>NW_027325373.1:9541425-12103063 GCF_036924035.1 Leuresthes tenuis | reverse complement strand
CACCGGCTTGAACCTGAAATCACACGGCAAACCTTAGTGCCTCCAACCGTTGACTTCCCCAACTATGACTGCAACCACAGCCAGGATGTGTGTTCCACCTCTGTTTCTGCTGAACGGGCTGCTGTCTGAGAGCCATGTACTGCATGTCTTCTTGGAGTCGATTGAGGGGGGAGTCTGGTTTCACACGTATACCATAGTAATGATATTTGGAATTCCCTCTGCAAAATAAAACCGAATGTTGAACCGTAAAGTGTACAGAAAGATTCAGTAAAAACAAAAGGACCTGCGAAGTACACAGCCAACACACACACACACAAAAAAGTTGAATCTTTTAGTTGAGAACTTTCTCTTAAGGAAGAAAAATAAAACAAAACACAGCTAACCTTGTCCCAAGGCGCCTTGTACGGAGTCCCATGAAGATGGAGCGAATGAGTTTGCCGAAAGAGGCTGCATTTACAGGGTCGAGCTTCTGCTCCTGGCAGTGCCGCAGGTAATGATTGTATAGGGTGGAACGTGGTAGACTTACTCCCTCTGCTGTCTCATAATTGTCAAGCAGCCACTGGAGCTACAAGAGGGAACATGCATATTTAACTCCTTTAACTACATTTATACACTGGTCTATAAGGTCCTAGACCATTGGTCAGTAACCTGATGCTGCTGCAAGGCACCTCTGCAAAAGCTTCTATGGCAGCCAGTAATATTAAAGCAACAATAACATTTAAAAACAGGCACATAAAAGAGCGAGCACCACACCAAACTCAAATGCACAGCGATTCGAGAGAGGCAGAATGGGCAAGAGTGAGATTTGCAAAAGTTAAAGTTAAGCGGAGGCAAGCATTTGGAAAAGCAACTTACATGGCTGTTGAGCAGCGAGCTTCTCTGACTGGATAAACCCTCAGATTTTTGGAGCGTCTCAATCGCCATTTCAATCTGATAAACCACGAAGCACAGGACGACAAAATGTAAGAGGGGGAAAAAATCAAAACCAAAGCAAGACAACTTAAAAGTTGAAGTAAACACATTACTGGCCAAAAGCAAAAAAAAAAAAATTAATGAAAACTGTCGAGAAAGGATACCAAAGCAAGCACCACCAGACCCAAGCAGAGCAGGACTAGGTTTCATTTCAGGACAAACGTCTGCCGAGTAGTGAAGCGGGCATCTATGCTAAAGACGACCACCGAGGGACCGAATTGTTGATAGCTGACACACACACACACAACCCTTCCGGACTCCTTTAGCACAGATCCACTTATAACAGCTATCGTGTACAGAGGAATAGGACCAAGGCAGAGGAATTGCTACATACACAACTTTTTTTCTTTTTTTAGGGTGCTCCACTAGAATTAATGAACACCACCAATACTCGAGTCTACTCGAGTGAAGGGGACTGCCTGGAATGCACACAAAAAGAATGCACGTAATCTCAGCCAAAAACATCCAAATGGAGCAAATCTGAAATGCTCGGATCCTCATCAAAGCTCGGCTGTGGTGTTGTATGCACCCCATAGGGCTCTCATCATGAGTGTGTGTCTGTGGAGCTTTGATTCCCTGATCATTCTTGCCACCTGTCTCTCAGGTCTTAGCCTCTCACTTCCTCTTCAATCAAAGAGGGAATAGCTAAGAGGAAATCGGACATAGAAACAAAACCCTGCATTATTTGAACAATTAATGTCAAAGGATATAGTAAATACAAGCTATGTAGTGAACTGCATTTCTCAGCAAAAGATAATCACCAGGGACACTGTAGACAATCACAAAGGTGCACACCAAAGCTGCTCCTCTATAAAATGGCAGAATAGTGAACTGTCTGTTCACCTTGAATTTTTTGCCAAAGTTATACAAATTATGAGCCTGAATACAGAGTTCCACTTAAGATACGTTTAAAACCACATTTAGGACCAAACCAGTGGGCAGACCAGTAAAGGGTGACAGAAGAAGAGCGTCGATACTAAAAGGGAGGGTAGAGGCAAATCAGAAGCAGCGTGGATCTTAAGAAGGGATGACGTCCAAGTCACAACAAAGTCGACAGAGAGCGCTATGTACTAATCAAAAGGTCTCTCTACATACACACAGAAGCAGGCAGGCAAAGGTAAGCGAAGGACCCGCTCAGTGGGCGCTGTGCAACTTACAGTGGCCGGGGAGGCTCGTGTGGTCTGGGTGGCAGGATGGGGTCCAGAGTTGTCCATAAGGTAAGCCCCGGAACTGCTGCTGATTACCTGACCCCCTGCCAGACCCATGCTCATTCCTCCAGTGCCCCCTCCTCCGTTGTTGGTCATGCCATGAGATGTCACCACAGTGGACACTTGTGATGAGCTGCCCTGCGTGTCGAAGTAGCTCCCTCCACTGTTCTGGCTGTACAGCTGTGGCTCCGAGTACGAGTAGGTTCTTCTGTTCAGAGGAGAGGTCAGCTGTCAGATATTCTCACCACAACGAGGGCTAATAAAAACGGCATCATTATTTTTAATGTCACTTTTAAGAGCTAAACAATATTTACGCATCTGTGCGATTGCGATTTGAACCTGGCGTGCTGGACTTTCACTGCACACATTGTATTGATATATGCCTGGTGCTGGGATCTGTGTCCAGTAGCTTGGTGGTTTGACTGTGTATTTCAGCCGCTCCCTTTACATAAGTGTTTCCACCAGTAGCAGAAGCCACTGTGCCGGTTTCTGTAAATCCCTCATGTGTATGCGTGTGTCGCAGTAGGAGAAACGCAGCTTGGGCTCAACTGTGTGTGCAACCCCATTCCTCAGACCCAGGGGACCCTTTCATAGTTTGGACACTTTAAAGAGAGGCCCACTTCTGGTCATGTTCAGGTGACCGAGCACAATCATGCATACAACAGCACCGCCTTCAAAAAGGAAAAAAGGGAAAAAAAACAAAAACCCAAAAACATAAAAGATGACTGTGCTCCCTCAACATCATGTGCTTGTGACATGAATGATCATGTGAAGACTGGAGAGGAGAAGGAACAGGCTGTAGAGACGGCGTAGCGCTAACATTTGTGGAGTGTGACAGCAGTGCCGGGTAACAGACTGACTCACATGTTGCCGTTGGTGTAGACGCCACTGTTTTCTTCGACATACTGCACCTGTGCTGGGTAAACATGCTGAACCTGTTGAACAGTCTGGGCCTGGCAAAAATAAATTGCAACGGCTTGAAATTAAGCATCGAATTAGACAAAGTTGCAGACATGCAGGAACATTTGGATTTAAATGCACATCAGGAGCCAGGGTGTACCTGCTGCTGGACAGGCACCTGCTGGGTGGAGCCAGTTGGCTGGACAGGCACAGTGGTCTGAAGAGGGACAGTGGAGGTGGAGTCAGCGCCTGCTTCAGGGGTCTGCATGGCGCCTGAAAGAGAGAGAGTTTACTGGGGTTAGATAAAGGTCTAAGTAACCAAGTAAGACCATACCTCAAGCTGTCGGTCCACTTTATAGCTTAATAATAACAAAATGATAAGCTCAGTAGTATTCTAAAGCCAAAACTCATGTCAAATCAAGTACTAATACCTCACAAAACTCATCTAACAAAAGACTGTATTTACAGATTCAAGAATAGACTTAAATTTAGCAAAAACTTGGTAAACCAGTCATAAAATAAGTTGCCTCAATCTCTGAAAAAAAAACCAACCAAAAAAAAAAACCTGAACAAATAGAATCTTAGTGCTTCACGTTTCCCACTGAGCAATAAAAGACAAATAAGTCACGATTTACATTAGAACATATTAGTCCAGTAATTGAGTATTCATCCACAGTTTAGATGAGAAACTAATCTCGGCTTAACAGGAAACATGAGGTTTCAACACAGATCCCTCGTCTGTTTTGCCCAAATCAATGCCACTAAAGCTGCTCTAGACCAATTGCACCCGAGCACCTGTTCTGCCTGGTGGTACTCAATGTACTGAGAGACTCATGCATCACTGACACATGGTCTTGTCTCCACATTCGCAGCCATAAAACAAGTTAATATTTAACAAACTCTAAATAGATGCTGCTTCTCGTTGCTCTGCCTGTTCCCACTCTTACAGGCTTAACATTACTCCTGACTGAAGACCCTCAAGCCGCAACTAACAAGGTGTTTAAAAAAAAAAAAAACAGCAGGCAAGACACCTTCATTTGTATCCCTATGAAATGCTCTAAAATACAATGCTGGATTGTAGTCGTAAGATGTAAATGCATGCATAGTACTCTATAAACCTGGCTTAACTGAACAATTTTGAGGCGAAGGAGAAGAGTGGGAGGAAACACTTGTGGTGAACCTGTGTTTGTGAGTTAATAATAGCGAGGCCACCATCACCCATTCCTTCCAGGGAAAAGGCCACCTCCTCCCCATCACAGTTTCCATGAACAAGCCTCTCTTGGTTAATTAAGCTGGGTCTCCTAACGGCTTCACATCACTCCAGAGACAGCATGCCCCTTTCCCTTTTAAATTACACTGCCCCTTTTCTAAAATGAAAGTACTTCACCGATGTTGGGGTGACCAGCTCACATGTGGGTGCACAGAAAGTGGGAGGACCGTTTTTTCTTTAACTATTAATCAGCACAAAATCGTTTGCTTTCACTGTGACAGTTTTGAACACCTGTGGGAGGAGGGGGGGTGAATCTACAAGTACTTGTCACGGTCAGAAATCTCAGCAGACTGTTGCCAGACAGGCCACGGTCTAGCTGCTAGAAATTGCTCTGTCCAATACAAATATTTGCATTCTCTCATTCCGATAAGACATTATGACAATGAGCTGACATTGAAACAACCTAATGAAGGATTTTTTATTATTACAGCACGCATGCAATGTTTTTCCTCCGTACTCTGACACAAATAAGGACTTGCAGAGAGAGAGGAGCATGTGAACTTATATTCCACATATACTCCACAGGGCAGTTTGAAAGCTAATGCACATGGCCCCAAACCGAGCCCATCTAATCGAGGAAAAGAGTCCCTGCATCACAGCTCACCCTTGTTGCCTCACCTCAACCCCCTCCACAAAGACGCACACACACACACACACACACCTCCTGCCACACCATTCAGGCGCTCCCTTGTGGCCCACTTAAATGCTGTGCTCCACTGAGCAAGTGCAAGGCCCACAAAGACACAGAGGAACAAAAGCCACCAAGGAGTGCAACATCTTGCCCTGAGTTTTCTCCCCGAGTTTGCCCCTCCGATTCCTCCCGCTAACATCCCAGGCCACAAATAGTGAAACACAAAAGGTTCACAGTCACAGCCACCAGAAATACAAAGAGCTATAATTTTCCTCTCCTAATGATCACGTGGGACAAAGTTGGAGTCTAATGTGCTGAGTGAAGACACAAGAGCGAGTGAACAAAGCTGTATACATCAAAGGAAAATATATCCCTCCTACTCACACACACTGTAGCATGATCAGGTGTTTGTAGTATAGGAACACAGGTGGAAAGGAGAAGTAATTGGAAGTTGAAGAGGTGGAGGGTATGCAAAGAACTGTGTTTGTTTAGGAGGGCTTTACAGAGAAGACTGGAGGTGACTGCTGAGGCTGATTTTAATGTCAGAAACTTTGCATCAGTACATAAGACATTTTGAGGCAAATGTTAAACATTCAGTCTGACTCTGCGTTACGGCAGTAACTAATGGCAAAATTTTGAGGAAATGACTGAGTGATTGTAAATGTACTCTGCTCATCCTGCTTTTTCAGTCAATAATTCACAATAAACATCGTGCGGCATATTACAAACCCAACATGCCTGTCCAGCTAAGCCATGAAAATGGCCGACAGAATAATTGAATTAATCAGGCCCTCTTTAAGTGATTGGAAATGCAACAGGATCCGGGCAGCAGGTGGCATGGTGCTATTCTGCCCTACTGGACTACAGGTAAGTGGTAACACGATCTGATAACTGGCAGTTTCTCACATCCTGTTTGGTTTTTTTTTTGTATGTGTGGCAGGGTTGACCTAATTTGAGATGCATATGTCAACAACTAAAATTTATTTTGGGCCTTACCTGCAGAGTAGGCACAAAAACGTACTGTTGGTATTTGGACACAGATGGCTGAAATTGCTTTGGAGCTTTAAGGTCCAACTCAACAGACTTTACTCTCGTACTCTTCGTGAGTCACACCTGACAAAATTTAGAGCAGAACCCCATTCTTAAAAAAAAAAAAAAAAAAAAAAAAATCAATCAGTCAGTTGTAGTTTGTTTACTGTTGAATGCCTCAACCCTTCAGATAAATCCAGATAGTTTCAAGTCCCACATTGATGGAGGCACACCTGCCCTTCCCTCCTCCCCAAACAACACAACACACACACCTGTTCTCTCCTAATGGGAATCAGAGGTTGCAGGTGAACATGAGACCCAGTGGACCGAAGAGTAAAGGTGATGCAACACTGAGAAACCTTCTTTATATTAAACATAACAGAATTAAGGGAATCCTTAAATGCAGGTTTCTTAATTTGATGGGAGGAATATGAATGCTGAATAATTGCCTGACACAGACTAGACAGGGAGGATAAAAATAAATATGGCAAGAAATGACCAGTATTCAGAGCGATAATAAATTCTACAGATGTTCTCCCGTTTCCTTTCTTGCTCAGTCAAGGTACTATAAAAACAAATGTACAGAAATAAATATCAGCCATAATTTCTAGTCCATTATTCTGCCCAATATCTATATTGTGGAAGGATTATATCAACGGTTTTCAGAAAAACAAAAACAAATAACGACGCGATCAAGAAAAAAATATTACAGTATTTAAATAGTATTAAACTGTCGTTTTTCCTCAAAGCTGGCCCCTGCAAAACTTAACCGTGTGTTATCGTAAAGCTTATCAAAGCAATCTCATGCCACAAAGAGGGCATATGGAGAGCTAGCGAAGCTATCTTGCGCCCTAAGACAAAAGGGAAAGTAATGGCTTAGCTATTGTCAACCAGTCAGTGAGTGGAAGGCTAGCTCAGTGCACTTTTTTTTGCAGTTCAACGTATGTATTTTGTATGACCAACAAGAGCGGAAACACCCGAAACACAAACTTAGAATATCACGGTAACATTAGCCCAAAAATGGGATACCAACAGGCATTGTCGGAAGGCATCGCTTGCGTTAGCAACCTAGCAACAACAGACACCTGCTCCTGCTCCAGCTGACCAGTTAGCATCACTGACTAGCCTAGACCTCTGCTACTAATCAACATGGAAAGTTCAAGCAAATAAATTCTACATAAAAAAGACGTTTTCAGAAAAAAATATTTAGGGTCAGTTTTAGTCTCGAAGCACTACGTAAGGACACACGGCTTGTTTCTGCTGGCGAGAAGGACCTCTCACCATAGTGAGTACCCACAGGGAACGTTAGCAAGCAGGCTAACACGTTACAAAGAAACACCCTCGCTAGCAAACTACCCCAGCTATTCCGCGAGCCGTCATTCAGCAGCAGACAAAACATTAACCACAAGCGCTTTAAAATCTCGCTCATAAAACCATATCATGTGACGCAAGAAACGACTTGCCGTCAGGCTTAAATAGTAAAGAATTTAATCAAACCTGAGCTGTGGACTGGTTGATGAAGATGAGGATGGTGGAGGAGGTGGTAATGATGGAGCGAGAGGTTGTTGTTGGTGGGTTACAGTCGCCAGGACTACGGTGACTATGGCGCTGCTTCACTGGGCAACAGTTGCTATAAAACTCATCGGCAGCGCGCAACCTTACCAGGCAGGTGGGAGGAGCGCACATAAACCTTAATAGAAATGCAATCGCACGGAAATACATATGTTTTAAAATGCACTGCAAGTATGTTTCCAAGGCTGGCCATTGCAACAGTTCTCATTGGTACTGGTCGGACTATTTTGGAGTCATCAAATAGGTTTGGCATAGATGAGGATGCTTTAAAAACAATGTAACGAATTTGTTTAAAGTTCACTTCTTTAAGAGGGTGCTTGTAATATTTAAACAAGTCTGCAATATGTCAGTAAACTGCTGTAGTATTGTTCTTTTTGACAAGTTATCAGGCGATCTAAAGCCTAATTCAGGACCACTATAATATGATAATTATTTTGCCATAAATGTTCACCAACACAATTATAACCAGGCCTTTGCTGATGACGACGCACGAGGATTGCCCGCTTACGTTTCCTGAATATTTATTTGATCCCGAGATGATATATGCTTACTGTAAAGATGATCGTAGCTATTAATGTATTCTGTATTTACATTTAATCAGATATGATTTAATATAATTCATAACTGTGATCTAATGCCTGTTCCTTGTACACCAGAGGTTCAGGTCTTTTCTGCGACAAAGTAGGTCATCTGTCCCTAAACTACAGCTTTAACCCAGCCGACTCAGCAATATCTACATGTTTTTGTCCTGTTCTGTCTTCTTCCAGTGGAAGGACCGCAATTTCAATTATAGTCAGACACGAAAATAAATAAAGACGCTGTCATATCGCATATACCCAACGCTTAACTGCACATGATCTCTTTGCGCTCATTCAAACATATGCCGTGCAGTATGAACTGCAAAAAAATGAGAGAAAGTACACTGCTTGAAGATCTTAAGCGGTCTCGCAAATGTGTTCATACATTAGAGACGTCTTTTTTTATTTCTCAGATTTGAGAACTGAGCATATCAGACCAAAATCAGATTCTCCACTTGATGTCATATAAAGGGGTGTAAAAACCAAAACTGTTGAAATACCACTTTAAGTGAAAGCTGAGCGACTTGTTGCCTTCAATTAACCTGCCAGACCCCACACTGTGTGCGAACACGTTACCAGAAATGTGCGCAAGCAGTGCCCAGTATTTCCGATGACTGGATAAGATGACGGGCCCTGCCATGTTGCCTTTTTGCCATGATTCTCGCCTTCCCAATGAAGACATCGCTCTTCTTGATTAATTCAAAAGCTGCCTTGTCTCTCCACATTTCTTTCAGGAAAAACGGTTTGTTTTGATAAAACAAAAGGTCACATTTACTTTTTGTATATTTCAAGCTTAAATAAATGTCACACTACTAGCCCTTGTTTGCAACAAGCAGCGATCAGTAGTGATACTAATTATGAGCAGTAGTTGTGGTGAGTATGTTTGTGGAAAAGTGCTATGCTCTTGTTAAGATATAAACATACTCAGGTTCTAAAAGTAACTATTTAACCATATGACACATAGCTGTAGGGCAGAAAAATACATGCAAAACTTTGAAACTCAGAATAGTGACCAAACAAAGCGAGTATTGTTAAGAAGCTTCCTTCTGAGGACAAAGCTTAACCAACCACCTGTGTCCACTGCACTTTTTATTTGATTAGCAGTTACTAAACAGATGCTTTTTGGAAAAGCTGTTGTTGTTGCTAAGCAACTTGCGAAACCCCCATCTGAAGAATGACGCTCTTGCAAAAATAATTATTTTCAAGTAAAACAGTTTGTCCTCTTAGTTTCAAATAAGAAGAAAAACGCTGCTGTGTGGACTAGTGCCAACTGGACCCATACAGGATTTTCTCATAAACAAAACAGCAGTGGTTAGTTAATTCTTTACTGTGCAATATTATTTATCTTGTTTCAAAATAGTGATACCAAAGTCCTGCTTTGGTACTAGAACACTTAAACCAGCCCTGACTCCTTGTCTTGCAGTGATAGGAACACTACTGAGAGACAATACCTTAAAACATTGAGTAAGTTCATTTTTTTTATATTGATTGCTTACAAAGTCGCTGCTTTCACAGTATAAACTAATACAGGTAGGGAAAACTGACCTAACCAGGCTGTACCAACACTCCCGGAACAGGCTCACCCACAACCCTGAACAGGATGAAACGGGCATAGAAAACCAATGGACCATTCTGACAGTTTTGATTTTGCAAACTGCTAATAACACATCATATTTGTGGCTTTGCTGTTGAGAAAAGGATCAACAGGATAAGTAAGAGGTATCGCTTTAAAAAACGATCACTTTGCAGTGTTATTTGTCACCGTGGCCACCTCGTTTGTCAGTTTGTAAAAACAAGTGCATGTTTCATTCTTAACCTGGCAAGTGTCTACTGTATGTGACTAACTTATAAAAGAAAAAGATCCACAAAAGAATTTTCAGATCAGCCTCCACCTCGAGCCACAATGTCAGACAGACCACAAAGACAGTACAAAGGATTCACTTCTTTTTTCCTGAGCAACTCAAAATATACAATATTAGCATGTTATTTTCTTTTTTTGCATATGGTACACCAATTACAAGATGTATAGAGACTTTACATTGCTACTGATAATTTTTCCAAGCTTGTTTTAGAATTTTGAATGGTTTAGGGTTCACGATCATCTCACTGCACTCACTTTGTCTTATGTCCACTATGACTGTAACATCTATTGATTCTTTGCAGCAGTTTAAAGTACAAATTGGGAATAGGCGACTACGAAGGCAGATACACTTGCTATAATACTGTTTCTATGTCAAGCACAAGATCCTTTTCTTAACATATGGATATAATATGGAAACAAAGAGGTCCAAAAATGTAAAGCCCTGTGCCACGCCTCCAGAGAGGGCCGACTACAATGCAAAGTGTCAGTAATTTGGAGTGAAAAAACATTCAAAGGCACAGGTTTCATCACACACACATTTGCCTCATGATAGGCACAAGAGCAGTCACAGCACATAGCCATATTCAAACAACAGGTGATATGTATGAACCTTACACTGAAATGTTAAGGCTGTCTTGTTACTATAGTTACAAAGACATGGTTCTAAGAAAAACTTTAATAAATGATCCCTTGCATACTTTGCTTTGATTGCAGGGTTGACATTGTGCAAAATGCCACCAGAAACTAGCAGATGTACAACGTGTTAGACAGAAACTATATCAAAACTGGGGGAAGCAAATATTTAAATCCTGTAGGGACAGTCACTACGTTAATCTGGGGCAGAAGCCAGGCTGTGGAGTCAGATAATGCATTTGCAGAGATATGAGGAGTAAGAGTCAATTCCTCCATTTTCATTGTAGAATTTCAGATAGTTTCATCATGTAATATGCTTTTGATAAATGAAACTGCCTTCAGGTTGCTTAGCCATGCATGTGCTCCTGCTGTGAAATGTCTCATTGAAAAGATCAAGAACACAAATTAGTGCAAAGGTAAGACACCCGTGTGTCTGAGTGAGTAGTATCATCCGTGTGTAAAGATGCAGGGGGCTTCACTTGTGCCATGTTCCACACTGAAGTAATCCCCGTCGTGCAATTCTTCATTTGCAGATGCAGCTCCAGCTTGAATGTCGATCCCAAATCCTGCGGATGAGCACACAGAGAAATACAAAGTTACATGAACGCACAATGACGTTTGTGAAATCCAGTAAAGAGCTCATCCTTGACCGGTTTTGCTTTAGATTTTATTTCAATAATTTCAACAGTTGTTTGAGAGTGTCTCACCCCACTGTGATCACCGACTTCTGCTGTAAACAAAGGCATTGACATAGATAAAGCGTTTTGAGAGGTTTTCTGTTCAAGGTAAATAACAAAACCTCATCTTCTTATCTTTAAATGATACATTTTGGTAGAAAAGCCACTTTGAACCTCAAATACTGCGTGTTTCAGATCACCTTGTCAACATCTCTGTGTCTGTCAAGTCCAGGGGGAATATTGGCAATCTATTTAAAGACTTATGAAGTGAAACTTCCTGATCATGTGCAAGGTCAAATCCTCTGTTCCCTGCCATACTTTAGAAAGATGAAATGAATTACACAATTAATGTGCATGGAAAACAATCTGTTCATACAGACTGCTACACCACGTATATCTTTGATAATAGGCTCTTCAGATGAGAAGCTTCCACAATTTCTTTCAGATGTAAAACCCCTTTGTGAACTAAGCACCTTGACAAAGCTGAAGACTGAGCTGATTCTAAACCTTTGAGTACCTGGGCTGCGATGTACCACATCAGGAGGCTGGCCGAGCTGCATCAGATCACAGTTGTTCTGCAGGGATGGTCCACTGGGAGGATGCGGGAGGCAGGTGAAGGAGCAAGGCCCACGTGGGTCCCCTGGGATAAGCTGCTGATGAGGGGAAGGATCAACAAACCTGAAATATTTCAAACAATATTTCAATACTGTGAATGTTGAAATAAGATAAAGAGCACCAGCATATATATATATCTATAAATATATATATCTATATATATATATATAGATATATATATATCTATATATATATTTATTTACATACGCTTATATCTTGGTTAAGTAAACTTATTCTAGATGCTTTCAAGGTTGTTTTCATTATGTTCCTACTAAATTAAATTATACAATTTTCCAGGATGTTTTGTATTTTATATATATATATATATATATATATATACATTATATGTGTTCTTTTATGTTGAAGGTGAAACAAATCATCAGAAATGTCACACAACAGCACCCTTTTAAAACCACACAAAGCACTTTCAGTTTACGGTATTTCTCAAGGGCAGCATGCTGGTGCAGAGGTTAGCGCTGTAACAAATGGCACATGCGTTTCTCCAGTTCCATACAGAATTTACTACATGATTTCATGTAGGCAATGTGCCCAACAAGGATGCAAGTTAATCCACACAAGATATTCACAAGTTCACATTTTTCTACAATCTTGAGTTGATTTATTACAAACATTGGTTCCACCTACTTTTGCAGCAGATAAACTGTTGTGAGTCCATCACTGTTGCTACATGTTACTACATTTAACATTTTTTTTCTCCTCACAGTCTACCTATAGCATTTTACAATTGAACCAATATGAGGTGATGATGCATGCAAGGGAAGTTTTACATCCTCAGAATTTATTGTTATCGAAACTGATAACTTAATATGTAGATAACTGTAGATACTTTTTGCAGAATGAAACAAGTCCTTGTTTGAGATGGATAATTGAACGACTACTATCCAGTGGCCATGGTAGCTGACACCCCTGCTGTTAGGCATGGTCGAGTAACACTTGAACATGTTCACTTGCAAATAGCAAGAATCTTAAACAAGCTAATGTTTTCTGAAAATAGACAAAAACTAAGCAGGGACTGAGAGGAATGCCAGAAAAGTGTACAGGAAACGGTAACAAGGATTTTACAATTGATTTAACATCTAAGAAAGTAATTACAGCGTTCTATTCTCTCCCATTGAACCCTAAATTGCATTTTCCAGATTTTATGATTCACTCATTGAATTCCTCAGCAGCTCTTGTCGGTGGCTATAGCATCCATTGATGCAAGCAGTTGAAACCAATGAGGCAAGGCGAGGTCTGCTCTCCCAGGCCGATTGTCTACACAGAATCCTGCCGTGAATGCTTTGGCCTACTGCTGATATGAGAACAATCAAAACCAGTGAGGAGCCATGAGCATCTGACTGCTCAGGATGACAGGAATCCTTTATCACATGCTTTGAAGTGTATAGATGAAGAGATGTTTTCCTACGGATTGACAAGCGAAATGGGTCGCTGGCCATTCCAAACCTAAAAAACTTCCTAATCATGGCATACACCCACACTCACGCAAACTAAACCAAAAAACAAAACACTCCTATCAAGATTCAAGATACACAGTAGTGAACTGAAAGTATAAGTTTATCATTTTGATGCCATGACAACCATTTTTTAAAATTTAATTGTTCCAGCTCACCAAAGAATAGAGAAAAAAAGCTGTTCAAAAGCATTTGAATTAAAGCTAGTTACAAAGATAAGATGGTTTACTGAGTAACACTAACTCCTGTAATTTCTGCGCAGTAAAAGAATGAAACAAACATGATTAAAAATTGGAATTCTGTATGCATAAATGGACTAATATGACAGTTTGGATGATACATATCACCATAAATGGTTTTCATAATTGAATTTACATTAAAAACAGACAGAATCAACACAATGATCATAAAAGAAATTGTCCAGTACCTGTAGTTATCTTGTAAAGGGAACATCAGGGCCAGGTGAGGTCTGCTGTAGCAGTCTTGTCCTTGTGGCGCAGCTGAGGAACAGGGATGACAGACACTTCGGGGCTGTGAATCTAATGGATAAACCTATTATGTGCACATGGTTGCAGGGGGATATGTTTATGTATCTATTTTTTTTTTCTCACATCAAACACATTCATGCAAACAGCAAGAGCAAGACGTACCAGAGAATGACTCATGGGACGCACCGGGAGATAAGTTCAAGTTGTTATCTAGCCTTGCCAGAGGAGTGAAGTTTGGATGTAGGGGGTGGATGGTTAAACAGTCTATCAGGGTGTCTTGGGCTGCATCAGCAGATGATTTCATCTAGAGAAATCACACAACAGATGTGAACATAAATAATGATGAGCAGCATAAAAAAAGATTTCAAGCATAATAACTTCATCCCATCTGTGAGACACAGTTGTAGTAGTACGATGGTTTAGGCCTATTGGCTACACCTGGACTAGGATTGTTTGTCTTATTTGATGTAAAATATCAGGATGTCAATTGTTGATTGAAAAAAAGAAATTCAGTCATTCAATAAGATAAAAAAAAAGAAAAGATAAAAACTGTTTTACAGAAGAGTGAATAAGGAGGAAAGTTCCCCTTTTGGAAAAGCCAAGTCAAAGTCCTGACCTCAATCTAAGAGAAATGTTGTGGATTCTCAGCCATTCTCAGTCTCAGTCATACAGGTCATGGTAATCCTAAGAGCTTGAATGAGGGCAAGTTGCCAAGAGAAAGATGTTGAGTTACCCTTATTCAAGCTCTTAGCTCTTGTGGCAGGACCTGAAGCAGCCAGTTCACGTGAGGAAACCTACCAACATTCCAGCACTGACAGTGTTGGGTACAGAGAAAAGGGCTAAAATTCCAAGTTAATATGCAACACTGATCAACAGTTAGAGAACATGTTTAGCCACAGTTACAATATAACCCCTTATTGCAAAAAAGTTGCAAAAGAAAAAAGCAATAAAAAAAACTTGATCCACAGATATGATCATGGATACTCTGTAATATTAGTAGTGCTTGAGGCATTCTTCGAAAAATGAACGAAAATGTATGATGAAATTAGTTAAAAAATCAGACAACTTAAATGTTTATCGAAAAATATGTAGCTCGTCACACCACTCGGTCTCCTTGCGTCTTACATTTACTGGCGCACTGCTGAATATAGAAAGAAGAATTAGGTTCTATTACGTACATTTTATTCTCTATGTGCACTACTCTCCCAAAGTTATTGGCAGAGAAGACAACATGCTTACAAGGGTTGATAATCAGAACGTAGGCTAAGATGAAGGGATCATTGTAGATAGCAAATGTAACCTGCATTCATCCATGAAATTACAACAAACATTTGTCATGTGGGTTCAGATAAAATAAGTTGAGCATGAGGGAGACTTTGTGAATTGTCACTTTTTTTAGTAACAACCCACCTTCTTTTTTCTGTATCTATGGTGACATAAACCTCAGAGCTAAAGAGCATCTCTCGCACACATGCAAAAATCCTAACTGAAATATTGCGCTGCTTAATAGTGGAACTTTGTGATGGAGTGGCTGCCAGTGAGAAACAAAAGATATGACAAACGACTTAATTGTGAGTGATTTTAAAAGGCCTATTTCTGTCTGTGTTCATTTGCAGAGCTAACAGAGTAGGATGCAAGGTGTCAGAGAAATAAATTAAGATGAATGAAAGTAAAACTAAACTGAATTTGTGACATATATCAGAGTGTCTTATTTTGTGTTCAAGCTTGTAATATTTAGGCAGGGAAGCTTGCTTGTGAAATTAAGCCCATGACTGCAAACACCAGATAGCCAGTGACTGTCAATCAGTGAAAATATTCCCTTTTTAAAATGTTACTCTGCTGCATTATTATGTACTTAAACATATTCTAGAACAACAGAGGAAATAATGTTAGAATTGTGCGTTGGGTTACCACACTGCAGAACTTGCCTTCTTCCGTAGCTGTTGCTCTTTAGTAGAATGGGACTTCAAATGTTTCCTCAGTGAACTGGGATCAGTGTAACGCTTTGCACAGCCAGGGACCTGGCACGCATATGGCTTCTGTACAACCACAGACATATAAACACGAATGGGAGTCCACACTGATGCACACAATCAAAACACCACCTGCAATTATACAGAGTTGCCACTCACTGTGTCCAGGTGTGTACGCTGGTGTTTAGCCCTGTCACTTGAGTTGCTGAAAGCCTTGTGGCATCCTGGGTGCTGACACAGGTAGGGTTTCTCCCCCGTGTGGCTGCGCAGGTGGATCTTCAGATTTTCAAGCCGAGAGAAAGCCTTCTTACATCCTTCAAACTGCAGCCGCATACACAAAGAGTGGTTTGAAGCTGAGTGCAGCCATAGATTTGCAGCATTTAAACAGGACTCATATTTTTTGCTGTTGGCTCCACCCTGTGCAGTTTTTTAGTATCAAGTATGCAGGCACTGATGTTGCGCATACTGTGCACTTAGGGCATCTGTATGTATGCTGGAATTACCACAAACAAAAAAAAAGGGGGGGGGGGTGTAAGGGCTGTGACATGGTGCCTTTTGAATAGAAAAAATTAGTGTCGCTTAGTTTCAGCTGACATTTGAGTTTGCGCTGAGCTGCTCATTGCTAGTTTTATGGTTGACTGGAATAAATCAGTAGAACATTGAGAGGGACAAACATTGAAAGAGACAGGTGCAATACTATTATATACGTGCAACAAGCATATTGCAATTTTATACCTGTTTTTACAGGTTTGATTAGTAGTCTGTAGAAATTACCACTACGAAGTACCTACACACTGTAGATTATTATTCTGCGAACCTTTATTTATAATGAAGATTACTGTAACTTTGTTTGGAAGATTTCAGCTAAGAAGGCTAGCACTACCACAAAATTGACCAATATTCTGTGCAGTTAGGGTAACTTAGGTTCACACAAAGATTCAGTCACTGTGTAACATTCAGTTACTTGAACTCCTTCAATTAATTCTTGAAAATGCAGTTTTTTTGTTAGTTTTTTTCCCCGCTCTTTAGCTCCCCCCTACATTTGTGGGATGTAACACCATTGTCATAAAAATAAATCCCCACTTGGGCTCTGCAAATGTATAGCCACAGACATGACTTTGTTGTCATGTTGACGAGGCCATCAAAAGCCTACAAAAATGTCAATCGACAGTAAAGCGAAATGACATGGGGCAGTGCAAGTCGTGTATCTCCGAACCCAGGTGCTCTAAGTAGTTTCAGACCCAGGAATGCTCATAACGAAAGTCACTGTACTTCAAAACAAGCCAGAAGCACTTAGTGTTGCTTTAACATGCACTTAAATCAATTAAACTACAAACTACAAACAGTAAATGCTCTTTAAACGCTTACAATTATGATCTGTGTCCTGTCTTAAAAATAAAATCAACGAAAACAAACAAGAGTTCGTGCAAGTCTTTTAGTAGAAAAGTATAAACTGACACAGACCTTCATATACTCAAGCCTTTTTTTCTTCTTTGTTTTGGTGTTGTGTGCACTGCTGTCACACTAATTCGTATGTATTGAAATGGTTCACATACATACAGTTTTTGGACTTAGAAACAATATAAGACTGAGTAAGAATTCAAAATATCAGATTTGAGTAAATTAATGCATTTGATGATTGTAGTGTCACCAGCAGGGGGCAGTGTTTATACACACATGACTGTAATTGTTCTGTGTTCTCTAGCCTCTGTCTTGCATCACCTTGACAGCATTTTTCTCATTTACAAAAAAAAAGAAAATATTTATAATAAAACAGACTGATGAATGACAACATCACACAGAAGGCTTTGTGCATGTCTTCTATCTGGGGTTTCAGGAAAATACTGATAGAACACTAATCTCAGCCAACACAACAAGTTTTTTTGCAGAATCATGCGACCAGTGACTTCACTGCTAAAACATGCTAATCATCAAAGTTTTTCTTTTGTAAAACCAGGACCTCACTCTCCCTCTTCCTGCTCACAGGGGGGGTTGGAATGTTCTTACTAAGCCTCATGGACAAAACACACAGACCATGTCTGATATTGTTATTCCTCCTCTAAAACTGGATTCCTCACATACTGATACCTCTCAGTCATCACTGCCAAAGCCAAATTAATTGTTTTTTCCTTCCATTATCAGAAATAGCTGCCATTCTTCCTCATCACAACAGTTATTTCCTGTCAACATCTACCCTTAATAACACTAACAAGCCCATTTTGTTTCTGCGATTTAATTTCAAAATAGATTTTCAAGGAATGCTATTGTGCCAGTACAGTGTTGTGCCAACCATCTCTGAATGTTATATAGAGGCTGGAGAGGGAAAACTCATAAACATTTAGTCAGAACAAATTGGCCAAATTGGAAGCCCAACAAAGCAGGAGAGTTAGACATTTTGATAAATGCTTCACATAATCCCTTTTCTTCCATGATAAATCTTTGGAGCACTCTTTCCAGTTATGATGTGTCTCCTTAAACACTCTTTTTACAAGGGTGGCAACACAGACTAGATACAGTTTTTGAGAAAAAAACATTAACTAAAAAAAAAGCACAGACAGAGACAAATAGTCTTTCAACACCAAAGTGGACAGACAAGCAAGGACCAACATAAAGCTTAAAACCTGGCAGGACTCCAGGCTAGTCCAGAGGTCTGTAACAGTGTAACTCTCCCTCCTCTTCTCTGTGTCACAAAGCTCTCATGAAGAGGGCTTTTTAGTGTGCCACAAGAGACGCTCGAGCTGAAAAGAAAGCAGTATGGCACCTCAGTATGGAAGAGTGTTACAGCCAGCTTCTGACAGGTCCTGGCAGGTACTCGTGCCCTGGCTGAACAATGACAACTGCAGCCTGTGCCAGCACACAATGTCCAGTGCCCAGTTTTACACTGAGGTCAATTCACTCTGGAATCCACTATTCATTGTTTTACTTGAGGCATTTCTACCTTTTTGGTTTTTATTCCCCATCTTTTCTAGGATTATTTGTTTTTGTCTCTGTCCTCTTGTCCCACTAACTAAAATTTTTGATGGGAAGTTGCTTTGAATTTAAAAGTTTTGCTAAAATCAAAACTACTTCAAAATGGACAGAATGTTAAGAGTACAAACAGACAACAAAATGGAAAAAAAAGATAAACAGCATAAAGCTGAAATACTGGCAGGACTCCAGGCAAGTCCAGGGGTCTGTAACTGTGTGACTCACCCTCTGCTTCCTTAAAAATATGTTTAAGATGGGGTAGTAAAGTAGTACTCGGTCAGTATGATAATATAATTCTAGAAGACATTGTGTGACTCTTCATGAAACTACAGAGTTTAAAGCACTGAATAAATGAATGGTTATAGAATATGCTGGCATGTAGACTGACAATGAATCCAATGAAGTAAAATGAATTGTTTTGAAAGGCAAAACAATTAAAGAGCCAGTCATGAGAAAATATATTCCAAGTACTGAGCCATTCTTTCCTTATGACATAACCCAGCAGGTTTTCTTAAAACAATTGCAAAGACAGAGACTGAAATACAACGTCTTCAAGCCTTTCTTTATTATGGTATGAGCAAAGCTCAAATTACAAGCTGCTCATGTCAGGAAATCTTATTTTTCACTCAGTGCTAATGATTAATTAATAAAGACAGACAGTGGGATACACACAAATTGGCCTGTTTCTTTAAACTATATATTAATTCGGTAGGAGGAGGCCGGGGTACCTGGAGAGAGAGACATACGCATACACAGGGAGAACATACAAACTCCACACAGAAAGGCCCCTGGAACCCTCTCGCTGTGAGGCGACGGTGCTAACCACCACACCACCCTGCAGCCCTTCGATCTAACATTTACTTTTTAATTTTAGTTCTTTTTCTTGCTATTGGAGTGGTAGTAGCCTACAGTCCTGTTCAACTCTGTGAGTCTTTCAGAAGTTGGAGAGTGAAAGCATGGGGGAAAAGTTCAAATATCTGAATATAACGTTTCTCAGTGCAAAATACCAAAGAATTGGGGGAGTTCATCATCTAGACATGATCCTGTTGTGTCAGTCATTGTATGGGCTCAGGAACACTGCTATAAACCTAAGGTAATCACTGTATTTGTGGATACAGTTAATCACTACATCCACAAATTCAAAGTAAACCTATCCCATTCAAAGAAAAGAACATGAATAAGACCAATGATTGCTGCAAACCTCTCTGGGTGAAGTGGAAAACAGTCCTTTGGTCTGACCTATCAAACAAAAAGCCATCCTCCATGATGGTGTGGGTATGCATCCTTGTGGGATGGGAGGGGAGCATTAAAACTGATGTTCGATTTTGGAGCAACATACACTGCGATTCAGGTGTTATTCTTCAGGGGATGCCCTGCTTCTTTCAGCAAAACAATGCATAATCAAATTCTGGATGCATTACCACCAAATGGCTCTATAGTAAAAGAGATCACATACTAAACTTGCACTCCAGACACCAACATATTTGGCAAAGGAAAACTCAAAAGAGGCCCTGACTGTTGAGCAGTTGTAGTCCAATGTTAAGCAAGAATGGGAAAACATTAAACTATAAAACTACGTAAATGGTCTACTAATTTCACAAGCATTTACAGTATTGAACATAGAAGGCCATGCGAAACAGTGGTAAACATACACGACTTTTCTGAAAAGTGTTGCTGGCATCAAATTCAAAATGTGCATTTATTTTTACAAAAACTATGCAATTCTTACTATCAGTAAAAACTAATACTTCTTTATATTGTTTCCAAATAAGGGTCTCAAGTTGTGTGGAGAGCACAAGTCACAGAGCACAAGCTGGGTAAACATCGCCCACTTGCCTCCACTACCAGAGTAGTGTGGAGTCCTGCAATCCATGCAAACAGCGTAGAATGAAGTCCATAAATAACAACTAACTTTACAATGACTGTTCAAGTCTTTGCAAAGGTCCAAACTATGCTGTAAAACCTTATATACTAAGACAAAAGTCAAAAGTGACACAAATAGACTAACAGGTCAAGAATATACCAACAAGATGTTTTATCATACTTAAACAGAGTTCAATGACAGGTACAAGCCTGGGCCTGCTCTATATGTTCACTAAGTAACAAGAGCTACCTCATTGTTGTGCTGCTTACTGACTCATTTTATCTGTCGTGCAACACTTTATTCACCTGCCAATCACTTCCCGAGAGAAACTGGCCTCTATATCTTGGATTTCACCTTTTCCTAAATAAAACAGTAATTCGACTATTCTAAGTTAGTTTAATATTTTGTATGTCCTTCATTAATGCACAGACTTTCAGCCTCGCAGTTCACTCAATTATGTGTCAGCTGATGAAAGAGCAAATAGAAAAAAAGCATAGAAAAAGTTCAAAAGCTCGGTATAGTATTCAGTCTGGTCCCACAAATTATAATCAAACTGTGCAAGATTTTTCTTTCTATATGATTTCTTTCACAGTACAAATTCTGTTTTTGGTAGTAAGTATTGACCATGAACCATTCGTCATTGAATGATTACAGGGAAAACAGAACCATCCAACGATGGCAGCCCCATGGCAACAGAACTGACTTCAACTAATAAGTAAGTATTTTGGAGCAAAAGGTCGACTGCAAGTATGCCTGCTGTTAATTATTGACTCGTTAACAGCACCAACATGAAGCGTTCAGCTGATGGTTTGTTAATTACTCATCCAAGTCTAAGGTATTTTCACAGTGGGAGTGAGGAAAAGACAAAGGAGTCAATACGGCCCATACACAATTTGCAGCGCAGTATAGAGTATAGAATTGCAGAGTATAGTGTGGTATAGAATTAAACATTTCGACAACTGATTGTGAGAAATGGTAGAACTTTTATCTTTTTGAAGATATCCAACTGCCTTTGTTGATCCTCTGTTTTTTTCCCCGAAACACCACCAGTAGGTTGATATTTACGGCTTTTGGCCAAATTACTTCACAAATATTAGATTGATTACCATGAAGTTTATTACAGAGCCATATTATCCAGATCTTGAATCTTTGAAAAAATAACATTAAAATGATGCTTTTAGAGAACATTTTACCAAGGTCTCAGACCTTGATTAGCCAAGGGGTGAATTGTTCAAAATCCCAGTTCAGAAAAGACAGTTATGTGCTTCTCTAAGCAGCTTCTTAGCCCTTAGAAAAAATTAATTAACTGCTGCCCACAAGGCAGAAGAAGGCAGCGAAAAAAAACCCCCAGAAAAGCTATTTCAAGCTGATGTTTCCTCAGTGACAGTGGAGGTCAGGTGAAGGTCTGGAAGACCAAGAAAACCTTCACAGATGCATATAGATTTGATCAAAAGCCCAGTTTGACAACAAAGCATTTTTGATAGATATTGCAGACTCCGGAGTGGAGCTTTACTGTTCTACTGCACAGCAAAATCTGCATAAATCTGACCTGGATGAAAGGCTAGAAGAAAAGGGTTTTGGTTCTTAAATACAGGTTCTGCATTAAAGGTCTGCTAGTGAATATTTAAGCAAGCTTGATACAATTAAAAAAATACCTGCCATTATGACAAAAAAAATATAAGCATTTGACAAACAATCAAAATAGGTATGTTTGTGGGAGAAAATGGTGCAAAATGTTATGGTGTTAATGATGAAACTTATCCCCAGAAGAATTGAAAACAGAGAATTGGAACTGAATGACCCTTAGGTAACAATAATATTAGAAGATGTGATACACCCAAAGGGGATTTTACGAGGTACTGATCAATCAGGGTGGGTTGCCTAAATCCTTATTTTTGCCCCTCATCCCTTTTCGTTTCTCTGAAATTGAAAAGATCAACATATTCTTATTTGCCTACCTATTCACAGTAACAGAAACTTTGACGAGAGCTGCCAGCCCTTTTTGCATACCAATGAATCCTGTTGGCTTTCGTAATCCTTCTCAGTTGTGGTGAGATTTGTTGCAGATTCTCATGTTTTTCGGCTTAGTGTTAATCAGCAAAGCATGCTATAACATGTCTACCCGCTATGTCAAAGGGTTATTGCCTCTGCTTAACATCTGCATATAAGCACAGATATAGTTAGCCCAATGGAATGGTCATGCCAACACTAAGCTAATAGCCTAAGAATGGAAGGCATACTAGCACAGCAGTAGACGGCAGTGATCTCTCCATTTTATATCGACACTGTGCAAAATCATTAACATTAAAATATTAGTAACCAAACTATAGAATCATTGTCAGCCTGCAAAACACATGAAACACCCTTCATCTTTAAGACTCAAATCATGTCATCAATAATGTCCATGGATAAACTTCATCTGTCTGCTCAAAGGAGCAAACTTTACGAAATCTAATTCACGCGGCATCACCTTCCCAGATCGACAGCCAAGTTTGTCAGATTGAGACCTGGCAAACCCCCTTCTGCTGACAGGCCCAACAGTTGCAAGAAGGCCATTGTGTCATGCCAGATCTAAAGTGCTCGGCTTTCTTTTGTGCTTATTTAATAACTACATAATTGAGTTTACTCCCCAGTCAATTATCACAGAGCTCTGCCAATTACCCCATGGCTTAAGTTGAGAGGAGAGAGAGGCCATATTTCTGACCTAAACCTTGGCCATATACCCAGAGCGAATGAAGGCATTTAGCCTAACTAAAGGCTGTTCTTAGTAGCCTGCGACTTTAAAGTCTTCGTCTCAACACTACGCCCTTGAATGTCGCATACAGAATGGAAGTTAGCGTGCTCTCATTCATCATCCTTCTGCTTTGATGGCATTCATTCAGCCATGTCACATATGAGAAAAAAAATGAGTGGGAGCTGTGTGATATTTGTACAGTTAAGAAAGAAACAAGAATCTTATTTTCAAGATGAAGAAAAAAGTGGAAGATTAAAGTATTGAATTCAGCAGCATGAGTTGCAAGAAACACTAATACAAGGTGTACCGAGCATTTGTTGGGTTTCTCTCCTGAATGGATCCTCATGTGGATAAGAAGCTTGTATCTGGCATTGAATGGCTTGAAGTTGCGTGGACAGCGCACCCAGTAACATGTGAAATCCTCAGCCTTTCGCTGGTCCACGTGTAGCTTCTCTATGTGCCTTACCAGCTCCTCCTTTTCGTCATAAACTGCACTGCAGTCCATCCACCGACAGCAGTGGGCACCGTAGTCCTCCAGCTCTCCTTCTTCCTCCTCTAGCATAGCAATTTGCGGTAAGAAACTGACACCCTGCCTGTGAGGAAGCAAGTGTGTGACAGGGTCCTGAGAAGGGGGCTTTATTTTGCAGGGACGTCTGGAGAGGTGAACGTGTTGATGTGAGTGGTAGGGTGGTGGAGGCCCGTGTGGAGTAGCAGCTGCTTGGACAGTAGTCAAAGGAGCTGGCTCTATCTGTAGAGATGGGAGCATATTGTTGTCAGTTTGGCTGCAGCTGTCTGAAACCTTCTCCAGAACTGCTCCTTCATCTGGGAGGCACTGCTGCTCCACCATCATGTTAGCCATCTGGCTCTCCAGACCCCCTCCCTCTTCAAGCAACTGCATACGGCCACACTCTGACTGTGGGGCCAGAGCTTGAGAAGACCCCATCATGCTGTGGGGATGGTTCTGGGGGATGCAGCGACCTCTCACCCCCAGGAAGTGTCCGTATCCCTCGGACTGAACAGGTGAGAATGTCAAGTTGGAGGATGGGGAGCTGCGGGGACCATTGATATAGGCCACAAGTGAGGTAGGTGAAGTGCGTATAATGGAGTTGAAATCAGCACCTATAACATCTGACAAAGGCGACATGGAGAGAGCTCTCTTTTTAGCACAAGATTGTTTGGGGCTTCTGACGTCACCTGCAAAAAGATACGAAGGCAGAGAGGCAGAAGTGCTCGTGCCACCTGATATGGTGGTACCTGACATGGCAGTGCCAAGGGACAGGCTGAACTGCTCACCGCCCTCATTGGCCTGGTTAGAGCACTGAGGTTGTCCCAGGGGAGGAAGAACACGGTAACCATATGGCCAGTCTTGTCTGCCACTAAACACTGACTGCGTTTCAAACAGGCTGAGAGTGGTAGATGCCAGGGATTCTCTGGACGGTAAAGACCTGAAAGAGATATTTGTAATTCGCTTTAGTGATACTGAACTCTCTTTTTCGTGTGTTCCTCTTCAATTGACATTGCATTTACTGATATTGCTCACCTGACTTCAGTGTGGAGAATTGGCACAGCATGAGAGAAAGGGGGCTGAAGGCCTGTAGGCCCTGCAGTATATGGCTGGCCTGTGACAACACTCATGGGACTACTCGTCACTGTTAGGTTAGCAGCAGCTGCCTGACCAAATACATCCAGAGAGGACCCAGGCTCAGCGCAATCTGCTGGACACAAGCCCAGTACTTAATGAATAAAAAAATCCACATGACAAATACTGTACAGGTTAAAGCTGAACAACAACAACTTGCATCCACATTTAACAAATATATCAAACTCAAAAGCAGCACTTTTAGCTTGCTTTGACTACGTTTCAAAGATTTGGCTGTAGAATTTTTCTCATGAACCTGAACAGGCCAACGATACGCTCTGCTCTGTTAACCACTAATGAGCTTTTCACCTCCTCCCACCTTTAACTTGAAAACTTAAGGACAAGCCTTGTGTCTAGTAAGTTATCAATAAACAACACATGGTCTTGCACAAAAACAGTGAGAAAATAAAGAGAGCACTGGAAATAAGAAGTAAATAGGGAGCGTGCACTGTGAAACCTTTGATATGGCCCGTAACAGCCTCCTGTAAAGTAGCTGCCCGACAAGTAGCATGAGAGTAATATAACTCTTTCGAGAAATTCCACGTCAAAGCAGATGTAACTCTCAAATCTTTATTTTAAGAAGATTTGAGAGTTCTTGGCCTCTTCTTCCCTTCTCTAGGTGAGTCACAAAATCCTCATGAGGATGAAGAGGCGACCTGCAGTTATTTCAATGGTTCAATGTTGTGTTCGGTAGATAACACGACAACACTTTACTGAAACACCTTCTTTCTTCCTGGTTGAGTTAAGGCAATAACATTAAATGGTTAGGGTTAGAAAAAAGATCACGATTATGACTAAAATACATCATTTTCACAACGCCTCTGAATTATGTTCTTTTTTCAAAGCAATCGTACCTTTATGAACACCACTTTTGCAATTCATGTGCAGTTACTTAAACACTAAGGTTGCTTATCCTTCAAACTTAAGTAAGTTGCATTGACATGCATAAACAAACATAAATATTTTGGCAGAGGAGCGTCTCAGTAAACCTCTTCAAAAATGCAGTTATCTTGAAATGGAGGAGTAAATTCACAGTTTATTCTAATATGTAAACCTGATGTGTGTGTTTTCGTGTGTCGATCCGGGTGCGCTTTAACATAGCACCTGCTAAATGCCGCTCTGGAGAGTCAAGCTACTCCTGCATTTTACTCCCACACCTGAGTTGGGTATATCTTTATTCTTTAATGAGTTGTTGTTTTTACCTTTAAAATTTTTGTGAGAAGAGCTGAGTCTTGTGGGTTTGGTAGCTGTCACTGCTATGTTTTGAGGAGGTGCTTGCGGCTGTGTGGGTGCAGTTGGCCCGGTTAGATGTTTTCCATTGATGAGCACCTGTCTTCGTAGGCTCAGGGTTGGCAGGACAACATGGCCTTCACTCGCTTTCACCGAACTTAAAGAATGGATAGCCCCTTTTTTCACTTTTTCCATTCTCCCTGATGAGGGGCTGTGACTTGTCATTTGTGGGGAAGACATGGGCATCCTGATGGATTGGGACTGGTGCCCTCTGATCATGCTTAGTGATGGGGAGACACTGCAAGGAGAGACCAGGAGCTGACAACCCTTTCCACTCATGACTGATGCAGATTCCCCGGAAGGTTGACGCTCATTAGAAGATGGATTCAAGTAGTTGTGGTTTGTTAAGTTGGTTCTTTATAGAAAAAACAGTCGTCCAAGGCTGATACCTGAGAAATATTCCAAACATAGCAAAAGATAAAACATACAATCTTTGTACATAATTTAGAAAGTGGAATTAAGTAACTTAAGTAAACTATTGCTGTCTTTGGAAATTAAAACTTAAAAAAACAAACAAACAAACACAAATAATAATAAGGTTTTTTTTTTTTAAAGTAATTTTTTTCTTATTTCATGCCTATGAAATTTTTTGAAACCCCATAATGCCGATCAGCCAACTGTACCGTTAGAATCATTTAAAACATCAGTTTGAGCTCTTCAGCATGATCACGAACACATAACTGAGCCAATCTATAAAATATTTAGTACTGTTACAGTTCTTACATCATTTAATCGATACAAATAGATTCTAAAATCTTGCAACCGTATAGTTAAAAATATGCAGTCAAGTCTTTCATCTCACTGTCACTGATCGTGGCGCGTGAACTCACCTATTGTTGGTGTCGCTAAAACTTTCCACAAAGTGACTTGTCAGAGTGAATTCCACCTTCAGTCCTCATTGCTGGAACTGTAATCTGGGCATCACCGAGAGATCAGCTGTCGTGTTTCTCTCAGAGTTTGAGAGAAGAGTACTCCGAACAGAGGAGTGAAGCCTGCGAGGAGTCTCTCCGCAGCCTCCCAACTCAATCCTGTTTCCAGGAACTTCTTTTCCCTCCCGATTACACTTTTGCCCTTGGCATGGCTGCATGTGAACGACGTCATTTCAAACTGAGTGCACCTTAAGAGTAAATTATTAAAATTTTTTCTTCTCTCTCTGCCCCCCCCCTTTTTTTAGCGAGTGCCGACCTCTCACTTTGAGTGCGTGCGCGTCAGACCAGGTTAGTGAATAAAGTTAGTGAATATAATGAAATTTCGAAATTGTTGTATAGATAACACATTTGAACACGACAGCCAAAAGTAGATAAAAAAAACTATTAAGACAAAGGGGACAGCGAATATTTGGTCATTTGCATAATAATCCATTCCTACCTGTGTTGCACAAGTGAAACTCAGCACTAGTTGTTAAAAGGTAAAATATGAGTCAGGTGTTTTTAAGGAATGGGATGACAGATGTGAGAGGGCACTCTGTTTTATTTTTGAGAGAGCCACCAATCACTGTCTGATCTTCACAACACCTCTGTGGAAGTGTACTCTGGTATGACATGGAGTTTGTTGAGGAGCTGAAACCGTCTCCAAGGACTGAAGACATCTCTAAATTCTATGGACTGACCACCGAGAGAAACACTGTACAAAGAGAAGAGATTCATTACCATTACCTTTCCCAGGAGTCAACAGCCAGTAAAAGTCCCCTCCAAGAACAGTGCATGTAATACATTGTTCTTACACCTTATGTGTCCAGCAATGGCATGCAATAACCCACAAGGTCACAAAGGAGCCCAAGGTTATTTCTGAACTGAAATCATTTCTCACATTGGGCCATGAGCAATCATCTTTGATCTGGGCTCTTTTTGTTCTTCTTTAACTGTATTTGTTCGTTTTGTCCTCTGTCATTTACAACATCATCACCTGTCCTATTCTGCCACTCATTCTTGCTATCCTGCCTTTGTGTTTATCTCCCTGTGACCAGCTTAAAGTTTTCAATTGAGCTTTTGGACTATTCCAAAGTCCACTGTCACATGCATTTGTTCTCTTTCTGGTTATTTGTGTGTATTTTTAGATACAGAAGGCTGGTTTTTGCTTTATGTCCAATATCCCTGTCTGTCTCCAGAGACAGACAGAGAGACTCATTACATTTGACACAAGAAGTTAATCCAATTTTCATACTGAAACATGAGCGTATGTTAGGGATCCATCTTCAGAACATTGAACAATTGTGTGCATGGCAGGGCTGTCAGGAGACAACCACTGACTCTGCAGTTTGTGAACTGAAGTCAAGACAATGTGCAGCATGACAACTCTGAAAATAGCCATTCCACCAAATAATTAGAGGTTTCAGAAAAATTAAGATTAATGTTTTGGAATGAGCAAAATAAAAGTCTTGACCTGCGTCCAATGAAATTAATTTTTTTTGTACTGAGGAATGGGCTAAAATTCCTTTTCCTTGAGGACTGATCAATACTTACTGAAAACCTTCAGCGGTTGCTGGGGTTTACACACAGCTCATATACTTCTGCTATTGACAGATGTGTAATATTGGATCATTTTCTTTTATAAACAAATCACAAAAAATATGTTTTTTTCTTTAACTTGTTTAGCTAGATTCAAATTGTTTATATGTAGAACCTAATTATGCAGGAAAAACTTTCAGGTACCACTGACACAAGTCATATTTCTGGAAATTTTAAATGTGGCTTCAGGCTTTTTGTTCAACTCCATGAAAAACACTTCATGTTCTGTTCTGAGAATGATTAAAATGCTCTCAGAATTCTTGCCAGTACATTTGTTGCAGCTCATAGCATGCTGGGCCAGGTCCAAAATGGAGATTTTCTTTAACATTCTTTAACAACCTTTATAGTGATTTGATTTCAGAGTTTTACTCACCACTTTTTCTTATTGTTTTCATTAGGCATGCCAGCCTATTTTTGTTGCACGGATCTGCTACCTGCTCCCCCTCTTCCTCTGCATCAGCTCCTCCTACCCTACACATCACCCATTGTTTGGCTTTTTCTATGTGGGTTGTTGGATTGTTTGCTCTGTGGATCATGCTCCAGAATGGCATGGAAACCAGCATGTTTACAGAAAGAGGGAAGCTAACAGAGAAGGGTTCTACTCCACAATCCACAATAAGAGTGAAGTTAAAGTTGGACAAAAAAAATGTGAAAATACACAAAGCCAGTGCTGGCATCTGTATCTTGAGAGGTGTATGAGTAATTGGAGTGAGCAATCAGTCATAATCACTGTGGGGGAATGCACAGAACATAATGGTAGGTTGTAGCTAAGAGGCAGAAATTTCACTTGGCTGACTGCTTTCTCTGTATTGTTGAAATATACATAAAATAAGTTTATCTTTTTAGATTTACAGAAAAATTCTTGGCCGATTCTTTGCTGACTTGCAACATGCTGTATGATAACATGAGAACCGTTATTTATTCATTGCTTGTCGATTAATGAGACAGATCACTGCTGGTTCTAGAGGAGTTACATTTAATTACTGTGCTTAAGTCTATGAGACTAATTCAGAGCTTTCATTCATTGTATTACTCAGTTTATTGTGAATTTTACTCACTTCTGACATATTTCTGATTTAATTTGAATGTCTAGTCAATTTCTCTTAAAAGCAAAAATTCAGTGCCGATCACTGTAGAAAATTCCCTTTTTTGCCAGCAGGGGATACTAGTAGTACACTAATATGGTGGTAGCACTGTTTTCAACACAGTGGTGTTCTCAGATGCAGAGAAAAGTATACAAAAAAAACTGAGAAAAAATACATGCACAAAAGGTCAACGAATGATGCTTGTGAAGATCACAAAGATAAGACTGCTGCTTGTTTACATAATTGTAACAAATACTTTACATCTTCCAGGGATCTGGAATTTGCTTACTCCAAGTGATGATTTGGCCTCTTCTTCCCTTCTCTAGGTGAGTCACAGTGATTTCCAAATGTCACAGAATGGTAAATCATCTGAGCTGGACACAGAACAGCTACACAGATAGTCCCTCACACTTCTTTACAGCATCAAGCACTGACACTTGGAGTGGTCAACAAGTCCTCTGACCTCATATGCTCATGCTGGATATTACACTTTACAGCCTTTCGCAATGCATTTTTAAGGGAAAGGTTTATGGAACATAATAGAGGGTTCATGTAACAGGAACATGTACAGAAGCAAAAAGGGGGAAAAAAAGACTCGAAAAGGACTATATGAGATTTAAGTGTTGTACATTAACAGATAGCTCCATTTGTAGCAGAATTAATGCTGTAATAGACTCTCCCCCCCACTTAAAGAATCCATTTCTTCCCCTTGATGACAGCACCAGCACTCCTGGAAGCAGCAAAGCATTCATTCTGGTGTCAAGATAAGAAATCATGGGTGATTTCTCTTCAAGTTATATTACAATGGTCACTTAAGGTAATGCACATCACAGTGGGCCTGTGATTAATTAATCTACTTTTGATTTGCTAATGACAGTTCAAGTCAAATACAAGGTTAGAGAAGGCTGAGTCAATCCTTTTAACTGCGGCAGTACAGTACAGCACTGAGTGTTGGAGATATCAATTTATTGGTACCATCCTTCATCATAACGGCTCCTATTAGCCTGCGGCACCTTACATACTTACTCTTGGGATGTTAATAAACCCATATAGTGTTACACACACTAATATACAAGATTGCATTAAAAGTCCCCCATAAACATTAGAATCACTCATATTGTTTTGCACTCTATTGTCTAAAATTGATGTTTCGTTAGATGCCTAATCCGGGAAGTCTATAAATAGTGTTCTCTTAGGGATGCAGTGCCATCATCTGTACGTGAATAATAGTGGGAAGAAAAGACCCATCCATCCATCCATCTCCTCCTCTGCTCCCCCATTGTCAGTACCAACACCCAGATGGAGATGAGTGTGAGAGAGATTGGCTTGTGAGCGCCTTCCATCTCCATCCATCAATCTAAGTCGACTTCTCTAATAATCTTCACAGAGACAGATGAAATAAAAGAAAGGACAGTAGGGAACACAGACATCCACATACTCTCCTCCAGGCTCTGTCCTCTGCCCCTCCCTGCTGTGTTTTTTCAACAGGATGACTCTAATAAAAGAATGCTGACACAACAGCCCACACGTTTAGAACTGCTAGTAAGCCATGGACTTGTTTTTTAATTTGAACACACATTCACGGTGAAGCCTCAGGGTGCGGGTGCTGTAAGCCTCAATTTTGCTTTTCAGATATTATTAACACTGCACCTCTGGAATCACATCAAGGATGATGAGGCCTGCGAGCTGGAACACAATCACAGCATTCGCTCTAACACTGTCCAATCAATAGAAACACTTCAGAAGACTTCAATATAAACACAGTGGTTGAAAATACACTTGGACAAAATAAGATATGGATCAAAAATTAAAGGAATGTGATCTAAGGAACTGAAATTCAATTAAAACTGTGTTACTTAACTGCAAGATGATGTGACTCAGTGACAAAGCTTTATGCCGTCTCGGTACGTGTAAAATATTTATGCAGAAGACCTCAAACCTTTTCGTGCAGTTACATTAGACCTGACCCCTTTGAGTGTGAGAAAAGGATGAATAAGATTTCATTAGAACTTAAAGATGAGCTGCAGAACAACCATGGTCTCAAACAGGCTATGAGACTTTTCTGATGCTCAGGAATCTTGTTTGACTTCACTGGTAGCAGTGTGTCGGTGATGGCTGTCAGGTCATGTAAGACAACCCGGAGAGTCCAGACATAGAAGGATGTGTCATTAGACCCCTGCCTGCTGCCCCCTGGTCAGATTCTCCCAACATCCGTCTTCATTAAAAAGGTTGCTCTCTGAGCAGATGGTCATTAACAGCACCCCCTCTTTAGTTTCGGCACTCACTATGCAGTAGGACACTACCTAGAGGACACGCAGTACCCCTTGGGGACTCCCAGATAATAGATAAAATAAAAATTAAAAAAGAAAGTCGTGGGATTGACCACAGCGATTTTCAAAGAACTCCTTTTGAAATGTTTCAAAATATTACAGTGAAGTGTTGCCCATGTTGCAGAGTAATCAGGCAGGTCAGTGTTTTTGGAGACTGAACTTTTTTTTTCGACAGGTGAGGCAGCGAATAAATGAGGACACCCTGCACCCTTGGTTAATCCACTCTTACTATTCAAACCTCATCTCAATACTCAGCAGCCACTGGGTCCTCTAAAAATCTGGCCAGAACACAACAAAAATAATTCATGCTCACAAAAGAGAAGACGGCTGCAGGAGGAGAACAAGGGATTTTCAGGTAGCTGTTTCTGCAGATTGTAATGTGATTAAAAATGACAGGAGCAGATAGGTCAAGCAGAGGTCTGAAAGACCTCGATAACTTTTAGAGATAACTGCTGGAAAGGCAGATCTAAACTTCTGTTTTACCGAGGAAGACCCTCAATAAGATTTGGCAGATTCTGGACAAAAACAAATCATGTACCTATTTACTCTAACCCAACCATTCCAGGGTGAGTGCGCAATAGAAACGTCAGTAATAGCAGGTGGGAGGGAAATAGAAAGGCTACATGACTGTGTAAAAGGTCGTCAATGCAAAGTTTTAATGGATTACCACCAAATTTAGGAAAAGCACCATCACTCTGGCTTTAAAACAGCTGATCTGACAAAAAAAGGAAAAAAGAGGCATCTACAACAGGTGGATAGTTCTATATACTTTACTCAAACCAAAATACACAATGGACCACTTCGAAAGGGTCAAGTTGAGGGTTTTTACCAAGACCCTCACTGTCCAGCAACTTAAATTTAATTGAGTTATCATCTTTATTTTATTTAAATTTTTGAGATCAGATAATCTTTTACTCATCTAGATATTATTATTAGATTAGGGGTGCCCAAACATTTGCGTGCTACTATGATTTTTGTCATTTCAGTGTGGTCAGGCTTTGTTTAGGTGTATCAAATATGATACTAATGAACCTGAAGCAGCAACAGTTTGTACTATTTGTTCATACAAGTTCTCAAGTAGCGAAAATAGGAAGTCCAACAAAGCCAGAGATTTGAGGTTGCTATGGGTGGATTGTTTAATTATAACTCCTATTTTCAGTACGAACAATGTAAATATTATCAGTATTTTAGTCATTACAGCCTCATCATAGGTATTTCCAGCGGCAGCTACCATGAATCCCAATTACAGCAGTAATCACTCCCCAGCTGAAAGCACAGTTTCAGACAGGGTAAAGTATTATCCATCTTCATCATACTCATTATCAGGCTGCAGACGCAGGTGTCCTCTCCTCCCACTGCGCCACACCATTAGAGACTGATAGACAGAAGGCCTATACTGATTTTTTCTCCACAGAAAACACCCACATTTTAAAAAAAACAACAACAAAAAAAGAAAAACTCCTCATTTAAAGAGACCGTTGAGATACACACTTGGTCCACGGTCACTTATCATATACGCTCTAGCTGCAGCCTGTCACACACATCAGGCAGAAAAGTGTTCGTGTCCATAGATTGCGCACGGTCAAAAGTCACACAGCAAGAGGTTTGCAGCACATCATTTGTTCTCTCCTGATTATTCTGTGCTGTCTCTCTAACAAGGAGGGTCAGTGTGACAGAAATATATTATCTTTGTTTCACACAACCGCAGAACAAAAAGGTGAGACGGAGCGGCGTCATAGTGGTGGCATGTTTCTCACCTATCGATCCAGCTTGTACTCACATGAGCATGGGTGGAAAGGCCAACCTGCTCCCCGTGGAAGGAACTTTTTCCATGCACTGGGCAGACTGAGCCACGGATGTGCGATTTGAAGAATGTTGTCGTCGGTGTGTGGTACTTCAAATAAATCACCTCATTAGCCTTTTCTCTAATGGGTTATTGTAGCACTGGGCTGACTCCATGTTCCCGTTAAAGCTCATGAGATTTCAAAATTCAAAAATGCTTTTGGGTGGGATTGTTTTCATTTCCTCTGGCACCTGGTCGAGGTCATTCTATTAGGTGGATTGATTTACATATAAATTGAACATGCACTGTTACCAATCTCCTTAAACTCATCTGTTTCACTACTGTATCCCATTATCTGTCTTCCACACTTCAACAAGCATTTAATCTCGTCTTTTTATATTGTCTTATGTTTCATTATGTTTCAAGTGTTATTTATTAAAATTCATTTAGCTAATAACGCCCACATACACTCCCCCTTTTCCTGCAGTGTACCTTTTCCAATGTGTCCATAACATCTGCGTATCCTGAGGTGAAATGGGAACTGTTGAAAATTCACTGGAATATGAAAAGCAATCATATTTTCTGTATCAGTAAGCAGGTCTGTGGTAGCTGGAGGTCATTCATGCTCACTGCTGTTGCTTGGGGAGGCATTTTGTAAGATCCCTCAAGGCTCACCTAGTTAATTAAGTTTTTTGTGCTACTACAACGGTAACTTGTAATTTTACTGCTCCACAAAGACAATTCTCTACTTCCACCAAAGGGTTGATGGATGTTACATCTCATCTGTAGGAGTCCTTGTTTTCATGGAATGCATCAACCGATAAAAACATATTGATAACTCTGAGTTGAAATGATGAGATAAGCTGTGACACCTCCACACAAAAGAAAACGTGTGCAATGCCTTTATAAAAAGTGAGAGAAACTTTAGTTCAAACTGTGGAGTTGTCGTGGTGATAAGGAGTTTGAATGCTATGAGGAGGTGGAAGTGAAGCTCCAGATATAGAAATGTGTGGGTGTGTATGTGACTTTATCCACTGCCAAGAAATGAATTAAGCAATAACATTGGCAAGGTGAGGTGCTTATAAAGAATGAAGAGACAAACTGATTAAAACCCATCAAGTTAAATACATAAGATATCAAACAAAAAAAGAATATGTTTTTCCCAGTTGTTTGAATTTTCTATTTTTTCTCTCTCAATTTACTCAAAATGTAGTTTCCAAAAGGTGAGAAGTATGGATTTTGACTCTTTGAATTCCTGTGGCATCAATATCTTTTAGGTTATCTTAATCAGAAGGAAAACGAGGACAAACCAAAATTATTTTAACCCAAAATGCTTTGTAGGGGATGTATGACTGTATAAAATTCCTATTTTTTTTCTTCTTGAGAATGAATGGCTTGACAAATCTCATTGGTTCCTTTTCTTGCAGTAGGAAGTTAGATTTCCTCAGAAAATTCAGGCAAGATTACACAACTTTATAAAATGGAAATAAAAGGAGAATTATTATTGTTATTATCTTCTTTTTGATAATTCCCATATATAGAATACTGAGGCAACTTAAATAAGCTTTAAGCAGACAGAGGCCAAATGAATATTTCAATAGCTTGACTACACTTTTTAGATGTGAAAACACCCATAAAATCATTACTATCCATGCAAAACTAGTAAAAAAATTCAGAAACAAGTGAAAAAAAAACGAATCAATTCTGGTCACCAAAAACGCAAAACAAAAATGAATGAACCAAAATAATGCACTTTGGTCCTCGTTGGGGGTAAAACTACATAAAACTGAGTTGGATACCATAAAACATTCTCTGTCTGATTTTAGCACTCACTCTTCAGCCTTTTGTTTGAGTTTGATTTAAGAAAACCTGTGTAATGGAAAAAAGATTTTGATGGACTACTGATGTTCCAAGCCACCAGCCACAATTTATTCAGTGCCAATCAAACATTTCTTCTGCATAGTTTGATGTGCTCTTTCCTTTTACCGAGTATGAAAATGTGACAGCGGCAATTTCAGATGCAGGTATATAATCTAAAAATCATGTGAATGGCATGCTATAATTACACAATAATAGATGAGGGCATGTAAATGAGTGTACCTGGTAAGAATGCGAAAGCAGAAAGTGTGGGTTTGTACCATGAGTGTTCTCTGCAACTGGGTCAATTCGGACCTATATTACCCAAATTTTGTAATGACACTTTTCTTATAATTATATAGTGTGCAATTGGAAACACCAGGCTGACTATAACATCTATAATTGGCTGTCGAAATGGCTGACTTGCCACCTTCACTCACATTGACTTCACACTCTGGTTATGGTTCACAGCAGAAAATCACTGATGAGGCAGTTTCCCTGCTGTGGAAGACAAAGACTCGGATCAGTGTCCCCTGACCTTCACAGATGCTGGGAATACCTTACCAGTTTGTCGCAACACCCTTGTTGGTCTTGACTTAAATATTAGACCTCTTCCTCATATGATGTATTAACATTTAGTAAAAGAAAAAAATTGGAATTAAGATATATAAAAACACTAATCAGAAGTCAGGAAGTGGTATGTTATGAGCTGAGTGAAAACCAGAATAGGTTCTGACAGCATTAACAGAGATGTGATACTATTCTTCTTTTCCTCCCCTGTCCTTTCATCCTTTTGTTGTTTAACGTAAGAGAAGGCAGAGTAAAAAAATATTCCCTGAGAGGTGAGTTGCTGAAATGAGACATGATAACGATGTATCTGTTCAAATGTCAGCCTTAGAACTATGTCGATTACATCACTCTAAAACGATTTTGAGCAAATTTAAGAACTAATAAAATATAGAAAGAGCTTCTACATTTTCTCATCTATGTTGTTGATAAATCCCACATTGATTTCAGCCAGTAAAAATCAGGCAAACACCCCTAAAAGAAACTTCAGTTTTAAGGAAGCTGCAATATATTGTAGTTTGCTGTGTAAAATTGCCCATCTCAGAGTAGTGGTGAAGTTTATAACATATCATGTGAATTATAAATGGTAATGCAGTTGGTATTGTATGTCAAAAGACATCCCTCACCATGCCATCCATCATCTCATCTCATAAAGAAAAGATCCACCAAGCTCTGTTGGCAGAATAACGAGGAACCACAAGTAAGTGGAAGTTTCCTTCCCCTGCAGCAAAGCCGATTGAAACACCCACTCAGCCTCCCCCTCATGTTCTGCTCAAATGGAAGATGCAAGCTGAGACTGACAAGTGTCTGAAAACAAATACGAAGAGTGACAGACAATCCTGCTTTTTCAACTGAAGGTAATAATGTGAAGTGCTATCGGGTCTTCTCTAGACTTCACAAAGAGAAAGCTCTTCGGTGTATGAAACTCACATCAGAGATAATAGATTCCAAACTGGTCTTGCTTAGCGTGCCTTTTGTTGTGGAATGAGTTTGATAAGAAAAATGGGAAACGCAAATTTACCTTCTTGTGCTTGAAAACAACACATGCTAGATTTTGTTGCAAGTTTTGTTAATCTATAACCCATTTAATGAGTGGACAGATTTGCTGGCAAACATATAAGTACAACTGCACACGTTTATAGTGTTAGAGAAGTGGCAGGTAAAGCTGTTGATCAGCGCCATGCATGGGAGTAATAGTTCCGTTTAGCGTTAATCAATGTCGCTCACGGGCTCATTGAGCAGTGCACTCAGCATCCGGCTTTTGTGTTAGGGAGCCTTTTAATCTAATTGGACATTAAACTCCTGTCATTATTCCTCATGCTCTGAGACTTATTTATGGCTCTCTTGCTTGCTTGTCTTTACCTTTTCATTACAGCATGCCAGTCTACATCAGCTAACTCATTAAAGGAAATGAATCAAAGGAGAAAGCTGAAAAGTGTAATTTAATAAATGTGTGTTAGGCTGCATTGCTCAGCACATCATTCATGTTGTTTACGGGCTGTAATGTGTTAGCAGGTGAGGACACTTTAATAATAAAGGCCTCTCACAAAGGCAAACATCGGCGCTGCATTTTAATACAGGGACCTGTGGGTAGTGAGAGGACTATCAATACTGAATGCAGTCGGCAGGAGTGTTATAATGTACATGGTTCAGAAACAGAAAAAGTTTGCACAGTTTCCAACACAGATAAATGACTTTCTGAGTATCCGACATGTGGATACATAGACTAAAATTGACGGCTGTTATCATTTATATCTTTATGTCTTAAAGTACATTTTACTTGTACATGAAAAAAATAGATATTCCTAAAACTGAAAATTTGAATTTATAGGCAATAAAGGCAATTATTAGTAATTCCAAATCTGTCAATAGAGGTATTACAGATTTTGTCTTACCGAGGCTTGTATGAAAAACTTTAAAGCACCTACTGTTGGTGTCAGCTTTCTTCTGGCCCTCTGGGCTAGCTAGCATTTCTCTCTATAACAAATCAAAATGTTTGCTGATAAAAAAGGTCTTTTGTCTATTTCAAACGTAGATGAAAATTAGGCAAAGCTACAGCAGAGCAGTCACACCAAAATGAGCCTCAAATTCATGTCTGTGTGGGACAAAGCGTGACACATTTACATTTGCTGTAAGTGTCTCTTTACTTCTTCACATGAAGCACAGAAGCTGCACAATTCAGTATCTGATTCATATATAACGTTAAGTGTCAGATGATTATTTACAAAGAACCATCAAAAATACTCAGAGCATAGTTCTGAGTAGACATACAACATATGCATGTCTGCAAATGATCTATGTGTCATATAAAGGCAAAAAAAAGTAATAGGACACTGCAGTTTCTTTAGTTTTAAGTAATACGTCGCCAGCGGTCATCGGGCAAGAGGCGGGGTACTCTTGGTACCCATTTGAAGTAATTCATTAACCTACAGGGGAGTCCTCTATATAAGAAGCATAAAAAGTCTACATTTTGGAAAGTTGGAAGAGTAATAAAGAGGAATTTCACAAAAGGTTGACTCAATAACCATGACTAATATATCCATCCATCCATTTTCCATACCTTCTTAATCCAATGTGAGAGGCGGAGTCCACACTGGATGGGTCGCTTGTCCATCACAGAGCCACACAGAGACAAACGAGACAAACAATCATTCACTCCTAAGGACAATTTAGAATCACCAATGAACCTAACACGCATGTCTTTGGATGGTGGGAGGAAGCTGGAGCGCCTGGAGAGAGCCCATGCAAGTATGAGGACAGCATCTAAGGTGGTTAGCACCAGTGGTTAGTGACAGTGCTAACCACCATACCCCAGTAATACATCATTGTTTCATATTAGTTTCTTATTTCTAATTTTCAGTTACTGTTTGTTTTGGCACACCACAACTATAGTGTATAGATACATTTAGGAAAGCACAATGGTCCGAAGGTCAGATACACAAATTTTTCTCCTCTGTAACAAGGCTCTGTTCAAATTTCTGGGGGACAAACCTGCTCATTAAAAATGATTAGAAAAGGATAAGTGGTGCCACAGGGTTCTTGTTGAGCATCTATATGTGTACAGAAGGGGGCGATCATGGGTTATTTCAAAGGGATTTGAAATAAACTGAACCCGAACCTTTACTGCATTACGCACAGACTGTCAACAGCACCATTTCCAGATCAAGGCAGTTGTTCTGCACAAGCTGCAAAGAAGCAAATAGTAAATACAGTTAGCAACTAGCTAATGAGCACAGTGGAGCAGATTCTAAAGAATTGGTGGACACCAAAACAGATATATAGAGGGAGAGTGAACTTAGGGCAAATGTTGAAGATATTCTGTTATTTTACAGCTGTGGCAAACAAGGAAAGAATGTGCTGAAGGAGTTCAGGGCTATTGTAAGGCTTACAGGTCTTGGGAAATCCTGCAGTCATTATTGTATGGAGCAGCCACAGATAACTTTGTCATGGGTGTTTAAGCAAGCACTTTAAATGGAAATGTACTTATCACGTTAAGAGTTGTAATCATGTTCTTTGAAGTCAATTCAGTAACACCTTAAATGTCTCTATCTAATTCCTCTATCTTGTCATTCTTTGATGTTTGCTCACCTTTTGTCTCTCTCGCTTGTTCAGTTTGTTTCTCCTTCTCTTACCGCCCACTGATTCCAGTTTTGAATTACTTCGCAGCATCCTCACACTCTTTGATCTCTTAGTGTTCGCTGTTAGTCTATGTTCGTTTCTGAACGGTTGTCAGCGAATGTGTAGGTGGTATCCCTTATTGTTGAAAGGATTGGGGTTATTTATTGAATATGGAAAGAATGTAGCTTTATTTTTTTTTCTATTTTAGTGTTTTGTGATCAAAATTCGGTATTTCTTGCTTTCATGAAAAAATAGCATGTTCACATTCACCGTAAGCAAAACAAATGATGATAATAATTTAAACATTCAAAGGCAATGTTTAAAGTTTATTTTCTCATTTTTTTGCTGTTTTATGTCTTTACAGTTAAAGTGTCATACTGTGCTTCTTTAGTGATCTCTTGTTTTCATCAGACGACATCATAGTGAACATATTACTCCTGACTAATCCTGATGTTTGAATTCTGCAATGCTCTCAATTTTTGTAAATATGAAATTCCTATTTGTAGATCGTATGTATATGTATTTTGCTCTCGACTGCAGCAGGGCCGCTCTGCCATCTTCCGCGCGATCTCTCCTCTCATACAGCAGTTACATCCTGTGAACATTTCATCAGCCTGATATGTCCTGGCTGGCACATTGAGCACTACTGTGCTGACTTTTCCTCACACTGTCATTGCACTGACCTAAGCACATCATATGCTGTCATCTGAAATACAAGAAAACAAATTGTGTAGTTAATATACACAATTATATTAATTAATATACGCACACAATTAATCTTTTCAAACATGTAAATGGAATTATCTTATAAAACTACAGTAGGTTGCTTTTGACCTCTTCTGTCTTGTATCTGTGTTTTGTATTTGCATTATATAGATATATAGTTTTCCTTGATTTTTGTCTGTAATTTATCATAGTTGATACATTCTTTCTTTTTTTTTTTAAGTTTAATTAGCATTAATTAGCGCAACATTTGCAACAAAATGATGAGGTGAGTTTAGGAATAGTGTTTTGGAATCAAAATTCTGGTTGAATGCATAGGATCTTGAAGACATATTCATTCAAAATATGGCCACATTCCCATGATGGCTGATCATTCAGACCATCCTTGCCCGTACTGTTCCCCATTAACTTTTCAACAGGTCAAACAAGCTGGATTATTAGTCTTCACAAGGACCTCAGTCTCCCTTATGCATCTTTTACATAAATTCATTCCAAGGTGGCTAATATCTTTGTGTAGTTTATTTCTTATCTTATTCTTCCCACAGTTTATGTTTTTTATCTATTTTTTTTAACTGTATGTGTTATGCACAGCTGTGTGTGGCAAGAAATAATCTATTTTCTATCCAATGAAACGTCCTCATTTAGGTGGTGAAACAATTAAACCGCATACAAAGTAATTAAAATGATGATCATGAAGATCTTTTTAAATAACGCTATTATCATCACTTCTATCGTAATGCTGTAAATTCAACAATATGGCTCACAGCCTGCTATTTTCTCTTCCACTCTGGCAGTGGATCCTGTTTCCCCCTTCTCCCCTTGCATGGTCAGTCACATACACATTGCATGGGAAATTAATTCCATTATTAAACATGGCGCACTTCAGAAATTTCAATTACCGACTGCAGCATGTGGAAGAGGAGAAAAGTAATGCATGCCTCCCCTAATGCATGAATATTGTATTAGCCCATGAGAGTAATCACGACTGATAGCTACAGAAGTCGAGTGTCTCGAGGTCCATTTATATACATGACTTCTGGCCAGATGGCCACCTTAGACAACGGGTTCATTTATGCACCCATTAAGAATGGAAAAGTGGTTATGGGTGTCACATCCAGGAGCTCCAAAACATAAGGGTAACTCCACTTAATGGGTTTAAGAGGTATGGTAAATGTTGCATAAGTGGGCAGCTCTTTTAAAATGAATTAACACTGCTGACCTCTATGCTTGTTATGGCATGAATTTGTGATACAGATTAACATGTTGTTTCCACAATCAAACTATCTGTATAATAGAATTAAAACAGATTTTCTTTTAGAGAACAATGCTGAAATCCATTCTCAAGGTTTTTTGGTCCTCTTCTGGGAAATTGGCAAAGAATAAACACAAGGGAACGAACGGGTGTGTTTTGCCCCGTTGAGGACAAACACTTACTGCTGTTAATTTCCTTGCTTGCAATTTCCTCATGTTTTGCAGAGTTGAGCATTCTTTCCAGTTGGGTAAAATGTCCCTTGTTGCCATCGAGCCATGAGTCTTGGAGGAAAAAAAGGTCAAAGCAATTTATATGTGACACATAGAGTTTGATCGCTTTGTCATCGCCTCGGGGGCCAAACATGCTGCTCTCAAAAGAACATTCCCCATGCACACACACATACACAGACACATATATACACTTGTTATGCGCATGTGTGTTGTGTATGCGAGTGCACTCTGAAACAAACACACTCACATACTTACACGTATCAGCTGCCATCTGCATGGGAACGTGAGAAAATGATTGTAGGTTCAGCCTGATTGAGTGCCTTTGCCATGTCTTTGTGTTACATGTGAAACAAGGTGAAAGCGTCATGGTGCAGAGGTTAAATAAAGGACTGATTTAAGATTCAGGCGTGATGATACATACAATTATTCTGCAATGAAAAATGAACGCTTTCAGACTGAAATCACAACTATTTTTAAATGCAGCGCAGATTGTAGAAGGAGCACACGTTCTGTCAAATCTAACAAGTGGGCTAATAATTGTATTTTCAAAGTCATTCACAACAACAAAGGGCTGACAAACATATTAATCTAGCAAACATTTGGCATTAGTTGTAGAATAACTAGTTTACGATTTGGGGAAATCTGCTTATTTGCTATACAGCAAGCAGCCACTTAGCTTAGCTTAGTAGAAGCACTTGAGTTGGCAGGAGACAGTTACCCTGGCTCTGTTCGGAGGTAACAAAATTCGGCTACCAGAAGCACTAACGCTCAGATTGAAACTATTTCTCGGCCTGGAGTCTTTGCTGGTTGCTTGGCAACTGCCTGTAGTCAGGAAAGTAGGAGAAAAACATTGTAAAATTTTACTCTTTATGGTGTGCCTTGCTCCCACATTGCCATCAGATGATGGACAAAATCTAAAACTTATATATCCAATTTTCACAGCAGCATTTAATACATTTTTGCCATTTTACAAATTCTATCTCTCAAAAATATGACATCACAAATAACGGCTGAATGAGCAAAATCAGTTTCACAAATTAAATCATTGCTATCTACAAATATTAATATTGAACTCACTATGTCTAGAATGAAAACATCTGAACATTTTGGCTCTAATTCATGATCGTCCAACACCTTGCTGAAGTATCTTTTAAAGTGGTTCAGGATCTGCAGCCACAATACTAGATTACTCCATCCTATTCCACTGAAACATCATGATACTAAAAAAAATGAAGACCTCATGTAGTAAGGAGTCACAGTACTGTATGTCTGCTCCAAGCGTAATGTTAAAGATGAAATTGTCCAGATGTGTCATTATTTATGGTACACATCTGCTCGGGCAACTGGTGACAGGGAGAAGATGGGGGCAGTGGAAAGACTTGAGGCAGTAGCTGCCTCCATGAATACCCATCATGCCAATTCCACTGTGATTTATGGAGAGTCTTGCCAAAGCAGGGGACAAATGACCTTCACACATAGTTATCAGAGGAAGATATCAGCAGACAGGGATTTCTGTATCACATCCTTCATTGCCCCAGGACCCAGACTAGACTCTATGTGTTTGGCTGTGTGCAGGTGTTTATGTTTGTGCTTCTGAGTAAAACTGACACTGAACTGGCCTTCAGGCAGAAGAACACTGCTGGTTGGATCTCACGTGTTTGTCTGCCTTTGCTGGGAGACCAAGTGCTTGCGTTGGGGCAAAAAAAGCCAAGAGTCTCAGCATGGCCAGCTTTTATACGTCCATCACAATTAGAAATAATCAGAATTTTTGTTTAGTCAGTTTTTGTGATATTAATATGCAGTTAGTGAATAAATATCTCAGCGCTAACTTTGACTACTTCTAAACTCCAAAAATGCTGTTATTCTGCTTTGCTGAAGCCTATTTTTTTAAAGAATCAGTTAACCTTCAACTTGACATTGGTGGAACACACTGTCTATAGATAGTTCTATCACTTAAAACATTCACAATTTTTTCTTTTTGCCATCATAGCGTTTGTTTATGGTTCACAAAACACTGACATATTACTTTACAAAAAAAATTAGTTTACAAAAAAACTGCTCTGCCCATTTTTAATCCCTGACTAACAGCAGTTGTTCAGACTCATTCAAACTAGTTTTCTATTTTTCTTCTACATCTGATTAAGCTGACCTTCTGTCTGCTGCCAACTAAAACATGGTCCATATCACACTGCTCTCCTGCTGGTTTTGGATGTGGCAGTGCATGCTGTTTCCCACATGACCCCAGATGTTATGTGTCATCATTTCTGTTCTCCTGCTCTCCAGTTTGTACTCTAACTTTTTCAAAAATGTTCCCACCCTTTCACACAAGCACAGTTATTTTTTTCTGAAGCTGTGCATCGATATTTTATGGGTCTAATCAACATCCTTGAATCCGAGTCTGTCATTCAACTCTCTAACATTTAGCATTTTTGATTTAAACTTTTCATGGTTAAGAATAACTAATTTCAATGTGAACATATCTTTCCTATGGGTTTAGATTCCATTATTGATATCTCGCTCATACTTACATAAGCAACACTGTGTTGACTTTTATGCAAATGACACTACTTAATCTAATCTTGAATCCTGTGTATTACATGCAGAAGTCGTTTGCCAAGTCTGCAGCTAATCGAGACTCTGTACCGCAAATAAACAACATACTCAGGGTCTCTTTTTATTATCTGGTTTCACAAAATTAAGCCTGACAAGTGCGATCTCACTTGAAGTTAGTGCAGTTGTTCTTTGACAAGAAATATGTCAGTGTCATAGGGTAACGTAAGGTTCTTTTTTGGACTGGTGCCAACACAAGGACAGGTCTCGAGCCACATACTTCTTAGACAAAGAACAAACTATAATCCTGAAGATACAATACAACCTTAAAGTAGCACAGTTGCTGCAGCAAAAGGCCAAGAGATAAAGTGGAAAAGAAATTTGTGGTTCAGCCAGAATTTCCAAATGATTAGAATTACAATCATGTATTCTATTTTATTGATGTGTTTCAGGTATAGTACAGTTATTTACGTTTTCTTTTAGCTGTAACCCTGCATGTGTTAAATGGGCTTGGGAATGAATAAACATAAATACATAATGCAGATGTAAGATCTTAATCTTAAAAGAGCATTCTGTATTTTTTCTCTTTTGTTAACTATTAAAATCATCCTGAGTCCTCAGTGCGTCACCTGCAGCGGAGAGCAGTCAGAGCTCTTTCAGCTTGTAGAATCAGAGTGTTTTTTTTTTTATGGAGGAGCTTAGCCAACAGCAACTCAGAAGGGGTCCACAGAGGAGTGAATTTCACCATCTCTAAAAAAACTCCACTCTCAAAAATGTTTGAGCATTTAATACATAAAATGGAACATTCTCGGCTTCCGTGCACTGCATGTTGAAGTGTCGACTCTGAACTCCACATTGCAACCTTAGATGTATTCATTGTGAGAACGTGTGTGATATAGGAATGTGAACCCTGTGACATTGTATATGTGACATTGAGTTTATGCCTGTATCTGAGTGTCTGTGAGAATGAGCGAATGTGGCTTGTAGTGTACTCTCCTGTCAGAAATTCTGTATACATATTCATTACATGGCTTCTTCTCTGTCCTGTACAATTACCATGGTGGGCAAAAGATAGTCACAGATGTTTAAGTAATATCGTCACATGTCATTTATGATTATTGTGCTGTTTTGAGACAGATCACCATGACCAAGTTGACAATATCAAGGAACTAACCTATAATCTACAAACCATTTTGTTCTCTGGTAACCCTCAACATCTCCTTTAGGAATAATCAGTGACATACTTGTATTGGTTAATCAACCATACAAGTGTTCCTAACATTTGGATGGTTACTTACTTACTCACTTATTTTTTCATTAAATGAATATTAGTTAATCGTTAGTTTCCTAATAAAACTGGTTTACAAGTTTATCATTAATACTGGTCAATTATTTGTCAGTTCCCCAAATTTGTTACAAATTTTTTAGCCACGTTTTTGGCCCTTCTCCTGCTTCATGGTTCTCCATCTGAGACCAAAGTAATCACTGCAAAGCCTGCCGCTTCTTCTCTATCCATGTGACACAAAGCCTGGCACATACGTCTCTTTCTGCAGTCATCTACCATATTTTTCAGTCTTTATAAGGGCATTAAACGGTGCTCGAAATCGGTGTGTCTCATTTGTCAGCCCGTTTTACTGGAGGCTACTGACACTCCAGTCCACAGATCATGAACCCAATTAAAGCAAGCAATTTGTGTTAAATTTATTATGCTGAGACTGCTCTGCAATTGGCCCAGAACTCGTCAGGCCTCACCTTTATAACATTTAGTGGTTCAGTTTGGTCCCTGAGAGGTCTCTGGTCCTTTTTGTTATTGTTCTTTTGATTTATTTTACCGATAGCAGAAAAAACTGGCTAGAGACTTCCCTGCTGCCCACTGAGGGTAAAACAAACCACTGCTTCATTATGAGCCCTCTTGCTGTGTGATGACAGTATTAGACTCGGGGAGAAGATATACTGACTTGTTGAACTGGACAGACTTAGTCTGTGTTCATCTGACATAGACATTTAATTTTGTCAGTTGATGATGCCAAACAAAATAATATATATATTAATTATACCTGAGTTTCTAAAAAGTACGATTTAATGTCATTAATATCTCAGCCATAAAGTAAAATCAATAATGTATTTTTACTTCTGCTAAGGTAATTATCACACAATTATTGTGATCCTAACTTCCAATAATTGACCCAAATATTGGTTATATTTAAAATAAATAAGTAATCGTAATTCTTTTCATTTACTTGACTGGCATAGGTTAGAGGAGGTGCTTGGAACTAGTCTTACGAATGCAAGATTTACTTACCAAATACTAAAACATTCTGCAGCCCAGGAGGGGAGGAGACTCTGGTATTGTTCCATTTCAAGGTTGTCAGTCTGACTGATGACTTTAAGGCCTCGCATCATTCCTCTCTTTCTGTTCTTTGTATTTATGATTTGAAAGAGAGGAATTACAACATAGAAGGTCGGCAGAGTCCCCTACATTTATTTCAAATCTTCATTTGACTGTCAACTGAAGCTGTAATTGCTTTTACCCCTGAAGGGCATAAGAATTAAAAAAAACAAAAAACAACTAGAAAATGTTTGAAAGATGCACAAAACTATCCTGTTTGAGTACTATATGTTTGATTCAATTTCAGTGTTTTATATGAGTGCTTTGCTCCACAGACAGCTATTAATGCTTTTGATGCATTTCAGCCAAGTTGCACCAAAGACTTGAAACTTGCTTGAGATATCTAAACCAATCACAATGAACTATTTGTAGTTTTTCTCTTTCTCAAACTCAATTATCTCACTGGGGCCATGGATTTAAAGGTTTCAAGGTGGTAGAGTCACCTATCTATTTCAAGCTCTGACATCTGATATTTAGGGACATAGTGGCTTTGTATTTGAGTCACAGTGACCACAACAACTAAAAGATAATCTATTTTCATCAAAGGGAGGATGTTGAAATTGCAATTGTTATCACTATTGCAATGTAAATATAATGTACATTCCTACAAAAGATCTTCATCAATTCACACTATAATCTCTATTATGATGACTTGTTAAAGCTAAGTTTTTGCTGTCGTAAAAAATGTAAATTTTCCAAACTCCTGGATTGAGCATTATATCTGTTATCGCTATTATTTTCTATCAGTATTATTATTATTATTATTAGTAGAAGTAGTAGTAGTTGTTGTTGTTGTAGTAATAGGAGCAGTCGTCGTTGTTCTTGTTGTAGCAGTATTAACAAAAATGTGGGTTTTTGCCTTTTTTTCAACGCTTCATTTAAAAAATACACTGTTCTTGGCCTCGGACTGTCCCACATGGCAGCATGACACACAATATGTCGGTCTTTGATTTTTTTCCCAGACAACATTAATGCTGGTCCATCAGTTTCTTGTCTTTCCGTCACTTCACTGATCCCTCTTTCTTGAAGACTGTGTGTCATTTATTCCTTGAAGGAGGAAGCTTGGGGGAATCCATTCAAGTGGTGATTAACTGGTCTTTTAAAACGAATTTTACAAGCTATTAATCTTCCTCCAAACAGCACAAATAACACCTACTCCTGAGGTGTCTTCCAGGATGACAAAGCCCTTGTCGAAATAACACCAGGGGTCACTGAATGTATTATTGAGTATGCCATTCATGTGAATCACATGATAGAGCATTCAAAGTCACTGGACCACAACCCAATCAAACTACCATGAGAGATTCCGTGCCAAGATGTCAGAAACCCACCTTTCTCTACCACTATCATCAAAACACCAAATGAGATTAAATATTCTGTAAGAATGACATTTCATCCCTCCATTAGAGTTCATGTCTCCTTTCTAACAAATCATCCAATTAGAATGGCCAAATAGGTTGTTTGATCAAAAACTTATAAGAGCCATAAGGTGTCCTTTTAACAAGGCAGGAGGGAAATACGACTTATATGGGTGTGCATTCTAAAGTGAGACACCACAAAGCTCTCATAAGAAGGAAGGAAGGGTGGATAGGTGAACATGAGACTATGTGCAATGGTTTCAACCACAAGACACAGGTGTGACAGATTTTTCACATCCTAGCTGAGCTTAGGCAGACATCATATATCTAGGGTTAGAAATTAAAACTACTCGGTTAAACATGGTTAGGACTAAAATGCATTCACCATTACTCTAAAGGACAAAACTTTAGCAGTTCACATGTTTCTCTATTTGCCTACATGAACAATAGATCCATGATGTCATTTTTGGCAAGGACACCAGTCTCAATGCAATATCAAAGGAAGAAATAGTTCCGCCCAGATACATTTGTTTATCCTTCCTCTCTTGTTTGCTGCTAAATGTGGCGATTGGTCTGCAGAAGTGTCATAAAAACCCAGAATGAAACCTAACAGGATTCCTAAAGAGTATTTTTTTGTGATAGCATGAATGGTTCCTATAGTTCATTGCATGCAGTTCTAGCTTATTGCTCTGTGCCTAATCTAGAGTGCTACCTAGTTTAGGAGCTTTGATGATAAAATTCTCTATTCTCTGTTCTCACATGCCAAAGGGAAGTATAGCTTGAGAGCAGAAAGTGTGAATTGATTTTCAGCTACACACATACAGATCACATTGCCTATACTTTAAAAGGTTCACAAAGTATAGTCTATTTCCTTTAGTACAGTCTGTGATTTCAGGTTGTGCCAATTATTGTGAGAGCAGGATTAATGATTTGTTGGGTTTGTTTTTAAGACAACACACCACTCACAAAATCCTTTTCTCACAGCCACTGGCATGAGGCCACGCCAAGGACCTCGGAAGTCCCAGGAAGTTTATCTGACAGATCATCTTTCTGGTTGGATTTTTTGTTCAATGCTGTTCAGTGTCAGGCAGTGGTGGACAAAGATACTCCAATGCCCAAATAAAGGGTATATGAACATGATTTCTCCAGATAGGATTTGGACAGAATGAAACAGCAACGCTTTTTTTCATCATCTGTTTTCGGCAAGCAATTTGGAGCAATCTTTGAAGCCACAGGGGAAGCGTGTATTCTATACAGAGCTGTCAAAGAAACGATCACACATGGGCACCCACATTTACTCTTTTATTGGTTAAATAAATAGAAGATGTTAAATCATTTTGCATAAGCAAACACACGTGCATGTTTGTGCATCTGCACTAACATGTTTGTGCACCCACACAGAAACTGAGGCATTGCATTAAAGGAGAGACCCATCTGGTAGCTTGTGCAAGTGTAGCACTCAGCGGACCCTGATTTCATTATCTCAGCATGTTCTCTGTGACCCGGAGAAAAGTGACATCTGATTTACCTCAAGATCAATTTGTATGTAAATCAGTGAGAAACTGGAGGGCAATGGAAGGATGGCATAACAAAAGCTGTTTTTGAGTGTGTGAGGTTTGAGAGTTTGGTAGAAGCAGCGGTCTCCACAGGGACACTAATAGCATTCATTTGAGTAATAGGACCCCTGCCCACACCATACTGTCAAATGACTTTCAAGACCAGCGTGTTTCCGTATTTTGCCATTTAATGCCCACATAACAGATGCTTTATCGACTCGAGCTTGAGATAGAGCTAACTTTTCAAAGACTGAAAATTCAGTACATTACTGAAATTCACTGCATTGCGTGTCAAAGCATCTTATGACTGTGTTCTAAAAATGGATGGATACATCGAAAGGTTAAGCGTTAATCACTCCAGTGTCCTGCCAGCTGGTTGTTGCAGCCATGTTACCATAAACCCGACTTTGTGGACGCTGAATCCCTCCTCTGTGATTGTAAAATATTACAGCCATATGGAGACGACACATTTCATCTTCAGATGATGAATGCTCCCTGCCTTACAGACATTTTGGTCAATTTCCTCCTCTTTGATTTGAAACCTGACCAAGCTCCCCTGAACTTTAATGTATCACATAAGATGTGTCAGTTGTAGCCTGGAGGATTCTCTGCCACCTGCAGAAAGACCTGCATTAGCCTCTCATTACAGCTTAATGCAGCTTCTTGGCAATACTGCTCTGTGACTTGCTACTGTTGACGGAGTGAGTGCTTGCATAGTTGTTTGTTTATCTGAACACACCATTGTTTCATCTCTCTTTTCCCTTCTTTTCTCACTTTTAAGGTTGGAATGATCTAAGCCGTTTCTGTGAAACCTCTCTTTACCCCCAGAGGTGTAGAAAACACAATAATTTGACTTGTTAAGTGATTATATCTGTTTTTTTTTTTGTGGTTAATCTCTGTTTACTGACACAGAATAAGTTGAGTGGGAGAGAATAGTTTTTATTGGACATGACGACATTTAGAAATGTCAGATGACTTTCAGCATGCTGAGTTAGAATCAGTTTCTTACAGATCAAGCAGACTTTCAAGAACTGAGCATATTACAGCTGGAGTCAAGTTTAATGCCTGTATTTATTACACTTTTACATGTGGACACATGCTCGCACAACTGTCATATCAAATATGAGCTTAGGATTGTCCCGTAAAATTTGATCAATAAATTATGTTGAAGGTAGTTTCATTTTATCTGTCAAGTGAAATGGTCTTGCTAGACAATCAAATTATGCCAATACCGTGACACAGTCATATAAAAGCTCTTTCTATTATTAAATAAGTATATCATTTCTGGTTGACACTGACAGTTAAGATAGCCATGGTTGCATTACTCACAAATCACCTTTAATTTCTAATTGAGGAAGAGTTGATATACGGTCACCCAAAGTGATTGAGCTTTCAGATGTTTTCAGAAAAGACCTTGGTTTACTTGAGTAACAAATCTATCTGTGCTTTTTTTGGTGATGGTAATAATAAGAGTTTACAGTTTTAATCACCTATAGGCAAATCATCAAACCACTTCCCTCTAGTTTGTGTGGCAGCACACAGTAGACTGCAGCAGCAGAAGTTTGAGAGTGTAAAACAGAATCAAGAAACTATCATATTCTGAGATGTCTTTCAACATCTTATACTGATCATCTCAAAGCTATAAAGCTGCCATGTTTGATTTACACATCAGAGTATGTATCATATAGATAGTGGAGTGTATCTCAGCACCTAACTACACACATTTTCAGGTCATAAATTAAGCACAGAGTCTGCTCTATTACATAGCTGTTTTATAGAGTTTTACAGAGTATAAGCATACCAGACCGTGTCCTTCTCAGGCCATTTAACTCCTCAGGTACCATTCACTCTCCTCGGCTCAGGGGGTGCACATTCCATGGCCACCCTCACTTGAAATGAGTAGAGACACACACACACACGCACACACACACACAAGCACTCGCACAGTGAAGGGGCTGAAAGCTGATGATGACCTATTTCACTTTATCTCTTCCATAAATTACTCCATTAACGCCTCCGTAACAGCAAGAGGAAAAGCAACGGATTCAACGTCTGCTTCTCAGGATTGACAGAGCGCATAGGTTTTGGCCCTTCGCACAAGAGTGACACGGCCTTCCCTGGCACAGTCCTCAGCTTATTATCTGCTACCTGGTTGAAAGAATGGCCTGAGTAGCTGTGTCTGCAGTGAACTGGGGAAAGTGGCTTCTGAGAGAAATAAGGTGATTGTCCATCTGAAAAAGATGGGTAATATTAACACAGTCCAAATGGAAGGCACAGAGTTCAAAAGAGGAGGATTCTTTTCTGCTTTGCACCATTAAAGCGAAGCACTGTCGTTAGGTTATAGTGATTTGTGAGATGTAATCAACTAAGAGGAAAAGAAGAATCTTACAAGTATCAACATGCAGCCTCTATGCAAAAGCTGATCTTGCATGTAAATATTCAACATATCAATGAAATGTGTTAAAAAACATAAAAACATGTCAAAACACTCAAAAAGAGCATTTTCTAATTCCCCCAGTACTTATTTCTTTGATCATTATTACAAAGGGCATCTAATTACTATTTTTAACTATTTTGTCAAGGATACCCACACAAAATATTAATCATATATATATTATATATATATATACATGATTAATATATATATTCTATATTAATCATGTATATATGCTGTATTAATATAGAACTGATACTCAGCACCTGTAGAGGAAAAAAACCTGATAGCTCTTTATGTGTGAAACTGTAGAACAAAGGAAATCAAACAAAAAAAGGGAGAGTGCCCATACATCTTTCTCCTCAACACTCCAACAAATTAATCTCTCAAGCAGTTTTGACAAGTGACCCTGTGGGGGGTTGCAAATGTTATGGCAAGGGACCCTATTTAAGTAGCCCACATCTTAGCTCTTTTCTTTTTTTTTCTGAGTGATCTAATTATTGCATGTTAAATAGGCATCTGGTAAATGGTGCATATAATGATGCTCTTCCACAGAATTAAGTGCCTGCCTGTCCTGCTGCTGGGCTAACACATAAATTGGCCCTCCTCTCTTCTCTTCTCTTCTCCTTTTCCCTCCTGCAATCCCTCATTTGAGTTCTGGAGTGAACCTCTTGCTGAGACATGCCTCAGGTTCTCCCTGGATTAATGACAATATGCTGAGGTGAGTTTTGGTCTACAACCCAAATAAGTGAAAAAGGCAACGGTGCAACAGTGCAAGAGTTGAGTGAATTAAATCCAGTTTTTGGTAAATTTGTATTTATCATTTATTTAGCATCACTTTCCATTAGGTTATCATATGATTAAAATGAAACAGTAGAGCTGAAGGTGTTATTTGAAAATCTGTGAAGCCTTCAGATTTTTTTTGTGCTCCTGCATAGATATGACCTGAATATATCATCTTCAGGTCCTTCCACAACATTTCTATTGGTTTAAAATCATGATATGTTCTGACATGTTTCATCTGAGTTTACGATCCAAGTTTATTGATTAATCAAAGGTTAATCAATCAAATGTCATCATGGCCCAAACAGGCATTTCTGTTCGTGCTGGAATCAAGTGTTTTCCTTCCTTAATGCAGAACGCTTCTTATTACCAACAAGGGGTTCTATTTACATCACTCATCAATAAGACATTTTTCAACAACTGTCTGGCTTGTCATCATGACTTTTAGGAACTTACAATTGGGCAGCAATGGGTTTTTTTGTTTTTTTTTGCAAAACAGTGATTTTCTCCTTTGATGTGTTTTTTTCCTTTGCTGGTGGACTCATGCACATTAATATCAGCAGGACTGAGAGTGGCTTTTAGTTACTTGGAAGTTACCTTTGTTTCTAATGGTGTCTAAAGTCTTTAGATATGGTGTCTTTTCCAGACTGATGAGGGTAATTGAAAACCATGCCATGACACGCTTCCATTTATATGACTGCCATCGCATTCACTGAAAACACCTGACTCCTGGAAGCTCACACATTATTGCTACTTGGAAATATGTAAACATGAAACATACAATAAATAAATACATTTTGTATTTGCAAAACTTGTTGTAAAAACACTTCAACCTGATTTGATCAACATTTGATGGGTTTGTGTTTGGTATCAGTTGAATTGATGAACAAGAATTACTGTGAGAACATCTTCTCCCTCCCTCAGACTAGGCTCTGTAAATATCAGCTGGCAGCATCATATCTGCTCCATTTCAGAAAAGCCTCACCAGCATTGCTGACATTTATCTATATCTGCTGCCAGAGAATAACCTTTGAGAGTTATGAAAAGCTGTCCGGACCTGCCTGTTTAAATGTCGTAACACATAAGTTCATCATCAGAGCTCTAGGGACAAGGCTTAAAGGCCTGATCTGTGATCCAAATGCAAATAAAAGGTGAGCTACCGCTACCAACATTAGAAAGACAGGCCTGCAATCTGCAGAGCGTTCACCACCGAACAAACTGACAAGAACTCATTTGTTATTGTTTATCCTGTTAAGGATCAGTTCTCCAACGTCTAAGAAAAATAATCTTCACAAATTCATGCAATATCCCATTTATTTTGGCATCAAATAAATGGGTGCACAGCTGTTTGAGCTCATAATACTCAGTAAGTGGGTGTGCTAAAGCTTTGTGAGGAGACATGCTTTGTCTTTTTGATTTAGATACATAATTCATCTCTGTGCCTTCAGGCGGTGCTATTTTACCCGCCACTAATCAGTGGACCTCCAAGTTTTTCCCTCCTCCTCCAACTTTAAGGAGTACAGACATTCACTGCATGCTCTGTCCTTTCGTAAACTATACATCATACTAAATGTTTGAGAATGTTAAGTATGTTAACTGAACATTTGAATACTGAATAAGCAGAAATTAATCTCACTCTAATATCTAATAACAATGTCGTCTTGAATGTATGTTTAAGCAAAACTAAACTGATAGGCAACCAAAGCTAACCACAGGTAGGCAGTTTCTGGTGTGAGAGTTACTTACTCAATATGCCCATGAAAGCTGTCCTACAGACTCTTTATGAATGTGTGGATTATTACAGCTACTGTAACTGTATTGGGGCTAATTTTAAACAGCAGTTGAGCTCACATTTCCAAACCCTGTGAATGATCAAACAACACAAACAAATACATACATGACCTCTGTTAATCTATTCAGTGTTTTTTTAATGATTTGCTTTGTTTGACAGCTGTCTTTACTTGATATCATGATCTGCTTGCATTGTTGCCAATTGCTTTATAAAACAATATATATATATCATGCATATCTTGCATTTTGATGTTAAATTATAAAAAGATCTCTTCAAATAAAGAATAACTTAAAATGTTATAAAAATAATTATAATTATAAATTATATATTAAATAATACATTAAAATAATATAAAATGTGCATTTTTGGACCATCTGACCACGTGTCCCGTGGGTCTTAATGTATTTTTTCTCTTTATTAAATAAATCCACATCACACAACCTTGGTCTTTTTGATTAATGACTGACACTGAGGTACAGTATGTTCCATGTGCATAGCATCTCATTAACTAACATGCCCATTTGTCATAAGTAACATGCTCAAGTTAGACATCATTAACTATGACAAGATTAGAGGATAAAGAGGTTTCTATTATAGTGTGTAAGAGCATTCGTTAATTTGTCTTCTTCCTGGCTTTGTCAATCGGTATGAAAGGGTTGTTATAAAATGGTTCTAGACTGTTGCTGCATGGTGATCTTCATGGTGATTAAACATGATGAAGAGCAAATATTATATAAACAGGGTAATTTTATGATACTTCTATAGGAGTCTCTAACATTTCAGTAAATATAAGCACTTGCAACTGTGCCCGTAGCAGATGGGCAGTAAAACTTCCCATAAAACACTAAGCATACTATTAAATGTTTCACAGTTGTGTTGCTTAACCCCGCCAAGTTGTAGTTCATAATTTGGTGGTCTTATTTCCATAGCAACCTCCAAACTGACCGCTTGATGGAATAATTAGCATTTAAATCCAGGGCATCACAGAACTAACTTTTATCATGTTTTAGTTTTTTAAAACATTAGATATTCTCGTGAAATATACAATTATTTATGAATAAAACAAACAGATGTAGCATTAAAAAAAGAGATTTTTTTTGCTTTAATTTTGAGCTACAGCTACACTAGGTTTTGAACAAAAAGCAAAAGCTGGGTGACCAAGCCTGAGTCGTGTGGCGTTTGTCTTCTGCCTGTGCCATGTCTGGCCTGGTTGGAGGGCCCGGCAGCGACTGGGAAACAAGTGAGGCCGAGGTGCGGCAGACTGGAGCTGTACACTCCAGTGCTTCTGCATGCTGAGGACAGATGACACATGCTGGTATTAAGACATACACATCAACGGTCCAAAGTTATAGAGAGGGGAGGTTGTTCCAAAAACCTGCCTGTTCCCGCTACATGTCTCACCTGTCTCCTATATTGGCAGCCAAGTTTCTTGACAACACGCCCCATATGTTACCAAAAACAAAAGAATATACAGTTTCAAACATACGAGGGCATATAACTGCAGATAAGTAGGCAGGGAGAAACACAAAATAGAAATAACTGCCTGCCAAACACCCTATCACTGAGTCTGTTAGTCATGGTCTAATACAGCGATTGTCCTGACCACATGTTCTAACCACATGTATTGACCATATCTGTTGACCTGAAGTGCTACTTGCATGGGGTTCACAGACTGTGCTGGCACACTGGAATGGATTAGGAGACAGCAGGCCTAACAGCTTGATTTGGTGCTATCCTGCATGGCTGCCATCCCGCCTTGAGCACTGCAGATGCCACCTCACTAGTGGGTAGTGTGAATGTGCAGCGAAAGGCAATACTTCACTGCTACCAGACCTCAGCTTTGGAATCAATTTTAACACCTCACAATAGTCTTTTATGGTGATCATAAAGTTTTATCATATCACTCTGAATGATAGTGTTAAGTTAAGGTTGAGAAGGAACGGAAAAAAAATGAAAGAATTCTGACTGGACAAAGATTCAATGATATAAGTTTTATCATGTCACAGTTCAAACACCATAGAGCATGTTCAATGCAAAAGGCAATGGACTATGTTTTTATTGGTTGAATAGCTGTTACACAGGCATTATAGCCCGCGAGGGAAAGTCTTATAGAGGAATTCACAGCTCAAGGTCTTCCAGGTTTACAGCATGCACAACAATAACCTGCAACAAACAAACAAGTCTGACATGTAAACCAACGCTCTGCTCCTTTGATACTCCCTCGTGGGAGTCTGTGTGTTTCCACGCATGAGTGCTAAAAATCCCTTAACTGTGAGGGTCACCTTCAGTAGTTTGCCTGGCTTTTTACCTGCACTCCACTTGTGAACATGAAATCCATCACCTAGCACCACCGTGGTAATGGACTCATTTTTTTCTGCCGGCTGGTTGTCGGGTAGATTCACAAGGGACACAGGTGTAGTTCCAGTGCAGTGAATAATTGACCCTGTGCCAAGGGGGAATGTGGAGGTCAATGCTGCCAATGACAAAGAGGACACCTCTGAGCATGAACCCACAGTGTATCAGTGAATGGGAGGTGGACACATGGGGGTATGAGGCAATGAGACAAAAGGGAACAGTAGGTTCATTAAAGTTAGTAAGAGGGGAGCAAGACAGGGAAGGGTGCCAGTATAATAGGGGAGAGCGGTAGTTATTAGGGAAAACAGGGACTGAGTAGGCAGATTTGAAAAAAAAACTGGCAGGGAAACAGATGCCATTCAAAAGCCAGAATTGCTTTGGTTAGTTTTTATTGATTATTATTACACTCAGCTGACTGCAAAGTATGTTAGATTTGTGTTTATTGTGAGTAATTAAGGTTTGTGATGTCTGCATTTATATAGACAGAAGGCAGAATCACTTGCCAAGCAGCATTACTCCTGAAAGACGATCAATGAAAAAAAAATCATTTCTATCCATCATTTATTTGATTTAGTACATTATTCAGCAGAGTTAAATCCACGTGTCTGGTGAGGAAGTATTCCCTTCAGTGCATGTCAGTACTTTTTTGCCAAAAATGATCATGAGTTCTAATTGGCAATTTGTGTTGGCATGGTTACTATTAAAACAAAGCACAATTCCATAGTCATTACAGAGAGGGAGAATCAACTGTCCTGCATTGTGAGAAAGACCAGACAGCAGATATTACGGATAGTGTACAGTCTGCCCTTGTAGTGTATTTACCCACAGGGCACAGGGTCCTTGCATTTACACATGTGATGCCTGAGCTCCAGGAAAAAGAAATCTGTGTGTGGCAGCAGAAGCTGGCACACCATCTGAAAATGATGTCAGAGCTGTGGTGTCCTTCTGTTCATGTAACACACATACATGCCGCCTCTTTTTTTTTAAATATCTCTTCTTGCCTTTGTTTTTAAGGTATTGGGGTTTTGTTGTTTATTTCTAATAGTAATAACTCCCCTCTTTATTTTTGATAAATCCTCAGGATTTCCATATTGATGAATCTAGTCAAATTCTAAAATTGGAATAGCAGAAAGATGTTTATCTCTTGTATCTGATGTAGAAATTTCCCAAATGTGATAGAATAACATGCCAGTTTGATGCTGTGATCTTTTGCCGAGCAACTACACACACTCGCAGTTTTTGCTTTTCAGTGCAGAATTTCATGCCTGTGATGAGTGATAAACACAGAGCCAAACAGCTTGTTATTTTGCAGATCCTTGTGCTGCAGCCAGACTCCACTGGACCTCTCTGTGGTTTCTGCTTTCTGCTATCTCTGCTTTTAGATGCATCTGCTTCTTAAAGCAGTGATGCACAATGATGCTAGCAAATATTGTCTGATTAAAGCTATAGTCAAATATATATGTATAAAGTCAAATACAAGTTGCAGATATTGGCATAAATCCATGATCTTGCAGCACAAGTTTGATATGTTGATAAGATTAGAGGACAGACTTGAAGTTCTCCTCAATTAAGTTAAAAAAAATGCTGGGTTCCAATCCCAAGTTCCTGTGAGGACATTCCAACGGTCTGTTCTGGACTTTCATAAATGATATACATGAATATCAAAATTATTCACTGTTGCACACTCATTGATATGACCTTGCAATATGCATCTATAAAAATATGTTCCCAATTCCAATTTCTAAGTACATTACCCCACTTTGGGTCATGGGTTTATGTATTTGAGGATATTTGTCCAGGCATCATCTTATCTAAGGGAGAGCAGACACCTTCTGCCCTTTCTCTGAATAGCTCAGACGCTTTAGTGCACACTTCAGCTACTGAGTAGATAACTGTTCTACTCAAAGGGGCTTTAGGGAAAAGTAGGACCTGCTCAAAAATAATGATAGCAATATTCTAAAAATTACTCAAGCCCAGAATTGCCCTTCTTGATTTAAGACCCACAGTAAAATGTATAATTAATTGCACTCCAAACCTGTCTAGGCTGTAAGTAGTCGATGACTATTAATCAGTCTAAGAGCCAAATAAAGAGCTTCTCTTCCTTGTTAATGTACACCTTCTGCTGCTGATCCCAGAGGTGTTATAACTAAACTAATTTCTTGTAATCTGGGTCTAAACTTTCCTTTGTGTTGCTTGTTAAATCATATTTGTGGATTTCTTTTTTTTGTTAAATTCTTTTATGATTGAAACATAAGGCTTGTTGGCTTTTTCTCTCCTTTTCCTGACATATCTGATAATATGCTGCCCTACTGTAAGTGAATGAAACATCCAAGCTACACAATTGCCCTTCACAAGGAACTAATCTCAGCTGAAAGTATTGAAATAAGACAGGCGTTAGACTGATAATGATGTGTTGTTAGAGCAACACCTTTAAGCCTCTGAGCGAGACAGCGTTACTGATCTTGACGTCAAAGAAAAGTGGTGACTCCTGTACCTTGGCTGCTTTAATCAAAGTGAAGCTCTGGTGAAATCTGTCAGGTCTAAGGTGAAGTTGATGAGAGTGACAAGATGTTTAGACATGTTCCTTCTCAAATCTGTATTAATAATGTCTTAGCAGTGTTGAGATCAAGGACTTTGAATGGAGGTTAATATTTAGTTATTCAAGCCAAGCCTCACAGGGTTTACTTCATCTAACTCTGGACCTCCAACATTTCAGCCAGATCTACTCATTAAATTTGTTATGAGTGGAATGAAACCTATAACTTTTGAAGAACTTCTGTTGGGAGCTGTAAAGCAGGAGCAGAATACCAATACATATGCAATATTTGTTCCCAATGACAAGTCTCTTAAGGTCTCATTAAGGCCATTGTATATGATTATTTATCACAACCGGAAAAGAACAGGCTTTGATAATACTATTAAAAAAGTTTTTCTTAATTCTTGTGTCCAGTGACAGCCAGTATGTATACAATACCAGAATCGGAAACCTGGAGCAGCAACTGGAATTCAGACATTTGCAACTTCGTTATAGAAACCTCTGTTTCTACGACTGTAACTTTTTTCTTTTTTTCTTTCTATCCTTTTTTTTTTCTCCCCAGCATTTAGACACGTAATTGCATTACATCTCTATTATTCAGTTAAGTGCAGCCACCTTACTGAAAATAAACTTATCATCATACAATCTATAACATAAAGTTATCATCAGCAGTGGACAAAAACAAGTCATAAAAGATATAGAAATATATTGCAGCATCTTTTACTTGTCAGTTACAGTCAGACCCTTTGCAAAGAAAACTGAAATAAAAAGTTAAGACAGCATATGTTTAATGAGCCTGCTTGGCCCGCTGAGCTCAGCTATATTGTAAATAAGCAAAAAATGTCTAAAGGCTCAGTGAACAAAACTGACATGAAGAACCAGTAGCAACGAAAAGGCCCTTGTTGGGTCTGCTTATGTCGGCTGCAACGATTTCCAACGACGTATCTAACCCCCTACAAAAAGGAGTGTGGTGTTATACAGGAGGGGAAACCAGAAGACTGCACCAATGGGAAAAAAAGCGCAAATATATAATTATATGCTTTGTGCTTTTTGCTAATGTCAAACAGAGCTAGTCTCCTTTGAGTCATCATCATCAGTTGGTCTTTCAGTTCTTCACTTCCCAGGGTCATATTGTTTGTACTTGTTTCTTGTTTTGGAGAAATTAGGATGACAAATGAGCAAAGATTGTGTGTGCATGTTAAGACGGCAGTTAGCTTTCTTTCGTCCCTCCCACCTCCCTTCTCCTGCACTGTTCGCTATGCTCAGTAGCCAATCAGAGTGAACTCTTACGACAGCCACAACACTGATTTTGAATCTTGTTGAATAGGCTAAAAAAGATGTTGGAGTGAAACGTCCAAGCTTCACAATTGCCCTTCACTATGAACTAATCTCATCTGAAGGTAATGAAATAAGACATGTGTTAGACATGTGTTGTTGAGGTAACACTTCATTGTTATTTACCTGCATTCTGCACATGCCTGATGGCCAGTAGTTGGTGAGGTGTATGAGGGTCCCCTAAAAGTGTTTGATGCTGCTGTAAGGCTGGCCACCGGACATCAAAGTATAAAAGTAGAGAATTTGAAATCTATTACTCTTTGGCTCTCCCTGCAGTTGTGGGGTGTAAAACAATTGTTATGAAAACAAATCTCTGTGAATGTCATGCACATTCATTTTTTGTCATGTAGAAGAGGCAGCAAAGATGCCACCAAAAGGCCACAAAAATGTCAAGTGACAGTAAAGCAAGATGGTGTTGAGCGGGACAAAAAGCAAAGTCGTGAATTGAGTTATTTCAGCCCCGGGTGTTCCAAGGCATTTTCAGGCCTGTGAATGTGCATTACAAAGGTCAGTGTACTTTAAAACGAGTCGGAGGCAGCTCATTTTTTAAGGTTCACAGACTTATCTAGTATTGCTTTAACTTGCTTGTAAAAACAAGGATTGTCATCAAACCAGCAAATCCCAACATTTGTGCACATAGAGAGAGACGGCACATTTGTGTTGTCATGTTGTCAGTGAGTCAGGGTAGGCAAAGTCTGACTGTCAAAAATGAGGTTTTGTGCAGATAAGTTACAGTTATATACTGTTATGTGTTAACTGCCAGCATTAACTGTTAATTCAATGCAGTGTCACACCAGAATATGAAAAAGCTACGTAGCTGTATGGCAATAAAGGCTTAAAATACACTTTCAGTGCTACATTTTCAAGGTTGCGAACACATTACCATATCTACATTTTCCTTTGAAAACTGGAACATCCTTATGATGTGCATTATGTGAAGTGTTAAAGTAACATGACGGGATGGATGATAACAGAATAACCAAGTTTGATTCCCATCTGATACAATATTATCCAACAGTTTTTTTCTTTTCCACTTCACCGTTACTTGTGATTGGTAAGAGTGAGGCATAAGAACAATGTTATGCTTAAATATTGATACATCCAAGTATGCATGTCACCTGAATGCTTCCCTATACAAAACTTGACTCTTTCACAATTTATTTTAACTGGCATCACTACATTTTGGACATGTGGGAAAATCTTCTTTATAAATATTTTCTTGTCAGACTGGATTGATTCATTTTTAAATGTAAGGATTGTAAGTTTATATGTAACTTACAATGACTATGAAACTCCACAAGATGCTGTACAGAAATTTACAGCAGTTCCTCACAGACTTACAAACATTTGGTTCTTTTTTTGCAGGTGTGAGATTCTAAAGAAGACCATTGCGGTTTGTTATCTTTTAACCATATTTAATTGTCCAAACTATATTATGAGATGTGGTACTTCTTTTTTTCCTTCTTTCTTTATTTCACACAAATTGAATATTCTATTTTGACCTGAAAAAGAGTTTGCTACCAGCAGTCATTTCAGGAGGAACAATGTTATTTGATATCCATGCAAGACCACCATTGTAAGCACAGAATTCAAGTTAATGTATAAACAATAATACATTCCAGTCAAGTCTTTATCATTTGTGGCTTCCGTGTTGGAATAAAGTTTCAACCACAGCTGAACAGTTTTAAAGCAATCAGTTAATACTCCTCTAAACCACAGTTTTCTGCATGATAACCAATCCCCATATGCACAGATGTGTTGCGCCCCACTAGTTGGTTCTTATTATGTGCGAAGCTGCCAGAGAGACCCCACACTGAGAAGCCCCATTTCAGCTCTCCACTTCCACTGAGCCACCAGCTGTAGAAATGAGTGAAGTAGTCTTTTCACAATGATTCTGCCAGCCCAGTCCTTACAGTAATGAAATCTTTTTTAAGAGGAAGATGCTGAGCTGCTGCTCTGAGGATATGCAGCTCACACAGGACAAACAGAACTGGCACACTTTAAACTGGCCTGATCCTGGCTGCAACTTTATCACGTTTGACCACAAAAGCCGATTAATGGATTTCACCCCAGTCTGATAGAGTAGGGGGAGGGTGGCTGTCTTAGCTCAGCTCCCCAAAGAACTTTCCAGTGGAATCCAAAGATTCCACTCCAGTGTAGGACTGGGAACATGTGTGTAGTATCCAAGTTAACGAGGACTGATGTGAATGAATCAGTTTAACCAGTGTCCATGCTTTACTGAGCTGCCAGAAGTGGCTGCTGCTTGTGGTAGGTGATGCATCACAGAGAACATGGTGCTAACCTATGCTGTGGTCAGTTAGATTTCTGTTACAAACTCATATTATGTTTCAAAAACAACATGGCAAGTTCAGAAAATTATCAAGAGCAATACGCCATGCTTTGCACTTTGTGACAAATAAGTCTTATCGTGCAAAATACTGGGAGAGTCCTTCATTATGCTGAGCCTCTCCTGCATTGTTTATCTCCAGACTTAACATACACTCCTCATTTGTGCACTTGCCTATTAGAGTAATTACATATACCATTAGAACTTATTTGTGAAATCCTGTATGATCGTAGTCACGAAACACTGGAATCAAATCTATATTTTACCAGAGTATTACCAGTAGTTAATACTTTGTGCTTTGGCCACCGCCACTCCCAGACTTCAAATGTGTCTCTGAATAATGTGACATTTCCATCAGTTATTGTGATTTTACCTTATGAAATTGTGAGTTGCTTATTTGCAGTAATTTATACACTTCAGTGAGCTTTTCTTTGTTCTAAATTTGAACTTGGCTTTGTTAATTTTACTGGTGGGAGCCAAAAGTTGGAGTGGTTATTGAGTTGTGCCTCTGTAATAAAAGTCTTATCTTGTGTGTGATTCAGATCAGCACGCCGTGTCTGTCTGCATAAATATGATAGCCAAAGCAACAATAGAAAAGACATGCAGTCAGTAGCCAGTGTGTTGTGTTCATTAGAGGACCTGTGTCTGCCCTGCAGATTATGATTATAATTAAAAAGATTATTCTCTGACTTTACACAGCTGTTCTCCCTTCGGCTTGGCTTCCTCAAGAGGCTTTAATTGATAAATGAGGAAAGCAGAAGAAAAAAGACATTGGCTGTTTCAGACATAAGAAGGGTGACTCACCTGGGAATAAGCTGCAATATTATCAATCTTTGACATTCATTGTGATATCATCATTTTTATGATTAATTTTTCTGACAACTGGTCACATCAAAGAGGAAAAATCCCTTTCACCGTCTTCTTATTTCTTTTCAATTTTCTGTTAATTTGCAGAATTAGATTTATATCATTAAATTTTTACTCAGCTTGATTAGAAATGACATATTATTGCTGAGATATCAGGCGGATGGCTTCTTTAAAACATAGTTTCTACTGATATTTTAATTTGTTAATCATTAATCTTTTCTTTGTCAACAAAAACGAAAGATTTCTGCTGCTCACTAAAACTGCTCATTTCCTTGCCAATAAACACTTCTTTTCATGTTGTGCGTTTAGGTCATAAATGTTCTTTTTTCACTCATCTTAATATCATATCCATGTAATTAGAGTTATTGCCGTGTGTTTTTGTGCAATAAAATGGTTACATAGACTTTAAATAAAAAAAAAATAAAATACACATCACTATACTAGAAATCTATCATCCATTGAGTCACAATGGCATGTGCAGGACTTTTGAAACTTTTATCTGTTAATGAATTGCCCTTTTGTTGGTAAAGAGCGTTTGTGTGCGCACACTGGGACGTGCTGGCTGATTTGTGTATGTTTTAGCTAGTTTGACTACAATGAATACCTCAGACGATGGCAGCGGGGATGTCCAGTATCTCCAGTTCTATGAGTAGATGTGATCCAAGTTAGAGGTAACACATGTTGAACTACAGCTACTTTTACTACAATCACTTAAAAGAAAAGAAAAGAGGGAGAGCATCAGATGAAAAGGGTGGTGGTTAAGATCATTGAACTGATTGAATCCATACAATCATGAATATTGGTACTGAAAACTTAGCTATAGTCTATTTAGGAAATTTTAGAAAAAGATGTAGTACTTTCACCCTTCCAGAAACCCAAAAATGCATGTATGTTTTACTCCAGACCCGTGACTCTTCTTTTTTTGATTTGCTTGTTTACTTTCAAGCTCTGGGACATATGCACAAACAACTTGGGTTCACTCATTATCTTCATCTACCTTTCAACTAGCAATTAACAACATGTTAATGGGTAAACAGGGTGGCACTGAAAGTGCAAAAAAGTTGGTAAAATGAAAATAAAAACAGAATACATGATTTGCAAATGCAATAAATCTATATTTTATGACAATGAAACAGAAAATACATGAAATGTTGCAAGTTAAACATGTAAACTATTAGCTCTTACATTGATTTATAGTATATATTACAAAAAACGTATTACCAATCACCATCATTTCACCAATTTAGATCTTATAAAGTGACACATTATATAGCACCATACAAAAGCTTGGACACACCAACTGATTTATTTTGAAAGACCAGGAATGTCTAAACCTTCATTCTAATATTATCATTATGACATCAGTAATACATGTTCAAATAACAATGTTATTGTAAACTTAAAAGCATTTTGTAATTGTGTAGAAACAGCCTCTGTAGTTCAATGCAACATTGCTTGTGGTATCTGCCGTTTCATCTCCACTAAATCATTTAATCACGGACTCATTTTTGCTGTATTGTAGACTGCAGTAGAAGAGTTTGTGTGGCTGTGCAGTGTGAGCACTCGTTAAAGACTCCTGACATCCGATTGCCATTCACTTTGCTTCCAAGACAACTTCCAGTGAATATTCCATATTCCTGCTGTCATTCATATGTATAGCCCACTAATTGACTTTCTCTTGCGCATTGCTTCTTATATGAAGTCGACCGTCAGCATTTGGAGATGGGAAGCATCAGGAGGTACACTGCTGTTTCAGCAGATCTGGCAGGTGGCACAGACAGTATTGTCTTATCCCATGCAGACCTGTGGAGGAGGAAAGTATCGTTGTCAGTGTCTGTTTTCTTAAACTGTGCAGTACTGTCTTCCCCACTGAATGACTTATAGGATCTTATATTTCAGTCTTGTGCTCCATCTGTAATTTGTAGCTGAATCTGTCTTCCTATGCTGACTACTAATCATACATTTCCTGTGATGTGCAGGATGCTGATTACATGACTCATCTGAAAATATTAATAAGAAAATCAAAGCCAGTTCTAATTTGAAATATCACTAAATTTCAGTTTTAATCTCAAATTCTTTGACATTAGATGTGCACCAGAAAAGGCACCAGATTTCCATCATCATTGAGCATGTTTGTGCCACAGACTCCATGACCTTAAGAGGTACTTTTATCAACCTTCCTTGATGTTTTTGTGTTTGTTTGGCAAGAGCACATTATTCGAGCCATCTAATTATGTTAAAACATGTCAATATGGGGGGAAAAAAATGTGCAATAATTCTCAAACTGCACTGTTTGAGCTACAATGGAATGTGCGTGATAATCAATAGCCGTGAATATTAGCTTTTTCTATTAGTCTATTATTCAAAGTGGGTTGCTCAATTGTTATAACATAACTGAGAAAATAAACTGAAATAAAGTGAATAAACTGTAATAGCAAAGTCATTAATCTGCTGAGTAGAAAGTTGCTCCACAACAGCAACAGAAAAACAACTGAGTGCCTTTATCTTCATTCTGAAGTTACTGCGAACGTCTAAAGGTTAGGTCTTTTATGTTTATTGTAGAGGTGAAACGCTATTAAATATAGGATAGGATGAGCTTCACTGTCACACGCTTTCAGGAGCTTCACACTGCAGCTGATGCAATGCAGACTTCATAGTAGTCCGAAGATCTATCACCACAGCAATCACAAAGGTAAAGTTCCCCACAGAGCCAAGTGTGCTCTCATCCTTTCTGTGAGCTACAGTGCTATGAGCGTCTCCAGAAAGTTTTACTGTACAACCCTGGCAGCAGTACATAAATTTGCGGTAGATTGCAGTGTTCACTTTAGAATATCATGCAGAGGAGGTGTCATGTGCTGTCTCTATTGCCACTGCAGCAACATTACTGTGATTAATGCTGCGTTTCACCCATCCCAGAGAAGAAAAGTCCTGAAGCTGCCTCTTGTCCTTCTGCTAATGCACCAGCCAGTTTGACCTAATTGTGGCACATCTAAAGCTTGAAAGCTGTTCACTGAGACAATTAATAACTATCCTATTTCCCTACCATGAAATCACAGTCGCAACAGAGCATTTAATGTTTAATACTTCTATAAATTTGCCAGCTTGCCTCATGCTCAATCAGAGGCTGAAAAGTATTTCCATTGTCTCTACCTGTGACATACAACCAGCCTTTTCCCTCATCTCTTTGTCTGCAACAGAGAGGGGTGCAATACATCTACACTACAAGATGCAGACTCTCCGTTTTCTTATGGCTGGAGCCATGATAAGCAAAGTCACTGAGTTATTAAAGTTCAGAGAACATACATTTTCCAAAGAATTTATGACTGAATATTTTCAATCCAGGCAATGCTAGTGCTAATTGCCAAGCTGCTTTCTCAAATTCATGCTGATGTAATGTTTACCAACAATCTGATTAGTTAAAATCAATCAAAATCATATTTGGATAAAACATGACCCTCATTTTAATATAAAGATTTGTTTGTTTCATTAGTTGGTTTTCCATTTCTCTTATGTCTCATTATTTTATGGTATGACAAAAGTAGATCACAGTAAAGTGCCTTTATTAAAAAATGCAAAATGCATTTATAAACCTCAAGGTGGCACTCCAGCCACTGCCTCATACTCCCCACTGAGAACATCTCATAAACAGTCATACTGTATCTCAGTCAGCCAACACACAGAAACACTGCTCTTAAACAGTCAAATCCACATCTAAGTTGTCCACATTCACATGTTTCTCTTTGGTTGAGAAGAAAAATGTGTCCTTGTATCTACTAGATTAGCTGTTGTATAACACAATATACATTATAAATGTTATAGATATAATTGAGTATCCTTTACTTTACACATGGTATGAGTGATCAAGTTAATTGGCAAAAGTTTTATTTTGAGAACTCCTTCCACACACCAGAGTTCTCCTTATAACACACACTCCCGGCCAAACACATGTCTGGTCTCAGTCTGTATCCAAATGCGGTCCAGCTGCCTCTTGTCTCCTTCACTGTTGTCTGAGGTTAATGAAAGGGTCCAGGTCCCCTGATGAAAAGATACAACCTGTGCTGAGGCCTGTTTAAATTAGCTTATGTACAACCTTAAACAGGCCCACAAGCCAGATATGTTTTTCTGTCTAATGAGGAAATGTCTAAGAGATATATATGTTTTAGCTGAGGAGCTGGAAATTGCCACACTGTAATTTGAAGTGTCTGATTTGTGTGGGCAGAACAAAGAGTGCTTGATCTTTCTAGAACTCTACCCTGGAAAATCACATTAATCAGTACTTAAAAAGTGCATGTTTCATTATATTATGTCTTTGCACGCTATGAATCTGTCTGTTTAAAGTGAGTACTGGAATGATTTAATATCAGTTTCATAATGTTTCTCTCTGACGTTTTATACAATAAAGCTTTTACTGTCAGTGACTGCACATAGAGTCCAATGCAAAGGGTGACAGATCAATACACTCACTCCAAGAAATCTCACACTTATTCCAGAAAATCCAAGCTGGTCTCTCATCTCAATATTCAGTAGGGTCACATTGCCAAGAAACAAGAACACGCAATGTGCCATCTGGTAAATCATAGTCCTCTCATCAACCCTGTCCAATCTGGAGTCTCTGCCTCTCTCAAGAAAAAAAAGACATCAATGAATGAATTTGACCTGAGGATAAGATCCAAAAGCGATAAAGACTACTAAAAAAAATAGCGGAATGGATCAATATTTTGTAGAAAAAATACAATTCGTCTTTATTTCCGTCTTTATTTCCGTTTTGTCATTATTTTATTGTAAAAATACAAGTGGTCCATCCTGCTAGATTAAGAAAAGAAATAAGAAAATAATATAAAAGAAAAGAAAACAAGATAAGAGAAGAAAAGTAAAAAGCTCCAGAAGAAGAAGCCAGTATTCAAGCAGGAGCCATGTCGTTTGTTGATGAGTGAAAAGGGCCGACTGCAGCCACACTTGGCTTCACTCCAATTCTCAAATATCCAAACAGTTTTTGTGTGTGTGTGCACATTCATGTGTGTGTCTATCTGTCTGCATTAGCTGGCCACCATCCTGGACTCCTCTGTTATTATTTCAGGATTGGAAGATTTAAACATGACCCATAATTGAATGCAAAGGGCCCAGGAACCCTGTTTTTTCTCAAGCCAACGACTGAGCAGGAGGACTGGACAAATGAGGGGAGGGGTCCTCCTCAGTTCACCAGCACCCACAGACCGGAAAAAGTAGGAGTATGGTACATGCAACTGATTTACATTTAGAGCTTTTAATTGCCTTCTTCTGAGTCTTATTACTGGAGGCTTTTTTTTACCTGTTTATGTTGCCAGCTCCGTGCCAGTTTTGAAATTCATGTACAGTCTCAATTGTCAATCATACTGACAGCTCGAACTGCAGCTGCCATAGAGACTAAAGGCTTCACATTAGTAACACTAGATGTTTTTCTGAAATAGATGTTCTTCATTTCATTGTAATTAAGTTTGCAGCAGTATATAATCTCATAAACAATGCACACACAAGCATGCAATGAACATCGATACATACTTAGAATACTCTGTTTCCAAACCTTTATAGCTGTGCCACCATGTGTACAATAGACTATCTTTTCATTATTTGGTCATTTTTCTGTACCTTTTCGGGGCATGCTTAACATTCAGAGCTTTCTTTTGAAATGATGTGCTCACTGTAGTTGGCAGGCTCATAAGAACACAAAAGTCTGAATCCTGCCTTATTTTGTTCTGCAAAGAAAGTGACTCGAAGATTGTTGATGTAACATATCATCAGGACCTGTAGTGCGTTCACAAGAGTGTGCTACTATGTTTATTTTCACTTGGGGACTGTGCCGTTTGCTTTATTATGTCAAGCAAACACTTTGCAAAAGCAGAAGATGATTTTAAACTCTACTGGGCATTGATTATTTTGTACAGAAAGAGTGAATCTCAGGTCCAAGATATTTAAAAAAAGATATTTAAATCACTTTAAAATTCAGGCTGAAACAGCTTGTTAAGCGGAAGCAGTTATTATGTGAATCAAAGTCTGTTTCAAATGTTTAAAGTATCTTACAAAAGTGGTGTTTAAAGACGGAAGACAACAGAAACTATAACAGAAACTGCAAATGAACTGATATAAATAAGTAATGATGGATGTAGATGCAAGGGTTCAATGAGAAAATTCAGCTTCTGCCAATCAGTTCATTAGACTGCATGAAAGGTTAAAATAGCCTCCATGATGTCACCTACTGTGTTGTAGACTACTGTTTAAGGGCTAAGGTTTGCCAAATGAATGCAACCATTCTGGTTTGTTGCTCCAAGAAGTGATTTAGTGAAAAGGGAAGGGCTGCTATGACTATAACTAGCACTAGATACCAAGCTTGGTCAGCAACAGGCAGCTGAAAAACAACTACCAGCAGTTAAATATAGGATAGCAATAGTTTACTGTGACAACTGGGCTACCAAAATTGCCCTCTTATTGCATTAAACTTGCATTAAGTAATTATTCTCACTGAAAACCCCCCCAAAAAAACTGAGTATCAAAATCCCTTTAGGATCTTTAGCCCAATTAACTAATTAATCATGATATGTCTGTGATAAATGTGCTGTCAACTCCAAGGGCAAATGACAGCAAAATAGTTATGAAACTAAACCATTTGCATGCTGCAACTCCATTTCATTATCAAGTAAACCTCCTGGGGTGCAGCTGAATTGTCTTTTCTTGCTTAGGTCGGTTCCTTAACAGAGTGAAATGACCCAGAAATATCAAAGTGGCTTCCATGATGAAGATCTCGTCATGTTGAACTCTCAAAATGCTGGAACTTCACTCCTTCCATCCTTATTATTTTCACCATGTGATACACTAGACCATTCTTTGTAAAAAGGAAAAATGCCATCAAACAATTTCTTGTGGCTACAAGATTCAAAGAAATCTTCAATTAGTTGCATTCATCAATCCATTCTCTACGCCCACTTTATCCTGTGCAGGGTCATGGGTGGATGGAACCAATCCCAGAAAGGATAGGGTGAGAGGTGGAACAAACATTGTATAAATTGCCAGTCCATCACAAAGCTAACAAACCTATCAATTTACACTTACATCTATCCCTTTATAGCCTGATTTAGAATAACAAATTAATCTCAATCATTCATGTCTTTGGATTGTGTGAGTAAACCAGAGCACCTGAAGAAAACCTAAAAAACAGAAAAGGAACCAGGTTTCAACCATTTTGGGGTGAGACAGTGCTATCCGCTATACCATCAGGCCTCAGAGAGGAAAAGTGTTCAGGAAACGATACGGAAACTATTTTCTTTTGACCATCTCAAATGCTTTTTGGGGTTTTTTCTGTGTAAAAGTGTACATGAAATAAAAAGTAATAATTGAACTGACTTGAAATGCACTGAAGAGTTACTTGTCATGAACAATCAGGGAATTGTCACTGAATGTCATTTTGTCACTATCTTCGTGAGAGAAGAAGCGTACTTGCATCCTATATTCAGTAGTACAACCAAAGCGATGTCTACAAAAAAATGTGTTCATCCACATTCCTTGTAAAACTTGTTTTTTTTTCTCTCTTAAAAAGAAGAAGGAAAAGAAGCTGTTTCATCAGGCCAAACCCATGGTATGCTTTTACATCTTGACTCGTGTCTCTAAATGCAGGCAACTAAAGCATGAACAGCTTGGTGTCTTTGGCGGTGGTTGTACATGTTGAATGACATAAAGCAGATGAAGGGAAAATGTGACTGAACATCGTTCCCACAGGAATTAACATCAAAGCCTCACCAACAGGAAACATAGCTAATCTCCCTCGTCTTCCTCCCCAGTGGGGGTACTCGTAGCACAATGAGGGAAAATGTGCCAAGTGTTAGACCTATGACAAGATAAACATGCATGTGCACAAACAAAACTACACACTTTCTTTCAGACAAACATCGACCATCATATGTTTTAGTATGTTTTGAATGAGACTTAAAGTTACCTTTTCAAAAATGTTCGTCGAAGTCTTCTGAAAGTACAGACCTAAGGCAGTCTCTAGCAGAATGTTTACTGGCGCTGTGAGGAGGAAATATAAATTTCGCCTGCCATATATCAGAGTTGTATCTGGCCATAACACAGTTCTCAACACCACACTGAGGAGATAGAGTTAAGGAACCAGCCTGACTTAATGGCCTTCCTTCCCTGAAAGGAAGCTATAATTAAAGTTAAGTGAGCAGATGCTGAAAGAAAAGCATTTTTTGTGATAATAAATGTGGTTTTGAATTTAACACCTTGGGTAGTGGAACCCTGTCTAAATGCCCCTGAGGTCGCTGCCACTTCTACAGTATGCAATAATGCTGTAAAGTGTGGTGACAACACCCTCCTCCACTTCCACCCAGCTCTGCTCCCCTCCCAGCCCGCTGGCTAAGGTTGAAACCCTTATGTTTCAGAGGGGATTAGATTACTGCACTTAAGTGTAGCAACAATGCTGATGAAACTGAGACCACTAATGTTTGCATTGTACCTACAAGGCAACTAACCTCAACCGTAGGCAGAAGTGTGGAAAGAGAAAGAGGTTTAAAACTGCATTATGGCTATTGTGTTCCAGAGTTTAGGAATGGAGGGTAATTATTCGGAACTCTGGCAAGCAAGCACATGTTTGGATTTTAATAATTTCTTGCCACAATTTCAAGGTTTCTGCTTTTCAAAAAGCTGTTTGCAACTCAGAGGTGGTTGTCAGAATAATATTAGAGTTAGACAACTGCTATTACAGAAAATATTGTATTACACAGAACATTTCAAATGTATTACAGTTGTTTTTTTCTATAATCTGTCTTTGATACACATCACATACAAACCATGAAAATGAATGAAAGGAAAGATATAATCTAGTTGATTTTAAAAACCAATGCATATGTTTATAGTTCTAAAATCACAGATACAGCAAAGATTCAGCAAAGTTTGGATGCGGTCGAAACATTTTTCCCCCTCTGTTTCTTTCTGCTACCTTGGTTTAAGAGGTTAGTTTAAGAGGTGAGATGTTCTGTGTTTGATTTCAACCTCTTTTTAATTGAGGTTCAACCAGAGAGTAAGCAGTCCCTGCAGGGATTGTTGGAAGGGGAGGGCCCCCTGCTGTAACCTGCTGTAAACTGGAGCCGAAACAGAGCAGGGGTCCTGGGATATCACCCACCCCCTGCCCTGAAGGGACCTCACTGGATCCCCTCCCCTGTCTGTGAGCCTGAAGTGAAGCCTGACTGAAAGTCCCAACTCTTCTGCCACAGCTCATCTCAGCGGGGGTGCTGGAAAGCTCTCCAGGCTTCAATCTGGTGCTGAGAAGCAACACATTTGGAATGAAGGCCCTCTTTTGTCTTTTTTTTTTTCTGTATCACACACCCTTCAAATGTCTGGTTTCTACTCCTACGGCAATAGGTTTGGAAACCTTATCGTATTAGCTATGAATTTTTAGACCTACTTTCTGTTGTTTACTGTTGCTGTGCATTGTTGTCCAACGTGTCTCACACCTCCTCAACAAAGTCTCTCCAGATGCAAATTTGTCAGCAGCGTTATTTAAACGTGCCGCTCTAAAATGCTCTGCCCAATTGTTTGTGCTAATGAGATTTAAGAACACTTGCTGTTTGCCTTTTTTATGAGATCATTACCCAGTGAGTATGCAGTGTTTTATAACTGCTGTTCATTAGAGTAATTAAAACAGAATTGTGGCACAAGATATTTTCACACACAAGAACACACTAATTCTCTCTGGCTAATGGCTGCTTACTTTTACATTAAAAAGAATGGCACAAACATCTTTCAGAGTGCGACAAAGAAACCTGATTGAGTTTCAACTCTCCTTTGGAAGCAGATCATTAAAATCCTTGATGCACCTATCTGAGGGTGCTTTGTGAGCTGACTGACTGTGTGTTTGTGTGTGTTAGTCCAGGGAATCTGTGTGATCAAAATGGGTGGGAGACTTTTTTCTTTTTTTTGTGACCTTTTTATCCTGCTCGGTTTCCATATCGTTCCCCTCCGGCAGTAACCTAATAATGAGACAAGCAGGTCATTCCCAGGAAAGGATGCTTACCATGAGTCAACACATGATTTTTGCCCTCATTTCTGCTCAATGCGCTAAGACTTCAAGTGTTTGTCAGCTGTTCTTGGAATGATTTAATCTTGTGCTGGTAGCTTGCTTCCATGCCTAACTTGCAGCATTATGGGGCAGTAATTGATGCAGCTTGGATGAAAAACTCAGCTCCTCACTTCCACTTCCCTCTGCCTTTTTCACACTATGTAATAACATGTCCCCTATCCTTGTGCAGATCAGATGGCAGATGCATTGATGGGACCTGCTCTGAGTAATGGGGCAGGATTGGAGTTTGACATACTGACCCCACCCATCAGTGCTACTTGCCACCGGCAAACTCACAGGATGCTCTCTGGGAAATGTCCCTACTGCTTATTGGAATTTCTTTGATGAGCCTGAGTTTCAGGTTACAGAGGAACATAATCTGTACTTTCCACCAGACCATAGGAGGCTATTCTGAGCATCATAAAAGCAGAGATAAGATATTCCAGTTTCACTATGGCAACGCATTCTTAATTATTGAGATTTTTCTTTTGTTTGTATTCTTTCCACTTCACAAGGTACTTTACTTATGCAGTCAGGAAGTAGTTTATAAGTGGAGCAGCGTTTGTCTTAGATGTTCAGATGAAGTACTTTGGTCCTTTGCTGCACTGAAACAAGACTGTTTTTTCTTGCTGTATCATAAGAGAGGAATGTGAAAGAGTGTAATGGATTCCTGTGAGAGTCTTCATTAGATGTCATACACTGTGTTTACAGTAGCTTTCCCAGTCCGACTGCATTACCACGAACTGGCGCTGCTCCTCCCTCGAGCGTTCATAAATCATCGTTAACAGACAGCCGTGACATCGTGCTCATACATCACCACACAGGCCTTTACTCATCCGCAATTCAAACGCTGGATGTACAAACATCCCTGGCTGTGTCATGTCAGTTCAAAACAAAGCTGAAACTAAAACTCTAACAAAGGACAACAGCGTTCTCTTTTAGGTGAGCAAGATTAAAGCATGTAAGAGTAAGAGGAGAGCTCATATGCCTGGGAACATTATGCCACTTTTTCTCCTCTCATCTCGCAGGAATGTGAATTTTTTTGCATGATCGAGCCAAACCTGGACAGCCAAATGAGACTGAATTGGACTTCTTTGAAACTATCAATTAGATATTGTTGAATGAAGGAGGACAGCTGAAAAATTCTCATAAAACGTTTATATCTAGGCATTTAGTACATAATGCCTTTATAATAGAAGACTGTCAGAAAGTACTGTCAAGTGTTGTAAATTGAGTAATACTTCAATTTTTTATTTTTGTTGTTACCCTGAAAAACTGTGGAAATATTTAAAGTAATATGACACAGGAAACCTTAAAATTGTTAGACAGCTTTATGGATTTTCAGGTCATTAACGTCATGAAAGATAAACTTTGAGTATAGAAGCTGCTTTTTGCCTCCTTCCCAGTTACATCCAAACACTGTTTGGCAGCCATCTGGCAGTTAGCGTGCTGCTCCCGCTTTGCCAAGATTCCAGTTGTTGCCTCTTCAGATAAAGGAAATAACCTTCAATGCAAAATATACCAACTGCTTAAACAATTACTGATATGTGATCTAAGGACATATATTTTACAATAAGTGTAATAAGATTTACAGCAACACTATCAAAGTAGAAGCAGTATTGAAGTTGGATCATTTGGTTCTGGTAGAAAAGTGTGCAATAACTCTTTTACTGTTGGTAATCTGACACCATTACCATTGGTGGGACTGGACATCATTCCCAATACAGCCATCATGACGAATCAGACAAAGGAGTCTCCTCATTGATCACTTACTAGCTGCTTTTAAACTATCAATACATTTTAAAGCACCACTTAAGCTAAGGAACATATGTCTCCCTGCTGTCTCCCTAAGTGCTACTGTTGTAACGAGCTGAGGAGCAGAACAAGCTGTAATAGCTTAAAGACATACAGCTTCTGATGAAATTTTACAAAAATGTAACAATCCTGCCTGTAAGCAGTTCATCTAGAACATAAGTGCAAAATTTCTTAACAAGGTCACAATGCTGGAAGACATTAATTTGATTTGATAAACTTAATTTTAAAGAATTAGCTCTCTTTGATGTGTCTTCCAGCACTTACACTCAAATCCCATTTGAGGTTAACCACTTTACAAGCGGTATATTTAAGATAAATACTTAAGGTAATAAAAACAAAAAAAATTTTAAAATGTGAACAAAGCAAGTCTAGGACCAATAGATATCACTACAGAAAAAAATAACTGTGCCCAATATTCATAAAGAACAAAAAAATATAGTGAAACTAGAGAAATGGTCAGCAGATTGGCTGGTGATCTCTGCTTTGAATCTGCAGAGCACCAACAGCAGTTTCAGAAAGGTGAAGTCAGGCAAGGCTGTACAGTTTTCTTAGAAAATAGGAGAAACCAGCGACTATTTGCTGACTGGGGCTTTGCAACTAATTTGCATGTACTGTGAGATACTGATGAAATGAAATGCTAGCAAACTATGAGAAGTTAGCACAAGCTAGGTGGACATGGCCATGAAAGCATGGAGGAGAAGCTATTCTAACCATTTATCTGAAGGACAAATGTGGTTATAAGCGGGAATGCTGTAAACGTGATTTTTATTTGATTAATCTTTCTTCTGCTCTTATTAACGATCATTGCATTAGAAGTGTGAGCCTCCAGCAGCCTGCCAGCAATCCTACACGCAACCTTGGGAGCCAGGCAAGCATATTACATTTCTATTGTTGCAAGCAATTGAAAGTCAAGGCATTATTATTCTGATACTTTCACTTGCGTGGAAGTATCTCTTGTTCAACGTGTATTGCAGAAATACCCAAGTAAAGACTGGCCACTGCATAGAGTAGAGAACATAGGCCTGGTCAGTGTCACCTACTGGAGGGTGGAGACATGGGTGGGTCCAGAATGCAATATCGATAGATCTCCATCTACTGAATGAGGAAAAAGGTGTACTGCCATAACCAATTTTTTATTTTTTTAACTTTTTTCCCCTTTGTTTTCTTTTATGAGAAAACAATGGGGAAATGTAGTATCCAAGAATACAGCATTGACTCATCCATTACTCATCTAAAGGGCCATATCATGAAAAAAAAAAACACTGATGAAGAGGAAATTTTGTTGCACAAAGAATGGAAAACCGGAGTCCACTTTTGTATGTCTGGAAGGCTCGGGTTTGTTGGATTAAAGAACAGAGTGAAGAAATTTTGTTGAGAGCCACTCCAGCTGTGGGTGGTCCAGCTGAAAGTACAGACACGTTCTATTGTCCCAACAACATCAGTAATAGCAGAAACAAAAAACTTGTTTTCCCTCTTTTCTTCAACAACGTTTAACAAAGGGATTATAGAAAATTCAGACAACATGAAGTGATGTTTTTTTTTATCTTATAGAGTTTGCTGTAATACATACATTTCAACTGACATACAAATGCCACTTCATATCTTCATAAATATTTTTCACCAGATTGATTTGGATAACAGCGTGGAGCCTACAATAGACGACAATCTCTGCTGATTCTAATTATATAGAAGATGATGATATTGAATGACAGTGATCTTTGGTGATTAAGTGGCATATTTATTCCATATTATCTCATAAATGTCATGTCATGAGTACTAATATTGAATAGCTGAGACTGCTGATGCCCATAATGCCTGTTTAGTTTAGGATGATACACAATTCTAATTAATTGAACACAAACTTGGGGCTCCAATGAGGGAAGAATGGTTTGTGTGAGTTGGTTATTCAGCTGTATAGTTCACATTCTAAATAAGAACACTTACTACTTATAAAACACATTTTAGTGGTCATATAAAGTCTTAAAAACAAGAAAAGGTTCTCATTGTGATTATCAGTAAACAATTTCTTCAAGGCCTGCAATAGAAAGCATTATATTTAATATATTTTTTCAACCGTGCATTAAGCACCAAAGAGTCTTTTAATGTGCTCACTCGAGAGGAACAAGTAATTATTATTTAAATGGCAAACAAATAGTTGCCATTCATGGTTCATAAACTGTATTAGATTGTATTATTCTTTTTGTATCGTCTTAGAACTAATGATGAAAACAGTACATCAGAAAGAGGGAAATCTTTAATATGTGTCACCATTTTCTAAATTGAGATTTACTATTTTGAAATCGTAATCCATAAACGTCCCACAAGAAGTAGACTTTGTGGTAAACATCAGACAAAACAATAGATTTTTTTTCTCATTTTTTTCCACAGAAGTGAAAGCACACAGCAGATATTTTTCTGAGATTTATCACTGAAAGAGTGTGACATTCAAGACTGATCACTTGTTTATGCTTGTCCAGATGTGTGGACTATTTGTTAAAAGGGGATAAAGGGAAACTAAAGTGGAAACAAAGAATTTCCTTTCAGCCTACTGTTCCAATTTACGGCAGCAGTTTTAACATAGAGTTAGAGTCTCACCTCCTCCTCTCACTGTCCTTGACACACTTACCCAAGGTGGACACACTGACCCCATCAGCTGGTGCTGTACACATCCCATAGGGGGCCATAACACCCTCTAGTCCTCCAGCATCTATCTCCTGCTCCCATGTGTCTCTGTGTGGCCCCGTTCAAATGCCTTGGGCTGTCCCTTTGACAATTCCCTCTCAAGAAGTGATTAATGCCTGTTTACTTCAGAGAGGCCAAACCATTTCCCTGCATGAAAGAGTTGGGGGGAGTGAATGGAAGGAAAAGAATGAGTGAGAAAGAGAGAATGAAGAGGGGATAAAATGCTGTACATGTATGGGTGGCAGACTGTGAGATGCCTCAATGCTGAATACGCTGTATAAGTCTGGTCTCTGAGCTGAGGCAAGCAAGAGATAATCGGGGCTTTTATATAGTTGGCCAAAGCAATACAAGAACCTCTGCAGCTTTGAGTCAGAGCATGCAGTGAAAAGAGAGCAAACACTTTTATTCAAGAATGAACTGAGTTTTTATTAAACCATGAATCACAGACATCCTGTAACTGTCTTGTGGATAGTGAAGAACTCCTCTCCTGTTGAAATGCCACCAGTCCAGGCAGCCATGATGATGGTGTCTGATGTGATGTCTGTTTTGAAATCTTCCCGAGCTTGGGTTTAAAGACATGATTAAAAAAAAAAGCATCGTACTGCACATAAACATGGGGATTCATCTGCAACTGTGAACTTTCCAAAAGCATGTTCACATGACACACAGGATGATATTCAGAGTCAGTTAATTGGTGGTACATATTTATGAGCTGTTGTCTTGTGTGTGACCTGCTTATGTTTGGCTCCATGGCTCGTATCACTTTTGATGTTTCGTTACATGAAAAAAAAAACAAGAAATTCTACTACTACAACCACCACAACATCTCTTCTTACCACTTCTACATGAATGTGAATTTGGCTACATTTCTCATCAGATTGTAATCTGCTTGGTTGGTAGAGTGGAGCCGGATGCTTTGATCAATCTTGAGCAGTAGGGAAGATATAAGATGTGCTGAGGGAAGGGGTTATCTTCCCTGTGCAGGGGATGGCTCTCCCCTTCCTCTCGGCAGAGAGTTCAGATGAGAAGTGAACTATCAGTGGCTAGTGAAGGGGGTCAAGGCCTGGCTTGCATCAGCAGTCACAGAGGAACAACCCTGGTGGTCTAAGGAGCTGTAGCAGGCTATGTAATCAAGCCAAGTACTTTCAGTACTGTATAAGTAGGAAATACAGGCACTGCTAAGAAGTCTTTTCCAAACCCTGCATTCCTTTTCATACTCTCAGGTAAAAGGACTTGACTGAAAATGAGTGATAAACCAGCCAATGCCTAAAGAAGTAGTTTTTTGAGCATGGGGAGACAGGTTCAATGCAAAAGGCTTGCATGTTACAATTTTGAAAGGCAGATGTAGGCATATAATGTTTTCAAAGCCCAGAAGGAGCAGCAATTTTAAAATTTTTGATAGTACTTTTTTTTTTCTATTATAAAACTGCTATATTTTGGGCTGTGGACCAAATTAGCTCTTTCACATGTCTTTCCATTTAAATGAACAAAAAATTTGATTAATTTGACTGCTTACTTGTAGTCCATTACATAATTTAACGTGAAAGGAGCTTGTACGTTGATTGTGTATCTGTCATGTTGAGCCACACTCCTGGTATCAACAGTGTCTTTGGTCCTGTGTTTTTTACAGGGTGAGTCACAGTCTGACGGACGGGCAAATCGATATTTTGACTTTGGCCACTGGATTTTCTCTTACAGGAGGAGCGACGGTAATGGAGGAGGACTGTAAATAAGTGGAGGCTTCTTGACAAATGAATCCATTAACATTTGCCTGTGTCGCCTGGTGAGCAGATTTGCTGTTTTATGGAGCAGGAAAAAAGAGCTTGTAAATCTGAGGGCGCTGTAAGGGTGAGGAGCTGAGAGCAGACTGAGGAACATATCCCCCATGATGCAGCACTTTATCTCCCTCCCAAATGGCATCTTTATCTGCCTAAATTAAGTTTTGATTCCTTGCCACATACGGAGCTGCAAATCACTTTTAATACTGATATCAAGAGTAGCAGTAAAGTGTGCCCAAAGCGATGGAAAGGAGCTTTATTGTGTGGCACATAACTGGCGACGCCACTATTCACTGTCTCTCTGTGGCTCACAGTTGTAAAAAGAAAAAAATATACCCCAAACCTCTGCTTTGTGTGCAAATCATACTGTGCCATTTGTCATAATTCAAATTTTTCTCTCTATCCTGCAGCTCTGTGCACAGAGGCAACCCGTGACTTTAGCTATCGACCTGTTACGCTGTGGTTGAGGAAGGATACCCCTAAAGGTGACTTAATTCATAGCTGTGATTAATTTCCAATTGTGTTTTAATTTAGTGATGTTTATCTTTAAAATTAAAATGGAGCCAGGGCACATTTGTGAGTATCTGTGTGGCAATAAGAGATGGGATGGGTTGGAGTTGGAGAGTGGGTTCCACAGAGAAATAGCATTACATTTCCTCTACATAATCATTAGTCTGCCAGCGTATCTCTGTTTGTCTGCCTGTCAATCTGTCTGTCTCTCTGGATAATTGATCTACAGCCTGACGCTAGAGAAAGAGGTACAGTGAGTGCTCAGCAGGAGAAAGATGTCTGACATGTACAGAGCTGGGAAACATGCCCCTCACAAAAGATGAAGAATATGTACATTTCTGTTGTCAGAGAATGTGTGCATGCATCACCAAAGAAAGCAGAAAATGTCCTCTGGTGAACACGAATCTCCACAATCTTTCAGTAGACTATTCAAGCCATCAAATCATTGTTTTTCACTTGCCCTGATCAATGTCAGTAAAATGTAATAACAGCTTAATCCCCTGATCTTCTGAGTACGACAGAGCTATTTTACATTTATCAGATCTTTCGAAAGCTACCCAATTCAAATCCAAACAAACTAACAGCAAAACATAGACATAAATGCAAACTCTGGGGTGTACTGTGTAAAAATGACTTGTGTTAAAGTTCATCCATGGGTCTTTATTTTGACTTCTTTTACAGTTTTACATTCAGTGAGGCATTCAGATTTGCAGGTTAATCTTAGATAGCTTTCCAAGGTTATCCAGCCTCCTCTCTCTGTATCTCCACCTATCATCCATTTTAGATGAAGCTGCATTCACTGCATCTCAGAAGTAGTAGGTTGATACCCTTTTTTTCTCCAGCCTTTTGCTTTGCTATATATTGCAAGATATATGGCTCACTTAACTAAAAAATAAATGAAAATCAGTTTGTTGAATATTTGCAGCCCAACAAGAAAATCTGACTTCTAACCGGCGTTCTTTCCCAATTGGAAGTTGGAAATCATCAGTACAGCACCAGTGACAGCCTTTACAAAAAACAAACATCTGTGAAATGTTGGCCATATGAGCAACAGTTTTTAATGTTAGCAAATCAAGAACAAGTATGAAAACCTCCATGCATTTCCATTACAAACTGAATACACATTTGCCTCTGACAACTTCATGTTTCCCTTAAGAATGATTTGCATATTCAGGCAGTTACATCAACTGAAATCCTCAGATCACATACAAACATGCTTAGTAGCTTAGTATCCATACAATACAAAGTGACTCAGACAGCGAGTCAAATGCAAATAAAGCAAGACATTTAAGTAACTTTTCACTTGCTGTATTTGTTTGCTCCAGATGCTCCCCTTTCAGCATGTCAGACATTGCTGTCCTCTTGGGATTCCTTCAGTCTACAGTATCAAGTTTCCTGTGATATGAAAGCACCCATCGAGGAGCGGCTTTGTGGGCAAAAATCCATCTTTCCCGACAAAGGTGTGGATGTTAGGAGAGTCATTTGCTGAAAGGATCATGTTAACAATCTGGGGGCACTTACACAGCAGCATCTCTGTGATACACAGGCTTTTCACTCCTGGCACACAAAACATATCCCTTTTCAAAAGCTTACACAGAGTAATAGTGCATATTTGATGTAACATGAATGCTTTCCCTTCTGTCTAATAACTGGAAACTGCTTTGTAATTTAGATTTGAATTGCGGTTTTATCCCAGTTCAATAAGAGATAAAATGATTAAAAGAACATATCTCAAGGTCCTTAACTAAATAAAATTCCTTCTAATGAATACTCCTACCAGATTTTTCTGCCTAGTTTCAGTGCAACCAAACAGTTCACACAGAAAACATCGAAAAGGATATGATAATTCAAGCTGACTGACTGACTCACTCACCCAGGATGTTGTTCACTGCTTTCAGAATCTGCACCTCAAAGGCTTATGAGAGAAGTCAGGGGAGAATGTCAAAACTTGTTCAAGTGAACAGGCCACAAATAAATGAAAGCTCAGTGCAAAATCAGAGTGCAGATGGACATTTCAGTAAGCACACATCATTTAACCTTGAATTGGATGGGCTGCAGCAAGAGAGAGCTACGCCACGTTCTACTCCAGTCAGCAAAGAACAGTGAAATGAGGCTATGTGATCCATCTACAGAACTGAATGACTGCAGAGCAGAAAAATAAAGTTTCATCTGAAAGACTCTGGATTGTGTCTTGACTTATAGTCACCAGCAAAATGATTGGATTCCCTGTGCAATGGGGTTGAATAATTTTTATGGTGACTGTACTGACGGCTAGTTTGGGCTGTCATGACTTTTAACAGATCCAAGAGGCGAGGTAACATGCCATTTCCCATGTGCCCATTGCATCAAGAGTGTTTAAGGAACATGGCAGGGACCTCTGGTTCCCTCCTATTACTCATGCATCCTTCACATCTCAACCACAAAGAGCAGACTGATACCATGAGGAATGTGTTGATATTGGCATGAATGCATTACCATGAAGTCAGCATGGACCAGCTATACTAGAGGAACGTTAACAGTGCTTTGTTGAATCCATGCATTCTACGCAATAGCACAAATGACCTGCTTATCCAATTTTTGCTACAGTCCCAGCATTGAGAAGTAGTGGCAACATACTTAGCAAGGTAATGTTCCAGCTTTTTGTGAAGGTTCAATTAGTTCAATTCATCAGTTGGGTAAGTCCTGAAAACTTACATTAGGAGGAGTCAAGACATCTGTATTATAAGCTATTGAAACTGGCTCTGACTGCTTGCAAAAGAGCTACAAGTCACCTCTGACATCTTTCTAGATATCTAGGCTCCTTACTGGCTCTGCAAGCAAGGTTAGCCAGAGTATTTTCAACAGCTTGCATTTGCAATATTGGTCTCTTGGTCACTAAATCTCATAACCACAGTGCAAGGTCTACAGAACTACAGCCTCAAATGTGGAGGTGCTGACTCTCTTCCCAGATGCTTCACTCCTCAATGAAAACAATCGAAGTGTGTGCTAGGGTCATGGTCCAATGAAGCCAACAGAGCACAAAGTGTCTGCAAAAAGCAGAAAGGAAATTCTGAGATCCCTAAATCAGACACACTCCTCCCCTGGGCTGTGCCTTGAAATGCTGTCTATGAAAATCACATCAATTGGTGACAAGGACAACTCTGGTAAAGGCTAATACCAAGTGGGAATAGTGTTTTGACTCCCTAATGAGAATATATACACAAGGCAAAATCAACACAAGGGCAAAGTCAGTGGTCCTCAACACAAAGCAAGCGGATGTTACTTATATGGGCTCCTAGGACCTTGTCTTTTCTCCTCTATGATATGGACAATATCCACATTCTTCTTTTTGGGGCAGTCAAAGGACTCCTTTCTGGTCGACCAGCATAACTTTTCCCTGGGAAGCTGTGAAGTGTGATTCTTCACTCTTTGGAAGAAACCTAACCTTTTTTTTTTTACAATGGTACGCTAGTCCAAAGGCACTGTTCCCCAGCCTCCATGCAACACTGAGCAAGTGTGTCAAGCACACAATGGGGAGAGCATTCATGGGGAAATTCTCATCCACACCTGGAGCTTGTCTTGACGCTTGATGTAAAGATGCAAGAGACAGGGTTCTAAGTGCGACGTTCCCCGTTTACCTTCACTTTTACATTTCGCTCTGTTCACTGACAATATATAAAAACTTAAAATAGCTACCCTGACGTCTCCCTCTGGTTTTTGGACTTTTGTTTTGAAGCTTCACGTTCACGATTTAGCAGTAACCAACTTGGGTCTCTACAGCAAGATTTAATTTATCAAAAGAAGAATCTTTGTGAGAATCCACATAAAGGCTGCCATGCAAAGTTTACCAGCAGAACGTTGCCCAGCACATCATAATGCCTCCCTTCCTTGGTTCATACTGCTTCCATCTCATCCCTATGTAAACAAAGTACTCCATCGCCAGTTGTGAACAAGAGCATGATTCTTCAGACTAAACCATCTTTCACCATTGCTCCATGATCCACTTCTGATGCTCATAAGCTCACTGTATGCACTTTTGGAGATTGCGAGTGTCACACAGGCAGCCTGACTGGTCTGAAGCTACACAACTTCGTACACCTCAAACTGTGGTGCACCGTATGTTGTGATATTGATAAGTCAGAGCCACCACCAAGGTCTTCAGACCACCAGACATGGAGAAGCTGCATTCAGCTTCTATGCGCCACATGTCTGGAACAAACTCCCAGAAAGCCTCAGATCAGCTGAAACACTCAGTGTATTTAAGTCCAGGTTGAAGACACACCTATTTTCAGCTGCATTTGAATAAGCTTGAGTTTCAAAACAGAATCATGTTTTAACTATTGATTTTATCTTTCATATATATAATTTTTTCTGATTTTATCTATTGTTCTTATTTCCTTCTTTTGTTTAAATTTTAAATCATGCTTTTTATTTCTTCTGTTTTAATGTCTCTGTGAAGCACTTTGAATCACCTTGTTGTTGAATTGTGCTATACAAATAAACTTGCCTTGCCTTCAGCAGTATTGTAACCTTTGCTCTCTAAACATATGCAAGTTTTGAGAACCCATTATCTTGTCACCAGTTCACTAGTTGCTTCTTTCTTTTTGGAACTCTTTTGGTTAACTGTATTCACTGCACGAGACTTGCTGTTTTGAAGATGCTCTGAATCGTGTAGCCATGATAGATTGATCCCTCGGTTAAAGTTATTCAGATTTTCACAATTTTTCGTCAAAATATTTTAGCTTGATGCTAAGTCCCCTAACCCTTTTGAAAGATGTCATTATAAGAAAATAATTTCATCCATTCACTTTAGCTGTGAGCACTTTAACGTTGTGGCTGATAACAATTTGTGGATCCAAACCACACGTACCTATATGAGAAAAGTCTGAGTCAGACTGGCTCAAAAAAATAAAAGCAATTTTCTGCATACCATACCTGAAATTGAAATGCCAGCAAGATGACAGCTGCCTATTGACATCACCATGCATTAAACTGGTGATGGAGGGGAGCAGAATACTGTGGTTCTTAAATTAGATTCATATTTTAAAAGTTTCATTTTGGAGCAAAGATGGTGTCAAGTTCATATTTCACATTAATCACAAAGTGTCTGGGGCATTACTCAGACATCTGTCACGCATATGTAATTACCCTTCAGCCTCCTACCGAAATCACTGAAACTAATTTCTCCGCAGAGCAAAAGTAACGCATGAGCCTATCTTTGTTTACATGTGTGTTTGTTTGTTTGACAGGATGCCTGTAAGAGTGAGCTAATTATTGATCATTGTGACATGCTATTAGTACTTTAAAAAAACAAACAAAAAAAACAATTAGAGTGGCTACAACAAGGGAAAGTGCAGGGCCCAGTCAGATAGATTATGCTTTCCCATTGCACTGCCTGCTCTATATTAATGACGATTTATGTTCTGATGCATAAGGATCCAGGAAACGGAAACACCTGTTTGCAACACATTGGAGTAGAAACTGATTCACGTTTCAAACAGTACTATTGTGGACCAAATGCATTAGATTTTTTTAACTTCAATGTGTTGCTGCTGGAACTTACTAAAGAGGAAAGAGCTGTGCAACCACACAGGTAACAGTATCCGTTTTGGATTCCTTTTTAATTAATCATCTCACAAATTCCTTAGACTTACTTTGTGATAAGCACTTCACCATATAGCCTAACCTGTTATTCTTTTTGCTTAGACTGGCAGTCATCGACTTTATAGGGCTTCATTTGTTCCCTTTTTTTCTTGTTCGCCACACGTTTACAGGCCGTTTAACACATCATTCACGCCGTTCTGCAGCCTTCACTAAATCCAAGACTTTCATTTGTCAAGTAGCTGGTAAACGGCTTCCATTCCTTGCCTCTATCCGGGCCAGGTTTTGATACAGCGCCACTTGCAGGAGCACTTGGATTGGCTGAAGGAGCAAGGTAGCCCGCAGAGACGGCTCCTTCCCCCGATTCAGTCCCGTCAGAGGAGCGCGAGGCGCAGTGATACACACACATACACACACTGAGCTCTCACGCGTGAGAAGATTCGACAGAGGGAGACTCTGCTGGTGGACTTAGATTTTGTGAGGGAGCATGAATTTCCCTTCAAGATATCGATCCACACCTCAAGACAAACCTGGTGAACCTTTTAAGGGAAAGGCAAACGGAGGCAGATATTAATTCAACATCCTCCCAGACGGAGGGCGATGCACCCATCTCTTCTCCCATAAACTGTCACATGTTTGCAAAAAAACACTGCGCTGGATATATTTTCTCCAAAGCCATATTTTGCGCTCGGGGTTGTGAAGGTTGATTCCTGGACTGCAACGCATCACAGCGAGGGACAATAGCGCGCGTTTGGTGCGAATTTCCCAGTGACTCGGACCTGCCTCAGAGCCCAGTTAGACTCCTCATCATGGGGTATGGTGCACAAACTGACAGAGAAGGACCAAGAGTGCTGAGATTCTCTCCTGAGATGCCGACCCTATCCTGGCTTTTGCTGTTTCTGCTGGCGGACATCGGAGTGGCTCAAGGTAAACTTTAAAGCTATTCTTGATCTGTAAACTGGGCTTTACTGCCGGTCAAAGTTTTCCAAACTTTTGCAAGCTTGAGCGGGGTGCTGGACAGGAAAACCCCGAATTCTGTTTGCTCACACGCGTAATAGAAAAAAAACCCCAGACCGCTCACCCACCATATGGCAGTGAGTTTTTTTTTCAGAGATTAAAGCAAAAGTTCAACTAGTCGCATCAAAACAGGGTATGTTTTAGTGGCTGATGTAGACAGAATAAGTGGATATGATAAAGCACAAATGTCTAACAAAGGCTTCTCAGAAGCGCCAAATGATAAAATCAGAGCGATCAATCATGATTCTTCTAATAAAGGGACTATATAATTGAATTTCAGTTATATAGACCACACCACTATAGACCCGTTTAGAAAGCCTAACAGCCACATGACCACATCTGTGTTTATCAAGGGAAAAAAAATGACGAATTGGTGATTCAAGCTCCTAAGATACTATCAAAATGAAAAATAAGCTCCGTGTGGCTCCGGTGTTTTACATCTTCCAAAAAAATCTTTAGACCAAAGTAATTTATTTGCACCCAAAGGAAAAAAAGTAAATAAAAAGTAAGACAAATCTAGTTCAGCTGTTCTGATTCATGGCAAGACATTTTGAGGTAAAATACTGGATTTAGAGGCTTAGTGGCTGTAACATTAAAGATGAAATGTAATATAAATGCCAGTAACCATAAACACTGCTGAAGGTTCCTTCCCTTAAAACTCATTCAGCATTTTTGGTTATTCTGAAATGATGAAATCCAGTAAAACTAACAATAGATACGATTTTGACTGATATGTGGAAGATGGGTGCTCAGTGAGAAACATTCCCTATTTTTGAATGGCAAACAGTGTAATTCTAAGTTCAGCAAAGCATCTCATACAAATCAGCAGTAATTCCTTCTTCACTCGGTAAGCACATTTTAAGCTTTGTTTTTGTCCTGCAGAAAGCACCCTGTTGATTGATGTTTTCTGTAAACTGCAGTAGCTGTCAGTTACAGATCACTGAGATAATGCTACAACACCTGAAGCCATTTACTTAATCTGCTTTCTCTTCATTGAAATTGACTGTCAAAGATAACTAAGAGTAGCCCATCCGTGTGAGGGCTGAGTTTTCAGTATGTGTCTGTGCATGTGCATTAGTTGCAAGTATTTCTCTAATTAAAGTGGGTGGTTTATCTTGTCTTTTTGGAATGAGCTATGTGCAGATACCATGATGAGACTGGGGAAAATCCATGGATACTTCTACCTTTAGTAACATCATGAAATGTAGGTTCTTAGACGTGTTTATCTTATTGTGTCCTCTTTTTTTTTCAAAGCTTACATGCATGAGCAACACAAGTTAAAATTGGAGGGCTAAGCACATATCCCGGCCAGGGATAAGGGTCTGCGAGCAACCTTATCTAGCTGCTCCAGACTTTCATCTCGCTCCTGCATAGTTAATGAGCGAATAAAGAAGAGGAAGAACGAAATACAGCACAGAAGCAGTTTCTGAAGGGCAGGGTGAGATGACATAATACCCTTTCCAAAACCCCAGAGAGCATTGACTGGATGGGAATACGAACAAGGTTCTTCTCTGTCCATTAAGAAGTCAATACACCAGGAGAACATTGTTTGAGCCTAATTAATGGGCTTAGCTATTTTGGGGCACTGATGAGCTCTACACATTTCCAAATCGCTTGAGAGTCACTTCTTCAGTGTAAAACTACTGGCGATTAAAGTGGCTCACTTACAGGCGCTCATTCTGACACCATTCCTTTCCCTACATATTTTGTTCTTGGAACATAGCATTGTTTGCTTAAATGAATTTGAACTGGCTGTTGCTGTTTATTTGTCTTTTTGAGTGACTGTGAGAGAACTTTCTCATCCCATCTTTGAGGGAACTCATTAACCAGCAGAACTTTTGACAAGGGAGTCGGGTAGAGGCAGGTTTACATATCAAATATGTATTTAGATTGTTTTCGGTTCTAATGAGGGGCTTTGAAATCAAGGTAAACCAGAATGTCTGGTGCACCACAGACACAGCATCGGTTTCTTTCTAGATTTCACTTATGTGAAATCTGCTAAAGGGGAAAACAGCTTAGAAGAGTCACGGTGGATTTAAAGATATCTAAACTTTTGCAAATGGAAGCGCAGATCGTACCGTCAGTGTTGTGAAGATATGTTTGATGTTACAAAGAAAATCACATTTAAAGCGTTTTCTTCTTTGATTTCTTTTTATTTTCATAGCTTACCTTAAAATGGACATTTACGCAGTGTATATCTGTGTTAGGCAGTGGATACATGGGTTCTCCTGGCCAACCTGGGATTAGTTCAGTTTTTCCACAGTGCTGCCCTCCCATCTTTCGCTTCCTCTTACACCATGTTCCTGTCTCTGCTGCCTCTTTGCTTTCTGGTGATGTGTCCTCTGAGGATTGTTTATGGAAGAGAAAAGTTAAACTATATTTGATGTGTGAGGATTATAAAATATCGTGACTCAGAGCACAGTTAGACTTTACTGTTTATCAGGAAGACACTCTCTTTCAGAGCAATTTGGATTCCTGCGTAAAGAATACATGTTACTGTTATTTTTATCATTGTTATTCTAACAGGCTTCCCTTGGGCATGAGAAGTGGCTCCATGGGCCTACTAACATCATAACCATTACAGTCATTTTTTTTAAAAGAGCCATTACACAATGAGAGCATTGTGTGTTAGGATCAGCACTTATAAATTACCCCCTATGATTGCCTTTTGCCATTATCCATAAGCTGGATATATGACACAATTAAATGCAAGAAATGATGCGTAATGGAGAGATTTGATGTGACTGAGGGAAATTAAGATTGACTTGCGGTATGCACAGGTAAAATAAAAAGAGGGCTGAATAAAAAGGGTGTACACTGTTTGACTGAGCAGGGTCAGAGTTGCATGCTGGTTGCTTGCTGAGCCACAGACGGAGCGTGGTAGCGAGCGATAATTACTGTGAAGAGTGGGTGCTGAGTTTGCTTCCCTGCTCCACTTGATGTCACATACTATTGTTATGAAAGCAAAAAATATACACGTTTGCTATTTTTGGGGCTGGGAGCAGGTCTGTATGCTTCCTGTGGGTGAACACATCTTATGCTGAACTGCGCAGACTGTCACATATAGAATAAAAGAGGCCCATATTGAGTTTATTTTTTGTACTTTTGTCAAGACAACAATTATCCTTTGTTCTGATTTTGTTTTAAATTCAAAACTTCTACAGCAGAGTTAGAATGCAGCTAACAAATTTGTTTGACAAATACTAAACCCTTTTTTTAAGAGTATATATTTATGCCTAATTTGAATATGTTTAAGTCTATCAAACTGAAACTGAATAATAACAGAAAGTAAATTTCTCATCAGGTAGCCAGAACTATCAAAGTTTCAGTGACAGTACAGAAAACAATAGTGTCATCATTTACTCTGCTGAAGCATTTTTCTTTTGGTTTATCCAGTGTTGCTATTTTCATTCACAGCTATGATGAGAAATGAGGTGGTTGGAGGACCCATATAGGTTAGCGTTAATAATCAGACTTTATTACCCAGTAGGGTTAAACACTAGGAGGCAGTTATGAGGCAAACTCTGGGACAAAGTCCAGGTTCAGTCCAAAATGAACCCAGTCATCCAGTTGAAACAGCAATGTCCAAGAACAACAAGCTCTCTATCCAGACAACCCTCGGTGATGCCATTGCTAGTTGCATTTGCTAGTTGGCATGGTTACTGTACATATAAATACAGCACATTATAACCAAACTTTGTCACTTCAAGGTTGGGGTTAGGCGATAACTTCTCTTGATTAGGGTTACAAATCAAAACTACTTGGTCGGGAATAGAAATCAAGGAAGGTTGATATATGTCCTTTTTACGACACAACTGCCACCTTCATTCTGGCAGGTTACATGCAGTTGCTCTCACAACCACTCGATGTCTCTTACTCTTAAGATGTAAATATAAGTAGGTTTGGCCAGCATAGACAAACAATAGCCAGAGTATTATTTGGGAGGATAGTTTCACAAAAACAAGCAAATAGACAGAAATCAGCCACAGGCAAGGGTCATAAAAGCCAACTTGGATTGTGCAAATATTGGCTGGAAAGCTTGACTGTTCTTGTACAAAGACAGTATGGCAAAAAACAAACTATTCTGTAGTATATATGCAAAACTAAACACAGAGGGGGATGACTAACTGAAAACAGGTAAGGAGAAATCAACTAACAGATCGCATGTATTTATTCAAGAAGCAAAACGAACTGAAATGCACAAGTAAAAACAAGTTTAAAAATAAATCAGGATGAAAATGGCGTAAGATGTAGAATGGCAATCACATTCACTCTCACTCAGTTTTGTGGATGTGTAATTGCAACATCCACAATACACGATAAGTGAATGTCAGAGTAAAGGCACTCAAGTTTCAATGCTTCTTATCCAGAAAGAGACACATTTTGTGGTGCTGCTTATACAAAAGGCCTTCACTCAGAAAACTGTGATATTTGTCCCTTCCCTTTATATTATTCACATTATTTTCAGATTGACATTTGTTTTGCTGCTGGATTAGATTGAATGAATATAGTTAATTGGTTAGATTTAGATTAATTTTTCAGGCTGTTACAGGCTAATATATACCGTGTCACAACATTAGACACACACTGAAAGCTCTGTTTTCCATTTGTCAAGGTTGCCACGGTTTCAAGTCCTACCCCAAGACAATATTACCTAAACATTTTTTTTTCCATTTACTCTTCTGAATGACGCTTCTGTTGGATGTTCCCTTAGTGTTTTTATTTGTTTTTCTTGTACTGCATTCCTCTGAAGCCAGTAAACTTGCAAATGTATTTGATGACTGGAGAGTATAGGAGATGTTCAGATTCCTGTGTGGTAAAATCTTGTTCCTCCCAGTAAAACGCTTAAAAAAAAAAAAGAGGAGTGAGATGAAGGAGATCACAAGGACGCAAGAAAGGGACAGAAGAGTAGGAAATCAAGAGGGAAAGAACCTGAGGCAGAAGTAGGGAGAGAAAATGGTGAAAACGAGATATGGAGGGGGGACAAGAACGGACAGGGGAGGAGAGGAGAATGTCATTAATCACCTTGTGTGACACTCTCAACTACAGGGAGCTTCACAGTGCAACATTCACTTCTATTAGCAGTCCATTAGCAGAGCTCCGCACAAGTAGCAGCACTTGACAGGTAGGCCTGTGCCAGAATGACTGACCTGTCTCTCTACAATGCGTATTGCACCACCTAGATTGTGTGGATGTGTGTGTGTGTTTGCTCATCGTTTTTGTGAGGTATTGGTGAGTCAAAGTACGCCACTGGGCAGAAATTACCATGGCATATTGGGGCAAGTTTAGCTTTTCAGGCCATGGGCAGGAAATGAAAATAATTGTTTAAAAGGTCCTGCTTTCAATTACTGTACTGAATGAAAAGGGAGATAATGATTATAAAGATGATGATGGTGGCAGTGGTGACCTAATTCCCTACCTGTGATTCCCCTTTGCCAGAAAATGGCTCTTCAAAGTTGAGATGATGCATTAGAGGTACAGTCATTTTTCATTCAAAGGCTTGTTGGCCTATTACCAGCCAAGAGCCCTGTGATTACAGGATTGTAGGCAGGGGGGAAGGGGGTGTGGACTACTGTCCCTGCTCTTGATCTGCAGTTCATTTATGATTAGAGATCAGATCTAACAGTCAGAAAGTCTGGGGTTGAGGGGTGATGGAAAGGAGGACAGAGCCAAAGGCGAGAGAGAAATTATTACGAGTTAAGTGGCCCTTCTCATGCCATTATGAGCAGCAGGGCTGACAGAGCACATCATGAGTGAGAATAAGCACACACTCCACTCCTGCCTTTTAATTTGGCATCCTGGCCTCCCCCCTGGTGTTCAACCACTAATGTCCTCCTGCATTTTTGTGTTCCTAGCAGGAAATCAGTCAAGGACATGTCCTTACAAGTACAAGTAAAGTTTGACTAACAACCAGAATATGGTTTTAGTTACTCATGATTATCATAGTGTTTTTGTTTAAACTTCTTTTTATTATATTTTATATGTATATTTATCCGTTATCGCTTTTTCTTCATGTTTGTCCGATCACTGTGAGAAAAACATGCTTTTTTCCCATGACTTAGCCTTGTTGTTGGAATACGTGGTTTTCTACCCCTGCACGGATGATTAGGATGAAAAACAAATGAAGTAAGAGTGGATATGATATTTTCCTGGAATGCTGCTCCTCTCGTATATTAACATGGACACTGTAAATAGCTCAGTGTGTTCATTAAAAGGCCAACAGAATGCTGTTATTGCCCTGATGTCCTTTAATGACATTACTTAGCTCAGCATGGAGTATGGAACAACCTTGGTAACCACACCATTAAATAGCAGACAGTGGCCTAATGTGGCACAGCAAGATGAGTGAACCTTTAACAAAAATTATAGAGCAAAAAGGGGCTCTGTATGAAGTTTTAACGAAATAGCAGAACCAGTCAAATTGTAAAAGTCTAGGGCTGGTCATGTAGAAAAAAATCTTTTTGACTAGTAGCTTGCATTTACTTAACACGAAGAGTTATACATGTTCAGCTAGAGCTGCTGCTGGCCCAAAATATCTTCCTCTTTCTGACAGAGGTCCGGCGTTGGTCAAGCTTACTTTTTAAATGTAAATTAATGTAAAATGTATATTCTTGTTCACAAATATGTCCAAAGAAAGCATTCCTGTTAAAAAAGGTCAAAAAGATGTAAAACAAAAGAATGTATGTTATATATTCATTTTATAGAAAATAATGTATGCTGATAGTCATAACTAACATTTCAACTAGTATCTATAATTCAGTATTTTTTCTGAAGAGCTGTAACCAAATACAATTAGAGTTCTTCTTCTCTTGCTCTGTCACTATCGGGCCGCTTTGATGTTAAAGCCAGGCTACATATTAATTTTAAGACCCAAATATGATTTTAGCAGTGATGAAAGAGACGATATCAGTGGTGACTCATCACACTTGAGTCACACGCAGCATGGAATCACCTGAAATTTGATGTTTATTACAGAAGTCCAGTGTGCTCGACTGAAAGGAAACACAGCCACTGTCTTTTCCTCAGTTCCCTTAAAAACCCGTAATCCTGGCTTTGCCCTGTCTTGTGCACAAAGCCAGAGCTTCACTGGTGGAATGAGACTAAAGCAAATATGTAAAAGCGCTCCTGAAGAATAGGAACAATATTCATCTGCAATAAGTCCTTCAAAAAGCTGGTTGGCATTTGTTAAACCATCAAGTAGAAACATCCACACGTTTTTTACACCTGCAGACTTAAATGTGTCTCTCATCTCTGCTTTGTGAGGAGGACTTGTGTTTTCCAGTTCCTGCACTAATGTCTGGATGGAAAGAGTTTTGGTTTATATATGTCAGCACAACAGAGACGGGGGTGAGAAGGGAGGGGGGCTGTAGGGCATGGGACCCCTTGTCCCGATGGAAACATGAGAGCAGGAGACCCACGCTCCCCATTTCCTGTCTCCACTTTATCAGCATCTTGCTCTCTGTTATTTCTGTGCTCTTAAAGCATCTGATGAAAGCCTTGCCACAGATAAATGTTTGTGCCTCCTTGTTTTTTATGGGGCTCAAATGAGGTACTTTATCCTCCCGTCCCCCTCCTTCATTCTCATTTTGCTTCATTCCTGTGTCTGCTTTTGAAATGCCACAAGAGAAGTTGGAGTCTCTGGTTTATATTATGGTTCTTTAAAGACGGGCTTGGGATGCGTAAAAAAACAATGCTTGTGCTTGTTCTTCTAAAGGAATACACTTTAATATCCATTAGGGAAAAGGCTTACGAAGAGGAGGGTTAGTTTTGTTAATCACGTCCTAGCTGAACGTATTTGTTTCCACCTATAGATTCAGTCAGTAATATCTCAAGCATGAGAAGTGGTAGACTTTTGAAAAGAGTGGAATGTTTGTGTCCTTAACAGTTTGCAGTTTTTCACCTCGTATCACTTTTCCGTCCTGACTCTTATAATTCATCTAATCTGTTTTCATAGCTTTCTGTATGAATGTGGCGTTGTCTTTGTGTGAACATGCTCTTCTTCTGTTTTTGGTGACTGTGTCTGTGTGTGTATGCTCGTGTGTGTTGATTCAGTAATAACAGAGTTTGAGAAAGCTGGCTTCAGAGAAATCTGTGTGAATACCAGACCGTTCATCCTCAGGAAATCAATCTTTCTCATAATTCCCCTCATTTTTCCTCCATCTGTTATCTACAGAGCTGCCAAACAGACTTTTAAACAGAGCAGACCATTACCAGAGGGCAGAATTAAATGTGTGTCAGAATGCCAGCCTATAAAGTTGTTGTTTTTACTGAGTTAAATGAGGTGCTAAATTAAAGCTTCACAATTGGTATGTGCTGCTGTGTGATTAATCCCCCACAACGTTCCATGAACTGCGGTTGACAAGAGCAAACGAGTCAAAATGTGAGTCATCTTCTCCTTTAAAATAAATGGGTAGGTATGCCCAAACAATTTAGACTGATACTGTATATAAGCACCCCGTCCACCCTGCATGGTGGTGTGGTGGTTGGCACCATTGCCTCACACTGTGTGGTTCATATATTGCCTCACAGCAAGAGGGTTTCTGGTTGGAATCCCGGCTCAGGCCTTACTGTGGAGTTTGCCTGTTTTCCCTGTGTATGTGTGAGTTTTCTCCGAGTACTCCGGCTTCCCCCCACCATGCAAAAACACCCTGTCCAGGGTGTACCTCGCTTGCTGGAATAGGCTTCAGCCCCCTCCCGCGACCCTGAATTGGATTAAGCGAGTATAGATGGATGGACAGATGTATATAAGCAACTGAAATCAAGCTTTATTTTGGTAATTACTCTGTACAAGTCTCAGCATGCATAGTTGAATTTGTTGTTGCTGAACAAAGGAAAAAAAGGTTTTGTTGCAGAGTTAACTGCCCCAACCCCAGTATCATGATCTCCACCACCGAACACCCACCAACTTTAACACCCTACAGCATGACCACTTTTCCTCATTTTGGGCTTTGTTACTGTGACAGTAATAGTTTGCAACATGAGATTGCCGTGGGTTGTCAGACTTTCCTGCATTGGTACAGCGTGTGTTTGTGAGCATGTATGAGTGTGTGTGTGTGTGTGTGCCATATCTCCATGATCAGTCCCTGGTGACTTAAGTACTGGCAGACAGTGGGTCTCATTTAAATGGGGCCCAGACAGAAGCCCCACGGTGAAAGGTTATTTTATGACTCCTCACATGTAAAGTACACTGTTGCAGCAGCTACAGTTTGTGTGCTTGCCAGAAAAGTAAAACTGTACTGCGTTGTTCCATTTTAGGAATCTGTGGAGGATCTCAAAAGCATTGTAAACTTTTAAAATCTGCCTCTGTTGTCTTTAATACTATGCATCATTCATTTCCTGAATGCTGTGGAAGTGTGGTTGATGAAAGAAACAGTTGCACAGATCTGAGAATTCCCTGCTCTAAATGTGAGAATTACATGATATTCTCACACAAATAGATTAAGTCAAGTATACTCAGACTACTCACAATGTCTTTGTTTCACAGTGAATGCAGTCATTCACTAGTTAAAAAAGTGCTTACTTTGATTAATTATGAATCACGAAGAACACAGTGCAGATCTTTAAGTTGTGTGGGATTTGAAGTAGAAGAGAACTCCCCGCTCTGCATATGGGCCTTTCAAGGAGTTAACCTAACAGTAGGCAGAGGGTGAATAATGGATGTCGTTGTGATGATTGCTCGGAAATGCAGGAAGAAAGCAGGGGATTTTTCCAAACCAGGTCAAATGTTTGAAATGGCAGTGTTATGTGTATGGCTTTGTACACTACACACTCTTGATTGCTGTTTAACCTCCACTGGCTGCTAATCCTTTAAGGCACAAAACCCAAAATACTGGAGCGTAAATCACCGTGACATGTATGGAACTATCAGATCTTGCTGAGCTACCTCCTGACTACCGCAAAACCCTAAACGCTATTACAGCACAAGGGATTAGTTAATGTATTTACAAAATACATTTCGGGAAATAAATAATTTGTTTTTAAAGAGCGCAATGAGACTGAATTTACAACACAGTTATCCCATGTCACGGTTCTGTCTTCTCTTTTGTAGTCTCTCCTGCACATTTACCCTCACGTCTGTTCTGTTGAGCTTTAATTTCATGAAATGCATAAAAACATAGTAAAGTGGTTGAATTTAACAGGAGTTTAATGTGGCAGTTATATGTCAGATGAATATGGGGTTTGCTTTATCATTGTTGCTAAGTGCAAGAACACTGTGGTTAGAACTATGCATTTCTACCTCTAGAGTTTATGTTCAGGGCATTTTTTGATGTTGGTGTAAACGGCTTGACTGAAAGTTGGCAGTTGAGAAAAGTTTTGGTCTTGTCCATTTGCCTGTTAGCCATGTGGAATGTTTTGTAAGTTTTTGTCTCGTTGAAGTGTCTTTGTCGGGTGATAACTGTTTTAAGATAAGTCAGGAAAAGACTCACCTGGAAACGTACCAGAATATTGGAGTTTGACGTGATCAAATGACTGTGCCTGGTCACTTAAAAAGATAAGAGCAAATTTCTCTCCTTGTTCTTTTTAAAAAAAGATAGACTCGCTTTTTTTAGGCAAGAGGCAAAGTGTTGCTGAAAAATCAAGGGCTCTGCAAAACTTTGGGTTTGGAAAATTGGCACACCCTTTTCTAAGTGTAGGAGTGGCAATGCCTTTCTGTAGACTGAAATGTCTTGGCTGTCTACTGATTGCTATGAAACTTTGTACAAATATTTATGGTCCTGAAAGCAAAACCTAATGACTTTGGTGCTTTCTTGAGTATACGTCCAGTCCTACTTGCAGATTACCATTTAAAAATTTTCTACAAATATTGGATGGATTGCCTTTAAATTAAGTGCAGATATTCATGTTGCCAAGAGGATTAATTGCAATCACTTTGGAAGTCCCCAGAGTTTTCCTCAACGTCCACTGTGTGGTTGATATTTTTGGATTGCAGTGAAATACCCAATGGACTTCAAAGAAATTTGGCACCAAAATTTATATTGCCTTTTAGACTAATCATGTTAGCTTTGTTTATCACTTGATATCCATTTAGCATCTACATCAGGTCAAAATTAGAACTCTAAGTCTCGCTCTAACAAGTATTCCCAGTAATAGCATTCTTGATATGGGTGATATTACAGAATAAGCATTTGGTCATAGGCATTTTATCCTTTTAGTGGATAGTGGTTTTAGATATAATGACAAACAAGGGAGGAAGAGAGGTGCAACGATGGTCTCCAGCTGCTCACGGGACCATCTTAACCACTAAGCCACAGGAGTGGCCCCTGATATCAGTTTTCCAACCGACTTATCAATTTGGTAGAAATGTCTCTTAACACAGTGGCAGGCTTTGTAGAATTGCTCTCCATCAAGTCCAGTTGATGGAGAAATGAGATCTGAGTTTGGAAAAAAAAATGACCCAGCTTAGTGAGATGACAGCTTTGTTTCTCTAATTCCAGACATCTATAAACTATGACTCCATACAGTATACTGGCTGCATTAGAGTCAGCATAGTAACCGTAAACTGATACACAGTAATGGCTTGCTGCAGATATGCTGGAGCATGTGCAGCGGAAACCGATAATTCAGTGGTGACACACCATGCATAGGGGTTCCCATGGTTTTTAGGCTGACGTGAGGTAAGCTGATCCGTAAGGTAAAAGAGGAGAGGGTTACACTTGGGAGATGTGGAGGGGGAGGGCAACACAGGATAACCTCTGCTGTGTAAAGGAAGGAGCACTGCACTGGTAAATTATATTTCCTGATGATTTCCCCCCAGTAGCTCCTTGTTTAAATCCCACTGCACACGCCGTGCATTTAGAAAGCTTCGTGTTACTAAATCACGTTTGTTTTTACAAGTCTACAAAGACTTACTAGCTTTCTGCTAGTCACATTTTTTGCTTTTCTGTGCCAAATATTTTTTTTAGCACCCCTATGCCCCATCTTAAGACCACTCTAACAAAGCACTGATACAGCCCAGGAGGAAGAGAGAGAGTGGAGGTGGAGGAATTAAACGAGCCACAGAACGAGGAGCCACTCCTAAGCTGCATGGCTTTTACCCACAGGATGAACAGGCTGGAAGCATCTAGTACTCAAGCACATTAACTCACAGCTATTCTGGGTTGCTTTGTGTGGGTTTTTGTTCATAGAAAGGACGCAAAAATCTCAGAAACAAATACAACAATGTTGGACAAGCCAGTGTTTTGCAAGGACTGGGCAGCTTTGAGCATTACCAAATCACATGCATATTTCCATTCTCCTGCTCTTTTCTTGGGAAATTTGGCATCGTAATCTGAACCTCATTGTGTTTCTTCTCCAGACACTAGCAAAACCTGGTTTTGGTTTTGACTGCTGTTTTTCTTGTTGGCAGTTGCTTCCATGTTGACTGAATGTTGAGGCACGTTCACAACAAACTCAGGCTGGAATAGTTACACTGCACCTTCCATTTTAGTTTGCTTTAATAGGAACTCGACAGAATGCAGTGTTCTGTCCAAGGAATTTTGACGGGACATGTCAAATCCAAGGAGTGGCAGTGGTTTCTCCTTTACATGCTGCTCTGTCTGTAATGAAGGAGTAAAATTGTTTTGGTTGAAGCGGTTCTGACATACAAGGGTTGGACAAGTGGGATGACAAAAGTGATCAGCTCTTTGATGGATGTGTCACAACGAGGGCACTTTGCTGTCCAACATCTACCACTGAATAAAGGATTTCTTTCTTGAGAGCCTGTCACATCAAACTTTACTCCTCTTTTCTCGTCACCCTCTTTGGCTCCCTTTTTCTCATTGTTTTTGAAGGAGCAGGGAGTGATATGGGAGGAGAGGAGGGGGAACTGTCCCCATAAAGAGAGTTTTTTTTAAAAGGCTTACAGGATTATTTGTAACTTTGTGTCCCAGTTACAAGCTTTATTCTTTGTATCAGGGTGGTCTCTTGGGAGTGAAGCAGACATTTTGATTCAATCAGCTGCAAAGCTACCCCCTTCTAAAAGTCAGTCATCACACTTCAGTGATACAATTATGAGCTACTCTGCATTGCACATCTTGTTGTGATTATATATGTTTACATGGGAGGGAGGTGTTTTCTGAAACTGCAGCCCTTTCCTGCTGCTCATTTTGCTACTGGAGAAGAAGAGCTTCTGTGAGATTTAATTTACTTATCCTCACTGGAACAGAGTTATAATTATTCTCAGACTAGTTTTGTGATTGCGTCCCATTCCTTTGAGAGTAGTGGCATCAAAGTTTACTGGGAAAACCGATATAATTTCTCTGAAGCGACACAGGGACAAATAGATGTGTTCATTTGTAAAGAGGTGTATATGGCATCTTTTCATACAGCCTGTGCTGTTTCCTCCCGTTTATAGAAGTGGAACGTTGTAAGAGAACTGAAATATAGGTCATGTGCATATTTTTATTTGATCCACACTGTTTTTAAAAACTGTACATGATGACAGTAGTTTTCTTCACACAAAAATAGTTTGAAATTTGTTTGATAATTAATTATTTATCTATTTTATATAATGTGTTATAAACGGAAAATACTTTAAGATTACCTAGTAGTTTAAGAATTGGATGTCATGTCGACTTTTTTATAGTTACAATGATGCAAGCTAGAAAAGCAAAAGGGGATCGGTAGTTTTTGAGCGGTTGCATCCATAATCAGTCTCTGAAATTGCATGAGACTTTCAAGATGAGCAAATTGAATCAATTGTTTCCCATTTCATGTTTTTAAGTACCCACCCACTACTCGCCTTGTATTGTCTCATTACTGCAGCATTCTAGTGATAACATTACCTCACCAATCTTACTGGTGGCCACATTGCCTTTTCAGGCCGCAGCACTCTGTTTTATTGGTGTAGCATTATGCGCAGTGTTTTGACCATTGTTTACTCCACAACATTCCACTTGTTATCTCTAGAAGCAAATGGCCATGTCTTTACCAATCTTGTCTGGCTTTTGTCTGCTTTCCTTTTTTTCCACGGGATGAGCAGCCATTTAGTGCAAGGGTCAGGGTTGTAATTGACAGCCACCACTAAACAAATCTGCCCAGCTCGGCGGTAGACCAACCCCACCTCCCGTCCCCTCCCTCTAGTCTAATCTAACTAATGCACCCATGTGTGTGCTGGAAAGTGAATTAAGCATAGAAAACTCAATACCTGATCCATCTGACAGAGCTGCCTGTGTGCACATTAGCAGTTTCTCTGCAGCCTCTGTAATTGTATTACACAAGTTGGCCGCTCTAACGATCAGGCCTTACACACACTTACACACTCATACACACTCTGACTGTTGTCGTTAATCGCTGCCTTCGCTGGCCCTGGAGGCGTGCAGCAGGCCAAGAACAGAGCGATCAAGAGGGAGGATGATGAAGCGTGTATAGTTCAGCCCTCCCTCAAGGCTGACATGAAATGAAATCATAGTCTGTCTATATGTGTGTGTGTGTGTGCATGTTCAGAAATTGGTATATTGCACTGTGTCTTCTTTTGTTTTCATTGCTCTTGTCAAACTCTTTGTATCTTCTGCTGTGCCTTCTAATCATTGGATTTTTGGGTACTCCTGCTGTGTGGCCCTGTTTCTGTTTCTGCTTTCCTTATCCCCACCGCCTGCTATCTGTGTACTGTCAGCAGTCCTGTCTCTTGCCAGAGAGCACAGCGTGATAAGATGAGCTTACATTCGCCTCCTCTGCTCCCCGCTAATCTCCCTTGACCTATGCAGACCTATGCAAGGTTAAAAAGTATATAGATTAAGCGTTTTCATACTATAAAGCAAATAAGGGGGGAGGTCTCTGTAGTAATAAGTAGCATATTTGATCATATATTATTTTCCTCCTTAAAGAGGTTACTGGACTTCATCACTCAGAGCCCAGAGGGTGGAGGAGCAGAGGGAGAAGAACAAAAGGACTGAGAAGGTGATTAAAAGGGTTGTTGTGTTGATTTGCTGCGTGTTTCCATGCAAGCAGCCATTTGCTCTGGCCTCACTAATGGAGACTTCAATTTGAATCTAAGAAGAGCTCTTTAAAATTTTATTTATTCTAACAGGCTGATTTATAATGATGAGCCTCAGACTCCTTCCACCACAGGAGGACATTATAAAGAATCCTGGGAAGCAAGGGAACTATATATAGCACTACCATGAAGGGACCTGCTACGGGCATGAGAGAATCCGCAACAGATAGATGGTGAAAGATGAGCTGATGCTCAAAGCTGCCCGATGTCGTCCGAGAGACCTCCGTGACCTCCATGGCTCCCAGGGCTCAGTGATATCCTACTAGCCAGATGACACCCTGTGATCTTACGCTTGGGACGAGGTCTCGTTTGTGTGCGTGTGTGTGTGCTAACGTAAAAATCCCTAAGGGAGGACTTTTCATCTACTCACAGAGTAGGTCATCAGATATGCCTGTGTGTATTCACCTCCATGTCTGTGCACGTTCACATTTCTTTGTGTGTGTGTGTGTTGCGCGTGTGCACAAATGGGAGGAGCGGGGAAGAGCTGGGGTGGGCAGCTTTATCGTGGTTATCTGAAAGGTCGCTCCGTCATTGTCGGACTGCACTTTACAGAATCTCCCTGTGGTTGGAGTGAAGCAAGATGATCCTGGAGGGGGAGAAGGAGTGAAGGCCAAAAGATGCTGCCTATGCCCTCAAATACTACACCAGTTTTAAATGCAAAAGATCACGTATCCTACAATCCTATCTTTTGCATTTTCAACTTGTAGTTGGTATGCTGATGTGAAATTGATGGTGGTTTGATTGCTCCCTTCCCCTTCAAGTAATACCGGAGATTAAACAAGAAAAGAAGTACATTATCAGTGGTCTATCCTAGATCCTTACCAGTACACAGATTTGTTTGGAAGAATTACCTTTATAAATGGTATGATATCTATTTTGTGTGCTTTATTTTCTTTAAAGGGGACAGATAGTAAAAAAAAATGTTGTGCTTCAGATTAAAGAATTTCTCAGTGTTTGACGGGACCACAAACTCAAAAATTTGAACATAACAAAATTCTGTCACTTTGTCTGTATATCATTCAGTGAGTTGTTCATATTTGCAGGCTGTTGTTATGTGACATGCCCAGCTCCGAATAGAATTATACGGCATCCCCATCTTTATCTCCACCAGCCTTCAACTTTAAATCGTGGTGCATTCATTGTACCTCTGCAGTAGGGGGTTAAATTTCTTTTGCTCTTACTTTTTAAAAGATAATATAGATTTAGCTTGTTATAGCAAATTGTCACCAATATTAATATAGTACCCTTAAATTAGGAGGGGAATATGCTTGATATGGGCTACTGTGAGCTACCAGGCTAAGTTCTCTATCCTCTGTCATGTGTTAATACTGTGCTTCAGGGATTAGTGTGTTAAATTTCTAATTAACGTTTGCATGGTTGTTTAAAGCTGCACAACTGATCTCAAATAAGACCCATACTGGAGTGGCTCACTCCACCCGACGAAAACCAGTTGTGAGAAGAAACTGTTGGAAAGGGATGTATAACATTGGAATGTCTGTGGTGTTTTGGCCAAAGCTTGTCATGGACCTTTCATGGAGATCTCAGAAATGAATGCCAACTTCTGAAAGACAGTTTAAACAGTCTTCTTAAAGGTTTAGGATACTTAACAATCATCAACCAATGCTTTGAATAAGGGGACAAGAAAAGAAAATTCCTGCTTCAACATGCCAGATAAGTCAATACTAAGTGTGAGCTGACGAAAGCACAATTAGAGCGATCATCAGAGCGAAAATGGTATGGAGGAAGGGACTCATCCTCCTGTGTCTTCGGTGTACAAGCCAAATCCCTGTGCAACACTAATCCTACTGGTTCTGCTGTTATCTCTCCTCCCTCCCTCTTCCTTTCATCCCTTAGCAGGTATTCCTCCTCTGCCAAAGGTCCTTCTCTGACATACAGCCCCTGTTTTCCCATTCATCTCACCTGACACCCCTCCCAACCTGACACCCCTATAGGGCACTGTTTGTTTTCACTGTTGTGTCTCAGTGACATTAGCCACAGTAATCCAATTGGAAGCAAGTCAGACCAAGAGCTGGGTTCTGTGGGGTTGAGGCGTTTCCACGGGGATTGCATGGATTCCTAATTAAGCTCATTAAAGCTCGTTATTAAAGCTTGTTAAGTCTCATCCTGACATGGCAACACAACTACTAGTGACTGCCTTTGCTGTGCAGTTCGTATTAGCACTCACACACACACACACACACACACACACTCATCACCACCACGCAGACATGCACGTGTAGACTTACAAATATGCTCACTTACACCCTGAATTCACCAGTCTAATGTGCTTGTTAGATGTAATTAAACCTCTCAATAAGCCCTGCAGCTTTTCCTGCTCTTTGGTCTGAACTGAATGAAAAAATGGCATGAAGAGGTTTATTAGTGTTATCACTGACATACATCTAAATGTAGCCATTTGTGCTCATGCAAAGTTGTAGAGAGATTATTGTGATTCATTAATAGTTTTGGATAATGGTACTTTTAAAAGCAACATGTGACAGTAGAATATTACTGTCATTTTAAAAGTAATTTGTTTGGTTAAAGCATTACTTATAGTGCAAAGTTTTGCACATGCATTTATCTTTGCCTCCACCATTTACCCAACGTGACTGGAGCTGAATATTTCAACAGTTCATATATTCATTCTGGATGAGTTTTTGGTTTTCAAACTTTTGAAAAAAAGTTGAAAAATGTGCACAATCCCAGCTTGAGCATCTGATATCCCTGTCACTCACAGCAGTGGATGTCATGTTTCAGTTCACTTCACTGTTTCCAACCAGTGACAAATCTAGTCACTTTTTTGACAAACGGCTGCCAGCCCTGCACGGCAAAAGCAAGGTCTTGCTCCTTGCCTCAAGCACACCTCTCTGCTTCTACGCTGTTGAATCAGTGGGAGAGAGCAGTGAGTAGAAGCAGCCATGGAAGCGCTTGCATAATGACTGCTGAAGTGTTAAATATGTGTTATTTATTGGAAGGTAATATCTGGTGTCCAAAAATATGTGAAAAGACCATTTTAACAGTTTTCAGACAAACAAAAACCAAGCCATTGCGTTTTACAGAGCTGTAGTACTGGTAATATGAAACGTATATTTCTGTTTTGTTTTTACTGCGATAGTGTGAAGCACTCATGAGTAGTTAGTGTCAGCACACTGTGCTCTCAGTTTTGAGAAACAGGGAGGAATTGTAACTGGAAAACAAAGCAAAGAGCTCCTAAAAACTTAGACGGGAAAAGTTTTTGCCATCAAAAACATTTCAAACCTAATAAATTGAATTGAATGTTCAAGCAAACGGTTTTTTGTGCATTACACGGTGTCACTTCTACATCGTTTACTTTGTCACTGCATCTTCTTAGCCACAGAGCATCCATGCTGCAGGATGGTCCGTAGTCCATCAGTCCATGTAACTGTGATTAAAAAGTGATATGGTTTTAAAATCCACAGAACAGCGTTTGGTCTATGAAAATTTTGAGCTTTGTTTGTTTTAGATGATAATAATAGATCTGCTGGCCCCTATTCCAAGTAACTGCTTGGCCCCTCTGTTAAGTTTTCCTCCCTGCCTCTACAAACTGAGAGCGGTTTGATCACTGTCTACTGCAGGTAAGACACACATCTCCACTTCAGGCAAGCAGGATTATCCCTTTAGATATAAAGGAGCTGCAACAGAAGTGGTGCAAAGACATTGGGGTTTTTTGGAGATTTCTCTTTTTTTGTTTTGTCGTCGTAAATGCAGAGATAACTTAAATATTAAGATAAGCATTTGATTACTTTTCAGCAAATATTTGCATTTATTCTAGCAAGATACTGTGTTTCATGTTGTCCCCAAAGTGTTCATGAAAGATACTTTTCAGCCATAAGAGATATTTCAGTGAAGTGGAAAGGTGGCGAATAAAGGGTGCCTCTCTTTATTTTTTTCACTCTCACACACTCAACCATGTTACTGTATGCCCCTTGACCTGACACTAAATTTACACGTCAACTCCAAATATTGTTCTTTGGCAGCAAGGGGGAACGATAAACCATGATGTTTTTGAAGGCCTTCAGGGTGCTGAGTGGAACAGTGTGTGTGTGTGGAGAGAGAAGTAGAAAGAGAGTGTTGGAGACTCCCTTCACAACCTGAATCAGCCCTTTGATGCTGACTGGCCTTGACATCAACAATGTGGCCTTTCACAACCCTCCACCCACCTCCAAGAAGCTCACCGAGAACACACACATACAGTCCTTCCTTATGTGTCGCACGCCCTGTAGTTTTTATTGTTTACTTTTTGTCGCTTTTTGTGCCATTCACAAGGAAATGGCTTTTACGGCTCAAAGACAAGCGTAAAAGAAAGATAAGGAAGTTGTTATATGGACTGGGTAACACATAGAGCGCATCAGATTTGGTGAGAGATCTTCATTCTGTAGGTTCCCAGCAGCTCCAGGGAAGTTAAAACGATCGTGTTAAGTTTTCTGTAGAAATTACACTGTAAACACCAGAAACATGACAGGACATGGAGCTGAATTTGATGAAGAGTGGAACTGGTCAGAAACAGAAGGACAAACAGTACAAGACAATAGATTTTTGTGCCCCCTCGTTATATTTAAAGTAGTTCCTTCATGTAATTTACTGGTCCTGTCATTCTTAAAGGGATTTCAAGCTCTTGTCCAAATGGGTAAGGAGTTCATTCTTGATAAATGTTGAAACACTCTGAAGGGAGAGCATGAACCACAGCCAACCGAGGGACATACATCAATGATGTCACTGCTAATTTTAGTGACATACTCAGCAAAACATGCCCAGCTGTGTGTGAAAGAAAACCCATGAACTCACTGTTTCCATGTCATTTTTTTCCTCTGTACTTTTCAACATCTTAGAAAAGCTGCTGCTTATATCAAACATGTGTTTCCTTAATGTGCAGTGTGTGAAAAGATTTACCGTGATTACCCTGACAAAGAATATTTTCTTCAGATGTGCGCCAAGCGAGTGGAACATAAATTCTCTGAACTTAATCTTTGTTTACTCCAGGCAAGCTGTGTTGAACTTGTTAGCATCAATTAGCATTAGTTCTATATAAAGCTACATTATGCTGCTGCGGGCAGAGATAATTTTATAGAGGTTGATGCAACTTGACAGAGGTGAAGCTACATCCCCGGGTCTGTGGCCTCCTTCATATTATAATGAGATAATATGTGAGTGTGATATAGAAACTGACCCAGGGTTTGTGACTCATTCATACACCACTTCTCTAAATGTAGACACTTAAAATTTCATTTAAAAAAGACAGAGGCACTTTCTATTTTTTGATCTTCAGACCTCTTCTTAAAACCAACAACAGGCCTGCGGTCTGAACATTACCTCTGAAGTTAAACACATCTCGCTGAACATGCTATTTCCTGAAGATGAATACTACTCTGTGATGAGGAGAGCTAAATGCATCCAGTCATTTCCCCTCAAACACGGGTCTGTGTTGACGGGATGAAAAGGATGTGGGCAGTTGCAGAATGGCTTCTTTGGTGCCTCGGTGCCTGCATAGCTGCCACGTATTTACCAAGGACACTTTACAATAAATCTCTTTTTTTTTTTATATTTGTTTTTTACTCTTCTAACAAAGTACGTTAATGGTCAGAATTTATTCAACTGACTAACCAGAGAATGAAAGCTGCCAAATGGAGAGCCATACCTGTTTAATTAGGGTTTTTGAAGAAGAAGACCTCCTGCTGAATGTTTACTTTTGTCTTCACTGCCTGGGAAAAAAATCCATGACACACCACCTATCTTTCATAAAACCCTTTTCCTGCCAGGTGCTTTTATTTTCGTCAAGTTGTCAGTATTTTTGTGGAAAACCTTTTTTGGACCCCTTCACATGCAAACCAGTGATATCAAATAAGTGGCCTTAAGATGTTTTTAGTCATGGCTTTTATTTTTCACAATTTGTGGACACATCACAGCCACCAATTTGATTTTCCAACATATGCATACATCCATTTAGTGCCTAAGTTATCATTTGTTTGTAGAATCCTCTTCCGATCTCAAATACTGTAATTACAGTAATGGCTACAGTAGACATACAATCTGATTTTCCACTGATGATTTAAGGAATCTTGTATTTTCAGTCTGTAAGCACAGCCAGGTGCTGTCAGGGAGCCTTTGAGCTTTACCCTGCTGCTGCCTGTCTCACCGTATGCATCCACAGCTTCAGTGGTCAGAGGCTCATATTCCAGTCTCTCTGACAGGGGTGGTTTGCTTTGATAGTCAGGCCTGTTTACCGCTCCATGTCCTGGGGCTAACAGAGCTCAGATCACCCTCAAATGAACTGAGGAGTGAGGGAAATATTCAACACAGCTGTGCTTACTCTGAGGGCTGAGGCCAGGAGAGACATGCTGCTATGCTTTCAGGTGCTGGGCAGGTCTCACCTCTGAAGCTGCCTTTCGAGAGCCTGTTTGCATTTATAAAAATGTTTACTTGGATATGAAAATGAAGATTTACCCAGTGGAAAAGGATGGACATGTAAAGAAAGAAAAAGAGCTGGATGGCTATAAAGTTTTTTTATTAACAGGTAGCAAAGCAGCTAACCCTCAGACTGCTTGGGAATATACAGACAGATCATCAAACCAAAAGCAGCAGTAGACAGGAAATTCAAGTGAACAAACTATCTTGAATCAAACTTGAATGAATGCAGCCCATCTTCCCATAGAAGGCTAGATTGAAAAAGAATGTAGTGTATTGTACTTTTTTTGTCTTTCCTTTATTTTTAATGATCCACGTTTTTAAAAGACAATCTCTTATCTTGGAAGTCTTTCTCATGTTAAGACTAAAGAGCATTGGGGGAACATTTTTCTTCAGTTTTTGTTCTTTTAGAAGATATCTTCAAGCTAGCTTTGTTGCTTTGACCAGTTTATCATCTCTGCATGTCTTCACAACAGACCCAAGGCTGGCAGCAGCTATGTGAGTGGCACAGGGAGACTGCAGTGTAATGAATAGAAAGCATGGCTATAGCTATTTGGCAGGGGTGGATGGGAGAGGTCACATATGCCATTAAAGTGGGCAGAGTAAAAAAATATGGCAGGTAGTGTGGAAACAGCTTTGGTTTGCCAAAAATCGGCGCTCATCATGTTTTCTGACCTATTCTGGTTATTAGGGAGCTTAGTAATAAACAGCCAGCCATGGAGTGGTTGTTACCAGTGTCTTTGTGTTGTATGACTGTGCATAGCCTGCTCCAATTATCAACGTATTTTTAATTCATGACAGTGGCCAGGCAGAATAATGCATATGCACGCATGACTAATGTTTGTTTTTCCAATTTAGCCCCCTCGAAAGGCTTTTTACCATTCTTCCACACGTACATATATGCAAGCAAAGCTTGAATATGCCATATCAACTGTATCAAATGTATTTCTCAGTAATTTCCCTTTTGAGCTACACAAGCAGTTAATGACAGCTTTCGGTACACTGAATGAAAAAAGATTTATTTGTTTTATAAATTTGTGCGCATGTTGTAAGATAGATTATTTGTTTGGTTAGGACTAAGAACATTATGAATGCAAATGTAAATTTTCCTGGGCTTTTCAAAAGCTGCCAAGTGAAGTTACTGGCCAGAACGTTTGTACAATGTGGAACAACCGTTGTCAAGAGAAGTGGAAAGTCATGAGCAAGCTGTGAGCAAAACCCTGTTGTGAGTGTATCCATATTGCCCACTGTGTTGCTGGCGCCCAGTCTGGCCCCCTGTTTCCGTGTGCATCCTGTACCCCTCTGCTTCACTGGCCCTCCCAATGGCTCTCCATATTTCCTCTCGTTCATTCTGTCCAAGCTTTGCCTGGTGTGAGTTCTGGCATACTAGTCCTGCCCTGCCCCATTCTACTCTGTTCCACTTCCTCCCTCTGCCTCGGTGGCCTGGCTGCCCGGCGGGGGCAACCTGCTCACCTCCGGGGCAGCTGGCATGCCTGATGGCCTCATTCATCAGACCAGAGGGAGAGAATTGGGGGCCCACAAAGAAAGCGGATGGGGCGGGGGAGACTTGTCGTTGACTTTACTGGGATGATTATTAAATAAGGCAGGATGACAGGACAGAGAGAGGAATGCTTTCAACTTTCTCAGCAGGAGATGTCCTACTCAAACACTGAGATGGGATGGATGATGGAAGGAGGGAGGGGCAAAAGCAAACAGTAATTTTTTTAGTTCAAAACACAGAGAAGACAGGCATCCAGACGTCTTTACAAGGACAAGGACTCTTTGCAAATGAACAGGGGCCTTGAGGAAAAATTGAGCACAAAGGAGGTAAGATTTTTAGAGTGAAGGGCATTATTGCAGTTGTCTTTTAGAGACAGATGACTTGCTCTGGGCGAGGGGTTGGCGGCTTGCAATGTTGAGTCTGGTGGTTGAATGGCTTATTATTGAATGACAGAACCCCTACTGAGGTTGGCCCCAACACACACAACACACACACATACACAATATATTGAGTGTCTCAGCAGGGAGGAAGACACAGCATCTAGGCCAGGGGCCAGCAGAGGGATCCAAAGGGCAAAGAAGGTCTCCTTAGTTTCAAAATTCAGCCAGCAGTTAGCTATTGGCATGGGAAAATCCAGCCTCTAGTGTCTACACCATCAGCTGTATTCAAGCCTAACAGTAGCACATCCTTGTGTGTGTGAGATTCCCTTGACCCTAACCCTGCTCCACAGCTGTTCAAAAGGAATGAGGAGAGCTGCAGAAAGAAAGAGCGTGACACAAAGAGAATGGACACCAGAGATGACAAAGCATGAATGTAGTCCCTGTGGGCTAAAATAAATGAATCACTTTAATCCTCTTGGTGACACTTGCATATCTGTTTGCTCTCAGCAATACTTGAAAAAAGTTGAATTATAGCAACGTTTATTACCACTTTATCATTCATATAGTTTTGATAAACTTTTCTGCTAATGCTCCAAGGATCATTTTGTACACAACACTATCTACAGTTTTACAGTAATATTTAGGTTCCAGTAAATGTTTGTTTGTGCAGATGATAATTATCATTTGTCTCTGAAATCTCAGGACTGGCCCAGATGCTTCTCTTAAAGACTGCAACTTTATTATATATGAAATTAGATTAAACAAAGGGCGAACCTTAGATTTTGTCATAGAAAAATTGATCAGTGAGAAAAATGATCCCATACCATCTATATTTCTCGAGGATATATATTGCCAACCACAGTGTCCATTAGGGCATATTATCATAAAGCAACTCCAGTCATGCAAAAAGGATTTTTTTTCTTTGATCTGGAGACTCTGGAGTTCATTCTGCTCTATCCCTTCTTGTAGACAGCCTCAGTGTCGCAGTTCCATTTCAGTCTGTTGTCCAGTTGAACACCCAGGTCTGTCGTCCTCCACCACCTCCCCTCCTTGGTGTATTCCTGGTATTCTTAAAATCCCCAATAATCTCCTGTGTGTTGTTTACATTCAAGATAGCGTAATCCTTAATATGCAAAGCCACATAGAGCTTGATCAGTTCCCTGTACTTGGCCTCCTGTCCATCACTGACACATCCCACAACTGCAGAGTAGTTCTGAAAAATAAGGTGTTTTATGATTACTTAGTATTTTATTGGAGAAGTTTATGCTTTTTAAGGGGACTTAATTTAGGCAACAAAAGTTCTGCTGCCTTGAAATATTATTTTCCCTTTATTCTCTATGATTCCAAACCTTTGTCAGTCTTGCTAAAGGACATGTGTGAAACAGTAAATGCAATAGTAGATGAACCTTTTTTGGCAACTGACCATGAATGGAAGTCCAGGTAGCTACTTAGGTTCTGTTTATAGTCTTAGCATAGACCACTGCTTCCTTGCAGCACTTAATGTTTTCTCCAACACTGTTTACAATGTAGGAGGCCTCCAGCTTAAGGTCACTTTGACAACCGGAGGCCTTGTAACCACTGCAAGTGAAGATCACATTATTTATCCAGCAGATGGTTGGCACAGCGGTTGCTGTGCATGTGCAATGCTGTAGAGCTGTATTTAAAATCTAAAAAGTTCTAGTTTTAAAACAAATCACGGTCCCATCTAAAATCCTATTTATTATGATTTTTTTCTTGTTTCATATGAATTCGACACCATAAATAAACTAACATTTTGAGATTTCCATGTGAGTCATTTCACTTTTCTTGTTGGTTGCTATTTTTTCATTTGATTATGTTCTCACAATGTTTTTGTTAAACAATTTGGCCAGAAAGACCACAGATTTAGAGACCACTGGCATGTTTGTGAGAGAATATAACAAGTGGCTTTGCTAATGCCAAGTTTCCCATGAAAAAAAATTCCCATGTAGATGCTCATTACAAATAAATAAATACAGCTGCCGGCATAATGGATTGCACTTCCAAACATGTGCACATGTTCAACAACCCATCCACCCTTCTGTCTTGCTATTACAGGCATGTGTGCACCCCTGTCAGTCTTCATCCTTCGTCTCAGTCTTATAATTATCTTGTCAATTAACCAGGAGGTGCAAGGATAAATGATGCACTTTTCTTCCTCGCCATTTCACTGCAACTCTTGGTTTTGTCTGCATTTAAATTTATGCAAAGTGAAATGGGTTGAGAGAAAAAAGACATATAAAGATATTTTTTTTAAAAATCAGTAGCAGTTTAGTTTTTACTTTGATCATTTCAAGGGATCTACTTTTCTTTGATCCATTCATGATTTGCGTACTGGTGCTCTTGCAATGCAAAGGTGTTTTTGCACAACTGAATGAGACAAAAAAGGCTCAAGATGTATTTGACCTAAAAGCCTTTTTTTTTTCTTGTGAAATCTTAGTATTTTAATTATTAAGATCCTATATATTACAAACAAGCCTTCTGTGTCAAAAAAAAAAAGCTCAATTGTACACAGTATAGTAGTCTATTTTGACCTCATCGCATGTTTTACAACTTCATGAAAGCAGACCCAAATATACATCCATCCAGTTCAGTGAATCAAGCAAATAAATGTAGGCTTTTCACTCTCATTTACTGTACGGTATGCATGTTTTGTGCTAGATCGGCAGCAGTCCATGTCACATCTCCACAGGCTGAACAATGTAGACAGATTAAATGAGTTTGTCTGTGTATTATTTTTTCCTGTGGAACAGAGACAGAATATTGCATAATGCAGGCACATCTGAAAAATCAAACAGTGACTGCTGAACCTGCAGGGGAATCTCAGTGTACTATCACGCCGCAGGATTTCAAGCCTCAGCAGCAATGACAACTGCCTTATTGAATATTTTCAAATAGTTTGAGAAGAGATGAATATCTGAACGTTCTCTTTTATTTTCGCAGTAGACACAGTGAAATGAATTGGCATGTGGTTTGGGTCGTAGCAAGAAGCAAACTCAGACACTTTTAAAAGATAAATGCCACTTTTTAACCAACTCTGCTCAACTTGTCGAGAGAATTTGGATTTTGAATATTTTCCATGGGTACCCCAAGGATACTATGAATATAATGCACCTTAAACTTGAAAATGAAGGTTTCAAATGTGGAAACATTTTTCATATTCCTTCGTGGTTACAGACACATCCTTTGAGATCCTGTAAATATAAAATGATTTAATGTACTAAGAGAAATCTTAGACGGGTGAAGGAAAAAAGCGCTTGTACTGTACAATCAGTAGAGACAGCAAATCAATAAGGGAGTATGGGCTTGGTGGCTTGATTATAATTATTTTTTTTCCTGACTCCTAACTGACTAACTGATTCATTATTCTGAATCAACTCATTGAATTTCTGCAGTCAAAACATATTTGTTTACACAAAGGCTTGTGCCGACAGATGCGTGAAGTATTTCATAAGCGATCTTGTTGTCATGTTATTCTATTAGACATAAAGCAAGAAACACACTGGAATTGTTACCTTATCATGTACTTAAGAATACCTGCTTATAATTTTGATATCTCATACACTAGGATGACCTTTAGTGTATAACATTTTTCAATTGGCTTGTAACATTTGGTTATGGCCCTGGTCAAATGCATCATTTTCTACGTCAGGATGGGAAACACAAATATTGTGGTCAGTGCTAAGATAAAAATGATCTGGTATGATGACAGAATGAATTTTGAAACATCATGTAGCAGTATAAGGCATTTCAATTTTGGATTTCCTTAAAATTTAAGATATATCTGGCAACGCAGGTGATAGATAGAAGCAAGGTTCACACTAGAGATATATCCAGGCTTTATGTTCCTGGAGACTTGGAACACAAGGCTTATCTCCAGAGATGCATATTCAAGTTATTCTAATGATCAACCAGGCTTGATGACTTAAGCCTCAGCAAAATCAAATCAAACATAGAAAAGTTGAACTTGAGAGTTTAAACCATTAGAGGAAATGAAAAGTTCTTCTAAAAGTGCGCAAGAAATAATTTCACACAAAACATATTCTTTCCCTGCGAGTTGACACCTAGTTCCCCAGAATCTCCATATCAGGAAATATAATCTCCAATAACACTGCAAATTTAAACTCAAAGCATCCGTTTTGGGTCTTCTGTCAAGAATTTGTGCAGTAAAGCAAGCAAAATGATCTTTGTAATTTCACCTAAAGAATCTCTTGTCTGGAGGATGCCTATGTCTTATGACATAGACATCCTCCAGACAAACATTGTTAGATTTTTCTTTCTGCCATCTTGACTGCAGCTGAGCTAAACATGCCACTGCTTGGTGAGGAGTGAGTTTGAGCTTTTAGAAGGGGGGCGATAGCAGAATGTATGACAACAGACAATGAAAAACAAAAGCAGCAAAATAACTGATTATCTTTTTGTCGTAAATGTTGGTAGCATGTCTTTATAGATGCAAAATTAGTGAGTATTTTGCTTGACTGAAACACCTACATAGGGAAGGAAGTAGCATTAATTAAAGCTTTTTTTCTCGCTTTCTTTAAGAACTGCCAGCTTTACCAGACCCTTTCCTTTTCTGAGACCAAACTGTATAACTGGTTTCCTTAGTGATGAACATTAAGATTCATAGTAATTATCATTCTTATGCTTATTAATTAGCATTCAAATGCTTCAGAGAATTCGTATAGGCACTTTACCCCAATGACCTTACATAACCTCACTTACACCTCCCACTTCACTAAGCTCATCCGCTGTTTGAGGTGTGTGCGTGTCCGAACAAAGACAAAGTGACAGTAAAAAAAAAACAAAGAGAAAGAGGTATGATCTGTCCATCAGCAGCTTTTTCAGCATATCTTTCATGATGGTGTGTGTCTTCAGCTGCTCACTCCACTGAGCTCTCAATCACCAGCAATGGCTTGTTTGAACTTTTGTTTCTGGTTGGAGCTGGACGAGAATGTGTGTCATTACATGTGTCGCAGAGGTACCCATCTGGAAGCTGATCAGTACCCTGAGTGCTTTAACACCAGCACCCTGTGTGTGTGTGGGGGGTGTGTGTGTCTGCATGCCCATCTACAGTACACTTTTCAGAATTCCTCCAGGTCTCACGAGAAGAGCTTGAGAAGAAGCTTTCGTGAGCTCATGCTTTTAATTTTTCAGAAGCTGCGATGCCTGTTAACTCAACCTCAGGGTGACCTCGCTGATGTCAGTCTCCTTGGGATGCCATGACCCACCTTCTATTTATATATTTTTTTATTCTCAACAAGCCCGCACTATGTTTAAGCAATGAATTCAACAATAGGAATGGGAATTAATTACAGAACCAATGTGAAAGGTTTTGGTGGTTGCATAGCACAGCAGTCCCAGTGGGGATGGTTTAGAGATAATGTATAATGCTGTGTGTGTTATGGTGGACTGGAGAGACACCTTTTAAGATATTAATTAATCTAGTAGATAGTTTTTTCATTTGGAATTATTCTTTATACTTTTATGAATAGAGGCTGTTAGGGTGATGTTGAAGTCACAGGGGTCATATTTGAAGGTCTGCACCACATTGATATTCTCATCAAATGGGTAGAGCTCGAGCGAAGGAAAGAATTGCAGGTGCTGATGATGTATGTGCACATGAAAATGATCATATATTACTCCAAACAGAGAATGCATGCTGGTGCTGTGGTCTCTGGATTATGTCCCTGCGGAGATCCAGCAACATCATCCCTCTGAACCCTTCACATCATAACAGATCAGTGCAGAGAGGAGAGGGAACCAAGGAGGAGTGGAGGGACTGCATTTTACATTCAGCCCCCCTCGTTCCCGCCAGTCATCCATTTAACCCTGCCACCGTGCTTAGTGCAATATTAATGCCCTTAAACGCAGATGAGGTGAAAATGTGTCTGAGGGAGCGGATCCCTGCAGGGAGGGCAGCTGCACACATGCACAGGGTTAGGCACACACAGAAAAGACTCTTGGATCTTTAAAACACATTGTCCATTTTCATTCAGATGGTCTTTTCAGCCAGATGTTGTCTCCATACTACACATGATCTATTCAGCTGCCCGCTATGCCTAAGTACTTGAGCAGGCTCTTTTCCTGTTGTTTGAAACTGAAACAGGCTTAGCGGAGATTTAGGGATCAAGGTGTGTTTATGTGAAACCCTAAACCAGCTCAAATGCAGGCTATTCTGCCAAATACTCATGAATACTTGCTCGTGTGGCTGGGCCCTTTGCTCTCTGTGTGGAATGTTGATCTGAGAGGGAGAGGAGGCAGGTGAGAGGTGAGCAATGAGGGCAGGAAATCAATTCAGTCCCATGTTACCTGAATAATGAATAAGGCGCTGTCTCCAGAGGTTGGAGCGGTATAGCTGGACAGTACAGGGAGACGTAGAGATGTGTTTGAGACTGCAAGGCACTGTTTTATTTTTCTTGCCTGTTTTTGCAATGAAAGTGACATTATGAAGTTTGTTTAAATCTATCATTTATATGTGCATCGGAGAGAAAGAGTCAAGGTGCCCTGGTAAAGCATAGTAGTTCTTTGATCTTACTTACATCATGCCACTGACATGTGACAACCCAACAACCCACACTTTCTGTGCATCTAATTTCATGTTAGAAAATATAGCTGAGGTTATAAACGTTTGAAATAAACAACTTCTTTAACAACATATTTGCATATGATTAAAATTATGTGCTAGGACAATACAGACAATAAGTCCTTATTTCATTGCTGCTCAATTGTACATAAAAAAAACTGAGCATGGATGCAAGACTCCTAAATAAGACGGGCTTGTTCGATCCTAGGAGCCTTCTATCTTATTTTTTATTATTAGGCTATTGTTATTAATTGTTTTCAGCCACTATTTGGTCAGGGACACGGAGTTTTTAAATCACTTCCAATATATTTGGTTTGGTTCAGGCAAAGAATTACAAACGTCTGACACTAAAAACATTTTGTTCAATTATGGAACAGTGCAACCTAAAAGCAGCAATAAAACTTTCCATGTTACCATGTTATTTTGGCATGTTATGTGTCAATATGTTATGCGAGATTAGGAAGTTGTGTTCAATTCCACAGTGTGGTGGGTGAACTCAAAGTGTCCTGACACCCAGCATATCGACCATGGATGCCTGGTCTACAAACTCATTATTGTCAGTTTTCAATGCATGTTTTTATTTAGTTAATTTTTATATGAAAGGTAGTCTGATAGTGTTATAAAACCAAGAATTTGAACTCAAACTGTGTTTGCCCAAGCCTAGTTTTGGTGCTTAAAACATAAAAAGAGATTTTAAAAGTTTTATTTCAAGGCCTCAAACTTGCTTCACCTGATTGAAAGTCCATCTGCTTATTTATTCACTTCCTCTCTAACCCACACAGGCTTTGATTGCCTCTCCAAGAACCAGTGCCCCCAGCATTGCTAAAAACAACGATAAATTTTGATTTAAACTTAAGAAACATTGAGTACATTTACAAATGTATTGTGTTAGAGTTCGACCAATAGTTGACTTTTAAAAGGCATTTAAACACGTTAGTTGGGACAAATTAAAATAGAAGCTCTTAAATCTTGACTAATACATTCAATTAATATGGTTCGGAATTATTGCTTTATTTAGATATTCCCTTTAAAACTGCTCTCATTCACATATTATTCTGTTTATTTTATCAGGTGTTAAACATGAAAGATTATGACAGAAAATCAGCCCATTAGGACGATGTGCTAACTCCTGGTCGTTCCAAGCATTTCCAGTCTGCTGCACTGCTCTCATGAAATTCTGATTTAATAATCACAGCATCTTCTGAGAAACCCACCATTCAAGTGACATACCGGCAACGCCTCTGCAGTGAATTTGGCTATATTTACATGTAATGATCTCCCACAGAGAAAATTAAAAGCAACATAATGTCTTTGACATCTTCTCACGCTGCCCACGGCGTCACATCTACTTCGGTCAATAAATTGATCTCATCTCCTGCATTAATGCTGGGACAAAGGAGAGTGATGCAATTAACTGGCTTTGTTCAACTCTAGCTCAACTAAACTGTGCATGTAAACGTATTGAGCTTCGTGGATACAGATGAAAATCCAGATGACCTCTCCAGCACAGCACCTCGGGGAGGATGCAGCACTTCTGTGTCACACTTCTTAGTTCAGTGCCAACACCCAACCTTCAGCTACATCCTGTAGAGTGATGAGGAATTCCACATTGCTAATGATTCTTGACAAAGTGGCCACAAACTGCCCACTGGATGAACTTTCTGTGTTCTACAGAGTCAGTTTTACTGCTCCAGTAACAGCAGGTGCTCACAGTAATTTCATATAGCATTTCATTCTGTAAAAAAAAGCCTCTCAAAGGCCTCTCAGGGGCTGATGGAAGTAGCCCTGTAAGTAAGAAGAGAGGAGGAGTGCCAAGCAAGAGAACAGAGGTCTTTGGGGAGAGTAATCTCAAAACAACTTTGTTAAGGGGCAAGGTACTATTCAGCGGCCCAGATATCCACTGTTAGCTTCCTGAATCTCAAGCTGCATTTGTCTGTCACCATCACCCGTGGCTTGCTTTCAAGGAGTGCTGTACTGGAATGTTTTATTGACATGTGTGTAGACAAAAGTAACACATTCGGTCATGTGAGTGAAATTTAACAGAATTGAACTTTTGACATCCTGAAGTGTGTGAGAAGAGTCTCATACGGGTGGGGTCACCAGTACTAGTTATGCCACTGCATTGAATAAAGATCAGTTCCTTAAGCTTTCTGCTATCCATGCTGTCTTTCCACCACTAACAGCAGAAATCGCAAGGGACAAAACTTCACTATAAAAACTGCTTTTAACTCCAGCTCATACAGAAGAAAAAATTAGGCTGTACCATATTCTGAGGCACTTTACTTTTAAACTGCAAAATACATGCATGCACACAGATCTCATGAGGATGTTTCCTGCACCTGTGATGGTTATAGGGTGCAGAGACAGGGTTAATATTGGCTTTTAATATTTGATGTTCTCTGTGGAGCTTTGTGTGTGTTTTTCATCAGAATATGCTTCCTCACTGTCTCTCCTGATCTGCCTCGCTTGCTGTGTCTCAGGTCAAAGACGGTAAAGAGACATTAGACTGCTTAAAGAAATAGATGGTGCTGTGTAACCTACTTATATTATCGATTTATCTTTTTATCCAATTGTTTCCTTTTGTAACCTTACTCCAGGCTATATCTCTTTATGGAAAGACACTGCACCTTCTCAAATGTTTGTAGACATATTCCCTACATATTAAATTTTCAGTCAGTAGGTATTTTAGGGTCGGTATTACAAAGAATTTTATTGTATCCTGTGTTTGAATTTGCCCTTGGGGCTCCTTATTTTCATTGAAAGTTGTCAGCAATCCAAAGATAGTCTTAATTTTCCTTTTTCAAAGATCCCAGAAGACACGGTGTTTGATGTCGCTGTTTGTTTCAAGAAGGAGAGCAGTGTGTACTGTAGCCCAAATAATTGCTGGAGTTTTCTCAGCAGGGGAAGGTAAACTGAAAGTGACACCAGGGTGGATAGCTCGGCGTGATGCCGTCTTCCTTTCAGCACTTCATCTAAAACTACAGACCCTCTATAGTTCCAAAGTAACACAATTGTGAGCTCCTTAACTGGGGGAGCAGAGAGCCTTTGGCAGATGCAAACGCTGATTCCCCTCCTGCTCTTCCCATTAATCTTTTATATGCAGGGCTAAATATGAGCCGAGTTGATGTGACGCTGCGTCTGTGTTGGGGGCAGGCTGAGTAAGGGGGGAGGCCTGTCGAGGTTAAGTGCTCTGGTGTCTACGACTCTTGGGATGTGAGGAGGAGGAGAAGGAGGGAGGGATGTATTCTAGGGGAAAATTGAGGTTGAGAGAAGAGGAGATGGAGAACGACTGAAAGATCGTCCCATGAGAGGAGATCTCAAAGCAAGGGTGAGGTTTTATGAGTTTGGCCTCAGTGTCACACATGTGCATGCTTGCAGAGAGGCATGCACAGATACAGGTGGTGAGCCTGAAACAAAAGCTTGCCTAACCCAGGCCACTCTCATGTTTCTGTCTTTAAAAATCCCCTCTCAGGAGGGGTAATGGCATTAAGGCTGTTTACTGTAAATTAAACTTGTACATTTTGAAATTATCACAACAATTGTTTTTATGTCTGGACTTCCTTTGATCGTCATGGTGTGCTGCTCTATTGCTGCATCTTTTCGAAGCTTTGTATGAATTAGTTACAGAAATTTGAACGGACATCTAAGGATGGAGAGATGCATATGTTCGCTCTTGCTGTCTCCTACTTTGTCTCTCTCACTGCACCTCTGCAGAAACACACACAAATGCACAAGATATAACAAAGGTCCCTGCTGAGTGTACGTTATGGGCTAGAAGCCATGAGTGTGTATGCATGAAGCAGGATGCACTACAGTAGAAAACACCCTGATCATCATATCAAAACAATAATGAGAAAAAAAGTCAACATTGTTCTCTGCCACGCTCCATTAACAATAGCAGAATCCATAATAGTATTCATTTTCAAGCAGCTTTATTTAATAAAGTGGAAAAGGCCTGATACCTCCATTACCATAATGCTACTTAACATTAATCATGGTCATTAAAGAAGACTTATACACAGTCCCCAGACATCTGAGTCATATGAATTAGGAACTGAGGGGAAAGAAGTGCTTATAACCGTAATAATATGTTTGCCCTTGTTTTTCAAATGCAAAAAGCAAAAGATTTTTAATGTATCCGGAGGTATTGATGCCACCAGCCATGACTTGGAGGTAAGGTTTTGATCTTCTGCTGTGGATGTAAACAACTCATTAGAAAGGGAGCAGGATGCCTGCTGACTGGCAGTGACAGCAGGGGTGCTTAGGATATCTGGGAACATGTTAACTATCTTACTGTTACTATCTCTTTTGGTTGTTCCTCTACTCCCTTTTCAACTAATAATCAGCTTATTTCAGCAATGCAGAGATATAATTGTATCTTACTTATAGTACTCACTTTTTTCTTTCTTTCTCCCTTTTACCTGGTGATTGAGTCTGACCCTGCTTTCAACTCTCTTTGTTGCTCTTTGTCTTATTTAGATATCCTTTTATTCCATCTTCTCACCTCTATCTTTTCTCCCTTGCTGGGCTGTCTCCTCTCACACATTCTTGCTCTCTTAATCAATAACCCTACCCCCTTGCTGTTTCTCAGCATTTTGCATTACCTCTTGCTCTGTGCACCTCACCTCTTTTTAAAGAGGGTGTCAGTCAGTCTCTCCTCAGCCATTTTAATTTGGCTCCATCACTCGGGAGATGTGACCTCTCCACTTATATATTTTCTCCCTTCTTCACCTGTGGTATCTCCTTCTTCTTTGATTTTTGCAGCATAAAAGGTTATGAAGTATTACATGGTGGTTTAGTGCAGCACATACAGTTCATAATATCCCAATCCTCACTTTAGCAAATGAATGTGACTTCAAAAGCCAGAGAAACATATTGCTTTTATAATTTATTCCTGCAGTTCTTACAGTTCTTCCCTCTGAGAAAGAACAATTCCGAGTTCTGCAGATCTTCAGCTGAGGTGTACAAATCCATATTTACTGTTGGTGTGATCAATAATTTGTGCTTTCACCAAGCTAAAATAGTCTCCATTGCTGATGCATTTATTTGAAGTAATAGCTCATGCATGCTAATGAGTCCCCTGAACCATAAAAGAAAAGCTCTGAATTTTACAATAAAGATGTCAATACTGAGATCTGGACAGCCTGAGGAGGACGTGAAGCACGACTCAGAGATTGATTTTTAGGTTACTTTTTACATAACTCAAGCTGACCATCATAATTTTTTATTATTCTTTGTTAACGTTAGCCTTAAAGCGTTAACTGGACTCAGCACAAGAGCTAGGACATACTTTTACTGCCATCCCCCACCCACCCATTTTTTTTCTTTTAACTTTGATTAGTGTTTTTCTCAGCCACGTGTATCCCCTTTTCATTCAATGGTGTGCTTAGTTGTGCTATTCTGTCCCAGCTATCTCCAGCCAGTGAGCTGAGCAGGGATTAGTGTCTCTTTGTCCTACTGACTGGCAGCTCGGTGTCTGCAACAGACCTGAGAGGCACCAGAGTCCCGTCAGATCGACTGCAGTAATTAACTTGTTTAAACAAACTGTGAGGGAGAGTCAGGAGAAAAGCTTTCAGGATACTTCAAAAAAGCCATTAAAAGGAACAGGAGGGGCGGATAAGAGACACTAGGTGAGGTTATGAGTAGCTTTATAGATAACCAGGAACCAGGGTCTTTTGTGTGTTTGTTTATTTGGTGGAAAATCATCAAGCTTTATTTTACACCAAAGGACAACCAGGTCTGAGGATCCCTCAGAAGAATCCCAGACTACTTAACCATTGACCTTTGTATACTGAGCTCAGTTAGAGGTTGTAAACACAGATTCTGGAAAGAAAGGATACAGACAATACAAGGAGGGTCAAATGGACAAGCAAACATACCTAAAGGAAAGTCCTGGAACACCAGCTTCATTATTAACTCCATTTAGCTTGGTGATTCACCTCTATTCAAACCCAGTGAATTAGTTGTTATGTTTCTGTTTTCTGGAAAGTTTACTCCTTGAGGCCATGCACACAACCATATTTGTCAGTTACCAAACTGTTTTTGATGCAAAGTTTTTAGAGTACTTATAAACTTTGTAGCACCTGATTGAAGCCTCTTCATCCATATTGCCATAGCCTGCACTAATGAGCTCAACTTATCACCACAGCAACAAACCTCAGCATAACAAACACTCAGGTTTTCTAAGTTCTCTTCCATATGTTGTGTAATAATGTGTCTGTGATTGCTGGTATTGTAATTAGACGAAGGGCTTTTATCCATTAAAGTTGTTTTCCCTCACAGACCAGTGGCACACTTGCTGTAGGGATATTGCAGCGCTGAGAGTTAGTAATAGAAACGTTCAGACTGAGCAGAAGCAGCATTTTCATAGGGATTTTTAATAATAACCCCCCCCTGTCAGTATTCCATGGACAGTTACGCTCACACAAACTGGTACTCGTACATATCTTGTCAGAAAATGGTACAGTTACATTTTGAAATTTAATTGGAATCCACAGCAACATTTAAATTCACCATGTTTACCTTCAAAATGTTTTTCACATCAAGTTACATTTTGCGTCATAGCCTATAAATGGCATGCAGAGACACAGAAGGGAGACAAAGCCATGTTAGAATTGCAGTCATGTCGCAGTGTGATGTATGATCTTCATTTCCCCCCTATGGGCCATCTCCACCCATAAGACAGAGAGAGGAAATGAATGCTTGGGAATTTATCTTCCATGCTGGCATTGTTTCTGCCTCGTGAGCTCTGAATTAACACATTTATTAAAGTGCTGGGTTGAGACCTCCACTCATTACAGGGCAGCCACAGAGCTGCTGAGTCGGGATTGTGTGGTACTTGTTATGTAAAAGTAGAACTTGAAATGAAAGCTGCCGATTTGTGGATTAAATGGTTGGAAAATTAAAAGCAGGCTATCATCACACTTATCATCTTTGTATTTACTGAAACAGTCAGAAGGTCAGAGACACTATTGAAACAGCAACTCTAGTGTGTGAATTTGTGTGTAACGACACACTGTCTGTACTGTTTTAATACAGTACAAACAGATTAACCTTTTACTCTTCTTCCTAAGTAATTTGAGACATGTAAAATCTCTCTGTGTATCTTTTTTTTGTGTCATTATATGGTATAACAGCAAGTATCAGCCACCACCACCAAGGAAAATACACCAAAAGACACAAAGTATATGGGATAGGTCTTTGCATAAAGGATGATGTTAGTATTTCGTATTATCATCTGTTTCATTTTTATAAAAAATTGTGTAGTGGTCAAGTGAAGCTCAGCTGGAAACTGACATAACCTTGCAAAATTGAACAGAATTTAGCACATGCAAGGAATGATCGGCTACAATTCTATTCAAACTTGCGCACATCAACTTCAGTCTCTATGGTCGCTGGAAGGTACTTGTTTTGTGGAGTAAAATTGAGTCGGTGTGTTTTTAAGAAAATCTATGTTTGTGTAAAGAATGGCGGAACATATCTTGACAGGTAAAATACTCAGTCACCTTGGTCAGTTACTATCACCCTCTAAAATGGGCAAATGATTAAGAACCTACTGGTAGAGTATTGGCAGTCACTTTTATAAACATTCGTTCTGTAACTTGATTGGAGAATGCCACAATACCACTGAACAGCTGTCAACACCAGTCAAAGTTTAGAGAGGGAGCAGGGCAGGAAATACGCCTGATTAATGATGGGTCCGGCTCATAATCTCAGAAAGCAGATTTGCCAGCAGTTGAATACAAACTGCACTGATTTTTGATCAGACTCAGATGTACAGACTGTTAAACTGTGTAGCCGCAGTGGTAGGCAACCCTCTTGTGGTTTCTCTCTCTCATTTCCTGTGGTGTTTCCTGCTCTTTTTCAAGTGACTGTGTTGCCTCTGTCTTGGTGCTGGAAGGTAAAGCAGTAGCTTTGATTTGATGCCGGAGCAGCAGTCTTTAACTTTGCCTCCCAGCCCTCTTTTCTCCTCCACCCTGGACTGATGTCTCAGGGGCACCTCATCTCCTGTCTCTTGCACTCCCTCATCCACCGTACCTCCACCTCTAGCCCTACGGCTGCTGCAGTCAGCCGGGCTAATGGAGCCACTTACTGCCCCTTTAAATCTTAACAGTGCTGGTTAACCCTTTATTGATGTTCCTAGACCTTTCAGCTGCCTGCAGGCTGGTCAGACTGTAAATCTACTACCTTTGCTTGATCACCTGCTCTCAGGGAAGCTTTGAGTAAATGCAGGCTTGGTCATTAGACAAAAAAGAAAATGTAACTGCAACCATTTGTCAGAACTGAACAGTGATGTGTTTGTCTCTGTAAGCCCTTTGTTCTGCTTTGAGGCTGATGGTTTCTGGTGCCTGCTGACACTTGAGAGGGATCATTTTGAAGTTTGCCCATTTACAGACTGAAATAAAAGTTAAAACAAAGTTGTAAAAGTTCTTAACTCTGCCTGTGCGCTCTCATATCTGTATCTAATTTCTATTTGCTTTAGGCTTCTTATGTTTATATTGTGTGAACATGCTTTCAATTATAAGCTGGTGAAAATAAGTTCCAGCTGAATTCAACCCCTCATGTCTCATTGGATGAATCAGCCTCAGTAGTAATTGCTCAGTTTTGAAAACACCAGTTGTAATCTTAAGAGGCCATTCACTTCAACATAAGTGAGAGTCAAACGGGGAAAAGAAGACTTTTAAAGGGAGTGGAGGAGAGTCAGTTTTGAGTGAACAATGACAGTCAAGCAAAACATACATAATTTCACCTACAACAGTGGAAATGTAATGTTTGTAGATTCAACTTCAATAAAAGGGGGGGGGGGGGGGGGGACTAATTTTCTGAGCAGATGTTAGCTTTTGATTGTTTTTTTTCAACCATGGTTAATTTTACAGCTGTTTGCAGATTGTCAACTTTTTTTGATTAAAGCCTTAAAACCATCAGATCTCCCTCGAGGCGTTAGAAGCTTTATGTAGTCTCTAGCGCTTGTCCAAACATCTAATAACCCATCTTTGGTCTTTAGGCAACATCCCACCCTTATCCTGCTCATATCTCATTTCCCTAAGGGACCATAAATGGAGGAAAATGTGGTTCCCTGTAGGAGAATATACTGGGTCACATGCAATATTGCAGCTGTGCCACCTCCTCCCATTCTTCTGCAAGTATATTGACATGAAAGGTGGCCTCAGCTGTGGTCCAGTAAACTCCACAAGACTGCTTCTCTTCCTTTTTTCTCCTGCTTTGTAACCTGCCCTCCGTTCCAAAGGCCAGCCGTATCCTTTTACCTCAGGCGAAGTTGGTCTGAGGGTCTGGACCATGTTAGCCAGCTGCCAAATGAAAGGGGATAAATCACGCAAATGAAAACAAATAGAGCCAGGGCTGCTTAGCTCTAATTAAAGCCGGTCCTCCTCCTCTGTAAAGCCTGCTGTGTTCTACATACTTGACAGTGCTCCCGGAAACATGTGTTACTCCTGAATTCCTCCATCTCTGAAACAAAGCCATGTGTGGCAGCACAGGGGGCAGTTTGGATTTCAGGGGCATTTTCTTTTCTTCTTTCTTCAGACGTTCTGCTTTGCTCAGGATATGTTCACGTTCAGGAATGGAGACTTGTTTGTCCTGCAGGAAATTAGGACACAATGTATACATATTCAGTTTTCTACTGTGACAATGTATTGCACGCTATACTGGGAAAGTGTAGTGGTATGATTGCCACCTTTCGTGTGGGAGACCTGGGTTCAAATCCCCTGCATGAAAGGTACTACCTCCAGTAGGGGTCCTTAAGCAAGACCCCGTTATCCTACTTGCCTACCTGTAAGTTGCTTTGGATAAAAGCATCTGCCAAATGCATAAACATAAACAATTGAAAAAATGTATGTTTGCACTAATTTTTTCTTTATTGTTCTCTTTTTCATGTTTTTCATTGTCTGGTGATTCTTCTGCTATAGGTAAGCTTGTTTAAAATGATATTTCTTCGAGTTTATTCTCCCTATACATGGTTAATATAATCTGAAACTATCCTGAATTTAAAAAATGAATGAATGAATTATACATGCACTAAAAGCCATTGCTTTGGTGTGTGAACTTACATAACTGGACACCCAGAATAATATCCATTGGCTGTCTACTTCTGTTAGTTAATGGGCTGAAGGGATCAACCTACATAAACCTGCCCCTGCTCAACACGTGTCACTCTGCATCACTCACATTTTCTCATTTATAATAAAATGCAGTGTAGTTCTTTTTTTTTTTTTTTTATCTTTGTGAACTGAGCTTTGAGCTTGCTCCTGTGAGGTGTGTTTTCGCACAACACCGGTGTAATTCCTGTGCCAGGAGCAATTTAGTTTGTATGTGTTTGGGGAGATCATGGGGATGTTGTTTATGTGTGTAAGTGATGTCGCTGGAGGTAGCATAAATCAAGAATTTCATTTTGTTTTAATTTCCTCATTCACCCTGCGTGATGAGTCATAAAGGAACCTATAAGAATCTTGCCCTGTGAGAATGGCCGTGGATTAGAGTTGCTCGGAAACACCTTCACTTTGAACATGTTGTTCACGCTTTCATTACTTATTGCCCATTTTGCTGTCTGAAAGAAAACATCAAATTGCTGGTCTTTTGTAATCCTCCTCATCTCAGGCATTAGAGGTTCTTGTCTAGTTGACTGTGAAGGGTAGTGTTTCAGTTATCATGCAGTGGAAGTCAGAAGTGCCCTCAAGAAACAATGGTTTCTGCTCGGCCAGAATGTATTTCTGAGCTGCTGCAACGAAACAGGAAGACTCACTGACCCGTGGACCAGTTCAATTAGTATTCGCCACCGACACCTGCTCGCGCCAGCCACTCGCAGTTCTAGTGTGAGTATGCATGTGTATGTATTTTGCTGATATTACTGCACATCTCCATTAAATATTGAAAGATGAAGCTGGGAGTGAGCAAGGAGAGACTTCATGTTCCCCTCTCTCATCAAAAAAAAAAAGAAAAGACAGCAAAGTATTTTGAAGATGAAAATAAAAACAGGGCAATGTGAGGATTTCACCATAGCTAGGGGGCATGTGTATGCAGAGGGTAGTATGAGCAAAACACTAGCACATTGAATAATTTAAACAAAAGCTTAAAGTAATAATGAGTGCAAAAGCTTTGTGGAAATTTGAAAAATGAGTCGTCTGTGCTATTTGTGCTTGATCTTTTGCATGGGAGCTACAGATTTTGTAACACCTGCTTCCAGACCTAGTCAGTTTTAACCTGAAGCTCTGAGAAGAAAAGAAAAGACTGATAGGGTGTTGTGAAAACAGGGTCAGAGGTCAGAAAGTGGAGCCACCCAGCTAGTAATGACTTTAACCTCTGACTCCTAACCATGTCATGAGTCCTCTCTTAATGTAGCGTAAGTGACAACTTGGCAGCCTTTAGCATTCTTATGGCTGAGTTTCTAGCAGAGGGAAGAAAAGCTAAGATCTATGCAAATTTAAAATCCAGATTATAACAACAAATCTTTAAATGGCTGTAAAAATCCATCAGTTTTTAAATTGTACCCATGTCTTTGTACTGGCTTTTCCCAGTCTTATGATTTCATATGCATTGTTACTATGATGCAAAATGCTGAAAGTTTTTTTTTCCGGGAAGCCCCCTACTGTGGCATAGCATTTGTGCTTCCTTGGAGCCAGCAGTTGCAGCTTTCTCTCTAATGGAACAGAGGATTTCAAACGTGACTAATTGTTATCTATTTGTTTGTTAATGTGCCTGTTGTTTGGTGCTGTTGGGAACAGATGTGCCTGATGAGCTTTGTGAAGTGGCAGAGATATGCAGTGGGACGAGCCTAATCAGTAGCACAATTATAAGTTTGGGAGTGAATCATCTGCGTGAGCTGAGGAGAAAAATAGATGCTGTGTGTTGTTTGGCATTTTCTGTATTTTCTGCATCTCGAGCATGTCTCTTCCGCAGTTTGAGACCTGGCAAAAATTCAAGAAGAGAAAGAGGAGAAGCTTTTACTACCTGTCTTTGTCGTCAGTGAAGCATGAAGAATAACTGATATGGGTGTGTTGCAAAGCATCTGGCCTAAAACTTGACCAGCCTGTATGGTACACAGTCAGGGAAGCAGGGAGATGAGGTGTCTGGCGAGCTGTGAATGTTGAAACTAAGATGGATTTGTTGCTGTGAGATGAAGCGATGTGACATACTTCCTGACTTCCTGTCTGACCCTGGCTGGTGACGGTTGAAGACTTCTGTGAAGGCAGTGACCTCAGACATAAGAATGACAGAAGCTTCAGACCTCATCGTCGTAATTTGTGAGCTCATAATGAGTCAGGAATTGATGAGGTTGTTATCATTATGGGGTTTCATTTTTTTTCAGAATGATTCAGATGATGTGCAATGAAATTCAGTGTCTTCATTTTCTTGTCTTCTGTTAACCTCTGAGGGAGGAGAGTCTTCACTGCTTTTAAGAGGATTTACAGTTTTACCTTGTACCTTAAGTGCAGTTGTCTCCTATTTCAGCTTCTAATAAAAAAAACATAGGGACTATAAATGTTGTATTGACACAGTCATTAATTGCTGTGCCTGGTCTCTATAGCAGGATGTAATATTTTCACATTTCACCCTTATCACAAAGTGAAATACTATTACCATGCACAATACTTTAATTTAGTTTTAGGTAGAAAATCTCAGTAGAGGACTATTTTTCAGGCTTTCTACTTGTCGAGACAACGTGTCCTTTCTTTTTCCTCCCTGATTAAGGTTGTGGAAACCCAAAACTGAACCTCATCAGTGCCCACATTCAGATTCCTTTGGCAAAACACACATCTCCACAGGCTGTCTGGAGAGGCCACACATTTAAATTTAATCTTTAGCACACAACGCGTTGGAGCTCAGCACACCTCACACTGCTTCCGTGTTCTGATTGCAAACAGCACTTTTTTCAGTGCTATATATGATGAGATTGTGGTGTGCGTGGTGTATCATGCATTATTCTTTATTTGTATATGCATATCTTTGTATATCCATACAGCTATGTGCACATACTTTGTTTGCATGTCTGCAAAGTGAAGAAATCTCCCTTTGTGCCGTGCAAAATACTGAGTGTGTCCCCAGCAGTGGAAGATAATGGTGGCAGAAGAGGCTAATATACAGTCCTATAAACAGTAATGGAACCTGTGGGGATTCAGAGCTGATGTGAAACTTGTGGGGCACTCTTGTACTATATGGTGCTGTTGATGCAATGCATTGGACATGATAGGCTGGATCGTTTAGATGAACAGCAAGATTACGGCATGACTATATTACGAAGACATTAGGAAAATATTACTCAGGTGCTGGGAGAGGCCTGGTGCTGAGCTGCAGTTCCTTTGTCTGTACAAGAAATATAATTTTTAGGATTTTTAGAGTTTTAAATGATTTAGATTTGTGGGAGATGTGATGTGAAAAGATACATATTGTATTTGTCTCCCCCACAGAACTGTTCTATTAATCTAAGTGCACATTCCACCTATTATTAACACAGTGACAGACAAGTAGACTAAATGCAGCGCCTCTGGTGATCTCATTCTTTTTTTCTGTTCCAACAGTGTGCTTTACATATAGCCTCAGTGATTACATAAAAAAAAAATAAAAAAAAGTTAGGATAATGTTTAGTGTAGTCAGGGACAGTAGTGCCCGCATGGCCAGATATACCATAAATCATCTTGTCAAGGATGGAGGGAGGTTGGGCTGAATGGGGACAATCCTGGTTTTGAAGGGGTTCTGCGTGGGGGATAATGGTAGTTTGGCGAGGTGATATGAGCAGAACTACTGGTCTGTGAAGTCCACCAATCGCCCACCACTCTCTGTACCCCCAATATCACGTTATCTCTCCCTCAGTAGCCCCCATTGTCTTTGTCTCTGTCACCCTCTTCTATTTCACCTGCCATGTTTTCTTCACTTCTATTCAGGTACTGTGTTTACCCTGTGATGTGCATCTCCAAAGCCTGTCTGTCACTCATACTACTGAGTGCTGGGCTCTCCATGTAGCACAGGGGTAAGATATATTGAGTTCTGACATGTGGTTGATACAGTTTCCAGTCATATGAAAAAGAAAGCACTTTCAATTTTAAGCTTTTACTTACCAGGACATAAGAAAGAAATCATGTGGTCATTACTATATACAACCTCAGAAGAAGGACAACACATGACATATTGCACTGTATCATTATTTAACAAAAAGAAGGCCAAAATGCAGAGGTATCGTGTGAAAACTAGTAAATCCCACAATTATGTAAATGGTAAATAGACTGTACTTGTATAGCGCTTTTCTAGTCTAACTGACCACTCAAAGCGCTTCTAACACTACATGCCACATTCACCCATTCACACACACAGCACCTCATAAGTCTATACATAACTACGTGCTTTCTAACCATTAATATGATCATGATTAACTCAATGACAGCAAGGTGCGTAGGTTTTGTGGCTGCATGCCAAGCCCAAATCATCATCCTCTACCGCTGTGCTTCACACGTATGGTATGAGGTGTATGTGCTGACATGCTGTGTTTGTTTTTCTCCCAAAACAGCGCTATGCATTATGGTTAAACAACTCCTCTTTGTTCTCGTCTGTTCAAACAACATTGTTCTTTCTTCATTGTTGAGGCTTATGGTTTATTCACATTCAACTTTGCAAAGTTGAGCTGTGCTGCCATGCTCGTTTACAAGGAAGAGGCAAATCGAATTAGTAAAATTACTGGTCTCATGAATACACCTGATGGTAGTTTTACTGTTGACAGCTGGTATAAGTCAGCTAGCTCATTTTAGGTTGCGTTTTCCTCTCCAAATTCAAGTGTGACCATTTTCAATCTCTCCTTTGCATTGGGAAGTTGCCAACCTATCTGCTGAAAATGGCAATATGACAAAAATTTGACTGGAGCAGTAAGACAAGTCTGGTGGATCATTTAAAAAATCCACAGAAAATCTATTTACAACATTTGCTGTCCTTTGCCAGCTGCTTTGCCAGGTAAGTCAGATGGTCATGGCACAGTCCTACCTGTCTTAGGCACGGCTATGAGACAACACACTGGTGGTTTCTAAAATGAATTAATCTTAATTTTCCAATGCACAACATCAAAGTGTGCATAAATAAATGAACTGATGGAAACTCAGATATTCTGCTGGGGATTCTAAGTGTCAAAATTCTATTTTACAGTGAGTAGTTGACATTTTAGTTTGGATTACATAGTAAACAGCACAGCCAAAAATTAGTATTTTCATGGTAATATTGTTTAGATGAATTTTATGTAGATGCTGGTGTTGCGTAGATGATGGTTTTAAGTTTAATCATTGAGAATTATGAACATCTCTACAGTGTTGTATGTTTGTGTATTTTTATGTGAATGTCACTATTCTGCTCAGGCATTACTTGTAATTTATTTGCAGCGAAATGGCTGTCAGTCTTTGTGCACTTTAGTGATTACTGACAAATATGATTTGACAATATATGTCACTGCAGCAGATATTCGTCATAGCTGTCGAGTGAAATTCTTTCATCTTTTAAATTCAGTTCAAGGATTACATGCTCTTTAAGAGGATGAGAGGTGTGCACACACCAATGATTCATGAAAGCATATCAAAACCAGTTAGATAAACTCAAAAATACATGGACATCAAACTAAAAAGAGGACTGTGAAGAACACTTCATGAAGGGCTGGTATGTAAATACATGCAAAAACAATAAAAAAGAAAAAAAAATGTTTCTAAGCTTGTTTTTAGGTACACTTCATGCAACACCCACACGCCCAGCAAAAACTCAGATTTGTGCAATCCTCATATAGAAGCTGAAACAACAGTGGTCATTCCTTTAATGAAACCACAGGGATCATTTTAAAGGTTTTCCCTTATCTGTGCACTCTGTGATTCACGTTTTCTCCCATATATTGCGAGTTTGCATTAGTATAGGCGATTGAATATTCATGGTCTTGGGTGGACATGCATTTGCAGTCTAGATAGATCTTAGCTTGTGTTATTTTTTTATGACTGAAGGCCATGTATGTAAGAAGGTGCAAGTGACATCAAGGGTTTACCGACAGGATCCTAAGGGAGTTTAATCAGAATGGCAGCCAAACACCCAACTATCTGATATAATTGTCACGTCTAATTTAACCATTGAGACCTCTTCATATAATCAAAGACTCGTAAAAATCTTATACGGTTTAGTTGTCATATTTGTGAGATTACATTCATTTTGATAAATAGTGTCTTTCATCTCTTTTGTTTATTTCTCTTTTTCATGCTTTGGTTTGCCAGTGAGATTCTGTGTCAGTCATGTTTTAAACACCTGCTTTGAAAACAGAGATCAGTCGCGTGGAAATGCCCAGCAGAAGCCTTCAAGGGCTGCGGATCACAGACAAAGTCAAATATTTGGGTGTGGAGTGTCTGGGTGGTGCACGGAAGAAATCTTTTCATCCATACCCACCCGCAGATGAGGATTTCTGCAGCTGTCAGGATGCATCTTAAGAGTTTTGGGATTTGAGTCCTGGCAGGTGACAGGATGAGATTCATATTCAAAAATAAACTGATTAGTAATTACAATATCCCTCTTTCAAAACTGCATATCATTGTTCTTGCTATGGCAAAAGTAACTGGATTTTTGGCTTCTGCTATGATGTTCTTTTGGTATAGCCAACAATGCAAATGTTTAGTCTGCATCAGCAAACATTTCTCCCTCCTTCCTGTTGCCGCCACAGAAGATGACCATTATACCAATCTGCAGTTGAGAATAACTGAATCCTGAGAAACTACCAGAATAGTTGCTGGTAGAACACTTAGGATGCAAAAAGTCTATTCATTCCAATACTTGCATTTGTATATTGACATTAATTTTACATCAGGGACAAAATCACCAATACATTTTGGGTGAGTTTTAAAAGATTAGATTTGGGGTATTATTACAGTACTGCGTGATCTGGGGTTGCTGCAGTTTTTGTTACTTGGCAAAAAATGGTTTTGTCTCTAAAATGGTGAGAGGGGAGAATGGAAGTTCATCAGTTTTCATTAGAATATCGAAATACAGTTGCTTTAAGTGCAGACAATTTAAAGGCAATGCAGGTGGAATACACAATAGCGCTGAACTAAATTTCACACTGCAGAGGAATAGCATGAGTTTCCAAAGTTTAAATCACCACTTTTAACTGTGTTTTAACCATAGTGCCCGTGTCTGAATTAGACAAGTTCAGTAATATACTTTTGTCTAAGTCAGGAGGCTTTCGACAAGTGAGTTAGTTCATGTGAACTTCATGTCGACTTCACTGCCCTGAGCAACGTTGATGATCAATGAAATTATATTAAGAAGAATTTGAGAATTAATGGCTGTTTCCAAAATTAATAGACTATATCAGGATTTACAAAATCACTAGAGTTCCCTGAAGTTGATAACACTAAGCTCTTGTGAAACGAAATTTGTTTGGCGTGGCAAAGTGGTGCTGGTATGCCCTCATGGTTGTCGTGCACGTTGAAAAATAAAAGCTATGAAAAACAAAAAGGGGGGGACCTCAGTCCTTTATCTGGGCTGAGTATCAGTTCATAACCAGAATGATTGTTTCTGTGTATTTGTTGCTGACTGCGACCTCTTGTATTTTAGACATCAACTACTGGGGAGCGTCAAAGAAATGTATGTGACTGAGATGAGAAGAGTCAGCTTCTACTTTTTAGACTGGAGCTATCACTATCTGTAGCTATTTATCTGCATATCCCTGTGGATGTCAGGGAATGTGGCCCAGCTCTGCTTAGGCTCAGATCTGTCCTTGGAAGTGGATGAGCGGCAGAGAGGCTGGGAGTCAGACAGATGCCCTCAGCTCACCACAGATCATTAATGCATGAGGTAGATGGAGATGGGCAGTATCCTGTTCCACTGGAGAAAAGGTCATTGCCAGTGGAGACTGCAGAGCAAAGACAAGATGAGTTGAAGGGTAGGGAGATACAAAAGGTGGAGATAAGATAAGCAGATGAGGGTGAAGATAGAAAACTGCAATACGAGGAGGAATTTTACAGTAGGTTAGAATTATTTTGCACTATATATGTATGGTTATGGTATTGCCATGTAAGTGCATGCATGTTTCAGTCTTCAACATGGATATTGAAGATACTGTGTGGCAGGAAATCAGACTTACCTCTTAAATCAATAACTATAATCAGGAGGACTGCATTGAACATCCTACCGACTGCTGTATTCTTAAGCACTTTTTTATAAAGCACCTAGGCTGTTAGAAGGAATAAGAATAGAATAAGATATTCTGCTTATTTCTGTGGCAGACAATAGTAGAGACCCACATTTGACTGCAATTTTTTTCAAACTCATTATCCTTGTTTTTATGCGAATTTTACAGAAACACAGAGATTCAAGCAATTTTTTCAAGTCAGTGCCGAACATTAGGGTGGACTCTGTTAGTGAGGCATGTACAGAGATGATTCCCACAGGAAAAACACCAGACACAAAGGGAGTTTGTACTTCAGAGCACTCTTAAATGGCAAGACAATAGAAGAGACAATAGGAGACCCAATTGCATTCTTTCACTGAAATGTTTTGTGTCTTCACTACCGTAATTTGCTAGTTATTCCTTTTTTTCTTAAAATTCTATACATGCCTCAAATGCCTTCATAATGGATGGATTCACATGATGGATTCAAACAAATGGTCAAAAAAGACATCAGAGGCCAGATGTATTTTTATTCCTCGAAAGACACACAATGTAACTTTTTGTTAAACCGTCCTAACCTGTAAACGTCTAAGCTGAGATACCGTGTCTACAGTTGAGCTGTTCAGCCTTCGCAGATAAGTTGCAGCTGTTTTCATGGGCTCATTATGGCTGTTGAATTGATTGCCTCCTTAATACTGGAATGATGCTATGCCTGTAAGGACATTTTTTTGAACACGCTTCCACCTCTTGTCTTCCATCTCTTGCTCCCCAGGAGAGTGACAGTGATGAACAATTTTGTGATTGTAAACAGTTCCACACACTACACACAATATTCATTAATACATTTTTCCAATTTACCCCTATCTCATTTAATTTTGCAGAGATGAGCTTTTTAAGCCAATGATAAAAATTTGTCTTGTGAGTACGCGCATTCCATATGAGATGCCAGAATCTGCTCGAGCGTGGCTGTGTAAATGGCTGTTGTGGCTGGGAGGTCGACATGTTGTGGCTGTCTTTGCCTTTCTCTCCACAGGCAGTCTTTACATGTCTATAGGAGGGAGGGGGATAGCTTGCTTTTCGTTTGTGGACAGTGAAGGTAATGGGTGGATGGGTGGGGGAGAGCAAAAGGACAGGGATGAGGTGGTGCATACTTGCTCCTCATTGCCCCTCCATTATATGTGGTTGACCTATTTCAGCAGTGAGCAGCACAGAGCTGGGAGGGGTACAGGGCAAAATCACAGGCTGACAGAAGTCCCCTGGTGAGAGGAGCTGGGTGTGTGATTGCCTAATGGAGTCACTCCCCACACTCAAACAAAACAAACACACATCTACTTCGTGCCTTTCTTCTAAGAAAGTGTCTTTTCCTCTTAACACATCCATCAACAGCTGTGAGGTCTGTCCATTGTTGTGTCGGGCATTAGTGCATGTGTGGCACAGCTGATGGACAGTGAGTCGATAAGGAAATGTTGTTCATACTTTGTCATTTTTTAATGCTTCCTTATCAATAGTGTGATCATTTATTTGACTGTGACAAAACACCTAAAAATGGAATGGACTGTCTCCTCCTCAGCCATCACAACACTCTCAGTCTCTGTAGCTTTACAGCAAGGAAGCGCATTAGTATTCCAAGTGTTATTTTCTCATTGGATGCTGTGATGGAGGTGGAGGACAGAACTAACCAGTCAATACAAAAATTTCCAGAGGTGTTCAACAGTGTTGAGAGCTGAAGGCCACAACCAATGATTGACTACTACTCATCAAACACCAGAGAACCCATGAGACAGATTCTTCTTAATTGTAAAAGCCCAGTCTCAGCAGAAACTGGGAAACAGAAACATTTGTCCACACATCCAAAATGTACTACTTTGACAATCTAGTCTTAAAAATTGTGAGACGATAATGTTTTGGTTGGCAGTTATATAGTCTAGGGCAGCGTCGACAGGAACAGGGACTAATGAGTATTAAAGTAGTTTAATTTATAATTTTCTTGACCTAACCGTATATTTTTGAACATATAAACTTAAACCTGTATATAAATTCTAATCCTAACCATGTTCTTATAACTCCTGATTGTAATCATTAGCGAGTGGGAGTGAAGAAGAAAAGGAAGGAAGTATTGCAGAAGTGAAAAAGTGACTGTGGAAAAGGAAGAGGGGATTTGAACCTGCATTCTCTTCCCACCACCCAAATCCCCTCCTTCCTCTTTTAAAGAACTTTCATACTTGTAAAGAGTGTTGACATCATTACGTTATGTACGTCATCATCATCATCATATCACGACAGAAGTAGGGACGTTATCAGTGGTCATGCATGTTTGTGTGTTTTTATGAATGACTTGAATGCCTCCAAAGTCCATTCATCACATCTGTGAAGTTGGATCTTTAAAACTGTCACTTAGTGCTCATTGTTACAAGTTAGCTGATATCATTCAGTTGATTAATTGACCAAGCAGCCTAATTTGATAACTGTGCAGCTGAATTAATGAAACATATTTCATAAGCATCCAATATATTTTATTTTATCTTTCCATTTTAATTTGTGAAATAACTTTCAGTTACATCAAATTTATTTTCAAATAAAGCATTTGAGTAAACATACTTAGTTACATTTTACCACTGCCTGAAATACACCAATGGGATGGCAGGTAATAATTATTTAGTTAAGGATGCTTAGGACTACATACTGAATTAAAGAATAGCCTCGACTTAGCTTTATATTTGTAAACAGAAAAACAAAAGTCTGTCCTGGAGACAAATTTACATTATTTTTTTCTGTTTCGTTCCCTCTCTGATTTATCAGCTTTTTTTTTTTTTTTTTTTTTTTGCTTTTGTAAGTAGTTTAAATTAGTATATGATCAGCTTCTACAGAGAAAAAAAAGTAAGGCGCAGCAGAATCTCTGATCTGAGGTAGTCACTGAAAATCTGTTTTAGGTTCGCTCTGTTTTTTAAATATGACCTGCAGTCTGTCTCAGCAGGGTACAGAAATAGTCAGGATGCAATACTCACATACCAGGGTGACAATGGAAATCCCTTGATTTTCTGTGTCTATCAGCATGGGTTCTTATGGACTTTTTTGTCAGTATTTGTTATATCATAAAGGAGCACTACAACTACTGTAAGTGTGTCTGGATCACTATATCCATACCCCCATTCATAGAAGCAGCAACAAAGCAAGCTGGATTAGGGTAGGTGAAGTGTTTGTGAATATGGTGCCCTATCCAGTGTGTAAATGCAGCCATTTTTCCAGTCATCTGCAAGCTGATATCACAAGGGAATGAAACTGACACAACAGCTTTTTTTTTTTTGTAACCCTGTTTAAGCCCGTTTTATAGAAAATGAATAAAATAGGGATTTGCATGTAAATAGTCAATACAAACTCCTTCTTTGGGTCCAGAGTCAGCACATACCATCTTGGTGCACCTCAAAACAACAGAGCCACCGCCCTTCTGAAATTGTACATGTGCAAAATGTAGCCTATGTGCAGAAACCAGCATGGTGCAGTTTCCCAAGAATGCTTACAAAGCCCTTTTCTTTTTAGGGCATAATCCCAGCAAGCGTCCTGGTTACCCTTAAATGAGCATGCAAGAAGAGTCAGTTTTCATATGAAAATACATAGGGAAACTTCTACACCATTTTTGTGAAGGAGCCAAATAAGCTGCAATTACTACTGTGTTCCAGTGCAGCTCTTCTCTCTTTTGTCAGTTCAGCATATACAAAACATATGGCATGGTACAGTGTGTTGTAATACAATGAGAATGTACTTAAATGCACTCAGCTTATATGAAAGAAAAACCATGTTGCAATTTCAAGGATGTGCGTCTAATGAGATGTATGTTTATGATTGTGAATGTGAGGTGAGGTGAATATTGAGTGTTCACAGAAATGCAGATAAGAGAAAGAGATGCATTAATTATTGTTTTAATTCAGGAGGAAATGTCTGCAGGTGCACCATCTCTCCGTGCTGCTTGTGTGAAAAATGTGAATTTTTACATATGAATAATACCAGTCAGAAAGTACACCAGTGTGTACCAGTCTGAACTTTTGACTGGTAGTGTATACATAAAAATATATAGATACACTTATTTATAAGCAATGATGAGACCATTGGGAATATATGCATTAGTAGTGCAGTATAGGATCATTTGATTTGCTGGTGAATGATCAACTGGTCAGGTTTATTTTAACAATGAGCCTCGCTAGAAGTCACAGTGACACCAGCTAGCTTTGTCTCTATCAGACTGGTACAATAGTTGCAACTTAAATGCTGTCATGTTTTTTTTTGTTTTCTTGTCCCGTTTGATACTTTCTGACCTGCAGGTGAAGAATTAGCATATTGCAGTAAAAGCTTGTGCAACTGTATTAAGATTTTAACGGCATTACAGCCATATGTAACACTTGAGGTGTTGGGCTAAAAGCAGTATCATAAATAACTGGAAAAGCAGATAGAGTTTGTGTTTTGTGTGTCTGTGGTGCTCTGTGCATGTGCGTGCATGTAATAGCCCTCAGGGCCAGATACAGAGTCATGTCTATTAGCTGGCTATTGCGGCCGGGGTCTTGTTTTTATTATAAGCTTTGTAAAGGTGGTGCGTGTGCCCTTTAATATATCACCTCCTGCTCCCCCTCCAGTGGTCCTGGGGCTAAGATTTATGAATCTGCTTTACATCTGCCTTGTCACATTAATTCTGCCATCACCCATAGACACATGGACACACATGCAAGCACCCAATGCTGTCAAAGTCTGTATTAGGGTGTATGACCAAGCTAGGTTTATTGCAGTGTACAATAAATCCTGATCTTCTCATTTCCCATCATGTCTTACGTCTGTCATAGATGGTTGCAGGCCCCTTATACTGAGCCCAACAGTGGGGATGGGAACTCAGGAGACAGCACAGTGGTGGAAAGAACATTTGAGGAAGAAGAGAAGTGTCTAAAAGCACCATATGGCTTTTTATTGTTTCTCACCTTGCATTTTGATTGACGAGAGAGTGAGAATGAGATCTAGGAGGTTGGTGTTAGTATGGAGGATGTGCATGTACGTGCATGTGTTTCTCGGGGGAATAAGCAGGCAGCCAGATTCAGTGATAGACATGGAGAGTAGACTGAGCTCAGGGGACTGTGTCTCGCACATTCTGACACACTTCCAGTGTGTACTGTCCTTCAGATGAAGTGTTGCCAAGGATTTTTTGAGAGGAAGGTTGGACATTCGAGTGCTTCGGGATATATGTGTGAGGTGAGGATGTGTGAATTATGTGCACGTGTGCGGGGGTGGTGCATACACTTCTGCATAATATCATGTTTTCTATTGAGAACACATAATGATGGAGTGAAGAGACAATTGCCTTCTCTCTTTTGTCATATGGGCTGATTGCATTTTTACCATCATATAATAACCATCAGATAATCATCATTATGTTCATGTGTTTCTCCCGCAGCCTTGATTGAAAGTTGGCCTTTTGAGCAAATGTTTTTCTCTCACTGCTGGTATAATTTTTTCATGAGACAGTGAAAGTACTCGAATCCTCAACTTAGGTAATCATATCTGTAATGTAAACTGCATAATGGTCTTTTAAATGTAAACATCCTGCATTCTGAACCTGAAAAGTAAATGTACATGTACTCACCGTTAAATGCAGTTTTCTTCATGTCACTGTGCATAATGTGCATAATTGGAATATAAGTCCAAGGTGATCATTACATGCATGCACATGGGAATGAATTACCAATGTCCATACACCAACGCAAAGCCTGAGGAGTCATCAGCATACTGTGCATTTGGTATATAAATGTGTTATAGAAAGAGCCCTAAAATATCTGTTTTGAGATATATTTTCATTTACAATGCAAAAACTGACACTGACCCAATGCACTCTAGTATTATAACACTGTAGTGTTTTTTTGTTTTTTTTTGTCCGCTTCATCATGGAGCCATGCTTTCTTCCTATTTGTTTGCAGGTGTGTGGATTAAGTTTCTTTGTCTCTTATCGTGTGCATTGTATAGACTGCGTGGCTCATTCAAGTCTGACACTAACAGCACTTTCACCACAGATCCACTGGTAAACCATTCACTCGTTTAATCTTAGAGTAGTTTTCTCTAACTGGATTTATGACTTTGTGTGTGAAGTGCCCAAGATAACAATTTACAGGCAGTATCTTTCTCGGAGGCCTTTCTTTAAAGTATATCAACTTTAAATCAAATGATGAAATGCGTGTCGAATACAAGAATTGATGACAATGGAATAATTTTGCAGGCTCTATTGCAGTCACAATTTATTTTATTGACGACAGTTTCATAGTTTTCTGTGATGGTATAGTTTTCAATGAGATGATCGTCCTCTTTTTGTTTGTATTGTTTGAATTCTATATGTGGCCTTTCACTGGTGGCAGATTAGGGTTGCCCACTGCTCCGGGCCAATTAGCCACAGTAGAGGCATTGCATCAAGCTATTGGGCACAGTGAGGGGTTAGAGAGTACAGCGTGTCTCCTCTGACAAGCACAGCTCCACTCCATGGCCCACCAGTCAGTATGGTGTCGGGTGATGACTTCGTCTGGCTTTGGGCACCCAGGGGTGCAACGTGTGACCAGTGAGTGGGCATGCCAGTTTGTGCTAAAAGGAGCAGTCATTATGACAGCAAGTGAAGTCAAGCAAAAAAGTTATATCCGCAATGGCAGCTTTAAACTGTATTAAAGTGTTTGTGCATCACTGACTGCATGGGCTCTGATTGTGCGTGGGCGGAGAGGCATGTGAGCATGACATATTCATATTGACACATGTCATCGAGGACTTGAAGCAAAAAGACAGCAAACATCAGACCTGCATGAAGATAATTGGGGTTTGTGTTGTATGTCTATGTTTGAACCCCTGCTGTACCTCTCTGGAAGGTGTTAGGCTAGACACCCCACCTTTTTCTTACGCCCCTTTCCTGTCTTTTCTCTCCCCCGGACTCTACTCTATAAGCAGTGTGTGTGCCAGACCGCACTGCACTGTAAATTAGTCCCGGGTGGTGACACGGTGCTTGCTGGGTAATTTGGACAATGGGGCGTTTGACAGCTCACCCATCACAGCTACAACGCCCCAGGGAGCCACTTCTCCTCCAGAGCTTTTCTCTGTCTCCTTGTGCTCTCCTCTGTCGGTGCTGATGGACGGACTCTCTGAGTAGCAGCATCATTCTCCGATCAACCACCAAAATGACTTTTCATCCACAAGCAAATGGAAGGAGAAGAGGGGAGAGGATTGGAATAAATTGTCCAATGAGAATGTTGGAAAACCATAATGGCAAGAGATGGAGATTTAAAACATTGAGAAATGGATTAGGGAAACAAAGATTACTACAATGTCACACACATGACAATGAGAAATAAGCTAATTGGTTAAATTATTTTATTGGTCATCCATTAAAAGGTGGTCATTATGATAGCCACTGTAAGATCATAAAACAAGAAGACATGCAAGCAAACACATAGTCTAATAATAGAGAAATCAGAGAGATATAAAACAAAAAGATACTTGTGCAAAACAATTTAAACTACATTAGTTATTGGCTGTTTTTTATTACCATTGCACCAAATTAAGTGGGCATTCTGTATTAGTGTTGTTTCTCTTTGGTTTTATTGTGCAGCACTTTGATCAGCCTTGCTGTTGTTTACGAAGTGCTTTATAAATTGTATAGCATGGTATTCTTTAGATTGAAACACTATTGGTCTAATGAGCTCTGTGACATAACAGTGATTTGCTAATCACTGATATGGGTGGGACTAACGATATTGTCAATCAGGTGTATTTTTGAACAGGTGATGCTCACCTTTTTTCCAGGCTTGGCTACTAATGGCTATTGAATTGGGGCGTTCAGCTTGGTCGCTGGCATTTTTCAAGAATAAAGTATCATACCTCATGGAAACTGACTAAAGAAGCCATGTCAGACTGAGACTGGAAACAGAGTGTAATAAGAAAATGCATCTGTTGACATCGGGTAAAGATTTATACTCATGTTCTTGACATCTTAACATTACCTTGTGGCTCACAAATTTGAATTTGAGATGTAAAAATCTTAGATCACCACCCCCACCCCACCCTACCCTTTTTCTTTAGCAGTGCTATATTGCACGGGCCATAGGGAACATGGTCATCAGTCTGCCTTCCTGGGGCCACTTAGATCACAACACACTCTGTGTTTGTGAACGTATGCTTGTGTGTGGTTGGGGATAATTATCTTTGCCACAAAAGATTCTGTGGTTGTATGAGTTCATATTTCATATTTACATCCAGGCAGTTAAAAAAAACAACCTCTGCTTAAGAAAAGACCCACCCCTGTCAGAGCAGTTAGAAAGTACTCTGCTCTTCTCAAGTTTTCACCGTAAGATGGGGGACCTTGACTGAACCAATGCTTTGCAGTTAGTATGTATACATGACATCCAAAAATATCCAAATTATTCTGTTAGAGACTGGACTTTCAAAATACATATAATGTAAACCTGCAAGTCCAACTGAAAGTCTCTTCAATTAAATGTCTCAAAAACCAAGGTAATGCACATGGAAGTCAAATTACTCCATTATGTATAGGTCATTTTGACCCAAATTGGCCGAGGCATGCTGCATATTTCCTTTCCCAGGCCTTAACCCAGAGGCAACAGAACAAAACAGGATGTTTGTTGTTTATGTATTTAGCAGACACTTTTATCCAAAGCGACTTACAAATGAAGATATAACAAGCTATATAAAAAGCTAACAATAAACCACATAGAAGGAACCCACTAGTCCGACTCTGTCAGAGGTGACAGAGTAGAGATAGGGTGCAGGCATAGAAGGAAGTGCAGAAAGATAAAGTGCAAAGATAGAGGGGGTAGGTAGAAGACGAGACTGGAAAAAACTGAAAATAACCACAAGAAGTAGCATCCCGACTGGCGACCTGTCCAGGGTGTACCCCACCTCTCGCCCGATGACCGCTGGGGTTCAGCTCCAGCCCCCCCGCGACCTGACCAACGGATTAAGCGGGTATAGAAAATGGATGGATGGAAGTAGCATCCCAATTCTTACCTAATGTAGCAGACTCGGACGTAATTCTGTCTAACCCATTTTCACTCCCACCTCATCACATCTTGATGCTTAGTCAAGAGCATTGTACTGTACAATGGCTTTGAATGCATACAGTACCTCCAAAGCATCACTTTTGCAGGGTGCAGGGTTTCTCAAGCGGTAACATAATAGTCATGGGAGACGAGAGGTCAAACTGAAGACTAACTAAGTAAGTGAAGAACAGCAGTCTCAAGGCTGCTCAAACAGCGCTTGGAGTTGGGTGTCTGTCCCTCTCCTTCTCTCTAAATTCTTATCTCTGAGTTATTCCTGTGTCAGGACAGATGCTTTCCTGTTGCTGCTTTGCTCCAGTCAGTGGGTCATTTTCCTCCACCCAATGATAACTGGCAATTTAGCTGCTGAAGAGCAGTTCCCTCAGTGTCTGAAATTGATGAAAAGGGAGCACCCCATGTGTTGAAAACTGACAGGAGGAGCGCTTGACCAAGTGACAGTGTGTGACAAGTTAGGGATGAGAATGTGTTACTTGGTCAATAAATCAGTTGCCCTCCTGTGCTTGTATACTGGAAAAAGTAGAGTAGTCTATTCCAAAGGGGAAGCCAAGCTATACCTGCAGGTTGACTTAACTGTGCATAGAAACATACTGAGTGTTCTTCCACAATCTTCCACAGTATTTATATCAAACCATGTGATCTACAGTAGATCAATTAAACAGATACTGTAGATTCACTAGAGTCCACTTTTTTCCACAAAGTTTATTCGCACATCTTGTCTCGTTGTCTCTTCAGACCCATCCATCCATCCATCCATCTTCTATACTCGCTTAATCGAAGTCAGTGTAATGGGGGGGGGGGTCTAGACCCTATCCCAGCTGTCAATGGGTGGAAATCTATTCTCAGATCTGCTAATTTTCTATTACCAGAAAACTGTTTGACCAATTTATCTGTGCATGAGGATTTAGACTACTGTGGCAATTTGTGTTTGCAGATCAGGGAGTATAAAGGCTTTAAATATGATATTCAGTCCAATCTCCTCTGAAGTATTGGTAAAACGGACAAAACTTTTTTATCATGGTGCTTTGACCTTGCCTCTTCTGGCACTGGTGTGACTGGAGAGACAGCTACCAAAGCCTAGCATGACCCTGGCAACCACCAGCTGTGTCCTGCCAGAGTACAGCTCAAGAGAACCAAATGAAGGTCAGAGATGAGGATTAGAGAGAACATGTAAACACCCCCAATAAGAAAAACACGACTGACTGTGTAAAGACAGAACAAGTGATTATTTTTGATAGTTTGATAGTTGCAAATTACTCTTACTTTAATTTTTTCTTCGTATGAACTTCGATTCAGGCCCATGAGGTAGCTGAGTCAAAGACAGAAGTGAAAATGCAGGCTTTATAATGTACGGTAAATATGTATTTCCAAACACAGATACCTATTTCGCCCATAACTCTCAGTACTGCAATGCCTTCTTCTGAACTGCGTGTTTGCACTTTGGGCTAAATCAATCCATGTTGATTATTTTTTCCATTGATGTTGCATACTCTTGTGAAGACTAAACCCATGAATTGATTGTCTCTTTGATGTCCCAGTTTAATTATTCATTTAATTTTTGGTGGCTTAAGTGTGCATGAGCACTCTCTGATTACGACCTGCACTGAAATGCCTATAAGCTGGGAACTGATTGAGGTTAATGTTGAAACCACCTGACTTTTAGAGAACGTCTGCTTGTCTTTCTCGACTTGTCCTCCCCTGCATGATTGTGTGATGGTAGGATTCCCCAGAGGTGAAATATGAGCGTGCTTAGCACACCCCAGCAGAGCGGCTCAGATAGGACAGGGCAAGGGAGAGGTCAGTGGCCCTTAACAGTAATCAATGAATACCTGCAGCAGCCAAGCGTTGGAAGGGGCCCTGCAGCCAGTGTGTTTAGAAACATCAGCTCACATAAAGCACTCAGATGGAAAGAGACATTAGAGTGGAAGAAGGCCAGAACTCATTTTACCTGTTTTTTGTGGAGCTTCTAAAGGATTTTGCTGTTAAAACAAGGGCCATATATATTGATTTAAGCCAGTGGGATGTATGGGTCTTTACTTAATCCAATACTAACAAGTATTGACTGGAGAAGGTCGTTACCATGGATTTATGTTCACTCAATATAATGGGTAGGTGTGCCTAAAGCACATTTATTGGTAGATCTGATTGACAGTCTATTTATACGGCTTCAATTGACTTGACAGCTGAGTGGTTTATTATTCTGCTTGAACACTGAAATGCAAACTACTTCTTGTCCTTCCCCATAGTGGAATAGCACAACTTTGCCTAGTAAAATTCCCTGTTGTCTAATGATCTAACCAATCATTTACCAGTGTTTTTCGTTGTCTGGAAAGGACTTGTATGTTTCTAAATGATAAGAAGGATCACGAAAAAGAAAAGTGAGCTGGGGGAAAGCAAGTGCAAATGCAAGGAGAGCAAAGAGGAGAGAAAACGGGAATGAAGAGAAGGACGATTTATACCTCTGTTCATCCTTGTTCATGCTTGACTCGCTCCTGATGGAGGGGAAACATTGGTCCCACTGATACAGTGCTTTCCTTTGGACAATAAATCTGCTTGAGCACAGATAAAGTAGAGACAGCTTATCTTGCACAATGATGTCAGAGCCCCAGCATTCAAAAATTGTTATCACAAGCCTTCACATACAGTATATGATATTAAGAATGCAGTGTTCAACAAAACCTCTTTCCAGGAATGCAGTACTATACGTTCAGTATATAAAGTAAACCCGGAATGTATAACGCAGTATGCAATCTGTGCTACATATAGTTGGGTTGTGAAATACTTTCAAAATGTCACAGTTTTCCTGATTTAGTTTCTTTGCACCGCCACAATGGATTTTACATCAAGCAAGTAAAATCTGTTTATACTGTGTGTTCGGTAAAAATATTGCTTTTATTGTTTGGAAATTACAGCCATTTTTACATTGTCCCTCTAATTCCACTTGCTAAAAGGTAATTTGATAAACTAACATGATTAATGCCAATAAGACAATGAAAATAGCTATCAGAATAACATTTAATACTTGAGAGGCACTCAAAGGCCTTTATTACAGCTGCCTTCAATGACTTATTTGTGCGCATTTTGTTCCTTCAGTTTTGTATTCAGTGAGGGAAACAGTTGCACAATTAGGTAATAAATATGAATGATTTAGCCATTTGAGAACACACTATTTCTCTACCTTAAAAAGCTCTTTTCTGTTCATTTGGGGATCATTTTTGAAGTTATTACTTTGCTACTGGTATGACACTGAGGTAAACTTGCGCATACAGTGAGAGAGAGATTTGAAAGCTTTATTCCAAATGATTTGAAGGTAATGATTAATGGTTTTAAAAAAAAGCTGTGTATATTTTGTTTTTTGATAACATCATTAAGAAACACCTTCCCTTCCTCTCCTTCGCTTGCAATACAATTATCAGAGTATTTATTGTCTGTGCATGTCTTAAAGACTGGAGAGAAGAGCAACAAAAGCCCAGGATGCAGTCATCACAGTATGGACACTAACTCGATGTCTAATTTGCTCTGGATGTCCTGTCATCAGTTTTCACTGTTCCCAGCACAATAGACCTCATTAATGTGACAAAAGTATTGATGATTAAGTAATGGTGGTGTACTGATAGTCATGTTGAGGAGTAATAATGCCTCAGGGGTTTTTAACTGAAGCTCATTTCAGTGTACAGTACTTGAAATGCAGCCAGCCAGCGCTTATTATTGATGAGGAGCAAAGGAAACTTTGGCAAATTGGACAGGGGGTTTGGGTTTACGGTACTGAACAGATTGAACTTCCATGCATGTGATACAAATTTCTTCATGTCTCTATTAAAGCTTTAAACAGGCCTTTTTCATATTTGACCCAGAATTTGATGTATTTGGTCTTATGTCAGGACTTGCTTTGACTGCTTTGACTTTGATTTGCTCAAAGCATACTTAGCCCTTAACATTGCTCCACTCCCTCAACCTTTGGAGTCGACTCAAGCCAAATGGGGACTAACTATAAAAACTCTCTATTACCTTGCCTCTCTCCCATTCACTAAGCTTGGATTAATTTAAACAGATTCTCATCCTTCTTTTTGATATGGATAGATCCTCTGATTTTACCAAAAGAAATTGTGCCTTGTATCTGATTAATTTATTGACAGTGCAGGAAAACAAATTTCATCCACTTGATGGTCTTATATTTGAGGACACAGCTTTGAAGCTCATTTATCTGTGAAATCCTTTGTAGTTGAGTTGTGGAACTGATATAAAATTCAACTAATATTCAATTTTAGGCTTAAAATATTCACTAAAAAGACTTAACAATATGAATTAGAAAGAATTAACCCAATTACAAAGCAAAATTAGATCTGAATAAAAGTGCTGCAAGGATATATTTCATAAAAATTTAAACACTCAATATGGAGGCAATTCTGAAATGTTCTGATTAAAATCAAGCTTAAGATTACAAAAGCTTTGAAAAATCCATACAGCATATCAAACAGTGAAAGCGTACCTTATTAATGTTTCTGTTAAAAGAGTTGGTCCTCTAAAACAGAGAGGAAAAGTATCCCATAATGCATATTTGATTTGTAGAAGTGTGGCAACATGCTTTGCACTTAGGATAACTTTGTGTTTTGAATCCACAAAGATTGCATCAACTTAAAAATGGCAGAATGCAAACTATTCAAATGCAAACGCTTGGTGGCTTTGGGAGCAGGAAACGTATCATATCTCTTTGAGCCTGTTGTTGCTCTTAGGATTCTGTTCAGCGGGGAACGAGGAGGGAGGTGCTGTAATGAAGGGTGTTGTGGTGAGGGTGAGCAGTGTGATCAGTAAGAGTCGGGGTCTTTCATTTTGTCATGTGGTTTCTTTTTTCATTTCTGGGCTGATTTTTCACTGCAGGGCTAGTTCCATTCACTTGAATTTATTATTTCTCGCACTGAGGAAGTTGATGAATTTGAATATCTGTGAGTGAATTTGTGTGCGGCTGCATGCACGCCGGTGCTTGTGTGGGGTGTGAGCATACGAGGCACGCGCCTCTGTTTGTAAGGGAGCCACGCTTTCATGGCTGTTTCAGATCTCGCTGCCTCACAGTTCGATGGAGCCAGGAGGGAGAGAGAGATGGAGAGATAATGGGAATGGAGGGTGAAAGAAGGCTAACACAATCTTTAATGAGTTTCCTTGGCTCTCTTTGCCTGTTTCTGGGTCAGGGTCCCCTTGGCTGAGTATGTGGGTGGACTGAGGACTGTGGAGCATAAAAGAACAGAGTAAGCAAAGGTCTGCTGGAATAGACTTCCACATTATAGAGACATCACCTGCATAAAGATCTAATGGAGGAGAAAGTTTCTGTGATTTTTTTTCCTTGTTAAGACAACAAAAGATGAAAGCTGATCAAAAGATTTGTTTGTTCCAGCACTTCACCACACCCACTCAAACACAAATGATAAAGTAAGCTGTTACACTGATCGGTCAGATATCACTTGAGGGTTAAATTAGATTCCATATTAGCAATCAAACAAAAACAAAAGAAAAAGAGAAACAAGTTTAAATATGCTTTTCTTTTAATGAGAAGCAATTATTCATCCACAAACAAGCATTCAGTAGCATCAAAACAGTGCGTAGACAACCCCTCCTCCCCCTTTACTGGTCATTCCCTGATTGTCTCCTCCTGCACTTTCATTTCCCAGCATTCAACTTCAATCCATGGCAGGTATGGAGGGACAGATAACATTAGAGAAACATCGTTGGGAGATAACTGCTCAGTCGAGACATTATTTAGGGCTCCCAAAGCATTCACGAGGCAGCCTCTGACAGACAACAAGGCTCCAGTGAGTCCAAGCCAGAGTTGCAAATAGATAGAAGGACATGGAAGAATTACTGATGGACTGATAAACTCTTTTGTTATCTGAACAGTGTGCTTTCCTGTTTCTGTTCTCCTGTGCTATGTTTCTGTCTGTCTAGCCAACTCTGTTTCAATGTATCAATCTGAGTCTGTCTGTCTGAGTTACTTTCACCATCTCTCCATGTTTCTCCTTTCTCTCTCTAACCTTCTGTTTCCCACTGTGTCTCTGTCTCTATTACTCTGCCTTCTTTCTTTCACACTTGTGAATAATTGATGTCTACCGGTTCGATGTTAAGAATAGAACAGTTCTGGAGGTGACAAATGGGATGGCGAATAGGCTTCATCCTTCTTTCTTCAAAGAGCTAGAAAGTTAGCCGTGCTCACTTGTGGGCGTGCATGCCCATATGTTTGTGCCACTATGAGCATTTGTTCAAGTTTGCTTGTGTGCACATACACAGAGAGTTGTGTGTATGTGATTTAAGACACGGAGATGAAAGAGAGTTGTAATTACAGGGAAGCGTATCTGTCTACTGCAGAAGTATCCAAGGAATGGCACAAACTGGGCCAAAAGCCTGAGGTCATTAGATCTGCTGCATGTGTGTGTGCATGCATGTGTGTATCTGTGTGAGCTGGTGTTTCTGTGTGTGAGAGAAAGAGTGACAAAGAAAAATAGAAAGCACACAAGACAAAATGTGAGACAAAGCTAGACAGCTTATAACTTTAGTTCCTCAGAGTCAACCTCTGCACCCTGCTTCTCATTATTGGCTTTGACTGGCTTGTTGCTCAGCAGTAGCTGATTGTGGTTTGACCAAGCAAGGGCCAGTTTCTGTAAATCCATGCAGTCTTATTGCCTGAGAGGAATCCCAGAATTTCCTGTGCTCAAAAATACACTTGAGTAAACATTCCAAAATATCAAATGATAGGGATTTCACTGTGTGCTGTGCAAATGGATAATCCCATGCAAAGACTGTGGTTATAATACTGTCCCAATGTCTCTTGCCTGCTTTCCCTTCTCTTCCAACTCATCCTTTCTCTTCCTTTCTGGGGCTTTCTGCCTACTTCTCCGATTCTCCTTTTAACTCTATCCTTCCATGTTCCTACATCTTGACATTGTTTCTCTCTTCACAGTTGACGATGACTTCATTGGTCTTGGTGAGCTGCCGGAAACCTTCCCATCAGACCCCCCGGAGCCGTTGCCCGTGTTTCTGATGGAACCAGAGGAGGCCTACATAGTCAAGAACAAGCCAGTTAACCTGTACTGCAAAGCCACACCTGCAACCCAGATCTACTTCAAGTGCAACAGCGAATGGGTTCACCAGAAGGAGCACACTGTGGAGGAGAGGGTTGACGAGAACTCAGGTCAGTGAAAAGAAATCAGCTGTATACACATTCAAGTTGCAGTTGCAGTTCAGAATACAACATATTGCACAGATTATGTTAAAGAAATGTTTATCTTACCACACCTATATGCAATTACTGACAATGCAAAAACTCTTATTCTGAATTTTTCCATCCTTTTTTTTGTAACAGTATCTACTCCTGATAACAAAAACACCCATTCATGCATATATCCATTAGCTATAAGTGTTTCACCTGGTAAAGAGCTCTGGGGACTATATTCCATTCTCAGATAGAGGTGGAATACACCCTTGACATGCCACGAGTCCAACACAAGACTACCACCTAATTAAGACAATCCCACACATTTATGGCCAATTTAAAACCACTTATTAATCTAACATGCATGCTTTGGTTTGTGGAAGGAAGTCAGAGCCCTTTCGAGAAAACCCATGCTTACACAGGGAGACAAAGCAAACTCAAACTGACCAGCAGGGTCAAACCCCTACGCTTCCACATGGTGTACCTTTGACCCTGCTGTAACAACTTGTTTAGAACCAGCCTTTTTGTTATTTCTACCATTATGCAGACAAGTTATTTGCCCTTTTGAGCTACAGTAGTTTGTTGTCACAGCTGCTAATATTAGTATTGCTAATTTGCTATCTGTGCAGGAGGCGTCTAACCTCTGTTGTCTGAACTTTCACCTCCTGGACAGCAGCACTTACTTTTGCCGGTCATAACATTGTGACCTTAGCATTTAGCACAGAGTTGCACTGATCGGCTGCATCCTGATCAACACTATCTGATCACAATTAGGACATCTTCGATCCACTCGGGAATGATACATAACATTAAACAGGTCCAGGGACCTGCATTTGAACTGGATCTGAAATGAACCTGCAGTCCTTGTGTTTGGCTGAACCCATTAACACATCTACTGTGAGGTATAAGAGTATCATACTTCCTGATTCACCATAGATTTTGTATGTCATCATAAATTATGTTGCAAATTAGTAGCATAGATATATTTTGTAGGATGCTGGACAGGTAAAAACAAGATGTCTGTACAAACAAAATTCTTGGGGTATTATACAGTATATCGCATTGGATAGTTTATTTTAAACAAGTTTCATCCTCAATCCGTCTAGCATGTCCTACATTGAGGTAGATAAAAAAACTTCCCGATGGCAAAGCGCTGGGGTTGGCAAGATTCGCCCTGAGATGCTTAAGGCTCTGGACATGATGGGGCTGTCTTGGCCGACAGTGTGGTTTTCGCCTAGGTCGTGGGACAGTGGACCAGATCTTTACCCTTGCAGAGTTACTGGGGGGGTCATGGGAGTTTGACCATCCAGTCTACATGTGTTTTGTAGACTTAGAAAAGGCTTACAACTGTTCCTCGAAGGATGCTGTGGGGCGTGCTGAGGTAGGGGTTCTGGAGCCGATTTTATGTGGTAACCTGTCCCTGTATAACCAAAGAAAGAGCTGTGTCTGAATTCTTGGCACTAAGTTGAACTTGTTTACAGTGCATCTTGAACTCTGCCAGAGCTACCCCCTTGTGTTTGTGATTTTCATGGACAGGATCTCAAGGCATAGTCGAGGACAGTAGAGCGTTTGGGAACTTCAGGGTTGTTGCTCTGCTTTTTGCGGATTATGTTTATGTTGGCTTCTTCAAGCCGAGACTCCAAGGCTCCAAACCTTCAGCGTGCACTGGAGTGGTTCGCAGCTGAGTGTGAAGTGGCCGGGATGAAAGTCAGCCCCTCCAAATCCGAGGCCATGGTTCTCAACCGGAAAAAGGTGGAATGTATGAGTCCCTGCCTCAGGTCGAGGAGTTTCAGTATATGGGTATCTTGTTTACGAGTAATGGCAGATCAGAATGAGAAATGGACTGACAGATTTAGGCTTCGTCGGCAGTAATGAGGGCTTTGCTTCGGTCTATTAAGGTAAAGAGGGAGCTGAGCCGGAAGGCGAACCTTTCAATTTACTGGTCCATCTTTGTTTCAACTCTCATCTTTGGTCATAAGATCTGGGTAGTGACCGAAAGAATGAGATCACGGATACAAGCAGCTGAAATGGGTTTCCTTCAGAAGGTGGCTTGGCTCAGCCTTAGAAATAGGGTGAGGAGCTTGGCCATCCATAGGGAACTTGGATTAGAGCCGCTGCTCCTCCGCATCGAAGGGAGTCAGTTGAGGTGGTTTGGGCATCTGTTTAGGATGCCTCCTGGTCATCTCCCTTTGGAGGTATTCCGGGCATGTCCTACTGGGAGGAGACCCTGGGTCAGACCCAGGACTTGCTGGAGGGATTATATGTCCCTTCTGGCCTGGGAATGCCTCGGGATCCCCTTGGAGGAGCAAGAGAGTGTAGCTGGGGACAAGGATGTCTGAGTTTCTCTCCTGGACCTGTTGCCTCCGCGACCCGACCTTGGAATGAAAATATAACAGTGAGTGGATGAAAATGGATGGATGGCAGTTTCATCAGCCTATCTACAGAAAAGTCTTGATAAACAGTGTCCTAATGAGGACAGGAAAGTGGCATATTAGTGCCCCCATTACTTTGATGTGTGTGTTACTCTAAGGTGAAACATGTAATTGTTTGTAGGCATCTGAAGCAAAGAAAGCTAGTGAAGCTCCAGCAGAGTTGTTTTTTGCAGAACTCAGCCCCCGAAGGCACCAAAGCCATTACACATAACAGCCCAGCACTGATTGGCTACATTCAGCTGCTGTATTGGAAATTGAGTTCTTTCTGTCGCCCACAGGTACCAATCACATTGCATTTACCCTTTTTATTCCGCTGTTTTGCCCTACAACTCTGCAGGCTCACAGAGAAACACACTGACAGCTGCTCCTTTTCTTAAATGTGAAAGTTTAGGCTCATAAGCGCACTCATACACACACTTTAAGGATCAGCAAGTATGTCAGATATGTAATAAAGATGTACGTCTCAAGTGCTGTTAGCATTGACCTATATGACAAAACACTGTATTAAAGACAACAGCCAGCAGATCTACAGTAAGAGTGTTGCAGCACTGGTACAAGATACAGAAGCAGAAACACAGATTTGTGCAGCAGGCACAAATTTAAAATGAACATTGAGGAAAGAAATCCTTTCATTTTGGTCCACTGTGTTTTGGGAGAGAATATACAAATCCAAACATGTGTTTCACAGTTTTGGATATGACAGAAAAGAGTGAGAAGGTAGCAGTGGCTCTTAGCCTTTGTGTCAGAAGGTTTTGTGCTAAAAGCATCAACAAGGAAAACAACCCACACATCATACAAGCACCCACTCTACATAGCCATATCCACAGGCTATTTACTGCACAGATATTCATTCATTTATGCTCTTGCAACGCACACAGAACACACACAACACCACTAGAATTCAGTGGATGTGTGTAGTTGCTCTCAACCCATTCCATTGCTCTCTGATTTCCCCAGATTGATAGAAAAAAAAAACACCGATAGAAACTGGCCAGCCTGGTCAATACCACTAATAATGTAGCCTAAGGAAATTGGATCTCTCCCTTCCTTGATTTTCTCCTCCTCTCTTGTCGTCTTTCTCTGTCTTGCTGATATGTTGGGGAGAACTCACAAGTCTATGCAAACAACACAAAATGAGATTCTGAGATTAAGAGGGCAAGAGACTGAGGACAGAACTGCAGGTGTTCATTTCAGCTTCGAACTGTATCCAGTGTGTGTTTATCCAGATGTTACACTCTCATATGCAAACTAAGTGTAGTACAGTGCAAACATTTTCAACACACAGTTTTTAGATTATTATTCATATCAGACCATTAGGCTAACATTTGACAGGTCTTGAATTAATTCTACAGCATAATAACGATACATAGCCAGAATCACACACAAAACATCCAAAGTCTTGAAAAGATTGGAGACCTTAGTGCTGTTTACCAGACACGACTTCGTGCCATATCAGTGAGTGCTTTCTATTGGCATGGCAGTGTTGTGGAATCAGTTGAGTCACAAATCTCTTGGCATTTAGAGCAATGAGCTCTATCTTGTGAGCTGCCCTTCACTCATGTTGATTCGGTTCTGTGATTACATCCTCTGCTCACTCAGAGGCGCATCAGCTTCGACCCCCATTTCTGCATCTGTGCCTTATTAACTGAACATACAGGCACAACAGTGGTGCAGCAGCCTAAATCAACAGGTGAACTATGGCAAGGTCTCAAAAATACTTTGAGCAACATAACTAACACAAGTAGCTTCACTCTCAATGAGCACTTTAATTTTAGTGTCTCATGCTATGTGAAATGTTGCAGAGATGCTTATGTGTGAGCACAGCATGTGCTTGCCACCTGAAATAGTGCAGTGGTCGTATAAGGATGGAGCACTTGGACTGTGTCTCTCCAAGAACACATGTCAAAGTGTCCTTGGGCAAGACATTAACCCAATGTTTTCTCTGATACTTTTGTTGTCATCTGGGTTTGTAGATAAAATGGAAAATAGCACTGCTTAGTTTGTAACTAAGAAAAGCTTTGTGTTTGTAAATGGATGAATGTGGCTTGTAGTATAAAAGTGGATTGAGTGGTCAACAAGAGTAGAAATGTGCTTTATACGGTGGCTGGCAACAGTATTCATGCACAAAATTCTAAGAAATTATAAACTTAAAAGTGGTGAGTGCATATATATATATATATATTCACTCCCTATGAAACCACCAAATAAGATCTGTTAAGATAAGTTGTTAAATAAGGTCCACCTGTGTGCAATGCAACTGTCACATGATGTCAATATATATACACTTGTTGTGCAAGGCCTGCAACACCACTAATCAAGAGGAACCAACAAGTAAGCTACACCTGGACGAGCAAGGAGCTCCCCACACTCCTCAGGGACAAAGTTGTGGAAAAGTACAAATCAGGGCTGGGTTATATAAAAAAAATTAAAAACTTTTAAAATCCCATTGAGCATTGAATCCATCATCACAAAATGGAACAATATGGCACCACACCAAACTGGCTTAGAGAGGCAGACATTAATCAGAGAGGCAAAAAGGAGACAAAAGGCAATCTTGCATCTTGTTTAAGCATCATGCTCCGACATAATGGGTGACAGGTCAGAATTGAGGGAATGATGTACGGTGCTAAATACATGGAAATACTTCAGGAACCTGTTCTAGTTTTCCACAGATTTGAGACTTGAACAAAGGCTCCCCTCCCAGAAGGTCAACGACCCTCAATCCTCCTGACTCTGACACTGCTGTACACCAGAAGAACCCATCCAACTTGAAGGAGCTAGACAGTTTTACTTTGAAGAATAGGCAAAAATCCCAGTGGCCAGATGTGGCAAGGTCATAAAGGCAATTGCTGCAAAATATGGCCCAACAAAGTATTGGCTTTTGGGGGGATTAATAGTTATGTACGCTCAAGTTTTCTGTTCAATTTTTCTTGATTGCTTTCATAATAACAAATATTTTCCATCTTCAAGGTTGTTGTCATGTTTTGTAAATCAAATGATAAAAAAAAAAACAGATATTAATTTTAATTCCAGGTTGTTAAGCGGAAAGGAATTTTTTTTCTTTTCAAATGGCCTTCACATTTCTGATTTATATTTAGATTCCCCCCTGCTCTCATCTGAATACTGTAGCATTTACCCCTAGCATTGAGGGTAGGTTATGATCTCTTTTGAGAAAAACGAGCACTGATCTTCGCAAATGAGTGGCAACTTAATGATGTGGAGTTATAATAATATCCATCAGAGACAGCTTTTCACTTCCTCTGAGAAATGAGTTAGAAGATCAAACAGAAGTCCTCTTCATTTGGACAAATAATTACAGCACGTACTCCGCCCTCCTCCTGCTTGTCTTCAATGACCAATACCTCCTCGTCTTTCTGACTGGTCACATCAATAATGCTAGTCAGGGGTAGCGTCAGAAGCTAGGCTAGCTCAAATTAATAACTGCATTAATAATGAATCATTTTAAATTAAGCACCCTGCGTCAGCCATCTATGAATGGGACATACTGTTCAGTAATTTCACGGGCTAATGGCCACAGTGACTGGTAAGAAGTATAGCCCCTAATCATTAGCTCTGACATTGTTAACTCTCACTTCACCACTTCCAATTGCAAACTGTACAGTCTGTTCTGTTGCGCTGTCATCATTGTACTGGTGTACAGCATAAGAGCTGCTAGCTGAGCAAACATATGAAGTCACGGGATGAGGCCAGCAGCTGGCTGTATTCAGAGTTCTGCCCTTCTGGCAAAATGATCCCTGTAATTGTTTGAAGTGCAACACATCAGGAAAAGTTTTATTCAGATTTAGTAAAAACCATACATGAAGTCATGCATTTCTACTCGATTTTAAGGTATTTTTTAGGCTTTATTCCTATGGGCATTCAATTGATAATTTTAATAATAATAATGATCATTTTAAACTAACTTAAAACACTAACAAAAGAAAATGACTGATTCTGAGAATTTTGAGAAGTTACTTATTGTTACCATTGCCTGATTTCCCCATTGCTCCTCCCTTTGCGATGCACCCTGAACATCACATCCATCCCTGAAATGGTCAAACTAACAAAACTCACTCTTAGGCAAACCCATTGGCATACAGTACTCACTCCCTTGTGCTACTGTAGCACATGCATGTGGAAAAACACATACTGTATTTAGCAGAGGCAAATGGTGACACAACAGACGTGGCAGCTCTTCTGCCTGTCGGCACACTGTGTAAATTTTACATGAGGGCTAAGCTGGTGTGTGGGATGTCTCTGTGCCTGGTGTGTGTGCCAGAACAAGAAGGCTGTGTTAATGCACTGAACCTGAAATAAAATGGCATGTTCATGTTTTAACCATTCATTCTCACTGCATTTTCCATTCAGCCAGAATTTCTGGCACCTACAATAAAAACCTTATACTGTAATGTACTGTAAAGCCTGACTCTTTGCTCAGTCATTCATAGGAGGAGTGCAGTGGTAATGGTGATATTGTATGTACTCTTCAGACACTGTCAATATGACATAGACAGAAATTGTTTTGTCTGTGCTTGCAATTATTTATTAAAATATTTTCTATCTTGTAGTGTTAATTCATAAGCAGCAGCTATAAGCTGCTATATGTTTTTGATACAGTGTAATTTCTGTTATATTAATGTAAAGATAGAGAATGAAACTAAAATAAAATAAACTAAAATAACTTTTTTATTATTTAAGAATCTTGGAGCCCTGTGGCTACAGCATGCACCACATAACTGAATCATCTACAGTATTAGTCAATCTGGGAACTTGTAAAGCAGTATAAACTAGTTTGATTCACTTTTATTTGCAAATTTAGATTATCAACTGAGGCTTACAATGTGTCCCAAATTAGTCTATCTTGTCTGTAGTTCATTTAGCAGGGACTCACTCAGTAATGAATTAGATTGCAGGAAAAGATTAAATTACTGACTGAACGCACATTGGAACACAGATGAGTCAATGATCTATGACACCATTTTAAGGCAGTGCGTGATAATGATATCACAAAGACACATGGCATTTGGCATTTCCAAGGTAAGCTCAGCTAAAAATAAATGACTAACATGAGGAGTAACGGAACAAATACGAATATGCACTTTGTATCACAAATAAATGTTTGATTAGTGTATCAGGGGGGGCATTTTTACAGAAGCAAAACAGCACAGCTACAGAACATGGAGAAAAGAAAACAAGACTGAAAATGGGTGAGTATGAAATTATATTAACTGAAAATGCTGGCCCCAGGGCACACCTTCAGTATGTCAAACTTACCTTATTCTATTTGCTTTATCCTCTTCCCAAACATATTGAGAATACTATTTTTTTTGTGAAATTAGTCATTTTTAATTAAAAGCTTCCCATCACTGTCCTATCTAAGAATTGGATAAATGAGAACAAAGCATAGAAGACGAATAAAGGAAGATGTACTTTAGTTGGCTGGCTCACTATGAATACAGTATGAGCAGGAAGGCTAAAGGAAACGTGCTTGTTAAAATAGCTGTCTTTGGATGAGCTCTGTCAAAAACAGTTTTTACCTTTTGATAACTTAGTCTTTAATCATAAATTCCACAACCATCCACTGCTTGAATGTGCTCATCAACCTTTTTAATGTCTGTTTCATCAAAAGACATCAGCTTCACCATTCTTTTTGAAATAGCAGGAAAGGCTGCGCAGGGAGGCTGTGAGGTCGGAGTCTTGGAGAAAACATAAAACATTTTGATGCATCTTTGGCATTGAGTAAAAATATGTCAGACATGTAGCAGCAATAATAAGAACACTTTTTTTTTTTACACACTCAGTTGGTCAATGTTATAAGTTGGACACAAGTGTCCAGTCTCCCTCCAAGTGCATCACAAATGACTGCTTTGTGAGGACACCTTGGATTAAGACTGTGACACACCAGGTACTATCTTTTGACTTGTTTCAAGGTGCAGTGTTATTTTTGCAAAGGAGTATATCTGAGCCTGCAGGACTTACGAGGAAGGCGACGATATGTCTCAGCAGTAGTCTGGTTCAAGACTCGAGCCTAGTTCAACTGAAATCCAAACAAATTAATATCTCTCTCCTGCCTTGTCCCATGATTATAAGGCATTGCTTTTTGCTGCCATCCAATATTGTCAAATTGGACACATCCCAGCACTGATGCCAAACACACCTTGTGCATATGTCCAAGATACTACCGGCTTTCAAAAAAGACATGATGACATAACAAGATAACAACTTGGTCACCATTGAATTGGATTTGCTACAACTGTAACAAACCCTCAGTGTTCTCATTTGTTCAGCTAAGAACTTTCTGCAGAGTAAATGATCACCAAAACTGGAGGATTCTTTCTTTTTTCCTTTCTTTTAACTGAATGCTGTGATTTCCAGTGGTGTGTTAAACAGGATCTCTATTTTGGTATACTTTCAACATTGTGGTTATGGCAGAGGCTGGTGGTGGTGTAATGTTGCAAGGAACATTCCCTAAGCACACAAAAGACCTCTTAGAAAGAACTGGGAATGATTTGAATGTCAAAGTTCACGCTCACATCACTGCTGACCAGGTACATGAGCATGACAGTTCCAGGAAAAATCGAGTTTTTTTTTTCCAATAGGCAGCTCAACTCCCATATCTAAACCTAATACAGCAGCACTTTTAGGGAAGGAGACGCCATATTTACCTTGTGAATATTCTTTTTTTTTTTTTAAAAACCGCAGTGCTGACTGGAGCAGCTGAATTGCAACTCTTGCCCATGTTACGCTCAGATACTATTATTGATTAAAGGTCTCATTTTCTGCAGAAGTCAATTTGTCTCTATGTTGTTGATATGTCTTCTATTTAGCAATTAATTCACCAATATACAATTTAGTCTAAGAAATTATGAATTGCAAGCTAAAATAAGTATGCTATTTTCTGGAAATCATCTTTTTTTTTATCGCGAATGTTCTTCTGCTGAATAATGCATATAAGTACATAATTCGTACACTCTCACACAAAAAAATATACTGACAAGCACTGGCATACACACACATCATAATCTTCTCGAGAGTGGCAGCTGTGGGTTGAGGCATTTGTTCTGGGGAAGATTTGTTTGTTTGGATACTGGCACCCAAATGAGCAGTAATCACAGGAGTTAGCAAATAGGATTGTGCTAGCCATGATGCTGAGAATCCTTCCTCACAGGGCTCAAACCTAAACAGCTCAGTGTTTAGGCTTTAGAAGGCCAGACTGTTGCACAGTTTTTGGGGGTTAGTGTGGTTGATGTGAATCGATTTTTTTAATCTTATTTTTTATTTTTATTTTTCATTTTTCATATGTTATTCATCTGTTGATATGTACTCTAGACCATTTAGTTCTTCTCTTTAATGTTAATTTTTCCTCAAAATGTTCTATTTCTCTCTGCCCATTCCCACAGGCCTGGTGGTGAGAGAGGCCAGCATAGAGATCACTCGACAACAGGTGGAGGAGTTGTTTGGGCCTGAGGACTTCTGGTGTCAGTGTGTGGCCTGGAGTTCCGCTGGGACCACCAAGAGCCGCAAAGCCCATGTCCGCATCGCCTGTAAGCTGTCCCCTTTCCTATTTTTTGCTATCTTCAAAACTTTATTCAGTTGTTATCTCCTCCCTCATCTTTGTATCCATCTGTAAACACAAGCTCTCGGCTGCCAAGAAAACACATCTCACAGACCAACTTCATCACAGTTTTCAGAGATAGAAGTGAAAAGAAGCTATTCTTAACATGAGACTCAAGTGTCCATTTGAACTTGAGTTGGTAGAAATTCTGTGTGAACTGGTTTCCAAAGGCATTGTAAAAACCTGGGGAAGAAGCACATAGAAGAGGGAGAGCTCAAGCAGTATTTATACACAGTAAAGAAGCTGTATATTGCACGTTTATGCCATTGTTCCCTTTCTTTTTTTACTGCATGGCCCTCTTTTGTTTTCTTTGCTTGTATGTCCTCCTCGCTAAAAAAGCACAACCCCAATTGTTTCCAAGTAATAAGAAACATTCTTTGCAGGCTCTGAAGTTTGAGCTCATTTTAAACTGTTTCCCTGAAGGATGTTCCAATGAGAATCTGAAAAGCAATGAAACCCCAGAAGACTTGATGCAGAAGCCGGAGTTTTTTAAGTGTAGTTGAGACATCAAGGCAAGATTTTTGCAACACAACACACATTGCGCAACGAAAATGCTTACGCATCGTTGTTTGAATATTGCCTAAAGGGACTTCTTTTGTAGTAGTGCCTAGATTATTGCACTTCCTAACACCTGTCAGTCATTTCAAGACGCTGTGACAGACATGTCTTGCCCGGCTTGCTCTTTCTTTTCTCTTTTTGGCAAACAGGATAAAGGCAAAACCAATTTGCATAATATATTGTAGTCAAATATACTGTTAACGCTGCTGGAAAGAAATATCACTTTGGCTGAGTGTTTGGCTGGGAACTCAATGCCACTGTCAGAATGATTTTATCTGCACTATGCAGTGCAGCAGATGGCACAGTAAAGAGTCACCTAAATCACTCAGTTTAAACACAATTAGCAATCATATACCTGTCTCTCTCAATTTTTATCTTATCTAATTCTTTTCTCAATTTCTTTATCTTTATATAACTGCTATGTAACTCCCTGTCCTGCTGTTTTCTCCTATTTTCTTCACAGTTTCTCTGAATGTAGTATATTCCCTTTATTTCAAACACCAGTAGCTCCTCTTATTACCATTTCTATTATACTTGCCTGGTGAATCAGAATCACGCCTCTCAGTCTCCCACCGAGCCCGCTCCCGCTGCTCCACCTCCTATAATCACCCGTGATGAGCGGCCTGCCAGCACTAACCTATCCCTCAAATCACAGTGGACCCTTCTTCCCCTCCCATTAGCTTCTGCTGAATGGATTAGCTCCTCTACTGGGCTTTCTCTCCAGGCAGCTTCTTGTCAGAGCCAGACTCTATCCCGTTAGGCTAATGGAAACTGGAGTTGTTTTCCTCTCCTTTCCCATCATCTAAACATATACAGTTTAATCAAATGGTGAGTCACAGCTGAGCTGGCAAGCTTAGAGGATGCAGTGTTGAGGAAAGAACTTTCACACTTTCAAAAAGGCTGGTCCAGAGAAAAGTAATTCAAGAGTGTGTTGGGAGGAAAAAAGAACAAGTAAAATCACTTTTCCTTCATGTGACCTCCATAAAACTGTTTTAATTGGCCTCTACTTTTGGGATGCAGTGATTGCTTACCAAAGCAAGGCGATAAAAGTGAGAGAACTGAAGTTAAATGTATTTAACAGAAATGCTTTTTAAAAACCTGGAGGAGGGTAATTGTTGCTGAGAAATCTGGAAATTGATTTTCTTGTCTGTGGCCTAATTTTATACCATAGGTAAAACCTCAGCTGTGTTACAAGTGACTTCACTAATGATTTTAAGTCAGGAGCCACCCGTGTTCGCTGTCATTCCTAATCTCAGTTTGCACCAATAGCTAATGATTTCTAAGCAAGGAAGAAACAATTTCTGAAGTGTGAGGCTGGTGTAATTTAGCATGACAAGTGGCCAAACACATCCACTCAAGGTAATGGTAGTCATATGTGTATCCTTCTGTGGGCCTGCGAGGTTTGAAGTGTTTGTGTGCTGAGGAGAGAAAGATGTGACTCCCACAGGAATGTCGACTCAGCTGGTCCCACACCCTTCAGTGTACCACAGTGCTGTTCAGGGTTATGAGGAGTGAGGAAAGGAGAAACTCTAAAGGGGAGGAATCATTTTAAACCCACATCCAAGAAAAATACATAGAGCAAAATAGTCCCTGGCATGCTGCTTACTTTCTTATTACTGTCTCATAAAGTAATTCAAATCATGATGAATAAATAACATATATGTAAGTATATTTCGCATTAATTCATTATCAAAGGCTTTTTTCTTTCTGTACATTTATGATGAGTGTAATTCAGAGTGAGTTTTGTCCTTTGCTTTAATGCATTGTTCTGGTGTTTTTGTGAAACTAACAATTCTGGAGTAGTATTAAAAAAGAATGAAAGGAAGTAACAGAAACTAAACCATTTTTCAGACTAAAGCATTCCTCGGGCCTTATTCCCACTAAGCTCCTGCCAGGTTTTATGGTTGACTCTAAACCACTATGTGGCATGCTGAATTACTGCACGCTGAGCAGTCATGTCAGTACCCATGAAGACTTGCATATTGTATAATACCTTTATGGTGAGAAATCAGATTTAATTTATTAGATCTCACTGTGGAGCGTATGCCGTAAATTAAAATGTATCACAGCATATGAGAATGTGCAACTGAACTGCCTCCTAGCCTGTCATGCTGTGTCTGCATCTTCTGTCGTCTTCTGAAGGCAGTTTGAGTGAGGATGCATCTCATCAAATCGGCAGTACAGTCTTTGACCTCTTATTTTTCTTTTTTTTTCCTTCCCTTTCCTTGTCGTCTTTGAAAAAATAAACAGTTTTGTGTGTCCTTGGATCAAATTCCATAAACCTCTATCAAAGAATCTGTGCCTCTAGTCATTCTATGTTTATTATTTCATGCAGAAATTGCTTTCAATTCAACAATCACCCTTTTTAGCTTTTATAATACACAAAAAGTTGTGGAATTATTGCATATCTCCCTGAAGACATGCATACGCTCCACTTCAACTGGAACAAGGGAAAGAGCTCTCACTGAATGTCTTATTTTTTGTCATTTCCCCAAACAACAAAAATTTCTTCACTTCAAAATGACTCTAAGTACTCTTTAGCGCTTGGGGTCTAGTGTGGTTATGTATTTTTGAGACAACAAGATGTATTTTCTTTCTTCGAAGGATGTGAAATTCGTTTTTGATGTGAGAGACTGAACAGCTAAAAACATCTGTATTTCCGTTTTTATGTCTCTTAATCAAATTGTTACTGAACAAAACAAGAGCAAACGGATGATGACAGTTCAAATGTCTCAAACTGTTTTTATAGATATCTCGTTATTGCAGGTGATTGCGTTCATTCTCTACCCATTCATTTGCAAGCTTCCCAAACAGTAAAGAGCGTTTCCTAACCATTATAGATGCGTATTAATTCTATTACACACTGTGCCCCAGAGTCTTTGGAGTCTTAAGAGGTTTTTGTGCAGTTTGTGTCGACATCTGAAATGGAAATTCTATCACCACTCATTTTCTGGTGTTTTAAGTTTGTAATATACTCATACCATAAACGTCCTCTTTTAGAGCTATCTGAAATGATAAGTATTTTCTTAATGTCAGCAAACAATATCAAAAGCAAGCAATTTCTGTTTTTATGGTATTCTGAGAGGAGGAACACTCATATCCTCAACAGAATGATCATGGATAAAGTATGTTGTATTTACAAAAGAGAATGATGAACCTCTTTGTTTTCAAAAGGTCTATAGGTTTGACATTCCCTTTGTACCATATATACAGTAGGTGTCTTGTAGTTACATTTGAAAAAACAATCAAACTTGGTTCAGATGAATTGTATGGAAATCAAGTGTATTTATTCAGCACTACAGTGAATGTGTCTCTTAAGAATCTCAATCAATGGTGTTTTCACAGACTGATTGTAGATTAGAAGCTTCTGGCTCCAGAGTTGCAAAGTAGTGCAGTAACTCTCCATTATTTCTCTTCTCTTCTCCTTTCCTGTTATGTGTGCGATGCCCACAGCTCGTGTGTCACAGTCCTTGCAAAATGATTTACTTTTACAGCGTAAAATCCTTGTGTAACACAGCGTCCTCAGTAATCCTGGCCTGTCAGCTCCATTATGCCTTCCCTGCATTACTCCATCAGTGCTCTCACACCACAAAAATGTTGTTTTTACGCTAAAGGGCAATTGATTTCTGTCACTGTTTTCCAGTTTCATCTTCTTCAAGATATCTGCAAGTTAAATATCAAGGAATGATGAATCAAATTGAATTTCTCTGTTACTTTATTTTATATAATATTATATTCTATTTGATATTCTATATTGCTTAAGCATGCAGGCAGATGTTATTGATGATTAACATGCCATTTCTTTCTATGATATTTTCCTAGTATAATGTTATTGATTGACTCAACATTTAACGTTAACCATACCTAAAAATGGGTCATAATGTCTAGCTTTCAATTTGATATACTGTAACATAGCTTCACTCTGATGCATGTGGCCATTTTTTGGTTCCCTGCAGATCTGAGGAAGACATTCGACCAGGAGCCTCTTGGGAAGGAAGTGTCACTTGAACAGGAAGTATTGCTGCAGTGTCGCCCACCCGAAGGCATCCCGGCAGCTGAGGTAAGATTTTACAACATTTTACTTAGCTCCAGCTCTTCGTTTGTTTGAATGATTTGAATATTTGTTTGGAAAGATACCTCCTGATGTAGACATGTCAGCCAGAGGAATGCAGGCAGTTGTGGTTGGCCATACTACGCCCTGCTAAAAGCGCTTAACTCAAATCCAGTTAACTGGCTTCTCTGAAAAAAGACACTGAATAAATCAGACTCAGTACGGTGTACAGATAAGTTTCTCATTGCTGTCTGCACCGTTAAAGTGCTTTGGGTATTTCCAGAACATCAGCCAGTGAGCAGTTTAAAAGACAGAAATTGTAATTATCAGCTGAGGGGATTAAACGTTAATAAGTGTCACTTTGCAACCCTTGCTTGGCCAATATCTCCTCTCTGCTCTACTTCCTTTCTTACTACCATACACTGGAACACTGTAAAGAGTTGCGTCCGAAAAGCCTTAATTGAGATTGCAGGAATATAAATAAAGGATGACGTGTGGTTTTATAGGTTGGAGGGTGTTTTTTGAGGACGGTCTGTAGGTACTGAACTCTGTAAAGTCTTATGATTGACCTGGAAAAGCTGAGGAAAGTGAGCGTAACTGTACAGCAGTTATCCCTGCCGAAAGTGCTGACAAGTTAAATGGACAAAAGTGTTGGAATGGCTCTCCTTGTACAATCCAGGCTTCATTCTGGTCTTTAAGACCATATAAAGGTGGCGTTTATGAACCCTATCTGAGGTCGCTGTCAATGCTGGATTGGCTTAGGGCAGTATTTGAAGTGTCATCTGGTGTTCATACTGCATTAAGGAATTGGAGAGGCAAAACTGCTTCAATTGTATTATGACTAAAAAAGTTGTTGTTTTCTCTTTACTTTTGTGACTTAAGACTTTTTTAAACTTTTTTTTTTAACAAATCTTACCTCACAGCTGCTTAAAAAGTTCCATTTTCCAATTTCCCCCTTTTTTTTCTCAACTCAAAGTCAGCTGCTAAACTGAATGCTGCCTTTTCATCTGTTTGTCAGGCTCTTTTCTCACACAAGCTAGGCAGAGGAAAAGTCTTGGAAAAAAGCTTATGGGCTAAGACTGCGGTTACATGTGAATTTACAGAAATATGTAGCAGCCGCTGTGAAGGAAAGATCTGTCATATTTCACTAGTTCAAGACACAGAAAATATAGAGAGGATGAGAGAGGCTGAAGACAGAAGGAGGAGAGCTGTTATGGTTTGTCAGGGTTTGATTCAGTGGGTTCTTGTCAGGCCTCCAGTGTACTGTCTGTTCACTCTGTGGTTCCTTTACAGGCCTTTGCCCAGTTTGTGAGAGACTGAAAGGATGACAAGCTGTGGCTTAGTTATAAAACCCATACTTTAACAGCCCTTTTGTTTAATCATGTGGACTGTAAATAAGAGCCATTGCTCTGCATGAAAAAGACAAACAGGATGTTCAAATGTGCTGACTGCATTGTTCCACAGTTGTACTCCACATGTTGAAGCATCAGCGAGGACATTAACTTTCCTCTATGCGGAAGCATGCATGAGCGCAAAAAACTCAGTTGAAAGACCTACCATCCACTCTATGATTGTGGTTGACCCGCCGGCAGAAATAGATTTCTCACTGATGGACTGCAAAGAAGAATCAACCTCTCGGTTTACTTCTTTTCAAACTAGGGTAAAAGATTTTTAGGATGAAAACCAGACATCTTATCCCGCATGTATATCACGGCCATCACAGCTGTCCAAGCTCTCACATATTACAAAGTGTGAGGATGTAACACCATCCTTTCCTGACGTTGTTGCTGGTACTGAAATAACATTGTACTCATAAAATAGCAGCTGCCATTATGATAGTTAAATGGTTGCAAGCACAGACAGCTTTTGAGACGTCCGTGCTTTCAGAAAGGCATTCTGTTGAGGTTAGCTGAAATACCAACATATTTTACACCCATTTACAAAACCGAAAAGCCCACATTCTGAATCAAAGTCAGTCAGTTATAATTAGCTTTGATCTCTGATTACAAAAAAGTGCTGTGCTGTTTGATGTGAGCCAGTATTAACCCTCCTTCTTTGTCTTCCCACATTTCAGATGATTTACCTCAGAAGTTGTCAGGATGGTTAACCAAAGTAATGACATCCTACTGTATGATTCTATTTAAGTCATTCTGAGTCTTAGTTAGAATTCTGAGGAGGTTGTTGCCCTGAAATGAAAGCTTTATGCTGAATAGTCCAGATAGTTCCTCTGATGATTAAGTAACTTTTCATAACAAAACAAATGAAAAACTTCCTGTCAAATGCCTCAGAGGTTTTCAAACAATGAGTTCAATCTATGGTTTCATAACCCTTATTTTTGATCAGTTGAGACATACATTTACTGAAGTAAGCTTTTCCCTGAGATGTGGGATACCCACACACCACCACACACAGTAACACACCCTCACAAAGAAAACAAGCAGCAGGCATTTGTTTTGGCTCTCCTTGTGACCATTACCAATGGAACTTTGGCCTTGGAAAACTGAATTACATTGAGTGAGGTTTTCTGAAATAGCATAAGGATTTAGTCATCTGAATGTCTCTGTATGGTCTGAATAAATTAGACACTCAGCAGGCACCCGAAGAGTCATTGTTACACGTTTCCATAGCTATAAATATTTGATACATACTTAATCAAGAGCAGAGGGAAAATGTAACTACTGAGGCTATTCAAAGAACAAGAGAAAGGAGTGTTTTGACAGAAAAGGCTCCGTGCATAACTGTTTCACTGTTATGTGGTCTAAGATGAGTGTTGTCCAGTTATATTCATAAAGGTAAAGATGGGGGTTGAGGACTTCCATCAGCTCAGTGCAGATCTTTGCCTTTGAATGCCTTTCATCAACATCTGAAGGGCCTCTACACAGGCAATAGAGGCCCCTTTTCATACTTAAGATTATGTGGCAGCCTAAAAGAATGTAGCTTTATTGTTCCTCCGCTTCTGCCATGCCCTGCATCTCCATTTCAGAGCTCTTGTCACAGCCTTGAGACAAAGGCAAAAGTTCAGAGGTGATGCAGCACCCTGAGCCGCTAAGCCTGTTTCCATGGAAGCAAGATTTTAATTCAGGCATCTCCCCAGTCAGCCGGGGTCCTGCCGTGTTATCGCGGGTAGCAAGTCATTGATGCTCTGCAGGGAATGGGGCCTGCTATCATGATTAAGTTGACTGGCTTTATTGAGAAGAAAGCCAAGAAACACAAAGTTTCTTACTTCACACTCTCTCATCCAGAAAAAAAACTAAACAAGATGAATTTTAACAGCTCAGACAGTACCCAGAGCCAGTTTTGAGATTTCATGCAAAGCTCTTTGAGTCCAGTGGACTGCAGATTCTGTTATTAAGACCCTGACTGCTGCACTTCATTGAAATTCGTTGTCCACTTTTTTCTTAAATGACACCACAAAATGACAGTGATTAGTAGTGATTTCAGACCCATGTTCACTTTAAAGGTGATTTGAAGTCAAACTACAACCAGTAACTCATATCAGGTCACCTTGTCAAAAAAATAGCTGCGTGCATCTCCCAGTAAGAATAGAGCATAGTTGAGTTATGAGAAGTGCCAGGAATGTCAAGAGTAACAACACATCGATGGCCAGTGAAACAGGAAGTGCATTTTCATCAAGGTTCCCCATGGGAGAGAATGTGTCGGGGGGGGGGGGGGGGGGGGGGGGGGGGGGGGGGGGGGGGGGGGCAGGATGGGGGACTGAACGCTGTGGCAACCGACCAAAGATTGCCCTTCAGGTACTCACCTGTCAATCACTGCAGTTTCCCTGTGCAAAGCCTGTGATTTCCTGTAATAGCCCACATTTGTGAGCACCGCTGTTCTCTGTGAGTGTTTGCTCTTTCTATAGTTACCTGCAGTGAGTCAGTTTTAGCTGTGAAATGTCATGCCAATTAGGTTTTTTGCCTTCAGACTTCTTTAAGGTAGAACCCGAGAATACTAGAACACAAAAAAGAAGGGACGAACTACTGCATGTGCCATACAACTCATAATAGTATCTTATTCATAGAAAACTCCATTTCCATTCCATTTTTTGTGTGTTTTGAACCACTAATTAATATGCCATCACATCCTTTCCAAAAAGGTAAACACCAGGGTAAACCCACCTTACTTGTGAACAGTTCCTACAAAGAATATGTAGAAATTACATTTCTCAAAATAAACAGGAATCTTACAGTAGAGGTCGAATTGAGGATGTCAGGAGATGATTTAATCTGACAGTTGCCATTTTGGCGTGAACTTTTTCTTGATAGCCCTTAAGTGATTTTTTGAAAGACATTTGCTTGGAATTTTTGACGCTGGTTCTGCTTTTTCTTGGTTCTGAAAGCTGAATTGTATGAAGTGAGTTGTGACCTCTATCGCAGGATAAAGACCCAGGTCCGTGAGTGGAATTATCATCCGAGGTTTATCGAAGGCAATGGGAGAGTTTGGGACCATGAGTACTGTGTGCAGAGAAAGCGTTAAACAGCTTGCCAACTTTTAAAAGTAGAGTAATTGAGTTGAGGTTTGTGCAGGTTTATTATTTGATATTTCACATAAGCTTGCCAGTTTGGGCCATGTCTCTCAGCAGCCAGCTCATCCTTGCACCCAGAAATAAATGTAGCAAAAAAGAAACTGGCTTGAAAACAAAAGTTCAGCATGGTGGAAAAAATCCAAACAACATCAAAATATCATCAATTTCAAGGGAACAAAGGTGATTTGTCATCAAAGTTTGATGGTGAACCCCCTTCCCCCAAAGCTTTGTTACTTGTACAGCCAGCAGGAACCAATTTTGAAAATTACAATAAATGTAAAATGAAAGACTTGTGTCTTTTATTTTATCAAAGCTAGGAAAGTTTAGCTAGGAGTTTAGGAAATGTTTATTTGCCCTCGGCAGGATGTGGAAGGCTAGAGGCTAGAGACTGAGCTGGAGGAGGTCATTACTCCTGGCTCCAATCGCAGACAGCTGTCCTCCATACCAGAAAACTTTTGCCTGCTCACTTGGTAAATACACAGAACTAGAATGCTTGTGTTTTGTGTATTGCTATGATAAAATGTTGAAACTTTATTTTTCTCTTTATGTGCTTCCTTTTCATTAAATCATGAAAATGTGCTCGGTGAAATTTCCCTCCTAGAAAAATTCATTTCAGTTTTACAAAAGCATTTTTACCAAGTTTTTACAGGTGTTTCATGTTATGTTTGCAGGCTGTTTTTCTATTTTTTACCACACATTAAAATTATTTTCCTTTATTTAATTCTTCTAACAGCAGCAGACAATATATATATATATTGAAATAAATTATATGCTTCACAATTATTTACAATTTTATATGTAACATTTCAATGTTTTTTAATGAGTACCTTTACTGTGATAGAAAATAGCGCATATTTTTGGCGGATGCAGTTGCTATTTTCTTTTAATGAGTTTTTGAATAATTATACTATTCTACCCTAATATACTATTTTTTTTATTGGGTACCACTCCAACTTCACCTCTGTTTCCCTTCTTCTCTCTAATCCACATCATCCCAGCTATAATACGCACAAACCTTTTCCCTATCACATCTCAACATATCACACCTTTGTGCATTTTGGCTTGTTAATATTTATACAACCCACATTTCCATACTTGTCATCCATGCAGATGCATAGCATATGGCTTGTTGTCTAGTGAGGGAATGATTTAATAATCAGTTTGTAACCTTTTGCGGCTCACTCTTCAGGTGTGTCATTCAAGCCTGGAGCAGATATAGGCTGTGGAAAAGGAGTAAATTAATAAATTACATTGGATAGATAGTTAGATTTAATGTGGGGAAACTGGTGAGCTCAACATTTCTTCTCTGCTGAGGAGACTTGCTCGTTGCTGTGGAACATTTTCTTTTCCTCACCTTTCTTTCTTTTGTCACCGCTCTCTTTCCCTACACACTGATGTGCATTCTCTATCTGACACTTTCAGAGATGAGCAATGACTGCTTGTGCCTTACACTGGTTCTTAACAAGTGTGTCGATTCTACATAGTGTGTTTTGGGTACTGGACTAATTAATGTAGTGCTGGCACACCCTGGCAGAGCAGAAAAGCATTCCAATTGGTGGTTACTCCATTACTGCTGCAGTCTGGTCCGCAGCCAGTTTCGTTTGCCAGAGGGAGAAGAAATGACAGTGAGAGGACACTGAAGCTGCGTCCTAATTCTTAAAAGGACATCGACCATGATTATGTGTCAAGAAAGAAAAAAGCATTAATTAGATCTACAGGATTTACTAATAGCATCTGCTCAGTTTTACCTTTACAGTTCAGTTTTACTGCCCTTATCTGTATTAGTGTAAACACAGATGAGTTTTAGCTCATTAGCTGCTAAGCAAAGACAATTTGTTCTGGGTTTGGTGGAGAATAGCTAAAAGGAAAAGCTAATGCTGAATACTGGACATTAGCCAGGTTGATAATTATAGACTACAAAACTTGTGTGCTTGATGTTATTTCTGTAACTTCAAAATATAGCTCCATATCCTAAATGGTCAAACAAAAAATAAACAGCTATTTAAAAGTTACATTTTGGAAGATGTCGCAGCATCACTGAGTCGAGACAAAATCCCTGCATGTCAGTTTCTCAAAGTTCTTTTAATGGATTCCTCCTTTGTGACAATTTGTTGCCAAATGTTAACAGAAATTACAACAGCACATTATGACAGAATTGCTAGTGGAGGTTACAGCTTGCCTAGATTTTTGTATTTGCTTCTAAATGTGACTTGACACAGTCTTTTATAGAATTAAAACACAGAAAGAAAATACCCAACCCCAAAACATGTGTGCTTTACAACTACAAATTGGATTAAAGAAGCTGAATTGGAAAAAACCCTTTCAATGGAACAGCCCAGAATTATTCATTTGGTCTAGAAAGACAAGCATCTGATTATCCAGTCCCTAAAATCGGATCCAGATTTAGCTTATGTCAGAGGCAGTCTGACACATGCATGTCTTTGATGTTCTGTATATATACTTAATACTCACATATGTGCCCCTGATTCGTCACTATAAAGATTTCTGATTTCCTCCACTTTTTCTATATTCTTATCTACATTCTGTATTTATTGTTATTTTCTAATAGTGTTATATACATATATATATATATGTATAAATATATATATATATGTACAAATTACATCTTCTTTTTTCACCCCTTCTTTGAGTCTTTCCCTTCATAATCTCGTCCAGCCTTCTCCACCTGAAGATAAAGTCACGTCTTTGCAACATTTCTCCTCTGCTCCCATCTTTATTCTTTCTTGTCCGTCCTTGACTCTCAGCAGTGATGTATTATATATATATTTTGGCACACACATAAGTGCCCTCCTGCAGATGCACCTGCTCTCCTTTCCTCTCACTCATCTCTCTTCTCCTCTGTCTTGTATCTACCTGTCTCTCTTTTTATCAGTGTTTCTCTCCTCCTCTCCAAGTCTAAGTTTCCATCACACTGTCTGTCTTTGTGTCACTCGGCTGTATCCGATGACAGCTGACATGTGGCAATTTCCTTTTGTTAATGACAAGAAATGTGCCAATTACCTCTCCGGATGTTTCACTGCCAATCAGACGCTAACGAGCTGCGGGTGTGTGTGTGTTTGCATGTTTGTGTGTCAGTGTGTGCAGTACTTCGGGTCTGTTGGCATGAAACTAGGTTGGACAAGTGCTGTTTAAGCTTGTATAAGACTTTATTTGTAGGTATTGACTTATCTTTTCATCTCTCATCTTCTGTTCTGGTACAGAATAAAAGATTGGTGAACTGTTGCTCACGTTTGTGCTCTCACACACTATCCCATTTATGATACGAATTTCTGCCATTTTCCATTCCCTGTCACTTGTTCTCCCTCCAACCCCTCCATCTGCACTGAAAAGCTCTTTTGTTCAATTTTTAATCACCTTCTTCTATAAAAGGGCTCTTGACATCTGAACGTAGCACGTTTGGAAAGGCTGCCTCTGTGATTGGTGCAAAATTGGATAACAACGTCTTTGTATCAACTGTCAATCTCTTTTCTTGGAACATACCTAATGCTTTCACCAATAACTTGTGCTCAGCATACAAAATACGAGAACATATATTCATCTTGTCAAATTTTCTTTAAGACAGTTCATGTTTTCTCTTGTTTGCATCATTTTAATTTGTTTATTTTGAAGAATTGTTTTCTCTAACTAGTCGGCACGGGAACAAAGGACACACAAAGCGACAAACAGATCACATACAAATCTTTGTTCTTTAAAGTCAGGGATCTTTCTCTCTACTATATTATTTTTCATTTTGATCAACTATTAAAGATGATGGAGCTGTAGCACAAACATCCTCAGAAAAGACCTCTGCAAGACCCTTACTCACTGAATGCATTTAGATCTGGATTCCAATTCATGATCCCTCCTTACAATCTGTTGTTGTTAAGAATAATAGTTTCACTTGTGTTACATAAAGACACCGGACAAGACTTATTTACAGTATGTGTACTGTAAACAATAAGTAAAACTTTCTGAAATAAATTGTCATTGTTGAAACGTGAAGCAGCCCACTGAGTTGCCCCTGAAGTCCTGTGGTGCCTGGCTCCTATTCTGAAAGTCATGGCAGATGACACCTCAGCAGGTGTCAAAACCAATAATTTAAAAGATGCAGATTAAACAGCACAAAATTAAAAATAGTAATTATGTATGTTTACCAGTTATTACATGCTTTGCTGTGTTATGAGACTGATATTTGCACAGTCATTTCATAAGAATAATAATTTTAACTATGTCGGTGTCACAGTGACTTTCTTCGGCCTAAGCATTCAAAGAACTCTGGTCTTCAAGGAAGTAGAAAACCACAGAAAAACATAAAATTATGACTTGAATACTTCTCCACAAACTAGAAAGTGTTACCATTCTAGCTATGTGATATGATAATTAAATGAATACAGTATTTAGAATAAACTACGTACCTCTAATTTCTATCAGTATATTTTGTTATGAAGTCAGGAAGTGATGTGACATGCTACAACAATTTCAAAGAATTTACAATGTGTTGGTGATTGTTGAACATTGCTTTTAGTAGGAATCCATTGTAAATCATAACCTGGTTTTATATAAGAACCTGCTTTTTAACTCAACTGTCTGACTGATTGACAGTTTAATGCATCTCCTATACATTGCAATAAAAGTCATGCTCCACTTGATTGCATGCCTTTCGAATGAGAGGAGGGTTTAGTTTCAGTTAGTAGACAGCTTGCGATGGAATTGTATCCCTCCCGGCTCCATGAAATTGATTCAGCTGATTCGTGTTTATGGAGGAAAACACTCATAAGCACTAAATCTGCAGAGAAAATACATCAAGATTCCAGGGGTTTATTGTAAAGCTCTGCTCATATTAAGTTTACACCCTGTGTTTGTTCAGATGTAATTTTGTCATGGGGATTTGAGTGTTATGAGCTGCATTGTGTAAGTGTTGTACGCCTTGATTTGGAAGATGTTAAGTGTGAAATAATTGTGAAATGAAGTATTGACAATATTTTCTTCTCAGCCTCTCCAGTGTGTTTCCACTGGATAATAGAGCAGCCAGTCCTGCAGAGGTGTGATTCTGATGGCATCTCTTATATCTGTCATCTCTAAGACAGAAACTGGGGATGCCGGCGATGCATAATACTCAGTGCACGTTGCAAATCAGTCAATCTGCTCTTTTAAGAAAGTTCTGACAATACTGTTCCTATAACAATGGACAATGTGTTGTATATCATGTGCTGTTTCTGTGTAGTTTACTTAGAAATAAAAAAAACAAAACAACAGTGGCTGTTTTGTGTTGGCAGGACTCATATCATGCTATTGCCCCACTTTTTGAGTTTCTTTATCTCTCCTGAGAAAGACCCTTTAAAAACATCCCGCTTATCTTTGCCTGAACTGCTCCTTGGTGTCTTATCTCCCATCAAGACCTCCTCCTCATGGGCTATGACAATACACAGGAAGCTAGCTGTTTGCCAAGCCTCCTCATCATTGAACAGTCTCTTTGAAGAAAACCAAAGAACCAGGAAATAGTTTTGAATCAAAGTGGCTGCAGAGTGCGAGAAGGCACGTGTTTTGTTTTTTTCCCCCTGAAAAGCTAAACCTTTGCACCTCCTGAAAAGAAAGGGCATCTTCGCAAATTACAGTCAAATAAAGTCTCCAAATGATCCCCTGTTCTGTGATGGAGCTGGGAGTTCAATATCGGTATGATTTAGAGAAATGGAACTCATAAGAAAAGGTCAGAGAGCCTCTCAGCTTTGGCAATTGTGGAGAGTTTTCTTTTCTCCGCTGTCTGACAACGCTGCTTTTACTGTAGTGCTTTGTTCTGGGGGTGAGTATAAAGAGCATGAAAGCTATTGACTTTTTCTAGCAGGACCTCTGAGACGTAAACAACTGTGCTCTAATCCTTGCACTCACTGTTATGTGAGAGTTTGGACAGAGACAAGAAAAACTATAGCTGTTTAAATGCTTTAAATACAGATTTTCTTTTTTTTTTTTCAGGTCAAGTCTTTTCTCACCTCTTCTTTTTGAAATTCTTCTCTTTTTCATGTTCGTCTCTCTTTTCCTTAGGTGGAATGGTTAAAAAATGAGGAGGTTATTGATCCCGCAGATGACAGAAACTTCTACATCACCATCGACCACAACCTGATAATCAAACAGGCTCGTCTGTCCGACACCGCCAACTACACCTGTGTGGCAAAGAACATTGTGGCCAAGAGACGCAGCACCACCGCCACGGTCATCGTCTATGGTAACACACCGTCTTATACTTATTTAAATACTTACTTAAATATGATCTAACATCTCGTTAGTAACCCTGAAATATATATTTTTAGCAACTTTCAGACAGTTCAGTACAATTTGATCAACAACATCAGTCATCCTTCCTGGCCACATGGCAGGTTTGTGAAGTCAGATGGTACCGTGTACAGGAAGTGTTGAGCTCTGCCACGTAGTTGGCTCGTGTCAAAATAAAACTCATTTCAAAGTCAGTGTGCATAAAACAAATCCATCTGTCTCCCACGGTGTGTGACATTCACTCATTCACTCTACTGGAAGGTGTGTGAGCCATGGAAGATTTGCGAATTTCTCAACTGTGTGAGAGGCGCTGATATAGCTAAGCTGTACTTAAAGAGACTCCTGCTGTGCTTTCACACAGACTTTGCCACTGTCACCCTAACATCAACCAGCGTGACTGTACTGCACAGCATGGCTGGGAAGTTAAACTTCAGCACCTGCTGGAGGCTAGAACAAATGACAAAGATGCTCTTCTGAACTCAAGACATTGTTTTTCTGTTTGAAATGACTGTTGGCTTGATAGCTCATTTAACTGTGGCTTACAAAGTTTATCCTGAGCTTTGTTGAACTTCTCATGATACTGCAAATTTACCTCTGGGGATTAATTAACATCTCAAGCTCCCTGTGTCAGACACCAAACTACGTTTAGATTTTTACAACTATTCTTGTGAAAATTATTGAATGAAGAGGCTGTAGCTGCACAGACAAAGCACAAAAGTGACCAGATGTGTTTGAAACCGATACTGCCACCAGGGTTACGTTTCAAATCTATAATTTTCTCCCATCCCTCTCATGGACTTGCGGGGGGAGGGGAGATTTTTTTTGCTGGGTTTTGTACTGTGTATCTGCTATTATTACAGCAGAGTGAATATTAAGAATTTTGTGGCCTTTTGGGGATCAATGTAAGGGTGATGTAGACATGTAAGAGAGATTTTAAGGGACAAGTGTTTCTGCAAGACTTTCATGTCACCAACACAAGTCAGTTAGGATTATACGTCAAAAAAGTGCTTTGATGTTGGCTCATTGCTTCCATTTTGTAGATGGGACACTCACTCATTTGAGGGAAGTTGTTGTGCTTGTGAGTGTCTTCATACTGTTCCACAAAGCAGTATGAGAAAACTCAAAGGATAAGGGAGAGTTGTCTCTGATGTTAGTGCTGAAAAAAGAGGATAGGCGATGTGTTTCCAGCCCAACACACCACAAAGACACTGGAAACAGGAGTTGACAACAAATAAACGGGATGCGGGGAGAGACAATAAGAGGAGGAGAGATGATGGAGTCTTAATCCATGGAGAAAAGAAAGCAGACGGTAAAGAAAAGTAGGGTTTTTGCTGTTTCCCCCCTGGAGTTTAACATTCTGGGCTTCACTCATAAGCATGGCACATTTGAAAGTCGGAGGCTCCAAGGGGCCCACTTCTACCATCTCAAATGCCACAGACTTCTACTCAGCCACAAGCTCTGGTGTCACTCTGCACTGGATTTAGTCACTGACAGAGATGGATGAGAGAGGGAAGAGAGGCATTAGGAGGAATCAGTGAATGGAAAATGCAGCAATCTGACCAGAATTTACAGTCTGGTTGCACCGCAAAGTAATGACCCAAGATGTCAGGGTCAAAATGCAAAATCAGTTGATATATATACCAGTTGATACACATTGTGTAATGTGCACATGACTGTAAATCAGGATGTCCAAAAGACTCAAGTGAAGGATTCTGTTACTGCATTTGTATTTTCTGTCTCATAGCTTAAATTTCATCTTATTTTGGACACATTTATTGTGCATTTTATTAGTTTTGTATCCGATTACAAAACAAGTTGTTGTTTATGTTTTTAAAATGCTGTTAAAAATTGATCTCCCTGATTTAAAAGGGTGTAGGAAACACACTGAAGTCAATCAGAATCATGCTTTAGCATGCTTTTGCCATTTATTTCAGTGAATGGTGGATGGTCAACATGGACAGAGTGGTCGGTGTGCAACAGCCGTTGTGGCCGTGGTTACCAGAAGCGAACACGCAGCTGTACCAACCCAGCGCCACTCAACGGTGGTGCCATCTGCGAAGGACAAGGCATTCAGAAGCTGCCGTGCAATCCTCTCTGCCCTGGTATGGCTTAAAATGACAATACTCCCCCTTATTAGTGGGTGGAAAGGGTTCGGGTGCACAAAAATGTGATGCAACTCTATGTTTGCATATTTCGCTCTGTTTGTGCCTCCACGCTTACATGTGTCTCTCTCCCACCTATTCTCGCTTTCTCAATCACGTATCCACTCACCCACTCGTGCGCTTATTTGTCTTCATCTTCTCATTCCCCGTTTCGTTCACTCGACCCCCATCTGCCCTGTCTGCTGTGTGATAGTGGATGGCCTGTGGACAGAGTGGAGTAAGTGGTCCACCTGTGGGACAGAGTGCACCCACTGGAGGAGGAGAGAATGCAGCGCCCCAGCACCCAAAAACGGGGGAAAGGACTGTGAGGGCATGGTGCTCCAGTCAAAGAACTGCACCGATGGGCTGTGCATGCAGAGTGAGTACCCGACTAATCCTCTGCTACTCTCTCTGACCTGCCAACCAAAGAAATCTCTTCACCCTTTGACCTGGAGTTTTACAGTGCTCTTTCATCACCATGCTGTGTTTCACACTCATAACACTCTCACTTGTCTGTTGCTCAGTTTGTTTCACTTCACTGATGTATTAACAAGAAGAGAAGCTAAAATCCCTTTTTTTGTCTTCTCTCCTTGATCTATTTGTCTTTAAAACATGAAAACGGTTTTAAAGAAGTGATATGAAATTAAAAAAAACAGCACATCTTTTCCTGTGCCAGCCCTTGATGCAGGTTATGATTAAAAGAATACTGGGACACGTGAGGAAACACTTTTTTTTGTCACACCCTAAGAAGTACAAAGGACATTTGAACTGAACTGCTTTGATTACAACAACCATTTAAAGACTTATAATAAGAGAAAAACTGGAGACCTTAGTTCTGATCTGGAGCTGTCTATTGCATTTACTGGAAGGTGAGCAGGTATTCAACATGGATAGTTAGTATTACTTTGTCTTTAAAGCACCAGAATGCACCAGTATTTTTCATTTACTGGTTTTGCTGTGTTAATGCTATCATAAATGGGCGAAAGCCAGTTTGTGGCCCAGCCAGATATTTTCTTGCAGGCACGGAGTTGTTTTCTGCTTCTCTTTCTTCCAGCAAGTTAAAAACAGCTACACAGTTCAGTTAAGCCAAGAATCTTGCTCACACTGCCTTATAATATATTTGCATATAAGTATCATGCTGTAGAAGCTTTGATGTTTTTGTGTACTTATGGCAGTGTTAAGTTGTATAAAGTAAGTAAAAATCTAAACTTCACCTACCAGAAAAAAAATGTTGCTGTCTTTTCTGTGCCTTTAATAAAAGGAGAAGAAGAAGAGGGAGAGAACTCCCAACATTGCACAGTAACTGAGTTAAATCCTGTCTAGTTTAATGACATTCCTCTCCAATAAACATCATTGGAGGTGTTAGACCCAATCACTGTCACAGGTGCCTCTGTCATGTGTAAAATCTATTACAGATGGTGATTGTGACACTAATGATATAACAGAGGCTTGGCTGGTAGATGTCTTGAATTTGATACAGCTGGCAAATGCTGTGCGGCTGATCTGAGCTTTTGCTGAACTGTAAACTGCTACCTGCTGTAAGGTGTCAGCGTGATGTAGTATGACTAACAGTTGACGTCATATTTGTGATTAATATGCGTCTGTGGGAATGGATCTGCATGTTTTCATCCTACGTAAATACATTGGTTTATATTTACAGAAGGCAGGAAGCTACAACTTGACTGTTGGGAAATCTCAGTCAGTGTTTAGAAGTTTGCTTCAGAGGAATGTGTTTTCTGGTTTTGTTTGTCCAACAGTAAACAAAAACCTCAGGGAATAACCTATAAGAAGGCTGTGACATATTTACCCTTATTTACATGATTCATCTTAGTATTTTCTCTCCTTATGTTCAGCCCTTACTTCCCTGCCCTTGTGCTTGCCCTTTGCAATCCAGGCTATCCCAAAAGCATTAGTTCTTGGTAGATTGATGGCTAGTTTGCTGAGAATATAAAGCCATAATGATATAGATTTAGGATCATTTCAGGGATTGATTTTTTTGCAAGCTAAGAGGGTGAAGCCACTTATGTCAATGCTAATGACCATTTCCACAAGCATTTAGGAGAACGGCCCATTATCTAAAAGCTCACGTTATGGCAAATATGATTGGGAATGGAAGTTGTGTGCAATCTGAACTCACCTTGGACCGCTGATCTGCTCCCTCTAGTGCAGGGCTGGAATCGGAGCAAATACGTGTCTGTGGATTCCATTGCAGTTTGATCTTATTTTCTGTTGTTTGAATTTATTTAAATCATTTCAATTGCAATCCATCTCAGAAATCTGCCAAAGAAATTTGATACGACCAGAGCTCAAAATAGAACTTTGTTCTCAGCATCCATCACTGTTCACTGTAGAAACACAACTGACCTGAGACAAAAAAGAAAGAGTTGTGTTATAATTTACTTTGTAGCTTGTTTATCACATTTACACTGTCAGGGAGTTTTGGGTGTTGGATTTAACAAAGTTAAGTATCTTCAGATTGAACTAGAAAGGTTGCACTCTGTGTGTTTGAGAGAACTCTCCAACTCTAACATGTCTAGTTTTCACAGTTCACTGAGGCTGACCTGTCTACATCTCTGTTTTGCACTCCCCCTGTGGTCTGTCTTTCTTGATTCTGATGTTGTTTTCCAAGCTTTTTGAAACCCTGCTCTCAGACGTGGCATTTTCTTGACATATCGATCCAGAGAAAGGGGAATTCAGACCAGCATGTGCACAAGTGTTTTATTGCAGTCAGGCAAGGGTGGACAATTGTGATGCTATGCTTCATTTCTGTTATTTACACTGAAGTTGAAAGGTCTTGATAAGTTGGAAATATATACCGCTCAGTGTCTTGATTATCAATTTCCCTTAGCAGAGATTCACCACTGAGAAAAAGTGGAAGCTAAGTTTAACCTTTGATAAGTCTGATTATATCATTTGGAAGAAGACAGAGTATTTCCCCAAGGTTGTTAATTTGTCAAACTAAAGGAACAATGGTAAAACACAGAAAATGATTTCTTGTGCTGTGACCCCAACCTCTTCCCACTTCTATGATGTCAGTAAAGAATAATCTTTTTCTTTATGGGTCTCTGAGGTTTCCTTTGGAGCCCTACCACCAAAGCATGCTTTTACTCTGACTTTACAGTAGACTGGAAGAATAGAAACACCACAGGATGGATTCAGTCACTGGCCCTTACAGTCACTTCCCCTTTACTCTAACCCAGCATCCCCAATGCCTGATTGCATGCACCAACCCCATCTATCAAACCATTGATTTTCATGTCAGTCCACTTGTCTGCCTGTGGCGTTCTCCCTTTCCAATAAGGACTTCATTGTTTGTATAGTTGTTTATGGATGTCCCAGGGAGAGTGAATATTATGTGTGCTTGTGCACTATCCTTGGCTGCCAGTCTGGCCTGCTTTTCATTGGCAGCCTGGCCACAACAAAAGCCCCCCAAAGCCCAGCTGGAACTGAAAGCCCTCTGTGCTGTAGATTTCTTAAATCTTCAAATCACATGTCTCAAATTTTTCAAATCGCTGTCCTTCAGCCTTCTTTCACTCCCTGCTTCCCTAACGTAATCATTCCTTTTATCTCGGGCACTAACCCTTCCATCCACCTTCCAGTGACAGATGCAAGGCTGTAGGTTCTATTGACTCTGCTGGAGCCCACACTTTATCAGCTTCTCCATTCCCCTCACATGCCAGCATCTGTCCAGCTGCTGCTGAGGCACTAAGCCCACTTGATGGATCGCACCACTCCGTCACAGAACCTCCATGTTCCCCCCGCTTTTCTCCATCCATCTCTATTCACTATACACAGATATGGAGAGGAGGGGCCAAATCAAGAAAGATCACTTCCCTTTGTCATCACTCTTGCTCATGAGTTTGTTGCCGTCTCATTTGTTGAGTTTGTTTTTCTGTTGGATACTTGATTTTCATCAGTCCTCTCCCTTTACCACTCCCCCCCACTCCTCCCCACCCCCTGCCTCATTTTTCCTGCTCTCTTCCCCATCTCCAACCATTCCTCTTTTCAAGGTTCCTTGTATCAGAAGTCCTCTGAGGCAAAAGACAAGAGTGACTTTGGAAAATCATGTGAGTTATTGTTCATGTCCATCATTAATTTTTTTTTTCCAATTTAATTTCTGCTGTCATTTTCATGTGTGTTTTTGTCTCTAATTTTTGTTTTTAGTAGTAGTTATATCCCCCGTATTATTTATTATAAATCTTTAGCTATGTTTCTGGTATTTTTCTTTTATTCCCTACTTTGTTTTTTACTCACATATAACCTTAAGACATATTTAGTTCCACCTATTTCCTTTCACATAATATGCCCATTAGCCTGCTGCCTGTTAAAAGTCATGCTCCTATTTTCTAAGTCAAGAGATGATACTGCCATTTATTCTCTTGCTTCATGTGAACTTTAGCAACTGTGCCTCGTCATTAGCTCAGCCAGAGAACAAGGAGAGCAAAGAACACCGGCCTGTTTTAGTCTTTAAAGCTGTAACCACCAGAGCTCCGGTGTTGGTTGTTGGAGATGAAAGCTCCATTCACTCAATCTTCTTCATACTCCTAAAGATGCAGTGGGATGCTAATGTTTGAAAATTTTAAATATATGTTACTCTGAATAACTATTGTAGCGAACTCAAGTGTGGAATTTAGTACAAACTTAAGACTTTAAATGACTGCAACATTCTTTTGTGGGGATGGTCAGTGTGGAAATACCAGATGGGGGATCTCTATATCAAAGAAGAGAAATTTACAGAAACCTTTGCCCATGAAAGCATTTTGGAGGAGTTTTCTCAGCCCCTCTTTCCACAGACCTGTGCCATACATTTAGGTAAATGCATTAATAGCTTAGTGCTAACTAAGCTGAACAAACAACTGACCCTCTCAGGAGAGTATTGGGGAAATCCAGAACAGGACCCTTCCGACAGTCGCTGCATGGACCTCTCAAAAGGATCTCACTCAGAATAATTTTTTAGCTGAATCTTGAAACTGTATTAAATGTGCTTTATATCATTGTACAAGTTCTTTCATGTTCTCAGTGATATCACAAGCTGCATTTTAATACCTTTTTCATGATCGTACGAAAGAAGTAATTATTTTGGAAAATGACTAATCAGCTTATGGAGCCACATTGCCCCTGAGTGGTTCGTAGTACTGAATAGTTAAACCCAAAACGAAGTCAACAACTTGCATATGACATGCGACATTCATATGAAATAATGCTTCAGCTGTTTCTTACTGTATTCTGTGTTTGATACAGGAAAATAACATTGTTTGGTTCGTTATTCATACGTCATAATTTTACAGATATCCATCTGAATTTTGAGACTCATAACCATCATGTTATGTTATGTTATTTCATGTCATGTCATGTCATGTTATGTCATGTTATGTTATGTTATGTTATGTTATGTTATGTTGTTTTTGATGTCTTAATATCCTAAGTTTATGCCATATCTTTACCCTTTATATCTTAACAAGTTATGGTGTTTTTAGAATCCTCTGAACAAATGTTTATGAGACGGAGGAATGCAGGAGTCGAATTGCGGCACCCTCGTTGCAGGTCGCCTTACAAAATACGCCCAGGCAGACAGTTTCAGGCATACCATTGGCTGAAAGTGTAGCGTAGGCCTACGTCATGCCCCGCCTCCGCGAATCAAACTCCGGAAACCGCGAGGAAAAGTCAGAACAGAGAATGGAGAATATTGAAAGTTCAGAAAAGAGTCCAGATCAGATGGGAAGATGACGAGCAGAGAGTTTTAAGATTGATGGAATGAGAGTCTGGCGGAGAGTCTTTGACATTAGCAGGAGAGGAAGATGAGATGGAAGAAGAAGGTCCGAACAAAGACAGAAAGAGAAGAATGTAGTAGAAAGATACGTTTTGCACTTTTGTTCGTCCGTCATCCTGTCTCCTTTCTATAGCACGTTTTAAACTCTGCTGCTGCAGCATCCTCACCTATTTTTGATCACCAAAAGGAGCCAGCGATCAGCTTGTCAACCTTTTTGTCAATCTTTGGTGAATTTAAGTTCACCTCATCAGAGTTGGTCAGCAACCAAAACCAACTCGATCCTTGGATAATTTTGTCATTATTTGCGGTGAATTCCGACACACCACCCGTTCGTCTTCCGAGCTACCAGAAGCCCTCCGGCGCAGGAAAGCGACCTGTCCAGTCCCTGAAAGTCAACCATAACGAAGGCCGCGAGACGCGGAACCGAGAGAGATCCAGTTGAACCCACTGGCGATTACCTGTGGTTCGGAGCTCACCTAACCGTAAGATCCGCCCTGTTCTTACATTTCAGACGGTATGCGGTGGGTGTCGAGAGAATTTGCTGTTAAAATGATAAATTAACCCAAGTTGTTAGCCTTTAAATTCAAATAGTAACAAACCTAGGCTATTTGAATGACTCCGGTATTCATCCATCCCCTCCCTTTAGTTCTTTTCAATTCACTAAGTGTTTCTTACATAATAATCCATATTCAAAACATTTCTATTGTTGTCTTAAGGTTCATGTCTTTGGTCATGTCATTTTAATAAATGGTTCATATATATATACATATAAAATCAACCGGTTTTTGTGTATGTGTTCTTTACGTACATGTGAGTCCAACAAAACGAGAATTCAGGAGTAGCGACTATATGAGACTGGAATTGATTAATTATTCATTAATAATTGATTATTAATTTAACATACCAGAATCGTAAGATTCTGTCTTTTTCATTCGATTGAAGGTGGTGCCCTAAAATAAGGTAAAATAAGGCTTATTCAGATAGTGAGAACTTTCGGATAAATCCTTATATCTTATCACATCACGCTACGTATATCCGCTATAAATATATATTGTTGGTGCCTCGTGTGCCGGCTATATATAATTTGGCTACACTATATATCATACATATTATTTTCATAATTTGAATAAGAGTAGTGCATTATTTTTTTCAATGTACAATTTCCAAGAGAAAGAGAAAGGAGCACCATGCAAAAGTTTGCTCATAGAAAATAGATGGAAAAAATAAGAAATGGAGCAGAATTTCATGAAAAGAACACCCCATCAAATCTTTGGCCTTTTTCAATATGAAAATAGAGAATTACTGCGCTTAAAGTATTGAAGAAATTTTTTTTATGACTTCATGATTCTTGGAATTCTTTTGGCCAATCCTGAAAAATCAGAGCCATCTTTTCCTCACTGAACTAGTTGTTTATGACGCTAAGTGCATGTCTTAGCTTGCTTTCATGCTGCAGAATGAAACGGGGATGGATCCAGTAATGTGTGAAAGGCAGGATTCTAGACATCTTAAGTGCCCCCACTGTTTTGTGCAATTTTGTGCAGTTTTGTACGCATCTCAATTATTCTCTGACTTTGCATCTCTCCCTACCTCTGTAAATCTCTGGGCTCTCACAGAGAATGTAGTGTTAAGTAATCTCTTTCATTTTCATTTCTTATACTTTCTGCTTTCTGAGAATGGTACATGTTCAAAGGGATACATTAATCTAAGCAATACATTTTAATGCGTACACTTAGCAGGTTTCTGCCTTTATCATCAAAGCGCGAATAGAAGATTGTTCGACTGAGGAAATATGTATTGACTAACTGCAGGGAGGCAGTGAAATTACATTTTTAGACTTTCATCATTGGCTCCCTGCTCTGTTTTCTGTTTGTGTCTCTGCTGGAAGATGGATTAGAGGACTGACTTATATGAGGATGCATTTTTAAAATGGTATCCGAGGCAATGCTGAATAGAGATGGCCAGAGTACTTATATACTTTCCAGAGACTGAGAGAATTAAAGTCTATGTAATGAGACCCATTCAATAAAACTTAACCCACTGCTAGAAAACAATCTTCATTTTTAATTGACTGCTTATACTGTGGGTGGAAATGAAGGTCAAACTGAATTTCACTTTAGATTCTTTAAGAGCATGAATTATAATGGGTCTTAGACTGACTAAGCACTGAATGCAGCTCATACTTGATTAAATTTAAATCCTATTTAGAAATAAACATTAAATCAAAGGTAGGGAAAAAGAAGCCTTGAGACCAAGTGTCTGATTACACAACTGAAGACTTTCACTTATTACAAAAACACTCTGCCGTAGTTTCTCTTGCTCTAAAAACTTCTTTCTGCTCCTCTGTGAAAGAGAACACGCGAGACATGAGTGCCGTCCACATCTCTGAGACGATTTACACTAATGCTCAGCCATCACGCACGTCTTCAAAGTGCTGTACATGGATTTATAGCTGATACTGCCATCTGCTGCAGATTCTGTGTAATTTGCTTATAGATTCTATCTTAAAAGAAGGAGTATCTCCAGTATCAAAATGTCTTTGTTCTCTTTTGAATAGCTATGCATTTATGTGCTTTGGTCTTAAACAACCACATGACATGTTCGGTGTACAGTGATGTGCACACATGCTCCCACACGCCCTCAAGGATTCCCTTACCTCTAAAGAAGTGTTTTTCCCCATTTGTCAACTCGTGACACTGAAGGACATTCTTCATCAGGCACCACAGAGAGTTCAGACTGTCAGTCGGCATCCATTAGAAGGCCTGAGCTATAATGAGTGCCTGTCTAAGACTGTGTTTCTAGCAGCTACATATATCCCTCCATGCCAGGCCAACTAATCACAGAGGTTTCTCTAGCTGGAAGGCGGACAGATGAAAGACGATTTGAGAAATCCAAGCTATGTCAAGATCTTATCTGCAGTGTGTAAGAACAAAGACCTAGACAGACTCTGAACTCCAGCACGGAGCATGGTAATTTGAAGATGAAACCATTTCCATCTCTGTCTTCAGAACTTTTGATTTAGCATCTGAAAAGAGATCAGTGTGTCACTGGGTTATACTAGGGCAGCTGTATTTATTAATTGTCCTGTTTTGTCAGATTTGTTCATAATTATCTTTATTTTCTTGTTATTTCTAATCTTTATGAGGCCTTGGGTACGTCTTTCTCTTACACCAGCTTAATTCTTTTGCAAGAAAAATTAAGCTGCGACTTTGTAAAATGTTTGCCCATTAACATACAAGTAATGACTCTGGAATTTGTTAAGCAGATTTTCTTTGTTTCTGGAGATTAATTAATGAGTTCTTTACTGTGTAGCATTTTTCAGAATGGAAAAATTAGGTGGCAAAGGTGAAAGAATCAAAAGATTTTATGTGTGCTAGCAAACTACATGTGCTGCAGATCATGAATTATTATCCCTCTTAACTTTTAAGTTAATAAATAATACTGCGCCTTTGGAAGAAAAAAAGAAAAGGGGGAGTAGTTTTGCATGTTTATTTTCCAGTATGATGGTTATTAATATCCGGCTCAATCATAAATCAGGATATTATGCTGCTGATAATGGCTTCACCACAACTCCTGCATATCGAGAGATAAAGCTTAGTCCTTTTCATATAAATTTACGAGATCTTAAAAGACTATTTTTCTGTCTCTGTTTTGTCTTTTCCCCAACCTCTCTTCCAGTGGCCCCCAGTACAGATGATGTAGCTCTCTATGTGGGTATTGTCATAGCAGTGATCATGTGCCTGGTTATCTCCGTCGTTGTGGCACTCTTCATCTACAGGAAGAACCACCGGGACTTCAGCTCTGATATCATTGATTCCTCAGCCCTAAACGGTGGATTCCAGCCAGTCAGCATCAAGACTGCCCGTAAAGGTTGGTTGCATGTCCATGCGTTTCTGTGCAATCAGTCTTTTGACAAAGTAAGTACATTTATTGCTAACTGTGGGATGTTTTGACACATTGGGACAAGAAAAACATAAATCCTTCGATACATTACATTTATAAAAGGATAGATACTTGAACACCTAATATTAGAGTATTTAATTGTGAATTTAAACAAATGATCAGAAAGTAAGCAGCCCTTTGGTTTTAGAACATTGTGTTTCAACGTTTAGTAGAAATAACTTCTTTTAGGTATACTGCCAACTCCCATTTGAAATGGGGTTCTTGTCTGGGCTTTCTCTCTACCGTTCCATAACCTTCCATTTCTTCTTCTTAGTGTTCCCTCTATGGATTTGGTTGTGTCTTAAGGATCACTTATGTGTTGAAAGGTTTAACTGCAGTTAAATTTCAACTTCTTGACAGATTTTGACAGTTAGCTCAAGAAGGAGGACTCATACATGGAAAAGCTTCCTTCATCCATTCATTTTCTATACCTGCTTAATCCAGTTCAGAGTCACAGGGGGACTGGAGCCTATCCCAGTTGCCATCAGGTGAAAAGCAGGGCATACCTGGATGGGTTTCCAGTCCATCACAGGGGTAGAAAAGTGCAAAAAGTCTAAAGTTTTGTTCCAGAAGCATTATACATCCGCAGAAAACGAGTCAGTGTGGCAGCCAGAATATTGTAGGGGCAGTTTTAGAACCCACTCAAAACGGTCCAAAACCCTCTCAATCATTAAACGATCAGGGATGCATGAGAACAGAATATATTGAACTTTGCACTCTATATTTTGAGGTTCCTGGAGACTCCTTTTTGCATTTTGTTCTTGAGCTGAATTTATCATTTTATCAGCAACAAGGTCTGGACAGACTCTAGTAAAATCTAATTATGGATGATTTTCTCTACAATGTAAAGCTTTATTTCAGATAACTTTGAGATTTTGTTTAAATTTCATGTCAGATTGAAAGGCATCTATAACCCTTTATCTTTTTAGAGGGCTGAAGAGAGTTCTTTAGATCTTGGCAGTAACACTATATACCATAGATGAAACACTCGGGCCCGAGAACCAAATCTGGCCCGCAGTGTAATCATATTTGGCCCTTGAGATAATACCAAATGTCTACTAGAGCTGGCCCCCTGGTAGACAGTGTATGCACTGCTAATACTTACAAATCACAAAATGCTCTGCTGGTGCGTTGGTGCCTCAGTCAAGACCCACAAGCGCCCCCTCCTCTGTTAAGATTCATTAGCGACCTTATGCTACCAGTCGCATCGGGCCATCCCTCCTGGCCAAATGAAAGGTGGAAAATATGAGCTTTCTAGACAGGTGGAAAGCAAAATATCTGTCCACAATTTTTTTTTTGTTATTATTGTTAGCCTGTAAAAAAACTGTAAAAAAGAATACCGATATAGAGAGATGCATAAGATTTTTTAAAAATTTTTATTCAAGAAGTGAATGCCTTGACATTGTTTAAGCAAAATGTATTTTTTTTTCAATATGACAAGGTTCATCTTTATATCTGAAGAGAAAGAAAAACTGACAAAACATCTTTTGCTCTGCACAATACATTTAGAACAGCAGAACAAGTTTAAACAGAGCAGCTTTCTGCTCTTATCATTGGCACCTAAACTTGAAACACCAACTCTAAATGTACAGGTCTTATTTTATAAGATGTTCTTTATTTCCATGTTTATATTAATTTACTAATATTTATGAAAATGAAAATGAGAATGAGAAACACAAGTGTATCACCTTTATTGGTAATCACAGTTCAAAATAAGATCAAATGTCTGTGTTCAAAAAGGCAGCATTATGAATTAAATCAGTAAGAAATATTTGATTGAACCAGACTTCAGCTTAGTCCTACCTACATCCATGTTGTGAGAAATTTGGAGTAGCTTACATTAGCAACCCATAACATTAAGCTGTTGAGATATGATTGACTCAGTTGCTAGGGCAGCAAATGCGTTAGTGATGATGTTGATGTAAATGTGCTCTTTTGACTGTAGATGGACTTGTGAGAAAGCAGAGGACAGCACATTTATGTGGGTGACATGGGTGACAACTAATTAAGTTCTTGTTTTTGTGATTGGAGGCCACCTATCGCCCATTATTAAGACCAAATCAGGCCAGTTTCTACATTGGATATTAAGTTGTGATTAGATTTAGGCTGGTGACGCAGGGCTAAAAGTAAGTAACAACAGGGATGGGAATAGATGGAGAGTGCAGGACTAAAATATAGCTGCAAAATAAACCAGTCAGAGTAAATATGTTGTAAATCATTAGTTTGGGATTTTAGGAGGAGAAAATAGACACATTGAAAAAGAGAATGAATTAAACAGACAGCAGAAACAGGAAGAAAGATCTTAGATGCTGTACAATTCAGAAGGATGGACACTGTAAGTAACTGCTTGAGTAGATAGTGTTCAGTTGGTATTTGAGCTGAAATTCTTTCTTAAGGTGATCTTCTTGTAGCCCAGGACCATAATTGTTTACAAGCAGCAAGCCCATCATTTTCTAAGGTAGAAGAAAAGCACACAGATCAACTATCATTTTAGAACCATTTACAGGTAATGTTACACTGTTGACTTAGTTATGACTAGTTATGGTGCATGTTCTGCTGGGAAAACCTGTATCCTGGCAACCTGAATATTCACGTTGACACTTGCCACCTACATTTTTGCAGACCAGTCACAACTCCCACATATGGCAACAGGACTCCCCTACAGTAATAGTCTCCTCCAGCTGGGACAGCAGTGGGCAGCCCGGCAATTTCTTAGAAAGGACTAAAATAACTCAACAAAAAGGCTGAGGTGTTCACCCAGCCTCCAAACTCCCCAGATACCAATATGTGATGTGATGTGATCTGATGACATCTGTGGGAAGTAAGCCCATTCCACAGAGACACCACCCCACAGTCCACAGGGCTCAGACGATCTATTGCTAACATCCTGGTTTCAGACACTCCAGGACTCCCTCAGTGGTCTTTGTCCATGTGTTGACTGGTGTAGCTCTTTTCCTAGCATTAGAAGGACTTACTCAATACTTTGCAGCTGGTCATAATGTTAAGACTGATTGGTGTATATTACAGCGAAAAATGACTACACCAATCACTGCTGTCATCACTGGGCAAGTTCTTGATTAGGGACAGACTTGATTATTCAGTATTTAGTGTTCTGACCCTGTCCATATCTGCAATACGTAAACCCCGTCTGAGTCTTACCTCAGCTTGATATCCACTGCAAATGTCTTAATGTGTCACAATAGGTGACTGAATCTTTTCTTTCTGGGTCACAAGCTGTGAAACTCCGTTTCTGTAATTGTTAGGAAGGAAAAGCTCAGTATTTTCTTTTTTTTACTCTTGTTAGTATTGCCTTTAATTGTGTAGTTTTTTCTTAACTGTACACAAAGCTAATCAAATACCAATCAAGAAGACAATAGTCAGATGAAAAAAGGGTGTCCCTCAAACGAATTATTACCAATATAATAATTGTTGTTTTACAAACCAATAATCAGTACCACTGTTACTACTAACTATTGTATTACGCTTCAACTTATTTGATATTTGAGCAACTTTTGTGACTTTTATGAGCAACATTTGTGTCTTTTAGAAAATCATGTGGTTTGAAAACAGATTAGGGGTGGAGATAGTGGAAGAGGTTAAACACAGAGGGCATCCCCCACTCAGCCCAGCTATTAAACATTCATCTCTGCGCCCTTACCTACAGTGTAAACTCAGTCTTAGTGACATCAACTGTTCCTCATGTATTACGGCTGTGTCACTGAGTGATATTCCTTGCTGCTGAAGTGGACTTCTCTAATTAGTGAAAAACAAATAAATAGAGTCGAGCAGCAGTTCTGCTGACTACTGCCAACAAGTTGCTTTTTTGTGCTTGTTTTAGTTTCTTTAGTTTCATTTCAAATTTGTTGTTATATATCTCATGAAGTTAATTTGGCTTCACAAGCATTCCTGTCTTTTCTTTTTCAGCTGATCTCCTGACATCTCCCCCTGACCTGACCTCAGCAGCTGCCATGTATCGCGGCCCAGTTTACGCCCTGCATGATGTGGCTGACAAAATCCCCATGACCAATTCCCCTCTGTTAGACCCTCTTCCGAACCTGAAGATTAAGGTGTATAACTCCTCGGGGTTAGTGACACCACAGGATGACCTTGGAGGAGAGTTTTCCTCTAAACTTTCCCCTAAGCTGCCACACTGCCTACTGGACAACAATGACGGCACAATGGGCCGTCGCACACAAACGCAGACGTTGCTTCGCACCAGGGATCCATCCTGCACCGCCGTGGGCTCCTTCAGTTCACAGGGGGGGCACCTCATTGTGCCCAACTCAGGTACAATACAGAACAATAGAACAATAATACAAATTGTTTTCAAATTTGTGTGTTTTCATATGTAATTCAGTGCATAGCCATGTTATTATTAAGCCTGCACAAGAGCTTGGATGAGGGCTCCTGGACTTATCAAGCCTTGTGTTTTCAAGCAGTCAGTTTTTCGAAATAGTTCTTCCATTAGTGTGAGCCTGACGTGAGATGAGATCTTCTCTCTGTGTTCTTAAAGGGTCATTCTTGCTTTAGAGCGAAGGTGCACGCGATGATCTCATCACCAAATGTTTCCCATGAAGAAAAGCGCGTCAAATGTGATAACTTCCTGGTGTCTCTGCTGATTGTTTGGCAATATCCAGGAAGTCACTATGTCTAGCCAGGAAATTATGGTTGATGCTAGATTGGATCAGCTTTGCTGTCTGACCTAACCCAACCCTAACCAAATATCACACACTGCATCGAGCTGATCTTGTATCAGTGGGAAATTATCTTGCACACAACCCCCAAACACATCTTCCCATTTTCACACATTAATTTAAAAAATATTGAACACTGATGATATGACTTAATGAAATAAATTTTCTCTATGATTGCTTTCTTAATTACTTTCATTTATCACATTCAGTGACAGCGTAATAGTGAGATGATATATTTTTGATATGAAAATTAAATATTGCACCTTTAAGATAACACAACGTGGCCTACAGATAAATTAGCTGAACTTTGAAGAAAAATTAGTCATTTTTTTGCGAAAATGATCAATATTAGATGTAATAAGAAATAAGAAAATGTGTATATACATTCTACCTCAAGTCAATGTACCAGCCAGCTAAACTTTTTACTACAAATGCTGACATTTCTGATGGTGTATCAGCCCAAGATTTCATTGGTTGAATGGTGTTTGAAACATGGCCTTTTGCCTTCACGCACTTTTTTTAGGTACAAAGCAGATTCATAGTTAAATCTGTGACTGCAGGCAAAGTAACCCCTAACAAAAACATAATCGCCACCGTGTCTTCTTCACAGTTGGTTTGAGATTCCTCAACTGACAAGATATTTTTGGCTTGTGTCAAAATGTCTACTGTTACTGTAGCCAGACCAATCCATCTTTAACTTATCTTTCTCGACCACATTATTTCAAACGACCTGTATGATAAATGGTGAACCCAAGTTTTTCTCTTAGTGTCTATTTGTTCTGACTGAAGTTGCATGTGCTTGGACACAAACAGCTGTAAAATTGTCTGCAAATCATTTTAGGAGTGTTGGGGCTCATGAGGATTCGTTTCTGTTTGTGATGATCTGACAGACTCAGAAGCATCCAGAGCCTTTTTTTTCTGAAAGCCTCATTGAATTCTTTAGATATTGATCTAATGACAACGCACCTCAATAGCTTGGAGAACACCCGGCCTTACAATGTCACTGGCCTCGTAGAAGCCATTGATTCAAATATCTTTTTGTTTTTAATTTATCCAAATTAGTAAAAGTAATACAAAATGTTGGTGAATATTTCTTAACAGAAATCTAGTGCTTGTTTGTAAAGACATGTTGAGAAAGTTATCAGTTTCCATGGAATGTGCTATGGGTTTTTTTAATTTACTATATGGTGATATAGGCATAAGAGTTTGGTTATAAAGAAAGAAAAAATAAAATTGGATTCTTATTTCATTCTAACAGCATCACAGTTATCAATGCACATGGTGAAATGTGCCAAAACTAAGACTATTTATACTTTTTTTCAGAAATGCTTACCAAACTAATTTTGTATTCAGGATAAAAACTACAGTGTACACAGTATACATAGTGAGTATACATAGACCTCAGCTGCCACTAACATACTTTATCATTTCTACCAGGAAAGCATGCAGTCAGATGTGACTTTGAAGTAATTTGCTTTGCCATATGCAACTCATCAGTGTATTGACTGTGCACAGTATGACAACAGTTGATGGATACCTGAGGTACTTGCACTGGAAGCACTGAAGTAGAGGTGTTCTAGTTTCAGGCAGCTTACATTAGCCATGCTGTCTTCACTTCAAACACATGCCTGCTGTAAGTAACATGCCACAGATGCATGTTGACAGGCATAGACAAACTAGCTGTGACATTAACGGATACACAGACTTCTCACATTTCTTACCCTTTTTCATTCTGATACTTGTAAAATATTTTCAGCTGCTGGTTGTGTTCAGGCACCTCATGTTACATAGGCTGAGGCGGAAGAAAGCACATTTGATATTTGATCTGTTTGCATGTCTGGGTAATGAAATATTTTTTGGCACTGTCAGTGTGGCTATTTAGTATTTAGCATTTTAAAATGCATTTCTCATGTTTTTACAGCTTTGCTGTGAGGCAGAGTAGCAAGATGTCCCTATAGCAGAGTTGTGATTGCCTTGCTAGCAAGTTACAGAAGCTGTCTGTCACTTTTGAAAAGTTCAGTCGAAGGACATGGGAAATCAATGAGCTATCTGAGAAACCCCATCCTGAAACAGAGAAAGAGATAAAACACAGTGTTTGTTTATATATGTGTATGTGTATGCATGGGGGAATTTGGGGGATGCGTTCCAAAGAAAAAAACACACCAGATGGGACATCATATCAAATCAACCTGAAAAAAATTTAAATCTTGTCAGCTGTAGCAAAATGGGAATGAAGAGAGATCATTGGTTTTAAAAATTAAATGCCACATCATTTCTTAGTCGCTCTCAATGCTGAACGATGCGGCCCTGTCTTAGCTTGACCTTCTTTATTTTCAACAGTACATCGTCATTGAAGATGATAATGTTTGTGTCTATCTTTACCCCACACTGCTACACATACATGGATATCATTTAACAATCAATCTCCACAATGAATTCCTGGAAAAATAATGCAATCTTAGCTTTTTATGGGGACCAGGACTCTAGGTCTCCTGTCCTCTGCATCACTTGATGCTCTCATATTTAATCCTACTCTGCAAGCATTGCTATCCAAGTGCTGGAACTCTTGTTATGTTTACTGTTTTGCTCATGGAATAGCTGCCATTTACCATGACTGACGAGACACTGGGCAGCACTATTTCCATCCACATCTCATGTTACAATGAGGGCAAACTGAAAACAACAGTGACTCATTATCATCTCTTGAGATGTGGAGTGGCATTACAAGACGGATTGGCTGGGGCTAGCTGGTTAGCATAATAACTTCATTAAAAATTCTGGCAGCATCTCTTTTTTCATATTTTCATGTTTTTATTTTGAACCTTGAAGTACTATATTTTCAGTCAGGATTCAGCTAAACAAAACATACTATAAACACAATGGTGACAGTCATAGTAAATATATTCCTCTGAATTGTATGAATGCTCCTTTGGTATGCCACACAATACCAGTCCAATAATATTGATTTGTGTTTCTCTGTGTCTGTTCACGTGCTTTCCAGGGGTGAGTCTGTTAATTCCAGCGGGGGCCATTCCTCAGGGCAGAGTCTACGAGATGTATGTGACGGTCCAAAGGAAAGACAGCATGAGGTACGCAGTGCTGCTTGTCACATCAACACCCCAACACCCTAGAGCTGTGTTTACCCCTGTCCGCTCGGCCATGTCATACATGCACTGAGATCGCTGTCACACTGTCACTAAACAGCATGTGTGTCTTTCTCCTTGTGAACTTCAAGGCCCTTGGTGGAAGATGGGCAAACTGTGCTGAGCCCTGTGGTGAGTTGTGGGCCTCCCGGGGCCCTGTTGACGCGGCCCGTCATCATCACCATGCACCACTGTGCCGTGTGTGATGGCCAACAGGATTGGCTGATCCAACTCAAGAGTCAGTCACAGCAGAACCAGTGGGAGGTGAGTTGTGGGATTCACAAACCTGTGCTGCAGTAGATTCTAATGTCTGTCAGCAGGGTCAGATTTGAACATTGAAACATTGAAATGATGATGGTGAAAATAATATTCAAAGTTTTAATTCATTCATTGAATAATTTAAGAAAGATCTGGTTTGTGTTGCTCTTTGTTGAACAAAGAACAAAGCGGAGAGATATTGCGCGATACAAAATATTGATGTGGCGTTAGACAGCAGATAGAATGAAAGAGGTGAAAATCTGTTTCCCCCGTTTTATTTGTGCAGCTCAGCTCATAAATAAAACCCCAGCTGCAATCAGGGAAACCTCCAATAGCAGTGACTTGGATATAACTGCTTTTTACTTCGACAGTTTCCTTGTGCCTTTAATAAGGCATATTTTTGTTAATGTGTTGTGTTTGTGGAAGTGTGCAGTGGTTTAGGAAAGACTCCATGATCAGCCATGTTGATAAGAGGCCTTGCTGAGCACAGCAGGGGGAACATTTTATTCCGTAACTGCTTCTCTTCCTCCTCTTTTGAAACGCACACAAATTCACACAGACAGATAAATTGTTTAATTAACACAAGAGCATTTGTAGAATCTGTGCTTCTACCCTCATCACAAAATCTGCTTTTTGAAAGTAAACCTGTTAGAAATGGTTTGGTGTACACTCATCAGTTGTGCACCTAGGTTGACTATGCAGAAGGTGTGTATTAAGAATCTTTTCTTACCAGTCAAGAGAAATTTCCTGGGTTTCTTCCGTGTTGTTTTTTATTAACTCTCACAAACGGTTCACTCAGACCTTTTCAAAGGGGATTGAATAATAATATTGAATAAATGCCCTTGCAAATAAAAGTGCCTCACAAAGAGGGGTTTTGCCTGTAGACATATTGCTTAAATTGATATGATGAAAATCAAATGTTCAACATTGCAGTTTCAGAAAAGGTAAATCCAAGTACTTAGCATCCAACATTCTACATAAAGCTCCCTTTCAGCTCATTATTAAATGGGGGTTTGAATAAAGTACTGTTTAGGAAGTCTTTGAACAATTTTCTCTTGCTGATGTAATGGCATGATTTATCGAGCAAGAAAAAAAGTGCTCAACTGGCCCCACATGTGACATTGATGAATTACTTGGGGGGTATCCAATAAAGCTTAGTGTAAACTGAGTATTTTTAAAGGAGAAATAACTATTGATTACATCTCTGTCCTGTCAGAATTGCAGATGGTAATATGTGCAGTGACTTCAGCTTCCTTTATATGAGCTTTTACCCCACTGAGACCAGCATGCAAGTTGCATGTGTGTAGTAAGCGCTTTGTGTCAAGCTCTTTTCAAATATTCTTTGCATCTGCAGTAGAAACTAGAAAAACAAGCCCCACTAACGAAATAAGTCATAGAAATGAATTAGAGTGATCAGTTTTGTGCACGATGCTGCACCCCCTCCCCATTGAGGCACACACAAATCCATAAAGTGCCATTGAGAAAATGTGGTTTTGTAATTATGATAGAGACAGCAGGTCAAATAATGAGGAACATGTGCTTCAGTAAATCTCTGACAAAAATTCTCCCACGCCTCCAAATAGAAAAAAAGGCAGTTTTTGGATAAAAGTCTGTTTGCATGCTTGATTGTTTTTGCTTGCGCACATACTGCATATACGAAGCAGAAGCCCACTTTTCCTCTTTGTGTTCCAATTATCCCACAGGAGCGGTAAAGAGTCTAATGATCTGCCATAATACTGCTGTTAAACGGCCTAGCTCACAATAAAACGCTGTAATTCCTCTTCTGTCTCACACAATAGGCTGAATTAATACCAGTGTGCTGCTTGCAAGAATGTTTGGATTAGAGAGAGACTGACAGAAAGACAAAACTCAAGATCAAGATAGATGGAGAGGGCAAACAAGACAGAAAGACGGAGAGAGTCGAGTAACATTCCTCAGACCAGACAGTCTTAAAAAAAATAAAATGTCCAGGCATTAGCACTATTGCAGGGGTCAAGGGGTCTGGATACTCCATGTTCCATTTTCTAGCATACATAATGGCAGTGTGTGAGACAGGCAAACACACACACATTAAGTGGTTTTACAAAGGGATATACCTTTGGTGGAAAGACCATGACCTTATTGTTCTATCTTCGTTTAAAACTAATTTTTAATTCATTAAGTTTTAGCTCCACTAAACTGAGCATAAGCTGAATAGCAAGAAAAGCAACATATCTTCAAATTAGCTATTAATTTTCCATACTAAAAAGTATGCAAAATATGTGACCTGTGACTGTGACAATTTATTTTAATCTGATTATATATGACAAATCATGATTTTACATATACTTTTCATCATTCATATCATTATCCCAGTGCATCATATTTTATATTTATTTTGCCACCGAAACAAAAATGAAATAAGCTTGCTCTGTATTCACTCTCAAATATGTAAATTAGGAAAAAGTTTAGGCACTTTTAGTCAAAATATCCACTAATGTTAATCGTGAGGTGGGTAAATGATGACTTAAACGGTCTGAAGTTTGGTTAGTACTTACCAACACCCCTTTTGGTTAGTATTATATCTTGTAATCATTTTATATAGCTAAGAATCACTTCATTTTTTCAAGATGTTCTGCTGACTCCTCAATGAAGATCCTATTTGTACACTTCCTCACCAGAGTCGGCTTAATCTTCACTGGCTATTTTTTGGAATTCATAAGCTGATATGTCTGAAATATTTCTTAATTTTCCTTAACTTGACCTCCATTGTTGTTTTGTGGACATCAATCTATTTAATTGTGCTAAGCAGCTGCTTAGAGGAGTATCAGGACTGTTGACAAGCTTTAGCCCTAACAAACTAATAAGATTAAAAGTTATCTAATTTAGAGGTTAAGTCTCCTTTTAACTCTATTATTTCATAAAAAATAATTCAGTGCATTGGATAAAATGATGAACAGAATATTTGTTCTCTTTGGAAAATAGTCAGTCTTCTTATAATTTGTTTATTGGCAACAGTCATTTTGACAATTGCACGCCACTGAACCAAAAAGATAATGTTCAATTTAATGCAAGTTGCTGTTTCTGATTATCCTCAATAGATTGGGAATTCATAGGTATTTTTAAGTGTATTACATGAAAATGAAACAAAACATAAAAAGCTTGAAATTAGAGCAACAAGAATGCTCAGAGAGCGCATCCGCCACCAAGGCTGATGCTGGATTCCATTTTTAAAGTGAGCTCTTTTTTTCACAAGTTGACACACTTTCCTGAGGTCTTATTGAAATATGTGTCATAGTTTGGTCACAATACCACAGAGAGACATTACAGCTCTTCTTTTGAAAACTGTGAATTTACAACTTGCTTTGGGGTGTGAAATGAGTAACTGGACTCCACCGACTCCTCTCGTCTGCAGGATGTGTCTTAATTGAGATCTGTCCTCCAGCTTTGCACTCCCGTGCAAACATAACTTTAAACGCATATTTAATGCAATAACTCTTGAAGCATGTTATTACCTTAATCGACTGCATAGAACACCTATCCTGAGAACTAATACTAGCACAAAGAACAATTCAAGTTCAACTAACCATAATGACAGAAAAATAAATAGCTGTTAATTCTATTCCCACCTACATTCCCCTCGTCTGCAGTTTGTCCACAGACAGTTGGTACAGGTCCCTTGTTAAGGTTCACTGTCATTGCTAGTCATGTTTAACACATGACAGGTTTTAAACAGGTTAAGAGGTTGTTAAAACACTGCAACACAGTTAGCATGGACGGCTGAAGTAATGAAAGGATGGTAGGTAGCACTGTGTCCCTTTCAAAAAATCACGATGGTAATTTCTCTGTCACGTATTAGCCTGATAATCCACCGTCTGTTCATTCCTCTGTTTTGAATGCAGCATGATTTGAACTTGGAGTTGGGTGGAAATGATGGGAAGGCTGGATTTTTCTACTCTGAGCAGGGAGTTTGATGCACTCCCCCCTATTAATCTGAACAGCTCAATGGATGACATATTTTCAGACCTAGGGGGAATGTTGTTTAATGGGTTCTACCTTGACATTAAAAAAACAAAACAAAAAAAAACATACTAACCTCTTTGGGGGAGGTAATAATGGCCCTCGGAAACAGAAATGATATGCAGCTTTTGTTTTCCGATATTATTGATATATAAACTGTGGCTTTACTTGTCATTGTGTGGAAATGTATAGCAAAACTGAAATGGGACCTATTTAAGTTATGCTAGAACCTTTTTAATTATCCCAACTTTTGCTTTCCTTTTTAAAATGTAGTCTTTCACAATGAAGCAACATTTTGACAAAACCTTTGATAGATTTTATTGAGTTTTATCCCAGCTTATCTTTCCACATTTTTTCTATCTTCCTATCTACGCTGTAGGATGTAGTGATTGTAGGAGAGGAAAATTTCACCACACCATGCTACATCCAGATGGATGATGAGGCCTGCCACATCCTGACAGAGACACTGGGTACATACTGCCTTGTGGGCCAGTCTCTCAGCGCTGCCACCACCAAGCGCCTCAAACTAGCCATATTTGGTCCCATTAACTGCCCTGCCATGGAGTATCATATCAGAGTCTACTGCCTGGATGACACACAGGATGCACTCAAGGTAAATGCGCAGCATCTTGTATGAGTGTTCTTGCTTTTGTCTCTCCGTGTTTGAAAAAGGTCATATGTAGGAAAGTTAAGTGTTTATAGTGTTGTAATATCAGATAGTTTTTCATTGTGACTTATTTGGGTGTAGGTACAGCAAGCAGATTCAGTTTGTTAGGCAGAATAAGACGCCGTTGTGTTGGTTTGCCACACACACACACACACACACACACAAACATAGACACTCTTCTGTTGTGTCATTACATCAGATCTATTTTATGGAGGAAAGATAAGGAATGATTATTGTACTGAGAGGTGATACTGAACACAGTTATTAAGTTTGGGAACAGATAATAAGATGTGATAGTGATCCTGCTGCAAGGACATTGAAGTTGTGTTTAGATTGACAGTTCTAGAAACTGTTCTTGCAAACAGGATGCATTTTTGAGGTCAGTGTACAAGGTGTCAGTGCTGATTAAGTTTGCCTTTGTGTATCCAGGAAGTTCTGCAGATGGAGAAGCAGATGGGTGGCAAATTGTTGGATGAACCAAAGACACTCAGCTTTAAAGACAGCACCCACAACCTGAGACTTTCCATCCATGATGTCCCGCACATGTTGTGGAAGAGCAAACTACTCGCCAAGTACCAGGTAAACTAGTCAAACACATTTACTATAAAACCAACGGCAGTAGCGAATGTTGTTTGAGTAACTCCTCTGCCCTTCTCACCTTTCTGCAGGAGCTTTGCTTTCAGCAAGTATGGTGCGGTTCACAGAGAAACCTCCACTGTTGCTTTACCCTGGAGCGGTTTTCTGCCAGCACGGTGGAACTTACCTGTAAAATATGTGTGCGCCAAGTTGAGGGAGAAGGGCAGATTTTTCAGCTGGACACAACACTCTCAGAGGTAGTGTTTGTATTTAACTGTGAGCATTAAATTAGCAGCAAAACATTGACTTGATTTGCAAAGATAATGGTGTCATTACTGGAGAATGAGCTCAGTCTATCTCTCTGTGCTGTAACCCAAGCTTCATGTGCATGTTAGTGTGTGAGTCCCTCCCACACACCAAGGGGTGAACTTCCAGATTTTCCTCCACTGAATAAACCATATTTTTTAGTTTAAAGCCATGTCATAAAGAGGGGGATAAAACCAGTCTCAACACAGCTCTAAATTTGTCCAATTGGAAGTCCCTACAAGCTGCACAAGTTTTTGCTTTTGGTCTGTGATACTGCAGCTCCAGCATGACATCCTGTTATTTCATAACTTCAAATAATGGATTTCTTAACCATTAGATAATTACCAACTGAGTTGGTTTGAAAAACATTTTGCATATAGTGGGAACCAGATGTTGGTGAGACTCGATCTGGAATCAAAATAACATTGTCAGTATAAATTAAACTACCTACTTAACTAAAAAGTGGTCATATGTGTGGGGTGCCTTGGGTAACTCATTCTGTTGTTCAGGAAGACAACTAGTGCTCCAAACTGGTCCTGTGTTGATTTGAAAAGCAGTGTGAGTGAGATGCTTGAATGAGTTCAATCCCTCTTACATTTTCTCTTAATTTCTTTTGCTATGTTGCAAAAACCATTAGGGTGGAAAACTGTCAGTCTTAACCCTGCTGCCTTCATCTAGCCTTACTTATATCAGCCCAATGTAAGCAAGAGAAGGGCACAGGGGGATAATTGCCCTCCAATTGTGCTCTCCTTTCTTTACAAAGGACATCTGGGCAGGAGAATAGAGCCCAAGAGATGGAGGAGTGTTCTGCTTTGCACTCAGTATTGAGATGAATTACAGTAGATGTAGTGCAGAGCTGTGCCCCTGCCTGGCCTTGGTTAATTTTTCTCTTGGTCTTGATCTAGTTTCTGTAGCTATACCGAGCACTTAATCCTCCAGATGCAATTTGTTTGAAAATCACTTATATGATTTATTATTAATTAAATTAATACTCTTTTTTTAACCTAGAAAGGTCTTTTTTCTCTCATTATGTTTCATTTTGTGCAATGTTGAATTATGTCCACATAGTTTACAGCCTGAAAACAGTGGCTCGGATATAGTCTGTCTCTCCTTTAATCTCTTTTGTTCTGACTTCGCAGGATTCCCAGAGTATCGACACATCTCTGCTGGACCCTGCTAGTAACATCACAACACTGGTGGGGCCAAATGCCTTTCGTATTCCTGTTTCCATTCGACAGAAGCTGTGCGGCAGCCTGGATGCACCACAGACCAGAGGCAATGACTGGAGGATGTTGGCCCACAAACTTAACCTTGACAGGTGGGAAGACAAGCGAGACAGTGACTCACTTTTAGACCCTGAGTGATGACAATTTGGCTTCATTAACTGTCTTTAGTCAGATGGTGACTCACATTTAGGCCCTTAGTGATCATAGTCTGGCCAACAGGCTGTTGTCAGGCCTTTAGTATATATTTAACAAGGTAAATTAAATCAGTTAGAATAATAGTTTGCTCACGTGCAACCTTAATGTGCTAAATAATCATTTTCATTCGAAGCAGACATCAAGATTTCATGGGAAAAATGTAGATAACCAATCTGTTTTTAATGTGATTATGATTGTTATGTGGGAATGTGTCTCATTTTGATAAGCATCAGTCGAACTGAGATTAATTGGGTTGGAGTGAACTGAGACAGACGAAGATGGAGACGACGCTCCTCTTTTCAAAACGTCACCCACGTTTCTTTGATAGTCTCGTGTGTGTGATGGAGGTATCGTGTGCTTCCATTTATAAGGTCCCAGCTCAGTGGGGCAGCCTTATCACAGGCAGCAGCTGCAGATTGACGAGACCACTTACTGAGTGCAGCGCGAAGGAAGCAGAGTGTAGGCGAGAGAGACGCAGCTTACAGGGCAATAGCCCATAGCCCAGTGTTTTTGTAATCAGCTTTTTATAGGATTTATGACATGGAAAATGTTGAACACTATTTTCTGAACACAGGCCTTCGTTTCTTCAACCAGAGTTCACTATAGTATTGCAAAATATACTGAAAATTGGAGGCACAAGTTTGGTTATTTGTGAAAATGTGGATTCAAAAGAGAACCACTGATGATATCCAAAGCCAATGCATGCACTCTCTGAATTTGAGCAAATCATCTTTGTATGAGAACTGTATCTCTAGAATAACTGAGCAGTTCTGTTGCCTGTAAGGGCTCAGAGAACAGTGAGTGTATTATTGTTTTATGGGCAGAAATCAAACCTTGTAAATATGATGGGCTGGTGGATGGGAGTGAAAATTTCCTTTAGTACATGTAAGTTGAGCAGCTCAGGAAAAAGCACTTCCACAATAGGATTTAGACATTTGACAAACTTAGACCTGAAAAAGATTTTAAGAAATAGCTATTATTCTGGATTTATCTAGTTAAAAACTTAATGACTCCAAGATTTAACAGTTTCAGAGCTGTAATGACAGTACATGGTACATGGTAGACACAAAACCAGCATAGTGCTCAGCGAGTGCCCACTCGATGAGAAATTAGAGACAAGTCTCACAGGACTCCATGGGCACTGATTGTGAATCTCAATTGCAGATACAGTGACAAAAAAAATTAATTAAACTAAACAAAAGAAACAAGGCGAAGACCACCATTCTGTAAGCATATGGAATGAAAGTTATCCCATTTCCATTGTAAAGATCTTGAAGACAATGGATCCTTCCAGAGACTTTGTCACGACTGAAATATAGACCTGACAATTGGAGTTGTAATTATTATTTTTTAAAGGCGCTTGATGTTGCAGCCATAATTAATTTATTCAGCACACAATGAAGGATTCTATATGCTCATTCACTTTTCTATCAACAAAACAGTACATCCGCCAACTTGTTTTAGTACTTCCTGCTTTATCTGATGCTTCTTCGTTGGTTTCTCCATTGCATCTGTGTGTCAATAGTCCATTTGAAACGGATGAGATGAGAGAGGAATTGAAGTGTATGCAGTTGAATATTTGACAAAGTAAAATGAAAAGGTCACTGAGTGTAAATAACCAAAGTTTTCGGCTGGCTGGACTAGTTTTAACAGTTGGTTTTCAGAGAAAAGTAGAGCGTTTAGTCTGCCACCTACATTCATTGTTATAAATGAGATTCTGCTATGGAAGGACATTTTTAGATTTGACTATCAAATAACCATGAGTATCTGACATCACCGCTAACTTGAGTTAATCATAATTTGTGTGTGGCATATCAGAGAAAGTGTTTATATTTAAACCTAAGTATGTAAATATGGACACATACCACTGTGGGGATTAGCTGTGGATTTGGGGTGCTTTGTTGAGGGATTCAAAGGTTGGTTTATCTTGATTTTTTTTTTTTAATTAAAATTCTAAAGGTTTATTGGGGGTTTGTTTTGAAAAAAAGGTCTAAAATGATTAAAAAGCAGTTGTGTAAATACTGAACTTTTGAAAGATAAATTGCCATGCAAAAGCTTTGAAACTTTTTCTTTTAATTAGAGGGAATATGGTTTGTAATCAGCAGCTCATTTGGATGTACTCCCAACTTTTATATTACTGAGATTTTCCTCTGAGATATTTACTCTTTTAATTAAAGGGGAAGTCTATTTAAAAACAGACTTAAATGATTATTGATCCTCAGGTTGCAGCTGCAAACAAGCTCCCACAGTTCCCTTTGAGTTTCCTGTCATGATTACAGTATGTTGTTATTGAGCAGGAGAATTAATGTTTACTGACATCAACGAGCATTTCTGAGTGTAAAGATTCCTATCCAAATGGTAAAGATGAATAGATCCCATGCAACACAACGGTCTAGTCTTGTAACACATTCCAATCTAAGTTTAAAAAAAACTTAAACTTTGTTTAAAAGTTTTTCTGAAAACTTTAACCTGTCTACAAAATTTTTATTTCTCACCTTCTGAGAAACTACAGTCACGAAATAAAAATCATCTGAGAGGTTAATCATCAGAGTTTGTTGTAAATGACAGAATTCACCTTTCTCTTAAGCAAAATAATTTCTTTTTAGAAATATTTGCATGTCTTGAAAATGACGATCAGGCTGGAAAAGTAACAGCAGGAAAATGTCTAAAAGATTGATGCACACACATCTATAAATTCTCATCAAGCATTTACATACCTTCATCTCCTCTAACCTCTTAATTCTGTCACAATCTTTCATTTAGGTATCTGAACTACTTTGCGACCAAATCTAGTCCTACAGGAGTCATCCTGGACTTGTGGGAGGCTCAGCATTTTCCAGATGGCAACCTCAGTCGCCTTGCCCAGGTACTGGAAGAGATGGGACGCCATGACAGCCTTGTTCCTGCTGTGACTGAGCACTGACATCCACGCATTCGGGAGTGTGACAATCCAGACAGGAAGAGGACTCAAATAGAAAAGCGAGGGGGGACCCCCAAAAGCAAGACAGTGATTTGGCATCTCAGTGACATATGCTCGCTAACTCTCACTAATGCTGCGTGAGTCTATTCTCAAAGAAGTAAGAATATAGAAACAGCCAGGTCTACTCAGCCATGACCTAATTAAACATTGGCAACAAAGGGTGTAAAAACCTGGAGAGTACAACAAGAATCTTTGCCAGTCACTTCTCTGGCTGTTCCTTCATCTCTGGTACAACGACTTGGTATTTTTGGCTCCAGTTTCCTTGGAAACAGCTGTCCGGTTATTTGGATGAGCTATGCAGATGTGGATGATTCCCTCACATTTCACAAGTGTTATTGACACACGATGAGAGGTCAAAGAATCAAAGAAGGAAGACGTGGATCATAGGAGGAATCAATCTCTCACTCTCCAAAATCACTTTCCATAGTAACTCCATGGACAAATATATGTTCTGTGATAACATAATATTTAATAACATGTCTATTTATACATATCGTTTTTTTAAATTTCATTCTGCCTGCTAATGAATACTTTGCAGAGTCCTCTCATTTGGTTGCGTGCTCATTATGTTTGGCTGTATCATAGCACCACCTGGTGGACACCTGGTGCAGTAATGACCTGTCCTGTCATCCACAAATGAGTACAGAAGGAAATCAATCATTTTTAGTGTCCCTGTTGTAACTACTATTAATACTTTTTAGTTATGTTATGTACAATTTTCGATTCGTTAGTTATGCAGTTCTTATTTTAATTCTTTATAATATGTTTAAGTTGCATCTGTGATAGTTGTTCTTTTTTTTTTTCTATTGACATGTTTTCCTGATTTCTATTGACATGTTTTCCTGATTTCATTTGGCTAATTACACCAGTTTCCCCGAAAGAGAGAGATTAAAAAAAAACAAAACATAAGTGACGTTTATGATTTTTATGTTGTTTGGTTATCATTTACATGACAGACTCCAATAGAGGAAGATACTGTTATCAAACAAGTATATTTTTGTAGGACCAATGCAACTGAAAAGAGCTGCTTTTTACCAAATAATTGACATACAATGTGTGACGTTAAATGTAATACAGAAGGCGGTCAAATAAATATTGTGTCACTCCATGTGCTCAGAACTGAATCATATTCAACCATACCTTTGGAAGAAAGCGGAGATCTTAACTCAGACTTTGATGTTTATACAATAATTGTCAGAAGCCATGTTATGAAGACAGTGATTATGTGCATAAAAATTAGTGATAGCTGTAAGTGTGACATTCCTTTAATGCATCAGCACTTGCTCACGTGTTTTTAGTTGGTTAATGTTTTTTTTTTAATGGCTGTTGTTCCAGTTTTCGTAAAGCCGTCTATGCAAACTCTGCATCCTTTTGAAACAATCTTTACATTCTCAGTGGGCTAGCCTTTGCATTCCCTAGTTGTTCCTCAGCTTCATGATTATTATTGTGTATAGTGAGAATGTAGCCTGTCTGTTTCTGACATTCATGACGTTCCTTGCAACAGCTTGCGTTTCACCTGTCAAGTTATTGTACAAAGTGTAAGAAAGAATTTTTAAGACTAATAATAAATTATATTTATATGCAACATTATAAATGGAGCATGGTTGTTTGAATTGTGAGATTGTGAAACACTAATCTTTATGACACATACTGGTTTTATTAGGGGAACATTATCCAGATCCACACATACAAGGGTGCCACAGTGGTAGACAGTGGACGGACATATTCTGTACAAAGATGAGACATTTTTTTTAACACTACTGGTGCAAGGCAATAATTAATAGACTTCAGATCAACTCTGTACAAATGAACTGTGAGTGGAAAGAAGACTATATGGGAGAGCAAGGCCTCGACCCTGGAGGTTCAAAATTGCAACTAAAAACACTTTAGATAGAACTTAAAAATGAAACTAAACAAAAAAACTATATGTCCTGTTTCTGCAGTAAGTGTCATTATGAGAGTAGACTCATTTTCTTTTTTTAATAATAACAACAATAATAATATTAAATCTTTGATATTGAGGTCGCTAAGCTTCAATTAGACTTAAAATTTCTTTGGATGAATAACAGTCACCATGAACTGTAATGTGACTGTAAACTCTTCATGCAGTGAGTCTCACAAAAGAAAAACACACAAACACACAAAAAGGCAGCTGTGACAGTACAAAAGACTGATAATATAATACTGCTATATGGCTTTAGAAAGTGCAGGATGTCCCTCTGTTTCGACCTGATAAGAGGGATTTGAGTTCTCTCCTGCAGCCGTCCTTCACCACGTGTCCACCTGGACAGTCTGAATCTGGCAATCATTCAGCTTTCACAGAAAGCACAACCTGAACACTTCGTCTGAGGCAGAGATGGCTCAGACAGTGGAGGGACACTACCCACAACTCTCATTTTTTTTCTGGCCCCATGGTGACCATTATCTCCATCACTCTTCCATGCTGTCAGAATTCTTTGTCCTATCATTCACAGTCTCTTATTTTTCCCTTTCTTCCTTTGGCCAGTGTAAGTGGCCTGTGCCAGTGGCAATGACAAGTCTGTGGGTGATGAAAGCACCACTCTTGACTCTCTGCTACAATTTGATGTCTTGGGATTCCAACATCTTTGCCAGGGTCTTCTTCAACCGCAGGGCTGTGAGGCGACAGGCCGGGTTGTGAGCCCAACACTCTGACATCAGTTTTCCCATCTGTCTTAGACCCTGAAGACACAAGAGTCCATACATGTAAGAATACGATAGCATTTTTAAAATGAAATGGCTCTTTTCATGATTGTTGCTTATTGAAAAACTATCTAAAAAAAATAAATCTGGGAGTTTATAGAAATACATCTAGATAACACAGTAGTCAAAGCTTAATGACATCAAAAGTGCAGCTTTAAATAGATTTAAATCATATATAAATATGTTAGAAATTCATAACCTGGATCTCACTCACTTCCTAATAAGCCTCTTGCTCAATAGTTAAATTTAGAGAAAACCATAGATGGGACGATTTTCTGGACAGCTTTGGGTCCACTTGAAAAGTCATGACTAACCAATAGAAAGTTGTTCAGAGTGATCTCTTTCATTCTCAGAAAATAATTCTGCCAGTTAGAGCGATTTCCTATAAGATGGCGTCGCTCTCATCCATTGTCCAAAAGGGCTAACAAAGTAGTTTGATGAACATCAACAGGTGTCAAGTCAATGGACATTTCAGACAAAAGTGCAAGATAGTGTTTTAAACAACAATGATAAAACTACCACCTGAGGTGAATTTGTTTTGGAGGAATAATGTTTGATCTCTCATTCCATGACTTGTTGAGTAGGTGAAAACATGCACAATGATGGTGCGAAATGGCCCAACACCTTCTGAAATTATTATTTTTTCCCTTTCATTTGTTAGCCGTCTGTGTGTAATAATTTATACATGGAAAAAACAAACCATAATCAACACGCTGAAACTGAACAGATGCATTCTTTGCATTTAAGTTTGCATTGTTATCCAACATGTTTTGTTGTAACCCAAATTTAAGAGAGGCTTTCTCCGTCAAATGGTGACTATTAAAGCTGTTCAGATGACAGGTTTTTCATTGTTGTTGGATTGTTGTCATGTTAATACCACACAATATGTTTCTTGTGTGTTTGAGAGGCTTTGAGTCATGTGTTCACAATAAATAGCTGATTTGCAGCAGAGAGTCACAAGCCACATGATTTTCCACCAAACATAATCCACACTTTGTCTGAATAAGAAGTCAGACAAGTCAAGGATTAAGTGAAGAAATGCAGAGAAGTGACTTTGGTCATTAACACAACCTGTGTGGCTGACCTGGTTGTAAAAGAGAACTGGCAGTTTCTCTTAATGGCTTTTCTTGCTCATATCTGTCATTATTTCATATGCTGGAATCATTAAAGATGATCAATAACTTTTTCCAACATATGCTAAGTTTTTCAAGCAGACTATAGCTTCTTCACAATGCTCTCAGTCATATTTGTACATGTTTGTTTGTTATTTCTGTCATGTCCTCACTGGCCGCAGTTCCTATTCAGGCGACACTCCTTCCCCCTCGACTTCTTGACAATATCAAACAGATTTTAGTTCACACACAGTGATTGATGACCGCCAATGGGCTTCAGATCTAGGGCTTTTGTCTGCAATGTTAAAAATCCTGCTCGAAATCTTGTAGTTTGACCTAGGCTTAATCAAACAAAATGTCAGGTGAGTTCTGTGCATGAAAACTGTACATGCTTCAGATGAAACAAAAGAGAAAAAGAATACCTCATCACCGCTCCAGTGATTAGCAAATGATGGTCTTTGTTTCTTAATGCAGACAACCTCTCTCATGTCCTCATAGGAAGGGTCGGTGGGAACAAGGTCATGATACGGCAGCTGATACTCCTCCACAACAACTGTAGGAACATCAGAAATGTATGGGAATCAGTAATAATCAAAAGAACATATAAACATTCTCAAAAAGTAAATAAGTTTCTCTGACCTCCAGAGATGCACCGTCGGGTCATCTCCCAAAGGATAAGTCCAAAACTATACATATCAGCCATTATAAAAGACTGGAAGGTGCTTCTGTTCAGAGTCTCATCCAACACTTCAGGAGGCATGTACCGCTTGGTACCAACTCGAAGGTTAGGAGGGATATCTACTTCATTCGTGTCACTGAAACACAAAATGAAAATAAAATTAAGATATTTCTTCATGATTCAGAAAATGCAGAAGATTCTCCTTGATTGTATTCAAATGTGTTTTTCACGGGTCCAAAAGGTATGTTGTACCTGTTAAACTTTACAGCCAGCCCCAGGTCTGCTATACAGCAGAATCCATTCTTTTTCACCAAGATATTTTTGCTCTTCAGGTCTCGGTGTGCAATGGCAGGTTTGCCCTGTGTGCCATAGATCTCTGTGTGCAGGTGACAGAGGCCTGAAATGGAGGAATATGCCAGCTTCAGCAGAGCCTTGACATCTAAGGTGTTGGATTTGAGGTAGTCATATAAGGATCCATTCTCATGGTAGTCTGTAATTAGGTAGAGCTGGGTCCAAGAGCCAGTTCCTTTAATGTCGGCTGCTATGAAACCTGGGGATTGGAAAGAAAAGATCAGAGGGGTGTATATGATTTAAAATGAGAGAAAACCGAATACAGCTACTGTTGGTTGTTAACACTATAAATTTACTCCTAATACAACATTTAACTCTTCTCTGCAGTCCTTTTAGGGGTATTTCACATTCATTTGTAGGCTTTTACCTAGTATGTTGTCATGCCTCATCAGAAAAGTCTGATAAATTTCCGTCTCTCTGAACCAGCTCTCCTCCTCAGTGGTGAAGAAGACTTTGACAGCCACTCTCTCCCCTCTCCATTTGCCCATCCAGACTTCTCCGTATCGTCCTTTTCCGATCTGCTTAACCATTTGAATCTGCCTGGCGATGGTGCGCTGCACCTGGTAACAAATCATTATAAAAAATATATATTTCATAGGCACAAATAAAACACTTCCTGTTAGAAAGGATATTCATAACATATTTGCCTTACTGTCACTGATGAATAATCGAGTCAAGCAGTTCTAGAAGTGAATGTAGAATCAACTATGAGACCATTTGCACAGAAAGCCTCAGTTAATGGACTAGTATCTATACTTATCCCATTAAATCTCAGTCTTAGATTTGGTATGACCAATCACAACATTCTGTTACAGAGGCTTGGAAATATTACGTAATTCAGGAACTTTAATAGGCTTGGTTCAGTCATATTTATCTCATAATCTCCAGTTTGCTCATTTAACGATGAGTCTTCCCCACACACTGATCATGTATTCCACAGGGCTCATTGCTTTGACCAATTTTTTAAATTATATTGAGCAGTGTTATTGGCCTGCACGGCATAACATTTCAATTGCTATGTGGTGAATACTTAGCAATAATTATTCATGAAGCCAGATGAAACCACTGGACTTGTCAGTGGTCACTGCAAGCTTGAGGAAACTTTTTTTTGTTTTCTTTTTCTACTTTTCTGGGATTCTCTCTTGATTATAACCAGTCTAAATACGGATTTGTAACTAATCAGCCTAACAAAGAGCACATCCTCTGTCAACATCGTTACTTCATTTCAAAATTTTAAAGAGAGTGATCCCAAAATAAAGAGACACAGAAAACCAGCAATGATTACATATCTCCACCCGAGCTGTTTACTTAGTGGGGTTAAAAGTGGTTCAACAACATGGCATTTTTGCATCAAACAACGCAGCTTTTGCGTTGTCTGTCCCAAATATCAAAATATATTGCTGACAATTTCCAAATGACCATATATCAAAAAACTAACAAAAAAAGAAAAAAAACAGTAGGACTACTTAATGTCAATATTTGGTATATTGTCTTTGCACAATTGACAACGAAACAAAGTTTACATTAACTTAATGTCATTCTATTCTATTCATACTTTTCATCCAACAGCATGCAGTTTTTTGGAAGCAGGGTTGTATGCATTACATCTTATATGTTAGTATGTTCCCACGCAGTGTTTTATCACTATCATGTATACTGGATTTGAGCTGGTGTATGTAGTTTTTCTTACCAGCAGAGGGAGTCCTGACCCAGAGCCAGAGCCAATGCTGCGGGAGTGTTCAATCAGGTCCTTCAGAGACTCCCCTGAGGGAATGTAGGTCTCATCCTGCTCTAGATCAATACTGTAGCGCGGCTGCGATGTCTGGCGCTTATATCTGCTCCAGAAAGATGATGTGATGTTTGCTTAGTGAGCATCAGGAAGTCTGCATTTGTTGACACACGTATGTGCTCAAGACAAGTTTCTTACCTGAAGTAGCAGAAAACAAGAATGACCCCAAGGATGCTGCAAACTGTGACTGAAATGAAGAGAGCTATGTACTGGATACTGCTGTCCACGTATTCTGGAAAAATGTTGAGATGTGAACACTTAAATCAAAGTTTATTTATGTATTATCATATCATTGTTAAAGATGATAAAAGCCATGGTCTGAGTGAGAAACAGATGGTGACACTCATGTGTGCATCTTCCTCATTTTCATTGGCAGGGACAAGCTCTTCCTTTTTGTTCCCCCTCATTCTGTCCTCCAACCCCCGCTTTCACAGCACATTATTGATCCAATCCCGTCCATGAATCCTGTATATCAGGTGTCACGTTGACATTGCTACAGAAACTCTAGAGACCTAAAGCAGCTCTGGGGTTCTAGCCTTTCTGCATCAGCCCTGTCAATCAGACACACAAACTCAGGTGTCTGAATTCTTGAGATACGTAATGCTGAGGTAAAGAATAACACAAACACAGTCAGAAATATAAAGTAGATAAATACAAACAGCATGGTTGTCAGTGAGTTGTTGAAAAATTCAGTTTTTACTTATTTAGTTTTTCTCGATTTATTCATTTAGATGAAAAAAACAAACACAAACTGAATAAAAGAGAAGCATCATAACCATAACTTCTTGTCAGAGAGCTCTTTGTAACTTTGTTTCTGATTGGATGAAGGTCAAAATTAAATGTTTACATGGTACTGCAAAAGCATTGTGGTGCATGTATGCGACACAGAGTCTGGGCAAGACAGAAGGAGAAAGAATGTGTGTGAGTGTTGGTTTGCTGTTGAGTGACAGACAGACAGACAGATATCTCACATCCGTCCTGAGGCAAGAAACTCAAGCAGGCCCTGGGGAGACGCTGTCCTTTTCATTAGAGAGTGAGAGAACAAGCCAAGTGTGTAGGCTCTGTTTCACCTGCCTCTTTCCCTTTGCCTCCCCTGAGCAGTATGAGACACTTCACTCCAGCACCACACTGTGGTTTGTAACAGTTTAAACTGTCACTACCCATCACGACCTGGCGTGGCCTGAATGAGTCCGCTCTAACAGCCTTTCACACTTTAAAGTGGGGCAGGATTTCATAGCGTGAGAACCTGTGTGAGCAAAAAAACTACCTGATGTCACAAGCGAAGGAAGTGTAGGATGTAGATCTCTGTTGCAGTAGTCCTGATCCGTGCAACACTTGAGAATTCTCCATGAACGCGCATTCCACGTGTCCTTTCAAACACATGAGAAAAGATAGCCATTTATTTCTGCATGACACTAATGAAGACAGAGAGGTGATGAGTATTTACAGATACTGTCCAGAACATTTTTTTACTGAGATAGGCCCCATAAAGAGCCAGAGAGTCAAGAGCAGGTCATAAGGACTTAACAACACCTCATGAAAAGGGACAAATAGCAAACCCATACACACACACAGACTTACTCTGCACTGGAACTCGGAGCCGCCCCGTGCCAAACAACCAGCAGACAGTGCAGCATGACCCCCCTCCTCCTTCATGACCATGGTGAAGCAGAAGCCATTAGTCCTGCCAAAATACACACACACAGACCGTCACTTACTGTAAACAATCATTGTCTTCAATTCTCTAAGCGTAGAAGTGTTAGATTTGGGGCTCAATAACAGTCAATTATATCTGTTTACAGTTATCTGTATATGGACTCTATATAACAGAACTGCAAACATTCATGAACAGAAACTCAGAATTCATATTCACAAGGGCTTTAAGGATCCAGGTATTTAACTAAATTAACGGCAGTGCAATTAATGTTGTAAAAATATATTGATTTTCTCAGACAAAATAGTATTTGGCACTTGTTTTTGAATAAATTAATGTCTTGAGTAATTTATGAAGAAAGGTTGTGAATATCTACTACTTCCAGTTTTACAAATGTGAAGCTTTTCTGCTTTTCTCGACTTTCTTTGTGAATTGGACATTTTTGCTTTGTGGACTGTTCGTTAGATTAAACAAAAAGTCTGAACGAAGACTCTGAAGAAATCACCTTGAACTCAAAGTCCATGAAAATCATTTCACAGACCAAATAATGAATGAAGTCATCTAAAGAAAAATCACTGGAATTAGTTGACAGGAAATTATTGGTAACTGTTAATATAGAGCTACAAAACAGAGGCTTAACATTTGTATGAAAATATTTTCAAACCTAGACAGTCAAAATGTCAGATTTTTATGACACAATTATCATAGTCAAGAACATTTCCGTTAACACTATGCAAGAGTTTAACTATCCGGCAAATTCATCTTTTTCCTTTTGTCAGTTTTCTCTCCTTTTTGGGAACTGAATTATACTCAAAACAGAAGATAAAGAGAGTTTTTTTTAATTATAAATGAAAAAAATCAGTAATCAAACAATACTCAAATGTATCAGCTGACATCAAATCATGATGTCATATGTGTACTGTTAACATGATTTTAAAATGTAACTTTTTTTCTTTTAAATATCATAGTTATAATCAATTCCAATGACCGTTGGGATAGGCTACAGCTCCCCCACGACCCGACAGTTGGATTAAGCCAGTATAGAAAATGGATGGATGATAGTCAATTCCAGTATATTACGACACTCCTACTTACATACATACATTACACACACCTAAATATGTAACACACAAAACTTGCATTCTATGTCTTGATCTTTCCAACATAAGTGGACGCTAATGCAAGTGTTGATTATCTGTGCCTTGGGAGGCTTGAGGGGTATCAATAATGAATGCACTTTGAATAAATGCTTGTGCAATGATCAAGCAATCGGATGTCTTTTGGCAAATTACTTCCAATATGTTTAGTATCTTCCAGTAAAGTTATTTTACACTGTGTCCATCCAGGTGTGTGTACTCCACCGTACATGCAAGTGTTGTTGACAGAGCCTTCAGGGCACTGGGGGTAGCAGTGGCACCGAATTATGTTCTGAACTGAAACTGTGGCTGTGCTGCTGCTCTCCTCTGCCTGTCGCTCCGACCCCTCCTTCCATCCACTCTTCAGTAGCATGGTGTCCAACATGTTTCCTGCATGTGGAAGACAGAGAGAGACACTCGATTTAGGGTCATGGCAGACTGAAGAATACACACATCGGAAAACAATATATCTGGCTATTTTGAATTGTATACTGAGAAAAATGTATCGGAAATCTGCCTGAACCATGGCATGACAATCCACAGATTGTGAGAATATGTGCTGCTCAAAGCAACCCCGCTGTTCTGGAATGGACTCAATGTGCCTGCTTGAAGTCTGAACCCAGAATATTAGTACAGACCAAAAAGAGATCTTTGTGCTATGAGAGTTGCATGTGTGTAAGTGGCTGTATATGTGTGTGAAAATGTAAAGTCTTCCTGTACTTGGGTCTCTCTAAAGTGTATCTATGAACTTGTGATTCAGATGAATCTGTCAAATCTGACACAAATACAGCAGGGCCTAAGCTTAATAATAACATTGATGGTATTAACCAACATTTAAATGCATTGTGAAAACATTGATAACCAACTTAGAATGTTTATTCAAACCTGTTAAAACAATTACTATCAAGAATATGTTTATTTAATCACTCTTCATCTATAAAAAATCTGCACAAACTGTTTCACAAACTGTTTCAAGAATCCATCTTCAAAGGGCAAAACCCTTTAACAATTAGCATTACCAAAACATGGGTATCAAAATGAGGAGCATGCAGGTTAGTAAATATGTGCGAGGATTTGTGCTCTTAGGGATAACATTTCCCATTTTCAAAAATTCACTATATGAGACTGGTCTGAAATTAAATGTCACACTCCATTGTAATTTCCTGTAACTGTGTCAAATGGTTTTCTCCACTGATTTGCCCCTCTAGCGCTAAGTCCTGAGTCTTTTCATTCCCATGGAAGAAGTGAAGGTGAGCACAGATTTTCACCAATTCTTTCAAACAAAAGCTCCAAATCACTCATGTTACACAACCACACAGGCAAGGGTGTTTCTCTTCATTCAATAATGGCAATATTCATTCATGAAGATCTGGACAGGTGGAGCTTGCTTCCCCTTGGCCTTGGCATTAGAATAAGACAATAAAAACTAACATCCTCCCAAGATTGCTATACTAATTTACAGCACTCACAGCAGTGTGATAAGTGGGATCAACTCTTCAAAATTAATTTGGAGTAACAAAAGACCAAGAGTAAGATATTCAACTTTGCAACTGCCTGGGGAGAGGGGAACTATGGCTCTGCCTTGTCTCACAGATTATTACCCATCAGCTCAGGTTAGGCCTCTAGTGTGCTGGTGTAATCCAAACTATGAAACCAAATGGAAAAACAATCAGATGTCTTCAAAAGACATTCCCATAGAATCAGTTCTAGGTTGTTTGGAAAGGCTTACTAAAGCATACCAGTTACAAAACATGTGTTAGTCTGTCCTTGAAAAGGTGGGCAGAGGTGGTTAGGATATTTCAACTCCACTGAGATTTAAAAGTGTTGAGCTGGCCTGCGCTACATCCATGCTTCCTTCTGGCATTGCAAGACCATAAGTACAGACATCGGGCTAAGCAAGGAATCGCCTCTTTCTGTAAGTGGAAACACAGGTATAATACTCATGAATGCTTATGACTCTAAAAGTCCAAATGGCATCATTGGTAAAGGGTTCACATTTATGAACAAGAATACAACAGACTATATTAGACAGCGAGAAAGAAGCAAATATAGTCATTTAAGAGGAAGTATGGCTGCAACTTTGGAAAAATAAATCCTCAACTACAAATTCTTTAGAATTCTGCTGGAAAAATTTGATTCAATTTTCTTATTACTCCAAGTCACAGGTCAAGATTAAGTGGTTCAGAGTTCTCTTGCTGGAGAGAGTGCGGGCTGGTCTCTGCAGACTATTTTCATGATTTTTGGTCTTGCCAGACTTTGAAAACTTTCTGTAAAGAAGTCCAATGACTAATTTCAGAAACTTTGGACACAGCATTAGATTTTTCCTTTATTTCCACGTATCTTGGAAAACTCTCCAAAGGCCTCAGTAAAAGAGGCACTTATCTGCTGAAGATATTCATGGATACATGCAAAAAAATAACTATATAAATATTCTAAACTCAATTCACCAATATGGAGGCATGTATTTTTACACTGCAAAAGAAGAAAGGGGAGGAATACTGGAAAAAACTGCCACAAATACAAATACAAAGACTCTGAACACTTATGAGAGCACTCTGAGCAGCTATTTCTAGACTATTTTAATATACCTGCATGGTAGTTTATCTCAAATAGTAAGGACTGTTCTGTAATTGTAATTGTCCTGACCCTCACCCGTTCCTTTGTTCATATAAAACAAACAGAAAATAACGCAGGGATGTTTCCTTTTATTCTCACTAAAAAGGTAACCGAAGGTGCTCACAGTCCATTGGTGCAGAGTCAAACCAGTTCTGACAGCAACTTATCCCTGAGGACTTCTGTGGTCAGGGAGCTGAACAGTTCTGTGCCACACTATATGGATGATTTCCTCTCACTGTAAGTCTTATTTCCACTCACTTACTCTCTTTATCTGCTTTCAGTTTTATAGTCACCCATTTATTTATCCACACTTAAAAATACTCCAGTTTTTTCATCAAACTATTAAAGGCGTCGTATTTGCAAAAGCGGCTATTCCATGAATTTCAAATGTCAAGATTCCGGGGATGCACAGTTAACCCATGTGTCAGTCAAGTACAAGCAAAGCCTCCCTTGACAGGTTTTACTATAATAGGTGTAAGTAGATCTAAGCAGTGCAACGGCATGAAAGCCAACCAGCCACTGAAAATGGGACAACAGAAATCCTCTGGAGGACTATGTGATGAAAAGGCTGAATCAGAGTGCTGTATACACAGACCAACTGTTCTTTAAGTAGTACTCTGTGTCCTTTCAATCTAATCTGTGTTGCTGTTTCTGTCAGAGGGGAGGTTTGTGGAGGTGTTTAGATCCTCTCTCACAGTGGCCTTGGTTTCTCTATCATTTCTGTTCAGGGAGTATGACACAAGACCCAAGTGTCTGAGGAATTTGGCAGGGATTCTATCCAAATCAGCTGTTTTATTTGAACTTTTATAATGATGTGAGGTGAAGCAAAGAAAATAGGGGCAGGTCATTCTGTAAAAAAATGTAACCTGAGGAATGACATCAGAATTGTGCTTTGGAGCTATGGGAAAAGTTTATGCGAATAATCAAGAATTAGCTCGTAAAACAAGACCTTTAATGTCTTAAACCCCACTGTCTAGTGGAGTTTATCTTTATTTCAGACACACAGATCCATAGCAGTGCAAAAACACTAATACAAAAGTAATGGGACATTATTACTCAGTCAGCGGAAAACCCATAAAAGCAGGTATACTTTGTCTCAAGTAGTGTACACTGAATCAGTTAATTAACATATACAGTGCCAGCTAAAAGGCTGGACATAAACAGGAACAGAAGTGGAAACGCTTGTTGTCACAAAGATATGATCCATCTTGGGAGCTTTTTTCCAATCATCATCATAATCCTGGAATAATTTAAAGAAAATAAAAGTGCAAATATAAACTTTTTTCTTTTACCAAACAAGGTGCAATCACAGAAACTATCATACGATTATAAGGTACACTCTATAATGAGGGCACAAGTCATATAAATGAGTAACGCTCAACTACGACATGGCCAATCGCCTTAATGGTGCATAAACTAATAGATGATTTATCTGGAAATATGTTTGTTCATAACTACCAAATAATCAACTTACTATGATTTCATTGTTCACACTTAATACATGAGTTAGGACATGTTAATTCACATTAACTCATTTTGCATTCATGTATAATTTATCTACATGAATTGCATCTCGTGTTCAATAAAAATTTTTTGGATAAAATTTTACTATTTTAAAATCCAGTTTGGTGACCAATCGAAAATAAATTGTGACTGTATTTAAAGACTATCCAATTATTTACAAGTTCTTTATTTAATTGTGAAATAAAACTAGAGGAAGATGCATGCTATATTGCTCAAAAAACCCATGTAGGTTTCTGCAGCACCTTTTATCATATGCTGATGGAAATGCCTTGATATAGAGCCTGTATTTTAAGGTCAAGTCTGCTAAATTGGTCAGCTGATTGATCAGAAATAGTAGAGTGTGAGGATTTTTTTTTTTTAAAACGCCAAACTAGTTACTAGGTAAGCACTGTGCAAATATTACTTGTGGTGATGTTAAGTCGAGAAATAAAAGCTTGGTCCAAAAATTAGGAGTTTTCAGGCGTCTAAGGAGCGCGGCCCTATATCTGTAATATTAACTTGCTCTAGCATTGAATCAAATAAGACATATATATACATACATATATATATGTATGTATATATACAGTACACATTTTCTTGATTATCTCAAAGGTGATAATACTAAAATTAATTGAAAAACAGAGTAAAGGTAGGTACTATGATAAAGGTTTGGCTTGTTGATGTAAATATAATATTTTGCTTTCTGTTTTGTTTTTCCTTTCTTAACTCTTGTCCAACACATTCACACACACACACACGCACACACACACATAAAGTTGCTGTGTCTGCAATGTGGCACACTCAAGGTCATCCTGAAATCTGATCTGCATCCCCCACACATTCCACAGGCTTCTCCTCAACACTGACGCAATATTACACACAAACACACACATACGGAGACACCCCCTGAGAAACTGGAAGTGTATAAGAGTGGTGAATTACTCCAGCTGCAGAGCCAACCATCACAGCTCATCACCATCAGGGGTTCTGTATCTCTGGGTGCTTACACATTGGATTCAACTTTTCCAGATTTATCTGCATTGGTGACAGCAGTTCATCTGCTGCCTTTACAAGTGTGTTTCTCATCTCTTTTTCAGGGCTGTGACTGCAAAATATCATCCTGGTTTGGGATATGTCTTTGTTTCTTTATTCATGGTGATAGGACCATGACTCCAGACTGTTTATCTTTAATGGTACTGCTGATACATGATAATCAACATGGGGAATTCCACCATTATATCAGATGGCTTTTTGTTTTGTCCAGCTCCTGCTCTATTACCTTTTATATGCTTAATGTCAGATTTTACTATATCCTTCATTTGCTTCATTGTTCATTTGCCTATCCTCATATATTATCCTGAAAGATAAATATGTGTCTGTGAGGTCGTTTTTCACAGAGGTTTTTTTTATTTTCACCAAATGGTTGGTGTTGACTCTCCCTTTTCTGTTTTCACAGAGTTCATTGAAACTAAAATTGTGAGTAAAGGGCAAACAAACAGAAACAGACATGACTTACAGTATAAGTCTAAGGTTTTGACCTGTTTTCATTTTTAAGTAAATGAAACGTTATACTACATGACTGTATGCCAGACAGTTTCATAAATCACACTGTGAGAAACGACCCACGCAAATGATTTCATACCAGTTCAGCTGTGGCTCTAACAACAACTGAGTATAAACCAAAGCATGCATAGGTTGATGATCATTTCAAGCATCAGGTAGAGTGCTTGATAAAATGTTTTTGCTATGAATCAAGAAGTGTTTCAAAGAGGAATTAAGAATGCCTTGTTGTCCAGCACAACTATCTGTGTTGCCTGCTGTCATAACACTGCTTTGAAAATATCAATATCTAATTAATTTCACTGAGAAGGCATTAAATATCACCTTTTAATTCCTAAATCATCAATACACACCATCATCTTGTTCACAGCTGTGTTTTCAAACCAAGAGATAGAAACACTGAGTTCAGACACAGACCCTAATAGTCAATAAAAGTATTAACTGGAGATCGATGCTATTATTATTACTGCTCCAAAGATAACATTAGAAGGAAATGTTGGCAGGAGGATTCAATGTCTAGAAAGGAAGTCTTTAGAAAGTCTTCCAATTAACAAAGAGAAAGAGCAGACTTCACAGCACTGCACCTATTCAATCTGGAAGCTCTGACCTTCTCACAGACCGTCTACTGTTAGTTATAGGTAGAGAGGAAGATATGAGAGAAAAGGGAGATAAGTTACTCCAGGTGGCCATGATAAATCACCACCTCAAAGAAGGCATCTTCCCTGGTGCCTCCAGTGTGCACTCTGACCCGAGTGGGGTCACAGCCAACCTGGAGAGGGGCCACACATCCTCCTCCACGCTACCAGTGCACCATCATTCCTCTTAACCCCCTACAGGCTTCAAAGGCCTCTGCCACATGAGACACTCACACATGTGCAAATATCGTACACGCACACACAGGAATATGTCTGAGGAGCACATTCCACACTGTCTCCTCTGTCTGTTTTCACTGTGCAGTTTCCATCAACCTGCTCTCTGTTTACCCGTCACGACCAGGCTGTCTTTGTGAGGCCATGGCACTTTGAGGCTCCAACCATCCACAGCAACAATTCCACAACAAATTTATGAGGAAGACCTGCCTGCTCCACACTATACTCCAATCCCAAGCTCTGAGAAAATAGTCAATCTGTCAAGGATTCACACAGAGAAAATGTTACGCATGGGTGTGAATACAGCAAAGAGCTGCTATATCCACAACAAAATAACTCAAACGCAGACAGGTGTATTCACAGATGAATGACTCCTTTATACTGATTTAACTGATCCAAACAAAACAGCACAGAACACAGAAAGTGTTGCAGAAACTATATTATGCACACTTATTGATATTACAGAAAAGATTAATTTAATTAAAAACAGCATTTCTGATCTTTTCTGTGATTATGAAAGCTCTGTATTTAAGTGTATGACAATTTATACATTTTAATAATTGTGTTTTCCTTTACATTTCATTTTATGATCATTTCCTATGGTGCCTCTGAGTAATTTTGCTTTAAAATGGTAAACATAAAATACTTCCATTATTGAATACGATACATCACACATGCTGAATATTTTCAACATAGCGGCTGCAGAAAATAAAAATATTTGGCAAATTAGCTGTACCTGTAATGCACACAAACACACACACACATACCTACAATAGACACAAGACAGGTACCAGCTGGGTTTGTGTATTTTGTGTTGGACTCATCTCACTCTGCCTTGATCCTGTCTTCTCAGACATTTTTTTTAAACATATTCTTTGCCACAATTCCCATCAATACATTTTAATGCTCTTCTATCTTTCCGTGTGGTCTGGACTTACTGGAAAAAGCCACAAACCACTGAGTAATGCTAGAGTTCATTTCAGACATACTGAGACACCAACCATAACGCTACCACTGTATGTCACTTAACCCTACTATAATGCCTCTATAGGAAATGCGGGTAGAAACTCCTGTTTTTACTCAAGGTTATACAAGATTTCCATGAAACTTAGAAACAGAAATACTTTAATTCACCATTTACACTGCATCCAAGGTATGAAATTGTAAGACATAATAAATATGAAGGTACACTCTGCAGCCAGCCAGCATGATACTAAAAAAACTGAAAACATGGAAATATAATTAGGCCTGCTTTGAATAAACATAATGTACTCTACCTGCTATCACTTCTAGAGCTCACTGATTGCTTTGGTTGAGGTGCCTGTAAGGAAAATGTTGTATGGGAGGCTTATTTTCAATTCAAAGTGATAGTTAGTTCTTGAATTTTGACTTTAAATTTAAGGTCATCATAGTTTTGGATTTCCAACTGTACATGTATTTGTTGTTTTGTATAAAACTGTTAATGAACACAGCTCGTTGATGCAGAGATGCACATGTACCTGCCTGCTGTCACTTGGGGGCAGGGTCAAAAATATGTAGAATGACCAGAAAGGTACACAGCTTGTACAATCCCAAATAAGAAAAGGTTGGGACTTTATGGAAAACATAACATGTTCCAAAGAAAGTTGGGACAGCAATGTCGAAATGTTGCCATCTCCTCTCACAACACTCAAAAGAAGTTCTGGTATTGAGGACCACAAATGTGTCTCATTTAGTCCCATTCTCTCTGCAAACACATCACAAGGTTTGTAACAGTACAGTTTTGTCAGTGTCATGTTTTCCCTTTCAAAATTCTTAACAAAATTCTTTCCATTGGGGGCAGGTCAGGACTGCAGGGAGGCCAGTACCCATATGCTCTTCTTCCTCAGCCATGTCTTTGTAATGAGTGCAGAAAGTGGGTTTGTATATTCTTGTTGAAAAATACACAGATGTCCCTAGAAAAGATATAATCATAAAGGCAGCATTTTTCTCTAAAATCTCAGTGTATTGCACTGCATTAATACTGCTTTCCCAGAAGTGTAAATGGCATTACCCAAGGACAGTGATACAACCACACAACACACTGGCTTTTGGAACTGGCCGCAGGATGGTCCTGTTGTGTTTTTAATCACTAGCACAGGCAGTCAATTTCTAAAAATAAAAAAAAAAGATATTGATTTGTCTAACAACATTAAATATTTCCATTGTGTGATGGTTCATTCCAGATACCTCCAAGCCCAGAGAAGTCAATGCTGCCTCTGGACAAAGTTAACATAAGCCTTCTTTTTTGCACAGTAAAGTTTTTTGGGGCATGTGAGAATATAAATTTCGATACAAAGTTACAAGTACTGCTTTTGAGCTCCTCAGTGATGGTCCCCTTGTGGTTAAAACTAACCTTTCAGCCAGTCAGCATTCAACTTCCACATAGCATCAGTGTCAAGTAGTACTGGCATACAAGTGTGCATCTCTATATCGATGACAGTGGCTAAATTACCATTATCCCTCAATCTATGCGAACTAAGACGTACATAAAGAGACACTGACATGCAGTCATAAACCAAGCTCAAGCTGTTCGTGGACTGAGAAGGTTCATTATTAAAAGACCTCTATTTCCGTGGTTCACAACTAGACAATGTTCTCCCTTTAGAAACCCCATCTAAGCTCACAAAAATATTCCTAAGCTTCCAAATCTCACAAAGCAGAAATATGAACACGGTGCACATGAGCAATTACAATACAAACACACATAGCTTTTGCTTCAAGGCCTGACCGCTGGAGCAGCACATCTGCCCCAGGATCAGATTCTGTGTGGGGGAACTGTATCCACATCCTGACAGGAAGCAGCTCACAGAAGGCTGAAGGAGCACGGTCCTGTTGAGGACCAACTGCTGCTGTTTTGTACTGCAGGCTTGCTACGCCACATTGCACTCTGACCTCACAGCAAAACACTTAGATTCACACAGATCTTCCACTGCCATATAAACTTTCAAACCTGTAAAGGAAAACTTCAGCATGTTCTGTTAAAGACATTCATATGAGCTTGTAATCACAGAACAGATAAAAAAAAAGGTTCCTACACAATTTCACAATTACTTTTTCTTTGAAACTCCTTTATGCATTTGTAACCAGCCATAGAAAAGACACACTTGCCCTTTAAAAACACAACTAGTAGCTCTCTAAATGGTCCCAGTAATCCTGGCATTTTCATTTGAAGATTGCTGCAAATAAAAACACTGTACTGTATGTAAAACAGCTCCCCTGTCACTCTTACCAATTATACATGTCTGTCAAAGTGACTTAAGTGCTGTAACAGAACTTGTTGTTGGTTTTCTGTATTTTTCATTCTTTCTTCTAAACACACCATCAGTCATGTCAATGTCATGTCAGTTTTGTTCTTTTTTGGATGTAATGTCTCCATTACTGGTAGTAGTGGAATCAACAGCTACAAATGGTCAAGACGTTACAAACACAGACTAAGCTAAATTATTACTTAAGGAGGGAATGAGACTAAGTCAATGTTATCAACAAATGGAACCATCATAACAATTTTATCCATTGATTGCTAAATCTTCAAGTTTTTTTATTGCACTGCCACTGTGTGACTTGGGGTAGGACCCGTCTATTTTCTGTTCACCTCAACAGCCTAAAGAAACAGGTGGCAAACTGGCTGTGCAACTTAGATTTATGGTCAACCTCCCACATGTTTAACTCATTTGGGTGACCTTTTAAAGATCAGATCACAGAAGAAACTGAGGAAGCGCAAAGCAGCAAAAAGAGATTTAGCATTAAATTTTTCCAAGCAGCTCAGAGTTATTTTCGGCCACTATTGTACAGTTTGTCTTTACTGATACAACAAAAGCATAAACTTTGTCTTAGATTAGTTAATCGTTAGTGATACTGCTGGAAGACTGTAATAATAATCAATTAATCAATAATCAATGTTTCTTTTCAGCAGCAGTTTTAGCTGATTTGCATTGCATCTTCCCAAAGTCTTTTAATCTGTGTGGCTCCCGTCTCTCAGATCCAGTGAGAGCTTAGTTCTCTCTGTGTAAAGAAGAGTATAAGAAATTTTCAAAAGAAGCCTTCATCAGCAGCTGAGATATTTCAGGACCAACTGTGAAAGGTACATATAGCTCAGAGCCACACAGTCAGAATGGGATTTTACAGCTGGTCTTTAGTTTTGACACAATTTCAGCACAGCATGGCTTTGTAAAAGGCACAAACTTAAAGACATATCAGAACTTACTTGTTCTGATGTGAAGTCAATTACTTACAATTTTTCAAAATTACACTGTCTTCTACCTGCTTATTGAATTTATCAAAACTATCATTAAAGAGAAATCCAATCCAATCCTTATGTTGGATTTTCTTTTTTACATCAACCATTTCTTTATCTGTTTGTGCATATGTGTGGGCCCATATGATGGTTTCACAGTCTCTTTTCTAAAGTTAGACTGTAACTAATTATCATTTCTTTATAGATGTCACCAATGGATTCTCTTTTTTGCAAATTATTCAGACATCTTCAAGTTGCTTGTTTTCTTCAAACGACATTCTAAAAACGAAAGACAAATCAACCTTAATGCAAGGTTAATGAATAAATAAAAAAAACAGCTGCACATACATTTTGTGTCGGTTAACTTAGTGATTAACGGGGGGGATTTTTATCAACTTTTAAAGCTGAATTTCAAGATCTTAAGTTTTAGTGGTTGTTCAACTGTGAGACATTGCTGAATGAGTGATGTGTACCCAAAAAGCAGAAAATCCTCAGACCACAGCTACTCATATTGAACAGCTATCTCTGTCTCTTTTATCAAATTAAGCCAGAACAAAGTGTCATCTTCTCGAGGGTGGGAGCCTGTCGACCCCTCAAGCTTGTTGCAACCTTACGGGGCACCGTGACACTGTGGGCATTCATCGTGAAAGACAACTGGCTGTCCATCTCTAAACAATTCAAAACATGAACGGGGGTCTGGGGAAAGGGGGGCTTTGGGGAGAGTGAAGATGGGGCAGATAAATGCAAACCCGCTCTCATGGTAACCCCTGTGGAGGTCATGGTAGCTTTTGTTCATCATGAATACCAGACAGTGAAAAATAGAAAGATAACCTCACAGAAAGCATGACTCAACCTGTCAGCTCATGATACAATAAATAAAACACGAGAAAACATGCTCCTGACTCAATCATCAAATAAAGTACAGCTTCAGTCTTCCATGTAAAAGTATACATATAGAGAAATACGGCTTGCTCGAATGAGCAAAAAAATCGTCAACACAAGCATCAAAACACATTAAGTGAGATCCGGTGTCCAGAATAGTACTTACCATCAGACCTGCAGCTAAGCGATGCAAGTCCAATCAGCAGGAGAACAGCCTGCCAGGCCCACTCCAGAGGCAGCCACAACATCACCATCCTGACCGTACCAGCTTCTGTTAAGTCCCCAAGATGCTGTCACAGCGATCACTCCCGGCGCAACAGGCCTGAGATGTGAGAGTGGGTTCTATATCCTTTTCGTGAAACACTTTCAGTCTTCTTTCTGTTGAAGTGTTTCTCTGTTAGTGACTGCCACTCTATCTCTATGTACTCTCAGGAACTTTCCACAGTTGCTTTGCAGTCTCCAGCACTACTCCACACTGACAGCCTGGGAGAGACAGACATGGAGAAAGAAGAGGGGGACAAAAGAGAGGGGGAGGAGGGTGTTACTTGGTTGCTCTCTCACTGTGCTATTCGTCCAGCCCTTTTTCCTGCCTGGCTCACCACAGAGAGAACAGCTGAGTATATCCACACATGTCCTCTCTGTCTTTTGCACACACAAACACATGTTGCAAATTCTCACATCACTAATACACAGAAAGAAGAACACAACAGACACGGCAAAAGAGGGTGAACCGGGGCCAGGGATACAAACATGGGCTGAATGAGGTGTGAAAGGCTGCAATAAAATCCTTATGAATGATTGCCACAGGCATGCAAACACACGGCATGCCAAAACTGACATGGAAATTACAGCAACAACTAAAGACTATAAACTTGCAGAGCACATGTACATATACTGTAGTAAAGCCCGCCGGTATCAAATCCTGCAAGGCAGAGGGAGTCTGAGCACAGATCTGTTGATGCAACACAGCAAGAACCAAGATAAAAAACCCATGTTTGCTGTTGATCTGACCGAGTTATCCATCCTGATTCAGCAATGGTGCTCTGACCTGTCTTTTGCTGAGTGATATGTTCTAATCTTACCAGACATAAATCAACGTTTTTGCATTAGTTTTGTGTCAATTTACTCCTGAATATCTGCACCTGTACATTTTCATCGTCATGGGGATTGTATTCCAGTCTATATACTTGAATTCACAAACAGACAGAAAGCATAGCTGCAATTGTCTCCCGACTTAACAATGACAAAGCCCCAGAAAAGATCTCTGCATCGCACCCTACATTTGTCTGACAGTCCAAAGAAAATGAGTGCACAATACACAATAACACAGAAAAAGGAACCAACTTTTACCACAATCCTTTCTTCACATAATCTGTATGGGACTAAAGCTGTTTATGTGGACATTAATCTGCAACCAAGAGTGAGTTATTAAGGTTCAGGTGTGGACCGAATCCTATCAGTTGCTCATGTGACTCAGTGTGAGCGCGAAAGGGTGAAAACACATACACTTGTGGCACCACCACAGGGATCAGGTCATCACACGTCAGGTGATTAGAGGCGATTACAGCCCACACCTCCAAGCACTGGCTCAGCTTCGCAACTTTACACTAATCCAGCACACACACATCCAAACGCACGTAACCATTGAAGAAAAAGACAATAAAAAAGGCATGCATTCCACTGGGGAGAGATTTATGTGTGTTACAAGTTAAGACGATTAAGCTATTAGACAGATTATAGCAAGTCTACTTCAACACCTACAAAACTCTTACACATCTCCAGCATGGAAAAAATTCCACAAAAACACATGTTATAGCTTTGTAAGAACACAAATGTTTCCTCGAACTATTCCAAATGGTTCAAGGGGTGGCCAACAATAGCAAAAAATGTGGTGAAGAAGGAAAAAACTAACAACGACCAAATGGGCCTCTCCACCCAACACCTGTCCCCTCTTAAAAGTCTGGCTGGGTGGGAACTGCAGCTCTCAGAAGCTCCTTCTCCCCTCTAGTGCTCCACGAGCTGTCCTATAGCTGTCAGTCCTGGTTTGTTCAAAACTGTGTATCACATGTGATAAGTCAGCCTATTCTCGGGCATGAGTGCATGGGAAGCAATGTGAATGGGTCAGTGCACCTCACACATTCTTCTGTGTGCCATCAAATGCTCAGCGTGGAGCCTCTCCGGACCGACAGCCTACTCAGCCCAAAGGCCAGGGAAGGGGGGTCCAGGAGAGTGAGCAGCTCAGTAGGTGGGGGTCACCCCACCACACAAAGGGGTTGAAAGTGGGGCAGACTGGTTGTAAGACCTATTTTCAGTCAAATTAACTATCCCCACTCCATTTTCCTCTTGTCCTTATCATGCGAATTTCAACAGTAAAGCTCAACTATTATCTCACATCACATTACAAGATGATTAATACTGCCTGAGGAATCATCTTGACAGTAACTTAACTCAGTCATTCTGTTAAACCAAAAGTTTTCAGTAACTGTAATGAGAAAAAGACAAAACAGATATACTAGAACCGCATCACTATTCAAAATTAGCATTAAAACAATAAGCATAGTCACCATGACGATCACTTTGACTTCTGAAAAGAGACAAGTAATTCCTTGTGTGGCACTAGATGGAGCTGCCATAAGTAGTACTACCGAAAATGTAGAATGCAGCCAGACCAGAAAACATGAAATAGGTACATTTGTCTGCATGTTCAAAACATCGTAGTGTTACCCTAAAGGCACAGAAAATACCTTGTTGTTTTGTACAGAGCAGCATTCAGACAAGGTGATGCCAGCCTGTAACCATGCATGTATTGATATTTAAGCCTTTCCAAGAATGAATTTTATGCCTAAACCTAACTAAATGCAAATGACAGCAAAGTTGAAAACTGAAAACTCTTTGGACATTTTGAGCTGTGTATCTATTATACATTCTGATGCGTAAGTGCATATTTCAGAATTTGGATTTTTAGGGAAATTTATGTTCTCCACCAAGTCAAAGAGGCGTCCTGGACAAAAACTCGCAGAGATATCAATACTTGCCAGAAGTAAATGTGACAAGTCGTAGGTCGCCTACCCAGCTTTTCTAATCAGAAACATAGTTTGGGGGTTCATTTTTTGTGTGATATTGAGACACCTGACAGAAACTGCATTGCAAATGTGATAAACATTTGAGAATTTTTTTTGTCCTCTTAAATGTAAAATGTAAAAATGTAAAAAATACATCTTTCTTGTGTTCCTTGTCTGTGACTGACCTTTTAGTAGAGTTGGCGACATATTACTTTGGCTCCTTTAGACTGGGAGGGATCAGTGGGGAGTCGTTAAGCTCTGAACTTATATGCAGTTTGTTTTGCAGATTCTGTATCATCCACGCTCTGCCCTTTAACTGTAAGAGATTAATTGATGCAGCTTGGCTGCTTGAAATAATCTCTCCATTTCATAAAGAAAACATTTTCCTCTGAAACAGAGCTTACACTAATACTAGTACTAGTATTACAATGTACCGTGGAAATTAGTCAAGTTTTTTCTTACAGAAAAGGCATTCAAATGAGTAAACACACCTTTCATCACACAGCAAGAGGACTGAGATGGATGACTGTGAAAAATCACCACAAACCTGTGAAACAAAAAGCCATAGGAGAACACAGATGATGAAATTACCCTGAACAGAGATGGAATGCGTATCGTGAACAATGAATCTGCTGGGGCCAAACTTACCCTCAGCTCTGTGAAATCTGAAGGATTTTCAGTAGCTCAGAGTTAAAACTCCTGTCACTGAATCCTGGAAATAAGCTTATTACCGTGGCAACACAGCTGTCTGCCCCAAATGGCCCAACCGGCCTTCAACGGTCAATATCTTCATCATCTGGCAACACAACAAATGAGCTTGATATCTTTATTGAAGTATCAGAAAAAATGGCACCCATTTTGTGCTACGAAGCAGACATAGCATTGAATTCTTTTTATAACTATAGCCCTTTCATTTGTAAATAAATAGATTACCTTGTTTTATCAAACAATGTATTTTTTTTCTCAAATTACACGTATCAGTTTTTTCAAAAGACATGGGGAATCACTGGAAAATGTGTAAAATCCAAAGATATTCAACTTTAATTGAAAATACTAATTAAATAATCAATTAAAAAAACATCAAATGGTATGCAATTTTAAAAATGCAATAACAAAACTGTTTAATTATGCTTTTATTAAAAACATGATCAATCAAAGAAGTAGATTTATATGACACACATACACAAAGGCAGTTCAAAGAGCCTTAGATAATGCAAAAACACAATTGAATGAAAGTAAGGACGGAAGAAGAAAAAAACGTGTTTCTCCCTAATCCATGAGTTGCTCTTGTAATTATCCAGAATCTCTTAAATGTCAATCTCTTCATTTAATGCTGATGATAGCATTAAATTCTGTTATTTGACAAATAATCCTAAGACACACAGCATGAAACAATACAATTTTAATTAGAAAACAAAAAAGCAAAAAAAAACTAAAAGAAACAAATCTAAAAAAAAAAACAGTAAAAATTAAGAAAAACATAAAAGTGGAAAAAAATAAAAGAGGAAACTAAATAAGAACATTGAAAATACATTTCTTTAAAGGATCAAACAGAGGAGACCAAAGCAAAATTGCAATTACTGTCAACAGTGCCATTACCATTATTTGAGAAATATCAATAAATAGCTCCCAAAATTGACAAAAAGTCCCAGAACCATTTAAATAATTAGAAGTTGGAGCATATGTCAGGTTTTCTGCTCCAGACAGGCTGCAGCTTCTCTACACTTAGTTTTGACCCTAGGAACAGAAGGCAAACCTATCCAAGATGATCTCAGCTGTCGAGATAATTAATAATGTATCACAAATGTATTCCAGGAGCTAAAATTTTATAGTTTCAGCTTTATACAGAACTACAACCCATGAGCATTTTTTACTTTGTCTGAGCAGAAAGCGTCAATCTGTTGCAATATTTTTTATTTTTTTGTTAAAGAGAAAGCAATAAGAAGCACGGGTAAAGTCTGATATACCAGTGTATGCTCACACATTAACTGTTCCATAAAACATTACATCATGAGATAATTGTAGAATCTCTTTCAAATCTCAGCCTGAAAAAATGTGTTCAGTTCAGTTTTATCTATATAGCACCACAGCATGAGTTATCTCTGGCACCTTGATTATTAATGTCAAGAAATTTACAGTTTGTTGGAGAAAAACCCAAAATGAACCCTTTAGCCAGAAGAAAGCTCTGACAGAACCAGACTCTGGAGGACAACAGAGAAACACCAGAAGACAGAAAGAGTTAGTGAGAGCCCAAACTACAGGAAAGAAAAGAAAGACCCTGCTGAATATTCAAAATTCACACAACAGTATGATCAAATCACTCAGCTGAGATGGATGCTTTGAAGTCACAAAGAGTGCTGAGAGGGAAGAAAAACACCATTCATAAAGAGTGAAAAGGGTGTCACAGCAAGATTCTCCCTGCTTCCCTCCCTCGGCCTGTCACGCTGTATCAGCCTCTCTCTCAGTCTGTCTCACTGTCTGTTTCTTCATGATGTTATGATGTGATATTGGATAGCACCGTAACATGAGTACTACTGGTGAATCATTTTTCTCTGCCAATACTGAGGATTTAAAGAGGTATAACTCATAGAACAGTGCAGTGGTATCATCTGTAGAGCTTTACAGTATGACAGCCCCTCATCTGAAATTTCAAACTGTATATGAAATGCTTCTCGCAAAAAAATATACAGATCATAGACTCAGTACCGGACTTGTGTGATAGCAAAAAAATGAACGCTTGTAACCTCGGCTCTTTGATTTCTAGGTAGCAAGAAGACATCGTGCATGTACTTGAATTTGCACCAATTATTATACATAAAGATGCACAGTGTGCAAGAAAACACACAGAGGCAATTATGTGTGCCAGGTTGTAAATGTTAACAATGCGTGATACACATAAACATTTCAGCTCATAGTGCCTCTGGTCATTCATGCAAACCAAACCCAAAGATGGCATGCATAGATGCAGGTCAAATGAATGAAAGACTTTTATATATATATTTTATATATTTTATATATTTATCGTGTACATTTATAACATGGAACTATAATATACACTTACAAATGACAAAAGACAGTCACAGTACTTCATACTGATGCAAAAACTTTGTAAATTAAAAAAAGTCTTACAGCGCTCAAAATATAAGATTATAAAAGACATAAATATTAATAAATCTCAGCTATCTTAAGAATTTTCAAACTTATACGGTGGGATGAAAGCCGATAAACAAAGATAACACCCCTATTTGACTTAATCTGCTCTGATGCAGTGTACAAATATTCAAACCAAGTGTATTACACGTCTGGACATAAAAAGTTTATGCCCGATAGTGCCAACATCATAAACCAGGACTACACTACACTGATGTTTGTAACACTTAAGATAAGAAATTCCAAGAATAATTAAGACACTTCTTTAAACAATGAAGACCAGTAAAACAGGCTCTGTACTGCTAATAATAATAAGACCACTTCATTATATGGCATTTGCCCATTAATGTCAAACTATTTTTGTATAATGCCACGTCACGTCATGCTGGCTCTGCCTTTCTCCGTGACTGCGTCTGCTGCTGTCTTAAAAACACAACAACAACAGCAATATTTACATACCAACACTGTCATCTGAACACAATAAGCTTCCTGAAGCTAGCTGCTACGGCAGGCCTGTGTGAAAAGAACAAGCTTTCATGGGAATCTAACATGATCTTTGTTCAAAAGGCACATCAGACTCAGTTCCTTTTTAATTAATTTACTAAACCTCCCATGATTAACATTTAGACACAGCAGGAGGGCTTCCTCCTACTTAAACTGTGTTGGAGGAAGTATTCACGGGTATCTAAATATCTACGCATCTTTACCTACATAAGATACCAGACTGTAAAAGTTCCAGTCGCAAGATAAAGTGCTGCATTAAAAATGTTAAAGCAAAAGCATGCATTATCATGAAGATGTGCTTTAAGATGAAGTAAAACAGAAAACTATTACCTGCAGCTGCTACACCGTTACATGCAGAATATTATGAAACTGTTATTCAGTTCAATTCAATTCAGTTTGATCTATTAAGCACAAAATAACAAAAAATGCCATCTTAAGGGACTTTAAAGATACAGTTACAGATACAGGTTTTTATTAGTCTTGTATTAATTGTGAGAGCAAGATTTTATTCTTGTAGCTGATTATAAAGCCGGGTCTAATTTAAACCTGCTTTGTGTTCAACTGTAACTGATGATTACTTTGCACGTTGTAGTGATTCAGATGGCTCTATTATCATAAAGTATCAAGGGCACTGCCTTACAAATCGCAATTTTAACTTCATATAAGAGTTTAGGCAATAGATAGAGCAGTTGTGTGGACTACTATGAAAAGTCTTGTTATTTATTCATAACTTTTTTGCATTACACTGCCTTCTCGCAGTTTAAAAACTTTCAAACATACATGCCTAATTTTCTGTTCAGTTGTTTCACATTCAGGATAATAAATTAATTTTATTCTGCTACTGAACAGCTGTGGTTCATTTTACTGATATGCAAACATGAGATTCAGGTTAGCTGAAAGAACCTGGTCAGATTTCCTCAAGACTACTAATAAAACGTACAAACAAAAACCTGAAATCTTTTAGACAATGACGTTTTCATCTCTTTACACTGAAGCTCATTAAAGTTGCAATGAGAATGCGCAAGGTCCTCTCCATGAAGCGCCTGATAACCTGCAACACACCTCTGGTGCAGACTTTTAACTCCGAGCATAGCAGTTACTAAACAGCCTCACAACCAAAGAGATGACAGTCTGGCTCTGAAGGTGCCATTAAGAAAGTGATTTTCCATGGCCCAGACAACAACACGAATCAGCAATAATTCCCTCACAGCTGTTTCCACTTATATTTTGGCCCCTGTGGTCACTTTATCTTGGCATCTTATCTAAAAGTGTGCTCTCAAATTACTCTCATTCAACTAAAATCGACATTTTGGTGAAATAATAGAGACAAGTGGTGTGTTTACCCCTAACTAATAATTAATTTGACATGACTTTGACATAACAGATTATTAGTCTACATACAATTAAGCTCAGCTTGAGCTCAGTTACTTAAACAGTTAAGTACAGTATCTTATGTCTAATTATTTTCCTTTAATGACAATGAAAAAAATCATTTCAGTCAAAAATTACCAGCAAGTTTTGCAAAATAATACACATTGCATCTCTCTGTGTAGACAGGAAAAGGAAAAGGTCCTCTCAAATCAAAGAGAAACGTTAGAGGAGATTTTTATCAACATGGCCTTTGTGCAGGGGGAATTGGCAAACTGAGACTTTTCTTGCCAAGTCATCCAGGAGCATTTAATGAAGGGATTGTTGTTGAGGGACTGCTGGGCTGCACTGGGCAAACGCTGCGAACCAAAGGGTCTAATTAAGGGGTTCCTCTGACGGTCAGACAAAGCAGACAGCAGGGGTCAAGACGCTCGACCACAAACTGGCTGTGACCCTCACACCTGCCTGGTTGCATTACACCTCAAAGTGTCTGTGCACAGTGGACATCCTCACACTGACACGTCACCACCGAACTGAAGCCTTACCACACACCGAAATGCATGGTCATTCACACTGAAATGGCAATACTTTTTTTCCCACCTATTTATGGATAGAAATACTTTGACTTACTAAACTCCTACACTACCAGATGTTAAGAACTTTAAGAGAAGCCTGGCAGGCTGCAAGGACCCCCATTTGTTAGAGAGTGTCAAAAGTTCGTGCCCTTCTTTCGGTTCTCACCCTGCAAAAACAAAAAGATTGCTTAGCCCCTGAGCTACAGCCCCGCCACAAACAAGACTGATTGCCACAGAGTGACTCCACCTGTCTCCCACTCCAATTAGTCATGCTAGCCTCTAAAAGGATGATTAACCAGCAGAGAGGGGTTACATAGGGTCAAAGAAGTGAACAAAAAAAAATGCAAGAAAAGCATGGAATGTAAGTACATGTTCATTTCTGTGAGGAGCGTGAAGGATGAGCAAACACAACAGTTCAAATGAGAGCCAAGTGTCTCAGAACTAAAGCAGAGGCAATTGGTGAATGCTAAAGTTTAGTTTTCAGACAGACATGAAGCAAGTCTCCCAAAACACTTAGTCCCTCTAAGGTTAATGAGTGGGTGTAATTATTTGAAAATGATGTATTTTCCATATCACATGCTCTTAAACAAGCAGTAATTGTGTGTGTATGTGTGTGTGCACTAAGCATGTGGAGAAAGCTGCAAGAAATGTTAATTAAAGCTTGAAAACCAGGCGAATCTGTTAAAAACAATATGAAGTTGAAGATCTAACTGAACACAAGGAATAAATGAGGGTGTGGTCAAAAAACATCAACCACTTTAATTCTTTGTAACAAGCTTTCTGAATATTTCAAAGTAATCAAGTTTTTGAATTGCTCCAGGTAATACATTTTATGTGCCATGTCAAAATTTTTCCCTTTTCAGAAGGATAACTATGTCAATGAAACTTAAAGAAAACAACGCTGCCAGGACAATGTAGAAGGTCTCTGATAAACTAGAGCGACAGACAAAAGTCACACAGGTCACAAGATGCATAATAGCTCTAGAAAGTTTTTTGCTTTTTTTTCTCCTTTCGCCCAAGACAGACGGAAACCACACAATACAGACTGTACAAGACACGATTAGGATAGTTACCACCTGCACTGACAGTATAGCTGGAGAATTAAAAGGCCTGAATGTTATTTATGATGGCATTTGCACACTGGGCCCTTTCTAGCACACTTCCTGCCCCTGGCTGTAGTATTGCTTGAATTAATGAAAACCGCCTAACCCTTGGAGCAGATACTGACTGCATTTATGCACCTCTCTACGGACCAGTTGACATAGACAGGTGGGGTTTAAATGGCAAATTAACTGCCTATAGAGCATCCAGAAAGAATCTGTTCATTAAGTCAGACGCTTCAAGCCATTCTGATTAATGATGTTTGGACAAATTTCAGTTTTAGTGCTTTATATTTCAGAAACCGATTAATAGAAGGGGCTGATTCTGTGCCTTTGGTCAAACAACCTGCTCTGTGTTGCAGGAGTGTGATTGAGAGGGAGTGTCGGGAAAGAGGGAGTCTTCTGTGCATATTTTCCATGTGTGCCCTTGCCCCTCCCTCAGCTGTAGTGCTGTTGAAAGCTCTTTTGTGTGTTTGTGAGTGGTGTGAAAGCTACAGTGAGAACAGTATACACCACATAATGCTGGGTCACCAGCAGTACTTTAATGGCAAAGCAGTGCTTTACTCGGTGGCTTCTTTGATCTGAAGAACTATTTTTATAAAGAAAACATGTTGCAAACTGAGATGAAGATTTTTCAGCTTCTATCCATCCATACAAAACACATGATGATCAAATACAGTTAAAACCAAAATGATCTGAGAAGCAATAAAAGACAATAGAGAGAGAAATGAATTACCATAATAGCCCCATTTGCATGTCTCACACTTATTAAGTTAAACAATTGCTTTAATGAGTGAATGAAATGAGGTGTTAGTTTTCCGGACAGATGAGGACAGTGGCTAAAACATGTAAATCTCACAGCTGTTGTTACTTATTAAAGTTCTTTTTCCATGCTGGAGTAAATGATACCCAGTGACCTCTTCTTCAATTGGGCTTTTTCTTTTCTTTTTTTTACCATCTGCATCAATTCTGCCACATTGAGCAGAAAGCAAAGCCAAGTAAGATTTTTTTATCCAAGCCCCTCAACAGAAAAGAGGTCACTGCAACCTTCTACATTTTAAATACTGACTGTGTTACGAGTAGGGCAGTAACATGCATGGTCTCGTGTTATCCAAAAAGAAATATTTGATGCTTTTTACGCATAAATATTTCTTCACACTTAATTATCTTTCTCTTAAAGGAAAGTCTTGTTTTTGCATCCTTGCATTAAAAAAAACCCCACAAAAACCGCAAAATGCATACGAAACTTAAATTCGTCTTAAATTGGTATATGAAAAAAACACTCGTAATTCCTCTGTCTCGGCACTGTTCAGCTGTGTAACAGCATATTACTCAACTCCAGGAAAGTGAAAATGAAACAGGTTAATGTACTTTTCTTACTGTAATGCATCAAAATGTCTGATTGTCAAGAAGTAACACTACAAACCCCACAAATATTTTCACTAATGCTTGCTAATTACACCTCTGTTCAACAGCTTAAAGCCGGGAAAGCTGTTCGGGGAATTAAATGCTGTCAACAAACTTTGATAAGAATGGCCTGGTTAGCAATGGGCACTGGAGAAGCATATACATTTCAATACAGCAGAAGTGGATGAACAACAGTAAGTGGGTTTTCTTGGGTATTCCGGCTTCATCCCACAGTCCAAATAGGTAAATAGGTTGTTCTGAATTGAGAGGATATGGTTTTTTGTTATTGTGTTGGTCCTGCAAGAGGCTGGCAACCTGTCCAGAGTGTACCCTGCCTCTCGCCCGATGCCAGTTGGGATAGTAACCATTCTTTGAGGAGATCCAATATGGCTTTTAAATATTCCTTTAAATTTTCTTCTTGTTCTGCCAGTGTGTGTATAATCAGTAGTGCTTAAGAGTTTTTTGGTATGTATAGCCTGGTAGCGTAAATCGGCTACAACTATGGTACAACACACTGATAAAGTGTATGAACCGGATACAAAGTGAAAACGTATGAAGAACAGAAGGTCTAAAGGTGGAAACAGTCTAATGGGAAGCTTCTGCCAATAAGTTTCCAGTCTTTACAGCCAACAGAGAGAGTCAAGAGAGCAAAAAACAACCAAATACAATCATTTGCAGAAATTCTACACTTTTCCATGAAGTCAGGGTGGTTTTACTAGTCTGTTCGGATTTAAGGCCTTTTCGTGTTGTAGGGAAAGTAGCACACAATGATGATTATAGACTGAAAAAAGAAGGGATGCTTGTGAGTTTTAAATATTCAATAATCTAAAGATCAGTTGAGGCAAAGTTAATCATTTTAAGTTAACACTATTTCTAAATGATGCTAAATAAGTTTTTGGTATTTCTTTATTAGAGAGTCTTGTATGCCAATATCTTTCAGAAGCTGATTGTGTTTTTAATGATTCCCTGTCCAGGCTGAAATGTCTACACACTGATTTACAATTATTACCCTCTATTCATCCCTCTATCTCAGATCAATTCATTATTATTATTCATTATTTTAAAAAAATATATGAAATTTTACATTTAAAGGTTTGTAATTGTAATCATACTGTTCTTTAATTTTTCAGTTAGTCTTGTCTAGTTTGAATCTTTACATTTAGAAAAGTGGACAGGTTTACTCAGTCACTTAAAAGTCATGAAAGAACAAATAAATAAAGTGTTATCATACTCCATCCGTAAAGTTGGCTTTTTGTAGGGTATTCCTTATTCCTGGAACGATGTCAAACACAAGATCATATTTTACAAACAGGAGCCCGATTCAGAAGCTCAGTTTGTCGTCTGCAATTTTTGTGGCATAAACCTTGTCTGTGGCTGGATCTGATAAAGCTCAGTCAAAGCTGGGGCCGCCTGGTTTTGTCTTCCTCCCTGTCAGCAGTGTGGGGATGGTGCCCTCACTGATGTGCACTTACAGTAAGTGAAGGAGTGATGTTTCAGAGATGGGTAACATTTCCAGTATTTATCGACTGCTTCGAGGCGGCACTGGATGACACTGCATTCAGATACATTAGCGGTAGAAGGAGACTTGACAGGCTATCGGACGGAATAGGAGAGTTGAGACGTGAGGAGGGCAGATGTTAAGACTTCACCTAGCTCATAGTTGGACAAAGATGCATCGATCGCAGCCCCAGTGCTCTCCGGGCTACTTCCTGTGTTTTCATTGCGCTATCATCGGAAGAGAGCAAACAACAACGTCAGGGGGAAAGGCTGCTGATAGCTCCCTATCTAATGTGCTCGGATCTCCAGGGAAAGAGATTTACATGGCATTGAACGCCTAAAAATGTATCTCTGGATGCCTCTAAATAAGCTACTGTGCATGTAAAGAGAATAGTAATACTTATCAAGCTTTCTCCCAACACATTTGTTGCACACATGCGCGCACACACACACACACACACACACACGTAGAGTTCACTGCATTACATGAAGTCTTATTTTAAATTACATTAGCCCAGACTTATTCCATTATCAGATATTCTATCTTCAGAAGCACTTTATATCATGTTGAGAAAATCCTTAAAAATCTAATCTGAAGTTTTGACCTCGTGGAGTTTTAGATGGAAAATACAGTAATCATTTTGTATTGAATATATTGGACTGTATACTATTGTGAATAAATTCGGAAAGCCCGCACAAACGTAAATGTGTCATGGAAGAAAATTTTGATCCTTTTGAATTACTTGGAATATAGTTCCTAGTTTCCCCACTCTTTTATGAGTGGTAGTCACATGCACCCTTAGTCTTAAGGAGTTTTTGTGTATGCGTATAGGAAAGCATTTACATGTGCTTGTGCGTTATTTGTCCATAATGCAGGAAATCATACATAATTGAAATTAAAGTTGTAGAACATAATGAGAGTGCAACCTCTACCAAGGCTAGTGTCATTTGAACAGTTTTATAGAAAGTGATCCATACTAAGAATTGATTGAAGACTTTACTCATTCATTACTTTCCCACAAAGTTGAGTAGCTGAGAAGTGCATGGTTGCTTATGCTTATTTTTGGACTTTTTAAATTGAAATACATTTCAATTCCACAGAGTGTTATAAGACCGGTTATAGCAAACAGGAGGCGAGGCGACTTTATGATATATTCACTTGTCTGAGACTTAAAAGAAACATGACAATGATATCCATGATTCTTTCCACACCACTGTACATGAATTATACTTCAAGTGCGCCATAATTTTACACAGATGTGAACCGTTAAAACAAACTGTTGTGCATTTCATGTGGTTTTTTACTCCCTCACAGACAGTTCATCACAAACATACAGTCTGTCTTTCTTTATTCCCACACTGAGGATATTTCACATAATGTTAGCCTTATATTAAGAGATATTTTTACAGCTCTGAAATTCTTGTTCCTCAAAAATAAATTTTGTGCTTGAAAAAATAAATATTCAGCTACAGAGGTAATCATTTTGATGTGTAGAACAGCACTGCAAAGTTGAAATATGTGACACAACATCAAACGGTTCACTGCAATTTTGTTAACATTTGAGTCAAAGCTGCTGAGACTAATTTGTGAAAATGCCAGAAATCAAGTCTCCATTTTCCCAGCATGTGTGCATTACATACATAAAAGCAACCAACTCACTTCTCCCACTGAATGAAATGTTTCTATGGAGGACTGCTTCTCCTAATTAAGGGAAAATGTGCCCGATTGACAAATGAGGCCTGGGTCAACCTGCCGACCAGAAACAGGATTTTCCTGCCAAGACTGTGAGGCCCCTGGCTTTCTCATCAGCCATGCTAGCAGATGGTTTAACACTCACTAAAACCTTTTTTTTCAGGGGAAACAGGGACGTCTCATCTGCTTTTGTTAGAGCTGAGGGAATTATAGCTGAGCGGCCCCCTGAGTGTATAAAAGCAAAGCAACAAGTTGGATTACTGTACAACAGGAAACAAACAGCGAAAAAGTGCTGCATGTGAGAATGCAAATATCTGCAACATTTTGCCCTGACTTTTTGCAGATATCGACATAGAAAAACATATGACAGGAAAATCCGACAACATTCTGATTATTGTGTTTACATGAGTTGCTTATAAGGACATTCCAATAATGTTCCTGCTTATGTTTCACAGTGCAAGTTCAGACTAATTACTCAGGCCTGCAATACGTCCACCTGAGCTACTGTTTGTAATTCAAAAGCATTACAAACTTATTCATTAAAACGTGGAGCTTTTTTTGTTGTTTTTGTTGTTCTGAGACAACGTGTGTCGTCTCTGTTTTCCCCACCCTGTTCTGCACTGACCTTACTGGAGCCTTGGACATGTGTCATAAAAAAGCAATGTGTGTTTCCAGATGCTACGAAAAACCATGCGCAATAAAAGGGTTACTTCTTCTTTTTAATTTATCTATTTTTTTCCTAAGCAAGAGTTGTGTGTAGTACTTATGCCAACCTGCAGTAGACAGTGGTCAAAGTGCTCTCAGTTTAGAAAAACAAAAACCAAATCCTGATGAAAAAGCCAAGTTATATATCCAATAGCTATGTGATATTGCCCCTGAAGTCCATGAATGTCTTGCCTCAGTAACCCACTTCAAGTCAGTGTTTCTTGGTCCCTCAACATTTGATGCAGATCTTTTTAATCAAGGCAAAGTCTGATTTAGAAAGGCTTTTGTCTTTTGCGTGTGTTAACTCCAATGTTGCTGGATGCTCTATTTCACAAGTTGAAAGGTGTACAAAAAAAGATTCTTTGGCAACTGGGAGCCATGAGCACAGGTCTTATAGAACTTTCAACAGCATTTGTTTCCCTGTACAATTAAATGAGCTTAAAAAGTACACGTTTTTACTCTTACTGTTATTTCTAATTGAGTGTATCCCCCTAATGTGTCTAAATTTCAATTAGTTATGAAAAACAAATATTTCTGTCAAATAATTTAGACTCAGGTCTAATCTGATCTAATTTCCACTGACAGGAACAATTAAAGTGCATTTTCCAATAATATTTTGAGTTCACTGTAGCCTCAACATTCAGAATAATTAATGGCGCCATGGGTCCTGTGAGAGAGGGACCAGCTGCGGGTTATGTCTTGTCACCAGTCCCACTCTGTTTGACACCTTCGCTTACATCCCTCTCTTCTGAAGCCAAGAATACTGTTGGAGCACTGGTCTGAGGACTTTTTGTGCCCACCCTCAGAGAACAAACACTAGTAAGACTTGACAACGTAACCCTCTGCCCATCCCCAGAGTGCAGGCAGTGCCAGCGTTTGTAATTGGAGAACAGAGCGCAAAACAGCTGCTCCTGCTCTATCCTGCATCTGCCACAACTGTGATTTGATGGAACAAAGTGAGAATGCAACCACTCATTTGGACTGTCAGTTCAGTCACACTCAAACCATTGTCCCCATCCTTCTCACTCCCTCTGCCTTTTGTTACTCTGATTCACACCGTTTGTTTTGTTAGGCCAGCAATTCCTCATCTCTCTGTTATAAATGTAGCCCATAAAAGCATTTGTGTGCCAAGTTAGTGAATGAGACTACTAAGTGAGTTGTTGTAATTGATTAATAGGGGCTTTTGATAACTGATGCTTCAGACAAACAGACCTTATAATTGGAGTAGACCAATATCTATCATTTGACAAAGTATATCCTTTGTCAGGTCTGAAGTTTTACACATCAGGATGCTATTAAAAAAAAAGTAATTTGGTCCCGACCAGATCTTCAAATTATTGTAATTGTTCCTGAAACAAAAAACTACCGTAAGTCAAAATGCAGAAGCAGTGTGTGAAAAATTGAGTATCGATAAGTTCTATTTTTGTTAAAATTCTCAGCAGTTGTCACCTCAGCCTGTTCACCCCAAGCTCAGACTGTGCAATGCTTAGAGAAATTGCAAACAAACAGAGCTACATATAAGACTCTACATGCCTCAGTTAGCATGTTAAATGGTCATGTTCATGACAGTACATCAAAAAAGACGGATAAAAGAAGGGTAAAGCCAGGAGAAAGCCTATTCTCTCTAAAATAGAAGATGGCAGCACTGCTGATCAAACCATCAAGACTACTGGAACAATGTTCTTATGACAGACGAGAACAAAGTGGAGATGCTTTTCCTCAATGCTTTCCTCTACATTTTGCTAAACATAAACACAGCTCAACAAGTTCGCTGATAAAAAAAAGGGTTCCTTGCAGTCACTGTTTCTATCATGAACTCCAAAGTATTGTAGAGTCAAACGTGAGATCATCTATCTGACAGCTAAAGCTAAGCTGAAACTGGGTCATGCCACAGGAACAATGATCCCAAACACAGCAGCAAAACTACAACATAATGGCAGAAAAAGAGAAGAATCACAGAGTTGTTATGGTCATCACAATAATGACAATAATAATGCATTATTATATTTCCAGCATTGGTTTTCCAGCAAGTTTTCATAAGTAAGATGAAAGTGTTTCATATTTTTGCTCCATATGCATTTCATAGTTTGAACCCTCAGGCCTTTTTTAAAAATGTGGTGATCCCAACTGCCTACGGAAAGCCTGAGGGCTGAATGTAATTTAATGATAGAAAACCACAATGTGCAGTACTTAATTCATAACCTGTTCCCACTTATCAGCATATCACTATAACCCTTGGTGTGCAATGTTTTTAATACTGAAGATTCATTAAAGCAGCTAGAAAAATATTGAGTTGACACACAACCTTTGGGCTCCAGTTCTTCTTTTCTTTTAATAAAAAAGATTTTTCAAGGAAGAGATATGACATTTTGTATACAGGGGCACCAAAATAGTGAATACAGTTGCCCAAGCTTGTGACACTCTTTTACTTGCTGTGTTTTTTATCTGCTTATGTTTTCCTTTTAGCATCCAATGATCAATTTTCTTCAAGAAAGTGCGTTTATTGGAAATGATGGAGGTAGAAGTCAGCTTTTACAGCCACATACTGATAGTTAACAGCATCTGTAGTTGATCTGCAGCCATTTGCAACCAAGTTCCTTTCATTTCTACTCAGATTCAAAGTTTGCACAACATGAGTCTCGCGTAAATTGCAACCAAAAGTTTAATCCTCACTCACTCTAGTTCTCATTCACAGATCCTTCAATACACTTTGACATTTTCTCAATGAGGTGTTGACAGCTGCTTTTCACGGCACACCTGAGCACCGCTTTGTTTATGGCTGCATCTCTTTACAAGAGAGCGGAAGGTATTTTGGAGAGCATTCAATACTCTGTCAGAACTAAGAATGCAGCATTTATGTGTACCTCACAAAAGATGTAACACTTTTTTCAACACCCCACTGTAGTAAAAACTGTTTTTTAGGGCAGTGCACAGTGAGTGCAAGATCTCACATGCTCATTAGCATTCCTTATGCTCTCATTCAACTGTATTTATTGGAAATAAAAGTTTGACTTTCTTTTTTTTTTTATCAGTACAAAAATGTTCACATGAGAGTGCCTAAAAGTGGGTTTTGCTTACCTTTAGGATGCTTTCGTGAGCAAAAATTTCCCCAACCTGTCACAGGATGTTTGCACTACAGCATTGGTACAGGGGACCTATTCTTGTGTATATTCATCTCTGCAAAATTTTGTCATCTGTTTTACGTCAAGATTTCTAAGCCAATCCAAATGCACAAGATTTCTAGAATGCTCAAATCTGTGCAATCAAAACTAACCCCTAGACTAAACTGCTTTATGAATCAGCTTTGTGATATAAAGCTGCTCAATAAAATAATGCAGTGTTGTGAAGCTTAGCATACAACAGGCTAATAATACATCATCCTCTGAAAATGACTTTTAAACTGGAAAACAAAATAGGCAATTCTGCCTATCTGTGAACAGCATAATAAGTCTACTATGAGTCATTAAATCTGCCACAAATTGGGCTCGGCTTCTAAAGTTAGCTGTGGTGAGGCATGCAGCATGTAGTGTGGCTGTGTGCCCATAGGTATAGCAGAGTGTCAGTCCACCAGACAGCCTGTCTAGCAAGGATCAATAGGGGGTTACTGACAAATCCCTCCCCTCAGACCTTGTTTTTAAGTGTCTAAAATCCTCAAGTGTTAAAAGGTTTCCCACATGAAGCCAGGAGATTCAAGAATTTTCCATCTGGGCTGTCAAACAGGCAAATTCATGAAGCTTCTGCTTCTATCCATCACACTTTAACATGAGCTGGGAGGAAGAAACAGGAAAACTAACAGAAGGTTTCAAAATCAACACTTCCTTGAAGATGCCTTCGCTTTGTGTTTGTGTGTGTTCTAAGCCTGTCCAGTGACTGCCGTCCCCAGGTGTGACTGTGGAAAAGAAAAACACAAGAACAGAGAAGAGATGGCTTCCACCGCTTAACATCACAGCAGACAGGGTTAACTCTGCAGGCTGCTTTGAGTAACTGAAACAGATGACTAACACAGTCACTGACACTTACTCACACAATGAGAAGTGTGAAGTCCTGCATGAGGAAAAACAATAAAGCAAACCACTAACTATTTAAACAATGGTTTAAAAAAAAGAGAGATGTTAATTACAAAATTAAAGAAGGATGTAGTGATTGAACCACTTTGAGTTCTTCTTATTAAATAATTAGTCCCAATAGCTACTGAGGAGAAAATGAGGAGGCAATTAAAACATTAAAATACTCATTCCTGAAACATTTCAAACTGGGGACTATAGAAAACATAATACGTTTTTGTTGGTGTTTCAGACAGCATTGCAACTTTAGTCAATGTTAACCCAGCTAAATTCAGTAAGGACATACTACAGAACTAACATTTTCACTCATACAGAGGCTTAAACATGTTGCTGCAATTGAAATAGAAATATTAATAAAACAATTTAAAAGGTGTTGCACAATCCAGCTCCAAATGCATTGAACTTTATTGACAATTGACCTTTCAACCATCAGCCCTTTTCAAGGAAAATCTTGAGGAAGGCTTAGCTAGGCCATTTTTTTTAGAAATAGCAGTATATTAATGCAGCGCTGATGAACTGGGCTTATTTGGAGTAAACTGGATTCTAACAGGATTATAAGTAATTTAATTATATGATTTGATTTAATTAAATTTTTATCAAACTCATCTAGTCTTTGTTAGGAATGCCATTAGATCAAATATGTTGCAAATTGGTGCTATATGGATAAACTAATTGATATGTTATCTGCACTATTATCGACACAACAACATTTAATACTAACTCAGTTTTCCTGTTTCATCACAACTACAACAACTACTTCTGTTGTGTATGATTGTTGTCATTGCTAGTGCTAGTGTTGTTGATTCTGCATTACTGTCACCAACTGGACATGCTGTACTGGTGAGTGAATCAGAACCCTATCCTATCAAAGAAAAGTCACCGCCTCCAAAGTCTCATAAATCAACCTGATGAGCAAGAGAGTCTTGATCGGTTTTTAGTACTTAAGCTTAGAGACAACACAGTGAAAATGTCTCAGCATAGGAAGTATGTACAATCTATAGAGGACTGTGAAGCTTTATTGCTCAGTTTAAAACATTTATTTTAAAAGTGAGCAAGAATAAATCAAATGCAAGAAGTTACACCATGAAGTAGCACAATTCACATTATGACAAGGCAAATCTATCACATTTCAAATGTAACCCTTCAAACGATGCTGGGTGAACAAAAGATGCTGGACCTTCAGGCATGACTGCTTTTATCATTCTTTTACACTTTAACAAACCAAACAAACACATTGTTCCTAGGCGCTGAATTTTGTTCCCGAAACTCACTGCAAAGAAAACTTCCAGGCCAGACAGCTTTTAATGTGGCTGTGGTATTTTTTTTTTACCAACACGTCAACTGTCTTCTTAAAAAGGCTGCTTTCACACACACACACACACACACACACTGCACACACCAAAATACAACATACTCAAGACAAATTACAGAAAAACTGTATTTCTTAATTGACAAAACAAGCACTTCAAACATTTCCAACCATTTAATAAGCATGCCGCTGAGTCGAATTGTTACATTTACTAAGCTAAACCTAAGAGCTTTTCAACTTTGAAAGCACCTCTGACAAACCATCTACAAGAGGGGAACACACATCTGCCTCATCTGTCAGCACATCCTAACTGAGCCAATAACAAACTCTGAGTTCAGAGTGGGGTAGAAGAGAGGTCAGTTGAATGGGTGTGTATGTGTGTGTCTGAGCAGAAGGGCAGGAGAGAGAAGGGGGAATGAGTGTCTATTCACAGCATGGATCTGCTCTACATGTTTACAGTCAGGCTTTCCAACCCATTGGGAGCCAAAGCCACAGTGGGCAACCTGAAACCCATGATGTCATCCTCAGAGAGCATGGGCAACCAGGACTCAGTGAGAAAGTGTGCAAAACCAAGAGTCAACATTGCACCACTGACAGGGTTAATTGTACTTACAGTTGAGCAGCTGTGGTGAATTAAGGGGTTCCCCTAATAAGTATTGCACGCATATAGAAACACACAAAAAGTGTTCACTTGAGGGTTTATAAAAGAAAAGACCGCTCCTTAAAATTCATCACTGTCCCTATTTGGATATTTTGGCCATATTTTTTATGAGGGCTGTCCTGCTGTTTAATGACATGTTACTCAATGAGCTTTGATGCTTTCAGCTGAATGTGACTGTTCCTGCATACCTCTGCAGTCATTCTGTTCAATCAGTAATAAGCTGTATCCAAATTCTGTTTGCAAACCATCTGACAGAGCCACAAGATAACCATGCTCGACAGATGGGGTTATATGCTTTGGGTCATGAGCAGTTCCCTTTTCTCTTGACTATTTCCTCTTTCCATCTCTTTGATAAAGGTTGATCTTTGATCAGTCCACGGAAGTGTGATCTGGAACTCTTCCAGGTTCTCTTGGTATGTTTTTGAAAACTGCATCCTGGCCTTGCTGTTCTTGAGGTTTGCTGGAAAATTCTTACTCATGACATTTGCACTTGATTATTGGAAAGCAAGCATACCAGCCACCTCCCCTCCAGCGTTGATGCTTTTGGTTTAAGGGCATTCTTGACTTATTGTGCAGTCATAAAGGGGTTGTCATCTTCAAGTTTTTTTAATAGCTATTCCTCTCACTGGCAGGTCACTACAACTTAAAATGAACAGTACCTCTAAAATCAACTCTGAGTCAGAGGTGAGCTCTTTGTGAATGAGGAACTGTGAACATTCAATTACTGGCCTTGCAATTATTATATGTTTGAAGGTTATAGCCTTATTTCTATTTTCATTGCATATTGATGTAAACGCCAAGAATTGACCCCTTAGTGTGGTCTATTCTTTGCTATTTCTCACTGGATTCAACTGAATCCTGAAACACAAAACCTGAGCAACAAAATATATGTAACTGTCAAACAGTTGTGGCCATGGATGTTTTTCTTTTACGCTGCTGTGACACATTACTGCTTGAATAAATAAATTTACTGTGAAACCTGCTTGTTTCTAAAGGATAAAGGTTTTTGCAAGCTTGCAGACAAGTGGACTTGAAGGTTAGAGATTTACTGTTAGTCTCAGGGGCATCCTGGGCTGCCTCAGTATGCTTTTGCAATAATATACTGTATATCTTTGGTCTGAGAACAGCCAATACAAAGAAAAAAGTCTGAGGGGAAATTATTTCCATATTGTGAAAATATTTACGTTTACATAGGTGTTGTCTAAAGCAAATAAGCTAACTACACTGATTTGTCTGTTATTTTGTTACATCCTTGAGCCATATTCAGTATAACAATTTTCTCAAAGTTAAAAGTCAGTGGAAAATGTGTACAACAAATCTTTGACTCTGAGATGTTGCAATAAATGCCACCACATGGGGAAAAATATGAACTCAGGTGAGGAAATGGAAGCGAGATTAGTAGATTTTCAAAGAGGCAGCATTTTGTGTACGTGTGTGTGTGTGTGTGTGTGTAAAGAGAGGTAGAGGATATAGAGTCAAGCATGTCATCACTTGCTATCCATGATGGATGGTCATTTCCTCACTTTCCACAAGATCTTACACCGGATTTCTGGAATTCTACAGGTGTAAATGTGTGGGAGCTGGATTCCTCAAGCAGACTATATATCTTCTATGTATTCAGACCACTTTCACTTACACTCCCATGTTGTCAGAACCCCTTGGTATCAAATTAATAAAGAGGAAAGCCTTCTGGAGAGCCTGCAGTTTTCAATGCAGCGAAAGGATGTATTTCCAAGTCATTATTCAATTTGTGGGATTGAGGTTGTGGAGTGGTGTATTTCAAACTGGATCACAATCTTGTCTAAACCATGACCAAGTGTTTTTGATGCCTAAATCCGACCAAACAGCTACTGAAACATTGTGTGAATGTGATGTAAACAGCAAAGGCAAAGGCTCATGTCTCCTGATAGTAAGCTTCTAAATTCCACAATCTCATCTCCAAATTCTTTGTGAGTTGGATCCTAAGTACAATATAATGTGATACTTCATTTATCACTTCAGAAAAAATGCTTAAAAACGGTCAAAATTGCCAAATCATTCATAAACCAGACAAATTCAGTCTGTATTTCTTATTTCTTATTTCATGAGCCATATTCACATTATTGGTGCAAAAAAGATCTCTTGGTTCTCCTTTGGTAATTCACACACCAAGTAGAAGTGGTTGAACCCTGCATCAGTGTATGCTCACACACATCATACCAGCCGCTGAATCAGGTGAGTGATGACAGCATCTTTAGTTAAAGTGGTATGTTCTGCCTGCCTTTGCTGCTGTGACTGCCTTCTTTGATGGATCAAAGCCATGTGAGTAGCAGATCAACTTCAACCCCTGATGTACTTTCACACATGACACCGATCACAAAGAAGGTTCATCAGTCCTTTCCTGATTCATCGGTTGGGTTTCCATTCACCAGTGAAGCTTATTATATATCATATATGAGAAGATGCCAGCCAGTCACGTGACTTAACTGTAGATCTACAGTGTGCTGGCCCAAAATGAAAACAGCTGGTGAGTTACGCTACTTTATCCTTTTTCAGGTAAATTAAATACCTTTTTGCAGAATGATTTTTTAATTTTCACTACTTCCATTTATCTTTTCTAATTTACATGTTCTAAATGTGAGTGACACAGAGCAATAGAAACCTGGGCACTGAAATGACACATTCCAGTTGTTTACAGACATGTAAAATGTAAAAATGGTATTCTGACAACTATACTAGTAATGTCCAAATGTTCCTCTTTGTGCTATCATAGCTGGTTCCAAAGAATTATTCAGTTGTCTGACCTACAGTTATTCGACAGTATATCAGTACAGTTGAATGACATTCAAGCCTCTGGGAACTGACGTTATACTAAAATCAAGCACTAAATCAAATAGCAGCTAAAAGAGATCAGTTCTGACAACACAGCCTTAAGCTTTGAAATGTTACCTTCCAGTCTCCCTTACAGTTTGTTATACTCTTCATCAAGACAAAGATTCAATGACATTTTGGACATTGATGACTTCCTGATGTCCTCCTTACAATATCAGAATGGTACTCTACAAGTTCTTTGTCTTTTTCTTAACAAATACTAATCACCAGCTAATACTAATCTGTTTTTTTTAATGATCTGAGCCGTTTCTATAGCAAAGCTCAGTTTGAAAGGACATAATAAATCCAAGTAAGCTATAATAGTGTCATTATGGCTAATCAAGTTTTTTGCTTTCAAGATAAAGTCATAACTAAACTCTATGCTTGCTTGATTGGCATTTTACCACTGACAGCTATTTGACAGGAGTCTAGCAGAAGAAAAAAGAAAAAGAACAGAAATGCAATCAACACGTCCACGATTATCAGTCTAGATGATAAAACTTTGCTCATTGCATTTACCATCGTCTGTGATCAAAGTCTGCCAAATTCTTTAGTTAAGTTATCCTCTGTTAGGCTTAGTGTCAGTATGAGAGACTGCAGCATGGACACAGCACACAGTTAAACAAGCTACGCAACATTAATTTGCCTTGCCAGCTCCACTGCAAAGACACACATGTGCAGGCACAAATGGATCAAGACAAGACATAGAAACAGATGTCCTGTCACAGTGTGTCTAATGTAGACAGACAGTGGGTGAGTGGGTGAAGAAACGATTGGACGCAGTGAGCCATCCATTCAACTCACAGGGGATAATGATGAACTTTGCTTACACTGGGCCCACAGTATAAACTTGCGCCTGTGGATAGTAGAAATACAGCTGCTTGGGTTTCTTCAGTAACATATCAAGTGAAACAACCGATCCAGAAAGAGCTTATACTTCAAAGTGAGCCTGCAAGTCTAATTTATGATGCTGAAGACAGATTGTGGTTGCACTTTTATTCAATAAATTAGAGTTATGGCATTGTTTATGAAGTACTCTTAACCTCTTAATCTGTTAGCATCGCATGTGTTCATAACACGTCATGCTATGAAAAAAATATAAGACATCGTGCTAAGACATAAAATGTGTTAGTATCACAAACATTGAGTTGTTTAGTTATTTTCTGGCTGGAGCGTCATAATTAGCTAGTGACATGAGAACAACATTGATCATCTCCTCCATAACTGTGTTTCCCAAAATGTCAACTTATATAAATTATTTACGTAATATTATTGAATATTTTTATTGTGTGATTGTTAACACCATACTAAACTATACAAAAATCATGGTAAAACCGCTTAAAACAATGAGCTGAGTAGTGAACTCTTGACTCAATTTATGGATACTGTTGTAGTTTTTAAATTATATTTAAAACCTTCAACTGTTTATTTTAGGTAGCCTTTTTAAATTTTTCCCCAGATGGTAATAAAGTGTTCAAACAAGTAAACTATGTAAATACCTTAGTCTGAGTTATCAAGCTTGTTTCTATTACTGGAATGCCAAGGGGCTGAAAATATTCAGTATGTCACAAAAAAAGGCAGGAAACACAAGGAATAAAAAAGAAAAATGCCCCCTGAGACAGATTGACCCCCAGGTTGAGAATCATTTAAAATGAACAACATTCTTGAAACTCAACTGAGCTTATTCCCTTCCTCATACATTTGGTTAACTTCACATGTAGTGAACTTGATGAAAACATACACACACTTGAACTGAGTGTGCCATTCCACACATGTTTACATAGACAAAGTCAGATCTTCAAGTAGAAACTCTGGCAGGCTTTGTCTTTGTCAAAAGATCCCCCAATCCCCTTCTATTCCTACACCCCCTCTCATCATTCTTACTGACCCCTGGGGAAGGTTCAATTTTAGGGAATAAACTCTAGCTTGGCTCAAGACTGTCTGTCTCCCTGTCTTGTGTTTTGCTTTGGTTTACTGCCCGAAGTAATATTCTTACTAGTAGACTGTCAAGCTACTATAAGAACATTCCCACAATACACTTGCGCTGACAGAAGATGAGTCACATCTTTCACTATCACTGAAACCTAATAACAGAACATTTACTGCAGGAGGACCTACATGGGTACAGCTAAAAGTGCTTATTGACAAGTGAAGAGCATTAGCTTCACGCTGTTGTTGACACTGGTTTGATTGATGCTTCATCCTCAGTCTGTCACTTGAGTGCTTTGGATGAGTCCCAATCAAAGCTGACTCAAGAAGCCGGAGTCAGGTCTGGGAAACAGCCATCACCATCCCGTCCACACAAGGACAGCGGCCAAAAAAACTGTGCTCCCCCTCTGTGTGACACTGTCAGCGTGACTGAGGCCCTACTGTCTGTGATTGATGACCAGGGTTCTGCACATTTCTGCAGCAGACTCATGCTAACTCTGTTGGCTGAGAGTCACCTCTGTTCTATTTAGTTTACATTACTCTTATTATTTGTCTGACCAACCCAGCTGCTGAGTGCATGTATGGGAGGGGTTTTTTCCATGCTCTCAGCTGTCCAGGTATGTGTAATGAAATCTTAAGTTTTGTTTTGAAAACCCTGGGAGTTCCAGTCATTTTCACATTTGAGGTTTTCCTCTCTGTTCCCCTATTCCCCCTTTCCTTCTCAAAAAGTTGTGCTCCCATGTATGGAACAGTCCACCCAAGGTTTCTTACTGTCTAATTTTCAGCCCTTTCAAAAAGTAAAAATAAACACAGGTTTTAGAAGGTGGGGAACACCCAGCATTTTGACCACGTTACGTAGAGAGGGAGAAACAGATCCTAATTGTAGACGAGTTGTATGTGCCATTGTGTTTCAACTAAGCATTTTCACTACATGTTTTCAATAAGAGTAACCCATAAAGCTACAAAAATACTGGCCTTGGAAACAAAAGTCACCCGTCTCCTAATTTTTTGGGTTATAAACATGTGCAGTCTTTAACTGCCCTTGATCTTTTGGAAAAGTACAACAGCACTACTGTTGTGTTGTCTATAGTGCACAGGTGGATAAACAGAGTACCTGTTCACTAACACTAATGCAAACCCTCTGCTGCAAACACACTCACCCAATAAAAATTGAGGGAGTGTGTGCAAAGACTAAAACAAGGAGGTGTTTGTGATGAATGCCTGTTTAAAATGCCAAATGACTGCACTCGACTCAATATGCAGATTTTTCCTTTTTGTCATCTTACTTCGAGTGTGAGTAAGTATGAACACAAGAATCAAAAGCCTTCAATCAGGCTGCCCATTGAGATTTTTCCCTAAAATTGAAATGACTGCTGATAAATACTCTCTTTTCTTGATATTTCAACACATAATGGTGGAACATATCTGTGTTGGCAAGGGGAGGATGAAGCTGAAGCATGAACTCAGTTCATTAGAGAGATGACCTAAACCACAGGTGAAAATGAAGCCTTCTTCTCTTGTCTTTGGTCTTTGTCTATTACTCATCTGATAAATAATGTCCATACTGCAACTATGGACTTATTACAGAAATCTGTAGTAACTGGCAGATTACATTTAAAACAGTCCATTTTTATTATCATTATCAATATTATTATTACAAGATTTTTCAAGCATATCCATATGCAAATATCTGCATTTTCAGATTAGCACACACAAAGCACATTTTCCAGAATACATACTGTATATATTTTAAATGATCTACAAATATTGGCAAAGAAATTGACTGCATTGGACTGTAGGAACGAAACTGATTACACAAAGCAAAAATAAAATAATATGAATGAAAAAAAATGCACATAAACACCAGATTTATCCAGTCCACCATATAATATAGGAAAGCATTTGAAAAAGTAATTTTTCACTATTTCTTATGTGGGTTTCTGTGTTGTAGGATTAATAAAAGTACTAAGTATCTCACCTATGCTAATGTATAGTATCAATGTTATCTCATTGAGATAACAGTCAATAGGTCTCAGTTTGGATAATCAGAAATAAATCCTGACAGGTGAGCTAAAGCTAAAAGCTTCATAGAGGGGGGCCATGAGAAGATCTATTTTTTTGCCATTTAAAACCACTCAATCCTCAAAAATGCCATAGTAGTTCAAGCAAGAGCTATATATGGATTTTTACAGATCGTTGTTTACACAATTTCCCAACCATAAAATGCTTGTGTAGCAACTCGGTCTGCAATCTGTTCCAACGTGGCCCAGTTTGCGTGGGCCCTGTAACTGCCTGTTGAAGAAGTGGTGCAGTCTAAAAATCCCCAATATATCTCTCACTAAAACTGCTATGAAACGTTTGAGGTGTAATCCATCTTAGATTACTAAAAATTTGCTGTTCTCACGTTCCCCTACAGAGTAGCTTTCAGCTTCAGCTTGTATGTCAGGAATTCTGTTGATTCTCCAAACTAAGAGCGCTCTGACCGCTGTCTACCGCAGGTAAAACTGACTATTAATACACTGTCTTTAAACTATCCTCTGATCCTTTAATAATAATTTGTGCATTCCAGCTTTCCGGCATTCAGTTGTATGTGGCAATTCATGAGTGACTGTAACTCCACATGTGCCGCTATACAGAGGAAATCAACAGCTGTAGCTGCTCTTGAACACCTGCAATAACAATCCAGGGTGTAGCAGGTTAGCCAGCAGCTACTCTGCCTCTCTCTTGTAATCCGATCCAACCCCTCCTCTAAATTCTCAGAGCCACCAGTGACCCGAAAGGCAAGGAGAAAAGCTGGTCTCTTCTCAGACTGGATAAAACGCGTAACTAAAGATGAGGGACAAATAATTGGTGTGGCCAACTCCTTTCCCCCCTTAGAAGTTAATTTGAAAAACAGAGAAAATATAGTCTGCGTTGAGTCTTTGAAGGCAGCAGTTTGAACTGTAAAGAAACACATCTCTTTTAAAATTGGACAATGTGGCAGAGAGACTGGGCTTCAGTCAATTTTGAACTATCACCAACTTTTAAATACTGATATAAAAACAAAATATAAAACGGCACACTGCCAAAGCACTGTGATCCGATAAACTGAGACAGCTGAGTTGTTTCCCAAGTGGTATGTTGAGGCTAGACACAACGCAACCTTAACTAATTTACTTGAGAAAGCATGTAACTTTTCTTTTAGTGATGTCATCAGTCTTCTGTGCCTCGTGAAAATCAAAATAAGGAACTTAATCACCATTATAAAAACACTGCTACCAAGGCTTACATTAGGCTTAATGCCAGTGAGTAGTATGTATAGTAAGACATTTAATCATCAGCATTTCGACATTTTCAAAGTAACTTGAGATAGCTAATTGAGAAATCCTGGTCTTGACTAAGTTTTGACCAGTTCTGTAAGGACCACAGAGGGCAATGTATCTCTATCAAAACTTGGTTGAGAAATCATTCATTATACAACTAAGGTAAGCCTGGAAAATCACAATAATGTACGTCAAAAGCAAGCTCCTGCAACAAAAATAGCTGTCAGATGCTGAAACTACCCTCTGCAACTTGACAGACATATGCAGCAAATAGGGGTTGACAAGTTCTGCAAACGGACATGCAACATACAGTGACACGACTCAGTGTTTGTTTACAATATGAGTTTGGTTAATCCAGTGTTACAGCCCTTTTCATGAAGTGTTGACATGAGTTTGTCACCTGTCACCTGTTTTGGCTGGCTTCCTAGTCCTGCAGCTGATGCCAAAACCCTGTCAGGAATTGCAATGAGTATTTTGTGCGAGTGTTCCACACAAAGCAGTGTGCTACTAGGAGCAACAGAGGATGAAAATACACACAACTGAGCAGTAACTCCTAAAAGTACTGTAGAGGCAGCTGACAAACATGAAACAATGTAGCTTAACAAATTTCTCTTCAACATGGGTCAAGGTAATATTGATCAAAATGCTCAGAAAAGGGAACACTCAGTTCTGCCTTACTTGTTCCAGGATGTGACTGAGTCGTCAATTAACATATTAGAATTGATTTGATGTGTCATTCTGAGGGCAAACTCACTTGATACGATCTATGCAAACCCAGCTTCTACAGCCACTGTAGCATCCTCCTCATCTTCCTCTATCCCCAGGGTTTAAAATGCAAAACTCTGACATCAGTGCATTTCCTTGCAGACCATCTCACAGGTACGACTAAAAATGCTCTCTGCACTTTCCTGAATCTACGGAAAAAAGGACACATATGAAACGCATTTCACAGTCTGTCATCAGGGCCTGAGAAGCAGGAATAACACGAACAAGACAGAAATTGATTTCATCTGTTTTCCCATCTCCTCTCACAGTCTGAGTGGAACTCGACGTCACTTGCTATTTAGTGGACAAGCATGAGGTTCCACTGCAGAATCGGATACGGTGCAGAACACGGTCAACAGTAGAAAGACTTCAGAACAAAGCTTTTCAGATCAGTCTGTTGAGAGAGCAAACTGTCAGAGGAGATCTCAATAATGTGTTCTTAATTAGGTAAAATAGAGAACCTCTTCTTCACACACAAAGGGGGAGTTGATGCAGAAACCTCAGCGCCATAAAACACATTTCTGTGTTCTTGACACAATATTATATTAGGAAAATACAATATTATATTAAGAAAACAACAGCTGGGTAAAGCAGATTGGATTGTTTAATTACAGACTTTCCCTTTTAATTGAAACAGGTGACTTGCACTGCGACCCTGGGTGGTCTTTCAGACCTGTCTTTTCTTAATAACCCAGTAAATTAGAGCACAATTATGGGCTGACTTCTACCTGCCTGTCAAATATGTGTGTATCAAGGATTGGTAGAGATTCTGTGTGTGTCTATGCTCAATGTTAGCTCAAAAGACAATATAAATCAAAGGCCCTCACACGATGAAATAACACACTATTTTTCATTAATCTTTTTTGCACAACCTCAAAATGCATGCACACTGACACACAGCTGCCTTTTATTTGCCAGGATCCAGCCGCAGATGGCGATACAGTGTGAACTTTAACACAGAGATTCTTGACATTCTTTCTGGGTGTGAGTTACTCTCCAACTCAAACTGATGCTTGGCTTCGGTTCTCTTTACTTTCCGGCCAGCAGGTCACTGTCACAGAAGGAGTCTGGGCGAGCCTCTCCCACACAAACAGGCTGCTATTGTCTTCTCTAGGTACAGTATCACTATTTTCCACAGCACTGCATTGCCTCAGCTTCCCGACTGTGTATTACACAAATCACAGTCTGCATGCTGGAGTTGTGTCTTTATTGGGCTTATTTGGTTGTTTATGATGGGTCTTGTACGGACAAGTTCATAGCTTAATGCAAAAGTGCTCAAAGCAACAATGATAGTTGAGCATTTATTGACCTAAATGATCACTTGAAAAGTTATCGCATGTTTATAACACCTTTCTGTCTGAACCTTTAAGTACCCAGAGAAGATAACTGATCCAGATGAAATGGATCTCTTCAAAAGATTCTTAAGTTTAGCACAAGCCTGCAAATGATGCATTGATCTGAAGCAGGTGTGTGGAAACACAGGGAAACATCTAAAACCTGCCGGATAGCGGCCCTCAAGGACCGGATGTGGGTATCCTTGCTCTACACTCTCTAGAGGTGAGCTGAATACCAGCCCATCTCAGAATCACCAACTGACTTGATATGCAAAACTTGGGACTATGGAGGGAAACTGGAGCACATGGAGAAAATATATGGAGACAGTGGAAACATACGACATATATACAGAAGTAAGGAGACACACCTTCTTAAAACAAGGCTAACCACTACAGAGCCTTGCAGCTTGCACCTAAATCATTATGAATTTTTATTGATCAACTGAGCCATGAGAAGTGAAAGTTTTTTTCATAAAACAACTTGAAGAAAAAAAAACTATTTTAAAACAGAGAACCAATGTAGAAAGTAAGCAGATAAATTCAGAGATTACAGCAAACAAATTTTGATACAGGTCAAGAAAAATGAAGGAAATGGGAATAGGAGGACTTTTTAAAGTTTTACTCATCTATTTATTTCCTTTTCTTTTTTTTTTTAGGCAATAGGTTTTCTGATGCACAAACGATCAGGCGACTTCGGACAGCCGTCTCAGTGGGAAACATTAATAAAAGAATTTGTCGAACATTGTTAGATAAAGTTGCTTCACCTTTCAAACAGAAAAAAAAAGACTTTCACAAGCCTAGCTCTGCCATTTCTAAGGTGAAATTAAAGCTTCTGATAGTTTCTAGAATTTACTCCACTCCACGTGAAGTTGATCTTATTCATTTCCGGTACTCCAGTCTGTAGATGGAGCCTGTGTCTCACCGGAAACTTTAGAGGAGAAAACGCGATTCTATTATAGTCAATGTGGTTTATTTTACATAGCCTATCAACATGCTCAGCACAAAGTCAATTAGCTTGCCACTTTGGAGGCCAATTGCTGCAGTGACAGCATTACAATCTCAAAATAAACAGACAAAAACACACAGAATGAGCTTTGCCAAATACTATATTCATTAGAGGGGAATTAACACAGTCTTTCTGATCAATACAGCTTTTTGATTTGTGTTACACTTTCTTCAGAATACTAATGGTATGGAACATCAACCGAGACCACAGTGCAATCATATGTTGTATTTTATCAACAAATCAAATTTTCACAATCGATGTATAGAAAATTATTAGTTATGTAACCGAACGCATGAGAAATGTTGTCGGTTAGTGCCTGACAGTTAGACTCACCATACGACCGTAAGGGATCGGAAAGCATCCTGTCACTGTACCCAGCCAGAGACCCAGCACTCGTCTTGCACTGGGAAAAAAAATAAAATAATGAATAAATAAGTTATCAGAAAGAGCTCATGTGTCTGCCATCTACAACTGAAAGGACCAAGACTAAATTTCAAGCTCAGGTCATTTCCCCACTTTGACTTTAAGCCAATCATGTAAAGTACCCCTTCTCCTCTTCTGTACTTCGATCTTCAATCACCCCCCCAGTCATCCTGTACCCTTTTCTACTTTTTTTGCCCCTCTCTTTCTCTAATAACAGGATGTCTGCTTTCTCTCACATGGTCACTGACCTACCAGGCAGAGGGCAGACCTGCCAGAGGCTTTAAGTAATTTCTGTTGCCTCCAATAGTCTCTCATCAGCAATCATGGATGAAACAATAAGTGGTGCATCTGTACTTGTGCTTGTTTAATTAACAGAGGGCAGAAAGAAAAAGATTACTTCTAGAGGAAAATCAGCTGTGCTGTGCTTGTTCTTTCAGTTAAAGCAAAAACGTGAAGATGATAATGATGATTTTAAAGTTGAAACTCACACTTAGTTGAATTGAACAATTTAGAGTAAAAGCAACGACATTGTTTGGTTTTTATGTCCTTCAGAATGTCTGGGAGAAATCCATGACTGTTAATGTTATATCAGTGAAAAAGAAACCTTATGACTACAAGACTGAATGCTGAATATGAGCACAGGATGGAAGAGCAGGCATGAAATCAAAGTGAATGGCCTTTGGAAAAGTCATTCTTGTAGCAGGCCTTGATATTAATTGCTCCTCTATCAGCGTGTGCTCATAGAAGAGAATAAACTAAAAGAAATCAAGAAAACATATGATGCTCTAGCAGCTGGAAAAGATGTTTAAAGAAAACATGTGGGACTGAATCCATGACAGTTTGTATCTCGACAAAGTGTGTTTTTATCATTTATCCCCGTGCTCACATTACATGAGTGTTCTGAGAAACTGAAGCCATTTCAAACAAAAAGAAAGTTTCACATCTTTTAGCTTTTCTGGTAAAAACCTCACCTCCCTCCCACAAATTGAGTCATTACCTGTAAAGACCTCAAATACTGCTCCTATTGAGCTTGTTAATATGCAGCAAATAATCTCCGCCTGGATTGGCTTGACTCACTTCCTGCAATTATAAGGAAGGAAACTAGGGGTGAGAGGTCACGACTTGCTAAGTTTAGCCCTGTGGACAAACCCAAACTCAGGCCAGTATCTTCCAAGATAATGAGTATTTCTTTTTATGTATTCATATGCATTATAAAGTGAATGACTTAGTCTATGTGAAGGTGCATGTGTGAGCGTAAGCCTGCTGGTATGCTCAAAAAGGCAATGGGCTTTAGGAGGAGCAGGTTCCTCCTGCAATTCAGTTAAATTAAATTTAACGCTGAGGCATTCATTTTCTATAGCTGTATTTTAATCACAGTTAAAGAAAATTTAAATAACTGATACTTATTTGTCCTTCATTTTTTTTCCATTTTGAAGGTTCCATTAAACTATGGTTAGAAGTCAATGAACAAGTTCATCATTTTCTGGTTTACTATTAGCCTTAATTACACTACAGAGTTCTGTGAGGACTTAACTCACAGACATTTTCAACAGACAGGGCTGCCTTCATGCTGCCTAAGAAGAGGAATACTCACACACCATGTGCTAGCCATCAGAGTCAGAGAGCCCAACACACTGAAACACTTGAGGAAGGAGTCTGCGGTAGACCACAAAGAGCTGCCTTGCCAGGCACCTTCACTTGATTGCCATCCTGACCAAGCAAGTCAAAGGATGGGAGTTATTCCTGCCAGGGGCAGCACCGGGGCAAAAGCTGGGTGGTGGTCTCTTAACTCTCTCTGTGTTTAATGTTACCCCAAAACCTTCAATCAGCCAAGCCTCAATGAGGTTCTCTGTCTTGTGGAGTGTATGAGGGCTGCCGAGCAGTCAGTCAGCACCACGGAACCTGAATGAGGGGCAGCAGGTACCGTATCATGCCCTCTGGACGCAGATATAAACACAGAGTGATGTCACAGGCATCAGCTCTGGCTTACATTGTGATTAAATGCAGAGCACTAGGTTTTTGTGTTGTGCATTAAACAGTTCAATATTCCCACTCACCCCCCTGTCACTTATACACTTGCAGTTGCAGTTACACAAATTGACAGACATTAGCACTCAAGAAAATGTAAAATTTCTGCACACATTCAGTTCTGAAAAATAAACAGTAATCAGGAAGTGACAATAAGCGGATTTGTATAGTTCTTCATCTTCATCTGCAGTTAAAGTTGGCCCACGGTGCCGTTCAACAAACTGATAATTCAATTTTTGAGGTCAACAAGGACGTCAAGCTTCAAAGATATGGAGAATAAAGAGGGGTGACCACTTGTATCTGTATGGCAAGTGGGCAAACTGTAAGTGGAGATTAAGACAAAGCAACATGATAGCAATAAGCTCAAGAACACCCCAAGAATCATGAAGTGAGACTGGTTTATCGACCACAAGTCTTGTATTAAAAAATAAAAAAAGTACTTTTGATCCACGTTTATATAAAAATACGTCTTTCAGACTTAAAGAAGACCTCGATGCTTCATAACTTTAATGATTGTTGTCAGCAGCTCAAAAATCAATTCACTGCCTATCGATCAATAATTCATTTTATCTTAATCTACACACGCGACTCCCGCTTGGCTCAGACAGTCAGATGTACTACACGGCGACAACAGCACCAATTACTGATAAGCGTAGCAGTCACCATCGTCATCATCCTCATCCTCATCATCACACACTCCACCAATAACACCGTCTGGAGTCCCGCTGATCGGCAGAAGCTGCTGCAGAGCTTCAAATACTTCAGCTGAATTCTAATGAAGAGCAGCACGGAAAACAAACTCCGGAGCCCTCTGCTTTCACTGGCGGAAGCTGATCATCAAACCACAAGAGCAATAGCGCACGAGTCTCCTTACCGTCTCCTTTTGGCCTTGAAAGCAGCTCAACGGGATCCCAGTTTGTGTTGATTTGAACTCTTCTGCGGTTTCTTTAATTTGAACGCGTCCCTGTGACTCGCAGCAGAGTTTTCCAAGTGTAGGCTACCACGGGTTATAGGCTCGCGTCGTTCCCCCCGCGCACAGCTCCCACCTCCGACGTCTTGGAGAAGTGCACGTGAACAAACCCGGCTCGTGGGAAGATTACAACATATTACAGCTCAATATATCTTAAATGTGCGATTGCATGTGGTGGAGCTGCACGGTTTACCTTCAATATACACGAGGCAGCTCATGTTCTTGGCTACCAAGCTTTCACTGAATATTGACCGTTACAGCCAGAGATTTACAATGCACATAACAAGCCATGATGCATCCATTATTTTCTCCACTGTACTGACAATATAACAATAATACTAATAATAATGAAAATCACGATTAACACGCACATAAGCAGGTGATTTCTGTTCAATGTTTCGGGCAAGTGTCACGTGGAATTAAATAAGGTAAACTGTTATTAAAGTACTCAATGCTGTGCTTATGTTTCAAGGAAAACTATACAAAAACAAACTTCTCAAAATAATAATAATTTTTAAAAAAAACTGACTCGACTTTTTGGATGAATATATTATAAATGATTTAGGTTTATTGAGCAAATTCCAAAAAAAATAAATCACCAAAACATGATGCAACAAAGTCCTGGTGGGATGATCATGGAATGAAATCTGTCAAGAGTGGAAGGTTGAGAGAAAAACAAAAGCTTTTTTTAAATGCATTTTAATGCCAGGAGTGAAGTAAAAGAACAATTGAAGTTAAAACTACTTGATGTGTATGGGGCTATGAGAAAGTCTTTTAGAAGAAAAAAAACAACTTAAAAATCAACAATAAAATGGGACCTAAACAGTGTAGAATGTACTTGCTTTCATTTAGCCAGGATGATTAAATACCATATAACTTTAAAACAACAATAAAATAAAAAAATTATACTAATAATAACATTTTTCATTTAATTTCCAGAATATGTTGACCGTGTGATCCCTGCAAAAAAAATAAATATATCATCTCCCTAAAGATAAATAATCCTGATTTCTGAAGGTTGCACTGACTTTACTAATGCATAGCATAGCTTTCCACATCAAAATATTTTCTAGTATGTGACCCCGAGGGGGCTCAGTAGGTCACTGCAGAAAAATCTCTTTTGTTGAACGCAAACACCTCATCGAGAGCTCGAGACACATCTAGCACAGTTACAAAGCCCAGCCCCAAACGTGAGTCTTAAAAGTCTTCCTGCACCAATACAAACAGTGCATTTAAATGTACTCAAATTAGCATATTCAGCTACAAAGTGATATGAAATAAGGAATGAGAACAGTAAACTGACAACATACGACAAGAAAAAAATTAAGCTTACAGTAGAATCTTTGCCCAACCGTTAATCTACCAGAATGCACACGCAAGTGAACCAGATCCGAAAATATTTAACATCTGATAAATTCCTGCAAACCGACACTGTTGTCTTATTCGGTTTATATTCGTAAGGGCAGGTCAGATGTTGACAGTGTGGGCATGTTTCTTGCACAAGGCCTTGTCTTTTTTGGAGAAGAAAGCCTGACCTTCCAGATTAGTAGAGCAGACCTGTAAAGAAAGCCAGACATGTTTAGTTTAGAGAAGAGTTTAGTTGCTCACGCTGTTTAGGTAATTATTTGTTTTTTAAGGTGATTTGTTGCTGTGTGAACTGTCTTCTGAACCTACCGCACACACAAAACAGGTGTCATGCCAGGTGAATCCAAGAGCCTCCAGAAACTTATCCCCTGCCTCAATGGGGAAGTCACAGCCATGGCAGTTGGTCCCAAACATGGTGTAGTAGTCTGTAAATTAGTGTATTGATGATGTTACCCCATTTGCTTTATAATAAGTTTTCTTTATAACACCTAGCTTCGTATTGACTGCTTCCTTCTGTACCTTTTTCACAGTATGGCTGTCCATCCTCCATGTGGAACATGTTGCCTCTGATTGGCTGTTGGCAGGCTACACAGATGAAACAGGACACATGCCAGGTCTGTTTCAGGGCATTCATGACTTCCTGTCGGTAAAATGGTAAAAAAAACAACATTAGAAACCAGTTTCGATGCTGAATTACACTAATATCTGACAATGTGCTTTTCTCCAATAATTTTGAAACAGAGCCAAAATGTGAGAATCTGAGAGGTTTATAGGTTATTTTCTAATTATGAGCCACTGAATGCAATTTATTTTAGCCTCTTTCCACTTCATGCCAAAGAAATAATTCTCATTTCTTCCACAGTGACTGAGAGTGCAGCTCTAAAGAACTTAGTGAAAAGCTTCTACATGTACAAATAATGATTCCTTCTTTAATATATCAAAGTTATTAGTAGTGGCAGTTGCATTAATGTGCGTTCCTGTTCTTGTTTGAATATATACTATACAACAGAGAATCACATATAAACTCAAATGCACATTGACAGACTCAACAGCCAGCATTTTCTTTGTTTTTAACTGATTAAAAACAAAACAAAAACAAAAAAAATCACAAGTATTAGTTTCCAGTTAAGGTATACATAGGCAGAGGACAATCTGGTTTTGAGGTTTTGAACCCACCCCGAGAATCTTCGTCTGGCAGCGAGCGCAGCTGGGAGCGAAGAACTGCTCATAGCAACGCACGCAGTACACCTGGCCCTTCTCTTCCACAAATCCATGGTCTGCCAGGGAGGAGTGGCAGTGAGCACAGTTGAATTCCTCCGGGTGCCATGACATGCCCATAGCCACAAGGAATGGGCCCCTTGTGAGAGCAAGAATGGGACATAGGATTATTCAAACAGAAAGCTTCAAACAAAGTTCTTCACGGTATTGAATTGTCTAGTTAGTGAAATGTTTAATTTTTCCATGGTCTGTTGTAGAAATGCAGTTTCCCTGACTTACCTGATGACGTTGCTGCACTTGCAGCACATTGGGGTGCGCGTACCAGCTGGGATGTGTTCAGCCCTCTGCACCAGGGAGTTGAGGTCCTCTGGATGTGGCTGTGGAGCGGGGCGGTCTGGTCCTTTTAGAGCTGGACCTCCAACTTTACCAAATGAAGGAGTTGCTCCAACTTTAGGAAGACCTGAAGCAAAAAAAAATGGATTGGGTTTGTGTTTTCCAACGATCAATGCGCAACACTCCGTTGGGCTGAGTCACCCCAACTTTCTCATACAAGGGATCGGTTTTTTGCAACAAAATTCAGAGACACATAGAAAAAAAACCTCTCACATGTTAAAAATTATTTGGATATATTTGGATAATTTAATAGTTTTTTCTTCTTTCTCAGTGCAAAAATGATTCAAGATGGAGGTCACCACCCTTACAGGAAGTGCTTGAGTCTATGGTGATAGGGAACAGTAACGCTATTAAAAGGGATCATCTAAATCAGCTCAAAATGCAAGGTGAAATGCATATGAACTTTTTTATTTATTTACAGGATTTTTGTGACATCACACCTAGTCTATAAGACAATACTGTTGTCCAAATGGATGATAAATGCCTGAAAGGTTTGCTTGCAGATCTAAATGACATTTATATTTTCGATGCAGTGAAATTGTTAGTCAATAAGAAATGTGACAAATAAGAAACATTTAGCTGAATGTCATTATGTCATTAAAGCACAATCAAAACTAAAACTAAATGTTATGCAGTTACATTATATCAATGCAAACTTTTACATAAGACATATATGTTTAAACACATGGATGAGGGAGTAGAGGTGTTTCTAGTAATGCAACTTTTTGTGTAGAAGACCGTAAAGAGCCAGAAAAAAACCCAAAAATATTCTGGGGGTGTTTAAAAACACATGTGAAGGAGCTTCAGAAATGGAGAAAGAGATTTTAACAGGTAACCAATGCTATTTAGTATAGCTATAATTAAATTAAAGTAAAGTAAAGTATTAAAGTAACTCAGAACAGGCACAACGCTTCCTAGATTTGGTGCTTAATTGGGTCTTTAAAAATGGTGCTGGTAGTTAAATTCCCCACATATTTCATTCATGGGGAATAAATGATTAAATGAGTAAAACTGTTGTGTAGCACATTCCATTAATCAGCCCCCCTCCATCCAGCTACTATGAGATATGAGCTTGTTTACTTGAGCTCAAGTGTGTGTTAATCTGATAAACAACCAACAGAGAACCACTGTGTTCTCCTGCTTTCTCCCTGTGGTGCAATTTAGCAGCTATTTCTTGAGGGAAATACATTAGGGCACTTAGAGCATCTGTTCACATATGAGAGCATACTTTTTTTTTTGGTTATATTGCTAATAATAACCTGCGACTGATACCTTTCAGCAAATATTTACACTGACTAGCTTAGGGTCTTGTGGTAGGAATTGCTCTATTTCATGAGTTTTCACACAAAATAAAATCCACAATACTGAATTTAACAATCCATCTGAGTCACAGGATCTTGGGAAAAGCCAATAATCTGAGCTTATTAAGCGAATACCTTTAGTTTTTATGAAGCCCATAATATTAAATGTTTTAGTGTCAGGTATTAAACCTGCTATAAATGTTACAGCTTAGCAGCAGTGGTTTAGAAGAATGGAGCTGCCCTCTGTAGGCTAAAAGAAGCAATAACACATGGCAAACTGTGTCCTGGCCGAGGCAGAACCCCAATAATTTCAGTGGCAGTAAAAAGCAAACGTAGAGGCAGAACAGGTGAGGAATCCTGCACTTTGTATGTTACTGTACCTGATAGGCCTCCAGGCTGGAAGGAGGCTTTGTTCTGGGCAGCGGGGCTCTTAAATGGGGAAGCTGGGGCAACATTCCCATTTCTGGGAGCAGATTTGGAAAATGTCTTCGTTGCAGGCAATGTGTGCATAACAGGGATGGCTTTGTCGACTGCCTCACTAGGAGACAGATACACAATTCATATAAATCCCAACAAACCACACATACACAGTCTCAATAAACTTTATAAGTCGAGCCAATTGTTTTTCTGTCTACCAATACAAACATGATGCTCACTGTCTATGTTTCAGTGTTAATAATAATGGAATCTACCAGCAGATAAGCAAAATTAAAAAGCAGACTAAACCTGAAATAAATGATTGGTTAATATGACCTGCAGGCTAGTTCTTTCACTGCAGGCAAAAAATCCTAAATAATTATGGGGCAATTTTAAATTAATGATATGCACTGCCGCCTACTGTCCATATGTTTCCACAGTTAATGACATAAGGAAGCAATTACAGGAGGTGATGCCACAGTATCTGGTGTACATGTTACTCCCACTTGGTTCATTTCCTTCATCTTCAACATTTAGCAGCAGTTAAAAACCAACACTGTAATTTTACTAGGCTTTTTAAGTGGTTGTGGCTTTATTTCTCCTGAAACAAGAAGGCCATAGACACTATGATGCAGCAGGGGCCCGTTTTACCCTCTTGTTGCAAAATCTTAAGAATCACAATGTCTTTCAAAAGGAATAGAGGAGCACTAGTCTTTCTAGTCTATTACGTAAAAGATTTCACAGCTTTCCTTTAAAGCTGGGCCCTCTAAACATCTATCGAACTCTTTCCTTTTTATAAGCAGCCTTTATATTACTGGATCAAAGCTGCCAGCCATTGCAGAGAGGTATGCTGATAGCCATGGATGGTAGGAGATAGCAAAGGCTTTGCATCAACAAGTGAACAATCTGTAACCACAAAGTGCTATAGATTTAGTAAATAAGAAGGTCTAATGTGCTATCAAGAATTTAATTATGGTTTTGATTCCATCTTGATGCAATTTCTTTCTCTTATCCAGTGTGTCATGTATTCCTGTTTGAATAAGTTATAAAGACAAAGAAGAGCCACACCCTTCTTGAGGGTGAAAAGTTTAAACAACGCATCAAAAACAACTTCCAGAGGTAGAAGTGATTCATATAAGGAGATGCCTTAAATAATGCCAGTTTCTGAGTATGTAAGCATTTTAAGCTCTTCTCTTCACAAAATGGAATTGACAGGTCGACTTCCTTCGAGCAGACAAAAAGAAAATAAGGAATAAAAGACAAAGTAAAAGCAGTAAAGAAAAGAGTTTATTGTGGCAAAAGGATGAAAAGCTGACAAATGGAACTGCCAAGGTTAGTGCAGAAAATAAAGGGAAAAGACAGAGCCGTGCTGAGAAAATCAAAGAAGAGTACAGAAGAAAGTGGAGGCTCAAGTTCACACAAGAGACTACAGAACTGCAAATAAGCTTTTAAATAATTCTACACTGTGTATAGATTTGTACATATTTTCTGCGTGCATGCATCACTTTTACATGAAAATAATTACATGTTACCAAATAAAATGTACCTTACAACAATGTGAGCATGAAGGTTTGATTCCTTACTACAACAACAACTATGCAAGTATACAAAATGAGGCAATGTAATGGTTGAAATTAAATAAAGCATGAGACAAAACAAAGCCTTTACAACTACACATTTAGCACTCGCGCTGAAACGCCATGATGCCAGTCTCTCAGCTTGTTGTACATGTGTCCAACAACTTCTGGATCCAACTTGTTCAGTCTGATTTGCGCCACAAGAAAGCATTTTAGAAATGAAAAAGAGAAATGGAAAAAGTTGGACAGTTAAGAAAGGAGAAATATAGTAAAAGATAACGCAGGAAATACAGAAAAATACAGAAAATAATATTTTTCTCCCTATAAGAGAAGCCCACAGAATAAAATCTCACTAACAAGAAGAGCAAGAGCAAGATTCTCCTTCTAGCAGGACTGTTGTACCCACTTATATTACCACTTAATAACCACAGCTTCCAGAGAATGACACATTAATCATTTGGTGATTTGGTGCGGAGGACAGTCTGTGTTTTACTGTCGATCAAATCGACTTTAAACTGAGAACAGCAGTGGTAATCACAGCCTCTGCCGACTCTATAGCTGTCTCCACTCATCTGTCTTCCTCTGAGAGCTCTGAATGTGGTTTCTTCAGATTAAACCTTTAATTAAGCATGATCCTGTAGGGGCATAAGATCAGGAAATCAAAACTTAACTCTAAATCCCAGACCCCAAGACATGCTGTTGAGAGGATTTTGATGGCCAACTTTAAATTTGAAACCCCTATGACCGAGAAATATGACCGAGTCATAACAGAACTGTTGCTAAAACACATGCATTACTTCCTGCAAATGTAATAAGATGACACATTTGAAAGAACGAGATTGGCCAGGAAAAAACACATATACTCTAAATGAAGTTATTAGAAAACCACCAACCACTTACTTCTTTCCGCTGTTCTCTGGATTTTGTTCTGCATTAGAGAAAAAAAAAAGACCAATGAGAATATAATAAAAGATATAACAAATGGTCAGTGAGAATATGAACGGACAGACTGTTAAAACAATATTTCTACTGGTTGCAGCTCTACATCTAATTCAACATACTCCAGGCTCACCTTCTGAAAGTAAATTTGAAAAAGAAAGCGTAAGCACTGTAAGCTAGACATGGTCTATTTTCCAAGCATTAATTGCAGCAGAAACACCATCAAGATTAAATACTTTACATATCTCACACCAGCTTCATAAAAAGACAAAAATGCCTCTTATCTCACTTCCTTTAAATGAGTTATTGCTGATGTCAATTTGCATCTGAACAGATTTACACACACATGCATGCTCGCTCCTTTGAGATGGAGGAAGGCCCAGAACCACATCCTACTCATATTTTAATTAACAGATAAAAGAGAAACATAAAATTAATGGACAATTCTACAGAGATGAAAGCTTTCTTCTGTCATTTTAAAAGGAAACTATAAACGACTGTTATCTACAGTTGAAATGTAGTTTTCACAGATGGATAATCAAAGAGATAAAGAACACAACTCAGCTCTTAGAAAAAGTTCTAAGGAATCTCTGCCCTGAAATTGCAATCACATCTAAAATTAACTGATTTGCAATACCGTGCTTAGCTGTACAACACTTCCCAGCGATCAAAATCATTTCCAGCTAGCTTTAGTAAACACAGGTAATGTGTCTCTTGAGCAAATTCAATTTTCCTTGAAATCTGATGTGATCACCGTGAGATTGGTACACACCATTTTCAGTACCGGTCAGCTGGGCCAGGATGCGGAAGGAGCGCGACTGGGAGGTTCCCGTTCTGGGGTGCCAGTCCTCCGTGTCCTCAATCAAACGTTTCTTGCTGGCATCACTCGGTGGGGGCGTGCTATTATCAGGCTCCACGGCAGGTTTCCTATACAGCCACAGCAACCATGACATAGTATAAATATACACTTAAAACATTTAAGTTTCCAGCTGTATAGGAACATCGCTGCTCAACAACTAGTTTGTTACTGAACTAATTACTTATGTTAATAGCAGAAAAAAAAATTATTTACCGCAGGTTATCAATGTTACAGTTTAGAAAAGTACTCCCACTCTCCACTCACTGAGGGATATCATAGCAACCAACACACACAGTGCACGCAACACATGCATATTGAGCAATAAGTGCTCTGCTCTCAATGCAAATCTATCAGACTGGTGAAGCTCGTAGATACATGTTTCACAGTGGGACCTGACATCTATTACGTTTAAGAATTACCTCCTAGGTTTAACTTGAGGTGGAGTTCTGCAGGTGAGCAATGAGAATGTTGAGGACAATGTACAAAGACAGAAACGATCTCAAATCTACAGTCACGTAAAGTGCTAAAAACACTGTGACAATGCACTGCTTTGATCTTTACTTACTTAAGAATTTTCTCTGGCTTGCTAGTTGAGAAGAAAACCAGAGTAAAAGTTAGCCAGGAAATAAAGAATTATGAAATGCACTTGAAAAGGTCAAGTCATCGCAATGGCAGATAGATTATTAATAGTGAGGAAGTGAAAAGAAATTAGATAAACTATACTAAAATGGTGCATTTAATTAAATCGGCAACATATTAACATCAGTGTGCTGCACCACAAGATGGGAGTAATGCGCTTTAAACATCAAGGCTCATCTTTTCCAAAAGCAATATGACCATGCTCTAAAATGCAATGATATTTATTTTGAGTATTAACATGCACAGTTTAGTGTCCTTGTCCTGTCTAAAACTGGGAGTCAGTTTACTGCCAAAAGTATGTGCAACTTGTCTCAATGTAGGCGAGTGTTTAAAAAAGTGGCAAAAGTCAGGCTATTCTTAGCCAAAGCAGAATATACTGGCAGCGATTTTACTGGCCTTGAATAAACATACTGACACTAGTAACAGATAAGCCAGACAGATGCAGAGCTGAGTGGCACTACAGTGAGAAGCGCGAGTGTGCTGACAGCTCAGGGTGTAAAGCAACAGCTAGCACAGATGCACCTGAGAGAATGAATGAACATTATGAGCTGACCCCCACTGGGTGTCCGGTTGGGTTTCTGATGCTGATTATTCACAGGTTTGTTCAGACTTTGAAATAAGTGAGTCACGTAAGTTGGTGAGCAGGAATGTGAGGTTTGTGAGGGTTATCTCCAAGAGGTACAAGCATGCCTTTGGTAATCATAAACCATAGCAATGTAGAGGCTATCGTCACATTCCACATAGTTAGCCTGCTATTGCAGCAGCCATATTTTGATTCATGGCACTAACTTGGTGTTTGTCTCTTCCTCATCCTGTGAGCAAAGAAAGGGTACATGGAAAAGAATTGAAGCCAAAAAGGAGAATAAATAAAGCAGTTGGGGAAAACAAGCACAGTCCAAACCCCCCTCCTGAGAGCATGTGCATAAAGAAAACCACAGAAGCAAAGCATGCAGGTCAAGACACAAACACACACGTACACACACACACACACACACGATTAAACAAATATACAACATCTAAGAGCTGACAATATAAGGTTTGAGACAAAAGAAAGACTGATAGCAAAGCAATGCAGCAGCTAAAAAGATACTTTTAACAAATTGTTTTGTTTTCTGTTTCTTACTCTCTGTCATTTCCCACAAGTTATGAGACCAAAACCAGAAAATATTCTAGAATATCCCTGAACAGACCATGTTACAACTACAGATTTTGCAAAGTTTACAGACGTTTTGGTCAGTTTCACACATTTCAGCGATAGAAGTCCAATTTAAACCACTGTGGTGACTTAACGCTAATAAATCTCTTCTTTTTTTTTCCCTGAAGAAACAGAAAAGAAGAACAAGTGTCAAAGTGCCGACTATAGCCCAGTCAACTGTGAGCCAAACGGTGCGAAAAGCATGCAGATGAAGCCCAGTCCTGCCAAACTTTGCTCTGGCTGACTTGTTCATGAAATTTCAGTTAACTTTTGTACAAATAACTGCATTGCCTTTATCAATTTTATATAAGTATTATTATCTTTTTGGACGAACACATTTTTTTTTGCAGTAAATCTAATGTAACACTGACAAAAGTTACACAATCTCTTTTTCATTTGGCTTGAATTCAAAATGTACCTAAAGCGATGCTGTGGCCTTTGGCTTTACAACTAAATCTAAGATGTTAAAAACAACAAACGCTCAGTGAAATGCAGTTGATCGGATATGGAATATAGGCTCTTTGTGATAAACAGCAGGTGGCATTAAGCTAAAACAAAAAGACTGGAGAAAAACTAAGAGGAAATAGTGAAGGACATCTCTCTTATTTTCATACGGCTCTTGTTATTCACATCAATGAAACTTCCAATTCTGCAAAAGTTATCACAATCAGTTCAAATAATTGCAGAAAGCAATTATGTAATACTTTTTTACACATTTATTTGACTCTGGTTTCCAGGAGCAAAAGGGTGCCAGGATTTAGGACGATTAGAAACAAAGTTTACACCAAAAGCCCCGTAAGGGCAGTGTTCATCCAATGTCTCTTACAAATATTTAGGCTGCTGCATCAGTTAGTATGGTGTCATCATTCAGCTCCCTCTTGCTCCAGTTGCCCCGAACATAATTTAAACTATTTATAATAGGAGCCTCAGATTTCCCTTGTATGCAGCTGTGTGAAAACATAGACGATGATGGGCTGTTTCACTATTTGCTTTTCAAATGAGATACATATTTTGAGGTAAGGTGTAATGGGGCATGAGGTAACGGGAAGATTAGACCAGGGTATAATATTTTCTTTAATGCATTCTTTCAGACAGACTGCACCGCAAAAATGTCCACCAGTCTGCTGCATCTGTGAGCTAAAGTTCTGGGCCTGTTGATTAATGCAACGACATTTCTTCATAAAAAAGACATCATGTAAGAGAAAACATGTGACAGCTGGGTTGGATTAGAGTTACCTACCCATTAACATGCTCTGTGAGCCCCTGGCTCTCCAAAAGACCCCGCCTCTGTCCCATAGCCACCTCACAAGCATTGACATTGGAGTATAGGTTGATAGGTGTGTTATAGACGGAGGGCTGTGGGACATTAGGATGGGAGGAGGGGGCTGTCACTCTGGCTGGAGAAGATGAGTTAGATGAAGAGGAAGAGGCAGACGGGGAGGTGAAGGTAGAGCAGCCAGGGCTGGTTTTGGGGAGGGAATTTGCTGGAGCTGGGTCTGGAGCAGCAAGGCTTGACTTCAGCGGAAACGGAGGCTGCGGTGGTTGGGAGGGGGCGGCTGGTGTGAAAGCTGATGACTCAGAAGGAATAGAGGCAACTTTGGGAGCAGCTGGGGAGGATGAAGCTGTAATCCCACCGCTGCCCCCCCCAAATGGCCGAGCTGTCTTGTTGTATGCAGGACTGGGCTGATTTAAGGGCTTGGTGTATGCGGTGCTTGCCGCAGGGTGAGTGATTGGCACAGGCTTAATGATCTCTTGAGGTTCATCCTGGATGAAGGTGAAGACAAACATGCACATACAGCAAATCCACACACACAAAAAAACAAAACAACTCATGCATGTGACCCGGCATTGGCACCGGCACACCACAATCACATAAAAAATTAACTGTGATCTCACACCGCTGAATGAATGAAAGCTTTGCCTGTGCCATACAAGTTTAAAGGTGCTCTCAAATGTGGCATCTCAGGTCAGTTATACATGCCAAGTGAATTTCAGTCCTGAACTAATCTCAGAGGGGGACAATGATGTAAACATCTATGATAATCAACAAAAATGCATTTTTTAAATGAATGTATTACTTCATACCTTGTGCTCTCCATCTTTAGAGACAGTTGAGGGTCTGTGAAGACAGAAGGAGGATTATATAAGTCATTGTTCATGTGACACTTTACAACATTAGTTTAATATTTAGCAGCTTTGAGAATCAAGGTTCAGTCTATGGCCCAATCCTGGTTTTTACAAGCTGTAGAAAACCTAAAGGATCATGTTCTTCTCTCACCGGTGTGTGCCTCATTTCTAAGGTCCTGCTCAGACCTACAGTGGCTTCAGGTTCAGAGAAGAAGAATGTAGTGCAGCCAAACACAGTTTAAATGAATGCCCTCTCACCAGAATACAAATTCAAGTCCAGGATACTTTTTATTTTAGAAGCTGTCTTACAATTTCCATTATTTTTCTGTAGAAGATACGTAATTTATCCAATTATGTTTCTTCAGTGTCACAGTAAAGTTAAACACTCCAAAACGGGAATGGTTACAAATGAAACAATATGTGTGATAACTGAATATATTAAAAAGGTCATCAGGAACGAGTGCTGTACTACTTAACTGTTCAGCCTCTGGAAATTTAAGTGGCTGAAAATAGATAAATGCAATTTGTAAATATGGTGCTAAAACTCAGCGGTGTGTGTGTGAACACACTGTATATTTAAGCATATATCTGTGCCTGAATTAGTGCTGGAGTGCAGCGTACATTTGATTTACACTTATGACTAAAGCAGCTGCCACAGTTTTAACTCCAGTGAGAGAAGAGGGCGGCCTGCTCGTCTCTTCTTCCTTCTTATCTTTCTCTTGAGAGGTTCTGGAAATTGAAGAATTTGCAACATCCCTCTTTGGTTTTGTTCTTAATATCCTCAAGCACCGTTAGCCACAACATTAAAGTGTCATACCTTTTATACTATTTCTTATCAATTAATGCATATCATAACCACCATGCAATTACTTAACAAGTCTGTTGGGTAACTTAAAGATCTTATAACACTCTGCTAGTGAAGAATTAAAACTCAGATGCAGAAAAGGAGACAATAAGTGAACAGAAGTAATGAGTCCCTCATTACTCATAAAAACAAAATAGAACAAAAGCGAAAAAACATATGCTGAGTGAGAAAGGCTGGTTCCGGATCAGCCACAACAGTATGTCCTCTGGCTCCCTTCCTGTCTGTGTGTCTCCTATCAGAGAAACAGTCAACAAACTCACACATTTCCTTTCTGACTAAGCTGAAGTGCTAACTGAGCCTTAAACCAGGTTGTAAAACAGCCCCACCCAACAGGCCGATGCTGACGTCATCCCCATGCTTCCATTTACAGTTTTCCACTTAACAGCTAATATGCACTCTGCCTATTTTCCAAAGAGCTTCTCCAATGTATTATTGTGATTGCTTATGGAGAAACACCACATGGTGCCAGTGAAAACAGCAAAAGGTTTAGAGATCAAACAGCACAGCCCAGTTCAAACAGAACCCAGTCTATAATGAGACAGTTTGTATCTGCTATCAGTGTCCCAGACTGGGGCAGCTGGGCGGATTCATTCTCTGTCTGTATTTTCCCTGAACAAACTGAAAAAACACTTGCCAGGGTGGTCCCCTGAACATCTGCTCAGCTCAGACCTTCTGCTGTCCTGCTGTCCTGCTCTCTGCACAGCTGGACCTACTTTCTCATCCTAAATGAAGGGACAACTGTGTTGCTCTACCTTTCACACTGAAGCAGACATTTGTTTAGAACTATCCCTTCATTATCCTTATTACAGTCTATAATGGAGTAGTATCGAGAAAAGCCACGATCACAAAGGGGACAGTGAATAGAGTGATTCTAGTAAATTATACGTAAATACCCAGTGAACTTGAACTGAACAAATAGAATTGTAATTTAAATGAAATTATATTCAGCAATTTTTTGTTAATTTTGTTCATTGAGATAACTATATCTATAACTGATAACAACAATTATTCATGCTAAAAATTACTAAACTCACTTACAATCACAAAAGCAGAGCTTGTTCTCATCCTTTGAGGTGTGTCTGACTGTAAACAGTACAGAGAAATCCTGCTCCTGGTGAAGAAACAGTCGAGTCTGTCTTTTCCTTCCTGCTGATCTAATCAGGATGCCTCACGTTATTAGATCACAGATGCAGATATCTAAAAAAAATTTTCTCTGGACCAGATTCATACACAAAATATCCAACTACAAGCTGACAAATGGTGCTATAAATAAGTAAACATTAGATCAGTTTGACAGCAGAAGACTATTTGGAAGAGAAAAAAAAAAATGGAGAGTGTGGTTTTCATCAACACAGACTTCTCTGTGTACCCACCCTGTCACATGCGCGCACACACACACACACACAGAGCTCCAGCATAAGAGAATGAGGAGGTTAACAGGAGGAGTAAGCCTGAGAGCAAAGCACACTGACGCATTTCCACCCTGCCTCTGTCTCTTTGAGGGCCAAGAGAAACAGTCTGGCATATGGCATTTGACTGAATGATGGAGAGGCTAACAGACACAGCTTTCTCAGCACAGATCCCTGCCTTACCAGCCTACATATCCATTTTTTCAGCATAAAAGGAAAAACAGCACACATATCAGTAGCCTTGCATTTTTCCTACTCTACTTTCAGATGCAGTTTCAGAAGCAAAAAAACACTGCAGACTGAGGAAAAGTTCATCTGATCTGCAGTAACCATGTGACTCTCATCATCTGCCTCTGCCTTTTGTTTTCATCCCTGGTTACAGTTTTGTTTTATCTAATTAAAATAAAGCAGGCTGGAAATCAGAACTCAACACAGATATCATAAGTTATGTGGGATGACAGGGCTGAGTGCATTTCAATCATGCAATTACATTATTCCAAAGCCTTGTCGACCAAGATCGACATCTTACATTTAACTTGTGTGATAAATGCTTAAACGATAAAAGGGGGACTCGGCAAATACAACATAGAGAAGAAGAGAAAAAGAAAGTGCAGCAGAGAGGTGTGTTATTAGTTATGGGGAAGAGGGGGGGGGGTATTTTTTTTTCCTATTTTTATTGCAGTTATCCTATGCTTCTGCTTCCTCTCTTTATATGCGTCTCTAAAAAGAGGGTTTCGAACCACAACATTTACAGTGACAGTGCTAATATTGACAGAAATATGCTATACTGCACCAGAGTAAACGCAAATCAGTATATAACCGGCTTGGCAGGAGCAGCCGTCGGTTGCCTGGATACTTTACAGACTTGACTACTGCTCCCTCTGCATGTTTGCTGTTACAACCTAACACACGTTAGGTTGTAATCCTGTGCTCTCCCCCTTATCAGCAGTCACATGTGTTCTACTGACTGAAGGCATCAATGCCATCAATTTCAGGTCAGTGAGGAGCTCAGCTCCAAAACAGCTCCTCACTGTGAGCTTGACAGCTCCAGTCATGTGCGCTCATCTTGGCAAGAAATTTCTAGAGAAAAAGTTCATTTCAGGTGCATTTAAATGCATTTAGCAGCCCAAGGTGAAAAATTGACTGAAGAGGGCATCAAGGGTGATTTCCTTGAGGTTAAATCACTGCAACCACAACAGAATAAACTACCCTCTAGTTTATGTGTCTCTCAAATGCAAGTTCAAGCAATGTAAAAAGCCCCCCATTTATTTATTTATTTTCTGTACTTTTCTTCTGACCACCCCACCACATCTGGCTAAGGCAGCCAGGAGTCAGTGGGGGCTCTCTGCTGCATTGGATTGTCCTCTACTTCACCCTGTATCACCATAGCTTGTTGGGTGTAGAGTGGCTGTGGCTATATATGAACATGTCTGCAGATTGAATCCAGAACACCCGAAGAGTTGAAGGTTTTAGATTAAGTAAAACAAATTTGAAGTTATACAATCACAGGAGGTATAAATATACAAAGGAGAAATTTTCACTGTAACAAATTGATGTATGTTCCTCTGGTGATTTCTTTTGAGCTTTAGACAGAAAAACCTTCAACCTAAGAAAACCTAAGAAAAACCTTAAAAAATAGGAAAAAATTTCAGTATCATCTTTGAGGTTTTGGAACCAGATGCACCAAGCCACAACCTCATGGACGTGGGGTTTCTTTCATCGTGCTGTGCTGCATATTCCAATGACAATAAATATACAACAATTATCGTAGTTTCCTAAGGCTGCTTCCCACAACTTCATTGTGACTGTTAGCTCCTCAGCAGCAGAGATTTCCATGATATTAGAACAAAAAGCATTTATAAAATCAACTGAAAAACTGCAGCCCATTGCAGCAACGACATGAACATGTTAAACAGAAACTCTCAGACTGAAGTTTATGGAAAACCAGTTTGCTTTGGCTGTGAAAACAATCGTATGGTAAGGTCTGCTCAAATACAAGGCTGGAGCTAACGGTAAAAAAGGTTTAACGTTACTACTTTACTTTTAATGGAACCACAGTGCCATGTACCTTTAGTCAAGTAATTACAATGTACTGAACAGCAAAAATATATAATTTAGTCATATTTTCTGCCAGAAATCAACCACACAACAGCTTTCCCCTTTCAGTCTCAACTGGTTACCTGTTGTGATTTACTTCCACCGTTCATTTCCACTCAGATGAAAACATGTTTGTCCTTACCTGGATACACACACTCTACTGGTGTTAGAGTCCTTCTGGCTGGACAATGTACAGAAGTGATATGCAATGCTAGTGATTTTTAACCAAACACATAGTTTTAGAAAGTTTAAAAAAAAAGAAATCATTATATAAACAATGTGTTTCATAGTTTAAAAGTAAAAAAAAAAAAAAAACTGTAGCTGTTTTCTTTTTTTTTTTTTAAGGCTCCAATTTATGCAGAAAACTTGCCTCCAAATAAACATGTTCAGCTGGGTAAAGCACAGTCTGAATAAACATAGAACTGGAATATGTTCCTCCTCATTCGGATGTTTTTACACTCCTCGTCCATTCGGTTTGGATGTTCAAGTGTCTTATTATGAAAGTACTTGAAGAATGTAAACTATGACAAAGTGACATAATGGGACAACACTCCAGTCACATAAATCCTCTCTTACACCCCTGTAATGTTGTTATGACGTCAGCACTCTTATCAGTGATTGTCAAAACCATAAATCAAATCTGTGGGGACACGGATGGGAAATGTACTTGACAGAGGAAATTCTTTCAGGTTTGTACTTGTTGTGTTGCATTCTTAAAGCTGTTTTTTAATTAATTTATCATATCTTTTAACCAACAGAGGAAAATCCCATTTTTCAAAAATCTCAGAACTCATTTGTTTGGTTAAATATTTTTTTTTTTTTTTTTTTTTTTTTAAAGGGCCATGTCTACTTCAACTGTACTCCAAATTCTATAAAGAACTAGTTTGCATCTGATCATTCCCACCTCAACAAGAAAAACTAAAAAAAAAATTAAACCAAGTGCACTACAGACATGTCTATTGTGTTTATACTCTCTATGCATCACTAGGTAAGATATAGGAAAAAAATACTCCACAAACCAGTTTCTAAAAATAGATCCATAAACAGAGCAGCCTACAATCATGTAGTATTTGTAACAAGAAGACCTTTGTTGTTTTCGTGGGTGATTTTAGCTGTAGTTTACATGTACTATGAGACCAGATTGTTTGATGTTTCACTGTGTGTCCGTTACCCACACTAGATTATATACAGCTGTGCGAAAGGACTATTTTCAGCTGGTTTTCCCACGATTAAAGCACAGAGACTCCTTTCTCCTTTGATGTGGTGATGGAATGACAGGACAAGTAAACCAGACTTTGAGTTTTGCTGTCAACATGGTTTACAGCTTTGAAAGTGTGCGTGCTTTGCCTCCATTTGTCTGTGTCCGACACCAAAGCAACTCTTCACTGGTCCAAAAATATGGTTATCTTAACGGTTAACTTGAAATCAGCCAAGACCCTGAAATACCAATGAACACGTTATCATCGCCAACATTACTGTTGCTCATCTGTTGTTTGCTCTGTTGATTCCCCTTGATAAATCCTTGGCAGAGCTTTTTCAAATCTGTTTAATGAATGTTTGTGTTCATTTTTACTTCAAATTTGTTATTCAAAGCCGATTTTATCATTGAATGTAAATGTTGGCTCTTAACACCTGTTCATTTTAAAGTATGATTGTTGTACATGTGAGATATTCTGTATTCTTCGTCATGTTTTTTTTCTTTTTGTTCTAATTTTAAAAACATTAAAGCTGTTTGAGCCATCTTCCAACTGAAGATAATGACAACTGCAGACGGGTCTCCCTTTACTTACTGTTCCTTGAGATGTGTATTATACAACAGAGGGCTTTGAAAGCTTTCATTCAACGTGTTCTTAATACTTCAGTTGGGTTGAATAATCTCATGGGCCTCCGAATATTATACTTTGGCCTAATGAGAGGAACAGAGGAAAAGCTTGATCAGACAACGCTGACTGTCTCCTCCAGACTGCGCCATACACTATACCAGCAAGAAAGAACATGTGGAGGCAATTAGGCAAGAGTGTCTCCACAATAACCTAAAATGAAGACAGGACATGCAGACGTGCTTCATGTCTTCTGAGTTTAGCATATTGCCTTCATATGCAATACACTGGCATTTAAAAAATTTAATTTAGGTATTCAGTCTTTGACCTGATGGAGACCAAACGGCACCACAGGTTTTTAACTGTTTTAAATTAGCACAACAGGGCTTCATCTGTTTTAATCATGAAATGGCCAATCTAACATACCACTAATAAGAAAGAACTTATTAGGAATAAGGAATAAGGAAACCAAGTTTCATGTTGCTACTTAACAAGTTATGATTTAGGATGTGGCTGTTGATTATTTTCCTTGTGTTTCCTCCATCTGACTTGCCTTTGTCTCAGCTTCTGTTGCTGTACATGTGATATAATCTGGGTATCTCTGAGTAAGGAGTGCTGCATCTCCTCCTGGTTAAATTTGTGAGCTCAAGAGCTCCACTTTGCACCCTCCTTCTTCTTTCCTCCCTTTTGTTTTTCCATGAATCGCCAGTGCTTCAGGTCCACCACCACTACATCTCGCCTAACAGCTTTGCTTCTCATGCCATCTGCTTCACCTCACTCCCTCTGCACTCCCGCTGTCACTCACTGCCTGCCCACTTTTCATTCACCCACCCAGCAACGCTCTTATTATCGGCTGCCCTCTGCTCTGCATGCTGGGTCTACAGCTACCCTGAGTTCTCTGGCTTTGCCAGTACTTTCCTTCATTCAGTAATCTATCTATAAATCTGGTTCAAGTTTTTCACCCGGAGTCTGTTTTCTGCTCTTGGTTCTACTTGACTCCGTGCACATTTTTCAGACACACTTCAATACACATATTTTTTACAAAAAGACCACAGGAAAGAAAATATGCGAGGAAAACACTATGACTCCAAAACTGACTCCAACAGTGCTTTAAAAGCACAGCAAGGACCTGAGTATATTGTGCATTCTACTGATATCTTTAGATGATTCTGTAGACAATGTGTGTGCACGTGTGTTTGGTGTGTATGCACCAAGTATGCATGTGTAAAACTGTTACCTTTGCAGAGTGAGGCGGAGATGGCCTGTGCAGGCCTTAATCTTGTTCTGGGCCTCTAGGTGATTCATGCTTTCTGTGGAAATGCCATCAATAGAAAGGATGATGTCTCCAACACTCATCTTGGCACTGGCTGCCTTGCCTCCCTCAGTCAGCTGTAATGACAGAGTTAGAATTTAAAAAAATAACATTTGCTCAAAACACAATGATAATAACGTCAATACAAATGGATGTCACCCTATAAGTAAAGATTTTTCTTTTTTAGGATGTGTCTATAAATATCTGCAGAAACTGGGCTTTTTCTTTTCTTTCTTATCTGTATTTTTGGTTTGAACTTTTGCGTTTAGAACAGAAACAGAACAGAAAGAGATGCAGTTTGCACACATTTTGTTGATTTATTTCTTGTAATCACTAAGCATTGCGATCTCCTTTCCGCTTCCTGTCTCATGCAAACCTTATCAGATAAGATTGGGATCTGATTCTCCTCACAACATAAACTTTCCAGCATTTGAAGTACAAGACTCTACATCCACTAAACACAGTCTAGTCATAGAAAAGCAAAAGTCCACAATAACCAAATGGCAACTGACCGCAAATTAAAAATCACATGGTTTGAAGGTTTGCAGCTTAATCATAAAAATCTTTGGCTAGTCTGTAAAGAACATTCAGAAACATGAACTAAGGCCACTCCAGGCTGTTCTTTGCCCTTTGATTAATCAAAAGCTTAATGCTAGAGCTGAATTTGACTCCACCTTTAGTCCTGAGTTAGGATTCAATCCATTTTTAGCCTTTTCAAACAAATCCTAAAAATATATATTCACAGTTTAAGTCTTTGTATACTTTGAGGACTGCAAAACAACTTTTTTAGTACTCCAGAAATCCTACGAAATGCAGAAACACTTTGCATGGACTGTTTTGTGTAAGAAACGGATATAGAGGTTGTAGATCCGTATGATCCGAGGATAATTTGTGATATATGGTTAAGTCATTCAGTATTAAAAGCAGAGAAAATGACTCCCTTTTCCATTGCAATTCAGGCAAAGTGTTTATTACACGTGTTAAAATCATAGGCATGACCAAAATGCCAATTGTTTGTCGGCACTTGTTTTATGGGGGAACTGTACATTTCCCAAAGCAAATGAAAAAAAGAGGATGGCATAACTTTTTAGTACGGGTAGTGTAAAATGTGACGGGAGAACCATGTGAAACCTGGTGGTTTTGATTAGGACTGAAACGGCAAGGTCTTAAAAGTGTCTGTCTGACAGACAGAGGTGTGATCTAAAGGTGGGAGCTTATCAGGTCGTCAATCCGTTTCCACCTTGCTAAGACTTGCATTTCGCATTTGAGAAGTAACGCAATAAAACCATGACGACGGGATGACTCCCTACCAGGTGTGGTGACGGATCAGTGATTATGTAAGACTGCGCACACCTCATCAGTCAGTCAGCACGCTCTTAACACTCTCAAAACCTGTACAGCTGCCAAAAGGACTCTGTGTACTCATTATCTTATACAGACTTTATTACAAACATAATTTCATATCATCTTTCAGCAGAGTGAAGGACCAAAACTCATAAAAGGAAACACAGATGAATGAAGAGGGTATGAGGTGAAATGAGAGGAATTTTGTCTGATGATTTATCTCCTCACACAACTGGGATTTAGGTATCGGAGTAGAAACCAAAAACACGAGCCTTGCACAGAATATGCAAGTTTGCAAACGTATAACTGTTATCTTCAGCCTGTTATCTTCGGTCCCACAATGTTGAGTGATGCCATTCACATAAACCAAACCTGATTTAGACAGAAAAACACAAAACAAGATATCCTCTTTCCCCACTGCTAAAGAATGCACACAGGTTACGCAACTCTAAAAGCAGCCATTGTGCCATTGTGTTTACCCTCATAATAACAAAATAGAGGAAAAGAATGGGAAGGATGAGGAGAAAGAATGAGGAAGTGACAGCACTGGTAGCAGTGAATGCCACATTTTTGGGGATTTGTGCTTTCCTGGGGTCTGGTCAAATAGTCTTTTTTGCTTTGGAAGGGTCCCCGCTGAGTGAAAAGTCCCGGAAGTTTGTATGTGGAAGCATCGATAAGAGCTGGTCAAATTATTTAAATGTCAAGGAAAGGCACTTCAGTGCTTCCTTTAGTTTTTCCTTTAGCACAGGAAATGAGTTAATTCTGTCCCACAATTCCTTGCGGTCGCACCATTCAAAGCGATGCCAGAGTATTTTCATACAGTCATATTAACTGAGATTCATTTAAATGAATGAGGAAAGGAGGGAGAGAGTGAGCAGCCTGCGACTAGACTTTCCACTTCCGTGACTTTTCCTTTAATGCTTTCAATTACAAATCTTGATAATCAATAATACTGCATTTTGTATCACATCTTATTATAATATGATCTACCTATATTCTCCATGAAACAACATGATAAGTAGAATATGAGTTAAGATTTTCTTGAACAGCTGCAGACCCACAGCTTAGTGTGGTCAGATTCTTATTGCAGCAGGACTGTCTCTTCCAAGACCTTCAGAATGTCTTCTACCGTATTCCCGTAACTTTGGGAGTTTCAAACGAGATCAAGTCAAAGTGCTTAGGGAAACACACACTGTGGTCATTTCTAATGACCCTTACCCCTTGTCTTGTTTCCAGCAACATCAATAGAAGGAAGTGTAGAAAGCATAGCTGCGACTAATGTATGCATACCAGCGTCTAGGACATCTATAGTGCAGTCCCATGCTAAGTACTGCTAACAAAAGACAGGGTGCTCGCAAACCACAGACATGAGCAAACTTTCAGCTGAATCACTCGCTCATTAAAATGACGGACTCACAGAGACACCTGACAGTACTTACTGGTGTACTTTCAGCAAAGCAACTCAGTGCTCCTCAGTGCAACAAAGAGAATGTAAGCACACATGAGAGATCATCTGGCATCTGGCTCTGCCTACACTGCTACGCAGCTCCAGAGATCAATAGAAGAGAAAAGCAGCAAAAGGGTTGTTGACTAAAGACGTCCCCTGGATGGGACTGTCCATGAGGACTATCCCAGATTGTTGCGTCCTTGTATTTGTCAGAGTCTCTGCGTGTGTCAAAGAGGAAGAGAGAGAGTGAAAACAGATCTGAACTTCTGTCCTTGTAGGGATCTGATAAAAGACAGTACTATATATGGTAAATACTCAAACATTTAGTATAAGAAGATGTGATGAGAGGAGTGGGCTCTCATATCGGTCCCAGCAAAATATGTGTGGTTAACAGCGTTTCATGCTCAACTCTGTGCTGAACAGTGGGCACTTTGTAGATCCCAACTTCTTTCACTCAAACACAGTCTTTCTCACGTGGATACAAAACAAATAGATGTTGGGTAAGAATCCCTGGCATGTGCAGTCTATAAATATAAATCAAGAGAGGTCTGAGACACTCGTGACAGAGAGCAGATAAGTAATGGACAGCAATGCTGTGCAACCACAGCTCTGTCAAGAGAGCAGGCTGTTTTAGCAAATCTTATTAGCCGCATCATATAATTTACTGTGGGTAATAAAAAAAAAAAATTGGGAACCATTTTGATCTTTGCAGTTTCAAAGAAAAAAAGCCCTGTGATAGAGTTTCAGACAGAATAATCTAAAGAGTAAAAAGGCTAGCAGAGAGCCTGGTGATCATTTCTGCCCTCCAAATGAATAGGGTATCTGTCCAACTGTGTTTACATGAATGGGATTCCAGCCACATAATGGTGAGGCTGCTTTTTCAGCAGTGGTCCTCTCCACACTTTGATGCTGTGGAGTTTCTGATAATGGCTGATTCTTCAACTGTAGGTACTACAAATGTAGTAAGTTCTATGCTCTCGTATGTTACTTGCACAATATTTGGCGGAACTAACTGAGGGCTTATAGCTGATTCTAAAGAAAATGATGATATTACAATCTTTATTTTGGTGTAAGTGTCTTTGTGAAGGAACTTTGTTTCAGTCCGTTTGTAAAGAATGGCATTTTGTATCAAGCTATAAAAACCTACCAAGTGAAACAGAAGCCAAGAGGAAAAAGCCAGACTGCCACCACATGTCTTTTATCCGTCTAATATACCGCCATAAAATACAGTAGGAAACAAAAAAAAGAACTTTTATTCAAAAGATGGTTTTGAATGAACTATTCCATCTCAGTGCAACATTAATGTTTCAGATTTAAGGAAACACTCTTTAAAAGGAGAAAAAGCGGTGCTTATATCAGCAATGCATTTATTAAACATTCTAGTCAGTATGATGTTTTTAACATCACACTTCATTATTATGGGTCTAATAATCATCTCCCATGCTGGTCAGTGTGTAACTTCCTGTCTTTAGTAAAAGTATGGAGTAAAGAGGAGGGATGTGGTTGTTTCCCATCTGTGAAGTCATGTTACAGGAAGCGTCTTGTGGTGAGAGTTGGAAGGCTTGAGATGCATGTCATGTCTGTGTTGGATGGAGTAATATGGAGGACCTTATATGGAGAAGACTTGAGCCCAACGTTACGTCATCACAAACACACAAGGCAAACCGGACTGGCCTGTTCGTTCTATGTCATTATAATGTTGCCTAGTATTAACTTTTTTGCTTACTTCTCAATTGCTGGAGACACTGTGTATTGTGATACCATTATTTTGATTCCATTGAATACAACAAGGCAGAAAACGCTGGCGTGTTTCACAGATTGAATGCAGTGAAACCTTGTAAGACCTGTAAAACTGATAAATAAAAAAACTAACTTATCTCTATGTGCTCTCTTTTAGCAGCCAGGAGAATATTAGATAGTACAGCAAAAGTGGAGGAGGGCTGGGAATCTTACCAATATAATCAAGATTTATTGATGTATGTTAAAACAAGATTTAAGGTTAGCAATACTATCAAGATCAAGATAATCTTATGTTATTTTCCTTTTTCTATCTTTTAAATATGTAGAGTTACAGCCTGACTCAACACCCTCACTTACAGCAATGAATATCAACCTTTAATTTACTTCAACCGATGACTTTGCTGGCATATTTAGGGATTCTCTGACTTCTTTACTGTCTTGAAGACATTGGGATATGATTTTGGTTCATTTTGGCAAGAGTTAGTTCCTTTGCACATGCACTGTGAATAAAATAGAGGTTTTTCTTTTAAGCTTTCACATCGTGCACAAACTGCTTAAATTTTAAGGTGGAAAAGAAATGTTAAGCTACTCAAACCATTCTGTCATGGTGATGCTTGGTCAGAAACTCTGGTGGAATTTTAAATGTGAAGGGCAGCCCATAAGACCTCAATAGAATTCATTGAACGTCTGAAAATGAAGCCATGAGATCGTAGCCAAACATTCTCTGCTGGTGACGTCACTGTCGTGGCCCTCATGACTGCGGTAACCCAACAAAAAAGACGGAGAGACTTGTGAAAGGGAGAAGTGTGCCATTAATCGTTGTCAAAGAGGGCATTTAAACCTAAACCCAATTAAGATTTCATAAACGTAACCAGGTGGTATCGGACTTAAGCCTTGCTAACAGCTATTGAAAATAAAAAAATAAATAAGGTTAAGAGCTGTTTTCCTCAAAGACAAACATCTCTATTACGAGTTTAAACAGAGGTATAAACCGTTGTCATGGTTTGACCTTGGTCTCTAACTACAGCAAACTGGCAGCTAGCAAACATGAGATGCCAGGAAGATCTTAAAGGAGCTCTTAGTCAAATTACCATGACAACGCAAACAAAACATGAAGAGCAGTGCCAAACCTGCACTGAATACTGAATGCTCTTTTAGTCAGGTCAGAAACAGAGCTTACTGGCAAACACCACTGAGCCAGATTATATGAAAAGTTTTTTTAGACATGATGGGGCTTAAGACAAGTGCCAGAGCTAAATTCTAACACCATCCATGGTTGGTGCAACATTTTAGATTTCTGTTCCAAATAATGACATGACATTTGTGACGTTCCACCTACTGCTTGGTTAGCAGGCACTTGTTGCACTTACAGTGAAATGGACAACCCATTATTGTTGGCAGTGACACAGACAGGGTTGTAGTCCAAGCTCAAACCATAAATACAGATCATGTGCGGTGGTCAGTGGTGTCATTGGATTAACAGCATACGCATTCATTTTATTACACGGAACAAATCAAATCAGAGAAAAATAAAATTTTTCCTTCAGAAGTACTTCATCCAAAAATGTGTGAGTGATCTAAATCAAAATCAAGTGACAGCATAGTTACTCTTTATAGCTCTGCCATATTACATTAGAGAGAATAGAAGCAGATGCTCTCAATACAACTCAAGACAGACATGAATCCTTCATACTGAGATCAAACACATACAGCAGATAACATTTTATACTAAATCCATATGTAACCTGAAAGCATCTCCACAACCCTGAAAAGATGCAAAATGATCATAAGTAGCTTATAATGTACAGTATATCATTGTACACACTGGTGGAACATGTGACAAACTGCACTAGTTTCTATAACATTTCAAACTGCTTATCCAAGCAGCTGAACAAGACTATTCTATTATCTGTAGATCAGTGCCAAAAATACAATAGGCAGATATTTCATCTCCAGCACACCAGCATTTGTTCTAATGTGAATAATAAAATGTTTGATATCAATCACCAGTTCCTTCAGTTGGAACTACTGCCAATGCATCAATCCAATGAAGCAAAACAAGCTGTCTAAAACACCTAAATATATGGATTATACATCTGATCTGCTTGAACTGAAACATTTCAAGTAGCTAAATCTTCCGGCAGGTTAGTTTCCTCACTATTTCATTGCACTTTACAGAAGCCTGCAGAGTATGCTGAGAGGAAATTAAACTGCAGCTTTGGCTGGCCTTCCAAGTTCTGGATTTAAAGTGGTTCAGAAAAATGTCTGGGAAGAATAATGGCTGGTGAGTAAAGGACACGTTTAAAGTTAGATCAAAGAGCATGGTGAAGGGTGCTGTGAACAAAATCAAAATGACAATACTTGCAAACTGGACAGCTGTCTCAGTTCCACACTGGAAACTCGTTTAAACGTGGCTCATGAAGGGTTTGGTCCAAAAAGCTCATCAAAATAGTTCCATTTATTACATTACATTTAAATTGTCAGTATAGAAATATCATTTCAACAAGATCACCCGAAGATAATAATTCACCTCCAGTGCCCACATACATTTTATCATCAAATTCTACTTGTGCAAGAGTCAAATTAACTTTACCGTATCAAGGAATGCAAAGCTTAAAAAAGAACACATCTGGAGGTAGAGAGAGCCTACTGGAAACACAGAGCTAAAATTAGGTTGAATAATGTTTGCACAAAGTATTGCAAGCAACTCAAATGAACATGACAGACAAGAAAAGAAAGAAACGAGTCGGAGGAAAAAGAGTTTTTAGGGGTTTTTTGTGCTGATCCCCTCATGGAGACTTGCTAACGCAGTTTTCACAAACTTTCATGCTACAGCAGCAATCCAACTCAAAATACAAATATTTGAAGTGTGTTTTTCAGATGCAGGAGCCTGTCGAAAAGTGGAACAACCACTGACTGCTAGCACAGAAAGAGTCCTATCGAAGACACTGAACAGAGACAACGATATATATGATGTATATAATTGGGTACTTCCTAAATCATTCATAAGGGATTGGGTCGTCCCACTTATAACACTGGCCTGAAACGTGTCAAGTTTAAATTTTAAATGCATGTTTAAGATTAAACAGTGAGTCATGTTTTTTCTTAAATGATTCACGGACATTTTCTTAACGCATTGAACACAGTTTCCAAAATTGTTCTACATAATTCAACAATCATCAGATAAATCATCCAAGGTTTAATGCATTATACTCTCCATAATCTGACACCCTGCATAGTATCAGACACAACATGAGTTATGTGTACTGCAACACATACAATCATTAAGCATGATTATAGTAACCAAAGCTGAAAATTCCCATTAAGGAATCTAAATAATTGCCTGTGGTTGTTCTGTGACCAGAGCTATATTCTGTTCGTAATCTTCAGATCGGTTCCATATGGTAAGCATATGTAAAGTCATTACATCATTATTCCATGGCAACATCATCAATCTGAGCAAAATAAATATAAGCCTTCATGCGATGTCAACAAGATACATATTTCTTTCTACAAAGTAATTCTATTTAACATTGCAGGTCTCTAATGAACCTTAAAATAAGCCTAAGGTCACCACAATTTTCTCCTCACTCATCTAATGAAGGAGCTGCAGCAGCACGTCAACCGTTGGCAGATGTTTCCACATATGTATCGTCTACCGACTAATTCTTTCTGTTCAAGATCAGCCTGAGGAAGCTGTGATAAGTTAATGAAAAAGTTGATAGTAAGCATGCACATTATAGTGGCTGTGCCATTTTGTGACCTTAGGGTTCCAGGTAAGATGAATAGACAAAAGGATGAGGCTTATTCCTGGTGCCTGAACAAAAAACAACAACAACAACAAATCCGAGCCCCTCACTGGTCATGTGCTCGGATAAAAATGTCACATTCATGACACTAACCAATAATGTGACAGAATAAAAAGCTCTAAGAGTCATGTTGCCTGTCTCAGCATTACTATGGTATGCTCCATACCACAAATGATTCAACACAGGGCTGCTGGTGGACACAGAATGTATTCAACACTTTCACAGCCCATGAAGTAGCTAGCCGACACCATAACCCACAAAAACTGACTTGCTGGAACGACCACATCAGAAGCACTTGTGATTTTCCTAAATTCATGTTTACAAGTCTGTTTGGATATTTTCCCAAACTCAAACTAGCAAAAGATGACATGGCGCATCATAGTCGAATAATGCCCTATAATTATCAACTGAAGAATCATTGTGGAAGAGTCACACGTCTCATCTCTCACTTATTCAATTACAAATCATTTCTAAGAGCAAAACGGCACTGTGAAATGAGTTTTAGCACAGTTGCATTTGCAGCCTTTGGAATTTGAAGTTAAACAAGCATATCCTACGCAAATTATCATATCAGCTCGTGGGTTTCATTCACGGGCTGTTTTTATGATGACAACATGTCTACTGACAGCATAATGTCCTGCATACCACTATTATCACAGTAGCTAGACTTAAAAATAGACTCAGAAGCTACACTGGCCTTTTAATACTCTGAGAGTAACTAGGTCCAAACCCAAATGGTCATATTTCCAAATGAAGGACACCAATTTCTTTCTTCACACCATTACTCAAAATTCTGTAAGTGATCCTGCCACCAAAAAATAAACAGAGGAACTGACCTTGTTCATGACACTGAGATTAGAGTTTCATAACAGGAAGCAGCGAGAACTGAATGACACCACTCATTCTGCATGAGTCAAAGATGAATCCAAAGCACAGACCATACTGGAGAGGAAAAAGCGTCTACTTTTGATTGTATTTGACAACATGAATTGCTAGGATAATTTAGACACTTCAGTTACACTCAGGTTAAAATAAACTTGTACAAGACCAACAGTAGGTGCATGGAGAGTTTCCTTTCATTCCTGCAACAACCACAGCGTTTTGTCTTACACTATGTACATAAATAGGGTAACTGTATATATGCTGAGGCCCAGGCTTTTTCTTTTTCTCATAAACAGCTGTTTTTTTTCCCCAACAATGAGCTATCCAGCAGTGAGACGAAAGCTTGAAAGAATCTGGTCAGTCCAGTATGAATTTATGTGGCACTAAGTCCAAAATAGTCATGACAGAACCACTGTGGCTCACTAGAGTTTCAGACAATTGGGCCATTTAAGAACTGTTTCAGAAGCTTTTACAGTGGACCAGGCACACACAGTCTCCTGTGTCTTCAATCAGGACAAATACCAGGGGAAAAAAGTACAGGAAACTTAGCCATATCCCTCATATGAAGAACCAAAATGCCATCTGCTGTTAACGGCCATCTGCTTCAGCCTCAAAATATATATTATACATTTCAAACTGACTGATTATGTTGTCAAAGTAATGTTATGTAACATTATCTTGACAACAATTGGCATGACAGGGCATAGGCAAAAGCCTTGGAGGACGGAGTTACAGGCCATGAACTATCAAAGAAGGTGTCTAAATCCAGCAGCAAGTGTCACACAGGAGACAAATGGCACTTTCATCACTGACAAGGCAAATGGCAAAATGTGCGTGGATGGCATTCCTCTGAGGTGACTGTAACAAAGTGAAGGGTACATAAGTGGCATGCGAGTGTGTTCCACTCACCCGTGAAATGGTGAGGGGCAGACAGAAGTCCTTCCCTCCTTGCAGTCTGAAGCCCCAAGGGGCGGGACCAGCCAGGGTGACACTGTAACTGCTGTTCATGATGCACCTAAAAACAAAGCAAATATAGGTAAGATGCTTACTGAACAAATATCCAAAGGCAAGACACTAGAATATTCTGATAAAGCTTATTGATGATCCTTTTCTTTTTGCCAACCAACTCCAAACCAGGCCGTCGGAGGTCCTATCACATACTTGTGGCTTTTAAAACTTTATCACAATGAAGCCATCTAAATTAGGTACAACAGTCTATTTATAATCTTCAGGAGCTGCTAGCTCTGCAGCTCATTGGTCTTTGGCAGTGCCATTTACAATGGGAGTAATAGCGAGCCTGCGGCGTATTCTTGGCAGTGTAGCTTCTCAAGAGCTAGTGCTGGACTGGCACGTAAAGAAGAAATAACCGGCAGGCGTTTAAAACAATAAAAATAAAATAAAAAATAAAAAAAGGTTAGCTCAGCGATCTGAAGCTGCACTTTGGACATATCATGTCATTATTCTCAAACAAAATTCACAGCTACAGACAAACTGCATTCTTGTCGGGCAAACACAAAACAAGATGAAAAACTAAACGTGGGCCTACTGTATATAGGTAAAAAGTAAAGAAAGCTACATATAATCATACTGCCAGACTGAGGGTTAAACAAGCAAAGCAAAGGCAAGTGGAGGACTTTGAAAATTAAGCCCTGCAAGGCAAAGGCATTATTACTGTATTTTTTTCTTTAAAAGACCGGGCAATCTTTTGCATTTCGTCTCCCCAGTAACACACGGTTCACCGAGCAGCTCATTCCTGGGGTTTAGAGCTGGAGAGATGAGAGTAGAAATGTCTTGCATGCATTCACATCATGCTAACCCCTATTTAATCCCCGGTACGGAACGGAGTAACAATTGGTCTGTCCTCGCACAACTCCTGTGCTGTTGGACCGTCAGGAAGATGGAGTAAAGACTCGACACACCCCGGACGGTCAAGGGCTTGTTAGAGCTCTGCTTCTCTTCACTGGAAATTCAAAGTTACATATCAAGATTGACTTGCACTGCCATAATTCTGAAATAACTAAATACATCAACACCTACCTTTCATTATGAGCAGATTCAACAGCCCCATTCAGATTTTCAGCATGCGCATGGAAATGAAATATACAGTGAGACAGTAAGAGGCTGCCAAGATTATTTGGTGCAGTAAAACATTTCACGCACTATTGAGTTTCACTGTGTCAGCCGCGGCTGTTATACATTATTTTCCCCCTGAAAGACTGAAGTTTAAGTTGCTTACAAGAAGCAAGACTGGGGTTAATCAAAGTGACACATTACGAGTTAGCGTTTTTAATCAAATTCATTAGACGTATAACTGAGGAAATTGGTCAGCCATATTTGCAGAATACAGTTTTTTTGTTGTCTGTGAAAGACAGTGAGGATGTCTTTCTGTCTGACACAACTTCAGAAACACCACAGTTCATGTGGAATTATATCACTTTTGCCCTACTCAACAGGAAGGGTGGATGTTTAAATGTTTTAATTGTTGGAAAAGGGGGGGGGGCATGTAGAAGGAAATTTGAATAAGACATTAAACAATGATGCATCCAAACAGCACAAAAAGACATATTGTTTTGATGTGATAAACTAAAGGTCTGACACTTCTGCTGTCCAGCATTAGACTGATGACACATCTACTGTACGATCCCTTCTTTCATTACAGGATTTGATGGACAGGATTTTACTTTGGAAGTACATCACCCTGTGCCTGGAAAACCACAATTAACGTTACCGCTTAAGGAAGAAAACAAAACAGTTCGACACCAGCCCCAAAAAGGAGCACCAAATCAAACACTTGTACACTGGGCAGTGAGGAGACATGGCTTTCTGGTGGTATGTCATGAATTGAAAAAGGCTTTGTCGTCCCAGAGGTATGTATTTTTGCGGTATGAAGTAATGCTGCCATCACAAAGTCCCTCAGGGACTCAGCACCACCTGCTGTAGCTCGTCACCTGGTTGGTTGTATGAGACACAAATCAAGAGCGTTGCCCTTCACACAATCTCACGATAATGCCTGAAGGGGAAATAAGCGCTTTTAAGAAAAGGAGCCACAGAAGGCTGTGGGGAGGGGGAGAGGAGAATCTAAAGTACACATGAAAGTGATACGGACATGCTGTACACCTCGAAAGTACATGTTGGTTTAATGAAGTTATTCAAGCTCTGTAGAAAATAAAAGCAGATAATCTCCTATAAAATCATCTTTTCACAAATGTAGGTGTGTCCCTGTAAATGGCAACAAAAATATGTTTATCTTCAGTCAAACTCAGTAAAAGACTAATCAAAAGGGAAAGTGAATAAAGAGATCAAAAAGGTGAGTATTATTTGACTGCAAAAAAACAGGTCACTTCATTAGTCTGATAAGCAAAAAAAAAAAAAGTGGGTATACTGCAAGTAAGTTAAAAACATGGGACATGGAACTGCTAAGCAAAGGTATGGGCAGACCTGCAAAGACCAAAAGCAGATTTGATCACATGCTGTAACTGTGAGTAAAATCAATAAGGAAGCAAAGATACAAAGGGACACACCAGTGATCAACAAGAATTACCAGATAAAGGTCCATTCAGGATCAAGGATGAGGATGAGTAAAGAGGAAGAGTGACACAGTGGAATTTGAAAGAGTCCAATATTGATCTGATGACAGAAGGTTTGTGACGCGAAAACAAGAGACAAATGTAAAGAGGTGCAAACGTATGTAAACAACATGCAAATGTAAAGAGGTGCAAACATGACAGTTTCATGCGGTTTGTCTTCAATTATGCTGTTGAGTTTGTATGTATATTAAAGAAAAAGCCCTTAAGTAAGAGAGATGGATCTTACAGAGAGATAAGGGACCAAAGCATAAGGTTTTGAATCCCCCTGCCAGACCTATACTCTGAATCTAGAGCAGCCATACTATCGAAAAGGAAAATCAGTTTGTTGATGCCATAGAGTGGCTGACCTGAAGCTTTGCTGGTTGAAACCTGAAGAATACTCCAATTTATTACAGAAACTGGCTGACGTCCAATCACTGTCAAGCAGCTCTGCTAGTTAAGGTGACGGCATAGGTACAACAACTCTGTCATTTTGGTATTTAATGAAGCCTCTAATAGTTGTTCAAGAACTCTTTTTTTAACCTCTGTATATACCGTTTCTATCCTCTTTGCTCATAGTGTTGGTATTATATATGTTGGTAACAGCTGGTATTATATTTCTTTTAACAAATGCCATCTGCTTTTGGGTCCCACATCAAGAATGTCATACATTTCGATGTATTTTCGGAGGCCGCTGTACCTCAACTATTTTGAATCCACCAGACAAAACTAACATAACCAAAGTAAACGGCACACACTCGCAAATACAGAATAACCGAGTCTATATTAAGACAGCAATCAATCGAAGACAGCTGTCTCCCTCCTCAAGGTGACCCGGTGTTGAGGTGAGTCGGGAAGGTTTAAACAAGTAGACAAGCCGACACATGGCCATCAATCAAATCAACTACTTTTCCAATTACAGCGTTATTAGAGAAACTTCTTTGTATGAGCAGTTAATCAACAGTGATTTGAGAACATGTTAAAGATAAAGCTTTTCTATTTTCAGTGCAACACAATGCAGCTGAACAGTCTGGCAACAAGGGCGTTGATGTCCTAACCTCAGAATAAGGAACTCAATGACATCTTTCACAGGGCTGCAAGCTCTGTTTACCCTTTCATTTGAGTCTTGACCTCTGAACTGCCAATGCTGACAAACTCCTAATTTTCAAAAGCCCTAAAGTGCATGTTCCCATTGTGCAAGCCCTGGGGAATACACAGCATTTCCCCCCCAGCCCCCCAGTATTAGGTTGCACAGTCAGCTGAGACATCTCAGTAAAGGCAAATACTTGTTGGTAAAAGACAAATTGCTGAGATTTGGATCACATAGACTCAAGTCATATATCAATAGCATTTCCTAATATGGAGAAAATAAACACTGGGCTCATCTCATGTCCCTGCTTGTTTTGCAATCCCCAATGATATCATGCATAGACATGAGCAGACACACCTCTGAGTGTTCTCAAACAGATGAAAACAGTTGAGTTATTCATGCGACTTAATCAGCAACTCTCACATCAACACATCTGTAAGCTGGTTACAGCATTCCCCACTTGGGCCTCGTCTATCATATTGGCACATCGGCTGGTATTTTAGCATTTTCTCACCAACAGCTACCGGCTCTGGCACTCAAATGTTCCTTTAGTAGTTGTTATTTTGACTTGCCTGATCCAAACAGTGGGCCGACTAACCAGATAGTCAGATAGGAAATGGAACACATTGAGAGGGAACAAGTGGGATTTTATCTGTTTTCTCTGACTTGTCCTCGCAGAGTGTGAATGTGTGTCCTAGTAAGTTTTAATCAAAGTAGAAAAACAAACCCGCCATATACCAGTTTGGACAATAGCTACATTTATGCCAGTCCATTAGACTTCCCAATGAAGAAAAACATTTGCCTAAAAATCAAAACTGCCCTACTGGTAGAAAAGCTCTCTTTATTAGGAATCAGACGTGGGTCACCTGCACCGAATGCAACTGCCGGTCACCCTCCTGACCTCCACCGCATGTGTCAAACAACAGCTGCGTCAAATCATGTTTCCTCCTTTTTGATATCGAAAAGAAAGAATGTCTCAAAATTTCAAGTGAGCACAGCGTGGATGATTTGCCGATTAAAGCTCGAGTTTCAGACGTCACGCTCATTTCACAGTGCTTCAGGAGGAGACACTGTTGCCTGGTGACACTACTGAAACACATGTTGACTCACAGAGGGACGTGCATTTTTACCACCTACTCATCAGAGAGCTGAAGGCAAAAGGAATGGGAATCTCATTTAATAGATCGGTTAATACCAATAGCAAAGTATATGTCATTGACAAAAAACACAATTTGTGTTACGATAAACCATTTAAGACCTAAGAAAAAACTTTTTTGAAGGTAAAATGTAACCTTTAGAGGGACATTTTGTTCCTTCTTTATTGGACACGTCAAAGTACACAGTTCTATGTTTGATTTACAGCAACAGTAACCTCTGTGCTCGTTGGCAGATCCCTTCTCTTAAAATGTATCATTGGCATTGACTTTAATAACTTATTGAAGACTGTAGAAGTTTAGACGGATATAGTCTAAGTAATAAATAAATAACACGACTTCTTTCGCTGATACCATAACACTGAGCTTGTGGTGACTGGCTGTAATTATCCTCTTCACCCATGTGCTCTTTTTGGTGGATGGTGCAGTACCGCAGTGAAGCTCAGTGGGTGTGCCATAAAACACATGTCAGACATTAATGAAAGATTTTCAAACAAACTTTAAACCTACTTCAACAAGAAAGTCAAAACACGCATAACTCCTTCAACGGGAGAGTAACAGCTGATGTGTTCTTGGAAAATGAAAAGAAAGCAACTCATTTCGAAGCATTCAACAGGTTCTTAATTGCAACTTTGTAACGGGAACATGAAGTCATACAATAGTGACGACCAAGAAAGCGTTCACCTTTCATCTGATTCCTGATGCTAAAGGTTTGATCGAATGTGTATCGCACGGGACTCACCTTGCCTTGAGAAGCCGGATTTTATATTGAGAGAGCGGAGCGCAACTTCTACCCGTCGGACCTCAGTTTCGAAGAAGTGTACTGAGCGGAACTGAAACTTCCGCATATAAGCCAGCCCACCTCACCGCGGGTAGGAGGGTTTAAGCGCTCTGTGTGGGGTAGTTCATTTGGGACAGCATAAAAGCAGGCATGGGCCTGCATAAGGGTGGGGCAGTTCAGGTGAATTGAGCTTCTTTAAACGCTTGGAACGCCGACCAAAAGAAATAAGATTCATTCTCCTCCTGAGAAATATGTTGACATAAAGAGCTGAGTCAAAATTGGTTGTTCTCAGGAGGGTTTAGCTGCAATTAATAGTGTTCCCTGCTGCATTCCTAACTGCTATTCAAGTTTACTAATTGGTAGTATTTTAGTTTGTAAAAAGATAACTTTTTACAAACATTCAGCTTGAACTGGAATAACTCCTTGAACCACACAATACAGGTGATTTTTATTTTTCTAACACCAAAATCTGTGACCTGTTACAGCCTGTGACCCAGCAAGCTGAGAGTTTAATGTGTTTTTATCATAATTTGTCTCCAACCTTCTTAATCACAGGCATTACCAAATTGCCATCCCACTGTGTTTATATACAGTTGCCACTGTCGATAGCTGGGACCTTTTAACATTTTGATATTTTTCCCAAAAGTCACAAGTATTGATTGGTATCATATGGAAAAACCTTTAGTGTACACATGTGTACAGCACCAACAATTCAGTTAATGATATTTGGTTGACAGTTGACCATCGGTTTAAAGTGCAGGTGAAAATGACAGCTCAAATCAAACGAAATGACACAAAACACCAATAACCCCTTGTACATGCTGTAGTACCGGGATAGCTGCTGGTGTCTAAACAAAGACTTGGGAGTTTTGTATGAGAAGCTGAAATTTCCCAAATTTCATGAGAAAATATAAAAAGTTTGTAATAACAGGAAAAAAAAGGCTAATACAAACACAATGACTCAGCACTTTGATTTCAGCTATATCCTACACCAAATACACTCCCCTGCTAATGCTCTGTGCCACTGTTGTAACTGCGGAGTGTATGTCAGTATGAATGCAACGTCCCATGACTTATATTTCCTTGAACTTCTGAGAACAACATATGCGTGACATGCTTCGACTGAAACGCACCTGCATGATTTGCCCTGATGTCTTTTTTGAAAACTAATGAATATCACTTTCACCTTTACGATATGGGACTTGGAATAGTTTCAATGCTACTTTGAAATCAAGAAGTGAAAAATATTCGGATTGGCTTTTTTTAATTTTCTTTTGAGTCCAAAAAGAGTGTATGAGGGAACTGATTTTGTATGATCTCATGACAGTGATATTTATTTATCTGACAGGACATAAGCTTCCTTGTTGCATTAGAGAGCAATTAAGTAATGTTTTCCACGAAATGCCCCAGTGTACAGGTCAGACCAGTCACATGCCTCCCACTCTACTGTTCTCTATATCAGCAGATAGTAGTTTCTCATTAGGTTAGATAACGTGTTACAAAAAATAACAAAGCATTATTTATCCCTTGAGGATACATTATTACAGTAACAGCGAGTTACAGATATAGTCTTTGTGATTTAAGGATTTAAAAAATCTTATCTTTTCATTTGTGTTGCTATTACATGTTAATTCTTTTGTAATTTTAAATACTGCTCCATGATTTAGGTGTTATGTAGATGCAATGTATTAATTTCTCACTGTATGGTTTCCAAAATGTGGCAATGATGTAGTATATCGGTGCTCAGGCAGATTTCGGTGGCATAGTGTTGGTATGCCCTCTAGTGGTCAGAAGCGAGGTGGCAGCTTCACAGTCTATGCAAACTGTGTAATAGCACTGCTTTTTATGGCCGGGGGTGCAGGGACAGGCATGAAATCATCATAAAATTGAACCCAAGGCCAGGCAAACAACTGACGCTAAAATAGTTTCTTGTTTTCCAAAAGTGAAGCAGGCAATTATAAATTTGGCAGCAGCTGGGCAGATGCTCATAAATTTTCGCCAATTTATGATGCGTTGCAACATTTAAATTTTTTCCACAGTTACATCTACTTAAATTAATTAAATGCATTGACTTATGTTCTACACGAAAATACCTGACCTGTTTTATGGATTGCCTTCAAATGCTTGCATCCGGTTATCTTTGCATTCTGCTGCACAGTTCAGCTGGGCACTCTTTCAGCTACATCTGTGCCAAGTCAATATATGGCTGCAAGCTGACCAAAAGCCCAGCAGCCCCACCCCGTGCACAGCTATCGAACCACTCAAGTGTGCAAGTTCTCCATGTGCGTTGCATACCTTTAACTCATTTACAACTGGATAGGCATACTGCTAGAGAAATCCTGCAGTTATAGCTGATATGAGATTTTTTTTTTTTGTCGATTTGAAGTCAGAGGAAGATACATATTGTGATACATTACCCCATGGTGACTGAGTCACACATTGAATGGATCACACATATTGATTTAATTCTGGTCATCCTAGTGGCTCAGCTGATTAAAGTGTCCTGTTTTTTACAGTAAACCCAGTGCTGACTGTCATTTCTTTCTCTTAAAAGAGAAAGTGTTCAAAAAAGAATTACAGGCAAAAGGATTGATCTACCTTTTGACTGCACCTCATAAGTAACCATTCCAGTGTATGATATTTGTTCTTCTGGCCTTTAAGAGGCAATAGCTCTGAAAAGTATATTGATAGTAAAGGGAATATAATGTGTTTTAAAACATTGTGCATAGACTCCATAAAGTGATTATATTTAATTATGATGTTCTAGAATTCAGTCCAATATTTTTAGAAATGGAGACATGTTCATTTTGTTTTGGGATTTAGAATAAAGCAAATGCAAATTTCAATGATTATCCAGAAAAGAAAGATATTTGAATATTTATGAGAACCATATGAAAACTTTATTCACGCAACAAATACACACGGGAATAAGGAAAATATGCCAAATTTCAGCGACTGCTGCTGTGCCAGTTGTGTTCCTGAGAACATTTAAACACTGAAAGCTAGAATTGATAGTTCTGATATCAGTGTGTATCATAATAGAAGATAATATATAATACTGTAAAAGCCTTGTACTGTAAATATAAATGTAAAGCATAATTTCCATACTACGGTGAAGAAAGGTCCTTGTTTGTACAAAAATATTTTGACCTGATGAAAGTCGAAGTTGGATGAAATGCTCTGGTCTAGGTATTCAAATGCTACATTTTGGGTTCTGTTCCACATAATTGCTGCTGTGACTGATGTTATATTGCTGTGCATTATGTCTGCAAATTACAAAACATGACAAACATTGTTACAATCACTCAAAATCCTTATAAACATAAAGTACACATGCTTTATAAAAAGGACTTTTGTATGAAATACAGCTGAGACCATGTTCAGTGTTGCTCATTTAAAGGAGCAAGCCTGATAGCTAGATTTAGTTATAAAATAAACTAATAAAGTAAGTCTCAACACAAAAGGAAAAACTCTCCGAATAGATGTAATCTTTGGTCTGTTTACAGCACGTTAATAAATCTGTCAGCGTTTGATAAATTGTTCTCATTATACAGTTAACTCTTGGCTTGAGTAAATGTTTTTAAACTACGCTTTTCCAAATGTCCTCTGAAGTTGAGGTTGTTCATATCATTATCAATTATCAATTTGATGATTATTAACTATGTAAATGACTTCACAAAGAACAAAGTTTTTTAATTAAACAACGTGGCTAAACAACGCTCCTGACGAAGATAAAGTTGGCATCCTTGGGGGAAAAAAACCCGACTTAATTACACTGCTGTGTTTCAGCAATAACTACAGTACCAGACAAAAGACTGAACACACCCGACTGAACCGGGTAGAGGTGTCCACACTCTTGATTTATGTTGAACATAGATGAACAAATTCAACGTTAAGCCTCCTGGTGTTGGGAAGAAAAATCTTTGCGGCCTCAATTACTTGAGAAGAACAGTCCACGGGCTGTAAACTGAGCATCAGCTTCTCTCCCTGGATGCTGTATGTACCATATTTTTCCTCACAATAGCCATGGTACAGTGTTTGAGTTGGGTCTGACCATGGCATGGCTATTGTCCAAAGAGTCTGTCTTGATATGGACCTGTGACTTCTCATCTTATTCTTTTTCTGAACTTGCCGTGTCTTGGTTTCTTCATGTTCAAACTCTTCCTCGTCTTCCTACTTCTTCTGTTTATTCCAGCTTTCTGAATTCTCCTCCCTCAGGCCAAGGGCACTATTCTGTTGACAAACTGAGGCAACATATCGTGGTCACATCTGCTCTGGTATGGCAGTCTTAAACAGAATTCACTTTAATACAAATGCAGTAAACGTTACATGGAGTGTTTTTAGGCACCAGGGAATGTAATTAATTAGAATGACAAGCACCTACCTTACCTGTTCCTGGCTTTGACTTCCCTTTTCCTTGGTCTGTTTACTCAATGCTTTTCTTTTTCCCTTAGAGCTCCAAGGGAATAACTGGACGTACGACTGGGACTCTGATCTATAGGATCAAGCTCCACGTCACTCCAAACCTGCTGCAAGGAATAGGCACATGAATATATGTACGACTGTATTCTTTCAAAAATTCACTTGCCTGGATACATTCTAACTATGGATGCACAGATATATCTGCCTAACATTAGTCCTGTCCAATATTGAGCTTGTTGACTGCAATTGGCTTTTCTGCATATAGGATAACATCAGCTGATGGCAGTGGCTGATATTTATCACACATATTCTCATTGTATTGCATTGACTTTGACCTAGACATCCAATATTTTGATTTGGAAGGTTGTAATAAAGTTTTTTTGTAAATACATTTGTGTTTTATACAACCTATTTCATTGTTTCTTTTGCATTAGAGGGAAAATAAGTGGCAAAGATAATTGGTTTTAGCTATAGACAAAATTATTATCTTTAACTTCTTTAGCCATGATTTCCCAATTGGTGCATCATAATAACAATATTACAAGTCAGACAGCTCTTAGCAACTGTTTTTGTTATTTCTATTATTGTATCCGAGACACATCTAACATCCCAGATCTGAGCATTCAAAGAATATTTATTCCATGTCTAAACCTCTATCATTGCTGTATAGTTCTCCCATCTGAATTACAAAGTTGCAGTTTAATATTACAGAAAAATCTTAGTCTAAATGGAAATTATGCACTATTTGACATCTGATTTATGTCACCAGTGCTTTGATTCTTTATCTGTGTTTGTTTCCACTCTTCAAAGAATAGTGCATCAATCATACTCACTGTTTCTGATGTAGACATAGAGGAAACCCTGTGAAACCGGGTTTTTGAGACTAATGACTGTCTGCTCAGCATTAAGTCCCTGATAGACGACTTGCTGTGTGACACTGATATGCAGTCCCTCTTTGGGGCATCAGCCAGGAAGTGTAGACAGGGGACCTTTTCTGCAAGGGTGTCCCTGTTGATATATCATTATCATTTAGCAAAATGTTTATGTTCCTTTACAAACTCATGGTAACGATTAATTGAATGGCTGCATGCACCTGTATTTGGAATGAATGATAGCGTAGATAAAAGGGTTGTAGATGGCTGATGCCTTTGCAATAACAGCAGGGACAGCTTTGGAATAGGGATTGAGGATGCTTCCATATCTGAAATGCATAAAGTTTTGACAAATTTAAAGTAGAAGCGCACAGTACAGTACCTATGACAGCATTATACTTGTGATATAGCTTAGCATATCATCATGCTATTGGCAATGATATTCCATAAGAGGTGAAATATGGTTCATGGTTAATGATTAAAGTAAATTACATAATGCAAGCCTACCATGCTGTATATTCAGACTTAATAATGGCAGTCTATTAAAAAGATTAGTTGATCATAAAAAGTGCAGATTAACATGCCGTATGTTTACCCAGCCCAGGCGATGAGGGTGACACATGCATAGGGCGACCAGGAAAGCACAAACACTATGATGACCACAAAGGCAATCTTTGCCAGCTTCCATTCAGTCTTGATGGACTGCTGTTGAATCAGGGTTGAGTGTCTCACCTGAGACCCCAACTGTTCAACATCTCTGTTTGGATAGAGAGAAAGAAAAGGGCATTTTGCAGAAGTGACATTTGCCTTTAGAGGTAAATTTTCTTTAAAATAAAGTAATCCATATGTCTTAATCACATGACAACCAGTGAGACAGAATCAGCCGACATAACAGACAGGCCAGGTGTACAACAAACATGGTAAAATGGATTTTTTGCAAGCAGTACTGATTAACACTCCATCCACTGTGCGATCGTCCATCACAGATGCCACTGAGCCCAGAGAGGTTTTTTGACACTGTAAAGTCTTGGCATTTGTGAATGCAACTCTGTATTGTAGTGCATGACAAAGGTTTCCGTGATGTTTCTTGATATAGTGCCATCTGACCCCAAATCCGACCCCAATCGTTCTTTGAAGAGCATTGTTTTTTTATTCCATTTCTATACTTTTCTTACCCAGCTGTCCGCAAATTATCAATGCTTTACCTATGTTGAACTCTTTTGATAATTAAGACCAGGAATTCCATAACTAAATGTTGAATCAGTGCTAATTTGGTTTTCTTATCATTGGTCACTGGTTGATGGGTGAGTTTGGGTGAATTAATCAGCTAAAAAGGTAGCACATCAACAGCTACTGAAGGATTGGAAAAATTTCAAATTTACTTTGTGATAAAGAGAAGAAATTAAAGGAGATTTGGGCAATGAGGGTGCCACTGCATGGTGAAACTTTAAGTACCAAATTGCACTGCACTTACATTTAACTGCCTTAATTTCATCGTCATAATGATTATCATTTAATTGTCTTTTTTTGCTCTCTTCAGGTTAACATATGAATAACAACATTCTGCATATTCAACAAACTCTATGTATTTACCTGCTTGTATGGCGAATTGCCAGGAACATGCATAAATAGCAGTAGGATATAATCCCCAGAGGGATGAAGAACACGAAGCAGCACAGCATCAATGTGTAACTTTTATTGGCTGGAGTAGATGTCACGTAGTCCCATGTACATGAGGTCATCAGCCCCTCTGGTATATATGAACCTTAAGAAAATAAAATGAAAAATGTCTAAATGGTTTAAAAGTATGACAGACACAAAGCTTGTTTAAAAAGAGTAAGGGCTGAGAGATTTAGTCACTTACTCCAACCCAAAAGTGGCGCAAGGCTCCAGGCAAGTGAATACAACCAGACCAGGGCAATGATAAGGCAAGTTCGTCTCGCAGAAGTCCACGCTATGGACTGCAGAGGCTTGGTGATGACTATGTAGCGGTCTATAGAGATGGCCAGAAGGTTTATCATTGAGGCAATTCCAAATAAAGCCCCACAGAAGGCGTAAATTTTACAGCCTGTGGGGGATAAATGAAGAACGCACTATATTAATCATGTTATTACGACAGAAAGGTTGACAAGTGTCTGACTGAGGTTAAATGTTTGGATATTTTTTCTGTTAAAAAATCCACACATCAACATAATCAGTCACTACATATCACACCTCTTCATATTTATCCAAACTACACAATACTTAAACAATATGTAATAAAATGAGCATCTGAAGGACAAAACCTTTCGTAGGATGCATACAATATGAATAAAAGCAAGAAAAAAAAATGACCTGTTTCTCCAAAAATCCACCCCTTATAAAGGGAGTTAACAAAGAAGATGGGCGACTGTGTAATTGCCATGAGGAAGTCGCTCACTGCCAGGTTCATGATGAAGAAGTTGGGAGGTGTGCGAAGTTTCTTATTGCTGAAACACATTATTGTAAGAAGTCAAAACCGGTGAGCTTAGAGATCCCACACAACAAAATATTTGTGACGCTGTTATTGAAAATGAATTTCCAAAAGAGATGAACATGCAAAGCAGACAGCTGAAGGTTGGCTGTCCAAACATAGTAAAACCCCCATGTGGTTGCTTCATGGCTTGTCATGAGTAGACGTGAAATAATACATTGACAGTTTGACTTTCAGAGAATTATACAACTGGCAATGCAATATGCATCCATTAATTCTCAAAAGCATATCCCATGAAAAGCCAATTTTAGTTTGAAAAAATACTGTTATTCTAATGCCATTATTAATGCTGATAAATCATAGTCAGACCAAAGATTAATTTGAAATAAGAGATTGCAACAAGAACCACAAGTGTAATAAATTAAGACAGTAATACCGTCCTATACTGGTAGCATGAAATGCTAGCACAACTGTAATACCAGTGGATTTTTTTAAAGAGATTTACTTTGTCTCATTGTGGCAGCCAAAATATGTTGGTCTACATATTTTTAAAAAATCAGTATCAGCAAAGAGATTGATTTTATGCCACAATTGTATTTGTAGTTAATGATCACCCAAAGCTGGATATTCATTTCATAATGTCAAAAGTTAATAATAAATAGGCACTAGCCAAGTCTGTGAAGGAAAATAGTTTTATTGCATTGTTTTTCAAGCTTGGTTCCAAAAACCAGTTCCTTGTATCTTTTCTCTGATTCCCCATAAGTCAGTTCTATGCAGCAACTTTGCTCCTCTCCATTTACTGGAAAATAATCTTATTAAGACATGCAGCCAAAACAGATGCACAGAACAATGTTTAGTCAAATGAAATCAGCTTAAAGATCATCAACAATCAGTTAACAAGAAAACTTATTTCTGTGACAGTAATGGTCAAAAGTGGGGATACACTTATTCACAATGAATGGGTAGGTGTGTCCAAACGTACAATATATTGTGATATTCCTAAGACTTTGCTATTTATTCAGAGGCATTTTATGAAACTTGAAATGTGTACATCAACATGAAAGAACCAGAGCTAGTGGTCCATGTGGGACAACACCAGATGTTGGCATTTTCATTTCTGAAGACATGAATATGCCCAGAAGGCCATGCTGTGACACATAGAAATGGTGTTTCTCCAGTTACTTCTGCTAGCATATGATGGTTTACAGCACATGCACTTCAGATGGCCTTTTAAATCCACTGTATAAATCACAATTTAAACCTTGTCATGCACTGAAATTAAATCCCAAATATAACCTGTGAACGTGGTGATTTTCTCGATTAATGATACGCGAACAAAACCTGATTTAAAATAAGACATTTCCATGAACAGGCTTCAGAATTTTCAGAATCTGTTAAGTATGTATGTGATCCATGGCAGTGAGCATTTTATATACAGGTTTATTACGTAAAGCTCATTTACTATGACACAAAAGCTATAGGGATTATAGAGACTCAGGTGTAGGGTGACTATTTGCTTCAACTGATCTAACATGTTCCCTGGCTCGCAAAGCTGCATTTTAGACCAGTGTTTATATTGTGCCATGACTTATTTTTAACTTTGATAGTCACATCAGCTCTGTTATTGTCTGTGCCTTCTGGGAATTGTTCTCTTGTTTTGCTCACTTACTGTAAATAATATCAGTAAGGGTAAAGACAGTACAGGCTGATGAGTTAGACTGGGTTTCTGTGTACTAAACAAAGTGTGATCTGAGTAGAGATTGAGTGATGCATCATTTGAGATGATTGCATTAGAGGATGCCCTAATGCACAAAAACATGTCAGGTTTAGGATTTTGGCTCTTCACTGCATTGAGTTGTGCACTATATACCCAGGTGTAGCCATAATGTACTCATATAGTATGTACAATCCTGTACACAATTTTTTAAATGTCATGCTGTTGTAATGTGTGCCAAATGTAATTTAGCTTTTTCTTGCTGAAAAAAAGCAAGGTCTCCCCCCTAAAAGATGAGTGGATGGCAGCATCTGGTGCTCCAGATCTGTATTTGTTGTTTAACATCGATGGTGCCCTCATACATGTGCAAGTTCAAGACGCATTTATGCCATATCATCACAGGGACTGGAGTTTTGAGTGTGCTGATGACAACTTCTTCCCTTTTACTTTGAGATAATGGTGTCTATGGTTTCCAAAAATGATTTCACATTTGATCTTTTCTTCATGGTAGATCTTTCATTTGTTGGTACAATAACAGAATACTCTAAGTTCACTGACAATTGATTTCAGAAGTGTTTCTGCACTTGCAGTGATTTCCTCTATAAAATTAGGTCTATTTTTAATCCAGAGCTGCCTGAGGGTCACTCAGTGTTGGTCCTCTGTTTGTACCTTTTTGTAAAGAATTTCTTTTCTATGGATTTTCCTAAATATTTTATGGTGTAATGTACTGTAGATGAAATCCTTGTACCCTCAACAGTGTCACTTTGAGAAATTATTTCTTAAATTAATTTTTTTGCAAAACCCTTTTGCCCTCTTAGTATTTCACAGAGTGCTGCATCCCTTATAATGATGGTAATCATTAAGATATTAAGATTATTTTTATTGATTTTTGACACTCTTATCTAAACTAGTCTCTGTAATTCAAAACAAAACATAAAGATACACTATGTGAATATATAAAGTGATTCAACAGTTATAAAACATTCTAACCAGGATTAAATTTCTAAATAGTCCGCAGTGAGCTTGTCATTATTAAATTAGGACAGAAACATAGTGAGCACAACCACTCAAGCATACTGTACTTAACTGTCAATATACTCTCAAAACTACTTTGCATGACCTCAAACACACTCATTGTTCTCTGTTAGCTTATTTTGTACACGTATAGCTTCATCAGTTTATATGAACTGAAACCATTGTTTGAGCTAGTATGACTGCTTGAAGTCATCTACTGCTGTAGCTTCAGCTAATATGGTGATAAAAGTACACAGATTTAGGGTATAGGGTATTTGTAGTGTTATTACAGAGCTTACCGGATCAAGGTTGGGTGGACTATTGGCATTATTTATTGTCTCCCTTCAGTTGAAACTATTAGTCAAAAGCTTTACAAAAATCGGTTATGTGTGTCAGGTCAGCCCTCACTGTGCTAAAACTTAGCATTATATAGTTCATTGGCTATTATTAGTTGACTACAAAATATGTATCAATGCTTTAAAGTCCTTCTCTACCATTTGGAAGGCCACATTTGTAAGGAATGATGCTGTGTTTTATCAAAAATGTGATTAAGTAAGCCTGAATGACCCATCTTTCCCCCTTAGTTTAGTTGTGCAATACTAAAATTTAGACTATTATAACATTACTGATACATTTACCAATGACATCTCAACCATTGGCTTAAAAAACTGCCTTCTTTCTTATTCTTACTGCCATTTCCCCTGAACTGAAAAGGGTTAATTCAATTAATTGTTTTGGATTTTTTTAATTTTCAGAGAATAACAGACAGTCAAAGGCTAGGTAAAGATGCATGTTGAAGATCCATCCTGACAATTCACTGGATGAGGATTTACAGAAAATTTACTTTTGCCGTGAGGAATCCCTTGTGGACAAGGTAGAGGGGAGAATTCATTCGAAGTAAGTATTGTTTTGCTCTTATTGTGAAGATGGTAAACAGTCAAAAACAGAACATCTCTGGTGGAAGATGTGTTTTGTTTCAGATTTTATAAGTCCTAATGTCTTACCAAAAGATGTAAAACTATGACAGAAGAGGACTTTGTTTATTTGGAGACATCATTGTGTCCCCTGAAAAACACCACAGGCTGGGAGCAGCTTTGCAAATTTGACCCAAAAGGAGCTGGGTTTGCCACTAAATTTATTATAAATTCTGACTCTGCATGGTTCAAACTTTATAAAGGAGACACCAAGAGCGGGAATGACAGTCACCCTTTATTTTCATCATTTTGATGTGATGTGTTTTTATGTGTTTTTTCCCCCCTAAAATCCAAATGAGTTCATATTTGATTTCCAACAACCAAATCATTATCAGTAATAATAACAGATAGGTGTGCAGCTTTTCAGAAAATCAGTAAGACCGAACCTGGACATATTGTGCACAAAGCACCCGAGGATGGATATGTTACACATCAGTGACCGAACAAAAAGGTTTTGTACGAAACATTCTATTCAACATGTCTAAAGATATGAGATATAGGAATATAACAAGATGAAGTTATACCATAAATAGCACTTAATCTGATTTTGTTAAAGGGGAAAATAACATCCTTGTTTTTCTCAATTCAGGCCTATTGTCATGAAGAGTTAACATAAAAAAAAGCCTTAGGAGAAAGTATGTTCCCATCCCTATTTATGGGGAGCAACAGCAACAGAGGATTTTTGAAACTCCTGCATGACTCCCTTTCGATGAAGTGAAAACAATGAAAAGGCTGTTCACTTGAATAAAATGTTATTATTTGGAGTTTCTCAGTCAGTAATCAAACCTTTCGAATGAAGACTAAGTTGAACGATTATTTTGATCAGCGTTGGATGGAATATGACATGGAGAAATGTCAGGTTAATTACTCAGCAGCATTTAAAAGTCTAGGAATTCACAACTGGCTTAATCATACAGCTCTGAATTAACACTGACAGACAAACACATTCTTCAACAGCATTTTCATAAGGAGAGTTGCTTACCAGTAAAAAGCATACATAACCAAGGCGTTCCCAGTAACCCCAACTGTTCCGATCACCAAAACAAAGAAGGCGACAATGTAGTGAGCATGGTCCGGGACATCCACATGCCGATAGAATCCGTGTTCCTTATCCATATCTGTGATTGTAACCACATAAATGTTGGCATCAGTGGCTTTGTGTTCGTGTACAGCAATAATTTTCACGTAAACTTTCCTCACTGCCCAACTGACCCACTAAACAATATGTAATATGCAAGATCAACTAGGAAAATATATAAAAATGCACAAAGAAATACAACATGTAGCATGTACCTGCAACATAGTTACTATTCCCTAATATCAACATCTTATTTAGCTGAGTTACTTCACATAAAGTCATGTGAGCGAATTTCTCTTGTCGAGACACTTTGGAAATGGGCCAGTTCAGTATGCACATTCCAGGCATTTCTACTATTTCACCCCAGGAAGTCAGGGGACATCCCCTCACTTTACCCCAGCTGATGTGTTGGAAGATAATGGCAACTTTGTTTAGTTCTCATGACACTGATGTGTCAACCCGCTAACCTAAACTTGGCACGAAACACAGAATATTCATATCTTTCCCATCCTCTCTGTATCACGTTCAACTGCTTTTGTAATAAGTGGACAGTTTACACACATAACTACTTGTGGCATTCCCCTAAAACAGCACCTTGTTCGTTTTGGATAACGATACTGCCTGCTTGCTACAAAGACATTTCTTAGTAAAACAACTGAGATGAAGAAAACATACGTGTTGCGCTGAATGTCGATTTTAGGTGGTGGTCCTAGATTTTGTGCCTATGCTTGTACAATTTTCAATAGAGACCAGTTCTATAGTATAAAAAGTAAATCTGGTGCCCTGAGTGGTCCCTATATGATGAATCTCATTAACAACTCTTCTTTGACATTTCCTTTAGGCAAGCTTGAGTTTCACACCCCGTCAGCCACCCTCATTTCATTCAGCTTGTCAGTTAGAGCCAATCAGTCATCTGCCATCAAAACCTTATTTACTTTATTTCTATGTCAGGTGCATCATGTCTTTTGAGACTTTTATCTCTTGTCTAAGATTTCCTGGGGTGTTTTCCAACCTCTACCTGTGCTTCGGAGACAGGTCATGCTCTTAGCACAATAGCTCCTTTACAGAGTGTTGGATTGGGATTTATATGAGACTCAACCTTCTTGTCATCTTAAAAATGAAAACAGAACCCGCACCACCTTCAAGAACATTCCCAATGGTGCATTCTTTTGGACTCAAATACCCTGAAAAAGTGTCATGACAGATTAAGAGTAAGTGTGGAGTCTTCTGTGGGTTTTTTTTTTTGGTAATCAAATACAAGTATTATAGCTTATGTAATCGGAGAAATTATGAGAGTCAGAGGATTTTAATATCAATTATTAACGCTTGCAGACTGTACAATCGGGTGGCTAAGAATTAATCACGATAAGGGTTGAAGAGCAGTGAAGCTGCCATCGCCATTCTAGTCTGAGAGGAGATCCTCACTCAATATTATTGAGCTGGTATGTTTTGAGAAATGGCTAAGGTTGAATTGGCAGAACAGCCAGCAACTCCTTCTGTCTACTTTTTAAACAGTAGTAGTTACGATAGGGCAACATTTAGTAGTGGATGCAGCAGTAGAATTTTAAGATGTTACAAATAACTATTTATCCCCAAGCTGCAAGTGAAGGAATGTTTGATCATAAAAACTGGTGGAAGGGCTGTTCCACTGCTCTACTGTGGCAGTGATGACAGGAGAATGTCTTTGTTTTATGAATGTGATGGAATTAAAAGGGCACATAAAATTCTAACTATATTTATCCTGTGTAAACACTCTTCCTGTCTGCTACTCATCAGAATTACTGAAAGGAGTTAGGTGCTGCACTGTTCTCTCTGCCACATAAAATCCTGAAAAGCTTGAAAAACATGCCACGTATCACGTTAAAAATCTAAAAGAACATGTTTTGATCCACATTGTCTTTAAATTATAAATGTATCATATCCAGTACCTCTTATGTAGCAGAATTCCATGCTCAAAGCACAGTGAGGGCAGTGTACATGGACCCGCAGAGTGTCAGGTCCACACTGTGACTTCTTGCTGTGCTCAGTGAAGGCTTGTGTGTCAGAGTAACTCTCAATCACCTCTAACTTCCTCACAAATCAAATCCATGATCTATTTAATAGGACACACTAAAGATGAAAGGCACTCCCATGTCAGTCAGACACATTAGATGCGCTCATATTCATTCAGAAATTAAATGCTCGTGGAAAGCAAATAGATTAATGGGAGTGAATACGCTTTAACAGAGGTCTCATTCAAATTATTGGGATCTGTCTATCTGTTCAGAGGATATTAAAATACATTCAAACTTTTTAAAGGCATTTTGTGAAATCATAGATCAACATATCTTTTGGTAAACACAGTGAAGAGATGCCCTTGACCAATTTAGTGGAGAGCATGAATAACAATTTAAGTGTTTTTAGACTTTTTCATTTTCATCATGTATGTGTTTTGAATAAATTTTGCAACTAGGGTTTATTATCATTAAAGGCACAGTAGAAATATGATCCAGTACTGATGATGGAAGGGTAGAACATCTAGGGATCAACACTATAGTCCATTGATTCTTATTTACAGTGATATTTATATATATTGGTACAAACAGGGTAGGATCTGTTGAAGATCTGAAATATTTCCTAAAATTTACAGACGCTTTAAGGATCGAATATCCTTTCACTCTAGTTATTGGGGTGTTTTTTTAAATTATCATTCTGAATGTATTACACTAAAAAATACAATGATTTTCATAATTACATACAGAAGCAAAAGACAAACAAGGCTCTCTTTAGATCAAAGCTGCATTTCCCTTTGAATAAGTTATAATATCAACAGTTTTACTGTACCTTATCCAGAAATTGAGCCCTTTTCCCTTGTCTCGACAACTCTTTGTTGTTGATTTGTGGAAGAGAACACCAGAACAGCATGTAATAGTAAAATATCCAGCAGGTAAACGTGATGACTGCTTCTCTAATCACTAAACTATAAAGATGAAGCTTCACACACAGCAGCAATTGTAAGCTGATGCTGCTATCAGTGCTTAACAGTAGATGAGAATACACAGAACGAGACTGAAAGCAAGCAGCAGCACAATAACCCATCCCCCTGATGGTTACCCATCACGCACATTGCTCTTATGGCACATTGCAATCGATCAAGCCAGTGTGTAGTGTGTGTGAATGAGGCTACTCATTTGTTACTGTTTTTGTGGAGCAGCAGGTAACAACTGTGAAATTAAAGCTCTTGTACAATTTTTACATGTTTTTTTCCTCATTGGAAATTTTTTTTTTGTTGCAATCAAATTAAGTACCTGCAGCTTGCAGCTAATCAAAGCAAACTGTGCGAACTGTGTGATCTCCAAATTAGTTTTTCATCCTCATTGATTTCTTATCTAATACCCATTGCCAGTGGCACAGCTTAATTCGACCACCAGATGTTTACATGGGTGGTGTGAAAGTGACACAGACCAGTTAGCACAGGATCCCACTGGGTGCTTTGAGAATTGCAGAAAAAAGTCATGTGGTTCTGAAAGGCACCAAACCTTTTTACAAAGTATCGTACTTGTTCACTGCTCATCCTTGTGTGGGGAGATTTCTGAGAAATGCACTGAGATAAAAGCCTCCCAATGTTTATCAACTCATGCGCAACTGATCAAGCTGCTGTAGCACCTCCTCTTGCTCTTAATATATCCCTTTTCTACACTGAATCTTTATAGTGAAGATTCAGTGTAGATGCTGTCTAGCAGTGGGGGGATACGCTTTTACACCTCTGGGTCACAGCACGTCCAGTGGAAACAGACATGGAAATTACCTGTGATGTTACCTTCACTAAAATAAATCCTAGCAATACAAGGAAGGGGATGTTAGTAATTTGTTGCGTTATTGTTGATTGCTCTTTCTATTTTTTGTTGTTTTTTTATCTTGCTCAGTCACTTGCTGAGTCAAAGGATACAGTTGTGATTACCAGCTGATTCACTTGGAGGCTATTCGGCATCATGGGTACAAGGCGTAACTGTTTTCTGCATGTGGCTCAGACAAAGAGAGCTTTCATTCATTTTGGTATATCTTGTAGAAACCTGACATTTTTCCAAAATAAACAATGCACAGGAGGTCAGTTCACTGGGATGAATATTCAGTTTAATGCAATTTCAGTGAAACAGCTCAACAAAACAAGCATGACCTTATTAATGCTCTCGTCACTGTTCAATCTCTTTTGGCACCCTCAAAGAGGTGTAAATTGGCCATTTTAAGGAGTCAGTAAAGCAACACTGATTGATCAGAGATCAACAGAGATGTTGTTGTTGGAAAGACATACATGAGAAACACTGCGTGTGTGAGCTGAGATGGACATTCTATATTACACATTAAACTGAGTTGTTTTAGTCCTTCTAAAGTAGTGGAAGAGAGACACGTTTGTTTGCTTCTTTAGCCTGAGGGGACCCCGACCGCAACAGCCAATTACTGTCAAAATGGTCTGTCACCTCTGTCCCTTCATTCAAAGTGTGAAAAGGACAAAAACATCCTGCAAGATACATTCAAGAAAATAGCTTGTACTTGGGAATTAATCTGCCTGAGGTTTTATTGGCAAACAGTCATCTACAGAATACGATTAAAGAGGAGTTTGACTGAAGGAAATGTCACTGTATTGCAGCTCTAAACACAGTCAGGCATAAAAGCACTGATAGATAGACATAGAGCCCTGTCAGGGGAGGTTTTTAACCTATGATGTTTTTGCTTTCTCACTTTCTTTAGGGAATAAATGACATTTCCTGTTTTATTTTAAGGTTATTAATCAGACCAACCAAGCAGTGCCTGAGGAAGCTCAGACCTTCCAGGCAATGGGTCTATACTTTATCAGAATTGGTCTGTTTCTCTGGTGTAGTAGGGCAAACAAGGGTGAGCCTAAATCGGTTAACTTGATTTCCAAATAGAGTGTTGTTGCTGTCACATTGTTACTTTTGACTATGGGAGGTGTGGCCTAAGGTTTTTTTTTTTTTTAATGTAATGTGCATGTTAACACCTGTCTTGGGTGATGTTTTGCCCCAGAAATTGTTAAAGCAATATGGTTGCTATTTTCAGAACATTACATTTCAAGGCACAGATTATGTTAATTTAAGCACGCTGTCGTGACTTCAACCTATTTGGTTGATGTTGGCACACTAACTTCAATTACCAGTGGCCAGTTCCTGGAAAATGGGATGAAGTTGATTTCAGTCTGTTCTGGGGCCTGGAGGGTTACACGGCTTTATGATTTAATTGCCGATTGATTATTCTCTGCTGCTGCATCAACACTCAGACACTCCTCTTGATGCTTGACAGCCTCATCGATCAACGTGCACACAGATGAGATAGGAATAGGGTGTATAAAGCACATTTGACATTCACTGGCTTCAGAAGTGACAGGTAGATACCTATTTGTTTATTAGAATCTTTTAATGATTTATTCCTTACAATCAGGGTTGGCTTGGTAATACAATTTTATTTTTAGGCTGACTTCTATGATAGCTGGTCGTTCTTCTTTCATCATGGCTATGTCTGCAAGGATTACCAGAAGTTTAGTTTTAAATGATCAGAGTTGCCCACAAGAGGGCAGAAATGGATTATTTAACAGAACTATCAGAGGAACAGTGCAGAAGCATCTGTCTTTGAATCTGTCTTTGAAACTTAAATCAATCAGATGAACGCATGTAGCTACCTTTTTTCTTTTTTCTTGTGGTCAGAAATGATTGGTTTGAAGCTTGGCAATATGGTCGCTCTCATAATTGTGATAGTAATCTTGCAAATGTCAAAAGAATCCAAAAGCTTTTCAAAGTATAGAAGAGTAAGAAGCCCTTCTTTTTATGCCCTCTTGATGTTTAAGCAGACAGAGTTCAAAGCGTTTCCGTCTGAAGCTTCCTAAAGTTCTCTTGTTGGTTAAAAACCAAGAAGATGATAAAAATTCAATTAAACATCACAAAACTGTTTTGTGATTTGCTCTTTCAAAGTAACTCGGGACTACTTTGCATGCATAAACCTCCACAATAATTAATGCCACTGCAAATGTAGGATTAGCTTTTTCCAGTCATATACGTTACTTTCAGATACATCCCCTCATATCTGAGTCTTGGACTACAGGCGTGAGCAGCCAGACCCTCCATTATACAGTGTTGATCCACTACATAGTACATTTCCCCAGTTTGTTATCTCTTATTCTGACAGATCTTTTCCTTCTGCAGCAAGTCAGTTTCCAGTGTTCTTTGCCATGTTTTCTTACCTGGTTTCAACTCATGACCAGGTGCTCTTGTGTTCTTGTGTGAGTTTTTAGGTGTGGCAACAGTCAACACTGGCAGCATTTATTCATTTACTGCCTGTGTTTGTCAATCTTCATTGTTCTGATTGGTTAAGATTCAGTTGTTATGTGGTTAGACAAATGTTTCATCTAATGACCTGCTGGTACTTTTTGAGATATTCTAACCTTTTCCAAATGGCTTCTACAGAAGCCTTCCCAGATGGTTTTATGTGACCAACCATCTGCTGGATTGAGCAGGCGGCTCATGTATGGAGGCTATTTGCTTCCATCCCAGGTACGATTCCAGCCTGTGGCCCTTTGCTGCATGTCTTCCCTTCTCTCTTGCTCTCTGTACCCCATTTCCTGTCGACCTACTTTAAATGAATACATTTCAATTTAGTAATTCATCATTTGACAAGCGGTAGACGAATGACTCAGCTTCTTAGAACATGGTTTATTTTGGGTTCCTTTATTCTTTTTTTTTCACATTACTTAAGCATCTCAGCAGCAGTGAGCCAGATGAGAGTTAGAGGTTAACTCTGAATCCGGGGCCGTCATTTAGTAAAAATTATCTAATGGCACAGAGGATCAACCACTCATTTATATTAAGAGCTTCTGCAGACTTGTCTATAAGGATTACTACAGATTTAGTCAAGCTAGTGGCACATCAACTCAGTGGAGAGAGAGATTATCAATAAAACTCACCTCAGTGACACAGTGAACTCTGCCCCTGGCAGAGTTTTACTGAGATATTGGTGAACTATAGCTGTAGGGTTTTATTATTGAGTGACATTTACATTGAATATATGACTTGTGAGAAAACCCTACTTCCTATATCAATGATTAAATTATGCGACTTCATTCTGCACTGACTGATAGCAAACTATTTTACTATTTTATATTTTCTTATATACAATACTATATCATAGATAATAACCTTACTGTGTGACTATGAAAGCAATTATATGTTTTGTGGGCAGGAGATTTAGAGAGCCAGAGGTCAGGTCAAGATTATTTTCCAGAGTGATGAGCTAGGTAGAAGACTCATCATCATCAACCCCAGAGGATACATGTGCCAAAACTGTGAGGTGATGATGGCACATCAGACTTTTCTCATGTGATGAATCAGGACACTGAACACAAACCTTCTTTCATCTCACACATCTGCAGGTCATGCATTGTTCCTTCATGATTTATGAGCTGACACACCTAACTGCCTCCTCTCTGTGATGTGTTTGCTCCACATCTTCTTTCTGCAATCAGAGTTGCTCAAACCAGGAAGCTTCAACAGTCAGGAGCTCATCACACAACCTCTATCTGGGAGTGTTATGAGTGTTAAACGATCTTTAACATATGAACCCACAACCCGCAGTGATTTGTGCTAATCCCTCTGCTGATGTCAGTTCAAGAGCAGTGATGATTCTTTTACTGAAACTGAAACATGTCTGTCCTTACTTATTGTCGATAGAAGTTGATATGAATGTTGTATGCGAGTTTATTGAGCTTTTTTTTGCCATTGGAAGGATTAGAGAAGAAAATGAAAACTCTGTGTGACAGAGGGAGAGGTTATTAATTGGATTTTATGATTGTTTAACTGCTACATTTCCTCACTTATATTGGTCATAAACTAATTTAAAAAGTTTCGGTAAAACACACTGTCCTTTGATATGTGCTGATATCCACCAGAGGGCGACATGTTTAGTTTTCGTCCCTGTACATGAAAAATTAAGCCCTCGTGTTCAGTTGTGCACCCCCAGTAACATAGGAGAACTTTAACTTGTAGTTGGTTCGATGGTAAACACTGTTTCCTATTTATATACTATTTTTTCAAATGTACTGGTACAGCTTTTTTGTTTCAACTGTGCACATTTTGTTTTGTCTCTCTTTTTCTTTTAAAATGGGACTTAAAATAATCATGAATCAATGAAAAACAGAGTAATCACTGAGGCTGTGGCATGATTTGAATAAATTATTAAGTTTCTAAGCTTTAATAATCTCACTGCTGAATAGACTAATTAACCATGCAGTGCAACAGAAGAAATAATTAATAATTATATTGTGTTTGATGTGAAAAAGACAGAAAAGGCCGATTAGCTCAGACAGGGGACATAGCTATCAGACAGCTATTGAGCGTTCTTTGTAGATATATTTTATGCAGCCATGTCTCACACTTGAATGTAATGGTAAATAGGTGTAGAAGGATGGTTTTAAAGATCATGTTATCCTATTGTATTGCACTTTAATTAATTGGTGTTACTGAAATCATGTGAGTAGTTATTCTAAATTACGATAAATAATTCCAAACACACAGTATACTGCATTTGAAGATATAACTAATGATATAACTAACTAATGCATTTTGTAAATTACAATAGAACATAAGCAATAAATGCATCTAATTTGAGCCATTTTGTCTCTATTTACCTATAAATAGGTAGTACGTCATGCATTTGGCTTTAGCTTGTATCTATTTTACTGCATGTCTTTTCTCCAAACTTGGAAGTGGTGGACTTGAAGAAGCGTTATTGTAAATGATCACTGGTTACAGATCAAGGATTGAAAGATATTCATGGAACTGCAATGAGAGCTGATGCTCTCGTGTTGCATATAGAGTTAAGAACTATTTTAGATATTTGAGTAATAAATTTAGTAAGTGTGCCTCATTGCCCAAAACAGCTAGTATGCATTCCATTACTGTTAGCTACACGCTTGAACTGAACTTCTTAATGACATTGAAGTGCCCAAAGGCAAAGGACCTGGTTTAATTTTGGGTTGTAGAAACGGCCGCTTATTCGTGTAAAACTCAATCAAGCATGACAGCACATCAGAGTCTGTGTAGACCCGAGAAAATTCTGGTTATTCAGAAATTTTCATACATGGCACCGATTTACAGTCACTTAACAGACAAGACAAGCCTTTCATTCCAGGATGTCAGGATAAATAAATGCTGTACATGGATCTTTACTACCACCTACTGGATCCTAAAGGGAAAGAACTTCCCACCCTTGTACAGTACTGTAGTGGAGCAGCACTTGTAGGTGGTCTGAGGTGGGCCTCTTCAGTTGTAAATAGTGTTCTGACACGTGTGGGACCACTCCGATGTCGGTGACCTCTCACCCTTGAAAGCTTAGCTTTACCACCTGGGGGTAGACTGTTCTTGATCTCGCAGCACCTCCAGCAAGCTGGCATACAGCTCTCTCCTTCAGTCTCCCTGTAAAGGACCTCAAGGTCTACTCAACTGTGCATGCTCATACAAATACCTGCATGTACGTGTGTGTGCATGGGCCTTTTTAGAAAAAAACAGCTCCATCTCAAAGGTATTTGCCTCTTTGGGACTGCGTTGCTCATTTTAGAGCTCTCAGTGGTTCGTGTTTGTCAGTGTTTCTCAGTGTCTCAGTGTTCATTTAATATTTTTGTTTGTTAGAAAGTCTGTTTATGTTCTAAATACCTCAGCCAAAAACAAAAATGGGAAGCACATGCAAAAGTTGAAGCATATGCTACTCTGTTCAGATTCTATGCACTTAGGTTTCCAATTGTTTTATTTATTTTGCATCAGGTGTGGTGTGTTTAAGCTTTGTTATTTGATCTGTTTAATTCCGAGGATGAAAAATTTCAATGGTGCAAGTGAAGGCTTGTCCTAAGATCAGTGTAAATAGGATTCATCTTAGGAAAATCGACATTAGCTATTGCTTATTTTAGGCTTAAGGACATCTGGGGTGTGTTATCACTAATGCTGTCTCCTCAGATCATCGTACTTTCGCTTTTTTCAAGCGTTGTGTGACTGTCAGAAGTTTTCATTAATCAACAACAGGCAGTGATTTCCAACGTGAATGTAGAAGATCATGTGTGTGGCTCTTTGAGTGAGTCAGATGGTGACAGACATCGGGTGATAATAAAAGAAGGAACCCAGGTGTGATGATCACTGAGGACTCTTCAGGCATACCTTTTCTGGAGCTACATGATATGATGCTGTTGTTAATGTCTCTACATCTGCAGCACATTTTTTTCCACGGCTTCCCAGTCCCCCTACTATATCCATCACTCAGAGCCCAACAAAGTAATCATATACACCTCTTTGATCAGTTTTATCCCTCACTTTAGTAGTGTTGAAAAAATACAGCACCAACAATAGACCAAAATGTGTTTCACTCCCACTGCCTAGCCTACTCTCTTTTTCATTATCCATTCTCTTTTATTCCATTGTCCACATGCAGTGCTGAACAATACAGTGCAGGCGGACAGGGTGGAGGCTCATGACAAAACTGGTAACATGATGACACACCAAAGGCTGGGTAAGTAAAAATCCCCCGATACAATGGGACATGTGTCACAGTCCAGCCATGTCTCCAACCTTTTTTGTGGTCTCTCGTCTCTCTTCTCGGGCCGTCTTCCCCCTCCGGCCGTAGCGATAAAGCTCCCATCTGCTGTGGAGACGAGGGTCTAGCTCTCTCTGAACTGATCCTCACGCCAGTCTCTCCTTTGTCACATATGCCGCTCATGTTTCAGTTTTGACACCTCTCTGTCTTACACATGCGACAGGTACCAAAGATCATCTGTTCTCAGAAGAAACGTATTAGAAATACGATAGTTGTCTCTTTCCAAAGCTTTGCCCTTTGTGCCCTTGGTGAAAACAGTCTTTTTTTTTTTTAAAGAGCAGAAAAACTACTTAAGGAATGCATGACAGTGTTGATACTCACTAAGAGTTGGATAATTGACCCCTTGGGTGACCTATAACTTACCACAAAGGGCTGCAACCCTGACTTTTTATTGCACTTTTGCGATTTTGCATTTTACAACCTTTTTCTGAATGGTTTTGCGTTTTAACACGTAACAAGCTGCAAGATTGTAAAATCCACTTTGAGATACTTAAAGTATATGGTTGCCTTCCACATGTATTCATCAGTTTATCACCACTTTGGCTGTACAAGTATGTTTGTTTATCTTTCCCTCCCATGCATTCATGAAGCTGTTGTTCATCAATGGTGTTCTCAGCTGTTTCAGTGTGTCAGCAGTGCTGCTGGTGATTCTACTCTCAAACTTGCACATGCCAGATGTAAGTAACATGAACCGACTCAGCATCCTAACCTGCAGTGAGATTCCTTGTCACAGGTCAAAAAGACAGCTGTAGTGCCCTCAAACTGATAAAGAATGGCAGTGATGTGTGATACGAGTTCAGATTATCTTGTTACAGTCATGATAAAGTAAATATGATGTCATATTGCCCCACAAACATCCAAGAACACAGATCTCTTATCTCTACCCTTAGCAAAAGTAGGATTTCCAGTTAATGTTCCAAGTACTTTAAACTAATGTTTTATAGATTTGACTTATTTTATTGTTGACAGGCAATTTTCTTTGCTGTAAGAGGCTAGACAAAAGTATGCCAAAGCCATTTAAACATCTGACACTTGAACCTTGAACTATGAACCCAAGCACATGTACACAGCTACTTCAGCTATCAGGTAGACTCAAAGCAACTAGTGAGAAGAGATTGAAATTTTCTCTCAGCCCAAAATGACTCACTGACCTTGTGGGGTGCAAATAATTCTCTGCTCTGGGGTAAAATAATTACCAACTAAACCTGAGCTCCAAGCTTTAGTAATGATGATTACATACATGATTATCTTTTTTTTTCTAATAATTTTTTTACCAGCAGCTTGTTCTTTGTGATTAGATTCACCATGGTTGTTATGATACACAGTTAAGATGTCATTTAGGATTGAAGGATCCACCTATGCAACCAGTAGCTATCACTAATTAGTTTAACCCAGGATGTAAATCAACTCTGCGAGGACACGTTCCCATAACCTCTGCTCCTAAGTGAACTGATAAGATTACCATGGTATTATATCCAGCTGTCTCTTATTGCAAGCTCTGTTCTGTTTGTTACTGTAAGTTACTTGTTAGTGCTATTTGTGAATCAAAGTTCAAGGTTGCTGCTTCATTTGACTCACCTTTCTTTTCATTACAAGAATACCTGAGCACTGTCTGTCCAGTGACTGAGTAGCAGTATGTGCTAATACTGGAGGGGTTAAAATGGTAATGTAACTTAGTTTAGTGAAGAATAGAATACAGGGATAGGCCACAATCTGTTTGACATTGTGAAGAAGTTTTTTTCTCAGGGCTCTCTCTTGTCCACGTGTCCTTAGATGGCCTGGCAGCGGTAGGAGTTCATGCATTTTAGCTCTGGTGGCCCGAGTTGAAATCTTAATTTTTCACCCATGAATCATGCTGAATCATCCAAACATGCTTGGATTTATATGTAGTTATCTTGCAAAATTAGAGGATGTGTGTTTTTGTAGATTGTATTTGTAAGCACCAGGCAATAATGATTATAACTTTTACCAGCTGTGACAGAATGAATTAGTGAAGAACCTACGTTAAACTCAGTTTGTTTATAACCCAGAATGCATTTGCAAATATTCGAATCTCAAAGATTGCCGGCATTGCTGTTTTTTGTATAGCATAATTATGTCGTTTTAAACTTGGATAAGTAGAAGAAGTGTGCAGGTATTCAAACAATATATGATAGCATGGACAAAAAAAAAAAGACCAAGCAGAACAAAATCCCCTTTTAAGAGAAAACATTTTTCTTTTTCTTTTTCAGTTATCAGCTCATTTGTTTTTGTTTGATGCCAGAGAAATATTTCACAAAAAGCTGGAACAAAGGCATACATTTTTGTTCACAAAGTGTTGAATGTTTTTATTGGTTGACAGATCCGGGCTGCAGACAGACCAGTTAATCTCCCAAACGTCTTCCCTAAGAAGCCTCGCTATTCAAATACATGCAGGCGTTCCCTGAAAAACAGGTCATCTGGTTGGCAGCATTTGTCTATTTATTTAACATGCCTTCACAGATGAACAAATTACAAATCACGTGCAGCTTGTTGATAACAAGTCGGATTATCTTTCTTCTTTTGAGCCTGGAGGGTGATTTCCTAACTTCCATCATTTTCTTTTGATCATTCCAGCTGCAGGACAGTTTTCTATTTTTCCCCACTCCATCTCAAATTAACTCTTTTGCCTTTTGAAGGCAGAATGTTTTCTGAATCCAGTTCTCGTACTCTTTTTTTCCCCTCCACTGAGTAATTTTAACTTGCATTTGTGTTTGCAGTAACAAACTGTGTACACTGACGATGATTGTCAGAAGTGTTCCTGAGTCCATGCAGTGATCTTTATTAAACTATTAATAATATATTTGTATACAATTATTCAGTGCTGTTCTATACTATCAAGTCTTTGATCGAGCAGTCCGCTAAAGGCCTGATCATTCAAATCCATTTTTGGCCTCGTTTCTTGTGTGAGATTTGTCTACGTTCTCTTAATCTTTAAGTCTTTCCCTTCTAAATGTCTCTGGGTCTCTGGGTTGCTCTTTTTATAATCATGTTACTGGCCTGTTCACAATTATTCTGATTAATTGTGTGATCTTCTATTTCATTATCATTTCTTTGAATACATTTATTTTCCTAACACTACAGAACTTTGTTTCCCCTGTCATTTGTTGCCCCATGCCCCCTTGGCATCAAATTCAAATTACTCAAAAAAGTAAAAGAAAAACATTTATTTTAATTTACAATAAATCCCTAGAAAAACAGCACAGTGCCTCAGACACGCAATGCTGTCATCTCTTTCTTTTTTTTTTTTCAAAAACACATCGAAATCTCAGTCTCACTGATAACAAACTAAAGTGATTATAGTAACTATAATATCATAACAGTGTGAAGATCTAGCAAATATAATGAAAAAGACAATTAACAATCACATGTTCCATACCACTGATAGATAACTCAAGATTCCTTTTTCATTTTTTGTGTATCATCGAAATCATTTTCAATGTGACATTAGTCACATCAAAGTGACCGTGTGGTCATTTTACTGTGATCAACTGTCCGGTCTGCTGAGAGAGACATATTATCCACGGGGTATTACTGACAGGGAGTATGATATGTGTGTGTCTATGCCTCAGTGTGTGCATGTTGCCGAGTGTCACTGTGAGTGTGTACCCCAATGCACTGGCCTGCATATGAGTGTAAATGTGTATGTGTGCCACAGTGTATTTATGTAAGCGGCTGACATAAATACATCAAGGCAAACACACAGCTGTCTAGTACCATGTTTCTTAGGGGTCAGTACCTGAAATGTCCAGTGAGACTGTTTTTGTTGGGTCCCTTTGCTTTAACTTTCTCTCAACAAACTTTGTTCCCATGACAAGCCTGCGCCAGACTGTCTTCTAGTGCTCTCTGCATTGAATATGCAGCAGTAGAGGAAATACAGACTTAGCAAGTCCCACTGCCCGGCCACCGGATGGCTGCAGTGAAAGGAACCTGCTCTGATCTCAACACATACCAGGCTGGATTAGAACAGGGGACCAGAGCAGAAACAGGATCTGCCCCCCTCTGCTATCCCTCTCAAATCCTGCCGCTCCTTCCCAAAGACATCCTCGCCACTTCCTTCTCCAATTAGAGTGACCTTGTTACGTTTGAGCAGGGTCTCTGGGTCTTGTGAAAGTCAAGAGCTTTATGCACCACTCTTTTAGCAGAGGCTTCAAGCGAGCAGACACGGCAGCTTGATGTTGTAAACAAAATAGCTGAGTTCAAATCTGTAAACTGATACAGATACATTAAACAAATGGACAACAAGCAGTGTAAAAGTGACCCTTCCCAAGGGAGCTTTTCATCTTTGCACAGCGGTTGTGATCAGCACTTAGCATGTGCTGTTTATTTAGTAATATAGGAAGAGGAGGCTCTGGCGGATACTCTTTGAATGCTAAAAACCGTAAAGCCAGCATAGAGTCTGACACTGTGCCACCTTTGGGGAGGAGTGTTAGTATCCCACACTGTCCCCTCTATGAAGATGGGCACCACTGACAGCTGCCAAAAGTCAGAGTTCAAAGTCATGGCAGGTAAATATCAGTGGTCAGTATTACAGAAGGCAAGTGTAGAATGATAGAAGGGTTGAGCAACAGCCTAACTAGAGATACCCATGCTGTCATAATATGTCCTAACTGTATATGTTTGGACATATGGCACACAACAACATACATTTCCTCCCCCAGTCCATCATTTATCATGCAAACAGATGAACACAGCTCTCCTGGAGGGTTTCATTGTTTGGGCAGCAGCCAAGAAGTTCATCTTTGAGAATCCATTTATCTGTTTGGCCTTCATTTTGAGGAGAAAATAACATATAAACAGTGGTAAGAAATCTGCAGCATGCAGTGCTGTAAATGCTCGTATATCAACAACCTCCACTGCTTACTGCTCAACTGCTTGCACTCTAAAAACCTTGAATTAATTATTTCCACTTTATCCCAATAAACTCACTGGTCCATGGGAAAGAGCTTACTGGGTGCTCGTTTGCTCATGGGGAAATAATTTACCCATGACCAATAATAAGCTGTTCACACACCATGCAGCCATAGCAGCTAAAATAACTATAGAATAGTCTTGCACGTAGCATTGAACTTAAGGGCAAAACTGTGTAACTTTTAAAATCAAACCATTTAAAAAGCAATTATACGGTGACTACCTCAGTTTCTTCACAACATATAGCTGGAGCAAACTGTACAAATAAGTGCTGTCAAGTAAGTCTGAATGGACATATGTTTTTTTTTTAAATGGCTCCCCTCTTCTCATTTAGTATCTGTGTCTGAGAGATTTAACCTTCCTTACTTCCTCCCTTCTATTTATAACAGTGTCATAGTCCTGCCTGCACTTTGATAGTACCAAGTGATCTCATTTACACACTCCTGCACACACTCACATACAGTCACACAGACGTCCTCTCACAAGCACATATTTTTGCACTCATACAATCTATTCTTGAATGATGCCAACAAAGACTCATAACATGTTTTAGCAGTGAGTGAAACAGATGGAAATAATACATCGACTGCCACAATGCCTGGGCATTTGGCGGCAGGCCATATCTGAATTGTAGCATGTCCTAATGGATCAGCTGAAAGCTATGTGAATCCTTTAGTATCTGTCCTGACTACCTGCTTGCCGTCTCTGTGCCAAGTGTGATCCAAGGCTCTGTGCTAGCTGACAGCTGAGCTTTCACTGGTAGACAACTGGCACTTTTGCCCCCTGTATACAGAATGCAGAATGTGGACGCACTTTTCGGATCAACATTAAAGAAAAAAAGTATTGCTCACGGGGTGAACAAAATGGAAAGAAAACATATTGCCATAGCGGTACTGGCTGTTAAACTTTTAAACATGGTTAAAGTGTTTTGGAGCTTTGCAAACCAGTGTGTGTGAGAATTTTCATTTCTTGAAGTGAGAACACCGGCACTATTATACAAATACTCAGTAAATGAAGGTTCAGCACTCAAAATTTGATGGAAAAATGCAGACATCATTAAGATGTAAAAGTAAAAAGAGGTAGAGCACTTATTATTGCAGGAGAAAAACTCCTGTTAGTGGTATAAGTATATGATATCAACAGAATATGTGATAGGTGGCTCTGTTGGGTATTTAAATCTGCACCAATGGATTATGGCTTCTTAAGTTTATCGCAAACTTTGCATCCACAGTAAAAAGCAAGAGACTTTCATCTGAAATTTAATGAAGTTAGAAAGTGAATTATATAAGAAACAGCAACCTAAGGAGTACAATATGGAGTAACTTCTCAAATATTCCCTCCTGGATTTTATCAAACAACATTATACAGCAGCATAATTAATCTGTTTGACTTATTAAAGTTATTTACTTTGATAAATATACAACATGTATATTAAATATATAACATGTGTATCCACTTTGTAGTTCTACCACAAATACAGACGAACCATAATTTTATGACCACCTGTCTGATATTGAGTAGGTCAGGGTGTGGACAAAGATCACCTCAGGGTTTTTTTCCCCCCTTAAAACTAATAATGGGATGTACTGTGGTGTGGTGGTTAACACTGTCACCTCACAGCAAGAAGGCCGCTGGTTCGAATTTCAGCTGGGGACCTCATTATGGTGTTCACATGTTCTCCTCATGTGCATATTTGCATGGGTTCTCTCTGGGTACCTCCCTCCATCTAACAGCATACATGTTGGGTTTCCTGGTGATCTTAACTGACTCTTGGAGTGAGTCTGAGCATGCATGACTGTTTAGCTCATCCGGGGTGAACCCTGTCTCTCATCCAGTGGTGGCTGTGATAAGCTCCAGAGGGGACTGCTGCTGTAGGGGAATTCTGTAATCATATGGGGTGTATGTGTGCTTTGCAAAAGGTTTAGGTAAATGGCAAATGTCAAAATAACATCCACGTGAATGCCAGGAGGCAAAACACTGAACTGTAACAAGATGAGCAGTGTTATTCACTTTACATGTCAGTGGTTCTAATGTTATGGCTGATCTGTGTATGTACACATAGTATTATGTATACCAATTCAATGCAGCTTATCTAAATGAGTTTTCTCCTTTAAACTCAATTTCTATATTAAACATATGAATGTTTCTCCTGTGAATGGTTTTTCACAGGAAAGGTGTCACTGTCACGTTTCAACACCTTCTTTAAAAATATGGCACAAATACTGTAAGTCGTGAATACATGCAAACGGTCTAAAATAATTCAAATAAACATTATGCTCATTAATTGGACTAAAACATTAAAGCAAAATGTGTTTCATGCCATTCTCTTCAACCCACATTGAGCTTGGGATATTCTAAGCTTGAAATTGAATTTACATCTATTTTAATCTCAGATAAAACAAGCTAGCATATATCCCACTGTTGACTATCCATTATTCTTTTTATGTCACTTAATCTTGCATAGTTTTATTTTCCATAAGATGAAAATCAAAAGATACTAATGAATTCATCTTAACCACTAATTGCATTTGTGGATCATCAGACTACTCATTAGTCAAACTACAACAATGCTGCAAATAAATATGTCAGTTATTTGTCCTCAGTAAACCTTTGGTTGATTTAGTTGATTCTGTTACATTTACGCCATACATTGTGTGTTTCCTACACACAGTGTGTCCCACCTCAGTTGTATTTTACATGCAGCAATGAGTCATTGAAGCAAGGGTCAATAAACGTCAGTTTGTCATACCATTATATATCATTAGACACAACGATTTAAACAAAACCAGTCATTATCAATGGATACGTTACACCCAAAGGAGACAGAATGTCTATAAAATGCAGGAAAACAAAGATAATTATCCATGTGTAACAGTTGTTTCAGATTATGTTTTACAGTTTGATGTTAAACTGAACCAGATGATTGTTTGTGAAGAATCATTGTTATTTCCTTCTGAGGGCCTGTCAGCGCTCTGTGAAGGCTTGGCATCAAAAATTGAGGTGCTTGTCCCATCAGTGGCACAAATAATGAATGAGGGCTATTCTGTGTGAGTGACGAGTCTCTTCATCATACCCCATGTGGTGGTGATTTGTTCAGCTTACTCATGTGTCTCCACCTAACAAATTAATATTTATTATGGTCACTCAAGTATTCAGCTCAGGAGACTTATGACACCCACAGAGTGTGCAGCGCTCTCACATAAAGGAACTCTAAGATTGATCTATTTTTGGGGACCATTATCTTCACAACTCTGTCTGTATGAGCCAGAGGAGGGTCACAGAGGACTCCTTTGGTGACATGTCTGCAGACATGTAGAAACAATACAGCTTCTGTCTGTCATATCTTTGAGCAGACTGTGTCCCACACTTTTCTGACGTGTCATACGCAGTGATGTAAACATGTCTGCAAATTCAGCTACAGCTACTGCACCCAAGTAAATCTGATCAAATCAGAATCCAATGGGCCAATCCAATTAGGAAAGGCAGACATCTCACTATTATGAATAAGTAATCAATTAAAGTGGTTTTTTTTCTTTATTGACAGTCTGTATTGAAAATAACAACTTGGTAGCCTCATGATAAAGATAGATCTTTTTCCTTGCCATAATAGTTTTCTGACACAAACCAATTAGTTTTGTCATTTCTAACCCTTACAAAGGGAAGTCACAGGCAAGACCCAACCAGGAAGGGAAAAGGTAGTGTTTACGTGTAGTGTTTACATGTGACCAAGGCAACCAGCAAAATTTGCATTCATGTGGGTGACGGTCACAGAGTAAAAAGAAAGTATTTTAGCCCTAACCATGATCTTTTTCTCTTACTAACTAACACATTTGATATGTTATTGTTTAAACCTGACCAGGAGGTGACTGAATGTTTTAGCAAAGCGTTGCTGCGTTATTAACTGAACAAAACTCAGAGGTGAAAAAGCCGTTGTCATGTATTGGTCGTGAACTTTTGTCGTGAACGTAAGAATGATTGAAAGTGCGGCGTGTAACCTTGCCATCCAACAACCTCTTCTGCCTCCTTATGGGGACTTTGTGGCTTGTAAAAGGAAATACTTGAGAAGGACATCTGCTCTGATGTGAAAACATTCATGACTTGTAATTCCTCCCTGCTGCTGGTAGGGGTCCTATGTTACAGGATGCGGTCATGGGTTATATGTTAGAGCGTGAGCAAACAATCAACTGTATATGATCGTATCAATAAAGGACTTGAGCTAAATCCTTTAATTTGAAACATTTCCGCATGAGTGAAAGGCCCACCTGTGGCCAAGATCCTCAAATTTCCTCCTATGTTTGACCAGCTGTCCAAAATTTTAGATCTAATAAGAGTTAGAATATCAGCACATGTTTATGTTCATATTCAGAAGCGGACCTCTGCACCCACAATACAACAAGTTACGCTTGTAAGTCTTTTATTCCAACTGCTGTTTGACTTTTTAATGGCGGCATGACAGGAAGTTGTAACTGTTTCTTTCTTTCTTTACGCATGTCATCATACAAGTTACCCTGGGCTATACACTAGTGTTCATTCACATGGTATAATGTTCAATCATTTGTGCAGTTTGTATCTTTTGGATGTGGATATTTATTTATTTGCACACTAAGTGTTTCTGTGGGTTAATTTACAAACTGTATAGGTGGAAACTAGGTATTTATTGCATAAAGCATGTATATAGTCTGTGTATACTACACTCTATATTTCCTATGCTGCTATAACACGTTTATTTCCGTGATGTGGGATCATTAAAGTTAAAGTATTAAAGTATTTTCTCATAAAGACAATGAAACCTTGATCCAGTTAACTTGACCTTTTTGCTTAAAATGACTTAAATCTGGACATCCTGCTGACACCAGCCATGGACCACAGTGCACTGAAGTTGTTACGGTCTGGAGACTTGTCTCTTTCCATGTCTCTTTCCATGTCTTTCTCCTCTCTCATCGGCCAAAATTAATTAAAAACAAATATATAAAAAATTAATTGCATATTGATTTGTAAATTTGGGTCCGTATGTAAGTTTTGTCTGCCAGCATTCTGAACTTTTCCAGTTGAACAATATTAACAACTCTGTGACCTGTTTGAACATCATGTACAGTGATGAAATTAAATAAATAGATGGTACATAAAAAAAACAACAACATGTCCAATCAGTCTTCTGACTACATGGGTGATTGTAAATTTGACTGCAGATGCAGTTGAATGTGCCTGTTCCGCATACTGTGATTTAGCTAAACCGTTCGGGCTGAACTTTGAATCACCTTGAAAAATCACACACTCCTCTTCAGCTGTCTCTTCCTCTGCTGTCAGATGGCTCGGTCTCTTGTTGTTGTCCTCTGAATGGCAATTCACATCACATTCATGTGTTTGTTTACACAGTGTATGAACTGACATTCTTCCATTCACTCTCATTACCTGCTGATTCCTGTTTGGGATAGTGAGCCTTTGAGCTATCTCAGCATTAACTGACAGACTAATAATAGAACAGCTCAATATTCCTGTTGAACAAGACAACTATTTAATAATTCCTTTCATTTTCATTACAACTGCTGCTTTGAGTGATTGTTGGAAAGTAAATATCTGATGTAAAAGGAATTTGTCGGTATTGAAAACTTGACAGGAACTGTTTTGTGTGTCTGTTATGTCTTGTGGTCATTTGCGGCTGATTCTTTTATTGTGGGTGAGGCTCACTATAATACTGAAAAAGAAAAGAAAAGCATGCATCAAAGCCAAACAACTACATGACAGTGATAAGCAAAGGCACAAAGATCAAATACTTGACAATATGATGAGCAATGTATGTCTGTGGTGAATTAATACTGGCACTATTTCCTTCAGAACACAAGAAACTTCCCGTCCATAAAAATAGTTAAGGATGGTTAAACGTCTGAGTTTGTGTTCAATCAAAAAACTAAACTAATTATATACATGCAAAGAGTTAGATCATGACAGCTAGCAGCTGTCACTTCATACAATGAAACCAGGTGAGGACGTGACAGAGAGGAATCCATACAATGAAGACTTGGCGGAATATCATGCAAATGCAGGAATGGGCAGGGCACAAGCAAACGCCTCAAAGAAAACGTGTAATAACAAGACGTTTCAGATCATGAGCAAACAAATGTAATCCCTAATACAACTGTAACAGGTAAGTCACCGTGGATTTAAGGTGTCAGTGCGAGGATTTTTATCCGTCTATTCAGCAACTCTCTTTAGCAGCTTGTCATGTGTTAAATTAAAACCAGAGGGCTTCTTGGACACGCAAGCGCTAAGTTGCTGTTGGGGTTAGTCTCCTGGCAAAGGAGCACAAAATTACTTTAATTCTTAAAAGACTGAGTAACTTGTGGAATTCGGTTTTGCAGGAGATGAAAGGCGGGTGCGGCTTGTAAATCATGAAAGGAGATGGAAAGGCTTTTTTTATGTGCCACAAGTGCAGGTTCCTCCTTTTGTGATCTGTCCGGAGTTGCCGTGGGCTCACCTTGACCAGAACACGCTTACTGAATAACCCTCGTGATGCCCCAGTGAATTACACCTCTATGTATTAAGTTTGCAAACTCCTGCATATTTAACATAGCCCAACAAAGTGTCCACGGTTCCTTAAAAGCTCGCAAATATGTCCCTAGTAAATAGCAAGTGAAGCGAGACTCCTGCATTCGAGATGTGTGTAGCCATGAGACGGAACTTGACACCAAGGCTCACAGAGCGCGGAGATCAGGTTAGAAACATGCACCGCAACAGAACATCTCCAAATCGCATTCCGCATACTGAAATCTAAGACGAGGACATCAGGATGTGTGACATAATCCCCAAGACATCTGAAAACTGCGCTCCTCCAAACAAGGCTCCAGGGGTGGTTTGGAGAGATATGTGGACCTCTGTTACTCACTGTTTGCTCTCGTAGGGATCTATAAAACAGGGGCGGACACCAACTGCCCCCAAACGTCAGAGCGCACTTCACTATAAATCTCTCCAAACAGCCCTCTGCGCGCGGTGCAGTGTTGTGCGCAGACATCTGTCTTGCTTCAGTCCAATGTGTGGACAACGTGTGTGGAGACCATTCGAGCTGCATAGACACTGTCCGGCCGGGAGAAAATGGAGAAAGATTACCCTCATCTATTTTGTTTACCATGATAATATTATGAATTTGTAACGCTTTCTGGATAAAAGAGTGTTTTACTGGTTTTATCAAGAGCCTTTACTCCGGAAAATACCAACAAAACACCTTTGGCGCTATTGTGTGCTTAAGACGCTGATGTCTTCATTGGACTCCTCTCAGTCGGAGATGGTGGATCTCTCTCGGATTTCCAATGTGGAAACGTAGCATCCAGTTCATCAGCGACTGCAACTGAACCCTGTAAGGCGCAGTGGCTCTTGGTCCGCTCTCTACAACACTGAGCCTTTGGACTCCTGAGAGTGGAGAGACGCATGGTTTGTTTGGTGCGCTGTGTCGGAATATGAAAAACATAGTTGGCGCGCCATAGCAGCTTTTTTTTTCTATTTTTTTCTTTTCTTTTTGGACTAAAACCGAGTTTTAACCATCTTTAAGGAAATTTTCTCAGTTTTTTGTCATCATCCATGCAGCCAAGTCAGCTGAGGACACTGAATGAGTTGCGTTTTCTGTTTGGATTTTACCACCAACAGCCAAGCGAGTTTTAGGTCTGCATGGGCCATATTTAAGGTAAGGTATACACATTTCTTAGGATTTCAGTGTGTAAATTAAAATGCGCTCAACTAATGATTACCAGTGACGGAATAACATAGAAGCTGCCTTTTGGCTATTATTTTAAATAGTAAATCTAATTTTAAAAATAACTTATTCCTAAGGTTGAGAACTTTATTTATCTATGGATAGCTGTTAACGTTTGCTGCAGACTCAACATGCCAGTAGACAGGAGTCACGTAAGTAAGCTTTGGGGATCGCCATCTGGCCAACTCACACTATTACTTAAGCTATCGTTGCCAAAACGCTTGGTGAGTGCTTTAACTAACGTATTTTACTGTGAGGCGCACCCTCCGCGCCTCAGTAAAAGCTTTTCTGATATCACAGTAGCGTCACATCCGACCATCAGAGGAGAGTAAATGTACACGCTTGTGGTTAATCACGAATGCCGTATGGGAAGTTTTATTCTTACGCACAATTTTACGCAGTGTTTTATGAGTATTTCTGCATTCTGTGTTTACACGTTATAAATACTTTGACATTACACGGCACTGTGTTGTCCGTCATTGCTACCGTAAACAGAGTTTTCTAGAGGTTTTAAACGTTTTTTTTTTTTACGTTCACAGTCTACACGAGACAAAGTGAAGATACGAGCTTCTAGACATGATGACACAGTTATTAATACAGAATGAGTCGGGGTAAGTCTGGCCACAGCACTGTTTCACACACTTTTTCTGGCTTCATCACAGACTGGAGTTGGCCGACATTCTAGGAGTGTGCAGATTATTTTTTTCTTCACTGTTTGCCTCTTAAATTGAAATAAATGATTGTATACGGAGTCATGATGATAAACTAAAAAGCGTTTTCATTTGTGCAGCTTTCTTCATAGGAACTGAGTTTAAAATGAAGTTATGGGATGTTTTGGCCACGTGTTTGTTGCTCCTGAGCTCTGTTGCTACACGGCCTCTCTACCAAAACACTCATCCAGCCAAGAGGACTTATTTTCCCAGAAGCTACCGTGATTCTGTGTCCCTGTCTGTGGAAGAGCCACTGTTCCATCGTGAAGACCGCAACCTGCAGGAGATCTCTATGGAGGATGAGTGTAAGGCACACAGCCGGTTTATACCAGACTATCAGTGATAGTTTTGTATATGGTTAGTTAATTATATTAGACACATACTGCTTGTGCAAAGACCAATTTAATAATGCACATTATATCATTTTGCGTGCATGTCACACAGTTGCTTTGATGACTCAGTAATTTTGTGTGTCGACTAATTATACTTGAGCTGCACCATGTAAAGTGATATCCAGTGGGTGGATAGTCCTTATTGATAAGGCTGTTATAGACACTGAGGTTATCAGATGGAAGATCTTAATTTTATAGTGTTTTATTGCTGCTTTGAGTTACATCACACTCGTGTCTAAACAAACCAGCAGCACGAATAAGACTATGAACGGCTCCAATCCCAAGCAGACTTCACTTTTCACATTTCCCCGTCTCCTTTTGTTTATATTCACCTCTGCCTCTCTGCCGCTTAGAGACCCATGACCTTTACCCATCTGCCAAAACTCAGAAATCATGGCATATTTTAGGGGAGGCGCTGTGAACAGGGTCACAGAAATTTTTAAGAGAGAGTCTGGACAACCCCGGAAAGTATGAAGCACCAAGTGAGAGTTCTGTGTTTATCTTCGTTTTAACAGAGACAGTGGGCAGGAATTTATTTTGTTTGGATTGTTGTGACATTGTATCATCATCACATTAAAGTAAACACCGCCGAGAACTAGATAAGGAATGGAACATTTGGGCAAGTGTTTGTCCTGCCACTTCATATTCTGTTTGGACCGGGGTGACATCACTGATTTGCTGTGAAACACAAGACTATTAACTATTCTGTAATAGTGTAAACAAAACTTATAGTGTCAGGAGGGGATGTGCAAAGTGGTCGTCTGACTTGTGCATAGTGTCACAGAAAAACATGGTTTTTCTCTTAAATGTTAAGATTTGAATCTGCAGAGACCAGCTTCTAAGGAGTCAAATATTTAGTGATTAAAACCATGTTAAAAGAAAATATATGATCATGGCGCATGTCAATTTTTCTTAGCAATTTTTTTTTTTTAACAAAAACATGACTATTTAGTATTGACTTTATAAAAGCACGGCAGAATTTGAACCAACCACGAATTATCTCATTTGCTTCTGGCAATCTCATCTGTCAGCAGGTGTACTCTATAGCCAACCTTTCTGTCAGATGACATACAATAGAAGACACCTAAATCAAAGGGTAGGTGTATCTAAACAGATTGGCCCTCGCTCATCTGATACTCTAGTGGCAGCCTAATCAGCTGTGGAGCTCAGGCAGATCATATGGCCAAGGTAAAAGAGGAGCGACAGGTGACACTGCTGTGTAGAGGCTGTGTTAACCACAACACCACCTGCCAGATATCTCACCCCACTGACCGTGACTACTTGATGCACGTACGACATGGCAACGCAACTCTAGCCCACCCCCACACAGACACTCACAGGTGATGTAACTAGAATTTGACGAAGAGATTCACGTCAGAAAAACATGTTTCTATGTTCTCGTTCATTGTTGCTGGACCTGCGAGTATTCGAGTAGGAGAGACGTCGCTCCATAATAGAATCAACATGCAACTCTGAAGGGTCTAAGACTCAGAGTCAGTCCTCATTTCTTCTCACAGCAGATGGTGTAGAGCTGTGCTCGTGCATGTTTTCAGTTTTCAGCAGACTACAGTCTGCCTCGTCAAAATAACTCAAAGCATATGATTTCCTTGTGTTTGGCCTTTTAAGTCTAGGCATCCTAAAATTGCATCCATCCAAGATCTAAATGCATCTCCCTTGGTGGTGTGATTGCTCTGTGCCTACCGTATCAACACAGGTCGTTCCTGCGTGAAAGCTTGCCGAGTTAACTTAAGCTGGAAGATTAACCTTTTATGACTCAGGAACCTAATGCTTGTTATTTATCCGCACACAAGTCTGCCCGAACATATCCACCTTTTTCTTCCTCTGTGACTAAAACAAATCTCGAAATGAAACTGAAATCTCACCTCTGACCTTCAGCCTCCAAGTGATCCCCCAGCAGCCATTTTGGAAGGAGATAAAGCAGGACACCTGCACATGCATATGAATAACACTCATCCATACGGTTTACATCCTGCACTTTGCCTTTTGTTAAATTTGTCATCAGCAATGTACACCATTCTTTCTAAAAATATCTTAATTTCTGTTGGTCCGTTTTTTTTGTTTTTGCCTACAATAGTGCATTTATTTGTGTTTTTCATTTAGCATATATAAAGCATTTGTGTATTTATAGGACTATTTCATGTCATTTGTCCAGCAAATAACTATAAGACATTACGGATACATTTTCGTTTTTGTTTGTTAAATGAAAAGTATTCGACAGCAGCTGCTTAGTTTAGACTGAAATCAGGCGGAGCAGTTTCTGGGCAAGCAGAGGAAACTTAAGGAACTTCTTTTGTCTGGCCAAGAACTTGTCTGGCACACGAAGCCGTGCATAGTGGCAAATATTCATTTTCACATTTTTTTAAACTTTTTTCTGTAGATTAAAAGAAAAAAGGTACAGTGCAAAGCTTCAGGTACCTCTGGTCAAAATTTCTGTTACAATTACAGGTTGACTAAGCAGAAAATCAATAACATGTGGACTCATTTAAAAGTAATACGCATTCATCATGTCTCTTGACCCATTAGAGGTGAACAATGGTCAATTATTCAGTGGAGACTTTACCCTGTGCCTGTATAACTCTTGTTTCTTGTCATTTCTATTTGTTCGTGATGTTTTTGGGCTGTAACCTTCTTGAAATGGGTGTGTAGATACCAGCCAATGACAGTGCATGCTTGTAAAGACTAAAAGAAAAAAACTGCATTCAGGTGTAATTCCTGTCTCCTCCCTCTTCAGTGCTATACATTGACAGTCTTTGGCGGAAGGAGTCATTTCATAACCACTCTGCAGGGTTATTTGTATGGGCAGATGTGTTTATTAGTGTTTTAGATTGATAAATGAGCTTTTACTTCTCTCATTTACTGCTTTGTTCTAAAATTGTCCAAGGCTCTCTTTTATTTTTACCTTTGTGAACAGTGGCTCTGTTCCAAATTCTTGTTGGTTGAGTCAATGAGGAGGAGCCAATTTTGAGAATGTCAGCAGTGAGCAGAATTTTTTAGATGATGTGCCTCTTAGTATGTAGAAAAGTAACTCATCTCCAAAGGTTAAAGATGGAATATTCCTCAGTTGTTATGTACAACTTTACATTGAAATGAATCATCTATGATTAGAGCCCAAGTACGTTTTCAACATTTGATAACTTCGATGAGCACTAAATAAACCAGACAAATATATTTCTGTGTTGTTGGCTAATAGTACTTTCCCACTGGGGGAGCTGAGCCTTTGTGTCCCCAAAGAAGATGGAGACTAACTCTGCCATGGTGAAGACATTGTTTTTCACACACCTTTCTACAAATTGAGGCAATGATCCCATGTCAAAGTGCCTTAAGAGTGATTTGGTGCTATATAGGTCAAACTTAAAACTATAATAACAATGTGCCAATAATAAGGTGCCACTTCAAGTTAAAGTGCAATGCACTATTGTGTGTAATCTAGGTAAACAGTCGAAACGAAAGCCCACATCTCAACACATTCGTAAGGCTTGTAAAATCTAAATCAAATCCAAATTATGATGGACAAAGTCTGTAGATGAGTATGATGAATTTCTATGGCCACTTTTCAACTGTTTCTGACAGGAGGCACAATTTACAAGAGCACAACACCGATGTGGTAAAGACAAATTCAAAGATGAACGGATTAAATCAGATTTCAAAAGGATGAAAGAGGTTTTGTTCCTGGTTGTTTTCGAGCAACTGCAGCCAGGACTCTGAATGGCAGTCGTGGGGGTGTAGGGGTTTTGTTGGCACTATATATTGAAAGTTCCAGAAAACATGAGAAGACTACTTAAAATAGCTTCAACAACAACATTAGGAGGCATAAACAGAGGTTTTTTTTCTCCTCCCTCCTTTTGTGTCCCATATTCTTTTGGCCTAAATGTCATCCATAATCTGTGAATAAACTCAGCAGTACATACAGTATGGCTTTAGAATCACACATACGAAAAAAAAAATCTATGAAAATCTCCCACACACGACCTGAAAGTCTTAGCTGGCTGCATTAAAGCATTTACAAGCTGTGATAATTGCTGAGCAGGCATACTAAGTACCGACTATGCAAGTTGACTTACCTTTTGCCTCAGACTCTTTTTTTTCTTGCAGGTGCCAGCTTGCAAATTTGAAATGCGATGATCTCTAAATGTGATGACAACATTCTCCAGCATGATAATCTCTTAGTTGAAAAGTTTGCATTTATTCTTTAGTCTGCTACCAGAGTGTTTTCACACCCTCCATATGGAATCACTACTTTGGATTAGTTTTTTCTTTCCCACAATGACATTTAAAGTTCTGAACTACCCGCTCATGCAGTCATTTAGAACAGGAGATCACTAATTAGAATGCATTTGACTGCTATAAAGTTGAGATTTTTGAAAACCATTTAGTGCCTGTGTAAATTTTGTGTTTTAAATTCTTACAAATTTTTTCCTTCTGCACCTTCCAGATGACACTGCAGGTCCCTATCCAGAGCAGTTTGAGGATGTAATGGATTTTATTGAGGCCACCATTGGCAGACTCCGACGATCATCAGAACCCAGTGGTGGCTCCAGGGGACGAAGGGAGCAGAAGCAGCGAGGCGCAGCAAACACAGGAGGCGATGGGAGAGGGGTCAAGAGGCGGAGTCGGGGCCGAGGTGGCAATCGAGGTGGTAAAGGCAGAGGTGAGAAGGGAAAGGAGAGGATATCGGTACAAAGTCGAGGCTGCTTGCTAAAGGAGGTGCATCTCAATGTGACGGATTTGGGGCTAGGATACCAGACTAAAGAGGAGCTAATCTTCCGGTACTGTAGTGGCCCCTGCATTGAGGCAGAGACCAACTATGACAAGATCTTGAACAACCTCACACACAACAAAAAGTTGGACAAGGACACGCCCTCCCGCACCTGCTGTCGACCGATTGCCTTCGACGATGACTTATCTTTTTTGGACGACAACGTGGTGTATCACACTCTGAAGAAGCATTCAGCCAGGAAATGTGGCTGTGTCTGAGACACAGTGTGGCAAAATAGCTGACAAAGGATCACCTTCACACGCCGGTGCTGCAGAGGGAGGGATTACTGCCGGACATGTGTGTCCGAGGTCAAAGAGGGAGCGTATCCTCCCTTTATTTTCTCTGCTGTCATCAAGAGGAGATACAGTTGAGTATACCGTGACGACTTGAGAGACACTGGAACAGCATTCAGAGAGGAACTGCGAGTTTAACTTTAACAGTCCATATTCACTCCTCCAGAACCAGTGATAAGTACTTGTTTCATGTACGTGCAAATGTGAATCAGATGTGCACCAATTTACAAGAGATTCAATTCTGCTGCACCTCCCGATTTTCTAACTTTGTTGTCAAAAAAAAGGTGAGAGTGAAGAAGGACTGAGTTTTCACAGGAGGAATTCATTTCCCAGGAGCTCAGTTTTTCCATAGCTGGCTGACTCCAGATGAATCCAGAGATTTAAGGAGCTTTCTCAGTTGCAGTTTAAATCACTCCCACCGCATAGTCTGGATGTTGACATTTACATTCAGAGCCAAGACACCACACCGGGTGCAGAAAAAACTTTTTGGTGTAATGCACCTACATAAAATCCAGGCATCATATACACACATATATATATATATATATATGTATATGTATATACATATATATATATAGATAGATAAATAAATATATACATAAATGGTATGTAAGAGGTATATTTATTAAGATGGAATTAACTTATTGTTATTTATTTCAGTCCATTTTATGAGAGAAATTGTCTTTTTTCTTATTTATTTAATAGCTTTGTTTGTCCTGGATGGTGCCAAAGTGGAGCATTCTCTCATGAAAAATATTTTATGGTGACCCAGAACTGCTTAACACTCCCATACATACTTGCAATGCTTTTCCATGACATTTAGATTCCAGGGATTCTCTTATTAGACATCCAAAAGATCATAATTAGCCATCAAAGTAAAGTAGCATACATAGAGATGCAGAGGATGGGACCAAAAGAAGAATTTCAATAAAGCCGATCTGCTGTTTTTAATCATTTCGGTATAGTTCGGTATAGGCGGTGTTTACACCTCATATTTCACTAATGCAACCACTCTGAGAAAGGGGGAAACTGTAGCTCACTCCTAACAACACCTGACTCCTAAGAACTATCCATTCATTACACTCTATGTTTACAATGAGGCAAATCATTTTTTTGCTTTGAGGACTTTGCTTTTTCTGTTACTCCAACCAGAAGCCATAATACTTCTAAGGTTAAATGCAAACTCAGCATTGGTCTCTCAAGGATCCGAAGGTGCCTTTGAGGATCCATCCGTTGAGTCAGACAGGACAGTAGCTGCTAGAATGCTTGCCAGTCATCGTATGTTATCCAAAACCTCACCCCGGCCTTGCACCAGGTCTGAGTAGGGCTTTGCAGCGGTTATTGTCTCAGTCGGCTTTCAAGTTCACGGGACTGCCTGTGTTTCTGTCTGCGCTCTGACTGACAGGTCTTATTCCCTCAAAGGGGATTTGAAAGTGATCCTCTAACATGAGTCTTAACCAAATATCCCCGCTGGCAAAGGCAGTTAAAGGAAGATCTAGCTACTGTAGTGGCTGTCATTGTGCAACTGATGTAAATATCTGAGGACTAGACACTTCGATAAAAGACCGTGTTTTGGAATAACTGAGCGAAGACAATGGGCTGGCTCAACATGCTTACTACATGTAACAACTTGTTCAACCAAACGTATTCCCAAAGCTAAAGCAGAAATGAAGGAAAACGGAAAGCAGAAATCTCGTTTAAGAGCATGTAGCTTTGCCCCCGCGAGGGGTCTGTTTTAAAATGGAGCAAAGCGAGCCCTCGTGTAGGTCTCGATGTTAGCACGGATTAGGGACCAAGGTATCTGTGCCCACCCAGCAGCAAGCAAGCCAGCTTTACTGTGTAATCCCCCTGCACAGAACAAATCCAGTGCATCAAGCTGAATTTAGGCCAAACACTACACACAGGGGAAAAATAACTCGTTTTTATCACAGCATACCTCATCAATTGAATCATCTTCCCTTTTTAACAACTGATTGGTGCATAAGCCTTTCCAGATGAGAATGCGCAGTTAAAAGACTTCCCAGAAGCCTCAAAGGACCTTGCTACTGGTCGATATCATACACACAAGTGTGTGACCTGCGACAGCTTCTCATCTTCATGATTGATTGTTCTACTGTTCATCTACGATTTGCCTCTTAGTTGGATGGAATGCAAAGGAATCTACAGTGTTAATATCAGAAGTCTTTTGTTGTCACTCCGTTAACACCTCTGTCGTGTTGTCTCACTTGTTTTGTGTTACAGAACCAAAGCTCTCTGCAAACTTTATTTTTGTACAATATTCATTTTATAACTTTTTACAGAATTAAACTTGTTTCTATGAATCAATGTGTCTCCTGGTATTGTGCCATGTACAATAATCAAACCGGTGCCAGATGGTGCTAATTTGCTGGGGTATGTTTACAGAAGAGTCATGTAAAATTGAGGATGAAAATGAAGGTTGAATAGAGAATTGCGGGGACCATTTGAGAGATGGCGTCCACAATGTGGTGTCTCCTTCTGTTCTACATTCTTGAACAAGAGCCCAGGGTCTTACAGTAAACAAAAGCTTGCAGTAAAGCGCCACTGTGTTGTAATTTAAGGCACTCGAGAATCTTTCGACTGTGCAAAGAAGATGTGTAAAAGCTGATGGCAGAAATAGCAGAGGCACAGAAAGTGAGTCATGAAACAGACTTTAGAGTCACTACATGAACTGTTTTTGGTAGAAGTCCATGTCTCATCAAAAAAGTTAGAAGTTCCAAGTCTTTCGAAGTTAATCTTTGGGTTTTTCTGATTATTAAAGTATCAAATCATTTCGGTTTTAAGAGGCAAAGTAACTCAGACAAAGTCACTGAGGCCCATTAAAAAAAGATCAGAATATCTCTGACAGTTTGCCAAGACTGGCTTTTTTATTTTCCCAACATCCAGAGGTTTTACCATTTGTTTTTAAATTTTAAATTTAGTTATTTTTTCATGAGACCCAAGTGTGACAGTATTGTTTACTTCTCATTTGTGCTCTTTTACAAGTTCATCGTATTCTTTTGGGAGTCTACCAGAATGTGTTTGCACGTTTTAATGATCAAATCAGTATTTGTTTCCTCATTGCGGCTGATAGTTGCCAACTGCCCAAAACACCCACTTCAATCGCTCAAGGCCCCCTCCCCAAAAGGCTATGATTGTGCACCGACTGGTTAGTTTATCATTCAGATCTGACAGATTACAAATCGACTGATTGTTCTTTGTAATGTCAAACTAACCATTAGGCAGTAATCATGTGAAAGTGTTACATGGCACTTACTTTAACCCATTTTCTTTTCCAACTTTGGAGATCTTTCACAAGCACCAAAAAAAAAAGAAGAAATAATGCATAGTAAAGACAATCTCTGTAGATTCAGCCCTTTAGCTCTGACCCATGTGGGCATGAACATAGGAGGCCCTCACCGGAATGTGGGCAGTGGAACCTTTTGGGGGGGCTCTGTGGATTGGGCTTGTTCTAACACATTCAGTACAGACTGGATAAGATCTGGAGTTTGGATTTTGGGTCAAAGCCTTTGCCTCTAAAGTGTTTTCCTAAAGGAGATTTTGTGGTGCGGCTGGATGTATTGTCCTACTGAGGAAGAACGCCAGGACCCAATGTTTCCTCAGAGAACATTGTATCAAGATGTTATTTAATTGTCCCTGGTTTTGATATTGTGTCTAATAGTTGTAACTGTCACATCTGTATATATCAGTCAATCTAAAAACACAGTGAACCACGTCCCTTCAATGCTAAGGACATGTAAGTGTAAAGAGGAAATCCTATTTAAAGCATCTTCTTGTTGTAAATATTCTTTTGGGCATGAAACCTACATATGAAAGTTGTCTTCCATTCAAGTAACATTTACAACCGTCTGTGTGACCTTGAAGTCTTAAATCCTCAAAATCTGATTTATTCTTGCCTCAACTGTCCCAGACTGCAATGACAACCAGCCGTTCAATCCGTTAACCAGCACAAAACTACCAAACTCTTCACTATATTGCGAGCAGAGGCAGAGTAGACAACACCAGCAGTGCTGCAAGTGGGATTCTTTGTAATTTCAGAAAACTCAGCCTTTAATAAGTCTGCATTTAAATGCCTCTACCTTCATGCCAGTGTTTCCGCTCCACACGGAGCTTCTCCGTTTCGTGGGCCTGCTGCTTGGTCACGTGGTGCTGGGATAACCTCAGTGTTGCTCTTGAATCACACTGCAGCCTCTCTTCACCTCCTGCTACTGGATGCTGCAGCTCCAAAAGAGCTTGACATCAACCTCACGCCATGAAACCAAGCTGCCCTCCTCTCCACTTAAGCTGCCCTTTGCTCATAGTTTCAGTTCTTCCATATTTGCTCTGGTAACATCTTTGTCTTGCTTTAATTTTATGGCTGCAGAGCTTTTTCCAGGACACCAGACCATTTAATAGTCCTCTTGTTGTTTCCATTGGCAAGTGAAGCCGGGTCGTCTGTCTCTCCCCCCTCATAAGTCACCGAATAGAAACATCAGCTAAATGACAGATATGGCGTGCAAGACTCATAAAAGTTCTCATAAATAAGGCATCATCGGATATCAGTGGGCACTTTCGACTTCACTATGGATGAAGTGTATGACCGTTTGTCAGCAAGGTCACACAATTTACAATTTCTGAATTTAAAGAAAGCTGGCAGAGGGGAGGAGGTTGGGCAAAAGCAGATCCCTGATAATGTTAGGTTAAATCAATGGCCTTGGCGGAAGATGCAATCTAGTGGCACCCAGCTAGTAAAAAAACAGTTATATGTGAAAGATAAACAGTGCTCACACTAATGTATGATCAGCAGGTGTTGCATTCCAGAGAAAAGTAAAAAATACAGACAACAAACATGGCTTTCATCATTCCTCCGCGTTGTGGGTGTCTGTGTCAGTAGATTTATAGACAATATGCAGGTCATCAAGGGATTTCTATTGAAACATTTTTATTTTCAAAGATAAGACAGGAAATGAGCTGGGTGCGAAAAGCACCAAAACATCAGAAAACTTGGTACAAGAGACTGAGCGTTAAAGTCGATTCTTCACCTTGAGAATAACTCTTAAGTCCCAGCAAATCTTTGAACCAGAACGCTCCCTCTGTTATCATTGAGGTCATTTTCAATTAGAATAACATTGTGAGGAAAACCAGAATTAACCAGCGTCAGGATTTGCAACAGCGTTTCATTCATTTAGCACTTAGTCTGTGTAAAAATGTTAAAGCAGTCAGTAAAAACAGCAGACTGTACAGCGTATCTTCATGTTTGAGCTAGTGACTCACAGGAAAGGCATTCCTTTGATCAGCAGGTAAAACAGATCCGACTCCACTTCACTTTGGATGAAATATATCAAGAGTTGACGAGAGGATACAAATTCCTTTATTTAGATTTTTGGTGGTGGAATAAGTGGTGTAGAAAAGAAAAAAAATAACGGCTAAATAAATTTGTTCACCGCAACCCTAAAAAGAACAGCTTTAAAACCATCGAGCCTTAAAGACATTCCCACGTAAAAACTTAAAAAAACGGCTGAAACTTTTACTGCATCTTTGCGATTTAGTGTTCGCAAGCTTTTCTTCATGGTGATTAACAGCACCAGACCACAAAATCTGGAGCTGATTTATGAGGCATTAGCAAACTCTGGAGTTGTAGGGATAGACAACAATGGACATGATGGAAATACACTCCACACAATCAAAACAGACATAAAAAGTCGAGATCTTCCAGTGGTTCAGAAATTGGAATGAGAGGAACATAAAGAGGTATAAATTTACATTATGCCTCCATGGTGAGATTGGATTTATACATTTCCCCTCAATACGGAGCCATATAAACTAAAGTGTTTGTGGGGAGAGGACCAAGACTTTATATTTCAACTACTTAACTGATGGTCCCTTAACTACCTCTGTTTTCTAGGGCCGAAAACCCGTCTGCTGTCTCATAATAAGTGAGCTGCTGCTGAGGTCTCAGATTTTGCGTTTCTTCCACTCTGGTTCTTTGTCAGCCTCCTCATCCTCATCCGACTCCTCTTCAAAAATGGGCTCTGGCTGGGTCCTACAGGGATTCACAAAGCAGAATAATGATTCATTGTCTTTTTCACTCAACTTGAGAGAAAAACAATGAACTGTAAAAAAAAACAAACAGAAAAATGGCTGTGAGGCCATGAATTAAATGAGATATTTGACATTAAGAGTGTCTGAGCGACCGTTTCTTGTTTCCAGATCAAATGAAGCCTAATGAAGTTCAGACTGTTGTAAAGTTCCATCGAGCAGAACACGGTGCAGTAATTAAGACTGCTCATATATGCACAGAATGTTTTGTGCTGTCCTAATTAGCTATGGCTGTGGATTATGTCATATGTGGCACTACTTAATGCTGCACATTTGTTCCAATGCAAATAAGAAATTAACAAAAAAAATGTCCAATTTAGACCCACCTTTCACATGTCCTGCATGTGTAACTCCAGGCCAACGGAAAAAGCTATTAGCTTTCTGTCTTGAGGAAAATAATCTGCAAACTGGCTCATACTGCTTCATCTGATCCACCAACTTCGCTGTATCACTAGTTTCATGTATTTAGCTAAAGAGTGTCTGCATATCTTAATCTAATATTGATCTGAAGTGTGCTGTGGATGGCGTGAGAGCACATCCAAGACGTTCTGCCACGTCTTTGCTTGGCTCTCTGTGGTTTATCGCTGTACACGTAGTATAGCAGCACTCATTTCAGTGAAGTTGACTCTTAGTTATTTAAATGATTTTGTCAGATGACGCTGAAGTTAAAAAAATGAAATAAAATCATGATTTTGCTGGAGCACCAGCAACAGCCTGAAAATGCTTTAAACAACCGCAAGTTGACATGTCGTCTTACTGGGATGATTTTCAAACTTTTTCATGCATTTAACTGCCAAAAAAAACAGAAAAATATGTGACTGACCCAGTTTTACTGGTGTGTTGATAAACACTTAAAAGATTCAAAAAGGGTGAAACTTTGGAGCCCGTGCAGAGCACCTAGGCTCAGTGTGCACATGCAGGAGTGAGTCAATCCCCAACTGCATTATCTGGGTGTGTTAGTCTAATTTTGAGAGGCTTGATTTTGAACAATTGCAGTCAGGCCTGCGCGTGTACATATATTTTACAGGGCCGGTTTTTGGTTGGCCTAACATATTCATTTGGGTTTTTTTCAGATGTCATGTAAACGTGCTTCGTGGTTCACTTATGACAGATTGCCTGGAGGGTGAGTGAGAAAGGCAGAAACAGATGGAGAAGCAATGTGTGAAGGATTTCTTTTTCTCTTACTGCTTGTATGCTGGAGCAACCCAGTAAGGGTTTTCTGATGCTTCCTTGGCGTGGCGTAAGATGGCCTCTCGTGGGTTACTGTCATCAGTTTTATCTAAAGCGATGTTCTTCACGATGAATGAAGACAGAGTGCCACCGTGGGCTGCTACTCTGCCTCCTCGTCCTGTAAGGGCAGATGATTGTTGGATTAGTTACACTCAATGCCTAAAGATAAAAGAATTCAAAACAATGGAAATTTCTCTGAGGATACATCTTCTTAGAAAGTGAAAAACCAATTAATCCTACTTAAGCGTTAAGCCTGCAGGAGATCAGTGGGGAGAAACTGGCCTTGGATAGTGCTACTGGCTCAGCTTCGGTTACAGATGATGGTATCTACGATAATCTGCCACATTCTGCAGATGCTGACATGACCTGGCAAAAAAGATTTTCACATGCCAGATGTATGGGATACGGTGTGTGCTATTTTCACCAGTTAACACGCCTATGAGCTCGGTTTAGTTGGGTCGGCTACCTCAGGAGTCACGACATTCAGGATTTTTGTATATTTTCAGAACTATGCAGAACATGGTATCAACCGGAAAAGCCAACAGTGAACCCAACAAACTGTTCATTTCCACGAGGATGGGGTTGGGCTGACTTCTGGCATTAAGTTAGACATTCACAAAAAAATTTAAACAAATAAATAACCACTTCATCGTGTGCTTAAGAGCAGATATTTGGGTGTCTGAAGTCACTACCAACTCAATGCAACCGTGGCATTTTGTTTTGGTCCATTTTATATCTAAAAAAGGGGCCATTCAGTGAGGCATCTATATTTGTAGGTTAAATCTAATCTATCAACACTAAATCTAATAATTAGTTATATAGTTCACCTAAATAAATTAGTTAATAATGCTCTACCAGTACTGTCTTTATGTTAGTTATTCCAACATGGAAATTCATTCATTTCTTAAACAGTCGGAAGTTAGAAATTCCAATTCCCCATTTATCATATATATAGCATATCATTGAATGCTCATTGAGTGCTGCACCTGAAACGTCCGTCTGCGCTCCAGTTCATAATGTCCAGACTTTATGAAGCCGATATGTGTCAGAGAATTGATGACGAAAGTTCTCAGTGATGTTATTAACCGACCAGCAGCCGTCACGTTCAGCGATGTGTGTTTTAACAACTCGGATCAATTCATCACATGACTTGAAATGAGATTGTGCCTGAAAGAGGGATAAGTAACCTAACAGCTGTCAAATGTGAGTGTTGGAAAATAAAAGTCAGTTAGGTCACTTTGTGTGATCTGAGCTCTGAGGTTTTACTGCAATCTCGCTCAAAAACCGTAATAATGTGCTCCAAGGGTTACTGAGGAGCCCACTACTGATCTCCCCAGAGGCAGACCCCCAGGTCGAGAAGGGGGGAGAGGAGTCGAGTGGGTCACTCCACGCCCTTAGAATGATTTTCTTTAATCGAGGTGTCGATTATTGGAGGAACAAGGAGTTTCTTTAGTGTCTTCCTGTGTTATTTTACCAGCTTGTGCAGAAATAGCATACGTTTCCTTTAAAATGAAAAGAAAACTTCAACAGCATAACTAAAAATGCTGCTTTAAATCTACCATCATTAAAATGCATCTATTTAACAACCTTACACTGATAATATTAATCCTTTTTAAAAAACAAAAAAAAAAAACAATGCTCCCATTACTCAAGAAATAGAGGCCATCTGAAAACATGCTCTGGTCGCTTAGTTGCTCAAGAGAGCAATGAATTAAGGTTAATATCTTTGCTGTAGTCCCAGTACTTCCATCTTGGACTTAAAGTACTTGGTGGAAGATATTTTCCTACTTCCCAAACAGGACATCTTAAACCATACAGGATGAAATATGCACATATACTTAAAAGACAGGGATTTTCTGCTGAAGTTGCACAGCGGGGCTGTTTGGAGGTGGAGAGGCACATCTTTCCATTGCTTGTAAGCACCCAGCCAACCACCAAACATTACCGTGCACTTATGTGAAGTCACTTCACACGCAAGGTAAACAATAGGAAAACAGTCTGTAATCTTAAAAAACCACCGGTCAGCTATCAAAAGTCAAACTTATTCTTATGAGAACGACCTATACTTCAATGTTGTGCCTTTCTCTCAACCTCAATGAAACTTGTTTTTATACGTCTACAATGACCATGCAAAAGCATGGCCTGCTGCTAACTTATAGTTATTATCAACACAGTATTAACTTAGTTTAAATCTAAATAAGGAATATATATATATTTTTTAAATCAAACAGTATTTTCTTCCAGAGCCACCCCCTGCACTTTAGGACTAGTTGCAAAGAATTGTGTTATCAGGGCTACTGTTTGTATGCTTTACAGCTGGGTTTTTTTTGGGTTCTTTTTTTCTTGAGCTGAGGAAACATTTGCACTGTGGAACCATTACATTATTACAAGTACATAGTGCTGAAAGAGTAAGTGAAAAAGCAGAGAAAGTGAAGAAACAGAACAAAACTCGACAGCAGCGAGCCAGCTGGATTACAGGGACATGGGAAATGTTGTCTGGCACCTGTGCTTTTTGGAACTGAGCGCAAGACTGTGTTCATAATCATGCATAGGTGTGGCATTTAAGGAAGCAAACATTATGGTAAGAGTTTAAAGACACCAAAGATTTGGTTTCAGACCGAGCTCCCGGTGTATCATCATGTCCCGGCAGTTCAAAAGCAACAGCAGCTTACAGTGAATCTGTGAGAGGCCAAGCGTGGAGCACTGTTACAGCTTTACAGCTGGATTGCATAACACTGAACACACCAACAACTGTGGACTCCCACATCTGCCCAAGAAAATATCGCTTTTGCCCAGTTACAAATGTGACCCCTAATGCAACAACAAAAACAGCTGCGCAACTGAAGCCATACGTCATTGCTCGTGTCTCACAGTACTTGAAATGCTGTTTTCTTTTTGCTCATAAGTTGTTTCCCAGACACACACACACACACTAAACTTTAAAAAAAAAAAAAAAACAGAACTTTACCTGGTCCGGACACAGGAGGCTCGGGTTTATGGGATTTCTTTGGGTCAAGCCTGTCCTTCTCCAGCTGTTTTCGTGTACTCCGTTGTCGCGCCTCTCTGAACATGGGTAAGGCATGAGCTGCAGACACAGAGTAGAAAAACACATTTGTGTTATTTGGGTTAAAAAACATCACATAAAACCGCCATCCCAGCAAGCAGTTATTGTACTTATTACATGTAGCATACAGTCAGAAATGAGGAGCTTTACAGGAGACCTACAACACTTTCCATATGATACACAACTTCTAATCCAAAATATTAGAATGTCAAGCTTCATCTGGAACTTCTGCCTCGCCTTTTGAGCTTCTGGAGATTTTACTCGGGAGCTGTGAGGAGAGTCTGCATGCAGTCTGGAGAGGATACGGTGGACGTTTGCAGTCACGCATGTCACTGCTCTAGAATGCCTCTAGAACATTTCCTGAGCATGGATGAAAACTTCTGGTGGAAGAGAATAATTCTGTCCAACTGGGAAAAAAAAATCGGCTGTTCAACTGCAGTCATGTCCACGTGTGGAGGGGCCACTGGGCGAGACACTGAACCCCTTGCTGGCCCCGACACGTTCATCTGTGTGCGATTGTACAGATTTGCGCTGCAGATTGTCTACAGAGTGAAGACATAATATGTTGCAATGCAGTGTGTAGAACCTAGATGAGGTTAAAAAGGTAACTTTGCAGCTGACACATACTGAAGGAAGGGAAAAGCACAGAAGCACTGTGCCCTTTACCTGCATCAGTATGAGGGACACGACCACTCATATTTCACTCAGCTGATCTCTGGCAACATTTTTTTTTGTAAAGCACACAAACAATGTCAGCACGTTTATATTCAGACAATCACTCCGGCAATTCTTACACTTTTGTGAACACCATCACAACAAAGGCTCCCCACTCAAACCCACCAATGTGAGAGAACGGGTGTGTGATTAAGTGTGAATGAGTGACCTCGAAGTAGTGTCAGAAAGTGTGTGTGTGTGTGTGTGTGAGAAAGAAAGAGAGAGAGCATATGTGTTAGAAAGTGTGTATGCTCTGCTCTTATCCTCAGGGGTTACAAAGAGACACTTTAGTAAAGAGCTAGATAAAGTGATTTTCCATTCAGGAGCGCTGCCGCTGTTCACTGTTAATTCTCCTCCTGCATGCTACATTAAGCAAAAAGGTTACTGTTAACAGATTCCCTCTCTTTTCTCAATGGGCCATCACTTGCTTCCTGTCCCTTCTAATTTTCCAGTGCCAGGGCATCAAGTGCGTCACTCAGCACTTGCAGCAGTGAAATGTCTGGCTACTTCACACCCTGTTGGCGTGGCGATGAAATCACATGATGCCTCTGAAAAGGCTGCAACGGCTCAAACAATATGTGGCATCTGAATTTGGTCTCAGCAGCCAATCGGCAACTCCGAATTGGCAGCTGCTCTGCTCCTGTGGAACCATGACTTCATTCTGGGGGGGGGGGGGGTCAGAGGTTCGTGAGACACGCACAAAAGAGATGACAGCCGCGTGCACTGGGGAGATGACAGGTCGGGGTGTAGTTTTGTGTGTGTGTGTGTGTGTGTGTGTGTGTGTGTGTGTGTGTGTGTGTGTGTGTGTGTGTGTGGTCGGCTCAGCAGGACATCACGCCAGCACAAGTGGGAGAGGAGGCTGTCCCTTGCGTGATTCCTGCGTGACAGGGGACCACATGGCCGTCGCGTGGCACAGAGCCCTACGGCTGTCGATTCAATAATCCACAACCCCACTCCATCAGCTAATGGGCCTGTGAACGCCCTGAACAAACTCTCGTTCCGTGCAAAGCCCCCGGCGTGAGACGGAGTCTGTCTGGATATTTGCGTGTGTGTGTGTGTGTATATGCGCGAGACAAATAGAGCAGCGAGAGAGATGCAGCATGTAAAGCGGGACCGGTCTGAGAAGAAACATGCTCCACTTGTCACATCAAACATGGTGAAGTTGTCAGCATTTTTCTCCATGTTTAACAAACACCGTCTATCTTACGGAGGGCAGAGTGCTTGACAGAAAGCTTAGCGACTCAATGTGCACAAAAGGGCTTTGAGGGAGGCACCTCACTTTGATTGTTTCAGTAATGTGTGAAAAAGCATAGTATGAACTTATTAAGTGGCACGCAAATCGCTCTTGTACGAAACCAAGAATGAGTGTATTTAGGAAGTGTTGGACACACATGGAGGAACTTACGAGTGATGATATAATCTTGCGTGAGTGCCTCTGCTTGTTTCTCTTTGCGCTTGCTCTTCACGACACACAGCTTAGCCCCCCTGAAAGACAGACAATGTGATTCAGAAAACAAAAGGCCGAGCGTTACGTCATCATGTGCAGCAGCTTAACTAAAGAGACTTAAATAATGACTTTCACACAATTCTTTCCTGCCACATCCCCACCTTTGCTCCTGCAAACAGAAATCTGTTGCTGTCCAATCAACACTAGGAATACAGGACATGTAGGCTATATACGTTTATCTCAGAGAACTCTTCTGTCATTGTATTTGTCTTGACTAAAACATAGAGGAAAAGGACTGACCTTCAAACTTAAGGAATTAAGATTAACAAATGATTTTCTGCCATCTTCATCTGCATTTTTTTTTCCAATGAAGCTGATGTGTGAGAATTTAGAACATTTACGTTTTGACTTTGATTCATAAAAGGTGTGGCAGAGGTATTACCGCTGCGTTGCGTCACCTTTAACAATCTGCAAAGAGAATTCAGAGGACCAGCTGCTTTAGTTTTGCTGTAGTTGTCGGGTTCCAGTTCTCTGAGGCCTCCTTAGTCATGCACTGCAGTTCATAAACCTCCAAATGTTTTAATAGGTGACAATCCTGGACTTCCCACGGGTCAGTTTAGCACCCAAAAACCCTTCTACCCTCACTACAGAACCACGCTGTTGTAATACATACAGAACGTAGTTGGGCATCGTCCTGCAAAATTAAGTCAGAATTTCTCTGAAACCTCACTTCAGCCCATTGGCCCAAAACCTGTATTTATGGTTTAATAATGTATTGTGCGTTTATATGGCATCAATGGTCCCTCCCCAGATGTGCAAGTTACCCATGCAAAGTGCATTAATCCAGCTTTATTCCATCGTGAATAATGGCTTTGAACTGTGTGCTGATAATGAGCTGAATGACCCCTTTCCTCTTTAACAGGGAGGATTAAGTATCCATTATTTCCAAAAAGAATTCAACACTTTGATTAACCAGACAACGGGACAGTTGCCTTAGTTAATCTTAAATGAACTCAGACACAAAGAGGGTGGCTGTGCCTCTTTTTTTCTGTTATTTGCACAATAAAATTTGAACTTGCATTCGTGGATACAGCATCAGACTGCGTTAACACAAAGTGTTTCGTAGACGTGTCCCTGAGCCATGTTGCTGACCTGTAGCCCGTTACCTGTTGTTAAACTCAATTAGTAATCAGATGTTCTATCAGACCTTTTTCCAGAACTTTCCTGTCTTCAAGAAATATTTTGAATATTGCAAATGGGAAATCTACATGACCTTTGTCCCAACTTTTATTTGCATACAGTACAATGCATACAGCTTTGTACCTTTGTTTTATTAGTTTTAAATTCAATTCAGGGTTTTATTGATATGCAACTCATCACATCTGGTTTTATTATACAATGCAACAAAAACAACATATTTTTCATCCATAGATTTTGGTTTGAAAAAAAAAAAAAAAGTTAAATAAATATACCAATACCACACTTATCAATAAAAGTGTCATAGGAACATACCTGTGGCTTTTAACTGGATCATAGTACACCCTGGCCAGTCCGTTCCCAGTGCCCACCATTATCTGGTTTAGTTTTGGATGCCACAGGCAGCGGACAACACTCTGGAAAACAAAGACAAAAATTATAGGACTCGCTTGAATATTGCAAATGGGAAATCAGAGGTTATACTTCAAAATAAAAGCCCACAGCATGTTGTGAATAACTTTTTTTTTTTTTTTGCGAGTCAAATCTGCAAGTAATCTGAAAATTCCGCAGTCACATTACAGTAGCAGTCATATTTTATAGCCCTAAGTACTGTGAGTGTACGACCCAGGTCAGTTGTATAGGTACAGTGGGGAAAAGTCCCAGAGTGCTCTGCTGCTCTAGTTGACTATATTTGGTTGCTGGGTTAAGGGCTGGATCCCTCAGTCTGTGTGTGACAGATGGCCCAGTGCCAATGGGCAAATGTGACCACATTTATCCAGAGATGTGTGTGTGTGTCTCTGTGTGTTTGTGTGTGTAACAGAGAGACAGAGATGAAAAACATAGAGGTAGTGAGAAATATAAGCAAAATTGTTAGACAGTGATGAAGATCCTCTGTTCATTGTGCGTTATGTGAGCCACACAAAAGCTAGAAACCCCCCGCGGTAGCGCCTTCTTTCTTTACACACTTTGTTATCACAGCCTTCTGATGGGGTCTAGATCAGTAGCGGGATGGGGGGTGGGGGTAGGACTATGGGGCATCCAGATTCTGTGACAGTGAAAGCTGCTTAATGCCCAGCTGTTCAGCCTCCTACCATGATACCAGAGGAAGGAGTCTCGGTCGCACACACACACACAATCACAAAGCACATGCACATGAGGATGGACACATATACAGATGAATGCATGTGCACGGAGAAAACCTACACAGTCCAAGTAAGACTTTTTTCCAACAATATAACGATATAAAAACCAAAGAATGCATCATAAGTCATCAAATAAATGCACTGAACTGGTATTCTACACCAAATAAATTCCCTCCAAACAGAAACTATACTTTGTTCCCGCATCTTAAAATCATGTAATCTGCAAGACCATCTGAGCTTACGATGAATTAAAATCATTCATAATCAGATAAAAATTAAGGTCTTATTCTCATGTATATATCAACTCTGTCAGGTCAGCAAATGAGTGGTGTGTAGCGCTGGGCAGATAAAGGTTAATCTGCTCAACCAGATGAGCCAACTGTACACCGATAGAAAAATCTGGAAAATGCTTTATAGGAGCATGCAAATGGAAATATGTTTGCATTGCACCTAATGTACTGAATAACTTCAACATATAAAAACGGATTCAAACAGGAACTCTAAACTGTCCCCACCTGGTTTCATACTTTCAACAAGAAGTAGCACCACGTAAGCATCGAGAACAACTTAAGTCCAAACAAAGGGGACGTGCTCCAGGGGAACTGTGTAATATAATGGCCCGTCGCGGTTGCCGTAGCAACAGTGACAGTCCCATCATGCAATGAAAGGCAAAGACTATTGTTTGGAATTTTGTTACACTCCACAGGTACCGTCAAAGCTTTCAGGTTAGCAGCACACACACACACACACACACACACACACACAGTGACAAAACAGCCAGGTACAGTCCTGTTCAGATGAGTTCACGAAACAACCTCTTCAGGCCCAAATGAATCACTCTGTCAACAGTGGAACAAATTAAGCAGAGAGAGCAACGCAACAGCCCAGTGGAGTCATCAACGGAGACGTCCACAGCCAAGCGCCGCTCAGTAAAGTCCAACATTAAGACCGCATTTCAGATAATCACTGTAGCGTGTTTATACTCGAGGAACCCCTGTTTACACTCCCCTCTGACAAAATTACATTACATCATCAAGGAGGAAACTTTAATCAGTCAGTTCTTCAGTGGCATGCTTCTCTTTCCCATCAGATTAAAATACCAGAGGCAGACCGAGGATAAATAAGTTAACAGCCACTTGCCCACTCTAGATGTTGATTATGAAATAAAAATAAGTCACGCTAATGAGACACAATAGTCAGTTGTATTCCTTTAGCGCTGCTACTGTCTGGGTGCTGACAGTTGACAACTGTGTGGGCTACTTTTCAAAAAGTCTGTAATTGCAATGAACTGCCTTACTGGAACAACTGACTTTTACATCAGGAGCAAAGTTAAGGTCTCCTGTCTACCTTTACCCTTGGCTGCTCTTGGCGAAGATGAAAGAACTGTCGTTTGTATCAAAGCCCACCTTGTAAAGCAGGGAGCAATTCACTGTTTCAGAGTTATCAAGCACCAAAAGGTAGTTTTTTTTCTCTAAATATAGACTGAAGTAACAAGTTTGCCCTATACATAACCTCGTCAGTTTAAGAGGAGAAGAGAGGATTATTCATTTTTAATCAGTACAGATTTGGTGGTTTTATTCTAAAGAGCCTATTAAGTTATTAAGTTACACCATTACAATCAAAAGAATATACCCGGCCAATTCAATCAAATGAACTGTACAAGACTGGTGATGCTGAAGAAAATGTCAATCATTTTGGGATTTTTTATTACATAGCAGTGGGGGATTATGGGTAAAGTGGAAGGGTAAAGAAACAAAGGTTGCCAAGAGCAGGCGCCGTAATAAAAGTAGCAGAAGGTAAATGCATGCATTCGAGATCAAAGCTGGCAACATGGGAAAAGAAGCAACCAACGTAAACATGCACATACAATTGCATAAAGTCCATGAGGTCTGCGAGATTCTGCAGATTTCCATCTGAAATGCTGCTAAAAAAAACTAATTCCGATGCTTTTCTCTGGAGCTCACCTGGTTCCTGCTCTCTCATGATACAGTAAGAAAAGCTGAAGCATGTCTGAAGTATTTACCAAACCGGCCTGAAACAGCCTCTGCTCCTGAGCAGAATCCAGGTCTGGGGTTATGGAGACTGTTTAGTTAGAAATGATTGGTGGTCCTCTTCCCTCAGCTGCCTCGCATGCCACTTTATAGAGACTGCACTTAAATTCTTAGGCCATCTGAGCAGGAGACGGCTGACGTAAACATAGTAAATAGCACATTCATCCGGTTCACTGAGTGCATGCAAATCAGATCGAAGTAATGAGTAAAACAATCGATCTGAGCAATGCATTTACACTGAGATTGTCATGTTGGTCACGTTCCATTCCTGTGTTGGAGGAACGGAGAGAAATTAGGAAGGGGGGGGCTTTATAGAACATGAAAATTCTGCTTCTAAAAACAAACTTCTTTAAACCCCTCTCATTTCCTTTCATTATCAAAACACTTAAAGAGTTAATGATGAATGAATGAAAACATGGGCAACGACCAGTTTGCTGATCTCCGCGAGCCCTTGAAAACATAAAATGTTTAATTTTCACTGGAAGAACATCCTGCAACTTCTCTGCTTGGACCTCAGTTATCAAGATATATCACAATCAAATAAATACATGCAATAAATCTTCAACACAACCTTTTGTGTACCCACCCAAAGGTTTATTACTGATTAATAAACCTATGTGGAACACATTCAGATATGTAAATGGATTCAAATGACATTTCCACAAACTTTGTTAAAGTTTCTTTTGGAGGGAAAAGCATAATTAAACTACTTTAATCCATACTTAACATGGATAAATTCAATGAAATTAGTGCAATTAACCCAAATTAAAACATTGCCAAGTCGACTGGCAGCCTGGGTCTGCTCTCTGGAGTCTAGACTTCGTTGTTTTTCGTGGCAGCAAGCTGGATATTGTGGGAAATCTGCAGTCTTTTTTCGCAGAACAGAGGGTAAACTTACAGGAAGAGGTGGAACAAGTGAAAGGCCAGTGGAAAAATCACTTCCAAATGTTTACCCTCTCCTCTGTAGAGTGAAAGAGAAGACAAATGTCCATGGAGTGATGCAAGGGAGGAGGGCTGTTAAGTTCGAAATAGACTCTTTTACCCAAAGTGTCTGAGGTCCTCTGTTTGATTGTGTCTATAATGAAAGTGGGTGCAAAGACGTTTGAGGACGTAAATATAGGAGAGTAAAATATAGGAGTGAAAAATGACTGAATCTTGAAGTCAACTGCTTGGGCTAAAGGGGCCGATAGCCGCACAAATGTGGGCTACGTTTTCAGCAGTTTAATAATGCCACCCACTATTTTTGAGTGACACCATTATTACAGAGCACTCAGAAGTCAAGTGTGCTTTAACCGAACTCAGTGTAAAGATCTGCCAGGTTTGTGGACTGTCATCTTTTAACCATCACCAGACAGGAGCTCTAGCTTTCTAGAGAAGAGAGGACAATTACAGAGGCAAGAAAATGTGGGTTTCATTTTGAGAAACACACTTGCATAAACAACAGAGGAAGACATTACTGCGAGATGGATCAGCAAAGGGATTTCTTCCTCTTAGCATCTGTGTTTATGTTTAACATACGTCGTTCTTAGGGCTGACGGAGTCACGTAGCTCTTTCAGAAAATAAGTCTTTTTCATTAAATTAGCCAACTTTGGCTAATAAAATGCCGGCGAATTGTTTCTTCTTTCTTTCCTTTTATAAAATCTCAGCAAATGACTTCAACCTGAACGCTGGCAGTGCTCCTCCAGCAGTTTGCTGTGTGTTTAGTGCAGATGCTGTGCCAATGTTTTTAAGACAACAGCAGCTGGCCGGCATGGCAGGAAGAGACACACAAGCCTGTGTTTTGTTGCTTTTAGCCACTTTCCGGACACGTGCAGTCAATGGCCAATGGGACAGAGTTACAGCAAAAGGCATTTCCCAGTTTTCACAGTTAGATGCACAGTTAATTTCAGCTACAAATCAACCTCCGCCCAGTAGACACAGGAGCGGAACGGAGTTATGTCAGAAGCATGTCAGATGCCCCGGCACCCGTGTCAGAAAGACCTTTGTTTCAAACTTTCTCAGCAGGAGATCATCGGGTGTGTAAATATAGCCAAAATACACCCACAGGCATCGACTTTAGGTAACTTCAAAGGTGATTTTGTCAGACGACGCTGTGGTTATAAAACGTATTTTAAAAATAAAAGCGTGAGGAAGGAGAGAGAGAACGAGAAGTAGGTGCAGGAGATTAACAAAAACAACAGTATTTCTTCCACATACGGCACCTCTGGCAGGTTGAAACAGATTTCTGAGAAAGCAGGATTAGTATAAGGTACATCAGAGGCTAATGTGAATGGAACACGTTGGTTGTGTCTGCAGATAATCTAATCTCAAACATAGCTCAAAGTCAGCACTTATAAAAGTGTCATAATTGTCCTGCCAACAGTTTGTGGACTAACAAAAGATCACATTACTCCACTTTCCCTGAGCTCGATTTCTTTTTCCTTTTCTTTACAACTCTCCCTCTTTGCCTTCGTTCTCCTCTGTTACCCTTCTCATCTTTCTCGGATCTGTTCTCCCCCGTTATGTATTTATTATCTCATGTGAGGACAGAGAAAATACAGCCATGTGGCTAAAATACAACTACAGCTACAGACAAATTGTTCTTCACGGGAAAACGTGTCGTCTCTGCCAGATGATCAGGCTATTGGGTGGATAGAGGAAAAGAAAAGTGTGTTTTCTTTGTGAGAAAAATGGTTCACAAAGTTGAAGGATGTTTCAAGCCATTTCTTAAAAACCTAATTCCACCCATGTGTAACCCAGTTTCTGCAGTGCAGGCTATTATGCACTTTCAGAACGTGTACTTTATGCGTTAAACAAGTAATCTTTACAAAGTCTGTGTGAAGTATAATAAGAAGTCTTTGAATAAAGCCCCAGAATACTGCTTTTGGGATTTTTAAGCAGAAATAAGCCAAATAAGGACAATTTTAGGCTGCAGGTTTGTTTGAACCCAAACTACTGCTGTCGAGAAGAAATGACAAGCTCATTGTTTCACTGAGGGTACAATTTCTTTCCCTTTATCTATTTTATCATATCATATGAAGCAGTTAAAAGCCAAAAAAAAAATGAGTGCAAGTGTGTTTGTGGGGGGGTTGAGGCAGAACTTACTGCATTGGTGACCTCTATCTCATACAGCCTCTGAAAGGAAACTCGGTCAAAGAAAACCAGCTTCCCATTTCCCTCCTCTTTCTTCACGGAGGTCCCCGTCACGAGAAGCTTGTCATCCGGGCTGAAGCAGCAGTCGGTCCTTGCAAAAAAAAAAAAGTTACATACACACATAACATCAGTTCGCAATTTGCACACGATACAACGGCAAACAGGCGGGCTGTTATCAAGAGGATGGCTGAGAAATCTCACATGGAAAAGAAGTTGGTCAGTCTGGTGGCTTCATTCACGGGCTTTTTGAAGTTCCGTATGTCCCACATCTTCAGAGAGTCATCACCTAGAAAAGAGGAGTTGGATTGGACAAGTTAACTTGAGATGGTGTAATTTAGTCCTGTAAAAGCTGTTTACTGTACTATGGTGCTCCACCTTTTTCCTGACCATAAGGCACAGCTGCAGGAGTTATTTCTCATTTACCTTTTCTTTCTTTCTTTTTTTTTAGAAATCCCACTAAGTGAAGGACTCTTACTCAGAGCTGTTTCTGTTTACCTTTGTGTTAGAAACCTCTTGACTAGATTACATACCAGGAGGAAACTGAGCATTTGTTGTGAACATGCTGTGCATCTCTTGGGAGTTCTCTGTGTTTTGTTAACGGGCCTCGCTGTTTATTTGCAGATTCAGGAGGGGACAAAGACCTAATCTGCTTGAAATCAGTTGTTTCTCATCAGCGACTGAGAGTTGGACATAAAAACGAGATGCTCTGATGCAAGCGAATGAGTCTTTAACACGCGAAATAGCTGGCTTTGGCAGCTCTTTTTGTACCTCCACGTGAAGCGAGAGTCATGCCATCATAAGAAAAACAGAGGCAAGAGGTCTCCGATCCTGGAGTGTGGGCTTGCCGACAGTGGAACTTTGTGTGAACCTGGGACAAAAAAGAAAACAAAGACGCATTAATCATATCAGTATCTATACCAGTCGTACCTTCATGGCTTAGCTGGGATGGTTTTTGACACAGCTCCTGTGTAGATGTGTCTAAGAGTATAAGACCTTGGACGATCTCTTGTAAAACTTGGAGCATACGGAGCAAGCAGTGCTCTGCGTCAGCAGTAGATGTCTCTTTCTGCCACTGCAGCAACAAAAAGACCTTTTTATTCCGTGTGTGTCTTCAAAACAACACACGGTTTTCATTTCCACCGCCAACACCAAACCATAGAACTCTGAAGCCTACTGGAACCTATGTAATACTATCAACTTAACACACTCCAGCAGAACCGCAGTCCACAGACATTTATCTTGGCAAACTTTTAGATGAACAGATGTTATTTTTCAACCTGAATCAGTATTATAATAATATTCTTATTATTGCTTAGAGTTTACTGACCAATAAAGCAGACCAAACACACTTCTATTAACCACATTCCTTGGCTGACACGGACCTTTTGATTCTTTAGGATAATAAGCCAATCGTAAACAAGTGTCAGCCAATAAACTATATTAAAAAAGAAATAGCAAGAACGGGTGAAAAACACGGACACCTTGGCTTGTAGGCGGCAGCAGAGGTGAGTGTTTCTCAGTCATATTTTGTACCCGTGGGCTCCGAGGTTTAAAAAACCTCCTAAAAACGATAGTAATAATAATGACCCTTATAACGCCGCCTGAAACAGAAAAAAAGAAAATAAAACAACTTGGTTTCTTTAACATATTCTCCAGACAGACAAAAAACGACTGGAGCTTCCCTCGTGTGTGGATTTCTTCCTCTTTCCCCTTTGAATGTGACGGTGAGGGGAACATCTTGGGACTGTCGATTGTTTTCTGGTGGTGCGTTTATTAGTTGGCAGCAAAAAAAAGAAAAAGGAATAATAGCAACAACAAAAGTCGTAGCCAGAGATAACGGCAGCTTTAAGGGGATGGAGGAAGCTTTTTCTTTCTTTTTTTTTTTTTGCAGAATCGAGTGTAGAATTCTTCCCATGTGATCATTGTCCTGGGATGTTACTGTATGGAGTAAGAGCGACATTTCATTTCAAGTTGTTGCATAAAGGTGAGAAAAGACATAGTAGTAAGAGTGAATTGTTCTTAATTCTCAAAGTTAATGAGGTTAGGGCAAACAATTCAGTTTTATCTGGTACTTAAAACACGAGATAAAACAACTAGGCCAGCAGATACTTGCAGTTTCCATTGTTATTCTTTTACATAGCATATACATATGCGTCTCAAACTCCTTCCAAGAACTAACGGAGACATCACAAAACTGCTTGCTTTGTCCAGGTAACAGCTCAAATCTTAAACTACAACAAAATAAAAAATATCGAGAGAAAGTCCCTTCATTTGATGAGCTAAAAAACAGCAAATGTTTGTAATTTACGCCGTTTTTTAACAATTCATCACATCTACACTGTTAGTAACTGTTGGTCAAGTCATCACCAGTTGGATTAGTGCAAACAACAATGCGTGGATACCTTTGTCTTTCCTCTGCTTCTTCCCACATTCACTGCCCAATGCCTGAGTCTTACCTGGGCTGAGTACAGCCGGATTACAGAGATCGATCATTACTCGACGCCGGTGGTGCAATCGTCTCTGGGAAGGAGGCTTGCTAACACTCAAACAAACATAACCTTGGTCGACACAGCTACATTGTCATTAATTCTAAACGGAATGCAAATAAATCAGTGAAAAGGGAATTGCAGCACTGCAGGCTGTTGACCAAAAAACGTGGTTAAGGAATTTGAAGGGAGCACACAGTGTGCAAGACAGATAAGATAGAGAAATACAGAGAAAAGCCAGCAGAAACTGGCAGGAGAGAGTGGAGTGGAGCATGAGCTGAATGAATGAAGCGCCCCCATGATAAGAAAGAAACGAGGCCATACTTCACCTCCGAAGTAAGTGAAGGGAAGTTATTAACTTGCTTGAGACCGATAACACCGTTACCTTGGACTGTAGATAACACGGATTACACTTTTTTTTTGCAGGCCTGGTCTCCCCGGGAATAATTTTCTGCTCCCCGTCATCATTTTGCTCACTGATGACTCAGTGCCATTCTTCTCATTTGTCATCTCGGTATATCTGACCGTTCTTTTATTTGCTGCGCTAACTCGTTACAAAATAAGTCAAGGGGGCAATTGAATGCCTAAATGTTCCATTTTTAATCAAAGAGTGGGCAACCTCGGGTCTAATGGAAAGCAGCGAAGGTAAGACGATGTTCAAACCGACCACTGCTACGACTGCTGGGCTTCGCCAGGCCGACGGAACGTGGAAATGTAACGCACACGGATTTAATTGGAAACTCTGCATGGTTGCCACAGATGAACCGAGGGTGTTCTGATTAACGTTTATCTTGTAATTATCTCATCTTTTGATGCTGCCGTACGCTCAGCGGCGCTCCATAAAAATAGAGCACCCGTGGAGACATTTCAGCTCGCTTTCTGTGCTTCACATTAAAATGAGAGGTATGGAGTCACAGGGTGGGAATATACTGAACGTGTAAATACGCTGCGACGGGAGACCGATAAATCTGCTTTATGAAAGCCCTGAGAAAAGTGCGCAGATGTTTGTTGTTCTTGTCTTTCTTGCTCGAAATGAACCTGTTCCAACCGATATGCGTTTTTTCACCATTTCCAGTTCCTCTCACACCAGCTAAAAGGAAAAGTTCAGCGCTCTTGTTAAACCTGCGATGAATCATTCCACTGGCCCGCAACCCCCACCACGCCCTCTCTTTTCATCTGACATCTTTCTTAGATTAACATCTCATGCATTGTTTTGTTTGCTTTCTTTTTTTCTCCCGTTGTGTTTTAACCTTAATATCCATTAAATCAGGGCTAGACAAATACCTCAAATATGTAAAGAAGAAAAAGAAACTCATGAAAAATAAAAAAAATACCCATTTTATTTGAGAAAAGTGACGTGAAGTGGAGTGTAATCTCAATCCATGAAGAAAAGTGGCACCGGGTACCTTTGTGCTTATTCTAGCCACATCTTGCAAAACATACACCCACTTCAGCTATTTCTAGATCATATGCTGCCGTTGTGAAAGCTTTAGTGTTTATTTACTATCCTGATGCTGGCTGGCAATGCTAGATGCCAAGGTGTTTGTTTCCCGTGCTAATCTACACAGCCTGCCCGTGAAACCAGATTCTCATACACTGTTTGACACTTCTCACACGCCTTGTGACATCGTCTGTAAGCTGCGGCCTTCTCTCTGAGAAACAGACATTATTCAGAGAGCATTTTTTAAAGTGTAGATGCCAATGCAAGATCATTTCATACACATGCGTATGGCACACACACACAGCCCTAATCTACATCTACACACTTTCAGCAGCAGGACTTGATAAATAGCAGAAGGACCACAGCATTGGGTTTCATTCTGGGCAGACTAAGATAACAATCTACCACAGCGCCAACTGTTCCAAATCACGCTATCTGAGCTTGAATATATAGAGACCGCAAAGGCTCGACATCTACGCTTCTTCCATATTTTTAGAGCTGCACACCTGAAAGACAATGATGCCCTCTGTGCTGTAAGTTTTAACATCTCACTCTGACCTCGGTTACAGCCCGAGGATCAAGTGGCCAAACCACAGGCCTGAACAGCTGCTCTGATCTTTCATGGAAATCAACAAGTTGTGGTGGTGAGGCGGTGTGTGTGTGTGTGTGTGTGTGTGTTAGAGAATCAAACTGGAACGAAGAGTCAGATAATCCAAACACAATTTGCTATAAGACGGGAACTGTGTCTCAGTTGTTCACAAAAGTAGAAAACAGGACTATCTTAAGATATATTTATACGATAAGACCTTGTTTCATGACCCGTTATGTAGAAATGGTTGAAGGGAGGAAAACTCCAACTGTGTGACAGTGACAGGAACAATGTGCACGTCACAAAGAAGGGACTGAGATATGGTGTAAATATTTACAATTAAAGGATCTCTTGATAGCTTTGTGGACCAGTGTGACTACTTCTGAGGGCTGAGTATTTTCCCTCACTGCCTGAAGACCATTTTGAACCATATTCTTTAAACTTTAAGGGGTTTCTCCAAAGTCTTCTGCTGCGTGTTGTCCATGCACTGAACAGTGTTTTATCCTTTTTTATCCTGCCCCAGGGCCTGTAACATCACAAAAAAATAACAGTCGGCCACGTTGAACTCTATCATTCGGTTAACCGTTTACTTTATTGTTGCTCAACAATCAGCTTGATTAAGAACTTTCCTCATCCTCAATCATTATAAAACAATGCAGATATAGGCTATTACTAAAAAAAAAAAATCACCACAGAATCTATCAAACGTGAATATTAATTACTATGACACAGAACGTGACGCGTTGAGCCCAGTTTCCAAACCCCCCAGATTTAGACATATTGAACGTCTCACCTGACAACTCAAATGATCTACTGCCAACGTTCCAGTGGAAGACATCACCGGACATCCCCAAACGTGCTTAAAAACAGCCCAGTGGGTCAGAGCTGTCTGGGAAGGACAGTATTGGACAGTTGTTTGAAAAGTAGTCGGTGATTGGAGCCATCTTGCCAGAGCATCACTCAACCACCTCCCAACTTATGCTGCAGTCTCGTTGCAACAGGGTGGCTGCTCATCAAGCACCCAGAACTCCATCTAACTGGACTTCTCTTTGTGAGCTTTGTTCAGGGCAAACTGCCAGGAACTCTGAAGAACCCTGCGTTAAAAGTTCATGGGGCTGGAGACACGAGTAGTTTTAAGTACAATTCACCACATTTTTTCTTAATTTGCTTTTAAGAGCCATAATCATGTGCACTTTACCTCACAAATCCATTTCTATGACCTCTCTGTTTTGGTAATACATCAAATTTTTTAACGCCTCCTGCAAAAAGAGAATATCATTCCACACCTCATCTTCAGAAAAATCCTTCTTCCTTCTCATACCCTCAAGAACTGCGACTTGCACAAGATCACCCTGCAGACTAAAAGCAAACTATGTCCGATAATGACAGGTAAAAAAAAAATATGAGAAATTAAACAAGAGATAACTCACCAAATGTCCAAACATTTGCTGAAATCTACTGTTACGCTAAATGTGACTCGAAGTAAACTAGGGTTTAGACTCTAAACCAGACCGAAGCACTAAGCACGGAATATTCTTGTGAATCGATTGCTGGGACAGTGGTTCCTCATGCAGACGACAAGAGAAAGTTTGCAATGTCATTGGTTATTACGGTCTGCACAGACTGATTTATCAAAACCACCTCTTTGTGGTCCCACTTTGAAGCCTGGGAACATGAGAGGTCACCAATGACATCATAGCATTCCTTGGATCTCTCTGGTAATATTTCGTAATGAGGACCTGCACCCTGAACACGCCGTGTATCAAAAAGCGCACATTACCTGGCAACCACTTAAATGCAGTCTGGTAATTGTGGTCAGAGAATGAACATGCAATCACTCTCTGTGGCAATTCAACTCAAAGCGACCTATTTGACTCCCATCATTGGATCAATCAACTCGTGTCATGACTCAAGAACACAATGTGTCATCCTCAATAGCTTCTCTTCGGGCTGAGCAATAGATCAAGGTCATGTACGTGATTGATCGTGATTGATCTGCCTGCATAGTCTGACCATGAGTAATAGTAGCAATACAACAGAACATTGGCCTCATTTAAGAGGGGGAGGGAGCAGCAATAAAAGCACCAGGAGGCCAACTCCTTTTTAGGCTTGTGGCTGAAATTGAGTCAGCAGCACAGGTTGCTGATTAGGGCAGAGGGCACCAACTAAAATTCTTGAGCCATTCAGACAGGACAGGCTCCAGTGATCAGGAAACAGACATGACTATTGTAAGCTGTTATGGGACGCAGGGTAAATATTTAGCTTGGAGAAGGAGGGGTAATAAATTTTGAGAGCTTTAACCCAATCACTGGGGTCTTGCTGCTATGTGGAGCCCTCGGGTGGGATGATGGGTGACTGGTAAAGAGGTGGGAGTCAATACAGCAGCAGTTTATGGAGGCACGCACACACACACACACACACACAAAGGAAAGGAAAGGAAAGCAGTTACATGGCAAAAAGAAAAAAAAACTACTTTGTTTGTGTCCTTTTATTGCGAGGTTGCCTCTTGGAGTAATTATCATGTAGCCTAATTCCAATTTCACTAATCTGGATAAGCCCCTGTTTCCAATCAAGCTGTTCCAACTCACTGACTGCAGCTTAATTGTTTCTATCACATGGAGAAAAAAAAAACAGAGGCAGTCAACTTCATCCACAAACTGTATGGGGATGGACAGATGAGACACTACGAAATGAAACGAACGAGTGAAAGCAGAAAAAGCTCCAAGTAACCTGGCATTCTCCAGAAAATAGACTCAAACGCGTTGTTCAAAGTATATACTGTCCTGATAAAAAGCTGCCGTGGGAAGTGTTTGGCAATGTCTCCATTCACTGTGGTTCTCCAGTCATTTCATGTGCTCTTTCAAAATGAGGGTTTACAATGTTTGGGGACTCAAGTGTTTCTCACATCATGGAAAAAGCCACTTGTGAAATAATGCTCAAAACTGTGCAAACACTAACGTAACAAGACCAAACTTCAATATTTATTCTCTGAAAATACTGAATTACATGTTACAGGTCCACTAAACCCCCTCTTCAAGACTCTTTTCTTTTCCCCTCTCTCCATCTGTTCTGTGGATACGAATGCTGCAGGAAAGTAAGCAAAAACTATTCTTTACCAGCATGAACCAGCCGCTGGTGTCCCTCAGTTAGATACTAAACACATCCTACTGTGACAACCGTCTTCTTAAAAGATGGAGCAGATGCACTCTCCGTTTTATTAAGATCTCTCAAATTAACTGAGTGAAAACAGCCAAGTAGGTGAACGCTATGCTTCCCAGGAGCCAAGATCAACTATTACGTCAACTATGCGAATCCTGACTAAAGGAATGGAAGCTTTGATCACTTAATTGTCTAATTAACTAATAGCGGAAAATGTTCAGAGGGAAATTGTGATTGCCCCTCCACCAAAATGTTGTGTTACTCAACTTATTCATGACAAGGCAGTAAATTCAGTTACATAGCCAGCTATTTTGAGTCATAAAATTAGTGTGGCTCTAGAGATGGCCTTCAGGCAGCACAGCTTGGGTTTATCAAAAAAAATATATATGATCAGTCAGTATTCAGGATTCCTATAGGTTGATGTCTCCTTCTGACTTTGTTGATCTACGAACTCTTTCTCTCAATCCACCTCCAGGCATTTTTCGGTAAAATGTCTCAACAGGTACTGCAGTTCATTCATGTCCTTAAGAATTAAGGATATGAATGAATTGTCATAAGGCTCCCTAAGATTTCTCATCAGATCAACTTTTAATTTGTTTTAATCAGTTCTTCTATTTCCAGTTTAAAGGCAAGCGGTTTAAATTCTTCAGAGCTGGCTCTTTGTTGAACTCTGACCTCTTTGGCCTGTGACCACATGACCTAAGTTTCATGACTCTATACCCAAAGCCGTAACAAAGCAGACATCCCATGTTTACAACCGACCGCACATCATGGCGTTTGGTATGTGCTTTAAGACTCACGCTAAGGTTTCGGTCCCAGATCTGGATGGTGCCATCTTGGCAGCCTGCTGCAATGAGCTTTCCATCACGGCTGTAGGTGCAGCATATGGGGATGACCTTCTTCCCCTGGTGGGAGCGAGGTTTGAACACAGATTTGTGCTTCTTCTCCGAGTTCACGTCCCATGTGCGTACAGAGCTGTGGACAAACAGAATGTTATTTATCCTCTTCCAACTGTCACGAGTCAGTCATGAAATATATCTGTCCTTCAAAACATATCAGATCATTGTCACCACCCACCACTACAATAAATCAGAATGTACAGACACCGAGTGCCCTGGTCAATCTCATGAACACGAGGTAGGGCACCTCTGTGTTGCAGGGCGAGGGGTTTCGCAAACAGCAGAACAGTAGATCAGTCTGACAGGTTTGCCTGAAGGTTCCGTGAAATCCTGATTCCCTTTCCTACATCTGTTGAACACATTATGCAACCTGGAGCACTAAGAATGGGGTTTAAATGCAGACTAGATGTGAGATTCAATCAAATAAAGTCATAAAAAGTCTTAGAGGTATCCCTTATGGTCTTAACCTTATATGTCAAACATTGAACACACTGTACTGACCTGAATGGTGTTAAAAAAACAAAAAAAAAACATTTTGGCACTTACACAAAATTGAAAGATCCTATAATTGAGTCTTCTACCAGTCAAACAAAGAAACTGAGCAGTTCACAGTTTGGTGGAGTAATTCTTTCAAATAAATGAAGGCGGTTGTGGTTTTTCACACTCTGGAAGCAGACTGAAAGAGGTACAACATGTCACCTTTGACCCTTTTGGCATAACTTTCTGTCATGAGGATATGGTGCACACAGCTTCTTCTGACCTAATCTAAATTTAAACCTAAACAGCGACTTTTCATTCCCAGCAGCAGGAAGTGGGATTCAATCAGCGTCTTCTGTGTCCTCTCAGTGATTTTAAATCCCTCGAAAACCTTAAATAAACAACAAGGGAAAATAAAACCGGTGAAAAATATGTGAACCCTGCCTCAAAAAAGAAAAGAAAAAAGAAGTAAAATGTTAAATGTGTAAGCATCAGCGAAACAAGTCGCAGCGACTTAACCCCCCACATTTATTTATTGAAAGACATTACCACACACACATGTTTAGCCAACCTTTCACACACCCACACCGACACTCAGGACAGACGGAGAACATCCAAATGTGTCTGTGACCCACTGCTTGCCTTAGTGTGCATCTTGACCTTTGGGTCATAGGGTCAGCAGAGGGGCATAAACACACAGGCAGAGCTGCTACTAACAGCCATGCGAGGATTCTTCCATGGTTGGCTACGAAGCCACAGACACACACACTCAACTGTGTTTGGATAAGTCTAACAATGTGATACAACTGCCATATGAAGACATATGGTTTAAGTGAGAGCTGGGAAGGGTCAAATAAAACCCGGTTTGATGCATAGTTTTGTTTAAATTTACTTAATCCAAAGCTGCTAACAAGTTAGGGGGAGAAAGAAAAAAAATTGCTGATGGAAAAAATAACTGCAAAAGTCACACAGATAAACACACTTGCACGATGCAACCCGAAGGCTTCTGCATTGTACGGTAAGAAGAAGGCGAGTTTTTTTTTCCCCTTCTTTTTTCAAAGGGAAGGAGAAAGAGTGAAAGCTATGGACTAGATGACAAATCGGTCCACCTGCTGCCACACACAGACGTCTCTCTTTTGCTTACAGAAGACTATAGGCGGCTGTCAGGCCGATACAGACAACATAACCTTTTTGCGCCACACACAAAACCTGGAATGCTATTTATCGGAAGGGCTCTTTCCAAAACATGGCACTGCTGGCTGTCAAGAGAACAGAGCAGAGCAGAGCTGGAGCCCACCAGTGTGGAGCCAAGCGTGAGCAACCCTGACACTGACACAGATGCCTCCTGCACATCTAAAAACACTAAACTCCTCTTTAGAGCAACAGGAAGTTACGGTAATGACGGGGTATATGAGGTCAAAATATTCACATAGAATAAATGAAAAATAAAATAATGAAAGAAAACAGTGAGAGCCTTGCCCTTTCCTCGCTCTCAAATGAGTGTTTTCACTTCAGTCAGCAGCCAGCTTTCCTGTACAGTCGCTGTAGAGTCAGAGAGGTGAATGTAACAAAATGAGACGCATACAACCTCAGCCATGCATGCACACTTTACCAGCTGGCACCGTCGTTCACACATCAGCTGAGGAGTGACAACTCCCTCAGCCCCAGATTTTATCTGTCCATCAGGTTATAGACCTAATGGGGGTGATGGTTGCTAGGATTCCTTTTACAGATAGGGAGATAAGGAAAAGAGAGATGTACATCTTGTATAAGGTTGTTTATTGGTCGAATTCCAGTGATAGCTGGTTGACTGACTAACTGGGGCTGTGTTATGAGAAAGGAGGATTAAGGGGCGAGGGGGATGCTCCATCTTCCTTTCGCAGCTGAAGAAGATAAAATGGGGGAAATAACAGAAGGATTTAGGAGAAGGCACACACACACAATTGCACTGAAGCAGGGAAAGCAAAAGAGGAAACAAAGAGGCCTAGGCACAGATGGACTGTGGGTACAATCCACCGGATTGTGAGGCTACTTCGCTAAATTTCCCCAACACTGTTTGTCTGGCTTCAGGCAGTAGAGAATCAACCTAAAAATACCTCATGACAGCAGGTGAGACCACAAACTACAGGCACAAAATGACAGGAAAGCTGCCGGGACAGCTTTTGAGATTTAATCAAAGAGTTGTGTAATAAGATGCTCTCACACCTACAAGCAAATAGCCTTCTATTCAGTTTGGTAGAAAAAGAAACAAACACTGAATTCAGAGTTCATACATAAAGACCTGAAGGTTCTATATGTCAACAAATGCTGCCATGGTTGTAGACTGAACAAGAAGGATAAATGCACTCCTTTAAGGTATGGTATGTGCATTCTTGGGCAGGTTATGGAACAGTTGCATTGTAAGGTGGGAAACAGTCGGAGACATGCTGGACTGTGGATGAACCTGATGTGTCCAACTGAGTGAACAGTCCCGACATGCTCACACACACACACACACACACTTTGTGGTGTCTGTCTTCACTTTTCATCTCTGTTCTGTCACGCAGATCAAACTAAACAACCCAGCTGTAAAGTAATTTTCCTCAAAAATCAAAAGTGAGCTTTCAGCACACATTCGGTTGAGAGCACTGAAAAACAGAGAACGTACTCCAGTGTGCTATGGATGATCAATAAGACGGGACACACCGGACACAAACTATCGTACAAAACTAAGAATGTAAAAAAAAACATTTAGGTGCTGAGAGCAACAGCGATTTATCCATGCAGGGGACTAAAAAGAAACACATTACACTTCTGTTCTCCAGCTGCAAAAGGACCTGCCACTTTGGGCCTCCTTGCTTACAGCAACACATCCAAGACCAGCTGCAGCCCTGACAGCAGGCCAGCATGAAGGGAATCCCTGGCATTCGAACCTCCTGGAAACATTCCTCAAATTGTGTGCCTCAAGACTCAACAGAAGAAACATGTGGGCCCAATTAGAAAGTCGCCATTTGTCCTATACTCAGCTTTACTGGCTGAAATTTCAGTCGCAGAATAAAATGCTCAACATGATTCTCACAATCATCCTGGGTACAATAAAACTGGAGAAGTGGCACAGATAATCAGCAACATCTTGCCTTTAAGGACACGGATGTAGATCTTTCCACGCTTATGCTGGGCTTACACCAAACGATTTTCACAGTCCCAGACTAAAAACTGACAGTCTTTAGGAGTCAAACTGGAGTCTCGGCGCGCTCCCGTCATCTCGATCGTTAAATTTAAGGTGGTAATCTGCAGCCTGCGACCGCGTTTCATGCCAGTCTTTCCCTAGTCTTGGGCTTGGGATCATATCAAACGGGTTTAATATTATCGCAGGTCGCAGTGACGTAACACAATCAACAACCGATAGATGAGCAGGAAACAGGAAAGCAGACAGTCAAGAACAAACATGTCGGCGGACGTAGAAGAACGAGCGGCAAGCAGGCGAAAATGGACTGTCCAAAAGGAGGAGCAACCGGTGGAGCTTTTTGTTGGGTTTTTCCACTACCATCCACTGCACAGACAAGAGCAGCTGTAGCTAAAAGCTGCTTCTTCTCCATTTTTTTCTGCTGAGCATGATGGGGGAAAAATTGCATGATAGGAAAAAAAATCCAAAAAATCTAGTTGTAGTCTTGCAAATAGTGACTAAAGGCTAAGGCTAAAAATCTTTAGTCTGAGGCTAGTCTGGGACTAAAAACTCTAAACTCTAGTCTTTAGATGTGAGCTGATAGTCTTTCAGAGTCTTTTCTAAGTCTTCTGGTGTGTGGGTAGCATTAGTTATACTTTGACAACTATTCTAAGCAGTATTACTTGGTAACTTTTGCAAGAAATGATTTAAGGTTTGAAAGCTGCCAGTTATATAGATTCTGTGCATGACAAAAGAACCGCAGCTATCAAAATACACCGCAGACAAAACCTGCCAGGCATATTTTGTAGTTTACTTCCAGTTCAGCACTGCCAAAGAAATCCTTCCGTCTTTCGGCGAAGACTTGATTAGACTCTATTCGACGCATAATAGACCCCCTTCGATCAAACATGTATTTTGTTGGAAAGCACAGCGCCGTTTAACACTTTCAAACTGTTAGACAGAATGGCAGGAGAATGGAAACGCTGGCACGTTCACACCAGTGTGAGCAGAAATACTTCAGTCACACAGCTCTGCTGAAGCTCCATTCAACCCACAGCTTTCAAGGACAATCACCACCACCCCGCTGCTGCATTATCAAACTGCCTCATCAGTGATTCACTCGCATCCACTTCCTTTCTAGGAAAAAAACAAAAAAAAAAGAAAGTCTTTTATAGAGTCATTTAAGGAACTGGGAGGTAGCTGCTCTGAATGAGATTCCATACAACCAGAGGGGGATCTTTAATTAAGTGGCTGGGTGGTCTAGTGATCGTGCATTAGAACCTATTCAAATAATCAAAACAAAGATCTTCTAACTCGACAGAAAGAGAAGCATATGTGTTGGTTTAATGTTCAGGCAAACACAGCCAGTAGCCAAGACCCACTTGTACTATTGGTCTCTGTGGAAGCCACACTTTTTCAAAGGATGGCACTAAAAGTGGATGGAGTAGCATGAATCACTGGGTGGTGAGGGAAAAAGAAGAAAAAAAAAAAGAAAGAAAGAGACTTCTTTGATGATGCATCCAGAAGAACCGGAGCATTAATAATCCAAGTGGACAGAAAAGCCTGGTTGTCCTCAAGGTTTCAGTGGGTTACATCCGGACTCCAGAGATGGTGCAGCATCTTTTTCACGCCTTCGTGCAGCTGCAGAGCGCAGTTTGCATCAATGCAGATGCACTGTACGTCGACTAACAGACAGCTTTTTGTTTGGGTTGTTTTTTTGGATGGATGGAGTACGGTCATCCATAGGCAGTAAGGATCCTGCACATCCCCTATATCACATGACAGTTTTGTGAAGGCATGTTTTGAGGTTGAATTTTGATTTTTTTTTCCACTTGCTGATATTTTGAAAAACGAAGGAAAATGCAACTGTGGGAATAAAAAAAAAATAACCGTATCTACACCGTAGAGGGTCTCTGGGGGTTTTCACCACTGACTGACTGAATATCACGATGCGACATCACTTCATTTCATCATAATTCATTTCATCATAATAATGTATCTGGAAGCTTTTCTAGTCCCCTGGTAGGAACAAACAGAATGTCATTCATTCACTCACAAAATGAATATCAATACCATCACAAAAGAGGAAAGGTCCCATGTATCAGTGCAGCTTAGTGAATCATACCTGCTTGTAAATTAAGTTTAATTAAGGATTTATCTTACATTGATGTAAAATATGAAGCTGAAAAAACTACTATGGGCATGCCAAAAACTGTTGGAGCAAAATGCACACACAGCAGGGTCTTTTTTTATTACATTACCCAATAGTATCTACAAGGCAGCCATGATGAAGACTTGCTGTATTCTCCAATTAGTGTGGGTCAGATTCTCTTTTTTCTTTCTTTCAAAGTTCTGATGGCTTCACATCTTTCCTCGGCCTTATGACATCTTCCAGGCAGATCAAGGGAAAAGTGTTTAGGAGAATACACAGCGGGTCATTTTTGAGGTGAGCTCTTACCCATACAATCTATGATTGTAACGGTCAGGCCTTGCATTGTTTGTCTTAAACTGGAGACCTAACTCTTTACACCACTGAACACCGGTCTTTCTTTGCCTTGGTGGATCGATTAGATCCACGTTCGACTTCTTCGACTGCTTAAACATAGCGGGGCACATACGGTAGGCTTAACTACCCGAGCCTGTTTTCAATTATTCTGATTGCGTGAACTTGAACTGACCTTTACGGAACCACTTTAACCCCAGCTGATTTTTCAGCTTCATTTAAGTCACTCGCTGGACTTTAATGCAAGTTATTTTCAGCGCGTTCTATGGAAAAGCGCTCCGGGAACACCGAGCGATGTGAAAATAAAGATGCATACGTTAATGGTTAAGAAGAAAAGAGAGTTTCAACCATGAAAATTATGGCTCACAACTGCAAAAATATTTTTTCAATGTACGTTTACAAAATAACACAACTCAGATGTGCCTGACAGTGATTTCAGAGGTCTGTGTTTGGGATCTCGCATTTTTTTCCTCTCGTTTTTATGGAAGATATTAAATATATCTGGAGGAAACATTTTATGGAACAAATATCTTCAAATTTGAATTCTGACAAGGACTGCACAGACATTTGAGTAATGTGATCTACAACCAAATAAATAACATCCTGTTTGCACTGGAGCGATTACAGGGGATGGTCAAGGGAAACAGTTGTAGGTTAAGGGGAAGTTGGCTCGCAAAGACAGCATTTTATCAGTGGTTTACACCTATTTTTTTATGTAGATTACTGCTCGAGGGTTTGAAAAATACTGTGCTATTGAATGTTCAAAATGTTTCGAGGGTTCAAACAACCGTGCACACCTGAAAATCAATCCAGGCAATCCCCTCTCTCTTTTTCCAGCTCTGGCACCCAGGTTGCTGTGCTCCCCTCCTCTGCTGCTAGAACGTTCCCCGCATGCAGCTGCTCAGCCTGTCAATGGCTCCCTGTGCGCTCCTCTCCTGTTCCTGTTCTCCTGTGAGCTGGCCAGGGGCAACACCCAGTGCTAACGTGCCAGGGGAGGATTTCCAGAGACTCAATAAGAGCTAAATAAACCAACCTCCACATCTGGGAGAGCTGTAACACTGGTAAACACTGGGCCGTGGCCTGGCCACAAAGCCAGGCCCTCATTTCCACTTAATGATGATAGCCCTGGGTTTCTGCACTGCTGCCTGACACACTCACTTAGACTCATCACTTTGCTGTAGTTCAGTCACACGTGTTCATACACAAATATTCCTGCACATGAGGGGCGAAGAGTTATGGCCTCTGGAGTCATATTGGTCTAATGGCGTTTTCAAGGAGGCAAGAGAGTGCTAAAACCCAGCCATCTTAAATAAGAAAAATCATAAATATGTGTGCATGACATCTTGTCATCTCTTGCTGTTAATCTAGTCAAAGTCAGTGCATACGACTAAAAGGCCACATCTGGATAAATGCGCCATGTGTCAGTGCACAGCTGTGAGACTGGGCTGCACTTTCCAGAGGCATAGTTTGGACAAGAGGACTCCCTGCTGGTGACAGATGAGATGAGAGCCAAGCGAGACTTGTTCAATGACAACACTCTCTTTGAACATAAAGGACCAGCTTAGCCTGTCAAGACAACTCTGAAGAACATGGAGGAAAACTAATGATATTAATTAGTTGGGTCTACGAATTTTTATTGGTAAATATGCATTTTACGTAAGGAATTAAATTGATATTTTAATTATATCCAGCTGTCTCTATGAGTAAACCAGAAAGTGTTTGATCAACTTTGTGTTGTGAGCGGCTTAAGAGTTTATTTTAAACTGTTAAGCAACTGTGTTGATTTATTTTAAAGAAGAAAAAAAAACAAATTCATGTGTCAAAAAGACAAAGGATCCGATCAGGACTCGGTTTACAGTAATTTACACTCTATGCAACACTTCTGGAAAACTTACCCATCATTGGAGCAGGTCATAAACTCCTCTTTAATCTTGGGGTGCCAGCACCCAGAATTCAGCATGGCTGTGTGGCCCTGAAAAGTACGGAAAGTGAAAATGAACAAGCTATAGACTCTTTACAGCCTGTAAATTGTTTCTGACCAGGGCTCAGCTGAGCCAACTGTAGCTTCCAGTCGTTCTGATGTGCTGCATGATCGTGCCGTTTAGTGTGGATCCAGGCAGGAACTCACATGTCACTACCCAACAAATGTTTTCAAAGTCATTAGATATTTACAAGCCAAAGATGAACTGATGGAAACTTTAAAGGCTAAACGTTGCTCGGAGGAACAGATCTCCTTCACAATCTTACAATGCACAAACAATTTGAAAAGACAAATTTGCTTGATTATCAAAAAAGGAAACGTTCATCCAAACATTTTTATCTGAATGCATCCCAGCAGGACCTCCCTTGAGGAACGAACCCTTTATTTAATCAAACGGTAACACGGCTTTCTGGCTTTTATTTGACAGCAGCCTTGAGCCACAGCTTCAAACAGGGAGCTCCTTGCAGAGCACTTATTTTGCCATTTCCTCTGCTGGAGGAGTCCTGTGGAGAATTACTCATTTCAAATTACTTCAAAGTGGAATAACCCAAGAGAGAGAGAGCCGTCCCTGACAGCCAGGTCAGAGAGGAACCCTTCGGTGTGCTGCAAAAAGGCTGCAGACGTGACGCACGGTGATGTGACAGGTGGAGCAAGAAAACAGAGCAGTGCGTGAGCAGACGGTGACTAAGTGGCATCGGTATGTGTGCATCAGGAAGAAGCGTGTCTGTTCAATGTCAGACACTTTAAACGCACCACTTTAACAACCGATTACGTGAAACTGCTACACGTTGCCACTTTATGACTAAAATGAATTATACATTTTATGGTTTAATAAGCACTGATAATTTGATGAGGCCAAAGCTCAAACGGGTTTGCGAGTGGCCAAACCGACTTGCCTGATAACAGAGCCGGTCATCCATCACAAGGGCTTCACAATTAGGGCGAAGGGGCCCGCTGCCTTCCTGAACAAATTTGATTCCTCGATTCCCCCAAAATGGCTAACGCCGATACCATCAGTAAACAGAGAGCATGCTAATGGCAAACAGAGCAAAGACAAGAATCCCCTTGTTTTGTATATCTGGGGACAATGTTGGCATGCATGAGTTTGTTGTTGTAACAAGCGCTATTAGCAGCGGCCCAAACAGGAGAAAAACTAAGAAAATTACTAATACAAGTCACTTTCTTTCTCGTCTTTGGATTTGAAGTAATGAATGGACAAAAGACTTTTAACCTTTCTTTTTTTTTTCCCCAACATATACAGACCAAGTAATTATCAGGAGGTGGGAAAAAAATAAATAAATAAGAGATCGGTCATTCTGCTGCATACATATATGAGCCTGTCTATCCCAAATCTCTGCACAGTGAGATGAATTATGAGTAACTGTGTGTCACAGTGAGGCACAGTACAGGCAAGGACTTCATTGTCACGAGACAAAGCTAATCGACTGGGGCACTGTCAGCAGGCCAAAATGCATTTTCATTGAACCAAACTCCCCCATCAGCTCCAGATGGGACTGAGCAGGATAAGAATGTAGGGACATCCAGGAAAACTACTCGCAATCAATGGGCCTTTACTTCAAGTACTTCATATGGCTGGTATAAACCATGTCTAAATGCACCGCAGCTGGCACAGATGGTTACTGACGACCAATATAGCTTTCTTAAAAACACTAAAACCCAAACATGGACACTTAATTAGGATCCTTCTTTGTAGATTGAGGCATCTGAACCGCGACAGCCCCGAAAGCATTTGTTGTTCCTTTCCTTTGAGAGGGCTTCTGGCTGATCACGTGGCACATATAATTATCCTCATACACAAAAAAACAGACCAGGTACACCTTGCTGCCATTATCCACTGGCAGGACGCATTGAGAGAGCACAACAGTCTAAAGTTAGCAGAAACCCTTCAGCACTGCTGTTGTTATGGAGATGAGAACATACCTCTTTTATATTAAACACACTTATGGTAAGTTTTTGTGGATGTCGACGTCACATTTGTTGGATGAGGAAACAAAATATTAAAAACTCAGTAACACTTCTTGAACAGGAGACAATTAGAAGCTTTTTGTAAGCAGAACTGATGGCAGGGTGGTTTGATTGCATTAGATTTAACACGTTTCTCATAATATAGCTGTTGACTGAAAGTAACTGAGACAGCTCTCTGATTTATTCCAAACCATTACATCATGGCTCATATTTTTACAGATCTGGCCACCATAGGCCATTATTTCGCTTTTACAAATGTGCTGTATATAATTGCTGAAATCCGGGAACACTGCAACTACAAACCTGCCAAAGTACTGTAAGATTATTAATTTAGTGAATAAATAGCTCGGGATCACTGGACTGTATTATGATTGTATATTTATGCACCGACTGTGTACCGGGACACTTACTGTTCGCCATAACCTCAGACTGCCTCAGTGACCGCAGCTTGATGGCCAGTAAAAAAAACACTATTGGACAATAGATTTTCTCAGGTTACCTGCCATTGTTGGATGTGTAGAAAGTTACTCATGCACATGCATCAACTTAAAGTCAAATTAAGGGCAAATTTTTCGTTTTTCCAGTCTCATTGGAAAGATAAAATGGAGGTAAACTGTGATATCATCACTAACACTGGCTCTTGTAAATAATGACCTCTGGCAACAGACGTCTTTGTTTAACTTGACATAACGTAGTGGTGACCATAATGACCAGCCTTTTGCCCTCAGCAGACTGACTAAAGCTGTTGTTTTTTTTGCAGCCTGCGTCGTCGCCTGACTGTTCGAGCTCCGCTGGGCCTTGATGCTGTGCTGCCAGATTAAAGCAATCACTTTTACACTTTGTTAAAAAAAAAAAACTAAAGAAAAATGAGAGGCAAAAAAAGAAAAAAAAAAAACAAATGGAGACCCAAGTTCTTATAAACTTTAGCATACCTTGGTGTTAGCCATATCCACAATATATTGATCGCCCTTCACACACTCCATAACATTGAAGCCATCGCGGTCCAACACTTTGGCCTGTGAATTGCCAGAAACCACCAAAATGACGTCACCAGTGACGCTGTACTGCAGGGTCTTGATCTGATGGCTGAGGAACAGAAAAAAAAACAAAGGAGATACTTTTACTAGCATTTCTGTGGCGATGCCACATTGTGTCTTGTTTGCAAGCCATCTGCAAGCTATCAGTGGGAAAGACTCTGGCACCAAAACGGCTTTATATAAGACATAAGCACAAAGTTTAGATGCATGCAGCTATAGCAACAGCCCAACATCTGATGTATACTTGATGATGAGTATCTTTGATGGGTGACCGGCAACAAACAAAACCACAACAGTGACCATGATAGTATTTCAAAGCTGTAAAGATGGAAGAATGAGCTCTGAAACGTATGTTTAAAACTATGTCACCGCAACAAATGTTTAAGGGCTTGTAGTATTGCTCTAATGCATATAAATCTTCATCAAAACAATAAATGCTTATCTATTGATCTATCGTAGTTAAAAGGGGAGCTTTATGAGTGTTAAGAGTGCTCCACTGTGTCATTTTTAGGATCTAAATTTCAACAAAGATCATTTGGAATTTTCAGCAATTTAGTGGTCTGTTTAGACCACAAAAGTGAGGGTCTTCGTGATGTCAGTCAGTATCAGATATAATTAAAATAGCTCTGGTAACATGAGGCAAAAACCTCCAATGATGAAAACAAAGTGAGCCCGAAGTCAATCCTGTTTTCAATTGAGGTGCAGAGTAAGAGAGGTTGGCATCTTCAAAGGCCCACGAAATGGCACCAAAGTCTCAGTCTCCTCTTTGTTTTAGTTAACTGAGCTCATAAGTGGCCTTTGTGGGTCAGGAAAGAGGAAAAGTGGATCTCAACAACTTAGCTTTCTGAATGAAGCCCAGCTTAGTAAATCAAACAGGCTACTGGAATCACAATGTAATCACATTAAATGTGGCGTACATTTTTGGTTAATAAGGGGAAGCCTGATCCAGCTCAGCCCACTGGTTCCCAAAACCAAGAAAGAATTTGATCTTTGATGACGGCTTCAGTTAAACGCAGAATAAACACATATGCACACAGACAAACACCCACATAACTCCACCATCTGCTTCTCAAAGCCTCATTTTGCATGAAAATGGGAGGATGTCACAGAGTATGCATTAGGTTCATTGAAGCTCAACAAGCGAGCATGAGTTTGTGTATGCGTGTACACTTTGGCACACATAAATGAAGTCAGAGTATTTGATGTTTGCATGAAACCAATAAAACACATGTTAAGCAACTGTGTTGATGTTCTACATACCACTCACAGGGCTGCAGGGATCTGAAGGCCTGCAGAGACTGGTCCATCCCAGCAAAGTCCCAGAATCTCACATCATAATCATATCCACCAGTCACCAGACGGGCTCCAGACGGGTCTAAACCAAGAGCTGATACCTGAGAAGAAGAATGGTTTCACTAAAGTGACTTTCTGAGCCTGTACAGTTCAGAAGACAACTGTAGGTGGCTGCTGGAGGTTCAGGTACAGGTATTTGACAATGGAGGTATACTACTTCTGCTAAAAGTCAAATGCTTGAAGTTTGCTCTTTTATAATGATCCAAATACTTTGCGTACTATTTCAATACTGCCATCGGCACCTTATCTGTAAACCAGGCTGACCAGTACTTACTGCTAAAACGTGTGAAACTGACTCACAACTGTTGAAAGTCGACCCAACAACTGACACAGACCTCAAAATCCAGATGTTTTAACTTCAGAGTACAAGGTCTTACTTCAGTTATTTTTCTTGGTTAAATAAAAAAAACCTGTACATCATCTTATCATAGTAAGGAGAAATGATTACAAATTAATGTTGAAAGCAAAGGTCTTACAGTTTTGGTGCCATGTTGCAGAGTGATCTCATGAGTGTCTGGAATCTTTTTCACTGGATGCTGAGTTGGAAAAATGAACATAGGAAATGTTTAAAAAAAAAAAAAAAAAAGACAAAAGATGGAATTAGTTATGTGGTAATAATGTTGCATTTCAATGAATTATGAATCACAGTTTAACTTAAACAGGCTTTGTGACTAAAAAAATCTCTGCTTTGGATTACTGAGTCCCATATGTCAAAGGTTAGAAAGCGATTGGCTTTGTTCTAGCCTGAGACGTTTACAGCAGTGACACAGAGTGAAAACTCTACTGATACGCGCTGATATGTTGCAGAAGTCAGTGGTATTTTAGGATAAAGGATAAAGAAACAGCAGACTCATGTTAAAGAAAACCGTAAATAACAACTTAATTTTTTTTCCTTGTGCTGCCATCTTGTGGTGGAAGACGGTGGTTTTGAAAGACCCTAAAACCCTGGTTTTCTAGGCTGTTTTCACTGAATAAACTGTAAAATCTTACAGCTAAAAACTTGCATCTAAATAACAACATTACTGATGGCTAAAATCCAGTTTACTTCTACAGTTTCCTGGTTTTGTGCATGCTATCTCATTGTAACACCGTCAATGTTTACTTCCAAATACCAAAATAGAACATATTCAGTGCTATCAGTATAACTTTTGAGTTTCCAATTGAATCTAAAAGCCTGAGCAAAAGTCCTAATCTTAAAGATAACGAGTAAAACCCCACGAGATTCAGACTGCAAAACATTGGGAAACATGTTGTAATCCACAGCTAATGCCTTTCGGTGCTGCTGCTATTTCAGACATACATCATCATCATCATCTTGTGTCTCCCCTTCGTCGTCATCATCATCACTTTGTGCTGTGCTGCCCGTGTAACCTGGTGGAAGTGGTGGTCCCACAAACTCCTCGTCATCCTCCTGAGCTGCAAGTTGAGTTGGCACTGGGGGGCCAATAAGCTCTGAGTCTGAGTCTGAGTCGGAGTCTGACTCACTGCTGCTTTCACTTTTTTGTCCACTAAATATGAGAGAGACAGCGTGTGAGAGAGAAAGAATAAAGAAAGAAAGACAGGTGCATACATGGACAGGATATTGCATTTGAAAAGCAGACATTGTGTTGACACACACACCCTACCTTGAAGAAGCAGCTGCAGCTTTGTCTTTTTGCCTGTGAATAGATGGTTTGACTGAATGGGAGCTCTCCCCTTCCTCTTCCATCTGAGTCTTTGCCTGACGCTCCTCTGAGGAGACAAGGGTTACAATGAAACTGCTTTTGCACATGAACTCCAGACACTATCCGGAAAATCCGGTGTGAACATTGCCTTTACTTGCCCTTTCACACGTACACTAGACAGCACAAAATCATCTGTGTGAGATGCAGGGAGGACATGATTTCAAATGTAAACTGCACAAAATCCCAGAGTTTTGTTTAGGGGCATTGAGGATGGTTATATGAATAAGAATGTGTGGATGAAAGCAGCCTCACACTCATGCTGTCATTCAGTATCACAATTGATCAAAAAAAAAAAAGAAAAAGACTTACCAATTATACGTTGACTCCTCTCAATAGCTGTCCGCCGGGTCTGCTCAAAAATGGCATCAAGGTCAAATGTGCGTGCTTTCTTACCTGGAAAGAACAAACAAAACTTTTTGATCTATGATTTCAGTCAAAGCTGAAACTATCAGTGGCTCTATCAGAATTAAATTAGAGTATTGTTGTGCTCAACTTCACATACCAAACCCAGAGAATCCCATCACAGACCCAATGTCTTCATCGCCATCCATCTTCTCTGATGCTGAAAAAGAAATAAGTTTATCATGACCCGATTTACTCTGTTTATTATTTGAACATCTGAATGTCAGCTTCCTTTCACATGTATGCCTAAATATTAAAAGGTGACATTCTTTGTACTATGTTTTCATAGAGGACAGAAAGCTTTAACTGGAGAGATGTTTAAATGATGTCTTTGTTGGTGTGATTTAGTATTTACTTGGAATGGAACATCCCAATACACTAGTTATGCAGTAACAAAGTAACCAGCTGCTTACGGTCATAAAATTAAGGTGACAGTCAATTTTACGCACATTGCATATATTGGTCACTTGGTAGATTTGATTGGACTTAATCTTACACTGAGCATAGAGTAGTTTTAGAAAATTAAGCTTAAAAACCGCTTCTGTTGAAACACATCGTAACGTCTACTGTGCGTCAAAGATACCGCAAGTACAAAAAATACATGAAAAGGCGAAGGCTGTGAGTAACATGTCATTTTAGCTGTTAACAGCAATTCTACGTTATTTCAACTATACTTTAAGTGTCTATGGGCTGGTATAGCTGTGACTATCTGACGTATGCATAATTGAGAATTTATGGTGTAAACTGAAAAAAAACTTGGGTAGAAAATATCATTGAAAAAAAAAAGAAGTATAAGAAAAGCTAACACATTAAAGCTAGCAAAAGTAGCAGCGGATTATTTTCAAGTAGCTTTTCTATATTTATTTAACTATGATCCTGCGGTACAATTCAACAATTACGGGAGTCAGGTACGTCCATGTAAGTGGTCTGCAACTGCTGTAATACAGACTATTGGACATGTAGAGTGGGAAAAAAAAACGTACCTTCATTCACTTTTCTCGTATCCATGTTTTCAAACAAGGATGTTTACCTCTGACCCCCGGAAGAAGTTCTTCTTCTTCTTCGCTACTTTTGCGGGCTCAGTGACATCACAGCTGACTCGCCAGAGAACTTCTGAGCCGTTCGGAGAAATTTAAGTGAAGGCAGAGCTTTATTTACTTAACATAAACCTCTGCCCCAGCAAGTAAAAATGTTCAAAGCTGAACAAGAGCTAAAATGAACCAGTTTAACTAAGAACAGACCACTGCAACCTCACAGTACTGTCAAAACAGAGACATTTAGGACACCAAGCGTTTGAGAGCTCTTGTACATGGAATCCGTCTAATGGAGATTGTTCAGAACAAGACTTGCTTGAAACTACTTGGAAATTTCAAAGCTTTAAAAAAACAATTGATCAATCCTGTGTCAACAGCCAGCAGCCATGTTTTGACAAAACATAGAATATGCAAGAAAACTGCTTGTGGGATTGCTAGAAGATCCATTCAAAATAATATTACTGCAAAACAAGTCATATTTGACAGTAATGATGTTCCTTGAAAGGGGGGGGGGTCTGAGTTGGGGGGATCCAGTCTGCAAACTGCTACACACATGAATGGATTCAACATACTTTATTTTGCAGCCAGTGACACAGGGATCATTTCAGGGGTGCTGGAAAAAGTGGATTCACATACATTCGAGCAACTTCTTACATTAAGTTTCATTCCATCTGTAAAAAGCTGAAGATTATATAAGGATGGCTTCTACAAGACAACAATGATTCTAAATATAGCTCAAAGCTGCAATAAACCAAGGTGACAGAAGAATATCTGAAAAGGAATCCTTTTGAAGTAACGAAGGACAAAAATATACCCAATAAGATCTAAAAGACTCTCAGCTGGCTATACACTCTTGTCTGAGCTGTGATACTGTATTTGTCTAAATAAGAGTTTATAAGGATTTACCTCATGGGGTGTTCAGACTTTTAGTTTGATCCCTTTTTCTTTTCTTTTTGTTATTTGAGACTTTAAAAATGAAAACAAAGTAGTTAAGCTTAGAATAGAGAAGAAAAGTGTCCAAGTATCATGTCTGGCTTTATACGTCATCATTGACTCGTGCAGCTATTTTTAATCAATAGTAATTTAAACCAGAAGTGCCAAAACTTCTGTGGTGCAAACAAACAAAAAAACAAGTTTTTTAAAATTTTGGTTGGTTCTGTAGCAAGCCTGGCTGAATGATGGACTTTTAAATTGATGGTTCACGTTCAAACGTTTATATTTTATCAGGCTGTGGATCCCTCAAACCTTTGGGTAAACGCACCGTAAGAGCCTGGTACTAAACAAAAATAAATACATTTTCCATTTAGCAGAGTTTTTATTTCTACCAGTTCCATTTCCCTCATTGTGACTGAACCTCTTGGATTTTGACCTGAAATTAAAAGATAACCATGATGCAAAATTAACACAGATGAGAACTAACTACTCAAATATACTGGACCATGATAAAGGTAAATGTTAGGGTTTTTAACATTTATCTCATGATATACCCTGTGTTACAATTACCTTACTGTGCCTTTAATTGTATTGCTATGCTTTAACTGCATTTCCTACGCTTTACTATATATGTCCTATATGACATATACTGCATTAGTTCCAGTCATGTGGCGAGGAAATGAGGGTGCTTGTGAACAAAGAGAGATGCCTCAGGACGGAGTCTTCCAGAGGTCAACCGAGTTCACCCGAGTTCACACTAGTTTATCGATGTATCTCTTTGTATGATTGTCGTCAAGGTCTCACACTCTAATTGGCAGATTTGCCTCCATTCGGAGATGCACACGTAAACGACCGACGTTCTGAATTTTCTATGAAACCCTTTGTTTTTGTAAAGCTCTTCCCCCTTTCTTATCTCTGAATAAAACCAGGCTGCTGCAATGAGGGAGTCGGAGATTGTTGTTGGTTGCTTAGACACATACACACCTGTGGCTAAAGCAGCGACGGCTCTCCCCTTTTGCAAAAGCTGAACTTTATATTGATCTCTTGTGTGGTTCTTTCTGTTTAAGGTGGGACTTCGTTAGTAAGAACAAAAAACCCCATCAACTTGGTGCCGTGACCCGGATCCCAACATACCTGACCGCTGGCAGACGGAGGACGACGCGCTGAATCCGTGCGCACGGCCAGTGTTAACAGGACCTGGAAAGAAAGTCCTGGGGGGGTAAATTCTTCGCTGGGCCAGCGTCATAGGTCTGACTTCGTCTGCCAACGGTGGATTGACGGGATCCGGACGGAGTGAAACGAACCAACAGAGAAGTAAGTGAAAAGCGCTGTGTTACGGGTCAGAGGCTCTGTAAGAAGAGAGACCTTGAGTCCCAAAGAGAATAAAGGGTCAGAGGCTCTGTACGCAGAGGCCTTGACTCCCAAGAGAGAGAGAGAGACTGCTGCAGAGTCTGCTCATTGACAGGAGTAGTTCCTTGCCGAAGGTTTGCTTCTGAGTGACAGGGAAAGAATTTGTTCTTTGTGCTGTACAATATACCTGTTGCTGTGTGAATACGAGTGCATGAGAGTGTGAAAGACAGAATACACTGACTGAATCAGCATTACTGGTGGTAACCTGACGGTGTTAACACAAACCAGTAGTTTGTTGAAGTAGGTCAGTTTAATCTGTATTAAGGATATATATTAATAAAAATATATGCTGAGTACTAAATAAAAAAAAATGGGTAACAAAACCAGTAAATCCTCCCCCAGAGGTGCCGAAGGCGATGAAAAATATATGATGGGCAGATTTCCTGGTTGTCTAGATTATATGTCAAAATGGCAGAAGAAGTTTGGTGTTGACAAAAAGCTGAAAGTTGATCAGTGGAAAGAAGTGGTTGTGAAACTGGAAGCAAGCGTAGCTGGCAAGTGTGGAGCAAAGAGGGAGAGAAAGGAAAAAGAGTTGCAGTGCGCTAAATTGTGGCTGAAGGCATCTGAAGAAAGAAGAGAGCAGATTCAGAAGGCAAAACAAAGAAAATCGGGAGATAGTAAAGCAGGAAGCTTGTTTGTAAGACCGGCAGATAATGAAACACAGGCTGGCAGGTGCCCGCCTCAAGCTGCGGCGCCTCCACCAGGGGATTTTGTCCTCCCTGCAGAAGCAAATGCTGATTCTCCCAGTGCACCTCCTTCTCAGTTAACTAACACCCCTAATTTATATCCTAATCTGAGCAAACCTATGCCAGACCCCCCGCTTTCCCCCAGCCCCACAAACCCCTTTAAGTCCTCACTTAAAGGGGAGGCTGAGGGCCCTCCCCTGAACACCTTCTCCTCTATGTGGCTTAGAAGCCATTCTAAAAAAGAAACAATGCCTTATCAGAACACAGCCAAATTTTTTCTAATGATTCAAGTAGCCAATCCTAACCCCGCTGTGGGACAGGCTGCTCATATGTATGTATACAGGCCATTGACTTTCGAAGAAGCCAGAAAAGCCATGGAAGGATGCACACCTGCAAAAGAGGATCCTGCCCAGTGGGCTGAGGACATGCCAGGAGTCATCCTTTCATACCGGCTAAATGGACATGAAGCAGGCCAAGCAGCCATGACTTCAATAGGAAAGGATTGGTCCCGAGTAAGAGGAGATTATACTGGCGCAGGTGGTAATCATGTGGCTTTTCCTACTCCAAATGATGAACCGGCTACACTCGGCGCTGAGTTTGAGGCTCAGTGGACCGCTCTCGCAGGAAGAGTAGCAACAGTGTACCGTAGACGGGCAGATTATGGCCGTCTGGCAGGAGTAAAACAGAAACATGGAGAGGATGTTGAAGATTTCCGTTTGAGATTTGAAAAAGAATTCAGGGTACATAGTGGAATTGATTTTAATGCTGAAGAACGCTCTGCCTATCAGCAACAGTTGAAAAATGGTCTCCTTACAGGATTCCGCCCTGAAATTGGAAATTGGATAAGAAAATATCATGTTGAATCCGCTGACAGTACAGTCGGCCAGACCATGCAATGGGCCAGACATGCTGAGAGAGTGGTAAATGAGAAAGGAGGAAAGAAAGGCAGAGGAGGACGTTCAAATGTGTGGAGAAAAAGAGGCCAAAGACCCTTCCAGTCTGGAAGAAATTCTGAAGAATGTTGGAATTGTGGAGAACACGGACATTGGTCCAGAGATTGTCCAAAGAAAAAACAAGATAAATATAGAGGAGGAAGAGGAGGCAGAGGAAGGCCTAACGTCTGACTAGATTTGGGAAAGAGCTCTGGTCCCTCTAATCCTACAGAAGAGATGGTTGTTGATGTCCACGCAGCATTGGAATGCACTTTGAGAGAAGCCATATGTAATGTTAAAAATAAATGGTAAACCCACAGTCTTTATGTGACATCATGCAAAACAGCTCTTAAAACACATGTTCCAGGTTTGAAACCATCTCAAAATAGGATTTGGGTAAAGTTACACAGACAAACACATAAAGAATATTTCTCTAAAGCTTTGACTGTTGAAGATAAAGAAACTAAACTCACTATTTCAGCCTCTATAGTGATTTCGCCAAAATGCCCTGTTAACCTGTTGGGAAGAGACCTGATGACCAGGCTGGGCATCGCCATCGTCCCAATTAAAAACGGAATGAAAGCTTGCAGAGTCGGAGATGTTGACGTTTATGCATCCTGCACAGATGACAACAGTGTGTATTGTTCATATGATTTGGGCCCAAAGTTTGATCCTCACCTTCCTAGCAGAATGCTACGAGAAGCACGTGAACAACTACTAAATCCAGAGACAGAAATGACGCATAGTCAATTACATGTCACCATGAATGTTTTGACTGATCCCCATGACACATACGTCAAAGAATTTGCCAAAATGTCTCCTGTTGTAGTGGGATTGCTTCACATGTACACTGACCGAAGGTCATTTGCTGCTGTGACTGTACTCCTCCCTGTGGATCAAGCATCCGGCTACAAGTTATCAGCTACCCCTCATATCTCTCTGTTCAAGCCTGAGAACATAACTTGGACAGATGCTGGCCTGAGAACAAAAATGGTGACAGTTGCAAATGATTATGAGAGCAGTGACGAAAACTGGAGTTACAGTCCCAGCTGTGACATGTGGAGACAACCTTTTGATGGTGCAGCAACGTGCGAAGCACAAGTGCACCCCCTCCCATGACAAACTGATGTTTTTCTAACTGCCAAAGAAGAAGCTGAATTGACAGAGATCCCAGAAAAACTGTGGTCAAAGGGTCCTTCTGATGTTGGACTTTTAACATCCATACCTCCAGTACAAATGAAACCTCGATCAGACTGGAGGCCCAGAGTAAAACAATACCCTCTGAAACACGAGGCAGTGAAGGGCATCTCACCAGTGGTAACAGACCTTAACAAAGGGGAAATAATCAGACCATGCCCAGATTCCCCATGTAATACACCAATCTTTCCAGTGCAAAAAGCAAATGGTAAAGACTGGCATATGATTCAAGATCTACGTGCTGTAAATGAAGCAGTTGAAACGAGAGCTCCAAATGTACCTGATCCACACACATTGTTGAACTCTCTAAAGCCTGATAAAAAAGTTCTTTACTGTAGTTGACCTCAGTAACGCCTTTTTCTCAGTCCCAATTCACCCAGACTCTCAGTTCTGGTTTGCATTCATATATGAGGGTCAAGGATACACCTACACCAGATTGCCACAAGGGTTTGCTGACAGCCCCACCATCTTTACCCAAGCAATAATGGCCTGTTTGGCAGATTTTCACATGCCCGAGCGAAGCCAGTTGCTTGTGTATGTGGATGACATTTTGGTGGCGTCAGAAACAGAGGAAGCATGCAGAGAAGACTCTCTTGCTCTGTTGCAGCACCTCTGCAAAACTGGGAGCAAAGTATCAAAAGATAAGCTCCAGTGGGTGAGAAAAGAGGTGAACTATTTGGGCCACACACTGTCAGCCGCAGGCAGGCAGATACAAACAGCTAGAAAACAAACTATAGCTGACGTGCCTAAACCAGAGACAAAGAAACAAATGAAGTCCTTCCTAGGACTTTGTAACTACTGCAGAGCGTGGATTCCACATTATGCAGAAAAGACTCACACTTTGCAGAATCTCATTTACGGTGTCCCCATGGCAATGTCTGATAAAATCAAGTGGACCCCTGAAACTGAGACAGCATTTGTAGTTTTAAAACAAGCCTTGATGGAAACCACAACTCTCGTGTTACCAGACTACAGTAAAACCTTTGTTCAGACAGTGGACTGCAAAAATGGCTACATGACTTCAGTGTTGTTGCAGAACCGTGGTGGCAGATTGAAACCTGTAGCTTTCTACTCAAAGAAGTTGGACCTAGTGGCCCAAGCTTTACCTGAGTGTGTCCAAGCTGTTTGTGCAGCTGCTCTTGCAGTCACCCAATCAGCAGATGTCGTGTTGTTTCATAAAATGGAACTTTTGGTCCCACATGCTGTGGACGTGCTGTTGCTGCAAAGAAAAATGAATTTCCTTTGGCCAGCCAGACATCTATCATACACAGCCACACTGCTGTCTCAGCCCCACCTGGTGGTGAAAAGATGTACTGTCTTAAACCCTGCGACATTGATTCCATTACCTGAAGATGGTACACCACACAACTGTCTGGAAACAACAGAACATTTGCAGTTACCACAACCAGACCTCAGTGATACACCTCTCACTGTAGGAGAAAAATGGTTTGTTGATGGGTTATGTTCCAAAGACCCACAAGGTAACAATCGAAGTGGCTATGCAATAGTCCAACTGCCCTCCAGAGTGGTAGAGGCAGCCAAACTCCCTAGCCAAATGTCAGCACAAGCTGCTGAACTTATTGCACTGACTAGAGCATGCAAATTAGCAGAAGGACATGAGGTAACAATCTACACTGACAGCCAATATGCTTTCTCAACCTTGTTTTATTTTGCAAAACAATGGGAACGCAGAGGCATGACAACATCCACAGGTAAACCTGTAACACATGCCTCCCTTCTGACTGATCTCCTTCAAGCTATACAGTTGCCAGCCAAATTAGCAGTGTGCAAGTGTGCTGCACACACCACAGGCAAAGATGAAGTCTCCAATGGCAACAGATTTGCAGACCAAGTAGCAAAAGAAGCAGCTACAGGAAAACATGGACATGACAAATTTTTATCACACACCGATGATAAACAACTTATTGACCAAACTGTACTAACAGATATGCAACAAAATGCATCAGTACAAGAAAAACAGATGTGGGCCACAAAAGGTGCCACACAAAACTCTGATGGGATTTTTCAAGTGAATGAAAAACCAGTTCTGCCTAAATCCCTTTTCAAAGCAACAGCAATTGTGACACGTGGGCCTTGCCATGTGTCAACAGGAGGGATGAGTGCTATCATACAACAACACTTTACAACGTACGTACTGTTTAGTGATGGTCAATGCTTTTTCCAAATGGGTTGAGATAGTTCCATCCAAGCTAGCTGATGCACTAGCAGTAGCTAAGGCTATTTGCAAAACTATCATCCCAGCCCATGGCATCCCGCAAACCATTTACAGTGACAATGGACCACACTTTGTGGATAAAGTAGTTCAGAAAATGGCAGAGCATTTGGGAATGGATTTGAAAAATCATTGTGCCTACCACCCTCAAAGTGCAGGCCTTGTGGAAAGAACAAACGGCACTATCAAAAGCAGATTGAAAAAGTGCATGGAAACTACTGGCCGTCCATGGCCAGAATGCTTGGACCTGGTGAAACTCTATATGAGAATCACTCCCACATCAGAAGGATTAACTCCGTTTGAGATAGTCCATGGGAGACCATATAGGTTACCAGTGTTTTCTTACAGGAAGCAGATGAAGAACAGACTCTGGCAGATTATATGATCAGGACACTAAACCAGAAAGACGTGTCCAATGCAAATTTACTGCCTTCTGATTCCTCTCTTCCACAGGTTGACAGTCCCATCAAAGCAGGTGACTGGGTGTACATCAAAGTCATCAAAAGGAAGAACTGGGCCAGCCCACGGTGGGAAGGACCATACCAAGTGCTCCTGACCACACCTACTGCAGTGAAGATTGCTGAAAGGCCCAGCTGGATCCACCTCAGCCACTGTAAGTTACAGAGAGTGTTGGACCCCTAATTTCAGAGTGGTGGGGAAGCCTGACTACAAAGGGACCTCATTGTTTAGAGTGAGGTGTCTCAACGTCAGTGAAGAAACCAACTGATCCTCACTCTGATAGGCCGAGGGTGCACCTGCATCTCTGATAACTGAGCAGCAATGGGGACACGAAAGGTGTTTCTCAGCTGCACTGCGGCTGTAGCGTGTGCGTTGTCTGTATTCATCCTAGGTACTCAAAGTGATCCCAAACCAAACCGGGAAAAGAGATGGACCCGTGATGTGGACTACAAGGACTGGACATGGGGCCCGAAACACTCATTCGACACAAATACCTGGTACAGGTATGTGAAATCCACCGTGGGACGGTCTGACAAAACTGAGGGATGTTATGTGTGTTCCAAACTTCCCCCTTCCTCTAATGCAGACCCATCTTGCAGCCAAGTGGATGAATGAAACTGAAGCGAAATGTATGGCCTCAATGGCAGGTATTGGGTTTCAACATGGCAATATTGTGATCAATGACTCTGATGAGTAGAAAACAGGACATGCAGTACATTGTTCTGGGCTAACATGAACATCACAATCAAAGGAAAACCCACACCACGAGTAGCATATCTCCACATTCCCAAAGGGCAGAACTTCCCTTGCTTCACTCAAGGAAATGAGACGCATCTGTGCAAAAGCAAGGGCTGCCCACAGGGAGGAGCCTGGATGGGAGCTCTAAACATCACTTCTGAGTGCCAAGACGGGATTGCCACAGCAACTGGAGAAGGCTCCCCAACCAACATGTCCGCACCATCGAACGGGACGTACCTCATCCAGAACGGGTGGTGGTTACGCGGACATAATGTATATCCGATGTTGCCCATCAACTGGACGGGAGTCTGTGCACCGGTGTGGGTCACCGACCACACCTATAAGATCTATCGTGGCCAACTACCCTCCCTTCATAAGCGGCAACGGAGAGATGTCACAGTCTTCAAACCACACAATCCTATCTGGGGCTCAGATGTCCCAGCCGAACATAAGGTTTGGAGCACAAGTGCTAAAGTGGTACATTCTCTCTTCCCTTGGGATGATATTGGAAAACATGCACTGTATATTGAAACTATGAATTATCGCTTCCAGTCTTTTCTTTGCAGATAGAAAGTGGCCAGAGTCGTGAACTCCAAGCCACAAAGGCTGATGGTTCTCCAGAACAGAATGGTTCTGGACTTACTCACCGCAGCACAAGGTGGAGTATGTCATGTTATAGGTACCTCCTGCTGCACCTATATCCCTGGAGAAAATGACACCCATATAAATGAGGCAATGGCCTCCCTGCGTAACCTGCAACAAACTATGTCACGAGACAGAGCGCAACAACCATGGGACTTTCTCTCATGGCTGATGACTGGCGCCTGGTGGCAACTACTCTTAAAGATCGTAACCCCCTTCTTTGGTGTGCTGATCTTATTCTGTGGATTTACGACTTGTGTAATCCCTTGTTTCAAGTCTGTGATAACTAAGATGGTCACTTCCACCATGGTGAACCTTCAACTGCTCCGCCAACCCACAGAAGATGATGATTTTAGTGATGACTATGATAACTGTTCTTAAACTGTGTAAAGCACAAAGAAACTAAGAATGACCTCTACATTGAAAATGTCCAAAACAAGTGATGTAGACGGATGTACTGTTTCTGCCTATCACAGTGAACCAAAAGAAACTTTGCTTGCTTCGCATAAAATGATTGCATATGTTTTTGTTTTTTGTATCTCATTCGATAAACAGGAGGGAAATGTTAGGGTTTTTAACATTTATCTCATGATATACCCTGTGTTACAATTACCTTACTGTGCCTTTAATTGTATTGCTATGCTTTAACTGCATTTCCTACGCTTTACTATATATGACATATACTGCATTAGTTCCAGTCATGTGGCGAGGAAATGAGGGTGCTTGTGAACAAAGAGAGATGCCTCAGGACGGAGTCTTCCAGAGGTCAACCGAGTTCACCCGAGTTCACACTACAAACCAACAATGGCTGATTCACACTAGTTTATCGATGTATCTCTTTGTATGATTGTCGTCAAGGTCTCACACTCTAATTGGCAGATTTGCCTCCATTCGGAGATGCACACGTAAACGACCGACGTTCTGAATTTTCTATGAAACCCTTTGTTTTTGTAAAGCTCTTCCCCTTTTCTTATCTCTGAATAAAACCAGGCTGCTGCAATGAGGGAGTCGGAGATTGTTGTTGGTTGCTTAGACACATACACACCTGTGGCTGAAGCAGCGACGGCTCTCCCCTTTTGCAAAAGCTGAACTTTATATTGATCTCTTGTGTGGTTCTTTCTGTTTAAGGTGGGACTTGGTTAGTAAGAACGAAAAACCCCATCAGTAAGTTACTAAGACATTCAACTATGTAAAAAAATAAAGTACAACTGTTGAAATATTACAAATATCTGTAAAAATGCTTCGATATCTCATGAATAATGTATATATCATTTCTATATTCACAGTTTCAGCACTATATCCAGTAGGCACTTAATCGTTTTCTCCAGTAATATAAAATCTACATGGTACAGTTTTTTTTCATTTATTTCACATCAGTCCTCCTCAGAAGCCACCATCCTCTCAATAGCAGCCCAGTCTATTTTACTGAGGCTGCTGCCTGCGCTCTCAGATAGATCGTCCAGCCAGTCTGTCCCTGAAACATCACCCGTTGCACCATCATCCGGCTCAAACGAAAGCCCTGCCAAAACCTGAGAAATGAGCAACAAAGTAGCTGTGAGAAGCCACATCAACTATCGAATAGTTTCTAACAAGTACACAAATTATAAAACAGCACTTAATAGCCACACTTTGGATTCAAGCATCAGAAGGATTCCGGTGTAAATTTCAATCTACAGGGGTTCTTAAAAAATGTATTATTAGAAATTGAATTCTTACCAAATTAGACTCCCCATGGCCCTGCAGCCTATCAGATAGCGAACTGTCCACCAGATCTCCCTCGGCCACTCGAGTTTGCTCCCTTAGGATCCCTCTTCCTACGGCAGCTCCTCCAGAAAAGCTCTTGCTCCTCAATCCTGTCTTTCTTTGGTATCCAACACGCCAACCCTCACCCTTAGTGTCGCTGAGCATGCCACGTCTCGTTACCTGTGACAGTCTGTCCCCTGGTAAAAAGGACACTGAGACCAAAGACCAAACAAAAAGATTTCATGGAATTAAGTGGGGAAAAAAAAAATTTATGTAGATTTGTCTTATAGAGGTGAGAAATCACTTAGAATTGAATAACAAAACCTGGTCGATGAAGACCCAGTCTCCTGCGGAGATACTCTGAAGGCTGTCCCTGAACAGACTGCGGAGTTTGTCCTGACTTCACAGATGTGTTGTGAGCTCTGTGAGAAAAATATAATATATGACCTCTATTACCACAGGTCAAGCGCTTCTCTCCTACTGAATTGAATCAAACTGAGTCGAATAGAATATAAATCAAGTTGGAATGATATTCTAGTTATCCCAAAGAGGGACGTTTTTTTGCAGCATAGAGAATCAACAACAGATTTAAGCCATTAGTCAATGCAAGAAAAGTCATTGTGTGGAGTTACTGCAGTGGACAGGAATCACCGGTAAAATTCTTTGAGATGAAGAAGTACTTTGTTTGATCACAATGTTATGTCGAGGGGGTGCAATGTTGTCCATTATGTTTAGTAACTTGTGCAATATTTTTCTTTGCACAATTAGCTCCAGATGCTGCAGAGCATTCCCCAGCACAGAGCCAGCCTGCTTTATCCATTTCTTTAGTTTCTCTGAGTCACTCTCTTTGATGTTGCTGCTCCAAAGCTGTGGTGGAGAGTGAAAAGCAGACTGCACTCTCCATCGCAAGGTTAGAGAACATATGAATCATCTAAGATTGAAGTAAAGTCTGCTCTGTCCCTTCTTATAGACAGGCTCAATTTTGCATTTCCATTTCAGTCTGCTGTCCAGCTGAACAGGTGATCTACCTCCACTTCTTCTGCCAAGACAGAAATAGTGTTTGGCTTATTCAAGGTCCATAAAAAATCCATAATCATCTCTTTTGTCTCGTTCACATTCAAGATGAAGCAATTGTTCCCACGCCATACGCCATACAAAAAGTGGTTGACCAGTCCCCTGAACTCAGCCTCTTTTCCATCACTGAAACACTACAGAGTCATCTGAGTGCTGACAGGACTCGAGGTTGTACTGATGGTATGAGGTGAAAAGAGGGAGTGTGTTTGGATTATATGTTTATCTCTATTAAGGTGTGCTGAGTAATGCTTTAAGCACTTTGTGACACTTGTCTGTGCACCATGGGTCTCAGCACCATATAAATTCTCAGCATCACAGAGAATATGTTTGATCCCAAAAAGCCTTAATCCACACAGTAAGTGTGGCACATTTTCCCAGAGTCTCACAGCAAAGCACCTCTGCACGGGTGAATACTTTTTACTAAAGTCTCTTTACTAAACCATTGATGGCATTTATTTAAGGCAAGGTGGATGAGTGCACATGTTTAGAGTAAACATATAAAACAGGTTTGGGACTGAAAAGACACCGATGGTATAAGCTGATCAATAATTAAATATTAGCTGAAATACAAGCTCCGAGAACAGTCATAAATGAATGAAGATCCTGGTTAAATTACTGTAGCAGAAGATACCTGTGAGCACTGCTCGTGGGCGGAGCCGAGGTTGATCGTGTGGTGGAGAACACCAGTGGAGACGGGCCAAGGTCATTAGCTAAAGAACAAGCCTCGCGTGTCCTCTGGTTGTACTGCTCAAGAAGCGTTAACCTGCCAAGTCAAATGGAAATAACAGGTCATACATGCACGTGCAAGTCTTTTGAGCACAATGTATCGTAAATAGGTACCTACTTTTCTTTCTTCAGTTTTTCCTCTTTGGTTCTCCACGTGGTTGCTAGATTTCTGTTTGCAGACGGCTGAGGAAAGTCAGTAGACAAAAAATGTGGCCGTTATTACAAAACAAAACAAAAAAAAAACAGCATCACAAATAATAGAATGTGATTTCAGGTAAAAAGCTAAAATATTTCACCCTTGTTGGAGAGGCAGAGAAAGGCTTACGCTCCCCCTCTCTCAGACTCTCTCTGTGTTTTTGATAAGCAGCCAGTCTTTCCCTTTGTTTCCTTCTCATCCATACCCTGAGCTCTCTTCTCTCATCCTCAAGGAAAGTACGTTCCTGAGACATCCTGCTATTCTGCGGCTGGTCCTGCCTGCTGTGGGCCATATCATTTATCAGCTTTGGGATGATCGCAGTTGTTTAAGTAGCCACTTAAAGAGCACAAATCCTTAGTCCACACTGTACCTGCTACGGTGTGCAGTTTGTGAGGCTGACAAATTCCAGTCAGCAGGAGATAAATATCCTTCCTTTACCAGCTCGTCTAAGATTTCTATTGTATCAGATAGCCCGGTCTGACCCAGATCCTCATCTGTCCATCTACAAAGTGATGGGTAAAGGGGAGAATGTTTTAAAATAGAGGAGGTAAAGGAGGAGCACATCAACAACAGAAGCCTTCAAATATACTTAAACTTACTCATGAGATATCCTGTATGCTTCACTCGAGTGATCTGTCGTCCCTGTTGGTAGGTGAAAAATGACTGATGTGATCTCATGACTACAAGAACACAGCAGAATTCATGCTCCATCTAATTTCACTCCAAGATCAAACAGTATAGGAGTTAGCCTGACATTAGCAGAGAATAGCAAACAATACTTCAAGTCCAACTGATTTTGATAGACAACAAATACAGGCACATCTAAAAGTTAACTTTAATGGTTGTGTTTCCTCACCTGATGGGGTGTGAAGGTAAGATTGACCTGCTCTGTGACTGCGAGGGGAGGTAGAAAAATGAGGAGATGGCTTTGTTCCAGGATTGTCTGAGTCCTCATGAAGCACATGTTCCTCCTCTTGATTTCTCTTGTCCTCCTTGCAGGCCCTCAGCTTGGTTAAAATGTCTTGATCGGATCTTGGTGTCCATGCTGTTAGAGATAATATACAAGTGATGTCAACAGTCTTACAGAGATGGTTTTTTTTTTTTAATACTGCTCCAACATTATCTACCTTTCAGTGGAACAGAGAGTCTGACTGTTTTCTTTCCTGCTGTGGTCATCCTCACACCCAGATTTCCAACATCTGAGGAGAGCTTTCCAGCTGAGTTCACCGGCTGCACAGAGACAGTAGACAAATCATGGAACCACCTACAGTAACTTATAAACATGTCAGCAGAATAAGAACAAAACTAGCTGATATACCATTCCAGAGTTTGAGAAGTCCATCTCCAGATGATCTGCAATGTTCTGTACAGCAGCCACCTGGGCATCCAGCTCTGACAGGCGAGAGGAGAACAAGACTGCAGGAATTGAGGCGGAGGCTGTGTCAGGTAAAACACTCTGGGTCTTTATGGCTCGACAGATCTCTGAGTCAGATGGATCCACCATCACATTATCTTGTGGAGTGTTTTTCCCTGAAATCCCACTGGGCTCGTAGTGGCAGAACGAAGGAGACTCCTCAGGGAAATCTAGGGTATTTGGAAGTTACTCAGATTAAACCAGCAGCGCACTGCTGCAACACAGACATGACTGTGGTCCCCACAAAAACATACATAGAGTACTGACAATGACCTGTGAGAGGGGTGGGTTTCAGTGGATTCTCTAGGATTGCGGCTGAGGGTTGTGGCTCAGAAGCTGTGGCAGCATTCCTGATAACAGAGGTTGCGAGAACGTGAAGCTGAGCAGAAGTAGGTGAGGAAGGATGGATGGAGGAAACATCTTGTGCTTCTGGGATGGGACACGGTGAAAGATATTCACGAGGCATTACGTCTTCTAGATCTAAGACGGTTATGAACTGTCGGCCCCCGAGATCCTGCAAGACAAAGACAATAAAACAAAAAATAATCAAATATCAATTACTCAAAGTATATCCTTGTCAGAATGCAATCACATTGAAGAAAATGTTAACACAGAGGCCATATTTGGCCACTACATGAAAATAAAAACTTTGAACTTTGTTGAGACGTTTTCTTGGTTTTATGACGCAGAACTTATGATAAATCCATCGTACTGTGCACAGAGTCTTTAGACATAGCTTTATAATCCAAAAGCACGATTCAAAGACGCTAAAAGCTGTATGGCTCAATATGTGATATTGATTTTGGACTCTTACCAGAATCTCTGGTCCCTCTGGGGTCTCCTCTGTGTTTCGAACAGGTTCCTCTTTACACACCCGAAAATCTCCTGAACTTTGTGCTAGTTTGAGAAAAAAAAAACAACAACATTTAAGCAGCATTTCAATTGACATGTGTTAGAACGAAAAAGCAGCGCGCTATCCTATCAAATCAGCTTACATTCGGGGCTTTTGGTCATCGCACAGGCCTGGACAGACACACATTTGTCCACACGCACAGGAGGACAGGCTGGAAGAAAGGCAATCGGCTTTTATACTTGCACAGATTTTATGGTTTGTGAACAGTGCATCTCAGACAACCCTGCATTTTCATGAAATTCAGACAACAAAAATCAAATGTATAATATTAATTATAATTCTACATATGTATAATTAATCATGTATTAGTTATTGGAGTCACCTGGATCTGTGTTGGTAAAAGCATCTTGGCACTCAGGAGGTCGTTTACTTGTGGAAGCAAAGGCGTGGAGCTGAGCTGAAGTGGAGAAGGCCTGGTCCAATAGTCTCTGACCAGTCAGCAAAGAGTCGGAGGATCCTGGAAGTTAAAGAGCAGCAAGTCAACAGAACTTTCAGATGGACGCCATAATGTTCCCGGCTGAAACCAACCAATGGATACATCTTGTGAAAGAAGTTTTCTGATGTTCTCTAAGCAAAATTTCAGAAGCCTTCAAGACTCCATGCACCATTTGTTCATTTTGTTAAAAAAAAAATCAGAAAAATCAAAAAACAACATGTTATTGATTAAAAATCAAATACTGGATATTTGAGCTCAAATCAAACTTGCCTCTTTTTCTGTCTGAGACAGGGAAGTTATCGCTGTATTGATCTTGTTTAATCATCGAGACGAATGCATATACGGTGTATTATTTCCTTATTTTCTTTGTTATGTACATTAAGAAAAGGAAAAATTATTTTACACATAATAATGTGGTTTTAATTGAGCCTGTTCTACACATAACTCCTGTAGATTAGCAGAGCAGAGGGATGTAAGTGAGATTAGTGGTTTAGCAAGCTGTGTTGAGCTAAAGGTTTCTGAGTCATGAAGTTGTCTCAAGTCTAATTACCATGGTAACTGATGCTGAACTCATAACCTGCTCTGGAGCAGTTTATTTTCAAAGTTAAATTAGGAAAAAAAAACAGCCTACAAAGGTTTTATTTATTTTTCATTTTGCTGTAAGAAAAGACAAAATAGGAAGACAAACTGTGTGTTTTTCTTGTGGTGGATAGAGGAAACTGTTAACTGTGCAAATCTGTAAATCAATATAGGTTAGTCTATTTAAGCTCAGTGCACAAGCTGCCAATGCGGCCATTCGTGTCCAACACACACTTCGAATAAAGTTTGTGGCCACTGAGTAATATTTGCGGTATTCTTCTGAACTAACTGGCTGTAATTCCGCAAGCGAAGTGATTTATATTCTCCCATTTAGGGAGTAGAGGTGCGTGTTTCTTATATTTTCCAAATGACAAAAAAATATGGATATTAACTTGCAACATAAGAGGTTTGACCAAAACCTTGAGTAGTGTAGTCACCTGTGATCTCCTGCCCTTGAGCGATCTCTTCAGCAACTGCAGGCTCTTCCCTTTTAGCCACATCTGCTGCCTTAACAGATCAAAGCAAACATATTAAGGTAAAAGTATGTAACATAATATATATCATACATATTTGTAAGGACAAAACAGCCGATGTTGTTCTACCTCTTGAGTAGGGATGATAGACTCATTTGGTCTGAATGTGACCTCTGTTCCTCGTTCTTTAGCCTTCTTCTTCTCTCTCCTGCTCTGCCTTAAAACAACACAAAGGGAGAATAGTCAGTAAAACAATCGGTGACTAAAGAAGAAAACCACTAACATTAAAACTAATATGCGCTTGCCTCTTGCTGGTTGAACAGCTGGAAAAGGCGGCAGGCTTTCTGGTGCTCTCATTAGATCGGTCAACTTTGAGCAGCTGCAGCCGAGCCTCTTCAGCATCACGGCGCCCGACCACTGAACTCGTTAACTCCTCCGCAGAGAAAAGACGGGTCATTTGGGTTGAAGGAACTGCCATGGGCAGCATCTGTGGTAGGGACAGTTTGGTCAATTACACTATTATAAGATCTAATAATAGTACATTTAAAAAATGTGAAGCAATGGCAGGACTGCTTACAATCTTGGGACCAGTTTCAATATGCAGAAGCTTGATCACTGGCATTTCAGTCACCGGGGCTGCAATGAAAGCGGGTCTGGAGTAAGATGGTAGAGGGAGTTTGGGGAAGGTGATACTGGTGTGTGGAACTTGCTGCAACTGTAGCAGGCGAAGGCCTTGCATTGGTGTGGGACTGTGAGCTGGAAAAGCAGGAGGAAGTAGAGAAACACCCTGAGCGCTGGACTGCCCTGCTGCCCAAATCTGAGGCTGGGAATTCCCAGGAGTTGGATAATGAGAAGCATTAAAGATGGGGGGCTTTTTTGGAACTGAAACTGCTTTTCTTTGTTCCCCACCTTTCTTCTTCAATGTGTCTTGGTCATTGTGTTTAAGCTCGTGCTGAGAGGACTGAAGAGTTTCAGGGTGTGCAGTATGCAGTGTCTGTGACTGTTGTGCTGGTGGATGGTGTGGGGTGCTGTGCTGGGACACCAGAGGACGATGGAGTTTCAGTAACTTCAGGCCCAACATCTGAGGAACAGATTCATCCTGTGTAATACCACTGGGGTCAGTCGTAGCCAGGAGCCCCTGAGAGGAGGGGATTAACCCTTTGTTCTCCGTCTGCTGAATGTTTGGTGACTCTGCCTGGACGGAGAGTGGACTCAATTCCTGGAGAGAGAAAGAGAACTTAGTGATAAGTTCTGTTTGCACCAAAAGACAGTCACAATTATAGAGGAAATTTCAGCAATACCTGATTATTTACACCTGCAACCATGGCACTGTAGGGTTGACTTTGACTGGCATGGTACTGGTCAGCTGCAGAGGAGGTCTTTGCTGAGCTGTGCAAAGCAGGCTGGTCTGCAAACCTACAAGCAGTGCTCTGACTGAACTGAGGGCCATTGAATCCTGAATTTGGCGCACATGTCTGCATTTGAGGTGCTGCAGTGACGGTAGGTTGAATGGGCACGACATTCGTTTCAGGAAGGAATTTGGTAGTCGAAGATAATGGCACCTGAAGGTGTGAGACCATATTAGGCTGGGCCACTGTAGAGTTCTGCTGGGCTTGCTGACTGCTGGAAAATGAAGCTCCTAAAACCTCCTTCAGACTCACGTAATTGATATGCTGCAGAGGACCAAAAAAGAAAATCACATAACAGTTCTTTTTTTTTTGTCCAATCACTTGCTCTCGTCAGTCTGTTCTTACCTGAACCAGTCTAAATAATTCTTCCCCCAGACACTGTCTTGATGGTGAAATGGTTGATGGCTGATATGGAGTAGAATCTCCAGTGGCCCCACCAGCTGTATAGGTTTGTGGCTGAACGTTTGGAGGATTAACAGCAGTGTTTATGGGCTGCACAGCACTTGAATCAGAGAGCTCTGTGTGAACAGCAACCTCAGGCTGGACGGTGGGAGGAGCTGCTGGGGGTTCTGGATGTTCAGGAGGATAACTGTGGCTAAAACAACAAAACAAGCAAGTTCAGCAGCTATTTTGTATGTTTTGGCCTGTAGTTTCACCCAAAAATATGGGAATGATCCAAGGTTAAAACACGAGTTTAATAGACAAGTACAACTAGCACTTATATTTCATAACAGTAAAAAGTTAAAATGCTAAAGAAAATACTCACTAAGGTAATAGCAGTTCTTGAAGAAAGCTTCATACATAAGTAAATCATTTACAATTCAAAACTTACAGGGAGTAGGAACTGGACATATCTTCAGCTTTTTCCGAGTAGTCAAGGTCTGAAAGCTTTAAACTCTGGAAAGAGAAAAAAAAAACACTCTTAGTCTTCCTGGCAGTGTACGTGATAGATATAAAGACTGGGAATGTTATCTGAAATCATGAACCGTTTCAGGTGTGCAGATGTTTCCAGAGATGTTCCCACTGGAACCAGAAGACAACACACCCAAGCCCTCACTGTCACTACCTCTGCCTGCAAGTATTAGACACACCGAATCATTTTCTCTGTTACAAGAGTCTGCATTACAGCGGCTTTAATGATCCAGTATAACCTTGGGACATACCTTCTTTTTCGGGTGTAACATCCAGGTCATCGACACACAGCTGTTGGGAACTGGCATGTCTCTGTTGCGAATCAGAGGTCGAGTTCATCTGGTCAGCAGGGAGATTCGTTCCCTGAAATGTATGCTCCTCTGCTTCATCTGTACAGGAAGCACTGCAAGAAACACATAGTATACCATGTAAAGCAGACTCTCATATACACAGTAAAAAATACAAAAAATTGTATCCAGTTACTGTGATATTTGCTAAAATACTGATGTGAGTTTTTCCAAAAAAGGGATTAAAGTTTTAGAATACAAAAGCAGACACCACATAGCCTAGCTTTGCACTGTATACTGACTAAGACTTAGATCTAAAAGACCTAATTCCCTTTAACCACCTCTAATATAAACTGTTTAAATGTATAGGACAGGCTGGCTTTCACTATGCATGTATGTTACTTCCAGCTGGGTCACAAATGTACTACTGTGAAGAACAAATGGGGCACTCACGGGTATCGTTGTCCTTGTTGCTGATTTTGGTCGAGACCAGTGATGGGAGTGTTGGCTGATCCAGGGTAGCCTGTATCAACACTGCTCTCCCTCTCCAGCTTCCGCTCCACCTTGGGTTGCAGAACAGGGGCGACAGTCCATTGCCTTTCTGGAACTAGGATGTGGGGACTGTCGTGGCTAGTCTTGGCTACAGCTGCGTACTTGCACTCCAGCAAACTCAGGGAAGTAAGGACGGCAGGTGCTGAAGCTTTGACGCGAATCATTACTCCTTCATCGGCTGCCCCTTCTTCATCTTTCTTCTTTTTACCACGATGACCCCAAAGCACCCTTCTATCAGCCCAGCGCACCATCCACTCCAGCAGTCTGCCCAACTCTGGAAACTGAGCTTCTAATTTAGGATCAAGGCCCTGCTGCAATTCAGTCACAGCCTCTACCAACACAGAGCAGCTTTCTGAGGGCTGAGCGATAGAAAGGGCACTTTGAACAGGGCTGCTTTCAGAACCAAGGACGTCTTCTTTTACTCTTCCAATGGCCATATTGCTTTGCTGCCGAAGTCCAAACAAACCTTTTTGCCTCCCAGTTCTCCATTCAGGATGAGAGCTTACAGAAAGATTAGCCCTCGACACGGGACTTTCCCTCCAGACTGAAGAAGCTTGCAATTCAGGTGTTCCACGTTCTTTCACAGGCTTGAAGCAACAGCCAGCTCTGAACACTGGTGGGCTACTGGCTGAGGGCTGGTGCCCATGTCTTTGACGACGATGTACAGTGGTGAGTACATCAAAGGTTAGAGAGTGCAACTCTCTCTCCCTCAGCTCAGAGCAGAAGCCCCTCAGCAAAGGAAGTTCGCTGCCAGAATCTGCTCCATCAGTATTATTCTTCTCCAGCACATAGCTGAAGAAGAGCTCCAGGAAATTTAGATACTCCTCGTCCTCCAGCTCAAACTCCCAGGTTCCAACCACTGGCAGGGAAAGCTGCTCCTTTTCCTTGGCTTTGTTTCTGTGACCCTCCCCCTGCACGACATTTTTAATCTTTTTAGCATCTTCTCTTTCTTTTTTTGCCTTTTTGCCCCTGTAAAGAACAGCGTAGACCACAGAATAAGACACATCACACATACATAATGTCTGAGAATGATGGCGGCGCTACGGTTTTCGCTGTGGCTACCTGGTCGTGGTTCTGCAATGCTGTTGAGGAGAAACACCCTCTGATGTGTTCTCTGCTGCTTCTACATCACTGCACACTGGCTGGAACCCCAAATCAGTTAAGGTGCTGGTGCTCAGACTTGTACCCAGAGACAGTTGCCTTAACACGGCCATCCCATGCTTGCTCCCCCTGTCCTCCTCTTGCTCTTCTTTCTCCCACAGATGGAGCACAGGAGGGGCCAAGTGCCTCTGCAAACGCCCCAGATGTTTCCTTCTTTGTCTGAATTTGTCTTGAATCACAATCATCATCAACTCGTTCACTTCATCTGGCTCCCCCTCTGTAGGACAGAAAGAATGACCCTGTAGGGCTCATATGGAACCAGTTCAAAGACCGGAGCTGACACAACTCAGGGCTCAACACGACAGGGCTATTCGGTGTTTAGCTCAGCTAGTTTTTGTCAAATTTCCCTTTTTTTTGTTTTACAGAGTGGACAAGATTTACAATTTTTGCCTACATTATTAAGGAAGTTTAAACATTCTACTTTGAAATGTTGTATACTTATGATTTTTGTTTGTGTGGACAGGTATGCATTTGATGTAAAGGGCTCGAGTAAGTTTAGAATAGTTCATCACGATTTCTGTGAGATGGATCAATGCTCAGAAATATGAAAGTTATTCGTTAGCATTCATGTTCTTGGTTTATTACAAACACTTGTGTCTCTGCAAGTTTCAAGGTCTGAGGTGGTTTCATTAAGCAGAAACTGGCCTGTAAAAATGGCTCCAAAACATTTAATTTTAGTGTTTTCACTGATGTTTTTATGCAAAACAAATTACAACTGAGGAGCAGTGTTTAAGCTTAGATCTGGTGTTTTCCATTTTAAAAATAAGTGAATTAAATACCACAACTAAAATTCCAAATTAAGACCTATCCATTGTAATATGTTTCCTCTCTAATATATCAGTAATCCTTGATTTTATTCTAGGAAGAAACGATTCAACCAAAAGATTCACAGCACTACTATATTTCAAGTTCTAATTATTTCAAATGCCTTGTTACAGTGAATTTGGGGATTCTGACAGTAGGTGTACTATAATTATGAGTAGAAAACTTGATGAATTTGTTTGGACATTTTTGGGCCAATCATAGCAAGCTTTAAAGACAAAGAAACCCATTTAATACATAACCCTGCCATCGTTAAAGTGCTACTCAACATTTCAAAGACACTTTGAGGTAATGAATAGAGGATTTTATACCTTGGACATTGCACTGCCTCAGCCTCTGCAGCAGTGAGTTATACTTCTCTCTCAAAGGCACTCTGACAGACTCTTCCTCCTCTGGGAAGGCTCGTACCAGAGAGTCAGCCACCTACAAAAGCAGAACAGCCAAGGATGAAAAATGGATTCACTCGAGTTCTGTGTTTTTGTCCCATGAAATACAATGTTCAATCAAGCGAAGAAATGTCACCAAAGATACAGGAGGCAGTTCAGAGGCAAGGCTGAGCAGTATATCCTGAAGGACTTCCTCGGCATTCAGGAAACGAGAGAAAGGCAGAAGACGGCAGGCCCAGCGGAGAGCATCAACACAGGCCGAGCTCACTTCTGGATCACCAGAGATCTAAGGGACACAAAGACACCACTTACATGGGAGGTAAGAGTGACCACACATTCACATACCACGTATTTAAACACAAATGTAATACCCGCTCATCTTGATCATGCTGTCTGGCTGCCTGATACTTCCTGCAATGAATGGAGAGCTGATCCCTGACATGAAGCATCCAGCATAAAGCACACAGCTCCCTGAAACAGACTTGCAGCAGAAATAAACAAATGAGCACAAAATTAGATTAGATACTTGATTCTGTTAGTCATAATTCAGTACAGGGGGCATATTACCAATGGTGTGAATGGCGTCGTGGTTGAGATGACCATCTTTATTTGGCCCCCTGAAGTATCCACTGCGGGCGTTCAGCTTCATCAGTCCCTCTGGCAAACCCTTCTCTTCCTGAGCAGCTGACGGATAAGAATACTTCTTTTTGATCTGAAAACAACATCAGATATTTGCACCACTTGAGATGGGGGGGGGCAAGATAACAGACTGCAATCACAAACTTCCGTGAGCCATTTACAGGAACATTTGCAGCATTTTCACCAGAACGTGAGCAACTACAATTTAGAGTTTCACTCATTTAATTTCATTAATAAATCATTTCCCTTTTTGGAATAGATAAAGTATAATTTCTTTATATTCATTTTAATTTCATTTTCAAGTGATGAAATGACGACGGAGCAGTAAACTACAATTGTACAGGCATTTAAAAAAAAGCTACTGTCGACGAACGCTCAAGCTCATTCCTAAAGTAACATAGATGTGTGCTTTGGACTCATTTTTAGGTTAAGCCAGGGCTGAAACTACCCTGGAACACCCAGAGGCTGTAAAACCCCAGTTCATAACTTTGATATTCAGCCAAGCAACACTTATGGTGACATCGCTCTTGTTGTGTGTTGTGACCCGCTTGATTCTGTCATAAAGGCTGCCGATCTGCAGGTTTATAATCATGAAAAGGTTCCCGTCATTTTCATCTCAGCTCTAAGGCTGTGAATCAGAAGAGGTCGAAGCTTTGGTCGATTCCAATTCTAAAACTATCAAAGCTCTTATTTTAGAGATCCGTATCAAAGCTAACTGGAAATTGACATCATCATCCAAGCAGTGTGTTTACCCACGTTTTCTTTTTTCTTTTCCAGAGATTGAAATGAAAGTCATAACCTTGTGGTTAAGGTTTCCGCTTCACAGATGAAGCCTCATCAGTACCGTTTCGAGACTAAGATCATGCAAATTAGCCTACGAGCGTATCAATTTCACACATACACTCAGAAATGTAAAATCAGAAAAATCAAACCCTATCACCAGAAGGCAATTGCACTTTTTGCTTGTAATTTGTCTTTTGAGTGCGTTTGTTCATCTCACATACAAACGTGCATAAAAATATGAAGTCTTACTCTTGTTTGGTCGTGTAACAAGGCTCTACATTGTTGCACGTCTTTGTAAGCCTCTTCAGAATCATAACAAATTCACAGACAGAGATTTGTTTTGTAATGTTACATCCCACAGCTGTAGGGGGGAGCCCAAAAGTAAAAAGCTCTATAGTATTACTTTAATATAGAATTAACAACAAAGAAATGTTCTTTTAAGCATGTAAAGGCCTTTGCCAATTTAAACTAAATAATCTTTAAGTAACACTTAAGCCTCTCAGGGAATCGTGTAAAAACAGTTCGGCTGTGTAAAGCTATACCTTGTGCAGTATGTGTCGGGCACGGCCAAGATGACTGATGTACCACTGGGCAGCAGGATGGCAACAATGACCAGATCTCAGAAGTAAAAGTAATCTTTGGAGAACACTGGACACTTTGTGTCGACACGCAACTTCAGCAAGGTGCCCTGTTGTCCCTATTTGGTCCTAAATAAGAGAAACATTTCACATTTGATTCTTTCACAGTACATGTACCGTACACAACTGGTGCATTTTTAATGTCTTTACCTGTGTGTTGGGTGAGGGCTGTGGGCAATAGAGAGGTGGGGAAGGCAGGTACAGTCCAATAGGCACCAAGGTAGGTAGGAAAGAGCACATGTCCTTGGCTGTGTCCAGTAGGGAAGACAAGGGGGAAGACATAACATTCACTCCCGCCATGACTGAAGCCTTCAGAATCTCCTGTATTGAAGCCTGTAACAAGACCCAGTCTTCTCCTTCCAAAGGGTCTGATTAAAGGGGGGAAAATGCAAAAATCTGAATTAAATGCTTCAATGCCAATAGAAATGACAAAATTACAACTGAGGTCTCACAAACCTGCGAAGCTCTTGTCACCAATCTTATTTGGGTATACTTGGGAGTCAGCTTCAGTGGCAACAAGACGTTCCAGCTCAGCCTTAAAAATGCTTTCAGGTTCTAAAACTGTTGGCAGGTGGAGCTCTCTCTTCCTGAGCCTGTCAAAAAAAAATTGGTTGTATTTACAAAATAATGGAACTGGATTTAATGTAGTCAAGTGACAGCGTTAGAAAGAAACAACGACAACACCACAGTCAACTATTTGCTTGCTCTGTGGATTCAAACCGACCGAGTGAAGTCGAGATGTTCAGTGCAGTAAGTGGTATATGCCAGGCTCAGAGATACGGCTGTCTTCCAGTCTCCCAGATGATATGCCAACCACACAGCCTCAGGAAGCAGCCCCCCCAGCAGGAGCAGGTCCAGGGCATAGTCCACTGTCCATACCTCTGACAGATGTTGCTGTCGAACTGCTCGAGCCACCTCCTCCTGGCACAGTGGCACCAAACGCCCAGTACAGGGAGCTAAGAAATGATACACATAAAACCATAAAGCAGTACTCTCAAAAGAATAACGCTTTTAGCCGAAGAGCAAGTTTTCTAAACACACCATGAGGAAGATGCAGTGGAGGCAGGACGGCCACATTGTGAGCGGGCAGAATATAGAGCGGCTGGTTGGTGAAGTAAGAGGCCATGAATCTCCCAAGAGACTGAACCACCGCACGGCTGGCGTCACTGTGAAGGTCCGTCGGCAGCCACCGGCAAGGAAGAGAATCTGCTGCAGGGCACGAAGGCAGTAACTTAGACTTGTTGTGTAACTTAAGCATATAACCAAAGAGGTGGATTTATGGTGAATTAAACAGCAAGTCAAAAACAGAACAACAGTCACGACCTTAACAGATGTGCAAGAAAGAGCAGAAAAATTCATTTTCTAGGTATTTTCTGTAGTTCTTCTGACATATTTCATGTGCGTAACCCTTTACAACAACATCAATATCTCTATGGTGGAACTGTCGAAGATTGTGTGCCACTATCTCACCCCCCCACCCTATACCTTTTTATGGCAGCTGGCTTTTCACCAGGGAGGACTATAAACATGTTAGATTATAAATGGGACATACTGAACTTGTGAGAGTTCATAACCCAGCCCCTGCACAGACAAATAATATCAGACCTGTACTCTGAAGCTCTCGCTTGGTCATCTAAATCTAAAAATCTTAAACCTGCATGGTTGAAACCCTTTCTTATGAGACCAGTGTACTGTATATTCAAAGAGATGAAATTTCTCACATGCGGCGTGTAGCACAGCCATACAAAAGATCTGTTAACTTTGTGACACTTTTTTTGCAGGTTTAACCACAAAAACAAGAGGAGACGTTTACTGTATGTTCCAAAACCTGAATAAAATGCACCCAGCTATGATATGTAGTCACTGCATGTCCCGAGAGCTTGATTAAGGGCAACAGAGGCTCTTTTTCTTGGTTCTTGAAGGCATTTCACCTCTCATCTGAAAGGTTTCATCAGTTCTAAACTAGTTGGTGGGGAATTTAGTCTAATTAGAGCTGCAGTGTCAGACTTTTGCATGAACAACCATGACAACCATGTCCTTGACAAACAAGTTCAAGCAATCCTGAGTATCTAACTAGGTAAATCTCCCTGTATGTTGAAGCACAGCAGAGAATGACACTGACGTGTTTTACCTAAACCAGCAACGACCGGTATTGCATGAGCTGAAGAAGTGAGCAAACACGACACTAAATAAGGATAAGGCTGCCTCATCTAGTAGTGGGAAGCTTAGAGCTATCTACTTAGCGCTTGTTTCCATAAACTAACATGAGTAACTCCAGTAAGTGTCAGAATCATAGACTTGTTAGAATTAGTCTCCATAGCTGACCTGTTATGCAAGACAATCTGTCTCTCTGGTGTCCGGCCCTAAGCAAAATCAGCTGTGCCATGTGGTCCCCCAACTCCTGCGCTTCTCTCAGATGGTACTGTGACAGCAGACTATACAAGAGCGCTAGACAAAGCCGCGTCTCCTGGAAGACACTGCGATCAGAACCTTAAAGAAAAGCATATGACAATTATTTCAGACTGACTGCGACTATATAGAAGGGTATTTTAAAGTTCAAACTAAAGCAATGGTTATTACTTTTTCTAGCCTCTTGACAGATTTGTAACCGCCATGTATCTGCACTTTTTGGGAACGAGCCACACACGAAAAGATGTTCACCTGGGGGACAAGATTTCAGTCGTGAGCTTGACAGCAACAGTTACTTATTATGAGACACATCACAAATCCTTCTGTTCATTCTGAGTGAGAATACTAAGCTGAAGCTTTGTGTTTAGTTTGTTTAGAATTCATCCATCATTTTGCATGCCACATCTGTCTCATTTTCACATTCATGGCACTAAAATCAGTTGTTCTGCTTCATACCTGGGTAATTCAGAAGTGCGGGGCCTTCCTCGAGCCTTACTCCTGTCGCCTGCAGAGCGGTTTGGATCTGGGACAAGATGACAGACAGCTGCTGCTCTTCCTCCGCCCACCCATCACAGCCTTTAAAGCTTTTCAGTTCTTCTGCATACTGCAAGGTGACATTGTACACCAGCTGCCATACTCCCAACAATCTGGTAAAAAAAGACAGTCACCACTCCTGCTAAGCTTTGAGGCAGCTTTATGGATTGGCTATGAGTGGCATCTGGTGAAACGATTTGCTCATCATGATTAATGAATAGAAAGTCCATACCTGCTGGAAGGTCGCTGGGGAACAGGTTGCGCCTGATGTGCAAAACTGGATTTATCCTTCATCTCATCCCGTAGCAGAGACACTTGGTATACATCCGAAGGCCACAAAAGTGGTGGCTGAGAAGGTGATTCCTCCTCAGAAGTAGACCAGACATTTTTTTGCCTCAATCTGTAAGTGTGATCGAGAGACTCAGAGACCATCTGCAAGATACGCATGATTCTCAAAAGAGTTTGAGAGGATAGGGTACAGTGACTGATCTGGCGGGAGTCATGTTGAGGGGTCAACAGAAGGCGTACAATCCATTTACTGAACTCCACCATCAATCCCAAGCAGTGTGGCTCATCTGATGGAGTGCTATCCCAAGAGAGGAAAGACAAAAGTGCTTTGATGAGGCGCAGGAGGCGATTAGATGTGGATTTATTCTTTTCTCCTGTGTGGACCGCAGAGGTGGGCATCAAATGGAGTACAGCCGCAAACTGAACCACACAGCAGAGCGTATGCCTCAGTAGATGAACTCTGTGTTTCACAGTATTTCCTAAGGACATCCCAAAAGCCCAAGCTGTTAGCAGCCTACTCTGGATCTTCCTTAGCTCACGATGGAGAGCAGTCTTTTTCCCTGTTTCAACAGAGTCTCGATCACAATCAGGATCGTTGTGTGTGTCCAGGGCATGGAGAGTGTCAAACATTGAGGCAAACTCCAAACGACCTCCATCTCCCTCATGAGAACCAGCAGGAAGTCCATCTATATCAGACTCATCCTCAAAGAACGCCTATGAAACCACACAACAGCAACCATATCACTATCAAGCTATTGAGGCATCAGTCAAGACACATTCTTCCTCAGTGTCATCCCATTATTTTCATAGAGAAGCTAAAACTTACATTTTATATGAAGTACAATTCAAATTACCTGCATGCTTTCAAGAAGCTCCTTGGTACCGCCCAATGTGCCCTGGTCCTGCAGGAAAACTGGCAACTTGGATCCATCTGTGCCCGCTGAAACAATGGAGTCAGTGTTGTTGGGCCCACATGGAACAGTGGTGTTGAACTCTTCAAGGCTGCTGTATAGATTCAAGCAAGATACAGACTCCAGCCAAGCCTTCACATGAATCTGAAAAAAAAAAATCAATGTGAGTAAACTGCATAGCCAGGAATGTTAAAAAAAAATGTTTTAAAAGCCCTGCTTCCAGTTCAAGAGTCCCCCAGTCAATCACCTGCTTTTTGTCTAGTTTGCGGATGACCTTCTCAAGATCCTTGCTAGTGTCTTTTAGAAGTGTCTTCAGTAAAAGGGCAGGAGAAGGCATGTCTAGCACCCGCATAACTGTAGCCATGTAGCCATCAGACACAATGAGATACAACAGTCGTGGATGCCAGGTCACAGAATACCGCTGCCTCAGGACATCACGCACAGACATGCTCGAGCTGGACAGACAAGCTTCGCCTTTCCCTGCAGACATCGGTGGCCTTTAAAGAGAAAAGCAGTGCTTTACAACGGATTTATACTTCATCACTGCTTAAACTGAAAAACTGTAAGCTGAAGCATCAATAGAAAAGTCTAGAAGACAGACAAAAGAACAGAAATAAGAAAACATTTACATAAACTAATCCAGAACTTCAAACAAGAAGTGAAAAGGGAATGGCAGAAAAGCCACAAAATTCAATTCACCGGTAAGTGACCAGAGGATGCAGGGGCAGGAAGTGGGAAGGATCAAAGTCAACATTGCAGCCAGAGCTTGTTAGAGTGAGAAGTCCTCCAAGGCGAGCCAACATAAGAAGGGAGCCTCTCTTTAACACACAGGCCAAGAAAAGGCCTCCAGGTGACCAGCTGATACTTCCCACCCAGTACGACCTGAAAGCGAGTATATGTAAAGATTCACTGTGAACAAAAACACTCTTTCAGATAAAAAACTACAGACAACATGGGATCATGTGATGCAGTGCTATCTGTTTCATGTTTATTTCATGTTATTTCAATTCCATCATGAATTTCTCCCATATTAGGCAGAAGTTGATCACACACATAAGTGGTTGATTGATTGCTGTATAACATAAATCACAACACCTGTTTCCCTTTTTTATTTTTGCATACTAACCTTATATATCTAGCTGGGATATCCACTTTTTTACTTCCACATCCTCCGAGGCCACTTGATACTGAAACAAAATTCTGTGTGCTCACAAAGAGAACCTGTGTAGCCTGCATTCCAAAAGAGGAAAAGTACACGTTTTTCACAGTTCTGCTGGTCAATGAACCTAAAATAAACAGATTGAAATGTAATAAAGAAAGTAAAGAGGTCAGATGCTGACCTTAGGCTTTCTCTGGTTCAGGGCGATGGCTAATAGTCGGCCATCTGGGGAGAAGGCTGGCACCAAGGCCCCTCTGGACTTTACTGGTTGGCAGGGCGGGGTGAGATGAGCCATGGGGTATTTCTTTGTGGCCCACTGTATGCTGTAGCCAGGAGAACTATGAAGACAAATGTGCACATTTAACAACTACAATACAGTACCTAATGAGGGTACATACCGTTACTTGAATCTTTTTACTCACCCCACCCTAAACTGGCCTTCTTCCCACTGAATTTTAAGGACGGTGATGATAAGCTGCTTCCCAGATGTGAAAACAAAGGCTGTTAAGCAAGTATCCCCCATAACCTGAGTGAGTTTGGAGATAGGTAAGATAAGACATATTGTCAGGCCTGAAGAAGACACAAGAAAGTCTGTAAATTTGTGTCACGGTGAAACATAACACAAATATGTAACCGATTCAGAATGCAGACCTCTGACTTGACAAAGATGACGTGCTGAGATGCTTCTTTATCTTGTGAGGAAGGTAATATAGTCTCTTTAAGGGGATGTACATGTGCCCAGTGTCCCTTGACCGGGCCATCTCGCAGACCTGTCAAATCCCTCACATCCACACACTCCCACAAGAACACTTGGCCAGTTATGCCTACCAGGAGGACACGCATCCCATCCCCTGAAACCTGGAGAGACAACCTTGTGGAACTCCCTAAGAAAATGCAAAGAAAGCCTTGATTTAAGATTGAATGATTTAATGCAATACAGTCAAGGTGTTGTGAACGACTCAAGTAAAACCAAAGAAAGAAAAAAAAACACAGTGTAAACATCCACCTTCTATCCGAAGCCATCTCAGGATTATCTTATTCTTAATTGTTAAATAAAATAAAAGATTAATAAAAAAATTAAACCAGCAAGACAGGATTCTTTTCTTATTATTGTCACCCTCCTCACTAACAATGTGTCTTTATGTAGTACACACCTTGAGCATTGGTAATTGTCTGAACTACATCAGGGACCGCTGCAGCAGTCTTCAGCAGGTCCTTGTCCCTGTTCCACAGAAAAAGTTCTCCTGACACCAAAAGTCCACAGAGCCACATTCCTGCAAAACAACAACATACAAGTGATCTAGGGTTTGCCTTGTATTGCCTCAGGAGTTTTCCATGTGTTAAAAGACTAAACTCACCACTGTCTGATGAAGCCATTGTCACCACATTGTTGAGCAACAGATGGAGTTTAGGTGTTCTCTTCTTGGTGCGCCCAGAGACCATGTTGATCTCACTAATCCGTTTGTCATCTAAGAGAAACACAGACTCCTTTTCCTGGAGAGCAAGAACACGTTTACAGTAATCTCCTGACAATGATGATGATGAAGTTTCACTACTTAAAATGCTTTTTGTCAACAAATATCTCTCCTCACCTGCCCAAGCCAGCAGAATCGCGGCCATGGTTTCTTCCGTTTGATGCTTGATGACAAAACAACCTCCAACTTCAGCTCCATGTTTACAAGACAGCATCAGCTCTTCTTCGTGAGAATGCATTCAGCAGTGTTGGGCGGGCTTGCAACATCCCAAGGAATAAAATTGTGCACGTAAATCCACAAAACCGCACGTCAATAAGTGGCATTAATACTGACATTAATGCTCGAGTTGTTAGTTAAAGATTGCTTCGCTTCTTTAGCCAACAAAAAACATCGCCACATTTAAACGTACCGTTACAGTAGCATTAGCTACCTAGCTAAATATGTTAACAGGCGGCGAATTGTTGCCTTAAAAGTCCTAACCTGACTATTTCAACTACTGTGCCAACACTCATTGGCTATACTTGTACTATATGGTTGCAAGAATGCAAATATAACAATAGTATTGAATGTAATAACCTAAATAATGATGAAATGTTTCGAAACTCCCTCCGCTTCAGTAGCCAGGGTGTTTCCCATGATACTTTGGGAAGAAGCTTCAGCGGGTTGCCGTAGGAACGTAACTGGCTGTTGGAATAGAGGGTCTGTTCCGTTATCACACCAGCTCACGACAGTTAAACTCCGAGAAGGCGGAGTCACTCAATCTTTTCCCGCAAAGTTGTTTCGCTGCATAACATATTTTTAAATGGATTAATAAAGTCAGTGAAACCGCCGAACGTGTTGCATTCTAGACTAAAACCTCTCAATTAAAGCTCTTACAGTTTATAATTGACAAAAGTATTCTAATTTGCAATTAAATTAAATTAGTCCACCAAAGTGTACAAAAGTGTGATAATTATCGCACTCTTAATTTAATTTTGAGCGTTTTGCTTTAATCAGGGGAGTTTAAAAGTATACAAGACTGAAAGTCTTATGTTCATTATATATAAAACGGCTGTTTTATGACTATGACAGGGACTTTTGTGGGATAAGACCAGGGGCCCCCTGTCTACTTTGACCCATATGGCCTATGAACCTATGGTCCAGGGGTCAAAGAACACAGGGGGGGCCTGGTTGTATCCCACAAAAGTCCCTGTCAAAATCACAAAAAAGCCAAACTGATATGCAAAAGAGGCCTAACTGAAGCTCACAAAAATGCACAGCTTAAAGTGATAAAAGTCTGAAATGACACAAAATAACACTAAAGAAAGCAATGTGACCAAGAAATTAAGCTAAATAACCAGAATTAATGAAACTGATGGAAGAAGAAAAAAAAATCAAACATGATCCCAAAGAGAGACAAAGGGTTACAAATGAGACATAAAAAAGTCCAGAGACTTACCAATACTACCAAACTGAACCACGACTAAAGCTGTAACTATCTAATCAACTCTGTTAGCCTGAAGTCTGAAATATGTGCATGACTGTTCCCCCACCTTCTTTCATCTGCTCCTTTATGTGTGGCCTTTGTGATCAGTGCACAAGCTTAAAAACAGACAATAGCAGATAGCAGTAGGATTTTATTGCAGCTTCTGCTTAGGACTGGTGAACAAGCACTGTTTTGCCAGCAGATGGCAACATGCTACAATGGGGACTGAAGCTTCAATTCCACCCAGCATAGCAAAGTGTTTTTTAGCTCATATGAAAACCAGCTCTGACTGGAGCAGAGGAGATCATTGAGGCAGATTAACAGTAGCATAAAAGGCTTTTTGTACTTTCTCCCTTGGTGAAAGCACATATCTCTCAACAAAGTCATTTTTCTCCCAGGAGCTTGCAGCCCTATTAACAATCTGAATGTTGGTGTGCTGTAAGTGATATTTCTCACTGTTACCACGCTTTGAGTTGTGTGAACCTTTAAGCAATAAAGTCTCTTGTTGGCTTGTTACAGAGAGTTATTAGGTCTGCCCCCAAGGCCATACTGGTATTTAATTACCCCTGCAGTCTCCCCGTTTCATCATGATGGAGATGACTGCTGCCATTACCAATAGGTGAAAGAGGGGACTTCAACTGACCTTAATTGGTTCATTTACCTCTGCCTGCCAGGCGCAGATGGAGCTCTTTATTACTGTCACTGCCAGGTTCATTCTGCCCTGATGAGGAGTGTCTTAAGAGGGAGAGCTTGACAGTCTATGAGGGCATGATGACACGGTGAAAACATTATCAGTCTGGGCGATCAACTTTCAGAGCAATATACAGGCTTTTATAAAACAAGTTTCCTTTGTCACCAGGTTCTTGTTTCTTTTGAGCCATACTCAGAATTCATACCAACCATCCTTATCAAACTGGCAAAACAGTTTTACTTGCATCCATTTACTGTTTATGAGCTACTCTTGACCATTTTGTATAATAGCTGTAGTGTATTTGCATTTCTGTGTATATAGGTGACTGTGTCTGAATGATTTTATTCATAGGAAGATATTTCTACATCACTCAGTAATTCAAGGCAAAAGGTCATAACACTCGAGTGCAGTATAGCTGAAGAATATATGTCAGCATGTTTTAAAAGCAACAAATGTATAGCTCCTCCTTACTCAATAGATGCTTTTATGTGAATAAACCCTGTGTTCAATTTCAGATGAACAGAATCATGTTTGTCTAAAGCTTCCTCAGCACATGCTAAAAGAGGACTTCACTTTATTTCAGTTTAACAATATATAATTGATTTGGGAACAATTTCCCATCTTCATCTTCCTTTTTCAATAGGGGAGCATCAGTTGGCATAGTAACCTCATTTACCATCTGCAGGCCTCATTCATACTGAAAAATGACACTCAGAGAGCTGTCAAGAAACAGTTCGGTATTCCTCAGCAACAGTGGGTCAGAGTGTGCCTGCTGTTAATCTCAGTGCTTTGGAGAGGCTGTCTTTCTTTGAAGATAACAAAGGGACGTTTTTAGAAGGTTTGATTTGAAGTGAGCATGGTTGACTTCCATCTACACACATTTCTGACATAGTAGGGTAGATGGATCAGCATACAGGGTGTTGAGAGCATTGTGAGTGGATCAAGTGTTGTGTGTTGATAAATTTATATGGCTTTCCAAAGTGGGATTCAAAATATATGTTGGGGTCGTTGATGCTAAACTCGACAATGACTCCAGGAAGCCATAAGTTTGAAATAGCTTTCTCATGTGGAAAATACTAGAATTAGGACAAGGGAAAACAGCTAATCTAGTGGTGTCAAAAAATATAAAGTTTACATATAATTAGCAGAAAAAAAGAGAGCAGTTTGGGTCATTAAGAAACTGTACCACACATTGCATGCTTTCTTCCTCTGGAGGCTTAAATAAGATAATAATAAATAAGATTGATACAAATATCATCAGATATAAGTATGATATTGCAGTCTGCATCCAGGTCCATTGCCTCCACTCTTTATGCTAAGCTTGGAGTGGTATCAAACTGCTTCCAGGACCCTAGTACTACTGATCTCTCAATTGGCAAGACAAGAAAAAGCCTCTCATACAAAATGTTGAACTGTTTCTTTTAGAGGAGAGGTAGCTGCCACTGATCCATCAAACACTTAAGGCAGAACATGACATTTGGACTTTTCCTAAAGGCCCAGGTGTTACTAATGACATTCATAATGAATGGCTCCTTTCTAATCATGTGTCGCTTTAGGCCATGCAAGTGTTACATCGAATCAGCTTGTTCAATATCAGGATCTTGAACCCGAAGCAGCTAAATCTAATGCAGTCATCAATTTAACCATTCACTTCTTCACATTTCCCCTATTACTATCTCAAGCTCCTTCCTATGGATAAAGGTCTACACATCAGCTTAAAATGCACACACGTGGACCCTCACACACAGATACACTTTTTACTTCTTCTCCAAAGGCAGTCACTTCGTGCTGTGATGCTATGATATTTAAAGCATGTTCATTTAGGCAGCAACAAGAAAGTGTTATTAGATTTAAATCAAGTGAGCAGTCAAGCAGAGACTGCCATTTCCATCTAACAATGTCACATATCTCATGTCCTTAAGGGTAACAAGACAGCAGGTTATTACACTGATAAATGCTCTAATTTTAAGTGCTTCCCCTGAGGATGCAAAATGTATGACGTAAAACATTATTTCTGATTTCAGCACAGAAACATGCAGTGTCGCATTTAGATTATTGGATTATAGATTAAGTTGTATTTCTGTCTGTGTTGCCCAACTGTGGCATATATAACAGTCCATTGCAGATATTTTCTTCTTGTCATTTTCGAGCAAAGCAGTAAAAATAAAAGTTATTACCTTAATTAAAGAGTTAAAACTGTGTGAAAATGTGCTGCATGGTGGTGGGGGCCTTGCATCATGCATCAGCATGTTTCCTTGTTCCAATTTTTTGGCCAATCTGAGTAGAGTTTGCATATTCTCCCCACGGATGTGTGGGCTCTCTCCACGAACCCTGACTTCTTCACACAGTCCGAAAGCATTGACCATAAGAGTGAGTGTGAATGAGCGTGGCTATTTATCTCCTTCCCTGTGATGGACTGGCAATCTGTCCAGGATGTATCCTGTCTCTTGCCAGATGGCAGCTGGGATAGGCTCCCACTCACCCGCACAGAGAAAATGGGGGCATGGAAAATAAACAAATGAACTATTTAAAGGAACCCATTAGCCAAAGTAAATTACACTTAAGACCTTATTGGCACAGATTGACTTTGTTGTTTTACATTCTAAAACAATTCTGTGTGAAATGAGACGAATAAATAATTGAATCAATTATTTTGTAGCTACTGTGATGAACTGGCGACCTGTCCAGGGTGTACCCTGCCTCTTGCCCGATGACTGCTGGGACAGGCTCCTGCCCCCCCGCGACCAGGCTGATGGATTAAGCGAGTATAGAAAATGGATGGATGGATAGATTTTGCAGCTAAATAAACATGCGTCACTTGCCCTGAGTTATTTCTAAGCATAGATACAGGATTTATAATAAAATCAATTTGTTGTCTGCTGTCAGGGCACATTTCTGTTGAAACTTGTAATGGGAATGTTTTTGTGGACAAATTTGAAAATCACATTTGGCTTGTAATGCCGTGGACTCTCTTAGTTAAGCTTGGACAGTTAAGCTTTTTAGGATCTTATGTAGGAAACACAAGACACCCATCTGTGTCAGTTCATCTGATTATTTTTGAGCGGTTTCTGAGGCAACAGTTTACAGTGTTGTGCTGGATTGCATATTTGAAGCTGTAGCAAAATCAGTTATGCCTTCTAAATTCAGCAGCTCTGAGTATCAACTTAAGGACATTTTCTGACAAACAGCTCTGATGAATGTGTAGCTAATTTACTTTTTCCTCTTCTATGATTTTGTACATATACTTCATAACATTTCAGCGGATTTGATTGTACTTTTTCACTGCACTATCTATTCATATCTATTCAGATCTGTTCTATTCATATCTATTCAAGATCTTTAATTTGTCTTAAAATAGTTGCTGGACAACATGAATGCATAACATCTGACAAACTTGTAAAATGTTAGAAACTACCATACAATATGAAGCAGTTTTAAACATGAGTGCCAAACATCTTAATGCATTTAACAAAATGATGGAATGTGTGTATGTGAGAACTTCAAACAAGGTCATGGACAGATTATTGAATTGTCCTACCTGGCAAAGGTCCAGGAACCCAAAAAGTCAGTTAGTCAGCAAAATATATCTGGAAAAAAGTGACCATAGAGAGAAACAAAACTACCAAAAAAGCACTAAAGGATAGTTCCCCCGAGGTGCCATTAGTGGCTTTGTTGTTGTTTTTTCTTTTTTATTCAGACAACATGATTTTCTTGTTCACACAAGTTATTATGCATTATGCACAAGATAAAAAACACCACCAATGGCACCTCAGGGATTTTTTACTAAAAAAATCCAGACAGATGAAAAGTGACAACAAAGGGATGTAAAATTGCAACATAAAAGAGAAATAGAGCTATTGAGAGACACACAACTACAAACAAGGTACTTAATGACCATACAAAAATAAAATAACAACAAAGACACAAAATTACGACATATACATTTCAAATGGGGATGGAATGACTCAAAATTGCAATAAAAAGACACAATGACTACAAAGAGAGTGGAATTACAGAAATGAGCAGCAAAATGACTACAAAAGCAGACAAGTTGAATAAAAACAGGGCACGCAACTACCACAAAGCATAAAAAACTACACAATGAGACAAAACTTGTGCTTTGTGACAACCCACACATATAATTGCAAACATTTTTGCTGCCAACAAACACCATTGTGATAGCAGGAAAAAACAGAGAAAAGGAAAATATAGTTAATAATGACCCAGTTCAAGTAAGACAAGACAGTAAGTATGAAAATGTTCCAATGTTACTTTAATGCTACTTTTGAAGGGAAAAGGCTTATTACTTAATGAGTTCCTGCACACCTGATCCAATTAGGAGTTAATTAGGCAAGAGGTAGATACATATAGTATATAATAGTCTGTTATTTAAAACATCCTCTTTCTTGATTAATTACATGTGCAGAGGTCAACATAGAACAAGAAAGTCTAGCATTTGTTTTTAGGCTAACATATTAGAAACTGTTCTCCTTTAAAATGTTCGGCTAAACAGGGGAACGTGCTTTCGCTGACATCACGGTAGCCCCGCCCTTTCTTTCAAACGATTGGTCGATGCGTGGGAATATTCAAATAGGGCCATGATTGATTGGCCTGGAGCCGGTTTCAACAGTGCGGAGAACTCGCTTCCCATTCCGACGTCTCTCTCTCTTTCGCTCACACTGCTCTCCTCGGTCGACTCGTTGAGATGATACACAAGTGTCTGCACGCAAAACCCAATCGGTGAAATTGTCCTCCGTACTAGTGTCGAGCATGTCGAGGAAGTACAGTTGACGGAGCCAGCTTCATCAATGGATGTTTATCCGGAGGTTTCTGCTGCTCATCGAGAAATCAGCGGCGAGAGTGCTTTTGCGAAGGAAATACGCCTTCCGAGGAGGAGAGGACCCAATCAGCCGTGGCGAACCAAAGATAAACAAGCCTTATGATTAGACAAAACTCTGTAAGACATTGATAATGTTTATTTCCTTCGTCGCGTTTACAAGGCAGTGTGTGGGGGGCTTGCTAGTTGAGAAAAAATACTTTGGGTCGCAAAAAACAGTTAAATCGCTTTTTATTTTTGTGTACAGCCTAAACAATGACGGATAAAGGGGGTAAAAAATAAATATGGTGTACAGATGCTTTGGCGTATAGTGTTAGGGTTTTAGGTCGACGGTGCGTAACTGATCAAAGATGCCCTATACGCACTAATAAATAAACGTCTCACCTTTTATAGTATGTCATACATCATCTTAAATAGTGATTTGAATGGGCGAATGATTTTTCCATATGGTTGGACTCCAACTATTAGGTCATGTTGTAGTTCGACTATTTGATTTTACGACATTCTTGTCCGTAATATGCATTTAACAATTAGCTGCCGAGAAAAGTAAGCTCGGTTAATTATTATTATATGCGTTAAAGATCAAACTATGTTTGCGTATTTGCGTTCTGATTGTGGTTATCTTTAAGAAAGGGTCCGCTGTGAGTCCATATCTGTCTGCACATGTGCACTGAATGATTGCTTTGCCTGCGCTGAAAGGCGTTTTATATGTCAGCATCTCAGTGGCAGCGCTTTGAAGTATGTTATTGGTCATTCGGAGCTGTTCTCTGAGGGTTTCCATTTCTATTGTCTAAGAGCCGGAGGTGGGATCATTGCACCTCACTGCACCGGTGGCAGATGGGGTTGAAGGTTAGCCGCAGCAGAGGTTCTTATAGATTATTGGCCAGGTGTGAAATTCAACCCTGCATGCTTTTCCTGCCTCTGCCAGATCCTTTATTACTCAGAGAGAGATGGGATGTCGGAGCTTACCACCAGAGGCAGAAAGGAAAAGGCTGCAATTTGGTGCTTTATCTCGGTTTTTTTTCTGGGCGTCATGATAATAATAATAAAATTAAAATAAAAAACAGGAAACAAACACTACCCTGCCTGCCTTGCTCTCTTTGAAAATCCAAGCATGATTATTTAGTGAGCACACGCTTGCTTGTCAAAGCCAGCCACTAATGTTACATGTTACAACCAACCAGCTGTATGTTACTGGCTTGAAAATGTACAAAAAGTATTTTGTTTCCTGAGCCTGAACTTTGCTGGAGACTTTTAATTTGCATTGTATCCCGGCAGTGAATGAGCAGGTATCCCCACAGGGGTTTCCCTCTGATCTCACATCACACCCCAGCAGTAATTCCAAACTCTGTGAAGAAAAGGGATTTGTCATTTGGCTGCCTGCTTCCCTTTGCTTTCTCGGGAGCGAAGCTGAGCTGTGATTTATTGCGAAGTTTCCCCCAGCTTCCTCAATCTCCAGGCCTCCCGAATAACTGAATGAAGGGAACTGCTCTCTGCGTCAGTGACCTTTTCTTGGATGATTATTGCCCAGGCCAGAGCGGAGGGGCTGATTAAGGCTGTCTTTTTCTGCCAAATCATCCACTGCCTCACTTTCAGAGCTGTTAAGTGTACAGTGCATTTTGTGTTGTGCATCAGCTTATAGCTGGCAGACTGAATGATAAGAGGAAGCAGATTACTTTTAAATTGATATGCACCCACACTTTCTGCCCATCTTATAGGATCATGTCAAAATCTCTGGCTGCTTAACAATTTGTCTTGTGCACCCTTGGTGATCACCTTTGTATCTGCAAGGGGTTGTCATGTGTAATTACGAGCAGGCTGCCATATTTTGAAATTAGTCTAATTGGTCTTTTCATTCAAGCAGGAGGACTGGGTATGAGATGGGGGGGGGGGGGGGGGGGGGTTAAGGACTGGGTCTCTCAGGTCACTGGGGAGGGGGCAGAGCAGCCAAGGTCATTATTATTGCTATTTGGTCTCCGTGCTTCTATTCAGTGATTATGTTAATTTAATGATAATCCTACAACCAATTTGCACTTGATGCATCATCATTTGCCCAGAAAAAGAAAGGCAGTGAGATTGTGACATCATAAATTTGCTCCAGAGATCAAAGACTCTTTTCTCCTTGAATGCTTTTGATGCTTCTCTGCAAGGGAGCGTATCTGTTTGTTGTCTACCACATTCGACTCATATGGGCAGCATTCTTTTCTAGTTTTTAATGAGTGGTATGTTTGGTTCCAGATTGATGTGGCTCAAACGAATCGCTGACCTTAAACTAAGCAGCCAGGGAACAGGACTAGGTAGGAGTTTATGTTTGTGTAACGAAAGCTAATCCCCCCCCCTTCTTCATTGGAACACTGAAAAAGTTCTCTGCTTTCTCTCAAGCTGGCCGTGAAGCTGAAGTTAAAGTCTTTTGTCTTCTGAAGAGGGACTTCTCCTAAATGTACAGCCCTTTCGCTCAGATCTGTTATCGACTTGAGTCAAGGTTTTCCAAAGACTGTGCCACATGCCCTGTAGCTCTTTGACAGCGTTTCTCAGTTTGTATACTGGGATAAGGATAAGATAAGGCAGTGTTTACCCTCTTATGCTACCTTGACTTTACCCCATGGAGTGTGTTTCTTCTACCACGGCACCAACTATGAAGGAGGGAAGGTTTGGGTCAGTCCAAGGCGTTCTACTCCCAACCAAGGCTGTGCTCAAAGATAAGACTTAATTGTGCAGCTTTGGATTCGTAGCTTCTTTGCATGTGAGCAGATAGATTTAGTTTTCTCTGAATAACGAACAGATTGAAAGATAAACTCACAGAAGTAGTCTTTATTAACTCAAAAGTAAGTGATTCATTATTTATTTGATTTCAAATGGCTAAACCTCAGAGACGGGAAAGAACTGAATGCTAGCTTTGGACTTTGACTGTCCTTCAGGTCAAAGCGTTTGTTGTTACAGTGTTAAATGTTCAGTTCTGCTGAAAAATGACCAACTGACCTTACTCAAACACAGTACTGCTCCTAAATATCGTTTTTGTTATTTGCACTTTACTTTCTGCTCCCTTATTCATCCGTGCCTCCAGAGTTCGGTGGCAAATATGAAACTTTTTACTCCTCTTAAAGAATTTGCTAACTTTTGTTCGTAATTGCATAGCAGATTTAGTTTGATGATACAAACTACGGTGTATAAGTCTTGATGTCATATTGTAGATGAAGATGCAACCTCCTCAAAAATATGTAGCAGGTACGTTCGTCTACCAACCCAAAAATAGCTCTTTCAATGATTTAGTTAGAAGCAGTTTTGAAATGGGTAAAAAAGAGTATTTTTGAACAGAGCCAAAAAAGTTGAGGACAGCTAAGCAGATTTATGTTAGTATAATGACGTATTAATAAAAGGCAACCCTGTTAATTAAGGGGAAAATTACATCGGTTTATATTTTACTTTTGACAGACTCTTAATGAACTTTTAAAAGGTTTTTGTTTCTATGGAAAGGCTAGTATAAGGCTAGTGCTGTTGTTCCTTTAAAGCTTTTGCCCTCTTATGAGAGTATTTGACAGAAATTGGATAGTTGAGAGACTGTTGGAGAAGCGGAGTATTTCTATTGTCATCAAGGACTTACCATTTCAGGCTGAGCTGCTTCTTTGTAGCACAGCTGTGCCTTTGCATGAGAGAGACTGTAATGTTAATGTTTCTCTCGGTCACCCAGCCATTAATGCTGCATGATTTACATCTAAATGAATGCTCTGGACATCTGTCTGAACACTGCCCAGAGATAAATGACATACATTTTGAGCTTGCGCTAAAAATGTAAAGGAAATGCTTTCTAATGTTGCAATACCTTATACGGGAGCTAATCTCAATGGTAATGAGGCTCATTGTTCCGAGCCGCAGGCCTGGAGTGTTGTTGCAGCGCGGAGCGACAGAGCCACAGTGCGACTCTGGGTTGTTTGGTTATATTGTTTGTGAACCTTTGTGTTCTCTTTTACTTTCTTCTGAATGAAGAAGAGGAGAGAAATCGGGGTCTTTTTTTTTTTTTTTGTATGCTGTTCCCATACCAATTATGTAAACTATTAGAGAACTTAACCAGGCCGGCTCTTATCAGCTAATCCAGAAGTAATACATTCTATTAAGAATGTATGGGGGGATTGGGGGGGAGATCTGTGCATGTGCAGAAGGTTGTATTGAGATGAATCCAGCAGCTGCTGCAGCGCTGCTGTCTAATTCAGTCTGTATTTAAGACTCCTTGTCTGGTCTCTATTACTGACGGGTTCCTGCAGTGCCTACCTTTATAAAAACTATACACAATACGCAATTGATTATGCACAAGTGGATTGCTATTCATTGACTATATCATTCGTATTCAAAGAGAGGCACTCTTCCTCTCTTCCTTAACAACTAATTGCTCTTTGTTAGTCCTTTATTTATTCCTAAATACTCCTGTTTTTGCGTTTGTGCTCCTCCCTATTTGGCTCGTCTGCGCTTCCTGAGTCGAAAGAAGGGAAAACATTTGCATAGCACTCATGGCGATCCACTCGGATTGAAAAGGCCGCTCACCTTAAACCTTTTCATTGTCATGTAATCATTTAGTGAGGATTCTCAGAACTGCTAACAGGAGCTGAGATGGAAGAGGTCTGGAAAGATGTGTGTTTGTGTGTGTGTGTGTGAGAGAATGTGGTGTGTGCAGAAACCGTGTGTGTCTTTTATCTGCGCATTTCATGTTTGTTGAGAGGGAGGCTCTTTGTGCAATTAGCTTCTATCTTTGCTCTGACCCTTGATGCAGCATGAAGTCAAAAAAGACTGACAGAAGGTCAGACAGACGCTGATGCCTGAGTGCATGTATAATTTAAAGCCTTTTCCTGCTTTGAAGGATGTTCTTGTGCTGTCGCTTTATACAGTTGAACAGGTGAAGCTATGCATGATCCATTTTAGATTTTTCTAACATTGTGGTGGACTGTTTGAGTGATAGTGCTTTCCCAGCTTTGTTATCTCAGGAATTGTGTTCAATCTGATTAGATTGCCTGGAAAGTCACTCTGCTGGTATGTTGACAGTTGTCTTAGGAGTAGGTTCTGTTGAACAGATGTTGCTAAAGTTCCGTTGAAAGCTTTTCACCTGTTCGGCTCAGACAAACATTGTAAAATCTCTCCCTCGTGGACCCTTCTCTTTTTGTTATCGCCGCACAGAATGTCCCAAAATGACTAGCGCGGATGCCACATTCGGTCTCTGATGAGCCGAAAAAGCTTGAAAAATAACTTTGTCCGCCTAAGCATTGTTATCACAACGCCACGGGGGACAGTTAGATGGACGACAAAGCGTAAGGTCTTTATCTCCCTGGCAGGCCTTCAGTGGACCACATCCGACTGCTTATCAGCTGCACGGTTGTTGCATGAGAGTGGCGAGAATTAAACGCTCTCGCAGCTTAAACATTGTGTCCTTATTATGCACGCTGGAGAAGTCCTTGAAAACATGAACTGACAAGACACTGGAAGTTTCAGAGTACACACAACTGGGTGGTAACTACCACCGCAAAGTCTCACATTGATGTCTGTTAGCAGCTTATCGGAAGGCGGATTGAAGGAATCCGCTTTGACGGAGAGCAACTTTGATTGTTACATTAATGACAAGATCCTTGATCCCATTTGTGAGGATGCGTTAAGCTAAGCAAATATCTGCCATCTTATCTAAATATCTGCCAAATCGATGACAAATACTGTGCTTAATTTCTGTATTATTTTAGCTACGAACCCTGAAGGATATCTTGGGATGGCGTTGTAAGGAAGACGGTTTTATTGAGTAAAATGCAGAGGGCTGGAGGGCTGTTAATGTTGTGCATTCTGGTGTAACTTTGATCTCATATCCTGCTTCCCTTTTTCATGTTCCGAGTTTACAAAGGGAATTCTAAGGTTAAGTTTTTATAAAATCTCTTTAGATTTTCATGTCAGATAGCAGGATGAAAGAAGCTGTCGTTATTATCAGTTTCAGCATCATTTTGGGCTCTCTTTCCGGCTTTCATTGAAACTTTCTCAGTTGAGCTTCTGTCGGCCTCTGCTTGAATTCTAATGCCCTCCTTGATGTATTTTCTTCCTGATTTCAATTATGGGAGTAATGGAAGGTATTCCAATTCATGTCTCATTTTCTGCTTGCGAAGGGATTTCCCTGGAGATGCCTTTTCTCTCTTGTGTTCCTGCTGCCTTTTCTGTCTCCCCGCTGGCAAATGTGTTGTAATGGAGGGGTTGTTGTGAAATTGCTATTATTTTCTAAATGGAATCTGAACATTCTGAGGCTTTTAGCTCTCGTGGTGTGTCTGTTCAGATGAGACAAGTTGCACTGAGCTGTTTGAAGTGAGCTCGTCACCGAGGCACAGATGTTGAGTGGAGCAGGGAAGAAAGAGGGGAAACGTAAGGGAATCTTTCTTGCTTTCTTTCTTTTTTTCTCGCTTTCTTTCTTTCTTTATCCATTTATGTGTCAGCACCTGTGTAAAACAAAATAATTTAAAAAAAGAACAATCCTGCTCTTATTTAATTTTAAGTAAAGGTAACCATGTTTCTGCAGCCCATCACTGAACAGTTTGTTCTGTGGTTATTCACTTAAGCTGCCCTCTGGACCCTCAGGGAGAAATCCAGAAAAGCTTTAAAACAGAGCAAGAAAAACACAATCTGACAACTTAATGCTGCAGGCTTCCATTTGCCTTGTTGGGAACTACTCTATTGTAAAGAAAATGCAGTGTTTCCATTTGTAACCATTGGATTGATTAAAGATTAATATCATATCCTATGTGTGTCTGACACTTTGCATGGGTAGCATTTGCCTCTTTACCAGATTTCTGATTCGCATACATCAACATATTTCGCAGCCTGACGTTTTTAAGTTTTGCAATGCTAGCATTCAGACGTTGCTGACTCCTCCAGATAATCAAAGCGAATGTCAAAAGTGATTATCACCGAACTATTCCCTCAATTCCTGGCTTTCTCTTCAGAATGATTGCTTCAATCCGCTCAGCTGTGGAGAGGAGCAGTCTTGTTCAGACACAGGCTCTCATTTCCTCTGACAGTACTTAACTCTGCAAACAGCACAGCCTGCTTTAGGGAGTGAGCTGCTTTTGGCTTTCGCTGCTGATCAATACAGCCATAAATTTACAGAACAAGAAGCCAAGGTCTCTCGGCTGGTTAGTGTTTCAACACAGCCTGACCAGGCTGTGTGGAAACATACAGCCTGAGGCTACAGGAGGGTTAGTAATGATCTGTGTGATCTCAACCGACAGAGTAAGGTTTATAATAGGAAAGAGCCATCATAACAACTAAGCAGATGAAGGAGATCCAGTAACCATTAAGTGATTCTTCTTTCTTCAATGTACAGAACCTGTGTGGTGAAGAATTCATTTTAAAGCCTCAAGTTTAATAATTGGGTTTTTAAAAAAAATCTGTTTTTCAAACCGGACATGAAGAAGAATACCATGAACAACCCATTCAATAACAATTTGTTAGTTATGTTGTAATCACCCTAAAACATGCCATGCTTTATTGCTTATTTTATTTACTAACTTATTCAACATAGACTTGATACAAAAGATGGAAATCGGTCATCTGGTGTCAGACCTTCAGTCAGTGAGGAAGAGCCTTAAAGTACAATACCACTCAATGGCTCCTAAAGTCAAATCCGTGTCAGCCGCATGCTCCTGCGGTCACGTCTGGCTCCACCAAGATGGCAATGGCCAAAGGTTAAACTCAAAGTAATCACAGTACCAAAATGGCAGTTCACAAATGAATGGATGAATTAGTCTTTTATGAACAATCCACGGTTTAAAAATCGGACCTCATGCTGCACTGTGAGGGGTCTTACAGATTCTTTTTGCTGTCAGAGGAGTTTCTCCCTGCTGGGTATCATACAGGATTTAGCTTGAGCTTTGGGTTTTGTTAGGGCTTTGCAGTCAAATTGTTCCTCAGACCCTAAGGCTATATGTTTTTTTTTCTACATTGTTCATATATGGTCAATTTACCACTGTGGTCCAGACTGAGATAGCGATAGACTTTATGGATAGTGGATAGATTGCCATCTTTGAGCAAAAATGTATGGTCCCCAGAGAATAACGTGCATTCCTATGAAAATGACACAAGAATTTTAAGGTTTCAGCAGGTCTTAAAAACTATTTGGTTGAATTCCATGAAATATGGGCCACGATGCCATAAGGTAAAACCGATAATCCCGGTTTAACCTTTAACCCAACTAAGGATATGCTCATCAAGCTCTGCTGTTCTTGTGTGCTAATTGGCTAATGATAGCTTTGTTAACAAGCTAAATTTAGACAAACATTGTCACTCTGAGCAGGTTGAGCATTTACGCTCCTAGCACTGCTGTCCGTAAGTGCAGCCTCCAAGAGCTCCGCATATGGCCCTGTCTGGTTCCTTCTTGTTTGATCAGCATTTTATTTGGAGTTGAAATCTTGTTATAGAGTCAGAACCAGTTATTTTTTTCTTCATTTTAGCAGGAATACCCAGGCTGCGTGTGGCCCCAGTGAACTATCATGCTAGCCTGTATCCAGAGACGGCAGAGCTTCTCATCGCAGCGTTTGGCCTGCACACCCAAAAGCCTTGATGTTCCACCACCACCGCTACTGCTGCCAGTACCGCCACCGCAGCCATGTACCCACAAAGGTGAGTGAGATCATTTGCCTGAGAAGACAAAAGGCAACTGCATGACCTCACACAATTTAACTGTGGAAGAGGACAGAGTTTTTCACGAGCACAGAAAATGTCTTCAGGATGTTATTCACACTACTCTTATCTTATAAAAAGAATCTTCTCCCTGATGTTGTCGCCTGCGGGTTCTTTTAAAGATGCATATGCATAGATTTAGCAGCTGCTGTAAAGCTTCTTGATTTAAAAAAAAAAACAAAACAAAAAAAACAACAAGCTTCCTGATAAGGATGGCTGTTAATTAGGTCGGTAATCAATGTGCTCCTGCAGTGAAAATGTATGCAAGTCAAAGTGGACTATGAAATTACAGGCTTAATCAACTCTCCCACACAGGGTTACTAACGATGCTCACATTCTGTGCTCCGTGTCAGCGCTGTTTGACCTTCATCTTGACTGATTATACTGCCATTGTTGAAAGGTTGGGTGGGCATATTCAGGCCTGGGATTTCTGATTAGATTTCTTTCAATTAAATGATTAAATTTAGCACGTCTGCAGATTTAGATCCCGTTTGATAGGGCTTTTTTTTTCTTTTTCAACATCTGTGTCATTTATGCCATGATCCACATTTCATAGCCTTTTCTTACTTGATGGCCTGTATTCACTGAATGAGATCATAGTGCTACGAATTAATTTGTTCTTTTTCAATGTCTCGACTGTCCAGAAAAAAAAAAGGAAAATAAAAACATCTGGTGATTCTGTTTATTGAATATTTTTACGTATTAATTGTTCATCTGGATGCGTACAGTCTTATGGATGCATTTTTTTCCCCGGAAGATTATTTTCTGTATTTGGAATGTTGCTGTTCTTTTGAGCCTGGGCTCCATTTTTTTTCTTTTTTTTTTTCTTTTAAAGGTTTATATCTACTGCACTGCCCAAACTTAGAGGATTATTTGGAATTAAAAACCATTGCTCAGATTGTTGCTTGACACAACCAAAAAATGGGAAAATATTGTTATTATTTTTGGGTTTGATAACCGTATAACTATCAGGTTTCTGAACCTAACACCTGCACTTTCACTCAAGTGTTTTTACTCATTCTGCATAATTGGACTTCCTCTCAGGTTGAAGTTGAGTGGAGCCATGCTGGGAGTTTACTGAGGTCATCGAAACTCATATACCATAGTTAAAAGGCCCATAAAAGCTGTTTTGATCTAACAGGTGCAACGATTCTAACAGGACATTCAGGGAGGTGTCTGTAAAGTACCCAAGTAGTTATGAGCTCTAAAGAGCCAAAAATGAGGGGAAAAAACTGTCTTGTTGTGATAGACTGCATAGTTAATTGTGCTTCCCATATGTAGCTGCTGCTAAACCATGCATATCCAACTATACAAAAATGTTGATGCTCCATCTACTCATCTCCCATTTCCCCAGGCAAAATACCTCTTTGTTATTAAATATTAATTGGGAATCAGTGGAGCACTTGTCTGCTAAATGTTGGAACAGAAGGGCTTAGTTTGCCTCAGGCAGAACCAGAGACGCATTTGTCATCCTGTTTACCTGCAGGGCCTGCACCCCTCCTCCACCTCGCTTGAGTTTTATGTACTGCGACTTTGCGTAGTGCAGCACCCTCCAGCTCTCCTCTGACATTTCAAGCACTGCCAGAGGGAGTGGACTCCTGATGGAAGCTCAGTCTGTGTGGTCCAGGCTTGTTCATTAAATGAGTCGTTGCTGGATCAAGTTAAATAGGGACTTTAACCACTGCTGGGCTTTTGAAAGCCGTTTCCATTTTTAGCTATCAATAAAGAGAAGGCACTGGACATGAGAGCTCTCTCAGCTGCATAAACCCATGTGAATAATTTCTGAGAAACTAGCGTTACGAAGATGAGAGTGAATGAGAGTTGTGCTCTTCTCTGCTATCGCAGCATGAAAGCAGGAGCTGGGAATGCTTTTTTCCCACGCTGCTGGCCTGCGCTCAGGCTGGCTTTGAGAGGGGAAACTTTGCCCAAGCTGGGCCAAGTGGCACAGAAACAAATGAGGAATGACACTGGTGCAAAGAAGTACTCACCAGAGCCTCCTCGAGCACACATAACTAAGTGTTCAACCCTGAGGTTACTCTGTTCTTTGAGGACCGTTCATATAGAGGCTACTGACACGGAAGGCAAGTGAGAATGGGGTGAATGAGTGTCTGTGCTTTTTAGTTTAGTGTGTTTACAGAGGAAGGTCATGAATAGAGAGGCTAGCGCGAGGGGAAACATGAGAGCACATGCTGTTAGCATGTCCAGTGTCCTACTGCAGTGTGAAACTTGGAGAATCAGCTGTTGGATCTGTTGCTTGGTTTAGGTCAGAATACAGCAAGTAGCAGCTGCAGTCGCTGTGAAGGAGTAGTTGGTTCAAGTGGTGGCAAATTCAAAGCTTACGTTACATGGCCCGCATGTATAAAGTGCTTTTCTTATCAGTCTTTGTTTTTTCCTCTACACTGGACACATATCGCTGCCATACACACACCTCTGAATGCAATGTGGAGGTCAACTTTGTGACCAAGGATGCTGTGACATGTGGCTTAAGAACCCAGAGATTAAACCACACACTATCTGATTGGTGGACAACCGCTGCACTTCCTGAGCTGCTTCTGCACATAATCTTATTCTGCTTATTAATGAGACAGCCACTTTCAGAGTTCCATGTCCACCCAAACCGCAGAAGTAATCCGCCTCTAAGTCCCTTTTTAAAAACATCAGTGAAAAAAACCGAATGGAATCTGGAGATACCTGAAATGACTCCTCCTTCAGCAATGTTATAACAACTCAATAAGCTGTTGACGTTGTGGCATTTGGTTTTTATTGTTTGGCCTTTTTGAATCCCTCTTCTGTCTCAAAACTGTGTGCATTGAAAGTTTCAGTGATTGGGAAAAAATCAAAGACACCAGGATGTAGTTTGCATATATAATCATGTAAATGACAGAGAAATAAGTGGCAGGATTTTATTTTCCCTTTTGTGGCTTGAATGTAGTGGGAGAACTTGGCAGCTGCTAGTTTAGTTGTTTCCTCTGGCTAAGCAGCAGATAGTCGATCGCAGAGGCTCGTCTCAAATGGATGAATGAAGGCAGGACCAATTAATTACATGGTTCTAATGACTGGGCTTATTGGGCCAACTCTGTGCATGGGAGACGTTGTCATGGTAACAGAGAATTAGGTTTAAAAGGCATTGTGTGTGTGTATGTGTGTGCTTAGCTTGGTCCTTAGTTATTAAGGTAGGCCAGAGTATTTTAAATATGAGGATTATTGGTGTGGTAAACAAGTATTTATGCCTGCTGAGAAGCGCTGTTCTGTAATTAACTGCCAGTCTTCAATGCCATGTTCCTGCTGAGGATTTGACACAAGTAAACAAGTTATCTCACCCAAGTGTTCAAGATAAGTCTTTAGCCTAACATCAAAGACCTGTGGGCTTTTTTCCCTGGCAGCTCTGCCGTTGTGTGTGGATATATTTTAGTCTTTATCTCATGTGGGAATCATATCTAGCAGTCATTGTAATTGTTTCCTTATGTTCTCCCCGTGGGTATGAAATGGTTGGAAGCCGCTGTTTTGGAAACCCAATGAGCTTGTCCAACTCCCGCTTCAGCCCTGCCTCTGGGGCTTGTTTTGCCCATAAATTAGTGATTAACTCAAACTGCTCCAAAACAATGAGGTCTCTGCTCTAATCTGTGGGGGAAATGGCTTCAAGTGTGACCACGGGAAAAAGATTAGCCAGTTTAAAGTGGCAGAAAGCATCGAGTGGGACTGTATGTGGGTGGAATGATGGTTATGCAGCGGTTATGTACCACTGCATGATTAAAAAAATGATTTACTACTCATTTTATATTTTCGTGGTAATGTATAGAAAATCTCCTACTTCAGATGACAAAGACAAACGCATCATGTCATAATTTAGGCTTATAGTGGTGAGTCTAGGTTTATAATTGGGCACATACCCCCAGCTCTTTATTTCCCTGCATGTCCCCTCCATGGGAAAAAGGATATCAGGATTAGGTGTTTCCTGTGAAAGAGTGCTAGTTTTGCTTGGTGCTGTAATGGTTCAGCAGGATGTGTAGAACCCCTCTGAACCGAGAAAACATCGAAGCGCAGGTCAATTTAAATTTAAGTCCTCTAGCTTCATCGCACATCACTGCCATGCTGCTCATTTTAAAGGAAAATAATAATACAGTCAGGGTTTTCGCTCTTGTGTGGTATCCCTCTATCAGCCCTGAGGGAAATGCGAAAAGGTTAGAGAATGTTTAAGCGCTGCGTGACGGCTTTGGCCAAGGCTGCTTGCGAAGGGAGGCTGCTGTTATGTTCTGTGCTGCTTCTGCTCGCTGTCAGGGCTGAGGAGGGATACATCGTGCAGGCTGCAGGTTCAGGGTGATTAAGTGCTTAAGGTCAGACTGCTAATTATCTCCCCGCCATTCCTTACCTCACTACATACAGCTGCCATTCTCCTGTTGTCATGTGAACAGCGTCATATTTCTTTTATTTTCTTATCTTCTTTTTACAACTGTGAATTGTGTTCATTGTGTGAATACACAGTTTCTCGGGAGAGGAACTTAGAAGACGTGTCTCGTGGAGGTTTAGAGTTGACCATCTATGGAGTCTATTGATTATTGCGCTCATGTCTTTGAATGTGCTAATAAATTAAATATACATGGCTGCAGTTCTTTTGAGCTATGGGGGCCATATCACAGAGGCATCTAATCTTAAGTCTTATAACAGGAGTGTAAAAGCCTTTTCCCAGTTTGGTATTGTATCTTATCTTATGTAGACGTCTTTTATATCCCAGGTCAGGAAATATGTTAACAAACATATCAACAGGCTCTCCAAAGCTGGTTGTAGTTGCTCAGCTAACTGCAAGATCAAGGCCTGAGGTAGCCCTTATCTACTAATGAGCCTTTAGTCATCAAAACACAGTTGATAGGGTTTACCGTAGGGCACTCGGTGAATAAGTTCCATCTGCTGACACTTCATTAGTTATGTAAGTAGACTGAACAAGTTGCAAAAAAATTACTCCGTAGCTTTACAGTTAGGAGAGATTAATTTTTCCTAAATCAGGTCCTACTGTAAGCTTGATTACCACATTTATTAACACTTAAGACGGGATCTGCATATATATATAAAGAGTTTCTTCTTCTTCTTCCTTATTATGTCAGTAATCTTGTGACCTTTTGTATTTGTCTTCAGTCTGTGCCAGAACCCTGGGGGATGGGGAGTTTCCTTGCTCAGATGTAGAGTCAGCATTGTATTACTTTCTTCTGTTATTAAAAAAAAAACAACAATTTTAAATCGATACTAAAGCAAAAGATAATCTTGTGACTGTCCAGATTGATATTTCGACTTTTTTTGGCATCCAAACCTCTGAGTTGGAGCAGCTAAGATCAGTTATTTGTGTTATATTTCTTTTGACTCTGAAATACAACCACTACTTTGACTTTTTCCAAAGCAAACTTAAAACCTGATCTTTAGAGTGTGCACCCGACCTCTTTGGATCACTTCAGGATCATCGGTGACAGGATACTTTTTACTTGTCATTTTCCCTGATGTGTGTGAGCCCTGATGTCGAGAGTTTGAGTGACACTGTGACTAATATGCAACTTTAGAGTGAAACTTGAGCTTTCACATAGCCAGATTGAAATGAATTAGACAAGAGTCGGATCTAGATTTGGGAGTCCAGTCCTGACTAAAAATGTTCGAACACGATGAAGAATTAACTTCAAGATATGCTTTCATTACAGCTACCACATGCTTTGTGAAAGCATGTAAACATCCCGTGCGGTGCTCAGTTTACAGCAGCATGGTGCTGCAGTTCACTGCCATTTAACACTACTGATTGCATTTAAACTCCTCAAGATTGAGACACTTACCTCTGGCTGTGATTTAGAGCAATTTTAATACTGATCACGCTGATCACAGATGTGACTTCAAATTAAACGGCAGTTGGGCTTTCTGACAGCATAACTTAAAGTGTTTCCTTTTTTCTTGTCTTTTTTTTTTTTAAATGCATATGTCATAGGGTGATGGTGCTTGGATGATAAATGTGTATACAGAGTGCCTATTTGCTAATGAGGTTTCCATAGTGCCACATTAAGGCAGCCACAGTGGGAAATGCAGCTGTGTTGTGTCTCCATAGCTCTGACAGGGCTGTAATCTGTGCACTAACAATATCAGACACCCCGTGAAGATGTGTTAGCATTCAAAGTGTTTGAAGTGTTTGTGGAGCAGCAAGCCATTCACACCACGCAGGGCTTAGCTTTCACATTTTACCCAACTGGAAGTGGCTAAAATGCCCCGATTTGATTAGTTTTTGTCAAATTGTCTGTCATTGGTAACTGCACATTACCCAAGACAGAAGAGGGAAAAAAAAAAAAAAAAAGCATCTGTCCTGGTGTATGATGCAAAGAGTCATTACATTTTTAAATGTGTCATTGCTTCTAGTCATCTAAGCTCCTTTCAGGTGGTTATGATCCTTTTCCTCTTATCTTTATGGTCATGAATAATACATTTTCAGCCAAAAGCCAGAAATTGTTATTGCAGCTGGCTTTTCCTGTTACCTCTTTCTTCACATGTAAGATTATGGGAAACCAGAGAGGAGCAAGCTCACATCTTGATTTTGTATACAGTACAAACACCTCTCCAACATCCCAGATGTCATTGTTTTTCTATAGCAGCACTACGCTGTGATAAATAATAAGCAGTGTTTTGCTTTGTTGTATTTCTCTGCAGAATTCATTCATGCTCCTGGCACCATGGTGCTTGTTCCTTCTGCTCCATTGGGAGATTGCTGGATGAATTGAGCACTCCAACTTACCCCTTTCCTCCATTTTAAACACCCAATTTATTTCTTTCACGAGGTGGATCTTGTAGATTGACTCATTTTCACAGTCGGGAGGCTCACTGTGGGCCTGAAATGAAATGTACTCCCAAATCAATTTCAAATGGGAACAACGAACGAGCTCTCCCCTGCATAGCTGAAATTGGTTTTGTTATTGAAAATGAAATGAAGTGTTTTGTTTTTTTTGGTGGGGGGGTTGTCCTTTATTGCAGATTACAGCCTTGTTCTTTTGCCTGCTGTGGTTTCCGCTGACTCACAGTGTGATGTAGGTTAATGTCAGTGGCTTTTGTTTTTTTTTTCTGTCAGAAATTCCAGAAAAATGTCACTCTGAAAAGTGGCAGTAATTTCTACCTGGTGATTTATTGTTTTTCCAAAAAAAAAGGCACCTATTCCACCTTTACTTGGTCGGCAGGAGTTAAGCAGCCATGAAATGGCCTGCATAACAGTGATTAAATCCAATCTGGTCCTGTCTGCTTTCCAGCGCACATTTCAGTCAACATTGCTCTTGATGTCTGCTCTTTCTCCATCAGCAAAAACTTGTGCTGTGCAGCGTGTGCTCCAGGGTTTTACTGTAGATTCGGTCGAAGTTTCTAAAAGCATTAAGTAAAGTGAAATTACATTAGCCGGACCTGGTGATGCTTGGGTGATTATGAATTTCAAGGATCAGACAAATTTCAGAAACATTTTAAAGTAATCTTCATTAAATATTGGCTTTAAAGACTTTTTTTTTTTTGTGGGTAATAGTTTATTTGGGTTTATTTGAATGTTTGTGTGTGCATGTGAGTGGCCTGCGTAATTACAGAGCCCAAAGTCCAACACCAAATAAAGTTATTCCCCTTCACAGGAGCCACTGCTTCTGACCTGCCTGGGGAGGCCTGGTTTACAGTCCAAGAGTGCCTGCACAGTGCTTTGTTAGGCACACATTTAAGCAAAGAATAAGCATATGCCTCTTACTCTTACCAATTTCAACCAATCAGAGCAGACTGGGCTTTCAGAAGCAGAGCCTTTAAGAAACTAAAGAAGCAAACGCAGAGCATTTCAGGCAGAAGGTGACGAGCCATTCTGCAGCAGTTTACAGTATTAAGGAAAAAAATGATTTATTTTGAAATATTAAAATGTAAACCTTAAGTCATAAACCTTTACATTATTAGAACTTGGGTATTTTAAGTGTGCTTATGATTAGGTTAATTTTTTTTTTTTAAATCTGGCAAAAAATTGTTAGTTTAAGGCTATTTTTGAAACTATTGACATGATCTCTTCTGCTTAATGCTTAAAAGCCTCAGTTGGACGCACTGTGCTAACACGTCCTCTCCTCTTGCTATATCTTTTTATTTCTAAGGGTGAACTAATTCTGGGTTATACTGAGTCTGAATTCATTTCATTAAGCACCGATAAAACTGTTCTGAAGTTGTTTACCCAAGTAAAAATATTTTATAAGACTGATTGATGTCTACCATTTTCTCCTAAAACAGGTATGAGATTGAACACCATAAACCGACTTTTCTTGACTATTCTGATCTCCTTTTCTCCCTGCTTTCTTCTCAGGAGAGCCGGCTTCCATGATTTCTCGGTATCCGTCTCCTGCAGAGTTGGACGCTTTTGCACAGAAAACCGCCAACAGCCCTCTGTCCATCAAAATCTTTCCATCTGACGTGCGTGTGCCACAACACAAACAGCTAAACAAGACGGTCAATGGTTTAGACACCACAGGCCAACGCTATAGCCCCTACTCACACTCTGGAGGTTACCAGGGCTTATTGGGCATTGTCAAAGCCTCTGTGTTGGTCAAAGGTGTGGTGAAAACCTCTGAGGGCAAGAGGACTAAACATGCAAACTCCCAGGCTTCTGTGGCACCATATAATAATCCTGTGAATAATGGGTACACAGTCAGACACGGGCATAAGGCCTATCATATAAGCTCATGTAAGCCCCCTGATGTACCCATTGAAACTCTTTGTTCTACTGCAGGAATTGCCTCAGGAGATCAGAGCCTGGCCCCCCAGTCTGAGCTGGCAGAGGTTCAAAGCCTGATGAGGCAGATGAGCAGGGTTCCTCACAGCCAGGCCCTGCAGCTGGGGGGAGAGGCTCGAGCCAGCCCCTCGCTGCAGGCTGTGGCTGCGGTGCCGCATTCAGATTCCGACTTTGTTCTCGGAGTGCCGCCCCAGAGCAGTCTGGCCTTTGCAGGGGCAGTGCTACCGGCTCAGAGTGCAGACACAGCCAAAGCTGGATACTTAGAGAGAGGAGACTACACAGTGTGGCAGCACAAAGCTCAAATGCAGCAGCAGCAGCAGCCCTATCAACAGGGAGCAGGGAGGATGTACAGTGTAAGTCACAGCGCTCACGGGCACAGAGCAGCAGAAGCTGGGGTTGGCCCGTCTCCTGAAACCTGCCTCCCTTTGCCATGCTCTTCGCATCTGTCATATAGGGGGCACCCGGGAAACGTGGGCACTGGACAGGAGCGAGTCAGCAGCTCCTCTCTGAACCGCGCCGCCATGCAGGTGGAGCAGACGGTCGGACAGTACTTTGCGCCTCTCTGGGACAACCCTAACAGTGACTGTTATTCCTCTCAGGTGTTGGCACCGGGTACATGTGCAGCCAGACCTAGAGATCATCCCCATTTCCACCCAAGCTGCCATCAACACAACCAACCACAGCTCCACCTTCCTCCTCCTCATCCTCTTCCCCCTCATACCCAGGCCTACAGCACAGACCAAAGCCTCTGCTGTGGGCTGTCTAGTTTTAGCCTGTGCCATGCTGCAGTACTCAGCAGCAGCCTGCAGTCTCTGGAGTGCCTCATCAGTGAGATCCACCCTCCTTGCATCAAAGAACGCATGCTGGGCCGTGGATACGAAGCCATGGGGATGCTTCAGCAGCTGGAGCACCAGCAGCAAACCCACATCCAGCTCCCTGTCTACAGATAAGACAAGGGGCTGCCACGCAGGGGGGCACAGAAGACACTAAACTTTTTATAGACACTGGAAGTGTCAGCTTTGACATCTGTGAGAAAGACATGCCTTTTTAGTTTGTGCATGTTTGTAGGTTTTGTGTTTATATGCCTGAAATAGGTAAATGATAATCATGACTAGAGATACAGGTTTATGATACGGACCCTTCGCGTTTTTGCTAAATAAATGGCCGTTAAACACGGCTGCTGTTGTTGATTTAACACTGAAGCTGAGCACCCGATCACGCTTGTATTTTGATATTTTACTTTTTTTTTTCGTAGGCTTTTACAAAAATGGAAGTGAGTAACAGAATTGACTGGGGCTGTCCATGGGAACACATGCCCTTAAATCAGAGAAAGAGCTTCGGTAACAGTTTTTTGTGCATCTGTATATTTTTACTCAAAACTGTCGATGAGTGGGAAAGTTTTTTTTTTTTTTTGTTTTGTTTTTTTTTTTGACTGCCTGAACTTTTGGTTGTCAACTGCTTTGTGAACTTTTGTTGTTCCCACTTCTTACCCGACTCCTGCCATATCTGAGAAACGTCGCCTCCCAGCTTGTTCTTTATGATTGTTATCACAGTTTTAGACCAAGTGATGTAATTTAACATATTAACCTATTTCATGTAATCATGCTCGGCTCAGCTTGCTCGGATTGATGCATATCCAAATCAGCACTGTGGCATTCAGGCCATGCAAGTTGTGCCCTGTGGTTGTGTTTTTAACTTTTTTTTTTTTTTCTTTTTTTAAATATCTATGGTTGCGTGGACATTTTTTTTCTTGAATGAAATGCAGTTATTCTCCTGAAGGTGACTGTTTGGGGGGGAAAAAAAGAACAATGTGTTGTGGAGTGCTATGTTGGAGAGCAGGCCGCCTGAATCATTTAGTGTCTTCTTTGTAGGGCTATATTATCTCTGATGGTTTGAGACGTATGATTGAGTAGTTCTGTGTGTCTGCGGTGGTTCTGTAATACTATTTATTTATGTCAGCCTGGTGAGATATATGGCAAACTGTTTCTATAATTATAAAGTGCAATTATTATATATGAACATGTGAGCTCTCTTCATGAATTATGTTGAAATAACTGCTTTTTGCAACGTATGACCCTAATCCTTCATCCCTGTTTTTTTTGTCTCTCCTTTTATTAAGGATTGTCAAGTAAATTAAATTTTCTAAACCCAGCAAATACTGCGTTATTACACATTTAGATTTATTATGTGGCACACATGCAGCCTTATTATATTTGTGTATGATAAACTAGATGTTGAAAGCTGAGACATTTTTTTTCCCCCCTTATTTATTTTTTTATTTTATTTTTATTGCTGAGGGATTTAAAGCTTAACCACCAGGGAAGTCTTGTTTTTTTTTTTTTCCTCATAATTTTGCATACATGCGTCCTTTCACTGAATGATTTCAGCTCTGTAATATGATGGCAGTCAATCCTTGGCTGAAACACACCGGGCTTGTTCCTTTATAAATGATGCAGGCTGAAAGTGCTAATTTTCTTATCACTCTGAATTGTGTTAGACCAGATGGATGGGCAATGCTCGAGGCAGAAGCCATTGAATACTTCAAAGTACACATGTAAATGAAACCCCCTCCCCCCGACACACTTTAAGATATTACATTTTAATAGAAAAAAAAAAAATGCTCAGCAATATTGGTGTTCACATTATTTAGAAATGGGGCGCTTTTGAATTGCAAATCTTCAATGATGTGTCTGGCTGCTCCCTTCATTTGTCCTCCTCAATTGGATGCTATAGCAGCGATATAACTTAGATCACCATGTACATAAAATGTGCAGCCAGTTTATGTAGCCTATTATAAAACAAATTAGGAAGATGATGCAAATAATGGCATAAGAAAGCCCGGTTTCGGAGTGAAATGGCGATACCGATTGATAACCTAATTTCAGATAAGAAATGTGCGAGTTAAAGGTCAGTTGATCTGTCATTGAGGTGTTGTTGTAAGTGAGCTGCAGTCTTTAGTCGGTTATATTCCTGCTACGCTTGGTGTTTTTCCATCCTATCAGGCATGACTGCTGATAAACCTACAGGATTACAGACGTGTTCCTCTTGCTCAGAGACGATTAGCTCAGGCTCCTCTGGGAGAGGAACCAGAGCCACTCCGGCCGCTGGGACACACTTCAGATAAGTAAGAGTGGGCAGGGGAGGAGGATGGCTGATGTGGAGCATTAGGATGCATGTGGAAGACAGACTTCCCTTTGATCTACCTCTTCTAAATCAGCAATTCGCCTTAAATGTTTTAGTAGAGAGTAGCTCATCCATCAAGAGATTTTCACAGACTTGCACTTATTAAAGAATTATAAAACAAAAAAGCTTTTAAAGTTGTCCAGACCTGGACCTACACTTATACACCAGATAAATTTAAACAATCACTAGACATGATTTTAAAATATCCTTGAAGCGACAGCACTTTGAACGTCTAAGACAAAAACAAGCAAATGTCGCCACCTGGTGTAAGATTATGGAACTGGATTTGACTTTATTTCTTTGCCTCGGGGCAAATTTGAACACACACGATTCACCCGAAACAGACACACTTAAGCATAAAGCATTGATTCGTAAAAATATGGCTCTAATTAATACATTAATAAATGTGGAAGTGACTGTCTTTTTGAAATGAACAAAAATGCTCACACATGATCATGCTTGTGGGTGGGTCATATGTTAAAAAAGACAAATGGGAACAGAATCGGCCACGATGAACACTACAAACAAAGTAAACAACAACATCCCACCTTCATACTAAACACAACAGGTAAAACCCACCTGAGAGCAGAAAGACACTCCAAAACAGAACTGTAAATACACGAATTTGGAGCTTTCCTTTAAAAAAAAAAACAACTCTGCTTTCATTCAGCCTCACCAAGGCACAATGTGGATTAAAGATACTTTTTTTTTTAAAAAGATAAGAGCAGTTATATAGCAAAAAACTCCATGGGCATGGTTACAGGGGTGGTAACCGCAGGGCTCAGGAAGCAGAGAAGAGCCAAATGTGAGAAAATAACAGGAATTTTTCCCTGTAATAACAGGTTTACTTCTTCAGGTGTACTCCTTCAACTGGAAAATGTCATAAATAAAGTCCACACTCCCACAAATACATAATCCTGGCTAAGAGTGCGAGCCTGTTACTTTACAACTCTGCACGTACTTGCAATCAAAAACAACAAAGTAACTTCAGATAGAATTCTTCGATGACTTTAAGGCATTAGCATATTTTAAAGACCTGAAATACAAATGTAATATTTAGTAAGGCATAATCAAAGTAATAAATACCACACAGAGGGCAAAAAATTAATAATTAAAATAATCATATTATAAACACCTTTTTAAAAAAACTGGACCAACTAAGAGGAATGACTCCTGCATCTCCAGACCAGTCTCATCAAACAGTGTAGTCCAGCTCTGCATTTAGATTTGTGTACATCTCATAGATGGCATCTATTGTAGCAGTGTAATTTATTAGGAAGTGCCGCACATTCGCCAGACAGTCCTCCTCTTTAACTTCCTCCCCTTTAGACAGAGCCTTGAGGAAGTTCGATCTGTAGGGCGCTGCAAGTAAAGCTGCCTGCAAGAGATGACAAACGCGAATTAAAAGTCATTTTTAAGTGCATGTGGTTGGGTTGACTGAAATGTAGCGTGTAGGGTAAGGAATGTTTTTGCTAAAAATATGTTCAATATCATAAAACTTTACGTTGTGACACATTAACAAAAAGGCCTTTGGTGCAATAGTGTTGGGGGAGCGTTTGGCTGCTTCAGGCACATGTAACCTTGGTCAGGTGAACGAGGTCAAGGAAAGAGATTAGAATAACACTTTAACAGGGTAAAGTGAAAAAGAATCTTATGCCAGGCTGGATTTAGGCCAGCGTTGGTTCTTCAAGCACAACAACGAGCTCATGCACACAGCCACGTTGGTCCGAAGCTTTTGGAGGGGCAGGAAAACAAGGTTCCAGGATGACCCCTCCTAAAACCAAGATCTTAATGCTGCTGAGAGTCTGTCACGACAGCTCAACGGCTCAAAAACTGTAATTCAAATGAACTGGAACAACTTGCTAAAAAGGAATAAGCTGAGGCCCATAAGGAACTACAGGGTTTTGGTCAGTTGTGAATAAGAGTTGGCAACACAGAATTCTGGCCTTTTCTTTCTTCAACTAAAACATTCTCAAGCTTTTTTACAGTTAGTCTTTATTCTTTTGGAGGTAATCCTAAACACAGCCCTTAATTCAACGTGTACACATGCCAAGTGTAATGCGATAGCACAGAAAAGAAGCTACGGGTTGACACTTTCACACGAATGCTAAAATCTCCAGCTTCTTATGGGCTGGAAACGCAATGCTTCGTCCACGTCTACGTTTTTCTTACATTGAAAACCTTCTGGACAATCCAACCATGGTATTTCTTCAGCGCCTGTTCGTAGGCCTTGGTGACGTTTACCCGAATCAGGTTGGGGTTGTTCTCATCTCTCTCTCCATCTGCTAAACTCTGTAGCAGGACCTGTATGAAACGGAGACCCCTGCGGGAAAGAGTCAGTCCTCATAAAATACCCCTCCATGTCTGCTTCTTATCAGCGGCTGAGAGTTCAACGTACAGCATGACACAACAGCTCACCTCTTCAGCCACATCAGTGCTAACGTTGCTCCAACTTTGGGCCATTCTGCTCCGTGGGCCTCTCGCTCTGCCTCCAGAATGTCCTGCAAGGTGACGTACTTTGCTGGATCCTTGAGATAAACTGCTCTTATTTTCTGAAAAGGGCAAATTTGGTTTGAGTTGGCCAACACAGAGCTTCTCCATTAAGCCCCAGCTGGCATTTACATCCATAACAGTTGTATGAAAATACACCAGTGCTCCAGCAGAGGCATACAAATGCAGAGACAGATCTGTATCTTACCGTTATATTGCCATTAATGTCTGATTTGATGATTGAAAATACTTTTGATCCCAAGCAGTCTGCAAGAGAAACAGACATCTGAGAGCACAGCAATAAAATATAAATGACTTGATGGCACAGGTCCCTCCCTTAGAGGGGAGGATGAATGCGAATCGGCCTTTACAAAAAAAAAAAAAGAAGAAAAGGGGGGAAATGCAGTGAATGCATAGCCTAAGTAAGGTCACAAAGAGGTCAATGTGAGCTCTGTTCAGTGCGTAAACAAAGAGTTTCTATATGGGTAAAACGGCCGCAGCTGGATCAGATCCTCCCCGTGACCCAGCAGCCCCGTTTCTGCTCGGTGTGAAACAAACACGCACCATCTGAAAGGCACTTTCACGCAACTGCCAAGTCATACAATAACCATGTCAAGAGAAACAGGTCCGCTTAGTATGAGCCATTGCAGCGCAGCGGCGCCGTCTCATGAAGTCACCTGATGCGTGTTCTGTAGAGTTCAGGTGGAGCGATACTCACCAAAAAATGAGGGAAGGTGAGACACACTGTCCAGGAATGTCTTCGTGTTCACAGACTTGTCGAGGGGAACTTCTTCAAACTGATTATCCAATAAAAGAGACATGGTTCCGTGTCGAAAGCGCCCGACTAGAGCAGCAGTAGCAGGCAGTAGCTCCCGGCTGAAAAGAACCCGGAACTGTGGTCTTGGCAGATGGGTGGGGAAGCGCCAGCAGCCCCTATCACTTTCGTTCGTTTCGAAACAGGTGGGAAACAATACGCGAGCGTGTGGAAAACGCACACAAAAGGCACAAATGAAGACAACGGCCAAGTTGAGGTATTAATGATGGTGTATTTTTTTTTCTTTTCCTAAAGCAGGGATTGTTTTCAACCACAGAGGCAGCGGTGAGCTGTGACTTACAGAGAATTCAGTGTCAGGTTTGACACCAGGGTGGAAGAAACTGAATTAGCGCACTTTTATTGAATCTCTACAGTTTAATCGTAACTGTAGCTTAGATCGTAACTCGTTACATGTCCTCTGGGTTACATAAAGAGATTACATATATAAAAAAAAAAACAAGTAACCATAATCAACCCAGATTACATTTGAAATTAAAAGAGTCCCAGATGCGTTGTAGGAGCTTGGCTGATCTGAGTCAAAGGTAAGAAATCAAAGGTTCGATATATACCCTGTCAGGTTATTTCTATTGTGCTTATTTTTCTTTGCAGATTTTCATTTAAAATGGAGGGTGAATATCTACTGTAAGTGTAAAAACAGCAGCAACAAAAAGAAGAACTAAAGGTTTTTAAGGGTGATTTTGATACGAGCCACAGTGTCTGCACGCTGCGTTTTAATTGCATTGGAAATTATGCCATGTCCACATTTCATGTCATTTTTACATGGTGAGTTTTGTGCACGTCTAACCCAACTTTCCCTCAACATCAGTTAACACTTTTGAGCCCAAATCATCTCAGCGGAAATTAAAATAATCGAATCCTTTCACCTTCTTAGGAAGTCACCCAGAAAAGTATTCTTATAGAGAGAATACTTTTTTCCATTTGATAAATATACAGCAAATTGGAAGCATTGTTCAAAAGATAAATGATTGATACATGTTTATGACGACACAGTGGTTCTGTTTCTTTAAGATGATCAGAAGTGACAAAGTCTTCTCTTCTCTTTTTACCAGTTTAATTTCAACCTGAGTAATGTCGACTCAACTGCAGCCGTGCGACTAATTCTCCTTTCCACCTCTGGTTCAAACCCGTCCGGCTCACAACAATGATCTACAACACCGAGGGCACAGCTACTTTGTCACTGGCTGTAGACCAAAGCGGTACATATTTGACCACAGGAAGCATGTAAAAACACTGGAGTTACAGCACCACAACAGAAACACGAGAGATCACAAGTTGCCCGTAACTAAGTGCCAGCTGAGACGTCCCAAACCCCAGGACAACCGTTAGCCTGTGAGGAGCACTGTGTTAAACAAAAGCTTACGAAAATATACACTGATATTTTCTTAGAGGTAAGACATACAGTTTATAAATAGAATAGCATTTGGATTATTCTGATAAAGAATTGCATGGATACATACATTTTACATATTTGCATAATGCTATTAGAATTGATTCAAAGTGAATTTCACACAGGCCAGATTTAGGCCGTCTTTGTGAGCAACTTCGCCCACTCACGCATCCGTACACGCTCGCAAAACACACACACACACACACACACACATATTGTAACTATGGCTGTAACATCATAACTCCAACAACTACTGATACTTTATCTATAACCAAATCTTCAAATTTGCGGAAAGACAGGACCGCAAAAGTCACCTGCTGGATGGAATGAAAATACACTCTTGTTGGCCTATCACGGCACTTATCACACTGAAGCGGTTTGTGTTATCACAGTTGGCTCGCTTAATGAAAATGTGGACATTAACCAAGCTGCATCACGACGATTCAAGATACAATACTGTCATTGCCTTTAAAAAAAAAAAAAAACAACCAAAAAACAACAATTCAAACTGAAAATAAACCAAAGTCAGAGTAGAGGCTAATCTGTTGTGATAGTCTTGAGGTTTTTGGCACCGACAGCTCAGCCATGCCAAGACGCAGACCTCAAGGAGCCCAACTGATGACCTATGGTGTCCACTACAGTACTGAGGAGAAAAAAATGCTCAGTTAAAGTGCTCGTTGTTCTAACTGTGTTATACACACACAACATTGCACTTCAGGAAATCGAGTGGTTTGGGTTTGGAAGGTAAGAGATAGTGACAGGTTTTCAACAAGTTTCTGTTCATATCTACATTACAGAGGAGTAAAAAAAACAACAACAACAACACGAAATTAAGATTTTCCCAACACAAGGAATGCATGTAAAACGCTTTACAATGATTACTATCAGAAAACAAACAAATCAAACACCGATTAAGATGAAAACTTAGCAACAGAATTAATAAACAGTATAGATGGTGCGTACGAAATGTCTTTGGGTTTCAGTTAGTTGTTGTTTTCTTTGGTTGTCACAGTAACCAGTTGCTTGGCAGCTTTGGCAATGTCATAGGCGCACTGAATGACCTGCTGAGTGACCAGCTGAATGTCCGGCGGGCAAGGAATGTGCTCTGCGGCCTTCTGGCACTCTCCATGGAGCCGGCTGGCACTTGAGGTCAGCAGATAGAGAGAGCTTCGTACCGTTTCGGAGGACGGTCTCTGTTGGACGGAAGAGGAGGGATGGAGAAAGTTTGATAAGGCCGGAACAAGACAGTATCCATAAAAAAAATTTTTTTAAAAATCATTGGTCTGTAGGCACACTGGCATTGGATGTCTTTGCGAGTGAAAATATAACAAAGCAGTCCAGTAAATGCTAAACACAACCACGTAATCCAATGGAGTGGGACCTACCCATATGGAACAGCCATTCTAGATTCCCTTAGGCTGTTTTCAGACAAACAAATCTGCTAATTACTTGAGGGATGGAAACCAAGCTGCTTACCTTGGGAAACAGGGCGGCCATCTCTGTCACAGCCATGCAGATCTTTTCAGAGCAAGGCAGGAAGCTGTGGGAGATGGAAACAACATCCTGAATGGGAAGTCAACATCTCCCTTTGTGGTGTATGGAAACAGTTCAATTCATTCCATTTGTTTTCTTTATATGACACCATTTTCCCTTTTAATGAAGCTAAAAAATCAAATAAAAAGCTCTGTGAAGTAATATTGCCGGTGACACCAGTACAAAGTACAAAGCCTGAACAATCAAATTTACATTTACAGTTGAATTCATCTGCCTTTGTACTGCCTGCCTTATTTCATAATTAACTTTTCAGTCTAGCAAGCCGTGATCATTCAAGGGGAGATTCATCTTCCTTTTACCTAACCTACTATACGTGGATCACATTTCCTTGATGGTGTCACTAAACATGCAGGAAGGTGGCGCGGCATACAAGAGCCGCTCAGCTTGAGTGAAAAGGCATTCAGTTGTTAGACAACACAGCTGTTGATGTTACTAAATAAACAGCACCTATTACTCAAAGAGATCTTGAAACAAGGAAAAATGAATAAATGCTCAGGCTGTTAGTCTGAAGCAGTTTCATCTGACTTAAGTGACCTTACGGGGCAATAATCAAGCTGTGAAAGCCCGCATTGTGCCAGCAGCACCTCGGTGTCAGTTCACAGCATCCTATTAATACTTTAGTGTTATCAACCTTCTCGGCCACGGCCATGTTTATCCTAAAACAAATGCCTTGGATCTCGTACAACAATTTGGTTTGTAGAAACTAAGTACTTTAAGGTACAAATACTTAAAGGAGGTTTATAAAAACTACTTGGGCTGCTGCAGCATCACGTGAAATGTCTTAAAAAAAAAGACGCGGCAGGATTCAGAAGCATCTCCAATGTCAATTAATTCATTTAGTGATCATCATTGCATTAAAACAAAGGGAAACCATTTCTCACATCATGAGAACAGCAATGGAAAAATCAGGCACGGATGTGAGACTGTAAAAACACTATAAATCAAGACATGTATGAAAACATGTAACCACTTAATCACTGTGGGATTGGAAGGTCCGAGGGGAAATGTAATGTGGCGTTTGTTTCCCGTCAGCTGCATTAATAGACTCAAGAACAACCCCCAGAAGGCCCATGGTTTCTAGGACACAGGGACAGACACGGGTGATTCCTAGTTTTCAACTAGATGAGACAGACTGCATCCACCTTGGAACTTTGCGTTTACTAGCTAGCTGACTAGTATGAAAGCAGGCAGCATACTGTGCCCAGAGGATAACTAGTGAAAACCACTGACCTAGAAGCAGCAGAGCCACGCGTGCTCATTAAAAGGCCAGGCGATGGCTTTAATAGAAATAAATTTATCATACAGTTGAACCAAAACAGCGGCTGTTAATTGTGAAGGACGAACCACACGCTGTACCTTTCATGTTTGGTCTCCTGGGCAGCTCTGAGAAGCTCCTGTATGTTCTTGGTGATCTGCTCCGTCTTACAGATGACATCCTCAGTGCAAGGCAGAGTGGCATCTTCTTCACCTTCCTCCTCTGGTTCCACGGCTTCAGAGGCTGTAAAACGGCTTCTGCACAATGGAAAAAAAAAAAAAAAACGAGTATTGTTTTACTTACAGTAGTGTGTGGATATATCTACAGTTCAAGTGCAAGAACAAGTCGATGATAAGAGATTAATCAAGTGTCCATCCAAATGCTTTAGCAGGCAACTGTATATTATCTTTGGGCCGGCAGGTGCTAGTCGATCACACTTTCTTAACACTTGTACGATACATCCTCTCAGCATCAACACTGCGATGTAGACGTGGAATAGTCACAGTGCGAGGCCTCAGCTGTCAGGTGAGGTAAATTAATTCAAACTCGTCAAGCTACTACAACTTTGCTGCAAGATACAAATGAAAAACTGTATTTTCACTGTATGTTTAAGTCTGAAACTCACAGAGAGTTGATGCGGCGCTTCATTTCTTGTGTGTATGACATGCAACCCCTTGCACAGCAGAAATCAGCAAAACAGCCGAAAAACAAGCTGATGCAATATTTGGATGCCAAAGGGAAGCCGACTGGGGGAATTGAGCGCATTTATTCATACAAGCAAGAGCAGGAGCCTTCTGTTTGATGAGATAAATATCTCTAACTGAAAGAAACCAAACAGCTGCGAAGAACTCCCTCTACATATTTGATCTAGAAAAATCATTTCCGATGTATCACTTTGAAGAGCAGATCAACCTTTTTTTAATGTAATTCTAAACCCTTGCCCCAAAAAACGTAGGACGTTAACTCAAACGCTCTTACTTACCCAGTTTCCTCCAGTTCAGAGTGGTTTGGTGTAGTGTCGTAGTCATTCTCCAGCATTGTACTCTGTCCTCCCAGACTACAGCCCTAAAGGGATATCAGTGGATCGGCACGTATCAAACACTGCATGTACCCTGCATATGATCACCACACACTTATCAGAGAAAATGTAGGAGCATTTAAAGTAGAATCATGCATTTCTGACTCGGACTCGTTTCCTTTCAAATTAAATGCAGAAGAAAAAGTAGGCCGTGGTATAAAACGCTTGGAGTGCAATGGATGTGATTAGTAGATGCAAAGAAAATCCTAATGGAAACTGAGGATTCTGTCATCAGTGACCACCACTAATAAGCAGCACATTGGAAGGAGCCATTCTACTTTTCACGGGGATGGGACACTGCTGCAGCCTGGTCAGTTCAAACAGCTTTGGTGCAACATTTCATCATCACTTCTTATGTTTGCTCGAGAGAGAGAGAGAGAGAAGCTGGTGTCGTTCAGATGACTGAACTGGAGCGGGGGCACTGCGGTGCATGCATGCAGGCAGGCAATACTGATAAAAAAGCAGCTCAAAGACACAGGTCAGGAGAGAGAAGGCTGTGGGGTCAAGCAGGAGGACAGTTTTCGCCGTCCCGTGGCTTCCTCTGAGCCAAGGGGACTTTCAGTACTTAACCCTTCGAGATCTCTCATCCGACGACCAGGACAGGGGGGAGGGGAAGGTAGGGAGGGAGGAGGCAGCTGTCCCCAAAGGACCCCTACCAATCTAGAAAGGGGTCAAACCGAGTTGAGCATACTCTACGGAGGTGCAGTAAATGACTGAATGAATAAATAAATTTTAAAAAAATCAACACCAGCCCCAAGCCAGGCACCTTCATTCTGAACAATCATGAGCATGAACATTGATGGCTCTGTGCTTACATTGGTAGGGAAGGGTTGTAAAATGACTCCGTCGTCATGGCGAGCCGTTTCGACTCTGTGAGAGAACTGCCTGGGAGCGGAGCCCGTCTCATACATGGACATGGCGCGGCCCCCACGGGCTGGATGTCGCCCAAAGGGCCCCTGGGGGTGCTGCTGTCCGCTGGGGGTTTGCCATCGCAGTGTTGTGTTTTCAGTCTGCAGGCAGCTCAGCTGTGGACAGAAAAACATCTTTCAGTTCAGCCCAAGCTCACATAACAGAGAAGATTAAAGATAAGCCTCCAGGTGAGAGGCAGTTCCGCTGGTGGAGTTCACCTTCATCTCAGTTTTGTTTCTGGCATCTCCTCGTGACCTTTCTCAAGGTTTCAAACGGTTTGTTTCCTTGACGAAAGAAACGCTGACACTGTTTGTTGACAGAAACACTTGAAGCACAACCCCCCTGCCCTTATTTATAGAAAAAGCACTGAAGGGGTCAAATAGTAATAAATAGTAATAATAAAAAGTCAGAAACATGGCTTTCCCACTTTCTTTTAAGGGATAAATGCGGTGTTGTTAACCGTTTGGTCCCTTTATTTAAAGCTGGCTGACGTCTCAGGGTTAAAGCTTTGGTTGGTACCAGAGGGGTGATGACAGTAAGACAACTTTGGTCAGAAAAGGCAGTTATGGAGTAAATAAACCAGCAGGAGGAGACAGTACACTGTGTTAATAATTAGCCAAGCATGGAGAGAAAGACACTAGGTTTTGGAGAAATGTGAGGAAAACTCCTGAAATGTTGCCTGTACAAAAGACCCACAATGTCTTTTTTCCAATATACTACTATATTTTCTAAGCGTGCACATTTAGTCTAACAGTTGTTAGCAAAGATTTATCACATACAGTACATCTGCTGAATACGTTATAGATTCTGGACAAAGACCCTCCCATAATGGACTAAAAACTGTTGGAAATAATGATACCACGATCTCCCTGTGTGGTGACGTTTTGTCGAAGCTAAACCTCGGATGAAGAAAAATCCAGAAACACCCCCTTCAAGTGCAAACTCAAGCAGCAGATGCAGTTTATAACATCTAATGTACTACCACAGCACTACCACAGTCCTCCAGCACAGTGTGCTTTAAGCACAAACCCAAGCATGTTTAACATGTTTTTCTATTGCTGATCATTGCCAAATGAAATCAAACTACTCTTTCCTTTTTTGTTCTCACACAACAGGAAAGAAAAGAGCAGATAAATATTCAGATTTCATTTGTCGCCCCAATTACAAACGATGGTTCAGATGTGATATTTTGGTCATGTGGTGTTCCATATATCACAGGCTTAGCTTTTAGCACAAATGTCATCATTATCATTTAATGTATGTATTTTTTTCCTCTGGACACATCTTGGGGTACGAGTGTTTTTTGGCGTTTTCATGACGAAACGTGAAGAAATTTCTAGATTTAGACTATTCAAGAAGGAGCATTTGCACTCTAAACATCACCATACGAGGAAGGATTATTTCTTATGTCTTCATGTTTTAAGTCATCAATTAGTGTATATTGCTACATCGTCAGATGCATCATTGCCTGGTACAGGCATCTGAGGGCAAACCAGACATAATTAACCAAATCAAATGAGTAAAGGCTTTGCTAGGGACACTATGGAGTCAAACAGCTAAAGTGTCGTTGTATTGCCATAAAATCAACTGTATTACAGACTCTACCCCCCACAAGCAAAGTAGAAAGTAGAGAGAATGGCAAAAACAAACCACAAAAAGAAAGAGAGGGGGGAAAAAAAAGCACCAACAGCAGGATTTTTGTATTTTTCTGAATTACCCCGATTATGTTTCCAGACAGAGACGGCGCTGTTGAATTGAGTCACCAACACTGGGGTCTTGGCAGACATCTTTACAAAAGGGAGACTTTCTCCAGCAAATAAAACAGTAAAAACATCCATCTTTGACAAACAATGGGGCTATTTGGGAAATATAAAGAACAAGTAAGCGCCTGGGGGAGGTGATTTGCCTGCAACTAAGTTAGAGATTAAATAGTCGTGGTTGTTTTTCATAACATAGTTCTGGATGTGTCACGGATCCAATTCAGTAGCTATTCTGTCATGATGAATACTTGCATTTGTAGGCCCAGTGATCCCCTCAAACTCCAGCACAAATCGCTGCCACATTAAGCTGTGAGCAACAGATGATTATGCAGCCTCATGATAATGAATCAGTATGCCATCTGTGGTGTCTGTGTTTGTGAACTGGTGCTTCCGCCCTTTGACATGGGAACCGACTCGAATGGTCACTATAAATCAGTGAAAAGAGTTGGTAAATTCTCAGTGCCTACGTCAGCATTAGCATACCAAAGGGGACTTTTTCAGTAATGCTGGCACATGTACACTTCAGGAAATAAAATGGGGACTTTACAACAGCAAGAGAAGCAGCTTTTGTGCTGGCTGAGCAACATGTTAAAAAAGGGAAAAAAAATAATCATCTGGATGTCCTTGTAGGTCTTCGTTTGACACGATCCCGAATTTCCTGGTCGGCCCGGCAACTTATCCATAAAGTTTATTCAGTGCAACTTAGATAAGATAAGGAACTTCAACAGCATTCGTTTCCAACCGTACCAGTTTTGAGCTTGTTGTTTGGTTCATATTTAGTACAACAGAAGATACAAAAATGCTTAAGAAAAATGATCTTTCTGTTATTTTACTTTGAGTGCTTTCACCTGGCTGGTATACAGTCAGATGAAGTCAAGACCAAAGTGACCTCTAATCATGATCATCTTGAAATAAACCCATAATTCCATTTAACTGAAGCGGTATAAACAGGGCGCAGTGCACATTATTGCGTGTAATGAAACCAACCTTGCTCTGCATCAATCGTAGCTCCTCACTAAGATGACAGTTGACTTTGAGAAGCTGCTGGATTTTGGCTTCTGATGCAGTCAGGGCACTCTTCACCTCCATGAACTCCTGAACTGTGATTGGTCCATCAGACAGGTCAGAAGACTCTGAGCTCTGAAGAAAAAAATAAATAAATAGATGAGCAGAAAAGTATTAACGGGACCAATCTGAAAAGTCGAGAGGGATGTTGAATCTTGAAGGAAGAACAGGTTCCGCTAAAATGTTTTTACCTTGGTCCTTCCATCATTGCAGCTGTCCCCGCACGTGGCCTCTTGCGCTGGATCTTCATCCGATGCCACGCTGTCATAATCTGGCTGGTCGTTGTCCTGGCTCTCGCTGTTACGATGATTGTCTATTCCCTGAAGGATCAGCTCCACGTTCTCTGATGGTGGACCACAAGATCCAAAGAGCAGAGATCAAACATGAGCGTAGCTACAGGCATGATGTTTGCATCAAAAACGTTACCAAACCACAAATACTTTTCTTTTAATGGATCCAAAGCTCAGGCGTTACCATTCTTGTTGCCACAAACAATCCTAATTGAGTACGCACATGAAAGAAGACTTTGCTATAAGCTGGAGGAAGCCCGGTTTCTCACTATCAAACCCAAATTCACACGTTTAACTGTGGCATGAGGCTGCTCCCATATAGTCAATATTTGCATTGCACAAATACTGACTTTCTGTGTCCCATTTGCAGCAACCAGCCTAGAGCTGCTTTTTTAAAAATATGCCAATTATAACAACTTTGACTCTTTAGTTAAATAACTAAAACTAAAATACACAAACAAATAATTCGACACAAACATCTCATCGTACCTTTCGGGCTGTCGCAGGAATTCCCCCACTGCCTCCGTTTAGCGTCCGTTAAAATATCAATGACCAGGGTGGCAAACTCATGTGCGCTAAACCTTGCCAATTTTTGACGACCCTGCGAAAGCAAATGTGCAAAAGCACGCAGGATCAGCCATCGAACCCGAACTACTGACACAATGAACTGACGTCTGACCCGGGAGGCGCCGCCACTTGCCTGGTTTCTGGTAGATGAGTACTCGGGATTGACTGGCAGAAAAGGCACAACAGTGGTGTCTGTTACGAGCGTGCTGTGGTTCTGAGTGGCCAACCAGACTGTGAAAAGAAGAGTGAAAACGGAAAGCAACACATCACAGTAAACACACATTAATGCTCAAGCTTGAGAAGGTTCACTATGCAGTGTAGTTTTTAGAATCATTGGATTTCTACCTGCATCGGTTTCCCTTCTGTCCACTTCATCATAAACATCCATGGCAAGTTCTTCAAACTGATGGTTGCTTAACTACGATAAAAAAAATTTAAAAACGCAGATGTATTGGCGAAGTTTTAGAACATCTGAGCAGCGAGCGAATGACGGGATACACACTTAAAGTCACAGAAAAAAAAACAAAGAGGCTCACCGACTGCAGTTTCTTCTTTGCAGCCTTTGCAAACTCTGACAAATCCAGACTGCTTAGAGATTTAAAAAAAAAAAAAAAACAAATTAATTATTTTTCCTGCTGAAAACATATCGACGCCAACAAGGAGGCGGCAAAAGACACAAAGTTACTTACTTATTCCTTATCCATCCAATGCAGCAATGGGGCAAAAATAGGATTGTCACTCTACAGTGAAAATCTGTCGTGCTTTACAACAACATACATGTTTCACTAACTTACAGGGAGCCTGCAGTATCATTTGGTTGGATTTTTCTTTCCACTGAAAGACCCGAACTTTTGAAAACACGGTACAGAGCTATGACAACAGCTTTAAGAATAATCATTACCTGTCTGCCATCTGAGGAATGATGAAGTGTTGCCCGTTTCTGTGATCTGTAACACAACAAGGAGATATTTCCAGAGTGATTTCCAGAGGCACGCAACATGCACCGGCTTTTCTTCATGCACCCGCACACACTTACCTGGTCTTCTACCGCAAAGGTAAAACGTTAACCTGTCAGTGAGCTCATACTGTATCTCCACTAGCCTCTCTGCCAGCTCCTGATGTCCTGCTTGTCTGCAAAGATTACAGATAAAAAGGAAAATTCACAAACTACGGCTAAAGTGCCCGAGATGCAATACATCCAAAGCCTCATAATTTAAAAAAGAAAACCAGACATATTTAGAGCTGGGAGTTTGTTTAACTACTTTATTGAAGCTTTAAAAACAAATGCATCAAATAGAAATAGAAAGTGTTTGGTGGAGATGGCAGCCACTCGTGCAGACAGCGCCGGGCTTCTGAAATCAATTTTCATCACTTTGATCACAGACACAAGGCGAAACCTTTCATTTAATAATTCATAACATAACGATTTCACTTCTATTTTATCCACTGGGTCTTCAGTCAAACTTTTTCCAAACTCATCAATCTGAGGACATAATGACAATGAGGGTCTGTCTCTTGAGTTCATTGTTGTGCAAAGCATGTTAAATATTTCAGTCATGCCAACTCGAAACAAGGCTTTTGTCCACTTTCCAACTTAGTTATTGGTTTCTTTCAGAACAATGGGAAGCTTTTCCCACTGAATGCGAGGAATACACGCATTTTGCTTTTCTAAGAGCGTGTCTTAATCTTCGTAGGATGTGAATGGTTTCCTGTTGCACAATGAACTGCTGTCTGCTAAAGCAACGCCTGCAGCTGCAGCACAGGCCGGTTTTCACAATAGTAAAAAGTGCTGCAAATGTGTTATATACGTTTTATACAGACCGCAGTGGCAACTTTTGGTGGCAACAAAAGATCCTTTAGAAAAGTAAATCAGTAAAATACTACCTTGCATAATCAATGGGGGTCTTTCCACTGGAGTCCAGAGCTCCGGGATCGGCTCCATAAACTGCCAACAGCTCTGCTTGCAGCACCTGACCTGCCTTTGCTGCTATATGCAGTGGGGTGTTTCCTTTCTCCTGATGTCCCCCCAGAAAAAAGAAATCAACAAAAAGTTTAACTTTAGCAGGACGGCAACTAAAACTAATTATTTTCTTTTTATTCCACACGACTTACAGGATGGAAGAAATTGGCCTGTGCGCCTAATGACAGGAGTCTGAGGCAGGTCTCCAGGTTCCCCGTCCGAACACTGGAATGGAGTTGCTGAAAGAAATTCAGAAAAGTAATCAGTTTGGATTCAGTGGTGAGGTTCATACTCCCAACATTCAACTCCCAACAGCCAGTCCAGCTTTGAGCTCGACTTTGGTCAGACTAACAATGTTTACACACTTATTATAAGAGCTCTGGTCTGACCAAACAATCCTTTCTTTTCCTTTTTTCCAAGTGTTACATGAGCATGTTCCCCGTGTCGGCTCCACTACAGACACTCAACCAGAACTGGGATATAATGTATTGAAATGATTCCAGAAATAATACATAGATTTTTAGAATATGTAGAACGGTCGCAGCTTTTTTGCCACCAGGCTCATAGCGAGGCGACGCTTTTCAATGTTCAGACTGCAATTTAGAAAATGAGGCTGGCAGACTGTCACGGTTGCAATGAAAGCAGTCGACCAACCTATAAATAGGGACAAACATTTCTGACACTAACAGGAATTGGACAGATCTGAAACCTAAAAAAAAGGAAAAACATCTCACCTTCTTTCATGACACTTTTACTTTGTGGGTGTGATCTGCCACTGCTGTCTCCAAAAATCTTATTCTACTGGGGGATGATCATTTCTGCATCTAATAGTGTTGTTGTATGAAAAACAGTAACAATACAATTTCTCACCTTGCTGAGGTCTTTTGCGGTTACGCTGTCATCCTCCCGACAAGGCATCCGATGGACGTACGCCAGCATCTGATACTTTGCCTTGATGAACTCGGTTTTGTTGGGACTGGAAATAACAAGAGAAGCTCACGTGTGATCAGAAGCCCTCAATATTTAGACCGTTTGAACCATTCTCAATCAATTGCCATCCTGTTCTTTACGATTCGTGTTCAACAAGGAATGACACTGCCTTGACAACCTATAGTGAAATCACACTCAATATGATAAAAAGAATGATCACATCTGAATGTTAGATGCGTAATTACTCCATTACAAAATAAATCATACCACCACAACACAGAAAGATTAGAAAATGTCTTGCAGAGACTTCATAAGGAAGCAGGCTGTTTCTAGCTGGGAACACATGTTGGTCTATCACTCCTCATGTGTCAGCTCTAATAATTGGGTTTTAACTAATAAACAACAGTCAACGCAGCAAGCTACCCCACGACAGGGCCTGAACTACCCGTCAGGGTCTAATTTTAGGCTGTTTCCGCCAATTGAAATGAACGCTTAGTTCCTGAGTGACTTAAAATGATCTCAGTTCCCTGAGGAGGTCTCGACAGTTCCTGTCTGCAGTCAAACGATTGAATGAGTTTGCTCCGACTGAGAGGGCAAAACTCAGCGTGGCCGTGTTCATGTGTGGCCGACTGTTTATCTTTACTCCTCCAGCCAGTTGCCAGAAGGACACAATATTTATACCTGGAAATGGAAGTGATTGAAATGCATCATATCTCTCTCTCTTCTGGAGAATATGCTAAAGTTTCAGAACAGAATCTAAAAGGATCACATGTTTTACTCACTAAAAAGAACTCGGCGTTTTTCAAATTTTCTAAATTGAACCAAGGAAAACACACTTTAGCGTCATCATTCAGGATATCAGCAAAATGATCACACTGGCAGGACATAATGTGCTGTGAAGACGCACTTTGCATTTATGTGGATAAATCATTTTCTGTAAGTCATCCGATTGAGTTATTTTTAGCTTTTTGACTCTTAGGCTTCAATGAGTCATGGTTATGGTGCAGATGTCCAAATATGCATCTTTGCTGACCTTAACTATCAATGGAGTCAGTGGAAGCTTTCCACAAAGTGCAAGTAAGCGTACCAAAATGAGCACCGACATAAAAATCCTTAAAAAACACTCACTGAACTCTGTCCTGAGGGTTGGCTTTGCGCTTCCCGCTCACTGATGAGGAAGGGTCCAGAAGGCTGTGTTCCCATATTGAATTAGCTCCATTACCATACAATGTCTGGACCATCTAGGACAAAAAATCACGTGTCAACCTTAACTGAAGCAAATCCATTCACACACACAAATGCATGCTCTCTCAGTTATGATCAGAAGACATGTTATTATCGAATGGATTCCACTCATTTGCATGTGGGTGATTGGTGTGCGGGGTTTTGTGCTCCTGTTCCCCCACCTGCAGCTGAGAGGGTGGCCATGGAGAATGATTCAGATGTCGGACTTGTGAGCTGTGTCGCCCAAGACCTCGATGGATGCTGCAGCACTCATCGCAGACCAACACACCCCTGTTAACGGAGGCCCAGCGTGGCTCTACAACACACATGCAATGTTTGTAAAACGGACAGCCTTACTTTGCCTTAAAAGTGACGTTACGCACAGCTTTAAACTGGAGCTTATAAATTCATTTTAAACCAGACAAGCACATTCAGTAACAAACAAGAACAGGTTAAATGCTCCCCTGTGTGATCGATATGCCCACACTTGATTACAAAAATAATTAATTCGTTGCGAGACATGACTTGTCATCAGTTAAACTGGCAAGATGATATAATGTTATGAATTCGCTCATTTATCTAATTAAGCTAGCTGGGCGTCACTATATGACCCTTAATTAATTCGAGCAAACAGTTTCAGGATCAAACAAGTAATGTGACTACACAGACACGACTTATGCTGAACCATTTCCACAAAAATAACATTTGCAGCTATTACAATTAGCCAAATCGCTAATTGCTAATGAGCTGCCACCGTTCCGTTAACGTTATCTCAGTTAGCTAACCGGACATAGCGATAAGTTGTGTAGTATGGGCTAGCTGGCTAGCTAGGCAGCTAACGTTAACGCTAGCTTGTTTGGCATCATACCCGGAGCGCTGCAATCAGCGCAGACTTCTCTGCTTCGCACTCGCTTTGACATCCCTCAACAGAAGTCCTCGGCGTCCAGGGAGAGCAAATATTTCTGATGCGCTTCAACACAAACACACAAAGGCGCGACAGGATATTCCGCCTCGGTAGGCAGGATTTAGCACTTCTACCAGGCAAAGGAGCTGTCTGTCTGCCCTCCTACTGTTGAACAAAGCGAAGTCTCATTCCAATATTCACTCAACCTCCTCAGCAACTCCTCGTCTGCTTCCTCCCTTGTTTCCTTCCAAATCCAACCTATTTTACGAAACGCGGCTCAAATCACCAACTGCAGTATGAATCTGGTGCTTCAGAAGGATAAAGATCCGGATCTGAGTGTGAATTAAATTAAATCACATGCTTCACTTGTCAAAGGGGAAGTTGTGTACGGCACTATTTTAATCTGGCAACCGAGATTTTCTTTGGAAATATCAGGCAGTGTTAAACAAATAAAAAAGATGAGATGATTACAATAGTTCTGCTCTTAAAATTTGAAGGATTAAATTCCGTTGACACATAGACTGCAGACTGGTGCCGAGTTGCACAGAAATGGATAATTCTGCATGGTCAGCCCTTTTATGTTGATACAATGATTTTGTTGATAAAATGTCTGCAACTTCAGAATAAAGTGTTACCTTTATCTTCATTATCTCGTACTTTCACCTATTTTCACTTGACAGTCACAATTGTTTGAGAGTAAATCTAAAAGTTAGATTTAACTACTCACACACACAGACACACACAGCATGGCTATCATAAAACTCTTTAGCAATATACTGCCCCATCTGGTTTGCACTTAGTGGGACCGTCATTTGTTTTTCAATAAGACATCTTGCCAAGACAAGCTATTTCTATGTAAGGGCCATTTGGCCAAGGCGAGTTTTTACTGAGTGCTGCGTCAGACCTGACCTGACCTGACCTAACCTAACCTGACCTAAACCTGTATCTAGGATGGTTTGGGGTGAGTTGGAGTACAAACTGAGGACGAAGCTGCTAACAAATGCCAAACTTAAAAAAGAAAACCTGAAGGTAACAACCTTGTGAGCTTGGTTGACTGAAAAGAAGAGAGTCTGAAGCTGTTATCAAAGACCTCCGCTTCTAAACTACAGAATACATTTTGATTTGTTTACACATTGACGCCTTACTGCGCCAATCCAAATATGTTATGTCAACGTTCTTATGTATCTTTGTGTCTATCTTTATGTATAAATCATCCGGTCCTACCCACATCTTAAAATCAGGTAAGTACAGCCTCAGATAAATTACAATATATATGACATATTACACCGTGTCATTATTTAGTGAGCAAAAACTAATCCAAAATGCAGAGGCAGTGTGTAAAAAAGTACTCCCTTACAGCTTCTATATGAGTAAAGAGGGTATGTAGCAGTCAGGTGCTGCTCAGGAAATATACTTGATTACTTTGATCGTCAGTAAGACTGAGCAACCCTACAAAAGTAGAAGTTCATCGTTCTACAATAGTTAAAATTGCTCACAGATGGAAAGAGCTGAAGTCAGTTGCCAAACTTCCCAGGAGTTGACGTCCCAGAAAGGTCACCCCAGGGTCACACCGTACAATGTTCAAAGAACCTATCAAACATCCAAACCTTTTCAAAGTCCAGACCTTAAACTGACTGAAATGTGCAGTGACAGGACCTTTAGAGAGCCGAGCATGAATGATTGCCCGGAAAACGTGTGTGAACCGAAGCAATGCTGTAGTGTAGGTCAAAGCTCCTCCACAAGGATGTGAGAGACGGGTAACATCATGCAAAAAGTATTACTTTAAGTTATTGCTGCTAAAGGTGGTTCTGACAGCTGTTAAATCACGAGGTGAAACTTGTTTTTTTTTCACACAATGCCTCTGCTTTTTTGTTTTACTTTTTTTGTGAAATTCATAGTGGAACTATATAATGCATCACGTGTTCTTGTTCAAATTTGGTTGTGCGTATCTAATCATAAAACATCATTTTTCATGACGTCTCCACATGTAAAACCTAAAAGATGGTGTATTTATATTTCTCGTGACTGTATGTGTATTTTTTTCTCTTCTTACTTTTTTTTCTTAATTTTTCAGTCCTTTTAATGGTGGCCCAATTTTGACAATTTTGCATTTCTGTTCCTTTTACGCCACATTTTTGTCCTCGTGTTTTGGCTACTTGTGCTTACCAGCTTGGAAAAATAGGCTGCACAGTCCAATTTTAAGAGGGAAGTGACTCGTATTTTTCTGGTTTACCAAAATCTTTCTATTGTTCATTTGATTAGACATAAGTGTGAAAACATGGACACGGTTTGCATATATCCTATTTACTCTATGATCTGTGTGTATGGTGCGTGTCCAGGGAAAACGTGCGCGTCGGCGTTGGCATTAATGTGCCACTGTGACTTTAAAGGGGTGGTGGTTCACGGTGAGGTAGGAGATAGGTTTAATATAGTCGTAAGGAGCATATCGTAGCAACATCCCTGAGCCTTTCTGTCTTTACCGTGTGGTCTGAATAGGTTTCTTGGCATTTTCCAGAAAGCTGTGCTCGTCAGCCGCCACACCGTGCCCGGAAACATGGGAGGTACGGTCTCTGTCGCACATCACAATTAATATCCCAGACAGCATCTGATCAACATATTCATCATGTTTTCTCCCGTGACAGAGGCCGAGACGCGCCAGAAGCTGTTGCGCAATGTGAAGAAGGAGGTTCGTGACATTTTTATTTCTTTTTCAGCTCATCCCTGTACATGTTTACCAAGACTGTGGGGCTGAGTGTGTGTGACTGTGTGTGTGTGACTGTGTGTGCATCGTTCATCGGGTTTGACAACGCCACAGGCCTGTTTATGATACGGCTCACCGTTCATTTTGCTTGTTAACAAGAGTTAATGTTATTGGCACCAGTAACAATTGCACAGGGTCCGTTTGACTGCTGGTACCGATGCCAAGATGATTAGAATGGTAATGACGATGACGATCATGGTGATGGTAATGATGACGATAGTGATGATTTTAAATCGATGGAGAAACCTACACATTTCAGAAGCCGTGTACACATTTGCACCTGCGAACTCGAAAAATGTATATTGTTTTTTTTTCCCTTGTTGACATCCCCGTCAGCATCTTATTACTTCAAACTTTAAGGTGTGACCTTGCCATCTGTTCATGTTAGTAGGTGCTCTCACAACCATTACAAAAGGCACAAATCAACAATCGTGCCCGATGAATGCATTTTGGATGTGAATCTATAGAAGGGACAGTGGTCACACCATAGATGAAGAAAAAAAGAAGAAAAACCCTCCTGAATGATTCTAGGACTCCACAGGAAAAGAAAAGAGGCTGTTTTAGCCATTGGTAAAGGTGCCTGGTACTTCCAGACTTCTCATTGTGTCCGTGCTCCTCCTCACCTGTGACTCATTGCTTCTCAAAAAAAAGAAGAAAAAAAAAAGGATCCATGGCTCTTGTAGCTCAGATCCTGCAACACAACAGGGAGGGGCATAGATGTGATTTATAGATTCATTAGATAAACCCATCATATCTATCAATTGATTTAGATGTTGAATCTTTTGCGGAGGTTGAAATAGATGTTTGTATTGCAAGGTAGACTTTGCATGTTGTTGTTCATGTGGAGAAGACGGACAAAAACAATGCTGAGCTCTGGCTGCAGTAGCCACACTCATTCTAATGAATCAGACCGGATCTTTGCATCCTTTCATACAACACAGAGCACCACGTTAAGTTAAGTAATTAAATGGCTCATTAGGACACAAACTCTTATTAGATCATGATCAAGCAATATATATTTCAAGAAAAAATGTCAGGGTTAGGGTTAAGGTAAGACAGATGTGACCTCAGGCTTATTTAAAAACTGATCTTTTATTAAGTGAAATTGAGAACGGCAGGAATTTACATGTCAAGATCAGCTTACTAGTAATGTTAAAAACACACTGGTGTAGTGTTCCCTGCAGTCCAGAAGGAGCATGTCTGACTAAATAACCTCCAATGGTTCTCAAAGGCTTTTCTCAAGTTTGCCTTTATTGTGCTTTTAAAGATGAAAACCTGCATAAGGAACATGGTATTAAGATGTGGCTGTTTGATTAGCGGGGGGGCTCTTTAACCAAGCTGCATTAAAGTGCATCATAATGAATTCATACTGTGTTTTTTTTAAGATTGCCTTATACAGGCGTCTCAAATTTTCTTCTGTTCTGTTTGAAGTTTTCATAGTTTAAAATTTGGGTGTTGCGAGCTCTTTCTACATGGAATGTTGTCACATTTAGGGATGTAAGGAAAGAACTATTTCACTTACCTGGTAGTGTGCATCTCATCCTAAAAAAACAAGTTATAAAAATGAGGAGCAAATCAGACAAATTATCTTAAAATATTGGTAATAGTGTGTGTTTTATGTTTTAAAAGAATGCAATATTTGAGGTGCATGCATTTAAAAGGCATGGCTGTGTATCTAAAATATGGCAGGCAGCTTAAAAGAAAGCTCACCTTGCACAGAACTAACTTAGACCTGTTTAATTTGTTTAAAGTGAGCCTTGCATGTAAAGCTCTAGTGTCACATTGAAGTTTTTGAACTCCTATCACATGTCGCCTGCACAGTTAACATGTTGAAGACACTATTCCAACACAATTCCTGTTTTACACGTATATCACAATATAAACATTGATTGGTATAAATGTCTTTTGGGACTGCCTCACCATTACAACCTGTTATTGCTCACGCTTGTGCTTCTCTTTGTCACCTTGCGTAACTGTGTCAGACTGATGAAGACTTGTCCCACTGTCTCACTTTTCTCCCTTAGGTGAAACAAATTATGGAGGAGGCAGTAACAAGGAAATTTGTGCATGCAGACAGCAGCCACGTTATATCCTTCTGTGGTAAATGTTTTTCTGTGGACTGTTTTAATTGCATGGCAAACTGATCAACACCTTTCCCCAATTGTAATGCTTGACTCTAACTTACGAAAAGATACAGGCTAGAAAAGATTGTAGGAGACTAACCAAACTAAGAAGGCTCCATAGATAAAAGATCTTTATTTTTTTGCTTTAAATAGTTGATCCTTTTGTAACTAAGATAAACATATGCTACATGGTAATCCATGACATTCTGCATACACTGTATACTGTAAATCACAGTGTTTGCTGCAACAGTACAGACTGATGGTTGACATCATTTTGTGACAAGCCCTGTCACTTCCTACGATCTCACCCTCCCAGTGCCAAAAGGTCTGGAACAGTTTGTTCAGATAGTATAAATCCTTATGATTTACTCTTCCTCATCATGTCTATTCATATTTCATGAGGCGGGTGGATGGAGTATGTAATAAAACAGACTGATGCTTTTTAAAGGTGTTGATACTAACTAGGAGTGAGACATATGTGATTCACCTCTTTCATATCCTAGCAACCATAGACTGTGTTAATTTCAGTCTATTTTTATTTGTGCCACCTGTGCTTGCCTTCTATTTAATTAAAAAAGAATATTAGGGTTTAGTAACATTAAAGATTTCACAAAGATGACAGTATTTAGTACTTTTTAAATAAAAAAGATTAAGAGTAATCCAGCGAAGCATTGGGCTAAGCTACATTTGTTTTTGTGTGTGAAGCCGTAGTAGAGGCCTGCGTGCTGCATGGACTGAAACGTCGTATTGCGGGGCTGCTGTGCAGTAATAAGGTCGCCGCGCTCTTTATGAAGGTGGCAAAGAGCTTCTCACCTGCTGAAGAGCTCTGTCGCAAGGTCCAGGAGTTGGAGCAGCTTATTGAAAACAGGTGAAATTTTAACTCCTGCCTGTGAGAAACCAGAAACATAAAATCTCCAGAATCCTAAAGTCTATTTCACTTTTAGTCTTTTATATGGGGTAGTAGAAGACCTTGTGGTTTCCACTTTTACAGCACTGGTTGGAAATTTACATAAGTTCACCATGGACTTGGATGTTATGGCAATATTAAGCTTTCAGTTGCTTATTCGAACTGCTCGTTTGTGGCAAAGTGAATGTACAATGCATATATTTGAGTACCTTCAAAGGACCAGCAAAAAAAAGACTTAATCAACACCTTCATGCTCAACCAGAGTGTGCAACCATATACAAGAAAGATGTGGTGACAGCTGTTTGGATGAGTAGAGCCATTCAGTCCCAAACATGCAATGTATTTGCTCTAAAGCATTGTGATGGCAGTGTAGTGGAGCTGGTTGCACACAGTGGATGGAATATTTAAACACTAGGAATACCTCATCATTTTTTTGCATAACCTCAAACCAGCAGCTAGACGGCTGAAACGTGGACACTGGCCAGTGACCCCAAACACACAGCAAAGGTGGCTGAGGAGTGGACATTTGGTATGAACGTTAAGAATTTAGAATGACTATACCCAAAGAGACTTGAGCTTTAACAAATTTTTGTGCCTAAAGGTCAAATCCGTTCCAGGAAATCAAGTAATTTCACTTAACTCTACCAGTTGTGCCAAGAATTAGTAATAGCCAACCAGGGTGATGTGAAAAGCTTTTTGATATCTGCTAAGGGATGCAGCTTCTAAGGGATGTAAAACCAAATATTAGGTGTGATGTAATTACATTGTATAATTTTGGGCGTGTTAATGTCAGAAAACTCAAATTAAAACTTGTGCTCTTAGTTCTTCAGATGTTGTCTAATAAAGGTGTGGGTTGAGCTGCCATTCTGCCCCCATAAAAAGAACAGTTCAAAGAAAAATTTGAAAGCCCAATATTGACATGACATTCGTGCCCATGATAAGATTAAGTAAAACCTCCAACCCAACACGGACATCTCTCTTAGGTTTCTTTTTCTGTTCTTTAGAAAGCAGAACAATTCCTCACTGACTAATGACCGCAGTCGGCAGTCCAAGCTACCCAACCTCCCTCCTCAAGCCCTGAAAAATCTGTGGATTCGAACAGCTCTGATGGAGAAGCTGCTGGACAAGATTGTCCTTTATTTGGTGGAAAACAGCAGGTATTGTTATGTATTAAGAAATGCATTTGTAAATGTATGGCTGCAGAATATTATCTGTCCCTATGTGTCATCACTTTCAAAGCTTTAAAAAATATATACATATATTTCCGATTTTGTATACAATGTGCATCATCCTTTATTGAATTGTTGAAAACTTTAATGCATGTACTGCTTAGTTCATTTTATGACAAAGAAGCCATGCTGATGGATCCTGTGGATGGACCAATCCTTGCATCTTTATTGGGTACTTTCTCTTATTGTACTTACTTTCAGTTTATTTAAATAATGATTCAGAACTCCACTTTAAACCTACTAACCTTTTTTCAACAGTTGGTCCTTGTGCTCTGGAGTACACAAAAGTTAAAACTGCAGACCATTTCTGGACAGATCCGTCTGCTGACGAGCTTGTGCAGCGGCATCGAATCCACAGCAGCCACTGTCGGCAGGATTCTCCCTCCAGAAGGCCTGCCTTGGTAGGATAGTCAAAGAACTGATAAATACTTCATGAAACAAATGGTAATGACATTTTGTTTTCGCTTGTGTAATACTTCTGATGTACTGTTAACCTTCTAGATCCAGAAGAGACAGTCCAGTGGTAGCATGGATGATCGCCCTCTCATGTGGGCGAGAGAATATGTTGAATCACTCCACCAAAACTCCAGAACCACACTTCTATTTGGAAAGAACAATGTCCTGGTGCAGCCGGTATGTCTTTTCTTTTTCTTTCATTTCTATTACAACAAAAACCATCCTTGTGGGTTGTTTACTCCTGGAGGAAGTGGATGCATGCTCTAATTGATTTGCATGCAACTGATCCTACTATTACTGCAATGAGAGCTGTTGAGATTTATCAGCTCTTGATTGTGCTTGCAGAGAGACGACATGGAGGCCATTCCAGGCTACCTTTCTCTTCATCACACTGCCGATGTCATGACGCTGAAGTGGACACCCAATCAGCTGATGAATGGCAATGTTGGAGAGCTCGATTCTGAAAAGAGGTTAGAGTTGATCTATTGAACACGATGTCTTATTTTTACGCAGCTGACTCGGTGCCATCATTTTCTTAGTGTTTACTGGGATTATGCCATGACAATTCGTTTGGAAGAGATTGTGTATCTTCACTGTCATCAGCAAGGTATTGTAATCCCTTTTTGATTTCAAGTCAAGTTTCCAACAACTGACTTAAATGTTATAAGTCCTGTTTCAATTACATTGATTTCTCCAGTAAACAGTGGTGGAACAGTAGTTTTGGTGAGCCAGGATGGGATCCAGAGACCACCCCTACATTTTCCCAAAGGGGGCCACCTGCTCCAGTTTCTCACTTGCCTGGAGACTGGCCTGCTACCCCATGGACAACTGGACCCACCACTCTGGAACCAGAGAGGAAAGGTTAGCATCCTTTTCACAGTTATGGTTACTAGTAACTGTGAACTTTTATGACAGTAATTTTACTTTGAATACTCTTTAGAATTGGCATGCATGAGTAGAATGCCTTCTTTCACAGGGAAAGGTTTTCCCCAAACTGCGAAAGAGGAGTCCACATGGCTCATGTGATTCCGTATCAGATAAGGAAGATGATGAAGCAACCGATTATGTGTTTCGGATCCTCTTTCCTGGCAATCAGACAGAGTTCAGTAGGTGTCTTGTTATTCTGACTCTCTGTAATGATCCAATAAAGAATCATTTGAGATTATATCTATGATTGCTTCACCCTTTTAATGTGTAATTTATTACAATTTCAGTTTTGATTCATCATTTTTCCCCAGGCATATAATGTTTTCATCTTTGTAATTAATTTCTTCCCAATGTTTAACTGCTGCATTTGTAATATTTTCCTTTCTGTTTAGTGTTCGTGTTCATTTTACATATTCCTGTTGACAATAAGGAGCCTTTGCATGGACATAAAGTAATTTTTTCTGGCACATCTCCATCTTCATCCTCTCACGTGGTTTGTTTTTCTCATCTTTTTCTCCTTTTTCTAGTTCTTATGATTTTCACACATGAATGTCAGTGTTCAAATCTGTTGGTATTTCCCTTGCTTTTGCTTGCTTGTAATGCTGATAATAGCAACAATAATGATAAGAGCTCCTATGGTGTTCAGTGGCCCTGGAGCTGATGGATCAGGGTGTTAATATGTGGCAGCCAACCCCTAGAAAGTCCTCCTGTTCCTCCTGCTCACAGAATGGCTCCTCCGATGGCTCTCTGCCTAATGGCTGCAATCAGGAAAGGTAAGTGTTTTCAAGAGACTGACTCAAATTGACATTCAGATTATTCCACTTGACTGAGTTTGCCATTTTCCAACCTTACCAGGGCTCCTTTAAAGCTTCTTTGCGACACAATGAAATACCAGATAATCTCTCGGGCATTCTATGGATGTGAGTGCAAACAGCTGTCCTTCTGTTTTTCACCATTTGTGAAGAGTTCAGGCTGACATGTTCCAACAGTTGATGTTGATCAGTCGTATCAAAATACTTCTTTTCTCCATAGGGCTTGCGTACTGCCGCCATCTGTCCACAGTCCGAACACACCTTTCTGCATTGGTCAACACTACTATAGTTGACCCTGAGGTACCCTGTGGTGCTCGAGGAGGCCTCTCTGTGGAGGTCTGGGAACGGTTCCTCAAAGACAGCTCTGTAAGATTAATACACACTGTGCTTTAATATTACAATTAATTCCTCTGTTTTTCTGTGTGAGGGAAATAATTGAAAAACTGCTATTTTCAGGCCTACGAGGAAAAGGAAATACACCGCCTCGTGTATTTTGGTGGTGTGGCCCCATCACTAAGAAAGAAAGTCTGGCCCTTCCTTTTGGGACATTACCAGTTCACCATGACTGAGAAATGCAGGCTGGAGGTATTACTTATGGAATGTTGATGTGCAGTGGTACATGAATGAACCCTGGGTTGTATTCTTCTTTGTTTACACTTGTTTTCTGACTTAGATTGATGAGCAAATGCGGACAATGTATGAGCAGACTATGAAAGAGTGGCAGGGTTGTGAGGTCATTGTCCGTCAGAGGGAGAGGGAGAAACATGCTGAGGCCCTCGCACGATGTTCATCCGGAGCCAGCGTGGAAAGAGCGCCCATACAGCGGGACTCCACCATCAGTACAGATGCAAGTTCTTAATTTCCTCATTTAAAAAAATATATCTATATATATATATATTATGAAACCACTGTGAGAATAGACAAAACATGAACGGGAACTGGTTAATGATAATGTAAAGAGGAAGCAGCTCGACTTACTTGTCTGCTTTTCGTCTCTTGTGTGATGCTTTAGTCGTGTCTGAGTAGCAGCTCGGACCAACAGAACACCAACTCACAGAGTGAATCCAGCAGCAGTGCACAGGTACTTGTATTGTATTCAGAACTGAACTGTCATTTTTGACCTCATGATGGCAGAACAGAAGTGACTGCTGTTCATTATGAGTCCAACATAAATGTCTGTATCATATTTTTTTATCATGGTGGCACCAAAAAGTCGTAGGATCATTAAAATTATGATTATTAATTGTCTGGGGTCCCAAACATTCTACACAAGATCTTGTGTTAGTTCATCAGTTATTATATATGATATTGAAATATTTTACTTGGATAATCAAATCTGACCAAATCTTAAAGTGGATTTTCTTTAGGTAATTAAATAAACTGAAACTCAGAGGGCTACTAGATAATGGGAAATCAACATTATCAGCAGAAATAAAGTAGCATTTATAATAATGCACCCTCTAGAAATAGTTAATAAACCATGAAGTAACATTTGCATTTCTACCTTTAAAAAATACTGTTGACTCCTTGGACTTCATGATTACTTTGGTCCTGGAAAATGTTTGCATAGACATTTATTAACAAGATTCTAAGCATTTATGTAAGATAACCGATAGGTAGATGGGTTTTATTGCTAAATACAAAGAACAAACAGTGCTTAAAATAAGTTTTTTTTTACTTACTGATGAGTATAATGCATTACTTAATTATTTCTTTTTTATTCATTAATACATTAGTCCAACATCAATTCATCTCTGTATGACTAGATCCAAGATGTGTTGCATTTTCACCACTTTCTTTTGGGTGCTAGGTATTTGAATCAGTTGAGGCTGAGTCCAGGGCTGAGGAGGAAGAAACAGAGCACAGCAGCCCAGTGAAGACCACAGATGGTCCACAACTTCCTTCCTGTGACCCCTCCTCCCCAACTGTGTCAAATAAGAATCCAGGTTCAGATAGCAACCCTCCTGTAACTGAGTCAACGGTTGAACCTTCAACTTCTCAGCAGACAGCTGAAACATCCAAAGTCCTCAGCGAAGAAACTACAGCTGGAAAAAAGAGTCAACTCACAATGGGTGACTCACAAGGAAAGGATGTAAGGCAGGAGACGGATACAAAAATAGAAAGTGAGGTTGTTGTGGAGGCCGTAATTGATAAGTCCATAGATACATCTAAAGTTGAAGGTGAAGACCTAACAACTGATGGAGTTTTAAATTCAGTGAACACAAACATGAATTTGAAATCTGTTCCTGGGAATACTAATGTTCTGAAGCTAGAAACTGAGATTCATAATGAATATTTCCAAGCACCTCCACTTGGGCAGACTCTGACCATTCAGACGCACAAGAGGAAAGATCTCGAAGGGGAGACATCTTGTCAACTTACAACACAAGAAGACACTAATTCACCAAGTGAAAAAAAGCCAGAGGTCTCTAAAAAACCTGAAATTACAGAAACTACCGCTTGTGACTTTGAAACCAAAAAGGCTGCCGAGATACAATTGGAGAAACCTGGTTCAAATTCTCCAGTCAGACAAGTACTAAATGCTCTTCAGTCAGCATCCAGGGGCAGTCTCACATTATCGTCGCACTCTCGGCAGTCTGCAGACACAGCCGATTCGGATGACTCTCCCTCTGCCTTGGAAATGGAGGACATTCCCGCAGGGATAACATGTGTGAACTCTGAGGATATTAAGGCCAGGCCTTTGACGAGCCTTGCTGCACCTCCTGTCTCATTGGCACAAAGGCAGAAAATGGCAGCTGAGGACCTCCTCGATCACCATCTGGACACGGCTTGTAACACCAGTCCTGAGGGCACTGACCTGGGTCTTTCTGAAGAGGAGCCTGAGATGGATAATGTGCTCACTGAACCAGCGTCTGCAGAAATAGGAGGCGCCATTAGATATGAAGAGACCTCAGAGGAGCAGACCTATTCTGTAAGCATGAAACATGATAGACACGTACAAAGGCAGCATTTCTTGTTATCATGAACATGCTCTGACTGAGTTCATTATTATTTCTGTAGCAAGAAACACTGGACATGTACCTGATCAACTTGCATCGCATTGACAAAGATGTCAGACGCTGCGACAGAACATACTGGTACTTCACTCCTGAGAATCTGGAGAAGCTGCGTAACATCATGTGCAGGTAACCACGCCAATTATCTGGGGTTTGTTTCAACCAAACAAAGGTGTAAAAGGAAACCTGAGAAATGTGATTGTCTTTGCAGTTACGTGTGGCAGCATCTGAATATAGGTTATGTGCAGGGCATGTGTGATCTTCTGGCTCCTCTCCTCGTTATTCTTGATGATGGTCAGTAAAACTTCAACTTAAACTTGATGTGCACTAGCTTTGCATAAGTGCTCATAAACAGCTAAATGAACAACTTATTAAATGTGTGTGTGTGTGTGTGTGTGTGTTTGTTTGGGGGGGATCTTCTCAGAGGTAATGGCATTCAGCTGCTTCACTGAACTGATGAAGAGGATGAACCAGAATTTTCCTCATGGTGGTGCCATGGACTCTCACTTTGCCAACATGCGTTCACTTATACAGGTATGTGCAGATTTTTGCTGAGGCACAACGATAAAACATTTTACAACCCAGCCTGTGATTTGTAGTGTATTTTTGATAAATGTATAAGATAATAATGAAAGTAGTTGATTCATCTAATGACTTTAAATTGATGTACACCAGAAGAAAATACTGGATGACAAAGGAGTAAAAAGTGGATAGTTTTATTTTTTTTCTCTGCAATTTAAGTATAAAAGCAGAGAAAAGCTATATACCGGTAACAGATCATGTACTTAAGTCATAAAATGAGCTAAAAAAAAGATCAAATAATTACTCTGTCAAGATTAGCCAAGTTCGATCCACTTACCTGTTTAATCTATTATCATATAACTTTATTCTAAACAATGGGGCACAAGCACATTTAGTGTTTATAACGTTTCATCCTAAGCACATTTTATTTTTCTCTTCTGCTCCAAAGAAGAGACTAAAATTTTTAAACTTGGTGCACTGATTGTGGAAAGTCCTGAAGTTGCATTTCTTCATCTACAGCACTTTTACACCACCAGTAGGTTGAATTTGGACCTGCACTTTGGCTGCTTCATTTTGGACCACAAAACCAATTTCCAGAAACATTTTGGTTATACACAGTTTTTAAATGTTCCACATCTCATAATTGTGTCTTTCTTCACCAGGATGTATATAAATTAGCTTTTAAACAAAGCCTCACAAAGAATACAATGTAGATTCTTACTTTTTATCCAAAAATTTGTCTTGACAGCTTTTTGAAATTAATGACAAAGCAACAAACCAGGAAGTGAGTTTATGTTACAGCATTTGTCTGGACTCTGCACCATATCTGAGGCTGATCGTTATTTGATACCCCAAGAGGTGCTATAACAAGCAAAAATGTTCCTCTTTCAGTTATGCATCTAACATGATCAGATCAAGTTACCATTGTAATTAATATTTGCTGACTTGCTTGGTCCCCTCATTTCTGCTTGGAACAAAACTTAATAGTTTTTGCCTCTTTGTGTACAATATTGATTTAACATATTCTCACACATTCTCAAATCCAGTGTTTGACGTCAAAACTGCAGGTGACTTCTTCTGTAAATCCATAGGCACAGGCCCCTTTCTTGACGTGTCTTTGTCTCAGATATTACAGATATGAAATAATTCAATCTCAAGTGTACGGGTTTAGCAATAAAAGTGTCAGGGTCTTACATGCAGGTAAAAGGTTGTCAATCACTTGCTTACCTGAGACATGTGCATACACACAAGCTGCCGTGTAATGACGACAATTCGCCTTTATCCAAACAGATCCTGGACTCTGAGCTGTTTGAGCTGATGCAGCAGAACGGAGACTACACCCACTTCTATTTCTGTTATCGCTGGTTTCTTCTTGACTTCAAAAGAGGTGGGTTAGGAAATGATGGGATCGTAATGTTTGGTTAAATTGCCTGCAAGTGAACTTGTGTCTCACTTGAAAGAAATAACCTCTGTGATCTGTCTGTCTTTTCCTCACAGAAATGGTGTACGATGATGTGTTCTCTGTGTGGGAAACCATCTGGGCAGCCAAGCACACCTCCTCCGAACACTTTGTGCTCTTCATTGCTCTGGCACTTGTGGAGATGTATAGAGACATAATCTTGGAAAATAACATGGACTTCACAGACATCATCAAGTTTTTCAATGGTAAGACGATAAAAGATGAATACAAGTGCTACAATATGGTGGAGTCAGAGCTGAAAGACATTTGAGCAGTGTCACATCATCTAAGAAGGCGATACTATTCTGATAATCAGTAAAAACAAACGTTAGAGGTCATATTATGCTTTTCTTGCATTTTTCATTGCTTGGTCCAGAGTAGTGTCGGTGTCAATCGAACACATCTCGTTTGTTGTCCAGGTTTTTTCTTCTCTTACTTATTTACAAAATACCTGCCATGTGGCCAGTTTAGAACTCTTTAAACTAAGGGCCCAATCAAATATCCAGTTTTTTTTTTTTGCTTAGGAAGATTCTTAACTTTGAATTGAATTACCATGAAGCATTGAAGTTACAGCCATGGAAACAGCTGGCCAAATTCTCCAAATGAAAAAAGATATACATGAAATGCTCCACTTTCTATCTGTTTAAACTTTATCACAGGAGAAGACAAAATCTATGCGTCCGACATTCATACCGAAGCTCAATTTTTTACACAGATTACTACAAACTGTGATCTGTGTAGATAGATATTGGGCAAGCTTAAGTGAACAATCTGTGACACCTTTCACTTTTGGCTTAACTTTTTTGAATTACCAGCTTTAATGATAAGGTAATATTTTACATCTTATTATTCTAATCTAAAAATCTAAGCTTTGTGAAACAAGTTGATAAGACCCGCATTAGCCAAAGTGCTTCATGTGCTTCTTTTTCTTTTGATCACTAGTAATTTCTCTATTGCAGACCCACATCACAGCTCAGTATCAGTGTGCTCAGAAGGTGGCAAGAGACGCTGCAGCAATAAATAGAACGAGAAAATACCTGCTGGCTCTTTTTAGTCTTACACAGCCGGTCGAGACAAAAATGATGAACCTGTAAATGAGTGGAATATGACCTCTTTCAGATACAATACAGCCATTTTGAAAAAAAAGTTGGGCACAATTTCCATGTGAGATGACTATAATTAACAAATGTTTTCAAATCAAGCCGAATCTCTAATCTCTAACTTCTCCTCCTAGAAATGGCAGAACGCCACGACGTCCCACAGGTCTTGATGATGGCTCGAGACTTGGTCCAAAAAGTGCAGATTCTCATAGAAAACAAGTGATTCAGAGCTCTGCACCTCATGATCCCATGATTCTTTGCTAACCTGTTTCGCACGCACTGGCACTACCACATGACCGTCACATAATCAACAAGAGAGGGATTGATGTTAATGAAAGCAGTGTTTGGCAAGTGGTGGGCAGATGACTGGTCAATATAGCTGCTCATTTTACTAAAAATAGTTGTAAAACAACTTTTCTCCCATTGCTCCTCTTTATATTCAGGAGATTCAAGTATTGCCAGTAAATTTATTTTTGAAGCGTTACTGTTCACCCAGTGAATGTACCCTTGTTGAAACTGCTTCAGGATGTTATTTATTTTGCCTTAAATTTAGCAGTTGTTCCAGCGATGCAACAACTAAATCCTTCACTCTGTTTATATTCTACCAGAAAGATTTTTATTGAGTTACACATACTGTGATGCACCTAAATATATTTTCAGTATTGTTGTCAGCTCAAACGATAGCTGACACGATTAAACAGCTTGTGATACTCTTGAATAGGTTTTCAGTAATAGTATGCAGCTTCATTTGATGATTTGGTTTCCTTAACATTAGAGCAACAGCTGATCACATAGGTCGGTGCTACAGTAGGTTTTGTCAATTTGATTTGTGGTCACTGGCTTGCGTCTCAACAGCCATTTTGAGGACCATCTTCTGGCCTTTCTGACTTTTGATGGGCCTCTTTGTGTGTTCGTCTCTGATGCACACTGATGCAGGATATGCAGACCTGAACACGAGTAAACATGCTGTAGTTTGCATACACAGAGTCAACATTTCCTCTGGTACCTGACAAAGTCCTCCTTCTATATCTGACCTCTATGCATCGATTGAGGTGTGATTAAACCTGCTGAAGTTTATCTTTTGACTCCATTGCCAGCTTTTACGTCTGCGCAGACCAGTACTTCGCTGGAAACAGCTCGTTCTTTACGTTTATTACATCACTCTTCCTATAAACTCCCACAATGCTGCTCAGGCTGAACATTTCAGCCGGTATTTGTTGTAAAATCAAACAAGTGCAGTCCTAACAGATTCTGCTTCCACGCAGCATTGTGAGAGTTGCTGATGGTCAGTTAACAGCTGCGGGCTTCCTTCACACTGCACTTCCCTTTTTCGCTTTCACCACAAGAAAAAAAGTTTTCCTCCTTCTCGACCATTCAGTCGTGGTTGCCTTGTCCGTAGCACAGCCTCTTTTACTTGTCTTTGCCATAGTAACTGGCAACAAAGCTGTCACTATTTCCTGAGTAGTTCTCACCCCATTACCTTTGTGGTCATACCCACTAAAAATTAGCTATATGCTCGCTGCTGAGACTTCAGCTTCCCGTTTGAGGGTCACTTTTTTTTTTGGAAATGGAAGTTTTTGGAATTTCTGTCCGTTTGGAGTCGTTTCTTTTAGACCATCTATTTGAAACAAGAGCCAACTCAAGCTCAGTCTAATGTGGTGTCACCTAGTTTCTTTTTGCGTCACCAGATGACACTATTGCACACTTCTTAGCTTCGCTCCTCACACAAGAATTTCCAATCTTTGTGCTGCAGTGCCGTTCGACTGTCATAACTCTATCCTCAGTTGTCCTCCATGCTGGTAAAATTGTTTTTTTTTTTTTTTAAAGTACAGATTTAGAGATATACATCACGGAATTTTCTGCCCCTAATACAAATGAGTGTATTTCAGCTTTAGGTGGTGAAAAATGACTTTTGGTGAGAAAGTAAATCCAGTTATTCTTATATGCGTGGAGGATGGAGCAGAGATATCAATAGAGCTATAAGTTGTTTTACTGGTTCCACTTACGGTTGCAAAATATCCAAAACACACTCGTGTTTGGCTCACTGTGGCTTAAGTTCCAGTGTTTTAATATCACTGCTGATGCGTCTCCATATGGTCTAAATCATGCCCAAGTATTACTCTTTGTGCGTTGCTGTTTGTTGTCAGAAGAAATACAATGTGTATACAATGTGTTGAAATGAAGCAGTTATTGTACAAAAAAATAAGCTAGTACATAAACGCAATACAATGTCTGTATATGGACCTAGTCTGATTATAACAAAAAGATAAAAGTATACCATTGGAAATAAATATATTTATTTTTTTCTGTCTTCTAAAATGGTGCCCAAGTTAAATTAATTTATGGTGTATTAAAAATCTTATATTTTGCACTCCATGTGCCTTCTGTGTACTTTTCTGAAAATATTGACAGTTAAATAAGTTTGTCAAACATACTCACACCATTATTATAGTTGCATCCGTGGTGATTGCATGAACACCAGGTCACATACTGAACAATAGAACTTTAGTAGGCATGTGTCAACAATTATGTCCATTTTTCTCTTCCCTTTAGTGAATTTGGACCAAGTTGTCCCACTTGTGTTTTGGTACCCACCGTTAATGACATTTTAGGAGTTTTTTTTTCCCCCTGAAAGGTAGCGTTATATAATGGATTGCAGAATTCCAATATTAATGTTTACATTTATGATTGTCAACACAACAGTTAGTGTCTGCTCTGCCTCAACTTGAGTGAGGTGACAAATTTCCAATCTAATGAATATAGAAAAAAAAGTTTAAGGACAAGCAATTAAACCTTCACAGTAAAAGATTGCATTTTATTGATAAGAAAAAACTTTTTTTTAGATGGAAACAAAGTATATTCTACCTACAGGCCACCTCGGTCAACGATTCACACAATAAAATGGGGGGAAAAAGAAAAAAAACAAACACGAGGCTCACAGTAAACAGTAAAAAAGCTTGTTAATTTTATGACACCGATTAGCTTCACAGGTTCTTAAGGTTGGCAAATACTCGAAGCGGACAAAACATAACAAGTAATTTTGTCAATTAAAGAAGCAATTCAAGGTTCAGCCTGCGAGCTGCAGATTTGTGTAATCAGCTTTCGACGTAACATTATGCGCGTTTACCCACCATCCAATCAAAACCACGGATTTCTTTATAAAAGAAATCTCCAAGAAGCTGAACAATGATGAAAAAAATAAAAAATTAAATTGCTTTCCTTCAACGCATAAGTATTTAAAAAAAAAAATCAACAGAAAAACAAATCTTTAAGGCTGTGGGAAGGAGCCGGCTGTTTAGGGTTTTCCGATCATGGAATGTATGTATAAAAAAATTCAAAACATATGATCACGATGTGTCCTACAAGGAGGCCTGAGTTTAGGGAGAAAAAACAAAACGAAAAAAAATTAAAGATAAAATGCAGAATTACAAAACATTTCCTCCCAACTCCTCTGTAAATGGATGATGGGCCTTTCTATCGGTAATGACGTGGCGGCGGGCTATGCTGTGGAGGGTGCCTCCTGGGTGGCGGGCTATGCCGCGACATAGCATGGCGTGGAGGTGACTGGTAGCGCAAAGGTGGAGATCCTCGGTTGTAGAAGGGCGGAGAATAGCGACCTCTGGATCTGGAACGAGAACGTGACCGACCCCAGTTGGAAGCGCCTCTCTCCTCATAGACACGGATGTAAGAGGTCTCGCCCTGAAAAAGGGAGAAAAAACCCCCCCCACACGAATCAATACACACATTTTATTGGGTAGAGGTGAAGAACGAATAGAACATGTCGGCACTGGAACACACTTGATGCGAACGGAACTCGGTCCGATCCAATCTGCGTAGCGCGTACTCCATGTCCTCCCTACGGAGAAATTCTACCACACCCTCGCCGTCGCGCTGCACATCTGCAAAACAAACATCTCCGGCTTCTCGCATGTGATCCTTCAGATCCTGCCAGCTCCCAGTTGGCGGCAACCCTAAAGGGAAAAAGACAAAGGCAAAAAGACAAAGGCAAAAACGTTGGGGTCTCTCGTCTCATTGCTCTACCAACATGTAAACCCTCTAAAGGCCTTGCTTTTGCTTTACATATGAAAATGTTCTCAAGTCCAAACACCAAGTGAAAGCTAAGCTCGTTGTAAAGAGATGGAGAAGTGGGAGGAGCTTGTGTTTTGGATGTGTGTTTTTCCTACAATAATGCATTCTCCTGGTGTTACAATAAGACACCGTTCTATTTAAACTATTTAAACTGATCCGTAGTTTGTCTTAAATAGTCACGTTTTGTAAACATTTGGGTTTACAAGAAAACTCAGCTCGTTTATCCTCTTTTATAACTACTTTCAGTTTTATCAGACGCTTTCGTCAAAAGCAGTTTACAAATGAGGAAACCATCGGGGGAACGCTCGGGAAGCGTGACAATTGAACAATTACCTCTCTACCTCCTGAGCTACACAAAATCATTCAACCGGCCAGCATGTTATGTGATTGGGTGCCGACTGCTCTTTGGATCTTTTGGTTTACCTAACATCTAAAGAGTTCATGTAAAGCATCTTTAATTATTTACAGCTCTGCTCCAGTACTTACTGCTTATATAAGAGTTCAATGCCAAACCTAGAGTTGAAAAAGTGTAAATGGACAGTCTATTTCATTGCTACAATACATTCGTTTAAGTTGTTAAAGTACATGTTTATTTTAATTTCTTTAAAAATCTCAGGAGGTAGAACTCCACCCACTTCTCCAACTACTATGGTTCGGCCTTTGATACTCAAGCATAGCCTTGCTAGGAAAAGATTTTGTAAATGTATGACAACTTAAACTTTTCAGTTGGCCTATAACCCACAGTGTTGCAATCACATTTGGGATGATTAGTTAAGACAAGACAACATTATGACACCTTATACTTTAAGGGTTTGGTGTTGGATAAGCAGTCCATGTACATGGATTGCATAAACAATAAATACAAAACAAATAATAAATAATACACAATGACAAAATCACACCTACCAGTCACTACAGCTGGAGTTTGGGATTATTCAGCCAACATGAGCGGTTTGTTTGCTTTTTGCTTTTTCATGACCTTAGAAGCAGACTTGACCTTATCCACTCAGTCCCCTTGACCTCCAGTCCGCCATGCGAGAAACATATCTGCCTATGACTCAAGACGTCCTCTACTAGTCCCTTTGTCCTCCAGTCCGCCATGAGAGAGAGAGAGAGTGACACATATCTGCCTACGACTCATGACGTCCATTTACTAGTCCCTGGTCCTCCAGTCCGCCAAGAGAAAGAGGGGAACATATCTGCCTACGATTCCTATGTTCCTAACAGTCCCCTTGACCTCCAGGCCGCACCGAAAGAGAGATTAATATTAACTGGCTACGACTCATCGCATCCACCTACCAGTCACTATGACCCGGAATTCAGATCTTCGAGTTGGGGGTCCAAACCTTCCTCTTGGTCCTCCTCCTCCTCCTCCTCCTCCTCCACCACCACCACCACCGCCTCCCATTGGTCCAGTTTTACCAGAGGATCGAGGATACTCCACACGCAGCTTGGAGTTCCCATATCCATATCCATTCCTTCCATAGACAGCGTCGTCTGCATCCCTAAGAGAAGAGAGCAAAGACCTCCTTACCAAAGCACACCTAGCGGACATAGGTTGGATATCCATCCATCCCCTGCTGGTGGTCACTGGAGATGATATTATACCACAAAACTTAAGGTGTCCAACAACGGGAATGTGATTCGACTTGCCAAAGACCATCCCAAAAACTCACCGTGGGTCTTCGAATCGAATGAAGGCAAAAGGGATGGTGCCCCTATTATTCTTCAGTTCAATTTCACGGATTTTTCCATATTTGTAGAAGAGATCCTCAATGTCTCTCTCCTGGACATCCATGGGAAGATTCCCCACGTAGATGCGGCCATCAGACATGGTGGTTGAGAGGGTGGCACTGCTGACACAGAATGGGGGCACCTGCAGACTTTAAGATCACCTCTTGCTTTCACAAATAGCTGTGGAAGTGGTCCTTATCCTATTCCTAGTTCCAAAACTTAGTCCATCCGCAGCCAATTCCTTAAGTTAGAAAAAGATTAACCTATAAACCAGGGATGCGGCCATGATAGTAGTAAATGATGAGTTTGGGGGGGGGGGGAGAAAGGCACAGGACTTCGGATCCAAGCCTGAAAGCTTTAAACACAAGGTAATCAATGTTCACCAACTTTAATAGATAGTAACAGTATTATGCTGTTGAAACTGGATTATGAGCATTGCATGGAGAACCCAAAAGGAAATAAATCCTGACTTATTTGATTACAAATTACTTCCTTCAAATTAATATGTACAAAGGTGAGACAAAAAAGCTTACAGCAATATGGTAGATCCCAAATATAAGGACTGTGTGATCATTCAGGAACATTTGATTGTCAACATTAACGATAAAAAAATAAATGGATGGAGAATCGCACATCCATGGGTTTACCTCCTGTGCTATTTGACGGCCTATCACACCAACCCACTTCTGACCCACACGTTTTTAAAAATAAATAAAAAGGTCTGGTTTAAATGACAAAAAAAAAAGCGTTCTTACATCAATCTAGCTTACATCTGGTTAAATAAAGTATGCATCCAGATCAGTTTGCCATTCTTTGAGCATAATCTATATTTTAAATACATTTAAACGAATGTGACTCTACATGGAAACGTGCGTAATAGTCTGGCTGACATTGAATCGTGTATATATAGAGAACAGAAAAATACTTTATTCATCCTCCAGCGGGGGATATTCAAAATAAATACATATACACATTTGTGACCAGGTTGTTAATCTTAATTGCGTCTTCTTCCCTGGTCTCCTATTATTTGCCTGTACTTTGGACGTTTGCGCGGCCTTCAATTAAACTCGAACAGTTGGTCAACCTACTAAACCTGTTTGCTACCCGAGAGGCACAGCCAGGCTGTTTCATGATCAACGTCAGCTTAAATATAAAAAACTGCAGGTCTGCGCGTTCGCCTTCATTTAGCATACAACACTGCACTCACCTTTAGCGCTAAAACAATGTCGAGGCTACAGCTAAAATGCTGCAGCTAAAGCCAAGCTAGTAACGTTAGCCAACGAGGCGTCGCATGCATCAAAAGCGTGTCTTACAACGAACACATTTGGTAATCAATCGCGTGTCTCGGTTTGTTTCACTGGACTTTTCAGCGTGGCGTTTGTAAATCGAACATGTACGTCTGCCGTGATTCACACACCAGCTAATTCCTTCTCCAGACGACTCTTTGTTGATACAATAAGGTCAGCTCGTCGTGCTAATAGCCTCTGCTGCGGCTAAAATGTACCAATATTTCTAATAATCTACAGCAGCGGGAATGGGCAGTGGACGTTAAATGTGTATTAAAAACAATTTAGAATCATTATGGATGCACGATTACCTTTTTAAGGAAGTAATGACGCCTTTTGCTGTTGAATTAATGCTACCAGTGCGTGCACTGTGCTGCTTCCGTGTTAGCAATCTTAGCGAGTGGTAAGCTTCTTCTTCTACTTCCTATTTCCGGGAGGCAGTAGTCAAGACAAGTTCATTGTTGCCTCCTGCCGTTATTCAGTGATAACAAGATTCTTATATGCTGAGAGTAAGTAAATGTAAAAATCCACTAAAACCCTTTTCATGAACAGTTGTCACAAAGGGATTCACAAAGATAAAAATGAAAAGAGAGGCAGAGATAAACACATGTCACATAGTGATATAAAAATGATGATAGAAACATAAAACGAGACATTGCATTAAATGGCAACCAAACAATAAAAATTAGACACAATTAAACAAAACAAAATTAAAACAAATAGGTCTTAAGCTGCTTTTTAAAGGTGTCCATGGTGTTCAGAGATCACAAGTGCAGTGGGTGAGAGCTCCAAAATTTCTCACCAGTACAGTATCCTTTCGTTCTGAATCATCAACCCCTGATGAGAGGACCTTGGGGTCCTATTGTTGTGGTAGGGCTTCAGTAAGTCTAACAAATAAATAGACGCTCGACCATGCAAAGCCCCAAAAGGTAGAACAAGGATTTTAAACTGGATTCTGAACCTGATGAAGGACCAGTGTAAATCCACTATCTAAACCAGCTGAATCCAATTCATAGGCTGGAGCTTATCCAAGCTATCATGGGCGAAAGGCATGGTACACCTTGGACAGGTCGCCAGTCCATCACAAGACCACATAGAGACAAATGAGACAAACATCCACCCATGCTCACATTCACTCCTAGGGACAATTTAGAGTGACACAGGCAACCTTTTTATTTATCTATTCAAAAGCCCATTTCTGCCAATAACATCTCACATTTCCAAGAAGGCATATGAAACAATAGAAAAAGTACTGGTAGATTGTTAATAGCTCATTTTCTCCTAAGACATAAAGATGGGGAGGCTGAGCTGGTCCTGTGATGTAGCTGTATCCTGCAAATGCTCACTGAATGGGAGACTTTTAGGTTTAGGTTGCCCCAGATTAAGAGTTTTGAGTTGGTAGTCACTTCACGCACCAAAATACATACTCTCAAGCCTAGTCTTTCTTTGTATCAGAGGATGTATGGATGTATTTGCAGAATCCCTCCTCAAGGACAATGGACAAGTTCTCAGGACAGAGATATTGCCCAGAGCCTCAGCTGTTCCAAGTGCTAGGCAAAATTATGATGACAGTATTATCGCTTCTCTTTAGTTGTATCTTCTCATTTACATAGTTAAATTCAATCTCAGATAAGCCTCCCAGCATCTCTCTGAAACTTCAGAACAACAATTGATGAAAATGGAATTTATTCATTAAAGAGCCATATAGAGGAATTTCAGGTGTTATATATTGGAGTGAGATTAAATTTTGCATAAGGTTTGCAAAAGGATGCTCATAACGTCAGTATATAGCACGAGCTGATACAGTTTTATTATACGTGTGCATTCTTACCATAAATGAAAAGAGCTACACAGATATGATTTAGAAAGAAAGTATTACTTCTCCTTCTGCATACAGTCATACAATATGAATTCGACAAGTTGCAAATGTATTTTTTAGAGATTGGAGCGGCCACAGGGAAACAACTTTTGTAATGGAAGGCTCGTGACTTAATTTAGCTATGTTTTGTGATGGCATCATAGAAAATTACCCTTACAGTGAGGTACAAAAACTGTATAGCTGCTGAAATCAGGAAAGAAACCGCCATAACTACACGTGCACAGACATGTGAGCCGCTCCGCCCCTCTCGTATGCTTAAATGCAGCCATTCCAGAAAGTCCGCTCATTACAGGCCGTCGCGGCAAAGAGGCTGCCAGAGAGGGAAACCACTTTAATTAGTAGGCAGCAGTTGAGTTCACAAATTGGAGATAAAAAAACATGTCTTACACAAAGTTTGCAGCATCTTTCGCACGGGCAAACCAGGGCAACATCAGGAAAATAAGCGTTTCACCTGCACGATGTCGGTCAACCGTAGCATCCACCAAGAGTCAGGAAGAGAAAGAGCAACACATTGATGGCTGCACCGTGGTGGAAACGGAACCGGTCGAACTTATCAGCCAGACCAAAAGTGTGAAAAAGCCGCAGCTGAACAGAATTCACGTCGACTTCGACAACACCAAGGAGGCCTACAAAAGCAAGGGTAACGTTGAACTTCTCAGAAGTCTGCTCGTCTTTAAGCTTTGCACCATTGATGTCCTCGTCGAGAAGAACAAGGAGGTACGTTCAGTTTTGTTATCACCAAATTGCGCAAAAACCCGTGCGTGGGCAAGAAATGATAGAACTTTCTCGTGCTTGCTCTGTTTTGCAGTTGATGGAGCTGAGCAAAAAGCTGCTCGGTCAGCGGATCTTTGAGAAGCTCATGAAGATGACCTTCTACGGTCAGTTTGTGGCGGGGGAGGACCACAACTCCATCAAGCCCTTAATTCAGAAGAATCAGGCATTTGGCGTGGGAGCAGTTTTGGACTACAGCGTGGAAGAAGACTTGACGCAAGAGGAGGCAGAGAAGAAGGAAATGGAGTAAGTCATGCTGACATCCAGCGGAGTTGTATGACCTGTGAATGCAGGCTGCTCTAATCTAAACGCCAAGCACAGGGCATCAGTATCATTTTATATATGCAGCATTTGCGTGGAGAGCCATTTACTCAGGAGTTATACACAATGAGTTTATAAAAGCCAGCTGAGACATGTTTATTTGTATAGCCAAGCCCAGTATCATGTGTCTTGGTTGGACCAAGCCAGTGTTTTATTTATATATATTATATTTCAACAATAAGGAAACATTCTTTAAAGAAAAAGAACTGGCCAATCAGAGAGCCTTTTAAGGTTAGACCCCTCTGCACAGCCCCTCTCCAAGCATGGCTGTAATATCAGCAGGCTTGGAAGAGCATAAACATTTTTTTTAAATTTTTTTCAAAGGTCAACCGGACTCCATGATTGTGGGGTACACGTGGTAGGACACTGCAGCTCACTTTGTCAGTGGCTCCACTATAGCAGCAGGTTTAACCAGCCTTGATAGAGATGTAGGGAATGTGCTAGAAAAAGTTTAATGTGGCACTGATATTTAAAACGCAGGTAAGAAAGTCTGGTTTAACCAGTCAAGTTCAATACTCTGTTAACTTTGACTTGTTTTGGTGACAAGTGTCCGTGTCGTGGATTTACACTCACAATTGGTAAATGATTCCACTAGGTTTTATTTTTATATTAGTCTGTGCTCATCTCATTTCAGGTATGACTTCTGTTATGCTTCCCTTGAAAGTCACCTGAGTCACATAATACAGTCTGTTTCCATCTCATAAATGGACTATAGTCTAAATGAATGTGCTATATTTATTCTCAAGTACTCTGGCCGTGCCAGTCCTCCATTGGCTTACTAAGACAGACCCCTCTCCTCTGATTGGTTGAGCAGGGGGTTCAGCTGGAGCAGAGGACATGATGAGAGGGCCTCTAACTCACATTCTTTCATAGGGCACATAAAGTGTTGCGCAATGTCCTGCAGGGGAGAATAAACATGTCTTTTTTTTCCATTTAGTATTTTACAAACTACAAACATACACACATACAAGCTAGCAGCCTTTCTTATTATGATTTGAATGAATTTATTAGAACCCTTTTTAAATCTGGAGTAAGAAAAGACTGCTTCACCCAGGTGACACCTCAGTGACTAAAGGGGCATAAAGAAAAAGCTTTTCTTAACAGGCAACTTTTGTTCTTGTCACAGTCTAAATTTTGTACTGCAGTAGAACAATCTATGGACTCCCCTGAGTTTATGCATGCCATGCTCTGGTAGATTAACTGCTATATGAAGCAACAAATGTTGAATGTGTTAACGGTTTCAGCTGGAGGCATGTTTGCACTGTTCTTTTCTGATGCCAAGCTGTCCTTGTTTTTCAGCTCTTGTGTTTCCGAGGCAGAGAGAGAAAGTCCAGGTATGTTCATGAACGGAAAACAAAATGTATAGATATCTTTTTTTTTTAAATGTTGCACAACATTTCAACTCCATGTTTCACGAAAGGAAGGCGCTGCTTTGCAGTCGACCGGTAAGGGGTCGGGCTGAACTAACCGAGCTACTTGTTTGCGCTGACGTTGAGTTGCTTCATTCTGGGGGTAATTGCAGTGCAAGTGTCCGGTTCTAATGTTGGTATGTCATGTGGCCATGTTGCCTGAGCCGGACTGCACTGGTTTTAGCTGGAGGGTAATGACATATCCAGTTCAGCTGCTACGTTGAGGTGAAGCTTAGTTCGTGTGAAGGAGTTGATGTTTAGGAGGCGGATAAAAGGATACCTGAGAAAACACAAATTTCTAAATATAAATTCTTGTTGTCACTCTTTCTGGTGGTTGTATTTAGGATAAATGAGTAGCTACATGTGTCTGATTTAAGAAAGGCTGTAATGGCCATGGGACTAACAGATCAATGTTTTTGATGCATTTACTGTATGAACGCTAAATAAAAAAGAACTATATATACACATAACAAGAGGACAGTTTACTATCAGTGATGTCTGGCTCCTGATTAATGATTAATACAGACATTTTTCCATTTATTTTGGGAGAAAAAAAGCTTGAAGTTGTTTCATTCTTCTCTTCAGGCGACGGTCACCGTGAGAAAAAGTACAAGGCTCATCGTCAGTTTGGGGACAGGCGTGGGGGGGTTATAAGTGCTCGCACCTACTTCTATGCAGACGAGGCCAAATGTGACAACCAAATGGAAACATTCATAAACTGCATCAAAGCTTCTGGTAAGTTGTTTTCTGTGGAAGCCGTTTTTATGTGTGTGTGTGTATATATATATATATATTTATACATTAGTTACAGTTTGGTTAGTATGGTAATATGGTAAAGTTAATATTGCTTAACTTGTACGTGTGGCAGAAGCGATTTAGACGAGCTGTGATTTGATTGCATCAAATAATCTGAAGTTAATCAATTTCAGGCGGAGCTTCTACTGATGGATTTTCTGCCATCAAAATGACGGCATTGGGACGCCCGCAGTTTCTTGTAAGTTCACGTCTTCAATCATTAACTGACAGATAAGTGACTCGATTTAAACAAAGTAATGAATTGCAATCATCTGGCAGTAACAGTTCTTCCGGTGATAGCTTTTTATCTGCAGGATAGTAGAAGTAAAGGATAGTAGAAGAATAGATTAGTGTTTCAAATAGAATTTGAAAAAACAGAATAAGTTTTGTGCTTGTTAATGTAGATCTGAGTAAGTCCCAAACACTACCAAACACATTGTTCCCAAAAATATGGCAAAAGTTTAGCTGCACGAAATACTCACTTCACACCTCAGTGTCAAAGTTGTGTTACGCTCTTAAATGAAGCTAAATAATCTCCTCTTAGCTGATTTTACAAATGCAGTTAATAAGAACGTAATGATTAGTTTTTTTGTACTGTGTTTGAACAGCTCCAGTTTTCAGAGGTTCTGGTTAAATGGAGACAGTTTTTCAACTTCCTCGCAGCACAACAGGGTAAATCTGACATGACAGTTCTGGAACAAAAGCTGGAATTGGAGCAGCTGAAGGTGTGTATCAGTGTTTTACAGGTTTGGCGAGAATCACTTAAAATGCCAAAAGCAGTCTTGTCTTCATAACTGTTGGAGCAATGTATTCCTTAACACGGTTATGAATTTCTTTAAATTTTTCAATTTTTGTCCTTGTAGGACAATTTGGCTGAAATGGGCTTAGGAGCCAAAGATGACATTGAGAACTGGTTTACCGGAGAGAAGCTGGGTTTGTCAGGGTAGGATGATCTCTCATTTCGGTGGCGTAATCATCTGCTCATACTTTCCACAGTGATCTGCATGCGAGACGTTTCAAACACTCTGATTTGAAAGTTTTGAGGAATTTCAGCCTGTGTATTGCAATTTTCAAAATCAAATTATTTTCATTATTTCCAGAACAATAGATCTGCTGGACTGGAACAGCTTGATAAATGATACGACAAAAATCTCCAATCTGCTTATGGTGCCTAATATTGAGGTAAGTCATTGTCATACAAAGCTTTAACTGAGAGGGAAAATGATAAGTAACTATCTGTTTGCAAAGTTTACTGTGCATGTTGATACAGACTGAGTTTAAGTACATTAGCTTATCTAAGCAGTGTAATTGAAGGCAACTAAACTTAATCATTAGGAAAAGAGACACAGAACAAACTGTTAGAGGCATTGCCATCTGTCACATTGAGTTTTTGGGTTTATTTTAGGTAATTAAAAATGCAAATGCAAGTGAGTCTACTTTTTGTGTTTTGGTTGTAGACTGGCCACCTGGAGCCTTTGTTGACCAAATTTACAGCTGAGGAAGAGAGCCAGATGAAGAGGATGCTGCAGAGAGTGGATATTCTGGCAAAGGTGAGGACGCCAAACTGGTTTGGTGTAAATTTGTCACATAAATATTTAACGGCATGTACATGTATACAGAAGCCTCAGCCCAGGTGTAGGGTCATGGTGAAGGGAAAATTAAATGAATTGCTACAGAAAATGCCCCGTTCATGTTGTGTCTATGTGCAGTGATGATACATTGCTAACATAGCTATTGATATAAGAAATGCTGTTGTTTGTATTATGAAAACTGTTAAGATTAAAAAAAAAAAAAATAATTGCTGCTGTACTATGAAGTGGTATTGCATGTTTGGGAAGGGCACATACTGAAATGCCCTTTGCGTTCCTCAGCATGCCCTGGAGAATGGGGTAAGGCTAATGGTGGACGCAGAGCAGACGTACTTCCAACCAGCCATCAGTCGACTGACGCTGGAGATGCAGAGGAAATTCAACAGAGAAAAGCCAGTGATTTTCAACACTTACCAGTGTTATCTTAAGGTTCGGCCACAGATTCCTTATTTATTAAGAGCTATTACACTCTTACTTCTGACTGTCTAAGAATTCCTGAGGTACTGGGTAGTTATGTAGAGACATTATGGCGCTGCATGCCTGATTTATTTTCAATTTTTTCATTCCCTTCTTGCTACTTAAAGAAGAAAAACTATTTTTAACAAGATTAACCTTAAAAGGTAAAGCTCTTCACATGTGTAAAATGCAATTCAGTTTACATGTCATATTTAGAGATTGCAGGTTATCTGTTTTAATGATGCTTCACAATTTTGTGGTCAACTTTTGAAAAAAAAAAAATTTTATTATTTTTTTTATTATGACCATTAGGAAGCCTATGACAACGTAACTGTGGATGTTGAGCTATCTCGAAGGGAAGGCTGGTACTTCGGTGCCAAGCTTGTTCGTGGAGCTTACATGTACCAAGAGAGGGCCAGAGCTCAGGAAATTGGCTATGAAGATCCAATAAACCCAGACTATGAGGCTACTAACAGGATGTATCACAAGTAAGTCCTTAGTTACTGTCAAGCTCATTTTGTGCTGTCAGGAAGTGTTGAAATCCCAACCATCTGTCTCGTTGTTTGTCCAGGTGTTTGGAGTATGTGCTGGAGGAGATCGAACACAGCAGGAAAGCAAATGTCATGGTTGCATCTCACAATGAGGACACAGTGAAGTTCACCCTTGAAAAGTATGTTTTTTGCGTCTGGCCTGTTTAGAAATTTCAGAGTTGGTTAAATGCAGCTAAGTGCAGGTTTTGTTTGCACATACACAAAAGCTTCAAAGCTCTTATTCATAAAAGGATTTACTGCCGCGGTTTAAAGTAATGCCTATGACTTTCAAATTTCCAAAGCATTTATGGTTATTGAATGAGATTACGAAACCACCGGTGGAATACTACACTCAACCTCCATTTACTCAACAGCGCTTTAACACAAGCAACTCTGCTTTTTTTCAGGATGAACGAAATGGGCCTTTCACCCACCGAGAATAAAGTTTATTTTGGACAGCTGCTTGGCATGTGTGACCAGATCAGCTTCCCGCTAGGTATGTTGGACTCAGCTCAGTTACTAAATGCAAATAATAACTTATGCAACCACGGAGGCTTACATCACATGGTCAGGTGGCTGTGGGGGCTCCTCTCAAACATAGCAGATGTCAGCGTCTTCTCTACCCAGGCAGTCACTGAACTTAGAAAGGGTTTTTCCAAGCTGTATGGTGTGTTGAGAGTAAACAAGTTCCTGGTATTCATAGCTGACTCACCAAACATTATGACGGGTTAGCTGAGCTCTGGGGGGCAGGCTGAGGATGGACCTGTCACCACATCGTCATCGTTAACAGTTAGTCCAGGACATTCTGTACATGGTGTGCAGTATTTCTGTGCTGTGTATTACAGAGCATAAAACAACAAGACATGTCCTTACACTCTCATTTGAAAGCTGCCACATTTTTACCGTATATGTTGTGGGCGCTCACAACAATACATGACTCCATATGTGTTTTGAAAAGACTTGATTTCAGTATAATAGCAGTTTGAAAAGCCCTGAAACTAAGTAATAAAGTAATAAACTTTGTTTATTACTGCAAGTGCAAGAAAACAGCTGCAAGTAAGATACTGCGAGTGTTCTGTTTCTATGGATCTCAAGTCTGAAAGGGCTTAAATGTAGTATTTATTCATCATCAATTAAATGCTTGATGTAAAGAGACGATGTTTCAGTCTTGGATTTGCTGCACAGTTTTTCCCCACATTTGTTTCTCCAGTGACAAATCAGTGGCACCTGAAAAAATGTTTTAATCAGGTCTCCTTGATCTCCTTATTCAAAACAGGTCAAGTTGGTTTTCCAGTGTACAAGTATGTTCCTTATGGCCCTGTCAACGAGGTGATTCCATATCTGTCTCGTCGGGCTCAAGAAAACCGTGGCTTCATGAAAGGATCTCAGAGGGAGCGCAGCCTGCTGTGGACGGAGCTGAGACGAAGGCTGCTGGGTGGTCAGATTTTTTACAAGCCCGTCTACTGAGTAACCGGACCGCAACACACTGACTGCGATATATCTGTAACCATTCCATTATACATAATATACCACTGTCTGCTAGCTGCTCTTTTTATTGTAAGTTTGAGGTCTTTCCTTGGGATTGTGAAACTGGACTTCTTGGAAGAAAGGTGTTTATATGTTACTGACAAGTATTTCAGGGATGAGTATTGAAAGAAGTTTGTTTTGCTTTTTGGAGGATGTTGTAATAAGGAGGTTTTTAAAGCACTGACATTGCAACAGCATATACACTGCAGAAGTAAGAGGTGATGATTGAGATTTGTGTCCTATTTAGAATGAATTTTACTTTAAATTGACCATGATATTCTTCCTAATTAATTCAGCAGAATAACGGCCGTGATATTTTTTTAAACCTGGCCTATTAAATCCCTGGATGCTGATCCTTTTTCATGGTGGGAGAAGTGTAAAAGAAAGAGAGTTTATTGTATATGTTTGATTACCAAGGTGGCTTAGTTGTACATAAAAACTGGCGTGTGCTTTCAAAAAGAAAATAGTTTTGTCAGAGGTAGCTCTCTCTTAAAAAGTGCCTTCAACTGGAAGCAAACAACTACTTCACAACCTGTTTCTCTGACTGTGGATAGATTTTATTTGCACGTTAATGGTCCTATCCCATTAACAAGAAGCAGGTGCCATGGAAAGTGAAAAGACTGATTTTGTTGTGATTCATACCTTCCTTCTTTAATTGTTGACATATACCAGATGGTTCTAACAATTTCCTGTGAGGTGAAGACCGTCTTTTTTTTCCATTAGACACTGTCAGCAGCTGCTCTAAGCTGATAAATGGGAACATGTTGTGATTACTCCTGCAGCTTTCTTGGAAACTTCACTATTCTAAAAAAACTTACACTGTTGCATGATGTGCTCAGGAGATTAAACTACCCACAGTTTTTGCTGAGAGAATATTCTAAAAAAAAAAAACAACAACAAAAAAAAAAAAAGGTTGTGTCTGTTTTGTCTTTTGTCATAAGTGCTCTCAGATATCGACTCCTTGTAAGTTCCTTTCCTTGTGCTCTGAGAGGCTGGGATTGGTTGAATCAGAAAATACATTACAACTGGAATGTTGTTTGTTTGGACTGCATTAAATCCACTCCAGAAATTGTAAAACGTGTCTTGATCTTGTTTGATTTCAAAACTATGTCACTGATTAATTCTTATGCTGAACAGAGAAAACAGTAGTGCAGATGTTAAATTGTGGGGCCACAACATTAGAAAGATAGAAATATATTTAAAGTTTTGTTCCCTGTGAAATTCCATAATTGTACAACAAATGAAATTGAGGAATAAGTGATTTGGAAGTGATGATCTACAAACAAGTCGACTTTATTTTTATAGAGGTTACAAATGTCTTTTTAGGGCTTTGTCTAGAAAAAGGTTAACAGTTACATTCAAAGTTTTAATGATATTTGTAAATGTTGACAATTTCCAGTTTCATGCCCTTTTTCAGATATACTTTTGTAATAGTAGTTATGGTATACCTCAATAAAATTGATAGTTTTAATGGAAATAAACCAAATTGTTTTCACACCTGCTGAGACTTTGAGTGACACATTAAGTATATTAATGCTGGGCTTGCACCAAACGATTTTCACAGTCTTAGACTAAAAACTGTATAACTGGAGTCTGCGCGCTCCTGTCATCTCGATCGTTAAATTTATGGTATGAAATGTGGTAATCTGAAGACTGCAGATTATCACATTTCATACCAGTCTTTCTGTAGTCTTGGGCTTGGGATCATATCAAACATGTTTAATATTATCGCAGGTCGCAGTGACGTAACACAATCAACAACCAATAGATGAGCACTGACAAAATTGGAAAAAGAAAAGCAGACAGTCAATAACAAACATGTCAGTGGATGTAGAAGAACGACAAGCAGGAACGAAAATGGACTGTCCAAAAGGAGACGCAACTGATGTCACCTGCAGTTCCCTTTGAAGGACAGACAGACCTTGCTGTCCCAGTCCATATAGCCAAGGCCATGCCCATATTCTCTTCTTTTTGTTAAGTTTTTCACTACAAACTACTGCACAGACAAGAGCAGCTGTAGCTAAAAGCTGCTTCTCCTCCATTTTTCTAAAACTTCTGCTGAGCAAAAATTGCATGATGGGAAAAAAAATTAAAAAATCTAGTTGTAGTCTTGTAAATAGTTACCCTACAAGATTCTTTGTAAAATCTTTAGTCTGAGGCTAGTCTAGGACTAAAAACTCTAAACACTAGTCTTTAGATGTGAGCTGATAGGCTTAAGTCTTCTGGTGTGTGGGTAGCTGTCATTAAAATACATAAATTGCCTTCTTAAAGCAACTGTTGGTAGCATGTGCTGACCGCAGCCTCAGATTCTTATCTTGAGGTGAAATGGATCCTCTGTCCTCTGACGTATTTTTCTGACTGTGACATCAGCTATGTTGCCACACAGGGGCCTGCTCTGCCAAATCACCCTGACCTACTGAGACCAACCTTTTTTGGCCTCAGCCAGAGGCTGCACACGCTGCACACGCTGCACACCTGCGCTCAGTTTTCTCGGGGTTCAGACCACCCAATGTCACACAGCTTAGTTGAGACCAGACACACACTGTGTACAAGACAGTATGTGTGTTGTAGTGATATTGTTGTTACAGATTATACCTAAGCTACATTTAAAAGATTTGTAAAGTTCAGTTTGTCCAAAGACAAATTCCTCAATGAATTTACAGGATGTGAACACAAATTTGGACAATGCATTGTAAATGATATATATATATATATATCTAGAGTAGACTATTGCATATGCTCATATGACAAAGCCCACAGATTCTCATATTGAGAGATCAGCCCAAGGAGAGAGAGAAGAGGAAAAAACACTTCTAAAATGCATTACAACCATTTCTCCAGTGTATTAAAATTCCTTTGCAAGGATTTATAAAATTCAAACGTCCAGAGGATGTTCACATATGCCCCTCACTGACATGACAGTCTTGACAAGATTTGAGTTTTCAAAGAGTTTGTCAAAAGATGGAATCATTTTTCAAACTGTGGCACTATAACATAAGAAATAGCATACATGTTTCACACATATTTTATAGGGAAAAATTTGACCATACTCCACTGGATTTAACTTTTCTGTGGTCCTCTAGTATGTTTTAGGATTGATGTCATGATTTCACGGTTGACATGTGAGGGCCTTGATAGCCTCTCTCCAATTTACACATCTGATCTGATTGTGTTATGCAAGCCTGCAAGAACTTGTGGATCTGCTGGCAGAGTACTGCCATGTGTGCCTTAAACACACCTAAAAACCAGAGGGGGTTTTTAACTTGTTTTTACTTGTGCTGCCCCAAAGTTGTGGAATGAAGATGAACCTGAAGAAATTAGGTCAGGAGGTTCAACTACGGTGACTTGCAAAAGTTTGCTGGCTACCTTGATTTGTGGTTGTTTGATATTATTTAGTAGTAACACACTTTGTGACATAAGTTTTAATAACAGCTATCTCAATAAAGATTCCTCCTTTTATAATACATGGAGTGCACACTTTATTCTGACTCTTGCAAGCACAAGTCTCATTCACATGATCACAAACACATTCATACAGGACAAACTGTTGTATTCTTTTTTTCAATCATTCACAAACTGACACACTGATGAACACATCAGCGGAAACATGGGGTTTAATGAGTTGCCCTTTGATATTAGACCCGGGGATGCTGTGCATTATTATCATTATCACTGAAGTTTTATGTGCAGTTTGAAAAGAATCCATGCCCTCACTTTGCAAATGAACTCAGTGGTGGGCATACTTCCATAATGTCAGTTCATTCATTACGGCCTTTCAGATTCACCAGGCTCCTTCTAGCCACACATTTATGATATAGAATATCTTTATACAGTCTCATCTTTTATCTTAAAACTCAAAAGCCAAATTGTGTCATTTATAATCATGACACATCCATCTCTTCTTACATACATCAGTTCCGTATATGTCTAGAACTATAAATGGCTTGAATTATGGTAGTTATACCGTTGTTTTACACAGAGCTGTAAAGCTGAATACATTAACAGCGTGTTCACTGTTTATTACACTTCAGAAATCTTTTGAAAAGTTGGCTACAAACATTTAAGAACTTCATGAACACTTATAGACACATTATAATGTATCATAGTGCCTTATTGGTTTATAGTGCCTCATTATTAAAAAATGCATATGACTTATCTGATCTGGTTAGATGAAGACACAAAGATACATACAGCACATGCACATACAGCAGAGGTAATGCTTAAAAGTGAAGCGGAATAAAGTTGACTCAGTTTAAACATTCCACACTGCCAATTCTGAATACATAAAGCAAGCAGTTATTATGTTCAATAACATATTGATACTTTTCAAACCTTATTCAATGCAGCACACTGTCTCGCAACAGATTTGTAGAGAGATGTCCTTTAACAAAAGCCTGTTTAACAAACACATTCAGCCCCTATGGGAGGAGAAATACATCTTGCTTTTTCTCAGGCCTCCAAACAGCCAATGAGATGCCACTTCTGGGGGTGTGTTCATCGTGCTGACAGGGGTGTCTTTCAATTTGGACAAAGAGTGGTAAACAGCCGGACACTGCCAATGATAGCATCTCAACGTAAGTTTAATTGCTTCTTTTTTTTTGCTGTACAAACATACCTCAATATGTCAAATGCTTCATTTAGTGTACGATGTCATGTGTTTTTTGTTAAGTCTTTTATCATCACAGAACGTTTTGAAAACATCCACCACATGTCAAATCTCTCTATCAAATGGAATTGTTCCATCGAGTTTGTGATACTCAGAGAGACTTAAACGTTAAATATAAGTTTTCTTCTTAGTCATAACGACAGATTGATACTGTATAAACTGCAAAGATAAGAAAACAGCGAATACACCACAAAGAGGCACACCTGTTCACGTGACACCACCCGCCTGGGTGAAGGTTATTTTATCAGGAGTAAGCATCAGTCCTGTTTTAACGTCAGAAGCCTATCTAGATGTAAAGCTATTTTCTTCCGATATTTTTTGCTTGAAAATAAGAGAACATTGCATACAGTATCATTTTCTGAAGAGAAGACCGTTCTTCTCCCATTTCTGCTGTCTGTTCATTTTTAAAAACCATACACATGTTTCAAGTGTCAACATAGGAGCTGTGTAGTAGTTGACTGAAAGGATGATGCAGCATTTCTTTTCTTATCGCTATTCAGTCTGTCCCCTCCTCTTACTCCTTTTCACTCCATTTCTCTATCATCCAAGAATTGCTTTGAACTTAGACAAACCAGGTCCTGACATGCAAATCAAAGTTATATTACCAGGGTGAGGGAATTAATGTGGGTAGTTGACACTCGTGTAATAATTGCTATAATTGCTATGTAATAATAACTATTCATGGCTGTTATGTAGTTGCCTACTGGTTAAGAACGAGCACAACATTAGCATTAAAATTGTAAATCCTTATTGGTTTCTCCATATCTGGTCTCCCTGTTTTCATTCTCAGGTTGATATTTGATTTTTGAAAATGTTGAACATCAGAGGAACTAAATGCACAGCTGTGGTACGGAGGTGGATTCCCTGGGTTTTATTGACCAACATCCTGCTGGTACTGTACTGCTTGAGAACCACAAGCCAAATCAAAATCAGGTAAATATTCAAACGCAAATGTCATTGTATTGATATAAGTCAGTTAATTTAATTACAATACAGTACATTTTATTCACAGAGGGCTCCAAGAAGATACATGTCCTCTCAACGTGGCAAAGTCATTGAAGAATAGTTCAGCTATGCTCCTTCAAAGCTCGAGATATGAGGAGGAGTGCTCTCCCAAAGTGAATTTCATGTTCATGAAGACCCATAAAACTGCTAGCAGCACCATCCTCAACATCCTCTTCAGATTTGGGGAAAAGCACAAGCTTAAATTTGCCTTCCCTGATGGACGCAATGACTTTTTCTACCCATCGCCTTTCCAGTGCTCTCAGGTGAAGGATTACAAGCCAGGGGAATGTTTCAACATTGTTTGCAACCACATGCGCTTCAACCATCAAGAAGTGTCCAAACTCCTTCCCCCAGATGCTTTGTATGTCACCATCTTACGTGACCCGGTGGATCTCTTTGAGTCGTCTTTCCATTACTACCACAGAGCAGTTCCCCTCACATGGAGCATCGGTGGGGAGAACAAACTTGTAGAGTTTCTAAACAATCCTCGGGCCTACTACAATCCCAATGCTTTTAACTCATTCTATCTTAAAAATCTGCTCTTTTTTGACTTTGGTTTTGAAAACAACCTTGAGGCTGATGATCCTCGTGTCATGAGAGGCATTCATTACTTATCGAAACGTTTTGATCTGGTACTCATAGCAGAATATTTTGAGGAGTCGCTGATTCTGCTCAAGAATTTACTCTGTTGGACCATGGAGGACATCCTGTATTTTAAGCTCAATGCTCGCATGAGCTCATCTGTGTCTCGGCTGGACCCTGAGATGAGAGCCAAAGCTTTGCGGTGGAATGGGGCTGACTGGAAACTATATCAGCATTTTAATGCTACGTTCTGGGCCAGAGTGGAGGATTATGGGAGAAAAAGGATGAAACGGGAGGTAAACGAGCTGAGGAAAAGAAATGCTGAGATGAAGGCCATCTGTATTGAGGGCGGATATGCAGTTGAAGCCCAAAAGATTCAGAACAGACTTTTCCAGCCTTGGCAGCCAGTTGGAGAGAAATCCATCCTGGGTTACAACATCAGACAAGATGTTGATCCCAAATTCAGGAAAATTTGTGAAAAAATGCTCACACCTGAAATACAATATTTATCAAACTTGGGAGTGAGTCTGTGGCTTACTAGACTGTATGGTTGGTTAAAAGATACAATTTACTGACTTTCTTACGACCATTTTTATTAACTAACCTCAAATTGAAAATGTATTAAACTAGAACAGAACGGTTTATGTGGCAGGTTGTGTATTTGATATATGTGACAATGATAATTTAGATTAATCAAAGACATTCGTTCAGATTTATCACTTGAATTTAATGCCTGAGAATGCTGGAGACTCCTGTCACTCTGAAAATGAACTGAACAAGTGGAATCGCATGGGAAAAGGATAATCTCTCTTCTGTATGAATCAGGGTATTGGCATTGCCAAAGAATGTACTTTAATGAGTGGACTTCACTTGTTCACTGCATTTCTACTTCATTGAGCCAACCGTAATCAAGCCAGAGTGTGAGCCATCACTGATAGAGGGTAGATAACGGAAGACCTGCTTTTTATGACAGGCAGTGTTAGTGTGACCCCTGGAGGCTCGAGGCTTGTGTGCAGCTATATAAAATGGATTCGAATGGCTGTGGCCTCTGACCAGACTTAAACTCAATGGTTTACAGGATGTCGTCATCATTAACAGTGACCTTCCATTTTGTCTTTAGCAATCATTTGTGAATTGTGTTTTTTAAATTCATTTTTTTGGTTTGATAAAAGAACTGCCACATTTTCCTTTACTAACTCTTAGATCTGTCCGATTAAACAACACGGTCTAGCTTATTTAAGTAATGTGGACTTTAAATTGTTACATGTAGTTATAGATAAATAGACTTCACACGTTTACGTGACACATCGAGCCCCTTGTGAAGACCATTTCCTCTCTAAAAAAAAAGCAAAGGTTGAGTTAAACACTTCAGCTCTATTTCCATCACATTGCTTAAAATGTAAAACTTCATCAGAATTTCTTTTCAGCCAAGTTCCTCTTTCCTTGCAGTTATGCTCTCTATGAAACTATTTTTATAGCATATTCTCAGACATGATGCTGCAGGCACTGATTCCGGGAACCTCGTGTACCGTATTATTTGCATGTGAATCGTCTCCTCAAAATAGACCTGAATTGCTGAAGTGAAATCCAACCCTTTTGTGTGTGAAACTCATGTAAACATTGTTTTCTCTTGTCATGTGTACTTGCTCATGTGCATATATACAAAGAATTACCTTTCGTATCTTCAAATTGTGTATTTTTCTATTCAGAGCTTTTTAATAAAGTAGATAGAAATTCCACCCCAAGTGTCCAAATGAAAAATTTGGACACAATTTGGACACTTGGACAAATTATTTTTCTCAATACATTAATAGAATTTTATGGCTGTATGCTGGCACTGTAACTGCTTTCTCTGCCATGACTAGAAAATGTCTTTGCTAATTTCGATTTATCGCTAGTGTTAAAGGCTGACGTGTGGTCAAAAACCCAAACTGAATCTACTTTAATGATGTAGACTCACCATACAATAATGACTTAAAACTGAATTACATTTGCCTGATGTCCTTTCTGTTCAGTTTTTCTTTAAAAAACAAAACAAAAAACATTAGCTTTTGTTAAACTGCCCTGGACATTTGGATGAAAAATTATATCACCTATAACTTCAGCTGCTGGACTATGAAACTGACATATTCATTTAATGATCTAAAACCAACACTTTTTTTTAAGTATGCGAATTCATTTGTAAATTAAGCTCTACACAATTGTGGCAATGGTTTAACAAGCTTCTTTAAGTTTAAACTGGAATTTAATATAAAGAAAACAAAATTAGACGTGAACTAATGCAATCCAGATGCCTCCATAATAATAGTTGCAGTACAAACTGTATATTCATATTTTTGTGATGAACTCTTTTAAAAATGTTGCTTTAGGATTGTAAATCAAAACCATGCAAGACTTTTAAGACATCAACACATATTTAATTTAACAATTTACAATCTGTGAGGACAACGAGGGCATAACAAATATCAGCAAGATAGAGGACGAGGCGGACAGGAACCCCTGCTCCATCTTCATGGTGGTCTAGACTGTCAGTCAGCTTCAACAGGTCCGCCGATAGCCGCTTCAAGCCCGGGCATTACTTTAAGCACATTGTCCATGTAGACAGCTGTATGATTCAGGTGTTAAATCCAGGAAGAGTGGGTAATGGAAATGTGACAACACTTTCGCTTCAGCCTTATATAACCCAGGGCTGCCTCCTATTCCTCGTCTTTGCTCTCGTAGTTGTGTTTGATGTGTTTCCATAGTTTCTGTTAAAAGTCACATATTAGTTAACATTAGACAGATTATATCAGCAGATAAATTGCATGGACAAACAGGTCTTTCAATACGCGTTTGCTCGGCTTAGCGGACAAGCTAGCTAAGCTAACATTAGCGCCGCTTCGCCCTCTGCTTTACAAGGTCAGGATCATTAAAACCACAAAGGAAACACCTACCCCGCGATTCATCTGCTCAAAAATCGTGTCGCCACCTTGGTCAAAAATTCGTTCGAAGAAGACCGCTCCAACCATGATGGTTACAGCAAAAGTGGACGTCCTCCTGAAGAGAAGATTGTAGACGGACTTCGCCAGCGCCATGTCGTCGGTGTAATTTGCACTGCGCAAGAGCGGATGCTGACACTTGCTACTTCCGCTCTACAAGTCGCAGCAGCTTGATCCTACGGAGATACCGTACTTTATCGAAGTTAAACGTTTGGTGGTTATATTGTGTGCTGTGTGCGGGATTTGAGTTTCACGAGTATCACAGAGGAGGACTGCCGTTTCGTCAATGGTATTTTGTATTCTTTGCTGCTCAAATGTTCTTAAACTCGTTGAATTAATTCCGACGTTCACTGACAACAAGCATGTTTGCTAGCGGATTTGCTTTGCTTGATAGGACATGGAACTATTTGTGGGAGCATCCAAATGTTCATTTAGATTCGGCTAGTTGTAACTTTTATCTGTGGTATCTTAAGAGTGAAACAGGAACACTATAGTATCATAACATGCTGTTTAGAGGAGGCGGCTGTACCTTATAAACATGCCTCTCTGGTGCAGAAAAGACCTCTGCAAAGGATACGCCTTTCTCACAGCTCCTTCAGCAGAACTCTTTTCTTTTCCAGGTGCATTTTAGGAACTGAGACACTCTTTAAAACGGTACATTGAGATTGTATTTTGGGTAACAGGCAGAGAGGAGACGAAGGAGCACAAAACAGATAAATTAGATGCGAGTTGGATGTATTCAGTGTTCTTCATAGCAGATGATTGCTGGTACCAGTCTTTGCCTTCCATTTAATTGCTTTGTACACTCTTGCTTGACTTTTTGACTTAAATTTGTGTATGTGCATGTTGCTTTTTCCTCTTTGCTTTCTTATGTTCTTATGTTATGTTCTTATTGCTTTCTTGTTTGACAAGGCAAGACTGTAGACCGTTTCCTGCAAAGACTGTTGAGATAACACATGTATCCATTCATGATATGTTGTCTTTGTATCCTGTTTACTGCCTTCCAGGTGCTTAAAAGGTGACGGTTCACTGGTCTGAGCCTATAACCTACAACATGGGGAAAAGATACTATTGTGATTACTGTGATCGGTCCTTTCAGGACAACATGCATAACAGGAAGAAGCATCTGAATGGTGTTCAACATCACAGAGCGAAGAAAGCCTGGTTCGACCAGTTTAGAGGTGAGGCCTTCAGTTTTTCTGAGATATGACAGTGTTTGAACTTAAACCATATTCTGTACTGTTTGTCATGACTTGAAATGTTTTATTGTAAATGGTAATGGAATATGATTAGGTTAATTGGACAGTTAACTTAATTATGAGCTTGTGATTGGCTGTTTATGGCATAATAAAGAACCATTAAGGACTCTCAATCTATTTTCTTTTCACAGACTCTGCAGCTATTCTGTACGATGAGCAATTAAAGAAACCTTGCCGGAAGTTTCTCCAGAAAGGTAACAGAACAGTTGCACCACACACTTATTTTTCTATAATCAAGAAATGGTAGTTTTACATTCTTTTTCCCGTTTGAATTTTTGGTAATTGTGTTTTTTCTTCTTTTAGGAATTTGTGATTTTGGCTCAAACTGCCGGTTTTCTCACATGTCTGAAGAGGAGCAGTTAAACTTGAAGAGGTGGTTGGAAGGTGAGCTGTGACCAGAGGATGGTGCTATTTACTATGTGATGAGCTTTTCAAGTGACTCATCCAAAGCCATATCTGTTTTCAAACACAGAGCATTCACATTCCATAGATATAAAACCAGGAAAAACTCTCTTAAAAAATTTAAAATAAAACAACTGACTAAAAATACATTTTTCTAATAATCAAGCATGTGTCATACAGATAACCATGTAAAGTGCTGTACGGCTAGAAAAGTCAGGGTTTTTCTTTTTTACTCCCAGAGGAAAGACGGCACAAAGAAGACTCTGAAGACCGAATGATGCTGGGGCGAAGTATAGAAGATTGGCTTTCAAAAAGGGAAAAGAAGAAAGCTGCCCTCAGCAGCAAAGGGTGTGTTGTTTTAACATGTGGAGCTACATGGTTAGCATGCTCAATAGTCATTCCTGTTCATTTTAAATTCAATAGTTTTAATAATTCATCTCCACAGGGATCTAAAAAGTAAGGAAGACTGTGTGGAGGTTGAAATCGAAAGTGAGATCCCCCAACAGCTGCTCTCTATTCCTGATCTCCCACCCTCCCTTCTACCTCCACCTCCAGGCGGATGGAGAGTCAGAGTAAACGCTGAACAGTTTGAGAGACAAACACTCTGAGGTGCTCACTAGTGGAAGTGTGACATTAAAGAAGAGAGGAACAACATTTTTTGTTTGTTTGTTTTTTAAACTGGTTTCAGAGTTGTATTTGAAAGTTTGTCTAGTTTCCCAGTTGCAACAGAAATTTGATTTGGCTTTTTTAAAAACGTTTTTCAGTTTGAATAGATAAGAGAAAACTTTTTTATTTTTTAAGCCTAAAAGAAATACTATCGATGGCATAGATATGATTTTATTATTCAAAACAACTGTAATTTTTCATTGTAAGATCTGTCTTATATAAAATCCATATTTAACAAAAACAAGTAGCTGACTTTAAACCTACGTTTCAACACTAAGCTTGACATTAGCAGTGACAGTTCAGGTGTTGCAAACTGTACCTCAGAAGTAAAGTTTTGATGATATTAGGCAACAGTATGTTGTTGATTTTCTGAACCAATCAGCTGTAGCGTGTCCTTGAAGTTAAACTCCTCTAAGGTGTTTGATTTTATGTCACATTGTCCTGGAACAAATGGATGATTGCTGAACAGATGTAAGTCCATCCATCCATCTATCTATCTTCTATACCTGCCTCATCCTGTTCCTAGTCGCAGTAGGGTAGGAGTCTGTCCCAGCTGTCATAGGGTAAGAGGGCACAGTACATCCTCGATAAGTCAGCAGTCCATCACAGAACTAACACAGAGACAAACGAGCATGCCTGATTAAGAGCTGCAGATGGGAATATTTTTTCTATTCTAATTCTGTGCTGCATCACCGAGGGACTCCCTGATATCATGGCTTAATTTAATTTTCAACTTGGCCACAAAAACATCATTTTCTTACAGTTAAGAGAGAGGGCTACTGTTGTGGATTTTCTAATGAAAGTGTGTTCATGCATGTTTCACTTTTATTTGGTTAGCATTATGCGGAATCTCTTGTGTTTGTGTCTGATGATCAGTTTGTTTTTTAGAACCTTGAAGTAGTTGTTATTCTTAGCTCAGGCTGTGCTGTGATTTATCAACAGTTGCAAAGAAAGATTTGGGAATCCTTTTTTTAATCTTCTATATTTTTTTGCACTACTATCACCCAAAACCCCATCACATTTTTACATAAGTCCTTATGATAAAGCAAACCCAATTAACTGAGACAAAAGCGGTATGTCATACCATCTGTTTGTTGCAGATGATGGGCTAACATTACATCTTTGCTTTTATTTGAACTGATATGACCCCTTTCTGCATCAATAGTCTCTTCTCAGCTGAATTCTCATTAAAATTATGACTCCAACTGTCTGATTTTGAGTCAAAGATGTCTTGCATGTTATGGGGATGTAACTATTTTTGCGCAATGCCTTTACAAAGTGCATACAGATTTCTAGCTTGTGGGAAAACCGAGCAACAAAGCAATTAACTTGGACAGACGACGAAGAAGATGACTGATAGCAAAGAATTATCTTCAACTATCAGAAGGTTGAATATGTAAGAGATCCTGTTTTCAAGCCCCCTACTTTTCTTCTCACCTTCTTTCTTCTTCTTAATAGTGTCACCTCTCACTATGAGTATGATAGAGATTGGTTTTGGGTTAGTCTTTTTTTTTTGTAAGCAGAAATAGAAACAGCTTCCTGACTTTAATGCACTCGCTTTATTGGACTACATGCATCTAGACACGACTTACATTAGTGTATAATTGATGCAGTGACCTTTACAGACGTTAAAGAAAACAAAACATTGCAGGATACTGTACAGACATTAAAATCACTGATAATGTCACACAGTTGGATGGTGCAGTTATTACTACCTGGAAGTTTTTTTGGAACTTCTATAAACACCAGAGGAGAGAGAGAGAGAGAGAGACAGATGATTACTGATAAGTTATCTCATTATAAAAATGATAATAATGTTTTGCATCAGACTCATTTTTGCCAAAAGTGTTTCAGTTGTATGGTCGATTTTCACATGTTGCAAATCTTTTCGGAGTTACTTCAGTAGCATGAGAATAATGTTTTTTTTAAATTTTTTTTTTTAACTCCAAATAACCAAGGCACAAAAAAATGAAGACATCCACATTCCAAATAAATTCATAACAACTATTAAGACGAACTCTGTCAACAAAGTGTACATTAATCTGCTCATTAAACATCGTAACATACAGGATAGGACAACATTTGCTAATAAAGTGTCTTCAAGACAAGATTTGGCACAGTGACTTTACATCTACACAAAACCCATATCTTACATAACACATTTGTCGACCACAACATTAAAACCATCAACCTAATATTATTTAGGTCCTCCTCATTCTGCCAAAAGAGCTCTGACCAGTCAGGGTATGGACAGACCATCTGGGAATGTCCTATAGTATATGGAATGGGCAAGTTAGCAAGAGATCCTTTGGGCCTTGTGGGTTGCGGGGTGGGGACTGTGGTTTGGGCTTGGTTCCCACAAATGCCATCAGATCGGTAGCTGGGGAGTTTGGGGGCCCAATGAACACCTCAGAATCTTTAATGTGTGTTTTTGAGCCCCACCTAAGCAGTTCATGCATTGGCTAACCGAGCTGTGTTGTTGGGGAAGGCTGCTGAAGGGGAGTGCTGGTGCCATATGGGGCTCGTTACTGGTCTGCAAAAATGTTTAGGCAAGTAACATCCCAGTGAGTGTGAGGATGCAGCTTTTCCCAGCAAAACAAAGCATTACAATCAGATAAACAGTGTAACTCGTCAGGAGTTTAATGTTGTAGCTGTGTGTGTTCATATAAACCGTTTTTTTTACATAAAATTGCTCGATGAGGCAAAATATCAGTTTTATTGCCAGAGTGATTCTTGTAGTTTCTTTCTTTCCCACTTATGATAGAGCTTTGACAAACTTTAGGTTAAGAAAAAAAAATACAAAGCATTTTGTAAAATTCGTCAGATTCGAGATATATTTGTTCGAGACAGTGTTCTTAAAAACCACCAAACCAATCCGAGAAGTTCATAAAAGTGCATTAATACACATGAAGCTTGTAGCTGAATGTCCAGAAATTACACACATTTTTTTTCTGCTTTTTTTGTTTGTTTTTACAAAACATTATGCTTATATTCATAATAAAATAATATCGATTTAATGTTTCTCTTATCCGAGTAAGAAAATATAACCATGTTATACTTTAAACATTTTTTTGGTGGTCCATGTAAAAACCAAAAACAACATTTTTCATGATATGTTAAATTATTGTTCACAGCATATTGCAAATCACTTTGTATTTTGATATTGTCTGCACATCCACAAAAGACTGACATTCAAATGAAAATGTCAAATACTAAGATCTGTTTTTTTTTGCAATGATCACTTAACAAATTGCATAATTACTTAAAAAAACTGATCTCACCCACAAAAACACACAATTATTTTTTTTTTATGTACATGCAGGTGTGCTGCGTGAACGACTTCTAACTCATTTGCTATAAATATAACAGGTAATACGTAGTTTTGTCTAAACACTACTATATTTGTTCATAGCTGGTAGCTCGGGTCATTCTGCTCTGAAACTGTCTTTTACAGACACTCTTTTTGACTCATTTTTATGTATTATAGATGCACAGATTGGAAATATGCAGCAACATTTTGCATGTATTGCAGGCAGACTGTGAATAAAAAATATGTTTATCTGTTCAGAATCTGGGCTTTTTGCATAAATACCCATGCATATGCTCTTGTCTTATGTTTCTTAGAGGGATTTTAGGATTTCCCTTTGTAATTTAGAGCTCACTGCTTGTTCAGTTTTTCGTAAAAATACATTTGTTTCAGCTGTACATTTCAGCTGACAAAATACCTGTTTGGTTTAGAAAGCAATTTCAAGCTGCTAAGCCAAGAAGACTAATTCTAAGCTTTAAACTATTGTAATCAATTCTGAGTAAACCGTGACATCTTTAGAAAAGGATTGTGGATTTTTATTTTTTTTTGCTGATCGGTTGACAGAAGCACATTGCATGTGGTTCAGGATCACAGCCTCCTGTATTACATCTGTTGAAGAATAATATGACTTTATTGTTTGACCTGCATGTTTGACTTGCAGCATTCATCAGGGTCATTATGAAACATCCTACAACCAGCAATTAAAAAGGACAAGTATGAAACAGAATAATTACAAACCAACCAAGCATCCACATAGATGTATTGACAAATGGACACTTAGAGGGGTGGGTGAGATGGTTAGATGGTTTCAAACCAATTGTTTTCCGAGGTTCAAATAAGGATAACCGCTGCACCCATTTGATATAACATAGATAACTCCTAAAGTCCTCTGAATTTCAATTGTGATTGAATGTGGTTGGTTTGTATATTTTCCATTTCGTACTTGTCCCATTTCAATGCTGGTTTCTGGATGTTTTATGATGGTTCAGATGAAGGCCATAAGCCTTCATGCATCAATCAAATAATTAAGTTCTATAAACACTATAAGTGCTACTGGACTTCTGACTTTTCTCAAGCTTCTCCTGCTCCAAGTGCCTCGGAAGTACAAAGAGTTGTACCAGGAACTCTTTTGGAGAATAACATAATGCCACAAATTATGAAATGAACATTTTTCTGTTTGTGAGTTGCATCTCATGTAAGCAACGAATCAGTGCACCTGACGAGCATCCTCTTTGAGCTGGCTGGATGTGACTTTACAGCCAGTCGACAGCTATAGTGATGGCCTGATAATTTGTGTAAACTTAAAGGTAGAATTATGGCATCACCAATTTCTAAGAGTGTATGTCCAAAACATAAAAGCAAAACATGCACAATTTGTTGAGATATTTAAGCCTGGACCAAAGTGGTAGCCCAAATAACAACCAACTGACCAACAGACGCAACAATTTTATTCTTAGAGCCATGAATCATTCAATTGTGTGCCTTGAATGCCGAGAACTGTATAGTTGAAATTTAGACCAAAGCTGAAGCTTAGCAAATTCTGTCAAACTTTACGCAAACTATGCTTCCGTGAAACTTTTGACACAATGTGAAAGGACACGCATGAGACACAACATGCAGCGCTCCATAACGTTTTAAGCTGATTTGAAATGCACACTATGCAGCCCACTTTTGTATTGCTTTATTACTATCATTGGTGCTTGATTATTTGGTGCATTCCGAATGTCGAGCTTCTCGACAACTACACAGAATGTTTTCAAGCAGCACAGCTATTCTCACAGTATGTGCTGAACACTGAAATGCTGAAATATTAGAGCTACAATTAGCTTTCTGGTCTCGTGCCTTAAGAAAACCTGTTTCTGATATTAATCAGCCCTTGACATGCCATTTCTTTCATTCTCTTTTTGACCATGTATGTCATGATGCGTGGTCACACACAAAGAGCCTATGACATCATTTTGTCCATTAAACCGCAGAGAGCAACTCTGATGCATCCTCATGGGTGTCAGTTGTGAATAAAACCCAGAAATGAAAATGCGTTTTGGTTCAAATTTGTATGTTTTTTTACAGTCTGTCTTTAGATCCCTTTGTCTCCCGCTGGCAACAGTTATTTACTTCATCCCTCTGCGAAGCATTTGATTTGCTGCAATGAGCATGACGCTGATGATGAATGCAATAGCGAAGGCACAAATCAGGCTTTTACGCACACATGTGTGCTTTTCCTGCTGCGTTGGGCTTGCTGTGGAGAGATGTAGAAAAGATTAAAACATTACCTCACTTAAACACGCTTAAACACATCTGAATGGATAAAAATCTTTGAGAACTCTTAACATACTGTCATGAATAGATAAGAATCTTTTGCAAAATCTTTGAAACATACTGTCAATGTCCACATGAGACTCTGGGCTGTTCAGGTGGTTCTCCTCAGTCATGATGATGTTCTCAATGTCTTTCATCGTGAGGTGATCACGGAAAGTGTCATACAGCAGTCTCTTAAGCTCATCCACGGTCAGTTTCTGCATGTCGCACTGGAAACACAGAAAACATTGAGAAAGGTCCAATTAGCAGAGGATAAACCTTTGGCCTCAGCACCCCCAAATGATGCACGTGTGCAGCAGGTCAACAAAGATGAGAGGAGCAGACATAAAGCCTTTTAGTTGTCAGCAACACAAACAGAAACATAATCAACAGAGCCAAGGAACATCACATATTATTCTCTTTCTCCAAAACTATAGAACAGTCACTGAATAAACAAACATGCTGTCAGATCTCGGGTAGTCAATATGCCATTGTTTTACTAAGCTTCAGTGTTTTCTGGTTTATTTTGATTTGCCATCATCAACCATCCACAGGTGACTCACTCTGTCACAATCAAATTATAGGTCTATGGCTGTATGCTAAATGGTAATTGATGTGCTTTGCCCATTCTTAAATAAAATAAAGAAACAAGATAATCTTTATGAGTGAAATAAGACATTAGAGTCATTATTTTGATGACAGAGGTAAGGCAAGGAATAAAGACTGTACTGTGTAAACAAAATGTGAAGTACAAAGTAATGACTGTAGAGGTTTAGTTTGATTAAGCTATTTGAAAATGAGGATGTTGTCTAATTAATTACATGGAATCACTGTTGTTCACCTGACTAATCGTGATATCTACCTTCCAAAACACAGAATCAAAGTCTGCTCCGTGGAACTTATCAGGCATTCCAGCAGCAGAGAGTTTAGGACCAAGCAATGTGACAAATTCTTCAAAGCCAACCTGGCCATCACCTGATGAAACAGACAGAAATACAAACATTATTTACAGCTCATGAACTGGAATTTATGAAGCTGAGCGGGTGAGACATACCATCCATGTCAAGTCTTTGGATAATGACCTCCAGCTCCACCTCATTGGGCATGTAGCCTAGTGAACGCATGGCCATCCCTAACTCCTGCTTCGAGATAAAGCCGTTCCCATCTCTGTCAAATACTTTGAAAGCCTCGCGAATCTCTGTGGAGAGGAAAGACGCACGGAACAAGCACATCGCGTTATCACTTATACTTTATACACTTATACTGTTAGAAGACCGACTCAGTCAAACATGTTGATGTGAAATTTGAGAGTACAGACAATTTATATGAATAGGCTTAAAGCAGCTTATGGAAATGTTTGTAGAGAATTTCAAGCAATTACTCTTGGTCATAGCTTAAAATTTATAATCTCTCTCTCCTTAAATGGTTATGTTCTGAGAAATAAAAGGCATAGAATCTGAATCTAAAATGTTAGTTAAGTTAGTAAGAGTAGTAAGAGTGCACTTCGTAGCTTGTTTTTCATGTGCCATAGTCTTTCATTACAAGGTAACATGGTGGTTTATTTTGAGTAAATCCCACTTACACCATGATGCTCCTGTAAATGCTCCCCAGTACAAATGGCACCCAACAAATGTACTCTACGCTTCGGCTTCAGTTACATACGACTGCAAGAAATTTTACGGCTTTAATGCGAGAAAAAAAAGGTTTTGATGGTGACAGAGATCAGAGATAAAGAAAAATCCTATTTTAGTTAATAAATTTGTTGATAATAAAGAAAATGTGGAAAACCACAGCTTTGCAAAATACGATAGAACGATAGAATCTGAATTTAAACCATAAAGTTCAATCATCATGTAATTTAATGCTGAAATAAGATTAATGTTTGAAGAACAGTGGATCACTTTTGTTCTGAGCAGCAGAGCAGGTTGATCATTTCAGCACAACAGATTGTAGTTGCAAGTTTGATCATCATGGACTCAATTTTACAGATTGGAGTTTAATGTTTCATAACTATTGATAGTTAGAGTTTTTTGTGTAGGTACGCACTCAGTACAAATTGCACATCTGTGCCAATAAAGTGGCATTTTCCTGAGTTGAAGCGATAGATTATTTTGATAGATTTTCTTTTCTTTTTGTTTCATGCACACAAAGTAACCAACCCTCATGGGTTTACAAGACAATTCCATATTGTTACGAAATTGCAAGTGATTTTACAGCTTTGTTTGTAGATAGGCTTTGCAACTAGAACAAACTCCTTTTCTGAGGCACAAGTTTTTCAGTATCTCTATATAAACTACTCTCTTCTGATTCAAGTTGTAGTCTTATCTTATTCTTTTTACTTTACAAATCAATCAGTTGCGTGCTCATAGGTGGCTGTATTGCTTATTAAAGATATTAGGTGTCTAGCTGTGATCCTTTGTTCCTTTGTTAATATTTATGACAAGATGCACCTTCGGAGTCGGTACTTCTTATTATGGCCATAGCACAATTGGTTGTAAGAGACATCAGTGAGTGGTGTGTCCAATTAAGTGCAAATTTTGGTAAATAATCCACAGAGGTTACCACTGAGCTCCTATCTTCATTCTGCGTCACAGTATTCTGTTTGAAGTGTTAAATAAGGGCAGTTGTGCATCAAAAGCAGGAACATCAAGTTCTTTTTTATGTAAAATCTCAAACATACAAGAAGATTCAAAGAGTGCCGAGTGGTCGTCATAAGAAACAAGACAAAAATTAAATGACATCACCTATATATCAGTATATAGAAAATAAATAATCAGTGAGTTGATATGCTAGCAATGAACAGATACATGACTGCAGGAATTGACAGAATAAAGTAATCCCCTTGACCAATCTGAAAGCAATGTAAGCTCAGTCATTATATGTTATCACACATCAACATAAATTCAAATATTCACACATATATCTTATCGGTTATATTGTTTTACTTGACTATTGCTACTAAAGCATACCTCAGTTTGGTTATAAAAGGTGCTTCTGTTCGAGCACACTAATTTGCATCCAGGTATGCGACACAGTTTTCATGCAAGCTCACAAGTGGACAAATACTGGCTATTTATCTTGTGTACATGCAGGTTATAAGTGATATATTGAAGATTGTGGTAGTCTATAATCATACAGTTAAAAAAAATTACAAGGGGAGAGTAAATTGAGGTCCTTCTGGTCAGGTGACACGGTTTTTACCATACCCTGACACATGAGACACAACATATTTGTCTAAATTACAGCAAGCGGTGTTACTTGAGATTCGTTATCTTCCCCCGGCACCATCCTCGATTCAGTGTCGCAACCTCTGGTGCCAGTAAGAAATAATGAATTCACTGAGACAGCTGAGTGGGGGCTGGACTACTGATAGCTTTTCTTGTGAGGAAGAACAATCTACAAAGAAGCCACTGAAGCATTTAAAAAAGACACAAGCTTGTGTTTGCAATGCTGAAAAATGAGAATCTATTTGGTTTTACACTCTTGAAAAAGATTAAATGTAAGATCAATGTGACTTTCAACATACTGAAATATTTCACTATGTTATCTTGCTGACATCTAAGTTTCACAGAAAACATCATCTTGGCCCATATTTCCAAGTTATTTTTTGTAGAATGTTGTGGCAGACACTGGAACAATATAATTAAATGTATTTCATAAAACTAACGCATTGCCATGGAGATACACATATAAGTACACACAAAAGAATTTAACATGAAGGATTAGCAAACTGGTAAAAAATTGATTTTTTTCAATGTGCTAAAAACATTCAAAACACTCAGCTTTGACTGTCCTTGATCAGAAAATCTAGGTAACCTTTTATTACTGTGAGTGTGCAAGTGCTTTAAAGCCAAGGCCAGGTCAATTGTACTGCATGTAATCACTGAATTTTAATAAGAAAAATTGCATCAGCGTGTGCTCTCGTACATCAAGAAATAAAGGTCTAGATGACTAAACGTTTTACTTCTACTACTGCACTGGCAGATAAGAAAAATATGATTTCAGCTAAACATGACTAAGCCAATTAGCAATAATAATTAAACTAACTTACTGTTTTTATTACAATTGAATGTAAATATTGTCTGTGACTAAAGCACTGTGGCAAATTGGCCATAGAGCAAAGGGTTGGCTATTGTCATTAAAGTATGTGCATCTTATACAAAATACATTCTTCTTCAAAAGACTATAAACTGCTCATATTGATCATAATGAAGAGAAACTAACAAACTTTACAATCTTTATTCTATCTGCCTTTTTTTTGGTTACATTTGGTTACATGGCTTGATTCTAAACTTCACCTGTAAGGACGTAAGAGATGTACTTTATATAATTTGTGAAGGCTTCAGTAAAAGTGTCTCAAACAGAGAAAAGTACTTTTTGCCATCCTAGAACACTCTGACCTTTTTGTCAACTAAATGAAAACATAATGACCAATGAATACTGACCTTTCTGACTATCTGACAGACTAATACATGCTGGATGTTGGTGCAGCTAAAAGCATCCATCTAAATGGTCCATGTCTAAGGCTTATGGGAAGGTGCACACTGCTGTCTACAGACAATGTGCCTGTGTTACTAACAGGGGCAGAAAAGCTACCAAAGCTCCTTTGCCTAAATGGGGGAAATCAACAATCCTGAGTTCTGAGCTGGATGGAGAGGATAACATGTCCTATGGACAAAGGTGACACTGTTGTGTTAATATGATGTAGTTTCATCATCGTTTCATCGTTTTATTTCACAAAATGCAGTTCAATGCGTTGTATTACTTATGATGATAATAGCTGCTGGTTGTTCTTGGTGAACCTTTTTTCTGTGAAAAAGTTATCACATTTTAGCCAGCCACCCCTCCATTATCCACTCCAGCGCTCTTTTTCGACCGAGTATCACATTTAAGTGCTTTGAGCAGAGTGAGCCCATCAATCCTTAGCTGCAGACAAGCAGGCTAGTTTTACAACAAAGCTATCCCAAAAGAAAGAAGCTAAGAGAGGTCAAATGTGGCACATTCAGGCAAAGCTAGAAGTGACTCCAAAACAAACAAACAGCATTATCCTTGAAGAGAGGCATCTGCTGCCACAGAGAGCATCCTATTTTCAGTTCAGTTCAGTTATTTTCCCGTCCCAGATGGGAAACTTCATTTTCAGACCGGTCCTCGAAAAGAAAACGTTACATCAATCAACAATAAAAAGTCCACTCATATCCAACATCAAACAGCAGACAAAACAATAGACGACTTTCCCATACTGGGATTGTCCAGTTCACTGGAAAAAAAACCCTCCTAACCTTCATTAACGATCATGACACTGAGCAATACGATAATAGATTTAATACAGCAGGAGGTAGATGAAGGAGTCTCTTTGCTCCACAGGAACCAAACAGAGGAGAATGAAAGCAGGCAGTATTCAGCATTAAAAGTTACTGCATGTAGAAGCCTCCGCTCTTCAGACACCACAAAATTAAACTTCATATATCAAATTCGGAATGATTTCAAGGACCAAATCCAGTTTATGTGAATCTAAACCGAATCTATTGTTTTTATTTGTCCGGTCACATTCATCACAGGAATATCATTTTATTGGAGAAGAAGACTCATGTCTTCCTGCTGAATGTACCCTGTTTGGATTAAACAGGTTCCTTGGTGTCAGGCTATGAAGTAGCCAGTTCCTTAGACGAAAGGAATGTAAATTAAAGCATTCCATCTGTCTTTTTTTTTTTTTATTGAAAAAGCCTTTAAATAGGTACCTTATCCTGGAATCACCAGATTTCATTTCCAAAGATGATAAGACAGAGATAAAGTTATATGTCTTAATTGATATGCCTGACTTAAAAGCAACAAATATACACATTTGACTTTGTTCCAAAAATGAAACAAATTGTTTTCTTATGAAAGGGCTGCCTTCTGAAGATTCGTTATAAGAAATTCAGGAAATTCAGCTGGAGGTGAATCAGACTCTTACCACGTCATCAGTAACAGCCTGATGACACCAGTGACATCCTCCTTTTTTTAAAAGAAAGAGAAAAAAAACATATGAATCATGCTGAATATTGAGTATAACTGAGAAAACTCTATTTGTGCCCCTACAGCAGGCCAAAAATATAGATAATAAATGATATAAGGAGTAATCCAATTGGTATGTTTTGAATTTGTAATTAAATGACAAATCAACTTGTAAACTACAGACTTGGTGCTATTATCCAACATTCTGACAAAGACAGATTGAATAAATTATTTAATACTTTCTTTAAACACACCTTAAAAAAACTGCGCTATTACTGCAAAAAGGAGGTGTTAAAAATCCACTGAGTTTACATCTATTTTTTACAGGTTTACCATCCTTGTGTAAATTTGCCAAACAAATTATCGATCGAATGATCAATTATGAGATGAGGCATGATATGCTATCACTGATGGTCCCACAACAAAGCACGCCCGTTATGTTAAGATCATAAATATCTTTATCATAACTGAGTTTCACTTCACATCTAAATCTTTTGTGTCTACAGACTTATTGTGTATTTGTTTATGCAAGCAACATAGATACAGTCAGAGGGTAGGAAGAGGATGTGCCACAAGCCCTGCAGCTAATAACAACACCTGCTGCTGTCAGAAAGTATTTAAAATCAATACCTGCTGCGCTTCGCTGGCAGAGTTGAAATCATGTTTACAATTCACATGTATGTCACATGTTCCTTTAGGGAGATTATTCAGTGGACTTTTTCTCTTTTTTTAGATGGCGAGACAGGCAGTACATTTGATTTTTTTAGTTGGTGTTCAGTTTTTCTCTCCTATGTGCCGTTTTGCTATGTTTAGCTGTTTTGGAGAGCTGACATCCTTCAACAGGCTTCTCAGGATTTTAATGATAAGATATCAGCGGGGTAGAGTTTGAAATAGACATAAATAATACACACGCTGCTCTGTTGAGAATATGACATCTCCTCAGGTGAGATTGCTACGCCGCCGTTGTGATATGAACACTTAAATGTACTCGGTGTAGCTATAAGTTGATGGACAACTTGAGCTGAAGCTGTTCTCCCATCTCAGGAACAATGCAGGGTAACACTGATTGAACTTGTTTTTTTTTGTTCTACAGCCAGTCAAGTTTTACTTGAGGTGACGTTTGCTTTATAGGTGTGTTTCCAACTAATTATGAAGATGAAAATTAAATTCAGCTGTTGTTGAGGGAAAATGAATATCTCTGCAGTAATGATCTCACATGTGTCGTTGACTACAGAAAAAGCAACTTTAGAAAAGTCAGAGCAAAGATGTTGCACTGAATTTGATGTCCTCTGTTTTGGAAGCTTGTTATTGTCGGCTGAACTGATTTACACATACTGATGTGAAAAACAAATTTACCACAAATGAAGCCAGCTGGACGGGAATGAGAGGAGCCACATGCACATTTTCTTGTGCACACAATAACACTCACATACAGTATTTCTGTTTACTTCTAATTTTGCTGCACTGCTTTTGCAAGCAGAAAAGAACAGCTTTGCATACAAAGTGGAAGATGGTCTACACTCCACTACAGTGCGTTATGTCAGGGGGATTCTCCTGCTGGCTGTGAACTATAAATATTGTTCATGTCCTCTATCAGCAATGCACCAAGGAGTGATACAAGCTCACTGAGACCTCTAATAGTATAAATGCCAGGAAGTCATGACTGCTCAGCCATTAAACGAGGGTCTTATCTATGTCACCACATGTGTGGTTACAGTGTTTGCCCATTTCATGCACATTATGGCCTGTGTTTAAGTGATTTTAATACTGTAATAAGATTCTTTTTAATCAAGTGACATTTGATAAAGAAGGGGCTTGCATAAAGTGAGATATTCAATTCACAGTTCAGCTTCTGACATGAACTTTTGTGTTCAAACATATAAAGTACAGAACATTCCTCTGTATTACATTTAACAGTGTAAATAATCACAAAGGATTTGTTAGAGATGGCTCACCTGAAAGCCCATGTTGTATAATGCACTGTATATCACCACGTGATCTTACAGGTTGTATAACGCTTCAGAGTCTAATCATTCAGTAAAAAGGAGAAATTTCACTGTGTGTTAGTCTAAGTGTCATAAGTATATTCAGTTATCCCAGCAGGTCATACGTAACAAACAGAACTTGGCTCTAGACCTTGCTTCTAATATAGTGCTCATTAAATGGGGAGACACTTGGCACAAAACGATGCTCTCTGTCACCAAACAGAGTTTATACTGCTGCATGAGAGAAATACATCAGCGAGAAAGACATGATACATATGCATATATAGTGATAATTGTTATTCTAGTGACATAAACAGCCTGAGAGTTTTAAGAGGTTCATAACCTCTGATTAATGAATAGCCTCGTCGTTGCACATACAGGAAGAGGGCCAAAACACACAGTGCTTAAGATTTTAAAAGAATGTGTCGTTCCAAATTAAAACGATCAGGTTTTATGGGATAAATTCATAGAGCTCAAATATGTAAATGTTCGCACAGAGAGCTACAATCCCCTTTAAAGTACTATTGGTTGATATACACATCAGGGTTTATGACAAGAGCACAAGGGCAAAGTAAAAGGGCAGGGAGCCTATACTGCCGACCCGGCCCACCTCGGCAACCATCTGCTCGAAAAACATTACCTGGAAATTGCAGATCCATTAAGAGCTGTAAGAATTTCATCAGCCTCCCTTAATATTAGCACAGACCATGTCCTCTCTAACCAGTGTATTGCAGGAATTTGTAACCCTCACTGTTGTCCCTGTACCTAATGCATTTGTTATGTTTCATACTGAGAAAATGTCAGTTTGAATATAACAAAAAAACCCAGGTGGCAAGCTTATGAAGATTACAAGTAATGTTGTCATATAACACCGTAATTATCATCTATGATTTATTCATCATAATCATGCAAATCTAATTAAGCATAAAAGAGACAATAAATAAAACTGTGCCATTAGCCTAGTTTCAATAAGTAATGTATCCCAATTATCACCTGTCATCCAACTTTTTTGTTTTCTTCTTCAAACTTTTTGATGATCGCTACTTAAACTGCATATACACACATCATAAGAAATCAGGTCACTGAGGGACGTCTCAGTGTTATATGAGAAAACTGACTCGTGAGATTTGTTTTCCAATTAAAATACTGATATTTGTCAGTTCAAATAAGTCTAAATCTCGGCACCATTTAAGAAAATGCGACTCTGGGAACTGTGACACTGGATTTATCTTCAACATTAAGGCCTGTGGTGCCTTGAGAAATCATTATTCTTTTAATCTCTGCCCTGTTTAATTTTTCTTTTGTTATTTTCAGAGATGCCCCTTTGGTTAAAAAAAGGACACTATCTGTTATGAAAAGGGACTTAAGACTACTCTGCAAAATGTGGAAAAAGACCAGTTGTATTTGCAAATAGTTACTTAGTCTATGTGTTTTTTTTTTTGCCATTTTGAAGTTTGGATCATTATACACAGAATGTAAGTTGAATAGTTCTTAATTTTTTGTGTCACGTTGAAAGTCTGTCGACATTTTTTGTATGGGTGGCTTAATTGTTTGTATGATTCTAACTCATAAGAATTTCCAGATACAATATTTGCTGTGTCATTATTTGAGGAAAATAAATAGGGGAAATAAGTCACAGGTAGACTGATTAAGGCATGACCCACCTTACTCTACCTGTGATTTGCCTAAACCTAACCAACCAATCCAATGAAAGCAAAATGTAACCAGTTAGAAGTAGAAAAGGATGGGTGGTGCCTTCACCACGACTGCACCTCTTTTCTGACTGTGATGCACACGATAATTTAAAAGTCATTGTGCTCAATGCTGACTAAGAAATAGGTGGACATTCTCTGAATACTACCTGTATATGCCCTGCACCCCAAAACTGGTTAAGCTATTTAACAGATTCAAAACTGTCATTTTCCAATCTGAAAGAGTGGGAATTCAGTTTTGTGTGTGGAGAAGCTTACTTCCAATTAGTAAGCAAAGTAGAGATACAATTTTAATAGATTATCATTGTATTATTGATATCATTATTGTTATTTCTATTGCTACATCTTTGGACTGCTGCAAGGTGATAATGCTGTGGACTGCATCTCTTTTTTCATGTTAGAAACAACAGAACTATGCCTAAAGGTGTCACATTGCTTCAGCTTGTAGACACTGATTTGTGGGAGTTGTAAAGGAATAATATTTTCCAAAAATCATAGTGTGTAACTTAATGAAGGTTTACTGTTACATAGCAAAATTCACAACAAGTTAATTTCCAGTTGAAGCTGAAACTCACCTATGTAATGTATTTATCTGAGGCAGTTTGTTTCAAACAGTGTCCATTGTGCAACATATCTCTTTGCACGGGATGCAAGGTCCCTCTGTCCTTGTACCGTGTTTGTCAGTAAGTGTTTCAGCATGTCTCTGCAACAATGTCACCTAAAGAAATTCCTGCTGATTTAATTGCACAGCTTCATTGTCTCTGTATACAGTACACATTTACCATTAGAAAAATCTGATTTAATTCATATAATTGGTGTAAGATGAGTCGATGAAGAAATGTTATAATGATTGAGTTAAAGAAAGAAATCATTTCAAAGCCACAGTAAATAGGAGGATTTAGGTGAAAAACAGTCTAAGGACATGTAAAACATGATATTATATAGTTTACTAGTATGAGTTGAGCAATAGGGGACCCTGTAATAGTCAAAGATTTTGTCGATCAAACAATATCTATAGGCTGATTTTCAGATCTTTATGAAAAACAGGGCAGTTTCATTAAGAATCACTGGACTGCAACACTGTTTGCATACTGACAACATTCATTTAGACAGGGCTGCTGCATTGTGTGCTAAGGTGGCACAGGAGTAGCGTAAAGGGCAAGTGGGAGTTTGCAGATTCACGTCCTCATACTGACCGAGGATCTCTAAATGGAGGATGTTCAATTGAAACACTCTTACTTCCCTCATCAACTATGAGCAAAGTGCTCCTTAACACACTTTACCTGCCAGTGAAGTGATAAAAAGAAGACAACTGTTTGCTCTGAGGCGGGAGGTCATGTAAACGTAGTGGTGTATTACGTGCTCAGTGAATTTTGCCTTTTTGCCTTTTATTATGCTTTGAATAATGATTCTCAATTACCCGTAAAGCTGTATCATCACTGAAGGCACAGCTTCTCTTGCAATGCACAATGGTCTTGCAAATATTACTGTTGTTCTAAATCTGGCTTTTTCATAGTCAACCATCTAATTAAATTTGTGTAATCAGTGCTGATAGTGGATTTTCAATGTCAAATGAGTGGCTCAAAGCAAGGGCAGGCAGCCACTTGTGTTACTGGCCAAGCTACAGAAAGAGGATTCGCAGAAAAAGCTTTGTGATACCAAATCTTATCAGGTAAATCTCTTTGTTGTAGTCCTCCTGGCTTTGCTCCCATCACTGCCTGTTATGCTTTCTCATTGTGAGGACAATTTGCTGAAACAAACCTCAATTCTTAACATCCAAGCACCAGAGGTACAAATGCAGTTCCTGCCAATGCGGTAGTATTAGGTGGTCTTAAAAGTATGACATTGCTGGCTGTTTCTAGTCCCTGACAAAATTATGCACAACTAAGATAGGATGAGACCATGTAAAACTCAAGATGAGTCAATCTTCCATCCCACTGAGCTACCACACATTTACTAGTAGGTGTTAACTACGACTTAGAAATTTGCCGTTTATTACAAGACATTGTTTGTTCAAATTTTAAGCAAGTATCTCCCTGATTCATGAGCCATTTTTCTCTGACTTATAGTCAGGTCAGTTGCTGTAAAGTCTCACAGGTACAGGTGTCTATTGACAAGTAAAGCGTTTGTTGCAACTACAAGAGGATGCCTGTGAAATTTTGATTGATGCACGTAGTTCAACTATATTTGACAGATGAGATTTATAGGTGAATCCTGTCCATCACAGGAGGAAATCGGATACAAGTAGCCATTAAATCTGTTGCCTCTCAGGGCATCCACCTTGTCAATAAGAACAATCGAAATATGTGGGATATCTTAACTCTGAATATCTCCTCTCTGAACCTTTTACAACCCTGACAGTTTAGTGCAGTCAGACGTGTGGAAAGGAAAAGAAGCGCACGGCGACAGGAGCTCTCCAGGGTGCTGCTTTCCTGCTGAACCTCGCATGCATTTAAGTGGAACAACTGTTAACGTTTCAACAACAGGTTGTAACTATCTTACCTACAAACCAAGCAAACAAAGCTCACCTTCCACCTCGTCCTCAGGTAGGCTAACAGGGGTCCGGTAGGAGAGTACATCTGGAATAGTGCAAAGTCCCTTGTACATGAACCTGGTGGTCACAGCACGCACTGGCATTTCTGCGAGGGAAAAGCAGCAACTGTGTCGCGATCTTCATATAGCCTCGCTCTCCGGAGTTTTCCCTTTCTTTCTTTTTCTTTTTCTTTTTGGCTAATGTCCTCGATATTTTAGAGAAAAATATCAAGCAGGTGAATAAGGGAAAGTTCACCACCCGTCACGTTTTTGATACCTTCGATAATGATGAAAATGAGAGTGAAATCTTGCACTGGGCGTGTTGAATGAAGACGCAGACGGTAAATTCCCTTTGGTTTCAGTGCATAGACTGTAGAAGCCCACTGTAAGCAGTACATGAAACAAACAGCTCACGCAATATGATAAAAACGACATGTAAAACTTTTACTTAGTAGTAGCCTGTTGAGCAGGGCTCCGTGTCTGCATTTTTTTTTTGCCCATTGATAGTGTCCACTCAAATATGAAGCTCAATTAAAAATCCAATCAAATAAATCGATAAACGGATTGATTTGCGATTATTGTATAGCTCCTGCATTCAATCGCTGAAATGGTAAAAAAAAACGGAAGACAAAAGGTGTTTCAAAGATCATTTCGGTATTGATTTTAGTGATTCCTATAACGCGTCTCGTTCACTCAAACAGTCTATTCCTGACCGAGTCCGCCTCACTTTTCTTTTCCCGTTTCGGCATTTTCGTAAAAGACAAACGTAAAGCAAAATCGATGATACACTAGGCTTCTGCAAAGCAATAGCAGCCAGCTGATCCTGTCCTGTGAACGAGATAGGAATGAGATGCTGTCACATTTTGTTTTCTTTTTTCCTAGAGAACAGTTTCAAGGGAATCCTGGGTGACCCCCACTCATCTGATACAGACACGCTGAATGAGGCAGAGATCCTCTCTCTCGTTTAGTCCTCACAAAACAGCTCTCTCTCTCACACACACACACCCGCTCACCCTGAAACACACGCACACACACGCGCACACATACATACCAGTGTGCACTCTGTCGCCTCCTCTCTAGCCTGGCCTGTATTACAGAGTCTGTGACCGTTCCCAAACTACCCACCTATAATAAAATGATGTTCTCCTTTTTTCCCCCACACTTCACCAGTTTGTACATTAAAATAGCATAAAGGAATCTGCGTGTTTAACTTGTAAAAAAAAAAAAAAGGTCACAATGTCGTGCAACAGGTGAATTCTTTGTCCATTACTTCACTTACATTTCCAATGAGCTCCAATAATACGGTTGGAATATAGCCATAACAAGGTGTGATAAATAATATTAGAGCCTCGAGTGAAATGGCAACTCATTTCCGGCACTGGATAAACAGTTTATAATCCGCCGGGTGTTAAAATTGAGAATACGGTCAGACTCATTGGCATCGCTGATTTGTAACTGCATAATTTGATAAAACATCATCAGAAACAATTGCAAACGACCATTTTTTGGTCTTAATTCTTTATGGCAAAATTTTCCATTCATTAACAAAGCCATCTCATACCAGAAACAGATAGTAGTTTCAACCACTGTATGCATTTCAGCACCTTTAACTTTGCAATGATCCTTTTTTGCAGAGCTCTCTTTGAAGGTTTTCAGTGAGAATTGGGTCAGGACAAAGACAATCCATATTTTCCTTGTCAACCATTCTTCTGTGCTGTTGGATGTATTCTTTTGATCATTGTCTTGCTGAAAGACACCAAATCTTTGCCTCAGACCTAGTTTTCTGACACTGGTTAACCCATTTTCCTCTAAATGCCTTGGTAATCTTCAATTTCCTCCTTCCTTTGGTACTTTCTGTGCTTCCAGTAGTGGCAGTAAAGCAGCTCTACAGCATGTTTGATAGGATGGGTGTTCTTCTCTTTTTATGTCTCACTTAACCACTTAACTTTAGATAAAGTAACACATCTGTATTCCCAAACACCTCTAATTGATCTTTTACATGTCCTTAGACAATCACCCTATTAACACTGTGGCTTGTGTGTAAGGATTTTTTGCAAACATCACCCCTAACCTTCAGTGGCTTTCTTTCAGTAATGTTTGTCCTCATTGGCCTTTCCCCGTGGAGCATCTTAATTTATTGTGCTGTGTTTTGTACGGGCTGAAATACAATTCCAGATCATTCCAGTCAGCCTGAAGGCATTCATGTCTTTTTTCCACAATCTGCAACAACCTACCCAGACTCCTCTTATTGCGTTTATTTTTAGTGCCTCATCCTATAAGCATTGAAACAGCTGTAAACGGTTAAAATACCCTAAAACATTATAAAGTGCTGAATCTGAGATTTCAAGGTATTTAGCCATCTTTAGCCATCTTTAGCTATCTTTTGCTTTGAACCTTTGGAAATATTATATTTTTGATAACATTATGTCTGATGTTCACAAGCAGACCTTTTGAATTTACCAATTTGAGAATGAACATGGAAACAATAGTCAAAACTTGTAAAACCAGTAAAAACATCATTCATTGATTAGCTCGAGTCATATGGACAGTTTGATAAAACTTTGAACAACAAAGTGATCAGTCAGTTATCCGTTTGATTAACTTAGCGAGCTGGGAGCACAACAATCAGCTTAGTTCTGTCCAAAAAACAACAAAATCCTCACAGCTGGCAAACCACTGTTGCCCAGCTACCAAATTCTCCAGAGTAACTATTCACAGCAACAAAAAAGCCAAGCACATGTCATGACCAAACATGAAAGCATGATTTGAAATTTTTGCCATTTTTTTGTATGAAATAAACAAAGAAATATAGGGGGTTAGTTTGTGAGCTTTAGAGGAACTGGCCAGTTTTGTTACTTTTTTCAGAGCCAGATCAGCTGTTTGCTCCTGATTCCATTTTATACTTAGCTAAAAATACCAGCCGCTGTTTGAAGCTTCAAATTAGAGTGGTGACATTATTATCATCTAACACCACATCTACAGAAAAGGCACAGTATGAGAAATATTTCAGCAGCGGCAGCTCCAGTGATACAGAATTTATTCAGGCACAGTATAGCATAGCTCATCCTTTTTCTCTGGCAGCTCTAAGTAAAGACACATTCTTGCTGGTTATACTTTAAATGAGAATAAACCGACTTGAAGTATAAAACTCTGACTGTGTTTTGCTTGTGGTTATGGTGCTGTATTGGCCATGACAGTCGAACTGAAATGATTCAAACGATGATCCCACAGATGCTCCTGAAAGAGACAGCTTAAAGAACAGCTAAGATTTAAAACTCCTTTATAACAAGTACAACATGGCTATATCTCACAATAGAAAACTGAAAGTAAAGAAAAATATCAGTGCGGGTCAAACGAATGCTGACAAACTTCCCAGAAATTAGAAGAAGAAATTTATAATCAGAAGAACTTCAGTAATCCCTGCAGCGAAATTGTCTATACCCTTTATGCCGGGTATAGACTGGCAAACTCAGGGGAAATCTGTATTTACTCTTAACAAAAATCTCTTATAGGAAATAAGTAACCCAACAGAAAAGACTGCAGCACTGCTGTTTGCTTTTTTACAGCTGAAATAAAAGCAGCTTACTCCCATATTTATTGCTCAGAACCGACTGTTGCTAAAATATTGGGAATGTTCAGTGCGATGCATTTATATAAACAACTCAGAAAAGCCACTGAAAACACAAACAAGCATCGCCCATTGAGAATTGCTGCATCCTGCATGGCAATATCCTGCGTTTGTATCTTTCCACCGTGTCTCACACCAGATAAGTGGGCTGTGGGCTGTGTGCGGTCTGCGCTAAGAGAGAGCTGCATGTGGTTCCACTGGTTGGCTCTTCAAGGGGTTTCGCAGGAGTGACAGGTCTATTCCCCACTGAATGTGATGGGATTGTCTCTGCTGCACCCGAAGCACCAGGTGGCTCTGTGCACAGATGAGCAAACTTCTTAAAACTTGAAGAATAGGCTTTGCTCAGCTGCACAATATGAGGGATATGTGGCAGCTCTGATTCTGAAATATCATTCGTATAACTGTGTGTGCAGAGTGAAGCACAACACTGAACATCCCAATTTTTATATCCATTTCATAAAAATTTTGTTTTTAAACAGGTGACAGTCTATGAATTAGTAAGTCATCTAAATTATTCTTTAATTTATGCAGTTTAATTGTGAGAGAAATTTTTTAATTCTCTGCAAGTAACTGAGTTTCTCTCAAGCTCCTCATAATCAAACTGACCATATTTTGTGAGATAGGTTTGTAAGGATCAATATGTTGCAGTGGAAGTCTGTACTGTTGCAATCAGACAGCTAATTTGCTTCTGAAGGTGAAAATATAGCTATAGTTATCACCCAGTGAGGATCATACAAAAAAAAAAAAACTCAACTCTGTCTTGGGGTTCCACTGATGGGGAGAACCTCACCTGACAGCTTATCCTTGTCAAATGAAGTGTCTTGAATGAGCCAGGGGTTGTTTATAGTAGCAGCAAACCTCAGACCAGGTGGTGAGAGACATCAAAAACACTGTTGGCTGACATCCAGGATGTTGAGATGGTAATATTCTGCATGAGCAGGAGGAAAACTCTAAATTCCATGCTGAATATTACAGCTTTATTTGCGTTAGGATGATGTATCACCGTTGTCTCTGACATTGTCTATTGGTAATTCACAAACCTGCAATTAAATGTAACTGATTAATGTTCTTGGACTTGGACATAACTTAAGTAAAACTTTTTTTATGGTGTGTGTATGTAAGTGGATAATAAAACATGAATCCATCCTCACTCATCCTATTAATGGTTGTAGAGGCACTGCAGCCCAGCCCAGCAACCATTGAGTGAGAAGCAGGGTGCCCTCAGAAGAGTTCACAAGTCCATCGCAGGGCTAACACAGAATCAAACAACCATACACACTCACTCTTAGGGTCAATTTAGAAGCTTCAGTTAACCTAACGTGTATGTTTGTGGACTGTGGAAGAGACCAGACTACGCAGGGTGAATCCATGCATACACAAGGGGAACATGCAAACTCCACCCAGAGGAGCCCTGGCACAGATTCTAACCACCACACCACTATGCTACCCACAAATTACAAAAAGGGAGGAAAAAACCCCTCAGCGGAATAGGCTGAGAGGCAGGAAATTTAAAAACAAAGCACTTGCAAGCCTTGTTGAAGGGTGTGTTACTTGAGAAATGACAACTGAATCTAATGCTATCTTTTATACAAAAACTGACAGATAGTACGGCATAATAGCATGGCTGAGCATAAAACAGGCAGGGGTGCAGGAGGAAAGGAGCCAGTCAAGCTTGGGGGACTGCAGGGCTGACGATCAACCCAGGAACTGAGGCAAAAAGGATGGCAGTGATGCTCGACCATAGAAGTTCTACCATGCTGGGCAGCCAGTAAGTGGCTGACTGGCAGCAGCACAGCTGGCCTTTTGCTGGCTAAAACCAAGTCTAGTAAAAAATTAACCAGAAAGCTGGATGTTATGGGGCAGCAAGCTGGGAGACATGCCTTCTGGGGGTGGTTTTGTGAGAAGAGATTTGTTATTAATATAATTTAATATAATATAATTTAATATAATTTAATTCATCTTATAAGGAGGGAAACTCTGAGGAAGTCCATGCAACAAATTTAACAAAAAAAACCAAGGCAGCAGTGTTGGTTATGATCTGACAATGAACAAAGAACATATGGGAGAATATATCCAGTTAGGGGTAATGACTATCTGAGGATAGGTGTGGAATAATCAACCAACAGGACACAGATGTGGAGCTAAAACAGACCATTTTAAAATTAAAGAGCAAATTACAGAAAAACCTAAACAGTGACACATGTGTCATTAAACTTTGTGGAATTGTCACCAAAGGAGCGTTGACAAGATTTGAAGAAAGAAGACCATGTTTGGAAGCAGGACGGTGGTGAAATACACTGTTCTCGCCTGTTGTTCACTTTGCTTTGTTTGCTTTTGCTTTTACTCACTGTTTGGATAGGTTTAAGCACCTTACCTGGTTGGGTTTAGTTTGGGTTTGTAAAACCCTAACAAGAAAATCCCTCCTCACAATGTCTACCATAAGTCTTCTATTTCTTACTTAATGGATGTAAAATTCCATCTCATCTAAAAAACACACTAATGTGGTGAAAGGTACAAACCTCTTACTGAAACAAACAACTCTCAAATCCTGTGTATCATAAAAAGCTATACCTTTGTTTGTTAGCCAAGAAAAAAAAAAGATTTTTATATTGTGCATGTTTTACAATTCACAAAGTGACTGGGGAGCAGGACTAGCCCTATATTTACAATTTCTATATTTACATAAACCTGGAAATATAACACCTACATTATAGTGATAAAAAAAAGGTAGTTTCTTTTACTTGTAGGATTATCTATGAATTTATCTCACCGAGTTAAAGGCAAAACTGGACAAATCCTAAGATTTGAATTCATGGCATATCAGACCTACGTAGACAGTTGAGACATCTTAATATAGAGACAGATGTAGAGAATACACACACAGTATGACAACTCTTTGGATGTCTTTCTGTTGTTCTCTGGCATTCTGAACTTCACAAACTGACTGCCTTCAAGACCCGAAGCACGATCCTTTTGCTGTCTGTTGCCATCACTTTTAAGGCACGGCTCTTTGATATTCAAACATTACTGTTCATCTTTATTTTTTCCATCTTTCGCGAAGCGTTGTCTTTCTAGAGTACTGCTATGAGATTAATGTCTTTTGAAAACTAGACAAACTTGAGCTGTTTACCCAACACAGGAATTTTAAACACTAATGATGCAAAAACAAGTTCCAAAAATCTCATCACTGCCACCTGCATCCCAACAACGTACTGCCAAATATTCAACCTGGATTGATTGCTTTTATAATTGGCTGAGGACCCTTTGCTTTCAGACACTGAGATCACATCAGAGAAAGTTTTTATGTGATTAGAATCATAACCCAGCATGTACAATGAAAAATCTCCCCATTTCCTTTATGATTGTCTAATCACAGAAGAATTAAACCAGTCCAGCTTTATGTACATTATCCACAATAAGATAAGATAAGATAGAACTTTATTAATCCAGAAGGAAATTCCTGTGCCAGATAGCTCCAAAATTACAATTACAACATAAAAATAAGTGTAATGAGTAGAAAGCAAGATACATTATATACAAAGTAAAGCAGATAAAGGCAATTTAATTTCATAACAAATCCAAATAAGGAAAGAGTTAACATGTAGGTCCTTAAATAGAGAAGAAAGAAGCCCAAAGTAACAGACGAGGAATTTCTCTTTCAATAGAAACACAGATGCAGAGTTTAAAAAAAAGAAGAAAAATTATTATTGAGAGAATAATGATGTGAGTCCTACAATTTGTGCTTTATCAGCTTTTGTACAATATTGCTACTTCAAGGGAAAACAGATGATTGCAAAGAGAACATTTTAGGGACAAAAAAAAGAAGATTATTTGAAAAATAAATTTAACAGAAAAAAACTGAGGTGACAACTGAGAGATGCACAATTTTCATTTCACAGTATAGATGAACGACTCTCTTATTCCTCTGTCACGGATGTCAAGTTTAATCTTAAATTTGTCTACCCTTTTTTGATTGTGTTTGATTATGGAGTATCCAGTCAATATGGAGGAGAATAATGCCAACAAAAGAAAGTACTCACAGCAGTGGGTGTATTTTTCTCCTGTTTCACAAACATTAAGCAGGTATGATGTCAGGTTACTTGACACATCTCTTAATCTTCACTGTTGGCATTTTCTCTGGATGAACAATTCCTCTTATTTATCTTCAAACAACAAAGAGCTGTCAAGACATGTTCTCAAAGATTTATTTCAGCTGTTATTGTACTATAATTCTACGATGTTATTGTTCTTACGATCCTTCAGCTGCATCCTTCTCTGTGAGCTGCACTTGTAATTGGCAATTAGACGGCTTACAACATGGATTATAATGTTCATGGGTTCGTGAATAATTGATGGTAAAAGTGCATTGTCACAATTTACATTCATAGTAAGCACCTGCCTAGGCTCAGCCAGCTTCCCTGACATAAATTTGTCCTTGGTGCAGTCAGTCTGTACCTCATTCCAACTGATGCGTGAAACAGAGGTCTACAGTGCACTGGCTTCTTTGTAGGGGGTTATTATGTCATCGCGCTGCATGACATGTTAAAATGGAATGCAAATTTGCAGTATTTTTTTTTCATTCATCTGTGCTGAAGGACATTGGGCCTCAGAGCAACACATTGAGCTCAGAAAGGAAAACCGCTACATGCTCTCAGAGACATCTGGGTATTGTCTGTAGTCTGACGGCAGTGTTACAGTATCATTTTATGTTCATGCCTGTGACAAGAGATATTGGTGGATTCCTTAAATGACCCTTTTCTGTGGCAGATGGCACACTTTGTCATTAGCAGAAATTGTGAGAATCTTTTTGCATCCTGATGAAATATTCATCATGCATCCTCCTGACCAATAGCGATGTAATTCATTTCTTCCTGCACCCCATGAGGGCCAAATGAGGACCAGAGGAGCACCTAAGAGTGCTTATTGAATTTTTTACACCGTTATATATTCAAGTGATGTATTAAAACATAATGAGGGCATCAATAGCTGTATGCCTCTGAACACCTCAGGTTGCCTGGGGATTTTTTAAATTGAGACCAGTCCTGAACTTCGATTGGTCAATCCAGTTGTAGCCCATTAATCTTGTCACATGTTTGGCCTCCTGCCATGTTGATGACCGGACTTGACTAGAAACCTAACAAAAGCAACAAAACGTAAAATTTCACATCAGTCAAAATAATAAAGAGAGAAGGGATTATGGAGCCGCTTGCTGTCATATTGTGAAGGGAAAATTATTGTTGGCTGGCTATGAGTTAGCAACGCATGTCAAGTAGATCAATAACTCATAGCCTTGAGTTAGTATCAGAACTTGATAACTAAATTATGGCCATGTCTTTATCATGCTTTGCATAAAGATCGCATCAAGATGCATCAAGATGTGAAATTATTTGTTAACTGACACTAGCCAAGCTCCATAGGAATAGTAATATACACGAAACATTGATCTAATTTAATTCATTTCATTATTTGGAAGAATGCTAATGACATTCTGAATTCTCTTGCTGTCAAAGTGTCATCATTAGTAAAGCTGCTCAAAATGCTAGGGCTAAAACTCTGAAGCTTCATGGCAACAGATGGATACATAAAAAATGCATCTAGAAAGTGACAAAATACTGTCCATAAATCTAAGGTCTCTCAGAACTTCTCAGCTTCTGCTTGATGAAGTCAATGACTTGCAGAATGTCTGCATTTTATTTGTTTTTTAACCTACCCAGACATATATGCTTATATATGCTTGTATATATGTATTTCTTTTTGAGAGGGGACTAGACATGCCGCCCTGAGAGCCAGAGAAAGGAGATTTTTATCAAAGCAGAAACTGCAGGCGGGTCTATCCAACACTTCACATACTTTGATTCATCCAAAGTTTATATGAAGTAAAGTGTAAAAAGTACTGGGTCAGAAACAAAAGTGAACACAGATCTTCTTGAAGATGTCAGTGTTTTGTATTATTGGTCGCTTTGGGACACTTATTATTCCATATAGGTGCAGAATCAAATCATAAGTTATTTCTTTGGATTTGTCAGCTGGTGTTTCCTCTTGCATGTTGCATAAAACCATTCCATCCAATGCAAATTTACAAAGCAATAATTCAGAATATGTTGTGTTAGTAAATAATTATTTGAATTAATTTCATAAAATGCTAATTCTGGAAACTGTTTACTCAGAGGAAGAAATCACACATCAACGCTATATTCAGTTTGATCATTTCAAATAAAGGACAAATAAATATTATCAATAAAATTCACTCTAAACTTACACATTAAACAACACAGCTGTCATCGTGTTGTCTGGAGGACAGACTGGCGATGCTATCTCCAACCTGCTACTTCTTTAATACCACAATCAGTAAAACATGACCACCACCACCAAAGCAGACATAAAAACATCCTGACAGGTGGAAAACAGCTCTGAGGAAACCTTCATGTTCAATAGAGATGTCCCAGTGAAAGGCGGGTGTTTTGGAGGCATCTGAAGAGCAGCTATGAGTAAAAAAAAAAAAGCTCTCTCCAAATCTTTTTTCTTTTCTTTTTTGTGACTCCTTTATTCCAGCTTCACCATTTTAATTGGCATGACATAAAACTCATATTGGATTTTACACCTCATTTCCACCGGTTCAATATCAGCAATGGGAACAATATGAATAACTATTCATTTAAATTTTGATGTGATGAATTTGAAGTGAAAAAGATCTACCCTGCCCCAGTGTTTAATTACAATACTCAATGTGACTTTCCTCTCTGTATCCCCTGAACATATACAAGCCTTAATTACATTAACTATCCCAGTTCATTTTTACAGAAAACACATTTCTCTGCTTTCAGGTAAAATCTCCAGTCTCCCTTTTATATCTATATAGTTAAAATCAGAATAAAACATTACCTCTTTCATTTTGAGGCCCTCCATTATTTTGTTCTGAAACAAGAGCAATAGATTATTGCATCAATAAACATTTTGCTACCAAGAGTAGTTATTGGACCTGAGTGGCTGCATTTGAAGTCAGTCTTTAAAGCCTGCTGCACCTAACAATGAAACATTAACAGCAGTAAATAACCTTTACGAGGACTGAGCCCTAAGTGCACATTCATCTTATGCTTATACATGTCCCTTTACGTGGATAAATAAATGCACATATCATCCTGCTCAAGTTATGGTTCCAGTTCAATCACTGGATATAATGCAAGGATGCATCTTGCAACTAGAAACAGTGTAAAAAATGCTTCTTTTCACAGATAGTTGCCAATAATAATATAAATACCGTATGCACATGAACATAAATTCCATCAGTACTGTGCGCTTTGAATTGCAATAATCATATTAAGTTGTTTACCCACTTATATGTTTCTAAGTGCGTGTTTTAAGTTAATCGATTGTGGTTTTAGGTGCAAACATGCAGCTAACTTTTGATCTTTGTTCCCTCATAGAAGCCTTCCAGCGGGTCATTAACCGCAGACACTGCCACGGTGGTTGGATGGCTCGCTGTTCACTATACACCAGGGGGTGCCCATCAATCAGGGTAAGAGGCACCACCGAGTGACAGATGCTTGATGGGTGATGACACTAAATATGCTGTCATTTGGCTACAGACTTGAGCCAGAGTCAGTCAGCAAGCCCCCATAATGACAGAAGCAGTTTCTACTGCTGCATATCCTAATGAAATATTAGTGTGGCAGCTGTATTCTGGCTTTTATATTTCACTGTTTTTCAAGTAAAATCTCTTTACTGTTATTGAATGAATTGAAGTCCTGGAAATGAAAAATTACTTGAAACAAATTAGCAAGGTGAAACTCCTGTAAAAGTCCTATGGTGGTCAGGATTTTTGAAACCCATAGCTCTTCTTAGATGTAAAGAGCTGCTTTTTTTCATACGCCCTGCTTCATACAAGGTTAAGGATAATGGATTTCTCTGTTTTTGTTTTGTCTTTTTGTCCACCTTTTCACAAACAATACCTTTAACTTTCTGTCCAAAATTGTGACCTTGGAGCTAAACTGTTAGCCCTTGGGGATCTTGTTTTTGCACTGAAGTCAATTATGTTGTGGTAATACTTTATCTTAGGTAGAACTCCCCAGACAATCAGTCATTGTCTGTGCAAGCTGGTTGCACTGGCTCATCCTCCTCACCTCCTCTTCTGTTCCACTGTTGCTCAGGTGGAGATGTGTGTAAGGAAGGACCATTCTTGTCTCTGGCAAGGTCACCCTGCACTGTGAACAGGCAGCTCTGTATACACTTACAATTGCATGACTTAGGGTCAATTATGGAAAGTTTCAATCTCAGCAGAAGGGTCTCTTTAACTGGTGAGTTGTTCAGTAAGATGGTTTACTATAGGTTCCTGCTTTATCAATAACCTGCTTAAAAATCATTTGAATCATTCATATCCAGAGACAGAAATCAATTTTTGCTCATTTCACCATATAATCTCTGCCATTAAACAACAGCTCCTGTCACTACATTATATAATGATATCACATGTAGCTGGTTGAGTGGCTTGAAAAGAGAGCAGAAAAGGGGCCTTTACTATGGAGCATTATGAGTCTAGTCACAAAAGCGCTTTGAAGAGCCAGATCAATACCATTTCTGTGACCAATTTTACAGTTCTCTGGGTCTGTTGCCCCCGGAGTAATAAACGTGTTTTCTCCACACATCCTTCAGTCTTGGATGTACAGGCACTGGCGGCAATATTACCGCAATATGTTTGATAATTCCCATGAGCATGTCAGTATTTCCTGTTCTGCATCTGGAACAAAAACATTCAACATGTAAATAGAAATGCAAGGACATTTTTTACTCAGATTCTGCTTTTGACTGATTGGTCTGTTTTTTAAATTTTTTTCTTGTAAAATATGTTTTTCATTGAAGCTTTTTTAGAACATGAGCCACAAGATGATCCAACCAACTCTCAAGACAGGAGTCTGGAACATATGGCTATTGTGTACAGGGTCAGGGCCGGCCCCCCACTTTTTCCTCTTGTCATGCAATTTTTTTTGTATAGTTGACAGCCAATCATCGTCATGAGAGAGCAGCCAAGATGCTGGTTTATCCTTTGAGGAGCAGATAAGGTGAACCAAACTGTAAACTTAGATTTCACAAAACTTAATGCTTTGATTTTGAATTAGAGTCAAGGTGGCTTTGCAAAGGTCTAAAAGGTTTCACAACAGTGATTTCAGAAAACGGGCCAGCATGGTAGAGTGTTGGTTAGCACTGATGTTTAACAGCATTAAGGTTCCTGGTTTTAATCTCAGTCAGGTTAGTCATTGGTTCTAAATTGACTCAAAATAGTTAGTCTAAGCATGCATAGTTGTTTGTCTCTTTTGTCTCTGTGTTGGCTCAGGGATGGACTGGCAGTCTTTCAGATTATATATATAGATATATTACAGGTGTGGACTTTTTGAGGAAAGCACAAGTTGATGAAAACGACATTGAGTTGTCCAAGTTAGCAAATGGTTTATGAGGCTTCAATTTAAATGAAGCCTGTTTGTCAGGCCTGAATGAGATACCAATTTTTGTTGTTGTTGTTGTTGTTTTGAAGAAAAAAAGCTGTCTTTGTTTATTGAGATAACTCCAGAATGTTCATCTTGGTTGGTTGCATCCTCTGACTGTGTTCTTTGATGACGGGACACATACCATCATCCAATTTGAGAGGTTTCAGGAAATCCAGGAAACTGTTGTTTTTCTGGATGTCATTCAGCAAAGGGGTTAACCAAGATGCATTCTGAAAATGACTAAATTAATTTTGAAAAAACAAAACATTTATTTTAATGTACGTGTTATAGAATGACACACTTGTCTTGGAAATCATTCCCATATTGCAGATTGGAATGCAACAAGAAGAATATAAATGCATTTAGGGTAAGCAACCAGAAAAACATTTTGATAGCTTGCAGTCTTGACCCACATTTCCACAACACAAAATCACAACACAACTTCTATTTCCTTTTTTTATTAATATGAATATGTCACATTCATGTCAGCACTTTTGTGCAAATAGGAAAAGAAAGCTGCAAAGCTTGTGATAGACATTTTTAATGGATGTAAGCATTTTAGGAAACTTCCTTCTCAAAACACTCTCCACACAACAGGAAGATCTTATGATGTAATTTTTCTGGCATTGACAGTTTTGCAACATGTTAATGTTCCTCTTTTTTTTCGTATTTAAAAAAAACATTAGCTAATACATTTTTTAAGAAAATGGAAGTTAAAACAGTAGTGCAAGCTGTGCAGTCATACTCTCCCTGACTCAACTCATCTGCCTCTTTACAATAATTTACATTGTGTATGAACTCTTATTTTACACAAATCTGTGATATGTGAGCGCTCCTCAGTGTCATTTCCATGGTTTTCCAGCATTTTTTATATAAACTGTGTGCTCTTGTTATCTGTTCTTGTAACTGTGTGAACTGTGCTGTTCCCAAGTTAAACCTCCACAAAACATAGAGCAGTCGACCTCAATTTGGTGGCTTTTCAGCTGCAAGGAGAAAAACAGTAGCATTTGGTCAACTGCACCTTGATTTCAGAAACTAAATCTGAGCAGCATTCCTCTGGGAGGACTATGGAGAGAGGGAGTGTGGGAGAGATGCTATGGATGAGCTCATATCTACCCACATTGTGCTGAACTGGAACCAGGCTACTGGAACGCTTTTGAATTCATAGTCAAAGGGCTGATGCTGGAGGCAATTTATGAGTTATTTAGTCAATCTTAGGTGTAAAATTATAGCCAAATTGCCATGGGTGCTTGCTGCATCCTAAACTGATTATGCACCAAGTTATACTTCCGCCATTAAATGCAAATCAGCTATGATTTTATGCTACAGCAAAATCATTGTTGTTTGAGGTATTCCTTGAGATGCCATCCCCATCCAATTAGCTTTTCTTTTTCCCAGCTGTCAGCAGCTCCTCAGCTTTTAGTTATTTGGAGAATTGTCTATAAACAACAGAACACTGAAAATCCAGTGTGTTTGACATGTCTCCTGACTGCTTTGAATCTAGTTGTTTTTTGTTCCAGAGACGCCAGCAGATTCAGAACACTTGCTTAAGTAAAAACAACAGAGCTGAAATGCTGAACTGCACGTTACTGTTATAGCTGGCAGAAAAGAAACTTCTCCAAATACTATTTCATTTAAAGAAACATCAGATAAATATGAAGGCTTGTCAGATGATTAATGTTACTGAGAATGAAGAAAAAGAAAAACTATAAGCTCAAATCTGTTTTCAGTCCTTGGACTTTTTGTTTGTCTTTTGTTTTTGGAACGATATCGGATCCCTTGAACATAGATTGAAATACACTCTGGAAACACCTTGGCTTTTATCTGCTGATTTAGTTTCTAGGGGCATCAGTAAATGTTTCAGGACTTTTGGTATAGCCAGCAGACATCCGGATAATGGTCTTCCTGTTTTGTGCACTGGCTATTTAAATGCAGATAATTTTTTTAGAATGATATAACAGCATAGCTGTTAGATGATGTTCAGTTTTTCATGTTCTCTCTGGGTGAAGGTTCTATGTGCAACCAAGCAAGAAGTGATTGGTCAATTCTTGCTCATAAATATCGCCACAAGGATTATACCAAATCTTGTCCTTCAGCTATTGCTATGCATTTTTACATGCAAAAGTCTGTTTACAGAGATTAGTAGAACTAAAACCCACAAAATTTAAAAAAGAAAAAAATTACAATGTTATGGGGCTTTTGATCTCTTAAAGATGTCTGAAATGTGAGCGTGACTGCACAGTGCTTTTATCATAACAAACGTTAAAAAAAGGATGGTAAACACTGGTTTAATTTTCAATAGTGTTTTATCTTTGTTACACTAAAAGCTGCACAAAATCTTAATCTTAAAAGTAATACATCATAATGTATCTTGGAGAGCACCTTAAAAGAGAAATACAGTGTTATAAATATAATATAAAGACTAACTTATCTCAAGCAGTAGCAGTGATGTTCCTCCATATCTCATGTTCCGAGTGGCCCTTTTTTTTTGCGCTGGACAAAATTACAACAAATGTAACACAATGTAGCTTTTATTTAACAATCATTTTTTCAAGAATGCCTTTATTCAGCTTTGTTTCATGTCACCAATACTCTTATTGCTCTATCCCCATTTGTAAATTTAGCATGAAGATTCTGAGTGACAGCTCCTGTGTTTTTGGCTTTTTAGCTAAATCCCATTTTTGATTCCATGAAGTAATTGCCGTTTTTTCCCCATATAATTTCACCATCAACCTGAGAGAGTCTTTTTTTATAGCCTCATTGTAATTCAACCGAAGGAAGACATGATTTAAGTGTTGTAAGAGAAGACAAACATTTTACATCATCAAATGCTCCGTTGTGTTGATGTTGAAATACCTCAGACTCAGCACATTTAATTTCTTCAGGCATTTTTCTTTTTAACAAATGTAACCAAAGACAGCTGCGGGACATGTTCAATTAAATGGCTTTTAAATGTTCATCTTTGAATTATTGCCTTTAAATGATCATCTGGAAGGGATCATCTTCTCATAAATGACACAAAGCATTGCAAATATCCCTTGGGCTGTTAGTGCCAGAGTTTTCTCAGCTGTCTGGGCAGACAAGGACATTTCTCAAATTCAATTCAGCCTCTTATCACAGTTAGCAATCGTATCCCTGTTTATGCAGACCTTGTTAAACTAAAGAGCAAAAACTCTCTTTGAAGGACATTACTTTCTTCGGTAGCTGTTAATGAAAAAAAAAAGGTGGGTGGGATCAGACTGTGAAAGGTAATATAAAGAAATCTCTGAGTGAAAACTCAGATGGTAATCATCTTTGTTATGTCATAATCAGTTTCCTCTTTTGATTCTTAACACTACACAGACACCTTTTCTTTTCTTTTTTTTTGCCTTTTTGTCCTTTTTAATTGCCTTTGTTTAACAATTATGGTTTTTCAAATGTGAGGACTTCTGAATGGTTTCTCTAAAGTATTTCTGAAGAACAGAGCTAGAGTGAGAAGATTTTATTATGAATTTAGCTTTGAAGCTACAGATGACCTGAGTTAATTTAAGCTCACTGTATAATTGTTTTTTTTGGGCGCCTTTTATCTTCTTAAATTGTCCTTGTTCCCGTTTTAACATCCCACATCTTTGTCAAAGCGATTTATTGTTAAACCAAATGGAAGATTGTTTATGCTCTCCATAAAAGATCTTATTGTGTTACCGTTTGATTAGCCTCTACTTTTTTAGCACAACTCCCTTTCAGCCCTCCCACTGCCTCAAACTCCACCATCGTCTGGATTCTTTTGCCTATTAAATAATGCTACTTCATAGTTCCAAATTTCTTAACAACACTGTCACCTGTCTCTTCATTAGCATTCTCTGACCTCATCATCTTCAGTTTTTCTTTTGTTTTATTCTGCAGTAGCCTTTTAAAATGACAAACTGAGATATGGCTGTCCTTCAAAATGCCAACCTGAGTTCTGCTGGCATAGTTTGACATTAGGGACATATTCTAATTGACTTTCTTGTGAAAAGTTAGATAATGAGGACTATCGCTTGCAAATCTGTATGCTAAATATGAAGCTGGAAGCAAGCAGATGGTTAGCTTAGCACTGAAAACGGAGATGTACTCCTGCAGAGTTTAAAGCAAACAGTGATCTACAACTGCAGTCACAGCTGTGACAGCTCATGGAAGCAATTAAAGCACTTAAAAACTATTTGTGCCCATTTTCCACAATTTGCATCATCGTGCACATGCAGCTTAGATTTCCAAATATTTCACTTCCAGTGTCTCAATTAAGGGCCCATAAATCCAATTAGAAACTATTTTAAACTATTTCAATTTGTTTAGCGTGTGTACATTTTATACATTATGAAAGTAATCCAGTAAGCATATAGGAAAATTAACCTGCTAAAAGCTAATTACTTTTAATCAGCCTTAAGAAACCCTGGCCTGGAGGCAGTGATTCAGCTAGCTCTTTGTCCAAGAATAAAATAACTGTTAAACCAGCCCTTTTGAAACTCACAAGCATGCTGAGTAGAGCATTTGATGTTCAGCTAACAGGCCTAATATTGTGAAGAGATTTATTTTATGCAAACCCATGATCCTTTACTAATACTACCCCTAACTAATTAGCAAAGAGAGCAAGTCAGAGAAAGCAATGGTCCCTCAGGACTTTCAAGACTCAATCTTGATAGCTAATTTACACACTTTGACCTATGTGTAGGGATTATGCTTTTGTAAGATTATGAGGAGATAAAGAAAATATATATTTTACCTTAGCAAAGCTGGAGGCCAACAATTGATTGAATAAGTGACAGCACGTTAACATGTAGAGTTAATAAGCTATGTTTTAATCAATCTGTCAGACTTGTTCTGTCATTTGGTTAAAGTTACAGCATCCCAGTGACTAGAATATATATGAATCATGCATGTTTCTGCCAACCTTTGACATAAATCTAAACAAGCTTTGACAGATAGAAGTGAAGGCAGAATAAATTTCATGACCGTTTTGTGCAGAAAATCCAAACTTCTATTCTCACACCTTCAGACACAAAAATTACTTGGTTAGGTTTATGAACCAAAACTGCTTGATTAGGAGTGGGAGAATATTAAAATTTGCCGTACAACACATCTCTTAACAACCCTGAAACCTATGTGATAAGCTGGAAGTAAGACAGGGTTATTTAGGTTCTGACATGTGAGCTCAATTTTTTATATTGTATTAAATAAGCACAAGGAAATGAAGAGAGGGAAACAGATAGTAATGTTAGCCACAATATCAAAAGCTGTACAAACAATAGCCATGCATGTATTGTCCCACTGCTGAACAATGTCATCAAAAATTATGTCCGCTAAGTCCTTTCTCACATGCAAGATGATATGATTGTGATGACAACGGAGCATTTTCCTTCTTTGCTTGTAGATTAGACATTTCGGACTCAGCTGAAGAAGCTGAGGGTGTAACAGTGACAGCCTGCAAGTTAGTTTTATGTTCAGAATTCAGGAGAGCAGATCTTCACTGAGCAAGTGAATACATTTAGCTGCCAGGGGACAGTGCTCATTCCACTTTGACAAAACAACTTGCTGAAAACCTGACTAGCTTGTTTCTAACTACATATGGAGAAACTACAGAAAGGAGAAATGCTCTCCTTTAAAATCAAATGATATAGAACCAGAAGGGAGAAAGCTCTTTAAAAGCCAAGGCATAGGGGCAAACGGCGTCAGCTTTTTTAACTGTTTGATTAGACATTGTCTCTGTAAAACGGATTAATTCATAAAAGACCAGAGACTGGATTTCCTGTAGCTTTTCCTGTGCATCATCAATTTTCTCAGTTGAAAAATTAAAAAGAAAAAGCATGAAAAGGAACAAGAATATGACTCAGTTATCAGTTTACTGTATGCAGCATTCCCTGTACTCCTTCCTATAGTCGAGGCACACTGCAGGACTGATGCAAGAAGTGGCATGCTGACCCACATTTTGAGAATTAGGTCTTAAAAAGCTTCTGACTCACCCAGAAAGAATCAGAGGCTGACCCATCAGAACTGAGGAGTTACATAACAAAAGTTGAAGGCAGCATCATATTCAGCAGTATTTACCATTTCGGCAATCATTAACGCTGTAAACAAGCTGCTGAGGGAAAACATTAATAATAGAAAGATGTGCAAATTGGAAACTGTCTGATAAGAAAAGTTAATTATTTTTTCAAATCCTGACCTCATGAAACATTAAGGTTTTCTCTATCAAGGATAAAAACCCTACATGAAGGATCACAGTACTTTTTGTCTGATAATTCATCGGTCATGATGACTTCGAAGGTATTATTGCTTAATGACAGAAAGGCCACATGGGAGGAGGTTGACACATCAATAATCTGCATGGTTATTTCCCAAGCGTGATGTCCTCTGAGTAAGAATCCTATTAGACTGATTCCTGTCTTCACTGTATCTGAGTTAGCCTCTAATAGACACCCAATTTCATGGAAATTAAAGGATTGCTTCCTTTTGAAATGTAAATTGGGTATGCAGATTTGGGATGAATCAAAATCTGCCTCCCTAGTTGACACGGAGTGAAATAAGCTTTTCAAGACCCCTACGTCTGTGCCAGTTGCCAACTTCAGACTCATTAAAGATTGGACATAACTTTAGAACAATTTCATCGGAGAGGAAGTCAGTACTTAGGCAAACAAGTCTCAGGCTTTAAATCTAAGTGTTTGATTAGAGTTACCGTCTGAGAAAGGATGACTCTCCCGCTAAAGTTGAACTTCGATATCAACTAATATTTTACAGTAAAGAGACAAAGATTTTTGGATGGTATGTTTTATTTTTTTGGGTGTATCCTTGAACTGGAACTCCCCTGTTTAACTACAAAAAGAAAAAATAGGCTTTCTAACATGCTGTGAAATGTTTTTAAAAAAAACAATTAAAAAAACCTGATTCTTTTCCAACCATACTAACTGATGACTTATCTTAAGGAATGCTTGAGAGCTGAAGGATCACCCAATTGGACAAAAGAGAAGGGCATGGATCCAAAGCATGCAACACTTTGTGTCCACCTTTACTGGCCCTTATTAAATCATTCTTGTGACTAAACTTAAACAAATATCAACTGAAAATAGAAACAAGCCTCAGAATAATGTAACAATAATACTAATGAGTAACTATAATAATAAGTGACTGACAACAAAACTAGGTATAAAAATGTAATCGAAACACATAATGTTACTACATGAAGCTCCTGCATGTGACTTACATCATTACAACCTTCTTAACATAATAGGGATGTTCAACAATAAATAGGACTCAAAATAGATGTTCCATGTTGGGATGTAGATAAATTCTCTGATGAAGAATAACTAAATTCAACTTATTTTATACTTTTTCATTGCTGTCTTGGTGAAAACTTTTCCCCCATTCTAAATAATTATGTGACTCAGTTGAACTCCAAATTCTGTAATTTCAGACCAACACAAGAAACAAAAGTCAGACATTAAGGGAAACAAATGTATATTCTTTTAGATCTAGTTGAGTATTCTGTCACAACAGAAACTGGTGTCCATGTGTGTCTGTGACACTTGATATTCCACTCACGCTTGCCAATACTTGGCTAACAGCAATGTGATTTAAAAACTAGACAATTCTGTGCACTCGTCTGTACAAATCTATCACCAGGAGGTGTTTTATTTTTTAGATCCACATCTGTCTCTCTCAGCCTGACTGGACCTCTGATTATAACCTCATACTGCTTTTTTAAAACACACAAACAGGAACAGTTTGGTTGAATTAATCATATTGGTATTACATGTGATTTAGGTTCTTTCATTTGAAAAATATCCTACAGCACAAATTTTACAATATCTAAACATTTAACATTAATCAAAACCTTTACTGGCCTTGGGTTTGCACACATCTTACACCTCAGGTCTAGATGTTACCCAAAGACATCCTCTTGGGATTGTCACTCCCTAGTAATAAATGAAACACTCTTCCTTTCAATGTCAAAACAGGACTCAGGATGACAAAATAGCCTGTAGTACTCAGGGTTTCCTGAAAATGGGTCAGGAAAAAATTCTCTCTTTACTAATGATGTCCCTGTGCACCAAGTCTCACACCTGCACAGTTTCAATTACTGCGGTGCATCAAGAAAGGAAATCCCAGCAGCGCTGGTCCAGCCAGCAGATGCTCAGGTGAGGCAGAAGCAGACATGTAATGTTTGTACTGCACATTATGAGCAGAATTGTAATATATCAGACTTGAATGAGCCGTGTTCCAAGGCAAAGCGCATTTCTATGAAGATTACTTTAGGAAGATCCTATTTAATCTGTTGCAAAATAATCTTTTTCCATTTATGCATCTATGCATTTATGCATGAACTGTTTTCTGTGTTAATTTCCAAGCAGGAGTTTGTTTTTTGCTTTCCTTTGCATATAAATGTCTTTTCAACATTCAGGCACAATTTGGATTTTAACACTGCTGGGTTTTTTTTGTGAGTAGACATGCATTATTCTGCTGTTGAGTTAAAAACTAAGTTTAGAGTAATTTTTGCCTGTGATTGTTTAATCTGTTGCTTTTAGGGGAAAAGATCAAAGCAGCTTTTGAGCTGAATATCTTAGTTGATATTACTGGTGAGCAGTGTTGATGAGATATCTGAATGATAATTTTGAGTAGAAGGCATGTGTGTACTGGACAGTGTTCAGAAAATCATTCAGTGGGTGCATGTCTTGTTAGGATACTGAGTGATTGATCTGATTTATGTATGGTATGGCAGCAGATTTTTCTGCATGGGTAATAAGGGCCTCTCTGAGGTGCAGTTTGTTGAACAAATTCAATAATATTGACTTTGGTGTTTATTCAGCTCCTCCCAGACCTTTCTCTGCTTATTGTTCCTGCTCCCTTGTGGGTCTGTTATCTCTGGAACATGCTTCTGGACAAGGACTGTTCCTGATAGGACATGGACCATCAAATCCTGCAGGGGGGGATTAGATGCTTTGCCAAAACTTGTGGTCAGCCAAGACGATGTGGTTGTGTTTGAGCTTTACAGACTTAGTGTAACTCTCCGGATTGACTCACAGCCTGATTTGCCCTATCAAAAGAAACAAAGTCATGTTTGATGGAATCAAAGAGATTTATATCTGGGAGGTGGAGGCGCAGAAAAGAGCTATCATCCACTCTCTCTAATATACTTTAGATAGTTTGCAACAAACAACTGAGTGTGCCCAAATGTCCAGCATTTTTCAGCACTTTTATGTGCACATTCATTGGTTACTTTAGACTGTGCCTGTTACTGCAGCATCCAGAGATGAGAAATCATTCTCGCATCAGTTTATGTATAATCATTAAAGATGGATTAGGTATCAGTTCACACAAAAGGATTGTGAACCTTGTTTGGTCCAGCAGTTGGGAATAACATGAGTACTTCAAGGGAAACTGCCTGAGGAAAGAGATTAAGGTGTCCTGGAGGTTCACAGGGCTGAACACACTAACCAATTGGATTTTTTCTGGCCCAGTATTATTCTTATTTCCTTCTCATTCAAAGTGTTTCCACTTTTAGTTCTAAGATTATGGTGAAAGAAAACGAGTAATTAGAAAGGAAATATGTTGAAGTTATAAAGTGGCACTTTAGCATTGTACAAGAAAATTGAGGTAAGATTTGAAAAGAAAATTAAGGATTCAATGGACATAGACCTATAGTGTGTAACACCAGCTTGATATCAGGAAAAAAAGTTAAATCATAATGTGAGTTCTTATAGCAATGCATTTTTACATGTTACTGTGCAATTAGTTTAAGTCTTAAGAAACAACATCCTCGTCCTACGTCGAACCGTGTCTATACACTTTCAGCTACATTGTGTAATATATGACTTAAGAATTTCCCGGCCATTTACACACTATACAAGATTGTTATTTTGTTAAATTTCACTCCCTGTCTTTGGGAAATAACCTGAGATTTCCAGTCAATAGTACTACACTGGGCATTCAGGTTTTGCCAGGCTCTATCAACATAGCTTCTTCTTTTTTCAATCAGGCCCAATCTTATTAACCCGTCATTGAATTAAGTGGCAATTTCAGACCATGTGAGAGTTATGTGGCTGAGAAACCTGTCCTAATCAAAACATGCAATTCTGTGAATAACAACAGTGGAACTCTATTCTGGATAAGTCATTACAATTTTCTCTCTATCCTAATTTTCTCTTTATTTCCCTCTTCAGTTTTATGCTTTTTTTCCACCCTTGTCTCCATGTTTATCATACACTGCAGTTAAATCCCACTCACATAACCTGTCCTCCTCTCAGAAATGCAAGCGGTGTGGTTTTTTTTGTTCATCGCACAACTTGTAGGTGATTATATTCTACCCCATACCATCCTGCCAATTAAGAAGTTGTTCTATTGAAGTAGGAAGATTTATGTGCAGACAGTAGCTGTCTGATTATATCAGGGCTATTTAAACACACATAAGTAGTTAAACTGATTAATTTATACTCCATAATCGCTGATTACTCAATAAATTGGGATAAGTCATCCATTCTTCCATTGCACAAAACTAAATGGAATGAGGCAGCTCAAATATCAGCCATCCCTCTAAGCACAGGTCACATCACTTACTTGGGCATCAAAGCTTCCTCCAGGCTATCAGACCTGATTGGACTCAATTTTACCCCATTATTAAAAACAATGGAAGATGATCTTCAACGCTAAATTTACCACTGTCCATTATTGGCAGAATAACAATGCTCAAAATGGCTATTCTCCTTAAAATAAACTATTTTTTCTCAATGATTCCAACTCATCCCACTAGTTCATGGTTAATCCTTAGATTCAATCGTTGAATCTAAGGGAGAATAAAACACCAAGGATTAAACTAGCTACATATAAAAAATCCAAATCTCAGGGTGGCTTGGTAGCCCCACATTTCTACCACTATTCTCTCGCAAACCAACCTCATTGTATTTGCAGATGGACTCATCCCAATGAGTCAGACATCACCTGGTGGGACACTGAGAAAATGCTTTGTAAAGAACAGATCTCAGATATTCCATTTTCAACCCATTAAACATCATTCATGTTTCAAAGCAATAACAATAGCTTCTACTCTAACTGCCTGCTGGAAATTCTATAAAATCACTTACTCAACTTTTGCTATTTAAAATTTCACTCCCATCTGGAATAACGCCAATTTTGTAAGAAAAGAACCAAACAATTAATTTTCACACATGGGCTGAAAAGCGTGTCACTCATCTCAAACACATGTTTCAATCCAATAGTCTGGTTTCATTTTCCTATCTGGTCCAGGAGTACAGCATCAGGAACAATCAGTTCTTAGAATATTCACAACTGAAATCATTGATTCACGCTAAAATTTCTATAAGAATGTCCAACCTGCATCTCCCTCCTGCAGCAACGGATTTAATGAACAAAAAACTCTCTAGAATATACAGTAATAGTTGTCTCAGATAAAACTATTTATCTCCCATTAATAAAATGGGAAAAATATCTCTCTATTGCTCCTGACACTGAATTTTGGACTCAAATCTGTAAAAATATTAATTTGATGACAAAAAAATTAAACTTACAAACCATTCAATATATAAAAATATAAATATAATAAATATAAAAAGATTTGCCCATACTGCTCACAAAACACCCCTGACACATATGTTCACACCATGTGGAACTGCACACCCATGAAACATTTTTGGAAAAAAGTCACCGAATCATTATCTGGTTTCTTGGGTTGCTTCATCCCATAATCACCATCACTCTGCCTGCTGGGTGACTCATCAGAATGTGATCTTGATACAGGTGAAAATAAACTTCTCCTCGCAGCCCTAACTATTGCCAGTAAACTATCTTCACAAGCTGGAAATTAAGGAACACTGTGAATTTATCAATTTGGAAAAACCTGCCAACAGACCACATTTCTTTAGTTGATCTATCATCTCCTTTCACGGACACCACTGAACTACAGTCTGTCTGGTCAGCTTTCATTGTTTTTTTTTTCTTAAAACATCTGACTTAATATTGACATTAATAATAAAAATCCTTACCATCTAAGATAGTGTTTATGACTTACTCTAATAATTATTATCATTTTTAAAAATGTTTTATTTATTTATTTATTTGTTTTTTGTCTGCGAGCCAATCTTACACACTAATGTTCACACCTATACTATCACAGTAAATCAATAAATAGATGCTAATTCTGTAATTGATATTATTTATATTGTCTGATTTGTTGTTTACCCTGTATTAATGAACTCTCCCCTTTATTAACTGTTAAGTATGTTCTCCTCCCTGAGTTAGCAGGAAGAATCCCAGCCTCCAGTATGATCCTGGCATCTCCATTACTGCCTGCATGCAATTTGTTTGGTATTGGCCCATGGGGCGTACGCGGGGGCTGTACTGCATGGGCCTCCTCACAGGTGGGGGTTGCTATACTCTTGCTTTCTTGGGCGCGGCCCTGTCTGTTTTTGGGATAGGGCCGTGTCCTTTGGAGAGATGACACAGGGGGTTACTTACAGACCACAACACAAACTCCACACATTCATCTATACACACTACAGTACACCTTACACACACACACCTGTCATTGTCTGTCTTCTGTCTATTGTCTATATCTGCCCTGTCCTTTTGTGTTCCACTGTCGGCAATTCTAATCCTCTCTGACTAAATCAAGTCAAAAAGGGCTAGTGAAGGACGCACTCACCATCACTTGCACCTATGCACAAGAAAAATTGCAAGATTAAATTGCATATAGAAGAAAAAAAATTTCTTGCCAGACCTTGGCACCAACCATTGATATATATGCAAACCGTGGAAAAAAGAAAACAAAAAAACCCCACACCTAATATGCCTGTCTTTCAATGCAATTGCCATTATTATTTCCCCTATGCACATGATCCAAGACGTTACATAAAGAGATGAGGTCTCAAAAAGCAACTTTTTAAAAATAATGTTGCAGATTGTGTGTTGCAATCAATGTAATATGTGAAACGTGATTATTTTGTGTAGTATTTTGTAAATCAGGACACCCAGGTAGCACCCCTTGAGATATTTTCTTTGGGTTAGGGTTGCTAGTTAGTGATCCTCAAAGAACTTTTTTTTATTTTTTTATGTTTTTTCAGTGACACCTTTCTATTGTCTGACAACGCATCTGTTCTTGAATAAAAGCATCTTCCCAACTTCCCTTGTTTTGAGCTGTAAAATACCCTTTCAGCAGTAATAGTGACTAACTCAAAACTTTGTGGACTGGTGCATCCAGAATCTCCTGCTCCTGAATGTGGATAAAATCAGGAGATGGTGGTCGACTTCAGTAGGACAAGAGTCATGAGCAAGCCTGTTGACATCATGGGCGAGTAGGCTGGAGTTGTTGAGGACTACAGATATTTAGGTGAGCACTTGAACAACTGACTGGACTGGACTACCAACACCAAAACTGTGTACAAGAAGGGGGTGAGCAGACTGTGTTTCTTGCGGAAGCTCAGATCCTTCAATGTGTGCAGAAGATAGGTCGTCTACCAGTCTGTGATGGCAAGTGCCATCTACTTTGCTGTAGTCTGGGGGGAGCAGCATCAGTGCCAGGGATGACAGCAGTATCAACAAACTGATACGAAAGGCTGGCACAGTTATTGAACTGAAACTGGAGACATTTGAGTCAGTGATGAGCAAGAGATCACTGAACAAACCGCTCTCCATCATGGACAATCCTTCCCACCCTCTCCCTAAAACACTGCAGAGACAACGGAGCTCATTCTCCTACAGACTGATTCAGCTCCGCTGTCACAAAGAACGGTTCAAGAAGTCTTTCTTACCGTTCACCATCAGACTTTTTAACAGTTCTCCTATTGACCACTGATGACAGTTTGAAATAAACAGTTTGCACATTCATTACTGTTTGCATCTATCCTATCGGTTTATTATTGATTTGCACATTTTAATATTGGTTTGCACCAATCATATCGGTTTACAGTTTCATAATCATAATTACTTTATTCTATGAATGCATATTTATTTTTATAATTTTTATACTATGTATACATATCTTCGTCTTATTCTCTATTTTTGTTGTCTGTTATATAACTTGGTTCATGTGTGCTTACTGTTTACTGCTGCATCAAAAGAATTTCCCTTTGTGGGATTAAAGAAGTACTTAAATTTGATTTGATTTGATAACTATGACGTTTCACGACAAAATCACAAAATGAGGACCTAATGCAGATAGCCTGGTGAGATTCTGGATATAGCTAGGTTGTTAGCAAAATCACTAACTTCTCTCTCCTCGTTCAATACAGCCCATTAATTTAGTCAAAACATGTCAGTCAAAATTTCTGTTCTCTTCCATAACAGTGTGGCTTCCTTCTAAATAAGCGATGGGGGGTCAGTGCCTCTTCTCCCAGTCCATCTGTCATGTGAACATGTAGGGTTGATTTGCTGCCACTACTGCCGTTTGGAAAATCCTGTGCCAATTGGTTTACAATTATCCTGGAGGCATGATGCAATCTGAGTGTGTATTAAACTGTGTCTATTTTTATGCAGCTGCCTGTGCCTCGCTGACAAGTTGATCAGATTCTCTCATTTGCAAATAGATTTCAGCACCTTTGTCATAAATCACTTTTCAGGAATCATTTTGTGAATGTATTTTGTAGATCCACTTTGAAAGGACGGGGCGCAATAAAATTCTTAGTGACCACTTTCCACAGTATGGCATCACATCGACTTTTGTCGGCTTTCGACAACAGTACTATGCAAAAGTCTTGAGCCAGCCTTCATTTAGATATATATTGCCACTAAAAACAGGAAATAGGTAATGCGATTATTTTATTTATATATTTATACAAACATTAATGGAAAGCTTCCTTTAAGTAGTCTTCAGGAATAGTTCTTCAGGCTTCTTGAAGGACATTCCAAAGCTCTTTTTTGGATATCAGCTGCCTTTTGTTACGTTCTGTCGGGATGATCCCACACTGCTTCAATAATGTTGAGGTCCAGGCTCTGGGATCAATTCATCACTCCATATGACCTGTTGCCACTGATTTCCAATCTGGTTCTTTTGTCATTTGTCATGCCTCAGCCCTTTCTCTCCATTTCCTTTTCTTAAGAATGGCTTCTTGACAGCCTCCTTTCAAGTAGATGGATTAACTGAAGGGTCAGATGCATCTCTCAGGTCTTGTGTCAAGTCTTTGTTAGATTTTTACCTAATTCCTTAGGACATGACTTTCAGATACTGTTCATCTGCTGTAGATCATTTATTTTAAGCCTGGCAATTCTTCTTTGGTCCTGCACTTGTTCAGTTTCCTCAGATTCTTTAAGGACACATGGCACACTGTGTCAACATATGTCAAGATTTAAACTAATAGCTCTTTGGGAATCACTCTTTGGTGAAGAAATATTGTTTTGTGCCTGTCAAACTGTATTGTGTTGTGTCATTTTTCACAGATGCAACTGAAAAGCCAGTAATAATGTGCCTGAAGGTACAATTTAAAATTGTTTCTATGCTAACATTGCTCTGAAAATGGTCAAGTACAAATGTTTGAAATGTTTGAAAAAAGACTAAAAGAACAACAACAACAACAACACAGTACTTTGAATTATCAAATTAATTTGGTACAGCAATAACTAAAAAATGAATAAATAAACGGTGTCATCGAAAGGAGTCAGCTGAAGTGGTTCGGGCATCTTCTTAACAAGGGCCTCCCTTTAGAGGTTTTCTGGGTACATCCTACTGGAAGGAGGCCCTGGGGCAGACTAAGCACTCGCTGGAGGGATTAGATGTCACTTCTGGCCTGGGAACACCTTAGAATCCTCCAGAAGGAGCTGAAGAGTGTCGCTGGGGAGAAGGATGTCTGGGTTTCTCTCCTGGACCTGTTGCCTCCACGACCCGACCTCAGACAAGTGGATGAAGATGGATGGATAGATAAAAGGTGTATGACTCTTAACACAAATTTGTTAGTGTTCTTCTACTTACACAGAATTAAATGTACATTATGGGGAAAGTTTTATAGTATAAGGGGGATTTCTGATGAATAGGCCTGAGATATTAAGGCAACTTACATTTAAACATATTTGTGTTTTACTGTTAACTCAAAAGGTTCCCTATTCAGTGTAGAGGACACTGTCAGATACAACAACAATATAAAATTATACAACAAATTACCTGCTTCCTATGGGACTCCAGTCCTCAGAATCACTTGAAAGCAAAGGCAATGGAAGTGAAGGTCATAAGTGATGTGCAAGGAAGCATAACGGCGGCAAGAGAGCGGTGGCCCGTGGTGAAGCTAAAAAGAAAAAAAACCTAACCATCCACACGCCTCTTCAATGGTCACTTGCAGATAGCTTCACAAATCATTGTATTCATTGTTTTATTCATTGACTGCTTTTGTAAGGTCTGGTCAGAAATAAACCTGTGTGCAACATAGAAAGGGTGACTCCTCTATTTACTCATTCTCAAGGATGCAAGTGGCATAATAGAGGTGCAGTCCGAAAATAACTGATTTACCATTAATACTGTTATGATATTGATGGAGTTAAAAGGAATGTATCTGCTCGCTAACCATAAATATAAAGAAAAACAAATGGTCTTTCCATAGCTTTTCTATTTTCCATTCATTCATCCATTTATCCATTTTCTATACCCCCTTATATAACCGGCAGGCTTGGTGCTTATCTTGCATGTTTTAGACTTTGGGAGGAAGTTGGGAAACATGGAGAGAACCCACACGCAGTGGCACAAAAAGTGGGTATGCACTATATGCAGTGCATAAGGGTGCTGCAATAGAAGGGGCGCCAGAGCAATCGGGGAAAAACAATTTTGAGTTTATTTAACAGCTTTTCTGCATGTGTAAATGATTTGATCAGTAACAGAGGCACGTCACTGATTAGGCACCCCTTCCCCTTCACACCCCCTCGCCACACAAAACACTTGCAGTACACGACACATAATCGAAAGTCATTGTAACCTTATTACATTAACCTGATTACAGTCATCTGAGTAATCTGATCACATCAATCTGATTACTGCAATCTAAGTAATCTGATTACAGTAATCTGACTGCAGTGATCTGATTATATCAATCTGAGTACTTTGATTACAGTAATCTGAGTACTCTGATTATAGTAATCTGATACTGTAAATTTATTATTGAATTGTTATGAATGGGGGGCGCGAGTCATGTGTCTGCATACCCCTCAGAAAGTAGGTAGTTGCACCCCTGCCCACACATGCACAGAGACAACATGCTTCACATATTTTCACCAAGCCAATATTGACGTTTGTACGAACTTGACAACACTGCAGATAAACTAAATTAACTTGTCTTAAACCTGAAATAATAAGTCCAGTTGTCTCTACTTGGTAATTAGAATGATGACCTACAGTAAATGTCAGAGGATCTTCACATTAGCAGCTGCTGTTAAGAAAATGTTGTGCAGATCTTTTTAAAAATGTATTTTTTTGCTTTTAATAAGTGAAAACTTCTCAGACACATTTGGTGATATTTTCAAAATGTTCACTTTCCTCAATATGGGGAAGTAGTTAATAAACCAGCAGAAAAAAATGCAAAAGGGAGAACATTATCACAACAGATGAACTATCTCAGATTTTTCTTTATGTGGCATTCATGTACATTTTCTCTGTTGATGATATTTGCTGCAAACCTCCATCAGTTTATTGTACATTCACTGTAAACTCAGTAAGCAATAAACAACATAATTTAAGAGAGCTTTTTGGAAGAACTTAATACTCCTCCAGCTGATCTCACTTTACTTCAGGGAAATCCCGTTCAGCATAAACAAAATTAATTTGGCCAACACAGCATTTCTGATGTTGATGACTAAGAAGTTTCTTATTTTTCTGCCTCAGAACTTTTGCAGGATTTTTAAATAGAAAAAAATTCCTTACCTAAAGAAAAATGACTAAATATTCATGAGTCACATTAAAAATACCACTAAAGACAAACATCGTCTTTGTTCAGCTGTGGGTGTTATGCTAACTGAAACCTGAGATATAAAACAACCTGCTGTTAGTAAGTCTGCCCATATAGTGGTCATCACAGCTTTGCTTTGTAAACTAAAAACAGGAACCGAATAACAAAGTTTGGATAAAGTATCACTAAGGAAATATATTCCCTGTCACCTGTCTGATTAAGCAGTGAGCACAGTAGAGCAATGTGTCTGATCAATAACTCCAAACCCATGATTTCCCTTCATTTACTATACTTTGAAGTGACAGAAAATCACAAGTATCAGACTTTCAAGCTGTTGCTTACTGATAACAGACATTAGGATGTGCCTCTGAGGGCCATCTAATCTTCCTTTTGGATGATGTAGATAAACTTTTGATTGCACCTTGCTTCATAGATTGAATTGTAGAGTAATTTCAGTCTGTCACGGGGGTTCAATCATTTTCAACATATATATATATTTATATTTGGACACAACACCACGCTATCTACTGGAGACGTTCCCTCCAGTGTACACTTACCTCATAAAGCACAATTAACTTCACAGCATTTTGCATCAGTCTTCAAGAGTCTTTGTTAAAATTACTTCTCAATATCTGTCAATCTCAATATACTTGATCTGAACCAAGTCTATCTTTTATTTGTTTTTCCAGGATGTATCATTTTAGAAAGAAATTTGCATATAAATCCACTTAGTATAATGTAGGTTTTATCAAAGATGATTTTTGAGGCACAGTTTCCATGCAGGTCAAATTTGTTTGTTGTCAAACGTCTTTCTGACTGCAGATGCTGCGATTTGATACCAGTACCTGAATTATTCTTCTGTGGAGCCTGTGAGAATATTTTGGAGTCCTAGAAAGAATTTTCTTGAGTGACCAGTTCACATCATTTAAAATCTACTCTATTAATAGATTATGTTCCTGCTGGTGGGATGATTTATTTAAATCCACTTGGAGATTATTACATTTCCATCTCTCAGCAGACTCATCAACATCCACGACCTTTTTCTGAAGGCCTTAGAGAAGTCTTTATTCTGGCCGAACGGTACCACACACTTCAATAAAGGGTTTGAGTTAGGGTTCTTCCCTCCATAAGAAGGTGCTAAAAGTCAGTGGTTTCAATAGGAAATACTTTATTTGACTGTATTGACTGTTTTTTTGGGGGGGCTTTTGCAAAAAGAATGAATGTAATTCTTTGTTATCACACTGCCTTTGATTATCTCAAGTAAATCTCATAGAGTGCCACCAACCCTGAACATGAGTAGCACCTTAAATGCATTCTGTGTAAATGAAATTCTTAATAAATACGATCTCTTCATGAATGTATTTTCATTTAGTATATATAACTTGGAAAAAATATATAAAAACTGTGACAGATTTTAGTCGACAGATTACAGTGTGATCATAATGGATACATGGGGTACTGATTAAATGCTTTGAGGGGAAAAAAGAACAGGTTATGACACATCAACAAGTAGGAGAATATAGAATAAATCACACTGTACAGTGAGTACTTTTCAATTCAGTTCAATTCAAAGACACATGCAGGGGACAAAGAGGCTAAGAATATGGCCTGGAAAAGATCACAGGAAAAGAAAATATTTACAGCTGTTTGAGAAGACCTTTAAAATGATGTAAAGTGAGATGGATGATGAGGTTGTCAGCGGGGTGTAATACCATACGCAGGAGAGCTGAGAGCCAGAGATCTCACGTGATTTCTCCTTGAATCTTCCTCATGATAATGTGGGAAACCTTCAAAGCAGCAGAGAGCTGACTGTGTGGCTGTCGCATTTTGGATTTAAGATGTCATGTGTCAAGTGTTGCTGCCCGACACATTGTGATTGATTACCCTACTGCTATCCTATTTATTATGAACCTACTCCTGGCATCACAGCCTGTGACTGATACTGACCCTGACAAACAATTAAAATCTGAGTTTGCAGCTAAAGCAACGGACAGCAACAGACATCAGCAATGATGTTGAAGGTTACGCTGGGTCTATTAACAAACTCCATAAATGGACTTATAACTGATCTTTTTCTTCTTGTCATATGACTGACCGTGTCAATTAGGAAACTAAAGTTTGATCCAAACTCAACCAAGCCTCTCTCGTCACTCTGATTATATTTATTTCAGCCTTCCTGCCTTAACAGAACTCCTGCTTTTCGGATGAAGCACAACAATAGCAATCACACTTGCCAAGAGGACTCATGGGATCTGATCATCACTGCAGCAACACACACTTTCTGTCAAGCCTGAGTGATGGTCATACTGCAGGAAAATCACTTAAAGCCACCAAAAAGTCCACATCCACCATAGGCTGCACTTCAGAAAGCTGTTGAGTGGAAAGACAGGCAAAAGCTGATCCCTGTTCAAAATAGACATTCGACACCTTTTTTTTAATAAATACATCTCACAGGTCACACCTGATGCTCATGAACTGGGCCACACAGCCAACATAATCCACTGACCTTGACTGCAATGCAGCAGGCAAACATTACAGCTGATCACCTCTGTACCACAGCACAGCATGACACACACCGGTATCTCAACACAACAGGCTTTTTCTGAGAGCTAAGCATGGACCTGGGGAGAGACTGAGCCACGGATAACATAATATACACAGCTGCTGAAGAGCTCATCCTTCCTGCTGAAATGCTGAATGTCAAGCCCTTCACAAAGCGCAGGAAAGGGGAAAGAAGGAAAAATGAGGAGACGCTGGTCTCAAACAAAGAATGCAGTGGCAGAACAGTACCACCACACTGTAATGGAGGCACAAAGGATCCTTTTCAGCTTTCAATTGAAACTCAATTTCTTTCAGGTGAATCAATTTCCAGACTGAAGCCAGTCAAAGAATTCCATCAAGTTGTGCAGCATCTGTTCTGTCCAGATGACTTAAATGTGGATCTCATGTAAAGTACAATGAAATGTAACTATCTTCTTTTAGACCCACAAAAATTATCTGAAATTCTAAAGGTTGTTTATATCTATCATCTCATAAACTCATTCAGTATATTAGAAAATATTTCTCCTGGTTAACCATCCCTGCTCTGTGGATTGCTTCCTGTCTCAATTGCAACAAAAACAGAGCAACAGGAAGATGAGGATGAAACCAGTTGAAAGTCCCTCGATGGCCAAAGCTCTTTTGATCCCATGACTGCCTTAAGGAACCCTTACAGGCCGAAATGATGCAGGAAGAAGACAAACAATATGACAGTGATTCATGGCCTGCTATGTTTTCACTCTGTTTTATGTTTTAAGTCTTTAAAAAATAGTTTTTATGGTTCCCTCAGGTGGTGATGTTCTTTCTTTCTTACCTTTATACTTTCTTTCTTTCTTTAACAAGAGTAAAACCATTCTGTTAGGGTTTATGTTTGTTTTTTTAATAGGTTTTTGGAATTCTAGTTTAATGTTTACCTTTTGCTTTCTTGACTTTTATGCTTTCCATGAGTTTAATTATGATCATTGCTTTGGTTTTGGATCTGATGTAGTTATTCTATGAGCCTTTAGTCTATTTCTTGAGTTCTGATATTTTGTTTTAGCTTTATTATTTGTGTATTATGCTTTAGCCTTCAGTCATCTGTGTTAGATTCTGTTGTATTATTATTTTTGCTCAAAAAGTTTGTATTATATGTGTCCAGATCTCAAATTTTGTGTCATCCTGTGTTTTAATTCTGTTTGTATCTGTGTTCTTGTGTCACAGTTTGTATTTCTTGTGTTTTCTGTTTAGTTTCTCCTTTTTTTCAGTCCTTGGTTTAGTTTTAGTTACTCTATTCTTGTCATCTAGATGTCCTCAGTTGTGTTGGTCCTTTGGTCTCAATTCACACCTGTCTCCTGTTAATTACTCACCTGTTGTCATTGTACTCAGCAACCCTCCTAGTATTTATAGCTCTCTGCTCCCTTAGTCATTTGCTAGTTTGTTGTTGTCTCTGCCTCCATGTTTCAGTTGTCCTGCAGCTTTGCTGTGTTTTGTTTGTTGGTTTTAGTTCAGTTTGATTATCAAGATTTATTTTTGGATAAACATGCATTTGGGTCCACCTCTATTTCTTCAACCAGGAATCACAACACATCCTGGTTGAGTTAAGACAATAACGTTACGTTGGTCGAGTCAGAAAACAGTCAGGGTTAGATCATATTTTCTTTTGTTTTTGCAACTTGACAGTTACCTTCCTGGAAGATGTTTTTGGAGACTGGAGATAGCAAATTCTCCAAAAGTGATTACAGGTTGTACTTGCCTAAATGAACATGGGACCCAAGGGCACATTTTGAAGAGGGCAATCTCTATAAATAAGGAAACAAGAGGCCATATAAAAGTGCTTTGTAGAAACTAAATAAGCTTGCAAAGGCACAATACAAGTGTGGACCATTTTTCATGTATACTGCAAAAATAAATCTTTGAAAATAATCAGAAAATGAACACAGGATCCTTCCGCTCTAAGCCATAAATGCATGCAGTATATGTCAGGGTTATTGAGCAAGCATGACAAAATAAGGTGGAAAAGGAAACCAGACCTTTCTCACCAACTAATGGTCCCAGCTCTGGCTTGTGTCGTGACCTTTTAAGATCTGAATAATGCAGAGATGAATCAACTTTGGCATTACTAACAAATCTATCTATAAACCAGAGTGTGCATAAGTGAAAGAAATTCCACTTTTGTGTTGGTCCTCTGAAGTTATAACTCAAGTCAGATCTGAGGTCCACGAGGACAAATCCAAGTGTGCAGATACTCTTCTAGGTCCTTCTAGACAGATGCAATAGACTTATGTACAGAAATAGAGCAAGTTTTTTTTCTTTCAATAACAATCTAAATAATAGATAAATAAATGAGGGAATGAAAGGAAAGCAAAGGAAAAGATGATTTGCAAGTCTTTACAATTACTATTTAATTTTTCTTCTTTATCTGTGACCCTATTTTATAATTATGAATTTGCATATTTTGTAATGTCTGTGTTGGCCATCGTGAAGAGCTCATCTCAGCTGCTGTAGTGTTGCGACATTAAAAGAGAGACAAATTAGTTAAGTGAGGTCCGTGTTACTGATCACATCCTGTTCAGTATGGAAATTTGAAATTGAGGCTTAAAGAAAAGTCAGTATCAGTTCTGTCTTGTTGTAGACTAACATATGACAAAAATGGCTTGGAGCTTTACATCTTTTGAACAACTTTGTTCAATTTAAAATCAGTGAACTCAAAGCACAGGGGACAGAACATGGTCCAGATGGGTTGACTATAATCACAGGCTCCTGATGAATCCAATAATCACATATTCATCTGCAGTATACCATGTTCCACCACTGTGACACCCCACATGTACTCAGTATTCTCTCTTTTCAGGTTTGAACAGCTGTCCTTGCGTTTGATGTAAAAATATATGCTTATCACGTACTGTACCTACAGTGAGATGTGGTGAAATGTAAGAATGAATTATTTTCAGCTGTATGAATTCATGTCTTATTTTGCAACAAATCAGAACTTAAACTTTGCATTGAGGGTCTTTGAGATCATGACTCATGCAAAAATATTGTTTATTATGGATTTTTGAAAAATTAACTCATGATGGTTAAATATGTCAAATCATGACTTAGTCCTAAGTAAAAACAGACTAGTTAATTTTGAGTCTGGAGATCATAAACCTTTTTCGTTACAGACTTGCATAACAGAAAAGCTAAAAGCAATGGACCTAAATTTTGTATAACTGCAGCTGAAAGGCTCTTAATGAAACTGTATGGATACTATTATCAATATTTCACACAATGTTTTTAAAAACATCCTTTCACAGCGAATGAATTGGAAATTCCCCTTGTGTTTTACTATTTTCTACTTAGTAGAAATAATGGGGCAAGAGATATGCATCCTCTTTACATACAGACAAGTAGATACAAATAACCTCCACACGCTAACTACAAGCTGCCTCTTTAACAACAAGGCCAACATGTCCTTAGCCAAGAAGAACTCAAGAAGACTGCAAGAACCTAATAGAAAGATAGAATAATAATAGAAATAGAAATAGAAAATAATAATAGAAATAGAAAGAATAAAGATAGGAATATGGTTGCAATCAGAATATATACAGGTAAGATCTATTTATTTTCCTTTTTATCACTTCAGGAAAACCGTGTGACATAGACCATGTGAAGTTCTATGAGCTCATGCTCTGCAAGTGGACTAAATATACTTCACCAGTGCAGATAACTTGAAATAGGGCTGTCGGATCTGCTTGTGTTCCTGCGCATAGAGAATATGTCATACATAATGATTTCCTGCATGCAAGAAAGTGTAGGTTCTGATGAAATCACTTTGCTAAGGCTTTGTCTCTTAAGGCTTTCATTAGTTGCTTCATGCCTTACAGACATGCCAGAGTGGACAGCAGACACATCATGAGTTACACAGCTACAGTAGGTAATCTTCATTGTCACTTCTTTCTGATGTAGTTTTACAGTGTTCCCAGGTATCTACTAGAACCAGATTATTTAAATTTAGACAGAACTTTAAATGCAAGCCTCACTTGCTTCTTAAATGGCTCAACAAGCTCAAACAAAGCTGTTTGAGAGCACAAATTTCAATCAAGGTGCGACTTTGGAATCAGACCTTTACTGCTGTTCAGGCCATTATGTGATGAGAATGTAAATTACCCTGCAAAGCCCCCCGACCCCACCCCAATGCTCTACTCAAAGAGATATATTATGCTTACATAAGAAGTAAGCTTACTATTCAGTCTGTTGTATTGATTTAGTTTTTTTTAGATTGAATAATTAATATATTTAAATGTATTATGCTAGTTTATTTGATCAACTTCAATTAGTTAATGAAACATTAGTCAGAGTCAAAAATATCAAGTCACAGCAAAGCAGAAATGAGAAGTCATTTTCAACACCAAGTTTCAGTTGTGATAAGTGGTGATAATCTTAACTGGTATGTGTGGCATGTAAGAAAAGAGAGCTTGATATGGGTAACAAACTGCTCGAATGCTCCTCTACTGTTTGTGAGGGAAAGAAATGAATCTGTAAAATAAAAATATATGAGAGTAAGAATTAGCTACATCAAACCGAGGAGTTATGGTGAAGTACTAAAGAGAAATGGTGATAAGAACTGTGAGATTGATGATCTGTTGGGGGCACCGAACAGCAGGCTTTGTACATTATAAGAATGAGGAGGAGCATGAGAGCTAAGCTATGGAGGGAAACTCAATTTATCGGTCTTTCTTCATTCAAACCCTCACCTCACCACGCTTTGGATAACGATAGAAAGAAAGAGATTGCAGATACTAGCCACTGTAATGACTTTTCTCCACCGTGTGGCTGCTCCTCTTCTTTGTTAGAGAGATCTCAGTGGTTCCGCAAAGCCATTGGTACTGAACCACAACTTATTGCATTGGGAGGTTTTGGGCGCTGACACATGAGAACACGAGTTCAGAAAAATAATGTAAATGCCAGGTTCACTTTAGTGGTATCCTCAGGCATGACCAGCTGGGAAGACAGAGCAGACACTCAGAGGATTTTATCCCCCATCTGGTCTGAGAGAGACATTAATTTTTCATTGAAAAGACCATTTATGTTCCCTTAGAAATAACATTTGTGATTTCCCTCTTCCCAAGAATCTTTCTCATCATGTATGTATTGACCCATGATTAAACTTCACTTATAAACTTTGATAGATTTCTACACTTGTGCACTGTAACTCCATTTTATCCTTGTCTGTCTCAAAACGGCTTGTACTCTGAAATTGATTTCTTTCTGTCTGGACATTGGCGTATGCCCTGTCCACGCCCGTGCAATCCCCACTCATTTTCTGTACTGACAAAGCAAGGGCAAAAAGCAAAAAAAGTCCTTTTTTTTGTCCTTCATGTGATATCACTTCTAAAGCGGAAAAAAAATTGTGTGAAATTATTTCTATTAGTTTACCAGAAGGAGAAATAAGACAACAATGCAAGCCTATTATCGTTCATAATGGCTGCACACAATCTTGCATTGTAACATGGTTGATGATAAAAATGTATAATTTATGATGATATACAGATGTTTTTAGATAGAAATTTGTGATTTGGACAAAAGATAATTTCAGTATCCTTCTCATGAGATACAATAATTATGCTTCATTCAATTCTCAGCACCTCACCCACCCTTTTCAGATGTTTTGATTTTCAAAATGGGTAATCTCCAAAGTGATGAAAGTAATTAAAACAATCCCCAAAAAAGTAGATGCCAAGTCTTGTTTTACATAGACTTATACTAGGCTTTGGTGTGCCAAATGAACAAAGGATGGCCATTTATAAATTTGTCATGCACTCGCTTGCATTAATCAGTGGAAATTAATTAGAGCAATATCTCTAAAGATTTAAAGTGAGATATAAAAAAACTGAAGAAATACAGATGAATAATTCATCACAGGAGCGATCCTTCTTTTGTAGGCTAAAGGAAAAGTCAAATAATTCAATCAGTGGATAACATGCAAAGTAATTTTGGATGTTGTTATAGCAGTTTTGCTTAAATGTGTAGTTTCACTTCAAATAAAATGTTTGAATTGGGATGCTATTCATACGCAGTGCCATGATACCACATTATACAATTTCATTGTAAGATATAAGGTACATCACTCACAATTTGGTAGCAGTGATGTACAGCAATAATAAGACTAAAATAAACAAAAATCGGGGCTCTTTGCATGAGGAAAAATTGAATACAAACTTTGTACGTAACTGAATGTGACAAATGCAGATAAGATAAAATAGGTATTTGATGCTCAGACAAAAGCTTGTCAACTTGAATATCTCTCACCAGCAGTGGGAAACAACTGAGGAGGAGCACTTCCATTCCATTATACAGATGAAAATTAATTCTCATAAACACCTCTCCAAGTAAGCAGAACAAATCACATATCCCATCAAAATTCAGACATATCTGGCTTATTTTGAATGTTTATTCAATCACGTGCAGCCTGCCAATTTCTTATGGATCTCACAACACTGACGGGTGTGTGTTTCTGTGTCATCAAGAAGAACGTGTTTGTGAGAAGGTAGCAAAGGCAGTGTGTTGCACATGTGTCAAGCATGTGTCTGCTGAAAGGAAGATGCAGACAGGTGAAAAGTGAGATGGAGAAAGAGCGAGACATGTCGCAGCACCCTCAGGACGTCTCCTCATTCTGAGCAGCTGTTGTCTGAGAGCTGGAGGCAGCACTGCGGCGCCCTGTCAACTCCTTCTCCCTCAGAAGCCCCCGTGCATGCAAAACAGGCTGAGGCTGCCCTCTCTCCTTGGCCACGATTCTCCGCCCCTTTTTGACTCCGTGTCTAACAGATACCTCCTTATTTTCTCTCCCGAGTAGCCTTTTTATTCCAATCCATTTCAAGCTCAGTAATAGTTACAGCACACACAAACACAACACGCAGTGCAGCAAGTGAGACAATCTTGTGGGAAAGAACATTTCAAGGACAGGGATTGATGATGAAAAGAAGATGCTTTGTTTTTTGTTTAGTTTTTTCTCTGTGGATTGATTATAAACTAGTTGCATCAGTTGTCCAGCCAGGAGGGCATAAATTAACGTTTTCTGGTTTGGGCAAAATCCAGACATCCTTTTTTTCACTCAGCTGACGAAGGTCACTGATATGCGGAGAATATAAAAAAAACCTTTACCTTGTTTTGTTTATTATAATTCCTTTATCAAAACTGAACCTACAAAATATAAACTCTCCCAAATGCATTTACCTAGCTCTTTGTGCCTGCTATGATCCTTTACAAGATCAACAATCATTTTATTGTATGAAGCAAAGTTGAAGTTCCAACCTGCCAAAGGCAGCAACTATCTCAGGGTTCAAAGAATGTTACAGGTTAAAGTGCCACGAGACAGTTTTGCAGCAGGCAATCATTACAAGTAAGATGTTGATTGGAAAATGTAATGACCATTGTGGTTACGAAGCTTCCCAGGGAAAACAAAGCCTTAATTTATTCCCAAAGGATGTGCCCTGAAATTGAGCTACCATGCATGATAATGAACTGCACAAACCTGCTGCTACCAGTGTAAAAGCTGAGTATGTCAGGGTTAAGTACTTCTTGATTGTGTTCAGCCTATGGGTCCAAAATAAAAATTAAAAAAGTACAGGCTCAGTATCGAGGTGTTTGCTTTTTTAAAATTTGGTCTAAGCATGCAAGGTGTATGCAACAACGACTGGAGTCATGCTACAAAACAGTGACGGCAAACTTCACTGCATGTCACTCCACCTTGTCTCAGCCATCAAAAACAATGATTTTAAAATCTTGGGGCATGAATCAAGTCTCATAACACATCCAAACAATGTTAGAATAGGAGCAAATCTTCACAAAAATAGATCAAAAATAGATCATCTGACAATAATTCTGAACAAGTAATTGCTATTGTCTCAATTGCCCTCTTCAATTTTTTTTTGTTTTATTGGAAAACATGAGGCGACAACAGACAACAAAGAGAAACACCGATCAGTTTCTTTTTGTTTTCATGTGTCCATCATAGACTAAGCTCTTGTCCAAATGTAAACAGGATTTTTATTTTGAGGATGATTTTACTATGCCTTTTCTATACAAAGCTACATTCACATTTGGACATAGACCTTTGAAAGTACAAGATAAGCAAACACCCATTGTCATTGATTATGAATTCTTATATGTTCTCTTTTGGATGTTTCTTTCTATCGTTTTTTAGGTTTCCTATTTTATCTTTAAAAAAGTTTCTTCTTTGTGCATTCAGTTTAATTCTACTTCCTGGGTTCTGTTACTGACTGCCATGCTTGTGTCACGAGTCATTACTTACATCGATGGATCAGTTAAGTGCTGTGCTGTCGACCATGGGCTTTCCTGAGATGTGAAATCGAGATCAACAGACGCTGTCATTAAAAAACTCCATCGATAGGTTTAGACAGTAACATTACTTGGTTATCAGTTGAAAATGATCATAGCTCGGACTAAAACACAATCTTTTTACAACAGAACAATCACCCTTGGGGTCATAATTTTGCTGGGTTGCATGTTAACATGTGACAGTGAAATGCGATTATGTGTCACACAACAGTGACACATAAGTTTCTCACCTGATGGGATTGTCTCAGCCTCCATAGCTCTTTTCACACCTGTATGGCAGTGGTGAAGTTTTCTGTACATCTTCACATTTCTATTTTTAGAAGAGCTACTTGTGAAACCACTAATGTTACTCACACTTGGTCTGGAGACACTGGAGTGTAACACACAATAGAACTTAGAAAACATATCAAATGGTGAATGTGAGATATTTTACTATTCCATGAAAAATATTTGCTCATCTTGAATCTAATGGCAGAAATACATGTAAAACAGATTTGGAATGCGGAGGCTGGAAAAGACAACTTCTAAAACCAAAACAGTTGGAAGAACATGTTGCAAATAATTAGGTTAATTTTCAACAGGTTAGTAACACGATTGGGTATAAAAAGAGCATCTTAGAGAGCAGTTTCATAATAATGTTTCTCAATATACAATTGACTTCTGATATTTCATAATGTACAGTACCTAATATCTTAATCAGAAATTCTGGAGACATCTCTGTGCAGTGGGACAATTGTATGCTCATGATCTTTGGGCCCTCAGGCGGCACTGCATTAAAAAAAGACACGATTCTGTCATGGGAATCACTGCATGGGCTCAGGAACACTTCCAGAAATCATGGTCTGTGAACATAATTGACAGTGTTATCTACAAATGCAGGTTAAAGCTCTATCATGCAAAGAATATATGAACAGAAATGCTGCTTTCTTCTCTGGGCCCTAAAACGAACTGAGAAAACTACACTGTGGTCAGAAAAAATGAAATTTGAAAATCTTTTAGGATATAATGGATTGTGCATTCTTTGGAGTCAAAAGGAGAGGAATTATTCGGCTTGTTATCAGTGCTCGGTTAAAAGCCTGCCTCTGATGGTTTGGAGGTTGATTTCCAATTTCCACATCTGGAAAGTGCCCATCAATGCTGAAAGGTCTACACAGGTTTTAGATCAACATATGCTCCTATCCAGATGACATCTTTTTCAGAAACAACCTTGTGTACTTCAGAATGACAGCACTAAACTGCAGACTGCATCTATTCCCTATACTATGGCTTCATAGGTAGTGGACTGGCTTGCCTGCAGTCCACACTGTTCACCTACTAAAAACATTTGGTGCATCATGGAATGCTAAACACAGCAAAGACAATCTAGGACTGCTGAGCAGCTAGAATCCTATATCATACAAGAATGGGACAACATTCCCCGTACAAAGGTCCAGCTATTAGTCCAAGATGTTTACATGAGTGGTTATGTGTTTTCAATCTTAAATACAGACTTAGATAATTTTCTATCCCCACCAATTCAGGGCAGCGCGGGTGCTGGAGCCTAGTCAAGCGGCTACTGGGCAAAAGCCAGGGTACCACATGGATGGTGTGCAGGTCTATCACAGGGTAATACGGAAACATGCTCACATTCACTCCTCGGGTCGATTTAGCGTCACTATGAAATACGTGTTTTTGAATGGTAGGAGGAAGCCGGAGTACCCGGAGAAAACCCACGCATGCAAACTCTGGCAGCAAGAATGCTCATCTCAATTAATATTTTTTACGTTTCTTTTTGCATCTTTAAAGATACTAGTGAGCCCAAATGAATAGGTAAACTGAAACATTTTCTTATAATTTTTTCTTTTGTCTCTCTCCAACCTTTGCTGTTTTCTGTTTTCTTGAAGAATAACTTAAACTAAGTTACACTCTACATAGAAAACTGGCAATTTCTCTTAACCTCTTTGGTGATGATATTTCTTTCTCTCATTTCTAAATTGGTGTTGATCATTTTGTGCCCTGTGTTGTTTGCAGCTATTAGGTTCTCAGTAAAAGGAACCAATACAGTTTTGCAACAGGGGCACCATCAGTAATGGTTTGGAGATGCTATCTATTGCCACTTTGAAGGAAAGCTCTAAGGGGAGAGGAACTTTTTTTTCCCCCACCAAAGCAGTGCTTCCTATTAAGTGAAGTGCAGTACATCCATAATCATTATAACTTGAGAAGTCTCATTTACGGGCCCTTAGAATACTTGGGATCTCAAGTTTAAGGTGGGCAAAAACAAATTGCTTTCTTGGGAACTCTTCAGTGTGGATATGTTTGACACTGTTTGCATATCATTAGTCTCAGTATTTTCACACAAAGAACACAAAGAGCTCTAACAAGCAGATGATTAAAGAGGTGTAAAGAGTCCTAATGAATTACCAATTGATAATGTATAATATATAAAACTCTTCTCAGCTTCCAATTACTTAATTAAAAAGTAGTAGGGCTTAAAGAATCTACAAAGTCATACTGTGTGAACACAATAAGAATATTAGATCTAAGTAGGAGAAAAATACAGCTTCAGTGGGTTTGTGAGAGCGATCTGGATAATTTAGAAGACAGAATACAGAGAGAATATCTCCATTTGCCATCACTGCCAGTTAAGAATTTGGGGAGTGGTTTCCAATGGTTGCTTTTCAGATAAAAAGTAGAATAAGATGGATGTTTTTCATATAGTTCAGTTCTGTTGCAGTGGTCCACATGTTGATTCACTATTAGCAGTGACAGTATTGCTCTTAAATGGAGGATGCAACAGCTACAGATCATGGGGCTTGGCAGCTTTGTAAACAACTCAAAAACGGGGTGGTTTGGGATAAACTTACTGCTACAATATGTACAAATGTATGTCCTGTGATTACCAAAGCATTTTAAACAAGTGCTATGGGCGGGAAGGGGGGGGGGGTCCACAAATACGACCTATTAATTAGCACTTAAACGCACACACCAGATATATATTTACGGTCTCCCTGATGAAAACGAAACAATCTGATATCAATAACAGCTCATATTTTATTACAGCAACCATGCACAATTCCAATGTTGTTGCTGACACCATGTGGTAAATAATGGTACTGCATGGCTTTGACCAGTTACGAATATTTCATAATTCGTACATGAACATTTCTCCCTTGTTTAACTGTGTAAGTTTTATAATAGGATCGGTATTTCTATATTCATTGTAAGATATAATTCTTGTGTTTTGTTAAGTTTATGGGTGTTGCGAGTCTCTTTGTAACTCAGATTTCTAAAGGTATGACAGTTGACATTTTGGTTTATTGTGAAGGACGAAACGATAATACTACCAACAACGTGTTGTTTCTGAGCTATCCTCTCTTTCAAGATTCACAAGGGCCAGAAATATGTTGCTGTCAGCTGACTTATCAGTGGTTTGGAGCATTCAGACCTGTTGGACTTCAGGCGACACCTCAACACTGACGTCACTGCAGGTCTTTTGTCAGAGTGTCGTGATGTGCATCATATGTAATGGTTTTATATTGCTGCAACTACTTTCTGCCTGAGGTTTTAATAACTTAACAATAACCATATTCCTATTTGAGCCTCAGCCTCTTAGCTAAGATGGCCAACAAAAAACTCGGTAGGGATAACACTGAAACTGTCAGCAGCTGATCATAACAGACAACACCCTTCTGCTGATAAAAACACAACAGGTGACAACTGAACGCGTATGAACCTGTGTGTACCACAGTGCACATGAATCATATATTTTTCCTACATAATCCACACATATAATGTATTCTTGACACTTTTTGAAAAGTTATGTAGATATGAAATAGTCTTTTGGGGCTTTTTTGTCTGTAGAAATTTCACACATCATGTCATCTTATCTGGAAACCTGTGCTGCCTGCTTTCTGCCTCCGGACTTCTCCCTCCATTGGGATAAATGACGAGGTCGCAGCCTCCGAGCAGATAAAAACGTCAAATTTTTTGCAGTCAAACGTCAGCCTGTTGGTCTTAAAAATGTGTCGTCACCCGGACGGTTGTTGCGGAAGTGGCCTACGCTGTTGCAGAGAATGAGACCTGCTTGGTGAGCACAGGGGAAAGAGGTGTGCGCTCGGGATCCGTATATAAAACACTCGTGTGGACATGGAGTATTCCGAAACCTGATCGTTTGAGATCCGTGTCGAGTCCAGCTTCGGCTCTTTTTTGTCTTTCGCCCCTTTAAAATTGTTGGCTGCTGGTGACAGAAGAGCCGTTTGAAGATATGGGTGCTCTGCAGTCCCTACACGGTCAGCCAGAATATATTGATCTGGCGGAAAAGACGGGCTGTGAGTTGTCATGATCATTGTTGTTATATATTCCAGGCGCTTCTTCACAGTTAGCCAAGAAGGAAGCGATTAAACAAGAGACGTTGCACTACAACGGAAACAGGCCTTAATGTCTTAACAAATTTAAATCTGAAATGGGGAAATCGATCTCGTAAATTTAAGGAAGATGGTTACTGTTTGCTTTAAACATGTTGAGTCTTTAAGCCTGTAAGGTAACTTAGTCTGTTGGCTGAATAATTTAAATGACAGTTAACGTAAGTGTAATTTTACCCACACAACAACGATGTCGTTGATAATATATGTTTATTTCCACGTTTATCATTCCATGTTAGTCACATTATCACTATCTTTAACCTCTAATGAGAGAGGATAGTGTGGTCGTCACACAAAAGACTAAGCAAACTATTTTACATAAGTATGAATATTCAAATTTGCTGCCTTGTTTGCCAAGACCTGGGGATGAACATGTTTTACTTTTATAGAACTTAAAGTAAGGTCATTTTACAGTACAGCAGCCGTCTGCATATGGTTACCTTATGTCTGTTTTCAGTTTCATATGAGCAGATTGGAATCCTTCATAAAAGATTCAATCAGCTGAGCCACAATGGAGAAACTCTACGGTAAGCTGACCTAAGTTATATTTAAGAAGTGAGTGTTGTAAATGATTGCCCCCATAGTGATTCTGTTTAGTTGCATTTGTTTTTCAAGATGGGCTTTTCAGTAAAGAATCAGCTTGACAATCAGCCAGCTTTCTTTGGAACAGGAAACCTGCTCAACAAGATTCATGTTGGCTCATATTACAATGTGGCAGCCTTGTCTCATATAACACCACATACTACACCTTAAAAAATCTTTTTTAACCCTCAGGAGAGATCACTTCGATGAAATCCCAGATCTAGCATGCAATCCCATCCGTGCACAGATCGTGGAGGCTTTCTTTGACAAAAGGTACAGGGCAGAATTCTAACTCTTCATTTGAACAGCAGCAACCTTATTTCCGAAAGATTGAAGTAAAAACAGACTACAACATTTTGATTCTACTGCATATTCAACTGAAAATAATACTGACAACATATCAGTTGCTATAGTGATTCTTTTATGTTCATTTTTAATTTGATGCCAGCAACAAGTTAAAAAAATATCTCCCTAAATATGCTATAAAAGAAAAACCAAAGGGAAAACACATATATCTGAAAAATCCCTGGATGGGGCTTTGGTGGACCAAAGAGAGTCTGAAGAAAGAATAAGGGTCTGGTGCTCAAAACAGCTAAATAAAATCCCATGCTGGAGCTCTCTGGTGCGTAGGTCCATTGTTCTTTTTTCATTTGTATAAAAGGAAAAAAACAACCTCAGAGTAGCTGAGCCTTTTAGAGATAAACAATTGGATAGTTAAAAAAAGAAATCTTTCAATGCAGGAGCATACAAGACAAATTGATTTTAGAATCTATGGTACATGATATCACTTAAAGTTTAACAGAATCCATCAAAATATCTGCAGTCAACAGACAAGGCAGAAAAACCAGTAGGGAATAGACATGATATTTGGGCCCTTCAGACTGCACCTCATTACAAACAGACATCATTCTGTGGAGATTTTTGCATAAGTTCAAGAAAACCATCTTCAGTGCATGTATCTTGTCACTGCATCCACAAAGTTGAAGTCCATTCATCCATTTTCCATACCTGCTCAATCCTATTCAGAGTTGAAGGGGGTGCTGGATCCACCACTGGGCAAGCTGGAGGGTACACCCAGTGCAGGTCACCAGTCCATCACAGGACCAACATAGAGATAACAGAGACAAACAACTATACACACTCATGCTTGCTCCTGAGTTCAGTTTAGAATCACCAATGAACCCAACAGGCATGTTTTATGACTGTGGGGGAAAGCACAGGGAGAACATGCAAACTCTATGCAGAAAGGCCCCTGCCAAGATTGAACCAGGAACACTCTTGCTGTGGGTCGACAACACCACCTGGCAACCCACAAAGTTAAAGATAAAGTTAAACTGTACTATGCAACAACAAAAAAAGGAGAAATGCGAAATGCTCTAACCTTCTCTGGATCTGAGGTCATTCCAGTTGCAAAGAGGCAAAGTAAAAAAACTTTCCTATTGTATGATGAATCAAAATTTCTAATTCTGTTGGGAAATCATGCACACTGCATCCACCACGGTTCAAAAGGCTGAATCTTTCATGAAATGGTACTGCATGAGTGCACATGGCATGTGTTACCTGTACCAGAGACTTTACCAAAATTAGATGTCCCACTGAGGAGACATTCCCCGTATCTGTGTTATGTGGGTTTCACTGAGGGACAGCCACTCACTAGGAAACCTGCGCATACTGATTCCATTGGGAAATAAAAATGTGTAGACAGAATTTTTCATCAGCCTTGATGTGTTTGAAGGGTGTATTGAACACAGTTTACTTAAGGCACACATCTTAAGAATATTTTGACCACAAACCACGAATAAGGAGAATGACAGAGATCTTTGCAACACAGATACCTCTGACTCAACTATTATTGAAATTGACCGTTCCTATATAAACTAGAAACGTGGATTTTAATCATAATTTAGTAGCCCACTTACCTTTAGACTGGAAGCCTTTACCATTTGGTAGTGTTGATGCAGATTAGTTGTTGAGGATTTTTGCTTGTACATCTGTGAAGGCACCATCATAGCTGAACGATGTAGGAGCAACATATGCTGCCATCTGGCAATAGAGTTTTTCCTTTAAGGACTTACCTACTTCAGCAAGGCTATGCTGAACATATTTCTGCACATATTACAACAGGAGGGCTCTATTTAAAAATAAAATTTACTTTTAAAAACAGCAATTTGTCTCATCAGTTCTAAACTCTTACCATGTGCTGTTAAAAGAAGAGTTGATGCAACACAGTGAAAAACATGCCCCTGTGCTGCTGGCATAATATTCAAAATGAGCATATAGTGGGAACAAAAAAAGAAATATAATAGAATTAAATCAAATTTCTAATTCAGACTGCTGATATGTTTGCTGTATAGATTTAAAATGATTATGTTACATACAAATAACTGCATTACATTTACTTCTTTTCTGGTTTAGATGAAATTGAAGAACATGATTTTCAATAAGCCAATTGTTATTTCTTCTATGTTTATTTCTTCAGAAACTTTCACCACAATGGTAAGGGAACGGCTGATGAGATCGGCTTTGAAGAATTCCTGGTGGTCATGTCTCATTTTAGGCCCCCATCCCTCCATATGACAGAAGAACAACGAGAGAATGTCCGGAGAGAGAAACTGAGATGTGCGTCTTAAACTTACGCACATGATCACATGCTTGACATTATTTGTGGTTTATACTCAGCTGCTAAAGTGAAAGCTCTGTCTCTCTCCAGTTTTATTCAACATGCATGACACTGATAACGACGGGACAATAAACCTCGAGGAATACAGACATGTAAGCCTCTTCTCACTTGTAAAAGACAAAGAAGACATTTCACTCATGATAAAACTCATGTCCAAACATTTTTTACTAACAGGTGGTGGAAATCATCACTATCTCGCATGCCATGAGTTTACCATGTTTTTGTGTCTGTTTATAAGTATCATTTGATCATTTTGATCCTAACTGAAGATGGAAAGTGTGTCTATGTTATCTTGAGACCTGGCAACGTGAGTCCTAGAATATTCTGTGCACGTGTGTTTATGATGGCTACAGGGCCATTTATACTCGCACAAAGATATTTGTCAGTGTCACTCTCATCCCCACAGACAGGCATGTTTTAACTGCAAGTGGATGGATGTGCAGTTCTCCAAAAAGGTGAACAGCTCATAGGCCTCTGAGATGATGCTACATGTTGATCGAATACTGACTAGCTAAAAGTTAGCTCAAACTGGCAGGGGCTGCAAGCAGTTGATTTGATAACACACAGGTAAAAAGTGCCAAAAATGATAAATGGCAAAGAAGCACAAGTGGAAAACCACTGGACAGTCTTCATTAAATAATACTTGTTTTTTTTTTCTTAACACAAAGCTGGTCTTTGTTCACGTTGTACACTGTTTTTTCCATGTCAGAGCAGAAATACAGCAACAAGAGTCGGCCACAACTCAAATTCTCCCCCATATTTCAGATACTGCCCCCATATTGCAGGAAAAAAATTAAACTTGTAGAAGTGCATCTGTAAAGCCCAACCACAGAGCAACCACAGAAGTATGTTCAGACCTTATACTACTTTAGCATCAGAAATTAACGCTATGCATATGAAAGACACTACCTGGAGGTGACTGGTTGAGTTAGCGTAGGGGCAAATGTAGGAGCGTATATCCCATTTACTTAATTTAGTGTCCTCATATATAACGCCATCTACAATACAGCAGCTGTCGTTGTTTTTCTGCTGACATTAAGCCAAATTCTAATCTCCTTTATTGTATCCAAGCTCCTCGTTTACATCCTGCAAATCCTGAAGTTCTGTACGTCTAACTTTGTTAGTGCGGACACTATGAGGACACTAAATTAAGTAAGTTGGATATACGCTCACATTTGCCCCTACACTAACTCAACCAGTTACCTTCAGAGATTTATTTGAATATAAACACAAGATCATTATTACACCTTTATATTCTGCAAGCAAAACCCAATAGTTTGTTGCAGTTATAATACCTAATTATTTAAATGTACCCCACTGAGTCGGCTGCTTTCCTGCAACACACCTGACAACTTATGAGGAACGGATGATGGAATCTCATTCTCCTCAAGCTTTTGGAGTGATGATTTTGGAGTCATCGTAACTGACTTTTGGAGTCAGTGATTTGAGTCTTGTAGTCATTGCAGTGATGGCAATTTATCTCAACTGTTGTTCACATCTATCCAGGTGGTGGAGGAGCTGTTATCACGCAGCGGGGCACTGGAGAGGGAAACAGCCAAAGGCATTGCTGATGCAGCCATGTTGGAGGTTGCTAGTATTTCAATGGGTAAAATGGTATGTAAACTGTAGGATCTTAAAGACAAACAATGAAGTTTGATTAAGTCATTGTCAAGACTAACTCAGTAACTTTACTTTATAATGCAAAGGAGCCTGATGAATTCTACGAGGGAATCACATTTGAGCATTTTCTCAAGGTTGGTATGCAGAAAATATGATATTATGCTTTATTAGCAAGTCATCTTAGCTTAAACTACATTTTACTATACCTTAATCATTGCTTTGGCTCATCCTGAATGAAGTTGCAGGATTTTGAAATGATACAAATTCTCTTTTACAGCTGCTGGATGGCTTTGAAATTGAATCAAAAATGAGTGTTCGCTTTTTGAACATGGACACAACTACCCTGTGCAAGTGAAGCAGTCAATACCAGAGAAGTCTTAGAATGCAAAGTTATTTCATGATAGCATGAAATATAGCTGTTTTTTTTTGTTGTTACTGTCTGATGCTTGCACTGAAGGTATGGCTTACCAATATTTGAACAACTATGCAAATCCAAAGACAATAAGCCTGTTGTGGGTGCATTACAAGTAGTTTACTTTTTATTGTAAGCAATAAGTTACCACTACTGTATGAATGTTTGGTATCTATGGCTGAGTAAAGCAATGTGACTTTATGCATTCAAATGTAGATGCTTGAAGAAACTTTAATAATGTTATTTTCATAAATCATATTAATCAGGAACATAAAGACCTGCCTTGTAACTTAACTTAAATAGAGGAAATGATTTGAAATGCTTTATTTTTGTGTCACAAATGTAATACTGGATGCATGCTCTGCACACTATGTTTACACAGTAAAGGCTTTATGAAACAGCCCTGACTTCAGTTCATGATGTCCACTTCAGATATAAAAAAAAAAAGAACATTGCCTACAAGATTACTGGGCATGCCTAAAAGGTAAATGTGATTATTCTTAATTTAATGGAGAGTTGGAGATAAATGGAGATAAAGTCATATTGGTCATGTTGAATTTAGTTAAATGATTTGCTTTGTATTTCAAAGGTTTTAGTTATCTTTAAAAGTTATGCATCGTGATTAGTAGGAAAGACAAAGTTTACTGTCCACATCAGAAACTAAACTTGGAGTAAATTACATAGGGATTTCTCAGAAAAGGCACTGTACCCTGAGAACGAGTGCCGAGTGCTTTTTAAGTGCTACTTGGGTGGTTTATAGTTTCCCTTCACTTTTACAGGCTATACATGGTCACTTCTCTCTAAAATGCGGAGGCGTCACAACACAAAGTGAGTGTACAGAGACTGTTTGAGTTATTTTTACAACAGTTGAATATGACATCGCCTCAAAGAGAGAAATAGCAATGTATCAAGTTTTATTTCGTCCCACAGACCACATGAGACACGTTTGAGCAAAGATTTACAGCAAATGCCAATAATATTTTGTTTGGCTTTTAGTTTAGGTTCAACAAAGGAAAACTAAATCAAAGTTAAAAAATTGGAAGTTAGCTATTAAACTATACATGATAACTACAAAGTGAACTTATTTTGTCTTTCTCTTTCCCACTACAGTCACTATCAATAAAAAATGCTGACCGTTGCTGTTTTACTCAGATTACACTTTTCATGTCATGTTTTCAGTTATTAGTGTGTACTGCCCTCTACAGGTGAAAACATACTGTATAAAACATGTTGAATTCTCAGTCATCCAGGTCATGGGAATCCTAAAAGCTTAAATAAGGGCAACTAGACCTATTTTTTTTATAGCTTCTTGAAGCTGCTTCACCTCTCATACAAAACGCTTGTTTAGTTCTAAAATAGCTGGTGGGTAGTTGCTTTTAAGAAGTTCAAGGAACCATTCACACATGGCAGGTTGTCAGAGTCGCATGACTCACGTGAACAGTGTGTGAGTCTATAAATCAGTCACACCTGTGAGTTGTTTACCTGCATGAACTCGCAGCTTTTAGTCACAGGATTCCATGTGTGAATGGAGTGTGAGGAGTGTCAAGACTGCATTGTAAGTTCTGGGAAGGTGATACCTAGGACCACCTCCTCTGCTCAAAGATGACTTTTCCAGATTAACATAGATAGCTTCTCTACTCTCATTCTGGAAAGATAAATAGCTCAAGAGAGGAGTCAAAAAAGCTATGTATGTTAAACTTATTTAAAAGAAGTCTATTTCCCCTTGTTCAATATCAATTAGGATTATGTTGAACGCTGATTAACTTCTACTTTATAATGATACTTTGGTGTCACTTTTACTCCATGTACTGCAGTTATCAAGACTGTGTGGAACAATTTTGATAGTAGAATGTTTATTGTTTATTTGAATAATTTCATTCATCACCACCATCTGTCACATTTTATAGTTCTTATTTTTGTGCAGCTGGTCACATTGTGCGATACCAAATGCAACATACGAATGTTACTGAGGTTTATGATTGTTGATATTTGCTATTACGTTTGTTTATTAAACTCTGCACTGATCTGTCATTTATTCTGGACTTCTTCTGTGTGTGCATGTGCATGAAAGCTGAGAGAAAAGCTGCTGCAGATCTGCAACATGTGATTTACCACGGTACAAAACGAGGTTCACAAGTAATCACTAATCTACAGCTAACAATGTGTCTGACTGAGAAAAGTACAGTTTTGATTTGAAAGTTTTGTGCAGATTCCAGTACAGTTTGTGCCAATCTTTTCAAAGCTAGAAAGCTGCATCTTCCCCCTCATATCTTTATAAAGTGAATTTTCAGTAGTATGTAATAGGTCTCCTCCCATTGTATTTGAGTGTGAAGTTGTGACAACAACATCTGTGACAACAGTTAGACATTCCACACGCATGCATAAAAAAACCCTCAGCTTTAAGCAGAAATTGACAAGTTTTTCAACATACTACAGATAAGACTAGAAAGGAATGAGTGGTTACTTTAACCCTCGCATTTGGAGGTTGCATGTCCTGTTTGTTGGTTTTCAAGTGCACAGGGAACAAACTTTTCTTCCAAGCATATTGTTGCATCAATTAGAATACATTTTACTGTTAGGATCCAATCTTGTTGGATGAACTAAAGTAGGGTAAGAGGGTAGTGAAAAGGAATGCAAAATCCAGACTGAAGAATAACCGATGCCCGAAGGTAGCCTCAGTGTTTGTGCTTTAAATAAGGCAGAGTTATAACAAGGAACTTGATTCATGACCTAGAGTGAATCCCCCATCTACTTCCAGTTTCCTGAAAGCTTGTGACTTGAGGAAAGTTTGGCTAAGAATTACCTAATTTCAGTAAAAATCTTTGTCAACATCTATATAGATGACAAGTCTGCATCTTGGCCTGTTAATGATCTATTTAAAGACGGGAATTTCTGCAAGATTCAGACTTGGTATTTTTTGCCTCCCTCACCCTACCTATTACACACTTGCATGTCCATCTATATAAGGATGCAAGTGTGCAAACCACACACTGTTAACACATACAGTTATCTGATCCACACACACCCACACCTTGTGACTGACCAGACAGCCCGCCAGTTTCATGAAATCTTTCCTATCTGATGCAGCCTTGTGTTGAACACATGCGTCACTTAGAGCTGATATCACACAGTCAGCGTCTCAGCAGCTTCCTGATTTTCTTTTTAACTCCTCTGGATGGACTGATTCTGTGTAGAAAACAGCACATGCTACTTCTTTTACACTTGTCAAAAAAGAGAAAAAAAGACTTGTTAAAGTTCTCAAAACATAGTTTTATTTCGACGAGCCAGATCTTGCATGATTTTTTTGTTCCATAGTCTTAGTGATGCAACCAGGTAAAGAAATGAAAACCCAATCAGGAAAACAAGCCCAATGTGGAATTATGTTTATAGCAAATAACTTAATTTAGAATTCATTTTTTTATACTATCCCTCCGGTAGAAACACTCAAGAAAATAAATATTAAATACCATAAATATGCTCTATTATACTGATGTACCTGCCACCTTCATACTCACTCATCTTTTGAAGTCCTTATTTATCAAGTGAGTAAAATACTTCTGAAAACTGACTGTCTAAGGCCAGTCTCATGTCATTTTCAGAAGGAGACTGTGTTCATTTGTCTCCTCTTTCTACAGATTTTGGATTTCAGAGTCCTCAGGTCTTTGGCAATATTAGACAGTAACTCCTTGTAGGTCTTCAGGACCACACAACCGTAAACCTTCTGCTGGAAGACATTCTGGGGCGGAGGTAGTGTTGTCGGCCCATCCGCTGGTTCTGGCAGAGGCAGGTTCGGGAAGAGTTTGTGATACATGTTGTTTATGAGAGAAGCAAGGTCCCTTCTGCGATCACTAACACGTTTGAGTTCTGTCAGCAGTGCACTCTTGGGGGGCTGTAAGTCTGTCTGCTGCTCATACACTCGCTTGAAATGTGGGGAGAAGGCTTGGATGTGTGTGTATATGCTCGCAATCCTCTCTGAGGGCTCCAGCCCGGAAATGTTGGGGTCAGGGATGTTGCTCACTGACACCTTGCAGAAAAGCTCTGACATCTCTCCTTGAGAGGCTTTCTACAAAACATAATGAGATTCAAATCAATTAGTATTTGTCTATCCTAAGGGGGTGGTTTGTGCAAGCACATGATAATTTAAGTTAAATAAAGCAGTTTCTTATTCATACTCACATATGTTTTGATTAGAAGAACAGATTCCTTCTGGGCAAGCCTGGTGAGTTTCCAAGGTTGCTGCAGAGCATTCTCACACTGCTGGTTTCTGCTTGCCGCCACAGTTTTTGTTGAATCAACAGTCATAAGCAGCAGGAAAGAGAGTAATCCTGAGGAGAAAGGAACTGGTCAGCTATCCCGCCTCACAATATTGAGGTAAAAAATGAGGGGAACTTCATTTTGAAACCACAAGTGCTGAGCAAGAGAAGTAAAAATAAACTCTTCCAAAGAGTAACCGATGGGATTTTATGAAAGTATGAAGCTACATATCTTATGTGCTGAAATTCTATGAAACATTGTTAATATCTTAAAATATTGCACAGATAGTTAAAAAATGAATGGGCTGCAGTAATGCAGGAAACTGCAAAGTTCAGTTAGTTTCACAACAGCTTTTAGTCACTAAAATAATTTGCTCAATAGCATGAAAAGATGCAAATATGTTTAATGCTATTTTCTAACCCAATAAGAAGCAGATGTAATGAAACTTACTTGCTGTTGATTCCATAAACTTTTGAAAATGCATATTCTTCACATGACCATTCATTCTCCTCTCTGTCTCACAAGCAAATTGCGTGGACTCGTCATAATCACACTGCTTTCAAACTTCTTTAAAAGACAGAAGCCACGCATTTGTCATAGGAGGAAATGACGTGAAGCAACCAAATTTCCCAGAACTTCTTCCTCTCTCAAAGATGTGTGTTCATGTTTTTTTCTGTCTTTTGTGTTCAATTAGTGGACAATGCCCCCACATGTTTAGGCTGTGGACAGACATGTAGAGACATTGTCTGAATCCAAAGACAAACATAAGCATTCAGAAGTTACACAAACTTTATAAACAGCTCTCACTTTTTTTTTGTTCATGGAAAAAAATAAACATATCTGAAATATTTATTTCACTTGAGGAGGATAAATCTGCTGAATTTAGAAAATTAGTGTCAGACTCCCATTAGAATAATTTAAGGAGTGACACAATTTAGAAATATGCTATCTAGCACCCTCTAAAGGGAAAAACAGGGAAGGTGAGAACTTCCGATTTGTGAAAAAGTAAAAGTGAGATCCCCACAGAGGTGCACACTGACTGCAGTTCTTTTGTCTTTTCTTCAAAGGAAAACAGCAAATTCCCCCAAAGAAACCTTCAACTTGACTGATCTTTCGGAGATTTTTGTTGTCACTGCAAATATGTAAATTAATTATTGGATTAAATTTGACCTGGATAATTCAAGAACAAAACCATACTTTTGCAGTCACTGATTCCCAGATTCTACAACAGTATGCTGACAACTAATTCAAAGGTGACTGGTTTTAAAATGAAAACAAGAAAAAAAAAACTGTTGCAGACAGAGGGAGTTTTTGAGAGGCTGTTGAATAAATTTTTCACGACAGCTCTCTTTTTTTCTCAGGAACTAGGTAAATAGTTCTGTTGAATGTTTCAGCTGCTCCTTAGAACATGTGTCTTTGCAGCAATATTTTCATGTGGGTATTCGCACAGGAAGCTGCCAGGGTCACAGGAAATGCATTTCACAATCAGAAACTTTTACAAGTACGTAAAGGGCTGTCTCTGCATAGCTGAAGTAGGTAATGTGTTAGTGTAACCACACCACGAAACTGCATGACGAGCAGGCAGGGCTCATGTTATCACAGGATGATTTCACTGTGACACATTGCAGAGTTGCGTCCTTGAGTGATCTGCTGAGGTAGTATGTGACGAGATGTGAACTTAACACATACTGGGTTTTTCTGTGTTGTCGGTCTCTTGGTCACAACCCTCAAAAAGGGATGGTCACTTCTGCTTTAAAACGAGGAGCAGAGCTCAACAAACCACAACGAAACCAAAAACACAAGAGTATTTCAAAAAGCACAACATTATAAAAAAAACACGACAAAACAGGATTCATTACATTCCATAAAAGAAAAATATGCCTAAAGAACATCTTATAGACTTATTTGAGGTTTTTCTCTTCGGTTTCTCACAAAACTATTGCTTTGACTGGAAACAACACTTTAATCTTTACCTGAAAGTGAAACAGCTTGTTATAATCTGACATGGCCTCCATGTTTTGGTGGTAGTCACATCTTGGTTTCAACCCAATAGGTGCTGTACTGTGAAACCCCCAATTACCTGAGAAAAGACCGGGGAACTCAACCCACCACAAACGTGTCAGCACTATTTCAGGTAAAAGTTAACCACCTTTCTGCCATCCTTGGGGCTTTCCAGTTGCCCAAAGGAATAAAAGTGGGGCTGCGGTGATGTAGGCAACTGCTGCAGATGGTGGTGTGGAGGTTGATAGTTCAAAGAAATTACATTTGGATTCCTGCCAGTGAATACAGTGCAGACTTGCTAAAGAAAAAAAAACAAGTCCACAATTGACAGTAAAATCATAAACGTTGTTGCTGAAATGAAAGCAAGCCTTGAAAAAATGGATGCTCTCCAGTGAAACTTTCCTCTCACCTCTTGCTCCCCTTTCAGCTCTCTGGTTTTTCATATCATACTGTTTTGGACCTGCATTCAAGTTAGTAAATTATAATTAACAGCAAGTTATACAACATAGGTGATTTTCCTCTTTCACACCAAAGAAAAGCAAGCTCGAGAGGTACTACACCACATGAAAGTGCATTGCAAAGATATTCATCCCAATACAATAAATAGATTGCCATAGGTGCAGGATGTTGAGTAAGACTTTTTTTTCAACAGAATATCTTTTATTTTGTCTTTGAAATGCACAGGAAATGGTGAATAAAGTTCTTTAGGAAAGTCCCTTTTATTCTAGCTAAATACATCTTTCTAGTAACGTAAAAGTCACACAAATTGTAAGGTTCATCATTGTTCTGAAGCTTTCAGGCAAACATATTCAAGCACCCCAACAGCACTTATCTATGGAACCATTTGTCCACAAAGCTTCAGTAATACGTGACCAGACAAAAGGTCGTACTGCATATGAGAAAGATTTAATCAAATTTCAGAAAGTTCACAAAAAATCTAAAAGGCTGAAAAATCTAGGGGCGCCTTACAAGATCAGAACACACTCCAGTCATACAGAATTTACCTATCGACTCTATTGCCATCAGAAACTTAATGTTATTAGATTCTTCCCTTTGAAATGCTTTGTGGATTCAGGGACATCCAGCTTTCAACGCTGTGAGGAATATGATCCAATGTTAATACAAGTACTGGCTTAGAAGAAAATTAAATAAAAAAAGACAGGAGGAGAAACAGCTGTCAAACATGACAGGGTTGCATTCAAGACCACCACGTTAAACAATGTGTCAAAAACGGATCCATGATAAAATAGCATTTATTTTTTCATACATATACTTCATTTAAGAGGGTTTCACTGCATGGGGCACTCTTAATATATCATGAAAAAACTTAGTAGTGTTTTGACTCAGAGGGGGTTGCAAAATGCTTACATTTTGTAAAAATTAATTATCTCTCCAAGACAAAAAACTACAAGGCTAAAGGTGATATTAAAAATTAAGCACCAAACAATTATCTGTCCATTCACTACAAATGGATTAATTGTGCAACCTGTTCAATGACCATAATGAACATGGTGAAAAATATGTATATCCTGTCTTCAGACACTAATTAATCAAATGCAATCCAGACCCACACGTTTGCTTTTGTAAAGCCTCTGTAAAATATCGTCACACTGATATCTTAAGAAGTCTGTGGTTCCATTCACCAGCATTATTACAATCTGAAAGTCTAGTGATTTGACCTATCAACATATTGAGCTATTGTATGACCATTTCTTAATATTATAAAAAAAAACAAAGCAATATCTTTATCATTAAGCTCTGTTGTCGGTAATAGACCAATGTTCCTGTATATTCTAGCTATGTTCTCATGTACAAATATTCATATCAAAAATTATACAACACAATTCTCACCATTTTCCTTTACAAGAGTAGTGAACATTAAATGATTCACAAGTTTGGACAAACCCAAAACAAAATAGTGCCAGCCTCAGTCAGTAAAATATAGATATAACAAACACAACTAAAATCTGCTTCAGGCACAACTTAAATAAAGGCATTTGTGAAATTATCATATCAAATATGGCGCTTATGTCCAGCATCCATAGGCCTAAAGAAAAAAAAAGAAAAGAAAAAAGAAACGCTATGACCACTTTTATTTACAAACAGCTAAAATCTCTGACAGATTCATGCTTCACTTCACAACCTGAATTTGTCCTTAAAGTGCATGCAATATTAAGCAGTTTTACCATGTGGGATCTTGAATTGTGAGAAGATAGGTTGATCAAGCTATTGCCAGTTGATTCTACATATCAAATGGCACAAAAGATCTGTTGCCTAAAAAAGTGAGGGACCACAGTATACTGTATGCATAAGCACAATATGGAAGTATGACCAAATGAAAAAAGCCTTTAAAAAATGAATAAACTCTGACTGTCCAGTGACCCCATACAGTAATATTCACATTCAGAGATTGAAATCAAAATAATAGAATAAAATAAAGTGACCATTCAAAAAAAAGACAAAGCAGCTTAACACCACGGGGGAGTCCGCAGCTCACATTCCACAATGTCCCTCCATGTAACACACATAGTGAGCCTCATATGAACATGATGGGTTTCTACTTAAACGTATCAAAGTGCCCATTTTACTAAAATTTCCTGATTTATTCAATTCATACCAAAAGGAGGAAATGGCATGGAGGAAAGAGTCTGTTATTTTAAACACATTGAGTTACACTGACTAAGTTTGCCTTTTACTGACTTGTTGTTGTCTATTCTTTTGTTTTACTTTCCCCCTTCAAGTTTCACAAAAGTCGCTCTCATTGCACGTAGCACCTCACTTTGAAGATGCAATATCTACGAGAGAAGAAAAATATTCAAGAAAGTTATCCGGTTTTGTCACAATGGATGTGTCAAAAGGTCAAGTGGATATGAGAAGGGCACAGATATGTTGTCCTTTAAAGACAGATCCACTTTCATCTGTTGTCTTCTTTGGGGAAGTCCAGAGATCCAAGGCTTCCAAAGCCGAGGCTTCTACTTTCTGAGTCAAAAACACTAATTTCTCTGTCCTGACGTTCCAACAGTTGCTTGATCCTTTCAGTTCGCTCCTTCTGAAGTGCAGCCAGTTCCTCTTCAATCTGTAAACAGCAAACACCATGACTCTTGCTTCGTTATAAGAATACTCGATTTTAGCTTTTGATTTGACCAGTTGAACAGAAGTTTTCATTGCTTTCAGTGACACTTTCAGATGTCTTAAAAGCATTTTGAAGGATTCATCCTTCTGTAAGCTGCATATCTCTCTTTCTATAGCACCAACTTTAAAGCTGCAACAATTACTCTGTATTTCAGTCAACACAGACTTATTCTGCTACTGTAGTAATAATTTCTCTGTTCTGCAGTATGTAGTCTGTAATTCTACACCTAAAATGTGTCTTAGATAAACACACGGTTGCCTCCACAAAGACTGATATTGTATATGTAGTTAAGACCATCTAAGAATAGATTTAAATGTATTTAGTGTATTTCTGGTCAGTACAGCTGAAAAATAAAGACTTGTCTTTGAAATAATGAAAAAAATTGTGCGGGACAACTCTTTGTGTAGGTCTGTTGATTAACACCTTCTGCCCGTGCCTTCTGACTTATAAGCAATGTGGGTCAAATGACCATTAGCTAAAAGTGAAAAATGTATGCCGTTATGTTAGAACACATGAGCACGCATGGACATTGTTTAGCATTTGTTAAACATTTAATTGGGACTGAAGAGAACAGTCAAAACTATGGTGAATGTGCACTACCAATTAAAGATACTGTAAATAAGACGAGTTGTATTTGAAACAGGATCAACCAAAGTTCAGTGAATAAACAATGACAAACAGTAGAAAAATGACAAAACTTGGAAATAAACACTTGTCTATTACCAGTTTGCCTGTTATCGCACACTGACCAATAGCTATTTGAATGTTCCAATCTGAACTAAGTAATAGGACCAATTGACCAAGAGACTAAACAAAATTGCTCCGCCCCCAGTCAAACGATTGTCTTCAGATTGGTAAATCCAGATTTTTTTGGGATACATACCAAGAAATTGGGTATCTGTCTGAGAATATGTGCCAAAAAAAATGCTGCTATAATATTGTTGTAAACACATAAGGAGTCTCCCTGGACATTGATGCTGCACACTCATTTGAGGTCACTTTTATTAAGTATTTTAGTAGAGCTTTGATCTTTAACTTGCCTTCTGTTCAAGGTGTGCTCTCCGTATGGAGACCTTCTGCTCAAGTTTCTGCTGCTCTCGCTCATGTTGGGCCTCCATCTGTGACTTGGTTTTACTCTGGTAGGCATCCAGGAGCTCCATCTCCTGTTTCAGCTGCTGCTCAAGAGCTTGGCACTCAGTTTCCTGCTCTGCTTCTAATCGCATCTAAAGAAAGACAAGATTGGAAAATCAAATATTGACAAGTACAGTTGTTGATATTAAAGCTACTTAAAGTTGAGTCTTTTTGCCTCAAAGGAGGCAATAACTAGTGTGTTGAGAAATTAAATATTTGATGAAGTTTTGAAGCTGATGAACCTTCAAATATCCCTGTTACACATTAGTCCACCATCAATGGAAAATGTGTTGCTATTCATGAAAAGTTATTTGTCAGTTTTCTTACTGCTTGTGAAGCCATCATCTCATTGATGCTCTGTTCATACTGCTCAGCCAGTATAGCCAGCTTGCGAGTCTGCTCCTCTTTCAGGCTCTTCAGGATGGTCTTATGGTCGCCTTTAGGAGACACTTCAAGCTGATGGTTCCTAAGAGCCTTATACTGCTTATTCTGCACCTTGCAAGTATCTTGGAACTGTTTCTTGATCTGCATTTCCAGTGTCTGCAGAGGGTAAAGTAAGAAGTAGAATAGGATTAACAACTGAAAGTCATTCAAATATAATTTAAGCCATGAATTGTTTTCGGTTCAGTTTGACCAGAGTGCAGTGATGTAAAATAATGTCAAACTAAAAGACTTAGTAAAGAATTAAGTGGCTCTTATGAACAAAAATCTTTGGTTTGCCAGACCTAGAACATTTTGACTCACACAAGTAAGCTTCTCACCACTGTAATGTTTGATAAATGGAGAAGAAAATATTTTCATTTGTGAATGCTTTAACACACAAGATTTGTAAGAAGCAGTTCTAATGACAACATGGTAAATTTCTATTGGGAAAGTAAGCATAAAACTATATGGGAGGTAGAATTTAGTGAAATCATATTGTTCGAGGGAACTGAGTATCTGAGTATCCGCTGAGCATAATTTGATAATCTCATCATGAAACATCAAGTTCCTTTATACAAAGTTTTAGAACACCTTGACATGAGATTTAACAGATATTAACTCACTGAATAACCATACATGATAGAATACAGTTGCAAAAAGATCTTAGACACCTTGAGGTTTCTGGGCTGCTGCCGCTGCTCCAGGCTGTGTTTTCTGTGCAGTTCTCTCTGCCGACGGTTGTTGTACTCCTCCTGGTTTTCAAGCTCTGTCTGGTGCTGTAGCCGCATGAGTTCAACACGAAGCTTCTGTAGCATCTGTAGCTGCCTGCGCTCCAAGTCCTGCGTGGACTCGTCCTGCCGGATCATCAGGGCATGTTCCATCTCCTTCTGGGTCCTCTTCTTGTTCAGCTCCTGGTATAAGAAGATCAGTTGTGTTGTTTCTCATGCTAATCATGCATAAACTTTTCTTTCCATGATCTAGTCAGGCTTATTGACTTGCATGAGTGAGTATCTGTAAATGTATTAATTTATTATTACTAACAAGTGCATGTCTTTATGTGTACATTCTAGTGTTTGACTAGTTTAAAAATTACCACCAGGAATAGGAAATGTTATAAATATAGAAAATATTTGATTGGTTCTACTATTCTCTGTCAGTCCTCAGAAGTATTCAATGTGACACAATCCTCCATGGATAATAGAAGACACCTTGTTTTTGTCTTGTCATCCACCTGTGCTGATAACACACAACTTTAGAATGGGATGAGTTAAACACGATGTGTTTTTTCCTTAAATTTCAAACCCTTTTCACAAGGTGAAGATTTGCTGTTATTGTTTCAGTTTTATATTTTGAGAAATGCCAAATTGTACGGTCAGTGCTTCAGAATTTAATAACAGTTTGGACATATAATGTTATCATTGTCATCTTTAATCAGCATTGGTAATTAGTTTAGATAATGAAGCTGCTGTGAGAAAGAATAGCACCCTTTAACGTGGACTTTGGGCTTACACCCTTGGCAGGCCTGCAGCATGCACAAAAAAAGATCTGGCCTATTGGGCCAGCTATAGGAAGAAAAAATCCAAACAAACAAACAAACATCTATCAACCACTCATCATTGGTGTTTTCACTGTAACTTGGTCGTTACTTGGTCATCCTATCCACACTGTAAACTATTATCACAGAAAATTTTTTTGTGTCTGCATATTTTTTGAGTACAGAAATACTGGTAGTCTGCAAAGTCTTGATTTCACGTTATCTCAAAGCAATACTAGAGAATTTTGGAAACAGACTGCTTATTTGCTCCCCTTATAGTTGTAGATTGTAAAACCACTCTCATAAAAACAATTATCTGTGTGAGCTCTTCAAAAATACAGCCATGCTGCGAAAGCACAACAGTGTGGTGCGAGGCTGACACCAAATTTGTGAACTGCGGTATCTCAGCCCATGGGCACTCTACGTCAGTTTCAGACCTGAGAATGTACATAACAAAAGTCAATGTACTTTAAAATTAGTCAGAAGCATATAGTTTTAAGGTTCACAAACTTCTCAAGGGTTGCTTTTAATAATGACAGGAAGTCCTATTACCTCTCTTAGTTGTTCTTGTTCAAACTCATGCCGCCTGATGAGACTCCGGCGTTTGAGAGCCCTACAGCTGCGGTCATAGACCAGCCTCTGTTGGGCCAGCAGGTGAGCTTCCTCCTCAGCTTGTGAGCGCTGAATTGTTTCTTTGTGCCTGGACAGACGCTCCTGCTTCTCCTCCTTGGGTGTACAAAAGTCCTCATTCATCTCCTATAACATGGCACAAACAGAACAGAGCGAGTCTAGGTTGCATGATCTGAAGACACACACATTTCATGCATAACTTTGTGAGCTTATCTGATAGTGATAATTACCTCCTTGACTTTCTCTTTACAAAGCCTGTATTCCTTTTTCTGGTTCTCTAAGAAAGCAGTCAGCTCTCTCTTTTGTTGAGCAACAATCTGTTGCTGTATCCTCCTCTCCTCTGCCGCAACTGACTTAATCTGTAAAGAGACATTGAAGTCATCAGCCTTTTTTTGAATGTCAGACTTGAAAAGTCCAAACACCAACTGGGCTTTAATCAGGCTGTACCTCTTTGTCTGTTTGAGCAGCATGACGTTTGGCCAGTCTTTCCAGCTCAATGTAAGTGTTGTTCGCTTGTGTCTCTAATTCTTTCTGCAGCCGGAGCCTATGCTCATCCATCTCGGCCTTTAGCCTGTTCTCCAGGGCGATCAGCTGCTTCTGGTGCTGTCGCCGCATGCGCTTATACCCAGACATCTGCTCCCGCAGCTCAAAGTCCTGCTCATGCTCCTGGATCTACCTGATGCCCTAAACACAAGAACACAGGAAACAGAATATTGAAGAAGCAGAGCCGGTAAAGAAAGAAACAACCACTTTTTGTGGAGAGGCAAACAAAACCTCTGCAGGCCAGAAACCCAGAGCCAAGATTATTACTTAATAAAATTTACACAAGAACTTAACAATGACGGGAGACTTTGTTTAAACATACTCATATGTTTGACTACGGCAAAATGAACAAATCAGTTTATCACTTTAGAACCATTTTAGATTGATAAGTAACAGGACGAACTAGATCTATTAGATTCCAGACAACTGAGAAACGTTGAAATGCACCTTTTACAACCTGTGTCAAACGATAAACCTCACTGTTAAAAGATATCAGGCAGATATTTACATAGGAAACATACAAATGCAATGCACACACATAAAAGCAGAGGCATAGAGAGAGGCCGAGGATTGGAAAAAATGACATCCATTAACAGGATCTGGTTACCATGACTACAGATGTACAGCTGAGAACACAGACACCCCTTCCCTCCCTCTCATCCCCGTGCCGCCAGCACGCACGTATACACTAACGCACGCGCGCGCGCACACACGTATTTTCATGCAAACGGTGTTGATCGGGAGTAGCGTACCAAAGATGCTGATTTGATGGTGGTAATACGTTCACAGATCTTGCAGTCGAGAGACCGGCTCTTGTGAGAAGTAGGCCGCAGCTCTGGCCTGGTGTCCCTGTGCACGGCCTCATCCCTCACGCAAGCATGGTCCTGCAGGGGGGGAGGAAAAGGAGGAGATAGTGGGGCTGGGTGCTTCCCAGGCCCTTCGCACTCGCCGTTTCTGATAAAGCTGCTATTACTGCCGAATCTCCCTGAATGCAGCACACATCCAGCGTTAAATGCATCCTTCCCGTGCTGGTTCCCCCGCTACTGTGTGCAAGTCCTTCCTAAGAGAGAAAAGGGCATTGCCAAACAATTGCAGGCACCACCGAAGAGGCAGCCACTGGATGTAGTCGTTTTTCTGGCGTCCCCCTCTTCCAAAAGAGGAGGAACCAAATGTCTCCGGTGGATAAGGGTGTATTATGCAAAGCCTACCATTGATAATGAGAAAAGGAAACCACAGGGATGTATTTTACTGCAGCTCTTCTTTTCCGTTTCAAAATGCAGGAAATTTTGGGGAGGAAAAATAGTTTCCCTGTGTTCCTATGATCGCATGTGGTAGCATACTGAAAAATACTTGATTCAGATAAGGCACATCCGAACATGGTTTTCCCTCGAATATGTCGCTCAGTGATCCGTTTGTATTCCACTCGAATTTCTGTCCTACATTTACAGCGCACTTGGTCATGGTAGGTGGTTCTGGTGCCTTCTATTCATCTCTTTCCTCTGTCCCTATTCCACACTCCCCCTTCCTTTAAAGAGACACTACAACACTATAGGCACATCTCAACAAGGCTGAGGTAATTTCACAAGGGATCTGTTTTAGTTTTTTTTTTTTTTTTGTCTTTTTGTTGTTGTTTCTTTTAGAATTATAAACATATCTTTAATAAGAAGAAAAGAAAAACCGAATTAACCGAATTAAAAGGGGAAAGAGCATTATTTGACTTTTCTATTTTTTAAATAAAAAACATTTACTTGTACTTTTGTCAAGGTAAATGAGGGAATAAGAGCAGTTTCAAAATTGAATTTCTCTCTCTGAGAACAGCAGTTGCATATTATAATAATAATAGTAATAATTAAGAAAAGAGAATAAACATGCATATTGTTAACCATTTAGAAAGCTCCATGTCAGCACAACACTTAAATAAAATCATGTTCTGTTCGCTTTAGCATTTTCATGCTGTTATCCTTGTTGTTACAACATGTGACCATAAGGGGGCAACATAGACAACAATTTAATCAAGTTTTGGCATCTGTCTCTCACTCTCCATGGTCCTGAAAATAACTCCATATATCAAATAAGGTGTGCATCTAATGCTGTTGGTATTACTAGCACAACTGATACCACCTCTTGCTTTTTAGTAACCAGTCAGTATGGCATCCACCCCATCCAGCCTTTAAAGAGTCATGAATCCACCTGTTACCGTTTGAAAACTACTTACAATCAAGAACTCCAGCACACTGCATTGAAAATCACCCAATAGCCAACTTAATTTGTCCATATAGACCTGTCAGACATTCAAAACAACATAACATCCAAAAATTGACTTTTTTCCTCCCCACTGTCGCCGAGTGCTTTCTGAGGGAAAATTATTGGGTTTGTCCAAATCTTTAGATGGCCCTACATGTATGATTTATCACTATAGTGAGCTTCATTTAATGAAAAATTCAATCATATTAACAACTATATGAACTAATTTATGAGTGGGGCTACATAGCAACCAAAGTCTTCCCACCAATACCTCATAAGATTACATTTCCAGGTATTGTCTGGTGACAACAAATGCATTTTGTTCCTGCAGGCCATTTCATATAACACTTTTTAAATTACTTTACATTAGTCAGACCCAAATTTGGAGCTCTTGTTTTCACACACACACACACACGCACACACACACATATCTGGTCTGTTTCAAGATCTTTGTACTCTAAAAATCTATTTTTGTCCTTAAAAAGTTCAGTGACTGACTGTAAAGTGCAACTAGTTTAATTTCTGTGTTTGACTATGAGGTAACAGTAACAGATGAGTAACAGTTGGAGGAAGCTTGTGCATTTTTTGACATCACAGATGAGGCTGCACAGCAGCATCTGCCGGATGTGTTAATGCATTTTATGGCTGTGTTGATCAAAGCTTGTCTTCATTTCTGAGATGATATTGAGAATATGTGGGGGAGGAAGGACAAAAATAGTACATTTTTAAATAATACATTTCCTCAAATACAGCATTGTCCAAAAGTCTTGTGCCACTCTTTATTTCTACATGTATTTCCGGGAAAATGGGAAGTAGGTTCAGCGATGTATTGAAACATGCTAACATAAATGAAAATACAGTATATGAGGTAAAGACAGAGTTTCAGCTTGAAAGTCAGTATTTGGTATGAGCACATTTATTCTTCAACTGAACCCTGTTAGTCAAGCTTTCTTGACATTTATTTAAGTAGTCTTCAGGAATAGGTCTCTGGACTTCTTGAAGGACATTTCAAAGTTCTTTTTTTGGTTGTTGAATTCCTTTTGTTAGTTCTCTGTCAAGATGATCCCACACTGCTTCAGTGATGTTGCAGTCCGACCTCTGGGGAGGATTCATTACTCCAAAAAACCTGTTGTCACTGATTTTCGGTCTAGTGTCCTTTGGCATACCTCAGCCTTTTCTTTCTGTTTCCCCTCTTAAGAACGGCTTCTTGACAGCCACCCTTCCATGTAGACCATTTCTGATGAGGCTTCTGTGAACAGTAGATGGATCAACAGACGGTCCAAATGCATCTCTCAGGTCCTGTGTGAGGACATTACTGGAACCGCCTACTATAGATAGTTTTTTGGGCTTGACACTTTCTCTTCCATTTTTTTTGATGACCCACTGCAAATTAAGCTCAGATATGCCAAGTTTTTGGCTAACAGCTCTTTGGGAATCACCTTGTTGGTTCAAAAATATTTTGATTCTTGTCAAACTGATTTGTCTTTTGCATGTTCTGTAGATACAAGTGAAGAAATGGGAACAAATTATATGTTTTTGTGACAGGCTGCTAGTAACAAAGTTCCAAACAATACTTTTGGGTCTTTGCCTAGTTATGTGTTCTGTGTGACACAAAACGGGTTCATCCCTTCAGTTAGATGCCTTCCCTGTGCTAAAATGATTCACTTGTTAGCATTGAGTGGCGCTAATAACAAAAAATGCATTGATCTGAAGTTAGTCAATTACAAGGACCAGATTGAAATATCTCCCCAAAAAAGAAAGAGACCTTCAGACAACCTGAAAAACTATTGCTTAAGACCACAATACATTTACAAAAAATGTCATGTGAACCTCATAAACTGTATAAAGACTTTTTTATATACTTACTCACAGTTTTCAGGTGTATTTGGCCAGTGGGTCATCTGAGAAAGAGTCATTTTCACAGTTTACATTTATGGTTCTATGTTTAAAAATGAATAACTAACCAGAATCACTGTTTTTTTACACTGTATTTTCTATTTCTAACAGGTCATGTGGACTTCCATGGTGATCTATTTACATTTGAATTTCCATTAATATTTTATTAAAGATAAATAACAATTGTTATTTATGTAATATCCGTTGTCAACACTAGATGTCACCGTGTGACCTTTTGAATGATGTGGTCTCCATTTGGTTATGTTAGTGCCTGACTTTTCTGCACTCTTTCATTTTTGTACTTTTGACAGGCTCTCAGTAATGAAGGTGCGACTTCACAGGTAGAATCCTTCCTGTCATGTAAAATTACATTTGATGTGTGTGAAAAAATGTGCTATGTTAATGATGTGTGTCGTATTCAGACTCTAATCTTGCTCAATGAATCCATTACACTTTTTGTGGAAGATGAACATGGGCTGATTGCCATGAATGAGATACATTTCCGTTTAAGGTCGAAACAAAGAAGTTAACTTTAACCCAATACCATACACATGTCTGCCATAGAGGAAGAGAATGACCAAATCTTAAACAAATATATATTTTTTTCTGGATGACTTGAAGAACACTTTCAATGTGCTGCTTCAGTTTACTTTCTGTATAATGCTTTCAGGAGAAGAAAAAGAACAATGGAAGATCAATATCAATCTTTGCAATTACTTCAAGATGCTCATAGAAAACATGGTTTTATTTTCTTTTAATTCAGACAGCAACAGTTGTTTAAAGCATTTTATTATCAGGACAGCTTCACAGGGATGAATATTCTTTATTCTAGACTTCACTGTACATAGTTTCAGTGCATACTCGTATAACTAACCTGTACTACAGTGTGTTTCTCTGTGTCAAAGGCAAAATTAAAGAAAGACTTTTGTTTGAACACAAAAGTGTCATGGCACTCTAATGACATTGACAAATTACAGGATTAAAAAATGCATCATTGCAGGACAATAAGCTTAGTAAATCCTCATTATTAGGGTGCAACAATCTTGTTTTTCTTTTCTTTATGTCAGTCCTACATTTGTTGCTACACAAAGCTTTGGCTACTGCAGTTTCTGCTCACTTGGTTCACTTCTCAGCATCCTGTGTCTGTTTGATCTGAACTGGGATGACTATCTCATTGCCCGGGTTGCTGATGGAAGTCCCAGGGACGGGGGCCTCTACAGACAGGACTCCATCACCTGACAGTGATGAACTGATGTGCTGCAAATCAACCCCCTGTGGTAACCTTTGATGACACAAGAGAAAGTTGGTCAGAACTTAACAAGCAACAATTTTATTATTTATTAATCTTTAGTCCCTCTAGATGTTTTGGCCATATTTGAGAGGCTCATCAAACCATATTGAAATCTGAATGTGCCACTAAAACTTGCAGCCTTTTTAATGCAGAATACTTTGTCACAAGTTGATCTCTTGTCAATAAATGTTTACATTTGCAGAACTAGACAGAAATGATGGATGTGGATGGATTTTATGATTCAAATACGTTCATATTCTCAGACAACTTACTTGTATTTTCGAGTGAAGCACCTTGAAACCAATCCGTGCTCATCTTGCCTCTCTTCATGATTTCCTTTTAGGGAAAAACAGCTACAGTAAGAAATTGCACATGCACAACTAGCCTAACGAAGAATTTACATCTTCTTGTGATGTTTTAAGTAGCCTTCCTCAAATTTAGCTTTTGGTCAACTACCTGATATTTGCAAGTAACCCTCCTTAGTTGTGATTGTGATCTCCTCAGGTGAGAAGTGGTTGACGTCCAAGTTAATCTTCCAGCTATTCTGGCCTGTTTGGATCTCTGACACTCCACTTGTAAGTTGTCTCAGAGTCTTTTGGTCCGGCGTTGCTGGGTGTTGACCGGTGAATGGAGGCAGAAGGGGACTTTGTGCGTACCCAGGCCAGTTGAAAGAAGCTAGTCTCTTCTTTGCCCAGTCAAGCCAGTCCAGATCACTGGGCTCCAGGAAAGGAGGGAGGCCAAAATCCTGTGCAAAGATGCGGCTTGGCTGCGTCCAGTTTGGGAAAGGATCCCAGCTGACATCTCGGCGAAATATGGGACGGGACAACATTCTGTTTTGCTCACCCATGTCTTCAAAAATAAGCTTAGAATGAAAGGAAGGGAAGGTGAAAATGCAAAGCCTGTAGCTCCTCCTTGACAAACAAGTGTGAAGGCCAGATCACTGAACAATAGAACAGCTGTGTTTTTATGCTCAAACACTAACAGCAAGTAAAGAATGGGTAAGAGGAAAGGCTGTTTTGGCTTCTGCAGGGCTCCGCTCACACAGTTTATATACCCAGCTGGTTCATTTTATCACTTGTGCAGCAGCAAGTGTGATGTAAGGGATGAGAATGTCTTGATATGTGATGAGCTGGGGTGTTACTCCTTCGTTGCCCTGGGACATGGAGAGGACAATGCCAGTTATCTGTATTTATATCTCTTGAGTGTCTCTGGCAAGTTGTTGGTGAATGACTTTGGAAGCAGCAAGCAGCCATTTTATTCAGCACTGGCCTCTGCAGTCTTGTCACATACTGGTGTTCTTTGTCCACAGAAGTCACAGCAGTGTGTTATGTGAGGGAACAGCACGTACATTCAAAGTCACATGGTAAACAGAAATGTTGCTTCATCCAGTCTTTTTTAAACCCATGAGTGAGGACAAAACTTAAAAAGAAATAAGTACAATCTTATGGTGAATATGTATGACAAACAATTGCATGTCACAGAGTTAGAGATGTGTTTATTGCCAGGACAAAGTAACAAATGGAAAAACTGCTGCATTCTAGTGTTGATGAGGAATTTCACAGCCGCATCTTCGTGGGTGACATGTTGCTCAAATAACAAATCAAGCTTCAGTCGGATAAATTAATAGACCTCCAAGGAGGAATGGCATTTATCAATGATGCCATAACTTATGCTTGTGCCCATAGTTTTTGTCAGGTTAATATTTCAGTCTTGTTTTCCAGTTAGAAACAATGTGCCATTCCAAAACCTGTAGCTGGATTAAATATATAAAGTAAAACTATGAGTGCTGACTGAATGCATTGATCTATCCTTTATGTTTATGTTTTATGTTTTAGTGTCAGCTCAGAATTAAAGCTAAGAGACGGAGGACTGTTGTTGTTGGTGATATCAAAATGTTTCCTCTATTATAGCAGCAGAAAATATGAGAAATCTGTTTTATTTTGAGTTATCTCAAAGAAAACGATTACCAGCATAGTGACCACAGTAACATGTGGAGCATTATGAAACACTTCGACTGACATCTTGTACCAAATCCAAATCCAAACCAAGACCATTCTCAATTATAGCCCAAAGCTAACTTTAGACTGGTCCTTACTCATCAAGACAAGTTTTTTTTTTCTTGTACAGAATCTGACATAAAATGCCATCAACAGCTGTGGCTGTAACTTTTCACTGTTAATTGAATAAGTTTTTGAACTTAAAAAATGTGAAAGGAATGAAATCCTTATGTAGCTGAACAATTGATTCCACTTTATTTTCAGATTTGTGTACTTATTTCTGAAGGGCAATTAACTGAAGTCAAATTGTTTCACGTTTTGTGAAATAATAGTGAAGTATTTAATGGACATAAAGGCAGCTAACTCTTTTGTTCAATGTCAAAACACAACACATCTCTTTAAAATGTAGAGGCAAATTTGCAGTTTCGTTGCGTAACCATCAAAAGGAACAGATAAGAATATCAGTAAACAGGATTTATAACCTGGGATTTATTGGCTCCTGATAACATTTCCAAATAAAAATACAGAACTCTACACAGGCTGAATTGATTGAAACTAGTCTGATAATTGAAGCTACAAAACCACCGTATTTGAATAACAATACTGACCAAGATTCCAGGTAAATCTTCTTCTATACTCATTTGTGTTTCTTTTTTTATTATCTCTATAAATACATTTGAAGTACTCCTAAGACTCCACTCTACGACACAGTACAAAGGTGGAGTGTTAATACACTTTACTGGAGTTTTACTACTTAGCTAGCTGAAAAAAATTATTTGAGAAAATCTTATAAATACAAAAAAACTTTGTTTTAACTGTGCAAGAAAGTATGCTCAACCTTGTTTTATAATCTCTATTATCAGTATGACACAAAATTCACGATCAAGTTAAAATATAATGTATTCTTCTTCAATCTGACAAGCTGTAACATTAGTTATAGACAAAATATTTTGTAATTTCTAAGAATAATGAAAGCTGTTATTGATCTGTGCATAAAATCCTTCTTACTCTGACAAAAATCTGTTCATCTTAAATACAATATTACACCCCAAATTCTTTTTAGAAGGTTTCACTTTTCCAAGCTTCTTCTGAATGTTTTCTGAAACAGAAAGCAAAGCAACATTTTCAGGGGGGAAAAAATGCTAAAAGAGATTTGAGGCTTTCACAAAGGTGCAGGAAACTACAACAAAGAATATTTGTCCACCATCGAAATTAACTCATACAACTCATACTCATATTAACTCATTCATTGCAATATTTCAGATGAATACAAGAAAGAAAATATCCTGTCCTGTACCTTTTCTGCTTTCTGGAGTGGAGCACAAGTGATGTTATGATCAAAGCCAGTGTCAAGGCTCCAATTACTGATCCAGCCAAAATTCCTGCGAGATTACCTGAAAAACAACAATTTTCTTTTATCAAGAGGATCCCCACAGAGTCAAAGACATGTATCCAGATTGATTGGGTTCGGTAGTCTTTTATTGGTTTATCTATTTTGCTTTAACTGAACATTTTACTGCAGAGAAGTTAAAGGGGTCACAGTCGAGCCTTGTGGCTGAGGCTCCCAGGACGTCTCAGCCCTGGGTCTGAGCACTCTGCCTATAGGCTGCTGATCCCTACTTCTTTTCAAACAGGGAAATTTCAACAACTGACCTACACCTTGCTGGTCAGACATGTATTGTTTCCTGTGGACAACTTACATCTTTACATTGACCCTAACTTCTTATGCTGTAATTTTTCTTAATTCCTTGTTTTTACAATCTGACTCATTAATGTCGAAGTGAAACCCCTTTCCCCAAACCCTGATCGATAATTAAATGTTTCGCATGAAATGAAACTTTTGTGCATTTGGATATTTCAGAGCTGATTTGATGGATCAAATGATGCACACAAATGCAGACACACACACACAAGCTAAAACACTGATATATTTGCCACCACTGATTCATTGATGTGTGGAGATCAAAATTGAATTGTTTATTGATTTTAAGGCTTTTTCATACTGGGAACAGAGCAGCTTGTGTCTTCTCCAGACCACCGGCCGTTGTTTTGGCAGATTCGTTCTGCTGATCCTTTGAGTGTGAAGTCCTCGTCACAGGAAAACCGGACCGTAGCTCCTTGTAAATAGGTCGTCCCCTCCTTTTTCCCATTAGTTGGTGGTGGAAGCCATCCACAGGTTATCACTGTAAAATATTACACTGTGATGCCAAGTTGTAAATGATAATTGCTGGACATTTAAAGGGCTCTTTGAAACTTTTATTGTCCTGTTTTTACCAGGTTTTAGATCCTCAACAAGAGAAATGTGACTCTGAAAAGACAATCTGGTAGCATTTCCCATTCTTGGACTTCGACCTACCAGGATATCATACCTGCAGCACAGATATAATGATGGTCAAAACTGGTTCGTCAGAAGATGAGACTTTATGACTTAGATTCTAGATTATCGTGTTCATAGTGTGAAAAACAACATGACAAAAAAAGAGAAAAAATATCATTTGAAACAGCAAAGCAGAAAGCTATAGCAACATATCAAATATTATGGTAACAAAACAAAAAAAAATTATTTGACAAAAAATTTATTGAAATTTGTCAGTGCTTTCGGATTCTTTTAAATGACTGATTTGTTACTAAAGTTATATTTATCACAAAGCCACTGACTCTATTTTCAGGGTTGGTTTGTGCTCATGTCTTCTTACTTGCGGTTTCACACCATAGACCTTTCTGTATGCAAAGACAGCTCTGAGGACATCATTCAACCCCTTTAATAGAGTTCATTCTAACTGAGGCGTCAAACATGATATCTGCTGTGTTTTGAGCAAGACGTGTTTGTACAAATATTGAGGAAAATGACTGTGTAATCTAATTATGCACACAGTGTGTGTGCTTGACTGGATCCCTGGATCCCTTCTATTGAAAAAGTATAGTACATCATGAGGAGGAGAAACAGCTGATGATGACCACAGAGTGTTGAGCAGCTGAGTTTCCGGTTTGGCATTTCTGACAACTTTTTTAATGTGTTGCTAGTGTTTGTTTTATTTCTAAATATAATGAAGTTGTTCAGTGAAGACAGTGAAAATTGTGTCATTTGTGTCTGTTAAAGGTTTAAATTAATTGACAAATTCCAGATTTCATATTCATATTATTTTAAACTTAACAGTTTTTTGTCCTGTTTTAGAAAACCTCCCAACCTTTCTGGAAACGGAGTTTGTGGATTTTTTCACATACCTACAGAACTGAGAGCCCTCGCCAGAACAAATTTCTGCAGTCTGATTGATCAGTGGATCATCTGGATTTTCGGGGACATAAAACACTGGCACAAAACTTTGGTCATGTCTGGGGACAGAGAAATATGTGTCCAGAAGATACTCTGAATCATATGTGAACAAGGCAGATGTGTTGATTACAGCCCCTGTAAGAGAAAAACAAACATTAAACATGCTTTAATTGCCTTTGCAAGAAAAACATGAATTTCTGGAATTAATTCATCCCATCCTAAAACATAGCCAGAATGGTTGCTGTCAGTAAATGTTGAATGAAAGACTGTTTTTGCTTAAATTTCTGAGTAAAAGTTTTGAACAACAGAACATAATCAAGTGATTTCTTACAGCTCGCCCCAAAGCGAAAGAGCTCCTCCGGATCGCTGATGTTCTGCACAAGCTGCCCGTCTTTAAAGACAAGGTCATCTTTGGCGTCACCATTCATGTTTCCCAACAGTCCAAGAGAGGTTTCTTTAAATTCCTCTGGTAAGAGGACAGTTGTCATCATGGTTTCTTCTGTCAGTCTCACTTCCACCCCGGCTCCAGACGGGAACATCACGGTCACATTTGTGGAGGTGGGAGAAAACACAAACACACCTGAAAGAGAATTAGTGAGGAGGCAAGCAGAAGAGAGCCATGATCAATAAGGCAGATTATCGTAGGCCAAGCTGAAAGGATAATATTGTTGTCAGCACTATTTTAGTTCTGGTAATTTCACATTTCCGTAGTGTTGAAAAAAATGCATAAATCCTTTCCTTTAAAAATAATTTTCCAGTACAAGTAAAAGCTCTGAATAGCGAGTTCAAGGAATCAAGATGATTCTCACCGTGCAAGTCCATCCAGCTCTGCTCAGCAAAAGAGAGGACTTTTTCATTATGCAGCACTTCAAGTCTGTCATGTCCGCTGTCTAGACGCACCTCAACAATGTCAGAGGATGCTTCTCTCATGGCTACAGATGACAACTTTGTTGCATTTATTGTATTTCCTAAAATAAAGATAATCACATTGGTGTTGCAGGGAAAAGGAACCATTCAAAAACAAGACGTGCTTTCCGTCCTTTGGGATAACATTTACTGATTATTGTTGAAAGAGACAGTCTATCTTTAAAGCTCAACATCTCACCATTCACTGTTGGTGGCTCTGTTCTTCCTTGGATTGTCAACTGCTTCTCTGCTGAGGTCAACAGAGTGTATTCCCCTTTGCCATTGAAAGAGTAGCTGACACCATCAAATGTTATGAAGTGGGGATCTCCGAAGACCACAGCTGATGTTAACAAAAATGAAAGACTTTATACTAAACAATAATCTCATAAAACACACACTGAAAAGGATTTCTTACCTGAGTTGGGCGACTGGTACCTTCTGCAGTCACTGGAGGGCCGATGTTTGAAGTAGTAGTGGCAGTTGTCCGACCAGAGGCAACAGTAATAGAAGCTGAGGACATCGTAGACCCAGTGGGACTGTCCAGGAATTCGAGGAGGTTTCTGGAAGGGAGGCGAGCCCCAGTCGTGTGCTCGGTCTGGAGTACTACCCCCGATCGAGTCAGCTGTCAGGACCTGAGCACCGGTGCTGTCATAACAACACTGTTGTCCTGCTGCATACTTAGGACTGGGGATAAACATTAATAGTTAAAACAGGGAATTCTCTTGCAGCAGAAGACATGAAACCATTACATTAAACACCATAGCCAAGATAGCTAAGATTAGCTTGTAAAGACATGTTTAAACCCTGTAAATGAATATATATTGCTGGTGGTGTTGAAGCGTTTCTAAAATGTATACTACTGTTACACAGAAGTGTGAGGACAAGTCCAAGTCAAGGACTCACCTGGCTTGTATGGCTCTTACACAGTGAACACTCCCAGGATGGTAGGTGCATACACTCCCTTTCTCTATATCACAGCCATAATCAGTCTGAGGAATACAGGAGACATGTGGTGTTTGAGACAAGACAGCCAAGAGTGCATTTCATTGTGCAGTTGAAGAACCAGTTGTACCAGCTCTTTAGATTATAATGACAAGTGCTATAAGTGTCTGATAAACAGGAAGCCCTGACCAAAACTTTTTGGATTTTTATGATGATAGTGTTGCTGCAGTTGCTAACTCGTATTTGCATGTTTCCTCCCAAAATTTCACTACAAATATTCCAATATATTCCAATGCTCTCTCAGCCTCACACACAAACTTAGAGAAAGGTTTACTGGTAACTGGTGTAACCCAGTCCTGTGGCATAGTTACAGTACGACAAAGAAAGTTTGACTGAAGTGAATCCTCATCTAAACACATAGACACTGGCTTCAAACATGCAGTTGTATTTGTGAATAAGCAGTGATCTGAAAGGCAGCGATGGCTTTATGGCTTTGCCCAGAATGTAAATTCATATAACCACGACCATTAACTATGCTATTGTATACAGCCTAAAGACAATGTTCACATAAAAGCTATGATTAGACACCCTCTAGACTTTGAACTGATGAGCATCAACAAAAGGTGACTATTCCACAGCACCGCCGCCTTATAAACACATCAGCTAATTACATGCTTACCGGTGATGACCCCTCTGTGCAGTTCATCTGAGACGGATTAGTGCTCAGGGTTTGTTTTTATGATTTTGTTCAAGTCAACAATCTTTATAGTTATGGGTGTGTACTACTGTACTCTATACAGCTTTCTCTTCATGCTCCCAACACATCTATTCCTGACACGTCTCATATCTTCCCTATCTCTTGATCAATAGTGTCTACAGGTTTTATAGTGACTGATTCTTTGTCTTATAAGTTTTCTATGGTTTTCACTGTCCTTTTGCTACAAACTTTTATACTCATAAGACTATTTCAATCATTTCAGAAACTTGTTACAGTGAATAGTAATAATAACAAACATTTTTTAAGGTGCTATTGACTGAGTTACAACTGATTGCAGCCAAGTCCAAATTTTGTCCAGTTCACACTTACATGAAACCTCCCTGTGTCTGCTCTTGCTTGAGCAAGAGTGCAGGGACAATCGATGATCTCATTGAGAAAGTTGGGCAGCTGAATTTCCAGCTGGTCCCATGCTAAACATTTCTCCAGGGCCCAAACTGCTGAGTTCTCCTTAAACCTCTCCTCCAGATGCCAGGCCAAAGCATGATCCTCAGTCCATGCGGCTTGGACGTTCCTAAATTAAACATAGCCAATACAGCTGTTGACTGCTTTTATAGTTATCAAGTTAACATTGTCTATCATTTATATCAGACATAAATTGCTATTCTTATCATCTGTTGGGTATTTACTTTTCTCCAAACAAAAATTGAGGAGCATTAATAGGGCACCACCACTGCAGTATGTTTGAAGTACATACCACTTGCCATCAGGGTAGCTGCTTGAGCTGACTCGAACAGAGCCAAGCTCCCAACTTGAACTGCCATTCTCTGCTGGACTGGGTAGAAAGCTGAAGGAGCCATTGTTGGGATGATCCTTTGCAAGTGAGTATAGATACACCCACTCACCCTGCCAGTCCTCAGAATAAGGCTTTCCTACAATGAAACATCTTGTTATCCGGGGGGTTTCTCATATTGTTATAATCATGTGATCTATAAAGTTCATATACATTCTTACTTACCTGTCTCCCTGTATCCCCAGAGCTCCAGATTGACTCTTTCTGCTCTGACTAAGGAGGTATTCCATGTCATTTGAAGAGTGCCCCCCACGTTAGGCGTGCCATAGTACTGCCACTTAGTTGAGTTCACCAGAGTAGCCTTGAACTTAGAATCTAACTTGCCTGTATGAACTGCAGCAGCACATGGGAATCAAATAAAGTGCAGATTATTATTTTAACACCAACTGGAAAACTATCAAACCTCATTCTTAAAGGGAGACTTTTCATGTCACCCTCTTCAGGATGAGGATGTGAGTGCAGATGTAATACCTGAAAGCCAGGCTCCAGCTCTACTGAATGTGGTGCCATTGTCTGAAGAGATATGCAAAGGAATCCATCCTGTTTCATATAACAGTGGGGAGATGCAGTGGCCTCTGCTGTTTTCATCCACATACCCCTCAGTATTGATTATATTGTTGAACCTGCCATTAAGATAGAATGGTTATTAGGTTGAAAGGAGACCCTATTAGAAAGAATTTATGACAATGCAAGCTTTTTTTCCACAGGAAAAGAGATAACCACAGGAACATGTAAAGAACAGAGCAATGTCTTACCTGCAAATAATCTGAGAACTTTTATTGAAAGTTGCATCAAGTACAATAAAGTCTGTCCCACCCAAGATGGATCCAGAATGTGGAGAGATACTAATGCAGTACTCCTTGTAGTCAGTGCAGCATTTCTTCAGAGACGCACATGTTGAGTGGCAAGAACATGAGCCGAATTCTTCCCCACAGTTTCCTTCACATGTCTGGCCTGTTCACAATAAAGAAGCAGAGATTTCAAGTTAGGACTTTGGCTCATGCCATTATTTTAAAACTGATACATTGTTACACCCCTTATCCAATCTGATTGGCAGTCTTTCAGTAGTTCATGGGAACTTCATTGTCCTAATTTACTTGTTTAAATGTTTAAAAAAAAAGAAGTGCAAATGGACCATACCTATACAGTGCCCTCTTGAACTTGTAGAGGTTTTAACAAGGTGATTTACATGTGCTTCTCATTCATCCATTCATACAGACACTCCTACAGTACTCCTTGCCATATATATCCTCTTTTTACCTGGAGGAATACCACTCTTCCAGATGAGCCAGGGCAACCCCATGTCCCCCATGTGCCCTCTGCTTACCAACTGTTTACACTTGAGCAATCCAAAGACCTAAGATTTAACTTTCAAAGTACTGAAAGTGGGGATGATGCCGGATGATGTGAGAGCAACTCAATCCCACCCCTGATACCACAAATCTTACATTGTGTTGAATGAGTAGTTGTGAATCAATAATATTTTAAAAGTGGGGATGTTCTGTAAGATAAAAACAAAATGCAATGATTTGAAAATCTCATGAATCAATCATTTCTTTTACAATGGAACACAGAAAAATGTGCCACATTTTTTAAATTACTATTACTGCTGTCATAACTATTTCATAAAAAATATCAGCTTATCTTGAGTTTGATGGAAGAAACAAGCCTCAAAAGATGGACACAGGCTAATGTTTACCACTGTGTAGCATCATCTCTTCTTTCAACAACAGTCTGTTAACATCTGTGAACTGAAGAGACAAGTTGCTGGACCTTTGGGAGAGGTATGTTCTCCAATTTTTGTCTGATAAATGATTCAAGCTATTAATCATATTTTGCCATTTATCGTCTTGACTCTACTACCTTTTCTTTTCTTTTCTTTTATTTTAGTACTTTCCCTCTTGTACCATAACTGTTGCACAACAATTTTCCTCGGGATAAATAAAGCTTCTTGAATCTTGAATGACGCCATGGTGATGTAATAGATGCAGTATGTCCATCCATCCATTTTCTATACCGTCAGTCCGTTAATCGGGTAGCGGGTGGGCTGGAGCCTATCCCAGCAGTCATCGGGCGAAAGGCAGGGTACACCCTGGACAGGTTGCCAGTCCATCACAGGGCCACATAGAGACAAACGAGACAAGCAACCATGCGCGCTCACACTCACTCCTACGGACAGATGCAGTATGTATTTAAGCATATGTTGCTCTGAAGCCTGTAAATATCTTTCTGCATTGATGATGACTTTCCAGATGTACGAGTTGCCAGTTCCACAGGCACTAATGTACTCCCATATCATCAGAGATGCAGTCTTTTGAACTGAGTGCAGATAACAAGCTGGACGGTCCCTCTCCCATTTAGTCCAGAGGACAAGGCATACACGATTTTCAATGAGAATTCTGATTAATATAATCACAGCACAGTTTTCCACTTTGCCTCAGTCCATTTTAAATCAGGTTTGGCCCAGGTAGATATATCTCTGGATGATGTTCACATATGGCTTGTATCTGCATGATAGAACTTTAAGATGTATTTGTGGATTTCTGGAATGTCTTTTAAGATCCTCCCCAAGGTTTACATGTTGTTCTTTGCAGATTGCTGCACCACTGTCAATGTTTACCTCTGAGCTACTCTGCTTCTCGGAGGTGCTCTTTTTATGCTCCAGATGTTTCTTTTGACTACTACTTACTCTTTCGACTTTCTCCATTTCAGCATTTTAGGGGATTTGTGGTTGTGTATACATATATTTATACACACACACACACACATATATAGCATTTGGAAGTAGCCTGTATATGTGTACATTTGCATCTGTTCAGTTGATGAAACATACCTAGTTAGTTAGATTTAGTTATCTATATTATTTATTAAGGTTTCGGTATAGATCATAGCTTGCATTAAACTATCACCTCTCACAATGTTTAACACATGTTCTTCTACATAACTATGGTATCAAGTACTGCAACATCTAACATACATGGACTGGTTGTCAACAAAACAGTTGTACCATCTGTCATGAAAAAGAATTGGCATGTTGTGTGAATCTGAATGAACAGAACAGTTTCCACTACATGACTGCTTCATGGGCTACCATCAGATGAAGTCATTCAAGTCTGTTTCAAATGGCTTGCACTGTGCTCTTTGCCTCCATACATTTGCAGAAGTTCCAGAAGTTCCAGTTTCCAACGGCCCCAAACTTCTTTATCAATTCTGGTGACATTTGATTATCAAAATTGTTTTCAAGTAAATTACCACCTTCAAAATACCGTTGATAATTCCTACGAAGTTGCTTTTTGCCATTGTAGAGCCAGATAGTTATGAATCACTTACCAAATGCTGTGCAGATATTTAAAGCCAGAAAAAGAAATATTATTGCTACAGATTTTCCCATCCTGGCAGAGTCAGATTGTGAGCGAAGGTTCCAGCTGGATACTTTTGCCATCCACTGCAACTCCTTTGCTTATGGTGAATATGTGCTCAGCATTTTCCTAAACCTTGGACTTCTGATTACCGGCATTTACGAACTCCTGTTTAATCATCAACCTGGGGTCCTGATTAACATTAACAACTGCACCCTCACGTGTCTACCTTTAACCCTCTCACACTCCAAGCCAAACAATTTTCAAAAATATATTACTAGCTGCTCCACGGTGGTGTGGTGGTTAGCACCGTCGCCTCACAGCGAGAGAGAGAGCGTGTGTGGTTGTTTGTCTCTGTGTGGCCCTGTGATGGACTGGCGACCTGTCCAAGGTGTACCCCGCCTCTCGCCCGATGACGGCTGGGATAGGCTCCAGCCCCCCTGCGACCCAACTGACGGATTAAGCGGGTATAGAAGATGGATGGATGGATATTACCAGTTTAATTAATTCTATTTTGACCTGCTGACACGTATCTTGCCTCGTTTTCATATATAGATGAATATCCAGCTTACTGATAGAGTTGAAGAAATAATAGAACAAAAATGTGTCAAATTTGGCAAATCCTGTATTAAGAAAATCTTTACCTTAACAAATAAAATTGATTACCAAATCTATAAAAAAAAATTCATGCAGAAGATCACAAAAAAATAGATCAAGATAAGAATTAGATCATTTTGAGCATACTGAAAATAGTTAAATATGGTAAAGAATGATAACCACTTTACATAAGGGTCTTAACCCAGGATCTTAATCAATAACTCTGAAGCACCTTGCAGGCAGAGACTAATGTAGAGTCAGCATATGACCAGCAGGGGAAGCTGTGACATGAGGAATCATCAGAGTGAACAGTATTAGTTAAAAGATGAGCAGTTTTTCATTTAATCTGTGTTGGATTATGTCTGCACAAAACTATCAAACTATCAACACTGAAACTTACTTATGGTTTGTTATATTTAATGTTTTGATATAAAGATGCAGCATAGTAAAGCAGTAACAAATCTTACAGTCATGGCTTCACACATGCATGTCTTTACTGTTACAATGTAGATAGGGTTCAAATACAAAAAAAAAAGAATGCTTCTATAGCATGTCCTTCAATCTGCACTGGAAAAAAATTTGTTCATAGAGATCATTTAAACATTCGTCTGGCCGGGCTCATCTATGATTTGCACTTGCTATAACCAAGGAATTGGCAGTATTTGTGTTGTGGAAGCAAATACTTTACAGTGTAACATTGTCACAAAGATGCTGAAATGAAAATGAACAAACATAAAACAAGAGTTATTAAAAACATAGCAGTACTACATAGTAAGCATGGCTGTTTATTCACTTCTAAAAGCACCGTAAACCATCTTAACTGGCCTCTTCATCTTGACTTGGCTCTTGTTGATTCCTAAAAAAAACCAAAAAGAGTTTGGGAAGTTTGTTATATCTTCAATAATAGATTCAGATTCCATGAACTCCAGACTCACCACTGTCAAATGGCCATTCTTTGCCCTGTAAACCATAGACTCCTGGCCACTTTTGAAGTCGACAAAACCTTCTCTTCCAGGCTGGATGTCAAATCGAACACTGCCCACAAGAAACATAATTCCATCATGAACAAGGATAATTTCCGAGATTTAGATTGATAATTGAAATTTTGAAACATATAATCCAGATTCTGTACCTGCCCTGGACCACTTTGATGTTGTTCTCCTTGTCTGCAATAACGCTCAGCTTAGTCAAGGCTTCAAACAGGTAGTCACACTGCAAAACCAGATCCCCCTAAGAAAAATGCCTTCAGGTTTGAGTTTTCTTACAATACTTAATTATATTATTACTGACTCAAAAGACCCATGAACAAATCCCTCACCAAGCTTTGCAAAAAGGTGACTGAAAACGGTTTAATGATAGTTGTATCGTTTTAAAAAGTACGCTGGAAAATCATAGTTTTGGCATTAGACAAATAAAACACCTGTATTTATAGTCTCTGGATATCTATAAATACAGTTTTGCTTCTAGTACTACTTTACCTTTTGCTTGATTTCATCACAAGTAACATGAAGAATGAGGAAGTTGTCACTCAGGTTGCTGACCGACACACCTGAAAATAAAAATCATACTTTCAAAATACACATAAGTCTGTAAGATTTGTATAAAGTGATGCGTTTCAAGTGTGTGTATTTATAACTTGGGCAGGTTTTCTATGTATATGTATATTTATGTAGAACCTTTCAGAGAGATGTAATCAATCCTCTGCTTGATCTTGGCCTCCTCAACCAGGTAAGCAGCTTCCTGGGTGAAGACAAGCTGCCGGAGACGAGGCCTGAACCCGTTCCTGTCGTACTTCACCACTGGCACACTGTACTGTGGAGGACAGACACACACACACACACACACACACATCAGAGAGGACTAATTGAGAGAGACAAACGAAAAGTGAATACTGATATTAATTTACCTTGATGTTCTCGTGTTGAATCATCTGAAGGACCTTGATGTTTATGTCTTCTAAAGCTGGATAAGATTATAGAAAAATATTTGAAAAAATTCAATAAACAAACTGAGCATATCAACATTTTTATGCAAATTCATGGTGTAACATACTTCTAACCATGGGGCAGTTTATACTGGCAGGAAAACATGAGTATATACATCTAGTTGTAACATTACTGTAGTACTACATACTGTGTATGTGTGCTGTGTAATCACAGTATGAATACTGAGATTTATTTTTGTAAGTATTACATAGCATGTCAGAATGATTTTACTTTGTATGCATTACAAATAAGTAAAACAAATCACATAGATTTAAGTACAATTTTAAGTACAATTAGCTTCAAGAAAAAAATCATTGCAGTCTTACAGATCCTGGTGTCCACAAATGGTCTGCCCACGCTGAAGGGGTAGTTTTCTTTTTTTCCTTTGAACATGAAGCTTGTCTGTACTTTTAACAGGAGCTGGGAATGTATAAAATTGTCACATGGTGAAATTTTATTCCTCAAGTTATTACCAAATCATGTTAAAAAACAAAGTATATTTATGTTCATATGTATTCAGGCAACACATAGATACTTACATAAAATGTGATACGTTCTGGGTTTTCCTTTTCTTTTAATGTGTTATGTAGCTTTTTGTGTATGCACAAGGTCTGCTGTTTTTATTTTCTTCTTCACCATGGAAAACATGCAGAATTTAATGTCAGCCAGTCTGGCCAACATCTCCACTAGGTTTAATTGTATGCTGCTGCTACATATAAACCTATTTTGGCAGACTACTAAAATAAAATCATGAAGAGTGAAATTAAGAACATCCGCATGGAGATTTGATGCCCCCTAAACTGTACTGTACGTTTGTTGCTTGAACACAGTGAGCTGTACCTGAGCTTTTCTTTGGGGAGTGACTCCTCTGATGTACTTCCGTACCATCTGGCGAACATAGATCCTCTTCAAGAGCTGAGAGATCTACAAAAAGTGCAGCAGTGTATCTTAAGCTGTTTGATTTATCACTTTTACAGGAAGTTGCCATCACCAAAATTGTTGGCCTGTGCCCTGATGCATGCAGCCTTTACGAACTAAAATGGCTTGTGACACAAATTAACACTCACCTCGTTCATTATGGGAGGCGGGGTGAGCCAGGAGTCTTTCTCCAGGACTGTTTTGGGAAGGTTTTGTCTCAGTCGCATGAGGTAGCTCTGCCTCACATAGGCCAGGTACTCACTGTTGTCGACGCACGCTGGTTGATTTCGGGTCATGAAACCTTTAATGAACCTAGAACACATTAAGTCACAGGTTAGCTCACAATGTACTCCCTTATCAAACTGCTCTCTTACAGATTGCTTACCTCTTGATGACCTTGACAGCCCAGGCTCTCTTCTCACGTTCCTTCCTCGCCATCAGACCTCTCCAGCAGTTCTCAATCTTAGTGGCTGTTTTGACAAGTCAAAGTAACATAAATCTATTTAGTCTGGTTATTATTTACAAAAAATTCAGTAATTAAAGGACATGTTGGTCTTGCCATATCATCACCCACCAGCCTCTTTCTGTTTCAGGAAGTCTCCTTTCACCCTGTAGCCTTTGTACTTGGCCTGAATCGTTGTTGCTGTGAAAACAACAATTAAGAATTTCATTCTCAAGACATTTTCGTTGTCAGCTGAAATTGTTAAGCTATGTCTCACCTAGCTTATGTTTGCAGACTTGGAAGGCATCCTCTGTTGCAAACAGAGTTCTGGGGTGGCGGATGAAAATCTTTGTCCTTGACGTTTTAAAAAAAAGTCACATGAAAGAATAACAATAACAATACATTTGTGTTTCTTTTTGTATGTTAGAACCAATCATAGACTGTCTGTAATATTTATTCTAACATCTGCCTACCTGCCCATCTTGTACTCATCAGGTTTATAGCCCAGGTGTTTGATCAGGCACTGCACACCTTTGGCTGCGGTACCTTTCCAGTTGGGCCAGGTGTCTGGACATAGAGGCTTATACCTAAGCACAGAAGAACAGCTGAAGCTGTGTGTGCGGCAACAGTAAAAAGACCACGCCAAATGTCCTCTGTAGAAACAAATGAATTATTATGCTTCAGACATAAAGAAAGGAGACAAAAAATGTCACTCTACCTCTGGAGGAAGATTTCATATTTGCGACGATATGCAAACCCAGCACGTCTGACCCTCAGGTGCTCCATCAGCCCCAGGTACTTCACCTGATGTCTCACCAACACATCGTCAAATTGTCCTGGAGGACAAACCACAACGCTCTAACATCATGGCTGACACCACAGTAATCTACCTTTTTATGCGGGCTGACCTGCATTGTACATACATTGTGTAGTATCAGCTTGTCTAACACTCTACTGATTATTGACTGATTATTTTCAGACACAAGGTCTCACCTGGCCGCTTGGCTTCATTGGGTTTAATGCAGCGGAGATACCAGGGTTCTTTGGACATTAGGATTTCAGTCAAACCAACCAAGCTATTCTTAAACTGGGTCACCACCTGATTTTTCACGACAAAATGGCAAACACGTGAATACTGATAGACTGAAATCAGTGAGTCACTGAGCATTATCACCTGAATTGCTTCTCACAGTTTCAGGTCTCCTCTTGCTATCTGGTTCAGAGGAGGGAAAACAGTGTTTGATGATAGCATTCTTGGACTGCCGCATGACCTTAGGGAGAACAGGAAAATTATGAATAGACATCAATTTAATGCCAAAATAGGTATTTATTTGATTTTTCCGAATTTCTCTTCTGGTGTAAATGATGAATGATGTTGATGATGAACAATTTACATCTTTATCGTAAAAAATCAAGAATTCATTGAAGAGTTTTTTATTTATTCTGTTTTCTGAGGTCAGCACATGGCAAACATATACAGTATGGTCACAGAAATGTGAATATGCTCAGGTATTTTTAATACGGGGTGCTGTAAGTTCAAGAATATATTAGAACTTACCAAAACCTCAGTTTATAGTAATAGTGATAATGACTGACTGTACCTGGACGCTTTTTTTACCAACATGCAAAGGTATGTTTAAGAGCTCTATTTGTACTGACCCACATTAGAAACGTATAAAGAAAATCAACCAAGTTTGATCACAGAATTACACGAGTCAGGAACATTTAGACAATTGTTCCAAAATCATCTGCTCAAACAATTTCTACACAAATTCAGGTTAACAAGTGATGGGAGCACTTCATTGTCTGGAAAAAAACCTAAACTGTCATTCTCATCTAAGAAGAGACTGGTTCTAATGGTCAGGAACAGCCGGTAAAGTAAAGATCAATCCTAAGACCACAACTAAGTGTTAAGCGTGATGAAAGGGGATATTTTGCTCTGGGCTTTTTTTGCTTTCATTCAAACTAGCAGATTGCACAAAGAATGAAAAATAGAGACTATCTCAGACTTCATTAGCATAACCCCAAACTATCAGTTAGGCAGCTGAAACTCAGTTTGCACAGTGACCCTAAACATAGATAATATTGGATGTGAAATGGATAATGTAGGCAAACATTATGGAATTGTGCTCATATTCTTGACTTTAGTGCTACCAAACATTTGTGGACTGTTCTTAGAAAGTTGGGTTTCTGTCAGGAAACTAACTTGATTTATCAAACAATATCAATTCTGTCAAGAAGAGAGATCAAAAAGCTTGTTGATGGTTATTGGTAACCAAGCTTGCGGTCAAGGTGTAACTTGTCAAAGGACATTTAAACAAAAAACTGCATTTACATTTTTGATCTTTATGTATTACTTTTGGCCTGTGCTGATTTAACAATACACATAATAAATAAAAGCTAAATAAAAGGTTATCATCTTTAACAACGTAGGCACAAAATAAAAATCACCTCTTTTCCATTTCGATACAACAGATCGTTGTTTTTGTCCAGGAAGCCTGAAATTTCAATAAACAAATAATGAAACAATGTATTGTCTGGAAACCCCTCTTTCTTCCTCTTATGGATGAAACTTTAAGCAAATAAAACACAATCTGACAAAGTTCAGATGCTCAGCTACAGCCTTTCTTTGTCTAGTGTAACAAGTGGCTTATTAATTATGATTAATGTAAACAGAAGGTGCCAACAATGACAGATTATTTGAGTAAGTATTCAAACTTTAGGACCCCTCCACATTCAAGCATTAGTGACATAGACTGAAAAAAAGCATTTCAACAGAGAGCGACGACGTTGATCTAATCTCTTACCTACAACACAGTATGTAACCTCTCCAGCGTAGTGCAAGAGGCGGAAGTCTCCTCTTTCCATTGTTTTCCTTGTTTTTTTGTCAGCAAGTTTATGCCTGCAGTAAGGGGAACATGAACTTAGATCATCATATTTACATTTAGGGGATGTCCAATTCCATGTGTATTCTGTAAAGCCAAAGTGTAAAGACTGACGTGACAAAATGTGGATGACCACCAATCTTTTCCTCCATCTTTTCCAGGAAGGTGAGATCTGTGGCCTCTCCAGGGCGTAAACATTCCTCATCCTATGATGAGGCAAAGCATCATTGATGCAGATATCTTTTAGATTTGTGCCTGAGAATGTATTTGTTCATTCATCTATTCATTTTGTATCGTTCTGAAGAACATCACTTGTTTTCATTTTTACCAGCAAAGAGATGATTCCTCTGAATTTCTCCTCCACGAGATCACAGATTATCTTGTTGTTGAAATATGGCACTGGTTCCCACTATGTAACCAAAAAATGAGAGGGACGATTGTGGATTCACTTTTTTGTTTTGTTTAATGAGTAAGTTATATCATGAGCTACAAATGTTTGGCTACTGAACAACAGTATCATTACTTCGATCCCCTCCATTTCATACTCTTCTTGCTCTGATTTGAGGGTCAGCTGAATGAAAAGCTGCTGCAGCTTCTCATTGCAGTAGTTGATGCAAAACTGTTCAAAGCTGAAATGATCAACAGGCGCTGTTAGTATCAAACTCTTTATTTCAAACTTTTGCAGTCGATGAGTCGGCTCAAATGTGCAAGATCTTACCTGTTCACACTGAAAACTTCAAACCCATAAATGTCCAACAGACCGATCACTGTCTTTCTGGAAGAATCCTGCACAAAAAAGTACACAAACATAAAGCTTTGTAGGTTTTGCTATAAGTTAGACATAGTATGGTCTTGGAATGATAAACTTGTGTGGAGTAATTAAGGCTCATGCATTAATGGTATTTCAAAGTCACTTGCAGATAAGCTGTTTACAGAGCTAGCTATTACAGTCAACCAAATGGCTGCCTCAAGTGTATTACTTTTCTTGCTTACAATCTCAGCTGGGGCTAAATCAAGATTAGACAAGGGTGGACTGCTTTATGGCTTACCTTGTTAGCTAATGATTCATTGACCTTGTTCACCAGCCAGTTAAAAGTGCGGCCATAGATGGCTTTGGCAAGGGCATCCCGGGCATATACTGCATGGTCCACAGAGAAGGGACTGAGCACCTTGAATATTAGAGTAACAATAGTTTATTGATTGCAAATTTACACCACAAATAAGCTAAAGATTGTTATTTACTTCAGAAGTATCACCTCCTCTGCTTTGGCCTCAATCTTCCTGTGGGTTAAGCCCTGTTGTATCACCTGATTAGGAATCCCCAACAACTACATGGTATAGATAAAGCAAAACCAGACATGTGACATCAAATGTATTTGTTTTTATTCGCAAGTTATATGAAGATAGACAAGCTTCAATTTATCTTGATCTTACCTTTGACACCCAGTGCATCTCCTGGTTGTTGTTGAGTGTGGCGTATCCTTGAGCATCTGTTTCAAACATGATATTTCCCAAGTGGAGCACACTAGCAATAATTCCAAATAGGTGCTGGATTATACCAAGAGAGAAATGACTCATCAAACACCAGTACAAATCCATAACTTGAAGTTATAATTAAAATTAAGCTCTGCGACCTCACCTCAATATCACTCTCACTGAAGTCTATGACAGATAAGGCCTTCCGCACTGTCCTCCAATCACTTTTATCATTGATAGAGCTAACTTTGGCACAATCCCCCTAAAAGGAATCAAAAAGGAAACTCTGACCAAAGCATTAGTTTCATATACAAGAAAACTAAAGAGTTTCTTCCATCTGACCTGCACCAGGTAACGGTAGTTTTTGCAGTTTCTCTCTAGGCCGAGCCAGCGGAGCAAATCTTCCTCTCCTCCTTCCACCAGCTGGTAAAAGATGTGAAAGTTTCTCTCCCCGTGGTTCTGGTGGACCACGCGGGACTTCTCTAGTAGGTAACTGAGGATGTGACCACCGACTGCTCCTCCCTAAAGGAGAGAAGAAATATTCAATCTCTGGTCAATACTTATCTTGCTTATCTGTTATGTTAACTTTTTATAATACTGCACTGCCACATGACTCTGTAAGATGCCACTAAATGTCAGATATTTGAGTCTTACCTGGTGGTCAAACTGTATGTCCATGTATTTTCCAAAGCGGCTTGAGTTGTCATTCTTCAAGGTTTTGGCATTTCCAAAAGCCTATAACAAAAAAAAAAGAGATTTTAAATAATAAACTTTCAAATCTAAGGCCTAAACTAGGCTTACAGAGCACAACATTTAACACGCATATTCATGTCACTAACCTCAAGCACTGGATTGGAGAGAAGCAGCCTGTCCCTAACATTGTTCAGGAGTTTGGTACTTGGACAGCTGACAGCGTAGAATTGAAGGATTTTCTTGGAGGCCTCTGTCTTTCCAGCCCCACTCTCCCCTGAGATCAAGATGAAGTGGTTGTTGAACTCAGACTGCATGGTGCGGAAGACGTTATCTGCCAGAGCATATCTGAAAGTACAGTGATTGGTGAAAAAAAAAGAATGTCTTCTTTTTAAGACAAAACACTCCTGGCAAAACTGTAGTTCAACAAATGGGGAACAGAAGTGCTTGCACCAAACTTAATGAAAACTCAACCAAGAAGTTTCAGTCTGAGCCAAAGCTTTCAACCTCATGGTGTGCCTTTAGGTTAAAAGATGATAACCAAAACCTGTACTGTGGCATTCTTATTAATTGTTTCATCTATCAATGCAAACCACAAGATTCACAGAGACTGAAAAAAAACAACTCACATATGAGGTGGCAGCTCAAAGAAGTTAACTCCCATATACGTATCCATTTGCTTCTTGCTGTAGATGCCTAAATCTTTATATGGGTTGACCGACACCAGGAGAGTCCCAATGTAGGTCTGAAGACAAAGACAAAAACATGACCTCACAGTCTGCAACTCTTGCACATTTGATGACAAAGGCAATTTTTCCTAATGATTAAATTACATAAAAAATCCACTATTTATACTGTATGTAGTTTTATCCTTTATCAACAGCAGTAAATTAAATGAATCACTTGCCCTGACCCTGTGGACAGTAGCGACCCTAAGAGTGCTCACTCTGCAAATGAACAGAACCGGAGCTGCTATCTCAGCAACATAAGGTGCCAAATTCAGCCGAAGGTAGTGCAACATTAGGACTTCAGGGGTCAAAGGCTGAGGATGGTGATGTTTGATTAAAAAAAGAGGATTGTCCAACATGACACCACACAGGAAAAACTCACGTAAATGAGATTCTCATGGAAACGTTTCCTCAGGTTGTCCAGGAAGGCACTCTCACTTGTGTAGGCGTCCAGGAGAACAAAATCCTGGATGCCCACCCGATCCCGGGCTGTCAGGGCAGCCTCCATGTTCTTAAGAATCCGGTTACACCGCTCCTCCAAGCTCTGAGTCGGAGTAGGAACACATGAGAGACGTTTCAAGAAAACAACAGAACTAGAGATAACATGTTATTGTTAGCCCTGGTTTTACTCCCTCTGTCAACACTGGTATATGTCCCACCTTTTTCCTGTGTGTCATTTTTCTGTCAAAGTTATCTTTTTTGTGTGTTGAAGCTGTCAACGGCAAAGAACACATTCACGTACATGTTCATAATCCCGGTCAAATGGATTTCCCAATGGACGACTCTCTTCCTGTCTGTTCGTCCCTATATCTGCACATTCCAGTAAGTGGCCCTGGCTACATCCTTTATGCTCATGTCAGATCTAAATTCAGCCACCACTATCTAATCTACCTCTATTTTCTCAAAGGAGCCATCACTCTTTCTGACAGCAAGGATAATGTGGACACCAGATAGTCCACCTACACGAGATGCTTAACCCAGAGCCCCTGTAATGATTCTTTTTTTTTTTTGTTACACGTCTCAGCAGTACCTGGCATAAATGTAAATTCCATCAAGTAAATTTCACAGGCAGTAACACTTTCAATTATTCTTAATTGCAGAAACAGTGTATGGTTTGCTACTTGATATGGGACTGATTCCTTTGCCAAGTGACAATCAGCAATGCAGTGCACTTTAATTACAGCACTATGAAAAGTGCATCCACTATTATGCTTCAGTAGTTCGGCTTTCATCACTGCTGAGCTGACCTATCACCAAGTCAGAATATCTGGCACTGACAGTTCATTCTCCATTAAAACAAGCTGCCGATCTACCGACCCAGCAGAAATTCATGGCAAAATGTTACAATAAATCACTTCCTGTTCTGAAAGCCACATGTGAACTTCGTTAAACGCTTTAACTTCACAGGAAAAACGGTAAAAAGTCACCTACCCTGAGCACCCTCGATGTGTCTATGTGCAGTAATTTTTACTGTACTGAAGTCTGAACATCTGGTTTTATTAAAGGGAACACAGGAAACAACGATAAATAGCAGTCTCTACTTCCTTCAATAGGAAACCATCAATAACGATATGAGTGTGCCGCAAAGGAAGCAAAACTCATTCTAAATATGTATTACTGTGTGTGTGTTTCTTTTTGTGTTTGGGAACAGAAGAAACTGGATGTTGACTGATTGTGAACAAAATTCTAGACATAACTGTGTACTTTTTAAAAAAAATACATCAGCTGTTAATGTCTATTATAAGCTTGTTTGGAAGAAAAATGTCTGATGCCCAGTATCCCTCAGAAAATTATCTTCTGTGAAATCTACTCCTTACTAAGCTTGCAACTCTGTGCCGTCTAACTCCACATTTCAATTGGTAACTTAAAATTAAAACTGAAAAAAGAACAAAAACAGAAAAAAAGAGTTTTCAGTTGTCCAAGAGGACACTTGGACAGAAACGGAAACTCTCAAAACCTATATTTGAATGATACAAATACTGACTGAAGATGACAACTTGGACAGTAACAAATAACTGTGGTGGCCACTGCCAGTTCGACGGACATCTGAGTTATTGAGTGTCATCGAGCACAGAGCTGAGATTTTTTTCTGTTATTTAAAAGAAATGTGACTGCCGATAATCTATCGATCTATAGAAGAAAAAAGAAATGCTGTAACAGGACTAAAAAAAAATTTTTACAAAGAAAGAGGATAACATTTTTGGGAACAAAGTCAATAAACTAGATGGTGCACAGAAATTAAATTGAAGCTAATCATAAGCATTGAGATAAACCACACATAGTCAAGTGTTTAAATATAAAATGGACAACTACAGTAAACATCACACTCGACCAGGAAAGTCTATCTGACCAACAGACCATCACCTGAGAGGGCTCCCCATTGTCCATGTCTATCCAATAAGGTGCAGGATCCTGTTACGCAGTCACAAAGTGGCAGTTAGGCTCCTGAAAGAGATAGCACTCCTCGTGGGCCATTGACTGACACCACACATCACCCAGGGCAACACACATTTAGGGGCTCCGGGTGTCTAGAGAAACCTGACCTTCAACAGGCTTCCATTGCACCAGTCAAGTACTTTACCTCCTCTGTTGGTACTGTTTTACACAAACATGCACTAACAAGGTTTGAACTGACACCAAGTTCAGCTAAATATTTGCACCTCTGTGTGGTGGAGGGTAAAAATTAGATTGTACTAAAAGCAGCACTTTTAAAATGAATAATCACTGACAGCCAAACTGTTACACCTTGTTACACGTTTGAAACTGCTGCCTATCTTGTGTATGCGGGAGACATATAGAGCAGCAACATGAACATGCATTTGAGGTTGTGTTCCTTGCCATGCTGTGTACAAGAATTACTCATATTTTTGACCCCATCCTTGTGCATCATTTCAGAGGACATTAGATTGCAGTTTAATGATGACTAAACCAAACCTTAAACACCATGTGTTTACCTCTTTGCATCTTGAGTAATGCAGATACACACACACACACACACTCATAAACCCTTTAATTGAGAATCCTGTTTATCCACTGGACTTGCAATCCTCTTGTTTCAAGTTTTAAGCTGAATGGGTAGAATAGTGAATATCAGGAAAATCACCTGCCTGCTGCAGCAGTAAAAACATGATCATGGATCCTATGACAGTGTTCAAAAACAGCGAAGGTGTGGATTCTTACACCAAATTGACAAACTAACAGCCACTGAAATGCTCCACTGGGTGATCATTTTACTGGGTAGATCTGTCACTATGAGAAATATTCATAGAAATATGTAAGATGGTCAGAGCATAAATTCCTCAAGACCACTGCTTTATGTAAAGCACCCTTAAGTTAGTTAATATCATATATACATATATATTTTTAAAAACTATGGAATATACCACCTCATGGAAACAAACCATCACCTGAGAGAGAGAAAACACATTTCAATTGTATTAAACTATTTTTCTACAAATATAGAATATGTATCATTCTAAAAAGATGCTACAATAATTTTCAAATATATACATTTTAATCCTACTACAGCTTAGTTAATGCAATTTACCTCCTTTACTTCCAAAGGCATATGGGTCATGGTTGAGTCTGTCATCTGTGATGAGCCTCGTGTGATATTTCCAAATTCCTCTGAGCTTCAATCCACAGGTATACAACCCAGGGCAGCAGCTTTAGTGACTAAGGAGTTCTTTCATGGTGGAGCATCTTCAAGTCAACACTGGTGTTTCACCAAAAATCCATTATCTCCTCTGATGCTTATCGGTACTTCATACAAATACTAAATATTGTCTCAGAACGAACCCAGTAACACTGGCGTGGGACAGAAAAACTAAACAGAAGCACGGTGGAGATGTGTCGTTCTGCTGGGCTGGGGGCTGGTGTTCCTGGATTGTTGGTAATGATGCCGTAATGAACTACCTGGATACAGTAGACTGCTTAAACATTCATGGAGCCCAGGCAACAAACATTCATTCAGCGCTTCATCTGAGTGTTGAACTATGTGTTTAAGGAAGTGTGTGCGTGTGTGTGTGCGTGTGTGCGTGTGTGTGTGTGTGTGTTCGCGTGTGTGTGTGTGCGCAGGTATGTAACACAAGGATGTAGTAACTTTATCCACTCAGAGACCCACTCTCACCCTCCTCCTCACAAAATTACAGTAGAGGTATTCAATTACTGATCTTTGATTAGGCAGATGCATTTCAAACTAATTACCACCAATTTATTAAAGCCGGATGAACGATGAGGATTTGGGACTAAATTATTATAGCCTATCCCAGCTATCCTTGGGCGAGAGGCAGGGTACACCCAGGACAGGTTGCCAGTCTATCACGGGGCGCTTGTTCTTATTCCAATTCAAATTAGCTCCAGAGAAGATGTCAGAGTTTCTGAATCTTTTTATATTCTGTGTGATTTTGATAATAACAATAAAGAATTTTAGGGGATTTGTGGATGCAGCAATGACATGTATGTGATGACTATGGTTCTCAGAAGTGCCCATGCAGTGATTTCCATTGAAGACTTATGTCTTTATTTATTGTAGTGCCACATGCAGCCCTTAGAGCCTGAAGATAACAGCCACTCAATATAGGTTTTCAGCCTTATTCCTGTTGTAGATGGACCAGTTTTTCTGAACCCAGACTCTACCTCTCTGGGATCCTCTCTTCAAAGCTAATCATGTTACGTAGAGGTGTCTCATAGATTACTTACTTTTTCTTTAGGATTTCTCTAATGTCAAAGTCTTTTGTGTTGGGCATCCAAACTTTTTTAAACTTCAGACAGCATAAAAACACGCCTGTCAACAAGGCTTTTGATTAGGGCAACAGAGATCTGACAGAAAATTAGAAATGATGTAGCGCCAGCAGACGCCACCTATTGTTCAGCTTCATCAGTAGAGATTGCATCTGGCTCAGCTTTGAGAGACAACGTAATGTTGTCTCCTGCTTCCATCTGTTTAAAATTTAACATTGCTTCCTGAAAGCATCAGCAAAGGCTTCTTACATTACTGCCTCATTATTGGTGAAAACACAGAATGACACAGGAGAGCATGTTGGAAAATTGTCATTAACATAATGTAATTCATTATGTAAACACAGAGTGATTTCTGGGAAAGAGCACTACTTGTCTTTGCAGAAGAAGCACACACACACATACACACACTCTCACACACACACACAAACATACATGCCCTAGAAAGAAAAAATGACCTCATCTTAATGAAAACCCAGTCTTGGATTTGGCTTACAGCACAATAATACTTTTAAGGACTGTGACAAAGAAAAGAAAAAATAAACTATATATAGAAGAACGGGACATTTGATCCTTGCACAACCAGAGATGTTTGGATTGCTGGTAGTTGTTTCTGGTTGTTTCTGGTGGGTGTTTTATTTTGGCCATGGCTGCCCTTTGTCCCTGATTTTAATCAAAACCTTTATGGACAGAAGTTCTTGGCACAGGAATCTTTGGAATCTTTGCTTTTTGCAGATGACGTGATCCGATTGGCCTTTTTAAGTGGAAACCTCCAGCACACACAGAGCATGAAGAAGCTGAGATGAGAATTTGCGCCTCCATGTGTGAGGCTTATGATCCTCGGACAGAAAGGGGGAGATTACCCGCTTTGTGAGTTGTAGCATCCATCCTAGGAGTTGAAGTATTTTGTTCACAAATAAGGGTAGAATGGAGCAGGTGATTGACAGGCGGATCAAGGCAATGTCTGCTGCGATGTGTATGTTGCATCAGTCTCTCACAGTGAAGAAAGACCTTTAATCAATCTACATTCCAACCCTCAGCTAGAGTCACAAGCTGTGGGTAGTGTTCAAAAGATCGAGATTGCAAATGCATAGAGCCACATTAAGCTCCATATCAAAGCAGCCTGGGCTTAGAGACAGGATGAAGAACTTCAGAATCATACAGCTGATGATCATCCGTATCTAAAGTTGATGATGGCTTGGGCATCTGATAAGGATGCCTGTAAGTGCCCTCCACAAACTTCCCTGAGGATGTTTTTTGGAAAAATTTCACCTAAAGGAGTCCTCTGGATATAGACACCACAAATGGGTTGAAAACCAGTCAGTACATTAAATTTTATAATGGATTTCTACATGTCTGAAAATAATTGAAAAATATCTATAGATATTCAAACTGAAACTTTTGCTTTAAATTAGTTTCTTAAAACTAACAAACACAACACTAACTAAACAGACAAAATAGAAACTACTTATCATACATTACATGGGATAGAAAGTGCTTCTGAAGAGTCAACAGTTCAGATAATAAGAGTTGCTCATTATTTGTAGTACGTAGACATTGTTGCAAATGTCATATCTGACACATTTAAAAAATATATAACTGAAAAGAAAAAACAGGTTTCCAGAAACAGCTTCACTTTTTTATTCATCATACACAACTGCTGTTCAGTTTAATCTTGTTTCTAAAAGGCTGGTTACATTACCATGAGTCCTTTATCCACCTCTCATTAAAACAGATGCTGAAACAAATATTCACACCCTCAGCCAGCCCTCAGTTGCCAAACAGATGGCATGACTCTGTGGTTAGTTTCATGAGTATTCATTCAGTGAGGAAATCCCACAGTCATGTTAAGTACTGCATTACAAGATTAAACTCTAAGATTTTAAACCCATTCATTAAAAACATGTCAGAAGGAGACAAAATTATACTCTTAAAACCTTTTGACATGTGGCATACAGGTATAAAATCCTACCTTTGAGTCCATGTTGTATTTCTTTGTGCAAATTCCAAACGCTTTGCTGAGTTTCTGTCCTGCCTGAGCCTGAACGAGCAGCTGATGTGGGGACAAAGGGATGCACTGTATATTCTACCTGTACTGTATTTATGGCCGTCCCATAATGCAGCAGCCTCAGCATGTCCTCTATTGTCCTACTTTTGTACAGCTTCTAAGGTTGGCCTTATTCACTTGCTGGAGTGTGCAGGACTGAAAGACTCAGACGATCCCAAAAGCTATAGAAAACTCATTAAAGAGGACACTAATGGTAGGTTGGGTAACTACAAGCATTTATTCTTGCATATACTGTCGATGACTGGGTCAATAGGACAACGCACTTCTGCAAATTAATTTCAAATAGCACATAAAACATGTCATGTCAGAAGAAGTGGAGTCTGGAGAATAACTACACTAACTGTGTTTTTCTCAAGAGGTTTCTGGTGATATGTTTGTCTCCCAGTTACTGAAAAAATAGGTATACACCTACAAGGGGCACCTGACAACAACAACCTCTTGAGACGCTGGTTTTTAACACCACAAACAACAGGATGAGAGCACAACCTGCTGTTAACCAGAGGTTATGACAAACTGTCCGCTTGTGCACTAAACTACAGAGCTGGTGAAAGTTAATCTAACTGAAGACCATCACTTGTAGCTGTTATTCTTTCAACATTCATACCAATGTAAAATTGTGATTTAGAGTGAGTTTTTAGTTGATCTCTGAATTTCTTCCCAATGGAATAATCCTAAACAAATGACCATGACAAAAAAAATCATGCCATGTCCACTATCATTTGTACCCTCTTTCTGTAATATCTAACAAAACATTTATGCCATCTTCTCTTCTGTTTTAAATATTTAAAAAAAAAAAGAAACACTTTGATTCAAACTTCTGTTTCATTTCTTCTTTTTCATTTATCAATCAAGCTGAATAATAAGTCTAGGTGATCTTATCACTCTGTAGCTAGGAACTGTCTGATTTTTATTTTGACTTTATTTAAAGTTTATGTGGCTTCTCTTCCAGTAATAGAATTTCCATCAATAAGCTTTGAGGATAAAAAGCTCGACAGAGGAAGTCTAATTAACTGCCTTCCTACAAGTACCTGAAATAGCACAGCTGGATTTCCTGCTTTTGCCCCGCCCCTTCAAGTCTCCACGTGTGTTGTTTTCTTGGAGTAGGTGTTTCTCTGAAACCTGAAGCGACTGCACAAGCAGGTTTGACAACAAATGATCGGAGTGTGGTGAGCTTGAGTTTTACCCCAAGCATTCTACTGCAGGACTGAAATGGACAACTGGACCAGACCAGCAAACGTCTCTTACATGCGGTGGAGAAATGCTGAACTTGGGTAAAACAACAAAAATGTTGCTCTTTATTTTTCCCCTTTTACTTTCTCTTGTTTTAACTTAAAGGTAACATTCCTCGAGAAAACAAATCTGAGTTTGTGTTGTTTTTTTTTTTTTTACTAAGCTTTTGCTGCTTGTATCCTAATTTTAGCTCATTTATGTTACACTAAACTGTAATACATTGTAAAAATCAACCTTGGTGTCTGGTTCCTGTGTGCTGACATGTAGAGATGAGGCAGATTTTGTGGGTCCCACTGATGAGGACCAAGGCACAGACAATGAGATCTGCACAATAGCCTCAGCAAAAGTTGAGTCTGTGGGCACCCAGTCTGCAAACAGCTCCGAAGCCAACAAATCTGGAGGTTTGTAAAGCACTGCTTCTTAATTGTATTGGCAGCTAACCTTTGAAAAGTGAAAAATGCAAACAGTTTGTATTTACGGGCCTAGCAGTGTCAGCATCAGCTGACAGAATTTAAATCATAACTATTAAGCATATCTGTGAAAGCTAAGTATTTCCTTTGTCGAAAACAATTCTAAAATAGCTTAAAGAAGAAATACTTCAGTAAAGAAAGAATATTTTACAGAGTTGCGTTGTTTCTATGACCACCACTAATAATCATAAACAGCAGTTTAATTACTGACTGTTCTTACATTGTGAAATCATTTAATATGTAATGTTTCAACATATTAATGGCTATAATCCATTCTTTGTTTGATTCTTGAGACACATATTTACAGATGCCACTGATCCTGCAGTGACTCACTTGCACCTTTTACAGAAACCTACACAGTAGACGATGCACTGGAGGCCATTGGATTTGGAATATTCCATTGGAAAATCTCAGTCCTCACTGGACTGTCATGGGTAAGGATCCTTAAAGGTTCAAGATATACTTTTCTCTGATGTGCACACCTTTCACATCTCTCTGGCTCAGATAGGAGATGCCATGGAGATGATGATCCTCAGCATCCTGGGCCCCCAGCTGCACTGCGAGTGGAGACTTCCCAGCTATGAAGTGGCACTCATAACATCAGTAAAGATCTTTTGGGTGCTTTGCAAGAACTGCCGAGGTGTCATCTGTGCTAAAATCTGCATTCAAGTTTTTTTCTTTTTATCTCAGGTGGTCTTCATTGGTATGGGGTTAAGTTCGCCTGTATGGGGAAACGTGTCGGACAAATACGGCAGAAGAGTAGTGAGTATCATATCTGGCTTTTTCCTGGATGGGTTCATTATTCCTGTGCATTGCCTCATACACTTTCTGTATATGTTTCTGTGTTGAAAGGGTCTGACTATTTGTATGTGTTGGACCCTGTTCTACGGCCTGTTGAGTGCCTTCGCTCCAGTCTACGGCTGGCTCTTGTTCCTGCGGGGCCTCGTAGGCTTTGGCATTGGTGGAGCTCCTCAGTCGTAAGTTTTCTCCATCCTTCATACACAATTAGGTATGTGACTGACTCCTTAATGACTATAAAAACAGGATCACTCTCTTCATAGAGTGACACTGTACTCAGAATTCCTCCCAGTAAAGTCGAGAGGCACCTGCATCATGCTGATTGCGGTACTGTGGTGATTTTCTCATTAATGAGACACTTTTACTGTATTATAGATTTTAATTTCTGATCCTATTCAGACTGCAACACAAAAATCCCCGCTGACTGATGTGTTTGTGTGCCTCAGGCTTTCTGGGCAATCGGTGCTGTGTTTGAGGTCCTCCTGGCCTTGTGGATAATGCCCACTTTGGGCTGGAGGTGGCTGCTCGGACTTTCCACCTTACCAGTAGCAATATTCGTTTGTTTTTGCTTTGTGAGTATGTTGTTGGCTATCAGAGACCTCAAAAGTAAAACCTGCCACAGACAAACACTCAGCTCAATTTTCTGTGTTAAACAGTGGCTGCCTGAAAGTCCTCGATTTGATGTGCTGACAGGAAGACGAGAAAAGGCCATGGCAACGTTGACACGCATTGCTAAAGAGAATGGCAAGGCTATGCCTCAGGGAGCATTGATCGATTATAAACAGGTGAGGCTGAAGATAAGGTTTTCTTTTTCAAATGTGACACAACGATCAGCATTTCATACTTACATATGCACCTTCTGTTTGCATTTTAATTTCACAGACTGAACGTGGACAGATCAAAGACCTCTTCTCTCCTCAGTACCGCAGGACTACCCTTCTTCTGTGGTTTATATGGTTAGCCTGAGTAACACATGTTGTACTTTGTCCTCAACTTTGTTTAATCAGGCGTTTTGATCAAATGTAATTATTTAATCAGGGATTGCCAGCTGCACAATGACAATGTGGAACAGGTGTTTTGTGATATTTCCTTGTTTTAGGGATGCAGTGACTTATATGCATGAGCAAGGTAAAACAATACTAACATGTCCGTTTCTAGTTTCCAATGTAATGTCCATGAACTAAAGACAGGTGAACACACAAAGGACCTTGAAATTTGGAACAAAATGAAGGCCAAAACTGATGCACCTATTTATTTATTGTCAACCACCCTCGCATGTCAGTTTCCAAATCAACCGTTCTGTTATTTGATCGAAAGGTTTGCAAATGCCTTCTCTTATTACGGGATTGTGCTGTTGACCACTGAGCTGTTCCAAGCAGGAGATTCATGCGGAGGTGTGTAACGACTTCCTTTACAGTGACCAGCTGCTCCTTGAATTTAAGCAAATAATGACATAAAATTGCTCTGCCTCCCAATAGTGACTCAAGGAGGCAAGATTGAACCACGCTGCAGCCTTGAATGCAAATACTTGACATCAACTGACTACAAAGACCTTTTATGGACAACTTTGGCTGAATTTCCAGGTGACATGCGCCCTATCAGCTTTTCCTCAAGGTGTGGTGTGCTGATGAAACAGTATCTCAATATGAAGGAACCATAATTACCATTCAAACTATGCAAAATGACATTAAACTTGACAATTAAGAGAAGAAAACAGTGATAAAATAGAAATAGAAACCCCCACTTAGGTCTGCAGTGCTCAGCTAAAGGTGAATGTGTGATTAAAAAATGTTTAAAAGGATGTCCTCAGTTGTTAAAACATAATTTTCTTTTTGTTTATTTTAGGTCTTTTAGTCATCCTTCTGGCAATTGATTATATTGGCAGGAAGAAAAGCATGGCACTGTGTTTCTTCATGTTTTCTTTGTGCATTCTGCCATTGTTTGCTTGCATTGGGAGGTGCGTACATTCTCTTTTGAGTGAAACAACGACCACACATTAAAACCTACAGTGCCTCTGACGCTCTGTGTCTCTGTTTTTGTTCACGCAGGATAGCTCTTACAATCTTTATCTTCATTTCAAGAGCTTTCATCTCTGGAGGATATCAAGTTGTTTTCGTTTATACACCTGAAGTATGTATCCTTTTTACATGAAGTATATTTGTAGACGAACTGATTATGACAAATCAGACCTTCTGGGGTTTTTTTTTTTTGGTTTTTTTTTAGGTGTTCCCTACAGAAATCAGAGCTTTAGCAATGGGGACCTCCAGTGCAGTGGCCAGGGTTGGTGCGCTGATCACACCCTTCGTGGCACAGGTATGCAGAAGTATTAGATTTTCTTGTTTTTGGGCGAGTCCAGATTTGACATGTTGGGCACATTCTTCAGATTCATTAAAGCCCTCAGCCGGACACATTGTTTACAACACAACACTATGGTTCAGTGAAGCAACAAAATTATTCAGACGCAAGCTTATACCTTAAAATGTGCACTGCCAATTCTTTTTTTTAAAATCTGATCTTGAGTTTCAGGAGTTCTTGTCACTCACCAAGATGTTGAGAGGGATATTTGGGACAGTCAGCACTTTTACATGCATAGTTGAGTGGAACTACGATTACAGCCTGGCATACATTTAACTGGGCCGCTAAGATATTGACTGAAGTATGTCCGACAATGCAAAGCAGTGCACTGTGTGGGAAAATGTTGAAGACTTTTTATGACTTTTAACTTTGTCATTGGGAATCAGTCAATGTTTCTAAATCCTAATGACGAAAGGCTTTCATATAGTAAAAGAAAAACACATAAAATGTTCATTGTTAGCAACTATTGATAAATTATTTGACTGATTTATCATGACATCATCATGTTCTTCAAACAAAATAAGGATGCTAAATGTATGAAATGAATGATGGTGTCAGAAGACTTGTTTCAAAGAGAGGAGTCAGAATTTGTTTCAGGAGCAAAGTTTTGACTACTTTGGTTGCTTCTCTTACTTGCTCTCCCTATATGACCTACAACCTGTAACTGAAAATGTTGATTTTGGCTTTGATGTCCCGTGTTTTCATAGTGTTTTTAGTTTGTCACACACATATCGAACAGGAAAAAAGGATTAAAAGAAAAAATAATCTCTTTTTATTTTTATCATTCTATTAACTTTTCAGCAATGATTCCTGTTATTTAAAAAAGACAGCGTGAGCTCTCAGTATTGGTTTTGTAATGCTATTTATCTTTATTCTTTTGTTCTGTACATTTTTGACATTTTCTGAAAATATTCTAAAGACACAAAATTGGTCAATTTACATTATTTCTGGCGGTATTCTTAATTTGTACCTGAAATCCTTTTCAATGGGCAGTTTTGGAGACACTGACTACTCGGATTTTGTGTTTTGGTTCCAGGTATTGCTCAGAACATCTGTGTATTTGACCCTGTCGGTGTACTGCTGCTGTTGTCTGCTGGCTGGCGTTGCGTCTTTGATCCTGCCTGTTGAGACGTTAGGCAGGAGTCTGCAGGAGTCCAGTTTTGAACAGGAGGCGGAGGGACAGACGACTACAGTCACAACCAGCCAGACATATGGTTCAACACACTCTGCGGAGAAGCCATAGGTTAACTAGCACAAAGAGACTTTTTTTCACTTCAGAGACTCCTGCAGATGCCACATTTATTTATGTAATGATGGGTTTAATCATCTGAAAGATGATTGGTAAAGAGCAGCAAAGGACAATCTCATTACAGGCTGGAAGTGATAATTGAGGGCTTACTGCCCATGTCTAATGAGAGCGGAAGCATATTTGTTCTTGGACTGTTTTTGTTTATTCTTCCATTTAGGTCACGAGAGGCAATAGGGGGACATTTTGAGAAAAAAATATTCAGTACTGGGCAGACTCTGCTTTAAACAATTTAAGCCTGGACCTCAAGAGACTGAGAGATCGTTACATTTTTTTTTTAATCCAGTTCAAAATTAGCTATTGGTAAAGTTTATAAGGAATCGCAGAAATTATCAAAATGAGCTCTGATTGTCAAATACTCTTTCATAACTAAAAGAGCAGGAGAAGTAGAGGATTTCACAAGGTTTCACAGACTCATACATTTTCATATGGTTGTTTCGATCCATGACATGAAATTTAAATGTATTTTTGTTGTATTATCAGCCCTATATTTCTAACATGTCAGTTGCAGCTTCTCAGATGTGACACTCTTTCCTTCTGTCGAAGTTCACAGACAGAAAGTCCTGTGGTCATTTGGTTTAATAAAAGAGAACATGAGGAATTTCACAGGAAACATTTTTGCCATCAACTAACATCTCTAAAGTGAAAACCATCAATATTTGCTGAGAGAATAACTCACAAAAGGAACAAAGAATAAATATGATGACAGTTGCAACCCCATTCAGTTGACTGAAAACAATTTATTCAGTATTCTAAACTCCAAATAGTCCACTGAGCCCACGAATAGGTGTAAATTTGGACTATTTCTGTTTAGTTTTTTTTTTACTTTCAGCTTGACAAAAGAAGACAGCTGTCAATAAATAATAATGGCACATCACTTGGAAAAAAGTGCAGTTATCGATTATCAAAATCAATATACCATATATATATATATATATATATATATATATATATATATATTCATATAACAAAAATACTGTTATAGAATTATGTCAGTCTCGTTGGGTGTCATCAAAGGAGCAGAATTCAATCCCAACAACATTTTATGGGAGTCCCTAGTCTGTTCTGTCACCTTGACAACATTGGCCCAATGACAGCGCAAACGCGAACTGGGACAGCCAATCACAGGCGTCCGGCAAGGCTGCGTGTCATTTCTGCCCCGCTTGCAACCTGCACTGTATTTTGTTTGTCTGTCAGCGCACCAGTAGCGAACTACAGGGGGACTGTTGGCTGTAAACAAACGTTGGAATTATTTAATCAATTTCTGCTCATGAGGACGCCGGTGACCGCAGAGGACCCACGTCGCAGGACTGCAAGAGAGCGCCGCCGGGGCTGTGGCGTCAGGTGCTGCTGGAGGAGAGTCTGACTAGGCATTTTCTACCCGGTGACAGAGACAATCACAGCGGTGCATCTTCTCGGATAGGCGTCCCGCCTCCCCTCCCTTCTCCTCTCCTGCCCTACACGGCTGCAGCCCACCGACCATGGCCCTGGTGACTCTGCAGCGCTCCCCCACCCCAAGTGCAGCATCCTCGGCCAACAGCAGCGCGGGGGAGGTGAGTGAAAAAGCCGGGGCTGGGTCTTTGTGTACGCGGTGCGAGGGAACGCTGAAAACGCGACTGCAGGGTCCAATACAGGCTGGGTGGTGTTTGATATCCTGCAAGAAGGGTGAGCTTCACTCTCGTATATCCGTGAGGGTGTTTTGAACTTGGAAGGCTGCTGCTGCATTGTTACAGCAGAGTTTGCAGCTCGGTGTTTGTGGCGGCTGTGCAGCGGATTTGTAAACAAAATCCTGCAGAGGGGGAGGGGGGGCTGTTGGGTTTAGCTGTCAAGACAAAGTACTCATTTTGCTGCTCTGCGCTCAGGTTGCTCTCCCTCCTTTTTTTTTCCCAGGGATTTAATTTTGCAGTTATGCCATTGCCGGGGACTATTAGGAACTACCACAATTACGTCCTCTGTGATCCAGTAGATTTCCTTCAAGTGTTTGTGAACTGAAAGAAGTCTCAGCAAAACAGAGAAGCCCAAATGCATGATTAGATGTTTGGTTTGTCACGTGTGTCTTTTGAAAGCCCGCATGGCCTCGCATTGCCAGAATCTGAAACCCCCAGTCAGTTACTCGCTGTATCTCGCTGTTAGACTTGGCATTAGGTGTCATCAGGTTGATCCCCAGAGAAATTATTACTAAAATTGACCTTGTTGTGTTTTAAGCTTCACATTCCAGTGAAATCGTAGCATCGGTGGTAGTGCTCCAGTTTCTCATTTTTGGAAAGTAGATCATTGGGCTGATTTAGTAGGCTGACTAGACTGAGGTGCAGAATAAGCTGGTGACTCTCTTCCTTTTGGAGTGGGTTCTTCATATCACTCATAGCAGCTGTTCTACAAGCAGAGGAAAAAAGAAAAGAGAAGAAAAAAACACTGGGTATGTTTGATGTTTGAATTTGTGCTGTTTGAAGGTGCCCCAAAGATTCAGCTGACAGCTATTTGGGACGTTTGCAGGTGATATCCCAACACTGACCAGCAGATGGCGCTGACATGCTTAACTCCTGCTGCACAGGCAAAAGTCTGGTGTTGTTGAACTGCAGCAAAATGTTTGACAATAGTTGTTTTCTTGTACTGCAGAAAACTAAAATCCTCTCTGACCGCTCATGAACACTGTGGCTCAGTTATTCCTCAACTTATCGGCTTCTACTGTCGCAAAAATTGACACCCCCCCCTGCTTTGTTTTTCTCTCTTTCAGGATTTTGGAAGTGATGATGACAGGAAAAATAATCAGAGGTAAGACTTCCGGCTTAAGTAAGTTCCTGTAAACAGGGAACTGACAATGTACAAAGTTCCCTGTGCAGACCTGGTGTTATCGTGTGTCCTGGGTGAACTTGATCACTCAATTTGTCAGCTCTGTGTCTGTTCACATTCTCATTAAGTGACCTCTTCAGAATTCAATTAGCTGCTCTCACAGCTTATGTCACAGAATCAGCTGAGCAACCAACAATGACTGTGTCGTTATTACAGACTTAAACACGTTTCAGATTCACCTGCTTCGCATAATTTGGAGACTGTTTTTTTTTTTTACAAGCACTTCGGTAAGTACTGTAACAGATGTAATTTGGGAGAAGTTAGATTAAAAAGGTGGTTGGTGATGGGTAGAGCTCAGAGTCGGCACACCTCTACAGGCAATAGACAGAAACTGGAGATTTTAAACTTTTTTGAAAAAAGAAAATCTCGAATGAACGGAAAACCAGATAGCTTCTCTACCTGGTCTGCATTATGTAACAACACAACCCCCCTCATTCCGATAGTCTATTTTAAGTTCTGCTATATATTAAACACCTTATTGGTTTACTGCAAAGCAAGTTAAAAAGCCAGACTTTGTATGTGTGTGTGTATGTGTGTGTTAGCTGGTTAGACAAAACCTAAACTCAAACACACAAACTCCGAATTCCCGAAAAAGATGCTCTCATTCACATAATTTTCTTTTGTCAGATGGCTAAACCCTTAAGAGATTGTGACTGAAAATCAGCCCATTGGACCGGTTTTTACACATGAACACTAGTGATTTTTAGGTGAATGTGCAGACAATTTCATCCGGTCTTTTTCCACAGCTACTGTACACAAAAGCACATCGCAGCGGGAGGCTTTCCGCTGGATATTCGTTCTCTTGTCTGAGAGAGCTGTCTAGAGCACGCAGGAGGCAGCACATGATGCAGAAATTAGGCTGTGGAAATCTCTCTTTTCTTTACAATATGCTAAGAATAGCTGACGAGGCTCCTTTAGTTGATATGAGTGCTGTATGCATCCGTACATTTCCACCATCATTGAAAGCAGCATACAGGTCAGCAGAAAGGAAAAACTCTCACTCGCACACACGTGTTCTTACAGGCAAAGCAGCAGCAAATGTTCCTGAATATTTGCTGACACGTTCCTACGTTGCCTCCCACGCTGATGTTGGGGAGATTTTACAGGGTGGAAAATCTCTGCAGAAAGCCTGGAGGGAGTGTTGCAGACTCTTTTCCATGCCACCACTCTGCAGCTTTAGACTATAGGTCGACGAGTGGTCACTTGAAGCACTTTCAGACGGTCGTTCTGCTCATAGATAATCCAGATGTTTACTACCACGGCATCATCTGAAATAGTTTTGATGGACGATGATCTTCCACAAAGAAAGTTAGAAGTGGCAGATCATCTTGACTGTTAGCTCACACAGTCCACAGTGCCAGAACATACTTGAGTCACTAAATCGCTTCCCCTCTCATGCATGTATACTGGGAGAAGTACGATGGTCTCACTAACTGGCTTAACTGTGCGTGTAAACTGCTGAATGATGCGTTAACCAGAGCTGTCCAAAACCACACCAAGGTTAACAAAACTGTATTAACCAAAGAGGCACTGGAAATTAAATCATCATGACGTGAATCTCTAACATTGCAGAGGTTTCTGTACAATCAGATTTATATATACCCTTAAACTGGTCCTGTGAAGACTGGATGGAATATTTACTCCGTAAAAATGAATTGGATGAAAAAGCAGGAAGTGACTAAGTTGGATGGAAGTCTTTGTGTCAGTTATGTCGGTTATGTTTCTTCCAATTTCTCTGTCTACAATTGATACTGTAATTGAAATGAGGATCTAAAAATGACGATATTTAATATCAAACAAAACGCTGAATGTTTTTCCCAGGCTCCCAGAGATCCAGCATTATCAGCCAGTGTAGCTGATCATCTGTTTCATAGGTTTTATCTGTTGTCAAGGCGATAAACCTACTGGAGGAAAAGTTGATGCAAAGTGACAGGTTTTTGAAAAAAATGCTCCTTGCACTCAGTTACATAACATGGCATACGGTCCATAAACTTTAATCCCCGCTCACTTACAAGGCTTTTCTTTAACCGAGTTGACGTCACAAAAATCATGGCAAGTGTCAGCAAAGCCTGGGCATGAACTCTTTGCCTTTGTGCTGGGTTTGTGTGTGTTTGCCACTGTTGAAACAGTCGTGTCATGCTTTGTGATTCATCAGTGTGGAGTCTTGATTTAGGATCCTTCATGTTAAACATGAGCCTGCTGCCAAGTAATGTTCCCGCCGCCTGCACACACTCGCATGAATGATGGCATTGTTGCGAAGCGTTGCTTAGGGAGAGCTGATTGCTGAGTCACGTGCTGTGAAGAGGAGAACGGGAGCTAATTCTGAGCTGACCCGGCAGCACAGACATGGAAGATTCAGAGCTTGAGGATGAAAGAAGGCTGTGGGAGGAAGAGAGGATGGGCATACCAGACCAAGACAAGACAAGAGAAGAAGAGAAGTCAAACCAAAACAGTGTGAGGAACCTGCAGCTGTTGCAGATGGACACATGGCTGTTGGTCACCAGGGGCATTTTGGACAAGGTTGACTTTTTCTGAGGCGATCGTAATCATTAAAACCGTCGGGATGCATCTAGTTGTGAAATCTTCCCATAAAGCCATGTTCACTGTGCTGCCTCACTTTGTGGAGAAAGCTGCTCTGACTCAGACGGAGATCTGTCGCATGTAAGTCCTCAGAGAAGTATGACCTGAAGAAGTATAACATTGTAGAAACTTTTGAGGGAAACATCGATGTGTTATGCGGTCAGACAGTGCATCATTCATTTAATCAGCCATTTATCCCGATATTTAAATTTAAACTTTCAAAGCAGTCAGCTGCACCCTAAAACTTGAATTTGGCTAACTAATGTGTAAGAAATTTCCTTATGTTTGTGCTTTAAAGGTTTTTTGTAACACTAACAAAGAACTATGTTAAAGATGTACTGGGCTATAATAATGATGTTTTCATTACTTTAAAATGAATCTTTTATGTATTTGCCGGGCTCTCTACACGGTACGTTGGCCATAATACTCTCATGAAAGGCGCATAGGAGAACAATACTGTTCAGCAGGTGATGAAGAAGAAGAAGAATGTGGAGGAATTAGTGCTGTAGATACTTTTTCTGTGAGAAGTTTGAAGATACACATTTTAGAAGGGAATGATCACGGCGAGAGAGAGTTAATCAACCTCGTCTAAGAAGCAAAAACATGAAGAGGCGCTGTGAATTTGAGAGCTGAAGGCATGAATTTAGCTGAAGGCAGAAAACGTGAAGAACCAGTGGTGTGGGTTTTCCCAGATGGAAATAAAAGGTCAGAGAATTGATGCCCAAGTTGCTGTTTTTCTCCTTAACATGAAATGTAGCCTATGACTATAGACTATGTTCACATCACTAAGCTGAAGTGACTCAAATCAGAGGTTGTTTTTTTTTCTTAATATTTAGTAATGTTTGTAGACACAAGCATCGGATCATCTATTCTATTCTTTTGCTTTTCTCATCCTCTCTCAATCTTTTCCTGTATAGCTGGACAGATATTTGCTGTCCACTGGGGATAAATGTCATCCACAAACTGTGCATTGTCTCCGTCTATTTTCTCCTGAGGGATCTCACAAATATTTTTGCTTTCTGCTGTTGCACAAAAAGGTGTCTTGTACACTTGTGCCATTTCAGTGCACCGTTCACATGAACGGCAGATGTACGACACTTGAAGCTAAGAGTGTGAAACGTTGGATCTGATCTGTATTGAACCAGAATTGATCGATGTGGCTGTTCACGTTAACTTAGCTTTAGATGCAATTTGTTGCTAGATAAATGGGTTGAGGTTTGATACAGTTGCTGTCTCCAAACGCCCTTCGAAGTTGTTTCTCAAGGGAAGTTTTTGTTTTTCGGTGTTTTTCCAAGCCTTTGAGTTAATTTTGCAACTCATCTAACGATACCACATAGCAGAGGAGCTGAAACAAAAGGCCTTGTGATGGTCCCCCTCAGTCATACGAGACTTTGTGTGTTTTCGTTGAGAGAGGAATGAGACTGTGGTCAAACAAAGCTGCACTCTGTTCTGTTCGAGAAAAAGATCCCAGAGCTCTTCTCTTGCAGCCTTCACATCAAACTTTTAAGTCTGGAGTGATTTCTTCAGTATTCGTTGGATTGGTGTGGCAACACAATGTGATCCATGAAAGGTCGGCACGCCACATCAAGGGAAGTGTGTAATCATTGTGCTGTAGAAAGACGGAGCTGTAAAACATGCTGGGTCAGGAGTCTTCAGTCATAGATGAGCCTCTTGTCCTGCTCAATGAACCAAGGAGGACTTTAAAAAAAAGCCACGTTCAGGCATGTGTTATGTAACTTGAATAGTTTCATCAATCAGCATTCAGACATAGGTTATTTCTAGGTTAATGCTCCTAGGTTAAACAGGCATGCCTACAACAGTGATTGAGAGAGCCGAGGTATGCTTGCAAGTTATAACAGTAAATCAAGTGAGTTGTAATACCAAAGTCATAATGGAATCCCAGTTTCCCTAAAACTGCATATCATATTGGCAGACCAGTCCATATTAGCCTAACAAACGTGAGCCCTTTTAAAAAAAAATTTTTTTTTTTTTTTTTTTACGAAACCTCTGGCATCTTATTTGTGTTTTATTGGACTTATGCAGTTGATGACAACCATAAAAAACACTATACCTTCACGATGCCTGCATCTGCTGCTTCCATTTGCTGTTTCTTTGCTGTCACAGGGTGTTTTTAAAAGCAGATTTTCCTCCGTTCCATGTCAAAAAAAAGATTTCTGTATACTCTCAAAAACACTTTGCCTATGTGGAAACACAACACTTATTAGCAAGCTATTTCCCGACGTACCTTGCTTCACTGAAATGAGTATAGTGCTTGTTGTCTGTGTTATGACTTACAGCTTGAAAAAATAGGAAAAATGACCAAAGATGTCTAAAACTGCTCATGTAGGATTCTAGCATTCAAATTTGGCATATCTCAGGTTGTTATTGTAAAGCTTTTTCTGAGAATTAGTTTTACAAGTGGCTGATGAGCATCTTTACCTTTTACCCCTTCGTTCCTGCTGTTATAAAACTGGGGGTTGGATTCTGATTCCCCTTTAAGACGATAGAGGTGAAACAAATGACTCGGTGAAGATGGAAGCTTAACTGGATTTGGATTTGGATTTTAGGAGGTTGGCGAGAGGCTTATGGGCAAATAGTTGAATTGATAAAACATAACTGATGTTTTCTCTCTGTCTTTTTTAGCCTAAGTGAGAGCTTCTTCATGGTCAAAGGAGCCGCCCTCTTCCTCCAGCAAGGCGGCAGTGCACAAGAACCAAAGACTCCAACTCACCACAAACATGCAGGTAGGAACAAACGCTTTGTTTCCTCATCCTTCTGCTCTCATTCGCCACACAGATAAGGTCCAAACAAAAGACAGATTGTGTTTGCTGCAGCTGTTTTCTCTGTGGGTTTGTCTGGGCTTATTAGGAACTGTGTTAGGAGCCATTACCTTGTTTGTTCTGGCCTGAAGTGACCTGCAGCTGAACAGTAGAAATGCAGACGTTCTGTGTTATCTCGAGCAGTTTCCTCAAAGACTGCAAAATAAATTATGTAAACATTCTGTGTGCATGTTCAGAAAGTGTGTTGTTTGGACTGTGGTTGCTCTTGATACATTAACACAGTACATACTGTGCGTACAGCAGTAAAGGAGACAGAGGAATGTGCAGATTTGTATTTTTGTCAACCTCCCTTTCACAATACTGAGGTCATCAGTCTGGTCTCAGTCAAAAATATTTGTGCTCTTTTTTTTAATCTGCTGAATCCACGAAGATGTTTGCCAATCACACTTTTTATGTCACTAAATTTTAATGTCTATTGAGTCTGAAATCATTTGAGGTTAAAGGCAGAGAAGAAGTCAGATTGTAGATAACTCTGGCATCAGTCAGCTAAATGTGGGGGTCAAAGAGTTTTTAACTGCTCCACATTGACAGAGGTGCATGCAATGTGTGGAGTCTTCCAAAAGAAAAGAGAATCGGCAATGAATATACAGTAGAAGGTAAATCCTCAGGTTGTCGTTGACATTTAGTTTTGGGCTCCTTTACGTGAATAAAAAGTCAAGAAATTCTGTCTTTTTGTGTCCAGCAAAGCCTCTGATATTTGTTAAAACTCTGAGCTTGATATTGGCACTTTTAGTTGCTGTATTTTATGCAATTCTCGTCCAAGCAGAGGTCGGTGTGGCAGGAAATCCCCTCTCTGAAACAAGATATGTGTGTAAAAGAGCCAAATGTTCAGACTGGGGTCATAACCGAAAGTCAGATAGATTGATTTAAAAAATAAAAGGGTGGGAAAAGAAACCGTTTACTGGCCTGTATAACCTATATGTCAGAAAAAAAGACCTATATGAACTATAGTAGACCATGCATCTCACTGTGCAGTCATTCTGTCTGTAATCATCATCTAATCAGTGTTGATGATTCACTTCCAGGTGATTTACCCCAACACCTGCAGGTCATGTTTAAAATCCTCCGGTCTGAAGATCGCATCAAGTTGGTCAGTATAAAGATGGTGTGATCTTTGACTGTGTTGCCTTGTTGTTACTGTACACATTCACATCTTTATTTCATTCATCAGGAAATCATCGATTGCCATAAGATAATTGAGCTTAATTGTTCTCTTTGTGGCATAGTCATAGTCATTGACCAAGCACACTTTAACAGATTCATTCATTCATTTATTTTTATTTTTTCAATGAAAAGTTACAGATAGCAGTTATGGCAATAATACCACCTTTGGCCTCTGTCTTTTTTTGCTAGAAATCTAACAAATTATTAGTAATTGGGATGTGCTTTGGCCTTTTGGTTAAATCCAGAACGTGCCGATGATGGTGATGTGACTGTTTTAGTTGTATTTTGGCAAATAAGTCCACGCCTTCAATGTGAACAGATGCCCACTGAAATGCAGTTGTCATATAGTACAGATCAAGTGTCTCAAGATGTCCACTCCGTTTACTAGCAAACAGCGCTTTGATTTGTTCGAGTAGATATCCGTCTTAATAGGAAATAGCTTTTTTTTTTCTTATTCATTCTGTGATTTCGTCAGTGTTTTTAATTGTTTACCTTTACTGTTCTAACTCACAGGAGGTGAGTTATTTCAAGACTGTTCTCACATATATCTACTGACCTTCCCCTTACACCAGATCTGTGTTTACACCAACATGGGTTTTTACCATGACATCAGAAGCTGGTTCAACATGCCGATTTAGACAAGTGTTACAGACACAGGGGTGGATGCATCTTGTGTCAGATCGGGCTACGTTTGACATGAAAAAGTAAATTTTTCAATGAGAGCCACCTTTTTAGACTCGTTAGTTTGGAAAACAGAGTAAAGTAATGTCTGGAAGCAAGTCCGGATGAGATCCTTAAAGTAACTGCATTACTGTGACCCGGTTTACTTTGACTTACTTTTTTTGTGTTGTCATGCAGCGACAAACAGTCTAACTTCAGGGAGCTATGAAAATGATGTATTTCTTTATTTATTCATTGCAGACAATGTTTTTATTCCATAGGCTGTGCGGTTAGAGAGCGGATGGTCGGATCGAGTGCGTTACATGGTTGTCATCTACACCAACGGCCATCAAGACACAGAGGAAAATATTGTTCTAGGCATGGACTTTACCGAGAAGGACAGGTATAATCTCTCTGCAGCAAGACATTCTGTATATTTTCAATCAGATCATTTTATTTGTTAAAATCATGTTCTTTCAATCTCCAGTAAAAATTGCTCTATTGGGATGGTGCTGCCCCTGTGGAGTGATACCAACATACATTTAGATGGAGATGGGTAAGTTTCAGTGGGTCCTTACAGGAAGTATGTAGTATTAAAACTGAACTTATTTGAGGAAAGATGCAAAGCTTGTTGGTGTGTCTGCCCCCCTGTGGCAGAGCAGTGAATTACACTCTTTATTTTCTCTCTGTGAGAGCAGTTGTTGCTGACCTGTTAACATTGTCTCTGTGTGTTTGAGGAATGTTCCACTGTTTGGTGCCCTGAATAGTCTCGTGAACAAGCCTCGTTCAGCCTGTGTTTACATCTCCTCATCAAATGCAGACTCGAACTGATCCCTCTTCTCTTCCTCCTCTTCTTCCTCACCAGAGGCTTCAGTGTGAACACAGCAGGGCGGTCACATGTCTTCAAGCCTGTGTCTGTGCAGGCCATGTGGTAAGACACTCTTCGAACTTACAAGCAGGCTTAGTGTTTGTGTTAAGTTAAGCTCTCATAATGACAGTGCGGCATTTAATCAACACTGAATAAATGTTGTCTTTGTTTTCTGCGATAGACAAATCAAAACGACCACTTCTTTATGCCTATACAGTGGTTCAGGCTGCAGATGTTAGAATCTTTTGAACTCGGCAAGTGTTTGTATTTTTTTTTTGTAAACGAGCATGAATAAGTCTTATGCCTCATGATGCAGTGTGAAGGAACTTCACAGAGAGGTGAGATTAGCCTCATTAGCTGAAGAAGCTTCTCAAAAAAGAAGATTATCTCCTGTCCAACATAGATTTTTCTTTCTTAACAAATCTACACAAATAACCTACGAGTATTTCTTGTGTAGCCCCTTTAAAAGGAGACATATAGTTCCATTAAAAGTCATATTATTGCTTGAAATGTTGTAATCTTCTTGGATTAGTTGACTAAGAAAGATTATCTTTAATCCAATGTCTTTTATTTTTTTTACTCATATTCATGTATATTGTTAGCATAGTCATTGGTCACATTTTATCGACTCCCAAACTTCCAGCAGATTAGCTTAAGTGGGAGACTTTCACGGCACACAGATGGATCTGTATTAGGATGCGTCACAGTAAAAATGAACTGACCGTTAAACATTTCAGGAGCGTTCAGTTGAACATCTTCTTACGATTCATTTTGGTGAAAACATAAACCCAATAGAAATGAATGTGTTATTGTAATTCACCTCAGCCATCACCTTGATTAACCTTCTTGACTAAATGGAGTACTTTAGCATTCACATGCCACCTGCTGGTCAGTTGTTAGACTTACCGCAGAGTTTTCTTTTCTTCTTCCTTACCCACTTTGCTTCTTCTCGTTACATCAAATTCTTGACCACCCAAACTGTGTATTTCCGCAGGTCCGCCCTGCAGATCCTTCATAAGGCATGCGAGGTATCACGTCGGTTCAACTACTTCCCCGGGGGGATTGCTCTCACATGGATGGCCTTCTATGAGAGCTGCATCACCTCTGAGCAAAGCTTCATCAATGAGTGGAATGCTATGACTGATCTGGAGACCACCCGGTCTGATTCTCCCAACATGTTCGTCGACCGGTAAGAGCCCACAAACCCCCAACAGAAGTGTGACATGTTAGCATTGTTTTCTCGGGTCAGTATTACCGTACTAACTGTGTATGTGATTTTCTGGTGTTGGAAGATGATATGAACAAAGGCTTTCCATCTGATTTCAAATCTCATGGTCTCATATGACCAAACTGACCAGCTGAGCTTAGATGTGACATGCCTGGCTTGTCCATGTCATCAGTCAGGGCAAGAGATTCGGACAGCAGCTGTTGTCTCTGCCCTTTGTCGTCATTTATGGAAACTCATTTCACTGTTATGTTAATTTACATTCAGAAAATAGCACTGATGCACTGACTCACTTTTTGCAGGCCGACGGAGCGGGAGAGAACCGAGTGTCTCATTAAAGCCAAACTTCGCAACATCATGATGTTTCAGGACCTGGAGAACATCACCTCAAAGGAGGTATGTGACACATCAACAACAGTGTGTGCAACCGACACAACACAATTTTCATTAGAAAGAAAGAAAGTGAAATAAGACACACTCGTGTAATGTAGAAGTCAGCTGTGTCCATTATGCATTGATGAAAAGATAATAAGAGAACATTCTAGCACATTTTTAACTCACTGTGAGAAATGTGTTAATTGTTCTTCCTCAGATCCGTAATGAGCTGGAGAAGCACATGAGCTGTAACCTCAAAGAATACAAGGAGTTCATAGACAACGAGATGCTTTTGATCCTGGGTCAGATGGATAAGGCCACACTTATCTTTGACCACGTTTATTTGGTGAGTTGCTTTCTCATGTTCTGTTTTTACTGCTTTTGTGTGAACGAGAACAACTCCAAATCAGAAAAGGTTGTGATGAAAACGAAATGTCTCGTGAACTTTAAGTTTAATTTGGTCATATACTTCAGTTTTTTGCATTTCAGGCTTAAAAAAAAGCTTTTACCACTTTGTAATGTTGCCACTCCTCCTCACTGCACATAGAGTCAGGTCTGGCATTGAATACACCAAGCTATGAAGTCTTTTAAGTTTTGTTTTGTCCCGTTCTTTCTGTGGCCAGACCAGTCCAGTACCTGTACCCCCTTCTTCCTCAGCCATGCCCTTGTAATGTGTGCAGAATGTGGTTTTTGCATGGTTTTGTTGAAAAATGTGCCCGCAAAAGGTTTCATTGTGAAGGAATCATATGCTACTCTAAAATTTCAGTGAACTTTTTTGCATTAATGCTGCTGTTGCTGGCATCTGAGTGAGCTTTGCTAAGAGCACGGATACAATCAATGTATCAATTAATGTATTATATATACTTTATATTTAAATGTCATTATTCATATTTGAAATAACATATTTTTATCTCATTACTTGACCCAAAATCGTCTGTTTCATCTATTTTGTTGTAGCAGACCTGACATGCAAAATTGGATGTGTGTTAACAAATAAAATGAGGTGGACGAGACAAAACATGAAATATGTTGGGTTTGGCATTTTTCCTTACCATCCCAACTTTTTCTTATTTGTTTTGGTATCTCTATGGAAACTATGTGCTGCATTCAAGGTGCTCAATCGTTCGGTTCCTTTGAAATTCTAGATTGGTGGTTGTAGTAGACGTAGGTTTGATGGACTACTGAACTAGGTGAACTGGGTGTGTCCCACCTCTCACCCACTTGCCCAGTTCCACTTAGGATAGACTCCACCTCCCCGTGACCCTGAACAAAAGGAAGTTGCGGTAAAAATACATATAGAAAGATATTCTGAATAAGTTTCTGCCTTGATTCTGCTTCAGGGCTCTGAGTGGAACGCTTCCAACCTTGAGGAACTTCGTGACTGCGGGTGAGCTCATATCTCAACTTTAGCATTCAATTTTTAATGAGTAAATCCTAAATAATTGCTTCACAGTATTGAATAAGTTTGGCGTGAGTGCATTATTTTGGTTACTTGTGTTTGGATTGATACACCTTTGTGCACTTTTGTGTCTCACCTCAGATTGAATTGATCTCAACTGATATAATTTGTGTTTCACATGCAATTATACTGAAGAACATTTTCATGGTACTCCAATAACACATGAAATGAATCCAAGCTTAATCGTTGGATTGGTTACATGTAAACGCTAAAGTCATTCTGTATCGATAGTGCCCAGTGCATTCAATAATATGTTTCAGTTTTACTGTTTAGTCTTCAGTAGTTAAAGCATAAGAGACCTGCTCAAAAAAGGTAGATGAATGTCTCTGCAAGGCTTTCAGGTGATTCAGCAGTAATTAAGATGAATTCCACATGTCTAATGTGACAGTAATACTAAGCAGTGAAGCAAAGACTAGTGCTTTATTTGTTTTGGTTGCAGAGTCGGTTACATTCTGAACGTCACCAGAGAGATTGACAACTTCTTCCCAGGGATGTTTTCCTATCACAACGTCCGTGTGTACGATGAGGATGCAACTGACCTGCTCGCCCACTGGAATGACACCTACAACTTTATTGTCAAAGCCAGGTGAGACTGCTCATGCAAACAAGCCTTTTGAGGTATATTGGACAGAATCCCCTTATACTGTAATATCTGCATATTTTAGATGCTACTACACTGCACTATTCTCAGCTACTTTTATCTCCTTTTTTTTTCTTTTTTTTGTCTTCCAATAGGAAGAATAACTCCAAGTGCCTGGTGCACTGTAAGATGGGGGTCAGCCGATCTGCTTCTACAGTTATTGCTTATGCAATGAAGGAGTACGGCTGGTCCCTGGAAAAAGCTTACAACTTTGTCAAGCAGAAACGGAGTATAGCTCAGCCAAACACTGGTTTTATGAGACAGCTAGCAGAATACGAAGGAATCCTGGATGCCAGGTAAGCAGATTCATTGTAACGCTCAAGGTATTATTGAGGTGTTTTTATCATTTTGGTGTGGTTTGACCAAAATCTTGAAATATCAAAGCTTTTTTTTGTTTTTTTTTAACAAAGCTAGTGTTAACTAATGAGTCACTGTGCTTTGTGAAATTATCTGGGTATTTGTCAGTTTGCACATCAAGGTATATTTTGTATTCACAGTAAACAGCGTCACAACAAGCTGTGGAGGCCGGGCACTGATGAGGAGGGTTCGGACGAAGCATCGGGCCACTGCACAGGCGGAGAAGAGACACCAGTGCTCAGAGAGGAGGAAGCCTGGGGAGGCTGCGGGGCGTCTCCCTGCAGGGGTATGGGTCTGGAGATGGAACCCCTCGACTCCCTAAACTACAACTATTACTTCAGACGTTTATCAGACTCTGCTCTTGATAGTGAGCCCTCCACCCCGGTGCGGGGACCCCCTCTGCTAGGAATGGAGAGAGTTTTCATTGAGATTGAAGATGTGGAAAGAGATGCCCTACTGGAGGATGAGGGTTTCCCCATGGCCCACTTAACGCTGCCCGGTGAAGGCACCGCAGCCCAGACCTGTGGGCGTCTCGATCCCCTAGAGGACATGAGACTGAGGTTGGAGTTCAGTACTTTGGAGGAAGAGGATGAAGAGGAAGCCAAGAAAGAGGAAGCTGAGATGGCAGCCTTGGCTCAAACACCTGGAAATTCAGATGGGAGGAAGGCAGGGGAGGAGGCTGAGAGGAGTGAGGAGAGCCGGTTGGGCTTAGCCAACCTGAACACCAACAACAGCAACCGCCTAGCTGCCAAGCGCAGCTGTCCTGCAGCTTTTGACGTGAGTTAAGACAATATCACTTGATAAAATGGTAAATTCACATGTTCTAAAACTATGATGCAATGTTTTTGATCCAGTTTTAAAGATTCTGTATGCCGCTGACTGTGCACTGTATCTCTTCCAATTTTGATCTGTTTAGGACAGTACTAGTACAGGAAACCCTTTAAAAGTGAAGCCCTCCTATCAGTCCTGTAAAGACTGCATGCGTCTGCCACAGGGACGGCGCTATGACCGTCCAGCAGGAGGCCGTTCCCACCGCTTTAACCCCTCCCGCCACTGCACTGTTCCCACTATATGCATTGATCCACCAGGAACACACTTTGCCTCCACCCCAGTTCTTCAGTCTCTGCCTACCCCTGCAGTCGTCCCGCCTAACTTGGTCCAGCCCTGCGCTCATCTCTACCACTGCACCACCTGCACCCTTGGTGACACTTCTGCACCTGAAACCGGTTACCAGAAACTTTTCTCTCCCATGAACTGCGAGGACACGCCTCCTGACAGCAGCTCAGTTGAGACGGAGGACATGGACGAACCGCAGGGTGGAGAAGACTTATTAAGACGGAATACTGAGGCCATCGATGTTACTGATGCTAAGGGTTTAGAATTACAAGGTGGTGGTAGAATTGAGCTCCCGCAGCAGGCTCCGGTACAGCTACAAATGCCAGGACTGGGAATACAGTTTGGTCTTGAACTGATGCAACAGAGGGCAGAGCAGCTCGAGAAGCTCCCAGGCATGGCCATGGACGGCCAGTTCCCTGTGGGGTCCCTACCTTGATACAGCAACTCACGCATTAATTGATACTGCCTCAACTGCTTTGACAGCTGTGAAATATTAGATGACCACTTCTGCAGTGCCATACCAGAATGAAGTTGTGTTCTGACCTCTACAGTAACGTCCGGGCCCATAACTCCATTTTCTAAGGCTGCAGCTGCTCTCTGACCATTTCCAGAGTTCCTGTCACATACATCTGGCATTAAGATCCAGATGAAGCTGGTTGTTTTTTATTATGTGCTGAAAGTTTGGATGCTTCTGATCAAGCTGCGAAGGAAGACTTTCTCATGTTGTTCACGTGCCTCTCCAATGTAATCGAGGCACACCTTCCCACATCCCAGTGGAGCCGCTGCAATCTTACCTTCGACAGGCAGGTTTGGCGAGAAGGTGGGGGTTTGTTAGATCTAGCTGTTGTTCCTGTCTGAGTGCTGCAGTTCGCACGTTAATGTTGATGAAAAGAAAAATACCTGAGGTGACATTCTTCTGTCAGTTTGCTGTATTTTTTCAGTCCAACTTCGCATTCATGAAGGAGCTCAATAAATTAGCTTAGTTCTGTTGCATCCATCATCTCCTCTTTTACCACTTACTTAACTTCTACTTTGACTTTTCTTGCAGCAGCTACTTTTGCATCTCTACAGGACATATGATGTGAAAGCATAGCGTTTTTTAAAAAAAGGACATTACCATACTTGAGCCCAATTTTTTTATGCCTCTTTGTAAAGAGCTGTACCTCGGAACCGCAAGCATCTCGGACTGTTTTGGTCAAAGACTGTTTTGTTCTCTGTGCTCTTTGTGGCTGGTTCACCCTGACCTCCATTAAAGTTAATATAATCATGTACTTAAAGAGCTCGGTTTAGCCCATGCATGAGTGTGCAGTATTACAAAACACACGTTCAACATGTCTGACAGATTTTTGCCATATTAAAAGCTATTGATTACACTGTAAGTAAAAAAAACAACTTGCATTGATTCATCAAAATGAAGGTAAAATGACTGAACTAAACTTAACCATTCACTTCCTGGGGAACAAAAAGAGTATTGGAGCACATCACCATATTCACACTTCAAGAAATTAGCTTGAATTTAACTTGTGTTAATAACTTCCAAAGCAAAGCCATATCATGCTTTTTGAACCCTAATTTTTGTAGTTCTTTATCTAAAAGGCCTCTTTGATAAACATAGCTCAGCCGTTTTAACTTTTCCTTTTGCTCATTTAAAAAAAATCTAAGGTTACCCTTCTCTAACCCTGAAATTATTTTCAAACGCACACCGATCATTTATACAGAGCACTTTTCTGGTATCCATCCACTCTGTGCACGGATCTGTTTCATACGCATATATATCTGAGGAACATTTAATCTAAATGAATTAGAGCACACTCGAGCAGAAAAGGAGACTTCCACTATAAAACATCTACAATATGCTTCAGCGATTTAGCCGTGTTATTTGCTTGCAATGTCCAGTGGGGTCAACCCCTGCGTATGATGCAGTTCGTTTGATTTAACAATCGCCAGACAGCTATTCGTCAACAGCATGCCATTCCATGAAATATGCCGATCTGTTTTGTGAAATGAACGAAAAGTCCTGTAACTGGCATGTACCACTTGGAACGTATTCCTAAATTTACAGTACTTGATTTAATTTATGCTAAATTCAGTTAAAGCAACGCATCTTATCGAGACAGATGAATAGTCGAGGACACACAAGTTGTAAAATGCTCACAAGTAGTTCATAAAAATCTTTTTCCTCCTTCATTAAAACATTTAATTTTCTTTGTTACAGCCTGAAACTTTTTTTTTTTTTTACACACGTTGATATAAGTTGTGCCACTTGTCCAAAGTTTCCGTGCCACAAGGTTTTTCTGTTTTTAAATTTCACGGCACGCTGGATGTGCTACAATGGCACCGACTGAAGCCTGTTTATATGCAGGAAAAGCACAAGCAGAGTTATAAGACTGTGTTCTGAGCACTTCAGGAGAAAAGGATAACTGTGCAAAGAATGAATGCAAAATAAATATATTTAACTATAGTGTTAGTGTATATTTTTTTGTAGACTTTCATTAGATTAGCAGACGACACTGCTTCCTGTGTTCCCTCACTTCCTTTAACTGAATCTTAGGGAGCGGCAGGTCTGCTCCGCTAATTAGATTCAAGTATTTAGTTTTTTTTCCTAAAGGTGGTTCTTTCACTCACGTGGCTGCTGGAGCATTATGTAACATAACAAAGTTGTTGACAGCAGCTGATGCCACATACTTTTGAGAACCAGAACGTTTGCAATTTGGAAATGTTGCAGAGTTGCAAGATTGCTTTTCAGAGGTTGGATGAAAAGATGTAACTTTTGTCTGTACAAAAATGAAGCTATAACCATCAGCCAGTTAGCTTGGCTTAGCATAAAGACTGGAAACTCATTACCTCAACGATTCACTAATTAACAGGTAATATCTCATTTCATTAAAGGAGCAACATGTAAGATTTACTGACATCTAGTGACAAAATCAAGAGCTCTTGATTTACCATCCCTCTCCAGTCCAGTCGAAGAAACTGTGGTCACTGCTGCAAATGGGAGATGTGAAAGGGCCGCTGCTCATTCAGTGTTTGGTTTGATCCTTGTGAGCTACAGTTGAAAATAGTGAACCTAATGGTGGAGGGCCCTCATCATTTGTTGATATGAATTGTTTTACAGCCATGACAGCATAACAAATCTTATGATCATATAATTTGTTGCATTTCTGTCAATGTATCTTGCTGGAACAAGTGTAAAACATGTGGATCTTATATTCTACACAGTTTAGCCAGCTGAACAGCTACTGGTCGTAGCTTCACATTCTCTTGGCAGGAGAACGGGTACGATGCACAATAGTTTCACCAAAAAAAGGCTGTAACTTTATAAGATGCCCAGTTTCTTTCAGTTTTCTTCTTCTTCGTTTGCCTGTTCATTTTTACAGGCACAAATAAATGACATGACAAGGCAGAGTCTGCTTATTGTGGTGGTATAAGTCAAACACAATACTCTGACCCAGGAGACTGAAGTTCATGTCACATCTGAGACCGTTTCAGTATAGTTTCTAGTTTTGAAACTATCATTTTAAATGGTTCCATATTACTCCTGGACTTACTTTTGCTTTCACTTGTTGTTCAGTTAGGTTTAGGAAATAAATCTCCTTTCCTTAAGTTTAGTTTAATTTGTTTTCAGTTTAAACTGACCCTTTCACAACATTAACGAAGGTTCGAAACTCCATTTGTCTGCCGTATATTGCCATGGCGACAAGCCCACCTGAAGAATATGCCCAAAATTTTGTTGGCGTCTCAAAATATTACAGCCTTTGTTGTAAAACCAATTGATCTTGGTTTGTGGACCAACAAAGCTATTAGTGATTTTGAGATGAGATTGTGTCAGACTGCTTCTATGATATCATTCTAATTATAGTTCTCCGAATATAAACGCTGTTGACACTGATGTGACAAAATCCTTGTGTCTCTGGACCACAGCTCCACATTTGGTTGTTTGCGTCATGGTTTGAATTTCCTTTTTTGTATTTAAGTGCCTTAACTTCGGCCGCAGCTCTGTTGTAAAGCATCACAGCCTTTGCAGAGCTTCTGTGAGTGTGTTGCTGGTCTGGCTTTTTGTACTTCTCTTACCCTCACTCCCAGTAATAACCATGCTTCTTGCAATGTTTAACTTGGCACATAATTCAGTATATTGTATGCAAAGACACACAAGCGCATCCACCGCAGCCTCCTCTCCCTCAATACACATTTACTTCATGGACTTCCATTTATTGATAGCCTATAATGATATTGTATTTGTTTAATATTGTTGAGACTTGTGGTACATTGTTCATTGGTTCAGTAGCTGGCTGAAGAACCTCATTTGCTTGAATGAGAACTGTCAATTACATCAAAGTATTAAAAAGGATGCATTTGTCTTTTCCATTTACCAGTCTGTATATATCTTTCCTCTACAGTATCATTTTTTGCTGTTTGAAGACATCGGCTTGCAGACGTGGTCAATATGAAGAAATAATATTGATAAAGCTACTGTATATTGAGAAGCGCTCGTGAATTTTGGAGTTCAAACTACGTCAAAAATGACTTTGGATTAGTGCTAGGATTGGGCAAATGTTTTCAGGCCCTGATGAAATGTTTTTATTGCATTTGTTCCCAGGTAGCAAGCATCAAAACGACAATCGTAATTAAGAGCCAGGCAATGAAGACATTGGGCTTATGGTAATTTAAAGGGGGTCGGTGTATTTATTGAGTGTACTTACAGAGCACAAGTGTACCCCAAAGCCTGTGAGGTTAAGATCAGTGGAAAATGTTAAACCTCCCTGGGAGTATTTTGGTTATACTCATGTTTTGATTTTATTTTATTTTTTAACTGTACTGTACATTGCCAATGTTCATGTGTATGCACTTTTTTTACATTTTGTTGAAATGTGTCCAGTCTAATGTTTATCATGCAAATAAACAATTTCTTCTGCATAATCTTTGCATTATGTTTATTTATTTATTTGCGTGCATCAGACAGAGACAAACTAGCTGGTCACTGAGAGCATTTGTATTTAGATATTGTGTCTTTAGTTACAGCGTTTTTAAGTGCTGTCACTCCAAAAAAAACTGCTATGTTTGTACTGAGGAAACTACAGTAAGGGAGAGCTATCATAAGGGAAGCCTCAAGCCTGAAGTTACTGCACATCAGTGATGAGATGAAACAGAGCTCTCTGCTTCTGCTTTGACTTGCTCTCTTAGTCAAATGGACCGAGCGGAAAGCCCTCTTATTGAATTAGGCAAATGAAGTCAGTCTGACATAACAGAGCAGGTGACTGCTGAAGGAGACATCTCCCAGACAGAGCAAAGTCCCGCTGGACGACGGGCAGGCAGAGCATCAGCTTAAGTAAGTAACTTTCTTTTCTATCCTGTTGTCTGTCAGACTGTCAGGTGCTCTAATATCAGTGGTATTGTGCACACTATTGTGTCGGACTGGGAGGAAAATATAAAAGGCCAGTTACATAATCCACATTAACAACAAAAAAAGAACTTATTTTGGGGTGTAAAGCAGTGCCGCATCTGTATTAATGTTGAACACATCTGTGGTTATCTACATTGAAATATATTATTGAAGCAGAATAAATGGCTTATTATGAGTTTGCACATTGTGCCACTTTAAAGTTAGTAGCACACTCTTATCTTTTTATGGCTGTAAGTCTTGTCTTTACATGCTGTTATGTAAATTTTTCGGTCCTGGTAGATAATACATCTGCATATCACCTTGTTGTGCTGACTATTTGACTATTGGCTCATTACTTTGAGTAGAGTGTTAACACTGCAACAAAAATAATACTTTCCAAACACAAGACCTACCCTAAGACAGAGCTAATAGTTTGAGTACTCTTAGTCACAAGTCTCTTATAAGCTGTTTGCTAACTATTGGAAGCATGAGAGAATGGGAGATGAGCAGGGAGAGAGGGAGGGGTTTCACAGTCCAATGCCACAGATGCCTCCCACCACTGCTATTATAACACATCCATCTCAAAATAACATGTCAGATACACCGAAGCTGCAAGCACACCCATCTGTGAGCTGATTTGACTGCTGACCACACACCAGAAAACCGGTGCCGCTGTTTAACAATGTCAGCTGATTTGAGGATGAAAGGCCATAACTCGAGAAGAAATTATTCCCCTACATTCCAATCAAGTAGACTCCATCTCACTGAGACTGACATTAACATGAACCAATTATTACATCTGGATTACAGTTTGAACTGTTTGTCCATTGTTTTTAGATATTTTAACAGTTTTGATTACACTTTCTTTCTGTTTCACCAACATCAGCGATTCTCAACAGCTGTTATAGCTGATTTACTAAGTGAATAAACTGCCCCCTTATTTTCTGATCGTATCAACATTCAATTACTTTAAATTGGTAAAGCTACTCCACATACTTAATGCAACTTGAGTGACCCCTGTCGGAACTATAAACATGATTGATGAGTAAACAGATGTCAAATTTCAATGGTAACAGTTAAGCAGACAGGCTTGAAAGAAAAGAGGAGTGTCTCAATGATTCCCAGCCCTAAAATGGCTGAAGCGGAGGAGATCGCTGATGCAGGATGAGGAAATATCAAAATAAGATATTTTTTAATTAATTGAGTAGAACAATGCCCAACACTAATTTACATTCTTCCAAACATGCAAAAGTGCTGCATGTAACCTGGCGAAGCAAAAAAAAATCACTGAATAACAATTAGACTGTACCATTACCAAATAAATGCACACACACAAGTTTATAGTATGCGAAAAGTGACAAAGATTTAGATAACTGTAAGTGCTTTTATGTAACATATCTTGTAATATGTCTCACCTATACAGCAGTATCCAATCCACAAGGTATTCTTTAGGAGTATTCAAGATTTTGTCATTTCCCATAAGATAACTAAAGACTGTTGTTGACTCTTGCTGCGTTCAGGGCCCTGCAAGTTTTAGCAGAGCTGGTGCAGATCAGTGTTTGCACAGGCCAGAGGAACTAACCAGTCAGAGCAGACTGAGCTTTTTGAGCCCTCTCTGTAGCCTCTGTGTTAGAAGCAAATATTATCAACACATCACAACAAAGATTGTGACAATAATCTATGGCAACTTTAAATTCAGTTGGGGAAAAAAGTGACAACGAATTTTCCTGCTTGTTTGTTTTGTTTTAGTTTAAAGTCTGGTATCCTGAACATTCATGGAAACCTTTTGGGGAATTCATTAAAAGGTTCATCACAATAGTCTTAACAGCTAGCAACGGAAGCATTTAAAAGCAATTAAAAAAGCAATTTAAAAAAAAATGGTGATTTCTAAAATGAAAAAGAAATATTGATGAATTTGGTGGAATAACTGAATTCTAGCAACAGGCATCTTAATGTTTATTCAGTGAAATTCAGAATTTAAGCTAAATCAGCTGCTCGTGTAGTTTACAACAATACAGTGCTTTTGGACTTCTTCTTTACATTCAGTTCTTTGCTTGTCAGCTAAGAATACCCATCCCACATGCCACATGCCACCAAAGCCTGTTGAGCTTTTTTCCTTTGTATTAATCTCCCATACACCATTCATCATGTCGGTGGTTAAACTGTTCTCATCAAACCCTGGACAAAGAATTCAGTTTGTAAGTCAAAGCCTTTGTGACTTGAATCACGTATTCCCAGTGACCTTTCTATAGAGGCCGTCACCAAAACAATCATAAACATTCAGACAGGCTGAAGGGAGGCACGCACAGCACAAACAAGCCTTGTAGCCAACTGTAATTGAGAGTGCATGATGTATGATAAAAAGGGGCATGTTTGAACAAAATGAGATATCAAACTCACAGATGAAACGGAACAAAGCTTCGATCCGATTCAAGACTTGGTTTCAAAAGACATGAAAGTGACTTTAAATTTAAATCTAATGTATTTGTAAGTAGATATTAGATCATTCTTGCACTGGCCATTTTGTCTGACCTTGTCACCTAGCAGCTGACCTATTATCTAACTTATCTTGTTTCCTTTTTGGCCTCTTGACTCACTGGCAGCAGTCAGACCTATTTTAATTATAGCCACCACAGCATTCCTTTCTGGCAGAATAGGGAGAGATAAATAGTGAGGCCTTGGCAAGACAAGTGTGAACAGTGTGGAAGAATTAAATAAAAATATGGAGAAAGATTCAAAGTAGTTAGATGTAGACAGCAAAGCCCTTTGTGTGATTTTATTTAATTGGGATGGGGAGGGAACTCATCCTCATAATGTCATTGTGGCTCACCGATAAAGCTCTTCTGTTCCTTTATATTTATGTGTTTCTTTTTTTAAATCTTCAGACAAAATAACAGCCATGGGACAGAAGCTGGACAAGCTGTCGGAAAAAGATGAGGAGTCACTTGATCATTCAGACTGGTCCGAGCAAACTGGAGACACACATCAGTCAGAGCTTGCAGAGTATGATGGGGGCAAACATCAGGAGGATGGCACTTTTGCGACCCATCAGAGTATTGGTGAGATTAGCAGGATCAGAATCAGCAGCTTGGCCACTGAGCACCAAGGGGAGCTCACAGTCACTGCTGCACGTACAGACCCCCAAACTGGGCAGCCAATCAGGCTTCTTGACCAGCAGGAGCACCCTCTGAACACCAGAGGAGAGCACGTGGGTGGAGACAGGGAGGGAGTCACTCGAACTGTAAGGGAGTCAAAAACTGCCCCGAGCACTAAGGAGACAAGAGAAACTTCTAACAAAAAGCGAGGCTCTGAGAATAGGGCTGTGGTCTGGACTGGGACTGCAGCTATGGAAAAACAGGGGAATCAGAAAATATCAGAAATTGATCATAGCAGGTTAGGTCCTGAAACTCAAACCAGTGGTCTAACAAGCTCATTCAATCACACTAATGAGGACGACTTTGTAGTTCTGGAGAGGGATGGCACTTGGATGTCATCTGATGCAGAAAACAGCTCTGTTGTTGGCCACAAGAAAAGAGGTTTAGAGGAAGATACTTCTAAAACCTACAATGACGACAACCTGCCTCAACCTTCCAGGAATAGTCCTCAAGAGAAAGATTGCCAGAAGAAAAGCACAGGAAAGTCTGACACTGCTGGTGCACGTGCTAGGATTTCACCCGCAGGCTGTTTTGAGAAGGAAATGGGTCAACATTTGGCTGAAGTGACAGGCAGCAGGTGTCAGCTAAAAGAGGTAAGTCATGTTAGAGCTGACCACAGCGAGACAACTGGTAGAGGAATAGCAGAGAGGGAGCAAAATCTTGCTGCTAAGCAGGAATCCGTATCAACGGAAAGCAAATCTAAAAATCAGGGCGAGGAAAGCCACAGTTCAGGGTTTAATATACAACAGCCACAACAAGTGGATCGGTGCCATCAGAACAAGTTTGCTGGAGCTGTTACTAAGAGGGCAAAAGCAGGAGTCACAGGCGGTCTTTTCCCATGTCCCAAGAAAGTTGACAGCCAGGAGAATGACAAAGTCTTCAACTCTCAACCTCTGCAGGGAATGACCCCTACTTCTGCGATAACACAGCCGCAAGACAATCTCTCATTTACACTGGAACAAAATGACTTAATGCCTGGTCATCCCCAGGTAGGAAACAATAGCTATGATGAAAAGAAACAGGTCGCTAGCTTAAAGAAGGAGAGTGAGCTTGTTTGCTTCACTGCTGTTGTCACATCTCCACCTATTACTCATCTGTTGCCTCACAAAGACGCAGCCATGGCAGGCTCAGTCAGTTCATCAACCGGGCCAGATGCCACATCCACCCCCTGCAGTTCTAAAGATGAGCCGATACCAACAGAAAAGCCCAAAGTCAAGGGGCCACCTCCTCCTGTTCCCAAAAAACCTAAGAACCCATTTGTAAAGCTTAAAACTGCACAGTTAATGTCTACTGATGTGAAAAGAAGAGGCAAAGATCATCTGCGTTCAGAGGAAAAGGTCAAGAGGAGGCACACTTTTCACTTTAACAAAGACCTTCCACACAGTGCTACAACTAATCAGGATATGTGCTTGCTGTGGGATGAAAGGGGCACCTACACCAAGCCGACTAACATTCGTAGACTGTCTGTTGACCTCAGCCCTTGGGAGAATCTTTCGCTGGGGCACATGGATGGCCGCTACGGAGATATGATTGATTTTGAATATTGTGCAAAAATGGAAGAACTGTCTCCAGAGGAAGAGACTCAAAATCTGGACATGATGCAAAGAAGAATCTTCCTCGATCGACGATCCAGACGTAAATGGTCACCTCCTCCTGTTACAAAAAAACCTGCAAATCTTTATCCTTCTACAGAAACTCTTCATATACCTGAGATTACACCAGATGATGAAACTCAAAGTTTAAAACCTGCCTTTTCAGGCAGAAAAGAGTTTCTATCAGAAAGAGTGCGCATGCAGGTTAGTAATGACAACCTTAGTAACTACGGTGACCTAAAAACTTTAACAGATCACAACAGAGATGAGAGAGATGCAGGAAGGGGCAGCGAGGTGGGCTCCTACAAGCCTGTGGCGGAAATTATCAGAGAAGCTAACCAAATGCAGAGACACCAGGGCCGGGTCAAACCTGAAGGGATCAAACCTCAAGTTCGAGTGGCAGAGCAGAGCCCGGCTGTGAAAGTATCTCAAATGAAGAACACCTTTGATGTCCCAAAAAAATCCAAGGAGAGACCAGTGGAAGTGCAAGCACCTCCAAAGAAAGGTGGGTACACTGTGTCACATTAGTTAATTTCTTTAAGAGCCGGTAAATCTAAAATGTTAAAGACTTAAGATATAAAATCTACAAGAAACTACTTTGATCAGCTAAAACAATTAATGGTCATGGTGAGGTTAAGGTTGTCAACATACTGATTATGAAATCCTAGTAATGACACAAATGAGAAAAATAATATTTCTCCGCATAATAGTTTGACTTTGATAATGGATTAGCAATATCACAGCAGTCACTCAAGACAAACCCACCAAAAATCACAGCAATTCACAACAAAAAGGTTAGATAATCTTACACTTTGCCGCCTGTCCAGTACTAAATGTAGGTAGATAGTGTTTTGCAGCAAAATAGTGATTATAATTAATCCTAATGAATATCATATCATATTATATGATATAATATTTACCACAGGAGTGGGAGAAATATTAGCCTTACATTCACCAAGCATACACAAAATATTTCATAAGTTTTGATGTTATTCAGTGCCTGATGGATAATTGGGCATCTGTTTGCTAACATGAAAGTGGGATCCTGTCGCCATATTTTCCCTTTTTTGTGTCGAACAAAAGTGCATTCTTGAGAGCAGGTATTGTATTTTTCCTGAATAAAATTAAAGTCTACAACTCTGCCTGGACAGAAGCTAGTTGACAACAGGACTGGAGCGCACAGGGAACATCTGAAGGTCGGGTATTTCTGAAACCAAGACAAGGAGGTTCACACCTCTCTAAAGACTATAAAGAAATAAATCAAGGAGTAAAGAATAATATTTCTTGACACAAAATTGCAAAAATGTGGGGATTACCTCATCTGTAGTACATAATATCATTGAGGAATGGAACTAATCCAGAGAAATCTCTGTAAATATGTAATAAAGTTAGGAAGTGTTGTTGAATGGCTTTTGAAAGCTTAAGCAGCTCTGTGCTGTAACTGTAAACCTGTATGGGCTGAGAAAAACTTCTCCTCCTCAGTTCATGACTGCATCCACAAACATAAGTTAATGCCAGCTAGTTTTCATGGGTAGAGAGACGTTCCACAGACGTAAAAATGTATTTCTGAAAAGAGTCTAAAAACCACCAGAATGAGAAGCAGAGTAGACCACACAATGACCACAAACAGAGAAAATGCTGCACCACACAAAACAGGCCTAAGAGATGCACAATGGCCTAAAGACATGAGATGACCACAATGGGTGCAAAGAGATACGGAGTAGCTACAAAGACATAGATAATTAACTAAATGAAACATAATATGTTCCAAATATGTCACAGAAGAGATGAAATCAAACCGAAACGAGACAAGATCCTCCAAATGTGACAGAAAATGACCTCAAATGGACCAAAATCAAATGCAAAAGACCTCAAATAGATGCGAAAATTACCTTTAAGTTAAACAAAGTGGCAAAAATGAAAATAAACGGACAAATTTGCTACACATCCGAAATTGAGCCACAAAAGGACAACAAACAGATGTAAAACAGTAAAGTTAGACAAAATTGCCGAAATGCCCTGGCCTGAGAGACAATAGGACAAAGGGGGGTCCCTCTACATGTCGTACCCGGGGAGTAGATGGTAGTCAGCGGACAGTTAGTAAAGCTGTAATAATCTAAACTCCAGTTTCTAGAGTACAAACACCTACTAACTGGCAGAAACAGTAATAATTCCGCTGAATACTTGGAGTTGCCCAATAATTTGGTGCCTCAGTTACTTTTGAGGGTGCCGTGGATTTGGGGGTGTCTTTATTATGGTGAGAAGACATGCTGAGTGTGATGAGATGGGACAGAGGGGGAGGGTAGAAACCCTCACACAAAAGATGCTGCCGATAGAGAAATCGAGATTTTTACATAGCTTTGAATAAATCAACGGAACTTTCAAAAGATGCGAGGATACAGCAAGATGCCCATTTTCCCTGCTGATCCATCCCCATTCAGAATCCTAGAAAATGAAATCAGACTCTTCGTTTGCGCATGTGCTGTAGCCAGTCATCAGTGAATCCTACAGAATTTGATAACGGGATGCGAAAAGAGTATTGCTAGTCTTCCGCAGGTGAGGAACGGGCAGTACATGCGGTGTTTATGAACTGGCATCCTGGGATAAATTTAAAGCACTGGCTTTGGTCACATATTAGCAGTCGAAAGGGGGAATAAGGTCATTGCGGCTGGACTTTTTTTTTTTTTCGTGGAGACAAGGGATACTAAAGCAACGTCCTGCAGGATAAGGGCGCGCCTAAACTGCCAGATTCATGTGTTGAGATTGAATACCTTGCGTAGGAAAATCTTGCATAGATTTAGGAGGTAAGAAAGCCTGAAAGGTGTCTTTGCATTGTGCATTTTGATCTGTCGGGTTGTGCAGCATCCATGTAAGCTCGCTGGATGGTTTGAGAATGGGAGCAGCCAAAAACCTTGGGTGGAAATATCTGCACTTGCGTCAGCTGGCAGTGGTCCACCGCAGCTAACAGTTAGCAGCGTGCTAACTCATCAGCAGCTTGGATGCAAAACATTACATTAGGCAAGGCTACACTCTGCAAGGCTTACATTTCGTAAGTGGACGTTTCTGTGCGAATACGAGTTCCACTTGTAAAATATTTGAAAGAAAATCCGCCCCTCCATCTTTTGCCTCCTCCCTGCTCGTGTCCGCCGCTGCTGACGGGACCATCCCCGGCACAGCTGCCAGCTACACACGCAGTGTGGCGGAACCTTCCCCGTGGTCCTCGTTTCTTCCTATAACATTAAATTCCATTCAAACTATCCTACCTTATTGTTTAACGACTGTTAGCGTTTAACCGACCGTGCGGTCAAGTCTTTTTAAAGATAGTCACATCTGGAGCGTGCTCACCAAAAAAAAAAAAAACGGACATCACCACCGGTGTTCAGTTACTGTAACGTTCGCAAGCATAGCTAACTTTAGCTAGAATTTAAAGCTTGTAGTGTTCGCTTTAGTGCAGCAATGATCTTATTTGGTGCTGGTTAAATGGTTTAAATTCAAAACTTTGCTCCAGGTTTTGGGGTTTTTCGTTCGTAGCGAGCTCCTTGTTTTAACATTGTTTTCTCAGCTAACGCTAGCAGGCAACCATTGTTTAGCGGTAGAGCAGTGCATTCAGCCTCCGTTGAACACTAACCGTCGGTATATTCAGTCTCTAAAATTCAAACATTTAACATGCTGGTATTATCTTTGGTTAAAGCAGAGTTCGAAGCGGTAGTGCTTGCACGCACTCATTAATACGTAATTGTCACGACGGATAAGTATCAGGCCCCTGCAGGGTTTTGGGACTGCACTTTACTTCAGATTAAGGATTCTTTCACCCCACCCGTGGACCCTGCCCGGGTTTATGGATGTTAATATCCAAATAAATCTGTTTGGGAGGGCTCTTGTTTTCCCTAAAATGTGTTTTCAAAAAGTAAGTACGATACATAAAGAAACTCAAAATGACTACAAGGACATGCTATAAGTCCAAAATGTGAGACTAAATGACCACAGAGACAAAGAATGGCTACAAAAGACATGAAAAATTATCATATTTCCAAATTTTAGACAGAAAGTAAAACCACAGAGTTGGAAAAACAATGAATTGTTAGACTATGGTCAGTCTGAAGCCAAAATAAATATAACAAAAATGTGGGATAGCAAACGTTAAAGAAATGCAAAATGACCCCAATGAGACACAATAGCAGATGGAACATGTGACACGAAACAACCTTAAATAGATACCACAAAGTGACATAATCACGCCAGTAGATGCAATATGAGACAGAAGGATGGCGAAGACATTAAAAATAATCAATGGGAGACACACACTGACTAACTTTAAATGCAAAATATGGTGACAAAACAATCTATGATGCATAATGATCTCGAACTTGCATCTGCATGCACACATGCATTAACAGCTCAGCACTGAGTGCACTGTTTGGTCACTGTCGTGCTTAGTGATGACCGTGTGTCAGGTGGCGAATAGGTGAGGGTTTCATTAGTCGTGTATAATGATGAATTACGTCTGCAGAACTGAAGCAGTTAATCCTGTATTTGAATAAATTGAGATAACTGCTGCTGCATGATGAACAGGATGTTCTGGTCGACTGTTAACTATAGTCCTGCTGGGCTTTAACAGCTCTGGATATTGTCTCACGGATGTCCAGACGTTGCATTTATATATAAGAGGGGTAATGTTTTATTTCTCTCACATGTTAGCCTTAGATGATAACAATAGTTACAGATGTCTGCCCTTTTTAATTACTACTAGTAAAGCCATTTGTGAAGGGAGGTACCGTCATCAGCCAGAATTTCAAAAGAAAGCAAAAGAAAATGTTTTCTGATTACACACAGAGATGTCCATAGTGTGGGTTAGGGTTAGATTTTGGGTGTTATGTAAATGAGTGTACTAAAGCTGTGTGAACACTTGCTGGAGGACTCCGTGGTCTGGACAGTAAACATGTAAGAATCATAACACTGTTACATAAATGCATTGAAATAAAACAACAACAAAAAATTAAGTCTTGTGTGTCAAAACAAGAGGAGAGTGTCAGCCAGTACAAACCCACACAGTCCTGAGATAAAGTCCAAATAGACCAAATAACTGACAAGCACGTGGGTGTATAATGTATACGCAAGAGCTTTAACCCTTACAGGAGACCAACAAATACGTTTTTTTTGTTAAATGGCAGCTTTGAATAGCATGCACATGTTGATGGTACACGTGCAGGTAAGCTCATTGTCGACTTCTGAATTATGCTCCAGAGGTTTGTAGAGGAGGATTTTGGGAAAAATCTATGAGTGTAAATTACATCCCAGAGACGGTGAGTCAGAATTTCTTTGTTGAAAATCTGAATGTAAGAAGCAGGTGGTCTGTGATGACAAACCTGTGCATGACTGAAACATGCAGATTGAGTAACTGCACCGCATTTAGCTTCAGACTGGCAGCTTAATTATCTCTCTGGAACTGTATTTTTCCACAGAGGCACTGAAATGTTAAGACGCTATCAAAGACAAGTTTTTTTCTGCAGTTACAGTTTCAATTTTTGTGAGTTTCACTGCTCTGACTTCAAATCAGATGCATTTGAATGTGGATCAACAACTGAGATCATTACCAGAATCCTGCAGCACTAACAGGCCATCTGTGGTGTGTTCACAGGAGCTGATGCAGCAGTTTAAAAATATAACATCCGTTACGACAGCTCTGAGCCTCCATCCCCACATTCTAATCAAGAGACCCTAAAATGTACCCTATTGTCCATGTTTAGGATTTGAATTGCATCGAAATAGATAGAGGATTAACCTACCCCGCTTGGCACGAGTCTGATTTACTGATTTTAATCATATTCAAAGAGAAAAGGGTTAAATTAGCTAAAACCATCCTGAGTGCAGCCAACAACTTTCGCAGAACTGTGGTTTATTCCTCCTGTTCTCACACAAGTCCTGAAAATTCCACTGACATATGAAGTCAAACACAGATGGAAAAGAAATTTGCCCCACGTGCAGTTTGCTTCAAATCTTCACCCACAGACAGAGCTTAGTTTCCTTTGCATGCACAGAAACAAACTCGGTCACAGCTAATAAACATGATCTCAGATGGGACAAACTTCGCTGGCGACAGGCTTTTTCAGCACGCCCGTTTTCAGATGTCTGTGGACTAAGATGCAACTATTGCCCCATACTTATACCTTTTTTTCTTTTCTTTTCTTTTTTTTTCCCCCTGAAACGTCTTTGTCTCTTTTTTTGGCAACACTCAGTGCAGTCCTATTTCCCTCTGCAGATATGTTGCGGCGAGTTGTGCGACAGAGCAAGTTTCGTCATGTGTTTGGTCAGGCTGTGAGGAACGACCAGTGCTACGATGACATCCGGGTGTCCAGGGTAACATGGGACAGCTCCTTCTGTGCTGTCAACCCCAAGTTTGTTGCCATCATCATAGAGGCGAGCGGAGGAGGGGCTTTTCTCGTTCTTCCTCTACACAAGGTGAGGTATTCTCATATGCACCCTTCTTATCATTAAGAGATGAAGAAGATATTTGATCGCTTCTGCGAAGAAGAATTTTGAGGAACAATATCGCATGAAATATTCCAAAAATGTCGACTATATTCAGAAAAAGCCATTGAAACTCCAGTTAAATTGTCACCAAACTGATGTTCTGTCCTCATAGTATGACTGAAAGTATCATTCTTTAAAAACAGGGCTCTCTGTTTCGCCACGGTAGAAGATGGCCCACACCTGCTCTGTGCCATTGCAATACAAGGCTTAGGCTGTGCCCTCTTTATTTTTAACTAAACTATTCACAACTTTTATGACCGTTCACACCAGTATTCAGGCTGTAGTTAATACTCAGAACTGCGTCTGGCCGCCACGGCAGCTAGCAACACTGCAACCCTGAGCCGATGGGAAGAGCTTCTGAACAAAAGGTGTGAAACATATGTTGGTACTTTGTTAAAGTGGAAAATTAGTCAGCCTGGTGCCAAAGAATATGCTCATCTGCTCATTAAACACTGGTGTATCACCAGCACAGCACAACAGAAGACTGTTGCATGACTTTCATTGTTACCAGTATAACTTACAGTTGTTATCTTGCGCAGTCTGGTGGAGCCAATCGCAAGGCCGAAGCCTAAGTCTTTAAAAGATTCTATGGATCTTCACAAAACTGTTATGAGATTCTCCTTTTACCTATGCTCCCAGGGTTTTAAGTGTAAAGGCACCATACTTACTGCATGGGCTGCTTTTAAATTTGATACACACACTCAGTGAGTGCTCTGGATAAAGTTTGGTTATCAGCTTTAGCCGTGCTTTGGTTTTTTTGCACTAACTGGTAAATGTAAGGCAGAAATCACGCTCTAAATATCTCTTACAAAGGTAGCATTTAGCTTTAGATGTAGAGTATATCCAGAGGTCCAAGGGCTGTAACAGGGTGCTGCGTCATATCACATCATAGCATTCGGAACATGTGGTGAATCATTTCAGCAGGCCTGCTGTGGCGTACTGCTAAATCTGCAGTTCCCTAAGGCTTATATCTGTTAAAGCCATCAATAATCGATCTTTGAATTAGCCTGATAGTAAAGGCATCCTTTGTATATAATGTTACAGTTACTTCATTGGACACATGATCCTCACAGGGAGAGTGGGTGCTCTGACATCATTTTAGGCCACTGGGTTAATTAGATTATACAGTATTTCCTGCATGATGTCCTGCCTCTGCAGTATATGCTGTAACTTTGTCAGATGGACATTGCAGATACCCATCCACATGGGATATGTTAATTGTTGTGGAAAACGTTGTTTATCAAATAATCTAGCGTTATAACAAGCTACAGCATGAAGCTGGTCTCCTGTCCCCACCGGTCTCCTCTGCACCGACAATCTCAAGGAAATTCTTGATATCAGGAAGTGTTCTATTTTTTGCATGCTGACAAAAATAGCCAAATCCCTTTAAGAAATGTCAGTCAGCTGGTTTATTACTCCGCTTCAGCTCACTCGCCTCGTCCTGTTTGTGATGTCTTCTGTCTTCGCAGACTGGCCGTATAGACAAGGTTTACCCAACAGTGTGCGGTCACACGGGCCCGGTGTTGGACATCGACTGGTGTCCTCATAATGATCATGTCATTGCTAGCGGCTCGGAGGACTGCACGGTCATGGTGAGGACACGATTCATCTCTGCATGATCACATGAGCTTTGAGCCTCTCCTTGTTTACGAGGGGTGTGCTATTTAACTGTTTCGAGTTCTTTTTTTCTGACTTTACAGCTTGTGCTCCGTCTACTGTATGAAGTGAGACAGAAAGTGTGGGGAGCTCATGATAAATACCATGTTCTGATGTTTTCCTAAAAATGTTTTGTGGCATGATTCAAATGATACGATGAATTGGATCACAATGCTGGTGCAATTGTTGATCTTTTTGAATGGATATGATGAATATAAGGGTGGATCTTTTAATAATATACCATGATATGAGACATATTTGTTGATTCTAGTGTATGTTTAGCACAGCTTGAGGATGAAGAGCCTTGTGTTTTAGACATGTCAGAATCTCCCTTTTCATAATATGTGCATTTCTAGTGTTCATCTTTGGTTTATGTTAATTGGCAGGTTTGTTTCTGCAGTTCTTAATTTTTGTCTGACTAACATAGGTGTGGCAGATACCTGAGAACGGACTTGAGACGGCGCTGTCAGAGCCTGTGGTCGTCTTAGAGGGCCACTCTAAAAGGGTCGGGATTGTGTCTTGGCACCCCACTGCTCGCAATGTTCTCCTCAGCGCAGGTAACCTTTAACTGAAGCCTTATTTTCCGAACCTGAAACACTTCTGTTAGAATATTTGGTCTGCTCTTTGTCCCCTGCACACACAGCTGATCTCCAAACTGGACCAATTCTGTGAATGCCTTCTGTTGCATTGCTTTGTGTGATGTAAAGCCCCCAAAATAAACCTAGACAGAGAGGGGTGTGCACTTAGACTCTGCGTTTCCATTTTAGGGTGTGACAACCAGATCATCATCTGGAATGTGGGCACGGGGCAGGCCATGATCAACCTGGAGGACATGCACCCTGATGTTATCTTTAGTGTCAGCTGGAGTCGCAATGGCAGCCTGCTGTGCACCGCCTGCAAGGACAAGAAGGTCCGCGTCATCGACCCCCGTAAAAAGAAGATTGTGGCCGTAAGTGGAAGCTCTAAGAGGTTTGCTCCTAGAGTGCTTCACATGTGGTATCAAGTCGACCAAAACCACACAGCGTGATGCTGATGTAGCCTACAGTCGTAGCAGCGCAGTCTGACAAGTGTGTTTCTGTTTTTAGGAGAAGGACAAAGCTCACGAGGGAGCTCGACCAATGAGAGCGATCTTTTTAGCAGATGGAAACATTTTCACCACTGGATTCAGCCGCATGAGCGAGCGCCAGCTCGGCCTGTGGAAATCTGTATGTAACTGCTGTCGATCTCATTTATTCTTTAACACACTGATAGCTCACATACACACTGGCCAAATCCCAATCTCCACCCTAATCACTAAATCCTCGCACACTTAAATTGTGACACCTGGTAAGTGATTGAGTGTGAGAGGCTGCAAGAACTCTGAATGGTATAAATAGGAATGGCGCAGCACTTTGTGACATATCACATTACCTTGAAGAATGTTTCCGAGTTGCGCTTTGTTGAAACAAAGTAGCAAAGGTCAGATGTGGTGAAAGCATATTAGGAATTCATCATCGTGCCATCATTCTGTTGGACAAACAGACACCAAACCGCGTGTCTAAACTTGCACGTGAGCAACATTTTTATTCTAATGCGCTGCTTGGTTGTTCTTCCACTTGGGTTTTCCCAGATAACCCCGTGTTTATCGTCACAATGCTCCGAGTTGTGGGTATTTCCCTCTGGTGAAGTCTGCAGAAATGCAGACAAATGGAATTTGTGTGTAAAACAGCTTAAAATGCGAGACCTAATCTTGATGTTTTAACAGTGGGGAAACCCCTCGGCCCTCAAGGATTTATTGCAAACCACAGAAAGTCTGAAAGAGCATTTGGGTCGGGTCACTGTTGCCTTAAGCTGACACTGCAGAATCTTGCTCCTTACGACTTTCTACTCGTGACATAACTTAAAATATAATCTATTGTCTCCATCAGCTTTTTTTTTTATTATCTTGCATTAGGTTTATTTCTTTGCCTGTTTTAACCACTTTGGCAAATTTTCTCTAGCCGTACACTGAGGCTATAACATCTTTTGTCCAGTTGGGGGAGTCAGACCCCAAGTGTAACAATTAGCCAGAGACTTCACAAATGTAATGACAGTTTGATTTAACCTTGTGCTTTACAATCCTAAATTATACCGCTCAAAGTTCGTCTTAACCTCGTTTGAAAATTGGAATTTTGCGTTTTCTGTGCAGGACAACATGGATGAGCCGATATGTGTTCAAGAGATGGACACCAGTAATGGAGTTCTGCTGCCCTTCTACGACCCTGACACCAACATAGTCTACCTGTGTGGAAAGGCAAGTCAGCCTATCTTAAAAAGATAAATAGATGGATGAATAAGCTTTCAAGCGTTTTTTTGCTGTGACTCTGTCCTCAGGGCGACAGCAGCATTCGGTACTTTGAGATCACTGACGAGGCGCCGTTTGTTCACTACCTCAACACCTTTTCCACAAAGGAGCCGCAGAGAGGCATGGGATACATGCCCAAGAGAGGTCTGGATGTCAACAAATGTGAAATCGCAAGGTACTGAGGCGGTGTTGTATTTGCAAAATATTTTTCAATAACTAAATGCTCCGTGATTTGCTCATTTTCAAGAGCCGAATAGGAAGGAAAAAGTTAATTGAAAATTTGTTGGTTTCCTGGCGAGAATCCGACCTTTAAGCACAATCGATGCATTTTAGATCAATCTGATGTCAGGCCTTTGAGAACTCCTTTCCAAAACCTTAACGTTAGCCTGCATTATCGTTTCCAAAACCACCTTTAATGCATGTTTAGGTTGAATATGGGGTTTGAAAATGTGTACTCAACAGTTTCCTGATTATTTGAGGTTTTGATGAAGAAGATATTCCTCCTCCTTCACTACTCCATCCACTGTGTGCAATCACAGTTCCACTGGCTTGATGCTACCATCACCTTTCAGTTGAATGCCTCCTTTACTCTTCCAAACATTGTGGCCAAACAACTCAGTCTTTGCCTGATTTGTCAGTAAGATATGAACTACTCTTGCTTTTTTTCTTAGATCTTACTTCAATTATCTCTGCAGGTTTTACAAATTGCATGAGAGAAAGTGCGAACCAATCATCATGACGGTCCCGCGCAAGGTAGGCCTGTTTATATCAGCTTATCGTCATGTTTTTCTTTTTATTGCTTCTCTGTATGCCGTGTGTTTTTTTTCCATGTCTGCAAACTCAGCGTTTGCATCTGTCTTCCCATCCTCTCATTTCCTGTGTCTTCTGCCCAGTCGGATCTGTTCCAGGACGATCTGTATCCAGACACAGCTGGCCCTGATCCGGCCCTGGAAGCAGAGGAGTGGTTCGCTGGCAAGAATGGAGGCCCGATCCTGATCTCACTCAAAGACGGCTACGTCTCCACAAAGAACCGCGACCTGAAAGTGGTCAAAACGAACATCCTTGAGAGCAAGCCAGCCACAAAAGCAGAAAACATCTCGACCATCCAGAAGCATGCTTCTCCACAGTCCTCAGTAGTGAGTAATTGAACAGAAGCTGTTTTATTTAAAGCGTTTTTTCGTCTTTAATAAAGCTGATTTTTATGGCAGAACTTAATCTGTAGTACTCTAAGGTTGACTTTTCAAGCTTGCACACTGTTTTGCTGACTTTTCCTCTGTTCACTGTAATTATTTTGGTTGGAGCACTTCAAGAAAAGTTATGGATCAGCACATACTCTGGTATTTGGGTCACAATTTAGAGCAGCAGGAAGGGAAAATGTTTACAGCTACAGGACCTCATTGCCTGTCTGATCCTCTCTCTTGCTTTGCCAGGATTAGCAACACAAATTGTTTTTCAGTTACAGACATCTCACTGAATCTTTTTAACGGGGTTCTGTAAGTCTCGAGCATTAAAGAAGACTTTTGCGAGACTTACTTTCTGTCTTGTTTTTCACCAGAAAATGGAAGACAAACTGGAAGAGGTGCTCCGAGAGTTCAAGTCACTCAGGGACCGTGTTATCCTTCAAGACCGTCGGATCGCCAGACTGGAAGAGCAGGTTGCCAAGGTTGCCATGTAAGACAAAGAGCCTTTCCAGGACCACTTGGTTGTTCAGGAGAGAACCGACTGGATGGGGTCAGCCGTGGCCAAATTCTTAAGATTCGGCTTCACTGAGCTTGGCGTTGTCCCTGCGATGAGACCAAGCCCACATTCCAAGATGAACTTTAATTTTGCTCGTCAAGCGCCCTGTTTCACACTCTGCCCTGACACACACACACACACACACACACCTATATACACGCAAACACACACAGAAAAAAAGAAACTCTTGCAGCTCATGTACACAATAGAGAAAGACATTTTTGTTGAAGGAAGTCTTAACTGTTTTGGGTTTTTTTTGTTTTTTTTCTATTCAAATTGTGGTAAAAACATTCTTACGTGAAGTTTGTACCTACTGCTCAAAAACTGTATGTAGCATCAGTATTTCCATTGTTCTTTTTGTGTTGCCAAATATGAATTGTGTGCGGTTTCATGCACTGCTTTTACATTGATTTTTCTCCTGTTGTACATTCCATTCACCACCTGGTAGAACAATAGTCAAGCTGGATTCTTTTTTCTTCTCTTTTTGAACAAATAGCTGTTGAACTTCCCACGGCTTTGCTCAGTGACTTCCATCAGATTTATGAATGTGGAAGAAATCCTTCTAGACATTTTTGTTCCTGTTCTTCTGGGCTAATGTTTTAATGGGGGGACAGGGTGGGGGGGGTGGGGGGGTGACATCTTTCTGGTGTAAATGTTGTGCAGATGTAGTGGTGCCTCTTGTCACTGTTCAGGGCCAAACTGAAGTTGCCCTCCTCGGTGCGTGTCGGTGTTAGGAAGGGACCACTCACACAGCTTGTGTTTCACTGAACCCCTGACAAACAGTTCTGTGCACATAATAAAGATTTTACACATGCTGATTGTTCGTTTTAGAATTTGTTCCTGTTCATCAGCGGGAGATTTACATTTCCTCAATTTCACTTCTACCATCTAAGAAGGATTTGAAAGCTCACTGAATAAACATAGAAACTTAAACTGGTCAGGATGGTACAGCGTTTGTCGACGGTTGTCATATTTAAGAAATGTTAGGGTCCAGTTTTGTGTTTAGGATGTACACTCCCTCATATTCCTTGACATTTCAGCGAAGTGCAAGTCACTCTGCTTCATTTAACAGATGTCGTTCCGTTATAGATTCATTTTTTAGTTCAAATGAAATAAGATGAATGGCTGAAAACAGGATTATCACTGATAATCACTGGAGCCTTTTTGCATCATAACGACTTTTAGACTTTCAGTGTAGAACAGGGTGGTACTCTTAATATTGGCTTCGCTTGTGCTGCTTTAACATTTTAATGGTATAGATGAGGATGGATAAAGAGTTTCTAAGAGCCTGTCTGAGACCAGTTGTTCTGTTCCTAAAAAGGTTGGGGAACTGACAGCTGGAGGGGTGGCAGTCCACCTCCTTGCCACGGCTGAGGTGCCCTTGAGCAAGGCACTGTACCCCCATGCTCCCCAGGTACTTCACATATATAAAGTAATGTGATTTTGTTACAACCTGCAAATGAGGTTTTATTCATTTTCTATGTTCAAAATGGCCAAAAAGAAATTTCAAAACTGCATGAAGCGGGGTTTAAAATAATTGTTTGATTTTGTAAAATCATCACTGAAATATTTCTCAATTTCTTTAAAATCTCATTTCATCACTCTATAATACTGGGAAGTTTATAGCTTGGTCAATAAATCAAACTGCCGAGTTTTTGAGAGCAAACAATATTAACCGTATTTATACGGAGGCCTTTGGTGACATTAGTGGGAAATAACATTATATATACCTACGAGTTAAAGTCTCACGTGCTAATGATTGATTGGAGCACGTTTAGCTTTTATTATTGCATGCATTAAGTGTGACATTGTTTACATTAGTTCATGCTACGCAGAAACATTCATTTCCATCCAGAGAATTGCTGATTTTTTGCCAAAATGTCTTTTAAAAAATGGGAGAGTTGGACTGGTGCATAATATCTTCTTCGCCACATCCCAAAGATTATGCCTGCTGCATCAAGGAAGAAAATAAATCAATTGATGGAAAAACCCAGTCATTCAGTATGTTTAGGTTGCCAGGTGACCTAATTTTGTGATTTATTGAGCACAGGATGTTGCTGAACCTCGATCTCAGCAGCTGAAGCGGCTCCATTTGTTTAGTTAAATCCAGACTTTTTTATTTCTTTTTTTTTTCTATTGCCTCAGCAGTACAGCATCTAAAATGTGGCCATGTTTAAAGAAAATAACGAATACATGAATCCAGGAAATACCAGTAAAATAACCCAAAGTCTCAACATTGACCAGCGCCCTGAAAAAAAGTAGAAGGTATTCTTACAAACAGGATCAACAGAATTAAATGTGTACAAAAAAAAGAACAGGTGCCACACTCATCCAGTGCATTTTCTTTTTCTTCATAGCATGGTAACCATCAGACGAAAAAAACAAACAGTTTATTTTTTGACTCAAACGTTCTTTAGACTCACATCTCAGTGTGACTCATCGGCACAGGAAGTGGCAGTTACAATTTCCACCAGACAAACAGCTCTATTACCACATAGGGTTTAACTGTGGGAGCCCAGGCTTCATATTGTGACTTTGGTAAGAGGCTGCACTCTATAGAAAACATGACCCTATTATCAGCTGCCACACAATTTCAGTGCGGACTTTGTTGTTTCTGATTCTGTTTCTCCATATAATACACTTAATGTGCATAACGTTGTCCTGATGTGACTGATGTTCTGTCACTGTGGTGAACTCCGCGTACCTTGAAATCCATCAGTTACCGCTTTGTATCCACATGACAAGTAGCTTTAAATCTTAGACAGAAATGTGTTGACATGCAAGAGTCATCTGAGCAGTTTACAGAACTGAAAACTTCCTGCTACTTTGAATAAAGAAGTAATCAGTACGCGCAAAGGACGCTCCACACAGAGGAACCCGAGCTCTTCTCTGCTTTTTCATCTGTCAGGTAAGGCACATATCCAACAAATAAATCCATGCTCTTAAAGTTTAGCAGCTGAGCTCATAAAGCCAAAGGAAAAAAAAAGCTCTGGTGTGACAGATGTAAGATAAAGTTGTATGTTTCAAAAGGAAGTGTCTCTGCGTATCTGTGGTAACTCAAAATGTGATATACCATAGAGCTTTTTTTTTTTAAAGAGTGTAATCATTTCCTGTTTCTTTCATCATGCAGCGCAACAGTCAGCATGTTAGAGCTGCGAGGATATGTTTCAAGAGAGGCTGAAATGAGCTGAACTCAACGTTAATCGGTTTTTAACTCACATTTATCCTTTTGCTTTACCAGAAAAAAGGTAAGATGATCACAGGTGTCTCAGAGGACACATTTCAGTAGCATGTTGAAATGTTCGACGTGAATGTTTCTGACTTTAGGGTCCACTGTGTAATGATGTAGTGTAATGATCAAGTAATGATGTAGAATTATATTATTATTTTTAAATGTAGTCTTTATTTAAGATTTTCTTCCTACTTTTACTCCATCTTTTAACTTTTTCAACAATAACAGTGGGATTTTGATTCCATGTCTTCTGATTGAACTTTTCCGTGATTTAAAAAGACACAAATGGATTCTTGTACAGGCTGCATTTAGGATCGTTTATCTACCGATACAGTAGCTGTAGGTTTATGCTGTTGGAAATAAAGCAAAGGGTGTGGTAGGTGTGGTAAGGCACATGATTGCTTCATCATACATAATATGTCAGGAGCAAACACATGACAGAATTTTCCCCATGTATGTCTTGTCAATTCAATCATTTGTAATAGATTTTTAACAGTTTTATCTAAAACCAGTAAACTTGAACCTTTTCTGTCATTTCAGATCTTTAATCCAGCAATAATGCTCCCCAGCACAAAGATGTACGCGCTTTTGCTATGGGGAGTGTGTCTTTTGTTTTACGTGGAGTCTATGGCAACTTCCATACCAGAAACAAGGATTATTAGCATCACTGTTCAGCCAAACAACACAAACAATCAGCCAGTCACCGAAAGTATAAAAGGGTTGCATCCTGTAACCTGGGATCTAACTCACAAATCTGCAGAAGACAGTACTGCTGTAGCAGCAGAGAAGAAGGTGTTACCCACAGTAGCAACTGACAAAAATGACAAAACTAACAGCAGCATGGATGGTTTGGTTCTCATGAACACTACAACAACAGCACAGACCAGCAGCCCTACACTTATTCCCTCTACAGCAGAGGGCACAGACAAGAATCAAATACAACCACCCCCTACAGCGACCACAGCTGCAGATGTAGCACAATCGTCCCCTACAGCGACCACAGCTTCAGGTGGAGCCCAGTCATCTTCTATAGCGACCACAGCTTCAGGTGGAGCCCAGTCATCCTCTACAGCGACCACAGCTTCAGGTGGAGCTCAGTCATCCTCTCCAGTGACCACAGCTTCAGGTGGAGCCCGGTCATCCTCTCCAGGGACCACAGCTTCAGGTGGAGCACAGTCATCCTCTCCAGGGACCACAGCTTCAGGTGGAGCCCGGTCATCCTCTCCAGGGACCACAGCTTCAGGTGGAGCACACCCTTCTCACAGTATAACTGACACAGCTAAACATACAACGGATAAGTTCCATCATCCACCGGCCACCAGTTCAACAAACATGACTACACCCGGTAAAACTTCCACAGATTTTGCCCCCACAGTGGCCATGTCCTCTCTGCCCACATCCATCACTCACCCTAAAAGTACGCCAGAGTTACCTACCACCACCACTTCGGAAAAGTCTACTCAGATGACTTCAAGCTTCAATCAGAGTCCCACACCTTCTACTGCCACAATGACAGCAAATATTACATCTGAGGCAGCACCCGTTCATGGCCCCACTGGGACTGAAACATCCACCAGCACTGAGATTTCATCAAAATCTCATTCAATTTCAACCACAAATGCCCTCAACTTCATATCCCAGTTTCCAGAGCCGAGCTCTGCTACAACGGATTCTCCCATCTCCATCAGTACTGCAGGAATCTTCAACCCTCATGCACCCAAGAGGTCACGAGTTCCAACCACCAGACCAGTGACAGCAACTACAGAAGCTCCCACTGAAGTAACAAAGACCTCTCCAAGCAACGAGGTCCAGCCCTGCTCAATCCGTGGCACGGTGAAGCAATGCCTCATTATCGTCGCCTCCCTGGCTGTGCTGGCCACCATCTTCATGGTCTCTACCATTATTCTCTGCGCCAAGCTATCCGCAAAGAAGTACAAGGTGAGGAAACCTCCACAGGCGACCGAGATGATGTGCATCTCTAGTCTGCTGCCTGAGAGGAATCACGCCTACACGCGACAACGCAATCCTATCACAAACGGAGTCCTGGTGTTCCCTGCTGCTGGAGACAGCGATGAGGATGGAGGCGATAACCTCACTCTCAGCAGCTTTCTTCCAGAAAATGACCGCTATGTTTGAATGTATTTACAATGAACAGCATGCTTTCATTGCACATTAGACTGAACTGATCTGTCTAGCATCAGTGTTGTGGAAACAGTTGCTACTTTGATGTTGGTGGTTCAGCTTCACTGCACGTCCTATATGTGGCGGAACAGACACGGAAACCGCAAGCAAAAACTGTTTCATGTTCAAGCACCACAAACTCCTTTGGTAAGGTGACGTGGATTTCAGGCAAAAGTCTGTACTTTTTGCATAACTTAACACCCCCACTGGAGATTGGGATGCTGGGAGTTATCAAAGCTGTTTTTTCTTATGGACATCCGGAGCAGAGCCCTGATGGTATTTCACTTTGCAACAAGAGACAGGAAGGCTTGCTTTTTAAAGGGACTTTTGTTACTCACATACACGGTTCCGTTTTCTGGTGCCTGAAGGTTTAAGAGTTCAAATGCTGGATTTTGATTGATTTAAGGTGTGTGTGTAAGGATGCGGCTTCTGAACTATGATTTATTCAGCAAATGTCTTATTTAACTTTTTGTTTAAAACCTTGTTTTACCAGTATAATTATCCAACAATTTCTTGCATCTTTGAAAAGCAAAGTTTCTCTCTTACTTTGTTTTAGATCTTTTCTTTTTAAGGCACTTCTCTTCAAATGGCTGCCTCTGCTCTAATTTGTCAAAAGCACTGGGTTGTAAAACAGATGTTTGTTCTTTCTTTGAGGTGCGCCAAACTAGTTTCTGGACAGGCAGTATATAAATGTGTTACAAAGATGTTTCTGCCAGTACAAGAGCAGTCTCTGTTGGACAAAAGCACTTCCTCTTGTGCAGACTTTGATCTTTAAAAATGTACAGATCTTTTACATGCACAAAACAAAGCTGCACAACATACCTAAGGAAAGTACATATCAGCCAGGATGCATGTTACTGTAAGACCTCTTTAATTGGAATTGATCATTTCTTAATTTACCAGTTGAACACATGCTGTATGTTGCTCATAACCTGCGATGATTCCAAGAATCTCTCTAGGAAATCATTTTTGAAAAGATTCAACTTTATAAACTTATGTTACCAAAGTTTTGTGACCATGTCCTGTTTAGATTGCTGAAAATGGCCAAAAGACCATGATGGTGGGGGTCTAAATGGTGTGTAAATGGTGAACAGGCATAATAAAACTGGATGCTCTCTGAACTCAGTCAGTTCCTTTATTTATAAAAGGCTTCACAAGAGGCCTTTCTCTTACACTGGGTAGGATATCATGTTCACTTCCCTTCCTGTGAAACGAAAACAGTTCTCTGACTGCATATCAGGCCCATGAAGCCTTTTTTTTTTTTTTATAGAACTGAAACAGACAGTGGTGACTATCAACAGAGCCAAGTCAGATGTAAACCTGGTGGATGCAGGACCTCATCTCATGCTGCTGTTGACCATATAAAGCTAGACTTGTCTTGAGCGATCGCATACATAGCAGTCTTGCCAAAAAATGCATTCACTCCTGCACGGTCACACTGCCTCCCTAAAGTGGTCACACTCCCATCGTGTGAGTTTGATTGCTTGTCTCTGGATAAAGAACACCTCGTTGTTTGTAAAGGTCTACACAGCGTGGTCCTCTCCTTCCCCCTTCTCCCGGCTGTTACGGGTGTTTCGTCCTCACAGGAAACATTAACCATTTCCTGCGTATGCAGGTCACTCTTACAAACTGCTCTCTGGCTCTTTTTGGGTTTTTTTTACCCCAGGAGTTTTGTTGTTAATCATGTGAATGACGGGCTGAAGGCCAGGCTATCAGTCAGAAGGTTGATCTGATGAAAACATTGCGATTATGGGATGGTTTGTGCGGCTTTTAAAGTTCTAAAGTATTTATCTGATGTTGTATTGGCCTTGCACATCCAGTTAGCCACACAGGAGAGTAAAGAGGAGGTCCCTGCCCCCACAGCACATTATAAACTCCTACCTAACAAGAACAATCTGTGCGCAGGCCAGAGAGCCCAGACACTGAAGGGGGAGGAGAACAGTGGAGCGGCAGAAGGAGGGATCTGTACTCATGGTTAATGACATCTTTCTTGCACTATCCAGACAAACCTTCACACTGAAACCTGAAACTGCAGAAGTTGTTGCATGTACTCTTTGCTGTGCTCCCACGAAGTTCCCTTCTTCTAAACTGGTTTCATTCAGCCTGCAGGGGATTCTAGCAAAAACACCTCTTCTCCTACACTGCATGGTGAGTGAAATGTGTCATTTTATCTAGTTTTTCTTCTAAATTTAGTTATTCCATTGAATGTACTAAAACAGCAACAGAGGCATCTTCACATCATGTCAGCCCATAAAACAGCTTGACATACCAGCACCATGATGGCAGCATCCAGACTCAAGAAGTGAGAGTATTATTATTATTATTATTATCAATACTTTATGACTATATTTAGTATCCTTTGTAGACACAAAACCAAAGAGAAATATATATTTAGATTTGTTTTATTTTTCTGAATCTACCGAGTGAGGACTTGCTTCTTTGTGTGTAAACGATCAACTCACGTCCACATATTTATGTATTTGATTGCACCGGCATGTGTGGTTGTGTACATTCAGTCTGGTGTGATTCATTAGATGAAGAAAAAAAAACTTTTCCAGTTGAGAGCAGATGTGGGCCAGCTTGCACACAGATGCAGCAGAACTGGGATAAACATCTGGAAGCTGCGGCCAGTTAACACACACACACTGAGCAAAAAGTGTGAAAGTGTGAGCGTGAGCGTGAGCCAAGTCAAAAGACGCATCAGAGTTTAAGCAGGGTTTAAAGGGTTAGTTCATCCAAGTTGCAAAAAAAAAACAAATTCATCCATTTCATCCAAGTCATGCAAATATTGTTGGTTTTACTTGTTCTTTTTTTTTTCATTTTACAAGGATTCTACTGCCACTGGGTAGAAGTGAGAAAATATGACTCTTATGATAATCTTTTTAACTTTATACTCATTTCAGCTATTGTACAGCTACTATAATGGAGTCCACAATTCATTCAGTGCTGGGGAAAAAAACATATGGCAGAGAGCGATGACTGATTAACTGCTTATTGTACATGCAAACTGATATGCTGTATAATATGCAGCATAAATACAAACAAAATGAGTTGTATGAAATGTGGATTTGTCACGGATTGTTGGCGTAGCGACGAGGTGAGAAGAGAGGACCTGAATGCACACCCAGATTGCCAATGAAAACTCGATTTATAAAAAAAAAAAACTGTAACAAAAGACATGGCAAAGCCGGAATTCCAAACAACGAAACTGTTAAACAAAAACCGAAGAATAAACACCCTGACTGGACACGCAGAAACAAGAACTTGAACAGACCGACTAGAAATGAGGTGTGATGGTGAGGATCTGACAATGAGAGAATGACAGCTGGGAGTTTAAATGCGGAGGAGGGTGATTAGTGGGTGAAGGCAGCTGAGCGAAGACACACAGGTGAAGCGAGCAGAGCTGAAGACTGGCAGGAGGAAACTGAGGAAAGGTGAGGAAATGACAGGACTAAAACACAAAACACAGACGTAACAAAAACATAAGATGCAGATCGTGTCAGTATTACAATTGACCGCAATACGTCAATACTTTACAAATAGTTTAAACCCCTAAATTTAGCTCAAAATTGACAAAACCAGAAACACAAATTGAATTCTTACACAGAAATATGATCATTACTTATTTACTCAATGTTTTATTTATTCATCTTTTCTATGGGCACATTCTGAGTTTAATGCATGCAGCATACTCCTTATGACCTGTCCTTATGACCTGTCCTAACAAAAAAGTTAGGACAGGTGCAACAAAAGACCAGAAAAGTTGTACAATGCTAAAAAAAAAACCCTGTCTGAAGGTCTTGAATGACAGCTGATATAATCAAAAGAAAACTTAAGATATTTAAATCGATGGACAATCGACATCATGATCTTCTGGCCCTCAGCTGTCGCTGCCACTTATGCACACAGCATGACTAACTTGTACATCTGTGAAGGCACCACTCGTGCTGATTAATATGCAGGCTTTGAAACAGCATATGCTGCCATCCAGATCCAGACATCTCCGTCAGAGACGGTCTTTCTCATTTCAGCAAGACAATGCCAAAGAATTACAGCAGCAGACCGTAATACCTGGAGTCAGTTTACAATCCAGACTTGTCATCCTTTGAAAACAGTGGGTGAAATTATGAAATTTAAAAGACAAAAAACTGAGCACTTAAGCAAGAATGAGAGTGTTCTTGAAAGAAGAATGAAAGCAACAAAGTGGTAAATACCTTTATCATATCCTCTGTCTCAGACTTGTTTTGAATTTGAGGTTGCTGACGACAGCCTTAAGATAAGCACACTGCATATCGCACTAATAAACCAGCAGAATCGCTGTGTCCGCGTTCGTCTGTCTACATGTTCTTCACATATTTTACCAAGTGTTCATTCGATCGGCCTCAGGCTTGGTATTTGTGTGGTGTCTGGTGAGGTCTTTCAGATGGGTCTTTTTCTCTTATTTGGGTTAGGCTGAAAGGGAAATGCTTGACGTCTTAGTCACTCACCAGGTACTGGACTAAAACCTTCTCTCAGTTTAAAAAATCCCAAATGTTGTCTTTATAGCAGAGTTTAAATGACTTTCAGACAGGGTTTTTTTAATAACAACTTTTCAGGGTTGTGTGTCCATGCAGTATTGCAGGTTTGGTGCAGTTTACACGTTTCCAACATCAATCCCCAGCAATGTAGTTTACATTTCAGCTGCGATCCTTTTAACAACTGCTGCTGTTATTAAAGGTATTTTTTCTAATCATCGCAGCACTCTGTCCAACCGTATGATAAATGTTTTTTCAGAAGGTTTTTAATCAGTTTCCAATTTGTAACTGTTGAATGAAAAAAATAGAAATACCTCATTTTAAAACAAATGCTCGTCTTACACTAGTTTTAAAATCCTTCATTGTAAAGCATTCATAATATTCTCCTTCTCACAAGGCCAGAAATGTCTTAGAGTAGGCTGGAAAAACCCCGAGAAGCGGCAGCTGTTAAGTAATCAGGTTTATATCTTTAAGAAAAACAGATGCTGAATGACATAAACATACACATGAATCATAAACTGTCTTCCCATATGGAATTGACATTAAGTGTTTTTTTACAGATCCTGAGAGGAAAGCATGCTCCCGGAGGCCCTTCATCAGATCTCTGTGTGTGTGGTGTTTTGCATCAGCAGCAGCCTGGGCACACGTCTACCTTTTTACAGCTCTCTGGAGGGAAGTACAGATGAGGAAGATCCCAGTTACATAAATTCCTCTGTGTCTACCAGGGTCCTCGCCACTGAGTACCAAACCACACCAGTTGACCCAGCCCAAGAGGAAACAGACTTCCTAAAACAGCTTGTAAACTTTCTGGAGGAGAACATGCTTTTCATCCTGGTTGCAACCACTCTTCTTCTGCTAATCTTCCTCGTTATCTGCGGGGCGATTTTCATGAGCCGCAGGCGCAAGGTCAATGCGTATTACCCTTCCTCCTTCCCCTCGAAAATGTATGTGGACAACCGGGACAAAACTGGTGGTGCTAAACCCTTTAACGAAGTGCACGAAAAACCTGCTCCTGAGCTGCAAAGTGAGCCAGTGGACTCTCACAAGCAGCTCCAGGCAGACATCCTGAGGGCTGCCAAGAGCCTACGCACGCCAAATAAATCCACTGATACCGCAGAGGGAAGCGAATCCTGTCAGAAAGTAGCAGACCACAGTTGTGAGGAGAGCTCTAAGCCAGATGGCAGCATCCTGAACCAGCAGCTACCAAGTGTCCCAGAGGAGAAGGAGCAGTGCGAGCTTTCTGACGGTGAAGCAGCTGAGGCAGCAGCAGCCAGACCAGAGCTGGATCCTCCAGAGCGGCTGGATCAAGACGGGGATGATTCCCAAGAGCCGGCACCTGACAGAAGTCTCCGGCCCACCTCTCTGCACATTCACAATGACTCTGCAACACTTCAGCTCATTGCAGGAGAGAAAACTGCCTTTTAAAAAAGCTAAACACTAAATACCTCAAACTCAAAAGTGAGTAAACCCTCACAGATTTCTCCAGGTTTAGTAAAGCAAATGCAGAAAAGTTGACGAATGCCACTCAAAAGAAATTTTGCAACTTTTCTTTTTTCCACTCTGTGGAGCTGGGACAGTTGCAGCCATATTTGAGTTCTGACTCAATGAACAATTCATGCAATTTTATAAATAATTCACCGTAGCCAATAAAAATAGGTCACTTATTTTGGGTATGTTTGTGCTGAGGGTGTTTGAAATTCTCCACCTATCCTGCACAGGAGCTACTTTTGTGAAGAGGGTGTGGCACGTTCTCACTTACTTTCACTTAGCGACACACTAAGCAACGACTATCTGCTTTAGTTAAGAGAATGTTTAAGATTAATCAACTGCCTGAGAATAGCTGTGATTTACATGTTCAAAGTTGAAAGATTGTCACCACTTATGTGATGCACATCTCTATTTCAGATAAAGTATTGAGTGAAAAGGTGGGAATAAAAGCATTTATAACTATTGTTTAATCCAGGTAGGCTGTTTCTGGAGTCATACAATGTAGTTGACCACAGAAGGTCATATTGACATTTAACTAAGACAAGGCATAAAAATGAGTTACACCTGCACTTTCCTCATAAAAAAAACAGCTAAAAATGTCTAAAATATAACTTTTTCAAGCTGTCTGAGTGATAAATCGGACAGACACACAATGTGATTCTGAATACTTTATTGCAGGCTTTCAAGGACGCATTCGTAAATATTACAAATTACACTTAAAACTACTGGACACATTTCTTTGTTTCGAGCCACTCATTTGCTTATCAGTCAGTCAGTGCTTTCAGGGTGCAGACAGGATACAGCTTTCAGCTTTCAGAGCAAAATCTGAAGACGTAACATAACATAATCTGAAAAACAAAAAAAAGAATAAGGCTCGGCTTTGTACCAACAAACCTTACGTTGTGCGTTTACGTGACAGGCTAAAAGATGCAGTGGGCAGGGTTACAGGATCGCAGACTATTTTCGAAAGCCTGGTATAACACTGCTGTGGAGGGTTGACCATCGTGTACTAGACATCAAAATAGCTGGAAAGTGAAACAGAGACGATGGACTGCTACTTCTCTTCTCGACAACAGGAAGCATCCAGCTTTAATTGCTGGCCCTGACTGCCTCCTGCTGGTTGCCGTGCTGCTTGATGCGGTAGTCAGCAAGGGCCGCCTTGATGGCATCCTCCGCGAGCACTGGGGCAGCAACGAAAACACGTCAAGCTTGTATGCTCATGGACAAAGAAATGTGATGAGGAAAACGTATTAAAAACTCACTGGAGCAGTGGAGTTTAACAGGAGGAAGACTGAGCTCCTTGGCAATGTCCGTGTTCTTTATCTTACAAGCTTCGTCCAACTGAAAAAAAACAGGCACACAGCTTCAGTGAGCACCAAATCTGCCCCGTCATCGGGATGAGGGTGAAGTGCAACGTATAACAAATATGAAAAACAATACAACAAAGAAATCTGTTAAGATGCTCACTCACAGATTTCCCCTTAATCCACTCAGTCGCCAGAGAGCTGGAAGCGATAGCAGAGCCACATCCGAAAGTTTTGAACTTGGCATCCACAATCTTTCCTTGGTCATCAACCTCGATCTGTCAGGAGTTTTTCATTTTTACTCGAGCGTTAAAAATCACACATATCCATTAGATTTTTTAACCAGTGGAATTAAATGCCAAATGCTGTTGCTATTCTAAGTAAATTAAAGTGTGTTTCCCCTATGAATAAAAAAAACATGCAGCTCATCAGTACTCTTTTGTTTAGTTGTTTGTTTTGTTACTCTTTTGCGGTTTACCTGAAGCTTCATCACGTCTCCACATGCTGGAGCACCCACCAAGCCAGTTCCAACATTCTTGGAGGTTTTGTCCAGTGAGCCCACATTTCTTGGGTTCTCGTAATGATCCACCACCTTCAGACAGCAGCAAGAGAGAAAGCAGCGTAAGGACAAACACCGGGATGTTGCTTTTCCATAATGCTGAAGCACATGTGAGGAGGCCCGGCGACAGAGGCCTCCCGGCGTGGCATTTTACATTCTACCCAAAAAAAGTCTTTCTACAAGTCCTACCATCGCTGTTATACAACCAGGAATTTAATCTCTTACGTAAGGATATCTGAAATAAACAGATTAGGACTGGATATCATTGTCGACCAAACAAACCTTCCTCGAGTTTCTGCTGAGTCATTCTGACTGTGACAACGATACATCTGACAGAAGATGTGTAAAATCAGTTTTACAAAATTTACAAAATATAAGTCAATATATAAAACAATAGCCAATCCACAGCGGTTTCGTCCAATGGGTTTTTCGGATTCGAAGATTTACCACCTAGTGCTTGTCAAAAGTATTCTTCTGAGTTATGGTAAAACAATCTTTAATTCCCAGCACCACACATCTATTTCACCATGTTGAATCGGACATGCGAAAAAAAAAAAATCCAGCTCAACATCTGGACACTGTTTTAAGTCAACTTTAAGACACTACGCAGCCACAAAGAAGCAGCAGTTCAGGAAAATGTACCTGGTTCTTGCGCACTGTGCTCCAACACAATCACTTTAAGCATTTTAATCGGATGTGATTTAAGAATTATAACTGTGGACAGCTGGGACGGAGATTAGGGACATGCTGTAAAACCTACTAACTAGCTACTCGCTGATGAATGTCCTGGAGTCTGATGATAGATCATTTCCCCCCCACATGTTGGCTGACTGATGTAACTTGGGTCATTTTCCCAGCCAACATGTAAGCTACTTTTCTGTGGTTGTCCCCTAGCACTGCAGTAAACAAACTGCAATCTTATTTCCTTAGCGAGGTAACCTCTATTACCATCTTTAGCAGTCGTATTAAGCAATAATGGTAATAGAGTTGCTCCAATTACATAACAATATTTGTAAACATTATCCCAAAAAGAGCAGTTACATCACTGTGACCCTGAGACTTGAGGACAACAGGCTGTGGCAACAATTTAGTTGACAGGAGGTATTACCTTCTGGTGGTAGCAGCACTGAGTGACAAACTCCGGAGCTGAGAGCCTCCTGGTTAAGAAAGCCAGAGGATTGAGACACTTCTTCGCCACAATACCCGCCATGTTGACCGAAGTACGCAGTTTGAAACAGCAGCTTCAGCCTGTAGCAGACGTAGCGGGCTGTGGGAGGGGCTAAATGAGTGGTAACTGCGCATGCCCCGGTTTATGTTAACAAATTCAGCGTAAACGTCCTATATAGGGTCTATTCGGGTGATAAGGGATGCATATGCCATAGAGCAATTACTTTGTGTTTTAAAATGATAAAGTCATCGGAGCTTTTAAGATAGGTGAGGCATGGATGTCATGTGACTACGCATGTATGATGTCACAGGAGTGTTTCGGGCACTTGTCAATCACAAAGCTCAACTGGGAATTTCATTACACAAATTTTAATGAGATTAATGTTAAGGATGTAAATTCTTTATAAATAAGATAATGTTACTGATTGTTATCAACTTAAGCGTGTGGTCTTTAGAGCAGCAAATAGAACATTTATGTGTTGACTAAATGTTTTATATTCTAATTTTCAAACTCTTTCAGTTGACTCACTTGTTTTGGGTCATTTTGGACAGTTATTAAAGGTTCTCAAATGACAGATAATATATTCGTGGACATTTTAAGTAGCCAACGCCGACTCAGATATTAAAGATTTAAAAGTGTGATGCTGTTTACAATGTTCTTTGCACGTCAAAGAATTGTTTCTGCTGCAAATAGGCATAGTTTATCCACATGTTGCCAGATGCTGCTTGTATTTTAGTTGATTTTTAAAACATGTCATAAAATTTCTCAATAATGCCTCATATGAATGAATATCAATCTTGTGTATAAACAGCAGATTTATAGTTGATGTTTTCTGCATGTAGATTGTTATGAAAGACTTTGATTGTATTGTAGTTATGTTTTTGCTCACATAGATCAGTGTGTGGATCCAAAACAGTTTTCTCTATTGTTGTGCATCTTCTGTCGTCCAGCCAGGTGTTCAAAGATCTGCAGTCTGCTTTTGACACCATTCAGGTGCAATTGTGTCATCTCAAGCTAGTTCTAAACGCATGTAAAACCAAGTCTATGTTCTTAAAACAAGGTGCCTGCTGTTCTAACCTGTATTATGTCTGCTCAGGGCACCCCTATTGAGTTTGTGGCCACTTGTAAATACCGAGGTCTCACATTGGAGGATAGCCTTTCTTTTAGAAGCGATATTGACCAATTACTTAGGAAACTTAAGTTAAAGCTGGGGTTTTTCTTTAGAAATAGAGCATGTTTTTCTTTTAATGCTGCATATCATGGAGCTTTGAGATTCATAACTGGTTGTAAACTTCTATTTACAATCTATTTGTCTATAAATCCATCATCTGACTACTCCCCTCCTATTTGTCCCCATACATGACACGAAAACAGTCTGATCGTAGCCTCCGGTCCCTGGACTCCATCACGTTTGCCATCCCCTCAGTCCGTACTGAACTTGGCGTTTTCCTACGCTGCGCCTATAACATGGAACAGGCTCCAGCAGAAGCTGAAGCTGTCCAGCTTTATTTCGCTAAGGGACTTCAAATTACTTGTAGGAGGGCTGGTGAGACAGTCAGTGGGGATGTACTTAACTAGTTATTTTTCTTTTGTACTTTGGTAGCTTGTATTAGTTATCCTATTTTTCGTGTTTTGTCTCTTGTAAGTTCAGTTAGTCTTTAACTTTGTGTTTTGCTGCTGCCTATACGGAACAGGTCTCTCTTGTAAATGAGACCCTGGGCTCAGGTCTCTGCACTGACTTCATGTTGCACAGAGAATAGTTCTGCTTGTGTGCAAGTCTCTTCATGGTCTAGCGACAAAGTTCATCTCTGACATGTTAGAACCATATGAACCGACTCGGACTCTGAAAACCTCAGGGAGGGGTCTCTGCTGGTGCCCACTGTCAGGACTAAACAAGGTGAGGCTGCGTTTCAGTTTTATGCTCATAAAATCTGGAACAGTCTTCCTGAAGATGTGAGACAGGCCTAAGCTCTGACAATGTTTAAATCCAGGCTGAAAACAGCTCTATTTAGCTGTGCATATGACAACTGAAAGTATTTTATCTGCACTCTTCGCTTTTAATTCAATTAATCAATGATTATTTTTATGTTTTAATGATTTTATGTAGCTGTAAAGCACTTTGAATTGCCTTGTGTACGAATTGTGCTATACAAATAAACTTACCTTGCTTTACTTTATGCGATCCACATATGCAGGTAAACGCCTTCTCATGCAAAGAAAAAAAAACAATGTGAATGTGAACATCATGAAACGCAAAATTCGCCAATTTCATACATACAGTACTTCTTAGACTAAACAGTTCAGTGTCTTTCCCGAGGACACTTCGACATGTGGGTGGAAATGGAACCACTGGCCTGAGTTCCAGCCTGCTCATGCTCTGTTATGAATAATATATATGATATATTGATGAAATAAAAAACGATTGCATCCTGTTATGCTACGTTTCAACTCTTTTAAGAATTAAGAATGAAGGTTGTTCTTGCTTGAAGTTGCCATGTGGTTGTTTTAATGGAAATACAACAGTCAGCATTTTTTTCTGTTGCATAACATCCTCATATGATTTTTTTTTGGGAACTGTGCAGAACTGTTTGTTTAGAACAACACCTGTGATGTATGAAATGAAACAATGTTTTACTTAATAGATGTATACAATCCATCTACATTCATACGTAACACTCAGCAAGAAGCTTGTGTCAGCAATATTCAGCAATTCCTAAAGATATTTACATTTTTGCTTCATTTTCCTGCCATCTTTCTACTAGCGGTCATTATTTTCCACAGCCTCTGTGAGCTCGGTGCAGGTTGTGAAATTATTAGCTGTGTTAAAAACTAAATGCAAATATACAACCTATGTTAATATAATTTCTGCTGTCAATTCTGACAAACAAATTAGACTGTTTATCTTCACAAATCTGCTAGTTTGGCTTCGATACCAGAAGTGAGGGGAGTTAAGTTATTTTCTTTCCCTCTGATAAAAAAAAAACTCTTTTTTATTTCTTTTAACCACATAGATACTTCCTCATTTTGAGCAGGTTTTGTTCATCTGAATGTTTATGATGAGGATCTTTGCAAATACTGACTGTCCAGGAAATGATCTGTGGACACAGTGAATCTTTCCTTCAGGAGAGTGAGCTGGTGCTTCTTGTTCTTTTTATGCGATTGTGATTCAGGGATCCCCATTCTGAGATTGCCGCTTTTTCTTTTTTTTTCAGCTCTTTTAACCTTTGTGACCGAATTTCAAACCTCTTATCCACGTCACTCCTCTAAGTAACACTACCAGGAAAACAGAAGTGAGAACTTGATACAACAGCAAGGAACAACGGGAGGCAGCAGTCTTTACAGTTATTGCTTTCACATCAAGACACAACGTAAGTATTCAAGTATATTTCTCTTGACTTCATATCAAAATGTAGTTTCTTTGTACATTTGAGAATTGTTGTCTGTGTAAATGTTTATGAAGAAAGTCACGTTGCCTCTTGTTTCAGGAAAATTAACCATGGATGTGGATTACATTGCGTATGACGATTACACTCCAGACAATGAAACCGAGAACAGCACAAGTACAGAGGGACTTTTGACATTTTGTAGTTCTCAGTCTTCCTTGACTTATGTTCTGGTGGCAGTCAATATCATAATATCAGTTAGTGGGCTTGCTGGAAACTTATTAGTGATTTGGATCTGTGGATGGAAAATGAAAACAACAGTCATCACCACCTGGTATGTCAGTCTGGCCATTTCAGACTTTTTATTTTGTGCTATTTTGCCCCTTGAAGTATACTATATGATAACTTCACACTGGCCTTTTGGGAAAGTGTTGTGTAAACTCACTTCCTCCGCCCTGTTTCTCAACATGTACAGCAGTGTGTTTCTGTTGGTTCTAATCAGTGCTGACCGTTGTGCCATGGTTTTATTTCCTGTGTGGGCCAACAACCACCGGACAGTGCAGAAAGCATTTGGAGTGGTCACCCTGATGTGGCTCCTCTCTGCACTCCTAACGTTGCCCTCACTGATCTTCAGACAAACCACCGTCCACGGCTCAGTCACTCAGTGCTATACAGATTACAAGGACCATTACAGACACAAGGCAGTGGCACTGAGCAGATTTATCTGTGGGTTCTTGATTCCTTTCCTAATTATTTTATTCTGCTGTGTGACGCTTGTTGTGAAGCTGAGAAGTTTGACTTTCAGGTCAAAAAAGCCTTACAAAATCATGTTAGCTCTTATCCTGTCCTTTTTCTTCTGCTGGGTCCCCTATCATACCTTTGTTCTCTTGGAGTTGGACTTTCAGAACCACAATCTGGAAGTACTTCAAACTGGACTGAAAGTGGGGGCCTCTCTGGCTTCAGCCAACAGCTTCATATCACCCATTCTCTATGTATTCATTGGTAATGACTTCAAACAGACTCTAAAGCGATCTCTGACGTCAAGGATCGAGGAGGCAATGGCAGAGGATTTACGCACAGGTGGTCTCAATCACTCAAGGTCCAAGTCAATGGAAATACTCAAAAATTAAGCTCATACAATTGACACCAAGGAGTTTCAATGTAAATGAAAATTATTGTAAATTTGGGTCACAACGACATGATATGGTTTTTTTATGAAACCAAATTTTCATGACAAAGTTGTAAGATCTGTCAACTGAAACTACTAGGCATGGGCTCATAACTGCCTTTTAATCTATTTTTTAACTTAAAATCTGTATTTAAACACTTGTGACTGTCTATGAATACATTTCTTCTGTGTATGTATTCTGTTGATAATGCTTGAAATTCCTTTTTGTGGGATGTCTTAAGATTTTGGCTATGACTAGGTGTGAATTGTTTGTGCTAAACTGTTGAAATACAATGCAAAACTATGTAACCTCAATAAAAGCAGTTCACATGAATAACTTTGTTCTAATTATTTACACTTCCTAAAAATCCTCATAATACGTGTGCGTGTGTGTGTGTGCGCGCGCGCGTGTGCGTGTGGTGGGGGGTAAGTGTACGTGTACGTCTATTTAATATCGCTTTGGTAAGTAAAGACAGCCAATAGCCGCGCTCCTTTAGCTAATAACCACGCCCTCTAAGTCAATGGACACGCCTCCTCCTCCAACAACAGGAACTTCTACCGGGGTTTCCAGTATTGCGGATGTGATGCAACCAGCTGTAAGGATAATTTCTCAACTTTTCACAACAAGTTATGATTTGTCGCTACAATAAAACGATATCATGAAAGCCGCGTTATATTAGCGCTTTGATCAAAATAGTGTGTGTAGGTCTGTGTTTGGTTTGTCCGTCAGACAGTGAACTCTTCTTCGCTTGCTAACGTTAGCGTACGTTCTCCATACTGATGGACGCCAGCTAGCAGTCGGTGAAATTGATTTTTTTTCTCTCACTTTAATTGTTTTATTATTATTCTATTTTCCTCTGTTTGTTAGCCACTGACCCTATCATCTGGACCTCCCTATGTGTGTTTATTGAGACGCTGGGTGCCGACGGACTCACCCGAACTGTACTGTCCCGGTTACTGGATCCTGTTTTTATAAATGGCCGCCGCTGCCCCCCCTCTTCCATCGTCCGGCTCCACTGCGGCCGCTGAAAACACAAGTCCCGGGTCCAGCGGCTCAACTGCGGCTGATAGTGGCAGCCAGGACAGCACTTTTGAGTGCAACATATGTCTGGACACTGCTAAGGATGCCGTGATTAGTTTGTGTGGTCACCTCTTCTGGTAAGATTTCAGCTGTTGTCTGTGACCTGTGTTTACATTTTGAAAGCAGAAACCACCCGACTAAGTAGGACTCAAGTTACCTAGCAACTGTGAAACTGCTTTTGACCCGGTTATTGCCGCTTCACATCCTGATTTTCCACCTAAGACTCAGCAACATTTGTCAGTTTACACAAAATATTTTGATAGTATTTGACATTTGCCTCAAAATGTAGAATCCCTCTGAAGAACACACTGGTGGAGGACGCATTCACACTCTTAATTTAAGTAAATGTGCTCATACCACACAGCAAAAGGGGATACATACCAGTATGAATAAAAAGCAGACATTGCAGATGTTACTTTGTTCAAATTCAGCACCAACACAACATGGACTTTCATGGTAGAAGTAAATGTACTCCCATGTGGAAAAGTGTTAGCTGTCACTGACACTTTTTAATAGACGTGCATAAATATATAACCAGCATTTGATTGTTGTGTTTCACGTAGTTAGAGATCATTTTGACTGATTCTGTGTGTATACATGCTTTTTACTACGGTTTTTCACCATTTAAGAAAATCCTATTAGCAGTGCTCTAAATGATTATCAAGAGTTGGTTTAATTTGCACCAAAACACCCTTCATTATATAAGCTCTTAATGGGTTTCATGTACAAAAATCTGAACTTTTAAAGTGTTTAGCAACTGGAGCTTTCGGGTAAATTTAGTGTGGTGTCAACTCTTTCCTCCTGAAAATATTGCTACAGCGGCATGAAAAGAGAACTGTGTAGAACCAGTACATTGTGTTTTTACTGAAGTACTGTACTCTGCTTCATGTTCTCAGCGAAACAGCAACACCGATAAGATTGACCCACTAATGCTGGTTATCACTGAAATATGGCTGTTTTCAGCCTGTCTATGAAACACGCTTGCATTTAGCATACGTCTATTTCTCCTGTTTCCTGTAGAAAGTGATTTTATATATAAGAATACAGACAAACCTACATGTAAACAATAAAAACAATGTTTTTATTATGTTTATCAGGTCTAGTTCCCGGTCTCTATAGCAATGTAACGGGCCAGCCGCTGAAACTGTGAGCAGGTCAGGTCTTCTGCATCAGGAGCCACACTTAAAACTGCAGTTAGATTTGTACTCTGACTTGGTCTTCATATTATTTCTGACGGTGTGCTTTCGTTCAATTAATAAAAGATGCAGAGCATAGAAAACATTGCTGAAGCAATGTTCTGATAGGTCTCGGATCAACTTGTCTGGATGGTGTTTGCCCTGGAATTTCTCCTCATGTGAGTTTATATCTTTGACATAGTTGATGTCAAAGAAAGGTCTTACTTAGAAGGGATTTCATCGTTTTAAGTCTTGATTAAGCCCGTCTTCATAAATGAGGCCTGATTTCTGTGTCAGTATGATGCACCACTCAAGTTAAATCTTTCTTTAGCAGTTGTTTATTTGCTTCCTGTCGGTGTCATGTTTGTCAGGTTGTTCCAGGACTAGTGATATTTAACTAATCAAACTTCTTCCCTGCTCTTTTTTGTCCTGCCTCTGAACCCTTTGATTAGCTGGCCGTGTTTGCATCAGGTACGTTGGACCTTTGTTCTCTTTTCCGCCGTATGTAGATATTAAAGATGGCACATTGACGCGGAGGCCATTGTAAATTAAGTGGTTGTCTTTTTTTCTCTATGCAGTGGTTGGAGACCCGGCCCAACAGACAAGTATGTCCGGTGTGTAAAGCCGGTATCAGCAGAGACAAAGTAATCCCCTTATATGGGAGGGGAAGCACAGGCCAGCAGGATCCCAGGTGGGTGTTTCAGTGTATTAACACAGCTCAGACTGACTTTAAACTATATTGTATTGAGTAATTACACTCTACCATATCATCCTTAAATGGCAAAAGTGCTCAGTTCTCATTTTGTAATGTAGAGTTGTTTTTATCTGAAATGTTAAGAATATACAAACAGTGTAAATCCCTGTGATGATTAGTTTTTACTAACTTGTCTTTCAGAGAAAGAACACCCCCTCGACCACAAGGACAAAGACCTGAACCGGAAAACCGCGGTGTAAGTTCACAAACAAGTAAAGCTTCAGCTTATTTGTATATTATGTCACTATTTTGCACCACTGTCAACACCGCCACTCGTTTTAGTCTCCGTGTCACGTGAGCCATTGAGAAATATTATGCGCTCATGATGTAAACGTTGCCTGCAATGATGTAAGTCCTGCGGTGCAAACCTGTGCTCTGTATCCATTACCAGAAAGGTATTTCCCTCTGGGATCTATTACATGTTAACGGCTGAGATGCACGTCTTCTCATGAGAATGGCTACACCGTTTCCTGCATGTTGTGTCACACCTCACCCCTCGTGTGTAACTGGATAGTAACACGGCTACATAGTCGCAGCGTTTCATCCTGATGACGTGTCTCGCAGGGTTTTCAGGGATTTGGATTTGGAGATGGCGGCTTCCAGATGTCGTTTGGAATCGGCGCCTTTCCGTTTGGTATCTTTGCCACAGCGTTCAACATCAACGACGGGCGGCCTCCTCCAGGTAGCTGCACATTTCCCGTTGAACTCTTTGTACGTGTTAGCGACGGCACACCGAATAACCTCCGTGAAACTATTGTCTTAACAGCGGCCCCTGGAACTCCGCAGCACACGGATGAACAGTTCCTGTCTCGACTCTTCCTGTTCGTGGCTCTGGTGATTATGTTCTGGTTACTGATTGCGTGAACGCGTGGAAAGTGAACGCACCGTGTTAACCCAAAACATTTGGCAGAGGCGAGGTATTAAGCCGTTTCTTCTTGGTTTGTTTTGAATGTCCTTACAATTTCCATACATGTTTTGGTTCTCCCCTGTCTTTGACAGTCTTGTGACATTTAAATGATGCAGATGTTCTAAAACATAGAAACCTGTTGCTGCTTCATATGACGGCGAGGCATGTGTGAATCTACATGTGCTTTTCTTTATGTCTCATGTATTAGAAAAAGAAAACAAAACAGCCCATTCATGCAAATTTGCTGCAAAGATATACTGCTGGCATGAGCTTTCTCCCATAGTGGATGTGCCCGAAATCGCTCCCATATGAACTCACTGCTAGTCTTAATCTTTTTTTATTTAATTTTGACCGTCAACTGAGCTCCGCAGCCGTCATCTACACATCAAGCCTCGTCACACTCACTGTGAGGCTGTGTATTTTTCTGTGGTCGCTACAGTTTTTGTGTTTTAAAAGGTCACAAATGCAGGAATGTACAGATAAGAAACTATACTGTAAACAAGGAGTGAACTTCACAAACCTTCATTTATCCATACAAGATGTTTACAGATTGCTCTTTCTCATCGACTCGGATCAAACTCGTGTTTCGAGCAGCCACAATAACGTCAGACACTGTGTCTTTGTTTTAGGTTAGCTTTAAAAAGAGGGTTTTTTTGTTGCAGTAAGCGAATCAACACATCTGTTTGAAAACGGCTTTCCTCTCTAAATTGTACAATCCTGTTGCTCTGTTTTCTTTATGCCACTGTAATTAAATGTAAAATACTGTACATTACAAAGTTCAAATGGAGACCGGTTGCGCACATGAAACAACTTTTCTAAATGTGAATTTCCTCTATTGACAGTAAAGCTTTATAAATGAAGTTATAAGCAATTGTCTGTTTTTTTTCTGTTTATTTGTAAATCTATTGAGAGGTCAGAACTGCAAAAGTCTTGTCTAATAAATACGTAAAATCCAGACACACTAAAACATACTCTACATGAACAGTTCAGCTTCCACTCCACTAATCTGTACTGTGAAGAAAAGCAGAGGATTTTTTTTTTTTTTAGAAAAAGTACAAAAAGAAGTTAATCTGAATTAGTCCTGTGCTTCTGACTCCATCTTTTTCGCCTGCGATTCCGCCTGCGTCACATTGAATTCTGCTTCATACATGATCTGCTGGATCTTCATTTTGGTCTCGCACCTCTTCTGTGGAGCAAGTCGCTTCAGGGCCGGAACGAAGCTCAGCAGAAACAGTTCGTCTTCATCTCGCGGCCTCGAGGGAACCGAGGCGCCATTGTCTTTGACCAGCCATTTTGTTGGCGAGTGCGTGCTTTGAGGAGAAGGTGGCGACATCGACTCCGGCACAGGTTTCCTTTTGCGGCCGGTATTGCTGCTGGGGGTTATCTGTGGGACTGGTGGCATCTTGGCTACGGCAGGCAGCTGGGCCAACTGCGTCTCCTGAGACTGCGTTACGAACACCACCTGGGGCTTGTTTTCGGGCGGACTTGCGGGTACCTTTGTGATATTCTGCGGCGTCTTGACAGACTCGGACAGAGTGGTTTCTCCCTCTGCGCTGCCAGATTCATTGTCTGGATTGTCCTGGTCGTCGTCATTGTTGCCACAGATGTCCGCCAAACTACCTCTTGACCCAGTGAAAGGTGCAATAAAGTTCATAAGTTGTCTGTATTTCCATTTACTCTGTATGATTTCTCCCTGCTTCTTGCTTTTGATTTCCATTCGGACTTCCTTTAGGTACCGGTCTCTTAAGTTCTTCCATTTTCTTTTGCACTCCTCAGCTTAAAAAAAGTAGAGAGATGGGTTTAAGAATGATGAAAACACAAGAAAATCATGCACACAGTGTATGATATTATACCAAAAAACTATACAAGATGAACATCAACTAGAACCAAAAGTATCAGGCAGCGTGTGCCTTAATACAACGTTGAAGCTTCATAAACGATCTGGCTGTTGGGATAAAAGGAAATTAAATCAGTGCAGCTGAGCCTCCAGCAGTGAAGTGTTAGAGGTGCTGACTATGCACTGAATGACCAGTTATCGACCGACGCATCAGTGAAGTCCATCTTTACATTGTTTGATCTGTAGCTGTAAAGCATAACGCATCGATACCACAACACAGTAAAACATGCAGCCCAGTTTAGAAGTCGGGACAATAGGTTTAAATAGTTTCAATCCCCATTGAAATAGTAAAGTAAACACTTTATCTGCGGGGTCAGTCATACTTTGTGGTGTTTCAGCCCGTGGAAAGTAGAACCAGAGCAGAACATTATGATATAAGAAAACCAAGTGTTGAATTTGTATTGCATCTGGTTTTGAATTCCAATAAAAGACTATAAGTGAATAATCATTTATTTTTTTAATCGGGTTTTAGAACAACTGCAAAACTGCAGTGGGACTAGGGTGCATAACCTCACATGATGACGATTTCGGAACTGTTGTGTTTTGTACCCATGTGTTTTCAGGTGTCATTTTTTTCCCTGTTTTGCAACCTGCAAAACGTTATATGATCTAATATCTGTGGTGCATTTTGGAGTTTAACTAGTATATGTTTCCAAAGCTGCTCAGAGAAACGCCCGAGTTGCTTAACTCCATAACTTTCTTTTAGCGTCGGTCATGCTACGCACAATCCTCCCCTTTTATTTCTCTCTTTCCTGTCATGAGCTCGTGCACCTGGGCTTATTTCATGCTGGGAGGAGGCTCCGTCTTAACGCTCTGGCATATTTTATTCAACACACCGCGGAGGCGCCGCTTCAACGACACCTCCAGTAAGAGTTCAGGCGTTGACGAGCTATCTAATGGAGTTTGTGACGCTGAGCAAGTCTCCTCTTCCACCGTGCCGGGTTGGACATGCGGCTACCGGCGTAGGAGAGCCGGGCCGTGCCGTTAAGCACGGCGCGGCCTACGGCGTGCGAGCAGCGGCTGCTACCGCTAGCACAGCGCACGCGGCTGCATTTACGCCACCGGGACGCAGTAGCGCGGAAAACGAACCAAAAGGCTGCAAATTGCCCAGAACGTGTGTCAAATGCATACAACTCTAGGGATAAGTTTCTACCTGTTCAGTCTTACAAGACAACTGCTGCTAGACAAATAATAATTGGCAGTAAAGTTTCGATAAACAGTAAACAAATACTCACATGGGAGACCCAGAGTGGTACTGATGTTTCGCCAGGCATTTGTCCGACTTTCCGTGCAGCGGTAATTAGGCAGAGTGACATTGAACAGCTCTGGGTAATTAAATACAGCCAATATTAACTTATCGTCCATTTCGCCTCAGTGTTTTTGTGCTTCTGTGCTGTTGCGCGGACGCGGAAGCGGCAGTCTTCTCCCGCCTTTTCCGCTCTGCTGCTGCTCCAACGCGAGTTATCGCGAGTGGCGGGCTGCCTGCCGCGCGTGTCGCTCTGCCGATTAACAACCTGCAATATAGTCTTTGGACACAAGGGGCCGCATTTATCAGCGCTGGTCCTTATCACTGCCCTGCTCTACTGTGGGTTACCGGCCTAAACAGAATAATGATCTGAAATAAAACATGAAGTAGAAAGTTGTGGGTTTTTTATGTTCCTGAATGTTTTTCGTCTAGTAAAATTAATCCAGTGTCTTCTAAAGAATAAAATTCTCGTTCACTGTGACTGAGAGCAACATCCACAAAATTTGTAACAAAAAAGTCCAAATTTTTGTCTGAACATTTTACATTTTCACAGTGATCTACTTTAAACACAGCATTTACACGTATTAGACTTTTAAAATAGCTTTTAAATTGTTTCCCCATGCAACTATTTGCAAATCTAAACCATATAATTTAGTATTGAGGAGACGCAGTAGAGGAAATGGGGGAAAACATGATGACCTGACGACTGACAGTTTGAAAGAGGAATGGAAACTGTTGTAAGCCAATCGTGATGGGATACAGGAGTTTCACAGGCCAGTCACTGTGTAAATATACAGGCTGTAAAGGAGGAGAGACATTGATCACATCTTGGAAGCAGCAGAGGAGTCTTCCAGACTGCTGTGGTTGAAAAGCAATGAGGCTTGGTCAGAGTGTGCTACCTGGAACATACTTTGCCACGCCTCATCAGGCTGGGTCACCTGGGTGAGGGTGTCTGATATAAAACCATAAACACCTGCTGCCCGCGGGGACTTCGCTGATGATGTGTCCAGGTTGCACCGCGATGAAGAAGAGTGCAAAACAATCCATATTCAATGCTGAAAGTGTTTCCTATTCAGTCAGTCTGTTGAGCATATCTGGGATGCTCCTCTTTTTTTTATTTTGGCATGTTTTACAAAGAACAAACGATAAAATCACACCATTCCTCAATGTTTATGTTGAGTCTCTTGTCTGTGAAATATTTCTGTCAGTAGTAGGATTGAAATGATTTGCAAATCACCGTCCTCCTTCTGTGCCTGCTCAGACTTTCACAGGGCGCTCCACATCATTCCCACAGCTCAAAGACATCTGTGTTAGATTTATTGGTGATTCTGATTTTCAGTGATCCCCATGGTGGACTGGTGACCTGACCAGGGTGAACCCCACCTTTTGCCCAGTGGCAGCAAAGATAAAGCCAGCAAAGAGGATGGATGAAGAGATGGATGTATTTTTGTTTCATTTTAGTTTTTACACTGAATCCCAGTTGCCACAGAGACGAGGCTGTGTGTTTGCTTTTTCCGACCTTCCTCCAACTCTTGTGTTTTTCTTGTTAACTGCTCACAACAAATCTCAGCACTGAGGCATCTACAGGCTAACCTTTGATGAGGGATCTTTTTTAGGAGCGAAAAGCGTGAGGTTGGAAACACCTGGCCTGTAATAGAGGAAACCTCACATTGAAAATCTTGAATTTGTGGATTGAAAGTACAATGCTGCTTCTTCAACATATATATACAGTTGATGAGCATGTAATTGTTGGTCACAGAAACAAATCTAATGTGACTGATGTATCAGCATCGTCTAAGCCTGCAGGGGGATGCTAAACTCAACTCAACACCTGATCCTGGAGGTCATTTTCAGATCCCAGGGAAATAATAACAACACAGAGAAACATTCTGGACCCAACTATGAGGTAAATTATATTTTTCTTTTGTGCCTTCTGAGCCATGATTCTCTGCACAACTTTGGAGAAAATACAAAGAGGAAGGTTGATCCTTTGCACTTCCCTGGTCACACAGCTGCAAATCTCTTTTTCCCCTGGAGGTGTTGCAGCCCGGTGCAGCAGCGAGCACAGACACTGAGCATTGTTACACATGAAAAGCTGATGCATTGTGCAGTTCTCTGCTCATTTATCAACAGTCACAGTTGGTGTGGGTGTATTTCTAATACTTGGTCTCCTGTCTGAGTTGATCTGATTACATTTGTGTCCTTTGACGTTCTCCCTTTTTTCCTCCCACTGATTTTCTGTTGAAAAAGGTTCTTTGAAATGTCAGATCCTGTAATGGTAAATTCTCTTAGAACTGCTGAGAAACCCCCACAACAGACTTTCCAATCTGCATTAACCATTTGTCTCACCTAGACATAATAATTGTTTATAACTATCTGTCACATCACGACTACATCCTGCATGAGTGTGAGCATTTTCTAGATATATCGCTGCCATCAAAATGCAGCATTATGCAACAGTAAGGCCAAGAAGTAGTGCTTTATGTATGTGTGTAATGAATAAGTTGCTTAAAATGCTCCATTGTGGTTGCATGCTTTTTAAAATTGCATAGCGGCTGAATGGAGCCAATTGTTTTGGAGGAGAATTCTGGGTAAAAGTCATTATAAATTGAAGACTTTTGTCCAAACAGCTTCTCAAAATAAAAAGGTCGATGGAAAGTTCATCTGCCATCGAGTGAGGACAGTTCTCTTCGCTTTTCTTCTTGTACAAAATATTGCTTACAACAACAACACAGACCTTTATCATTCTAATCCCCAGTAATGAATTTTGAACTGTTTGAACCTACAAGGATGTGGTACAATTGCTTCTATTGAGAGCCACAATAACTGCAGATAACAATCTCACATGCTGCGCAAACTATACATCAACAATCTGGACGCTATTAAATCCAAGTGAAAAGGATGGTGTTTATTGTTATCTTTTTTTTTTTCTTTCAAAAGCCCTTATAAAAGGGGGCTTAAGACAGATTGTGGAAATCCATTAATTCCCTGAAAAAAAGGTGTATTGCCTTGTATGAAATCACAGGATTTTCTAGGGAGGATGAATCTAACCTGTAATAGCTTTACCTCAGCTGTGCACATTGTCAGAGGAGTCAAACTGAAAAGACTGCAGCACACAGATAAGACACATGATGCACGATTGTGAATACAAACTACACGGGTGGATATCTGCTCTGAATTTACTCCTTCCATGCGTCTTTATCTGCATTTGATACAGCTGTATCACCATCACCACATGTCACTGACTCGGGCAAGTTGAGTCATCCCTCCATGTGTAACTCTGTAATTACTGAGTGAAATTAGTATGCACCGTCAATGTCAGCACAGCCGATCTACAAATTTATACAAGATCATTTGTTGATAATGATAAACAGAAAAGGGATATTATGAAATTAGTTTAAAGGATAATCCCAAAAGTCATTGCACACAAGTCTTGGGCCACACCGAAAATGTTCATCTTTAAATCCAGGTTTCTAATACCAAGCAATCCCCTTTTCTCTAAAACCTCAACAATAAGGATCTTAGGAGCTCTCCACTTCTCATTTTATGCAGTGAAATCTGATTTCTTTTGGAGAAAGGAATGAGGCAAGATTAACTGAATCTGCCGTCCTCCCTAACCTCTTCACAAAACTGCCCAGATTAGCTAGGAATTAAGTTTCAACCGTTTTATGTGTCTGGTCCGCAGGGGGATTATAGTTGAACTTTTTTTCTTTCTTTTTCTTTTTTTTTTCTTTTTTTTTTTTGCTTGCTTATAAGGGCTGGACTCACTGTTGTAGAAAGAGGAGAAGGAGAAGAGCAACTGAGGCAGAAATACCTCAAACTGTTGTGTGTGGCTATCCTGTGATCATCACTGTTTTGTGCTTTCTTGGAATTTCCCTGGAGATGGATGGACTGGTCGGGATGGAAAGACAAAAGTTTCCATTCACTATTGAAAACATTCTGAGCAAATATCCAAACAGCAGTGGAGATAAAGGGTCATGCGGCACAACTGGTTTTGGATTTAAGGAGAAGACAGAGTCTGGACATCATGCTTGTCTTTGCTGCTGCTACTGCTCTCACTGCGCTGACATGTTCCACACTGATTTCATTCATGAAGGTAGGACAAATCCTGCAGCTCTCTTTCCAAAAGAACGATTCTGTTTCTTAGTATTCTGCTCCCAAAACTCAAATCTGCTCCCTGCAGCCTGTCAGTATGGATGGAGCCCAGCAATGCTGTCAGAGCCGTGCAGGCTGGGAGACGCTCACAGGGACGAGCAGTCATCCGGGCAGGTGCAGAGACGGACCAGGCGTCACCGTACCATTTTCACTGAGGAACAGCTGGATGCGCTGGAGGAGCTGTTCTTGCAGAACCAGTATCCAGATGTGAACACAAGAGAAAAACTTGCACAGCACACTCACTTACGAGAAGAAAGAGTAGAGGTAAGGCGGCTGTCACAATCAGCCTGTCAACAATAGTGATAATATTAATCTTAACTGAGATACATGGGTTTTAAAAGTGTGAACGTGTTTAATAAAGTTAAAGCAAATGAATGCTGTCATGTGGGTGACAAGTTACACCTGTGGTGTGAAGTTTTAAAGACTAGAAAGGATAACATTTACATTTTGATTGTATTTTGCTTCTTATATAATATTAGCCCATTACTGATGCTTGATAAATGTTTCTAACACAACTTTTCAAAGTGAGCATAAATGAAAGCTACAACTCAATGACGCTGTCCCTTTTCCACAACACAGGTTTGGTTTAAAAACCGAAGAGCAAAGTGGAGACGTCAGAAAAGGCTTTCATTTGTTGTTGGAAACACAGAAAACTAGATTTTTTGCTGTGTATATGGACCCCTGCTGAAACAGATGGAGGCTACAAATATTTTTCTTGCCTCTGCTGTTTGCCAAACCAATTATGTATCCAACAAAGAAAAGCTATAACTTGAAGTAAACAAACTTGGATTTTTTTGTGTCAGTTCTATCAAATGACTGTAGACTTTCCTTGAGTCTAACTGGTTAAGTGCATTAAAGTACTAGCATCATAAGTTATAATTAACACTGAAAGTTACATCTTAAATATGTGAATCGTTTGTTGTGATTTCCACAGATTGTGAAAAAGATTGTGAATCTTTTTTTTTTTAACGGGTGGAGTAACTTTCCTGCAACACATATAATAAATAAGCACAAACATAATATAAATCTAAAAGCTGACAGTCACTGAAAACATTGAGTTAGGATTTAAATGTTTCACTTCAGTGATAAGGCTCTTCTTATCTAATAACTACTAATACAGGTTGTTATTCCATGTCAAACCTCTTTATTTTTGTTTAATTTAATTTAGCTTTAGCTTATTTTCTCCTGTTGAATGGTGAAAACAGAGAAATCACAAATGTTAGAGCCATAGGGGAATTATTTAGTTTGCAGCCCTTTCTTAAAGATGATGCATCAGATTACAACTTTGACCTAAATTACAGAGCAAATTTAGGGGTTTAAAAACATTAGTTGCATACTTATTGTTTTGCTTATGGGGACACACCACCATCTACGGGGCTTTGGTCAGTTTGATTTATTTCAATAGGACTCTCAAGTGAAACTGACACACTAAAGTTGGTCAGTTCCAAAAAAGTCACAAGCACTGAAAATATCCAGGTGGTATTAGCTCTACTCTAGCTGATAATGCCTCACTTATGTATTCTGCTAAATAATTGTGCCGTTTAAATGTGCAGAAGCCTAAATAATGAATACCAAATATATATTTGTTCCAAAGGGCAAAATTATATTTCTAAGTAACCTTCATGAATTCCTGAACTTGCTTGGTAATTGTGTACATTTCAATCCTTCTATGTAAGGAAATTACTCTAATATTTGCAATGAATACATGTAGATTTTAAAAACAAACTTTGAAATAACACAAAGAGGGAATCCTGTCACCAGTATGCTGCCTGAGCTTAACTTTTATACTGGAAATTTCTTTAGAAGCTCTGAGCTTCCGGTGACGTAACTATTCAGCTATAACGTAAGTACGTTGTGTGTACGGTGGTGTTTTGGCTCAAAGTTACCCTAGACGTTACGGTTAGCGACACTCGTGCTATATCTAAAATAGGCTTATCTTCAGTAGGGATTATTCTGAACCTTGTTGGTCAAATAAAAAGAAAACCCTCTTCCATTTCCGCTCAGTGGTCGTTTGTTGTTGTGGGCTCGTCTTTAGCCTTTAGGCTAGCAGGCTAACAGGGTCCACAATGGAGGGTAGCGCCAGCGTGAGAAAAGCGTTGTCTGGGACTCTGGTACCTTCATCAGTCACAACAGTAGCTCTCCGTCAACCCGAGGAGGATGACAAAGGACAATTCAAAAGAAAAGTCCTTGATGAAGAGGAGTACATTGAGGTAAGTGACTGACAACTTGTTTTATTTTTCCGGGAATAACAGACGCGCTTTTTAGCATAGGTTGTTAGCATGACGTTCAAGCAGCTTGGTAGGTGCGTATAATGATAACACCCCTCTTTTGGTGTTAAACCATGTGTTTTTGTTTATTTGTGTTACATACCTACTGAATTGAAATGCATAAAAAATGTTCCCATAGCTGACTGAAGACAAAAAAAAAAGCGTCACCGACGTTATATCCAAAATATTTTGATGCTCTGAATTAAAGTAAAGATTAAACTGGAGATAATATTTGAAAGGGGTCATATCATTATGTGACAGTAGATACATGTGTGTCTTGGTAAAGGACATTATTGTATGTAGTATCCAATCCTCTGGTGCTGCATCAGTGATACCAATGTACAGGTGCAACAACAACCTATGTTATCTTATAAGTTTCTGGTATATAAATACTGTGCCAATTTAATCAAATAGTTTGTGTTTTGTTTTGCAGTTGAATAATTTTCTCATAATAACTTGACTGATGTTGCTAAGTTTTTCTTTATTTTTTTTCTTTCTGTCAGAGCTTAGAAAAAATCATCCAGAGAGACTTTTTCCCCGATGTGACAAAACTGCAAGCACAAAAGGACTATCTTGAAGCAGAAGAAAGCGGAGACCTCGAGAGAATGAGAGAGATCTCCATCCGATATGGCTCATCTTTGAGTAAATCTACACCCCAGTCAGCTGCTCCCTGTGAGTAGAAAGAAACTTTGAAAATGTTTCCTTCTATCTCTGAAGGATTTGTTCTGGTTCTCACAAATGTTTTTTGGCACTGATTCGTTTTTCTCTTTTTTTTTTTGCCGACTTCTTTGCCAGATGTGACTCCTGCCAGCTTTGAGACACCAGTGGGCTGCTCAGGATCCCCCTCTTCCACTTACAGTCATAAAGGTTTAGATGGAGGTATGTGTCAAAGAATTTTAGATCAACTTAGTGTCCATATCTTACTGTGTGCATTTGTTTAAAGGTACACACCTGTGTCCCACTTTAAAATCTTAGTTTTTAGCAGTAAACCCAATGAATGTACACATAGTTGATAACAATTCAACCCTATTCGCATTGTGTTTTCATAGAGAGAAAGGACGATGACAAAGAAGAGAAAAGGTTGCCCTGTCTGGACCGTTTCCTTGCCAAAAATACCAGTGAGGATAATGCATCCTTTGAGCAGATAATGGATCTGGCAGAGGACAAGGAGAAACTGAAGCATGCCTGGTTATATGAGGCAGAGGCTGAATTCAAACAGGTTGGTGTGTGCTGAGTTTTTTGGGTTTTTTGTTCGTTTCAAGGTATAAAGTCATCATTATGGGTCAGGATGTTATCAGTCATCCTCAATTAAAGACGTTAAATCTTTGTGCGCCACCTCTCACATCAAACAAGACTGTCGTTATGGCAGTGGTATGTGATCATGTGACATGCTTACAAGTTGCTACCACTTTTGATGATTCTCACAAAAGTCGAGCGTAGAATTTTCAAGACCGTCCCAATTTAATCAAATAGTTTGTGATCAAATCACTGCATGGAGCATTTTTATTTTTTCTTCCAGCTTAAAAGTCCGTAGCCTTCTGTTGCATCATAACAACGGCTCTGATGGTTACACTTTGATAACTGTTGTTTGATTTTCTGTGTGGTGGCAGGTCACCACTGACAGTTAGAAAAATATGAAAACACGTCTGATCTTTTTTTTTTTTTTTTTTTTTTTTTCCAGCGCCACGAGGAGAATCTTGCATTACCGTCAGTGGAGAAGGCTGCTCTTGAATGTGTCAAAGCTGGACTGGAGACGTGGGAGTACAAAGCGAAAAACGCTTTGATGTATTATCCTGAGGGTACGAAGATCAAACTTTGTTTTCCTTCTTTCCTCATTTCTACCTTAATGTCCATTAGAGGCATGACATTTGCCCAATTTAGCTGCGGGAGGAGGAGAGAAAGTCATTTTTTTTTCTCTCTTGTTATTTAGGTGTTAAAGACGATGATGCCATCTTTAAGAAGCCAAGAGAGGTGGTTCACAAGAACACCCGTTTTGTTGGAGATCCCTTCAGCAAAGCACTCAACAAAAGCCAGATTCAACAGGCAGCAGCTCTGAATGCACAGGTATATATACTAATATGGTGATTCGTCAAATATCTGTCAATTAATTTGTTAATTAGTAAAAGAAAAATTGCCTGAATGATGCAGTTATAATGTAGCTTGTTTTCTTTGCAGTTTAAACAGGGCAAAGTGGGGCCCGATGGCAAAGAGCTCATCCCACATGACTCCCCAACAGTGAACGGATATGGTTTTGAAAGGACCCCTTCTCCTGCACCTGGTAAAGTTTTATTCTCAGAATAGTAATTTAGTAAAAAAAAAAAGAAAAAACAACACATTTTTCTGTCAGTTTTAAGATCATTTCAGGATTTCACTTGGTCAACTTAAACTAGCTTAAGGTTAAACATGATCCCATCAAGTGTCATGTGTTTGTCACTCAACCACTTTTAGTTCAAACACAGCTGTGCAGAATAAGCAGTCACCAGTTTAATGCCTGACCTGGGGGGCGGGGGAACCATACCTTATTACTGTTGTATTATGACTACTTTTTTGTTGCATCAGCTGTTAAGACTTATGTGTTTCTGAGTGGGGGAAAAACCTCCCCAGGAACACATCAGCAGTTTTAATTACTGTCACAAGTCATTCTTATCACATTTTATTTGCTGGCGTTGAGAAACTTCAGAAGAAGATTTTTTTACGGTCACATCACTACTGCACTGTATTTTTCTAAAATCCTTTGTTCCTTCAGGCGTGTCTGAGTCACCTCTGATGACCTGGGGGGAGATTGAGAGCACGCCTTTTCGTTTGGATGGATCAAACACGCCGTATGTTGAGAGGAACCACGGCCCATCATTTAAGGTACCGAACATTCAGCGTCGGATTCATTGATTCGTTGCTTTCTATTTGTTTACATTGTGAAATGTTGACAATATTTGTCGTTTCTCAAAGATTCCCGAACCAGGAAGACGGGAGAGGCTGGGTCTGAAAATGGCGAACGAAGCTGCCGCTAAAAACCGTGCAAAGAAACAAGAGGCATTACGAAAGGTCACAGAGAACCTTGCAAGGTGACGGGACTAAATTCTTCTGATTATATCTTTGAACAACCCCCTAAACCTGTCAGATTGTTTCCTTTTGATCAAATATTAAGTTGGAATGAAAGGTTGTGCGTTTTGTAGCTCAGTATTCATCGGTGCCTTCATGAAGAAATGACCACAATGAACTAACAGAGCACCTCAATCTTTGTGTTGCAGTCTCACGCCCAAAGGTCTGAGCCCGGCTCTCACGCCGGCCCTGCAGCGGCTTGTAAATCGGACATCCAGCAAATATACAGACAAAGCACTGCGAGCGAGTTACACCCCTTCACCCTCACACGGTATCCCCAGCTGCAAGTCTCCCTTCGGTGGCCCGGTCACTCCTTCGGGAACACCGACACCCATCAAAGCCAAGACACCGAGCTCTCAGGACCTTACATCGCTTACAGACAATCTGCTGCAGCTCCCCAAGAGACGGAAAGCCTCAGACTTTTTCTAAGAGAGGTCCCTCTCTGCTGGGATTGTAGAAAACAAGAGACATTTTATAATGTGAAGAATTTTATTGTAACCAGTTTTCTTAATTTAAAGAGAGCACATCTTTTTTTCCTGTTGGAGGATGGGATGGAAAACGGTGTACAGGGGACTGGAGACTTTATTAAAGGACCATTTGTTGCAATTTAGTGCAGATGAGTTCATTTACATCACTGTGAGATGTATCTGGGTGTTTAATATCTTTTATGAACAATATCAAGTGTGGTTTACTTAGAGTCACACAAATAAAATAGATCATGAGACTAAAGTTCATCATTCTCTGTTACATATTGGCTTGTCTTTTCACCTTATAGCTTGACTCTCTAAAGTCGCTGTTGTGTTGAAATAGGACAAAAAGCGGGGCTTTGGTGATCTATACATCCCTTTTCTAGAAATCTGCAAACACGCTGGGCGTTTATGTCTTCAGATATCTGGAATGAAATAAAAGAAATGCCTTCTATCACTGGATAACATCACCAGACAAGTTAAAGGTTTGCGTTTTTCCATTTCATTTCAAAACTACACCTACACGTCTATACGCACCACTGGAGTGATTACCGCCGCCTACTCGAACACCACAATAACTGCAGGAGACGAGAACACCATTTAAATCAGATCACTGAACTGCTGTGGTCTCATTACATCCTCAGTCTGCAGCCCAGATACTGTTACAAGGCAAAAATGCATTCTGAATTAACCAGAACTTATTTGATTACTTGTGAAATGTGCTTTGATCTCACAGTAAATGACTAACATAATCTTAATAACACAGTTTGTGTCTTGAATATTTAATAAACACACTGAAAAGTCACAGTGAAAGCTGCTCAAAGTAAGTGAGTCCTTAGTCTTGTTAAGTCAAAGAACTACTTAAGCAGGAAAAACCAACACCAAATGTTTCTTGAGTTGCTGATGGGATGAACACAAGGATGATGGGGATTTTAAACAGCTCCTAACACTGAACTTTGTCAATACCTCTGAAATGTGACGGTTTGATGGCCCTGTTCAGGCCATGGCATGAGATCCTAATTGGCTAAAGGTTACTAGTTGGATTTGGCCAAATCCTAAGCTTTTTACATCCTCTGAGCTTCGGAGCAGGGAATACTGCCCTGACATGCTCCTGAAGTTCACTGACCTCTGGCTCTGCGGTTCAAAGCAGTCCAAAACCATGTTCATTGGTGCGCACTGCCCCTTTCACCAAAAAACTTACGTGAAACTGTTGTGGAATCTTTTGCGTACTTCAGGTGTGCAGCATTTTCATCTTTTTGAAGAGAAGTGGTTTCTTTTGTGACCCTCCTCCATTCTTCCTTTGTTATAATGGACAGATTATTTTGCATAGTACAGGCATTTCTGCAGGTGCTTTGTTTTTCGTCTTGGTTTCCCCTCTCAGAGGTGCATGCTAGGCTCATTGCAATTTTATATAATTCACTTTATCGTTGAATAATAAACACTGAGCTCTTCACAACTGCTTTTGTGGCTCATTCCAGTATCTACAATGTTCCCTAATGGGTCCTGAGAAATTGGTCTACTAAAGGCACCGACCAGTCCTTCCCGAAAATACCAGAGTTTGTGCGCATTTTATTCATTTATTTACTTTATTTTTATTCAAAGGGGAGTTTCTACAAGCCATACTTCTAATCACCCCTCTTTCAGAGCTACCGTCTTAGGCTTTGGTAGTCCTAAAACTGAAGGGTGAAATACAGGAATACCTGTGCAGACTTTAAGGAAAAACGTAATCTTTACTTACTTCCTGTTTCATTTACAGTGTAGAAGTAACGTTTTGACTTAGTGGTTGCATGACTTGCTCATGTCCAGACACTTTACAAATCATGCGCTCCTTGTTCCTGCTTCAAACTATTGTTAATATATATTTCTCATGCATGATGATAAGCCATATGACACATTCACAGACCAAATAGCATACTTTTGCATTTTTGGTCAAAACCTTTTTTTAATTAATGTATGTTCATTAATGACAATCCATCTTTTTCTTTTTGTCTTTTCAGTCACACTTTTATTAGTCTTAGAGTGGAAAAAACACACAGCCTGTATTTTCTGGCTGATAAACTGTTGTTCAGTTTGAGTCACAATATCTGTAGGGCTATCAGGATTTGGTGTCACATTGGCCATCATCGATAACATCCGCTTAGTACAACCATGGACAGTAATATAAGTTGTTTTTCTCATTATGAATCCAACGAACACACTCTTACACACACGCGCACCGTGTGCCAGTCGGTATAATCCGCTAAACTCCGCCCCGGCAGCACCTCCAGCTGATGGCCTGCCTGTGTCTTGCATGTTTGGAATTGTTGTGATGGGAGGCCGCAGCCATCTTGGATGAGCGCCGCTCCGCACCGAGCAGCAGCGTAGGACAGACGACGGTAACGGCTGAGCCAGCTAGCTAACGTTAGCCGCACGAACAGATTAACCACAATCTGTGTCGCTGTGCAGTCCGACTATGCTTCATATGCGTTGTTTTGTTTCGTTAGTCGACGCATTAAGTGCGTGAGTATGGGCACAAAGTGTCTTAAGCGTGCATCGTTGTAATTAAGAGAGGGCGGCGGCGTTGCAGATCCTCGGTATATTTTTAAATTTCTGGATAGAGGAGTTACTATGAATGGCGGATAAATGTTGCCGAAGGCTGACAGCAGCAGTTTCGTCCTCTTCTCTCTTCTCTTCGTCCTCACGTTAACGGACCCACCACGGACAGGTAAATAAAACCCAAGTTGCTTTTTTTCCCTTCTCCCCTGCACCGACACTGCTGTGTGTTCGAGTACGGAGTGGTAGAAACAGACAAGAGCGCCATGTCCGGGGCAGAGGCCTGTCGGACAAACCAGTGACTCCGGTGGTGTTTTTAACCGTGTCCCTGCCGCCGTTTGACCGCCTTGCTGTGGACTAAGTAGCTGCTTTTACTTGTAGAAGTAGGCCTACTTAAACAGCCAGTCGACACTCCTAAAACAGAGAGCAATTAAAATCAATGCAAACCTCACTGCCTAATATTTTATTTATATATCTATAGATCTATAGATATATAAATAGGGAACGACACTAGTTTACAAAGTATACACAGTCACACATAGATCTAAGCTAGCCTGGCGTGTTGAATCCAATGCATTGGGAAATGATGCTATGAAATATTCTCGTTTAATAAAATCGGGGACTTCATCGTTTTTAACGCAGGGGTTTGTAAACAATTTAGTTTACCTCTTCTTGCGTCTGTAATTTTAAATGCAAATCAAACTAGCTCTTGCATCATTTAGCATAACTGCCATTAAACGCATCAGACCACACATTGATTGATTTTAAACTAATACACACCTCTGAAAACGGGGGAAAAAAAGAAACCCACAACTTGCTGTAAGCTCAAAACCCCTTTTAAGGACATACATAGTGTTTATTTTTGTTGAAAAAAAGCCCCTCCATCTACCATCCTCTCCTGTCTGTACTTGCAGCTGTTTTATGAGCCGAACAAGGAGATCATTTTTAGGTTTCTTGTCTTAATGGGGGGGCCTGCACCCCTGCTTTGAACGAAAGCCTTTACATGGCCTTTTAAGCGGCAAGAGTGCAAATGCATCCTGAGGTTTCCTTTAGGCTTGGTCTTGTGATCCTGCCAATTGTGTGGATTAGAGAAACTGTTATCAGTTCAGCTCAAGGATAAACGCATTATTGTCTGGCTCCAACTCCAGAAGTGACCTCCTGCCTTGAAAACAAATTAAACACAAAACAGTGTGCATTTGTGTTGGGGTTTGATTCTCTAGCAGCTCTTTGACCATTTTAGGGCATTTATTTTCAGTCAGATTTAGTGTGCGATCAGCTGCAGTTGTCAGAGAGCACATTCACAATTTGGTGAAATATTCAGGAGTAACTACAACAACTTTTGATTTATATAACTTGAGTGAGTCATCTGAAAGCTGAAGGTTGTCCTTTGTACACCTTTCAGCCTTGCACTTTATCCTTTTGCCTGGACTTCATTCAGTGCATGCTTTGAAACCACAGCTTGTTGTTTGGATGACGATATTTTGCACGGTCTGTGTCACAGGGTGTGTTTGTTTGTGTGTGTGTGTTTTTTTTTTTTCAAAGCTCAATACCCTCTTGATTTGCCTTTAATTTTAAAAAAAAAAAATCTCACTCAGATTCAGCAATCTGCTGGAGTCTCGCAGGACTTAAAAGCGTAATGAAACTATCACTCAGACCTCCTCTCATGTGTAAAAGGCGCTTTAATCTGGTAGACGTGCCCTCGCATATCCACATGAACGTTAGATGTCTTACGCTTGTTCTGCAAGCAAATAATCCTTTCTTAAAGGTTAAGCAGCAACACCTCTTTTGCTTGATGTTGTGCATAAACCATCATATTTCTAAATTACTTATGAAGATATGTAGAAAGTCTTTTGTTTTGTACGACCACATCTGAATCCTTGCCAGTGAGCGTGGCAAACTAAATGATAAGAAAGCCCGACGTAGCTCGTCTCTGTTCCCTCTTCAACACATTTGAGGCGTTTTTAAAAGCCAAAATAGGAACTTTTTTGGCCAAGTGATGCTCTTCAGGGTGACTCATGGATTCAGTTCCTACAGAAGGCTGATGTGTGTGCAGTACATGTGACAAAAGTAATATCCGACCTACACATGAGGGAGCTCTCAAGGGGTTTAGTGGTTATGTGCTTTTCCTGCGGTTGTTTCGGTTAATTCCTAAAAGGCTGGATTTAAGTTTTGAAATGCAAATTTCCCCCATTAAATTGGACATTCAAGTAAAAGAGGCTCAACACAGGCCGTATAAGAAACATTTTGGCAGCGCGACTACAGCCTTATTGACCCTAACATTCCCAAAACCCTCATCGGTTTGAGCAAACAGTCAGCTGAGCTCTGCTGATTGTCAGCAGAGTTGAGCGACTGACCTGTGCGACTCTCACGGCTGGATAAGTTGGTGATTTTTCAATTTATATCAGGCACAGCCCCTCTGTTGCCTATGAATTCTTATTTATCGGATTTGCATCTCTTAGATATTACTAAAGTAAATGTTTGAAAAAAAACAAGTTTTAACTGGAGCATCCCCCTGATATAGAGCAAAGTTATTGCTCTGTTGGGTAAGTAATGGATTTTCAGATGCACTATTTCCTGCTGCAGGATGCTGAGAGACACCCCTGACCTACAACACATTTCTGGCTCAGAACAAAGTTGTTGTTGTTGTTTTTTTTCATTCGCAATGATCTGCAGCTCAGTGACCAGCTTGGTTGAGCAATTGAACGTGTTTGTAGAGGAAGTGAAAGTTGAATTCATCTTCACATCGTGAAAATGTCTCTCTCAAATGTTTCTTAAGCTGTAAGCTTATTCTCTCTGTCTGTCTTTGGGGTGCTGACGTCTGCGGCCCAGTCAGAAGCGGTAAACTGTAAACTGATAATCTCACAGTGTCAATTAGATGCACAACCTGCAGGATAGAGTGCAGTGTCGTCCGTTCACGTTGTCAGTTGGCACACCTGAATACTAGAGGTAGAGCTTTACTGAAGCGGAAAGTTTCAGCCAGCAGAGAACTAGTGATAAACCTGCCAGTGCATGCAGTCGGACAAGGCTTCAACTGGCTTGTTTTAGCATGTATATTCTTGTTTAAACCCCCATTGAAAAATGCTACTTTTGGTATAAAAGTTATTTGTTATCATTTTATTTATTTTCTCTGTACATGAGCACATTCTGACCTGTAACTGTGGAGGCTTTCGTATAAAAGAAGGGAAAAAATGGATGTGGCTAACGTTTTGGTGACATGCTGCATTTCTCCACCTGAAAACCGTTTTTTTTTTTGCCTCTGTGAGTTTTTAAAGGAAGCTGACCTGCACTTCTGTCATCCACACAGAGGGAGGAACGGCGCTGGTTTAGAATGTGAGATTGTACAAAGAAGACGAATGCCTGTACCCACTCACTGCTTTTGTCAGCAAACCTCAGTGTTGAATCATCAGTGACTGGAGATTACGCAGCGTGTGCACAGGGCCACTTCACTTTGCCATTATACTTCAGTTGGACTGAGTTGGGACAGCCTCATAGTCTTTATCGTATTTCCCTGTTGATTATGTAAGAGCCACACAGAGGCATTTTGTTTTTTCTCTTTGTAGCCAAAGGTCACTCATTTGTGTGACGCATCACTAATTTCGAAGCTTGTGAGAGACATAGCCTCAGTAAGAGCAGGTTAAAAGGTTTGGTTTATATCTTTGTACTGCTTCTGTAAGGTACCAAACCTGCAGTGAACCAGATCAAAGTTCAGCATTTGGTTTACTCTCTGAGCGGAGCCTTCCAGCCTTCACATAAATTGGGCTGAAAGCTTGAAAGTGGCTGTTTCTAATTGTGCCACTTGATCTTATCATAAATGTGGTCCTTTCGTAAATTCTTAATAGTCCAAGCATGTACCAGCACACCATAGACAAGGAAGCCATTTAAAGTAGAATACAGAAACACTCTTGAAACTGGTTATTAGGATTTGAACTATTAAGTATGAGGTCATAAGCCACAAATCAGTTGGTGCACTCAGCCCAAGAGGGCAGATTAGGAAAAAAACACAAATAAAAACAGAGAAAAACCAGTTGAAACATTCATCACAACATTCAGCACAACATTCATCATAAAATTTTTGGGTAGACCTCATCCTCAGAGCATGAAGCTTAAATGTTCTTTTAAATGTTATTTATTAATTTTATTCCATGATGCTATGAAACAACTCTGTTTAGCAGAAAAATCCAGAATCCTGTCAAATTGTCAACAGCCAGCCATCCATTTTCTATAAAATGAATATAAAACATGAATCTAAAACTTTATCAAAAACTCCTCGTTCCTTTCCTCTTTCACCATCGTGCATTGTGCAAATGCTTTTCTTCATACTGGACCTTTGATTTAACCATGAGCCAAAAACATCAACCGCCTTATAACACTGAAGTGCTGACATGAGAGGGAAAGATGAGCGCTCAAATATGGCTGTTTACTCGCTCAACCACTCCGCACCAGTCTCTAGGAAACAGGGCATTACGACGACTCTCTTTAATTTGAAGCTGTTATAGATCAAGGATGATTTAATCTGGCTGTTCCCCGAGCTGTGCCTTCAGCTTGTCATATCTGATAACCCAAGGCCGCTGGCGCCTGAACACGTTTGGTTCTTTGCTCTTTGCAGCAGCGCAGGTATCAGAAATGCACAGAAAGCATGAATACCGACGCGTGCAGTCTGCCTTGATTGAAAAAGGAGGTGTACGTCCTCGCTATAATAGAGATATATTTACATAACTATCTCACTGAGCATATTGAAATGTCTTTGAGGGCCATAAGCTTGCAAACATTTATTCTTTTATAAATATAGGCATGAATTATTAATTGTCTTCAGTAATCTATTTAAACTGTGGTTTCTAATGTAGTGTTTGGGTTTGACCTACATTCAGGCCTAATAACGCCTTCAGTCCCAGGAGACAGACCGTTTAATGCGTCTGAATCCACTCAGCGTCATTAAAGTCACGATGACGCGTCTGCTGAGAACTCTTAAACCTTTCGGCTCAATGATCCAGTCGGTCTTCAGGGAACGGTTCACCTTTGTTCTTCCTCATCAGTTTACTTTGCTAATAAGCACGGCATGGTGTAGCCGTTGGGCTCGTTAAACTAACCACCCCGATGCTGCTTAAACCCTGATAGGGTTCAGGTCTTAAACAACCTCAGTGTACGTACAAACACTCAGTTTTTATTTAGTTCATCCTGTCAGTGCTGTCCAAGCTGATAAAGCAAGGTTTGTGTTCTTTGCTGCAGTTGAAAATGATAATAATAATAAAAGGCTATGTTGTGTGTAACGTGAGAAAATAGGTTTTATGATGGTGTTTGGACACATTTGTCTTAAAACCCAATAAAGTGTTGCACATAAAACATTAAATGACTTCTGATTTTGAGGGAAAGCATAAGCACTGTATATCCTTGCTGGCTTGATAATTATTTTCAGGCAATTTGTTCGACAGTCGATTTTTTGTCCACTTTAGCAGCGGTAGACGCCATCGGTGTACGTTTAGTGGCTTTGGGCTGTGAGGGTCACCATAGCTCAAAGGCTAGTTTGTGTGGGGGTCACCTGAGATGGTTGGGACACAGATAAGCAACAGCCACAGCCTTGAAATAGCCCGGAGCTTCTTTTTTTTTTTTAAAGTAAAAATAGTGTTTCCATATTTGTCAGGCGAGTGGGTGACACGGCTCCATTGTGGGCACATGCAACCACCTGTCCTCTATCAAACGGATCGCTGACAGTACGGGTTAATAGAGCTTTTTGAAGACGCTGCTCAGCACAAACCGCATCTACAGTGAAAGTGTTGATCAGGCGGGCTTTGATCAGTTAAATCGCCTGGTGAAATCAAAGCGTTCCCACAAACTGGTTACCGGTGGTCACTTTATTGTTTCTGTTTGTTTCAGGTTCACGGCTAGCTCTGGCAAGATTATTGTCAGGTAAGCAAGCAGCTTGTTTCCTTAGTGTAGTTTTCGTTTTGTTAGGATATACCAGCAGCTCCAGAACTAGAAAACCTGATTTCAAACGTGTTTATGTTGTAGTCAGAACATCTTGCAGTAAAAGAACTTCTCAATAGTGGAGCCATTACCAAATATTCTTAATAAATGTCCTTTTTAGAGCACTTAAAGTATTTTTCCACAAAATAAAATAAAGGGAATAGCTCATTGTTTAGTCGTTTTCTTTTTTTGTGCTGGACCTGTTCATTTGTCACATGACGGAGTATGAAGTTGCGTTTCAAAGGGACAAACTGTGGACCTTAATGTTGGATCAGCTGCAGGCCGAAGGCTGCTGCTCCCACTTGTCTTTGTAACTGAACTGAGCTCGATGACATGTTTACAGTCGTGGAACTGTTTTATCTTCATGGGTCTGAACTTGTGGAGTTTGATAAACTGTTCTTTGAAAACAGACGAAAAAGCAGTTAAGATAAGGCTTGTCTAAAAATGTGCGTGAGAGGAAAGGTTCTTCCTCTGGAAGAAAAACAACAGCAGTCGCTGGCTTTAAGTGTTCGATTTGTTCTGTTTTCTCCTCCTTTGCTGCCTCACTATATTAAATGAGGGAGTGTGTTGACGGAATGATTTTCAGAGTGTTTGTGCATATATGTCAATAAATGTAATCAGTAACAATGTGGTGTCCAGTAGCAGCTGATTCTGTTAGAGTGGTCCTCAGTTTACTGTTTGTTGTCACAACAAACGTTAGCGATGTGTTTATTTATTCATTACACCAGATTTCCACCCCGTCTTCACCTAAGATTTCATTACTTTCTCAACTGCCTTTGAAGCTCACTTGGGATCACTCGGCATTTTCTTGTCTTTCTCCCGTCTGAAAAAAGGTCCCGATCACGTGCACATTTAACCACACAAACGCTCCTGTTGTTTTTCAGAGCAACGCTGCAGCCCCGGGCAGTTCGCCTGCCGCAGTGGGAAGATGCAGTGTATCCCGATGTCCTGGCAGTGTGACGGCTGGACAGCGTGCGAGGACAAGAGCGACGAGATCGACTGTCCCCGTGAGTATATCTCACTTAAGCGCTCCCACACCCACGTAAAACACTTGACTCGTTTCTTGAACGCATCACGAAACAGCATCATATCAGATGTTTTCATACATGAATGATACAATCACAGCTTTTCAGCTTTAGATGCTCATCTGATTGAACATATAATGCCTTAAAGATACAGTTGGGTCTCATCGAGACATACAGGAATAATTCTTGACTTCATATGAACAGTCAGTACAAAGTCAATACTCACTGAGCTGCTGAACAAACTGGTTACATTCCTAGTGTATGTCTAACAGCACTGCCCCCCCCCACCCCCCATGTTGTTATTCTAGAAGTTTTTCCTCTGAACACAAGATATTTTATCTTTAAACAACGCACAGAAGATTAAAGCATCAATAAATGTCTCTGTTAAGAGAAGAAAGAAATGAACTAAAGAAAAATTGAAGTGCTCTGGATACATTTTTTTTTTTAAATGTCGTCCCTTTGGGGGGGGGCTTAAACATCAGCTCATAGTGCAAGAGTAAAACATGAGCTCGTAACATTAATGATTGAATTATTTATGTAAAACAAGACTTTGATAAAAGAGAGCTTGAGAAGATTTTCCCTAACGTGCTCTTTCCGAGCTGATGAGCACACACACAGGAGACACACATGGATGCACTCCACAATGTTGGAAACAAAGTAAAGCAGTGATGCCTGTCTGTGAAGTAACATTTGGGGGGGTAAATAGCCGATGTTGGCTGCTTAAATAGCCACAACGCCTCTGTAGCAAGCTTAGAGTGAGCAGTTTTTTCATAACGATTGGACGTGCTTGTTCTCATATGAGATTGCAAACGTTAGCTGTTTCTGGCGAGCACGTCTTAAATGGCAGGAAACCTCCCTCCTTCACCTTTGAGCCACAGCTATCTGCGATCCCTGCCCTTTCTGCCTCTGACGAGTCATCGCAGACAAAGTAAAAACTTTGTCAGCTCATACCGCAGACGCTACGAAGGAAAGGTTTTGAAAGTGCGGTCCACCTTTAGACTACCACTCACACCTCCCCGAAACATCCCAGTCCGGTTGATTTTCTTTTACCAAACACATGCGGTTTAAATTCTACAGGCACAGAAAAAAATGGTCAGTAGTCGCCACAATCAATAAACAGGAAGGACTCTGAACTACGAGTATCAAACAGCAGGAGGAGGCAGAGTTAAACTCTTATTGTGTCCTCATGTGTCTCTGTTTTTGTTTACAGTTGGTTGATCTCTTGAACACTGCATACATGTTGTAGTGCTAAGCCTTTGACCAAAATCCCTTTGTTTTCCCCTTAAATCCACAAGACTTATCCCCAGATCTCTACCCTCATAATGGGAATTATTGAAAGGATTGAGCACAGCATGTGACCTCCATCCTGAAGCGGTTGAGCATGCTTTAAGTGTTCGCTATAGGTCGACAGCTGATTCAGGTTTAACACTGAACTCATTCTTCAATCATGTCAATGTCCTGCTTAACTGTTACTTTGGCGCAAACGTAACGGGTGTATTTGAAGGCGGATAAATGTCGTGAAGCGACTGATCTGTTGGTTCACAGTGTGCAGAAAAACGGCGCTTTCATAAAAGCCTGAAAAACCCAAACGGTGTCTTTACATGCCTCAGCACTGGATTATTGTTGAATCAACAGCATGTATGAAAATGAATGCTTCTGTTTGAGATTATCTCTTTGTTGAATAACACAGACGTGGTGCGAGCCGTCCCAGTTCTACCAGGTCGACAAATACCGGATCAACTTTTCAGCTTTATAAATGCCGAGTTAAAAGAAGAAAATACTTTGGAGAAGTAAAAAGAGGATCAAGTGTGCTGGCGTTTGCTAATTTGACTGCGTGGTTCGTGCTCTACAACACATTTACTGTCAGAAAATCGCACCTCTTGGTTCCCAGTTCTCCTCCATTTTTCTTTTAGGTGTAGATCAAAGTGCTTCACAAAACTGAACTGACAGCATTAAGGTGAAGTAGTTAACTGGAATATCTGCTTGTGACTCATGTTGGCATTCAAGTCTTCTCCAGAGTGGAGATCATGCCAGATTTGAAGCTCTTTAAACTTTGGATCATATCTCCAAGAAGGTCAAATCTGCACACTGTGCTGGTCCATCTGCGAATCTAAACCCTCCTCATTAATGAACATATGGTCCAGAGAATTTATTTGTATTGCCAGTAAATGCAAGGGAGTGAAATTTTGTTTTGATTTTTGCAGCTCCAAAGGAAGAGAGGTTTCGTTTTGGGAATGGACACGACCAGGTGGAAGATGTCATCGGTGTGGCTCAGCCCGTGCGCTTCAACAGTAAGCATTCCTCTGTTTGCTCCCAGCAGCTTGTAGTCGGAGCTTCCTCCACCACAGCTGTCAAAGTTTCCTGCTTCTCCATAGAGAAATGTCCCAGCGGGTGGCACCACTACGAGAAGACGGCGAGCTGCTACAAAGTGTACCTGAGGAACGAGAACTACTGGCAGGCTGTGGATACGTGTCAGAAAGTCAACGGCTCGTTGGCCACATTTGTGACCAATGAGGAGCTGCAGTTCATACTGAAGATCGAGGTGGATTTTGACGACAATTTCTGCGAGCGCAGAGATCAGTGCAAGTGAGTAGCTGTCTGAACTCATGCTGAAATCACCTCTGTCTTATTTCACTTACTGAGGTCAAGCTCTAGTGATTAAAACATCCAAGTGGCAAGTTGAGTCCCTGACTCATTAAACTGAAGCCTCGCCGACCTAATTTAGTTTTCATGATATGAATGTGAAGAGGATGTGTCAGAGGTCAGGGAGCAATAGGATTCTGTTACTGGATGCACGCCATCTAGTGGTGAAAAAGGAGTTAATCCTGAAACCCAAAAAGGAGACCATTAGAGGCTGTAAATGTAAACCATGTGGTATTTTCTGTATTGTTTTATTTTTTAATGTTGTTTGTCAGGTTTTGGGTGGGCTACCAGTATGTGATCACCAATCAGAGCCACTCCTTGGAGGGCCGCTGGGAGGTAGCCTATAAAGGTAGGAAACATTTGAAGTTTCAAAGACTGTCTGTGTTCTGTAATGTGAGCGTGTCTGTGAGTCCGTTGTCAATTGTTGTGTTTGTCAAAAGGGTCCATGCAGGTGTTTTTGCCACCCGAGGGTCTGACAAAGTTAGGAGAGACCTCCTCCTCGCAGGACAACGTCTTCTGTGCCCAGCTGCAGCGCTTTCAGATCAAGAGCATGAATGACCGAGGTCTGCACAGCTGGCACGCCGAGAACTGCTACAAGAAGTTCCCGTTCCTCTGCAAGAGGAGTATGTGCCCCTTTTTTGTAAGGTCAAAGCGGTTAAAGATGTGCGTTTTGGACGGTGTCTTGATGTTGCATTACCTCTCCACAGGGCAAACATGCGTGGACATAAAGGACAACGTCGTAAACGAGGGCTATTACTTCACCCCGAAAGGAGACGACCCGTGTCTGAGCTGCACGTGTCATGACGGCGAGCCGGAGATGTGCGTGGCTGCGCTGTGTGAGCGGCCGCAGGGCTGCCAGCACTTCCGCAAGGACCCCAAAGAGTGCTGCAAGTTCACCTGCCTGGATCCAGGTACTCCCATCATATACCTCTCCGACGAGGGGCGCCTTTCTTTTTCCGGCACATTACTTTACCTGCATGTTGTGACGCGTGTAAGAACAGTCGGTCCACAGTTAGTCTGCACTCATAGTGCCATGAGATGGAGTTACTAATAACCGTGCCGTGTTTAATTTACTGTATTATGTCACAGTTTTCCATCCACATATACACAATTATTAAGAGATGTTGAAACATATGTTAAAATGAATCATTACAGTTCCAAATGTCATCTGCTGTTTAGTCCAAATTGGCATTGAACAGTGTTTTGAAAAGCAAAAGAAGATAAATCTGTCTTTATTTTCCAGGCCTGAACTCAGAGGATGCCACAAATACTCATTATTGTTTCTCCTCAGATGGAAACAGTCTGTTTGACTCGATGGCGAGCGGGATGAGGCTGATTGTGAGCTGCATTTCGTCCTTCCTCATCCTGTCTCTGCTGCTCTTCATGGTGCACAGACTCCGTCAGAGAAGACGTGAACGCATTGAAACGCTGATCGGAGGCAACTGTGAGTGTGACACCCATCAAACACACCAGCCCTAAATGATTTTAGCTCTTTCGTTTCATTTAGCTTTCAGGTGGTGCAACACACAAAACCTGTGGTCTTTTTTTTTTTTAAACAGTCAGCTCTAAGTGGTCTAAATGGAGTAGCTTCATTAACCCTCTTATCCAAGTGTTTGCGCCTTCATTTGTAAATGTGTTTATTTCCTCAGTGCACCACTTCAACCTCGGCAGACGAGTCCCCGGCTTCGACTACGGCCCAGATGCTTTTGGCACCGGTCTCACACCTCTGCATCTGTCTGATGATGGAGAGGGAGGGGCTTTTCATTTCCAAGAGCCTCCTCCGCCGTACGTGGCCTACAAATATCCCGACATCCAGCATCCGGACGACCCTCCTCCTCCATACGAAGCCTCCATCAACCCAGACAGCCTCCTCTATGTGGACCTTGGTAGGCGCACATCCTTTCTCTTGTTGTTTGTGAGCCTTTTCATGAGCAGAGTGTTAAGCTCTCAGCATCCTCTCCGCTCTTTGTTGTTGCCCTCAGGACACAGCGGGGTTCCCATGGTTCCAAGCCAGATGAGCCACGCCATTGGAGACAGGCTCCAGACCGATATTCCCAATGCCTCTGGTCCCGTGCCAGATTCAGCACCATCCTCTCAGGAGAGGGAGGACTCCATAGATAGCAGCACCCTCCTAGTGGGGCCTGACACGCCGACAGATGGCCACGCCCCCACCCCCATGCCCGCAGACTGCGCCTCCTCCCTCAGCACCGTGGTATAGGACCTTCAAGCGGTTTGCAGGGAGCTACAAACGCTTATTACCCGCTGGTTGAGGAAGGTCATAAGTGTGCTGTGCACTGAGAGAGGACACAGCAGACTGTTGTCATTTAATGCTGTCTGCAGGGAGGACACTTAAAGTTTGTACAGACATATTAGAAGGCGGAGCAGCTGCTTTCGTTGAGGTGTAACGGCAACAACGGTTCTCTTTCTGAAGGGGTCGGTCCTTCACAGTGTGACATCTGAGGGAGCAGAGAGGACTGATTCTGCACAGAGAGGAGAAACATTCAGGCTGAGGTGGCTGCCCTCTCACTTCTAGTGCTGACTGAACAAAGCTCAAACGTGGCCTGATTGGTTGAGACACCCCGATGTAAATACCCCCTCAGGTCCATGCCCGTTAAAACTGTATTCCCTGTGTGTCTCAGTCCAGCAAAAAGCACAGAACGACAGAGAAACCAGCTTTTGTTGCGTGTGCGCTTCATGTTTGCATCATATTTTTAAAGTGATGCATCTGTATTGATCTCCAGGCTACAGCAACATTTACACTTTCTAGCGCAGCATGACCCAAAGTCCGATTTCTATTTGCTCATATTTGCCCCCCCCACCCCCGGACTTTATTATCTGACACATGAATCTGTCTTCCAGATTTATAGCACCGATTTGCAGGGCGAGATGTTTTGTAGTTAAGAGGTTAACCTTGTCAGGAGGTACGGTTAGTTTTCTGCTGTTGGGTTTTTATCGGCCAGCGTTGACAAAGCTTCAGCTATCCGAAAGCTTGTGACTTCAGATCAATATGACTTTGGTATTGTGTTCTGTTTGATGATAATTTATGACTGCAGGTTGTAATCTTGGTTGTTTGTGGGATAGATGTAGGCTGATTATTTTTTTTTTTCCCTGTTGATCAATGAAGCGATGAAGACTTTTTGAAGTGTATGTGTGGAGATTAGGGATGTTGTTTCTGTCTTTAAATTTAAAAAAAAAAAGAAAGAAGAAAGTTTAAAATGACTATTCTAATCATTAGGTCATACATAATCATGTGAATTATGTCTTTGTTGTTACTTTATCATCAGCAGGACGGTGGGTTACTGAACTTGTTCCTCCATTAAATTAGTTGTTTATTTGTGAGGGAAAATGATCATTGGTCATGTTTGGATGCTGCCCGTCCATCGCTCTTTATACATCTGTGATCTCAGTCTGGAACGTTTTCACACTGATGGAGATGATGTTGCTGATGTCGAAGGGTCTGTGTCTTTTCTCGTTTCTCAGCGCGATCGCCATTTTCTTTTTTTATTTAAAAAAGAATGAAAGAAAGCATTAAAAGACGAGCGTAAACTGTATATTTGGAACAAGTCAGACTACAATCGTTCGATTCCGTCATGGATGAATTTTATAAAGCCGGGAAAAGTTGGATCGTTGGACCGGAGAAGCTCCTCCGCCACCAGCATCCAAACCTGCCGATCGTCGCCTCCAAAAAACGGCCGTCGGTGTGTCCGACTGCACATCTCACGTTTGAATGTATAACACATGATTTATATATATATTTTGTGCTTATATTAAAGCTCATTTCCCCTCTTCTTTTTTTCTTTTCTTTATTTTGGTCATTTTTGCATCGACAATCCACAGTGGATTACCCAGCAGGCAAAACCATGTTTTCATAGACTGTTGAAAGTGTGCATGTATGTTTAAAAAGTACTGGTTTGAATTTTTCTTTTTCTTTTTCTTTTCTTTTCTTTTTCGCACCAACTTGTGTTTTATTTCTCAGTCTGCTTTGTGGACCTTTGGTGCATGTTTTTATCTTTTTGGCATGCTGAGAGACTTTTCTTTTTTTCTTTTTTTCTTTGAAGACATTTTTAGCTCAACGGTGTACAGTAGGTTCAAAGACTCCTGTCTGTAGTTCAGTATCTCTGTATGCTTTGAATAACTGCCCTCCACCCAAGCTGCTACATTTATGCAGGAGTTTTTGTGCCAGACAGCAGTGGTGTGAGATCAAATATTTGAAAAGGGGGGGGTTTGAAATGTTTTAAATGTAATACAACTAATGCTACATTTCATTGTCCTTTATTTGATAGCCTTTAAATTAAAAAGGAAAAAAAAATGCTTCACTTGCAGAGGGAGATTGTGTTTTTCTGAGGTCGATGTACATCTAAGCAAACGGCTCATGCGTCACGTGAACTTCACGCTGACCCTCATCAGTGGCGACATTTAGCCGCTGTGCGAGTTTCCATCGAGGAAATTCCTCCACCTGCGGGGGACCAAATGTCAAAGAGGATTAAGGTGGGATTCCGGGAAATCCCCCGACAGCGAGACGTCGCTTGTGGGTGAATCCAATCCAAAGCCGTCAATAGATTCAAATGATTTAAAGGAAGCAGATATAATGCACCTCGCAAGTGACTCATAAGGCGGAGCAGGGATGGTGATACCCAGCTGTCGGTGAAGAAAAGAGGCTTTGTTCACACGGGCCGAGTAGTGACAGAATCGCCATCTATTCCTGGATGGAAGAGACACTTGATACTGAGCTGTTCAGTTCACAAGTTATGATTTATTAGGCAGGAAAGAAACTATTTCTCAAAGATTTTCTATTATTTCCTCATCGGTTCAGGCTCGTTCAGATTTTTAACATCAATGTTGGTGTATTTTTTTTTTTTTATATTCACGGTGTGTCTCTGTCTCCATGGGATATTAATGTGGAGAGCAGTGCTGGGGAATAAAAGGAAGAAAACTTAAAAACCAGATTAAAAGAGGGATGAACATCTTTTCTTTGCAGCCTCCATAGCACAAGTCATACATATTCTGTTCAGCCTGCCCGCACATCGTCTGGCTTTCTCATGAGATGAATGGGTCTTGTTACTAGTCGCTGGGCATCTCTGCTGCTAACAGCGAGGAGGGGGGGGGGGGTGAAGCTGTCTTTGCATCAATGAGCCTGTTGATCAGAAGAGACCACCAGACTGGTAATGACACGGTTCACTGATCAGTCCAGGAGCAAATAAAACCCAGCTTTCACGTCCCTTCCTACTTAAGCGGGACATTCGCATAGATTTTTTTCCAGTCTACCTCGGATCCTGACACCTGCCCGGACCGGCGATGATTTGGACCGCAGCTCTCCTGATGATTGTCGTTGGGTGCGCTCATTCTGGTGAGGGTCCTGCTCGAGCTAAATGGGTGGAAAAAAAAAAAAAAAACTACCTAAAATATGATTTTCCTTGAGTTCAATGTAAAAGAAAAACTACATTTGTCAACACTGCTCTTTATGTTTCAGAGGACTACTGTTACAATGAGCCACAATGTGGTAAGTAATCTAATCTACCAACGACTTCTTTCATTATAATGTCGAATGAGACATCATTTTAGCCTCATTTTAATTTCAAACTCCAACAAGTGAGAACTTAAGATGAAACTATTCTATTAATTGTGAAAAAAGTAATCAAAGGAGCATTTTCAGACCTCTGGGTCCTTTAGAGGTTCAACTATCATTTATTTCACAAAGAAAACAAGTCAAATTAGAAGATATTTGACATGAATATAATTTTTTTTGACAAAAACAGTCTCACCATGTGGTCTATCAAGTAGCCGCCCCTGAGACTGGAGTTCAGCCAGGACCGTAAACCGTTGTAACGGTAGATGATGCATGATGATGGAAACGTCTGGAAGTGCCGCTAACTGGATCTGTAGGGACATTGTTTCAGACTTACTGCTCAACACACGAGTCGCTTATCTTAAGCAATGAATGTAAATGAAAGCATTTTGAACACCAAACATAAGATAAGAGACAGCAGTCAGGTGAATTTTCACCGCAGTCATTGGCTCCCTTCAGTCATGTTTGCTTTTCAGAACATCGAGGTGGACAAAACCCTCTAAATGTTTTTCCTGTAGACATCTAGAAGCTTCTACAGCTGTCTGCTGGTAGTTTCTTCTGCTCCTCCGCTGCTGTGTTCATTTATTTAATTTATTTTATAGGATTTTATAGGATTTAGGCCATCATTCTTTTGTGTGGTCAGATGTGTTTCTTCAAGGTTGTCCAGCTGAATAATCCAAGAACTTCACCTCAAATTTCTTTCCAAGACGTTTTTCTGGTGTCATTATGAGTGCCGTCTGTACCAGAGGCAGCAGAGCAGCCCCACAGCATGGTAGAACCTCCACCGTGCTTTACTATGCGGGGGTTTATTGCCTTACACTCATGCAGTGTGCTCCCAAATACCTCTTCTTTGGTTCCTCTGTCCATTAATATATTATCACAATCTTACTGGCTTTAAAAGCATTTGTCCTGTACAGTATGGACTGAAACAACTTCAGTGTTCAAAATCTTCTTAGAGCCACATCCTGGAAGCACCCACAGTTTTATGTCTATTTCAATGTCTGAATTTTTTTTATTACAGTATTTCCGATAATTGCTGACAGACATTGTGAAGGAGAAATTGGAAACAATCGGCTCCTTTTTATACTGTGGTCACATGAACACTTGCATTTAAGCACTGCTGAGTCTTTGCTCTCTTTCTATTGGAGGAACTTCATCAAAGCTGTTGTTGTTGTTGCTTTTGTTCGGCATTGTTGGACGTTTTATCAAAATCCTCTAATTCCACCGACCCGTTTGATTTGTACTTATATGTGAAGAGATTTTAGATCCTGTAATTAGAGTTCAGGGGAGCGAATAATTCTGACCAGCGCTGCGTTTGGTGCCCCTGTGTCTCCTGTTCCACCCTCAGACCCTTATGCATGGGGAGACTATTTCCCATCATGTCACCCTTTACTTGAACACCATCACTCTCCCATCAACTTGGACTATCACATGACCAGAAACGACTCCCTGGGGCCTTTACATCTTGAGGGTTTTGATGTGATCCAAACAGGTCAATGGACGCTTCAAAACGACGGACACTCAGGTAAATACGCTGCAGACATACGATCGTGAACAGCGTTGCTGCCTCTTTTGTGCTGAAGGTGTGACCTGAAGGTGTTCGTTGATGCTCCCAGTCTTGCTGCAGATTGGCAGCGGCATGGCAGTGAGTGGTGGAGGTCTTCCAGATGTGTACCACACCATGCAGCTGCACTTCCACTGGGGAGGCCCACTCAGTAACGGCTCCGAGCACACAGTGGACAGACGCAGATACCCAATGGAGGTACAGTATGGTCAGTAGGCAGCTCCACACTGTCTCAGAACAGCCGATTCAGCAAAACGGATGCAGTACAGACCTCCCTTCATGCCTCTGTGCTTTTTATTTGATTCATTCCCAGATGCACATAGTCAATATGAAGTCCATCCATCCAAATATGTCTGCAGCTTTGGACGATCCTACAGGAGTTGCTGTTCTTGGCTTCTTCATTGATGTCAGTCACCATATATTTTCATTATCCTGCCGCATTTTTGTACAAAATGGTACTGACTTTGTCTTTTTTTTTGCAGGTTGTTTATGCAGACAATGTACACTTTGGACACATATCCCAGAAACTGTCTTCTGTTGCTTACAAAGGTTAGAGGTGACTCACAAAATTCCCCATCGCCCTCTGTTTTATGTAATCTTTAACTATGTTCTCAGCATATGTGTTATTCCCTGAAGGCCAAACAGCTAAAGTCAAGCCATTTCCACTGATGAGCCTTCTGCCGAAGCACAACATGAGTCAATACTACCGTTATTACGGCAGCCTCACCACCCCACCATGTTCCCAAGCAGTAGTATGGACTTTATATGAGGTCCCCATCTACATCTCATGGTCCCAAGTAGGAGTTCTTACTAATTCATGATATATATGAAGGGAAAAAAATCACGGTTGTTAGAAAAGAAAAGAACTTCTTTCAAATGTTATTTTCTCTCCTCAGCTGGCTCAGTTTACCTCACAGATCTTCTCCACAGAGGAGGATGCCGAACAGGTGTCACATCTGCAAAACAATTTCAGGCACATCCATCCGGCCTTCAGTCGCACAGTGTCTGCCTCCAGAGATGCCAAACTCCTCAGAGGGACTTCCGGTCAGCCTCTCAGGTCAGCAGCGTCACTGCAGCTGCTTCAGATCATTTTGCTGGGAAGCTTCATCCCTGGACTTTAGCACCGTGTTAAGTCCTAATCACTCAAAAGAAAGTCATTTCTGGTCTTGACACATAATGGGAACATGATAGACGGTCCCATGTTAATCTGCTCTGTATTTAGGGTTTGGGCTGTTTCAAGTCTTGTGACTTAAAAAAACAAAAACATGGATGGTTGTTTATTTGTGAGATCATTTTACTGGATGTAGTTAAAATTTGACACAAATGTAACAAAAAGGTTATATCTGTCATGGGACCTAAAAAAAAAAAAAACAGTTAATTTTAGATTAGTCGTTGTGGTGAGACAGGTTTCTAATTTCATGTGGTACAGTTCAGAAATATATCAGTAAACCAAAAAATATATATGTATTTTAAAAAAAAAAACTGTGAAGAATAGTACTGTAAATGTTATTAAATGATTCATATTTCTGCAGTTTTATTTAGCTCCATTAGCACATTGTATCAACTGTATCGAATGAAAAGGAGTGGAGTTGAAATTGGTTTGATTGTGTACGGATGATGCATGGAGTTACAGCTGACCTCTTTTGCACTCGTCGCTTGCTCTTGAAAAGGGAAAAACTCTAACATAAATGTTGGTCAAGATTGTGTGTAAAGCCACCACAAACACTGCGCAAAACCCAACATGTCAAATGTTAAGACTGAGAAATTTGATCGTATTCCGAAAGAATATCTGAGGCTGAACAGGGTGAAATACTGTGTGGAAAACTAGTCTAATAATGGAAGAATAAAGTGAATTAGTATTGCAAAGAATTTGTGGGGTCCATCCTCTGTGGTACAAAATATTCAAAGTGTCTGTAAAAACACAAGAGAGCCTGAAAACCAACACTCGTTGATGATAATCTTCAAACGCTCGCTCAGGCAGCACTGCTAAAAACATATGAAGTGGAAATCACTGCACGGGCTCAGGAACCATCACTTCACCTATAAGTGCAGAAACGTTGCCACCTCCTCTGGGCCTCGGCTCATCTGAGAAGCACCAAGTGGGAAACTGTCTCGTGCCCTAAAGAATCAAAATTGAGAAATGTTCAACTTGAAGTCATTCGACACCGCACCCTCTTATGTGGACAGGGACCATCCAAGTTGTTATCAGCACACAGCTCAAAAGTGAAGATCTGTAATATCATGGGGGGAGTTTTGGTGAATATGGTGTGGGTAAAATGTGTATCCATGAGGGCAAAACTAATGCTGGAAGAAGTATGCAGGTGTCGGAGCAACATGAGCTGCCATTCAGACTACATTTCTTTCAGGGAAGGTCTTGGTTGTTTCAGCAAGACAGTCCTACAGATAAGAATATAAAAGCATTTCATTTTCCAAAGTGATTCCAGACTGGTAGACAGTGCTGTTAAAAGAAAAGGAGCTGCAGCAACATCTTTCAAAAATAAAACCTTTCACTTTCAACATTTGATATGCTCGTCTTGCACTTATTGTATTTATTCACATCTTAAATGTGGAAAACGGCTTGTTCAAAAAACACAATATCTTAGCATGAGACAAAAATGCAAACGTGCAGAATAAAATGATAAGACGTCATCACCTGAACACCTTGAATTCCTGCACAAAATGTGTACTTGCAGTATGGTACAGATCCTTAAAAATGCTCAGACTCTCCCCTGATTGTGTGGTTGGCAGTAATCTGCAGTGAGGCTGAAAGTTGGAAACATAGACCGGCACTGGGGGTTTCCAGAGCTGATTTAACAAAGTCAGAATCATTCAGCTGATGCTATAAATGGTAGAAATCCACTCAGATTTGACTTGTTCCAAGGTTTATGTTATTTTGGATTCTGGCTGACTAATACAGCACCCCCATAAGCAACCAAAAGGAACAGAGCCATTGTCGATGTTATCTTCACCTGTGACGAACACAGAGCCCATTAAAGTGTGATAATAGTTACTGAGCCGGTTTGATGGCATTTTTGACATTTTTCTTTCTGCTTGTTTAATCCCAGAACCAGCCACATTAAACAGAGTGCTTTAATCAGGCAAACAGGCTAAAATGAAAAATCAAAGGTGTCAGTTTATTGTCAGTGTTGAAGTTCATTATCTGAGCTTTATTTGAACTGAATCTCTTACATCAGCTTGTGTATTCTAACCATAAAAATGTCTGATGACAAACTGGCTTGTTTGTTTTCTTAATAATTGATTAGATTAACTTTTTTCCTCTGTGCATTCTGTCCCGGTTGGTGAGGTCAATGATAATCATGCAAACGAAGCTCCAGTGAGGCTCAAACAGGTGTCACATAGACATCAGTGGGTGTAGCAACTTAACTGGTGAAACTTTATTTCACCTGCACATCGATTCCCTGAAACCTTTATGGAGGAGTCAACAGAAGAAAACCTTTCCCGTCTCCTCACCACAACATGTTCCGTCAAGAGTTTGCAAACGGACAATCTGAAACAAGTATGACGCACATGGAAGCAAACCCTGTGCACAGGTGAAGTGAAAATGGAACCTTCTGGCTGCAATGAGCAAAGGTGCAGTATGTTCGGACTGATCAGGCTTCGGGCGTGTGTTGCAGTCAGTGGCACAGGGAGGGGAAGGGAAGAACAGATTCAGTTCAATCTGAGCAAAATTAAAGCAAACCTTCACCCAACAAAAAAGAAAATGAAAAGAGGATGGCTTCCATAACAGAACTGGGACCCCTAAAAATGGACTGAAAAATTGGACTAAAAATGGTCCCTCGACAGAAACGTCACTCAACATCTCTGGACAGACCAAGAATTTAGCAGTGCAGGTGAGACGGCCAAAAGAGCTCAGAGAACTGGGAGACTTTTGCACAAAGAATGCGAGAAAATCCTTCAAACAAGAGATAAAAGTCTCTTAGTTGCTGCAAAAAATGTTGCAGTGCCAAAGAGGGTGTTACCAAGAAGTGACCAAGCAGGATGTTCAAATTTTTGCTTTAGGGCCTTTCCCTGTTCTGCTATGCTGGAATTGTAAAACATTTAAAAAAAAAATTTTAAACTGGAATTTCTTTTGCTTAAATCATCAGAGAAAAGCAGAATCTTGACCTTTTTGCCTTTTGGAAATCAGGTTACCTTGTGGCTGCTCAGCTTTTCACAGTAATACAAACGTTGATCAGGGGACGTCCAAACTTCTGCACACCGCTGTACTCAACGAAGGACAAATGACCTCACAAACCTTAACCGGGAGAGGCAACGTTAATACGTCTTTCCGGACGTTTCCACCATTAGAAATCATGTCCTGTTCAAAAGACTTCCTGAAAATACAGTTGGAAAGATGCTGGAAAGATGACCAACCAAACAAGACAGCACAGTTTGAAGTGATACTGTCTGACCAATCAGATCATTCGCCGTGGGGGCGTGTGCTGCTCTGTTTGTGTGTGTGATATGGAGTTAAGCAGATGGAGATGGGTATGAATTGAGCTCCCATGCTGTCTCTCCCAGCCCTGCCTCTCTGCTTGTGGTCACACCATCCTCCTCCTGTCACGGCCTCGAGGCACACACACACACACACAACACACACACTGTAAGCCTTTTCTCTCTCTGGAGACCGTGGCTGAAAGTAACTCCGAGGCTGACGTCAGGCTGCAGCCAAACACAGCATCAATCACAAACGTGCGGTGAAGATCTGATCTGTGAGAGCTCTCTGCCTGTGTCTCTCAGACACGTTCACTGCTACAGAGCAGGCAGGAATTAAATCACACACTCCACCTGTAACATCGCCATCCTCCAGGCCAGCACTACAGCTCCACCTTGACGTGTCATTTGGTTGAAAAGATTTGCGACCTCTTGTCCTGACAGATTCTTGTTCCTGCACACGAAATGAAGAAATTAAGCGTATTTCACTCAAGAACTCTACTCAAGTACCAATTTCAGCAACTTATACTTGAGCTTACTTGTACTTTTGGTTGTTGGAAACTGTTAAGAGAGAAAACTCCCAGAGAAGTTGGGAAATCTTCTGAAACACAACGTTTGCTTAATTCTGTCATTTGTTGGTCTTTTGCTCCCCTGTTTGACACAAGCACAAAAGCAATGACTGTCAGTGTCTTCTCGGAGCAACTTTAATCGCAATCTGAAAATTGAAAACAAATCTATAATTTCATGCCAGCAACAGACTCAAAAAAAAAGTTTGAAGTGAGGGATTCAATTCGACTCATCCAACAGCAGTTTCCAGCCTCAGATTCCCTGAGTCTTGATGTGTTTTTTTTATTTCTATTGATTGATGAGTCTTGGCACAAAGTGATGAGCTCCGACCCAGTCTTTGGTGGCTGCTCCTTTTATACTCGATCGTGACGCCCTCGCCTGTCACCAGTCAATCTGCTGATGGTAGAATCATCCAGTGTGTTCAGTCAGAGGCTTCCTCGGCTCTGCTGCAACACGGGGTAGAACACAGAAGATCATTTCTGCCAGCAGCATCAACCATACGTGCTTACAGCTTATGGTGCTTAATTAAAAAGATGTGCCAGTCAATCAAATACTGAAACATTATCATCTGTCTTTGGGATTGAGAAAGTTAAGTAAATTCATTTTAAACTTAAATAAACTTTCTTTTCTATCACTCTTCTCACAACTTGCTGACATCACATTTGAATACTCTTCACTCTATAAATACAATGAAGTCGGTCACTAAAGACATTGAAAATAACTACGCTTGTACTTGTGTCAGTTAGATAAAGATTCGAAGAAACTAGGGACAAATTCAATTTTGTTGCAGTTTAGATAAAATCTCCACTAGAAGGGCCTGCAGGTTGAATTAATTGTGACCGCAGGCTGCGACGCTGTTCAGCTGTGTTGTTGTCACGGTGTGTGTTGGCTAATCTGTCATCTCTCTTAGACTTTTGTGGTTTCACTGGACAGGGCAGCTATTTTGTCATCGAACACGTCCTGCTGTTAAAAATAACCTCAGCATCAGTGTGGCGGTGAGAGCTCACTTGAGACATTCTTTAACTAAATCAGTTCCCACATGTTAATGGCTCCTAAGAAGCAAAACAAACAAAAAAAAAAAACAACCAGCAGCTGCCGTTTATGGATGTATGCAAAATTGCTTTATTTCAGGTTTTTTTTTCCTCTTTCTTACATTTTGTCATATAATAAATAGACACGAGGAACAGGCTGATGCCTCAGTCCTCTTCCCCTGCCGATTCTGCACCTTTTTCATTCTCCACACCGCAAACCACTTTTCATAGAATTTACAACACAAAATTAAAAAACAAACAAAAAAAAAAAAAATAAAGAGAAAAAAGAAGCTTGACACAAGCTGAATTTCCTGCTGCCAGCTCAGGACTCACCTCATTGTGACACATGGGTGTCTGAGCTGTGTTCTCTTAGCAAATCCCAGGGAACAAAAATATATATATATGTATATATATATTTATATAGTATTCACAGTTACACTATTTACACATTTTAGGATTACAAAGCAAATAGGCAGAAAATGAAGACGTTTCTACAAGAAACAATCTTTCAAAATCGAGGTGGAGACTTTTCCTGTACACAGTGGACCTTTTGTCTTTTAAATAAACAACCTTTTAAACCATCAGATTCCTTTTACAGATCCCTGAAAATACCTTAAATACTCAGTCTTTTGTTTAAAAAAGAAAAAAAAAAGAAGGAAGAAGAGAGATGCATCTTAAAAGTGTTACCTTTGTGAAGATAAAAAAAAAAAAGCTTTAGATCTTCTGTACAAGTAATCATATACAATATGAACATCAGTGGTGGAAAAAGAAAATCTCCATTATCGACCCGACTGAGTAAAAAGCAATGACTGACTTGGTCTTTGAGGGGGGAACTGGGGACTGACTGATTGAAAGAGGGCGTGAAGCAGAAGTGCAAACCTTGAGTGCATTCAGTGTGTTTTCTTTTTCTCTTAATGAAGTATAAAGAACGAGCAACCCTCGCCGACGATGAGGAGGTAATGAAGAGCTCTCCTATGTTGAAGGAAGCATCGAACACTGGTAGGAAAACAGGGGGTTGAACAGAAATGTACGAGCACACAGACATCAGTCAGTCACATCCCAGTTACAAATAAAGGAAGCCAAAATGTGATCAAACACCCAAAAATAGGCAGAAATTCCTTACACATGCTTGTTACCACGTCTCTGAAGGAACAGACAGCAGCCACTTCAGGTCAAACAAAGACAGTTACACACTCGTATGGCACTTAAAATGAGAAATAACAATAATTCCTCGAAAGCTGAAAAACTTAAGATTAGCTTGTTGCTGCTCAGTGGACGTGGACAGCTGGGGAGTTGATTTCACTTCCATTTTCTTGCTCTGCATGATTGGTTCTGATCACAGCCTACAGGGGGCAGTGCACTCACATTCTCACATCATTGAGAAACGATGAGAAGCGCTCTCACTGGAGCTCCGACACTCATTCACACAGAAACACACACATAGTGTCTTTTGAAGGGAAAAAAAAAACAAAAAAAAAACGTATGAATAGAACAGCCAAAACAAACCAGAAAACACTGGAATATAATTAATGCAAATTCTGCACACCATCTTTAAACTTTTGCATAAACTAACAGGAAGCAGCATGATCCATTCTTGGCTGGAGGAAGTCGATGTGACGAACATGGGAATATTCCAGGTTTTGGGGGCAGGATTTAACCGTTTGTGTCGCTTTCTTTTAGTTTGATTCATCTGAAGGAAAAGTGATGCAGCAGAGGCGCGCAGCTCCGCTGTCCTACCACCTCTCAGCCCACCCCCCACCCCTCCTTTCCACAGAGAGGAGCTCAGCTTGTGCGTCTCATCAGTGTTTGTAAGCAGCATGTGAGTTGTGTTGGTTTTTTTTGAGTACCAAGTGTTGGTGTGGGTAAAGCTTATGAGACAAATGAGAAGGAAAGTGTCAAAATGTTCACAAAAGACGATGGACGCGGGGGGGGGGGAACCACGCTGAAATACTGTCCGATGCTGAGACGAGAGGAGGAAATGATGCACCAGCAAGTCGTGTATTTGCACGAAGTAACTGCGTGTTTTTCACGTTAAGAGCACCATTAATCGTAAACAATCTAGAGTTTAATTTATGAAGAGTGCCGTTCAGGCAGCTTAGCTCAATCCAGGTGACTTGCTGGCTTCTTCTCCTCGCTTAAATCAATTCCTCCTCATCTGGGTTTTTAGCAAACAGTCTGGGAAAGTTAAGTTCAGGGCCAGTGCTTCTTCACCCGGGAGAAGACTCCACTGACCTGGACTGGACGTTAATTGAGAGTTCCCCTGCAGTTCTCTGCCCCACACAAACAGGGGATCTTCTCATCCTCTATGGGGAACTTGTAGTCGTACGTGATCTCCTCGCTGACATTAATCGGCTGTCTGGAGTAGATCACAATCTTCTTCTGCGACTCCACTGTGATGACTTTCGCATAACAGTTCGGCTGCAAGGAAAGAAGGCAGAAGTCAAATATGATGCATATAATGAGACTTCTTTCAAGCTTGTGCTCGTCCTGGTGCTGATGTGAGCTTACGTTGCAGCTGTGGTTAATGAAACGGGCGAAGTTGCCACACTTTGTAGCGTCAATGATGGTGTCGTGGTCCACCCGGAACATGTAGCTGCTACCAATGCCCTCCTCTTCGTAGCGCTTCTCCCGCATGTCCGCAATCACCTGTCAGGGAATATAGTCACATGTTAGATGGGAAGCTTGGGCGGCTTCTAAATCAACGAAGATTACTTGATTATTTATCATTCCGAACTCGTAAAAATGCTTAGCCGTGTTAAGGTTCTGCCCCAAACTTTTAAGCCAATGTGAGGCGGGCCCTGTTCACAGCTGCTGTTCACAGCTGGCGCTAACGTGTGTCCCAGGTGATCGGATCGCTGGCGGACGGTGCAGTAAACACACTCAGGACGCAATGAGGGCACAGTCAGATCTGAGGATGCCTGGGACCCTCGTGGCCATACTTTAAATGCAAGTGTGTTCTGAGCCAGTGGGCGACGTAATCCACAGCTGACTCTCGTATAGCTTTAGCTGGCTTTGACCACAACATGTGGAAAATGGAAAATGTCGATGGATTTAAGCAATGGGTGCATAAATCATTTTTGTTGGCTTAGATTTAATCGGAAACAATAATCATTTAAGGGCACGGCCAGAATAAATCTCTCTATCACTTAAGGCACACGTGGGGACACGTTCATCTCATATTCAGATCACCTCGGACACAAGTTAACGCCAAGTCTGAAGAGGGGGCACAAGCTCAAAGACATAAAACAATAAGTAACAACAAATGGTTTTCACAGATGCTGAAAACTCATGAAACTGCGTCTCACCTGTCTGATGTTCTGTCCCACATACTCGATTACCATTTCATCTGCAGCAATTGGCTCCAAAGCAAACAGACCCCACTCGTGGATGTGCGATTTGCAGAATCTGATCTTCTTTTTACGGAACTGAAGGAAGCAGAAGTGTCACGTTAATAAGAGCCGTGACGCGTTTACAATGAGACGAAGTGTTCCGTGCAAGACGACAAGCACAGTGACACACAGGTGACATCCTGTCAACTGCGACCATGACAGTTTTGTGTGAACCACATTCACCACGCAACACCTGCTCCGCTTGAGTTCGTTTACCTTCAGTTGGTTAAACTTCAGCAGGTCGCTGTCACATGCAAAAGAGGACATCAAACGCCGCTGCTCCGACCGCCGCTCCGAGCCCGCTCTGGTAGAGGCGTGGACCTGCGCAGGAATACTCATGCCCTGCAGAGATGATGACAAGTTCAAACTACAGGTTAGCAGGTGCCCTTTCCTCAATTCAAACAGGGAACTCAGGCATCCCAATGGGTCATCTCCTGCCCACCTGTGTGTCAACCGGCGGCTCGTCAGACTGCAGCCGTGTGCTTTCCAGGTACTTGATCTTGTCCTTCTTGTCGATTTTGTAGTATCCCTCACTTCGCGCGCAGCCGGTCATGTGATCCCTCATACCATCGTCTCTCCTCTTCTTCTTTACTCCAGGAATGCTGGTAGGTGCAGGGAAGTCAAGGAAGAAATGCAACACCTGCAGCTCAACGCTCAATTTCAGACAAAACAGTTCCCCCTTTGACCAGCAGAGGGGGCTGTTCTTTGGTACGCAGTAATTTATTATTTTAGAAAACAATCATTCAATAATCAATCAGGTCAGGTCTTACTAAATTAGACAAATCACATTTTTTTCTCTGCTCTGTGGAGCATTATTGCAGCTTTGTTTCACAGAAAGGAACATAAAAGTTAATATCACTGACAGCACTCAGTGTGCGTTAAGCATTAAAGGATATGAGGATGGTTGACCCAGAGTGTATCGTTAAGCCAGTCGTTGCCGTTGTCCTGCTGGAGCATCTTGTCATACGTGATCTGCAGGAGCCGTATGTCCTCGTCATCTATGCCTTCATTCCAGATGTCGTACAGGATGGTCATCTCCTCAAAATCAGTGCGTGGGGTGAAATACCCCCGGGGTGGCGTGGTGACAGGTGACAGGTCGCCCAGCAGCCTCTCCTCCCAGCGTCGCCGTGCCCTCCGAGCAGGCTTCACAGCCACTGGTGCTTCCTCTTTAAAGGAGAGGAAGCCGTCTTCAGCAGGTAACACTGTCTGAGGCTCCATCTCTCCTTCCCGGAAGTCCAGGCTAGGGTGTGTAGGAGACTTGGCGGACTTGGTCTGCATGGATAGACCTCCCACATGTGCTTCATTAGGAAGAGCCGTGGGCTCAGAGGAGAGCTCTGAAGACTCATCAGCAGCGGAGACAGCTGCGGTCTTTTTGCCTTTGGGCCGCCCCGGTTTTCTCTTTGACGGAGAGCTGTCTGATGACACAGGGATGTCTATAGAGAGACCAGTGGGTAGATCTTCAGGTATGCTGGCTGAGTTCCCTGTTCCTGCCGACAGGGCCTGGTTAGGCAGGACGTGGATTGGTGGCTCCTTAAAAACAGGTCTATCATCCAGGCTCTCAGAGGATATTTTCCTATTAAATGTCAGTGCTGTGGGGTCAGGGAAGACAGGGGTGAATGTTAAGTCTCTTCCTGGAGTACGAGGAACTCCAGCACTAAGGACAGGGGACTGTGCAGGGTAGGAAAAGGGACTACTAGGGATGTGAGGTGAGCTAAGCAACAGACTACTACCTGTCAGAGGGGCATCACTACCAGGGGTGATGGGCATGGTGTCGGTGCTCTGCGATTTGCCCAGACTTCGGGCCCGCTCCATCAGGTCCCTGCCTGGTGTGCGGGGGATATCCTCATCTGTGGGGAGCCTGGGCCGCTGAGGGAAGTCGGGAAGGGGGCCGGGGGGTGGGTGAAGGAGGGAACGACCTTCTACTGTGGGATGAGGAGGGAGAGGGAGGTGCATTAAAGATGTGGAGACCGATTTGGGTAGTGATGCATTTGGATCTAAAAGGGATGGGGCTAATCGACCGGGAGTGCAGGGTACTTCTTCCGGCTCTGCTTTACCTTTGGTTTTTGTCTCCTGGTCACTGTCTAGCAGGGCACATGTTGGAGTGGGTGGGCGGAGATTTGCTACATGCTCCAGAGGTTCAGACTTCACAACAGTGATGCTACCATCAACACGGCCGTCTCGCTCTTTTACTAAAAGACAAGAGATAACATTTCTTCTATGTAATCTCTGACAGTGAAATTGTACGTGTTTGATGATAAAACGGGGAGCAGACACTCACCTAGGACACTTTTGGGTGATGGCGGCTTCAGGTCTTCCATCAACTCCTCCTTTGGACTTGGAGGTCTGCGTTTGGACTTGATGCTTAGCTCCTCTCTGTCCACGAGTTCCTCCTTAACCTCTCTAACTGCTCCTGTGGGAGGACTTGAGGGTTTGGCGTTTGCATCTTCACCCTCCTCATCTGAAGATGAAGATGAGGAGGAAGAGGAGGCAGAAGAGGAGGTCTCGGCCTTCTTGCCATCCTCTACATCAACTGCTGCCGTCTCCCCATTTTCCTCCACTTCCGAGCTTAGCTCGTCATCAGAGGAGTCTGAGCTCTCTGCCGATGAGTCTGAGCTCTCTGCCGAGGAGTCTGAGCTGGCCTTGGAGGAAGCTGAGCTGTCAGGCTCTGCAAGAGACGAGGCAAAAAAAATGATTAACGACAGGAAACAAAAAAGGAAACCGCCTGATGCTTCTGTCAGATGTTTTTAGTACCATCATCAGATGAATCTGAGGATGCACTCGAGGAGTCTCCCTCATCTTCATCATCACCGTCCTCATCGCCACTCTCCTTAAAAAGATGATCAGATAGATTGTAAAACTTTATTAAAAATAAAAGTGAATCAGTACACACCATCAGGTGCATTTTTTGACAGAACTTACCTTGGCAGATGACAGCCTCTCTGTTGCCTTTGCTTCAGGCTCCTCCTCCTCCCTGTCAGACAACGACAACTCCTCCTCCTTTCCCGAGGTGTCCGCCTCCTCCTCTCCCTCGCTGTCCAGCTCAAGTGGCCGAGCATGTCGTCTCTTTGCTGACGTGCCGTCACCATCCATTTTGGAATCGTCCGAAGGGAGCTCAGTTGGGTCTCGATCCCGGTCTGGCAGAAATGTACCAGCAAAACAAATGATGATTGTCTATCGAGAGAACTGCATGTGAGGAATACTACATTTGAATTCCCAGACGAGGGCTACCTTCATCCTCCAGCTCGTCGTCCACTGGTGTGGATGGTCTGGCTCGTTTGTTGTCGCCTGCCGCTGCAGCCTCTGGCGGGTCTTTCCTCTTCACCTGAGCACAACACCTAACTTTTAGCACCCACCCAGGACAGACTCTGCCTCCTCAGTGAAAGACAAAGTTTAAAATCTCACCTTGAAGGAGGGTAAGCGGATAGCTCCTCGCAAACTTATTCCAAGACCCATTCCCTCGTAACCAAGCCCCTCACCCTTGTTCCAGTTTTCCAGCAGACTGGAACCAATCATCTCTTTGGGTTTGGGTCTTTCTTCTTCTTTCCCCTCAGCACCCTTCACTGGAGTCAACGATGTCTAACAGAAAGATAAACGCATTAAATAATAATACTTACACATTTTTTGGTTATTGCATTAAACCCTGTTAATACACCGTCGGCTCCAGATACAAATTTATCCTTAGTAACTGGATCAGTTCATCATTTTCTAATTATTTCTTGATAAAATTTCAGAAAATGCTGGAAAAACTTAATATTCCTCAGATTGTTGGTGTAATGCAAAGCAAAACAGGGTAACAGTTTCATTTTCAATAAAACAAACGAGAGCAGCAACAAATCCTCACAAGCTGAAACCACTTAGTATTTTCCACTGACAGACTACTTCAGTGATTGATTAGCAAAATCAAATGATACCACGTTTCAACACTATTTGCATTAATAGCACCAATGAGACGGGAGTCCGGTCACATGAATCCATTACTGCACTTGTCAAAATGACAGGTGCCATGCAGCAGATTTAAAACTCTTGGCTCCACATGCAAGTTGGACCACAGAGAGGCAAATCAGCTGCAGCAACACAGACAGGTCACTGGCGAAAAAGTGCCAGGTTATCTGTTGCTAATGTGACTGCAGTTTGGGGCTGCTGTTACATAAGTTTATGAAGCAGGTTTTAATAACAGCTAAAACATGACAAAACACAATAAATGGTCAGGATAAACATTGCTCCCAGCCTCTGTGTATTTGTGCTCCCTTTTCTTTACACCGTATTTAGACCTTGATGACAGTGCAACTGACCTTTGCTGAATGTTCTTTCTTTTCCCACCACTCATCGAAAGCCCTAAAAGCCACCACCTCTACCATTTTGCGGTTGAGGTCCCTCTTCATGATGGCCTTCAGCTCTTTGACAATGACCAGCAGCACGCCGTCGACAGTGGCCTTGTGGGGATCCTCCTTTTTAGTATCATACCCAGGAGGAGGAACAGTGGGGTTGAACTTTGGTATACTGGGATGCTGCCACTGTTGCCCCGGCGCTCCTGTACTACTAGCAGGTGTAGCACCCAGAGAAAGAGGTTGGTATGGTCCCCCAAATGCCCCACCGTCCATAAAATGCGGATAGGGATAGGGTCCTCTTGTCTGAGCCATGCGGCTCAGCATCTGCTGCTGCATCTGGAAAGACATGGGAACTGTGCTCCACTGTTCCCACCGCAAGCAGTTCATCAGCTCCATTTGCATCAGCGACATCATGCTCGGGGCGTAGGGTCCCATAGGTGGCAGCATAGGGTGTGGCACTCCAGGGTGACTGGCCAGGTGGGGAGGATGTCCCGGCACAGCAGAGTGAGTGGCGAGGTGGTGATGTGGGATGGGAAAGCTGGCTTGTAAGGGGTGGTATCCAGGAGCGTGGATGGTCATGGTTTGCATCGGGGACACAGCAGAGTTGACAACAATGCCTTTGTCTCCGCTGGTTATCGAAGCTCCAGGCATCTCATCGTCAGAGATTTCCATGTCTTCTCCTGACGACTGCTGAGCCTGAGTGAAAAAGGACAACCTGTCAAGATTATGCAAAATCTCCGTGATAATTGGCCTTTTTAATTTCTGCACCCTCTGAGCAAAAGTCATTTAAATAAAGAAAAAAGCGATTCCCCCCCCCCCCTGCATTCTCTGAGAAACAAGAGTTTGGTTGACAGAGCATGTTTGCCAGCAAATACTCACTAAAGTTCTTTCATTAAAATGTCACATTTAAGCCACCGTGAAAGAACTCTGCTCGAATTAAACGGCTTAAGACAGCGGAGGAGCGGTTTAAAGAAAAAGTGATGCAGTAAGTGATTGTTTTCTACGCTAACTGACTGATGTACTATGAACACATTATAGTCCGTATCAAAGCACTGACAGCTGACACCGGGGTAATCCTTCAAGAGAAACAAATGAGCCCAGACCTGATCTGAGTTCAAAGTTTTGTATACTCATTAACACAGTCAAACACAACTGACCTGCGCCTTTGGTCAGCGTGTCTCCAAACAGAGCTGTTTGTTCAGCCATCTAACTTTGCATCCCTAAAACCATGGCATGAGCACGAATGCAACATTCTGATATCAAAACACAGCCCCCTGAAGTCTCCCCTGCTGTTGAATATTGCAAAATTATCTCTGTCACAACTGCTGCAGAAGCGAAACAGAGTAAAGTCAGCATGGGAGTGGCGTCCTTACCCAAATGACCTGTTTGCACTGTTTGCTTTGTGATAACTTGGAATATGAGATCAGAGACGCAATCCTGCTCGTCAGGCTCGGCCAAAAACTAGGAAGCGGAGTTCTGAATGGGGCCAACAGCCAAACTGTGTTTTCCTCTATGTGAGCAGCGAGTGCTGGAAAGAGGAAACGGTACGCTTAGATTCCCCAACAGCAGAGCTACTCTCGTTTCTCCTTTCAAAGCACAAAGGTGTAGAAATACACCGCCTGACGGCATGTCTATGAGAACGAGACGAGCTTCTTATGAATGTGAAGGCATTTGTTTGGATACTACACCTGCTCATTCGTAACTGCCTTTATGAGGACTTTCATAACACGTGTATGCATATAAATCAATCAAAGACATGAAGTTACATCGGAACACGTTGTTGTTGCCAGTCTGAAAGATGCACGACTTAACGGCAGCAAACTCAAAGACCAAACGCTTTTTGGCATGAAACGCAACTTGCTGTGCAACCAGAATTTCCATTTACGAGGCAGAACAAAAACAATGAAACAAAAGGTTTATTATACCCATCTCACACTGAAACCAGATCTGACTTCCTGTGTCCCCTGTGTAACTGTCATTCACAGCTGCAGACCCACACACCAGATCCACGCTGCTATAAACCAGTCAAGATTCTGACAGGTGATTATAGCAGCGCCTTCTGACTGTGTGCAGTTACTTGTAAAAAAAAAAACCAAACTAAACACCTGACACATTTAAACATACAGCCTTACCGTTTCCATTTCATCAGGGGGAGTTTGGCCTTGAAAAGGTCCGTCTTTGAGGTCACTGTTGCTCGTCTTCTCGTGGACAGGAGAACTGATTCTCTTGATCAGCGAGGCAGTTCCAGGAATTGGCTCTTCGTCGTCAGAGTCTGGCAGTGGTGTCGGGCTAATATCCTCCAAGCCTGTGCTAGAGGGCCGGGAATTCAGCTGCCCACCCTGAGAGCCGCTGGTGTAAGGTGGGATTGGGGACAGTTGAGAGGACGAGGAGGAAATGGGACTTCCCTCCATTCGCACCTCGTTGTCCGACTCCCGCTCCTCAAGGAACGGCAGCAGTTTTGTCCTTTTTTCCTTGAGGAGCATCTCAATGCGGGAATCCAGGCTGTTGCGCTCTGGATCCAGCACCGGGGAGCCAGGTGAGGGGCAGCCCTCTGGTGTTTGAGGAGGAGGGGTAGTCGGATGGGGAACAGGTTCTGGCGGCTGCTCAGGGATTGGAGGGGTTTCTGGTCTCTCCTTGACAGGTAAAAAGTCAGTGGCAGCTGCCAGCGGCGGCTGCGGGGGTCGGAGGTACTCACCCTCCCTTTGGGCTGGGTGATGGAAAGCTGGCTCCGATGGGGGGAAAGCGGGAGGCAAAGGAGCCTGGTAGGGTGAGAAGGCGGACTTAAAGTTGGGCGTAGCAGGGGGAGGTGCCGTGTAGTTGAAGGAAGGGGTGGAAGGTGGAGGTTCAGGCGGGGTGAGCTGGTGTTGCTTGAAAGGAGCTTGCTCAGACGGTGTACTTCGATACATGTTGCTGCGATACTGTGGCCTCTCCGGCCTGCGGTTGTACGCATCCTGGAACTTACTCTCGTGTCGGCGAGACTTGTAGCCTCCGGAGCTCTCAGGACGGCTGGACTGATACGCAGGCGTGGACTGCCGACTGGAGTAATTGGAGTCTTGAGAGAAGGGCGTACCTGACTGGCGTGGGGTATGAGGGGTTCCTTGGGACTGGGGCGTGTCCTGCCTTAGGCTGGAGTAGCCCGTCTCCAGGCTCAGAGGGGTGGTGGAGGTGCTGGGTGGCAACGCTCCTCCCACAGCAGACAAGCTGCTCTCTGACAACCTGCGGATGGGCTCGCAGGCCTTAGAAAACAAACAGGACGGAGATCAGTGAAGATGTCAAGAGCAAACACTCACTCCAATTAAGCAAGAAGAAGAAACTGTTATGACGTTTAACCGAGAAAGCTTTTTGTTTTCAACTGAGACCACTACACAACAACTCGTTTCTTCAGAGGACTAAAGCTCCGTTTAAGTGAAGAAGAAATCATCAACAAGTGGATAAGAACATCAGGGCAGCATGCCGAGGATATCTCGCACTACACGGCCAAAGTGCATGTTTCAGTGACTGTGAGAGTTCAGACCACAGTCAAGGGTCTGTCATATTTAACCTCTGCACAGCCTCTTGCACTGAATTACAGATTAGGGTCAATTTAAATAGTCTTATTTCTACAAATTAACACTGCAATTCAGTACTAGTAGCTACACAATAGTATGTGAAATGACCATGCACTAAATCATATTACCAAATAACGCTTTTGTGCTTATTGTCCTGAGTTAAGTTAAAATGAAGTAGAATCAAGCACAAACTACATGCATTTTGTACATTATTGGAAGATTTTTTTTTTTTTTTACCAGTAATGCTTCTGCGAGGCTCCGTGGGGAAACTTCCCTGGCCTCTTCTCCACCAACCGGCAGCGTCCGTGGAGTGTAGCTGCCATTCATCAGGAGCTGGAAATACCTGAGGCGATTCTCACCTGCAGAACAGTAAATATGCACGGGTCTGATGCCAGCTTTAGAAAGCAGGGTTAATGCTGGAAGTCTATTAAAAGTGATTGGGAATCACTTAAGAAACGGCGTTTATTCAAAGATAGCTGAACCTCGAAAGTAGCATTTATAAAAGGTTGCCTGCCCATAAATAAAAGGGCAAACTGTACAGAATTATGCTTTAAAACAGTTTCTGATATATGCTGATCTTAAAATAATAATAATAATAAAGACATAATACATCATCAAAATGCATATTTTGATACATATGCAACAGAAGTCTTTGTATAGCATGTGAGAACTGTGCAAGTAACGCTAAAGAACGTCAGTCACTTTTACTCAAATTGAATCAACACAGATGCAAATCAAACAGAGTTAAACGACAAAACAATTTGCATGATTATCTTTTCTTTTCTTTTCTTTTTTATTGTAAAAGTTGCCGCTTTGCTTTCATCGGGGAAAAAACGGGGACTTGGAGTTTAAACACAGTCTCTGACCTTGCAAGGAATAATAATTTTAATCACTTCTCTCAACTAAAATGAACTGAGGTGGGGATGACAGATTGGTTTGTTTGTTTGTGGGTCTGAAATTATGCACAGTGGGAGTACACGACACCCTCTGCTCTGGGCATGTGGGAACACACTCATTTTCAATGAAATTCAATTATCCCACGTTACCAGGCAACTCACGTAAATGTTAACACGTGACTGCTGTCACCATAAACAAGGGAAAACCAGGGAAATATAAGGCTTTTTAACGTTGCTGCTCGTTTGCATCTGAGAAGTGATCCAACTCTGCACAAACGCAGCTCAAGCGTCTTCACTCTGAATGAATGAATCATTGTTTACCTTTCGGGTCCAGCTCCACGTGGATGATGTTTCCCATCACAGACGTGTTGTGGAGCGACTGAACCGCCACTTTGGCGGACTTCACGGTTTCAAACACAACTTTGGCTATTCCCAGGTGCTTTTTGTTCTTCGGGTTGTACAGGATCTCCACCTCCTCGATCTCGCCGAATTTTTTGCACATGTCCGTGAGAAATCCTTCCCTGATGTTGTCGTTCAGCCTGGCGAACGTCACCTCCTTCGGAGGCACGGGGCCGATGTAGCACTTATCGATCTGGGAGAAGAATGACAGGACTGACGGTTAAGTGCTGCCGGGGTTAGTGTTGCACCGCGTGGGGTAGCCTCTGGCATTTGGGATAAGGATAAGTGTGCTTGTGCTGTTTTTAAAAGTCCAGAAATACAAGCATGCATCTGAGCGGGTGGTCTAAACAATCCTCCGACAGACATGGTTTCACTCCACATCCCAAACCTGACAGAGAGGGGGGTGTGTCTGCAACTTCTGACAGCACCTCTGTTGCACAAGGAAAAATACGGCATCTTCCTTCTAGTAGATACCTTAAATTTGGGCACCGGCAGGTCCGTCTCTTTGTACTTGGTCCAGAGACGACCGATCCTCGGGTCTCGGACGATGTCCACCGGCGGTATCCCGGGGTTCTGCATGAGAAAAAGGAGGATTGGGGGAGGGGGGTGGGGGGAGAGAGAGAGAGAGACACACACACACACACACAATCCTGTTATCCATCCAATTCACAACTTCACACACTGCTAACTTGTTGCAAAGTGACCTCGCACAAACCGGAGGCACTGTTTGATCAAAATGAAGACCTCCGACACGGTGATCAAGATGCTGAACATGCCCGGCAACACAGCCCACATTGTAACATATCATGGAGGTCGGCTACTCGGTTACTATTGTAGCCGATCCGCCGCGTCAAAGGCGGCACTTACAGGCGTGCTGAAAGTCTGTCCATCGTAGCGATACAGTTTGTGGGATCCCTTCTTCAGCGCCGGGTCGATGATCAACTTGTAACTTCTCCAGTGGTGACTCCGCTTCTCCGCCGAGCCACAGACGGGATGACTGTCCATGCCGTTCGCCAAGCCTGAAACGGCAGCCAGCGACAAGGAGAGAAGAGCTAACGTTATCGGGAGGCAGCGCTAAACACGTTCCCCTCACCAGCCCCCAACACTTTTAAACAGCCAAACGCTACAGATGCATGACTTTGACGGCGGAGGGAACCCCTGTAAGAGCGAAAACGGGACCTAGCGTATATCCCACTTACGGAAAAACAGGCATTAGGAGGGCTGGAGAAAGAGGAAAAAAGAACCAGCTTACTTGAACTCTGCTTTCTACCATGGTCTTCGTTCAGTCTGTTCCTCTCCGCTGGCTTGGACATGGTTCGTCCGATCGAGGGCTTTTTTTGATTGACGAAAAGATGAAATCGCTCTCCTTTCGCCGCTTACATTACATGATTTAGCTTGAAGAATACTGCCTCCTTTTCGGCGAGAGCCAGCACATATTGTGTGCCTCTGGTCTCTAGCTGCTGTCTCTCCCACAATACACCGCTAGGCTTGCCCACCCCCTAAGCTCGTCGCACTTTCGCTACAAACTTGCCTGTATTTGCACGGATTGTCGATCCAAACAACCACTTTAAGAGTAATGAGTGTGTTTTGAACAGCTCTATTGGGGACAGTTTAATTAAGTCACACGGCAATTCCAGGACTGGTGACCGTATAATGTCTGTAAACCTGTTAAATGATTTTGTGTAGAATCTGCCAATTGCATTTACCTAACTGCCGAACACAAGCTAGACACCAGGGGCTGTATCTTCTCAACAGCCTCTAAAGGCTAATAAAGCTGATTTGGTCGCGAGTTGAGTTCAGACATATGGTAGTTTAGAAATGAAGACGCATCCGGACTTTTTTTTTTTTAAACAATACGACGGCTACGCCAGTGCTACAGCTATTAGCTGACAGCTAATGTGAAATTTGTAACACGAGAATTGGATTTAAATCCAAAATTCGTTTGCTTAGCCGTTAAATGCAGCAGTTTGGCTACCGGTTCGAAACTGTTGGAATGCGGCGGTTTGTTTCGTCACATCTTTTTCTGTCAGACCAAAAAACTAGTGCCAAACCGTTGAGAAGGTCCTCGTTGTTTTGTATTTTTTTTACGGGCGTTAAAAACTCGCGGAGATTCTGACTTTTTGTTTTTCTTTATCACATCAAACCGGGGTGATTTTTCTCGTTTTTGTTAATTGTTTATGCGAAGTGCTTGTTGTCGAGCAGTAAACTGGGTTTTGTTTGACATTGCCTGTTGTTTTGCAGTGATCGGGCAATTGGCTGGTTAACAGCGGTAGCTCGGCGGGCCAATCAGAGCGCAGCGGCAGTGGAGCTGTCTGCTATTAGAGGCAAGGCTCAGAAGTCCTTCAACAGAGAGCAGGGAGAGGGGGCTGAGCGCTCTCGGCAGCCATTTTCCTTAAACAGGACTCAATGGCCTATATGGGTTTCCTTTGTTCCAAAAGGGATCTTACACTTGATTTCCTCATCTCTTACGGACTATGATAAAACTATGATTGCTCCTTTTAAAGGATTGAGAAGATGGAAGAGAATGTACTGGATGTAATACCCTGTGACATTTTGAGCCTTTTTTCCTCTGCCTGGAAACCATCTTTGTCTTAACTAGGTCATGGCACACCCATATAATAGTATTTATATTTCTTAAGTGAAAAGAAACCAAATGTTGTGAATAAACAGCTTGATGGTTTTGGATATGTTAAATGACAGGAAACCACAGTTAAAGTGACAAAATGTTGGCATTGCACTTATGGCCTTGTAGGAAATGAGTTGCAATGAGTAAGTTAAATTCTTTTGTAACAATTTAACAGTTTTGACAGTTGAGTAATGTCAAATGTGAGGCATGCAGTGATTGTTATTTATAGTATTTTTTGTCATTTGTTTCCTATTTAACTCATCACATAGACAATCTGTAATAGCCAACTTTTTTCAGATTGTTCACTGCATGCTGACATAATACATATATAGGTTTTGTACCACTGCTCCAAAGCAGGCCACAAACTTCTGGCCTTTTCACAATAATTTATTGTGTTTATTATTATTATTTTTTTACTTGATTGATCACCCCTTTACTTTGATTAATGACTCTATACACTTTCCTCTCACAACAGCAAGATGGCATGTCTTGTACCCTGACCTGCAACTGTGGAGACAACGTTAAGCATTATTAGGTTCGTGCTGTCCACGCGCCATTTAAGAGGCAAATGCGTCCAAAGTGTAAACGTCGGCTTGACCTTGCCTCAAGGGTATATTTGAATATCTAAAGAAGCCCTTTCTGGTAGTCTTTTGATATTTAAAGAAAAAAAAAGTGACAGCTTCTACAGCGATTTAAAACACAAACAGCCGAATGTAAGAGGAACAAGGATGGAGGGAAAACTTTCATGGTGAGAATATTTACCTCTGTACATTGGTGAAATGCAGTTAACAGGCCTAAACGCAGGGGCAGGAGGACCGTTTTCATCTCCATCTTCGGATCCTCTAATAATGGCATTAATAGGGGGCATGAAAACGTCTCCTGAAAAGGAAGGAATCCATTAGCACCGACAGATAGACCTCTTTTGAAAACTTTATGATCACTGGTAGCATACCCTCTCAGCCAGCGAATATGCATCTTCAAGCATCATCTGTGTGGGCAATATGCAAACCATCTCCTCTCTTCTTGAAGCAGGATTGCAGTCGAGTATAACCTCGTCCATTTCGACATTTCTAGCTGAGCTTCAGCATATAAAACCACAAGGATTTTTTAAAGGTAACGAAATTTGAGCTATTTTACTTCATTTGTCAGTTTTTATATATATATGTATAAATGAACAATATGTCTTTCTTTTAGAGGACAGACATTGATACTTGTGACAAAAAAAAAACGATTCCTGCCAAGCTATGCTGACTTTTGTAAATATTTATCTACAGCCCATATTTTTTGATTGATGTAGCAAACTTACAGTTAGTATTCAAAACAAGTAATCCAAGTTATAAACGAGCAAATAAGACTCTTATTGGAAGACATCTTGTGTTTTTCACTGCTTTCCTTTGTCCAAAGAGACCTTTTGGTGGGAAGTTGCAATACTTGCTCAGTGGTTTCTCTGCTGTTCTCTGTCTCAAAATGGCTTCTTTACAGACAAAGGGAGCACTGTGCTGTAAAATGTTGCTGCGCCATAACTGGGTGAGGCTCGGGAGTGCGCCTCTTTTCCGAGGACGTTGCTCGGTGTTGCAGCGAGTTTTAAAAAGGGAAGTCAGCGCAACGACAGTAGCGGGGGTGATTTCACTGGACACGATGCATGTTTGTCGAAGAAAATAGTGTGGGGGGGGGGGGGGGGAGAAAAATGGTTGACGGTTCGTGTGAGGAAGGAAACTTTAATAACGCTTCGTTTTCAGTCTGACTTGCCCTGGCAACGGCAGTAATCCGAGAGCTCTGGATGGTTGCCATGAGAGCTCGAGCGATGTGCTGCTCCCCCACACTTCCATATAAGGTCAACAGGAATCCTCTGCAGCAGACCTGTCGTGTTTTATCTGGGTGAAGGGTGCTTCGGTCTAATGCGCGTGCTCCCTCCGGTTAGAGGCAGACACAGGCGGATCATCAACCAGCCGGCACAGAAAATGTATCAAGCGCTGCAGAGCAGATAGTGGAAACAAATAAGATGCGATTCTTCTTCTTTTTTTTTCGGTGAAGGAGTTAAAATGATAGATGGGAGGGTCTTTATTCGCTTGCGTAAAAAAAAAAAAAGGAGGGGGGTGGGGGCAAGTTGTATCTCTGAGTCGATGGTGCCTTTCATGCACTCTTTTTCGAGGGCAGAGTGTATGCAGTGAACACCAGGAAACACAAAATCGCAGTCTGTGTGTTGGAGGCCTGTTTTTCTTGTTCTCAGTTCCTTGCCCAGAGCGAGCAATCAAGCGCGCGCAGCCAGGTCACGAGGCTGCTCACACCCTTCTTTCCAAGAGTGTGTCTCTCTGTCCTCCCAATGTCCCCCTCCACTCCACCCCCTCCAGGGCAGTGGATCCAAATTTATGAAGAATGTTTTTATGTGAAGTAAAACATGTAACTTTACGAGATTGCGTTGAAATCCACCAATCGAGTTATTTATAGAAGGCCTTTGTTTGGAGGGGGGAGGGGACAGAAATCCCCCGGTGGGCTGAGCCGCTCAGCGTTACCGCTGACAGACTGGAATATTCCGCACAGGGGATTGGCCTCTCTTCAGCAGGACAGCTGTCTCTCTGCGCGGCGAGAAACATCTTAACAATTGTCCTTTGTTCACTGGTGATGAGGGGCTGTGTACGTGTGGATACTCTGTAGGACAAATCTAATACTCTTTACAGGCTCTCTTTATTCATATGTGAGGCTTCCACTTTTCATTCTGTAAGTCAACCAAGCACTTTTTATTGTATGTGGTAGACTACATAGATTTTCCATAGATCGTGCTTTATGCCATACCACGGCTCATTGTGGACATGAAGCATGTGGGAGGAGTGAGAGGCTCATTTCTGTGGGATCAGAAGCAGACAGGCACACAGCTACATGGCTGTCCTTTGTACTTTCTTTTTTTCTTATTATTGTCATGGACTGTTCATTGAAGCATTTCAGGCATCCACGGAGTCTTTCTGTGTCTTTCTTTTTTTTGTAATCAATGAGCACACTGGCTTTGAGAAGGATTAATTTTTTTTCAGATTGGTATTGTATTAAACATCACTGGCATCTTCTCTTAGCAGCTTTTACATGTTTGCATGTGTTTCTAATGTAATATTCCACAGTATGGCTTGTGATTTGAAGTTTCTTACCTGCTACTCTAATCACTCTCTGTTTTTGATATCTTTTAATAAATACACTGTTCACAAATTTGAATGTTTTTTTTTTTATTATCTTCTTTTTTTTTCTGGGGTTGTGTTTTGTTAAATGGTTCTCAGGCCCATATGTGAAGCAGTGCATACAACAGTGAACGTTACCTCTCATAACGCAGGCTGACATTCCTCTAGGAGCACTGGATGCGACTATGAAAATGCTTTGGAGATTTAAAAAGCACGGTAAAGGCTATCATGAACTAACTGTGTCCTTTTGACACTATTAAACCTTCAAATTTGACTTTGTTGGCTTGTAGTTGAAGAGCCTCCATGATGGGGGGGGGAGAAAAAAAAAAACGCTCCAGACCAAAAACAGCATCTTTGGGTCTTCTGATCATTCATGCTTAGGATCTTTTTTCTTCTGACACACAGTAACCAAGCTTACTGCAGTCATTTGCAATCATCTGCATCATTCAAGCATTTATCCAGAGCTTTTTCCCCCCTTCTAATTCTTAACCTTTTACTTTACCTGCAGTGTTGGTAAAAAAAAAAAAAATTCTCCTGCACCCAGATTCAGATCTTGACTACTGTGTATGTCTTCACTAACAGATGCACCACATCTGGCTCGAGTGTGACCCTGTAATGTCCACCATTCAAACCTGATCAGAAAGCTAAATCTAACTGAGACACTGATTAGACATTCCTCATGTCTCGGAGAAGACTGTCATCGTGTCCTTGTGAGGTCTCGCACTGCGTCTCTTGAATCTTATCTCCAACCCTGCCTATTTATTTGCTGATCTGATTAGCTTGTTGCCGCATACGAGAGCGTGTCCTCATTACACTGAGGATGAGAAAATAGATTGTCCGGGCGGAGGAGTCGTGATGTCTCTGCAGTGAGTGTAATCTTGATGTTTTTTGTTCTAGTTGTTAAAAGATTTAACGTGTAAACTGGCTGCATGTATCCAGCAGCTTTTATCTTTAATGGTAATGACTCAAAAAACAACTCAGTGGGGTTTCTTGCAGTTTTACTCTGTAGAACAATATCCATGACACCAACATCTCTGCCTGATGGTGAAAAAGAGAAAAAGAGAAAAACAGTGGCCAATGTGGGAGAGCAAAGCCTTTACTCTGCTCCACATATTGTACCTTGACTCTCGATCCACATATTGCGTGAATAGCATGTTGTTGAGGTCAGAATGAACCCTATCTAGATAATGACAAAGACGCAGAAGCGTTCTCAGACAGCAGGCTCCAAATAGAGATTGGGTTTGAGCCACATACACACTGAATGATATAGAAAGGTATAAAGAGTTGTCCCAAAACTGAGGTCATTGGGAATTTCCGTGTATGCTGAAATGTACATGTCTCTGTGACGGTCTGTTCAATAAATTCCCCATAAGAGGCTGACACGATGAGTCCGACTACTCTTTTCTCCACAACACCAACTCGAAGTATAATCTCCTCTAGCTGAGCTTTTACATGTTCAGCTTTTTCTGTGGATCCATTCAGTGGATATACACCCAGTCCAACCATTCACTGCCATCGGACCATCACCCCGTCACACATTCCTTAATTCCTTACGTTAACAAAACACTGCTAGCTCCACTTCTTCATCAGTGTTGTCTCACAGTCTTTCTCCCTCACATGCACACGGTCGGTGGAGGCAGTACCTCAGTGCAAGCACACACCCAGAGAGTGAAATGAGCAAACACACTCAAAAGAGGAAGTGGCAGCAACCGCATTCAGCAGCTTCTCATGTGTGCCTCAGCAGCTCTGAGTCTGATGATGGGACGGGAGAGAAGTGTGTGTGTGTGTGGTGGGGGGGGGGTTCAAGTGGAAACGGCATCAGGGTGACAGGAACAGGAAGTGGTGAGCTACCTGGTAAAACATGAGGCATGTCTATTCCTCTCTCTTGACACTGCGTATGAATCATCTGAGCTCTTCCAAATGCAAGTTTTGGTAGTTTTTGCCATGAATGTAACTTAAATCGAGAGGGAGCGTCCTCTTCTTTGTCTGCCTGGCACCTCTTTGACTCGTTTGGAGGCAAAATGACACAAAATGGGAGCGCCGGTGGCACCATGAAAAAGGGAGATGAACTTAAAATTGTGATTGTTGGAGATGGAGGCTGCGGGAAAACATCTCTTCTGATGGTCTACGCCAAAGGAGATTTTCCAGAGGTAAGAGTAGCTCCATTGTCACTACGTGTTCCATATCTCATGGCGTTTTGTGTTGATTTACTAGTACGGGCATGCTTTCTGATTGCTTCAGTGAAAATAGTAATAATGGCGGAATTTGAACTTATTCCAGCCTTTTTTTTCTCTCCTAACCATTTGTGTGAACTCCAATGAGCCTCACGGGTAAATTAAAGTCTGTTTAAGCAGGTAGAAATGTATAAATAAAGAAGATATTTTTCTTGTGTGTCAAAAACAGAAATATGCGCCATCGGTCTTTGAAAAATATGTCACAACTATCTCACTCGGAGGAAAAGAAATAAAGCTCAACCTGTATGACACAGCTGGTAAGACAAAGATCCCTTATTAGGAAAACATTCACGGTCCAGTTTGGACTCACAGTACGTCACATTTCACAATATATGACAATACAGCAGAGTGTGGAGCACACTGACCTCAGTGGCCATGTTTTGTGTCCACGCTGTGCAGATAAATGGCACAAATGCTGACTCCGAGGTCAACGGCGATGTGATGGCGAACAATCACCTAGTTTTTAATTTAAAAAAAATCTTTTAAGATATCGATATCTGGCCACATACAAGCCTGAGAGCTTTGGTATTTATGTCCTTCTGACCCTGATGGACACAGGGGAAGTAGTAAAGGTTGATATTTCTGTCAGCGCAGCAATGTCATCATCATCTTTTAGGAACTAACTGCATTAGCAGCTTCAAATCAGACTTTGTGGCGTCCACGTCACAGACAAATTGATCATAATAAATCATAATAATGATATAATAATAATAATAATAATAAACTTTTATTTGTCTCCATAGCTGCACGAATAAGTGCACAATCAGAAACACGAAGCTAGCAAAATCCCCACATTCCTGCTGATTTTAAGAGTCAGTATTCATGACAACTCTGCAGACTTCTCTTTGAGCAGTCTCTTCATACCTTAAAGCAGCCTAAGGTGACCATCGAATGCTTTCTTAAAAAGCGACACATATTTCTTGTGATCTGGGCTTGAGTCATGAGTACATATTGGAGTTATGAAGGCTGCACGGCTCCATACTAATGGGCCTAAACAGAGGAGCTGAGATGAAAGTAACCTTTGCTGTATTTCTTTGGGGGAAAGAATTAAATGGAGTGTTTTCAGTCACTTCATTTTCAGGAAAAGCCATGACAGTCTTGTGCTGGAACTTATCTTTTGACTAACAGCAGCAGGGTGCCTTACATCAGCAGAGGAGGAAACTGAAGTCAGGATGTGGTTATACATGTTTACCCGTAGCTTTGACACATATCATATCTGTATTGTCAGGCATCCAAAGTAGAACAGTTTTGTTTGTTTGTGTGAGTCCTGTTGTTCATTTACACACGTCAAATAACTGAAGCTTTTGTTTCTTTAGGACAGGACGACTATGACAGACTAAGGCCACTTTCATACCAAGAAGCCAATCTGATTTTAGTCTGCTTTGACGTCACAAACCCCACCAGCTTTGAGAATGTCCTGATAAAGGTACTCCGTCCAACAATGCATGTGCTGCAAATTAAACGCTTGACAACGAAGCGAGAGTGTGTTTGTTTGCCCCGAAGTGGAGTTTCGGTCTGCTCCTCAAGTTCAGCGAGTTAATGACTGACAGTCTGGTATGTAGGCATGGGCTGCTTTCTTTTAGCTGTGATTAACTCATGCAGTATGTGAGGCACTATGGACGTTGATCCCCTTTGGACTATTCACTGCTGCAAAAACAAACAGAGAGAAAGGCTGTCAGATAATTCAATCCAGGAAGGCAGCAGGGCCTGACGTTAAAACAAGAATTGACACACCTCGTTTCAGGCTCTTAAATCTTCCTTTTTGTTTGCCCAGTGGTTCCCGGAGGTGAGGCATTTCTGCCCGAACATACCAGTCATCTTAATTGGCTGCAAGACTGACCTCAGGAAGGATAAAGAGTGTGCGAGAAAGCTGAAGGCCATGAAACAGGATCCCATCACTTACATACAGGTAAGAAAACGAGCAGCGTGCAGACTGTCACTGAAATACGAAACCAGGTGTTTTCACTGAGGTAACAGGAGGGAAACTGTGACATGAAAAGGGAAGCAGAGCACATGACCATATCCCGCTCTATTAGCAACTTCTCTCGTCCAAATGCGCATTTTCCTTTGCTTGTATCAGTCCCAGTCACATTTCCCAGTCTAATTTCTGGTTGTTCTGGCTGCAGGGTGAGGAGACCCGCCAGCAGATGAATGCGGACCTCTACCTCGAGTGCTCAGCAAAATATCAAGAGAACGTGGAAGACCTATTCAGGGAGGCAACGAAAATAGCTCTGGTCTTCAATCGTAAACAGAGGAACCACAAGAGGAAGAGGAAATGTGTTGTTCTGTGAACATTAAAGGACAGAAGCTCCCGTGGTCCCACTCTCCTGCAGGCTATTACTGTTCGGGGCAAGTTTTTATATTCAGAGAGGGTGAACTTTAAAGTACCTTATCAGCCCCTGAACCACCAGCCGACCTTTACTGAATGTGCAACAAAACGACTATTACAGCAACAGGAAAGACTTTTTTTTTTTTTTGTATGACATTTGTCAAAGTAGCACACAACTTCAGACTTCCTGTCATCGCACTGTTCTTTTAAATGTGATTTAATTTTTACTAGAAAAAAAAAAAAAACATACACAGTTTAGTTTGAAAATGCAGTGAATTGTGGAATTTAAAAAATTTATTTATTGGAGGAATGTGAACAGCTTGTTTTTGATTTGCCGACATGGATTTTATTTGATGGGCCTGTTTTAAAAAACCCCAAAACAAAAAAAAAATGACCTTATGGTACTTTAGTTCAAGAACTGTTGACATACAAGGGAGGTTTGTGGATTTCAAGCACAACACGCAGCACTTTCACGTCGTCACGGGGCTCCGTGGGCCTGCAACGGGGCTCTTAGCTTCAACAACAGCGCCCACTAGAGGCGGAAAGGACCGCACACCTTGTCAAGGCCACAGCCACAACTACATTTTCAGCATTGAAATAAAGGCAAATATTGTCACTGTCGTTGCCCATGAAACACTTTCATATTTGTTGTTTTACATGAGGCGTTTAATATTTTTCACAACAATGTACACAGACCAAGAAACTGGCACCTGCCTTGCGTTACTGGCCACACTCCAGGCACCCGGTACAGGCCTGAAACGAACGGCTACATCATGAAAATGAGGAAATAACGTTGTTTTGTGCATTCAAGCAACTCTAAAATGAAATGTAACATTTTGGTTCCTAACATGCTTAAATTGCCCTCAATAAAAGTCACACACAAGTGCTGCAATTCTCTGAAGGAGCATGATTTAAAAAAATAAATAAAAGATAAGCAGGACTTTTTGTTTTGTTTTTGGCCAAATCAAGGGACAGTAAGGCATTATAAACCTGAGCCTTGAGAACTTTCACAAAACACATACGAGACAAAACCACAGGTATCCGGAGGGAAAGTTTCAAACAAAAATCCAAGCAAATATTTAATCATGGAGCATACTGGCATTTCGATAAGAACTACAAAAACATAATCCAGAACCAGTGTGAATAGCAGCATTTGATGGTTTCTGCAGCATCACATTAAAAATTTCAACGATCCGAACAGTAAGGAAAACTCAAAAATTTGCTCGAGGAGTTTCAATGCATCTGAAGTTTGTGAGAAATCGTTCAGATCCATTAAGCTCTTCCAACACGATTAAGACCCTCAGTGAAACATGATAAACTCGCAGTTTACAGTCTGTCAGTAATGTTGGTTAAGATGGGAGTTCACATGAAAATATCTGATAATATCTGAAGAAAAACCATGGTAGGTTTTATGTGCATCTTCTTGTTATCTGCGGGAGGAACCAAGTTTAGGCAGCGCATACGATAACTTGTAATCACTGCCTGAAGAGGGAGATGGTTTTGCATTCCCTTGTTCTCCCAACTTTAATAATAATAATAAAAAATTTTAAAAAGTAAAAACGGAGTGGCCTCAGGCTGTAGTCAGAGTTTCCTTTCTCACTCCCTTAAACTGAAGTTAAGTTCAAGCAACTTACAGTTTATCTTTTTAATGTTGTGGACCTAAATGGATTATTTCTGAGAGAAAAACTCTGGAGGAAATACTGGTTAGCAATGAATGTGCATGACACTGGATGGAGAACAACGCGGACCAAAATAAAAGAAAGTGAAGTGCAGTGCCAGGGTGAACATGAGCCCGAGCCAGTTTGACCATTAATACTTCACAGAAGTATGCGCGGGACAGACTTTAGGTCTTGAAAGGCAAACTATGTTCAGTTCTGCTACCTGCTCTCGTTTAGTTGCATATGAGTTGAACAAAAGGCTCTCTGATGCTCATGCACCAACACAAACATCGAGTAACACGTCCTCTCCGCTCGCGTTTTATATACACAGGAAAAAGCAACACACTGTTCATCTTAATTCGATGAACATCAGCACTGATTTGCCCCTCACAAGGTCATTAGAAAGTAAGAGCATGGTTGCCGGATACTTCGGCTGGACGCTGCTGCCGTCAGAGCCTGAGAGAGACGTCGGCTTCAGCCCCGTCCTCTCTCAGCCCGATCGCTCTGTGGTCGGTCCGTCGGGCGGTCGTGCGCGTTTGCTTTCCGATTACTGGCCGTTTTGAAGGATCTTTCGCTCGAGCCGTTCTCAGTCACTCTTTTGCACTTTGTCCTGGTTCGTCTGAACTTTTTGGCGGACAACTTTTAACGTGGTGAGGAAATTCCCCAGGAAGAGGACAAGAAACGTCAGCGCCAGCATAAATACCTGGAAGCAAAGAAAAAGGGAGAGTTTTATTCCAGTATTCAAGTCTCGACATCAACTGGCTCCATCAGAAAGACGATTTAAAAAAAATAAAAAAGCCTTCATATGCTACAAACATTTACCATCTTCAGCTGCAGTTGCCATCTTTTCCCTCCCAATGAAGAATAAGTGACCACAGCACTTTATTTAAAATTTCAGAAAGATCTTTTTATCATCCAACAAATGATACAGAACCATCTTATGCTAACGGAGATAAAAAAAAAAAGAAGAACTTCTCTCCTTCTCATTTGGAGAATTGGAACAGCTCCTATTGCGGCTGCAGCTCAGATTCTTCCGGGTCATTGCACTCTGTTATGAAGACCTAAATAAGAGACAACCCGACCGGACCCCACGGTTTCCAGTTATCTGCCTCAGGGTGGCGCTTTGAATTACACTAAATACCGGCCTCCTTCGTACTTCATCTCTGCTGGTGAGTTCTTAAAGAAAAGTGAATCTACCGTGTCGAAAGACAAGTCTTATGATGATGGGTCGCACGGCTACAAGCACAGTTAAGTTGAGCTACCTCTCCAACTTCCAGACACTCCTCGTCCCAGTATGCAGGCATGGGAGAGGAATCGAGTTATAAATCGAAGTGGGTCGGTGTGGACTGTGAAAAATTTTCTCTATGGAGAAAGTTGTGACTGTTTGAATTTACTGCACCGTCATCATCTTTAAGTTACTTGAATGGTCATTTTGACAGACGGTTTGGAAATGCTTTAAGACGCCACTGGACAGGCTGTGCTAATGGGCCAATTTTCAGACCATTTAGCTGTCTGACAAAAGAAGAAAAATTTATATGAGTAAGAGCATCTTTCTGAGGACTTCTGCTCTATTAATATACACTTAGACTTTACCATTTTCACAAAACAAGGCAGCCTATCCCATGTGATTATTCTTTGTTGTTACCGGCTTCTTCTTCTGTGTCCTGGACAGGAACTGTGGAGGTCCAGCTGAGTGCTTACATGCAGGACTGCTTCAGCTCCCAACTGCATTATCTAAGAGTGTCAATCAAGTTTTAAAAGCTTCGATTTTATACAATTTCAGTCAAAGCAAAGGTACTTTTTCATGCGGCGTAAGCGTGCTCAGTATTTAATAGTAATAGTAATATTTTCAGCTGTCAGAAACCAGACTTTCTTGCTTGATGGATGCTGTACGAGTCCGAATACAGAAACCTTAACATTTTTGGTTTTGCAATGAATAAATACCCTGCAAAATTTCCCAGGTTTTTGCATCAGCTTTCATGCAACACCTATGTGATGTATAAATGTGGTCATCTGCAACCAAGCAGCAAAGATCCATCACGTGCCTCTGCTACTGAGCGGGTGCAGACCAAAAATGAAAACCAAACCTAAACTGAAACTGTGCGGACAGAGCAGAGTATGCATACACCCAGATCAATCTCCCAAACCCTCAGGACGAAGTTGAAGGATGAAAAGACTTTTTCAAAGGAACACGGAACAGTCCCACAATCAGTTTGTGCACAAAGGTGCAGTAACTATTCCAAATCTTCAACCGATCTGACATTTAACGACTGAGCCTGCCAGTGTGATCTTTACCTGCCACTCCTTACAGTCCTCATGTCCTGCCAAGCGAAACAGGGTCACCGAGTTGTACAGCTGCCAAAACTGCAACGATAGAGAAGGCATCATCTTTCATTATGTCTCAACACACTGATGGCACAAGCAACATTCCCCTTTGATCTTTTCCCAGAGAAACACTGCCTTTAATGCAAAGAACACAGATCGAAAACCAAGGCAGACACAAATTTTAGGTTTTCGTCACTGAACCCATTAGCGCACGTAATCTCGTCCAATGTTCTCCCGATTTGAAAATACTGAAAAGTGGTGCTAAAGCTGCCATTCGATGCCAAATACAAGTAGAAACAACAAGAAAGGTTCGACTTACATGGCCAAAAAAGAGGAAAGGCAAAAGAAAAGTGAGTCCTCTCCACATCCAGGACTGGAACCCCTCTGCAAAGACACAAAAAACGAACAACTGTGAGCTCAAACATGAGAATGAACACTGCAGAAGTGATTCATCTGCTGCCGCTCAGTCGTCTCTGCACAACAATTTGACATTAGAGATGGCTTTAAGAGAGCAGTTCAACAAGGCCTTACTCAAGTTACCAGACATCTCCATCGCAACACACTGATGTTAACAGCTGTCTCCGTTCCTCACCTTTACCCCATTTATCCAGACATGGTGCTGCAGATGGCTCAAGAGTTCAAAAGGATTGAAATGACTAACACCAAAAATAGCTTACAACTCACCCACTGTGAGGTCCAGCTGATTTCTCTCTCCCAAAGCGCGCAGCCGGTATAAGCAGCCGCTCTGGTAGTAATACTGAAGGAACTGAAGAAAGCCTGGAGGACAGAGCGATGGCAGAAATGATTAGATTGTAGCACGTTGCAAGAATGATGAGTAGAATTCAGACTTTCACCTCCACAAACAGAATCCCAGATAAGGAATCTATTGTATTAATTTAAAATAAAAAAAATAAAAAATAAAATAAAAAGATTTTAAGGCCAAATGCGAGGCTTCTGAAATCCACCGATCGACACGTCCTAATCTAACACACGTTCACACTTCAGTCGCACTGAGACGCTCAGCGGCTCCTGAATGTTCATTTCACTGCAAAGTCTGTTCAAAACAAACTTTTCACTGTGCTGTAAAACGCTGGGATTCCTGGAGTTGCTTCCAGCGACCTGCTCCGACACAACAGACGACTCGAAAACATCGGAGGGCACGAGAACATTTTAAGTCTCAAACACTCAGCCACAAAACCCCCTGAAACACTACCATGACGACAGCACAGTGCTGAACAGGACTCGGTCTGGACCATATGTGGACATTACACAGAAGTTTCTCAATTTATGAAAGGAACAGTCAGAGTGTGTGTGTGTGTGTGTCCACTTTTCTGCACACACACAAAACAGGGACAGCAACGTATTTTATTTTTTTTTGCTCGGTCTTACAGTGTCTGGGTTAGGATTTGAAAAAGTTATTACTATTCTGACCAATACTGCTCAGAAATCTCCTACTTTTGCAGCGCTTTAATGGAATATTTTTGTAAAAAGAGAGAAAATTGAACAAAGTCAGGACAAAATTAACAATACGTCAATAAAATGTTCTGTATAGCGATTATCACTGTACTGCAATTTCATCTAAAGTCAAAGCTTAAAAAAAAAAAAAAACTCTTTAACAGCACTTTCATTATTTCAATATCCTTGCATAAGTAAAAACTTTGGAATACTGCCCCGGATATTTCCGACCCAATTCTCAGACAGAATGTCATCCGACTAAAGCACCATACACGTAAGGTAAAGACAACAACTGTAACAAACCACAAGACTTACTCTGATAGATGGAGAATGCAAGAAACTGGCTCCTGAACATCTGATACATTGGCCCCTCTGGCCTTCAGAAAGACACAAAGTTAAAAACAGGAAGGATGCTGTGGCCACGTTTCAAGAATCTAAAAACATGCCGACCAAATAAAAGAAGAATCAAACCAACTCACCAGGTAAGCATAACGCCTGACAGAAAGGTGGAGACATAGTGGTGAGACACCCACCAGCCTTTGATCCTGAAATGTTTGGGATTGTAGGGTTTAAATAAAATTTTAAAAAAATAAAGCCTTTACAAATCCAAGATCATATACGTTCCAAAAGAAACGCTAAAGTTCACACACCTGGAGCCATTGCTCATGAGGATGCTTTCTCTTATGGTCAAGGTGCAGTAATACCACACCAGTAAGAAGTTGAAGATTTCATCAGTGACTCTAAACAGGGTAGTGAAAATAAAGAAATTAGCACATTCCTTCAAGACCAAGAAGAATGAATAAATAATAAAGTCATCTCACCGATAGTTGAGAAAGAAGAGGCAGGTTATAGCTCCAAACATCAAGATTATTGTCATATAAAGCTTGAATTTCTCATACTCGTCTTTGTAGGCAAACCTGCGGGAATAAACGGATGAAGATGTGACTGAAATACAGACGAGAGTCTCAAACTATATCCGAATCAGCTGTTTAACGGCAAAACGTGTCACATACTTTGCCTGGTTACTCAGAAGCGTCACGTTCACATTGCCCAAGACCAAACTCAAGTACAGTCTGAAAACAAAAGCCCCGAAAGTTAGTTCAGCCTGAAAACTTGTACAGTTTCCATGGAGCTTTTCGCGTTCAACATGAGTGAATATAAAAAGGCGTAGAAACGTCCTTACCCGTTCTTCTTTGGCAAATATGCTTCCATATCAAAGAAAATGTGTTCTTTATCTTTTATTTGCGTTTTGATGTCCGTCATTAGTTTCAGCTCTTCCTCGTCACACGTCTGTGCGCACCTGGAAGGTTCCCGAGTGGAGGGAAAATCCAAGGGGAAGGACAAAGGAGGTCATCTCAGTGAAATAAAGAACACATGTCCATTTATGTGAAAGGACTTATTGTGATCAAACAGCAAAAAGTCAGTCCCGGTAGACCAAAGATTGATCATCAATGCAATTTTAACCAAAAATGAGTCATTTTCAGTGTGCTTGAGTCACAGAAACCCATCTGATGTAAGGGTTCATTTTCACTAGATGTTGGTGATACTCACTTGCCCAAGCTGTGCCTCAGGTCTTTCAGACATTTTCTCTGTTTACTGATGGCACTGCTGCATGTCGCCTGAAGATTGGTGAGCTCCTCCAGTTTGTGTCTGTATATCTTATGAGTTTCCTGAGGATCAAACAAACACACGTTGGGTTAGAAACATCTGCAGACCGGCAGAACTGAACACCAAAGGTATCAGCTTGTTGTCAGAGGAAAGAACAGATCACACTGTGATTCTGTATTTAGCGGTGAGATAAACATCCCACTTTACGTGCATTTGTTGTGGTAGACCACTCCAGAAATATCCGTTGCCATGAGACAGCTTAATTTGTCTACGTCTGACAACTTAAAACAACATTGAAACTGAGCCACATCTCATTTTACATTTTCAACAGCGAACTTTCAGAGTGAAACGGGAGCCCACCTGTTCCTGGTGGCAAAGCTGTGCAGCCAGCATAGATAATCCCATGATCTGACGTAAGGGACTCGATACCAACCGCCTGAAAAATTATTTGCAGCGCTCATCCCTGACAGCCATTTGACGTGACTTCCTACTGTCATACATCTACGATATAGAGAGATCTTAGTAGCATGTCACACAACACTGCGAGGCAGTGGTCGACTTTCTGAGGACATACATGATAAAAATGTAATTTAAAAGGGAAAATGGAGGAGGAGACCTGAAAAAAAAAACACTAATTTTCTCACCAAATGTAGTCTTGTCTGAAAAAAGTTTGAATTCCATATGCAGAAATAGAAAAACAGTGGCTCCCTTTAATTAAATTAAAAGAAAAAAAAGCTTTATTTACCTCAAAGGACAATCATATTAAAACACTGAAACGTTTGAAGGCTAACTCTGTTCAAGTGTAAGCAATCGCATTAAGCCACAACTTAAGGAGCACCAAGTTCTCTCTCACGCTGTCGCAGTGTTTGCACAGAGCATCACCCGACAAGCTTACACACACATGACCAATTAAAGGTCTGCCTTACAACACAGGTTGGTCAGGGACGTACACAAGACCAGTAGTGGCCAGATGCAAAAAAAAAACAACAAAAAAAAAAAACAGGCAAAAATGGCATTTCAGGACACAAACAGTCACTTTGCACAAGACATAAGGACTTTTTTCTATTTTAAAATTAGGACACAAATCAAGTCCTGGCCAAAAAGATTCTATGTCAAACCTGTATCTGCTGAAGGGTTAGTAGCTGAAGGATACATAAGTAACAACATGTTCAACATGTCCTGAAAGCATAATGTCCTTTGGAACCCTTGAATGATGCTTAAAATAATTAAGTGTGAGCAAACACTGTTGTGCAAAGTTTGACCCAATGCCCCTCACGATTTCCATCTCTTTCATCATCAGTTCACAATTCAAAATATGGGCATCATTTTACTAAATGGGTCTCTCCAAACCCAAACAGCCCAGAGTCAGCGCTTGAAGCCAAAAGACATCAAACTTTGACATGGAGTCTGCTCAGGTGTGAGCTTCAGTAATCCCTGAATCAACCATTCAGGCAAATGCCGTTCATCGTTATTACCATCTTCTTCTTTTCGGGAGCAGTTCTAGGTTAAACATTTTGACCGCATCCCAGATCCACTGATCAGCTTTCAAATACCAGCTGTATGAGAAGCGGGGTGGTCGTAACCCACGATCACAGATCAGAAGATGTTTCATTGCAGCTCAAAGTGGAGGACATATTTTTACAAGTTGCTTCAAGTTAGCAAACTACAGCTAAATTGACCTCGCCTGTCAACGAATGATTGATAATGGATTCAGTGGCTACTAAATTATTTACCCATGCAAATGAATTGTGACACAGACTTACAGCCTTACCATAACTTTGCTGGCATCTGCTTAATCAATAGCACCACAGTGCAAATGAGTGGTTAGCTTTGCTGTGGCTGCGCTTCAGCGGCAACAGAAGACGAGTAACCTGCTGCTAACGCTAGCATCAATAGCACATGGATGCTACAGCGAAGTCCAAGATGAATAACACCTTTTAAAATATAATCCATCCTCCAGATATTGCTACCGACGGCACAGGTATTGCCTCACGGAAGCGTTTGAGGCTGAGCCGGGAATGAATGGCGAACAGTAAAGAGCCAGGCAAACTACCATAGCCGCCGCTACAGTATCTGCTGTCAGTGACATCCACGGCAAGATACTGCCCGCAACCCACCGCGTATAATAAAACACTCGTCTAAGTGGTTCTAGTCACCTGTAATTGTTGATATTCTTCGTCAATTTCCTCCCACTCCGTCTGAAACTTCGGTTTGGACATCGTAGAACAGTGGACGACGAGGTGAAATCAAAGCCTCCACAAGGTTTCACCCGGAGTGCCTCTTCACACAGCCTGCTCTGTCCCACTCGGACGCTTCTTAATTGTGCTGCACTGCGCATGCGCAAAGTCGACTGGTCGGCCAAACGCAGTTGAACCACAGTTGAATCTCTTCAGAGTCAACAACCTTTATCAAATAGTTCAAACTGATCTGGCCTCGCCAAGTACCTCCAAGCTTATTCGACTTTAAATTTAAATAGGCTTAAATTAAAAGTCACTCTACACCAATTACAGTGCAGATTGCTGTTGCTAGGATACAACTCGCACAACTGCTCCCTTCGCTGCAGGCAGCAGCAGAAGAAATTTACACTGCTTGCTATCAATATGTTTTCTTAACTTCTTCGGTAACTAGATGGCCAGATTTGACAAGCGATTGAGTTTAAATAAGTCATCTGCTTGGACACCCTGCCAAGGTATTATAATTTCCTCTGAATTAGTGTTGTCTTTTTTTTCTGGACAGTGAGAAGGGACATTAGAGAATATTTCCAGTGGTGATTAACAGCCAGTACGGCGTTTTGAAATATATTTCATTGTAAATATGAGCCTAAATGTTCTGAGATGTTCACACAAACAAGCGTTTTTGTTGTCACCAGTTTGACAACAAAAAACATAACGTGACCAAGACAGAGGACTTTAATAGATATATATATATAAACGCTTGTGGACATATTCAACCAAAATGTATCTTTTTAGTTTATGTTAAATTGTCTATGTTTAAACAAAGGAAAGGTTGTAAAACATGGTTGCGGTAATATCAGGGTTTTGTCTATTTTGTTTCATGCCAGCCAGAATTACTTGTCATAATTGAAATGATATAGTTGAAATGATTTATGAAATTAACCAGCCAAAAAGGAAAATCTCCTTGAATCAGTTTATTGATATTAGGGGGGGAATAAACCAGCTTGTATTCTCATGATTGTAACATGTTTTGTATTTATTTCACAAGGTCCCTAAAAGCTACCTCCAGCCATGCCATACCTCAAACCATCAAATAATACCCTGCCAAGCTCAACACTGAAGGAGATTAAGTCACAGAAATGTGGACTTCGACACACAGTTTTCTCTGTCAATGGAAATGAATACACCGGGGAGTGGCAGGACAGCAAGAAGCATGGTTAGACACTTTTCAGCGTTAGCTTCACAGTTTTCCTTGTAAATCAGAATTGATTCCTGTTATAGTATTTGCTGATAAGCTCAATAGTGGATTTTTGTTGTTAAGGCAAGGGAACTCAGATTTGGAAGAGACCTGGTGCCATTTATAACGGAGAGTGGAAATTCGGAAAACGTGATGGATATGGCACCTACAGCGTGCTAATCTCAGAATCAAAGGAGTATGCAAGGAAGTACAGTGGTGGATGGAAAAATGGGAAGAAGCATGTATGTATGTGTAAAATGTTTTATGTAGACGCTGCAACACACGTGTGCCCGGTTTGTGATACATTTTTCATCTCCTCAGGGGTATGGGACGTACTTTTACAACAACTCTGCAGTCTATGAAGGCGAGTGGCGTGAGGACCAACGGAGTGGCTGGGGAAGGATGTACTTTGAGAATGGAGACATCTATGAGGGAGAGTGGATGAGGGACAAGCATCACGGGCAAGGAATCATTAGATTTTGTGAGAGAAATCTGCTTCGTATACGTCTGAATTTAAAGAGATTGTAGTTTTCAGCTGTCAAATATGGCGTTGAATTTTATTTTTCAACTTGTGTTAAAGCAAATGGAAACTGGTATGAGGGCAACTGGCACGATGGTAAGAAGAGTGGTGATGGAAAGTTCTACTATTCTGACAAGGGCGTGCTTTATGAGGGCTTTTGGGTGGATGGAGTGGCAAAATGCGGGACTCTGTCTGACTCTGAGAGGGACAAAGCTCCAACGCCAGCCAAATATCCAATTCCAAAGGTACAACACTTGGACAACTAGTTTTCTGTCAATATCACTGAATCACTTTCATGATGAATTTACATATGCCCTTCTGTTCTCTTTTAAGCTACAACTGATGGATATGGAGTTGGTTTTAAAAGAAGCGAAATCAGCTTACCATGATCAGTCTTGACAATCAACGATTGGATCAACAAGTTTCTCCCCCATCACGTGAATAAAAAAAAATAAAAAAAATTGCCTGATGTAGTCTCCCTAGTTCCATCCTGTTGGGATTTTCACCTTAATAAACCTTTTCTGAGTTCACGATTAAACTGAGTGAAACCAACTGATAACTTTAAAAAGGTTAATTCTGCTATTATTGCAACTGTCGTGTTAACTGATCCATTTAAACAATGTGAAGAGGAAAACTATATTTTCTGAATAAATTTCTCACTGGAAGATCAACTTGATACTAACAAAAATACACATTTAGGTCATTGAAGTTCAGAGTGTGATTACATTTACTCTGCTTTTTCCCTGAAATGCTGTGTTCTGCTTATAATTAAGCAAATAATTCTAAGAAAAAACACCAGCTCTCGCAAGCAGCTTGAAATAGGAGGGCCTTCATGCCCCAACCTTTAATTATGATGGTACATCTGCACCTGTCGACAACCAGATATCCTACTTGCATCTCTAACAACATTGTTACGATAGCTTCCTCAAAAACAGTGTATTAACTCAGTTTAATTTGTCTGCTAAAAATAAAATACCGGATAAATATGGATGAACACGACTGACAGGCTTCCTATGCTTTCCTTGAGCAATGACAGATAGAAAAAAATTTTAAATAATCAGTTTAAGACCACAGAATGTGTAGTAATTCAGATTAAAAAATAAATTAAAAAAAAAAACAACCCAACAACTTAGCATCAAGTTATACAAGTAAAGCCACACAGTGTAATAATCACAGCTGGTGAAACAGGAACTCATTAATGTAGAATTTGTGCTCACAATCCCATCATTGATGACATGTCATTTTCATACACAACATCAGACATGTTGCCTATGCAAACGATCAAATTCTGAAAAGGTGCTTGTTACAAAATGTTTATTCTGTCTCCAGAGCCTGTGGCAAAGATGTTAGCTCTAATAATACTGTAGTTCTGGCAGCTGATCAGTCATGCAATTGTTGTGAAAAAAAAAGATTAGAGAACATTAAAATAGAGCCTGTAAGTAAGGAGAAAAAGTCAAATACCAACAGTTCACAAAACCCAGCTAAATAATTTACATAAATATAACAAACTGATTAATAAATGCAGTAGGCAAAAGACAAGAATCCAAGTCACGAATCAGACATCTGCCATAATGAATGAGATAAATCAAGCAAAAATCACATTTAAGACTGAATGATGTCAAGCAACATGCACTATGGCAGATTTCGGAGTTCACAGTTGTCAGATATGCTACCTAAAAATACAACTTTTCACATAAGTAAATGTCACAACAATGGGAGAGATATACATCTTCATTCCTGTAAAAACTTTGAAGCCAACATTTTTGTCCTCTGTCTTGGAGAAATCCCAAGGAGTCAGAGTTCCACAACAGAGGCATATAAACTATACTCGTCTATGGGAAGTGAGAGCTTGGAGACTGTAAAATGGAAGTTTCCCCTCTATTGTCGAGCTCGTTTTGAAGCCTGGTGAGGTTAGACAGCTCTTCAAGCTCCTGAAACTGTCTGTCAGTCTTGTGGCTGACCAAGGAGCGATAGAAATGCACAGCAAATACAATGAAGACCAAGCCGAAGGGGACCATAATAGAGGTCGAAGTGATCGCAGCAGCCACGCCAGAAGACATTGTGCTATTGTTGGATTTGTTGGGCTTAATAGGCAAAAATTTGACCCAACAGAGTAGAACGACCTCAGCAAGGAAGAGCAAAGTACCGATGACGGTAGAGAAAGCCCACGCCAATTCAATGTGTCTGTGCATCCGCTCATGAGGAGACTCCTTCACGGAGTTGAGGTTGTGCACGTTGCTGACAGCCTCTATGTTGGGCAAAATGCAGGTGCTGACCATCAGAGCAAACAGGTGAACAGCCACAAGCACAGTTGTGCAGGCACTAAAAGCGATGAGGAGTGCAGGGTGGTAGGGATAACTGTTGTCCAGCTGCACTTCTACCATGGCCACCTAGAAGGAGGCAACAGAGCAGACAGCTTTAAACACATGCCAGCACTGTCGCGTGACTGCACAATTCACAGAGGGGTAAGAGGGTGGTTTGGAGACGATGTTACCATAGCAAATCCGGAAAGCAGCGCTGATGTCCGACTAGAAGCCTTCAGTTTAGCTCGACTCAGGTACAGCTTTCTCCAGGACAGAGCTTGCAGTGAATGCTCGTTCAGACTCATGTTGCGCCACTTACAAAAAAAAACCCTCGCCGAGCAGCGCAGCCGTTTGTAACTCTTGCGCTACAAGACAGAAAAGAGCGTCCAACTATGTACGTTGAGAAAGCATTTAACCGAAACCTTTGACGGCACTGCGGAAGCTATTTTGCTCACCAGCAGTCTTCCTTCAGCGTGTTGAACTGCCTGCACCTTAAATTACCCACAAGCCCCCGCGCGCGGTGAGGGGAACATCCGTTACTGAGCGAGCTGTCAGCTGCGTTTGCTCGGTGAGGGGTTGCTATTACACATCTTGTGATAGTGGCGTGACGACGTGAGGAAAAATGTGGAAAACAATCTATTTCCAGCTTGAATGGACAATCAAACTAGACCACAGAACTCAAGTCACGTATATCATGGAGACATTAACTTTATTAGTCACGAAATGTATGAAACTGGGTCAAGTCGAGGCGAGACACTGCAGTCAACAGTGAATCACCAAACTTCCCTAGAGGACTGGGGCAGTTTTTTTTGTTGCTTTTAATTAACCCAAAGGCAGCGGTGTTGTACAAGGTGTCCACATTCTATTTTTCAGCTATCATCGTGTAGTACCACTTTTAATTCCTTGCTGGCGTTCATTACGTTCAGAGTTGCAAGTCATTTTTTAATTAAAGGAAGGCAGAGACATAAAACGGACAAGTAGTAGTTAATTTTAGTTAACTACTACTAGAGTTCTCAAGTTGAGGCACTATTTTATACTGATCATTACTCTTTCATATAAGGCTGCAGAGGATGTGTGACAATGTGCAGATACTTTTACTTGTTCTTTTTCAGTATTCGTGTTTCTAATATAAGATGATTATGCATCTTATAGACAGGATGCATAAAGAAAAGTTGGGATAGAAACTAAAAGTGTGCCACTGCATAGAGGTTTGGTACAATTTTACGTTTAAACGTGCAGCTGAGGTATTATTTAGCTGGGGAGATGCTTTACATTATTTTCATATCCGTCTTTAACAGCCAAATGGTACGATAGAAACGAGTTACTGCGTTTCAAAAACAGCAGGTTGACTCAAATTTGACAAAGCGTGATATCTGATAAGAGTTATGAAAGAAGATATTTAGGAAGAAAAACAACAAAACAAAAACTAACAAGCAATAACAATAATAAAAAAGACACCGGCTCTGCTAATGGGATGAATGTTTATGGCTCGTAAAAGCAACTGAAAGCGGCAGGCTGACATGCTATGACGTTGTCCAACAATGTTTTGGTTCCTGGCGGTGACGTAATACACAAAAACATGGTTCCCCTTGTTTTGAACCTGTAAAGCGTGCTAAGCGCTTCTTTAACTTTACTACGCATGGGGATGCTTTTCGCAGAGTGACTGGAAAACAATCTTGAGGGACGATGGCTCAGTCAGCGGAAACGTGTGCTGAATCTGGACGGAGGCTGGTGTGTACCGTCTGCCGTGTTAACGTTAGCTTGTTGGGGAGAAACTGGCAGCGAGCTAATTAGTTAGCTAAAGCTAACGTTTTGCAACTGTAAACGTTGAGACGTTTGTCATGTCACTGAAGCCCCCACCCCTCCCTCCTCCTCAAGTTTTAGGAAACGACATATGTCGCATTTCGGCTGTTATTTATTATTTCACATTTGTAGGGTTTATCGAGCGTACGGTAGTCGAAACAAGACAAATCAATATAGTTGAGTGAAGTCATGCAAGGAATTCAGTTATCATCTTATCATACCAGCAGCTTTCCCTCTCCTCCGATAAGCGTCGTTTAACGGTTGTAGTGCGGTGCAGTAGAAGAAGAAATAGATACAGTAACAGTAACGTAAGAGGTGATACTACGAGGGTATGAGCATGGACCCCCCTGCTCCAGTTTTAAAGTTGCGAATGAAATGAACGCTCAGTTATTCTTCATCAGTCATGACCGTCTGTGGAGAGAGGAGTGGGCCTTTGGGACAGAGAGTTTGCTTTCCACGTCTTGTCATGTAAATCATGTCATTTTCAATGGCAGCGCTCCATCTGCCGGAGGATGTACGACGAAAACGAGGACTTGTCTGATGTGGAGGAAATTGCAAACATCAGAGGTTTCAGTGTGGAGGAAAAGCTTGTCAGTGACAGCTACTGCGCAGACTTTGTCCAGCCAATGGAGGGCAAAGGTAAAGCCGCTCAAAGCATGTCTCTCTTTTTGAGTTCATTGTTTTTGCAACGAAATAAAATTCCTTTTTTGGCTTTCAAGATGCTCGTCTTTGCTTCAGTTAATGTGCTTTTTCTGTGCAGATTTCACTTATGAATATGTGCAAAGGGAGGCCCTCAGGATCCCACTCATTTTTAAAGAGAAAGCTCAATTAGGGATCAGGTGAGAAGTCTTTTCTGCCTGCAACACCATTTACACAAAGCCAATAATGCAGTTGTTTACAGATTACTTTAAAATGTAGTCAATGGGTGAAAACTCATTACATTCAAACTTTGTAAGTAGTAAAGTAATCCATGATGTCATTCTTTTGGATGACTTATAAATCACGTATTGATTCTGCTGCACTTTATACCACAAAGTGTGGCCAGCCACACGATATTGAGTTCCACGGATATTTATTTCAATTAATTTATTTCACCAGTAGTGATCTAAAAAAAACACCAAATTTTCTATTTTTAAACATGATTATATATCATATAATACATCATCCACCCATAACCTATTCAAAATAACACAGTATTTATACATAATGCCTATTTGTTAGAGCCCAACTCTCCTTATACAGAAATATATTTATATTCTGAACATTTTACAACGCGTGTAATTACCTGACTGACCCGCAGACATTTCTCACATCTGTGCAGAATGCCTGATCCAGAGTTTACAGTCAGTGAAATTAAAGGATTAGTTGGTAAGTGGACTGCTACAAGCACACTCACGCAGACACACATTTTTATTCACTGGTGTAGATCAAACCTGCCTGTGGTGCAGACTAACCTAAAGCACCCCTCAGTCACTAAGCCTGGTAATTTGTGTTGTGCGTCGTGACTCAAGAGGAAATTGCAGCAGTTTAGCGAGCTCTCCTCAGAAAATGAATCTGCAGTATCCCACCATACCTATAACGGCACACTTTTTTTTGAGGGAAAATGCTGAAAAGAAACATTTCAAAACTAGCCCAACAATGACTCGACCGGTGACGGAATAATGTATTTGCACTCTCAACTAGAAAAGTTTTTTTTTTTTCAAATCTGGTGTTGAAGAAATATCCAAGAATGTCATGAGTTGATGACTTTTTGTGACAGATGCAGCTGTAAGCATAAAAAAAAGACCCTGTTAGATGGGCATGGACATCAGAAGGTGGACTCACAGTGACATGGTGTCTAAGAGTTTTATTTGATTAGTGATCAAACACAACCTTCAGTCTGTCCATTGTATGTCTTTACTGATCTGGACACAGTAAATATGTCCTCGGCCACTTTCTCATTGCCGTGTAGTCCAAAGGTATGTTTCAATCTGTTTTCCTGTACTTTGCGTTGAAGAGTCTGATGGGATAACTGCTCCATCTAGTGGTGAACATTGTTAATAACACATTTAGAAGCTGCTGCAGTTTTGTCTGCATTACCAGAGGCTTTTGTGATAGATGCTGTGTGTCTGTTTCTTCGATAGAATACATGAAATTTCCCAGATGAATTTGATGAAACTATGTGGAGAAATGGAGCATGAGGAAGAGCCCATTGCCTTTAAAATGGCAGTATAGTGCATTGTTCTTAGCAGAGGACAGGTTCTCTGTCTGCCCTTCTTGTTCATCTTAAAATCCACGCCATCACACGCCATTTCAGATTCAACTTTTCAAAGTTTTTGATTTTCTGATAGACAAGCTGTGTCACCTGCATTGAAAGGTTCATTTCACCTGGTGCCCTGGTTGTTTCTTGCAGGTAGTCGGCGCTCTGTGGATGTCATGGACGTAAGCACTCAAAAAGGCTCTGAAATGAGCATGGCTCAGTTCGTCCGTTATTACGAAACGCCAGAGGAAGAGCGTGACAAGCTCTTCAACGTCATCAGTTTAGAGTTCAGCCACACTAAGTTGGAGAACCTCATCAAGCGGCCTACAGTGGTAATTAACTTGAACCTCGCTGTTTGAGAATAGGAAAAGTTTGGTTGAGGTCACGAGTCTAGTTGCATTTATAAAGAAAGACGGCTAGAAAAGACTGACGCGTAAATGCGCTGTTTTGACGATTCTCGCAGGTGGATCAAGTGGACTGGGTGGACACCATGTGGCCTCCTGATCTGAAACAAAGCCAAACAGAGGCCACGAATGTTATCTCAGACATGAAGTACCCTAAAGTGCAAAGGTAAGACTTTCGCTGTCGTGTTGATTTGATGATGCTGTCTTTAGTGAGTCTAGGACAAAAATATATGTTGCTCTCTATATATAGTGCAACAATGTCAAAAATGGAGAACATAGCTGCTTCCTTGGCCGTAAATACTGCTTCTCCTGCCATTTGAAGATCTCATCACTGTTGAGTGCTGCATGCTTTAACCTCCTCTTCGTGCTCTAGATTGTTGCTAGGCAGCGACTTTTCTCCAGAGAAATGGATGCTTTGTAGCAGCTGTGGTCTGACTGCACAGACGCGTCTCAGCCAATCAGTGGAGCCAATAAATCTAAAGCAATAATTTACTTCTTTTTGACCTTCATGGCTCATATTTGCTGTTATTACTTGTGTCTCACTAAACCTCAGTAATAAATCATTTCTGTTTTAGTTTTAGCCAACTTTTAGAGTAACGTTTCTTCAGCTGCAGTGATGTTTGGTGTCTTCTTCGGTTCTTTTTTTTTATCTGATTTTGGGGTTTTTTCTAGGAAAATGAAAAGCAGACGTTCACAAACTGATGAAACTCGCCTTTTATTGTTGTGATATTTTCAAAAATTGTTTTTTAAATCCAGTCAAACCGATTCGGCCGCCTATCAAAGTAATCTTTATGCTTATTGAGTCAAATTATTTTGTTTCACTGTAAAGCTGCGTTTATCAGTCAAAGCGTTGGGGCTTTTGTTTTCTTTAGTAAATTGTCAAAATGTAAAATCAACACGTCCCTTTTTTTTTTAATCCATTTTCACTGCTTACTTTTTAATCTCTTCATCTGCTCAGCAGATTTTTTGATAATCGATGGACTGAACAAATGATTATTTACATGGTTCATAATAATAACAATAATAATACTAAAGAAAGTCAATACTGATATGAGTGAGTTTGTTTTTTCTTAGTTTTTTTTTTTTAATGATTTGTTTTTTTCAAAAGTTCAGCTGGCCGAATGACGAGATGCAAGCATGTTCTTATTTTTTAAACTGTCGCATTATCTCCAAATAGGGTTAACAAGGCAGCCGGGCAGTGGTGATTCCTTTAGAGCTTCACCCATCAAGCTAAATAATTTCTCTCTCGGGTGCTCATCAGCCCTCAGCTGATTTCCAGAGGAGAAATTATGAACTATTTTCAAAACAGTAGTTCTTCTGTGAGTTTCTTCCTGTTATATTTTCTGTTGGAAATGTGTGTGTGTGTTTTTTTCAGTAAAAACTGTGATCTGGGCTGTTTTCTAATTGAAAAGTTCTGATTTTGCTTTTTCATCCATTTGAATAGACGTCAGTTTGATTCAGAATTGCTTTCTGGTTTTGTTAGGTATTGTTTGATGAGTGTGAAGGGCTGCTACACAGACTTCCACATTGATTTTGGAGGAACTTCAGTTTGGTATCACGTATTCAAGGGACAGAAAGTAAGTTAATTCCATTCGTTGATAAGAGTTCTGATATTTATTGGTATTACATCAAACGCTAGGATAGAAGCGACCTGGTAATATTTCTAAGCTTGGTTAAAAAAAAAAAAGAAGAAACTTCGCCTTTTTCTCATCAGGTGTTCTGGCTCGTGCCCCCCACCCCCCATAACCTTGCACTGTATGAGGACTGGGTCTTGTCAGGCAAGCAGAGTGATCTCTTCCTGGGGGACCGAGCTGATGGATGCCAGAGAGTGGAGCTTAAACAAGGATACACCTTCTTCATCCCATCTGGTGTGTTGCCATGATTATTTAAAAGTAACCCTTACGAATGCATTTTCTACCCCTTGAATGAGGAGCAACACAAGGTTGATCTGATTATCATGCTTTATAGTTATTGCTGTGAGCTTGCATGAAACTTCTCTTTGTCCCTCATCTCTTTGTATGCGTTGGGCCGTCGCCTTTTGCCAATAAAGGTTGGATTCATGCTGTTTACACTCCTGTGGACACGCTGGTGTTTGGAGGCAACATCCTGCACAGCTTTAACATTCCTATGCAGCTCACCATCCACGAGATAGAGAACAGGACGAAGGTAGGAGTCTGCATTCTCTAATGTGCGACTAAACTCTGACCTGTATCGCTGGACTGTAAACTCTAAGTAGAATAGATTAATCTTTCTGAGAAGTGCGGGAAGGTTAAGAGTTCATCTGTAAGAGGCAGGAGGATATTAGGAGTAGTGGAGGAGGAATCAATTTGGTTGGACTGAAAGAGAAATATATGTACATGTGTAGAAATGAAGTTTCATAATCAGTGTTAATGTTATTTATAAGACTCATACTCTTGGAAAAAGTAACTTCTCGCAGGATTTTAGGAGGTGTTGTGTATCGTGTGTTGTGTATAAACTTCCTCACAGCCAAGGGAAGAAGCTGTATACAATGCTGAGAAGTCAGATACTGCCAGGAGATCTCTGACAATGCTCTTATTAGGGAAAGTCTTTTCTCAGTGGGGAATCAGGGACCTAAAAAAGTGAGCAACATTTGGCAAACTTTAGTGAATTAATGGAAAATGTGTCAATTTTGGTCTTTGTCTTCAGGTTCATTCCAAATTCCGTTTCCCCTTTTACTATGAGATGTGCTGGTATGTCCTCGAGAGGTACCTGCACTGCCTGACCAAACGGTCCTACCTTTCGCAGGAGATCCGCAAAGAGTCCGTGGGTGAGTACAACTTAACTTCGAACCCATTCCCCCCAAAAAAGTATTTGGTTTTGGCTTTTCCCGCCAAAATCAATAAGACCTTCAGTAAAAAAAAACAACTATCTGGATGGGATCATATGTTGCTCCAAAAACACTAATGATGAGGCTTTTAAGTGGGCCATTCCCTGTGCACTCATGCAGTCCCATAGCATAAAGCTTGTTGGTTTTTGAACGTTTGAGAACAAGCTGAGTGGTTTCTCCCCCTCTTAACGTCAGAGGACACAGACTCCTTGTTTTTCAAAGATTCATCAGAATACAGGACAGGTTTCCATTTTGTGTGCAGCTCAGTGCAGATTTAATGATTTTTGGCCCAGCAGAGGCTGCAGTTATTTCCGGCTCTTTGTTGTCTTTTTGTTTGTGGATACATGAGAAAAAAAAACAAAAAAACTGTTCATTCACAATGATTTCCAGTGTTTTGAGCTCATGTAGTAATTTGTGTGCTGAATTCTGTTTTCAGTACAGTCTTATTTTAGGAACAGAAGATATGATGATTGCTGAGAAACGTTACTGGATGAACGATTGCTCCATGCTGTCTTTCAGAGTTTTGAACCCCCACTCCATCTTTACTTCTGAAAGTCTCTCATTTTACCGACCTGTTGCAGATTAACCTGTTCAAGTTGTAGGATCTGCCAACAGGTTTTTTTTTTGCCGGCGTGTTACTTCAAAATGAGCACGTTTTTAAAGAAAATATGAATTTATATAACATGTATCAACATTTGGTGAAATATTTCATGCTCTTAAAGTGTTACAAAAAAAACCTCCCTTTTTGCTGATTTCTAAGGGATATTGACAGAAATGGTTGTCATCGGTTACCTACTTTTATGCTTGCAGACTATGAACCAAAGGCAAAGACAGAGAGCCCTTCCTCTGACTCCAGAAGTCAGGACATAAACGAGGACTCATGTGGGATCCAAATCAGAGATGACCAAGGAGAAAAATCCGAGAGAGTCATTGAAGACGGTCCCTGCTCGCCTGACTATGGGAAGGGCCCGTTTCTCAAGGCTGTTTTATCTGTTGACTCCGAGGACAGCTGTAATCCCAGCTCCACTTCTCTAGATTTCCCCAAAACGCCCTCTGACTCTCCGTCTTCAGATTCTCAGAGTAAATGGACTCATTTGACAGAGTTCGAACTGGTCGGACTCAGGACACTGGTGGAGAAGCTGGAGTCGCTTCCAGAAAATAAGAAATGCGTTCCGATGCAAATTGAGAACCCTAAAGGTCTTCTGGAAGACATGAAGGTAAGACAAACAAAACGACAACACTAAAAACAATTAAAAGAAAAGAATAAAACAGTTACGAACAAGGTCCGGTTGACACGTTTTGTTGTCTTCTGTTGGTGCTTAAAGGTTGTCTTAAAGGAACATGCCGACGATGACCCCAAATCAGCAATCACTGGAGTTCCTGTGGTGTACTGGCCTAAGAAAACTTCAAAGGTAGGAGGATTTCACCTGCAGTGATGGAACAAACACAGTGTTAGTTTTGTGTGATTATTTTAAGACATTAAACTGAAGTAGTAGTAATGATAAAAAAAGTCTTAATCTTGTTGCTCGACTTATTAGGTTATAACAAAAATGTCTTTTTTTTTTTTAATTATAGCATGTAAATGCACAGATGAGCCACAACATTACAATCCCTGACAAGCGAATAGACCTTCGGTCCTAGTTCTCATGTTCTTGTTGCTTTGACATGGACCACATTGCAGCAGACCACATAATCCGTCATTGCAGCCATAATCGTTGACGACATTGGCCTCCTTCAGCCAAGTGTTGCAGCCTTTCACTGTATGAAAATGTTCAGGAACCATTTGAGTAACATGGCAAAGAGTGCAGGGTGTTGTCTCAGCCTGATGGAGTATGTGTGGGACAAGCTTCACCGGTCGTAACCATGGTAGTCCTGTAGCATTCCCAGTATTTACAGAACCCGAGGGATCTGCTGCTAAAGTCCTGGTGTCTTATACCGTGGACACCTTCAGAGGTCCTGTTCTGTGTGTGTGGTTTGTTTTTTGGTCAGGTATATTTTACAGGATTACATTCCGTGTAAGACAGTTGTCAGTGACACACTAATTGTATATTTGTAGCTTAGAGTGGAGCAGCTCTATTTGAAACCCTGCCAGCTTGACCCAGTTTATTTTTCACTGATCTATATTTTCAGTGGAATTGTCAGAGTGTTATCTTTATTCCTCTGTTTCCACTCTTTTTTTCTTTCATTGCCTTCCAAGTCTCTGAGGAACCTGATCCTCTTGTTCTAAAATCCGTTTCAGCTCCAGTAATGCTCTGTTTCTTGTCATATTCCAATCCTCACTGCACTCATTCCCAAGAGTAGTAGTGCTTATTTGCATAATTTTTGACTGAACAGAATCACACACATGGTCAACTATTAGAAGTGTTTGCTATGAACGGAAACTATAGGACACATTATCGGAATAGCTGCGGATGCACTGCTAAGTATCCTACCCATGTGTTTATTTTCACATTTTAGACCTTCCTGCCAGCTTGTGGAAGCGTTAAGCTTTAAATGCATTTCCAGCAATCATTTTTAGTCTGTGCAGATGTTGATTATCAGCGTGCCACTTTGTACCTTTTGGGTGTTAGTATGTCGTGTCGAACACCTTCTTTGTGAAATCATATCAGTTGGCAGATTGTATGTGCCTTTTTGCCATAAGATCAGAAACTAACCTGCGACATCTTGGGGGGGAAAAACAAGCCCTTAAATGTTCTGAATTCCAATGCCAGCATTGCCTTTTTCTTCTACTTGCAGTGTGTCATAAATGAAAACAATATCTCATCATTCTAAGACATTTTCCTGGACAGTAGCCTGTATTTTATGGTCTTTATACATGTATTTTGACAATGTTTAACTGCATTACTTATGAGAATTATTTTTAGTGTCCAAACAAACACACTAACTGTACAGGAAACCAAAAATGCCTCAACAGCAGGTTTATAAGAGGAATTTAATATACATGAATGTAAACAAATTAAATTTCTACTGGTCTCATCCACCCTCTGGATCACCCACACCACGTCTCCAGCCGGTCAGCTGCTGGTCGCGGGGGCTCATTGTGTTTGCCTTTTGTAATGAGATGCCATCTGGCTTTATTGGCTGTGCGGAACTTGCTCTGATGCTCATCATGAATATGGTAACACCTTTGCTGCTGTGTGCTTCCTCATTGGACAGAGTCAGACACCCTCCCGGTACATATTCTGTTACACTGCAGCCTTCCATTGGCTCTGTGCTTCCTGGTACCCCTCCCCCTTCTCAGGGAGCCGATCCATATTAATGAGGCAGGCTTGTATGTGCTTTTTACATCTGCTTGTGGTATTGTGAAGCTTTGGAGCAAGAGGGAGGGCTGTAGGCCTGACAGCAGTAGCAGTAGTAGAAGGAGGAGGAGGGGGAGGAGACTGCAGCCATGTCAGTTTGCTGTGAGCTGGACGGTGTCTGAAAACAAGCCATGGCCATGTCGTTGAGCGCTGATGATGAGGACTACGACTCAGACTCTGAGCAGGTTAGCACACTAAAGCCCTGTAGGCAGGCACAGTGAGGTAACCAGAGGAATGCTTGTTTTCAGACAGAGCAGTGTGCAGCATCACAGGGCAGCGAGGAAATGGAGCTACCTTGAGACAAAAGCATTGATTTAGTCTGCCCTCTATTCTTGGTCTTTGATTTTTGCCTTTTTCCACTCTTTTTTTTTTTTTTTTACAGGTTTTACGTTTGCTTGCGAATGTGTGTATATAAGAGACTGAGCATGCTTGTGATTTAATCAGGTAAATCCAGCAATAGGACACGGCTGTGTTTTTCAAGCTCAGACCTTCTGTTGTTTGTTTTAAGATGCAGGAGATGAATGTATTGTGGATGATGGTGAAACAGTTATACCTTAGATCAGATAGTACAGGGGGAAATGTGTTTTGTGGATTTGAATATTTCTCCTACTACACGGCTTGTCTCTGAACCACACCCCCTCACATTGAGTCTTTCCATGTATGAATTTGAAAAACTCTGAGTGCAGCTGAGAGAGTCCATCTTGCTCCACTTTCAAATATCATCGATTGATTTTTTTCTCCAAGTTTTACTCCAGTGACGCTCCCACACCTGTTCTTGCAGTTCCTGAAATGTTCTAATCTGAAGGCTAATATGCACAGCAGGCTGAGTTGCTGGTGAGATGTTGAGTTGTCTCGCTGTTCAGGCAAACATGCCAGCAGTTCAGCATCAATCTGAACAACTCGTGTGCAAATTTACCCTAAAAAAAACGTGCTTGTGCAGTGGAGTGTCAACATGTTGCTCTGGTTGCAGGTTTTTAAAAAAGTCCGGCCGGTGTGACTACACACTAGTTTTTAAAGTGGATGCACTTATTACACTTTTCCTTTTGTCATATTTTGGCCAAGTCAGGTATGTCCACATGAAATGAAATCGTGACTCTTGGTCAGAATGATTAAAAAGATGTTATAATTTATGGATTGTTTATGTCAGTGTGGACTTTCGACGCCACAGCTTTCTAACTGTTGCTGCTCTCAGCTATCTAATTTAAAATTTATTTTGCTTTGATGAAACAATTTCTCGTCTTATTTCTGCAGCTTGTGCTCAGAACGGGCTGTTTTCAGAGTGTGTAATGTGATTATAAATGTATTGAGAATAGCACTTGGCCGTTTTAATCTGCTCCACAAAAAATTCCCTTGCTCAGTGAGGCTTGGAGTGCCAAGAAATTAATAGCTGGCCACATGTGTTACAAATGCATCGATTATCTCTTCAGAAACATGCAGCTGAAAATGCAACTTCTGTATCTCTGTTATCACTGCAAAAAGAAATCTTTTAATGGGGAAGAGTTGTCCTGTCATTTAAGTCTGTGTGCCAGTGACAAGACTGTGTGTGTGTGTGTGTGTGTGTGGGGGGGGGGGGGGGGTGTGTAGTGGACAGTATGGACAGTAATCAATCAGTATGGACAGTAATCTACATTTTGTTCAGCTGTTTTACAATCTGCCTCCTGAACCTGTAGTTAAACTTGCAGGTGCACATTAATAAATAGGGTAAACAATGTTCTGCCTGGTAACCTGTCATTTTCCCTGATCTGACACAAGTCGAGCTGTCATAACTTGAAGCTGTTGTCTGGACACAACCCAGGAACGGGCAGGTTTCAGATCAGGGTGTAATTGCTTCAGGGCTGGGTTCCTTGTAGTGGGCTATTTGGTCTCATTTCAGTTTTCTCCTCTTGTTAATCCCCATGAACCCCTCCATAAACAGTCCAGCGCAGACTGTACAAGCCCTCCCCAATATCTTACTCTAATCCTGTCTGCTCACCACACATCCGACTGCCTCTTTGACTCCATGTTGTGACTATAGTTAGAATAAAATATTGTAATATGCCTAAGATTGAGCCTGCTCACTTTTTCTGTTAGAGGCTCTCATTACAGTTCTCATTGGCTACAAGTGTGTGTGTCATGCACTGTTCTGAAAGGGAATGGGATGTGGCTGTTGCTATGCTGACACTAGGAAAATCTGCACTGCCGATGTAACTAAAGAAATCTGATCTTCATTTCCAAGAGCTGCAGTGTTTTTCCCTGCTCGTCCTTGTTTATTTAATCTTGCATCCCGCCACCTATTGTCTCATGAGTGATGGTTGGCAGTATTCTGGCATGCGGTTTTCATGGTAAAAATACATTGCTGTTGTTTGGCTGTGAGCCTGAGAGGGAGCTGCAGATATAACATAGAAACAACAATGATGCTGATCAAAGACATCTCATCCCCCAGTAAATTAAATAATGCGTACTGTTCTAAATCAGTCTGTGCGCCTTGTAACACTGAATAATGGGTCTTAGTGATGCATGTGTGAAATGTAGCCATAAGTGTAGCTTCCCTTTGAAGTAGAAACAAGCAAGTGAGGTGCTAAATTTGGAAGGCGCCTTCAGGGACATTTTTGATGTCTTTTTTTTTTGCTCTTGTTTTCTGTGCAGTATCAGCCATGAATAATGTGTTTATGCCCAACATATTTTGATCACGTTTGTGGTCTGTGGATTGACATTGTATGTGCATCAATGAGTCTCCTTTTCTCATTTGTCTCTTTAACTATTAACCCAGAAAAGAAAAAGGCAGTGTCCCACACATCAATCATAACTCTCCCTACTGCTGAACTTAACAAAATATTAATTTATTTATTTTCACATGACGTGATCTGCTACACATTAACACCATTATTCAATGAAAAGCTGTGACTCGGATAATTGGGTTTTGAAAGCTTCATAATTTCCTTTTTATAAAATTTGTAAAAAAACATGTGCTACAGAAAATTGTTAAGCATTCATTCTTTTTTAAAGATTCTGGAGTGTCTACCTGCCCAATATTTTTTGTAAAAGCTAAGAGCAAGCTGTCTTCCTTTGACGTATTAAGTAAAAAAATTGCATGCTTCGTGCATAGCTGCATGACAATGAATGACAATCTAATTCATTCTTTTAAGCCCCGTCCTCCCAACCGGCCGAAACCTAAGATGGCTGCATCTCCTGCATCAGCAGTCAAGCTGTCAGCCAGTCGGGGAACATCTGGTGCCAGGAGGAGGAGGACGCGCTGTCGAAAGTGTGAGGCATGTCTGCGAACGGAGTGCGGAGAGTGCCACTTCTGTAAAGACATGAAAAAGTTTGGTGGGCCGGGGCGGATGAAACAGTCCTGCATCATGAGGCAGTGCATTGCTGTAAGTACAGAACGTTTGACGTTATTCTTGTCATGTATGCATGATGTTTTAAATGCTAGGAGACAGACTTGTTTGCTCTTTTGGCTGACACGAGAAGATTGACAGCAGTTTTGTGGTTGGTAAAAAGAAAGGTACAACCAGCAGGTGATTAACGTATCTTTGCATGGAGACTGGAAACAGCTGGCTTATTAGCATATTTGTAAGTTGTTATAAAATGGTCACCAAGTTATTTCCTGTTGGTGTTGATGTCAAGAAATAGATTAAAGAAACAACATATAGTCAGTTGAATTTCAAAATACTGTGTTTAGCCTTTGTATGAAGCCAGTTCAACTGTCTTGCCCTCATTGTGAACCAAACCAACAACTCCTTGGCTTCAGCTTCATTTCTAGCTGTAAGTGTGAATGTTATCAGTCTCCCCAAAATCTCAGAGTATTCCTTAACGGATATTTTTTAATCCTTCCCTTAATTTCATCACTCAATTTTTGGGACATCGTGTGATCGTGAGTGGTTTCTGGTCTTTATTTGTTGTTGACTTTTTGCTGTAGGGATGACACATGCAATATTAGTAATGCCAGCAGTCGCAGGTACAGAGCTGCAGCGGTGTGTCTGTGAGGATGCTCTGTCATCCAGGTTGTTGTACATCTAAGTTAAAGGAAAGGCAGCCAGACTTGCTTTGCTTTCTCGAGGATGTTTCATCGGACTGTGAGGCAGAGTTTGTATGTTTTAGTACCATGGACAGAGACATAGAGAGACATTAGGACTAGGTCTCTACTTATTTAACTTATTTAATCTTTTTTAACTTATTTAATCTGTATATGATTGTAAAGACTGGACAATAATGTGTGAGCATCTTGGGAACCACAAGTTTGGAAGCACACACAGTCTCCTTGGATCTGAGTGCACAGCTGAGCGAAGTTTAGCCATGCATGGGCCTTGATCAGACAGTTAATCATGAGGCAAATCCTCACTACAAATGAGATCCAAGGTCTCTTTGTGGAGATGGCAGAATCTTGCAGAAGGACACTGATGCAGCACTCCCAACATTTTAGCCTCTGTGGAATAGTGATCAAAGAGGAGCCTCTAAAAAGAACCTGGCAGCCTGCTGGTCATTTGCCAAAAAGCACCTGTATGTCTTTCAGACCATAAGCAAAATCCTCTCGTCTCGTGAAACAAAGATTGAAATATTTAGCCAGAATATCCTCATTGTCAAGTTCCTGAATGGCAGCATTATACTGTAGGCCATAGCAATGAAATGCTTTAAATCTGTTTTCCTGCCACAATAGACTATTACAGTAATTTACTGCAAGTATAGACAAAAAAATTGCAGATAACTAACTAATTGAAGATGTCCGTTAACTTTTGCCACAGAGAGCAGTGACTTTATGCTGCGTCTCTGTCTTCTCCACCGTGTTTTGTCTTCTTCAGCCTGTTCTGCCTCACACAGCAGTGTGTCTTGTCTGTGGAGAGGCTGGGAAGGAGGACACAGTGGAAGATGAGGAGGAGAAGTTTAACCTGATGCTCATGGAGTGCTCCATCTGCAATGAGATTGTTCATCCTAACTGTCTCAAGGTAAATTCCTACGTATCATTGTCACTTGAATGTTTCCACTGAAATCAAAGTTCTTAGGACTGCTGAGTCCCTTGTAAAAGTGGCCAAACATAGTCTTTATGTGCATCCTTTGTTCAGGTTAAAGATTCAAACGGATTAGTCAATGATGAATTGCCAAATTGCTGGGAGTGTCCAAAGTGTAACCATGCAGGGAAAACAGGGAAAGTAAGCATCAGTTTGCACTTTATTCCACATCTACACATCAAACACATTCATTTGTGTAACAGCTGACTTTATTAAAGTATCTCAGAACCAGATAAATAAAGTTGTGCTCCCTTTTTTCTAACCTTTTGGCCTCAAAGCAAAAAAGGGGTCCAGGATTTAAGTATGCGTCAAACCTCCCTGGCTCCCTTCTGAAGGAACCACGGTTAAACCGGGATTCGAAAGAGGAGCCCGAGCCGCCCTTAGTGGCTACAGCAATCGTTACTGCCTTGACTACCACATCTGCAGTGAAGAGGAAGGCAGAGCGGGAGATCGTCTCTAAAAGGAACGACGAGGAGCCTCCAAAGAAACGTCCACCCCTGCTGTCTCTGGATGGAATGCCTCGACCGAGACTTGAGGACAATCCGCTAAGGAAAAAAAGGAAACTATTTGACACCAACGATGAACCTGTCATTGTGAAAAAGAAGGTGAGACACTTATTTCTTTCTAATTGCGTTTCCAGGTTGCTGTTTTACTGCGTAAAGTAAAAAAAATGGCATTATAATAAGTATTATCTCAAATTTTCAAAGCACATTTAATCCCATCAGAGGAGACGGGTCCCATAGTAAGTGAGGAAGTATCTCATGTGGATGGTGGTTTTATTACATGATGTCACAGCTATAAAAGCAGAAGATTTGAAATTGGAAGTTTTAACTTATTTAATCTGGGGGCTGTGTTTCTGCTTCTCTTGTGTTGTGTGACAGCAACAGTAAAATGGGAAATGGGAACAGCTTTGACAGTTTGGTTGTGTTGTTTTGGGGTTTACCAACATCTTAAGTATATGATGGGATAAAATGTCGTTTCTGTCAGCAGACTCTTTGAGGAGTACAAGTGACTTGGTGATCTCTCATAAAGAGCTTTCTGATGGCAAATAAAGCTGTAAATTCTAAAAAGTATTTATACACTTAGCATGTTTATGGTTGGTCTGTTTTTCTAAATGGTTTGAATGCATTTTTCTGCTGGCTTTGTCCATTTAAGACAACCACTTAGTTTGTGTGCTGTACACCATTTGCTTCTCCAAATTGGAGGGTGTTGACCACCTCATACTGTATGTAATATACAGTAGAACTTTTGACCTCAGAGTTGACAGTGAAGGCATGACTTCAGTCTCTGCTTTGGCTTGTCTCAATGCCCAAGGCTAATGCAGACTAATGTAATTTACATGTTATTTGCTTAACTATTGGCTCTAGATTTGCAATATTTGCCTGTATTTTACATCTGTGCATTTAGAAAAACACGTTTTCACAATATGGGTGGTGTGATGCATTTTTATGTATGAGGAATAAACACAAAGGATAAATATAAAGGAAAAGAATGTGTAAATTCACCGGAGGATTTCACTTCTCAGCTTGATATTTTGTCTAAATTCTAACTGAAACTGATACATTTAAATTATGTCCCAACATTTTAAATCCATTTTGTGCCCACATGAAAATAAAAGATATCGTAAAAGTGCAAACTTTCCTTACCTAAACTTCACTGAACTGATCATGATTTCTTTTAATAGATTATGTTCCTTTTGCTCTTTTTTTTAGAAGAAGCTTTCAAAACCAGATGATCCGTTAAGTTTGAAGCTGCTGCGGCAAATCAAGACAGAGAATGATCATGCTGATGAAGATGAGGAACGCGAGGATCATGAAGAAGATGGTTTGTCCTTGGATGGGGTGCATTTTAAGGAGAAAAATGAGTATGATGACGAGATCCAAGAAGACGATACAGAGGAAGAGGAGACGGTACCTAAAGAGAGAGACAGTGGTGCAGAGGACAAACCTAAGACGCTCTTAAATCCCCTCCTCAGACCTTCTATTACTAGAGAAAGTGACCATTCATCCTCCAACTCCCCCAGAGCTGGACCAAGCAGTGAGTCAGGCGACACCCAGGAAAGAAGCTCTGCTCAGCTTAAAGCTCGCCATCAGCGCCGACGTCTTCCCAAAGAAACGAGTAAAGACTTTAAACAGGAGATTCCCAAGATAGAAGACTCTCTGAGCAACCTGAAATATAGTTCAGTGAAGACGGAGGAGAGCTCAGCCAACCATAATCGCAAACCACTGAAAAATGAAGATTCTGTTACCAATCAGAACCGTAAACCACTAAAAACAGACACAGACTCGTCCCCTAATCAGAACCATAGAGCCCTTAAAATGGAGGAGGGTATAACAAATCAGAACAGACAGCCGCTGAAAACAGAGGACTGTCTGGCTAACCAGAATCACAAGCCAGTGAAACCTGAGCCGGAGAGCGACGTGGACGACCAGAAGCCCAGATGGCCTCTTAATAATGGCAGCAGCGATCTGGGTGACTGGCTGCGCCACAGAGGGCGCGAGGTGAACGGGACGCCACGCGGGTACTCGCCGATCAGCTGGAGCAGAAACACTCCGATAACACCAATATGCCCCCGGCCGCTCCCCCGCCGCTCCCCACCGAAATGTATCCAAATGGAGCGCCATGTGATTCGGCCGCCTCCCATCAGCCCCCCGCCTGACAGATTGCCTCTGAATGACGGTGAAGCACACGTGATGCGGCGAGAGATGTGGATGACAGTGTTCAGTCACCTCACTCTCAGAGATCTCTGTGTCTGCATGCGTGTCTGCAGGACCTGGAACAGATGGTGAGGAAAAGATGAGCTGAAAGCACGTCTTCTGCACTTCATGACCCAGCGGTCCTGTGAAAGTTTCTGCTCTTTCTCTCACCAGGTGTTGTGACAAAAGGCTTTGGAAGCACATCAATCTGAACCGTTGTAAGTCCATCACGCCTCTCATGTTGAGCGGGATCATCCGGAGACAGCCAGTAGCTCTGGACCTCAGCTGGACCAACATTTCCAAGAAACAGCTCAGCTGGCTCATCAACAGGCTGCCTGGTAAATAGATGAGAGCAAACGAAAACAGTGGCATTTGTTTCCTTATGAAACATTGAAGATAGATAAGACAAGGCGCGTGTGAATGAAGTGAAAGTACCATTGCTGAGAGTTTTTTGCATTAAAGTGTTGGTTAGCAAACAAGCAGCAGCAAACAAAGGCAAAAGTAGAGGAAACATGGTGTGTCTGATGGCCTTTTGGCAGAAATTCACTTCATCTCACCACATCATTTAACTAATGATAACTCTGAAAGAAGGTTCTGTCTTTATTGATGGTTATTAAATCATGTTATTTGACAGATTATAGTATAATAGAAGTGGAGTCACATTGACACACCGCTTTAAGATCTAAGGGCTTCCTTTATAACTCATGCCACAATTTTACCAATCAACATCAACCCAACTGCAGGTTTCTACCTGCTGATGACAGCATGGTGTGAACCCCCTGATGGCCACAGTAAGAACACGTCTCTGAAATATTTGAGGGATGCCACTCACAAAGTTTGGCACCCCTGCTGAATATATTTTTTTGGATCTCCCTCGATCCACTTACTGCATGTTGATAAAGCACAGTTGAGGGTACGATGCTTTAAGTTTAAGCCTTTTTAGTTATTTTCTTTCAAAAGGCAGAGATCCAACAGTAAAGCTCCCGCCAGTGAGCTCTGCTGGAGCTGTTCTGTGATGATGCTGCGGCTATGGATGTGTTTATTGCTTGGACTTTAACTATATTTGAGTGAATTCAGAGTGCTGTGAGCGTCTACGTGGCAGATGTGGGACCAGTGTAGAAAAACCATGGCTTCTGAGAGGAAGAATTGGAAAGTGGCTAAATGTCCAGACTTTAAAAGACAGGGTCAATGTCATGGTTACTTGTCTTTGTTTTCTGTACTTGACCCTACTCTTAAAAAATCTAAATAGATAAACTATTAAATAAATGCCATTAATTAAGTACAGTGCAACCCCTGCGTGTGTTTGATGTGACTTTGTTGTAAACTTTTACATTATCTATTAGTCAAATCACAGCCGTGAATGCGGTTTCAATCCGTCATTCTCTGCTGCAGTCTTTGTGAGAACTATGTGGCGTCGCTCTCTGAGTTATCATTGTAAATGCTATAGTGCAGACTGGCAACCGAGAGCTGTACTGACTTTTGCTGCTGCGGTAACAAGCAGCAGTGGTAGAGACGTGCATTTGTGCATCAAAACGAATACAAAGTTTGACACAAATGTAGCTCAGGGTGAGCTATGACCATGATTCACCACGATTCTTCGGAGGCTACACGGTCCAGTCACCGTTTCAGTTAATAATGACAACAACAACAAAAAAGCGCCAAAATAAGCATGACGGATTTCTGAAAATTCCCTCTACATGTATTTTTGGTTCATTCATATAGAACATTTTCTGCAAGTGAGTTAATTTTGTGACCTCAGAAAAAAAAAAATATAGGACACATTTCTTTGTTGTTATAAATCATAAATAGGCTGTATATTTAGCTTGCCTTGTTGCTGCTCATGTCTTTTATTAAAATATGTTTATAGGGTTTTAGTTTACAGGACGATCTTCCTCTCTCTGCAGGTCTGCGTGTGTTGCTCCTGTCTGGATGCTCCTGGGTGGCCGTCTCTGCTCTTTGCACCTCCAGCTGTCCTCTCCTGCGAACGCTGGACGTTCAGTGGGTCGAGGGACTGAAGGACGCCCAAATGAGAGACCTGCTGTCGCCGCCCACAGATAACAGGCCAGGTACATTCCACATTATCTGTCTGAACTATCAGCGGAAGGATTGAGCACGACTACGAAGGAGAGGAAACTTTATACGCCACATTCTGCACACTGTGTTTTTTCATCTGGACACCCTGTTTGTTTTTGAAAGAATACAGAACAACATTTAAATCACTCGATTGCATTCCTGCGGCATGATGTTTACTCTGTGGCCCGTTTGTAAGCTGATAGGTTTAAAGCACAGTAACATATCAAATTATATCCTAAACTAAACTCCCCTTCCATGCCTCTCACTCAACCTAGGTGCCAAAAAGAGCTCACAAGTACATTTATAAAGCAAAAATAGTTTACTGAAAAGCCCAATTTTTTATAGCAAATTGGATTAGATAGTGCTTTTACCTGGGACTATTTTCAGCCTTGGGTTAATACACAATTACCCCGACTACAGTGTCCATTATCAGTGTAAGGAAGGTGCATGTCACCCATAACAATGATGTGACTCACTGGTGTGTTTTTAAATGATGATAATTCTACAACAGTATAGCTCTGTGGCACATTTGAATATGTGTGTTGTTAGCAGTTTAGACTTTACATTGGATTTGTTGACAATGTAATCTGGTTAGATGGACAAACTACACCGACTACCTACTGTAAATTCTCTCTTTTTGTCGTTATCCCTCTGTTAATCTTCCTTCCTTTTTTTTGTAGGTCAGTTAGACAACAGGAGTAAGCTGCGTAATGTGGAGAACCTGCGTCTGGCAGGATTGGACATCACAGACACATCTCTGCGACTCATCATTCGTTACATGCCCCTGTTGTCTAAGCTGGACCTCAGCTACTGCAACCACGTCACTGACCAGTCTGTCAACATCCTGACGGCTGCAGGGACGACAACCAGAGACTCGCTCACTGACGTCAACCTGTCAGGTACATGTCTGACAACCTGACTTTGACTCACGCTATTGGCGTGCGAGAGAATCAAATATCGGCCTTTTGTTGCAAAATGATACTGGGATCTTTTACATGATTAACCACAGTGTAATTCACATGGACTTCACACCATCAGTTCATAACTTTGGGTAAACGTCAGGTTGTGGCAGAAGTTCAGTGCAGAGTTTGATTCCTTGAGGTTCTTTTGTCGAAAGGATTATAATGGCAGAAGACCACATTTTGTACCAACAGGGAATGTTTTACTATCTAGTTTATTTTGGCACGTTTTCATTCATCAAATTACCGCAGTCTTATCTGAATTCTGTGAAGGTTGAAACTTTGAAGTGAGGATTCTTACTACATCCTTTTGGAGGCTGCACCTCACGGAGCTTCGCTGTTGTTTTATCAGCTGTCAGTCGTTAAATATTTCTCAGTAAGTTGGGAAGCTCTGTAAAATCTAAATAAAACAGAATGGAATCATTTACAAATGATTCAAATCTTATATTTAATTAAGAAATTAATGAAAGCCAGTGACCCAGTGTTATAACAAAAGTTGGCCAAAACTGGTAAACGCTAAGAGAAAAACACCTCGAAGATCATCCTTAATTAACATACAGTACTGCGCCCAATATCTTGAGCCACCTCGTATTTCTTTATATTTGCCAGGAAATGGGAAATAGTTGCAGTGATTTATTGCAACATGTGCAAACATGAATGGAAATACAGCCCATATGGCAAAAATAGAGTATGAGGACCTTCCCTCCATGAAACCTGTTGCCATAGATTTTCAGTCCGATTCTTGTGTCTTGGCAAACCTCAGCCTCTCCCTTCCTTAAGAATGGCTTCCTCACAATCACCCTTCCATGGAGACCATTTCTGATAAGGCTTCAGTAGTTGAATCAGCTAAAGGGTCAGATGTATCTCTTAGGTCCTGTGTCAGGTCTTGATTTTTTTCCCAAGACATCACTTTTAGATACTACTTAGATACATGAAAGTCTAGCTTGCTGGCAGCAAAATATGGAGAAGTGAGGGCTGGTTCGGGACTTTTGATGCGCTCTCTTTGTTAAATTTTCAATTAGATATTGAATTTCAGTGTAACTCTAGCCCATTATTTACATTTTACACAGCTTACGCAGGGTTGTATCTCAAGTTTGTTTTTGTCATGCATAGTGCACATGCAGAACATGAGAACAATTGCACGTTTGAAGCATTGAATCAAAGGTCCGTTATGGAAACGGCTAAAAGGTCCCACATTTATTCCAAAACACATCTCACCATAATGAGACTTTGAATTTATTGTCTGTTGGACTGATTGACCCATACGTGTACGTAAAATGTGACCTATTATGCACCATTTGCTTCTTCTAACCCCGTTTCTCCCTGCAGTCTGTAACAGGGTCACCGACCAGTCGCTGACCTATTTCAAACGCTGTGGAAGCATTTGTCACATCGACCTGCGATACTGCAAACAGGTGTCAAAGGAGGGATGCGACCAGTTCATTGCAGAAATGTCGGTCAGCGTGCAGTTTGAACTGATAGAGGAGAAACTGCTGCAAAAGATCAGTTAGGCAGAGGAGCAGCTGGAGACTGTGTGAAGTTCACAAGTGGAAAAAACTACTGTCCACATGGAGGCAGCAGATGACTGTGTGTGAGATAGATACAAGAAATGCAGAGATGGTAAATATCCCTGTAAAACTGGTGTAAAGGGAGGCTGTGCTGCTAAGCCAGAATGTAAAAATGGGAAAAATGTTTTCTTGTTGCAACTGTTTATAAGTTATTTATTCTTAAATCGATTATGTATTGTATCACAGTTATTTGGTGTTTATAGACTATTTTGTTTTGTTCCAATGCAAAGTTTATTGCATAATAGATCAATATTTTTGTATCAGAAAGTGTTTCATACATTTATGTGCAGTATTAAATGCACGACTGTACAGTATCGTAGTGCTGAAATTGATAAGTCTGTCAGCATTACTGTTTAAAGTCAAGAAGCAAAGCTCTAATAATTAGTTGCAAACTGTTGGAAGGTAGTTGTTTTTGTTGTTTTTTATGTTATTATATGTGGCCGAGCTCTGTTTTCTAATAGACACAGGTACTGTATATTTTGTTTTCCATACGATGATATCATATCCATTTGGATGAGATATCTATTAGGAACATTAGGAAGTTCTTTGCACTGATGTGGTAAGTATGAATAGATGAATGTATTTCCACATACACTACAGTGTACAGTGTATAAAGCATATTTTTTCACCACTAAAATGTTAAGCTAATTTTACTAACTGCTTGTATGTGGCTGGTTCAAGACATATGTGCACAGTAACCTCTCTGCCGTCTCTCCTTGGACTTATTGGTGCTTCGTGGAAGGAAGCGTTTTAGTTCTGCATGCAGCAAAGAAATGTTTACATCACTTAGTAGATTTAATAGCTGTTCAATAATATAACCTTCTGTTTACTCCAGCCCTTATTTTATATGCTAAAAAAAAAAAGGTTGCTGAAGCACGGAAGAAATAAACAATCAGCAAAGCCAAGGAATTAGACAGTAATTTTTGTGTAAATCTTTTTGACAGTTTTTTTTTTTTCCAGAAAGGCAAAAATCACCTGAGTCACTCAGGTATGACAGAAACACGACTGTGATGCCTTTTTTAAGCCATGAGCCAGTTTTATTCCCGTTTATACCAAAAATGTCCTGATTCTCCGCAGTTCAGCGCTGTGGTGGAGTCCGTTTCCACCAGGAGAGGAGCGGTTTGTATGAAACACCTCAAAACAACATTTTCCAGTGACATTCTTAAAGGTCTAAAGGCATCAGGCCCTGACCATAAAGGGTTAAGAACTCAATATAAGACTAAAGCCACAAAAAACAGTGTTTTTTCTTTATTCACACAGGAGATGAGAGGCGTGATATTACCTTTTATGTGAGCAGCGACCAATAGATCTAAAATATTTGTTCGAAAAGACCACTGAAAAGGACGCGTGCTAACACTAGCTGTGTTGTGTCGAGTTTTGAAGAGCTTACTACTAATTATTTGTTAGGTTTTCCATGTTTGTTTGGTCTTTACAACTGAAGTTTTATTATTTTTTTAAAAGTTCTTTTGTGTAATTTCTGAATAGCAGTTCATTTTTCTACTGTTTAGTGGAATGGTTTACTTTAAAAGATCAATGTTTTTATTAAAAGACCTCGTCTCCATGAAAAAGCTTAGTACTTTACTTCAGATCTATCTATCTGTACATATTGTACATGCAAAGCCTCTAGGAAAAGTCAACCTTTGAGATATTAAACTCATTTTAAATACTGAGGTGTGTGTGTGTTCATACAGTTGTGTCGATTTCAGATTTGTTTTTCCAAGTGAATTACTGCATGCATGCTACTGTTTTTCAGCCAAAATCAAATGTACAACTACTTATAAAATGAAGAGCAAGGTTTTACTTTCTGGTTTTATAGTACTGCATTTTATTGGATCGAATAAATCATTTTCACCTGTCAATCAAAATAAAAAATGTTCAACATTCAAAATATAAAGATCCAGGCTTATGAGTGCTCATGATATCCTCTGAGTCTGATTATATCGTAGCTGCCCATGAATGACATCTCTTACTTGCTACAGTGTTGTGATGCAGGTTAGTTTAGAATCCGAAGCAGACGACAGAAACGTGCTAGAAATCGAGACTGTGACGCAGTTTAATGGTGAGACACTCACACTCATCTGACCAAAACCAGCAGGAATACATTCTGGAAAACTGTATAGTTTTATTTTTAAACCTTTGTACTTCGCACTTTGTACTCCCAAGTAAATGGAAAAATATACATTTAATAACTTATCAGTAAACAACAATAGAAGCTATCTATGAGATTCACTTGACAGCAACTCAACTGCAGTTTGTTTAAACATACCACAGGCATACGGAACACACAGATCTTTTAGTGACATCTGAGTAAACTGGATCTCATGACATGAACAACGTGTTTCATTTGCATAACAGGTTAACGCAAGTCTGCTACTTCTGCCTCTCACTGTGTGATGGATATGTAGAGGGAAGCCTCGACAATGTGACGAAAATATGCTGATATTACACTCAGAAACGAGGGAGTAGCACCTGTTACCTACCTTAGATCTGGCATTAAAGGAAAGCACAGTCAAACAACTGGTAGACTTTGAAATAAGGTGGTATTGCTTGGTGAGAGTTATTCAAAGTTACAGAAGAATGGGAGTTTATAATATATGATTAAAAACAATCTGAAGTTGAGGTCCACTTTTTAACGGGCCTTCTTTTTTGCCTCTCAGGAGAAGGATGATACATTTCACACAGTGCTCCAACATCTTTGAAACCGTCTTAAGATCACGTGATCTAATTATGGTGACAGTGAAATGTGGTTGAAAGGTTCAGAAAAAGCTGCTTAGTGGGTCTTTAGTTCGTTGTTTTCTTTTTTCTTTTGTTATAATGAACTGTCACACAATAGCAGGAATGTATATCAGCAGGGAGTATAGATTAGAAAATGGAGAAACAAGCTCGTCCTTCATTCAGTAAGTGTTAAAAGGTTTACATGTACACAGTCTATTTCCTAAAGTTCATTTGAAAAAAAAAAAGAAAGAAAACAGAAAACAAGAGTAAACTCACCAAGCTTGCTGGTTATGAGATGCATACTGTGAAATTTTAACCGAATATCCACTGAAGGCATGATGTTCGGCACCATACACGCTCCTTGTGTGTGTGTGTGTGTGTGTGTGTGTGGGTGTGATGAGATGACTCAGTGCATGTAGTGTTTGGACTGACAAACAGACATTTTTCTAAAAACGCTTTTCTTTATCTCTGATATTGCACATTCTAAAGAACACTGAGGGAGATAACACAGTGTCATGTGGCATGACTGTGTAAACCATATTGACTCTGACCCTGGAATCTCATATTTCACCACAAACAACAAGTCGAGCCTCTTCAAGTATCCACAGGACCGCCTCCTCTCGTCTCCTGTGAGTAGAATCTAAACAGTGAATGGAGAGTAGTGGCGGCAGGAGTGTCTGCTGTGTATCTAACAGACCAAAGACAGAAAGAGTGAGAGACCCGGTGCAGCTGATGACAGTCAGCCAGGGAGGAGAGGCGGGACTGGAATATGAGTTAGTGAGGTGGGGCGAGGGGGGCATACCGTGGTAGGCCAGAGACAACAGTCTGGTTTTAAAGACAGGGAAGTTGCTCAGGCCTGCTGCAGCATTGGGTCCTGTGAGACGTCATGCACGGCAGTTCATCCTCAGTGATAAATTCAGGTCTGGGGCCATGTGCACGCCTGAGGGCCGCTCTGACGCACAAACAGAGTTTTAAGACTTGAAGACATGCACGGCCCGCACTACGTACTGCCTGCAGATGGGGCACTCGCTCATCCTCTTTCCACATTTGGTACAGGTTACCATGTGACCACATTCCAGTAACACACAGTCGATGATGGCATCCATGCAAATGCGACAAAGGTTTTCATCAGCGGCCAGCTGAGCTTTGACACCATCTGTGGATGGAGATGTAAAAAAATATTGACAGTTAACAACCGCTCACTGAATTCATTTTATGACCAGAGATGATGTGCAAAAGCTGACACTACATCGACATTGTTTGGTCTTCCTTCTTCCTCTTTCTCTTCTATCAGGTTCTACCTCATACACTACTGAAGTTTTGCATTCAGTACCTATAAGGTACCGTTACTACTACTTCGAACATTTTAGGGCACCAGTTTTGCTTTTGGGAAATTCATATTCATTTGATCGAGAGCGCTGGCTCAGTGCAGGTGACTGCTCTAGAGTTGTTTATGCAAAGAAAAATGCTGCACAAGTTGCTAAACATAATAAGCAGCATTGCAGACATTCTAGATAGCAGCAATTAAACAATGGAGTGTTCAGTCAGCGGCTTCTGCAGCTCAGATGCAGCAAAGATCAGTAGAGGAGGCCATTCCTGCCCACAGCAACAACTGCACAATGACTGTTTTAGAAGTTCAATTGTGCAACACAGTGAAATCTATCATTTTCTAATCAACAATGCTCAAAACAATCTTTCAGTTATTGTAACAAAAAACAAACAATTTAATGTTTGTGTTACCTTATTACAAGGTATCTATATCTATAGTTATTTCTTCCAAGGAGTCCACAATTTGGGACCACCAAGTCTAAACAGTAGCCGGAAATTAAAATATCGACTTTTTCTTTTGGCAGCCATTGCAGTTGCTGTTATAGAGGCAATGTAATTCGTCACTTAATGTCACTTGATGTCACTTGATGTCACTTAATCCTCCCCACTACTCTCTATCCATCTGTAGACCACTTCTAATAAAGCTTTTTTCACTTGATTTTCCTGTTTTCTTCTTTACTCATTTATTTAATCACTTATTTATTTATTGTAATTTTGAGATGGAGACAAATTTAGCCACTGTAAAAGAAAACGATCAGTTGTCCAATCCCAGCTTTGGGGGAAGAGCCACGGTCATCAAAACAGTTTAAGATCAAATCGTGTCACCGCAACGGCTTATAGGAGTTAAATGTTGACTGATCAGACGACTGGCCTAAATCTGGCTCCTGCTGCTCACATATTGTGTGACAGCAAAAGAAGAAGAAGAAGAAAAAAAAAAAATCAATCCAGCTGCAGCCTGTCTGCCCTCCCTGCACAGCTGAATGCTAAGTGGGCTAATAAGATCCTCGAGCCCTTCATGTCAGTGAGGAAGCTTGACAATGTAATTACACCTGATGGAGACATGCTGCCACTGAAGTTATATGACGACCCTTCAAGACGTAAAAAGCTTTAATTGAATGCATTAATGACGGGATGAGAGGCTGTCCCTCAGCATTAAATGAGATGACGCACACTGGAAAATACATTCAAGTGACAGAATATGAACACACTGAACCAGGCAGACAATAATGACAACAATATGATGATGTACAAGATAATGGAAAGCATCACATGGGTAAAAACAAATGACTGCGGCATGCCTTTAGTGTTTTCTTTTGGCAGATGACTGCAGTGCGCAGCAACTGTAATGTTCATGGAGAAGATCAAAGAGTGGCTTTTTACATTAACATCTTACCTCCAACTCCACTGTTGCAGAGAGGTGGAGGATATGCAACCACTTTATAGATGAGAATGGGCAGTAATAAAGAAAATCGATTAGTCTAGGAAAAAATGAACTTGCCCTTTAGAGTAAAACAATGGTAAGGCAGCAGATAATACAGTATTATTAGCATTAAATGTCTCTTTGTGTAGTTAAAGCAAACCTGCTGCATCATTGAAATCAAAAGGCAATGTCAGATTTAAAAAATAGCAACGATAATCAAAAGCAATTACCTGCCGTTATGCTCACGTTTTCCACTAAAAACAAGACAGAATTTTTTTTAGTTATTATAACACACAAGATATGCAAAAACACACTGATATGCAAAAACACACTGATATGCAATAAAAAACAAAAAAGTGCTCACTGGATTTCCTGTTCTGCTCATTTTCTCTGTAGAGTCGATGCACTCGCTCCAGCAGCTCCCACTTCTCGCAGCAGCCGGAGTAATTGACAAAGTTCCTAGCGAGAATCTCTTTCAGCTGACGGACAGAGAGGTTCTCTATCGCCTCTTCATTGTCGAGATCAGACAGCGAGGCTCTGATCCTTCTCTGTGTCGCCGGGCTGACCTACAATCCACACAGGAGTAGAGCTGGGATCACAGAGTCAGCAGAAGGACTGCATTCACTAAGACCTCTAGGATTGAAATTGTTTCGCTCTGCAGATGTTTATGGAAAGAAGCAACACACCTCTAAGATGTTTTCAGTTGGCTCCAGGTTCAAAAGCGATGCTGTTGGAGTATCTTCATGCTCCTGTGAGAAGAAATCAATTTAAAAAAGTCAGCTCAACTTGTCCTAAACTTTCAAAAGGAGTCTGTACTCATAGGCTAGTTTGTAAAATCGCCAGCTGCTCTTCACCCTAATTTGCGTATTGATGACATAAAAGGCCCCAGAGGCTTGGGGATAAGTGGGCAGAGAGAACATCATGCTGCAGATCACATGCTTTTGATGTGGAACACCCGCTGTTATTATTTTTTTTTCTATGTTCGCATACTGCCAAAACTAATCTCACGCTAAATAAGAGAAAGAAAAAAAAACAGTCAAAGGACTGTTAACATAAATCACATGTTTTGAGTGTGGTTTCTCTGCAAACAGGATTCTATTTGAACATCAAGCACCATCAGTGGTCCATAAACGTCACACAAAACGCAACAAAACCCTACCCAATTTGTGCACAAACTTCTCCAAATCACAAAACACTTTTCAGGTTTGTGCTCTATCATTTTAGATCACAAACTGAAATATCCATGAAGGCATCATGCAACTTTCCTGCTACAAAGATGGAGTTTCTTACGACTGTTTTTCTCAGGTTGAGTCCTGCAGTCTGTCCTTAAGCCAATTTGATTTATCCCTTCTGTGACACTGTAGTAACATGGAGGTATAATAAGGTGGATTTGTGAGTAGAGCGACCCATTCTTGCTGATTTTCAGATGAACACACAATAGTTCCTATTTACATGATTTTAGACTGATGAAAACTTACTTATGAATGCCGTTAGACTATGGAACACAAAGTTATATTCAGAATACATGTTTCATTATGGACTCACATTAAGAGCCATGAAATGAATCTGCAGTCACGATTGTGAACATTAAGCATGGCTGATGGTTGTCGAGGATGAATGGCACAGTAGTTGATTTGAACGTGGGGGTGGGCCACGAAAAAGCTGCAGCCCCGTGGCTCATAATACTTCAAGATGGCCTCGATGAGCATGAATGTCAAGGATGTGTGACGTGTGAAAATGATGATTTTGAAGTGCCGATGGAAAACCTCTCATCTGTGGAAAAACATACTAACTTCCTGTTCGGAGTCACTGAATTTTCAACCTGATTTTTCCACAATGCTCAACGATATCACAAGGGGAACTTAGCCTGGTTCAACTTTTTTTCTGGCTCCTTCTGACTATCAGTGCCATGAGAAAAGAAATGCCTTCATTAATCTGTGATTAAATTTCATTAAGTTGCAGCTGCTCCGATATATGATGAGCAGACAGACATGTTTAAATACCAACAGCAGTTATTCACATTGAAGGTGAAGGTCATGTATCAGCTGGATTAATAAGAATAAAAACATAATAGTTTGGGCTGTGATTCGCATGTGTGCACAGCTCTGTTTTATCTCAGCCATTTATGCACTTTGAAGAGACAACATTGTCTCCTTCGTCTTTTATCTACTTCACAAAACAGTGCTTGTGATATCCGATATGACAGAATTTAGCGCCTTGCCTCTGTGCCATAAAACAAACTCGTTGCATCTCTCTGTGTCTGAGCACATTCCAGCACACCACTATCTTCCTCCAATAAAGATGTGTTAATAATGCATCCGTCAGCGTCACGGTACTAGATGCCTGCTCCCGCATAGACATCATGCTCAGACGAGACTCCTCAGAGACACAAACATACGCAGCAGGCGCGACTCGCTTCAAGACCTGAACCTCTCTGGAACACAACAATTCTTTGACTTTATGTAGTTAGTTTTTGCTCTCTGCAAACATATGAATCTACTAGAAAGCACTTGCTAAGACTGCAAAAGAGAAAATGAGCAGGAATGCCCCATTGGTACGAAATCACACTGTGCCTCTGACAATCAGTTACACATGCTAGATGTCTTTCTATGCTTTTCAGCAGCTCGTTAGGAAATATTGAAAATACTACTGAGAAAAAGGTTTTAATTGCTCGATTTAGTACTAAACATCACTAATTAGTTATTCACATGAAAAGTGGATGAAGGGTTTAGGAGTTTATGGCGTATTTAGTGTGGCAATTATATTCAAATGCTTTTTCTGTGAACCCACAATATCTAATCAAAGGGGTTCTCGATTCAAATTAAACAGATGGCAAAAAGATAAAAATCTAAAAGAGAAAAGAGGGAACATTTCGAGAGGCTAAACTAACAGTTTAGCACAGACTGTTAGGTTCATGGTAAAAGGCAGTGGTGTATGTTTGCAGGCTCCTTTACATGATAAAGAAAATAACCCTTCACTCTCCAGAAGAAGGACATCTCATCCATCATAAATACAGATGGTACACCACCATAAGCCTTAATATCACAAAGGTAAGACTATGGTTTCCAACAAAAAAGAAATAAATATTCAAAAGTGAGACCAGTTATGGAGCATTATTCTTTTAACAGATGAAATAGTGTGTAAGGATAGCTCACAAGGTCTTCTCAGCAGAAACACATGGAGCAACTAATGTAAATGTAAAGAAATTAAATGTTCTGCAATAGCCAATTCAATCATCTGCATTTCACTCTGTGGAGACAAAACTAAGACCTACAAACAAAAAGCATCAGAGGAAACAACAGAGAAAACCCATGAGGTTATCCATTGGCTCCAGACCCCATATTGACATTTTATTCATCGTTGTATCAATTTCTTTTAATACATTTAGGGCTTTGAAAAATAGGGTTTTTCTTCGTCAAATTTGGACTTGAACACCCATGAATTAAAGATGAGCGTCTACACTTTCTGTCTATTTTCATTTTAAAACTGTAACTGTAACTTTTTCTGGTAAACAACTTGAATAGAACAAAAATACACATATTCTAATGTTCAAATATTTCCAGATTTAAATCTGAACAAGTGATGATCACAAGTTGCATTTTCTCATCCTGTTATTCTGTCAGTTATTATTCGCATTAGAATTAGACGCTCATTCTGTTGTTTCTGATTCAGCTGGCATGACTAAAGGTTTGAAAAAAGAACTGTGTGGCATGAAATACTCTGCTGCTAAAGAAAAAGGGCAGATACATGAAAGATATTCAAGAAAACATTTGATTTCTTCAAAGGAATTGGTTTAGATTCAAACCTAAATAGATTGCAGCCCTAATTTTGTCAGGTTTTAAGTAATATCAAGTAATTTTTGTTCCCTACAAATGACCCAGATTACATAGAATTTTGCTTGTTCGTTGATCTGTTCAAAAGCCACACATTTACCATTGGCTGTACTAAAAACTCCCATGAATCTCCAAACAAACAGCTTGTTTATTCACACAGTGACATCGAGAGGAGTGATGTGCTGTAGCGTTTCTGTTCTCTGGTTACAGCTGTGAGGCTGTGGGGAGTTTTCAACTTGTGTGCTTGTTACATAACGGAATCAGCCTATGTAACAGAACTAAAAATGGCAAAGGGCTTAAGCTGCCTCGCTGGCAGGTCTGAGGGCTCTGCGTTCACACACGAAGCTAACACAGCTGTTTCCAGCTGTCGCATGGACATTTTGCTGAAAATCCACAGATATGTAGAGGAGTTCCAGGCTTCGTGCAAGGCCACAAGGGCTTAGCGACACAGAAGACACCACACAGAGAGAGCTGAACACGAGGGCGTTGATTTTCCTGACTTCAAACGCCACTATGAAACTTGTAAATAAATCAATTTCACCTTTGAAATTAATTATTTTGGATAGAATGAGCGCAGATGTGAAGGAAGTGCAGCGCGTGTTAGTTTGTGTGTGGGGCTGGGTGGAGCACACAGCTGTGAGTATCGCTGCGTGTCGGCACGCACAGACCTGGCTGGAGGTCCCTGAGCTGTCACTTGGGCTGAGCACGTCTCCCTGAGAGGCGGACAGGACCGACTGTTCAGAGGTGGAGCGCGTCGCAGAGGGCGGCGAGGCGGCACGTGAGTGGGGGAGAGAGTGCAGACCGTCTGAGTCATTTCCCCCTTCATCTTCTTCCTCCTCCTCCTCACGTGTGTCCTCCTCCTCCTCCTCCTCCTCTTCTTCTTCCTCCTCCTCCTCCTCCTCCTCTTCTTCTTCGTCCTCATCCTCCTCAATCACTGGCCTCTGGGCCTCCCGCGTGCCCTGATGGCACAGCACCAGGTCCACCAAGTCCTCCTTCTCCCTGCACGTGTCGGTGGGGATGTTGCGCAGCAGCAGGTACTGGCGCAGGTCCTTCACACGGAGCTGCATGAGGCGAGGCCGCTGGAAGGCTGTGCCGCGCAGCAGGTGGCAGGTCGTGCAGCAGCGCAGATTCTCTTGCAGCACCGAGCACAGAGCGCAGAAACTCTTCTTACAGTCACAGCAGATGTGCTGCAGGGGGAGAAGAGGGTGACAGACAACAATGTGATCAACTATTCTCATTCTTCTCACTGAACCAAACAAACTATTTTACTGAAGTTATTGTTTTCCCCCAAACAAATTCCATTCCATTTTTCTAACCCAGCCCTGATGTCAGACTTGTCAGTCATGTTAGTTATGATGAATAAATGAACCATCTGCTGGAGGGGGCTTATTTGGGAGAAGCACTGGAAATTGGAGCAACTGAGCTATTCTACCTGTCATGTGATGTTGTTTTGATCAGACTACTGCTTAGAAAACCAGCATTAAATCAAACCCCATATAGACTCATGTAAAGGAAAGTTTACTGTATTTCAGTTCTGAGATTTTATGTACAAGAACATACAGTCATAAAAAAATCATGTGGTCTTTACCAGGTCTTAAAATTATATATATATAACCTCAGATGGACAAGAACAGGAGCCAGAATGCAGACATGGTGTGTTGAAAATTTAAGTACATCCTATGATTCAGAAGCTGGTGGAACCACCTTTGGCTGCAATAACTTGAAGTAATCATTTTCCCTATGACGTTATCAGTCTCCCACATCGTTGTGGGGGAATTTGGTCTTCTCTTCTTTACAGTGTTGCTTCAGATCATTGAGGTTAACTCCCAATAATTTCCGTACAGCTTTATTAAGCTCCCAACACAGCATTTTAATCAGATTGAGGTCTGGACTCTGACTGGATCATTGCGACGCTTGGTTATATATATTTACTGCTGTGTTTGGCTTTCTCGTGTTGTTCAATAGTTTTCTAATCGTACTGTCATGAACTTTAACATGCTAACTGAGGCCTGTAGAGTCTGAAATGTAGCTCTTGGGTTTTTTTGCAGTTTCTCTAAGCATTGCACGGTCTGACTTTGGGGTGAACGTGCTGGGACTTCCATTTCTGGGAAGATTTCCAACTGTTTTGAATGTTTTTCACTTGTGAATAACCTTTCTCTCCGTATAATTGTTTGAAAATGGCCTTATAACTGTTCCCAGACTAACTGGCAGCTTTGCTGATGTCTTTGATTCCTAGCATTGTGTTAACAGAGGCCTGAGTGCTTCAGTCCAGCAAAATGACAAAACTTTGGCTTTTATTGAGGTGCTCACGCTTGCTTACTGACTATTACTTACCCTCTTAATTGAACTTGTTTTTTCTTAAATAATCAATGATAACATGTAATGTAACATGTGTCGCTGTTCATCTGAGGTGGTATTTACATGTTTCTAAGACTTGGAAAGTACCAGAGAATTCTTTTTATGTCCTGATTCTCAGCATTGAATTAGGGTGTAGTGTATTTTTTACCATGACTGCAATGTAAAAAATATAAAACCGTAAATTGCTGTATGCTCATCTATGAGTCACCTGGTGAGTGAGTTTTACACAAAGAGAATCCCTGTAAACAAGCCACAAAAACTTCTGCTTTAAACCATATTCAGTCGCTTCCAGGAGAAAGTAAAGAAAAGGGAAATAAATCATCTGTAGCTCCTGGTGATATTTGGCATTTAACAGGCTTAACACTGATACAGAGCAACTCAGTAGATTGACACTTCAAATGGGCAGGAAAGCAGGTCGGCCGTGGCGGTAAACATTTCCTTATCACTTGAGCACAACTGTGCTCCGGATCAACCAGGAGCACATTTCCAGCGTAACAGATGCTTTTCTTCATAATCAGTTGTTGTTAATCCCCGACGGCTCTTTTTACATGCTATGAAAACATCCCGCTGACACTCAAATGGGAGTCGACCCACTGTCAGAAACTGGCGTGTGGATGATGAAAGACCTATTTGAAGCAGTGAGAGCTCCATGAAGCTGAGAATGGCAGAGTTTTCATCAGTTCGTCAGAGCTGCCATTAAACTCTGAGCTGAGCAGAGACCCTGGAAGTGTTACTATTGAACAGCAGGTACAATGAGGAAACGTACCCTGTAGTAATAAAGTTAGGATGAATTATTTTAAGAGGACATGTGACTCTATATTAGTGCATTTAATGGGACCCTGAAGTCTGTAATTTTTTAGATGGGTTTTTCTTTAGCCAATCAAGAAAAACCTTTGAAAAAAGGAAACCCATGAACTAAACAGAGATTGCTTTGTGCCCGTCTTCCGAGATTTTTTTGGGTGAGTTTTGCAACTTTATGTAAAAAATTAAAATGTTCCTCTCCCCATCTTTACTTTTGAGTCTTTATACTCAATCATGATTAGAATTACACAGTTAACAACTTTTCCAGGCCTTTGTTGGCCTATGCAGACTTTAAAATAATGTGTTGCTTATCCAAAATTAAACTCAGCACAAAATAATCTATTCTTTTCACTATTTGTCATTTAAAAAAAAAAAAGAATTTGACGGATTTGAAAAATATAGGCAGTTAAAAACTAAACAATTGGCATTGTTTTGCTTAAATAAGGAAGAACTTCCTGAAAAAGATGCTCATTCAGCATATGTTAATCATTATTACTGCATTCACACACATTCATGACATCACAGCTTCCTTTGACAATATCTCATGAAATTCACACCAGTTTTAAAATAAAACAACAAAAATTAAAAATTGTAATATTTGGTCATTTGTCCAAGAATTATTTTCAGTGAAATATGGAGTAAAATGATTGCAAATCAAAGAATTGTGTTTTTATGAACATCTCAAACAGATGACTGATATGTCAGATACAGGAAGCTACATTTTCAAGTAGATTAAATACCTTGATTGACATGATGCCAGTGTTTCCTTCTATGCATCATGAAGTAAATAAACTAAAATAAACTAACCAAATGTTAACTATAAAGGACTCCTGACAGACTTCTCGTTTCAGTCTTTGCAAGTTTTATAGCAGCAACATTAAGTGAGGCCAGTCAGCCTAAAATCAAAGATCTGTTTTAGTACACAGTGTATGTAATCTGTGTCTCTTGGTCTCTATCAACTTTCAATATTTCATGCCTTGCTTTTAACCCTTGAGGAACCCCCCCACCACAGTCTCATCATGTATGTGTTCACCTTGCGTCTGAAGACAGAGAAGGCCAGTCCGCAGGCCTTGCACAGCTGTCCAGCACTCCCTGAGCTAGTGGGGGGGTAGGTGGAGTACCCTGCGCTGGGCGCGAAGCGGAAGGGCCCCGCCCCTGCTCCGAACCCCGGCTGCTGCGCCCGCACTGTTCCCGTGCCCATCACCTCGTTCAGCAGCCCGCAGCATGACGCCCACATGGACGATGCCCCCGCCTGTGGAGAGAAAGGACAGAAACACACATTAGCACACACATGTAAGACTCGTACACTTACATGGCTACGTTTTGAATGTTAAGTGAGTGTGGTCTAATTTCAGACTGAAATGTTTCATTACGGGTTATTTTTCTCTCATAATCCGCTCTGTTTCATGTACTTGTTTCACATATGTACCATGTACCGCACACATATGTTCTGCTTTGGCTTATTTCAGGTTTTTATTGAAGAAAAAGTCATATTTACACAAGCTGAAATGAAACCCCTTCACATCTTTGTGACCGCACTGCTTAATTTTGTCAAAATTCCCCCTCATGTATCTGGTTACTTTGGTATCAAAGATTTACAGCACAGCATGACATGAGTAGCATTAAAACTTATCTTGTTCGATAGATAAAAAAAAAAAAGAATTTGAATGATGGACCAGCATAAAACTTTTGCATTTTAGAGTGGCTTGAACAAGCCCTGTTTATCGACTTTTATCCTTTTATAATCAAACTGTGAAGAGATGACCATATGGGGTTTAAATGTGGAAATAAAATATCAAATAGGAAAACTCAAAATAAAATGTAATATTAGAATAATAAAAATGGCAGTGGTGGGAAATACTCCTTTAAGTTGATTTACTTATCAAAGCATCCTATTATTCATCTCCACTTTGCAGACATTCAGTTGAATTAATTCTTCCCTCTTCCACCAAAACGTTCCCTGTGCCACTGACTGCAACACAAAGCATGATCAACCTACATTCATGCAGTCAAACAAAACTTCAGTCATTGCAGCTAAAAGTTCCAACTTTCACTTTTAAAGCTACTTCAGGCTTGCTTAAATGTTCATTTGGAAACTTCTAAAGCTGAATTTTCATGTGAGATTGCAGAAAAGCTTTTCATCTCATCTTCCACGAGGGTCTTATCTATGAAGGTGTTGCTACACAGAAGAGCAGCAGACCACCACTCCAGAGTCTGATAAACTTGAGATTGCAGAACAGAGGGGGCTTTCATTTACCCTTCTAGTAATCTTATGAGCAATTCTAGTTAAAGGTTCTCTTAACCTTTCTGAGCTAATCTTGACTGCCATGTTCCTGGTAATACCATTATGAACCAAGCGAACACTTGAAAATTCTTTATTATTACTTTAATTTTCTGGGAGTGCTTGGGGGGTTTGATGAGCCAGAGTATTTATAAATCTTTGCAGTTATCGCCACCTGGCTTTTCCAAACACTGGCTATGAGCAAACCAGGTCCCTAACAAGCTAATCTAAAGCATGAGACCTTCGTTAAAAAAAAAAAGAAGTTATCTTAGAGCTCAGACCTCTTTTCCATTTTTGCATGATCCTTTGTAGCACTCTAAAACTGAAAAAAACACATACCACACATTCCACTTTTATTAAATACTAATAATTAAATGTTCTTAGAAACAAACACAAGCGAAGACCAAAGCTTTGCATGCTACTGTGCAAGAAAGATTGCACACGTTGACTAAAATATCTGATGCATTCATGTGTGAATCACCTCCATTTTATACAGGTACTGAATTTTTTTTTACTAAAAGTTGGGTAGCTTGTAAAGCTGATGTATCAATCTGTAATCAGAATCAAAATGTTAATTATATTTATCTGTAATATCAATTTGAATCTGCATACTGGTTATTAAATTGATCAAATCAATTCATTTTAGCACTAATAACAGTAATAAATCTTATGCAAGGTTGTGCATAATTAGGCATTAGTTTCATTATAGGACATGGAAGAGATCCTGTATTTGTGGAAGTTGAACCATACAGGGGATTAAAAGTTGACACGTTTCAGCCTGCTGCTTTGCTCTGACGCTCCAGAGACAGGGAGCAAAGATGGTACGATGGGAGCCACGGCTCCTTGGAGCATACTGATGAGACGAAGAGGGAGGGGGAAGGCGGGGAGGGGAGAATACATCTTCTGTTGTTCCCCAGCCTGCAGAATCAATAGCTGACATGAGCATAATGTAAGCTCTCTGTGGTTCCCGGCTCTATGCAAGAAAACAATGGAATTCAAATGATCCTGCCACATTTCTTCTTAAGGCAGCACTCTGCTCCAACTTGTCACAAACACCCTGATCTGACCTCACCCATCTGCTTAGGGATTCGTTACGTAAGCTTAGAAACGAGGCACTATTTGTGGAGTCAGGTCTGCCTTCAGTGCAGGGACACAGTCAGGATAGTCAGAAATTTCAAATCACTGAATACTGTCATCAGTTTGATTGTTTCAAGTAAAGTCTGCTGATGTCTTTACTTGCCTGCCTGTTTGTCCATCCACATATCATTAAAGTGATGAACAAAGTATTTGATGTATTTGAGTTCATATTTCGTAGGGCTACAAACAATTATACAGTTCACTAATCCTTTTACAATCTTTCAGCTGACTGACTACAGTCTATAAACAGAGAATAACAGTCTTTAACAGCTGTAAAACTGAAAATAGATCTTTTTAAAAACTGACAAAAGCAGTAATCTGAGAAAAAATGGACGATGTTTGCAGCTAAAAATGATGATCAGATCTGTCAATCTGCTGACTCAGCCCAAATCTGAACATTAACACATCTTGTACCGAGTGGAACTTCTCAACAGCAGCTGACTTTATCAGAATAAACCCCTCCAGCTCTCTGTGTGCAATAAAACCACGATGCATAACAACTTGCATTACTTGCCTGTGGCATAAACTTGACCTGATGTTTTGCTGCTTAACAGTCTCCCTGGTTAGACACAGCCTGCCTCATCAGGGAGCGAAACCACTTAAAAGGAGTATTTATTGCATTCCCTAAGATGTGGAGCCACTGCAGTCTGGTCATGGACAAAAAAAAAAAAAAAAAAAAATTGGTCTTGGCTTTCAGCCAACAGCTCGACTTCCCTCAGTCATTTCCATTAGCACACAGAAAGCTGTGCAGGCAGAGAGTCCCAAACAAACTAGACAAGTGCAGTTTACTTCAGCTATACACCTCTGGGAATAAAATATGAATTTTTGTCATTACCATCACCTTTGAACACTTTGAATGTCAGATCTTTGGCAAATAATTCAGACATTTCTCAGACTGCTGTCAGAATACGACTGGCAAACAATTTAGTCCCCGTACACAAACACACAAACTCCACTGAGGGGGGAAAGCAGCGAATACAGACAGAAATAGAAAAACCCTCAGGGGAAAGGCTCATGTGGATGAACAGTTATCCAACCTCATCAAATGAGCTTTTGGAGATCAAAACTCAAAACTAAACTGGCATCAAGGAACCTAAACCAGTAGAAATCGGGTCATGGACAGACTGACGGAGAGCAGACCCCTTTAATTAAATTGAACTGAGTCAGAGGACACAAGAGAAGACTTTTTATCTTTCCTTTGAACTGCATCAGCTGACTCTTTAGAGTTTTGCACAAAAGCCGTTTTGTTTATCAAGGTCACCTTCCATCGACCAAAAGACAAAACTAAAAACATCTGCAAACATTAATGTGATTAATGCATTATGTGGTGTTAACTTCAAGCAGAGGAAGTCCTCTGCTTGTTGCGTGTTTCCGTTTTGGGATCTTTGTTCCATTTCACACTTCCTTCTGTCTCCCCATGTTTTCTGTGTCTCTCCATACAGGCTCTCAAAAAAGAGGAAAGAAAGTGTTTCATTAAACTACTGGAAACATCATAGGCTGTAAACCTACACCAGTCTCCCTGAATGACTTGCATCACAGATATTGAATAGAACATCTAAATATGTCCTATACAGATCTTTAAATGTACTGCTGCATATCTGTTAAAAAGGTGGAGAAAGCTTTCAACAAATCCTACATCTACATACTAAAAAATGTATCAAGTAGGTGAAGAAGGTGCAACCTGAATGAACTGACAGCAGACAAGGAGCATTGTGGGCAATGTGGCTGCCAGGTTGTGGCAAAGAAGATGTATACATTAATGAAAAAGGCGTTCATAAACCTGCTGAGTCTGCCATTGTCACAGGAGCACATTACCAAATCAATGAAGTTGTAAGGGGAACGGAGGAAGTATAAATTCAGTCAGACTCTGAGAGCTGACACATTTCTATTATCTCATGTTTCTGCCTTACACTCAGACCAAGTCTATGTGTCTGTATTGCCATCAGTACACAGATATGCCCTCATAAGTTCCAAACAGATGACCTCCATCATTCACTGTCAGTTATGCGCTTTTCATTTCCCCTTTTTTCATTTTCTCTTCTTGCATCAGCTGGAGGTGCCGCTCACAGTCTGGAAAGTATTTAGCGGGCGAGCAAATAAACTTGTGTATTCAACACCCTTCCTATATCTTGGCTGAAGATGATGGAGGTCAATGTAACTTTTCATTTAAATTATACACATGACCCAGAAAAGACTGAGTGGTTGAGCCTGCTCGTGTCAAATCTGGCAAAGCCTGGACAGATATGCAAATAAAACTTGAGCCGCCACGAGCAAAGTTTGCATTGGTGTCCATAAAATCTCAGATTTCCACAATCTAGTCCAAAGGCAGAGGAGAACTTAGGTGGGATTTAGCCTTTTGGGCAGTGATGTGATTTTTCTGCGACTGGACTATTTTACAATCATCACCAGAAATCTTCTGTGCCCCCTGGATGCTCTTAATAGCTCCAGACTTGGCCCTCTACTTTATAATTCAGCCCTGAAGTGAGTTTAGTCTCATTTGGATGTAATGGTGATGCACTGTGCAACACTGCAGCAGAATTCTGAGTATTTGTTTCCATGACACTCACTATGTGCAAATTCGCAACGTTAAAAATGATACGGTAAAGGTGACTTGGAGTTAAGAGAACAAAAAATTGAACATGCACATAGAGAAATTGAGGATCTATCCACATCTATCTCTGATTAAAACATATTCTTTCATAACACATCCCGTGCAGCAGTCTTAACTGTTCTGAGATGTCTGCTGACAGAACAAACAGCGTCCTCTCCACAGGGGCAGAAAAGCTGCTTTTCAATTTAAGCCAGATTAGTCAATAAAACATCACATGCGTTTTGCTTCCCTGGGACGCTGTGAGTAATGTGTGCCTTGGGAAAATTAACTTCACGGAATTAAGCCCCGCAATCTCTTATCTTTAACATTATTTTCATTAACAGCAGCGAAAAGTATTGAAAAGTCATTAAAAAAAGAGTCATTCACCTTGAAGGAAAGATTGTACAGATGTATCAGTTCAGTACATTTTTGCCGTACATTGTGTATGGTTGAAGTTGTGTCTGTTCAGCTCAACGTCGAGTCCTCTGTAACGGCAGCCTGAATGCACAAAGACCATTGTAACTCTAAAGCTCCATTCATGGCCTTCACGTTGATTCTCCAACAGCATTCGAGCTGGCGTAGCTCAAATATTTCAGCCTGTATTCGTGCAGCGAGTTGCCCATATTTTTGAGAAGAAGTGAAAAGAGAGCCAGCTAAAGGGTTCAAATTAAATTAAAAAAATTTGAACAACTAGCTTAAGTCCTGTACTGCTGCATTAAAAACCTGAACACGGGAGCAGTATTTCAAACACCATGCATACACTAATTCAAGGAGATTACTGAGAGCAACTGAACAAAACAAGTCAAATTAATGACACAGATTAACATCACATACATACTTTATCTTCTGCAAAGCAGGGATCTTTTGAGACTTTGTCCATACTTAACTCTCTGTATTTAGAGTATTTAGATCGTTGCTGCTGGGGATCCTATGGTGGCCCAGGAAGCTAAAACAACAAAAAACAGAACACAGCTTTAGCTGCATGATTCACTTGTTATTCCTTGTATATCCAGTTGACACTGCAGCATTTCAGTGATCTCCGTTTGTCTTCACTTTTTTTACTTGCATATATTTTCTTACACTTTCTTGTACACTTGTAAGTTATTGTCTGCCACAGATCTTATTTAAATAAATTTTTTTGGCTAATAAACAACTTTTAAATGCATTTCAATGCACATTTTCCTAAGAGGGATAACTGTCTGATGATTTTCAAAACATTTCTTTGAAAGAAATTGCCAATATATAAAAATAGATTTGAGGGAAATTACATTATTCCATCATTTAATGTTTTTCAAAAACAGCTATTTACCTGCTATTAGTTGGCTGACTATAATTCTACATGTTGTGATTTTCATAGGTCAGCATTAATAGTTTCTGAGCTTTATCCATTTTTATTTATCCATTTATGATCATCAATTATATTATTTTCATCTCTCTGTGATATCTTGTAAAGACAGTCAATGTAAGCAATTTTAAGAGTATATAACTGCATATTGAATAACGATATAAAGTTGACAAACTGCTGGTTTTAAGTAACTTTACAGTATATACCACTATGTTACTGTTTGTTTAGAAATGGCAGCTATTTTTCTAATTTGAATGACATGATACTTAAAATGGAAAACCAAAACCAGCTTTGGGGACAATGTTATGACATGTATAGCTAATAACTTGAACATCACCACGAATACAATTTCCAGTCACTGATATATATTCACAATCGTCATTGTTTTCACTGCATTGCATCAGATAAATGTGGTGGAAGGGAAAGCTCCCCCCAAAATACAGACTTGATCAGCACATGAATTTCAGCATGTCCTTACAAGTGGCACTATTACCGCAAGAACAGGTGATCCACCGTTTTTCACACCTTGTGTTCACAGCAGCAGCAGCTGATAATGAAGAAGACTCCCTGTAATGCCAGACCTGCCTCTAAATCACCTTTCACAGCTTCTGTCACCAGAAACCTGCCACCACCAGAGTACCAATGACATCATCGCCATCCTCTTCATGATTATGTGTCCTGAGCTCGAGCTGTCAGACACCATCATCACCTCTGCAGCCTGTCGCTGCTACAGCACAAGCACAGACGAATACACACTCCACAGAGAGGACGGAGTCTCCTGCTCGGGACGACACAGCTCGGACCAGAGAGGTGATCCTCCGACCGCATCCCCAGACGTCTCCCAAACATCCCCGCTTTTACACTGACCGCAGTCTCTATCTCATTAGAGCGGATTACAGCCTGACGATGAATGGACGTCGCTGCTAAGGTTTTAGTCCACTGAACAATCAGAGTCAAAGCAGGCTCGTTTCAAAGCTACACGCTGTACCCACTATTTGTCAGGACGGATGGGGATGCAGGTGAAGCGTTTCCGGGCTTGCACGCTCGACAGGAAAATTACACACTGACAGCGCCGAAGCGACAGATCTGATGACAAGTTCAAACCAAATAGTAAACCATACATTTAGCCTGTTGATATAAATGCATCAAGGAGCAGAAAAACTCATTAATTTACATTAAGATGAGGGTATTCCCTGGCTCCCTGTGCAGCCTCGTGCACAAATCAATATAAAAATCGACTCCGTAAATACATCCACATCCAAATTCTATTCAAACGTAACCACATACCTTCATTGCACCTCCCGTTAGAGGAATCTGCCGAGTAATGTCAGTGCGACGACCATTGCAAGTGCCCAGGAAATCAAACCATTACGTCTTCCCTCTTTCTAGCTGCCAGTATATGTGAGTGTGTGTGTGAGTGTGTGTGTGTGTGTGTGTGTGTGTGTGTGTGTGTGTGTGTGTGTGTGTGTGTTTGTGCGTGTGTACGTGGAGTAATCATAACGTAAGGGCTAGGAAAGTCGCAGCCAATCACATAGAGCTCTCGGCCGCTGGTATCTTTAGCAGCCAATCCGCCACAGCGCATCACCGTGGTGGGCGTTTTGAGCCGTGCGTAAAGACGCACCGTGCTCACCGAGCTGGTTTATTACAGTGAATTAGTTATTCCTTTTAAACACTCACAACTCAAACATAATCTCGCACAGATTTTGAATATTTTTTATAAACAAATGATTAAGCAAATCATTGTATTCTGCACAAATGAAGGTTTATTTTTTAATCTGCTTGACAAATCATGTCCGATTTTTTTCAAGAGAGTGAAAATAAGCCTGCATTGCGAATTATTTTGTAAGAAAAATAAATACGAGCTTATTTAGCGACATATTTAGTCTGTCTGTGTGTGTTTGTGCTTGTCTGTACCTCCTCACACAAGGCTGCTGTCTGCAGAAAGGAGATTAGAGGGTTTTCCTACGTAACATCGTCAGTAACCGCGGAGAGCCCGCAGGGGGCAGCAAACAGCCCTGCTACATCGTTATCATCATGCAGACACAGCAAAGCCGCAGGGTGTAGAAATGTTCTTCATGTTCTCACTGTGTGGTGCGCCGAAATCACACAGAGATGATAAGTTTATATAGCTGTTGATTCACACAGTGGATTTCAGGTAACTGCCACGAGATAGTCTAATGCATATTATGATGGTGTATACAGGCTACACTCCCTGCCATCCTCAGTGCATCAAACAGTGACCTTATGTTGATTTTATTACACACAACCACATTAGGAGATTTGTGGAGGCCTTCAGGCCAACAGTGACACACTTTGCAGCTTAAGATTTGGCCTGAATATTCTTCCACTGTGTTAAAATTTCAGAGGGTGTCTTGCCGCAACCAGAGTGTAACTCTTTCTCATAAATGCAACTAAAAGGTGATGGAGATGGACTTTACCTTTAACAGATCTCAGCCAAATTACAACATCCAAGGACCATCAAAAGATATTTGATAATGCATATGAAATTATGTGATCTTACATACATACATATATATACATCACTGCTAAAGAGTCATTTTTGATCTGGAGACCACAGATGGACCATCGGCTTTCTTGAGACAGGAGTAAAGGGGAAAATGAGGGCAGTCATAAGCACATTTAGAAACAACAAAAGTTGAAAAAGTCAGAAATATAATAAACAATTAAAATCCTGTTGTTGATAATTAAAACATTACATTAAAGTTGTGACACGATAGAGTGAAAAACAAAACCAGCAACCAATAAAATCTGTCAATAGAATTATTGGAACATATGAAAGCTGATTAAAAAAAAAAGAAGTAAAATAGATACCGCCATTGATCGATCAATATACAATACCTACCTGCTACATGTGAAACTTGACTTGATGCAGCCCGCATCACACAGAACGAAAATCAGTGCAGAGGAGGACTGCTCTGCAGTCTGCGATCACAAACTGAAAAGGCTTGGCCGCCTTAATTTCAAGGTGCGAGTAAAGGACACATCTTTAATGGAGGGACAAATGCTTTACTGAATCAGTTGATGAAGTGGGCAGGACCAAGGATGAATATTTATTTTCCTTTCAGGGAGGGAATTTACTGGTCAGCCTTCAATGTTTTTTGTCAAGACAACTAAATAGCCCCATAAGCGAGGCATCTTCAGACACAACCAGGAGGTCAAATCTGACAATTTGAAATACAATAGTAAAGCATACTGTTCTCATGATGACTGGCAGTAGTTTACAAGTAAAAAATACTAACAAATATGCATTATGTTGCCTGTATCTGTTCAATGACAATAAAGTTGAATCTAATCAAAATAAGGAAAAATCACAATAACGCTCTGCCTTATTAATACATACAAAGGAAAACGTATGTTTTTAATAAGTTTCCTGTCCCTCTCCAGCTTATTTCAGTCTGCTACCCCTTTAAGGTTCCATAGAAAGTGTTTGCATCACCTGGTCTCTAACATTTGATCAACACATTGATTTTAAAAGTGTTTAATGTAGAAAAAACAGTTTTAAACTCTAGCAACCAACAGAAATGGGAAAAACAATAGCTATAATGTCATCTAAAACAATTCCCATGAACGATGCAGAGGAGATTTACAGCTGAGCTACTTTGGACACGGGCCATTTTACTGTATTACCACTTTGTATAACGTACCAGATGGAACGTGCGTCAGCAAACAGTCTAATCTGCCCTGGAAAAGAAGAAACAGCTCCTGATAAGCGAACAGTACCTTCACTGTCCCCTTGTGCCACATTTCCTCTGTGGCACAAGGTATTCAAACAGTTGGCTGCTGCTTCCCAGTAATTTCTCTCAGTTTTTCCGGTTCCTTCGCAAAACTGACTGTTCAAGTAGACCCCTGGGCATCTAACTGGACCATCATTATTGTCCTAGTCAGGGTGCGATTTGTGAAAAAAACAGAGGGTGGATAATTTTTAGAAACATTTTATTCAGAAAAATGACCACACAACAATGTGAAAACATGAAAACTGTTGATTCTTGCGTGGATAAACCTTACACTTAGGCTGCATAACGTAGGCGGTAGGCCTATTTTGAACGTGAACTTAACCACTGCATTTGTAGAAATATTTTCTCAAAAAATTGTTTTTAAATTTGTCAAATAGAAAGATTTGAATTCTTTCTCGATACCAGTTCAACAGAAAACATGAAATACCACAATGAGCTGTCAAGATGTTTTTTTTTTAATGGTTAATCTGATTGACTATAGGTCAGACCATGAAAGCAGTATATATTTTTTGTTGTGGAAAAAAAAAGTAAGGAGCAAAACCACAGGCTTACAGACTTAGAACAAAAAGTTTTTAGCCATCTGTTGTGAGATGATTCTTGCAGTTTTCCATTTTTTAATTTTACATAATGGTGAATAATACATCTTAAATTCCTTCACAAAACAGGAGAAAGAGGGTTAACTTCTTCTTCACTTATTGCAGTGAATATGGTACTTAGCTAAAACAACAATTATATTTATAGAACCAGAGAAAGCTGGATTTAGGTTATCCACATAAAATAAAATGGCATCAGCATTAAACAAAGGAATGTTAAGTTTAAGATTGATCCAGTTTCCAATGTCAGTCCAAAAACTTTGTGAATATTGACATGAAAAAAAAAAGAGATTCAACTGCTGATTTACAAAAAAACACAAGGATCAGCAACAAGCTTAATCTTCTTTCAAGAAGCATGGACACAGGATATATTTTATTTATAAATTTGAAATGGGTCTCTTTCACTTTGGGTGATATGGGCCATTTAAATAAGTTAGAGTGAGCAAAAGTCATGGTTTACCTATCACAACGCCTGTTTGAAGTGGGCAAAGGAAAGTACTTCCTTCTTGTCTGTTGTTTAAATGTTCACTGTATTTTTTTTCTCAAATTTTTGCCAAAAACTGAGAGCTCCTTTCTGTCCTTCAAGATGCAGGGGCAGGCCGTGGATATACAGGAACTGGACGTCACCTAATTAGAAAGCACTGACAAAGGAGTTCCACGGACCAGTCGCTTGGCGCATGACTGAACACTGGACTTTGTAGTTCTTTAAAGGATTCCTTTGTGTTTTGATTAGATCAGCCTATTGCTTTTTACCCTTTTTTAATTATTACATTTTATTAGTTTAGCCTGTTGCTTTTTACCCTTTTTCTTTCTTTTTTTTAGACCATGAAAGTAAAAGACAGTAATAGGCTAAAACCAAGAAAATGTAACAACTGAACAATTGACGAGTATCATTTGAGTTTTTCATCAGGTCATCTTTAACAAACACAGCATCACAGAAGAAGAAACAGACAGAGCCATTCATAGTAATACAAACTTTCCAGAAAAACTTTCCGAACTTTCCAAGAATGCTTGGAATAACAAATACGTTTTTCATTGATATAGCAACAACAACAGATGGTCAGTGAGGGTGACAAGATGGCTACTATGAATCAAATCTAGTCCTTTTACCTCCTTCAATAATCACACAACCTTATCTGATGCTATTATAACCTCTTACAGTCAGTTTCTTATATATTTGTACACTGTCACAAGTTCTCTCAGCTTTAATTTGAGGGTATTCACCTCCAAATTGGAGGAAGGGTTTAGGAATGGCGGCTCTTTAATGTTTCAGGAATCAAAGGTAATTGGACAGTTAATTCAAAAGCTAGTTCATGGGATGTGTGGGCTATTCCCTTATTAATTCATGCTTCAGTCTATAAAATGGGGCAAAATCAAATATTTGTTTATGTGTGTGTGTACACATATGTAAATGTGTTAAATACTGATTCAGCACGAGTTCAGAGAACACCCCCCCCCCCCAACAATGAATTTTAAAGCATCCTATAGTGTGAAACTGTTTACATAAATTAATGTGCGTTGTGAGACTAAACCACCCAATTGAAACAGAAGAGAAGGGGGTCTTTAATCTATTTAGTCTAGGATAGGAGGATAGGACAAAATAGTGAAAATAAATAGATTCCATCCTCCCACACTGCTCCTGTTGGTATGCAGTAAGCTGGATTCATGGATTTTACCAGGTTGCACAACTCTAATTCAATCTCTCATTCACTCTACTGTTGCGCACCTCATGATTAAATCAGTTACGTCATGGGAATGATTAAAACAGTTACATTTACTGGAAATCTTGTTTTCCAGGAGGAAATCAAGTTTGTTTTTATCTGATTTAGTGCCAAACAATACAAGCTTTTGCTGTAATTACCAATAGTAAAAACTTCTTGGGGATATTTCATTTTATTTGCTTTTCTGGAGAGATTTTCACTCGAAGTTAACTTTGCATGAGACCCAGATGACAAGTTGAGACTCTGTATAAAGACTGGGAGTGAGTCCAATACATATTTGACTCCAGGGATTGTCAAACATAAGCACAATATAAAGCTCTTCGCCCACAAAAATAAATACGAACACACACATACACGCTCGCGCGTGCACACACACTCACATTCAGGCCAGATTTAGTCAAAGACTTGAACTAACAAGACGTGTGTTTCTGATCAAAATCACTCTCTTTTCAACGAAGAAGAACTGCCAAATGAACATGCTATTGATCTTTCTTATGAAAAAAAGGCTCGGTACTGAATTAACCTTCCTGGGATGAATCTGTCATGTGGGTCCACTTTAGTTGACACAACATTGTTGTGGGAAAAAGAAGAACAAGAAAGAAAAAAGCTCGTTACTGGCTGCTCTATGACTGCCACTAGATGGCACAGGTGAGCTTTCCAAAGGCAGTGAGTCTCAGCTTGTCTGCATAATTTCAAGTGTGTATTTCTTCAGAAGCTCAACAAATTCTAAGAAGTGACCCATCTGGAAGCTCCTTGAATTCCAAGAGTTTCAATCTCATCTAGTTTCTTTCAGTATCTTGTTGTAAATTATCTCAGCAGCTGAAACATTAAAGCCCAAACATACAATCCAGTGCAAATATTTTGACTTTATCCACGATATATTATATATACTATATATACTATGCTATATATATAATTATGTATATATACTATACATCAATTTCCCTGCTCTTTGTCTCAACATTTTACCAACTTGAATGAAATACACCAAGTTCACTGTTTCATGGCACAGCATAAGGGTGATATTCATATCAATGGAAAGCCACCCCTCCATCGTCAAAAAGCAAAAAAACAGTCAACAAGGGAGCAGTTTTGATCTGTGTCATACGTCTGAAAATTCTCAACCAAAAAAGAAACACGTTTGACAGCGTTTTAGAAAACTTGTAAAGGTAAAGAAGAGGGTTTATTTATGTAAGTAATCAGCTGGGTTATGAGTTAATGTGTTATAAATGTACAATATTCACTGGTAGTCTCCCCTCAAAGATGCTCTATCTACACATCTGGGTGTCATTTTAGAGGAACAGATCTCAGTCAAATCAAAACTGAGTCACAAGTGAGAGTGAAACCTCACACCAACATTCGTCTTTTTTCGGACAGGTCTTCTATTTCTTCTGCCACCACAATGGCAACCCAATTTTGAACCTTTTGTTTTCACACAAGCTATTAAAGGTCCTGGTGCTATTTAAGTGTGAATGTAAGGCGAAACCACAGGAAATAAGAAACAGCAGCGCAACTGAATGAAAACATTCCCTCTGCGTCCTTCATGGCTCCAGTACAGTGTGTGCTAACCTGTGGCCTGTTACTAAACACATCCCAGGGCTGACAAAAACAAAAGGCAGTGAGTAATTGACTGGACTGTTGGTTTAGAAATCAGGGACTATAATATACCCTCAAAAATATGTGTAAAAACTTTGAGATGATGATTGAAACTGAATGTTTTTCCCATGTTGCTTTTCATTCCTCAAGTCTGTTAGCTCGAAGCAACCCTTCACATTCTCACTAGCAAAGACACTTTATTGCATTTAGCATAGTTCATATCCTTGAAAAAGTTTCATAACCTCTCCCCTATTCATCAAGTTCCACACAAAATGGTCTATGTTAAGCAATGATGCCATCGAAATAAAACAGAAAGGGTTATTCTTGCTCTGGGGAATTTTCTCTTTTTTTTATATGATGAAGATATTTTTCTCGATATCAGCAGCAACTGACGGTCATTTTGAAAGTCAGTTTTGAAAAAGAATTGCATTGACAGTTTATCAGACAAAAGTACAAAATTGCCCTGAACTTCATCATTTGTTACGTGAGACACTATTTATTCACAACAAAGTATGCATACACAAAACAGTTAAATGTCTGTGACTCCTCTGTTATTCTGACTCCCCTGTGTCCTCTTGCATGATGAATGGGGGCTGCAGATAGATGGCCTTGGGCTCTGCCCCTACAAACATGAAAAAGCCTCACTAGCAGAGTCACTACAAGTCAGCAGGATGTTGACATTATTCTGCCTTCGACAGGCCCATACAGAGAACCTCTCTCATTCACACAATATTAAATACTGACATCAGAAGATCTGTGAAGTTTCCCTGAAGCATGAAAGCAGTTTTATGGCTTTTGTACTGCTCAGGGCATTACTGCTACATGCAGTAGCTATGTGTCAGGAGATCTCAAAGTCTGAAACAGAAAGCCTCCCCTCAGATAAAGCTTTGAAAAAAAAAACTTCAATGAGTTGAGCTTTTCCTTCAGTTCTGTTAAATTCATGGATGCATGTAGGATCGTGATTGTGTTATTTGAACCCATGCACATTTTCACATGTACAGACTGCACTAAATACATAAATGATCTGTCCTAAAGTTTTTATAGTTTCTAACTGAGAAAAACTGTCATAATCCATCAGAACTAATGGATCTGGGCTCTTCAGCCCACACCACAAGCATTAAAGTGTTGATAGTAAATAATGTAAGATTTCCTCTATTCACTGAGGTGAAACTATTCCCCTGAAACCCCTGAAAACTATTTGAACTCGTCTGAGGTCCACCTCAAACTTTGATATCCTCTGGTTATCATCTTGTCCCAGATGTCTTTCTTTATGGAAATACATGAAATATTTTGTGTGTTGGTAAATTAGACTTACTTAATTGGACATCTCCAGTGAGATGTAAATTTCTATTTTACAGCAGGGTCATTACTGTAAAGACTAGTCTAAAGACTAATAACTAAAGTGAATTCATTTTTCAAAGCTCCACAAATCTACAATTTTATGCCGCTACCAGATGTTTTCATGGAGCTTAAGCGAGATTTGTTGTCAAAGTGATCAGCTTTACAAGGTTTCGACTTTTTGGTTTTCCAGTCCTCAGCTGCTCAGTCAAGCAAATCACCAAAGAGCAGGCTGAACAGCTGTCGTCACAGCTTGTTGTGCTGGGATTCGCTACAGGGGCACTTGCTTCTCATGCACCAAACAACAAAATGCACTCTGAATAGAAAGAAATGTGTAGATGTCGATCTTGGAACTTTTTTGTCCTAGTGAACAAAAAAGTAGAAAACAACATTATGACCATAGTGTCTGCAGCTCTCTGAGTGCACGTCTAGGGGAGTTCATCATTTAGGTCGGTATACCCTCTGTACTTACATCCCCACATACACTTTGATGATGTAAATCTCATCAAGTCTACAAGATTCCCCTATCCAGACAGCTGTGTCCAACCCAATTTTTGTCTGTGCAAAATGTTTCTACCAACTGAGCCAGTAAACCAGAAACTTATCATCACTCCCAGAAACTTCATTTCATTAACTCTCTCCACCAACACATCGTCTATTAGGATTTGCTTTTGCAGTTTCCAAACAACATAAACTTAGTCTTATCCAAGTTTAATGATAATTTATTAATATCAAACCATATCTTAAGTTGACATAACTCTAAGTTGATTTCAGCCAAATGCTGCTGCAAATTATCACCTGTACAAAAAATATTACTATCATCTGCAAACAAAACAAAATGAAGTATTTTAGAAACTTTACTGATATCATTAATATAAAGAATAAACAGTTTTGGTCCCAATACTGACTCCTGGGGGACACCACAAACAATGTCCAAGCAAGATGGCTGGCAGTCACCCATTTGCACAAATTGTTGCCTGTTGCTTAGACAGCTTTTCATCCAGTTCAGGACTACTCCCCTGATGCCATAGCGCTCCAATTTCTTGATTAATATTTCATGATTTATTGTGTCAGATGATTTTTTGAGATCAATAAATACACCAACTACAGATTTCTTTTTGTCTAAGGAGATGGTGACTTCTTCTATTAATTCAAGGACTGCCATTGTTGTCTTTGTGATCTAAATCCATATTGACTTTCAGAAAATAGTTTATGTTTATTAATGAATGTATCCAATCTACAATCCAATCATTTTTCCAAAATTTTGGAAAATTGTGGAAGTAGAGAAACAGGCCTATAATTTGTGAAATGGTGTCTGTCCTCAGAAGTCCTCAGCACAGACAAAAAAGACCTTCTGAGATGTAACTGTATATGTCTGCTCAAACCATTCTCTAAATATTTCCATATTAGAACCAGGAGCTCTATATATGCAACTAACAATAACATTTTTAGTTTTTTCCACATGTATTTCAACTGTTTTTCTGTGAACATCTTGATGAAAATGCAGACTGCAAATACATGCAGAAAATTCACAGATCAGAGTTTGTCTCTTGTCTGGCCCAGTTGGCTACCTATATTAACTTCATTTAAAAATGTCCCTTTCATCCACAATTGCAGCTTGATTCTGCTTTCAGTGGCCATTTGGTTAGGTTTGGGTAATAAAAGCAACATAGTTCAGGTTAGCAAAACATCATTTGCTTGCCTTAAAACAGAGGCTACCATAGCATCCACCATTTACAGATCAAATTTTCTGGCTCACCAGAGGAAAATATAACCCCTACTTTAAAAGTTTTGCTGGGTGTCACAAAGAATTCTCAATTTGGGTCCATCAGCAATGAAAAAATAAATTTTATTTTGTGGCTATTTCCTATTTTGCCATGAGACTGCTCTGTAATGTGTTGTACCTCTGGGTTGTTTTCTTACCTGAGACTATGCCAAAAACAAAAAGTTCACAAAAAATACTTAATATTCAAATTACTTTTATTTCTAAGCAACATCAAGCAAACATCATTAGCACTACAAAACAAAACAGACAAAAAAAGTAGATTTGCAAATGAACTGCCACAGCACTGATTGATATTTGACGGGAACGAAGCTTGATGATTTAATCTGCAACTCAAAAAGTTGTGAGAAAACATTTATTTTAGGATGTGTGAGACTCAGTAGTTTGTTTCTATGCCAAGCACACACAATAAAACCAAAGCTGTGTATTCAGGGACGGAGTCGTCCTTAAAGTGCAAATGAGCAGACGTTTCATTTCTACGATCAAAGGTAGTAATTTACTCTGCGTGCCCACAACATACACAAAACACACACTCTAATTATCCTCTCATAGACACGTACACGAACGCACAAATCAAACATCCTATTGACTGAAAACAAGTAAACATGGAAATGGAACTGACATAAAATAATATGTGTAGGCAGGACAAAATGTGGGCTGTTGCAGAGCTGTATCTTTAATGCCCTCATGAACAAATCTCAAATTTAATGGAAAATCAATGTATATGTAAACATGCTTTCTGTCTGTGGGCTCAGATGCTGTGCTATAATAAACAGTCATACCATTTGTTAAAACCAATACAAAATGATATTAATAAAAAAAAAAATAGCCAGAAAACAGAGAAAAAAAAATCTTCTGCAATTTATTCATGCCACAACAGACAAAAAGAACACGACAGCCAGCAGAGAAAGAAAGAAAAGCAGAGCTGTTTGTTGTCATCTCATTGAAAATTTGTTGTAAACCTTAAGAGTGAGCATATTTCTTGTTGCTTTGGACTGATTCATAAATAGAGTCATTCACGGACCACCATTGGACTAAATGATCTGGGCCTAGTCCTATTTGGGGAGAAAAAAATCGATTCTCGGCACACCATCTGTGACTATTGGGGCATAAGAGGCCTGATAGACAGTTATCAGTTCATCAACAGCTCACAAACAGACTCTGTGTGTGTGTTCTTCATGTATGTGTGCATCAGGACAAAGCTTTTCCCTGTACAGATCGGTGTCATGACACTTACTGATACATCTCTGCTGGCAGTTTGAATCTATATGCATTCATTATCCGTCAGTGTTTGACTGTAAATGGATGGTTCTCAGTTCTTGTTTGTCTCCACACAAAATGTTGGGAAATTGTTTCTGAAAATTAAAATTTTTGTTATGTCAGAGCCATGTGGGTACTTTTAGCCGTAAGGTTATCGTGTGACTTGTCTCGCAGATCTACAGACAACTCCCTCTTTGATTTGAACTCTGCCATATTGTAAAACACAAACTGTGACAGCTTATACTGTATAGACATGCACAGGCCTTCTTAATTATCCCCACTGAGTTCAATTAGGCACAGCTGAACTCAAGCCAAGTTGTAGATACAGCTGTAGGATAATCAACAGAAGTAGGATGCACAAGAACTTAGCTGCGTGTGTCATTTGAAGGGGTCTGAATAACTATGTGAATGGCTGATTTCAGTGTTTTTGTTATAATGAATTAACTAAACATTCCCACAAATCACTTTTGTTTTGCTTTTGTTAAGAATTACATTTAGATTTAAGAGAAAAGCAAATTCAATCTTTGTCAAGACCCTTTAACAGAGTAAAATGGAGAAAACTTTAAAACATCTGAAAACTGTCTGTCAGCATTCTAACACTTCTCTTCAACAACTATTGCTGACGTCCTCTTGTGCAAGGCACTTATTCCCCAGATACTTCAGCAGATAATTACAGATATTCTGAAGTTTATTTGTAGGAAAGCACACGCATTCAAAAACATGTAGCACAGAAAAACAGCAAGCCTGTTCAGGTAAAATTCCCTGGAAAAATGAAGGTGAAATCAGTCCACAAATGTATTCTTACTGACTGTTCAACTACAGGGCTGCCTGCATCCGCCAGAGCATCCGCAGGGACACACACAGTTACTTATTTTAAAGTTATTTTCAGAAATGTGTGGGTCAATGTAAGCGTCTCCTGCCACACTGACAATAGCTCAGAGAGCAGGCTAGACTTGGAGATATAAGAAGCTGCCAGTTTAAAAGAAAGAAGCCCCGGGTGATCACCTTCCACAGAAGTGGAGCGACACATTTTTTGACATGTTTCCTTCTCCAAAGCCCCAGGCTTGAAGCTCTAGCCTGTCCTCCTCTTCCTCTCTATCGTCCTCTTCGACATCTCCCTCTTCGTACAAACTGGGTTCCTCCACAGAGGTCTCCATGTTTGGGTTGCAACTACTGAAAGCCTGTGCCTCATTGTACTCATAAATGGTTGGGAGGCTGCTACGTAATCCAAAGCGGCGCCGCAGGGCCACAAGTAGCGGCTGCGGAACGGTGAAGATGTCAACGTTGTTGCCCAGGTCGATCCAGGCCAGGCTGGGGAACTTCTTACGTTCCTTCACTGCATCTGTAACATCTTTCATTATGGCCACTGTCAGGCGGTTGCCGTTGATAGCTAGTGTGGTCAGTTTTGGCAGGCTGCTCAGGTAGGGCAGCAGCAGCCGTAAACTCTCATCCTGCAGCTCGGTGAAGCTCAGGTCCACAGCCGACACTGCATCACTGCTGTTCTGAAGGTAGAAGGCCACACGATGGACATCTCGTCCAGACAGTGGGATTCCTGACAGGTTGACAACATCACCTGACAGCTTCTTCTTCAGGGTGGTCTTCAAGCTGTTTGAAATAAAAGAATAACAAAGTTTATGATCTTGTTTACGAGGTTAAGGGCCATTTCTTACAAACAGTATCAAAGGTGCACTAATTATTCAGCACTGGCAGTCAGTTATCCAGTGACAAGCAATCTTTACTTAATGATACTGAGGCTGATTTCAAAGGATCTGCAATCACATGCCACACTGGTAGCTAGTAACACGAGAACAGCAAATCGTGTAAAAAAGAGTTAAGCAGCCAATAATGAAAATAATTTGCATTTAAATGTGTCTTAGTTTGAGCCATTCAAGTAACCAACTATGTCTCCTGACAAACCATCTGTAGAAAAGCAGCAGCTGTTTTCCTTTTCAAACGTCGCCTTAAGCTATAGTATAAGTCTAGTAAACTTGCTTTCCTTGCTCATGAATGATACCAAAAGTTTCCCTGGGATTGCAGTTTCACCTTGAAGGGCCTCATGTTGTTATTTCAAAAACAGGGATTTCAGTAGAAAGATTTTTTTCACTGGATTTAAAAAAAAAAAATCAGGTCACTCGTGTTTGAAGTGCAGTGACTGATAGGTTAATAAGCTACTTAAGCAGAGCTAAGCACGTTCTTAAAATGAGAGGATCTACTGTTGGGGTGTGTTATTCTAATGCTACAGCCAGTCAGCATCTTGTAAAAGCTGTGAAAAAGGTTGTATTAAGAGGCAGAATTCTTTTGCAGTAGGTTTTATAAGAATCTGAACTGCAAAAAAGTTGTAGCAACTCCCTAAAGACACACAGGTGCTAGCAGGAAGATTAAGATTAAGGCTGATTTGACTCTCAAGTGAGCATGTTACAAAGATACCGCCAGCAGCTATGCTTGTAGCAGGAAAAAGGAAAAAGTTATCATGCCTCAGTCCAAAGGTGGACAGTTAAAGGTTTATACTCAGACAAGTAGTGAAATAAGAGTGTTCCAATATGTTCTTTTAAATTTGTCAATGTGTAAGAATGTATAAAGGTTACATTAGAGATGGACAAACACTGTGAATTAAAGAGACAAAATGATGAATGCAAGCTGCCATCATAATCTATTTAAATCCTTTAAACAACTAGGTGAATCCATCTTACAGAAAAGTGCTTTTAAAAGCATCTACTTGTAAGGCTGGGTCATGGTAACCGTCAGTGCCTCTGCCTGCACTGAAGAATCTGCAGCAAAATGTTCTGTCTGCATTAGAATGAGGTTGAATATGTACAGGAAAGCTAGAAGGCAGCAACATGCATGCCAGTGCCTGCTGCAACATATATGATTTATTGTCTGGACTGAGGAGAAGTCAGAGGGAGAAGACCTGTCAAACAAATAAGAATGAACCAGAAGGGTGGGGAAAATTGTTATTTAAAAGCTGACAAACAGGAGGAAAATGTCCTGTTTAAGAAGCCTGAGGTTTATCCTCTTTTTTTCTCAGATCTGTTTGCTTTTCCTCATCCCTCTACATCCTCAGGCACAGCCAGTATTCTCCCTATGCCTCTTTCAGCTCTCTGCTCTGTCAGGGAGAATCATATATCGAGAAGCTGTGCTCTTTGCATCTGTCACCCTCTCTCCCTTTCTGCTTGGTTATGGGAAAGAAAAAGATCTGTAGCACACCAGGGCTGTGATTCGTAAGATTATTGATTCCAGGAGCATACTATAATTCATCTCTCCCTTCCTCATGTACTTAGATGAGCTCATTGCTTCTCACTTTCTTGCATTTTTCTTGGCCTTTTCTCTTTTTTTCTGTTGCGGTCTCACTGATGCTCTCTATATGAATTTGATCTGATGAAGCAAATTTGCTCACTTTGAATGGTTAACTTTGAGTGGAATTGAAATAATCTCTCAAACCTCTTACAATTGCAAAGAGATTAAAATATAAAACATGAAGACTCATTGGAAAGCAGTTAAAACAGTCTTATTTGGCAAATCAGATTGATCACTGGAGTCCAAACTAGAAAACAAAGTTTTAAAATTTGGTCTGGGAACAGTCCCCACAGTTTTTTCAGAAAGATTCATGTCTGTTCTTTTGTGCACACTAGCACAATGGGTCAAATCTAAAAGTGCATTTTTCAACCACATGTCTGATTGCCATAAATGAGGTAACATTGGTGCCCAACCTTAGTTCAAAAATCCTTTTGACCTCAACTTCCAACAGATCGGATTTCAAGCAATATGGCATTTATATGACATATTTAAAAATTTTTATCACAGTTTGCTGGTCCTCATTAAATGGGCAGAGATGATCTTCAGATGAATGGAGAACAATACACACTCTGCTTAGATTAGACTCTTTCATGCAGGGAATCAGATCCTCCCAAGAAACTGTTCAATAGAAAGAAAATAGGTAATACCCCCAAACACTTTTCAAGTTTCCATTGATTCATTAATAAAATAATAATAATAATAATTCTCAGGTCTTGAAAAAACTTTTTAAAGAATAAAAGATGACCAAAATATAAAGTGTGTGTGGAAACAATTTTCTTTCTGTTGGAAAGTGAATCATTGGACCAAGTTATCAAACATTACAATACAATATTTTTTCATCTATATGTCTGTCAGAGCCAATCAAAATCATTTGTGAAGCTGTCAAACAGGACATGAGGTCATATATGACTGACCAAACTTGGTCTCCATTTCAGAGAAGCAACTTTTAGCTTTGAGTCAATACGGGGTGCTATGAAAAGGTGTTTAAGTACAGGTGTGTTTGTCTTTAACAACTGACTCATTGTTGTGGTCATATGGGAGTCCAAAGGCGGAGGGATGTCAGCTTGCTCCAAGAAAACTCCAAGCATGGACCCCATCATTGTCTTTTCTATCAGTACTTATAAGCCGAGAACATGTTGCCATAGTAACTGCACGCTACTGAAGTTTCTGGCCTCCAGATGCTCTTTGGATCATTTTTCTAAGAACTGATTTATCTGTTAATCAAATTCCTCTTTTTTGTATGGATTTCTTTCAGTGTCCTGATCAAATTACTCTTGATTTGAGTTGTAGGGATCCTCAAAAAGTCTTAAGTCATGACATGTCATTTTACTTATTTTCTGAATCTCTTGTGAATGAAAAGTATTTGAATAAATCAGTAAAAGGACAAAGTCCCAGAAAATTATAAAAAAGCTTTTTCTTTTAGGTGTGCCAAGATAAACAGACACAGCAAATGGGTCACTCATCAATGGAGAAAAAAAGTATTTCACCTGTAAAATTCTGTAAACTATTATCTATATACTACATATTAATTAGTTCAATCTTAATAAGACCAGTGGATCTGTGACTAACAGCATTCAAATGTTAAAGACAAGCTTCTGGAAATTCTGGGAAAGTCAAAAATATCTTCTTGGTAAACTTTGAGACCCCTGTGACTCAGAGGGCTTACTGTGCCACAGTGCACAGTTTATGCTCTTTACTGTAATGAAAATGACAGTTGTTCTTTCTGAGTTATTCATAGGAGGGTTTTCCTATCTCTGCTGCAGCCGTTCCCTTTCACATCCATGTTTATGCAGAGCAAACTACTCCAAGAGACAGGCAGGGTCGGTACTGTAGCTGAGTGGGTGGTGCAGGGGGAGGGTGAACAATAATGTGTTTTTAATGAGACAGAGCAGAGACAGCTTCAGACTTTCTTCGGACTCTGTGGACGCAGTTCCACCCACAAGCTGCTCTGCCAGCTGCAGACCTGGGGGCACGACGTTTCTAAAACCACAGCATCAACCATAGTCCATCAGGATTGAACAACAACAGCGTAAACAGCACAGTGTCTCAGATGTGTATCAGATGTGGCTGCCATGCTCGTAGACAGCGGCTTCTATCCTCTTGGACCAACTCAGACACACAAAACTTCGACGAAAAACGTATCCGCATGAACATGATGCGAACTATATCGTTTCCCTCTTGAGACTCATTTAAAAGCAAATAACTGAGGAAAATCTATCTATTGACATCCTCACAAGCAACTGATATAATCACATAAGAATTTAATGAGAGCTGAGTCTCATGTGTCAAACTATTGGCTGTTTGAACGTGGGTTCAGGCTGACTGTCTAATTGCTTTTCATTGCTTGTCATTCCTCTGGGAAATTGCTAACGTTTATGCATTGAACAAGGGGTTCTACCAGCTCTATAGTTATGTTAACCTCAGCGGTGGGACATTAAACATTTGGGGTTTGTGATGTTGAAATTGAGTTCAGGTGAACAGGTTAAAAATGTTCAGAACAAAACCTTTTAATGTGTCCTTTAATGAAACATTTCAGAAACAGGTTTAACAGCTACAATATGCTGCTAAAGACTAAGAGGTATTTATTCAGACAGCCACAGCTGCCAACGACTACTGTAACTACTGCTAACACCTCAAATTAATGAGTATCAACCTGTTTAATTTCCAACTTTAATTTCCAAACTGTGGATATTTGCACCTTTACTTTCCCAACTATTTGTCACATACAAGCAGGGTTATATACTTTTGTGCTATACCTGCACACCCCGAGACGACACTGTCGCTTCTTCATTAAAGGGCACATCCATTGATTTCTGCATTCACACTCATTTTCCGGCCCATGTTTGGTGCCACTTAGTATCAAGTTGGTCTCCACACTGTCTAGCTGTCTCTCCTGATGTTACAAAAGTTAAGTGCTCATCATTACTCCGCAGCCTCCCTGCTCCACCATTCTGCTAATCAATTTCCGCTCAAAAGCTACCAAACACTTTCTCTGCTCTGAAATAGATGGGGACCTGGAGGGGATGAACATTTTTAAAAGGGCAAAAAGGGCTGAACATGTGCGTTCTCTTAAAAATGAAATTTGATATTTTCACAAGAAAAATCCTTCAACCCCTCAGTATTCTGCCACCAGGGTGAAAGTTAAAAGCAAATGGCAGCAGAGACTTGTAACCCATCTTCCCACATCGAAAACATGTTCCCCTTCATTTACTCTCATGAATGAGTAATACATCAGGAGACAAGGGGACGTGGTAGAGGTAATTTCTTGTTCATTTGCCGTGGGATTTAATTTTACAGGGTGGTGAATGTTGCAAGCTTGTCTTGGTAATATATCTAATTGTTTATTATCTGCATGTTCTTTCATTACGTTTTCTGTGTGACATCTCAGAGGCCTCATTGGAGATATTGGGATTTCAGTTGGTTTGGGACCCTTTGCTGAAAAAAACATTTTAACTGCAAAATTGGAACTGAGAAGAAACTGTCCCGGGAATATCCAAGCTGCTAATGGATTAGGCAACTTGTTTCCAATTCAATCGCTCAAATCCGTTTTCAATGATGTGCACCTTTATCGTATGAGCTCCAGTACCCCCTGAGCAACTCTTCAATTGGTTATATCTGTAAATCTGTTTTTTTCTTGTTTTAAAACATCTCATTACTGATTAAATTTATCCATATAAATGTTAATTACTCTAAGCTGTTTATTCACAACCTTTAATGTAACCCACATTTTAAATTTTTTTCTGTTTAGTTAAAACAAAGTGATCAAAGTGTGGCTTTTAGCCAACTGTTTATGCATTAATTTTACCTAACTTTCCAACATATTCTTAGCTTTTATTTATTATATGCACCATTTACATTTAGGTTTAGTCAATGACAAACCATGATGCTAACATGGTTTGTCATGGAAGAAAAGGGATTTAAAACACTAAAAAAATACTGCTTTTTCTATTCTATTCTATGAACAACTCAGTTATTAAAGAGTGTACCAGTGAAGATACTGGTCACGCTAAGTGTTTTTTCTTACCTGCCTGGTTGCAAACTCTTTGGCACCATTTATTAAAAACATCAAACATCTTCAGCATATTGGTAATCAGATCAGAAACAATATCCAGTATGATCTCAGATGGGTGGAAAAATTCCTTTTTATACATTTAACTGTATTTCCTGCTGAGCATGCACAGAAAGACTTGACTCATTCCAGGAAAATGAAATAAAAGCACTTAAGAAACACTGGATGTGGATGCCATTCCACAGACCCATGGGAAGTCCAGATCAATGTCTTCTTCATCAATGCTTTGGTTTTGACTTGTTTATTCCACAGATCGATCTGTGCTGTTCTGCCTCCAGGCATCTTTATAATGTATGGGTGATAGTCTGGCTCAGGCGTGGGAGAGCCTACGAGGGTCCTCTGTATAAACTCAACTATGAGAAGTGAGGTGGTGGAAGGCTGCTCCTTTGTTTCTGAGCTTTTATCTGGATGTGCCTTCAAGCTTGTGACTGATACTTACACTGCTGAACATCTCCACCACATATTTGCTTAATGCATCTTAATTTTAGTATTACATTTTTTTATCATTGTGTTTTCGGGGCAGTTCATACTGTGGTAATGAGTGTGATGTACAGCCACTGAGAGCATACAGGGTTAATTTAGCCATTTTCTCAACTATCTAACTGTCAATCTGATACTGAGAGTCTGCTGAAAATGTGCTCGGAAAGATGGTGATTGCACACACCAGGAGAATGTCGTTTCACAGGGATAATGGCACATTTTCTGTGAGGCAAAAAATAGCCTCACAGCTCATTTGGATTTGGATTAAATTTCAGTGAAACATTTAGCGGATGGGCTGATTAAGGCTGCCTCCATTGTGCATTGTCAATGAAGCAGCTTTGAGCTGTTTAGTGTATTGAAATCACAGATTAGTTACTTAGTTCTTTGAATTTAAAGTTTCAAAGTTTCAAAGAGTGACAGCAAGTGCGAGAACAAAGAAACAAACAATTACAAACATGAGTCAAATTCCCCAATTGCTCACTTAATCCTTGAAGATTAGTCCCCATCAATCTTTTTGTGCATGTCTAAAAGGTGGAGTTTTAATTGGACAGAGAAGAACAGAACAGGACACAAGGGTCTGTCAAAGTGCAATAAACCTTCCACAGCTTTAAGCTACTCCATCATACAACTCTCTTGGGCTCTTTGTAAATGAATACAGAAAACATGTCAAACAGTGCAAGCGGAAGTGAGGAAAGACGTCAGTGAAAAAAAGAGGCAAACAATATACTGTCTAATGCATAAAATGATACAAACTCCAAAAATGACTTGAGCATTCCAAAACTGATGTGCCAAAACCCCCCAAAATTGGCATATATATGATTTTGTGCCAATTATGATATAACCTCTTGTTGTAGAATGTAACATAATGCTTTTGTGCAGCATATAAAATGAGATGCACTCCTCAGGCAAGCTATGTATTCACTCAGGATTTGATTTGACGTGACAAACTGGATGCTTAGGTGAAAAGAATTCTGCGACACATTGGAAAACAGTTTGGATTATATAACTGTATATCATGAAGCAGTGCGCCTGTGTCTGCTATTGTATGTCAAGGCACAGTTATGAAACAAGCATTAAAATGCGCAGGTCTCCAAACTCAAACCGAGGGGTTTGATCACTGGGGGAGGTCTGTATCAGCCCTAAAGGAACAAAACCTGCAGTTCAGAAACATTTTTATTTCTGCTGCAGCAGCAGATTAATCACAGATTTTACACTTAGAATTAAATCCATAAGAGGTTAAGTGAGGTTCGGTTCCTTGGTAAAAGCCCAGGAAGTCTTAATTCAAGTTCAGTTAAAAAACACCTACAATCTTTTGTTTCACAGTAAACATATTTAATCATTATAATGATTTCATTATGGCCCTGTGCCCTGAAGATTGGAGCGACAGATACTAAGTGTCTCTTCCTTCCACCCCCTCATCTTGCAGGATCTCAGTTTGTACGGCGGGAAGCCCTCAATTATTCATGGTCAAAGATGGTGGCTGGATCTTTATGTCTCTATTAAAAGTGGAGGTCAAACAGAAAGCAGACTGAACACACTGAGTGCAACATGTAGTCAAGTACCATTCTTCATCTCTAAATTTAAACATGACCAGAAACTAAAAGTTCTTGCTCACATCCACATCTTGCACTTAATTTCTGAAAAATGCGAGATAGTAACAAGTAAATGCCAAACATGAGGCTTCAAAAGTCCACAAACCAACAGGTGACATCATTGATGTCTGTGCTGTAAACCAAGGGCCATCACCCTGCCGTCCATAGTGCCGAGCTTATTGAAAAATCCATCCCATTAATTAATTTTTTCCTTTCTCCTCCTACACCTGCCTGTGAGCAAAAACAGATTGATTTTCAGAGGGATTTGAAATGATGTCGGTGTAAACATTGCCGAGATTTACATACTGTGAATTAAGGTACAAGGTATACAAGCTTGAAAATATTGCTACAGCCTTCTAAAGATTGTGTAAAGGTGAAGAGCTCAAAATTACAGCAAGGAAAGGTGGAAGAGCAGATTTCTTTAAGAGCAAATATGGCTAAGCCGAACAGGGGGGCACTGGTTGGAGAATCCCAGCAAGCACTTCTCTGATGACTACAGAAAAGCTGGCAAGAAATTTGGGCCAGGAATACAGCTGATACAACGACTATTAACGAGATGTCGTAGACATGCTCAGTTCTCCACCAAATGTAGTTGGATTTGAGATGCCTCGACAGCTTTTTACTGGATAATGAGTATGATTCAGAAATGACACAATAACATGAAGAGCCACTTAAGGAAATTAGTTTTTAACCTATGAACAATGATGGGGAGAAGGGAGGGACATTCTAACACTGCTTATACAGAAGAAAGACACAATCTTATTTCCCACTGGAGATAAATGAAAAAAAAAGCTTTTTTTCCCCTCCTAAAATGGTGAGTTTAATTTCAGATAATTAAAAAAAAATTTTTTCTCATAATACCAAATCTTCTCCATGACTCTGTGCGACCTGCATTCCCTCTGTAGATTGAAGTCTTAAAAAGATTAGAGGAATTATTCTGCTGAAGTATGAAAACATGACCAGGAATCTTCTATGTGCTAAGCTACAGTTCCCAGTGAGAAAGCTCACAGTGGCATTAAAGAAGTGCACTTTATACAAAAGCTGACAACGTGGCACCCTCCAGCCGTGTTTACGTGGGGTTTAGGTGTTTCTCTTTTTGCTTTAGAATGTAAATACTGTGGAATAGAGCTTCTAGGACTACGAAAACTTGTAACTTCTCTGATTCACTACTTTGTTCTTATGGTCTCCATTATGATTCTTTCTCAAGCTCTTCTTTCTGGCCAATCCACTTCTGCTGTAACTCTAGTAAACACAATGTTGTTAAAACACATTGTTATTAGATACGGTGCAGATGTGTGAGATGTCACAGACATAAAGGCCAAAATATGATATCATAGATGCTGTTTTCAATCCAGCAAACCTAAGCATACTGCTACCCAGCAAACTGAGGATGGTTAACACAAAAGAACGTGAGATTTCAGAAATATCAGGTTTTGTAAATCAGTCTGTTTTTGAAGATGGTGGGTATGTTGGGGGCATGACTCAAACACATGGATTTGACCGAAGACACCACAACAAATTGGGCTGAAGAAAATATCATGGTTTGAGTTAATAGAGATCGTTTTAATATGTTATCCTAATATTTGAGGGCATACTTATGTAACAAGCCTGAGTCGCTTTCCTGGTCTGTGAGGGCAACAAGTCCAAGCAGCAGTTACAGAAGTCATCCTGCATGAGGGTAAAGATGTCAAACAACTGACCCCTACTGTCACATTTTTCACAAGGTTTGGTTGAGTGAGTCATTACCGCTGATGGAAAGCAGCAGCATGTTTAGCATGTTGCGGGTGGGTTTGAGCAGACATTTGAGGAGAAATCCTGTTATAAGAATATAATTTATAACATTTTAGTTGTGCAACATTAAATACAATGTGTTGCAAGTGTTTTCAGAAGTTTAATGTTTCCAGATGTTATTGCTGATGCTAAGAGCAGTAGAGCAGTGACTTTGGACTCTGGCTTGAAAAAGGATTAAATGCTTGTTATTTCAACATACTGATGCTGATCTGAATACTCATTTACTACTTTGATGTAGATGTGGAGTATCTGTGGAGTTATGTCTTGCTTATCTCCTGTGTTCAATCACAATCAACCTTCATATAAACTTTAACAAAAGGGATTAAATTACTTTTGGACTGTCTGCACAGTGTGAGCTGTGGGAGGATAGGCAGTTTAGTCTGAGCCCCATGAGGTCTTGGTCAGTTATCAGATCTCAGACAGACTATCAACACTCACCCACAGCAAATGACACCTGCTCAAAACAGCTGTCACAGTCTTGCATTTGACCAAATCTTGCTGAACAATGTATTCGGTGTATTCAAAAAATGTCAGATGCATAGATTATAGATAGGCGTCTATCAGTACTTTTATCACTGCAAATCCTCACACTGAATACAAGAGGAAATGCTGCTCTTTGACTGGAGTCAAATTATCTGTGGGTTATCACACTGCAATATAGAGACAAGAATTCAAAGAGCATCAACAACTGGAGTCCAATCTCTGCAAAATGCGCTGTAAGGCAACTTCAGTAGAATAAAATATATGAGCTTGGTTAATCTGAAATTCAATACCAATCATAATAACATTAAAAAGTCCTCTGGGAATCTGGCAGTCCTGGACTTCTCAGAAACCTGGCTCATGCTGCTGCAGAGAAAAATGAAATTGCCTGAAGTGTGACACGCTTGTGTTGCATTTGCTGTGTTGGAGAAGCAAACCAGGCCTCTGTAATAAAGCTTGAATTATGATTTATGTGTCATGTTGTGAACATTTGCAACCACCTGCTTATATTTCATGAAAACAATCCAATTTGAGCCAAGAAATAGAGTGCAGGTTCCATATTTATCAGACTGACTGCTCAATTCCACTTCATGGAGAAAATAGGTCAGGAAAAATGCAACATACTATAGGTTGTGTGATAGTTTAAGCTTTTTCCCTTCAAAATATGAAAAGATCAAACCCAAGTTGAAGTCAAAGCGAGGCAGGAGGCATGAGGGATATATGTGACTTCTGTTCTGCAACCTTGCAGTGGTTCCGCCTCCCCCTTTTTCTCTCTGCCTCCCCCTTTTCCTCACTGCCTGACAGAGCCTTTCCCCAGGGCCTTAGCTCAAACTGCAAAACTGCTATGTATGGCAACTGTTGAACAAAATGAGCCCTCACAAGAAGCAGGAGAAGAAAATCAATGCAAGGAGAGCATTTTAAAAGTGGAGGGATTGAGGGATGGTCAGGAAAAGGAGAGTGAAAAGGTGATGGAGGAGACAAGTCAAGAGAGAGAAACTGACAAAGAGGATTTTAGAAAAAGGCTTTTGAGAACAGTGTTTTGATGCTGAATTTAATCCAAAGGCATTCTCATTTTCTGCATGTTTTAGAAAGCGTCATAGTCACAGAGAAAAGAAACAGTGTGTTTCAAGTCCTACAGGAGATATCTGCTGCTGTGTGGATGTTTGCAGCAGAGGCTGTGAAAGACACAGAGCTTGCTAATGAGCACACTGGGAAGGTCTGGCTTGTTGTTTTGTTGAGTGTTTTTTTTTAAATACTGCAAACAGGAGACAGGGGCGGGAAGCTAACTCAAGCTGTCAAGAAATCTTTCAATCTGGGTTAATTGCTCAGGGAGAAAGCCTCGCCATTATTATTAGACTTTTTTTCTTTTTTTTTTCTCGATTGTAACTTACTTTTGTTACTTAATGAGTCAGCGAGATTTTGGTTTGTTTCAACAGAATTTCAACAGTTTCTTGTGGTTACTCTTTCGTTTTTTTAGTAATGAGCCTGTTCTTAATCCCAACACACTGGAATCACCACTGATTTCAAATGTTTCACTTCCTGCGTGTTACTGCTTTCAAAATCTCCTTTTCTAAGGGATACAATGACCTCTGAGGTACAGTCTACATGCTGAAAATGGTAGGTTTTGACTACCACCAAAAGAGGTTTTGCTCTGATACCAGTTTGCAGGTTTTCATGAAAAATAGAATGAAACAAATCTTTGTTTTAGTCCAATTAAATCTGGACTTTTAAAACACAAGTAAATGTTAGACCTACACATATATACACCTAACTAGACTCAAATGAGGCTATGCTCTCTGTTCATACTCCAAAGTTCCATCTTTTGTGTGAATGTAAGTGTATGTTAGTGCAGTCACTTTCACAATAAAACCTTTCTTTTGTCAGACGGCTAATCATGTCAGAAATTGTGACTGAAAATCAATCCATGTCAATTTGCAGAGACTTAAAGCATTTACAAACTGTTGATCAGCTCTAATAAAGTCATGGTTTTATAACCGCAGATTTTTTTGACAGAATCACCATTCAAATACCATAAAGATAACATCTATGCAGTGACTTCAGCTACACATGCGTACGGTGTCCTTCTACAGGAAAAGTAGCATAATTGAACATTTTCTCACACAGCTCAGTGGCTCAGTGTGGTCGTCCAATAACCTAAAGGTTGGTGGTTTGATCCCCACACTCACTGCTCAAAGATTGGTGAACTGACAGCTGGAGGGGTGGCAGTTCACCTCCTTGTCACGGCTGAGGTGCCCTTGAGCAAGGCACCGTACCCCCATGCTCCCCGGGCGCTGTAATTGCCCACCGCTCCAGTGTCTATGGCATCTGTCATGTTCAACAGGTGCCGACCTGGATGGGTTAAATAGACAGATTTCGTGTATTTCATGTATCTACATGACAAATAAAGTCTTAACTTAACTAGTGTTTCTGCATCAGGCATAGTTCAGACAATATCTCAACTCATCTACTGTGCATGTATTCTGGGACAAGAATGGTAGTCAACACATATGAGGGTTTCAAACATTCTCAAATCTTAGAAAATACTCTAAATAACATGGTTAGGGTAGGAATAAATTCTTCTTACAATGCAGCCCTTACTTTGCTTCCATTTCTACAATTCACTTGTCATTGCTCTCACTATCTCAAGATGTTGCATATCTTTCTAAAATGATTAAAAGTCATTCTGGCCTGCATGAGCAAAAATCCCACTTAGGAGGACAGTCTCTTTTCTCATCAGCAGCTGCACCTTTTACCACCTTTTTCCAGTTTGCAGGGCTACCTTTATGAAGGTATATTCTAAAAAAAACCTGCAACTTGTAAACAGGAGCTGAACCTGGGTCTCCAAAACAAAATCCTTCCTGCCTCTTTGTTGCTTTTTTGATGTGACAGTATTTGCTGTTGGAGTTAAACTTTGCTGCTGGCAGTGAATCACAGAGTATCTCAGAGGTGCAACTGGCTTTAACAAAATGATAGTAACTGATGTCACGGGAATCATAACAGATTAAAGTAATCTGTATCTGACCTTTGATGGTCCGCACTTTGAAGGCAATTTACACAGTTTAGTCCATACTGTCCAGTCACGCATGTAATCTTAGACTCTTATTAGTGTCTTCTTTTGGGAGTCTTCAGATCATTAGGAAACAGCTCAAAGGAAGAAAATAAACACTTGTCATATTAAAACTGGTGTGAAGCAGTTTTTGTCACAGTAGTATCAGGCAGGAAACTAAATGCACGAAAGAGACAAATGTCAAAATGGACTTTACAATAAAAAAAGGAATAATTGCAAGAAAAAGCCCTCAGATTTAACATATATTATATGTATGTAAAACAGCTGAAGAATTCTTTAAAAAGTAAGAAAAGCAACAAAAGTGTTACTCTAAACTTTACTCTTGATGTAATTTAATCTAGTTTGAAATACTTGGTAAGCTATGAAACAAACAACTGAAGGATTTCTCTCTGTAACTGCATCCCAAAATGTCTTTTTGGAAGCCAAATAACATTATTCCTTGGGACAAAAGAATACATCAAGTAGATTTGCTCACATGTGCTTTGCGAAATCCCTTTTTGTTCTGAAAATGACACAACAAAGAACCCGAATGCCAGAATGATTACTCAATAACCGTAAAAAGGTTATTTTGACTGGAAACAGGTCTAGGCAAGAAAACAAGATGCTGAGAACCCAATTTCATCACAGAATGCCTTGACAAGGAGAGATTTTTTTCACTGCTTTACTTCAGTGGGATCTCCCTAAGAGACATAACATGATTTATTTCACTTTTAATTAACAAACAACTCGGTTTATAACTGTGAAGTGGATTGCTTTGTTATGTCAGCAGAGAGCGGTGCTGTTACAGGATTAAACACCATGCTTATGTAACTATGACTGACTGATGTCACCTTGATAAAGTGGTTACGGTTTTACAGCCTTCTACATTGAAGAACAACTTTTTAACCCTGTTACACCCTGTAAAAGGTTTAACTTACATCTTTACATGGTGTTTCTTATATGCTAGAACACAATCATCAGGGAAATAAGCAGCCAGGAGTGCGACCCAGTACAACTACTTTGCAGCATACCAGTGAGAGTCTTGAAAACAAATTCAGGAAGCCACTGATCCTGACAACCCACAACATGTCAGAGTTGGCAGCCAAGAGCAAGAACATTAACACATTAGTATTCTATCTCAGTAGATGGTGACTGCTTGAATAAGTCTGCTAACTAATCAGTGTTGTTATTTAAGTTTTCCTTGAAAAAAAAAAAGTCCTTTGCTATGGAAACAAAAAACCCTGACTTACAACCAACAGAACAAGCAGAAAGTTGTGATGTAGATTTGGTTTGGACAATAATATGTTCCTAATTTTGTTTTCATTTCATGAACAGAGATGAGGTTTTAGCATCCAGAACTGTACATTTGCCAGTTCCCTCTTTGACGAATAAGTTTTAAATCTGAATTTGATAACTAAGCAGAATCCCCAGCCAGATGGAGCAGATAAGTAGTTAAACAAGGTTATCAATGAGACAACTATGACTTGCTTTCTTCCTGCAGTATTCTAGGACCAACTGACTTTTCACTGCAATATAAGTGCAATGGTATTTCTCCCAATCTAATCTTTTTTGCTGTGGCTCATATGCTGTCAATAATAATTGGACAATTCACCAAATCTTGTATCTAGTGATTCATATTTTACAATATTATTATTTTAAAGCAAATCAGGAAACATCTAAATGTTAAACACGTTTTACACCAGTCTGTGACACTTACATAGTTACAGACTTTAATGCAACTGGTGCAATCATTTCAATAACATATTCCATCAAAGAATAAGGACCCTAAGGGGAGTCATTATGTTTAAAAATGACATGAAGTCTGATTTGCATGTTTTTGTCTTAAAAAAAAAGTATGAGTAGCTGAGAGTGTGGTGGAGAGTGTGGTGTGGTGGAGAGCAGGGCCTTTACACTGCTCGAACCACATATTGTTTAGGGTCAGAATGATCTCTGTCCAGGCGATGACGACACAGTAATCTCAGACACAGTGGTGCCGGACAGAGATTGGGTTTAGGAGGATCTCACAAACTAAGGTCATTTGGAATTTCCGTGTATGCTGCCATGTACATGTCTCTATGTTGGTTCGATCAATAAGTTCCCCATAAGAGGCTGCAAAGGTGAATCCAACGACTCTTTTCTCCACAAGAAGAGGAACAGGGATTAACAAAAGATCAAGCGAGGATAAAATTTGTGAAGAACAGACTGAGAACTTTTCCCAAACTATGAGTTGTACTGATGTATTTGATGAGCACAGATTTATTCTACCAGGGTCTGTGTGTTCTGAGAAGTGATGGTATGTGTTTCACACATACTCACCAGGCCTGAGACTTTCTCCTGGGCACGCTCTGTCTCGTCCACTTGGAGTGAGGGGTCAGGTGGTAAATCAGTTGGCGACATATCTTGTTGGTGGATTTAAATGAGTCAGTCTCCTGCAATACACACGAAATCCATTGAAACATCACGTTTGAGGAATTGCTTTGTACTTTAATGGTACATTTTAGATGGAACAGATTTTATTAATTTGCAAATTATGAATTGTGAAAGATTAGTTATAAAATAAAGTCCATTGTTAATGTTAGGTCTATTTTGGTTTTCCTGCAAAACGAAAGGTTTTTTTCTCCATCAATCCTTGGTTCAGTTTTCCTTTCACCCCCTTCCTTCTTCATGTATCTTCTCTACCTCATCCTGTTTCTCTCTCCCTCCTCTTTCAAAGACTTTAAATGGAATGGGTTGCGCTGAGTAGGCTAAATCTAATTAATGGTACAACACAACAACAAGGAAAGGCAATGTGTCGAGAGAGAGGAAAAAAAGGAAAGACGGGGGTAATTTACCCTAAGGCGATTAACCATTCCTGTTGCCACGTCTTTTTGAGGGCCACAAAACAAACAGGCGTCACGCTGTGAAACATTCAGTGCTGCTGTTTTAGCCACTTGGATGACTGAGCATGATGTCACCACATCACATACTGATTTACAACGTGAGAGTATTCTTGCAAGATGTGCGATCTGGACAGATCAGCACAGCCTACATTAGGACTGGACTCTAGGACATTTATCATGCATCTGCAAACCTGAGTGCATCAAACCAAAACATACATTGGATTAACTGTCTGAAACTAATGAGATGGGGTTCAAAACATGCATAAATGATGTTTCACAATATGTCCTTGAATAAATAATCTAAATAAATCTCAGCGTGTTGGAAAATATTGGCCACAGAAGCAGCTGCAGGGCTCTAAATTCAACACACAGCCTCTCTACGCCCTTGTCATGTTTGCCACAGTATCTTGCCATGGGTCAGCCAGTCAGGAGCACATTGCTGCCTGCCCCTCACTTTCTATCTCAAACATATGGGCATTCCTTGAGGCCCCTGAGGCCAAGATGGTTGGGACACTGTGTAAAATGTAGATAAAAACAGAATGCAATTATGTGCAAATCTCAGAAATCGATATCTTATACACAATAGAACATAGAAAACATCTGATGTTGAAAGTGAAACATTTTATTATTTCATGAAAAGATATTAGTAGATGGCAGCAACACATCCCACAAAAGTTGGGTCAGGGGCAACAAAAGGCTGAAAAGTAAGTGGTACCAAAGGCTCTCCGAAGTAAAGATAAGTAGAGGTTCTGCAAAAAGATCCAGGTAAATCAAAAAACTTTTTTGGATATCATGGATGCCGCATCTTTAAGAGGGACCATCTGCCTTGTTATCAATCCTCAGTTCAAAAGCTTGTATCTTTGATGGTATGGAGGTAAACTGCTGCTTGTGAAACGGGCAACTTGCTCATTTGGAAAGGCACCATCAATGTTGGAAGGTACAGGTTTTAAAACAAAATATGCTCTCATCCGTATGGCGTCTTTTTTAGGGAAGGTCATGCAGATTGCAGGAAGACAATCTGACCTGCCTGCAGTTCAGACCTTTAATTAATGGAAAACATTTGGTTCTACAAGAAATGCAAGATATGACAAAGACGACCTGTTGAGCAGCCAGAATCTCATATCAGACAAACGTGGGACAAGATTCTTCTCCCAAAGGTTTAAAGACTGTTATTAATAGAAAGGACCATGCTACACAGTGGTAAACATGGCCTTATCCCAACTTTTGAGATTTGTTGCTGCCATCAAAATCAAGATGAGCTAATATTTTTTTATAATGACAGTAAAATGTCACACTTTCAAGATTTGACATGTTTTCTTTTCTATTTTAGTAATTCCTGAAATTCTCACATATTGTTCATGACTGTTTTTAGACTGTACAAATATTTGGGGTGGTTTCTGTCTTCCCGCTCACAGTTTTCATAGAGTCCCTTACAAACAGTGTGAGATGTCTATAGCCAGGGCCACAGCCAACTTCCACTGGCCACCAGCCAGTCATCAGATTCTCTGTGCCCTCACTGTTGGTGCCAAAGCAACACTGCCTTAGAAGTCTCATAACAACCATGGCCACCAGCCCTATTGACCTCAGTACAGTGGCATGGACACCTGCCCAGTATACGGCAAACAAAGCTGATAATCTAGTTAACATGCAGGTCTCAGAGCACAGCTGCTACCCATTTCCCACTGCGCTAAAGGAGCACAGAGCACCAAAGAGGGCGAACCACATGTTGCAACTGTGGGGTCAAACCCAGACCTGGTGCCAACCATTGGCTCTATCCTCTATTTCTCAGGCTAGTCTCCCCAGTTTCTGCATTTGAGTTTGTACAAAGCAAACTGACAGTTTATTGTTTTCACAGTAGAATGACAACAGACATGATCTACATCCACAAGATGGCCTGAGTTTCAGCTTGACTCTGTATGAACTGGAGTGCTTGTTCTTTTCCTGAGGTGAGTTCTTCCGTGTTTTCAGTTAAGAGCTACTTTCCAACAACGTCAATGACTGTAAAAGTGAAGAACAAAACAAAAGAAACGGGATCATTCATACCCTTTTCGGGCACTGCAGGTCCCGAGCGAGACTGAGCAGCAGCTCATGAGAGATGGGGTCCACCAAGTTGAGAAAAGCTGCGTTCTTGTACAAAATGTCATTGAGTGACGATCCCTGCAGTCCCAAATCCTGAGAGAAAAGAAAAGAGATTAGAGACCCAGCTGACTCTTAACCCAGAGCTTCATTTGATTAAAACAGTCACATCTAAACCACAATCTCCAATTTCATCAGGCATTTCATGGGTAGTTTAATGAAAATAGACTGAAACTGGATTTCTAAGCCTTGTTCATTATCCCCTTTCATCTTGTTTTGGTATCATGCTGAGAGCTGATAACGGTTTGCCATCAGAGATGTGAGTTAAAACCCTGTGCAGCGGACTAGAGGTGGGGGTGGTTTCCATGTGCATAATAGATATATGAAAATACTTTATAAAAATGTTGGGCATTGGGAGCAGTTTTGTCAGAGTTTAGAGAAAAATATCTTAACTCAAATATAACAGTTTTGATCTCTGTAAAGAAATTTAGAGCCTGGTTCCTTCTCATCTAATTTGCACATTCAAACTATGTGAGCTCCCAAAGGACTTTCTATCATTTTCATGAAACAAACACTTATGCTATCTATGGAAAAACCTTCTTGACTCCAGGTAAATGCACTTCACCTCCTTCACTTATATCTTCAAAGATCACATAACATGCTGAATGATTTAATATAACCAGGAACCAAAGCACATCTCCAGAGACTCATGACATCTATACTGTCTTCAGACTATTCCTATTTGCTGTGATTGTTTAAATATTATACATTGAAGCCACATCTTCTGCCTATGTTTCCAGTACTGACATGCTATTAACAGCCAGCATTTAAGGCATAATGTTTTTTATACACATCAAATAGTCTCACCAGCTTGATGCATATATAGTGTTTTCAAGAGAAATGCCGACATGCAAGCACACCACAAACAAGATTTAAAAAGAGCTACAACAGGAGAGAAGACATGAAACTGAACAGATGAAACCACACAACCAGTAGATGAAAGCTTGGGAGCATGAGGAAAGAAAGTCAAAGGAAATCTTTGCTGCTTAGGCGTACAGCTACATTATTTCTTCCCTAATCTATAACAACTATAAAAAGGATTTTCTCTACTCTTTCATTATAGACATAACTGGTTTTACTGCATAAAAAGAACAGAAAAAACACATTTCTCTGGACCATCATCCACTAGATTTGCGTGCAACTAGAAGCTGTAGGAGCTGCTGAATAAATGCTGTCAGCTCTGTATGAACTGAAAAGCTTTTCAGATAGCACGCTGGAAGCTGAAGCTGTATAAAACATTCTCTGTATGTGCTGACAGCCATATCGCTTTGGGGCACAGTGGAAGCAAAAGGAAAACTCCCATCAGCATTTTCTCCTCCTTCAGCTTTTGAGTTGATTTATTACTGCGAAGATTTGTGGGATTCCCTGTTGCTGGGCTATCCTCCACTCCACCTCAAACTGAGAGTATATCCTGTGACAAAAAATGGAAGCACTGAGGATTTGGAAGATTATCTAATGATTGTGATGTATTCTTTATATGTGCTGCTGGAACATTAGATATAATACATTTATGTGCAACTTTTTGGAGGATTGCGAGACAAAAATAAACACTTGTTCAAAATAGACAGTAAGATGTGATCACGTGGATTAACTTGACAGATCTTTCATCGTGACAGTATTAAAATGTTTCACTTTTTGTCACAGACAGGATGCCTGTGTGCCTTCAGATCCCACTACAAACATCCTTGTTAAAGCTGCACATCTAAACTGACGTCTGCTCTGCCACAAAAGGTCTAAATAAGGCGATGAGCTCAAAACCGCAGAAGATCATCCCACACATGCAGTTCATTAGAATCCAGTTACATGTAATGCAGAATGCAACAAATTCAGTCCTGCAGGTTTCCGATTCGATGGCTGTTGGATGACTAACCGTCAAACTCCAATTTTGTTTACTTCTTTTCTTATTTGACTGAAGGATTCATTTTCATGGTTGGATTGATACCATGTGACCATTTATGGAATCAGTACAAGATCCAAGGTATAAACCACAACTATATGCTCATCAGGAAAAACAAAAATAATGTAAGGACACAAGACAGCCATGCTTTGGCAAGTATGATGTGGTCAGATTTCACCATAGTCAAACAGTCACAAACAGTGCACAGTAGAGCAAGTACATTTAAAGGAACTGTGCTCCTAATCTCTGCAATATGTCAGTAGTCAGAGTGCATGCAGTCTATAACAAAAAATCAGCTTATAAGACAGTATTTTATTGAAATATAATTCAGCATCTACAAATTGAGTCCCCAGTGTTTACCATTTGACTTTTAAAAAGACTCTGAGCTCCAACACATGCATTTTTATCATCGTTATGCTGTAACGAGAGGCCACATGGACAAAATCTGAAATGCTCCTCTTATTTAAACAGAATTATCCCGGTCTGTGGCACAAACTTCCTGCCCATGTTAGGCCGTGGGGACAGCCGCACATTCATGTTATTGCTTCTGATTTCGTATGAGCGAAACTGTTGGTTTTTCTTCAAGTGACTCAACAATGTTCTTCAAACAGCTGGATAAGATGTGAGTCCACATATTTTTATTAGTTTTTTTTAGGAGCCGGTTGTGGGGCTCGGCTCTCTCCAAATTGAACAAAATCCACTTTTTTTTAAACCTTGCCAATTAACATGTTGTATCTTTTTTGTTCATTTCTACACAAAAAAATAAATTGGAGATACATTGTCCCTGTTCTCAAGCTGGAGGAAATCTGACACATGACTCTAATAAAACAGCAAATTTTATAAAACACGTTAATCATTCTGTTTTAGAGGAAACTGTCGATGGACTATCAAATACTGCCCTTCAGTCAAAACCATCAATATGCCAGAGAAACACATGGTGTCCTTTGGTATTGTTGCTCAAAATTATACAGGAAACTGACAACAAATGTTGGTCTGGTTTACTTCTAAACAAGCGACAAGATCATCAGAAGGTTGTGCCTCGAGTGGGCAGAAATTTTTTCACTTCCACAGTTTCCTTTCTATCTAAGCCTAATAACCTGCTTAGACTTAGGCTTTAAAACTATTTGGTTTAGAAAAATATATTTTCCAAGTGTAAAAGCAGAACTGCTTCATAACATTAATCCAGTGAATCAGACACGAGCATGCTGAATATTGACACTAAAAGCTAACTGCAGCACACACAAGAGAAGTGCTGTATCATCCACTTATACAGTCTATTACATGTTATTTAAAGCAGTCACATGAATCTTATATTTGTGTTAGTCCAAAATGCAATCTACCAAAAAGTAATTTGCATCAACAAATTACATATTGGGCGGTAGAGCACTTTCACAGTCGAGCTGAGCTGGCAGTTCAATCCCCAGTCCTGTCTTTTCCAGACTGAAAGATTGCCGACTGCCACTTTTCTAAGTGTGCAATGTAGCTTTTAATAATTCAAATTCAGCTATAGGTCGTAAGTTGACAAAACGAATGCACTGACAGGAACGTCTCTACCACCATGGCATTAAAAAAAATTAAATAAAAAAATTAACTGCATGAAGGTGTATCCCATGACAATCTTGCAATGATTTAAAAAACGTGATGGTGCAAATGACTTTTTAGTTTATTTGTGTAGATGTGAATATGTTAAAATGTTGTAAGAGCGAGCTTAAGGAAACTGGGTGGTAAGACAAAACAATGTTTCCAGATGTGTTTGTTACTTAATCTAGACATACAATCTTTAAAATTTCAAACCAAGTATTTGAAATTTTAGGAAAATATCAGATCTGTAGCTAGGGTTGAATAAAATAAACAAAACACCTTATTTCATTGCTTTCTCAGTGCTGCGCATTGGTAACCACGTGTGCTTGATCTGGAGCTTTATTGATATGACTATTTACTGATTCGTAGTTTGCTAATTACAGTCTAGAAGACCACAGACTAATTAACTTATTTTCCCAAAAGGCAGATCAGTGATGGATACAGCTTGGAGACTGGTGTTATTGGTTCCTCTTTGTAATGACTTCCTCTTTGTGGAAGAAACATGTTCCTGCATCCATCATTTGAAGGTGATTATCTCCATATCCATGCGTCCCTATAAGGAAAGGCTGCCTCACTGCTGGAGAATAGCAAGAAGAGATCAAGTGCGAGTATCTTTTTTACTGTCTTAGAGTATTATTAGTCAGAGACTTGGCTTCAGCCCCAACAATGTAGCAGTACTCTGGCTTCACCTCACTGAGTGATGGAGAGAGTAGTCGTGCTTCGTGAGCACTTTAAATGTAGAGTCATGCAGAAATCTCCTCATGCTCACGACTGACAAATCTGCATGTTGATCCTTAAAATCCTGATTCTCTTTTTTAGATGTAAAATGTAGCAGACTGCAACACTGCTTTAAGTGAAATCTGAAAGAAAGCATGAGTCACATCCTCGTTCACATAAACATGGTTCTACAATAAAGATAAAAGTAAACCCACTTTGTGAGCACTTTTTGACACCAAGGGAAAGTAGAGGGAATAATCAGATTATATTTTCTGCTTTAATGTGCACACATCTGTATAATTCATTGCTGGTCACCACACAGGTGAGCAGGGAGTTTAGCTCTCCTAATCAAAAAGACTTCCCTCCTTTCATTAATGCACAGCTACCAGAAGGCAGGAGAGAGCTCGAACTGAGCTTGAAAAACATTTTTTCCTTTCATTTCTTGAGTAAAGATAAACCCTAAGAAACTAAGGATCAGACCAGTGCATGTTACACACATTATGTAAGAGACAAGGCAGGAAAAACTCACCTAATCTATGGATAGCTTTAAGGCCGGAAAAAAAAAAGACATGTCTGATGTTGAGAAACAGGGACACATCAGAGCTACTGAAAAATGCCTCATTGGAGTGGTAGTTGGGTTTAGGTAAAGCGCTCCTCCTGATTAAATTTGGACATTTAACTGTCTTATATATACATATTTTAACCCTCCCTCACAAAGGAAACACACAGCGACAGTACTCAGCTCTTTATTCACTTAAACTTTACTCCGAAAAAGTGATGTCTACAAACTAAAAAAAAAGAAAAGGCATTGTATGTCATCGTAAATTTGCTAAGTTACAGAAATAAATCAATATTCATTTCTGTTGACTCTCATCGGCTGAATAATACTCTCATTGATCTGTATTGTTTGGAGCGGACAACATTTCTAAACAGCTTCGTGACCATTTCTCTTATGGAATACAGGTGGCTGACTTTAAGCATTTCACCAGAGGAAGACTCAGCTGAATCATTATTCAGCATTATTACACAAAGGTGACAGTGTACAAAGTCTCACATTTATGAGAACAAGGAGTAAATGATTCAAAGAATTGAACTGGGAAAAAAATTAAATAAGTCATTGACGCGTTGGCACCCACACATGAATGTGTCTACTTATAGGAAATGTATTCCTTATATCTCTACCTGGAATTCACCTCATTCAGTTAATGTTCTTTGACTGGACCATATCAACAGATGCTGTATTTAATGAGGATGATACAGGTGCACGTGTGAATTTGGCTGCTTATTTTACAACCAAACTGTGAATCTTTCAGAAAGTTCAAGCATGTGCAGGTTAAAGTAATTCTGAGTTGATAAAAAAAAGAAGAAAAAAGAATACATATATCAAAGATGCCTTTCAGTTCGTTAAATTATTTTTTTTGGGTGTATTTTTGACACAAACTTTTTTCTTTTCTTCAGTAAGAGCACTCATAAACACTTTTAACGTTAGTTTCTTACCTTTCTCAGCACTTTGAGCACTTCACCTGCTTGCTCCATCTTCTGATCGCGGAGAAGCCTCTGGATCTCCCGGACCCAAGCCACTCGTCTGACATACGGGCTCTGGTTGGTTTTCCGCAGCATCCCTGGCAGCTTGTCGGACTTGAGCATCAAGGAGGTAAACAACAAGTCTCTGCCGCCTCTGCCGCTACTTCTGTCGCTCTCTCCGGGGACATCATTTCTCTGATGTCTTGTCTTTGACAATTTGCTCTCAAAATCGAGACTTCTCTGTCTGGTTAACTTAGAGCCCATCACTCCTGAGAGGATGTGTCGGTGGTAGTGGTGGTGAGGGGGATTTGGCAACAAGAAGACTAAACATCACACTAAACTTCCATCGAGATGTTTCGACATAAATAATAATAAAAAAAAGTGTTGCACAGTTTCAAGGCTTCTCTGAACCACCGTGAAGCATCAGAGTAACAATGTGCACCGTGTCTCGCCAACGTCCCCAGTCTGCATCCGTCCATGCACTGCCTGATCACTCTGGCATCCTTCTCCTCTCCTCCGAGCTGGTGCTCCTCTCAGCCAATCAGATCAGGACTTGCTGCACAGCTTGAAAGCGAGAGTCATGAAGGAGACTGTAGACTGTTGTTAGTTTAATTCCCGCAGCTGACCCCAAATAATAGAGACAATTAGATAAGAAGAAACAGAATTGCAGTTGGTGTGTTTGTTCAGATAGCCAAAATATAGTAGTGTCAGGAGCAGAAACTGTGAGATGGTGACATTTTTATTAGACTGTTGTTTTGTATAGGTAGCGACGCGATGCAAACCTTAGCATTGAATCTTTCAATAGTCAAGCTTTTCCATGTTTTTTTCACTTTCTTTTTATAGAAAATTATCAAACCCTAACCATATGTTTATTTTTATTCATATCTAAACCTGACAAAGTAGTTTATGCCGAACACTAACCAACCACAGCTGACAGCCTCATGAAAAGTATTAGCCCTTATGGGATCTGATGGGGCTTGAACTTGATGATAATATCTCTCTGGATGACAATATTCAAAAATCCATTTAAACTTTTTATATTTTGACGTTTCTGCACCCTCACCTATGTGCCTCTTCTGCCTCTGAGCGTCTCAGGCATTATTTACTTCAACTCAGTCACATTACTGAAATGTTGCCAATTATTGTTGTTTTTAAACATCACACAATTTTCTTGCAGTTTTTTTTTCTATTTTACTTTATCATTGTCCATCCAAAAAGTTTGATTAGTTCTGTTTATCGTATCCATTTATTCCCCCTTTGCACGCAAACAGTGTCCATGGATATAAAGTCTGGGATATTCTTCTTTCCATCCACATGATTGAACTAAATCAGACTTCTCAAGCAGCAGATAATCCTCAAATAAATTGTGGAATGCATTGTTAAGAATCAGGGATGACTTGTGCATGAACTTTCAGAAGCTTCTAAAATCCCTGTCAGTCTTGTACATGTTCACAGCAGGTTGGAGGCTTGCAGCTGTCTTACATCACCACAAAAAGACAACCCACTAAGCTATATGCCTCCTAGACCTCAGTGAACTCTGTGCTTGATGATAGCTTATTTGAGTGGTCCCACAGTGTTTGGCGTTTCTATTGGCTTTAGTGGGATCTGTCTGCATTTCAGGATGTTATACCACACCTTCTGGTTACTTATTGTGCCTTCTTCACTGTGAATTTGAGCATTATGTTGAATATCACAAACAATCTATAAAAAAACATTGTTTTATTCCTTTTGGTTGTATGGACTCCCTGGTTTTCTTGCAGAGATGTGGCTCTAACCCGCATGTGTTTCTGATTTGAAAGCATCTTTATTGTTGATGGCAGCAGGTGGGAGCTGCTTTTCTGGAGTCTTTGATAACCCAGGACATGCACACTCGAGGGCTGCATTGGGTCCCGCCAACGCAAATCTCGCGGGAGCGGGCGGTATGAACTTTGCTGCGGGCGGCTAAAAAAAAATACTGCGGGATCGGGATGCAGTGTTGCCAGGTCATGTGTACGATAATTATCGTATTTGTATGATAATTTTGCCCTGTGTACGATGTACGATCAATAATCACCCCAAAAAGGCCAGATATATGATCATTTGAGCATTTTGTGAATGTGTGGTTTTAATCAGCTTGTCGCATCTGGATTTTTTTGTGAACCCTGAAGTTATTTCCATTTCCATGTGACAAGTTTCAAGCCAATCGTGCTTTTCTATGTGAGCTTGAGTGACGTGCATGCGTTTGCTTCAGAAGTTCCTAACAGTAGATGACCTTCAGGCCTCATGATTTGGCTCATTAGTTCCCACTGGTCATTGTTTACGGGGACATTTAGCCTAACGCAAGTGCTGATGCAAAGCCGTGAGTGCCGGTTAGACGCTATTCAACACTGGAGTGACTATAGCGCATCAATAGACTTGTTATTTTATTTATGACAGGTGTATGATAATTTCCCTCAAAATACGATCATTTTATGTCTCTGGTACAATAATAATACATTCCCCACCTGGCAACAATGTCGGGATCTATCCTAGCGACAGGATGTCAATAAATGATGTGGAAAGGAAGCTCAAAGAAGGTCTTTACAGCACAAAGACAAAGCAAGACAAGTCTGACATTTGGAGAAGTTTCCCAATTGTCCATGAATCTCTTTATTAATAGCCTGTAAAATTACGTGTTTTCTCCTGCTGGACGGGAGAAGACACGAAATCAATGCATTTCTATTATTGTGCGGGCATAAATTCTCAAAGTTTTGCGGGTGCGGGCGGGAGTGGACATACGAGATGCGGGTGCGGGCGGTAATGGTCAGAAATTTAGCGGGAGCGGGATGAAGAAAACAGTAATGCACACCCAAAGTGGTATAGGGGTCACGAGAAACCTGTGGTGGAATAGAAAAGAAGAGAGAGGCAGGGGACGACATTTGAGCAAGACAAAGAGGTTCTGAAGAAAATGACAATGCAAAGAACTTTTAGATGTGTTTTTCTGAGCTTTTACCCAGCTTCTCTACCATACATTTCAAACCTGAAGCCAGACTCACATTTCTTTGCTGATGTGTCTCAGTTTTCTTACATACCTGCCTCTTGCACAGGAATTGTGTTGCTTCCTGATTGTCTTTGCACCTCGATAGCAAAGATGGATGTGTCGGGCTGGTGTGACTCCTTTGTACACGAGAAGTAACTATCATTGTAGTGGAAAAGAGGAGGAATAGGACATGACAGCATCTATGATAGGATTTCTCTGGAAGTTTCACAAGCACGTTGTAAAACACAGTGCATCTACAGGTTATGTACATGTGGTCCACCTCACAGCAAATAATTACTATATCTACTACTGATGTGACCTGTATATTAACATCAAAATGTATCAAATCTTTTTTTTTTATCATGAAGGTATAAACTGAACTTTTGTCAGTAATATCTGTGCTATCAGTCAGCTGGAGAATGAAAGCTTGCAGCTACGGCTTCACTGTATTCAGGCTGTTCATGGTTGAATCATGAAGGTTTAGTAGATATCCAGAACACAATATGTTGATTCAACTTACATAACTTTATGTACAGAATGAGATAAGATAATACTGCTCTGAGTGTACTCTGCACCATGCATGTTGGGCTAACTTGTTGCTGTACAAAAAAAAATATATATATATAGTATAGTATAGTATTAACCCAGTGGCATTAAGTAATACCAGGGATGCTAGTAATGAATCAGGTGTGGGATCACCACCAAATAACCTGTCAATCAACTACCATTGTCTACAGTTTGGGGTGTTGTGGTATACCCTATAATCATGATATTGAAAAAAGAAATAATAATATCATGCGTACAATACACTCATAATAATATCATGATTTTATTTCAGCTGACAATTTTTTTTCTTCTTATAATTCTTACAGTTCTTTACCTCCTATTTTCAATAAAACTTTATTGATCTGTTGGGAACACTTTTCATGCAACTTTTACAGCTTTTAAATGTAATTCAACTACCAATTGACAGGGAGCAAAAAAAAGTTAATTAATTGACATGAATCAATTCTTTTTCTATCAATATTGTGATATTGTGATTTGGCCACATTCATTGCTAAGTGAAATCTGATAATGTGACAGTCCTGCTCACGATTATGATCTTGTGGCTTAAAGTGTTCTGCTCATAGGTCTAAAGGTTGTGCAGTGCTTATGTAAAACATTTACAGGTTTTTAATGCATTTTTAATTGTGTTTTTAAGAAATGGACTTTAACTGCACTATATATAGCAAAGAAAATCCTGGTCTTTGCCACAATCATCTTCTGTAGCATGTAGCATGATGAAATGAGATGTGCTGTTCAGTGAACAATTACTTTTTCAATGTGGGAGTTTGCCGCCTCTTGTTTTCACACATTTTTCATAGAATTTTAAAAACTTGAACTCTTAAAAATGCATTCATCCGAATGTAAGAGCTGACATTGAAGAAATGAGGCAGTTCGGTGGTTTTTGCCACATGGTGGATGCACAGATGAGATGCTTTTTTGCTACATGTGCAGTGGATTTTTTAGAACCGCTCATGAGTTTCAGCTGCGAAAACAGAAACACTGATTGTTGATCTTATCACAGCTGGATCTAAATGTCCAGTGAAGAGGGCACATGGGTGAAAAGAAGAGGCGGAGACTCCTTAAATGGAGCTATCCCAGCAAAGCTAAAATTGCACAGTAATACAATTTTAATTTTAATACTCGGTTTGAAAGTGAAAAGATTTTAGTGAAATATGATATTTCAGCAGCATTGCTTCACTTTAAAAGAAAAAAACACTACCATTGACATGGCTTTTTCTCTCACTGTACATGCACCACCCCTCCTCATGCATCTTCAGGCCACCTGAGCTGACACAGATTACATTTTTGTACTTTTTCCAACATTATCCTCAAAGCATTTGATAGATGGTGCTTCACGGAGGGTATGGGTGCAGAGTTTAAGCTTTAGAGGATCAACTGAATTCAACTTTACGGTGAATTTCTCTCATCATTTGGATAACGTGTCAAAAATCATCTGCATTGTCCCCGATACTCATCACCAATTGGCCTCACTCCTTACTTAACTTAGCACTGTCATCCAGCTGTGCATCCCTTCACACTGTCACCCTGCAGTTTGTTCTGAGTCTTATTTTGTCCCCTCTTTGCAGATGTGATCCTCTCCCACGCAACCCAGACAGCCTTCATTTTCCTGGTGAGGAGGCACTTTATTTAAAACTTATAAACATCAAAGGTTTTGTGAGACATCTTATATGCAAAAAAAAAAAACAAGAAAAAACAAAGCAAAGTTTCTGCTGTGTTGTAGAGCTGTGAAACAGGGCCCTACTTTATCATCTTGTCAAAGTGCTGCCTTCCTAGAGTCATATGTCATCTATTTAAAATGAACTACCAGCAAACTGAAGCTACTGGTAGTTAATCTTTTTCACAGTATCTGTCTCTTTTTCTATCTCTGTAGACAGAGAATCTTCTATATACTGCTAGATAGTGATCAACTCTCAATTTCAGGGTCATGCACTTGCATTGTGGATATGTGCAAGTTATGTGAAGACTGAATGCAGATGAGTTGACTTATTATTCGAGAATGATTGCAATCTCCAGTTGACTCTTTTTTCCATGTCTGCATTTTTCACCACCACTGATGACACAAGTTAGGTGTTTTATTGTGGGATGGGTTAAAGTTTAATGACTTTGCGTTATAAGCCCTAACCTATCAACCGCGGTGGAGTGTAGTACACAGTCTGCTGCCGAGGCCCTCAGAGTTATCAAGGTAAGACAGAGTATTGTTTTACGTCTCAAACGAGCTAATTTTTTTTAAAACCAAATCCAAGACAATGGATAGGAGCCAAATATTTTTCACCTGTTGTTTTATCTCCAAAATGCTCAATTACTTTTAAACCGTTGAAGTAATTCTAATATTTTAAACAGGTGATTATTTTGTGTAAATGATTTTTGTGCTGTAAGATACAACAGTGCTGCACAACTGAGTTGAAAATTCCCTCTCCTGTTATGTAACTTGGGTTCATTCTTGTGACAGATCAAACAGTCTGGCTGACGGTAGGTTTTGGAAGTATTAAGTTAAAACAATCCAGGCTTTTTATTTTTCAATAATTTGTCTAATTGGGCCTCATACAGTGCTGCCAAGATGGTTCTGTAGCATTCAGGTCTTGCAAATCTAAAACTAATCTGCAGCAATTTGGGGGTTTGATGGGTACAAAAAATGTAAGCATGGACATTTATTTGATCAGTAGTGGTAGTTAACTATGTATTTATATGAACAGGAACTCTTAGTACTGTTTTTTTCTATTCAGTCAACATGAACTTGAATGCAAGTTTATTCAGCGAGTAAACTAAGTTTAATGTTTGACAAAAAGCAGCCTGCAGTTGTTTGTATTAACAGGTACAACTCAAAGTCAAGCGGCCTTATTGTCAGACTGTTAACAGGCCATATTTCTCACTTACTTAATGTAGACTCTGGATACAGCACAACTCTTGCTTAAGCTGGGCTGGTTAATGTGTGAGTGCAAGTGGTCTTGAGTTGGTTTTATTTGGTCCTAACTGACTTGAATGACCTTTGCCCACTGATGCATGACTTATTGTAGAACAAATAGTTAAACTATATGAGCGCATTTTTTAAAAATATATATGATCTTTATGTAAAACTAATTTAAAAAACAAACAAACTGTAGGTTTTAACTGTAGTTTTGCTGAAAATATTTAACATATTTAAACCTGCCAAGCTTCTTTTAAATTGCGAATACACTGAGGTGTAGAATCACACAGATGAATGACTATAGAAATTGTTCAAAAGACGAGGTCCGTGACATTGTTCAAAGCAGATAAACTAGAATTGAAATAAAATACCTCAAGTATAGCGGGTTAAAAAAAGATCAAGTTAGAAATTAAATGGCTGTGAAACAAAAATGAGTCAAGCTCTGCATGTGCCTCCAGGTTGCACATAAACAGCAGGGGAAACCATATTTTCCAAGTTCAATAAAAAATATCCTGTACCTGTGATCTAATCTAATCACTTGAGATATTAAGATCAGAGTATGCATATAAGGACAACAATAAAGAAATGTAAAGGGGCATTTCCCACTTCTTCGTTAATGGTTCAGACTGTTGAGCATTATCAGCATCACCAGTTCCAAATGTTTGGCAGATAGATTTTTTTTCTGCATTTGGGAGCAAAATATAATTTATTCCTGCACAGAAAAGTGCTAATGTGCTTACCAGTTTAGTTTTAAAATGTTTGAATATTCAAATATATGTCAGTAGTATTTAGTCACACTTTCAGTTTAGTGTGATTCAAAATAAAGAGGACAAAAAGTGGTCTTTTTGGCTCGGGTTGTAATCCCGTCTTTAACTCTATCTGCATAAAGAAATAGTTCATAATTACAGAGAGAAACTTAGAAATCATCAAAGCAATGCTGGGACATTTAACGCCATCTGCACCACAAGACAAATTAGCATCATTACCATAGAGATTAACATTATTCTCAGTTAAAAATGTAACAAAAGCACAGCGACAGCTGTGTGATTTCATGAATATTAGTTTACATGAATGACTGACGAACAGACACTAAGATTCAGCCGAGGGACACCATAAATAACGAAAGTTGCTGTCTGCCCGTAGCGTTACTCTGAAAACATGAGTGATGTGATGACACATTGCTAATTTATCTTCAGCTTGGTTCATCAAGTGAAGTCACTTTTCAAGTGAAGTCATAACTTGAAAAGTGAAGTCATACCTTTTTTTTTATTTCAGCATTTCCTTGTCCCTGTTTTACCAAGCACAGATTCTTTTTTTTTCCAGTGGCAACATCACAAATCTTGAATTACAAACCTTTCTGCTTTATTCTGTCAGATCTTACATAAATTATTCAGTTTTTCAACAAGAAAAATGGTTCAGAAGATAGTGATAGTGGCACTGGCGATGCTGCTGTTGGCTGCTGCCGCCACTTTTGTGGGTGTGTTCTTTGGTGTTGGGAAGAGGAATCCAGCGGGTGAGACGGTTTATCTGAAGGCAGCGGTGGCAGCAGACGCTGGACCATGTTCAGACATCGGCAGGTGAGAACTTCTTTCCACAGTTGACCAAAAGTCTGCATTTAGCAGACATTTTGCATTTTGTTATCTACTGTTTCATTTATTTCTGTTTCTGCCTACACATTGTCTTAAACTCTTAAGAATAAAAACAAATCTTCTTCCTGGTGTGTATTTTAATTATTCTCATTATTGTTTTCTTTATTTTTTACCACAGAGACATACTCTTGAAAGGGGGGTCTGCAGTGGATGCCTCTATAGCAGCACTACTATGTGTTGGATTAATGAATGCTCACAGTATGGGCATAGGAGGGGGGCTTTTCTTCACCATCTATTCTGCAAAAAATGGTACAATTTTACGCCAACACACATATTGCCTACAAAAGTCTGTGCTGTTTTCTTTGCCACTTACAAAGCAAATTCACACAATGCATTTCCTTATGTTTTTACTTCCACACAGGGACAGTTGAGATCATTGATGCCAGAGAGACGGCACCAAGCAATGCAACAGAGAACATGTTTGGGAACAGTACAGATTTATCCCAGAGAGGTAATGTTAAATCAGAGCAGTCAGACATGGAGTGTACGCAAATGACTAGTGTTTGCAGAGTTTGCAATGGTCTCTCAAGTAAATTTGTCACGTAGTTGAGAGTGAGAAAAATATGTATGGATGAAAAAATCTTTGAGAGCTTTGTAAAACAACACACCAGCTCCTTTAAATAAATTTCTGTTAAGATTTGTTTAAATGTTTTTTTTTAACTGTAGGAGGGTTGTCCATTGCTGTACCTGGGGAGATTCGAGGCTATCAGATGGCACATCAACGGCATGGTAAACTTCCTTGGAGAGATTTGTTTCAGCCAAGCATTGAACTTGCAGAAAAGGGATTTCCACTTGGCAGGGCCCTCGCCTCAGCTCTGACCAGACACAAGAACACCATCGAGAACGACAAAGCCTTGTGGTGAGAGCCATCAACCAATAATCAGTCTCTGATTAGTCAACTGTTTTACAAATGTTCTCATCCATCTTAAAAGATCTTTTCTTTTTTTCTTGCAGTGAAGTGTTTTGTGGGAACAATGGTGACATCCTTAAAGAAAATGAAACCATTAGATTTACCAAACTGGCAGAAACCTATAGGACAATAGCAGAGGAGGGCGCAGACGCTTTCTATACAGGACAGCTGGCTCAGAATCTTGTAAAAGATATTCAGGCAGCAGGTAACATTTTCGTTATTCAAGTTTTGTTCATAGTCTCCAGATAAGCTTAAACAGAAGTTATATGGGCAAAAGAGTCCAAGTTTGCGGTCACAAATTATATAATCAGTGTTTAAATTGAAGGTTTTATTACAGTGTCTTTCAGTTCCAGACAGCCTGACCTCACCTAACCAAGATTTTTTAATAGCTAACCTTAAACACACGTCATATAATATGAAACTTTAACCATGTAGTTTGTGATGTGATAAACTGTGACAAATCAACAACAGAAAGTGTGAGAAAACAGTGACTGATTCCTGAAACTCTTCAAGCAAAATTACTTTAATACATCAGTGGTTGGGGCTTCTGTTGATATTGGTTGTTCTGCTTGACAGTTGTGTTTGCGTGTGTGTGTGTGTGTGTGTCTGTAGCTCCAACCCCTCCAGCCTCTAAATGTGGACTCTGTCACCTGTTAAATTTTAACTCATTTCAAGATATGCAGTGACAGTGTTTCACTATGGAGTTATTTTATGCATGGATGGATGCATGGATCAAAAGATCATGTTTTAGTGACTATTTCAAGTTCTGCTGTGAGATTGGATTGGGTCACAGCATTAGAAATGCAACAGTGCATATGCAGTTTTTAATGGATTATAATGAACTGCACTAAAGACTTGTCAAGGTAAAACACTGACCAAGTCTACACTTAAAAGTATCAATAATGAGAGAGAGAACTTCTGGACACTGTGCTCTAAATTGCATTGAACGCTATGATGTTTCAGTGTTAGAAAAATGGCTGTCAAACAGCTGCTTAGTATTTTCTTTGTCCTTCACTTTGAACAGATGAATGTATTTCTGACAAAGTTTATCACACAAAAAGTTGGAAAATAGACTCCTTTTGTAAATTCAGATTGTTTTGTACAATCAAAAGAACTACTTCTGCCGACTGGGTCACATCTTTGTAACTACTGAGCAGGAAACTGTACTGTATACATTCATATATTCTGCATGAACTCCTGTGGATGTCTCATTTGCAATGTAAGGTGGATTTGTTTTTACATTTCTGCCCTAGTATGTATTCACAGTGTTTGTAAATCCATGTTTAGGCGGTATCATCACAATGGAGGATCTGAGGGATTATGTGCCTGTCTTGGATGAGAAACCTCTAAGGGTGAATGTGGGGGAGTACACCATGGTTGTTCCCAATGCCCCCGCTAGCGGCCCTGTGCTATCACTGATATTAAACATCTTGAATGGTAAGCCTTGATGCTCTGTCCAAAAAGCATCCTGAGTGGGAGAGTGTGAGCTGCCTTGCAGTCATTCTCACAGAAAGAAATCAGCTGTAAGAGGCATGTTTAGCAAATCCACTCTTAAAATAAAAAGCTTTTTTAACTTAATGCCACCTAAGATAAGTACAATTCTGCGAACAGCAACTAATATGATTCATAATTTAAATGATGGCCTCACTGATAAGCTGTCAGACATGAATTGTCATAAAGCTGGGATAGATGATAAGATCAACACTCACAGATGGTGCCTCATAATAACACAATAACATTTCATAAACCAGTATCAAGTCTCAAAATAACTTTGTACTATTTGGAGAATGAAGTTAAAACAATGAGAAAGTCACTAACCCACCGTCTGCAGCCTGCTCAACTCATGAAGATTATTATTATTAAATCATTGCTACCTGCATCTTTTATCCATTTTATCATAAATTCATATATTGTGTTTGTTTACATCATCATGTGTCTGTTCAACTTTTCTCTCTGTTGAATGTTCACATAGACCATAAAATCCGAACTGCTGGTCTGTGAAGGCACTGTCTCGCTGCCTCAGCTTCATGTCAGAACAGTGACAGTGTCTGCCACTGAGGATTAGATGAGAAACTTTCTTGTAAAATAATTAATCTCCCAAAACCTTTCCTTTCCTTTGACGGGCCTCCCACTCACTGTGCCCCACTGCCTGACACGCTAACGCTAACGTCACGAATTTACCTCTAATTGGACACAGTTGACTGGTTAAAGCTTCAGTCGCGTTTCCATAACTGGCCAAAATTCTCACCCTGCTGATTTACCGTGACTCCTGCATCTGTCCGACAACTGAGACCCATCAACCCAAAACTCTCTTCCATCTAACTGTCACCTCAGACTATCACCCAGGATTTGGTCATGGCAGCTTTTAGACGAAGTGAAAACACAGCCTGTGTCAGATTCAGTTAGTCTGTGTCGTTTATTCCTACCTGAACCTGTGGGAATGGACCCAGACTGGTGAGATCTTGATTTAAATTGATGGCTAATGTGGGTTGTTTTCCTTTTTTTTTTTTTTCAGGTTATAACTTCACCGCAGACAGTGTGGCAAGCACAGGGAAAAAAATCCTAACCTACCATCGCATAGTGGAGGCCTTTCGTTTTGCCTATGCAAAGAGAACTTTACTTGGAGATCCAGTATTTCTCAACATAACTGATGTAAGTTCACAGTCTCTAAGAAAGCTAAAGTAATGTTTTAGTTTTGGTGGATTCATACAGTTATTGTGATACTTTTAAGAGGTTCCTCACGTATGATGGTGGAAAATGAGGAAATTATTGAGACGAAAAAATTAAGTTTAAGTTATTTAAAACAGGTGATGTCAACATGTGATTGAAATCAAAATTTAGTACAAAAGCAGTATGCATGAAAGGCTGAGTCTTTGAGCAGGGAAGATGAACAGAGGAGCTCATGTTTCTTAAATAATGTGGGAGAAAATCATTTAAATGTTTGTTCTTTAAAGAAGATATGAAGGGATTTGCATATTTCTTCCTTTATAGTGCAGAGTATTGGCAAATTATTTAAGAAACGTGAAGGAATTTCAATGACAGAAAAGGGATGCACCATCACACAGTGGAAACATAGAATGCCTGACTATGATCACTGTTTTGTGAATCATCAACAGTCACTGTTGTCAACAACCCATCATATAGATTGACATCTTTCTGACCCTACATTGGCAGTAATTTCTTGTCAATCAGAATTTGACAGAGTGTCAGAATGTTGGGATTGGGAATATGCTTCTATAAACATAGTCTCTAGTCTTAGCATATGCATGCTGAAGGTTCAGAGTTTGAATTATTCAAATCTTTTAATCCCTCAAAAGCTCATCCAGAATATGACCTCAAGTTCATATGCTGATATTCTGCGTGGAAAGATCACTGATGAAACCACACATCATATGAATTACTATGAGCCAGAGTTTTACCTGCCTGAAAACCATGGGACCTCACACCTCTCTGTAGTATCAGAGGATGGAAGTGCCGTTGCCGCCACCAGCACCATCAACCAATTGTAAGACCTCCTTTTTAACTGGAGAACATATTCAGCCTCATGTCTAATATATTAATCTTCAGTGTTTTTCTGCAGTTTGGGCTCCAAAGTTATGTCAAGTTCTACAGGGATTCTTCTCAACAATGAGATGGACGACTTTAGTTCCCCGCTCATCACAAATGGCTTCGGTGTTCCTCCTTCACCGAACAACTTCATAAGACCAGGTTGGATTATAGCCAACACGTTCATACAAAGACTTATTTCATTAGGATTTGCAAAACCTACAAAGCTGTCATGTGGATTGGCTTTTGAATAGTTGTTGGATTATAGGTCGTGCAGTTCTGCACGGCACTGTGCACAATGTTTTTAGTCTTTGAGAAGGGTTTGGTTGCGTTATGTTAAATTAACATTAGTTCAGTGTTTTAAGGGAATTGTGAGGGATAAAAAAAACATACGCCTGTTTTATTGGACAGTGTCAACATAATTATCCATCCGATTCTGTTTAAAGGGAAAAGACCAATGTCTTCTATGTGTCCAACCATTCTATTTGACAAAAACGACAAAGTCAAGATGGTGGTCGGAGGTTCAGGAGGAACAAAAATCACTACTTCCATTGCTCAGGTAATTAGTGCACAGCCAGCACTTAATACTGCTGCTGCATTGATTTAAATTGGTGTAAACTGGTCATATTTACTATCATTCATTAAAATAGTCACTGTTTAAATAATAACTGACTGACTTATCTGGTGTTTTGCAGGTGATTCTGAACACACTGTTCTTCAGCTATGATCTAAAGAAAGCTGTATCAGATCCAAGGGTCCACAACCAGCTGAGTCCCAACGTCACTGTGGCAGAGCCTGGCTTTGACAAAGTGAGTGGCGTAAACAGCAAACAACACTGATATATGTAACTAATAGCAGGGAGGTGTGCTGTGCAGGGAGACGATCTTTCATGCAAAACCAGAAAAAAACTAGTCTGTTCACCTCAGTCATAACCGGCTCTAGGGACACTGTTTATTACATCTATTTTCAAGGATCAATGCACTGCAGTGTAACAACAAGGAGGGGAAGCTTTAGGTGCAATCCAATTTCTGGCCTGCTGAAAAATAGGCATACAAATGTATCAACATTCCATTATATATTATAGTATAGAATATATATGTATATATATATATATATATATATATACATATATATGTAGTTCTTGACCACCCCATTAGACCCAGTCAGGTATGATCATTTATATTGTCTACAGCTTTGTAACAAAATACTGACTTTAAAGGTAAATTAATTTAATTCTGGAAATGCATGTTTTGCCAGAAAAGTAAAGTTTTTACATCCAAATATATAATTTTCTTTCTTGAAGTTAGATACCATCTGCAGTTCACCGCGAAATTAACTTAGCTAAGATCATAAAAATGGGCCTCATTCTCAGCACTGATAACCCTTTCTTTTTACAGTATACATGCCTCGTCTCTTCAGTTTAACCTGTGTTTTCATGCTTTCACATACTTTTGCTCACAGAACATCCTAACTGGTCTGGCAGAGAAGAACCACGAGACAGAGTTCCTCACATCAACTGGAGCCGTGGTGCAGGCGGTGGTTCGTCATGAAAATGGACTGCATGCTCAGTCGGATCATCGCAAGTGGGCCTACGCAGCTGGTTACTGATGTCATCAACACGCCTCCGATTACACGGAGAATCAGTCTGTCTGAACTTTGACACCTTCGTTACCACCTGAAAAATTACAAACTCATTAAAGGGTCAGCAACCAGCATTCATAGTCTGAAGCACTAGATGTTAGAGTACTGTTCATGTACTTTATAATACAATGTACCTGAGCTAACAAATTTATATGACACCTATTTGTAAGTAGCAAATGTGCAAAACGTGTTTTAAAAGTTTTAGGTATATCAAAGCTTTGGTGAAAAGAAAGACGTAAACGTAAAAGATGTAAATGCTGATATTCTTATTCAATGACAAAAAACACTGTTGTTCCCACCTATTTATGGAGTACTTTTGTAAATTACTGGCAGTATTAAGCTGCTCCCTGTCATCAGACATACATATTACATAAGAACACATTCAGTTATCAAAAAGCTCAGATTATAACACCCCAGGGACAAACAGTTCCAGAGAATACAATAATGACTCAAAGTAATTTCCCACAACCCCGAGTGCAGTGGCCCTTAATAACCTCATCGTAACATTACATCTGCTGCTGCCCCCATCACTAGGATTCAGGGTCCTTTTTGTCTCACCTGAATTGTATACTCATGTAAATAAAAAATGCACCACACCACTGATTATTTTAAAACAAATTAAGTTAATATAAATCTTGTAAATTTGCTCAGTAGCTTCAATATTAGAATTACGTTTATGTCTCCCAAGTGGTCTCATGCTCTCACAAACATGACCTTTTTTGCTGTTGCTGTTGTTGATACAATGACGCCAGGAAACAGATATCTTGTGCCGTTTGAGTGGGCAGTCGCGTTCACATGAAAGACGATTACAGGCATGACTGTGAAATGTAAAATCGGATCTGAATTAAACGATATGGCTGGTAATGTAAACACAGCTATAATACCGAGTTATAAAGTTTGTTAATGTTCAGAGCACTCTGATATATATTTATTACAAAATAAAAAGGTAAAAAATCTCAGTGAATTTGGTAGTATTTTTTCATTGTTTAAAAACTGAGTCAGATGTGTACAGTAGTTATTTATCTAACTCTTGAGTTTGAACAGATGTGAGGTTCTTTCCCAACTACAGAGTACTTCAAGAATGTGTGTGTTTATCAGTGCTGACTTATCATTGCAGATTCTCTGCTGCTACTAAATTCTTGGATGTATCCTTCAGGAAGTAAACTTTCTTTTCTTACTAATCCAGCTACCACACTTTATAAGTTTAATGCTGTCAGGTTCGATGCAGGAAGGGAGGACCCAGATGCAGACTTCAAGAGTAACAAGGTTTATTAACAAAAAGGGGAGCAAGAACAAAAAACGCTGCAGAGCCGGTTATCAAAATACTACTGCTGTGAAAACAAAACAAGACTATGATTAATAAATAAACAAGACTATGGAGAACAAGACTATGAGGCAAAACCAGACTTAGCTTTCGTGGCGTGAGCGCGGAAGGGAAAGTGAGGATTCTGCCATGAGTGAGGGGAACCAGGAAACTATATGCTGTGGGGAAGTGATTGATGATGATGTGCAGCTGTGAAACGGAAAACAGGTGACTAGAGTGAAACTAATTGGCAGGGGAAAAAACATGACAAGAAATTAATCTAAAAACCAGAAAACATGAGGAGAACCTGAAACATAACAAATAACCTGAAAACAGGAATATTAAAACATAAACAATGACAAATGCATGGACCCTCAGAGTTACTCATTACACTTAATCTTGTGTGTGAATATGTTTAAATGTAAAAAATGTATATGGTAGTTAAGTGTCTTTCCATCTAATGTTTGTTTTGCCAGTTTTTCCTTTATTGACAGCAGCTGGTAGGGTTACAGGAAGGAGGAATAACAAACTAGTCACATTACTGTTATATAGAACACAACGTAGGTCTCAAGTTCACCAAGCTGGGCAGCAAATTATATTTGAAGTCTATTTCGTTGTTTTACTTGATATAATTTTTTAGTGCAATTCTTTGTGGTTTTTATGGAGAAAACACGAATGGCCTTGTTACAGACACACTGAAATTTCCCTTGAAGGCCCAATTAAGCACAGTTCGACTTCCCACATACTGTAGTCATGATAAGCAGAGTTATGCAACTGAAACGGGACAATTTATCAACCCTGCAGGCGTAAGAAAATCAGCAGTCAGTGAATGTGTAGTTTAACTTGACGCATTGCCTCAGATAGCAATCCAACAGATATAATGACACACGTGCAAAAGTGCTTGTAAAAAAAAATTTAAACAACTACAGCTGTGATAACTTCATCAAGGGTTTTTATAGCTGAACATATGCAGAGTCATCAACGGATCATTTAACTGCCTTTGGTTTAAGTGAAAAACCATCAGTCAAGAGATATTTTCTGCATACTTAAAAGTGACGCTTACTTTTGATAGCTGTTCTTTACACAAAGAGGTTGATATGACACGAAAGCCTTAACAGTCAGAGCTTATTCAGATTAACTCCTTTGTCATGCAACAAAGACAGTGCTACTTCAGATAGACTAGAATTTGCATCTTCTCATAACTCACACTGAGTGCCTCAAAGGGGAATGGAGCAGAATCCACTTTAGAAATCATTACTAATTCATAAGTTTCTCAACTGAAAATGTATCTCATTACTTCTTTCTTTCCTGTCTCAGGACTGCTCTCAAATGAGGCAAATTGGAAAAAAGGAGGTAGATTATTACTGATAAGACCACAGTGGTGCTTAAACTTTTGTGAACCCTGTAGAATTTTCTTTAATTCTGCATAAATATGACCGAAAAAAACTATAGTTTTCGCACAAGTCCTAAAATTTGAGAAAGAGACCCAATCAGTCAAACAACACTAGAATATTATACTTAATTTTTTCTATTATTTTGAAATGATCCAATATTGCACACCTGTTGTGAGTGAAAGTATGTAAAACTTTACTTTCATTACCAGGGCTGATCTCAGCAATAACTACAACTAAATATTTCTGGTAACCGTTGATCAGCTCTGAACATCGGGTCAGCAGAATTGTGGCCCAATTCTTCATACACTGCACACTTCAGATTCCACCACACGTTTCTTTTTTTAAAATTTATTTTGGGCAGAATTTTGACTTAGCTTTTCCAAAACCTGAACTTTAATCTTCTTATTGTGAACTTGCAGTCTTGAAACGTATATGTCCTAACATTTGTCTCTGGATTTCATTGTTGTCATTCAGAATTCGCCAAATGGAGCCAAGCAAATCAGGCCAAAACTATGACACTACCAGCATGTTCATCAAATGAAATAAAGTTCTTATGCTGGAATGTAGTGTTTCCCATGGTTAAAAAATAACACTTCACATTCAAACCAAACGGTTATATAATGGCAGCATTCATCAAAAGCTTTTTCCAATCGTCCTTCCGGCTTGTTCAAGTGATCCTCCTAAATTCTTATCTGAACAGGAGTGGCTTTTTCCATACAGTCCTGTCACATGCACCACTGTTGTTCAATGTTTTCCTGATAGTGGACGGATGAACATCAACATTCACCAGTCAAAGAAATGCCTGTATCTGCTTAGAAATGACCTTTGAACCCTTGGTTCCTTTGTAACACCACAGATGATATTGTGTTTTGGACACTCCTATGAAGGCTAACAGTGGCTTTGGATTTACTCCGTTTCTACATAATCTATGGATGGGCGGCATCTTAATTCTGCACCATCGAACAGCTGTGGTTCAATACGTGTAGTGAGTCATCCACTAATTGGCAGACCAGCGGTTTGATCCCAAGCCTCTCCAATCTCATCATTAAATGGATGTGTGTACAATAGAAAAATGTTCTCAGTGTATGAATGTGACTGAGTGGGTGAATGTGGTTTACTGTAGAAAGTGCTTTGGACGGTCAACAAGTCTGAGAAAGCACTCTATAAACAAATGCAGATAACAGAAACCACAGTTGTTTGTGACATTATACACATCCACAAAGATGTGTTTTGAAGATAAGACTTTTATAGTTCTCTGATCTTTAAATAAAACTGAGCACCCACCCACATCTGATGTCATCAGATTGACTGAATACACTTCACACTACTTCGCCATTCTTTCCTCTCACAGACATGAGACATTGGGTTTTTTTTTCAAAGACTTTACACATAGTAAAATTCAGAAGGGTTCACAAACTTTCAAGCCATACTTTATTATTGTAACAACAAGAAGTGAATGCTTCAAGACAAGCAATTTGTTGTTCAAAGTGCTTTTTAGGTGTATTTTGGGTGTACAGAGGGTAGCTTCAGCAATTTGAGGTTGAAAAGGATGTCTGCTGAAGAAAAGAGACTCGTCTTTTCTTGAACTTGACATTTTATTGTGATGACACAAATATTAACAGTGAATAATTGTAAACACAAGTAATTATTCTGAAAAATGTTTCAATAAGACAAAGAAAATACAAAATTAGATTTCATTGCAATAAAAATACAAATTCATATCATATTAGGTTCTAATTATGGGCAGGAATCTGAATAAGGTTCATACAGTAAAACATTTAAGGTCACAGTAAAACTGTCCTGTTTAGGCAGCCGACAGCATGCCTTTCAGGAGTTTTAAAAGGTTAAATGGCTCATCTACAGAAAGCAAATAATCTCAGTTCAGTCACAAAATAAAACATTCACTCATACTGCCAGGCTTGACAAGAACTTATAGAGCAGTCATGAGTGCACAGTACTTAAACGCTACATATTGTGTGGTCCAATCACCTGAAAAGACAAATTGTTATGGTCTTAGCTAGATTTAGTTAGTTCCTTTTTTTTCTTTTTCTCTCTTTAAGGTTAAGGGAGAATCTGTATACCCAACTGTTGTGAGAAACATTAAAACTAAAAATACGGTTGCTGTTCTTGACTTCATCAAGGGAGGCAGGTGCCAAAGTTGACATCGCAGAACTTGGAGTGCCAGATGCTTTGATGTGATTTCGGCAAGTGTCACACATTGCGCAAATAGCAAGTTTCTTAAACATCCAAAATGTCCGTTAAAATGATTTGAAATATCACAAAGAATGTCAAATGCTGCTTCCTATGGCTCCTTACAGTGTTATTCATGTAGTGTAGGGTACCATTTTTGTAAATAGCGCCACCTACTGTTTAGGATTAAGACTGCAGTGGATGTGTAAACTATTACAGCACTGTGTTGACATCATAAATCTCTCTTGCAATCACCACAATGCAATCATAACTGTGGCTAAACAGTGATACCAGTCCTGTAATACTTTTTGTCTTACATTCAGATATACATATAAAAGCTTTTTGGGTCCAAAGATGAATATTAGTATGATTTGTGATGCATTCATGGGAAGTCAATCCACCTGTTTTAATAAGAATTACTAATGCCCATCTCAGGAAAACAGGGGGAAATTAGGAGGAAAAAATTTGTGTCAAAAACTATTGAAGACTTAATGAGAATGGAGAGGTTATACATGTACGAGAGCAAAGCGCTCTCTAACATTTTACAGCATCATCATTTTGCACAGTTTTAAGCTGCAACATTTGAATAGCACTTCTCTGAAGAATCAGCTTCACAAGCTGTTTATTTTGATTTACCATTTTACCACTGTTAGTATAACAGAAATGGATGGAAATATGCAGTGATTTGCATACTCTTTGGTTGTACATTTGGAACCAAAGTTGACCATATGCGGTTTTACCTCCAAATTAAGATGTTTAGTGAATCTAGATTAGATCATCTGAACATGATGATCAATAATGCAAATTCTTGCACTATTGGATGTCTTTTTACTCCGATCACATGATTGTATCTCATGAAAAAGACGAGAAACATTCAGTGATCCACTCACATTTTGTTGTAAGGGCTGCAGCACACATATATTCAAAAGCCACAGGTTTAGTCAGTATTAAGGAGGAGTTTTAGTGGAAGTTTACTCATCCTTATGGTCAGTATCCAGCAGACATTCCCATCTTCCTGTGGTCTGACACAGCCTCAATGCAGCCATTCTCCTTTTCTACAGCATTGACCACATTTAAAAAGAATTTCCAGTTCCCAACTTTGTGTCCAAGAGCTGCCAGGCCATCTATCACAGACTGAGGGCAAACAACACACAAATTAATGCCATTTATCCTGAAAAAGTGAGTACAGGTTAATTCAATTTGCCATTGCAGGATTATATCTTTTTAATCTCCAGTTGAATCTATTGATATAAACAGAAATGTTATTCAAAAGCTAGATAACCACAGTTAAGTGAATTTGAATGCAACTAATGGACAGTAAGGATAAAAATACATCACCTTGTTAAAGCCTCGTTCAAAATTCACGTCGTTCTTTGAATCAACATATACTATAGGGGCAGCAATGGCATCTTTCAAGTTCATCCCCAGCCATAAGTGATTTATTATGGACTGCAAGAATAATAGGGAACCATGTAAGGACAAGAAAGCACACAAACTAACAAGCAAACTGTGCTTTAATGACAAAAGTTACCAAGGCGACAGCTGTGGTAATCATGCTTCCTCCCGATCCACCAATCACAAGGATCCCTCCAGACTTTGTGTCCAGTATTACTGGAGTCATTGAGGAAGGAGGCCGTTCACCTGCGTAAAACAGCATTAACATTTCAACATAAGATAGAAGACAACAGATAGAAGATAAAACTTAATGACGACACTAAAGAATGCCTTTAATTTGATTGTGGTGGTTTGTTTACGTCTGTGACTTTACCTGCCCTGACTGTGTCTGCTCTCCCGCAAAAGTCAGCTAGCTCATTGTTGAGGATGATGCCTGTTCGTGGAGAGTAAATGGCTCCTCCAAATCTAAGGAACAAAACAGTAGACTGAGTGGATGTCTGCACATTACATTGTATTATCATTTCATTATAATGAGTCAGTACAAGTCCAGTCTTCTCTGAAGAGTCTTCCTGCTTACAATTGGTTTATGGTGCTGGTGGCTGACACGGCCAGTCCATCTCGATCCAGGACAGATACATGTGTGGTCCCCATGTTATCAGAGGGATGCTTGATGTTGTTATAGTAAGAGTTGTCATGGGTGCGATTTGAATGAATCATCTGCCTGATGTGATCAGTGAAGGAGGGATCAATTAAGTGATCAGCACTCTGAAAAAAGAACAAGACCTCTATCAAACATCACAACAACAGACATAAGCCATAACTCAAACTACATTTCCTCTTGACTTGTTTTTGCCCGTTTACTGTTTGGATTCTATTATTCTTTAGGAAGTTAATGAGTCAGGTTAGTCAGGTCAGCATTCTCATCTTGTTTCTACTCTTTGTAGAACACTAAGCTAAGTGACTCCTGGTGAAAGCTTTATATTTGTATATAAAGAATATATGGTAATACTATAATATGAATATTACATAATGACAAAACTTTCCAAAAAACATTACGTAACTGGAGATTGTTATGCTACTGTTTACTTTATCAATACCAATATTCACTTTTTTTCTTTTTTTTTTTTAAGAGACTGTTTTCTGTGTTGAGCCTCAAACCGAGGTTGGGAAAAACTAAATACATTTTAAGAAAACTGTAGCTGGGGCATAAAATCAAAAGACTGAGCTGAAAGACAAAAAAACATTCTGAGGTGAGTTGGATAGTTGAGCAGTGATCACTGTGTAATAACAAAACTGTTTCAGATCCCAACCTTTCCATCATCAAAGAAAGGATCATGAATGTTCCTCTTTTGTCCGTTAGCAAATTTGGCCGCTTCTATGTAATGATGGTACATCTCAATCTTCTTGTCACCAGACAGAGAGTTTGAAGTCAGCGGGAACCCTGCAGAAAAAGAGGTTTGGAATTATTCTTATGTACAAACCATTTCTCTTTTCTTTTTGATGACAGCATACAAAGATGTTAGAGTTGTGGTGGTAGATTAATTCAATAGTTCATTGTAGAGTACAAAACAAATGAAACCTTTCATGATCCTGAGAATGAAGGCAAGCAGGGCGCCGCCAGCAGGTGGTGGAGGAAAGTGCATCTGAGTATCTCCCAAGGAAACCGTCAAAGCGTTGGCCACCTGAACTTTGAAAGATTTTAGATCCTCCAATGTCAAAGTCCCACCTAAGACAAACAAGTCAAGTATACATAAAGTCTGTTTTCTCTCCCTCTCTTTGTACATTAAAAATACTCTCATGTTTTGTAGACAAAAGCTTATACCCTGAGCTTGCCCGTGCACATCTTGCACCAACCTGCAGCTTGAATGTCATGGATTAAGTCCTGTGCTATCTTGCCAGAGTAGAAGCCATCTGCTCCATCCCTCGCAATAAGTTCCATGGTTTCTGCAAGTTTGGGAAACTTCAGCATATCCCCTTTGCCCAGGACGGTTTTGTTCTTGTTGCAGAAAACTTTACTGTAGAAACACACAAAGAGAAACACACTCAGCAAAAGAGGAGGATTGTAAATTCAGACATAGAACAGAATCTGATCTGCTGTTTCAATGACATCACTTTAAAAGGAAGAATAGGTCAAAAGAAGTTCAGACTTTTCTTTTTTTACAAAACAAAATGAGAGTTTTCAATAAAAACACTAAGGATTAAAAGGGTTGGGGCGTTATTGGTTTAAGAACAATTTATAGATACTACTTAGATGACAGTTATGTGACATTTTTTGATTAGTTCATGCCGAAATAAAAGTATTTTGACAGGTCTCACAGATTTTTTCTTATTAATGCAACTATAAATTTACTCAGGCTGTATTAGCTGCATTTATAATGGTAAATTAATGATCTATTATCTAGAGATTTTCATAACCTGAAACCCTTTTTTTTAGTTGGAGTGTACATGCAGAACATCAATCAAGCCATCAGGGCACAAGACACGCATACTACAAATGTCAAAACACTGATAACAGTGGAAAACAGTGACTCCAGAGCTTCTCTTAAACAACAGTTTGCCCTGTAAGAGAAAGTCACCTGAAGTAGCCAAAGATCCCTTTGGAATCAAATACGTTGAGAAATATGTCTCCATAGATCACAACAGTGTGAAACTTATGCCCTCAAACAGAGCTGCTCATACTTTCAAAGTCAATCAATCAATAAACAGGTGGCCAGTTCATAACCCCTCAGTTCCTCAGTAATCAATGCAAGGATCCCTGCACTGGATCAGCATCAGAAGAAACTCTTTGTAATGTTAATCCAATACATCTTTGGGCCACTATTCTGCTGCTGGCATACACACACATCAGGCCTCCACTAAGAGCAATTTTCTTTAACAGGAAAATAAAACCTTCTAATGCAAAAGTCACATATCTGAAAGAATAATTTGGCAAAAAATTCTGTGCTGATTGACCGATGAGCACTGTGCAACACCCATAATTTGATATGATTTAGGCAGCTGATCTGCCATTAAATTTAGTATCATTTTTTTATGTATCAATGCCATTGTCTTGGCAACAGGAGTCCAATAAATGATTCAGACAGCTGGCCATAAAGTAGGTGCAATGTGTGTCTCCGCAAAGCATCTGACTGACGTTATCCTCCATCATGAATAAATGCTCCTCCCCATAGTGATGAAAGGTCGTACTTAACAGATTCTCACCATGGTCATAAACATTCAAAAGCCTGCACTTTTAAACTGCCAGTTAAACATGGTCGGAAAAGGAACACATCACACAAACATTATTGAGAGAAGGTGAACACTGCTTTTGTGGCTACCCTACACCCTACCATAAACTATAAATATATAACAATTATTTATGAAGAATAGAATGAATGTGGCTACAGGGATTAAGTTTTATGCTGTATGTAAAGTAATTTGATCTCAGTTGTTGATAACCAAGAGGTTTCATAAAACTATCATGAAATTACAACCACAAATTTGTAGGAAATCCCCCAACTCCAGAATCGATGCTGTAACAAATACATGAGAAAAGTTCAACAAAGAGTCATAAAACCCTACAGTTCACTAATGCCCATATATAATTTTCACATAAATTCTAGAGATAATAATTCTGCTGATAAAGATCATTTCAGGGAATTTGAAAATGTGTCAGTCAGTAATCCGTAAATGTGAAGCCATACCAGAGAGATGACTTCTCCACATGGTCTTTCACAATGGGGGAACTCAGGAAAGTTGCTAGATAGTCTGGCATGGGGATACCCTCCCTTGCCAGTTTAATTGTTGGTTCAAACAGCTTTTCCCAAGGCAGCCTCCCATACTCTCTGTGAATGGCCTCGTAGCCCCGCAGCTCTCCAGGAACGCCGATCCACTGGCTGCCTACAATGTTTGGGGGGGGGGGGGGGGGGGGGGGGGTTATGAAGCTGAATTAAACAAATGACAGGAACCATAATAAAAACTACATTCTGACTAAATGTGGTGCAGAAATAGTTTCAGGCTGACTAGTAGGATTACATGTGCAAATTCTTTGGTACTTAAGAATGTTGAACAAAAAGAGAATAAACAACTTTTTTTTTAATCAAAGATGTTTTAAAGGTTCGGTTGCTGCTATCCAGCTTACCTAATTGTGTATTTCCCTAACTACAGGCTGGCCAGACAGCTGGCGTAACAGACCTCGCTGTCACCCAGGCACCTAACTTTTATCCCACAGACTGACTCCTCATGAATATTGTTGGGCTGTAGCTGAATGCAGAAGTTTCTGTTGTGCTCTCTGAGAGACCTGCCGCCAGCTGAGGGACAACTCCAACAAGAACCAGCAACAAATGGAGACTTGGTAGACTTGCTGACTTTCTAAGGCTGCAGAACAGACCAACTACTGTGGCAGCTACTGTTTAAGATGATGTAGTCAAAGTCCAATTGTGGGACAAGAGACTCACTGGAAAGGCAACTGAACAGCAATCTATAAAGTCTCCAGGCAACAAAACACGGGAAGTGCCAGCATTTGCTGGTAGCAGCAATTAAACTCTTCAGAAAGCCAAAATTACTTATTGAGTCTTTAACAAAAATCCTCTTTAAAAACAATCCCCTTTAAAGGTTCCCAGATCAACTTATTCAATATTCATAAAATGTGTATGGTATTTATTAACATTTTAATTAAGCTGATTTCTACCAGACAGTGAGAGGACATTCATTAAAAGAGAGGCAAAATTAAGTAAAACATTTTCCTTATTATCAAATAACACCGCAGAAGAGTGTGTTACCCAACACTGACAGAAAACCCTGCCTACCTGTGGACAGTCTGAATGGATTGGGACAGTCATTTAACAGGTTCGCCTTGAATGACCGTGGGACAGTCTCCCTGAAGTTGTAAATTGTAACGTTGCCTAAGAGGAGATGAAAAATTTGAATGACCGGGATAGTTTATAATTCTCTGTGAGGAAAAACAAATTAAGACACAAACCCAGTAAGGAAAGGACACCCACCTTTTTTTTTTCTCACAGCCAATATAGAGCCTCCTCCAATCCCCATGCTCTGAGGATTGATCACAGATGTACACAGAAGAGCTGCAATGGCGCCATCTACTGCTGACCCCCCCTGCTGAAGCATGTTCCTGGAAAACATTTTCACATGGATTTTTGGGAAAGCTGTGAGCCCCCACTTAGTCACTGACTCCCTCACTACTCATCAGATATTTGCCCTCCCACAGACGCATGAATGCACATTCATCAAAATAGCTGTTCCAGACACTGGGGTTAATTATTTCAGTATTGCCAGGAGGCAAGTTCAAGTCATTCAAAGTTGGCTTCTGGCAGAATCTCATAAAGTTATAGGCCAAGGTGCGTTTTTTTCCTTTCTTTCTTTCTTTCTTTCTTTCTTTCTTTTGTTTGATGTTTCTTTCCATTTATTCTTTTTTTTTTTTGCTTTCTTGTGATTTAACTTGATTAATGAGGTAAATTACCACATCAATAACAGGTAATTCGTTTTAATCAAATTTTCTAAATTAATTTACCACACAACGGACATGAGAGCTTTGAGTCTGAGCTGTTCCTGAAAGACCTGAATGAGTCTTTTCATTCTGATGCTGGCATTGGATCATATGCGCTTACTGAGCAAGAAGAAGGCTGGTGGGAATGCTTTTGATTCATGAAGATCAGGTCAGCTCAATCCTTAACAAACTTTAAAAAGGAGACGGGATCAGGAGGCAGACTGTCGGACAAATTCACTCGTAAGAATCAAATCAAGCTGAGACGGCAAACAGGACTATTGTCGAAGAAGAACAATAATGATTAGCTTTAATACATGCTGTGCATCTGGGGATGGCTGAGAAAGTGTTGTGCAAATGATAAAGTAAATGAAAATCACTGAAAGGCAGCATTTTGGTTAAATGAAGTTATTTTGTCAGGCCTATAATCTAATTTTGTCACAAAAAAAACTTCGAGTTTGTTGTTAACACAAAACAGACCAAATAGGGAACACACCTTCAGGTTTGAACGAGCCATAACCGTTTAATCTAGAAGGATATTTCCTCAAACAATTCATCTCATTCGTTTGATCATCAGAAAACTCAAGGGTCAAGGGCTTTTGTCTGTTGTCTTTGTACATTTCATTGTCACTAAAACCTTAATAGAACATTCATTGTTTCAAGTGTCAACTGGGAAATGAACCCCTCGCGGATATTGGCAGTGAAGACAAAAACTAAGTAGCCTACTGCTGAACACAAAAGCCGGAAAAGCTACACATCCGAGTAAAAGCAGAACATATTTTCCATGTTTGGATGACCTGGAATGGAGGATTAATTGGGTTCTCATTGTGACATATTACTCAACAAATGGCCACATAAATTGAGCCAATTAAGGCACGGATCAAGTATCATTACTCCACACCAGAAATAATCAGTCATTGTTTTTTCCCCTCTTACTAGTGTGGCCTGAAATAATTATGATGAGGAGAACCTGTCGTATCACAGTTCTGCAGGTATAATCTCTGTTACTCAAACACAGCCCATCAAATCTCTTAAACTGCTTATCCCATTGCTCGGTTCGGCTTTACACTTCACCCACAAGAAATGCTGCCTTGTACTGCGGTTTGATTAAGTCGTTTCTCAGGGGAAAAAAAAGTACACACAAGCTGTCAATAAGGCTCCCCACCTGGATTTTGGACTTTGAGAAAGTGACTTACTTGCCAATCTCGGAGCAAAGTTTCGAGTCCGCAGCCACAGCCGCGTGTCTGAAGCTGCCGCTGGAACATTTATCAACAAACGTGGCGATGCACAGGAAGATAAGAGCCACAGCACAAATCACAACAAACAGAATGCAGCAGCACGCCAGACAGGACTTATGATAAGCCATTGGAGCATCTGAGGAGGGAACTTCGAGCCGAAGGAGATGGTGCCGCTTCCACGCCACACGCGCTGAGTGAAATCTGTCTTATCCAGCGCATGGGTTTACCCCTCCTACTCCCATCCTCCAGAAGTGAAACCGAATTACAACTGGGAATACTATGACCCATCGTATAATTCACGCTTTTTCCCGAAATGGTTGGGGTCAGGTCAGTCTGGCATGCTACAAGCGGGTATCACCTCCAGGCAGAGACATATTATACGGCCATTCTCACGTTTCTTGTGCAACGTTGATGAAGTCTCCCATTATCACAACCTAACATTTGTCACTCCCTGTTATATTTCGTCTGATATGAACGTTGAGTCAGTGACCCAGTGGAGCAAAACCTTTAAAGTGAGATCTTCCAGATGTTGGAATCGTCCAAGGTCCAGATTAGTTTACAACATATTACATATGTTTGCCGTGTCGTGGATGTCATGTAGACATCTTGAAACATTAAACTAAAACACCCTGTCACTGTATCACTTTCTCACTGGAATGAGGATGTGGAAAGGGCATGACCTCTGCTGCTTTGCCACTTGTTCCCTTCATTTTATTTGTTTTTAGTAAATTCCACACTGATTCTTACTTCCTGAGCAGAAGATATGTGACAATGTGATGATACTATTTTCTTTTTTGTTAAATTTCACTTCTTCTATACTTTTCGAAACAATCTTCAAGTATGAAAACAATGTAGAAAAAAGGTAGAACATTTAAACATCCCAGTTTGAACAGTTATGACTTATTTTTCTATATCATTTAGCAGTGTTTTTAAAAAGTATGTGCCTGCCCCATGCTGAATCCCAGAGTTACAAAATAAGGACTTTTTAAAAAAAATGTTCCAGCTGTAAAACATTTGATACTTATTGCAGAGTTTTTGTTTTGGCTGACATTTCAAAATTTGTTCAAGGGTTTACTGAAAAACCTTTCTTTCAGTTACAAAAACAAAAACTGTGCAATATGACAACAGAATAACATTTACACACTCTCAGTTCCATAGCTTCACTAATCAAAATACACATACTACACCACGTTGTCTGTATTAACCAATGAGAGAACTGCAGTAATTAACAATAATAAGCAAGCACTCAACAAAATGATCACCAAAAACTGCTACTCAAAGATACAATTAGGTCAAATATTACAAAATCTAAATGATTAATCATCTTGTTTGTATGTACAAATGGCTCGAACAAGAGATAATGTGATTTGACCCTTGAAAGGACATTGATACAGATTTTGATGTTGTATGTGGCAATATCTGGGGTAAAATTGGTCTCATGGCTCCTACATCAAACTGCTTTAACTTAACCTCCTCTTCAGCCTCTGTTTCTTGCCTGTAAATATGTTGTCTGAAGTCATTTTTTGCTTAATGCACCTTATGTCTTTCCTGTGCATCTAGCTAAAAGCAGGCTAGACAGACCTTGAGCAGAACATCTAAAATGGACCACTGGAGGTCGAAAGACAAAGGTTCAAAATAAGGTAAAGTTGCAGGAGGCACCACCATATCCTTCGGAAGCCTGGCCAGTGCAACACCTTCCCCATTATTGTCAGGGGGAACACATGGTCCAACAGCAGGAACATCAACAAGAGAAACCTCAGCAGAACTGACTGGATGGGGCCTGCAAGGACTTTTCAGCTTCACCAGTTTCCACACGGTCATATTTTTAATCTTTTCAAACTTACACTTCATTGCCATATTGCCACCCATGATCTGTGTGATTGTCTAAAGCTCAGGAAAAAGTTGGGTTATGAGTGGTTCCCTAAAAGAAAAGATTAACTGATCAACTGATCTTGTGTGTCTGATCAAAAGAAACTGCATTTTGAAGAATTGAAAAGGCTCACAACCACTCATCACATACTTTTCCATACTGCTGAACAGGTAAGCTGTGAACAGAGACACAGAGCAACAGCTTACCAGGTGTCCTCCTCTAACAGAAGGCGGCAGAAGGTGTGAAGCCTGTTTGAATTCCTGGAGTATCTAAATAGCAGCTGGGCTGTAGTGCACAGGACTGACCTTTGGTAGCAGGAAATTGAGAGATAAAAAAACAAACAGGCACTTTGCCAGGCACATATTTTGCTTGTGCTGAAAAGTTTCTTCCTATAATGTAAAAGTGTGTCAAATTCAAAAGATACAACCAGTCATACCAGTTAAAGTTACAATAATGAAAAAAAAAAACAGATTTATAGAAACTAATAAAATATGTCATTCTAATGTATGTGATTATCTAAGTGCCATGCAAAGGCAGCCAAATGACAAAATAAAAAGAATAGGAAAAAGTTAGATGCAGGAGGGAAAGCATGAGGACAGGTGTGACCAAGCAGTTCCTGTGGCTGGAACAAAAAGTGAAAAAAGAAAAAGAAAAAAAGAATCAGCAGCCATGAGCAAGATGCAAACTTGATTGGTAAAAGCACATTTAGGTATGTAAACATGTACTTGTAGTATGCTCACTGTGGTGATCGGGTGGGAGTATCATTGACCGAGGTGCTGAATCTGCAAAACTAAAACAGACTTTCTCTGTCTGGGGTTCTGACCTTTGGCAGGACCAGAACTATAAGAGCCATCACAGGTAGCTGCTTCATTCCAGCCACTGCTATACTGTAATCAGTAACTGTAAGCATCACCTTAAATCAACTATCAGATTGTGACTTATATTAGCAGATTGCAAAGCTACTTTAATTGTAACCTAAAACACAAGGCAGACAACAGTATAGTTATAACGATGAGCCACATACGTGTCATTTGAACAATATATAATGAGAGAGAACATTGATTGGCTGTAAATGCATGACACAAAGTCCAATTAAAACCTCAACACAAGAGGGAGATGGCGTGCATATTTTCAGTTGGAAAGCTCTTGCCTGCTGTAACTGAAATGGAAAAAGGTCACCTATTTTCTTTGATCATTTTTATGTATATTGTTTTTTATTATTGCTGTTTTTGAAGCTTGGTTCCCGTCATTTCTACCTCATTCTAGTCTAGACTAGTTGGTCAAATGAACAGCAAATGTACCTGATAATTCAAATATTCGTTATGAGATCACAGGCTCAAGCTTTAAGACAAAATGACTGTTCAGAAAAGGGAAATTTCTGCGCAAAGTACAAATACTAGAAGTAGGTTATAACCTTTAGACCCCATAACTGAAAACCTTGCCACAAAACTCATGTATGTTTGTGTTAATTAATGGTGGATTTGCTTTGTTGTAACGACAACCTTTTCTTCTTTTATATATGTAAATTACGACATGGTGTGATTTCCTAAGACACTGAGAGAATCAGTTTGTCTTCCGCTATTAAAGGATAGCAATTAAAAAAAACAGAAGCCATTTGTTAGGATTTCAGTTTATGTAAGCACACAGAGAGGGTGTAGGAGAATATTCTGCAAGGATACCATACTGTAGGTCGCTGTGTTGCTATAAATAGGATATAATTTTATTCTGCCCTTCCTGCGTCATACTAGCCCCCCTACTCACCAGTGCCAGCCCCTATTCACTCAAATCCACTATCCTTCGTGAGCTCTGCACCTTTATCTTCTTTCTTTCTTTTCTTTTTTGAACCTTTCTCTTACCTTTTCATGCTTCGGGAGACTTGTGCTGTCACTTGTTTTTGTGTATTTTGAATTATATCATTTTTAGCAAAGCACTGGGAGGCTTACAGATGGGGCATCAAAATAATTCCTATTTCCTATGGTAGGCAAACTATTTTCTTCAGGCTTAATCTCTCGGGAACACACACATAAAAAGATAGAACAGTAACAGGGAAGCACAGGAATGATGGAACAGTGCATACGCTGATACTGCGTCCTCCCTAAAAATATACCTATGAAACAAGCAAGAGGAGCAAAACATTTATGCAACAGTTTTTGAGGTAGATTTGCTGCTAAACTTCAATAACAGCTACAACACTGTTTGATTATATCATAGGTCACATGTTACTGGAAATGATTGCTTTTTACACCATATGTTACTCCCAACTAAATTAAATAAGACTGTTGCTAAATACTGTTGGTTTGAAAGGCATACATTTTAAACACTTAGCATTTATCTATGAGATTTCCTATGTCATAGAATTTAGGAATCAGACCAGTCATATAGAACCATAGATGTACCTGTAGACCATACTGTTGTTTGTGGTTAAAATGCTTCTTTACATACCTAAATTTATGAGATCAGCATCATTTGTACTCATCTTTTTATAAAGGAATAAAGACAAAAAAAACATTTGGCCACGAAGCAATCACAAAGATAACAATTATGTTCATAGCTATGGATATCTATATATTAATTAAAAATCCATATGTTCAAATTGCATTTTTAAGTCCCTGGTAGGTTAAACAGTTATTTTTTTATTCTTTTTTTAACTTATTTTGTCTGCCACATTCAGAGAAAACACATCTACTGTGTCAGGTAACTGCAAAACTGACTGAGCTGCACCACCTCTCCATTTATTGTAATGACATCATTACTGGAGTGGGTGGAAATGAAGCAGTTTAAGCTCAAAAGGAATTAACGTCACCCATGTATAGCCATAGCTGATAGGAAAAAAGCACACAGCCACAACCACATGTCCTCATACCCACCAATCCCTATAATGTTTTTTCTTTAAAAAAAAACTGTTTTTTTGCCACTTGCTAGTCTAACACACTTCCAATGGATTGTTAAAGGCCTGCCATGTCACAAGTGACTTCTGCTTATAAAAACTATAGATGTTATATATGAACCGCCAGTTTATGTACAGTGTTTCTCACTTACTATTTTAAAATAGTGTGCAAAGATTACATTTGTATTTTTTGAAGTTTTATAACAAAAACTAAATTAGCAACCAAGTAGATCTGTCATTATTAAGGTATTATAAACTAATTGCAGTGTGGAACAGTACAGTGCCTTCTTTTTCTTCTTTCTTCTTTTCCTGTAATATTTAAAGATAGTGATGACCATGTGCTGAGCGGTGCTGAGTTGGTTAGCACCGTCGCCTCATAACAAGTGGGTTCCTGGTTCAAATCCTTTCTGTGTGGAGTGTTCTCCTTATGTATGTGTGCGTCCTCTCTGGGTAGTCTAGCTTCGTCCCACCATCCAAAAACATCCATTTTACGTTAAACTGACTCTGGGGTGAGTGTGAGCATGTCCGACGTGTGAGTGATGGACTGGCGACCTGTCCAGGGTGTACCCCGCCTCTCGCCCAATGAGAGCTGAGATAGAATCCAGATCCCTGTGACCCTGAATTGGATTTAGTGGGAATAGAAAATGGATGGATGGATAATGACGATGGAAGTGGCAATGACACTGGGAGCCAGGCCTGCCAGCTGCTGTAGTGGGTTAACTACCTGTCATCATATGTTTATGTTTTGTTTGTTTTATTTGGCAGCCGTTTTTATCCAAAGCAACTTACACTCATAACCCAGATAGGCAGGTAGCGTAAGGGCATAATAGCCTAACCAATCAATGCTGCCAAAATAGCCAGCCTCAGTCAGTTTGACAGTATCAGTTTTTTAACATCTCAAACAAAAATGAAATCAATGCACTGTCAAAGAAAAAAGATGTACCACAATAAAACCCATATGGAGACAATGTTGAAGAAAAGAATTTGACTTGTTGACCACTTTTGACTGATGATCCTCAGATGATGAGGGACGCTGTTCAGGCGAGCATAACAATATATATAAAGATATATTTATTTATTCATTCATTAAATAGCTTGTATGTCAGAAATTCTCAAAGCAAATGCCACATTCAAAATCTGAATTGTTTCTAACTTTTTTCTGAAGTATGAGGCGCAATAACAATTGCAGTTGCACGATTCATATGTGATCTCCCATGATGTCACTTCACAAACTCAAAACTCATGATATTGTTTTAACTAGCTATATTCTAATAAAGCAGCCTACCTAACAGATTAGTCCAGTAGTAATGCAGGAGGAAGAATTGTGTGCTGAAGCCAGTTCCAGTCCCGAGTGTTCACCTTGGCTTGAGAATAAAAAGATTAAGGCTCTGTGCTGATCCACCCCTGGTGTGGATCCATTATCTCTTCTTCTACCACATGTAAAAAGATGTGACATACCAAAGATCTATGCAGCTTAATTTTCCATTAGCTGCTACTGAGATCTCTGCTTTTATCCCTGATGGTTTTATGCAGTACGCAGTTCATCTTTAAAGCTTCTGCTACATTTAAGAGGGCAGTTAGTAAAATATTGGGAGCTGCACATGCTGTCTACTGTAATTAATATAGTATAACAGTTGTAGGTTTTGTTCTTATCATCTACTCTTGTCATTTGTCCTTGTAGAATACAAGAGCAGGCATAGATGTAGATTAAGAAAGTCCATGTGACTGCCTGACATCTTCTGATCTGACCAGAGGGCCGAGTATAAAACAAGGTTTTGAAGGACTCAAGCTTTCTAAAGAGAAGTTACCCATCCATCCCTCCATTTTCTATACTCCCTTAATCCAATTCAGGGTTGCTTGGGGGCTGGAGCCCATCACAGCTGAGTGATTGTTGTCGTCACCTGATAGCTAAACATTTTGTTAAAGTAAAGGAGTCTGTTCCATTGGGATTCTGCCAAGAGGTTTGGAGTCATGAGATAAAATTCATGGTGCCTCTGCCAGATCTGATGAGATTCAAATTTCGGAACATCAATTCAAAAACAAGTTTTAAGTGTAGATAACTCTTGTATGTTTAATTGAAAGAAAATGTATAAAATCTAAGTTATGAACAGCTACAATGAAATTGTTGTCACATTTGTAAAACGGAATACACAATATAGCCATAGCAGCAACCTAAAATGGACGAAATGTGCTAAGAATCTGGGATAATTAGTCTTTCCATTGATCTTCTCGGGTCCGAAACTGAATTAATAAACATTCATTGTTCGTTGTTCAATATTTTTCTCCATTCCCCTCCTTCCAGAACCCCAAAGGAGAGTTTTTCTCGACATGGTGACGGAGGGTCTACAATCTCCATTGGCTCCCCTGCCAACCGTGGAGGAGGCCTGCGATACAATACAATATGAAAACAAAATAGAATTATTTAAATAATTGTATCGTTTTGACTGAAGTGTTTTATTTTGCTAAATATCTGGGGTGTTCTGCTACTTGGTTCCGTGGTTGTGCTAATTGTTTGTTGTGTATCATTAGTCTATGATATTGATTTATGCTAAACTGAGTAATAAAGTTAATGTCTTTAAAATAACAAGCCAAAGTATTCATTTCAATCTAATAGAAATATTTTAGAAGGACAAAAAGTGAAAGTTTTTTGTAGGGAAAACCACCAACATGCTGTGAATTAAAGCTGTCAGTTCTTGTAACTGTTTTTTTTTTAATCTTATGTTCTCACTATTGTTCTGAATAACAGGAGGTTAGTTAAAGGCTATAAAGGTGAAGCAGTTTAAAAAAAAAACTTAACTGTATCCTAAACTTTTAAGATAATTGGAGATCTTCTTATTCTGTTGTACTTAAATTATTATAAAGTTGGCATTAGACCCCATGAAACATCACCTTTTATTGTTGCCGTGGCATAACCAGACAAACTCACAGGTTTCATCTTGATCTCATATTACATGGAGTACTTAATGGTTCTGTCAAACAGCCAGAAAGGCTGTTAAGCATACCAAGGCTAAGTTACCCACAGAATCCCAGAATCAAGGTCTCCTCGACTTCACTTTTGACACAGTAAGCATGTTTGGACCAGTTTGATAGCTGATCTTCAGAGACAAATTTTCCCTCGTTGGCAGCAAGAACATTTACAACATCAGCAGAACTGAACAGGATACATAAAAAACATCAAATTTTTACAAGCCATAACTCTGACTTCAAGAGCTGTTCCATTAAATATTTTCTTGAGTTGGATGTTTAAAATTTCTAACTGCTGAGTGCAATTAACCCATTGTGGTTTGGGCTGCAAAAGCAAAGTAGAGAAGCTAGTATGACTTATGTACGGACAACAGTAACGGCTGTCCAAACTGCAGCTGTTACTGTGTAGTTTTTCATTACATGTGACTAATCTTTGTCAATGTCCTTTCACTCACTGCAGCCAAACTGACCCTCATCCTGTGTTTTAGTTCTGTAGTCAACACTGAAAAGGAAGCACATTTCAGTCAGTCACATAACACATCGTTGGGAAACTTTTTTAAACCTAAAACAAAACCCTTTTTTTTTAAAATCTCCAACATCCTCCTCTCTTGGAAAGTACTTGGAAACGCTTCACAGCAGATTAACAGGAAACCATATAGGGGCGTTACAGAAACACCAGGTAGATTCTGCTTCCTTTGTGTTTCACTCCTGCAAGCCAACCTTTTGCTGCCTCGCTGCTTTTATACCTAAATGCTCACTTATCTTAAGATGCTGCAAGAGTTAAGGGGTATCAAATGTCAGACATCTGTCATACTTTACTTCAGTTTTACCAACTGAGTATTTGTCACCTGATGACAATGGTAATAATGCCGGACATGCTTTGCAGCAAACTACTTTGCAGCATTTTGTTAAACAAGATATTTTATGTATGTAACAAAACCCAAATAATCCTTAGACTTCAGAGATGTTTTCCATATAGATAACAAATACATTAAATCAATTTATGTGGTGATATCAAGAATGTTTTAACCATCTGTTATACATTATGAACAATGACAATATGACAATATGACAATATGAACAGTATTGCAAGACTTTGATCATGGAAGTTGCATTTTCTTTATGTTGCATGTAATATCAACGTGGAACGGGCACATTCACAAAGTGTTCAGCTCCACTATTATTCAGTCTGACTCCTCTATGATCCAAAAAATTGTGAGGCCCTCAGTATCCGGCTGGTTTATGTCAGGAGGTGGGACTCTGTGAATACTTTTTTTTGTTTTTTATCACCACTGAGCCAAGAAAAACAGATGGCAACAATCTCTGTTAAGCTACACTTGTTAATTACAAAGACAGATGATGCAGGAGTTCATGATGTAGCAATCTAAAAAGTTAGACAATCACTGAAGTGAAAGTGGAATCAAGAACTGCTGTGGTCAGCTATTGGGCTGAATGCCATTTTTTTTAAATAGGAGGGTTCCTATGACATTATAGCTCCTATGAGGTAGCTATAATGAATGTTTTGCTGCTTCCTTTCATCTTTATGATACAGTATATGAAAATAATTCACATAAAAGGATAAGATAAGATAAAACACACCTTTTACTATCTGATGTGACTTGCTGATGATCTTGAAGTCTTATCATCATCTTCATGATGATTGTTGGTAGGCCACAGATATCTGTCTGTTCAACAACAGACTGAACTGAACTGGCCGTGTAACACTGTGACTGTCAGCTTAAAGAACTACTTAACATATACATTTTGTGTGTACTGATGATGTACAAGTATACCTACCCTTAAACCTAAAAAATAAGTCCTCGCTACAACCACTGTTTTCTTGTTTGAATGATGGATGAGTTTAAACTTCCTCAAGCTAAATGAAAACAAGACAAAGGTCATAGTCTTTAGACATTCTGAATTGCCGGATATGGGCACTCTTGAGCCTTTAGCGTGTAATATCCACTCATCTATGAAAATTCTTGTTTTTTATAGTATTATCAAGTCTGACAAACAGATCTCCTCTGTTGTTAGGTTCAGTTTCCTCCAGTTAAAAATTATAAATCATCCATCATCTTCTGAAAGATTTGGAGAGGGTGACCAATTTACTTTTTACTTCTCGACATGGTTCGTCTTCAGTTCTTTGTTTGTGGGCTTAGACCAGTCATACATTCAACAGCTGCAGATAGTGCAAAATGCTGCTGCTTACTTCCTGACAGGAAAGAAAAAAATGGAACATATTACATCTGCATTGCTTGGCTCCCTGTTCGTTATGGGATTGATTTTAAAATGGAGTTGTTTACTTTTAAATGCCTTAATGGAGAGACTCCACTAAAGGCCCAGCTAGACTAGTAGTTCACTAACCAACAGCTTCTAGATGTGCCGGGAAGGGCAAAAAACTAAAGGGGATCCAGCTTTTGCAGCGACAGTTCCTTGATTGTGGAACAGCTCATCTATGAATCTATGAATATAAATCTACTCCCACTGTTGAACAATTTAAACAATTATTAAATACCCATGTCTTTTTCTTGGCCCTCCTCTTGAGTTTAACAATGTAATCTACTGGCAGATTTCACTGTAACCATTATGTTGCATTATTCATGTTTGGGTTCTTGTATTGTGAAGCACTTTGATCAACCTCAGTTATTTTTAATGTGCTATGAAAATAAAGATTACTTGACAACTTTTAAGTAACTACCTCAAAATTTACTAGTATTACAAGTGTGTTCTTTGAAATACAGTATAGGATTTTGCTGCTTCAACAATTGGACAATGGATCAGACTGACAGAAATAGACACAAGGAACTAAGACGAGCACGAGAGGGGGTAACGGTGATGATCTGGCAAAGAGTGAAGGAAACCGGGGGTCCGTTTCACAAAGTATGTTTAGTAAAAACTCTGAGTTTATTAACCCTGAAATGAGGGAAACTCTGAGTTTTCCGTTTCACAGAGAGAGGTAACTCAAACCAGATAAAGAAGGCTAACTCTAGTCTGTTTCAGAGAGAGGAAACTTAAGCTCTCGGTCAGTTACCGTGGTAACAGACTCTATGAACCGGTCGGATCCTGCTACCTGAGTAGCAGACTGCAACGTGGTAAGCAGCCTAAAGATTTGCACAATATAATTCACTTGTCTCTCTCCTTTAATACATTCTAATGTATCCACTATACATTACAGGAGAGTTTGATGGCATTCTGCTGGGTGACAGGGGTTATCCATGCCAACGTAGGCTGCTGACCCCTTACCCTGACCCTGAACCAGGCCCCCAACAGAACTTCAACCGGGCTCACTACAGGACAAGAGCCCGGGTAGAGATGACCATAGGCCTGTTGAAAGCCCGTTTCCAGTGCCTACATCAAGTCAGGGTGACCCCTGAGAGGGCCTGTGATATAATTAAAGCATGTGTTGTTCTTCATAATATCGCCACTATTAGAGGAGAGCAACACCCTGCCCTACAAATTGAAGATGCTGATGATGTTCCCATCCACCTGCCAGTTATCCAGGACGGCAGAGCAGTCAGAGACACCATATGCAATAATCACTTTAGAGTTTAAGTCACCATCATCACCACCACCACAGCAGTCAAATAAAGACATAATACAAATGTCATGCTTTCGTGCTGGGCCACCACCCGTTTTCTTGGCATCATCCGCCTTCTTTCTGTTGGCTGAGTAGAAGTCTGTGTTAGTTTGAATAGGCTTAATTATTTAAAAGAACAAGATATAGATGAGAAGACATCTGTGTGAAAACAGCATTATGATGTGGATAAAACAACTGCAGTCAAATAGCCACTTAATATTTACTTTACAGTGTAAAACATGATGAAAATGAGCTACCTCCATGCCGAGGCCTTACCTGTTTGAACAATGTTTTTATATTTCATCATAAGCTGCTGCCAAGTGCGCTTGAATTAAATTAAATAAATGAATAGGCTCCCATTCAAGCAGTTTTCCCCTGTAATATTATTGTGATTGCAAAGGACTACAATTAAACTTACGCATTGACCCGAGCAGCAATGTTCTCCCATACCATCTCCCTTTCTTTCGTAGCTGCAGCGGTGTTGCACTTCTTTATAAAAACATGTTGAAAGTCGTCGTATGAGCGCATTAAGATTTCCAGTTCTATGTTCGTGAAAAACGTAGCCCTCCTCTTCCCTGTTGCCATGGTGACTCGTCGAATCATGGCTCCATTGATGCTGGCTTTTTATAGTTGTGGTGCATGCGCTTAACTCAAGGTGAAACTACTCAGAGTTGACTAAACTATCTCAAATCAGCTGTTCTGGAACCGGAAACTCAGCGCATTCTATCTCAGCATAGATCAACTCAGCATTTAGGATTAGACTCAGAGTTTGTTGAACCTGCTTTGTGAACCGGACCCCAGGAGTTTAAATACAGAGGAGGGTGATTGGTGAATGAATGCAGCTGAGGATAAGTGAACACAGATGAAGGGAGTGGAGCTGATGATTCTAATGAGACTGAGGAAACAAGTGAGGAAGTGACAGAACCCTAACAAGAAATGAAATGGAAAAAACAAACACCAAAAGACATTAAAACAACACAGATCATGACAAATTTCATACTTCAGTTTCAGAAACCCAGACAGCTTTACTGCACAATGAATAAAAACAACAATTATTTTTGGTTAATCTTGTGTTCCTTGTCCTGAACTCAGCAGTGAACTTGGCAATATGTTTAAAGTGAAAAATGTACCAGAGGAATTGAAAAGTACTTCTTTTAAGGCTAGTTTAATTAACCACTGCAGAGGTACGCTTACAGCCCAATTTATTTCCTTTACAAGTCACAGATGTATGTATAGCAGGCATAAGAATTTAAAAGTTTTGGGTAAGGAATGCTCATCATCAGCAAGGCCAGGTAGCCTAAGAAAATCAAGGGAATAGTATGCAGACAAAGAAGCTGATAGCAACATAATTCCTCAGCCTAACAGATTGTACAGAACTCTCATTCATATACTCACAAATAATGAATGAATAAGTGACTTACGACTAGCCGCATGCACAGATGGCTTGAACAGGTGACTCAATGAGGGAATCACAGGGCCATGCAGAAAAACTGCAACACACTACATCATAAAAGATTCAACTGAAAAAGTAAATTCTACTTAAGGTGACCATATCCCTCCTTTGTTATAAAGGTCAACCGTGGCACTTTGCAAGAACCAAAACTCAAGTCTGACCATAAAATTAGATGGCTGTTTTAACACAGAGAATACAGTCACTGCTCTCTGAAATCCAGCCGCTTTGATTGGTGTTGTGGCAGCCATTTTGGCTGCTCCTCAGTGCATGGGAGTCCCTACCAATTCTGTCTCTAGTGGGCAAAGACCCAGATTTTCTTGAGAAGAATAACCCTTGTTCTTGCTTTAGAGCCCACATCTTTTCCTGGTTTTCTCAAAATATAAAGCTGCTTTAAGATTAAACTTTTAGTTTTGGCTCAGTTTGGATTGGATTGAGATTGTGCTGCAGTGACTTCCTAAGGTCTTGTGTTCAGTTACAAGTTGTAAATTTAACAAAATCTCCTCATTAGAATGGATACTCAGGAGTATCTTTTCAGTTACCACTTTAAAACCTATGGTGTTGGGTGGCACATTTAACTTTCAACATCATGTTAAAGCCATATGCAAACTATGATTGTAGGGCCTTTGTTGTAAAATCTGCTTTGTAGGAAGAATAGAAATGTTGGTTTAATAAAGTTCTCTTAGTTAACAAACAGCTATTGGATGTGTGTGTTTGCAAAGGTTTCATTCATAGTACACTGATTTCTTACAGGAGCCGCTCTCATGCATTTCCATGACCACACAGATTATTGTGTTGCTCCTCAGCATGTCTCCTCATGTGATTTTCAATTACTTCCATCATTGACCACAGCCAGTGAGAGCCAGTGGTGCATGTGAAGACGTGCTGTAGGCATGACTGGCTGATAACTGGGACTGAACGTATAGGACAATGAACAAGCAAGGGTTTGATAAGAACGGTCAGAGCTGAAAGACTGACACGATGGTAGATGGAATGGACTGTATTTGTGTAGTGCTTTTCTTGTCTTGTTGAAAATGCACTCAAAGTGTTTTTACTGTGTGTGGGTGGATGAATGAGAAGCTCTGATGTGCTGCTTCTCGCTGATGACTGCCCATGAGTTAGACTGGGAGTTGAGACACACCAGAGCTGAAGAAGTGGCTGAGAGATGTTGATTGTTAGGGGGATTAAGTGAGTTAACGCTTTAGATTTGAAGTAATACTCTTCACCTGCTTGTCCACATTAATCTAAGCTTAGCTTATTATTATTATAGTTTTTACACCACTGCAGAGTCACATCATATTCTTCTCTATAAATTTATATGAAGCAGTCTAACCGCAAAAACGTGATTTAGTCATGTAAACTTTATGTAGTGATTTGTGACATAATTCCGCTGTTTTTTCATGCTAGTGAACTAGAGAAAAAAAGTATCTTGAGTAACACTGTGTCCCAGCACTCACTAACTCACACACTCTGTTTTACACAGAATCAAACTGCTTGGTAAAGGTTATGTATTAAAAAGTACATGGTTAAGTCAGTTAATCCTCAGGGTTTGCATCACTAACTTTCCCTGTAGTGAGTATTCATTTCAATATATCATTTTCCTTGATCACTGGCTGCTGTGTCCTGCCTCCTCAGCAAAACACATTATCCTTTTCTATAAGTCACAGTCTGCTCTGACTGGTCAACTTGACTGGCCTGAGCCGGTGGTTTTTCATGAAAGTGAATGCAAAATAAAAAAGCTTATTTGTTAAATTGAAAATTAGTGTGAGTCAACCTTCGCAGATTAGAGACAGAGCCACTGGACACGTGAGGAGGAAGGAGGTTTCCATAATTTTAAAGTGCCATTTTGACAGTTATTAACCCCATAAAAATTGCATCTATGCTCTCCCAAATTGTACATTTGAAAGCTTTTGAGCCCATAAAAATTCTTATGGACTTTGGATCGCTTAGGGTTGACTCTTCACCTTCTTTTTTCTCATTCAGTGAAAAGGGGATCTATGAATGTGCTCATTTTTAACACCTACATTTCCACCCACCAGCAGTTGACACCAGCCTTCCCTGTTTACTCTGACTCTGTTTACACTATGCTTCTTTCAGCTCCTCCAACACATCTTGAACCACAGCATGATTTTCAAGATGTAGAAGCTAGATTATACATCCAAGCGATAGTAATAGGATGGTAATGATTTCTCTTTTGTTGCCTTTCAACAATAGACAAAAGAGTCACCAGACAAGAGTTAGCTGATCAATCCCATGGCTTGGAGGTCAACGGCTCCCTGATAAAACCTACATGGGGTAGCGTCTTTCACCATCTAGCTTATGCTAGCTTCTCTTTGTAGCTAGATAGCTTCTCATTTAATGAATTAATCACGGTGTGTGAAAATTTGCTGTACAAGAAAATATTAAATGTAGAACACATGGGCTGTTTGACCAAGTCTTTCTGAAAATCTAGGTGGCACTCTAGAGATTTTACCCAATATATGATTGTTTTTGATCACATAGATGAGAGAGCTCATTCTTCATTTTGCTGGTCCCAAGCTGCTGTGCGGTTAATTATTTACCTTGGCGATTAATGTTTCAGTAATATCAAACTGTGCCAAGGGACAGAGTCAATATGGATGCAAGGTGTGGACAGAAATTACAGTGAATGAAAATGAACTTCTTTGAGGGAAGAATTTAAGAAAAAAAAAAAAGACCAATATCCAATCAGTGAAAAGGGTAGAGAAACCTGGAAAATGTTAAAATTAAGAATGTTGAGCCTTACACTTTTAGTCAAAGTGTATCTCACAGATAAATGGTGAATTATGACGATGATTCAAACTCCAGCATAGTTATGTAAGTTTGCCTTAAAATGAGATGAAGTTTTTAAACCAAATGCCAGAGTCTTCTCAATAATACTGCTGTTTGTGAACAGCACAGAGCGGCCGCTGTGTACACAGCAGTCCTTGCTATGAAGGTTTTGCCATCCAACCCTTGAATTTGATGTTGAAGTGGAAAGACTTTGAGGTCATATTTTTGAAGAATCATGTTTTGATGATGAATAATTCTGATGATGTTGTTTGTTTTGTTTACTTCTGCACACCACATCTCCCTGTTGTTTTTTTCACTGCCTCCCTGTCTCTGTGGGAAATAAATGGGCCATATTGCACCCCGAGGCTTGAACGTCCCCTGCTGCACACCAGTGTCTACAAAAGAGAGTGCCAGAATAAGAGGAAGGGGCACAAGAAGAACAACACAGAAAAACAACGCTGAAGACTTACATTTTGTTAGATGTACACATCTGTTTTTTTTTTGTTGTTGTTCTGTTATTCTTGTCTTTTGAGTTTTTTCTAGTGTTTTTCATGGTTTAATCATTAAGTGTTTGTTTCTATGCTCTCAGTTTGCTTTTGTTCTATCTTCTCAGCCCTGTGTTTTGATTCTGGTCATTATTTCATAGTTTCCTCAGTTCCCTCCTGTTCTGCTAGCTTCACTGCTACACCTGCCAAGTCAATTACTCACAGCTGCAGTCACTTCTTCATTAGTTTGCCTTAGTATATATTCCCCTTGGTTTCTCTGAGTCTCTGCCAGATTTTCGCCGTATCATCTCATATTACTGTAGCCGTTCATGTTCATGTTCCAATTCTCAGTCTGGTTACCCTGTCTTTTGGTTTTCTTTTTCACAGTTAGCCTTTTTGGTGTTCTGGCTTGTCTTTACTTTTTGTTACAGTTCCCCACCTCCCGCCTCATCCGAGTCTGCATTTTGGGTCCTCCACATCTCCACCTTTTGTGACAGTTTAGAGTTAAGATCAATAGATCAACGAGTAATGAAAAAAGCAGATGTTTGTTGAGTAGTGAAGAAGTTGAAATACACCTGATAATGTCTGTACAGAGTAACACTATTTTAGCATAGCGACATACACTTGATGAGATTCCACACAGGCTGAAAAGGTAGCGGAGGAGGAATGGAAGCAGGCTACCACTGAAGTGGGAATGAGTGCAATGGAGTGATGCTACTTTGCCTCTCCCTGGAGCAGAGGAGACACAGATGTCAGAGAACAAAAATTCCCCTGAGAGAAGAGGGCAAAATCTGCTCATTTCTCTACTTTGCTTTATGAAACATAATTCATAAAAGCTTGAACGTCTAATTGGCAGCATTTACTAACATTACTATTTTTGCCCTCCATCCCTGGACATCTGTTGTTGGAATTATGACCCAAGGTTTGCAGATGGGGACTAGACCTAAGGACTGACACACTTTTGGTTTTAGCTGTTTTTCCATTTGAGCTTTGCTGTTAGGCAGATTTTCCATTGTGTTTTTGACACCACACCATTTGTGAAAAGCTGAATGAGCTGTAATATAATCTATTAGCATTAGTTAAGATCATATAAAGGATAAAAATTAGTGTGCACAAAGGCAAAGAATGCCCAGTCATCGCACCGGCTTAGTAGCGGGAAATTTGTGTTGTTCATAACAGATAGATGTGTTGGTTTGAAAAGGCGTTTTATAAGTAGAACTTAAGAAAGATTCTCTATTTTACCAAATAAGAAAAATTATTTGACAACTGACAGGATGAGAGTGAGTCTTGGTTTGATGATCTGGAAGTTGGTGGGAAGAATTTCCTCTTTATTCAAGCACCATACTAGTTCTTTCAAACTTTTTTTAGCTATTTTGCATACTACTTTTCATTCAGAAAAGGTTAAGTTACCCTCACTCAATAGATCACTTTCTCATTGTGTTTGTGTAGTCCTGTAAAATTATGTGTCTTTTGTTTTCAGCTTTTCATTAATTAATTCCGAAAAATTCAAGGACTTCCTCCACAGACACACGCCTTAAGGGATACATTGGTGGCTGACGTAGTTGTTGCAGGAAAAAAAATACACAAACCGTGAATGCCTTACCTATACTTAAAATGGAAAATTCTGGTTTTCCTCTTATTTAAATTCCACATAGTCAAGGGCAGACAGAAAGGTAAAGCAGGAAAAAAACAAACATTTTTGAAGTTTGAGATCTGTAGGACAAAGATATGCATGTATTCCCAAGGCATCCTTGAAAAGAACCTCTGTCTGAAGATAATAATGTCACTGTAACCACTTGTTGAGTTTTGACAGGCTGTCTGTAGGTCTAATGGTCGTGTCCATCGATGCCGGGGAATTATGTATAGCCTGCAAACTATTCAGTCAACGAACGTTTTTTCCATTAAGAGTTTACATTTTCGTCCTATTATCAAACATAAAAGGAGATCAATTTTCATTTGTATGCTAATGTTGACGTATATCTTGATTAACTTCGTGCGTGGACAGTGCTACACACTGCTGCGCAACACAGTGCTGTCTGTCATCCAAACTTTGCGTATCCCTCCTATGAAGCGTCAGGCTGCCCGCCTGCTGCCACATCAGGCAGCACTTCGTTCTTACTGCTCGATCAGGTTGCTGCTGCTTCAACTTTATCTCCGCGGAGTGCCCAGAGATGATCGAGCATGCGGATGTGGATTAAAGAGTGGGCATCAGCTGTATGAGGCTGAACACCTGCCCGTTCACGGAGGACTGCCTTCTTTTCATCTACTCAAGCCTCATCCCTCATAAGCCTCACTTCCCTTGTCAAGCGCGAGAAAGCGAACCATGAGCTCTCCTCTTCCCAAAAGCGAGTCGACCACTTCTCTTCTGAAATCTTCGGGGCTCAACCGCAGGTCTGCGCACTCGGACCACGGTCCTCGCGGTCACCAGAGTCACCGCACTCAGCATCCCATCGGAGCTGGAGGCAGCGGTGATGCAGCCTGGGCAGAGGACTACGAGACCAGTGTGCGGAGACCTCTGTGCCAACCAAGACATGCGGAGTCTCGAAATGTCAGTGATCATCACCGGATTCAGAGAAGCCACTCTCACCAGCAGCCGAGCCACCTGGATGATGGTTACGATCAGGAGGATGTGAGGCACCGGACGAGCCGGCATCAAAAAGAGCGCAGCAAGTCATCCAGATCCAAACACCACCACCATCATCACAACGACTCGTCTCAAGGTGAGCAGCCTCCTGCAGCGCATCTTCAGGGGGGCTCTCGGCAGGACAGGAGGACCTCACCAACTCCATCTTACCCAAAACACCCTGACGATGCGGCTTTCTTCTTCGAGCCCAGCGAGAGAGTCGTCACCGGGTCGTCGTCCAGTCTCAACTCTGACACACATGCAGCCAGCGCACCTGTTCAGCCCTCATCGAGTCGCACATCCAAACGACTGAGCACAGCGTCTGAGCACGACTCTAGCCTTCATCCGATAGTGAAGTCAGTCTTTGGGCAGGTAAGAGGGGGGAAAGAGGAAATTAACTAAGAAGTACTTTTAAAAGTTGATTCAAAGCCCGACTCAGACAGACAGGCAGAAAATTATACAGCCTATTAGAGTCAGTGCGTGATGGACTTATTTTGTACACAACATAAATATTGATCTTTTAGCTTATGTTTTTATTCGCTAAACCAACATTTAAGATATTATTTGAAACGTTTGGGATGAAATGTACCAAAAATGTCCATATAAATACTATCATCAACCCTAAAAGCTTTCTAAAGAGCTTCTGCATATGTTGGTGCTAAGTGGTGTAGCACAATGAAAATTTCAACTATTAAAGTAAATCTATCATCATCATCATCACAAATAAAGGATCAAGGCCCAGCATTCATGGGAACAGGCAGAACTTTTCAGTATCTTGTTTGACTTAAACTAATCTAAGAAAAACAGCTGAAAAGCTTTCATCTACAACATTTAAATTTGGGTCTCCTTCCAAAATGATGCTTACATTATTGAATGTAAGTGTATTTCACTTCCCCCAGAATAACATTTAGACCATTTCAATGAGAAAAACAACATATAGCTCCAGTTATTTACAACTGTATTGCATACAGTAACACTTGGTAAATCTTTTTTAAATGAAATTCAAATGTCCCCCTCCAGGCACAGCTGGGGATGCAATGTGATACTTAAGTGAGGAAGGTAATCACAAAGAATTCATAAAAAGTATTTTTAACAGAAATACAGAATAGTCAGACAACAATTTTGATACTGAAGTGATAACAAAAGTATATCCTTTTAGTGGATTTTATTCAGGCATTGCAGAGGTCTGGTTGTTGAACAGCAGTATGGAAGGTTAGTGAATTTAGTGATAAAAGGTTCTTCGGTGAGATATAGGTGAAGCTGAAAACTGTAAAAACCACACATGATTGGATCTGCGGCCACTCCAGGGGAGTAGATTAAAAATTAATGTTTGTTTTCAGTTCAAATCTGACTCTTGTATGTGTCTGGTGTCCATTACTTTCACGCATGCTGTTATGAATGCACGGCTGTCATTGTCACTGTCACCTGAGCAACAGCAGGGGGATCATCTTACCCGCTGTGTGGAAAATGCTTCAAAGATGAGAGCTTGTCACTCACATGCACTTACACATACACAAGAACAAATGGGTGTATGAAACATTTATCCACCCAAATACACTAAAAAAGAGAAATGTCATTCATACACTGTGGTGAGTGAGGGAACCTATAAATGCACTGGTTTTCTACAAGGTAGCACATTTCCTACTACCCAGACAGATCATGCAGCTGCACAGTGGGCTGTCTTACCCCACTCCACCCCAGCCCTCTCCACCCCAATCTTTTTCTTGTTTCTCTAAAATCCCTCTTTTTGTCTTGATGATAAAAAGCTCAAGAGGAGACAATTACCTCCACATGCTCTAATGTGTTCCAGAAATAACTCCTCTCAATCCAGGCCAAAGCCTCAGTCAGTCTTAGGGGGTTCAAGTGAGGCAAAAACCATGCTGTGGTGTGCTATATAAAGTCTCCAGAGCTTCTAATGTGTGTGGAAACTGGAGACAGTTTGGCATTGCCGTCAAATCTATAAATCATTACATGAAAAAATACATGGCTGAAATTCTTCGATTCCAGGAAAACGTAGAAATTTATGATAACATGTGCTGCAAATGCTTCTACAGCTCTTAAAGCTTTTTGGGATACAGTAATATGAGCCATAGATGAAACTAACTATAACTACTAAGCCATAGATTCCTAACTCCCATTAAAAATGTTGAAATAGAGCTATATATTGTATCGGAATCGGAGTGTTTACTTTCTGTGGCAGTGTCACTGTGAAGTCAAGTCATATGAGACAGCTGTTGAATTTATGAGTGGTCATGAGTTTGCATCAGCGTTTGTGTGAATAAACAAGCAACAAAGGCCGAGTAAATGATTCATGCGTGACAATGAAACGAAAATGACAGGAAAGGGAATAGATATGAAACACGAAAGGGCTGTTTGAACTCTTTGAAAAGACATGGCAGATGATGCAAAACCCCAAGTGAGGTGTCAAACTGTGCAAACTCTTTCATTTCATTCTTTCTTACGTAACATCAAGATCGGCATACAATCCCAACAGAACTCATTTGCCGCGAGTAGAGGAAGCTAAAAATAGCCCTTCAAGACCTGATTATGAGAGAGTGGAGCAGTGTTCTTTTTTTCCCCTGCAAAAATATTCAAACACCTCAGCAAACATGCTACCTGACAGAGACGATTAGAATAACTGATAGATCAAATAACTGCTGTTCAGCATTAGCAGACATGTTGCTCTAAGTTTATGATCCAAATTCTCAAATTTATACAACGAATTACAATGACCAAAAAGTCCAGTGTGAGGGGTTCAGACAAAGAAAAGCTTGGATGTGTTTTTCAGCTTGTTGGTTATATAGGTTGTGTTACAATGAGTCATGTGGTTTCCTTTTTTCAAAATGTCATATTCTATATCAGTAAAGCAGACATGTCCCAGTAGATGCTCTGGCCTTTAAACCATCCAGGATACAACACGCACTTTGATGAAGGACAAAGCAGCAGCAGTTTTATTTTTCTCCCCATTAAATTGTTTCTGTTTTAGAAGACTGATCATTCACCATGGTGTTTGTGATCTTGAGCAACCCTGTTCTGCATCCCCTTACATGACATCTGGAACTGCAGTATTGAGAGAGGTCTGTCATCTTTTGTGCAGCGATTGTTATCAAGGAGAGCGTTTGCGTTAGATGGAATTTAGATGAAAGGATACGAGTGTTATCCAGCAGAGGGTGCAAGTACTGTATCAATGGGTTTGAACTCTCAGTGTGTTTGAACAGGACTGGGGGGGATCACTGTGCGCCACATCAATGAACCAGGCAACGCAGGGCAGTAGAAGAAAGTGAAGAAAGCACAGGGATGGGATAAATAAAGAAAAAGGACAAAGCATTGACAAAGTGCCTTGTAGGTAGACCTCATGATTGCACTCTTTTGCTGTCAGTGCCCTGGTTCTTGACATCTCTGAAGACAATGTGAGGGAAGGTGTTAAGTGGCAGATAAGCTCCTCACTTCCCCAGCTGAGTTTTCCAGTTACTCACCCTGCACTCGCAGCCCCTGACGTTTCCTTTTTGCTTATCTTTTGTCCCTTTTATTTGCTTTTACCAAATCTCTCATCCTCTTTCCTTTTTTCTGTCGCCTCGGTCACACTGACCTTGATGACGTCAAAGAAGGAATGAAAAAAGAGGCAAGAATTTCAGAAAAAAAAGGACAGATCTGGAAATGCAAGAAGAAAAGAGAGTATCAATGTTGTATTCCCCCCAGTATATGCTGCAGGTTGTCTGGAGAATAGTAGGCTATTTTTAGAAAAAGTTGAGTATTTTTATAACAGTGCTGGCATAGACTGGGGGAAAAAATGAACTTTTTGGTTAATCCCCCCATTTTCTGAGGAGAGGATTAGAGCCCATGCACACAACTGCAAGTGCTGCAGTGTGAGGAACATGTTTGTGTGATGGTGCTAAATACTTATGGAGACCTAAGGCTTGACGAAAGCATATGGAAACACTGCAAGATAGTCAAAAAGAGTCAGAGGACAACTAAAGACAGTTTAACTGGCAAGCAGTGAAATGAGGCATCAATATTTTTCCCTCTATGACGCACTAGCTCTGTCACAATACTACAATAGCCTACATGAAATTTGATAGTGCTGGCTAATTTGATTCGAATGGATTCATCAGGGTAAATGTGTGACGTCTCAGTCTAAGCACAAGCAAATGACGCAAGTGTTTCTTTTTTTTTCTGTTCTGCCTCCTCTGATGACGGAATTGTGTGCCCAAAAGGCATCTCATGGTCACAGTGTCTGTTTTTTTGTCTTTGCATCAAGATTCACATTTATATGGTTGCTTTAGAGGAAGGATGTGGACGGCCAAGACATAATTCTTAGACATGAGTCTTTTTTACTGAAATCAAATTAAAAGAAACAAGATTTTGCTTTATAATTACAACATTTGGCATCTTGATTAAAAAAAATAATTGATGAGCATGAGTTTCTAATAACACCAATCCTCTCCCTCCCTATCCTGCATTACTCATCTGATTTAATACAGCTGGTGGCTGTGGATGAAACAGATCTTGACATCTCCAATAAATAAGAAAGCTAATTGTTAATATGACTTCCTTTGGGGAGATTTCTGTCTAGTTCAAACATGTAAATATCTTACATTACAGTTGATGTGCTGCAAAAATCAGTCCACTTTGTGCCTTATTGGAATATATAAGAAATGGTAGCTCAGTAATCATTTCATATTAACTTCACCGCGGGATGTTTTCAGCATGCAGTGTCCAAGTAGTTATGTAAAATAGAAATTGTGTGTTTCTGAGTGAGTGAGTAAATGTGTGAGTGAGAAGGAAAAGGATACAGCAACAGACAGAGAGAGAAATGGAAATCATGCCTGTGCACACTATGGTGTGACATTATTAGAGCTGACGGCTCCTGTGCCTGACGTCTGATGTGTTCTGAAGTTCACAATGAGCCTCCGGTGAGAGGCTGGATGAATCATCTGAAGAGCAACATGGAGGAGCCGCACAGATACCGAATGGGAGCAAGATCTGAAACAACTACAGCATGAATGTGTTTATTAAAATAACTGAGAACAGACAAGGTCAAACAAGAGAGGAGAATATGGATGTACATTAATGCTGCAGCGACTGACGCTGGCATTACCTATGAAGTGGATGCCGCTGCTAGATACTTTAAAAAGGGGGCTTTTACTGCATGTGATAGTTTTTGTTGTTTCAGACACAATCTAAGATGTTTGACCTTCACTGTGCAGAATGATCCGTGTGAAAAATTTGACCATAGATGGCTGTTTTGACATTAAGACATTAAGATAAGTTTTTTTTTCTTAAAAAGGATTAATGTTTCTGTCCAATACACACCCCTAACTTAGAGCTTCACCCAAATGTCATGTGGAAACTTGAAACTTCCTCTGCACCAAAACTAAAACTAGTCATGTCAGTTAGTGCAGGGAATGTCAAATTCAAACATTTCAGGATTTTTCAAGGGATTAAAGGGGAACTCTGGTATTTTTAAACCTAGACCTTATTTCTGGCAGTTCAAAAGCCTCACAGCAGTCCAAACCTTTCACCTATTGAAAATACTTGGAGCGTCATGAAACACAAAATACAACAAATAAGACCCAGGACTGTTAAGCAGATATAATCCAATATCAGGCAAGAATGGGACAAGATTCCTCTCCAAAAGGCACTGCAACTGGTTTCCTCACTTCCCTGACGTTTACAGACTGATGTTACAAGAAGAAGGAATGCCACGAAATTCAAGATGTGCGAATACTTGAAACAGTAAAATGTCCTTCTTTCAACATTGGATGTTTTCTGTGTTCCCTTGTTAAATTATTTTTTAAGATTTGTAAGGCATTGCATTGTCACAAAATTGTTCAATAGTAAGTGTAAACTATTTGCTTTTAACAGTGTTTTTAGAGATGGTCCATATAGGTTATTGTCAATATATAGTTGTTGTCATCAATAACAAACGTGTATTTTAGTGTCTGAGTGAGGAAGAGGTAGGCTGCGAGTAAGCATTTCTTTGCCTGTCTGTGCGTGTTTGCCTTTGCACGTGCTGGTTGGCGTCCGCCAGCATTGTGGCTTGTATCCGTGTGTCATTTCTTGCACATTTTTGGCTTTGATCTGAATCCAAGCCCTTCGAGCTTAACATGACTTTGTGATGCCTCTATGTAGAGGGGGATGGATGCTGGGGGAGTGGGGAGAGTAGGGTGGTGGGAGAGGGAGTGTGTGTTTTATTTTTAGCTCCACAGCCCCACATCCGAGTGTGTTTCGTCAAGTAAATGTGTTTGTGTGTGTGTGCATGTTTGGATTAGTGTCTCCAGAGCCTTGCTCAGGGGAAGGTAATGCGCTTGTCCGAACGAGCTTCTCCTGTCACATTCGCATAGATGGTTTAAAACTGGAGTTGGATGGTGTGGGAAAAAGAGCAAGAAACAGACTGACGGACACACAAAGACAGATAGAAAGGGTAGAAGGGAGGGAGGGAGGAACCAAAGATATTGTAGGCAAGAGGATGGGATGAATAAGCAATCCTGCGTCTCCACTTCTGGCACTTGCATCTTCCGCTGATCATTTGCATGCTTCTTCTTCCTTGCTAATTTTGATGTTTTTCTGACCTGTCTTTTATTCCTCTTTGGATATTTTCTTCTTTGTCTCAGCATCCGTTCCCTTGTACTGACCAGCATCCTTGCCTCTAGGTCCTCCCTGCCCTGCACACTCCTTTGTCTGTTCCCTCCTATCCTCTCCTCCACATCTTATGGTCCCTCTCTCTTTTCCTAAATGTCCTCTTATATCAGTCAGTGACCCACTGAACTCTCTTATCCTTTCTAATGACTCCAATTCCAATGCATGCTACGCAAACGCACATGCATACACATGCACTTACATACAGGCAGAGTAGCACGTTAAGGGAGAAAACATAAAAAAGTTAGATTTTGTTGATGTCTTTTTGCAATGGGAAACTCTGTAAAGTCGCTAAAAATTTTCACCAAGAAGGTAAGCTCAGTTTCAAAGTTTTTAACCCTGTTGTGGTCTCCCTGACTCCCCTGACTCCCCTGATCCCCGGTGCATGTTTGTGTAATGGTGTGTCCCCAACTGGACCAATGCCTTCTGTATTTGACTGGATCTCTCCTGACTGATCCCTCCGTTCTCTTTGATATTTCACCGCCAGGCTGTTTTGAACTGTATTATGTGATTCTGAAGCCTATAGTCAGACTGGAGACTTATGACAGGATATCCAAGAAAAAACTCATGTTCCAGTGGCTTGTAGCCTTGATAATTAGCTGTCTTTAAACTCATCTTGCATGCACATTATGAATATCTATGGTTTATTAGTGTCTAATTGCATTCAGATGACTTGATCAGTGCTGCTTTTGTTATACCTGTTGACTGCATCTGTGACTTAGGATCATGCTTGATCAACCTTGGAGGCTGTGAATGAATCCTGCCTTACTAGCCAGCAGAAGATACTAAATATTAAATAAATACTGCTAAATATACTAAATATACACTTGCTGGATATCAGTCAGTGGAGATGTTACAAACAGGTGCACTGTCATCAGATTGTATTAGCTTAAATGCATTGCTAACACTGAGTCCTTGTATAAAAACATCTACTTTAGTAATTTGGCTCTTAGATTTCCTGCCGTTATTGTGTTAGTCTAAGCTTGAATAGACTCTCAGCACAGCAGAGTTCCACAAATAGAATTTCCTTCATATCAGCAGCTGCACATCCTTGAGGAAGCACAGTATGACAAGCAACTGTTGATGCCATCTGTTCAAAATGGATTGGTAGTGCTGCAGAAGTTCTTGCTTGACTTCAGTCTTTCTCAGTCTGAAAGATTAATTTTTTCTTGTGTGTGTATGTGTGTTTTTTTTTCTTTATGTTATATAACCGCTAGCACAAGACTTCGTAGTATTTTTCTGGCACGATGTAGCCACAGACAGCCCTGCTCCATGCATCACTTGCTCAGATTACCCAGTGGGCATCTGACCCTGCAGTGAGAACTGTAGGAATGCCCAACCTGAATTTAGGATTTGTAAGGTAACAGATGGAGTTAAGGTCATTTGTAAAGGACAGTCTTTTAGCACAAATATGCATAGAGATCTTTAATTTAGTATGGATGAAATATCATAAATTTACTGTATAAAGCATCTGATAATAGTACAGCGTCAGAGATTGTTAAAGCAGCAGTTAAATGGACTATTGGTGATTTGGTGAGGTATTGATTCTACTCCACTTGCTTTTGCAGTAGCAGGATGACCCTCTACTTAGTTGGAGATCACAACGTGGTTACTGAGGAGTAAACAAACATTCTATATTTTCTAAGCAATAAGTGATGTGACTGCCTCGTAAATCAGTTCAGCTCAGCTTGATAATAAATCTGTTTATTTGCCAATAAATGGTTTGGAGCTGCATTTGGCTGCTAGTATCTCATTCAAATGTTAGTCAGAGTGATGGTTGAATGGTATTGGACTTTATTTAGAGGAAGCTTCCTGGTTCACTAGCAGTCTGTGATTGTCTGTTTTTAATTAACCTATAGCTCTCTCAGTAATTGGGATGACTGCTGTGACAACAGCATTTGCCCTCTGGTTGATTGGCTAATTGGTAATTATAATTTCGTGGCTGGCTGAACTTCATCTGGGCAACACAACTCTTTTGTAATGTGCACAAAAAAGAGAGGAAAAAAGACTAATTCCATCACTTGTGGAGAAATGCAAATTATTCTTGTAAATCTTCATTGCATCATCATAAGGATTCTTTTTTTCTTGTTCGATTTGTTCGATTGACAAATTGTGCATTTAGAGATTTTTCTCACAATTTAGGTCTCATTGTGATAGTTCTGGCCTTCATTTCTACAGTATTTACAGTACTATAACAATATTTGGCTCACTGGATGCAGTGCAGAGATTTGGAAACTTGAACAGTCATGGTCACAAGCCAACATTTACATCAGCGTGTCTGAGCCACTTTATCTCACTATGACTGTAATGGTTCCTCACTGCAGAAGAAAATAGTGGAGATCAAATCAGAACTGACGTTTGTAAACTGTCAGTAATGTGTACTGCAGGTAGTTTGGGTTTTCTGATTTCACTGATTTTAGTTAGTTTAGGTTAATTATAAGATTAGCATAATGCTTAGAAGTGGACCATATCTACACAATTGAAAATGAAATTCTGTGAAGAATTTGTAAGGCAAGAAAACACTTGCAATATCTTAAAATGACTGAGAAGTAGATTGCTATTGATTTGATGCACAAAAAACAGTTGTATGGTTTTTGCACTAAATTCCACCTGTCAGACATCATGTGAAGACTTTCTGGAGTTCTGCTGAACAGGATGGTGACCTGCAGGATGGATTTATGGGTGACATAAGTTACTCTGTCATGACCCGTTACACCCTCTTCTGTTGGACAAAGCTTCCTTCCCAATCATGACTAACCTGAATCCACACCTTTCTATAACTGACTGATGTGTCAGTCATTCATGATGCCCCCCTGAACCCTACCTTCCCCCCGACTCCATGTTGGCTCCTTGTTGACACCATGCCTCAACAAACTGAGTCACGGTCTCTACCCCTGTCTTTGCCTCCACTCCCATTTCTGACCCTGGATGCTGTCCCAGGACCAGAAGAAGAACTACAAAGCAGTGCAGTCCTGTGAGGAGGGGGGATCTGGGGGGGCCTATCTTGAGCCACTAGTAGCCCTGGCCCAGAACGGAGCCAACATGCACAACGTACTGGGTCCTGCATGCATCTTTCTTCGCAAGGGCTTCGCTGAGAGCCGACAGGCTGTACGTAAGTCCAGACAATATCATGTGCATGCATGCCAAGAGAGATTAGCACACAACGCAGTTCATGCACAATAACCAAAACCCATCTATATATCTATATATATAGATGGGTTTTGTAATGTCAGCACTTGGCAAAAGTACATAGGAGTGGCGGAACAGAGAGGATGGTATATTGAGGACTTCAAATTTTCATGGAGAATTCTTACCAGCTAAAATTTTTGTGCGTGTGTGTGTATGTGTGTTGTGTATATTCAAACAAGAGGCTGGATGCATTACTTAAGAATATGGTGGGTATTTGTAGCAGAATGGAAGGTATGTTGATGGCAGAAAAGGTCATCATATGGTTACTGCTTCTCTTTGTGTGTTTCCCAAAGTGGATGAAACAAGTCACTATCAATGTAAACAGAGATCCCGAAATCTTCAGCATAGATGGTGACTTCCCAGATGACATTTCTTGATAGACATGGGGATTGAGACTGAGCCTTTTTTTGTCAGTGGAGTGGCATATAAAGGAACTATTTTGTCTCTAACATCTTTCCAGACTTTCAGAAGCAACCTACATTTAATAGCAAACATTTTTTACACTGTACACACACACTAAAAATAAAGAACTAATATTACAATATCTCATATATCTGCTGTTTCAGTATTTCTCTATGATCCATATGCCAAATTTTGAAACAGATTGCCAAGGTTCAGCATGTTTTCTTCACTGTGTGATCTCACTGGTGAGCTCTTCCTCTCTAGTTGGAAGCAAACCTGAAAAAGGTTGGCACATACCTGAAGTCGCCTTTTTATTTTTCACAGCGTCATGTTGTGTGAGGAATGCTGGGTACTGGCATGACTTCTAACATGTCAGTGGTATTTGGATCCTAACTTTGCATTGTGATCCCTCACAGGACCGAGAGTTGAGGCCAGAAGAAATGGATGGTATGTTTTTATATCCAGTCAGAATTAAGATTGTAAACAAAGTTGGAATTTTTCAAATCTTTTCGAGTAATTTTTGCCACATCTAATTTTTTTTCAGAGTTGCGTGAGGCATTCAAGGAGTTTGACAAAGACAAAGATGGGTTTATTGGCTGTAAAGACCTGGGGAACTGCATGAGGACCATGGGCTACATGCCAACAGAGATGGAGCTAATAGAACTGAGCCAGCAGATCAACATGAACTGTAACTAAAACTGTGCCCGTTTGTTTGTGTATCTAAGTCTATGATTTATTTTCCCCTTGTTATCCTTCCTCCTATACCATCAATTTCAGTTGTATAGAAGGTTTAAAAACACAACTTTGCTTTTCTTCTTACAATGGCAAATGTAGTGGGAAAATCTGGTGATATCTTGTCTCTAAGGATATTCTGAGGTTAACTTTTTTTTTCAATCTGTCTGTCAGTGGGAGGACATGTTGACTTTGAGGACTTTGTTGAACTCATGGGGCCCAAACTTCTGGCTGAAACAGCAGACATGATAGGGGTGAAGGAACTGAGGGACGCTTTCAAGGAGGTGAAGTGTCACACACTCATAAGTGTATGATGTGTATTTATGTTCCTGGTAATAATTTTTGCCATCAAGAGTAGGTTTAGATAAAAGAAAGAAAAAAGGTTTGGCTATATTATATTGTAATTCAGTTGAAATGGCTGCTTGTTTTAACAACCTTTATTTTCCCCATATTCAGTTCGACACTAATGGTGATGGCCAGATCAGCACAGCTGAGCTCAGAGAAGCAATGAAAAAACTGTTAGGACAACAGGTACACGGCTGCTGGCCTCTCTGTGACTCTCCGTCAGTCATTCGGCCTGATTTCTGTCTGTCCTCACAACATGTAAATCTAGTCTGTGTTTGTGCCACCAAAGTTTCACACTTTTCCCCACAACTTGACTTTTTCAGGTTGGACACAGAGATCTGGAGGAGATTTTACGAGACATTGACTTGAACGGGGATGGACATGTAGACTTTGAAGGTAAAAAAAAGCTAATGAAATGTATATGCAGACAACATACTTTGCAAATACATCATAAAAGATGGTTTTGGTGTGATCTGGTCACATTTTTTCCATTGGTTCTCAACACTCGTGTTTATCTCTCAAACGTATACATGCACACATTCACATATATCAAAATCCCGGTATGTGTCTACCTGATATCCCAATACCATGCTGATATTGAGATGAGAGGATGAAGGACTGTCTGTCAGATTAACACAGTGCCAAGGGATTTTGACACTTTAAAGATTACCCACTGAGAAAAAGATGCATAAGGCCTGGAAAGGATAAAAACATCACAAGTAATTGTTTTTCTCAACGATGCTGCTATACTTACAACAATACAATTTCTTCTTTGGTTGTGGTCTATAATACAGTGTATGAAAAGATTAAAGAAAATTTTAACTAAGCACAACCAAAATACGAAGCACCACATCACATGCAGTTCAAGCTTTTTTTATATATATAGTTGCTTTTGGCCCATGTTGCCGCAAGCGTTAAAAGCAATGACATAATGTAGTATTTTGTTAGCAAAAAATGACTTATTCATATATCCAGCATCAAATTGCAACACAGTAATATTAGACTTGAGATTGTGTCCATCCCACTATAATCATATTATTTACCCTGATTATAGCTTTCTTTTTGTTTTCTCGCAACTCGTTAGGGGAGTATGTATCTTTGTCTCTGCTAAATGCTCAACACTTTCCCTTGTTAGTCACTGTAATATTGTCTGTCTGCTGAAAACAAAGTCTAGTGGGTTATTTATCCACTGTAACAACTGCTTGCTGCATCTGAAAACAATGTCCTGCTATGAGTATGATGAGGGAACTATGACGGTTGTAAGCTGTAAAGCCAATCTAATGAACTAAAACAAACTAAGGAGAGTTGAGGGAGACCAGTCATAAAACTGGATTGTTTGGGTGTGCATGTTTGCCTGTATTTTTATTGTAAATATAAAATGTTGCTGGAAGCAGTAATGGTCAGGAGCCAAGCAGATTCTAAGCCTTTGAGCTGGTAGTATTAGTTGACCTCAGTAAGCACTTAAACACAGGGTACATTGTTACATTGTTGGAAAGCAGAACTCAGCCAGCAGCCAGTTCAAACATGAATAACTGCATAGAACTGAGATCCAGTCAAAGTGTATCTTTTCATGGACAATTCCTGACTGAGTAAAATGACCCAGAAGCATCTACAGCCGCTTTTAGACTGGTCAAATGGAGCAGTTCAGTTGACCGTGTAGTTAAGCGCAGAGCTCTCAACAATAAGTCTTTGTAAGATGGGATATCAAGATCAACATATGATCTGTCAATAACACAAAAACATTTTACTAAAACACTTTTGTCACTGTCCAGTTGGGTTTAGACATTACTATAGGGTTACATGCCATGGGTTGAAAAATTATCATGGCTTGGGCTTAAATACATTCTTTTTACAAAGCAACTGTCACCCTGTTGAACACTATTTTACTGGTTGCCTTGGTGAGATTAATAAATTATAATTATGTGTTGAATACACTCTACTATACATGCAAACATTGTATCTGCAGAACCAAAGTAAATTCATATTCAGCACTTTCATAGGAAAAAACACATCTATGAGATACTGTTGCTACTTAACAAGATTAACAGTTAGTTCTACCCACCCACATAACAAAAGCACATTATATTCTATGTATTTGAAATCATTTGTGCTCATAGAATAAAACTAAATCTGGCTGCTGAGGTTGTGAACACTCTTTCTTTTTCTTTTATTCACAGAATTTGTGCGGATGATGTCTCGATGAGTTCCTGACAGATTATACAATGTCACATATCTGCGAAAATTGGAGTGCAGGAAATAGAAGGACCAGCACAAGCTAATGATAGATCTTGAACTTCTTGAACTGTCAATGAATAAGACAGCAAAAACATATCAACCTTGCCCTGAAACTGCCACGCTGAAGCACAACGGCGGATGACTATGGCCTAGAGCAACACTGTTAATAACAAACCGCTGCTGTTCCTTAGAGCATAAACAAGTCCAATGGCTGCATTTCTGACTTTTGCAAAGTACATTTTAAAACCGTATTTTCCTTTAGCAATGACAACATTTATATGTAGTGTTGACCCAAAGGGTAAATTAAGGGTAATGTGATGTTTGAGCTAATATGCACAAACACAGACAGCTACTATATCATTATTATTATTATTGACTGTAGCAGTTAGGATGATAGATTCTCAAGAAAGCAGTATGCCAGCAAAGACCCAAACTAAAAGAGGACATCCCTTTTTAATGCTGTGGTTATATGAAGCACAAATACAAAGGCAATATGGAAATATTTATTAGTATCCAGTCATATGTGTGTGTTTGTGTTTTGTGCATATATTGTTGTTGTTTTTCTCCATCGTAGCTGTTGATATAAAATGTCACTGGAGATCATTGTCAAACCCTGGTTAAGGAAAGCCAGTATTTGTTTGGTAATTATGTGTAATGTAGCACTCATTCTGTTCTTCTGAGTTTATTAACATTACGTCTGTCTTTCTCTGGCAGAAACGTGTAAACTCCAGAGTGCATAAGACTACCAAACACATTTCATTGCAAACATTCTGAAAGGAAATTATTGCTGATCTTTACTACTGTGATAAGCCTTTAATTACTTGTATGTTTTACTATGTCTGATTATTAGTCTGCATGAATACTCAGAATATCTATCACATGTTTTGAGTTGTCGCTGTGTTGCTGATCAAAGAGGGATTCTGTTTATGCTTTGATATTTATCAGACAGATTTGAGAAACGTGTTTATTTAGGTTTTGTCAGTCTACTGATACAGTGGACTATTGAAGTGAGACTTTTCACTTTTGGTGCAACAATTACACTTTTTAACTTTAATACCTCAAAGTCAATTGAACAATCATTGCCATCCATTAATTTCTCAAGTGTAGTCTAAACTCTACTACCAATTTTGTTACATTCATTATGAATATGTAAGCAAGCGGTAGGAATTTCCTCATGAAAAAAGCCAAAGAAAGTTTACAAAATTATTACTTGAGTCTAATTCAGCTTAGTAAGTGTTTTTGGGACAGCTATGTTGTTGCTAGACTGTCAATGAACGGCCAAGAAAGTATATGCATGCCCTAAAGTTAAGATATTCTTGAAAAGGGAAATCTTACTTTGTGATTTTATGTGTCTTAATTGAGTGAAACTATGCATGCCAGAGAACTACTGCAATTTGTAGCACCATATATCAAAATAAAGGTTTTTATTCCAACTTGAAAATTGTGTTTGTGTGTGTGTGTCCCTTGTCACTTTGCTTCATAAAAAAAATGTTTGCTGAAATATGGAATCAGGTTCATATGCTAAGATAGCATTCGTGTAATGTAAAAAATAAAGGAGGCTAGATCAATCAAGAATATCACGAGGGATGTCCCTGGATATTTTTTAGATTGGGAGAGTTCAGACGAAACAGTCCAGTCGCTTGATGAGTGAACTGAAAACAGAAATATTAAAGCTCTAAAAGTCCCGGTACACTAATGTGTCCTCATCATTTTCTCTCCCCCGTGTGAACATGCGCTCTGACCGACTGACTTTGTGGTGGAATCACGTTAATCAGATTTAAGGTTCATTCCCAGCACACAGCGCAGTGACAGGAGCCCTCATTGGCCACGTGTTGCCATGGTGACTTGTACAACTCTGACTATTGCCGTGGCATGTTGTTAATAGCCTGCAAAGCTAGCTGAACAGTCCGAGATCTTTGTTAAATTGGAGGGGACTGCCCAGATGGAGCACCATCTGACTGCCTGTCTTCTCTTCACCTCCAACTTTTTACCCGGAAGAAGGTGATAGGAGTCGCTGTAGATGGTTAGTAGTTAGCTAACTGTGGGTCTTGGTTGTGATACACCTGTGGACGAATAAATAAGAGTTTCTTCCTGACCGGAATTGTCAGGAAGATTTCTAAATAATTAAACTAAACAGGTAAACTAGATTCAGATACAATGATACTGTGAATTGATAATAGCTGGGGGTGCTTACAGTTGTTCTGTGTTTTTAGAAACCTAATTTTGTTTTTATTATTTTTGCAAGTTTGAGATTTTGTGCTTTATTGCTGTCATGACATGCTGTCTTTAAGACAAAAGGAAAACAAAAAAAAAGATTTAAGATACTCTTTTCTTAAATTTTTTTAGAAGGAACATGATTTAGGTGGAATTCAGATATTTATTTTACTGTGTTTGGTATATGTGATCTATTAAGAACACTTCTTTAAAAATGTATTCTGATAACAGAAAGTAAACAAAGTGGAAAGTTTCATTGTTTGTGTGTGTATATATCTAGACTATCCTAGACAGATCTAAGGGATTATCATAGTACCTTTCTGGTCATCATTTCTTGTATTTTGTTGTTTTTCAGATGCATGAGGCACAATTGAACATATACTTCAGTCACCGTGGTGTTTAACGGACCAGACTTCTCATAAGTTTCGGCGTGAACTGCAGCTTTGTAGCTCTTGTGTCTTCTCTGCCGCTGACAACATGACTTGGTTTACACTGGCTGATGACAGCCTACTCTGCAAGTGTCTTAGCATCTGCATGACTGTGTGGATGACTCTTATGTTTGTCTTTATAATGGTGCCAGCTGTACTTGGAGTCTCTTTTGATATCTGCAGCTTCTACATGAGGACACTTCTCAAAATATTTGAGGTGAGCTTATAGTTTGTGTAGTATGTGCATGATGTTATGAGAAGGGGATGACGTCGAAGTTTTTTTAGGTTTGAAGGCTGAAGATTTCTTTTATTACAGATAAACACCTATTTGTTGCAGAAAAATACCTTGCCTCAAAATGGATTCTGTAACTCTTGTGGAGGAGAACCCAGAGTAGTCAGGACTCGTCTTTGCAGCCTCTTTTTGGGAATTTGTTGACAGATTAGGTAGGAACACATCACCACAACAGCATGCAAGGATTCCTAAAGACAATAGATTTTTGGAGTTTTGATATAATTTGTGCATATGTGGCCTTGACCCGGTGCCTCCATGTTTGTCTTACACAAATATCTTCTGTTATTTATCTTACCAGAGAGCACCCTGACCTAGATCTGTGGGGCATGAAGCAGTATACAATCAGCATATGACATGAGCAATAGTACGACATGACATTGGTCACACATAACCAGCCTTTTAAATACTGGTTTAGATAAAAGTAAGTGCTGCATCCTTTTCCTAAGAGTTTAGTCACTGGGACACACTCCAGGTAGAAACAAGCTTCTAGCCATAGGACTAACATCTGAGATGGTGTTGATACTTGAGGAATCTGAGACCCCTGGGACTAAGTTCATCCACTGGCATGGCATTTTTCCCTGCACAAGCTTAGCCCCTGTGGTCTTGCTATATCTGTAGAAATCATAAATTCACATCTCCCCACGAATCTAGTGACAGTTTAAGCCGAACAAAGGTGTAACAAAATGTGTTTTTAGGAATATTGCAGTCCTCTGTCCTAGTTTATTAAGACTGTAGGACCATTTCAGGCACTTGTTTTAGACAAGGTGTCCGTCTTTTGCACTTAGTTTGACTCAGGGTAGACTCAGATAAGATTTGATTACTGTTTAAGCAACAACAATAATGAAAAACAAATATTTCAGCATTTGATCCTCATCAATTTCTCAGTTCTTTCCAGATGTGCTTTCAGTTCTTTGCAGACTCACCACCGCACTCCTGAGTGTGCAAGGGAAAAAATTTAAAAATGGTATTAAGCATTTGTCCTTTATAAAACTATACAGGGAGTGGTGAAAAGTATTTATTAATTCAAGCACTATACCCACGTATGATTTTGAAGAACCTATTCAAAAGGAAAATATTGTGCTTTCTGCTCCTCTGCATTTATCTGACAGCCTTTTTGATAAAATATCAAACAATGACTACTGTAACAAGCTTTTGATAAACAGCATATTATTGAAGGTTAAACTCTTTTTTGCTTCTGACATCTTACACAAAGCAGTGTGTAGCCGTGAGTCACATTTCTGATGTCTGTAAGTGTTTAACACCACTTTCAAAGTAGGGATTTTTTTCTTAAAAATGTCTTACACACAATGATTCAATATCACAGCAATAATCAAACATTAAAAGAGACGCTAATACTGAAAACAAGTTTACTACAAATAATGATAACAATGATAATGATAAAAAGAAGAAATCCGTCAGAGATATCTAATTAGTAGTCTGACTTTAATACTTTAATCACATTTTATTACTAAGACTTAAGGTTAAGACACAGAGCTTATCAACTCTAAGTTCGGAGTAAGGAAAAGAGAAAGGGAAACATGTGCCTTACAACCAGTACCAACATTATTTATAGCACTCACTAGTTAGGATCATACTAATAATGATAGCAGCAATAAAAGACTTTAGAAACGGTTATAGATGCTAAATTGTTTAAAGTGCAGTTTGCATCTGGTAGATAGTGAATGGTGTGAGCGAGTAAACAAAAAAGAAAAAAACGTTGATAATAAATCGTTGAAACAAGCTATAGTGTTAATATCTGTTTATATGTTGTGAACCTCAAATGTCTAGATCACATATGATATGACCGGGATCATACAGTGAAATAAGATTGGCAGTTTGAAAGAAAAAAAGACGATTTAAAACTGACGAAGAGTCTTTATTAGATGCAAAACAAAAGGTTTAACATCAGTAACTGTCAAATATAAGCATTGTGTGTCACTACGGTGTGTCCTCGACTGCTTGTTACATGATTTCAACTTCTGAACTCACACACTCAAGCTGTGGAGTGAAAAAGACATGAGGGTTTATTGATTACACTTTTGGGTGGAGATTTGGATTCGACCTTTATGCTGCTGTTCCATTCTGCAGGCATACTGATGCATGGTTGTTTTATGCTAAAGCTGTGGTTGCATCGATTGGATGCTCCCGGGTGGTTAACAGAAAGCTTTGGCATTAGAGGCCACTCTACACCAGCTCTGGCTGTTGGAGCTTGAGTAGCATCTTCTACATTGGCTACATCCATGATGGACTGATTTTATGAATGTCCTCGCTTCAGATAATTCCCTCAGAATCGTGACCTATTTATAGTTCCCATAGCTGGATAGAGTTTGAAGCTAAAATTGGACCACAATAGTGTTTCTCAGCTGTACAACACATGCTTTCCTAGCTCTTTCTGCTGCAGAGCTGTACTCTTCAGGGAACATTTTGCCTAATTTCATCCCTTTGATTGTATCAGAGTCCATGCTGCACATTTTCTCTGTAAATCTACAACTTTGACTGCACTTTGTAGAGGTTGTTATTGTTACTCCAACTCAATCTGCTCATTCTCCTTTGAGTTTCATCTTTGCTTCGTACACTTGTCTTTTTCAAGACATTTTAGCAGTCTGTTTTATTTGTCCTAATTTAGTGGGCAACCTTCCGAATGGAGTTGAGAGCAAAGGAGAAGAATCAGATGCTCTACAAATCATATACTAACGGTAAACTACATTTACCATTACATCTACGTATACTTTCAGTATATGTCAGTCATAAATGTTTATTGTTCCCATAATATTTTTTTTATTGAATAATGTATTTTTCATCTTTATCACTGAAGGCATCATAGCCAAAGAGCCAACATTGTCTTTACATCAGGAGATCCAGGAGCTTCGGGGTTTGTCCCACTGTCAGAGTTTTGAGCCGGAGTTCGTAATGGCTGACATCTTCTACTTCTGCCGGAGAGGCGTGGAGAGTATCATCGACGATGAGGTGACTAAACGCTTTTCGGCTCAGGAGCTAGAGAGTTGGAACTTGCTAACTCGCAACTACAACTTCCGTCACATAAGTCTGAGACTTACGGTCCTGTGGGGTCTGGGACTTCTCATTCGCTATGGTGTCCTGCTGCCTCTCAGGTCAGAGCTGCTCACATGGAGGTGCATTGGCAGTTTGACTGGTTCAATGACTGGTTCAATGTTGGATCAACTGTTTGTTTTGTTTTCCTGCAGAGTAACTCTTGCGGTCACAGGCATATGTCTGTTCATTTTTCTGAGCACCTTGGTGGGATTCCTACCTAATGCAAAGTGAGTATCTGCCAGTTCTTCTAATACTTATGTCATGCATGTGAGTGAGCTCTCTGTAACAAGGTGAGGTAGATGAAAAGCTACGAAACAGACAAGGTTACGGTGTGTGCTTTAAACTGAATTGATGGTTGTGGCATTATGCTTTTTGTCCTCAGGTTAAGATCTTACCTTAGTGAGAAGGTACATGTGATGGGTTACCGCATCTGTGTTAAATCGCTCACAGCAATCATCACCTATCATAACAGGTATGGGACAAACAATCCTCAGCAATAATGTCAACTCACAGAGGTCATGGGCAAGCATCTACATTTAAAAATGCAACGGCAATATTACTGCATTTGTGAACAAGTAAGCTGGGAGCTAAAGCTAAAAAACCCATCACTTTCTACCTCCTTGCATTCTGTTCACAAAGAAACACAAAAAAGCCAGGCTTTTTCTGTTGTTTTTCTGTTAACAACAGTGATGTAGTTCACTTAACTAAAGAGGCCAATGAGCCAAAGTGTGCTAAAGGAATTTTATCCAAAGTTCTATGTTAAACTGTGTTCCTTCTCTTTCTGTGGAACTATATTTGCAGAAGTTTCCTGAATTACTGACGACATTTGACCCCGAGTAGTGCTGACTTACATTTTTCCAGGCTGGAGGACGTTGTCAGCAATTGCAGCAGTGCGATTGCATTGTTTGAGAGGAATACAACTTTGTGCAGAAGATCTCCATTTCAATAGACAATAGATGTCTATTGCATGTTATACGTCTTTGTCTTGTTTAACTGCAGAGAGAACAAACCAAAGAATGACGGCATCTGTGTGGCCAATCACACAACCCCAGTTGATGTTATAATCTTGGCCAATGATCGCTGCTACTCTTTGGTATGCAATTTGTGTCCTTCTCTTGTGGGCAAGTGTATGTGTTCAGTTTTCATAATGATAAGTGATCATATAGTTCAGCTTTATAGAGTATAGGTAAAGAGAAAGTTTGTGTGTACTGAGCTGAATTCAAGATAACGTTATTTCTCAGGTTGGCCAGGTACACGGAGGCTTACTGGGAATGATCCAAACAGCCATGGTCAAATCCTCTCCCCACATATGGTTCGAAAGAGCCGAAGTCAAAGACAGACACCTAGTGGCCAAAAGGTAACATTGCATCATTTATGTGTTAGTGTTGTTAAGGAGTTCTTCAGACATTGCATAAACCCTTAATTTGAATGAACTTGATCTCGATCGCATGTGTTCCACTGTATGTTTTTGCAAAATTTGGTTACCATGGCCTCAAATATCATATTCCACAACCAACATAATGAAGATCTTAGATTTAAGGGGTTAGAATTGTTGTTTTATTAATATTTTGATGCACAGTTTTTTTGTTGTTGTTGTTTTTGGTCTGCCATTTCAGGCTTAGCAATCATGTTGCGGATAAAACCAAACAGCCCATCCTCATCTTCCCTGAGGGTTTGTATCAGACTGACATCAAGTTTGAATAATAGTTTATATCATGTAACATATTCAGGACATTTAAAAATGCATCACTCTTATCCGATAGGATGTTTTTTCAAATAATTTTAGAACAAAATATTCACTGTTTTGAAAAAAGATTTTCTGGGTGTTTAAATAAATTACTAAAAAAAAAAAAATAAAGCAGGCAATCTGAGGTCACTCCAAGTCACAGGACATCAGTGGTTTTGTTGATGGGGAGCGTGACCTCCAAGCAGTTCCTTGCTTTCACAGGTCTGTTGTGCCTTCCCACAAGCAGCAGTTTGTGTTGCTGAAATCTGTTTTGCTGGTTGACACATGGTTGTCCCGATGGGGTCCATCTGCAAAACTTCCAGCAATGTCAAACCACTGCTGTCGATGCACAGGCATGTAAAGAGAAACATTTATTCACCTGGCTCTGTTTCTTCTGTTAAGGTCAGCCTCAAACAGATGACTGACTTTGTTATGAATGGTTAATTAACTACAGCACAATGCATGTGAGGAACATTTTGTTTTGTGCTCGTTTTGTTGCCCTGAAACTCACCGTTTTTAGAAGTGGTCCAATGGATGATTCGACTACTTAACAGAGGGATAAAATCATGATTGTCTGTTTCAGGTAGAATGACTGATTACCTTTCCATTTCATAGACTTTTACCAAAGTGAACAAGTAAAAACAACTATAAAGAAAATGTATTTACCAAAGTATTGACGCAGTAATTTGAATTTTGAAAATGAGAGTGGTGTGTTTTTAAATTCTGTGAACAGTTGTACTGCCTGCTAATTATGTACAGTGTTAAGATTCTTGGCATTATCTCATCTACAGGCACTTGTGTTAACAACACATCAGTGATGATGTTCAAGAAGGGGAGCTTTGAAATTGGCTGCACCGTCTATCCTGTTGCCATTAAGGTTCGACTTAATGCCCATTTCCTCCTCTGTGCTAATTCTACTCATCACTACAGCCAATACGAGCTTGTTTTCACTTACAGTATGATCCTCGGTTTGGAGATGCGTTCTGGAACAGCAGTAAGTTTGGCTTGGTGAGTTACCTTCTGAGGATGATGAGCAGCTGGGCCATCGTCTGCAGTGTTTGGTACCTGCCACCTATGAACAGAGAGGTGAAGCCCCATCTTACAACCTCAAAGAAATATTTAGAGTGCTGTTAAAGTTATGAATGTATAGTACATGTCAGAATGAAGAATTGTGTGCTATCCAAATGAAGCGATTCAAAATGGTGTCACTTCCTAATTTTATTTTTCTATTTCTGAGTTGACAACGATACTTTTTCTTATTATAAACCTGAAAATGAATGTTATATGGAAAATACTGTTTACAAAGTAAAAGCTCAAAGCAACATAAGTGAATGCACCTACATATAATCACTAAGACGAGTTAAAGAACCAATGATAAGAGGAAGAAAATTTTGTATACTAGTGTTTTCCAGTTAATTGCATTAACATGATTATAAAATGGTCTGTGTGTTAAGTCAGATGTACTAAAGTTTCATGACTAAAGCTGTACCTATGTATGGTTCTGTTTTATAAATGTCACACCGGGAAATTTTATGTACTTGCATGAGCCTGACTTCCACTCCCATTTTCAGCCATAAATTTGAGGATCAGAAGGGGGACACAGATGTACAGATGAAGCATGGTCTGTTGGTCATTTTCTCAGAAGGCCTTTGGGAGCCTAAAGCAATCAGCAATGCATGAACCAACTATCATCTTGTGCCAGAGAAGCAGAATGATGTCTAAATACTCGCATTAGCATGGTCTTCCAGCGACGTCAGGGCAGGCATTACGATGCACAACCGTTTTGTAAGGCTACAGTTATTTACAGCACCCACAACTATGCAAGTATCTTATGAAAAAATCACAGCCATTCTGCTCTAGTAAATATGTTTAAAATTGGTTTTAAATTACTCTAAAAACGTGTTTACACATAATATGACTAGTGCACAAAGACATTGTCCTCAAAAATTATTCCTTTATCAAGACCTGCGTGCAAGTAGAAGGATATGTACACCTAATGTGTATGTATCATCCTTCTGGTCCCATTTCTTTCATAGCTTTGGGACAATGGTATGTCTCTCGCTGCATTTCTACCTCATGGTTACACATTGCCAGAGAAACCTGAAATATCTGATTAAGAAATTGTGACCAACTAAAACTCAGTGGAAACACAGGAGCAGCAGCAACCAGGGTGTAAAGAACAAGCCATAGGACCATTAATCAGAGCAGCAGTGGCTGCTTTCCTAAATGAATGACACAGAAAGTGTACTGCTTACATAATCATGCTCTGGAAAACAGATGGATAACTGATTCACACTTTGCACTGATCTGATATGATATGAGACAGATTAGTCAGCCCGTGTCATTAGTCTACTCCATAGAAGAGGATTGATTCTGAGATCTAGAAGATGGTATTATCAGTCTAGATCTCACAGATCAGACAGTGTGAAACACTCGGTGTAGCATCAGCTTCTATGGATAGTGTCCAGGGAAAATGATGCGTGCTTGCACTCTGGCACAAAACTACAGATTGAACTTTACTAAAGAACATGAAAAGAAGCCTGATGACTATTAAGAGCATGTTCTTTAGTTATTTATTAGCCTTTATTTAACCAGGTCAGTCCCGTTGAGATACAGTGACCTCTTTTTCAAGGGAAGCCTGGTTAGATCAGACCAAGATGAATCAGATGGACCTCAGCGTGTTTTGCATTAACATTGCCAGGAACAACACAGTATATGCCTTGTGCTGCAACAGCAGCCAGGCATGAATGTGAGGATTTGATGATTTAGATGAGTGCATGAGTGCAAAAGGTGCTTGAGAGAACAGTTATAGACTGCACCAGAAGTACCTGTTCATACAGATAAAAGCTCCAGCTGACTGTTTTCCCATGTACAGCTTGCCTCTAAGTTTTGACATTTACATAAAAGGAAATAACTCAATGTTAAACTTGATCATTGGAATACAGTTTTGAAACATTTGACATATGGATGAAACTGAAAAGTGTTGTGTGCTGTGAGTTTCACATCAGTGACCCTTTAATTCATCACATTAAATGGTCATTTTTTTTGTCCCATTGTTTTTGTTGTTGCTGCTGTTGTTTTGAAGGAAGGGGAGGATGCGATACAGTTTGCCAACAGAGTGAAAGCAGCCATAGCTGCCCAAGGAGGATTAGTGGATCTCGTTTGGTGAGTCACTGTATTTAAAAGTCATGATGTGCATTTTTCAGTCAGATTTTATGTGTCAATGAGTGTTAAAGAAGGGGAGGTTAATAATGATGTGAAGCACAGAATCTGATTCATAAAAGGCATTATTGGATTTTAGCTTTGATTAAACTCTGCAGTATTATGCCCCAGATCTCCCCTCAGGTCTATGAAAGATGGAACTATAGTGACATTACTGATTCAGAGTGTGACACCATTTTTCTTATTGCTTGTGTTCTCTCAGGGACGCCGGACTGAAACGTGCCAAAGTGAAAGATGCTTTTAAAGAAGAACAGCAGAAACTGTACAGCAAAGTTCTTGTGGGTGACCATGAGGATCAAAGTGAGGACAAATGTTTAGAAGGTGGAAATCCATGGGAGGATGAAGACAATCAAGATTCAGCTAAAAGACAATGAGGACACTGAACGTACACGGTCTTATCCTTACAGACTCGTCTTGTAAAGAAAGATCTTGTGAATTGTGAAAGTGAAGCACAAGTAGAAAAGTTTACACTGCTAAGACAAAAAGAAAAAGGATTTTATGCTTTGATAAAGTTGTCAAGTTAAATTTATATTTATTGAAGGTGGTGTATGTTGTGAAATGAGGAGAATGGCCATTAAAGTCCAAACACAGTTAAACAGGTATAATAAATACTGAGATATCTAATAAATCAGTTTATTTTATTTAACTCACTAAACTTAAAGATAAGCTGAAATTTTCTGGTTCCGTTTCATTTCCACATGAGCTTTGTGTATATCCGATTTAAGAAAGTTTTTCTCTAAAAGCACACACACAAAAAAAAACTATATTATTTCCCAGTAACAAAAGAATAAGGTAACATGATAATTAGGTCTAACTACTACAGTCATCACATTACAGACACTTTGCCAGTGCTTTACTTAAGTACATTTACTAAATGGCTTAAGGTTCTATATTTGTCTCTAGCTTTAATCTTTGCTTGACATTGTGAATCAGGGAAAGTGAGATCAAACACTGTCAGGACTGGTATGCAGCTTAATTGGTTAATTTTCCTGGAAAACATTTTATTTACTGTGATATTTAGAATTTCAACTCAAAACTACTCTTAGCAAAAAGTATTATACTTGAAGTTCATTTTATTAAGCATGCTTGAGTATAAGTATAGCAAGTATAATATGGACCATGTACTTGTAGTGTACTAGAAAGTATACTAATTTAATACTTATTCGGACTAAATCGGAACATTTTCAAATTTATAAAAGTATACTTTAAGTATACAACAAGTACACTCATCTATATATATATATATATATATACTACTAGTGTACTAGTTATATACTTCCAGTCCACATTTTAGTTTATTGAAGTACACTTTAAGTGTACTTTTATGAACTTAGAATTACTAAAATTAGAAAAAGTACTATTTTTGACTAGTTACTTAGCATATTACTTATAGCACACTATTTTGATTTATGCATTTGGCAGACGCTTTTATCCAAAGCGACTTACACAGGTAGAGTAAGGGGGGGGGGGGGTCTTGCCTAAGGACCCCAGCTGGAGGTCGTACTTTTCATGCAGGGTATTTGAACACAGGTCACCCACATGAAAGGTGGCAATCTTACCACTACACTTTCCAGTCCCATATTCACATACTTTAAATATACTTCTTAAAGTATTCTTTATGTATGTATGTATGTATACTAGACTGCAATATATTTACAAAATCACACAGACAGAATGTTGAGAACAAGTTTGATATATATATATATATATATATATAATATTTTAAAAGATACCATACAGTGTATTTACAAAAGTGCATTTAAAAAACAAAACCTCTATGAAATCAAGTCCTTCTTTGCTGAGTCATCAACTTGACCTTATTCTATACTTGGATCAAGATAAGCTAAGTATTAGTACTTTTGTGGAAGAAAGAAGTAAAAAGTATACTAAAATATAAGTATAAGCTTTAGTATTAAAGTACTTAGTCTTAGACTTTTCTTTATACTTTTCAGTATGAGCCAAGTATACTTCACTATACTATTTTTAAGTATATAAAATAAAATATATAAAACGTAAACTTCAAATATACTCCCTTAGTTTTAGTATAAAATAAGCATACTAATAGTACACTTGGATAAACTACTTTTTGCCAAGGATAATTTGTATATTTTCTCAAACAGCAGGAGTCACTGTTCAGACACAAACCAATTGACATTTGGTATGTGTGAACATGATTGCATTTTATTCATCATTAATCACTCTCAGACAGATTTAGATGACAAAACTACATGACATACCTGCCTGATCCTTCTCAGGCTCATTCGGTTGGTTACCCCAGTGTACACGGAGACAGCAGGAAAACAGCTCTGGGAATGTTGCCAGTCCAGTTATGGCATGAAATCCATGAAGACACAGGCAAACCAGCCTGATGGTAATGTAGACTGGAGCAAAATGTTTAATTCAATTCACTTTTAAAGTACCTGTCAGGTGCAACTGCTCAGGTATCATGTCCCTCCTCCGAGTGACGATATGATCTTATCTTGTGTTTTATACTTAGTTGTTGAAGGTAGGAGTTGGTTGTTTAGTCACTGGTATACCCCATGGACCTTGCCTCGAAATACTGAAATGAATCTAAACTAATCATTCCATTTAAAAGAGGTCAAAATATGAAAATACACAATCTCTATCTGTTTTTCCAAATGAGCTGATGAGACATAACGCTGATGCACATTGGCAGGTATCAACAAAGCTCAGGTGTGGTTAGTTGCCTCCAGTAATTGAGTAGAGTGGTGTGAATGAACACACCACTACGTGGCAAGTACGTCTCAGAAGTCACCTAAACGCCTGTCAATCTGGGGGGGGTGACACATCTAAACCAAGGCCCCCTCTCGGTCTGACCACGCCCAGTCAGCTGGTTCCTGAAGTTCAGCGAAGCTCCTGAGCAAACTTTTCCGCTCTCCTGTACAGTCTTGGTGAACCGATAACAGACCGTACCGTGTTTTGTTCTGGGATTTAATTCCTCAACGGCGTTGATCCAGCAACAGTTAGTGTCAGCATGTCCTTGGCGGATCAGCAGTGGTGTCCCACAAGCGTCCAGGTAACGGTACTTCAAGCCAGAGGCCTTAGGATAAAGGGGAAAAGCGGCACCAACGATGCATACGCAGTCATGCAAGTGGGTAAGGAGAAGTATCAGACCTCAGTGGTGGAGAAGAGCGTTGCTCCGGTGTGGAAGGAGGAGGCCACCTTCGACCTGCCGCCACTGCTGCAGGGAGGAGGCGGCAAGGAGCGCAGCACGCTGCATGTCCACGTCCTGCACCGGGCGCTTGTGGGCCCAGACAAGCTGCTGGGGCAGGCTGTCATCAACCTGCCGCAGCTCAATGAGGACAGAACCCGCAACAAGACTGAGTAAGTGCACCCAAAGGTGAACTGAACAATGTAATAAACTGAGAATGAAAAATTTCCTTTCAAATTAGCTCAAACAGCTCCATTTGAACCAAAAGTACAATCCTAAATTAAGTACTCTGCTGAAGAACATTAGAAGGTGTTTTAATCCTGCCCTGGCCTTCTGATCACCCTGAAGAAGGACAAGTGAACAGAAAGAGGTTTGTTTAAAGTAAATGTTGGCTTCTCCTCATAAGAAAATGGGTTGAATGTGTGAGGCACAATGAAGCGTGAGTTGCTGTGATTTTCATCTGCGCCACAGGCGAACAACTTCTGCAAGTTCTGGTCTCTCAGAGCAAAACTCCATTATCCATATTAAAATGTCAGCAATGTTATCAAATTGTTCAGCATTTATGAAACCTGTGGATAATGCATTGTTGTTGTGTGAATGTGTTCTTCTATGTCTTCTGTACTTGAAAGATCTCTTTGGAAGTGAGTATTGTTTATTTGCACCTTTACTGTGGTGATGTGAGCTGTTAGAGCACACTCAGCCATGCATCCCTGCACAGACCCGTTCTGGTGGGTTTGACTTATGAATGCTGCCCACTCGCACCGGTGCAGCTTAAGGGATTTGTTTCCTTGGCAGCAGCCCTCAAGGATGCCAAGCGGCACTACTTATTCAGGCAAATGAATGCACTGGGTTAAAAGATTCACTTTCATTGACTGAACTTGTCGAGAAGAGAGAAATTCACCTGAGATCATCCAAACTTCATTTCACCTCACATTTGTACAGTATTAAAGATGGTTGATTGAACTCCAAGTTCTTCCCAAGCTCTATATGCACATAAGCAAACCCGGTAATTGTACTAAACAATTCACACCTTTTCTTTTTCTTTACAAAAATAGCAATGATTAGGTTTCACAGGCCTAGCTAGAACTGTAATTTCACTAACGATGAATTGTCTATGCCTTTTCAGAAGAAAAATTCAGGACAAATCCATCCATCACATTTCTGTTACTCTGTAAGAAATATTTCCGTGCGCTAAGCTGCTACAGAGTATTTTAATCCCTCGCAGTGTGATTAGCATTATCCAAAAGCAGTGTGCACTAACAGCCTGTTTGTCTAAATGCACACAAAGACACACACCCACACACACATTCTTCATTGTTCTTAACTTCCCACTTGTTTATGTCTGTCCACTCTGTGTGAAGTCATCGCATGCACACCAAGGCTTGATTTTCACGGTTCACTCGTCTCATATTGTTTTTTTCTTTTCTTTTTTTTTTTTTTTTTGTTCCTCATAAAACTGCATAGATTTGTTTTTTTTTTTTTTTATTTCATATGGGGGCAAACATCCTTAAATTAGGGCATGCAGTCAACACGTAGAACAACTGTTTTTGACTAAAATTACATTTGAGAGCATGAAATGAGCCAAATGATTCAGACTCACTCGAAAAAACACCTTGTCACACAGCTCTGGCTGCTTCTCAGGTTTGGTTGATGTCGGGCATTATTCTCCACTGAAAAGAGGATGTTATAGAAGTCTGATCTAAGCTTCAGATCTCTAGCTCTGTGTTGCACATTTAATCGGGCATGATTTTGATTTTTGCAATAAATGGTTGGCCTTTTGTGTAACCTGCCATTTAGAATTCAGGAAGAAATTTCCCTTGACCTAAGCTGGAGGAATTTTCATACTTTTACAGTCCCTGCACCAAGCCATTTATTCGCAGTCTTTTTTTTTTATTTGTAAAATCAGAAGCTAGAGTTAAGAAATGGCAATGTTGATCTTTCTGTGAGTTCAGTGAATGCACATTGCCACTGAAGTTTCAGTCCAGCTTTTTTCCCTCACATTCCTGACAGTTTTATCGATTAAAAACAAACAGTGATGGCAACAGAGAAAGCAAGGTCAGTTTTCCAGAGCGAAAGCACTGCGGTTGTACTGAGCCTTGACAAACAGAGGTACACGTGTCTCTTCTGCCAGAACAACCACTTAACTGTTTTGAGATGTTTTTTTTTTTGTTTTTTTTTTTAACCCTGTGAAGCAATCAGTTTGCCAACTTTAACATGTGCTGCTTAAAAAGACACTTCTGTCATGCAGCTGTGACATGACAGTTTTCCATTCGTAAGTTTTTTTTGTTTTTTTTTTCCTTTTTAGCTTTTAAAAAGTTTTGAAGAAAAAAAAATCATTGGGTCATGATTACTGACGGAAAAACTCTGTCAACAAGGCACAGCAATACTCATGCTGTAGCTTCTGACTGCCTCCTTTCAACTTGCTGAATAAATGGAGTTTTCATGCTAAAATGTCAGTTTTTCAGAGCACCTCCCCTTTGTGTTTTGTTCCAGATCTTTAATGACGTTTGATCTCTTAGTTATGTTAAGGATAAAAAGATAATTCAGGCAGCCAATGTATCGATGTAAGCCAGTCATAGTTTTTCCCTTGTAGACAGTCTTTCTTGAAATAGAAAAATGAATAAATGCAGGCCTCTTTTTATACTTGCTTGTGGAGGTGTGACAAAAACACACTGAATCTGAAGCAACTAAAATGAGACCAGCTGTCATTCATGATATCATTTGTGATGTCATACTGTCTTTTGGGGGAAAAATGAACAAATATAAAGGCATACAAGAGTAATTTCTGACAATGAACTTACTTTATTTAGCTGCTTTTAATGCAACAGCACTGTAAATAACGGGTATATCTTAATAAAAGCTCCACCACTACTACACCAGTGGAAAAAGGATACCCTTCAGTTTCTCCCTGGCTGCTACTTGCAACTGCCCTTAATTTTGGCTTCTGTGACTCATTACGATAAGCTTTAGATAGTTTTCATCCTTGGACATTATAACTGTCAAGTTGTTTTACTTATTCAGCTGTTCTCCCACTCTCTGCTGCATTCTGTGATAAGAAAGGCTTGAGCCACTGAGGGCATTGTGTTATCAGCAGTTCAGGCAACACAAGGAAGGATGTGTGCGTGTCTGTAGAAAGTGGGATATGCATATTGGCAAAATGTTGAGTCATCCGTTATCATCCTGTGGAATTGTCTGTTTGTCAGAGCAGTACGTTTTCTATTTCTACTACTCATAGAAGTGTAAGATTAGTTCAACAGCATAGTCTTTACTGAAGCGTTAAGTGAAGGCCAGTTTAATTCTGCATTATGCACAGTGATGCGTACTGAAGCCAGTTGACGCCCAAACACTTTTGCAACTTCCCCTCTGATTTAACTGCAGGAACTTACTTCTTCTCTTTTTTTTTTTGTTTTTGTTTGTGTGGCTGATAATGCAGTATTTTGAGATGTGTGCTAAAGTTATATTGTACTATCAAAATATTGTTATGCTACTGGTACGTTGAACTTGCTATATTCTCATATCATTTATGTCTTTAATGAATTCAAATAAACAAATGGAATACCCTGAAGCAAAGGTTTGGACAAAATTTTGCAGATATCACAGCTTGTTAATGTGTTTTTTGTTTTCTTTTCTTTGGGTATTTTCATCCGTACACCATGCAAAAAGCCTCTGGATATATTGCTTGTATTTCTATCTTATATTTCTATGTATTGCCATTCTGCTTTCTGTCCAGATTTCACAGTGTTTAAGTCAGGGACTGCTGGGCCGTTGCAACTTGCTCTTATATTATAGATTAAAAGATTATGTTAAGCTTCAATACGTGAATGTTTAAACCAAATTTACCCTCTTAGGCTTTTTTGTTTGTTTGTTTTTTTTTTAAATTGACAGATGGTGAGATGTTTGCTCTCAGAATTTGGTGGTATTTAATTTAATAATTTTTGCCTCTGCCAATGAATGTTCACTGTGCTACTGGCTGCAGCAGACCTCCTAATCATGATTAATCCATCTTTGTGCTTAATGGGATGGATTTTCTCTTCATACACTTTCTTCACTATTTTCGCTCCAAAACATCTTTGTTCAACACAACCAAAAAGTTATATTTTAACATAATCATTCTGCAGTACTTGTTTCCAAAATGCATCACTTGTTTATATAATCTTATGCAAATGCCTGACATTTGTGTTGTGGATACAGAAAATGTTTTATTCTTCTATGAAGGTGCAGATTTGGCTGCACAGTAGAACAGATCAGAGTCTGCTGTCTCTTTTAGAAAGTTCTTTAATGGTCTTCTCCTGCTCTGTGAATGTTGTTTTAATTTTCACAGTCCTAAGCAGCTGCTTTAAGGACCTAATGGAGCTTATTAACAAGGTTTCCACAGTGAGTTTATCAAGTTTTGAAATATGCATCTTTCCTAACAATGACCGTGAATCATTTCTTGTGAGTCATATCCTCAACATGCTAACTCAGGTCAATTAAAGCGCAAATGTCTTAGGTTGCCTAAACATTTTCATGGTGCTTCTTTGATTTTGTTTTTCATTTTTATCTATTTAATTATTTTTATTTTTTCACTGTAAAATTGTACAAAATGGGGAAAAATACACTAACCTTTCTCAAAATGTTTTTGTTTCATATTCATGTTGGTATCTTCACTTACTGGTGAACCAGAATAATCACTGACTATGTAGAAAAACATATATTGACATCAGAGTGGGGTTAAATGAAATAATCTTTTTCATCATTTATACCACACATAAATATATTGCTGTGTGGAAACTTAAAACAACTGAACACTGTCTACACATGTATGATGAATTAATGTATAATCTGTCTGGCAGCATTTTTTTGTGAAGGACATTCATTAGGCAAATCATAAAAGCCTTGCAGTGGTATATTTAGTATGTCAAGGTCTGAAATTTGCAAATCACTTCCTGTTACTCATCAGCAAGGAAGGCAGGGGGGGTTGTGACAGCATTCAGTCAGTTTGCAAATTCCAGGAAAAGGCGACTTCCCTTCTTAATTTGTTTGTGCCACATAGCTGAAGCATTCCTGATGGAGGAGGAGGAGGAATCTCAACCCATAACTTTCTCAGGACAGTAGAGGAGGGCCCTTTATTCAATCATTTTATGTTGGTGACATCTCGAGGAGCTAGTTTTTGTAAACTGAAGGCATGGCTATTGTGTATGCCATATAAATTCACCTGCACAGAAAACATATTTAGGCAATCATGTGTAAGGCATAACAAAAGAACAAGCACAAAAGCCTGCAGCCACAACTCAGTTCATGCTCTTCACAAAAAGCACACAGCGCCCCTTCCTTATTTCCTCTGGAATCTAGATTTCAGTCTCGGTTGTTTTCTCAGTGGTGAGCTGACCTCAGATTTCTGCCTGATGGGCACTTTTTATGCTGACTGGTCATAAAAAGTGCCCCCTTCTTACTTTCTTCCTGCTCATTCTGGGACTTTTTGGTCAGTGCAGAATAATGGCTCAGGTACAGTGCAGTGCAAAGTTGATGCTCTCAGGTCACAGTGGGCATCTATCTACGTCCACTAATGATTTTCTATATTTGGATGTGAAACTTTGACTTCAGGTGGTCCTTGTAAAATTATCATCCGGCTGATATCTCCTATGAATGCTTTGGTTTATCCAAGGACATGTGGACACTGCTCGACCGTTAACTGGCATTAATACTGTGTGGTACCTAGCTACGGTTTCTTTAAAGATGAAGATGGGGTTAGTGAGAGATTGGTTGTTTAGGTTCTGTGAGAAGTAAAGGCTAATATCTTAATTAAGAAAGATACCCTTTTTAAGGACTTAGTTACCATCTGCAATGTTAAATGTCTGGAACATACAGCCTTGTCATGTAGCATAATGTGTCATAAACAGAAAGCCTGTTAAGTGTAAATGTGAGACCTATCAGGGTGGAAAACCTTTATTAGGTGAGAATCAGCTGCACTGTGAGAAATGAAGGATAGATGGAACAAAATGAATAAAGACTGTTAACTGTTAAATACAAGCATTCATGAACTCCATGTCAGAAGCTACAACAGACAGGACTGTTTATTTAAATCATCCAACGCTTTACTAAAACATCCAGGCTGCCACTGAGTCACTTTCCATTTGCGCTGGAATGGTTCACAGTTTCCACTAAGACAGTGACCTGGATGCTATAAATGAACCTAAATGACTGTACAACTCCAACTCCAAAGATGCTGGTCTGCTGTGGAAGTTATTTTCCAATGTTGTATTTACCATGGAACACAGAAAACATGTTGAATGTTTAAAGTGGGACTTTTTACTATTTCATGAAAAATGTTATTTGGAATTTGATGGCAGAAAAACGTTTTAAAAGTTAGGACAGGGGCTGTTAGAAGACACTACCTCTCTCTTCTGCCTCTGTCTCATAGTGTGCCTCTCTTTAACAGATGGTTTAAGTTATTGGACAAGAGTGGCAAGCCAGACAAAGACCGAGGAGAAGTGCTTGTGGACATCCAGTTCATGAGAAACAACATGACTGCCAGCATGTTTGACCTCTCTGCTGCTGGAAAATCTCGTTCTCGCCTTGGCAAGTTCAAGGACAAAGTTCGTGGCAAGAAAAAGGAATCGGACTCTGCATCTAGCATAGTGCCATCCTTCTCTCAGATTCTGACAGACAGCGAGGATGAGGCAAATGGAGATGGTGAGGCAGCAAGCAAGGATGGAAAATCAAAGAAACTTAAGATGAAGTCCTTGTTTTCTCACAAATCCAACCTGCAGAGAAACATGTCTCAGTCTATGTCTGTCCTGCCTGCAAAGAACTCCTCTCTAAGTGGCAGCCAGTCATCTGGTCTGAATGTGGACTCCTCTGAGGGTCAGTCATTTTCTTTATAACCATTATCGCTTTTCTGTGTCATTACATGCATGTTGATTTTATCATGTACTTTACAGGTAAAAAGAAGTTCAAGTTCATGATACACAAACGCTCCAGTAGCTCAGACAGCAAAGATTCATCCTCTGGCCATCAAAAACAGGCTCCTGTAGAGCAGAGTAACTTGTGCATCAATGGCAGCCATATATACTGCGACGAGCCTCAGCCTCGGTCCTCACGTGTCAGCTCCAATTTCATGGCCAGTTCAGGCCATGGATCAATGGAGGACGTCCCCGAAAACTCTCCACCATGTGTGAATTCATTAAGGGCAGTGAGACAGTACTCGCCCTGGATGGAGGAGGAAGAGGAAGAGGAAGCGAAAGATAATGTTGATGGATCAAAAAAGGAAAAAGAGGAAAGGACCGGTATGGAAGAACATGGGGGAATAGAGGAAGAGGAAACTCTTGGGAATCAAGAGGAACTTGAAAAGTTAGCTAAGCAGAAGTTGAGACAAGAGGAAGAAGAGAGAAGGAAGCTTGAAGAGAAAGCTAAAAGGGAGGAGGAGGAAAGGATTAGGAAATATGAAGAAAGAACTAGAGAAGAGAGACTTAAGAGAGAGGAAGAAGAGCAGCAAAGATTATCAGAAGAAAGGAGGAGACTAGAGGAACAAGAGAGGCAGAAACTTGAGGAGGAAGAACAGAGGCATAGAGAGGAAGAAGAAGAAAGAGTTAGGAGAGAAGAAGAGAAAAGGAGACAAGAAGAGGAGAGAGCTGCAGAGAGAAGGAAAGAGGAAGAGTGTAAATTAGCAGAAGAAAAGAGGAGACTGAAAGAAGAAGAAGAAAGGAGAATTGAAGAGGAGAAAGTTAGAAAGGAAGAAGAGCAACGGAGGAAGGAGGAAGAGAGAGCTAAAGAGGCAGAGGAGGCGGTGGTGAGAAAACAGGAAGCAGATAAGATGAGGAAAAGGGAGGAAGAAGAGAGGCTTAGGAGAGAAGAAATGAAGACGCTGGAAGAAGAGAGGTTGAGAAAAGAAAAGGAAGAATATGAGAGAAAGACAAAAGAAATTAAACTTATGGAAGAGAGAGAAAGGATTGAGGCAGACAAGAAACTTGAGGAAAAAATGAGGATGGAGGAAGAGATGAAAAGGAAAGAGGAGGAGGAAAGGAATACTAAGAGACAGGAGCTTGAAGAAAAGAGGAGACTAGAGGACCAAGAAAGGAGGAAAGTTGAGCAAGAAAAAAGTCAAAGAGAGGAAGAGGAAAGGATTGGGAAAGAGGAAGAAATGAGAAAAGAGGAGGAGATGCTAAGGAGACAACAAGAGGAGCTGGAGAGGTTGGCTAAGGAGAAGCTGAAACAGGAAGAAGAGAGAAGAAAGGCTGAAGAAGAGAAGCTTAAAAGGGAGGAAGAGGAAAAGATGAGGAAAGAGGAAGAAATGAAAAGAAAGGCTGAAGAAGAGAAGCTTAAAAGGGAGGAAGAGGAAAAGATGAGGAAAGAGGAAGAAATGAAAAGAAAGGTTGAAGAAGAGAAGCTTAAATGGGAGGAAGAGGAAAAGATGAGGAAAGAGGAAGAAATGAAAAGAAAGGTTGAAGAAGAGAAGCTTAAAAGGGAGGAAGAGGAAAAGATGAGGAAAGAGGAAGAAATGAAAAGAAAGGTTGAAGAAGAGAAATTTAAAAGGCAGGAAGAGGAAAGGATGAGGAAAGAGGAAGAAATTAAAAGAAAGGCTGAAGAAGAGAAACTTAAAAGGGAGGAAGAGGAAAAGATGAGGAAAGAGGAAGAAATGAAAAGAATGGCTAAAGAAGAGAAACTTAAAAGGCAGGAAGAGGAAAGGATGAGGAAAGAGGAAGAAATTAAAAGAAAGGCTGAAGAAGAGAAACTTAAAAGGGAGGAAGAGGAAAGGATGAGGAAAGAGGAAGAAATGAGACAAGAAGAAGAGGAGAGGGTTAGGAAAGAAAAGGAAGAACTTCAGAGATTGGAAGAAGAGAAAGTGAGACAAGAGAAGAGAAGAAAAGAGGAAGAGGAAAGAATTAAGAAGGAGGAGCAGGAAATTATTAGAAAGGAGAAGGAAGAGGAGAGGGCTAGACAGGAAAGAGATAAAACGCAGAGGTTAGCTGTGGAAACAAAAAGACCACAAGATCAAGAAAAGAGGATTGAGGGAGAAGATGGAGTTAGGGGAGAGGAGAGAGACAGGAAAGAGAGGAAAGGAAAGGAAGCAAGCAAGCAGGGGAAAGAGAATTTAACAAGAGAAGCAGAGGAACAGACTAAGAGGGAAAGTAGAACCAATGAGGAGAGAGTTGCAGGGAACAAATGTATCACTTCTACAAATCCATTTGATGAAGACATTTCATATAATTCCTCTGAGGAAATTTCCAAGTCTCCCTCTGTACCTCACAGCCACACAATTGAGGAGGAAACTGTTCAGCAAAGGTGGGTTCAAATCATACACACCACACAGATAATTGATATTATGTTACGTTATGAGTTTGTTCAATGGAAACATGAAGATATATACTTTAAGTATAGTAACCATTCCTCAAAAAACACATTTTATCCCACATACCTTTTCGGATATTTGCTACTTGAAGATGTTTATATTTTCTTTATAACACACTAACAGTTACCATAGTGACCTTACAAGATATATTTAATTATTATTAAAAGATTTATTGAAAAAAGCAACATCACATTACATTACATTAATCACTATAAAGGTATAAACATCCATCAATAGTTTTGAGGTTTTTTTTCTCTTTCTTTAAAGACGAGCAAAAGCATTTTACTATCTTCCCAAAATGTTTTGCAGTTATGTCACTACCTAATAGACTCTGTTTGAGGTTAACATCATACCTGCACTGCTAAAGTCAGAAATACAAGTAACTACAGTATATGCTAAAATCAGAGAAATGTAGCAAGCTACATACTGTAGCTAAAGAGAGTCCAGTACACCACTAACGTCAAAGAAAGACTACAAACTGTACTGCTAAAGACACAAATTGACACATAGCCATGCTTCTAGAGTCAAAAGAAGATCTCTAACCAAGTTACACATTTGACCACGCAGCTAAAATCCCAGAGAAAAAGTTAGTTTTGGCCTGTTCGAGGGGCTCAAACGCATTGCAGATCTTGGACACCTTACTTTTAAGTTTACTTCAGCATGTCGGTGTGCTGAATGGCATCTACAGTTGAGAAGGGACGGAATGTACCAAGAGTAGTTATGAATGACAAAGAATTGGAGATATCAAAATGCTCGTCTCACAACAGGATTTAATAAAAATTTTTTGACTGTATAAAAGCTTGTGTCGACAAATCCGGTGGATCTTGAAATATTTGACCTGAACAGTGAAAATTTGGCCTGCTGGTAGCGCTAGATGAAATGTCAGAGGATTGACATTTGAAAGCCTTAAGTAACTATAATGTGAATGCTGGGCTAAAGAGGATATGCTTAAAATGAACTTACTGCAGTTATCAGCCTAAGGCCAGCGAAATTTGAATTCTTGATGAAAATGATACGAGGGATAATTTACATATGTACAAAGCGCTATCTGAATGTTTTTTAATCTTTTTTTTTAATCTGTCCTAACTCCCTAACAGTTCTCCCCCACACTTGTATTTTAAATGCAACAGAAAACTGACACCAGCATGAAAATTGCATAGCTCTGTGTGTGTGTTTGTCTGTTTCTGTGAGCATACTAAATGGGCTGGAGGACTGGGGTCATTACTCAGGCTTACCTCATTGTGTCAGGTATCAAGTGAGTAAGAAGTGAGAATGATACACATTCTGGATCATTACTGTGCACTTTATAGTGAAGGTAGTTTTACAGAGAGCTCAGGATGAGATTTGTTTGGTAATTTTGTAACTCTTTCATTAGTATTACAATTTTTCTTACATTCATATACATCTCAACATCACCACATGTCCTTTTAGTTCTTGTGTATGATTTTTGTTTTCTTGCCTTAGTATTTTGACTTAAGAGTCAAGCTCCTCTTAAGTATGCCCAGATGTCAAGTACTCTGTCTGATTTACAGATGTCAGTTGTCTGTGTCACTCGTCGGGAGCATGACCACTACCACTAATGAAAAGGACCCGAATACTACTCAGCGGGAGAAAAGACCAGCTCCTCTGCCTCCTGGAAAGAATCAAGCTGAAAAACCAAGACATAAGGAGCACAATGTGTCTACAGAAAGACTGTCACAAATGAACAAGCAAACCAAAGACGTCAAAACTGTCAGTGTTCTTCCTCAGCGCTCGGTGCAAACGATAACTCTACAGAGTAAGTCTTCCCTTGATTCAAAGAACACTCAAAGCTCAGTGCAAAACAGTAGCATCAAAGTAACAACAGCCAAACAAAGTAGACGACCTGCACCGTCAAGACCTTCCTCTGTCGACGAGCCATCATCTGAATCCAAAACAACTTTATCATCTGGCAAAATTTCCCACAGAGATGCCTCGGAGACAAAACAAGTCCAAGTTGTTTATGGCTTGAATCCATTTGAAGGTGATGAAGATGACGATGAACTCATAGATCAAGATGATACAGCAGTCTCTGGTAATACTGGACCAGTACACTGGCCTGCAGCTCTGTCACAAACTGCTGACAAAGACGCTTCCAATCCAGTAAAAGTAAAATCCTCAAAGATAGCCCATGCCCCCCCACCTCCTGCTAAGAATGACGAAGGCCATGGTACAGGTAATACAGGCACAACTGTACCAAACAATGCATGTGACCCACAAGTGGAAGCCAAAAGTCGCTTGCATTTCCAGAAAAGTCCAAACCAAGTGTCACAGCAGACAGAGGTGCAGATGATGGTGGTGGCAGGTGTGGGAGAGGAGGGGCCTCCTCCAAGTTCACGCAGGTAAGACGGTTCAGTCCCTCAACAGAAAGGCAAAAAAAATATTGATATGAACTCATCGGTCTGTTCATATAAATCATGCACAACTAGCTCCATATAATATGAGTTAGTTCTTTTGAAGGAAAAAAAAAAAAAGATGGTGCACATTTCTAGTGTAAAATCTTTTTATGATTCATTGTTATCTATATTTCACCGTTTATATAGTTTCATCATTTATGTTCATAGGTATTATCTTGTATCTGGTAACGTTGGTATATGTGTGTGAGCTTTGAGGATATTTCAAATTATGTTATCAGTTTGAGTACCAATTGCTCGATAGGTTTCTGGTTACTACAGAAAAAATTAGACATGTTCATAATTTTCTTTGATCATCAATATTTTACATAATTCTTTTATCTTCTGTCATTGTAGGCTTCAACCTGTCAAACCCCTTAATGCTCCTGAACAGCAGTCTGCCTTAGTTGTCAAAGGGGAGAAAGATCCCAAAGGAGTCCAGGATAAAACAAAGGTATCTCTTCTAGATTTGTTTTTTTTCTTCATCTAAAACCTTAAAATTTGGTTTAAATAATTTAAGGTAGATAGCTTTGATTATCAAGGACTGGTATTGTTTGAATGCGCAATCTTGTGATAAGTTGCACATGCTGTATGTCCTACCACAGGTTATTGATAGTGGGATGTCAGGAACGTACTCCCAGCTGACTCAGGAAGAACTGATCTCTCTGGTGTTGAAACAGGAGAGCCAGCTCTCTGAGAGAGATAAAACGATATCGGAGCTGGAGCAGTACATCGACAACCTACTGGTGCGGGTCATTGAAGAGCAGCCAAGTATCCTCATGTCATTAAGCTCTCTAAAGAAAGCTGCCTAAGTGGATTCGTTGCACTTTAGTCATGTTGTTCAGTTCAGATCCCCTTGCTCTTACTTTATTCACTACGCATCTTCATGAGAAACTTCACATTCAGAGACTAGTTGAGCTTATTAAGAGTACTGGAATATTTGATCAACAGTCTATGGAGCTGTCAAACGGTCAGGTTTGACTCATTGGGAAAGTAAAGAGTAAGGATGAAGATTAAAAGGCTGTATAGCTCCAGCTATCATCTTTTCGATTGAATATATCGCTTTAAATTGAATCTATATAAATGATGATGGAAATTAAATGTATTTTTCATGTGATACTCATGATCATGTCAAACTCATCTTGTGTGTGTGTGTGTGTTTCCTGGAAAAACCTAAATGCATTTTTTTTATGTGACAAAGAGCCTTATACTACAGTCAGATTATGCACTTTCTGGATTTCTTTTGTTCTACTAATGACAGTGGTTTACATGATTCTGTTAACTCCAAAAAGCACTTTAATTTGCTCACTAAACACTGAATAATTGCACTATTCTAAAGGTTACTGCTTTAACTGCTTTATTAAAATTGCTAAATTAAAATGAGAAATTTAAGGATTGTCATGTTTGTTTGTTTTTTAGGGGAGGTTTTTTTAGGGCTATGATATGAATTAAATCCTGTTCTCCTTCATTTCAGATTAAGTGACTCATTGGTTTTAGAGCAGAAACCACAAACAAATAGTTTTTCTTTTTTTTTTTTTTTTAAATGTAGGTGATGTCTTCCTTAATGTTCAGTTTATAAGTCAATAAATTTAGGGGAGAAGAGTTGGCAAATTAAGATATATTTTTGTCACGTTTTCAGGAATTAAATGTTATACAAGTCTGGTACTAAGGGAGATGTAATCAAACCTCTGTTTAAAAAAAACAACTTTAGAATATAGGTATGAGAAAATGGCCTTTATTGATATAACAGTTTTTCAATATATTTTCAACGGAAACTCTAACATTTAATGAGTTGAATATATCAATTAATCTTAAATTACTTTAAACACTATTTTTAGCATGATTTTTCTTATTTTATGTTAAAAATGTAAATTAAAAACACCAAATCAATTAACTGATTCACTGAAGTGTCCATTAGGCACAGTAAAAAAGTGGGGGGAAACTACCTATATATGTATTGTGGACATATTTTCTTCCCACAGGTGAGAAAGAAGAAACTTCAGGCAGAGAAGAGCCCAGTGTAACAGGAGTTTTTTTTTTTTTTTTTTTTGCTGTAGTTGTTTCTCCCCAACAAAACCAATAACAAATCTGTCATAGATCACAAAGTCTTCTTTCATGATCATTTCACTCCTGCTTCCTCATGTATAATGAAAGTTTTCTGTCGCTACATTCCAATATCCCCTGTCACGTTTTTTTTTTTCAAATATGTAAACAATAACGTTAAAAATGGCAGTTACAATAATAGTAAAGCAAAGAGAAATTAATCAATATATGACAATACAGCCCCAATCCTGCAGATTTTATTTACATATCTGAAAAGGAGTCGGAAGAAGTATACATTTCTTTAATCCCACCCCTTTTCTGTTGGCCATCAGTTATTATATTAATTTAAGAATTATTTTTCATTTTATTGATCACTGTATTATTAATCACTGAGTAACTGCGGGAAATATTCTCCTCCATTTCATAAGGACGCGTTTTATATCTGAACACCTCCTCTACTCCACACAAGCTACCCCAGACGTTCACTCCAGACACAGAAACACAAAAACTTTTTCTGGTAGTGCGCACATAAACTAATTCAAAGGTGCAAACACCACTTGGAAAAACAGTTAAATCGAGTGACACGTAAATTCCAAGGCTATGTATTTATCAAAGAACAAATTGGATTATGTCAGCTCTTAAAGGGCATGCACCCAAGCGGAACCTTCCAGATTCACTTGTAACTGGCCGGACACATTTCACCCGCACCCGAAACCGACGTTTGTTTATCGTTTGATTAATCTGGAGTCGGATGCTGCTCATACTCCTGGTGTATCTGCAAACATTTGCAACTGTATTAAGTATTTATTGTCCTCGAGCTGCCCGCACTGTGGGGGACAGTTCATATTGTGAGGATGATGTCTCGTGCGGGTTTGAGCTGCCCGGGTTGCGGCTCTTCCAACATTGTGGACGATGACCTGTATTCCCAGGCTCAGCTGGTGTGTGTGGACTGCGGTTCCGTGGTGTCGGAGGGGATTCTGGCCAGTGATCCATACAGTGGTTCAGGTAGGAGGATGCAACACACGAGAAAACTCGTTGTCCATCTGTTTGTCCGGTTATATGTCAAGGTCGGGTACCCCTCCAGCTCCGCCGCGTCCGAAGGGAGCGCGCACTCGCTGAAATCCTGTTCTTGACGTACTGCGCTCGCACCACGACGTTACTCCGGAAAGCGTGAAGGGCCAAACTTATTTTCTACAGCGGTTTGTTTGTTTGTTAGTTTTTAAGATGGTGAAAGCAGTCTGAAAACTTTGTTAAAATTCGGACTTTATTCATTTTTAAACTCTCAACAAAGTATCCTTTATATTGCATTATGTGTCACTGCTAAAGACGGCACTTTGTCGAGAGCTTAAGAATGAAGAAAGTCTCATTTCTAGCTATGTTTTCAAACTGCTTTCACCATTTTAAAAAATAAGTTTGGGCATTCACGCTTTCCTGACTAACGTTGTGTTACGAGCGCTAATAAACTTTTTTTAATATATTTTTTTTACATTGAATACTTTTGCTTTTGATACTCAGCCCTTTTTCATTATTTATATAATATACAGTATATCTACATCCCTGACTGTCCTGCTGGCCAGGCAACAGTTTACTTGCAAAATGAATCAGTGGACATTAACTGATACCCCAGTTAAATCCCAGAGTGACGCAGGCTAAACAAACTTATCATTTATTGCCATTATTCTATGGCACCAGTCAAATGTTTAGCATTTTATACATTATATCTGAAAACCTTGGAAATTATTTTGAACTGTAGGATTTTTGTCAACTATTGTTGTCTTTAAATGTGCTTTATAGATAAATATGGATTTGAAATCATTTTTTTCTGATTGCTGATCGGCGCAATCTGTACGTTGTTCTTATTTTTTTCAGCCACGATTCTCATTCTTGTTTTAATTCAGTATTTAAAATGAGCATTTGTGGAGCGCTTAGAAATCCTATCATTTAATTCCTCTATATGTATTATGTATATTATGTATAAACATCGGTTTTCATTTCCAAAAGTAAAAAACAGCACTTTATTTTAGGTTGAAACTTTTTGATGCGTTCGAAAGTGTTTGCACTGTTTTCTGGTGTGCTCCTTTGTTTTGAGTTGAGTGAAAAAGAGAAAATGTTTAAGGACTTATTGTAAAAACCTCTGTCCAGGAACTTGTAGCACTTTATATTTTTCATTTCCATTGACAGAGAAATCGCAGTAACCTGATGCAGTTTGGAGGAAATGTGAAATCCAGTTTTTTTTTTCTGTTTTATTTCCTTTACAGATGAATGTTCAATAAAAGCTGAAAAAAAAAATTAAGTATGCTTTCAATTAAACAAAAACATCTGAAATAAGAATCAGCCAAAGAAATTGCAGTGGGTGCAAACTCAGCGAATATGGGACCTTGAAGGAAGTGCTTGAGTTTTGCTGTTTGCGCCAAAGGAAACGAGAAATCTGCTCTGTTTTGACCTGGCATCAGGATATCTGCTTCTCTGAACAGTGCAACAGTCGTAACCTGTGCGTGTGGTCGGCTCTTATCACAGCCACGGACATGTTGTACCCTCATCTGTCATGTTTTGATTTGATAGTAACTGAAAGAAACATAATGAAACCTCCAGAGCAGTTTAATCTTCATTTTGATATTGAATTTGCGGTTTCTAAATTATATTTAACCCTGAAAAAAAAAAATAGAAGAAATAAGAAATGTCAGGGTGATTGTGTTTGCCAGCTCCTTTGGTTAAATGATGTCTTGGCACTGTGTCCTTCTTTTTTTTTTGTACAGTTGTCAGCTACAGCAGAACCACGGCCACGAAAAAACTTTGTGTCAACCTGATAAAAGGTGAGGTCTTCCCTCCAGAGAGATTTTTCTTTCCCTTCTTTATATCCTTGATAATTACTACCTTACATATATTTTCTCATGTCTTGGACACCTGAAGGTTTGGAGCGTGTGAAAGAAATATCTCGGATTCTCCGGGTTCACAGTGAAATTGAGGATCTGGCGTTGACTTATTACAAGCAGGCCTACGAGCATGAGAGTTTCATCAGAGTGAGCCTCCAGAGGAAAGAGGTTCTTGCGGGCTGCTGCGTGCTTGTAAGCTGCAGACAGCTTAACTGGCCCATCACTCTGGGAACCATTGGCTTCCTGCTTAACACCGACCAGATGGTGGTGGGAGGCGTTTATCAAGAGATGGTCAAGATTCTCAGCATCAAGGCTCCCATTGTCAATATCACGGATGTCATGGAAGGTCATTGTCAGGAGTAAGTGCTCTGAATATTTATCTGTCTCTCTAGAGTTTTCAATCAGGTGGAAAAAAAAATCTGGATGAGGAAATAAAAGAAATGTGTGTTTTGTTTTTTGCATGTTTGAACTGCAAAAGCTAAATAGCATCTGGGTTAAAAGCAGTTAAAAGTTACTTACTGGCAACTTCATGTTATTTCAGACAGGCTTTATATGAATAGTTGATGGGAACGGCTCTTTCTTGGTTTGGTTTTGATCTTACTGAGTTCAGATGTTTTATTCTCTCTGGCTTGATGAGCTGTTGATAGAATCTTTAGATCAGTCTCATTGGAGTTGCTTTATTTCTGTCTATAAGCTACCTGATAGAATATAAATCTGTTAGGGCTTTAGATGATTAATAGATGGGCTTTGATTTTGCACTCTTGAACAGGCTCAGACAGGTTCTCATCAGCCTTTATCTTAAAAAAAGATATATTTGTTTATTTTTTTGTCCATCTGTTTGACAGATACAAATTAAGCTTGCTTCATGTTCCAGAAGAACTGGCTGAGGACTCCACGGGTTTGACCAAACGAGCTGTGGCGCTGGTGGAGCTGGCAGCAGATTCCTGGATTGTGACTGGTAGGCAGCCCTTGCCGATCATGATGGCAGCAATGTATTTAGCCTGGCAGTCTTTGAACCCCAACAAGCATCGCCTCAGTCTGTCTCTGAACAAATTCTGTCTGTTGGCCAAAGTGCAAAAGCACAAGCCTGCTTTTACAAGAATAAACGAGTTAAAGGACGTGCTGTGTAAGCTTGGCAAGGAAATTCCTTGGGTTAGGGAAGCGGTGACGCCAGATAACGTTGTCCTGCAAGTGGGCGATATTCTGGAGCACAGGTACGCTCTGCTGAGGAGGGCTCTGAGAACCCATGAGGACGCTCTGCAGACGGAGGGTCAGACCAGCTCTCTTAACACTGGGGCAGGGGAGACGGCTCCTTCCGAAACCTCTGAACAGGAAGATCAGACTTCAGATGCTGCTTCAGCGGAACAACCTGTTCTGAGTGCTGAAAGGGCAGAGCGAGCTGAAGACGGAGACAACAATTCACACACAGTTTCAGAGCAAAGCGACAGTCGGAGCCTCGATCCAGCAGGGAACTGGGGGAAAAGGGTGCTGTTTGCTCCCCCGTGTGTTATTCATGCTAAGAGGAGGAGAACGGAGCAGCCTGCGCTAGATGTAACTGGTGATGAGGAAATCTCTGACAGTGAAATTGAGTCATATATCCGCACTCCTCAAGAAGTCAGAGACTTCGCTCTGTCACAGAAGATGCTTTCTTCATCTGACACCGGAAAGTTCTAAGTTATCTTTGTGTTGTTTATGCGTTATCCTAATGTTGCAGTTTTCCCACTAAGGATGACGATATCTTCTTTGTGTTTATCTCAATTTCATCATGACAGATTTCTTTTTCATTGTTTTTTTCCCTTATAGATCAATCACTTCCAAAATTCTCAATTTGAAATAGTGATGAAGTTACAAAATAAGAAGATTGTATGCAGTGCCTGAAAAATCAGTGGGAAAATCCCAAATATGTTTATTTTAAATTCTTGTTTTTTCTCCCCTCAGGATTTTTCTTTCAGTGACACATCTTAACCCACCAGAGTGTGCCACAGCAATGCTTTTTGTTTTTTTATATAGAGAAACTATTTTCATGTTATGTTGGCGTCTAAATTTATTATGACAGAAAGGCTGAAACCAGTTTTTGATCAACAGATATTGCTGAATATACGGCAGATTGTCAAAAATGTGCAAATGGAGGATTATAATCATTGCCACAATCTGCACTGTTATTACTAAATCATTTTATATAAAATATATGAATACTTTCAGCTGACGCTTGAAGCCTGGACTTTTCAGTACAAACATATTTTTAAAGATTGTGCTAGTGCCAAGTAATTTTGCCTCATCAATCAACATACGCTTATGTCTGGACCAATCACGTCCTCTTACGTCACCCATTTGTTTCTGTTGAGCTTGGAAACCTCCTACATTAAAGTAGGAGCTAAAAAAAAGTCTGCAGTGTGAACACAAAGAAGAGTAGAAACTATCTCTAAAAGTAAAGAGAATCCAGAAAACGTTCCTGCACTTTGAAAGCTGAGATATTGGGGTAATCATTGTCACAATTTAGAGCTTGCCTCTGACATAAATGCCCCCTGTGGTTGAAATGTTTTTCAGTGCATTCACACATGAAGTCAGTATGTGGTCGACCAGATTTCACAGAAGGCACGCTGACATGTCAAACCTCAAAAACGTAATTAGAATAATGAATGATGGCTGAATTCCACTTAGCTGTTTGAATGAATGCCAGCTCATTGAAACATGGCTTGCAGGGACACTGCAGAGCTAATATAATTATTGCTATTTCAGCACCTGAGCTTTTTCCACATTACAAACTAAAATGACTCCTGGACAAAAGTTCAGTTGGTGCTAAGTTTCCATTATTAGTTCACTGAATTTGCTGTTTGGTAAGTCTGCATTCTTTTGTGATTAATTATACAACTTTAAGAGTAAAAGCAAAGGTTTTTTTATAGAGAGAGAAAGTTAACTGGCAGTTCCTGGTTCACAACATCTTCGTTGTTTGATTTACATTTTGATTCTGCAAGTATCAGCTGTTTGATCTGTGATGCTGATTCAATATTCGGTAACGGTAGAACAAAATGTATTCTGTTCAGCGAGAACATGACTCAGCTTTGATAGTCACAAACAAACTCAGACTCATTTTGTTTTGTTGGTTTTCACTCACTTTTAAATGAGAAATTTCAATGCAACAAAACAAGGGAGCAATTAATTGCTTTCACTTTGCAGGGCATGTTAGTGTTAGTGCTGGGAAATTAAAGCTGTCCAACAGCAGGGAGGTTGTTAGCAAGGCCCAAACATGCTGACATGGTTGAACAGATCAATAAATTATCACCCCCCCAATGTTCTGAACAAGTCTTTCTGATATGCAAACACTTTTCATCCTCAACTTCTAATTAGTAAATTCAGCTGTGCAGCTGCACTCTGATAAAATTTAATCTAATTTAATTTCCTCTTCTGGCACAACACAGTCACTCTGATCTGAAATAGACGTTTTCGCTCTGTGGTTTTATTTACAGTTTTTTACACCACATCTGAACCACATGCAACACATCAACATTTTACTTACAACAAACTGTAAATTATTAATAATAATAGTTCAAAACCAAAGGACCGTTACAAGACTGAATAAGTCATACATGCATCCAAAGCTGTTTATCACACAGTCACTTTGTACAAGAGCATAGTGATGCTAAAAGAGCAAAGACTAAAGCAGAATTTACATTTACAGTGAAATTATTTTTCTAGTTCTGAAAAAAAATCTGCTCAGTTATCTTCATACTGCTGAATTATCCATAATGTGATGTTAAAGCTTGATGGGAGACAAATTTGTATACAGAGCAAGAACAAGATAATTGTTACACAGACTAAATAGTGGGACTGGACAGTAAATACAGTCTGTTATCAGTTCACTCTTACATATTGGTATTATCATGGATATTCAAATATTAATATAACCTAGCTTAATGTTTATTTATTACCACCATGTGTAACACGCTTGGGTATTTTGCACAAACTACCAAAAAACACAAAACAACAGAGAGCAAACGACACAGAACCAACAACTACACTACGTTTTGTTTCCTCTTTCTTTTTTTTTTAAAGCCAATTTACAAACTGTGCCATCAAAAATAATTTCATGGCTTGAATTTGAGTGTATAGCTATCATCTCCAGGCTTAAAGAAAATTAAAGCCTTTGGGGCAACTTCATGAATTTAATTTCACAGGGCTCCCAGTAGGTCATTATGCTCACACCTGACATGAGAGCCCTGGTGGAAACAATCACATTTGCAGTGACCATTTCTAAACCCAATTTGAATAGACGGTTTAATTTTCTCTTCATGTCCTGTATACTTGTCGCTATGCTTTTTCTTCATCACACACAACCTTGTCTGGCCTCCTCCCAGTACATTTAGATATAAAAGTAACATGAAGACGACGTCATCTCTTCTGAAAATTCATGCAAATATTGCAAATGGCGTGGTTCCACAACTCCCACCTGTTGATGTTCAGGGCCACCTTATTAGTGACGATTCATTTATATTTAATTCATTCCCACTATGTTAAAGTACACTGAAAAATGAAAATCACTGTAGCCAAGAAATCAAGAGGTCAAAGGATGAACCCTATTTATAGGATATCTATGACCTTTTGCCTACAGGTCTGGTCTGATCAGTAACCTTCTAAACAAGCCACCTAAGATTTCAGTAAAGTTTCTGGGTTTTCATGGTACAGAGAGGATGAAAACCACTGATTATGCTAAAAAACTGATACTCCTTTAGACCAAATGTTTTATTGTAACAAAGTATATCTCACACTACAGTATTACAGGGAGGTTACCTACATTCTGTGCAAACCGCTTAATCTTAATTTGTGGTCCCATTTCAACTGATACATTAGAAAAGTCTTATTACAAGTCGCTATAATTGCAGATGTTTCTGTTTCTGCATTTCGCAGAGGCTTTTATCCAAAGCGACTTACAAATGAGGACATAACATTACAGCTAACATCAAAGTTAACAATAAACTACATAGAAGGAAAAGGTAAGATGTTTTTACCAAAAGATGAACATTTTATTGGTTTGAACAATCTGTTACTGTCCCCGCTGTGCCACCCCCAGTTCACATCATCATTTTTTATATAGAACATCTAAAACATAGATCACAGTGAAATGTGTGGACATTTATGGTCCACAGAGGATGAACGCTACTGACTTTGTGAAGGTATTGAGCCTTTTTTAACTGCCTACGCCAGGATCACAATTCCTACACATTAATGTCAAACTGTAAGAGGAAGGGTAGCTATTTTCTCTAAACATCCATATCAAAATATCCATGGCCCATTCTATGTGAACCACTTGCTTTTCATTTAGTGGTACCATGTCAAATGATAAAAAGAGAAGTCTAAATTTTCTTGGCAGACTCAAACTTCCCAGAGGATGACGATTTATTGATTTTGGCAGTAAATTTCCTTTCTGATACATAGTATCTCTAATAAGTAAATTCCAGTGAGATTTGTGGATATCTATAGTTCACAGAGATGAATGCTACTGATTATGCCAGGCCCTTCTCTGATTGCTCACATCAGGACCACAATTTCTACTCATTATTTTCTATTGTCTTATTTATTTAATTACAAAATCTGATGAGGAGATAATTTTTTTAGAATATTTTCTTAGAACATGGTCCCTGTGTCTAATCTAGAACTGGTTCAATGCATTTCCCACAAAAAAGAAAAGACAGGTGCTACTGCCAAAACTCTATGCTCCTTCACTTACAATCAGTGATGTCAGTGGCTATGAGAATAGCTTGAAGAATAGTCAAGGTCAACTTCCTCTTCATAATTCTAAATCAATAGTTACTCAAACCTGTCAGAAATATAGGTCAGTTCCCAAGAGACACCGAGTTAGAACTTACTCTGCATCTGACAGTACACCGTTCTCATGAAAAGGAGTAAGTAATGTATGAATGTGACTTAACACTTTCATGCCTGTCTGATAGCAGGCCTCTTCTCGATAACAGAGACTGTAACCTATTGCACATACTTTTTTGCACAACATATCTAATAACTGGTGTTCACTTGCACATGATATGAATTACCAAGTTACATCAAATTATCAACAGAGTTGCTTCTCCAGCAGGGAATTATAAGACCACCCCTGCAACACAGTTACTGGCGGGGACTCCAATGCGTTGATGGCACTTTAACATTTTTCGGAGCTCAGTGCGGAAGCGGTCATGCAGCCACGCATAGAGAAAGGGGTTGCAGCAAGAGGAGCTCATGGCACACAGGTGGCACAGGAGCTGGATGAGTAAGAAGTAGCGCTTGTTGATAAGGTGAATGTCAATGTCTCTCAGCACATTGAACACATGAATAGGAAGCCAACACAGTGCAAAAGCAGACACCAGAAGAGCAACTAAACGAAATATCTTTCTCTTACGAGCCTGGTGAGCACTAGCCTTGTCTTGTGTCCTGTTGCCTGGGGCAACACATTTCTTCAGTTTGACGGTGATGCAGAGATAAGAGACAAAGACAGCTGACAATGGAAGGACATACGTGACCAACAACGTGCTGTATGCATAAGCACGTCTTTCTTTCTCTTGCCCCAGCCAGAACTCCTCACAGATAGTGAAGCCTTCCTCTTTGAACTCAACATGATAGGTGTGGGTCACTGCAGGAGCCACCAAACCACAAGACAGCAACCAGATTCCAGTGAGGACGGAGGCACAGGTAGCCACAGAGGTCCGCTTCTTCAAGGGGTGCACTGTTGCATAATATCTGCAATAATGAAGAGTGGTGCTGTATAAAAAGCATAAAAATAAAACCTCATGCGATGTTAATGCAGAACTACTCAGAATCTAATGTTTGAATTAGTGCCATCTTAAACTTTGTGCAGCACAATTATATTGAAAGTTCAAGTCTCCAGCTCATGTGGTTATCGCGTGTTAACATCTTAAACAAGATGATTAGCTCAAAAGCAGTTAGTCTGCATTCAGTGAAGTAAGACGTGCTTTACAACAGGGCAATCAAATTAGTATAGAGCAGAGTCTGCGACCTGTACAGTCACAGAGGAAAAGCAGGGAAATCATTTATATTTACAACTTTGAAGACTGATCACAGGTGTGCAAAAGAGTACAGCAGAAGCAACAACTTCTCAGTGAAAGCACCGTGAGTCTCATTTGATGTTGATGTAATGTTGTCTGAAAGAAGATAAATTGCCAGTAGGAGTGCAAAAATACTGAAGGAAAGCTTTACTGTAGATGAATTAATTTTCGGTCTGGTGAGCTGTGAGCACATTTGCAGAATCACCGGATCTAATGGGAGATGGGTCTTTGAAGCAAACACCTGTTTCTTTTAATTCTGTGCATGTGCAAAAATCTGAATAATTGGATTTTTCACGGTGTGTTTGCGAGACTTTGACTAGTGCACCTGTACTGTACATGTAATGTTTATACCTTTATCAGCTGCTTGATGATTGAAATATTTCATTCACAAAATCATTTTATAGATGACTGAATGCCTGATCGTTGACTAATATGAAGCCGGGAGAGATCATATTATATCATAAAATTAACCCATGCACTCAGTAATCACACTGCCTAATTTTCAAATGAGTACACATGATAAGTGAAGATTGTATTTCTCAATTAATTCTCGGTTTTGCAATTTTGCTTGATATAGAGAGAGATTCCATGTTATTTGACCTTAAATCTCTATAAGGTTTGTCTCCTCCCAGTTTTGGATTCTTCCCCAAAACGAACCCGTTTATGTTCAAAAGAGAATAACACCACACAAGAGAGTCAAAAGAATCAAAAAGCTTGAAAAATTGCTCAAAATGTTACGTGTGATCTGAGGAACAATCCTATAATGCAGATAGAGCCACCCACCTGTCTACAGCAATGGCAGTGAGCGTGAAGACGGAAACATACACTGTGACTGGTTGGATGAGGAACACCAGGTAGCACATAGAGCGACCAAAAACCCAACCGTGTGGGTTGAAGGCGTAGGCGAGGGTAAAGGGGACACATGTCACACACATGAGCATGTCAGAGAAGGCCAGGTTTCCTATGAAGAAGTTGGTGACGTTGTGCATCTTTCGAGTTCTGCAAATGACGTAGAGGAGAAGGTAGTTTCCAAAGACGCCAACCACCACCACAAGCACGTAACAGGGTATGATGAGAGGCTTGAAAGTCTGCAGCAAGGCCACATCTGCAAACAGGGAGCTGTGGTTGGTGGAGTTGCTCTGTACTGAGACTTCATAAATATGCCCATCAGTCTTTTCTCCAGACACGGATGGTTGTGTGCTTCCTGTCGAGACACTGTGATTATCCTCCATGGGAGCAGAGCTCAATCTGTCTGCACTGCACAAAATACAGCAAAACATGTTGACAGCGGTTAAAACACAACATTAATAACTTATGTAAAGGTCAGACTGTCAGGTACATGAAACATTTAAATAAGATTCTGATGAAATCAGTTCATGACATTTATAAATTAGAGCTCTATTAGGGAAAAAGCTTGCTTTTAACAACACATTTACGCAGTGAAAGACAAAGAGCACAGTATACCGTGAGTTATAGGTGAATCAGTAGCAAAACATAACGGTACATTTGGAAAATGTCACATGACAAAGTTGTATCCTGATTTACATTCTGTACAATATAAGTAGGATTATTAATCAGCTGAATGTGTTTGGCTATTTTAAATAAATAATGAAACATGGCTGAGATGCATCATTTGTCGTAAATTTTATGGATTTATTTGCATATATCAAATTTGCTGAATATCTTCACGTCAATATATATATATATATACCCAAGTACCCAAATGAAACAGTTCTACTACCAGCCAACTTTAAAACCATGTCTTCCTTTCCCAGTCAATAGATCCTTCTGAGAACTCCACCATAAACAGAAATTTTTACTTCTGTCTACTGACAATACAAATTGAGAGTGGAAAACAACCTCATAACAGGGAGCAGTTGACTTTGATGCCTTTGAACCTGATCCAAAAGTTGTCCACTAAACTTATACCAGATTCAATTGAAAATAAATTACGTAAAACAATCCTATATTACATGTACTTTAATCTTGTTATAGGTCTAGGAGGCCCCTCAATTGAGTGTCCCCTGCTTGGCAACCTGCTGAGAATGGCAGAGAGGTATGTTTTAATAACAGGAGCCACCAGGGTTGCATTTCTAAATAAATCACCCCCTAACAAAAGACCTTCAGCGGATCCTTGTGTTGAAGCCAGCTTCACTTAAAATATCTTACTAAGCAAAATCATATGAAACATAGTAATTTGTGTCATTTATATCTAAAAATCACCAATACTTCCTTAGTTGGTTCCCTCTGAGCTAAGTCCTTCAGGACACCAGATAACTCGTCTAGTACTTGAAGACTGTGTAATGCAACCAAATGTGCAGGTGTAAATTATTGGCTGGCTTTGCCCTTGTAAGTGTACAAAGGGTTGCTACACATATCCCTGAACATTCTCTGAAAATAAAAAGACTCTGCCCTTTGTGGAACTCAAAGGATCCAAGACAGCAGAGATTGATGGGATTCGAGGAGGCAGCATACTAAAAATGCAGGCATCAAGGAACCTTTCTTAACTTCGAGGAGAAGCAATTGTTTCAGAATAATTTCGGTTTCATAGTTTTTGTTAGTTTTTTTTTTTATATCCTTTCATATCCTGCAATAAATCTTTTGCATGCCATAGATGAAACATGAATGCCTCAACATGCAGTGCAAACACAATGGTGTGTATGTGTGTTGATTCACAATGTAAAGCTTGTAGAACCCTTAAAAATCCTCGATGGAGTGATTTATTTAACACTGCCAGAACAGGTGAGAGTCTGTCTGTGGACATAGTTTGTCTTTGCTAATTGAACGATTTGCACATCGTCGCAGTTTGAGACATTACATAATTTGCAGCAACAGTATGGACAGTGACCGTCTGGCTCTACTGTTTTTTCACAATGCTCATCATTATAATTTGTACAGTGCAGAGGTACAAATGGGGTAATTGACTTTGATACAGTTGAAGCAGATTGTTCATAATCATGATATTCATGAAGACTATTGAACATTTAATGAAAAAGTAATCTGAGATCTAGTCTTCGGCTTGCTGACTGATGTGGAAGGTTTCAAGAGAATCTCTGCCTTTCAGGCAAGTTCTTTCACCCAGTAAAAAACACAAACTGTTAGTGATTAAAAAGTGAATCAAAGGAATCGTGTTGCCACATATGTATGACATTTTGTATCCTTCCATGTATGGAAAGTACTCTTTTCATGCAAACTTATTAAATGCACACTGACTGCGCTGTACTGGCATAATGGACAGACCAAGGCCACTTATGAATCAAAGATTTTCGTGTTTGTTACCGTAATACATTTCCATTATGTAGGAACTGATTTTAAATAACAGTATATATCAACCTGATTTTCAATTAGATAAAATATATACAGTGATTGAAAATGTTTTAAGGATTACAGGATAAATAAAATAAAAATAAGGCATTGATTATTTCTTTAATTTGTCAATTAACTTTGTATAAATACTGTGAGCTGTTTTATGCTATTAGAACACATGTTTTTTTAAGGTAAGGTGTCGTAATCTTCTTCAGGAGTCCATTGTGGATCTTGTGTGGATTATGATTATCTTATTGCGTAGTTGTAGACTGACCCCATGATGTTGAAATCTGCACAGATGTGCTGCTGTTTATCTTTAGTTGTTGTATTTTTGAGCATATATATAAGATGAGGCCACTTCTCACCACAAATCTGTAGATGGGTCCACCGGCTGTTGGCTGAGCTGGACTTGAGGTTTCTCTTGCCAACTCAACCATTTAATCTCACACCAGAATGTTGTTCCACAGCATTTTCACAATGAAAACTCCAAAATGATTAAAGTACGACTCATTCTTGATGAATGTTATGTACCAACAACAGCCGTTCTAAATTGTACTTGCCTGTGTACTGTCACTCAACAGATTTAACTTTCACATAACACATTTTCTGTGAGACTAGGTTGTTCTGTCTCTCTTGCTAAGCATTGGGCTTCCTACCTCAGCCTTGCCCGTTTCTTTGTGTCTGCAGAGGAGCCTTCGTGCAGTAGCACACCTTGAAACGTCTGTCTGCTGCAGAACTAACTGAGTTAGGTGAATCTGTCAACTCCTAAACTCACTCATCTTGATCATTTAACGTGGAGGTTCTCGACTCAGAGTGCAGCCACAAATTCCTAAACCTTTTCATTTGATGTAAATATCACGACATGTCACTATGAGATAAATGATAGAAATTAATTAAATCCAATATTGGATACTTCTAATCGGCATATATCTATGATATACAAATAAAAATGACCAATGCCACCACATGTGAAATAACAGCCGACTACAAGAAACTCTTTCACAGACTTGTAATAATTTGATTCAACAGTGATCATTAAACCCAAAATTTTCTTTTTATTACCTTACAATAGATGTGTTCTTGTTCCACCATGGAAAACAACTTTGATATTGTTGAAAATGCTAATATCTTCTAAACTTGGAGGTGTATGATTGAAGTCTAGATAAAGATATTCATTTCAAGTAGTCACTACCTAAAGATGCATTTATTGGTAAAAAAACAAAGCATCTGTAAAATAAATATCTAAAACATATTCCAATACATAATAAGCCCCAACAATTGCCTGAACAGTCAATTCATGAACAGTGTGACCTCCAGTGACAGCTGAAGAACACAGCATGAAAAGTGGCAACCGTTAAGAATATTTTACTTCCAAGAGAGAGCAACGCAGTCAAAACACCATATTTCTACTGTATTCGATTACGTTCTGTCATTTCTATTTCTATTGTAATTTTTTTTGCACTTAATTATTTCATGAAAGCATGAAAAATAGCAAGTAACTTACCAGAGCTGGTGGTCTCAGGAGAAGGATGTGTTGAGAGTGTGACGAGTGTGACGAGTGGACCTTGTTGTGCTTCTCGACAGCGAGAGAGCTGAAGCTGCTGCTGTTTTAAACGGAAGAGAGAGACACGGAGAGTGGAGGGAGAGGGATGTCTGAGATATCTGTGGAAATGACAGCAAGCCAATAAGATGGCAGAGACCCCAAAAAATGAATGCCTGGGTTGGACTTGGTGATGACGTTTGATCTGGAACTGATTAGTAAGTCGTAAAGACTGAGAGATGGCAGGATGGAAGGATGATTATTGATCTGTGCGGGACTCTGTTTGATGGTAGTTGATGAATTCTTTGCTTACACGTTTGTTTAGTCACATTGCCAGTAACCTTGTGGTTAGTAAGTTTTTTTTTCTGAGTTTGAACAACACAATGTTGGTTTTGGATTAATAAGATGATCCTGACATGAAAACACAGAAAACAGATTGGAAATCAGTATTTCAAAGGTTGTTTTTGTGTGTTATTGCTCTGCTTTGAAGTGTTGTGGTGTTTCTGGTCTTGATGTCGTTCCACCGGTGTGTTTGTTTCCAGACTGTTCTATTGTTTTGCTGATGCTTTTTCTGAAATTCTGACACAATGTTTATTTATCTATTCAAATTTTGGATTTTGTTGCTTTGGGATATGCTGTCCCTCAATGCCTACAGACAGAAATAGATCTCCAACTTAACAAGGTAACGAAAAAGAAAATCCACACTGGTTGTCACCACTTTTCATTTGTTGATGTATTCATCTATATATGCTGAATTTAGATCAACTGAATTTTCATTACATTTCATTACATAAAAGATAAAGTTGATCATGTGCAGTACATGCAACTCCCAGCTAAATTTTGCCTCCATTATCGCTTCACTTTGTTCCCTTCCAAACCTGTAATTGCAAGTGGCAAGGGCAAAGTACTGCGCTTTTCCATCATTCTTTATTCATTTATTTATTTTTTTGTCTTAATGTGTCTTTTTAAAAATTGCTCCATTTAGAGCGTCATGTTCTAAACTTCTAGTGAGAGCTCACAGTAATTCAGCTGTTCACATAACTAATATTGATAAAAGGTTTTAAAGTGCAGTGATTCACATTTGTTCGTTTTCGTTTCCAGGTGGCAGAGCGAGGTGTAGCTGTTCAACATCTTTCACTGTAAAGAGTTACAAAACGACCTTTAAATGGTCGTGACTGAATGATGTAAGGGAAGCAGAAGTCTTCGCACCGCTCTCTATTCACCTGAAACAACACAAGTCCTTTGTCTTAGTTTTGCAGAGTGAATATGAGTTGGAAATTTGCCCAGAATGTCACACACAAAACAATATCACTGGGACTGGAATATACGAGACTATGAGATAATTTGTGCATGTGTGTGCAGTGTTAAAGAGCAAGACTGTGAAAACAAACACTTCAGATACAGCATTCATAAGATTTACAGAACTGTTCGTTATAATGATCATATTGTTGGCTATTGTTATTGCTAGGTTTGTATGAGAGAGCATGCCAGCGGGACACCATAAAGACAGAAAGAAAGTGGATCAATTTGTTTCCCAGGGCATCAGAAGAAATTCATCCTGTGACATCACTACAGATTTAAAGGACAGTTTTGCATCAAGAAACATTAACTGGCAGAGAATTGCTTTTATCTAGACAAACTTGATGTGGCCACACAGTTTATTGAATCCATAAATAAAATGAAGTAATCTACTCAAGTGGCAGCATTGAAATCAAGGTGAAACTGCCCATTGAATAATGCTGAAATACATTCATGTGTTGTTGATGCAAATATGTCTAGTTCGCAGCAACCAGTAGTCAAGGAGATGCACCAACTTTTATCAAAGACCTTTATCTTAAGCTGGAATGTTACAAGTGTGCAAGTGTGTCTCAAAATGATTTCAAAAAGAGAGATCATTGTTACGTATGTGCATTGTAATCATCTAAAAATCTAAAATTTTTCTTGAATCTTATTTGTAATTACAATCTTAAAGGTTGAATTGCACATTTTGTTTATACTACTACTAATAGTAGGTGTTTTGTGCTTTCATGTCTATTTCACTTGGGTGTAAATGTTGCAACTGTAAAGTAAGTTTATTATGTTTGAATGGACTGCGGCTGTCAGAGTATGAGCTGCCACATCTCCAGCTGACAAGTAAAAATGTATCAATCTTGTCTCTTTGTGTCCATAAATTGTGGTTGTAGACCCTCCATGTGTGACGTTAAAGGCTGTAAATGTGTGTTTCTGTAAAGAAAAAGTGAGCTATGTTACCTATTGCAGCCCCGAGCACAACATCTTCATTGAATATTAGCATCTGCGCTTGGGTGCTGTGATTCCATCGGTGCTGCTAAGAAGCTGATACTTGGCAGAAGCTTTTGTTGTCATTTGATGGGACTACATGCCAATAAAAAACACTTTCCACTAAAACGTCCGATGTTAGTGGGTGTTTGCAGGTTTTTTGATCAGTGTAATAAGGGATTTAGAAAAATCACATGATAAATCATCTTTTTCTAAGTAATGTTTTTCAGTGAAAGGACTCATGTGTCATGTGTGTGCACCAAATTTTTTGCCTCTTGCAAAACTGTCATGCGTTGTCGCCTTGTAAACCAGACAAAAAGGAGATTAAAGTGCAGTATATTGAACATTTGTCATTTAAAAACATACATCAAGCTGAACAAACCTAGCCAAGTTAGTTTTTAATGCTTAAACCTAACTAGACAGAGAATGAAAACAAAAATGGATTAAATCAAACTCAATTCAGGTTTATTTTTCATACGCATGTTAACATGCAGTCAGGGTCATCATCACAATGCAATGTTTTGAATGAGAAGATGGCACAAAGTCTCCAGCAAGTTTAGGAAGCAGGGATCAGCTGACAATCTCGGCTCTCCTGGTTAAGTTTGTAACTCCACCACCAAAAACCCATTTTTAACCAGTTTTATGAAATGGGATGAAAAAGTTCATGAAAGTTCTTGTGACTGTGTGGTTGTGTTCCAGGACACAATAAATGGACCAACTTTTTTTTCAATAGTATAGCAAATTGTGAGACCATTTTGAGTATTAGTAGCCTGATGCAATCTTCTGTTACTTTACCATTTCATGACTAAACATTGCTCTGCTTAGTTTATTGTTTTCAACTGTAGGTATTATTCTGTAACTTATTATTTTACAGTACTGCCCTGCGGCTGAGTTTCCAATCAAGCTGAGCCTATATTAAACCATGGCATTAAACCCTTCAGACCATCAGCTGTTCAGAAGGACTACTCACCTGTTGGCACAAAAGCAATATCTCTGCAGCGGTGCTGGTGTCCTGCATACACTGATATGCTTCACAGTTCTCTGTGGTATTTTGAAAATGTATGCAGTTCCCTGTTAGAATTGCAAAACGTAAGACACATATGCCTCATCTGTGTGCACAGAACGCAAATTCCATATGGAGCCCTGAGCAAATCTCATGCCCCATAAAATCAAATCTAGTATTAATGCACAGTAATAAATGGTACAAGATAGTCTACTGCCAATACACTGCAAACTGAAATTATTTATAGCAAGTCATCTTAAAAAGAAAAATGTTGGAATATGTGCATGTATAGAAGAAAAAGTTTACAAATATATAAAACATTATACTACTAATGCAACTGAGTTTTTGAGAGTTTTGTTTCCAGAAATGTGCATGTCTTCAACCTAAAATCAAGTAATGTGCACGAAAGCTGCTGATCTTAGATGGGGTATCAAAAATTAAGTATATAAAACATGTATTTGGGTGGAATATTTCATTATGTATAGCATTTTAATTTACATTAAATTATTTACAGTCAAGTTTTGAAATAAAGAGGAGTTTATGTGACTCCTCATCAGTTGTGTTTTAAAAAATGTATCTCAAACGATAAGTAGAAGAAATGTGAAATGCACCCGACCGATAGTCTGTTTTCATATTAATGCATCCTTTTAAAGGCAGTACAAAATCATTACAGAAGGGCAGAATTCATGTTGATAAAATCGGTACACTGAATGAAATGAACTAGTAAATTAATATGATGATAATTAAAATCGTTATTGAGAAAATGAATAAACATAGCCTGTTTAATAATAAAGATTATTAGTTTCCTCTTGACTGTAACTGGCTTGTGTAGCATGTGGACAACAGCACAACGTTTCTAAACGCACCTCCTCAAAATAAAATAAAATTATTTTCCAGCAAAAGAAACTCTAAAATACTATTAAAAAAATACCTATAAAACTACTTTTGTTTAGGGGATGTACAGTGTGAGATAGATCACACACAAACATTTCAAAATCAAATGTGGTTTCCTGAGAACTTTAAAAGTTCCAGCTTGAACTGATGTTAACTCACTATAAGTTCAGCCAATAGGCAAATGCTAGTAATTTTCCTCTTTGTCACTAAAATAACTAAAGCTGGATTTTTCTTTAAATTACTTATTTAGTGCTTTGTCAATATATAAACTGGAAAAAAGAGATTTGAGCACTGTTTTCACTGCCAATAACAATATGCAGATAAAGACTGAAAATAAGTCACAGCCCCAAAATATTTAATCCACCCTGCTCTGAAACTTAGTTTCTCTGACTATGTCAAATGTAAATCCTGAACATAAAATTCTACTATAGATCACTTCAGTGCCAGATCCAAACCTCCTTTACCTGGATCAGGTACCACAGGGTTCATCAGTCTGGATGGGAGAATCAAAGCGTGGAGGGTCCCACTGTCAACATGCATGGGTCTCTGTTGCTGCTCAAAAATCCTCCATTGCCAAAATGAGGAGCCACACTGTGTCCTCACATAGTCAGTTTCATTTTTTACAGAGCCAGAGCTATGAATAAATGTAGGCTCTTTTCTTAACAGCAGACACACAGGATGAAACAGGTCATGAGGAGACACTGGCAGGATTTTTCAAAATGCATTTGGTTTTATAATGAGTGAGTCAACCCCTAACTCTTTCCTGACTCAAGGCTACTGGCATACGTGTTAAGATTTAGTTCTCTTTACTATAAGTGAGCATTGAAATTTGTGTTTGCAGACAAAATTCCACCCTTCACTTCCCATGCTGACGCCAAGAGAGGTCATGTCAAAACACTCTGAAAGATCAACAATATAATTCACAACATTCAGCAGGCTGTCCTGTGGTGTAACTTCACCACCCACAGCATCAGTCAGTCATAGATAAACAGATATTTTAGTGCTGTACTGCTGTCAGCCACTGTCAGCTAAAAGTCGGTACAACTTTGTCTCAGTTTGCTGTTACAATTATTTATATATATATATATATATATATATATATATATATAATCAGACCTGGTGGCCTTTAATTGTCTAACTTTTTGGAAAACAGTTTCAGGGATGAATGCACCGGTTTCTGGTTTCCCCATATTGTTATAAACAATACCAAACCATTTCAAGGCTGGAAAAACCCAGACAATCGTTAACTGATTCTACATCTTTGTTTGGCTGTCTGCGCACATCTTCTCTTTTATGTTGCCAATGATACACCGTCTGTGTCCAGCATCAAACAGCAGACAGAAACAGTTTGCATTTAGCTTCTAAAAAGGCTTTTTTTCTCTCAAGTGATAGATTGGACAAACAAAAGAAGATAGTTACCTGGAAGCCACAGAAAATTTAAAGAAAATGCCATTGTTTGCGTAAGCTTCAAGAGCACTTTAACTATATCAATAAGTAATCCGGCATACAAAAATGAACATTTATACTAATATGCTAACTTTCTGATGACAAATATTGTTGGAAATAAAGCTTAATGGATAAATTATATGTAATTATGATATTGCTAAACTACTTCTAAAGAAAAAAGGAAACTACATTCTTAATACTCAACTGTGAGTTAATGTTGGGGTTATTATCACCGATAGTGAGACATTCACAGACTGAAAGTATATAAAATGTCAAGGTAACATCACACATCGGTTTGTTTAGACCACCATATTGTATTCCTGGTTGATCTGACGCGGCCAGGCTGCCTTTTGTGTGTACCAATCCTGAAATCTAACTTCAGGCTAGTATTTCTACATTCAAATATAGGATCAACCTCTAAAATCACATCTCTTTTCATTTCTACTTCTCATAACCAAATGGTAAACTTATCTGTCCCTGTTTTTATAGAGCGTCGAGATCAAAACGCAGCTTTATTACCAAAGACTGCATAAGAGAGCATAAAATTACCACACCTCTGAATGTATTTCTAAGTATTATAAATTAGTTACTTTATTTCATTTGTCAGAAAAAGGCCTTCGGATTTAGCAGAGGATCAGCTTGACAGATCCATATATACAACTAAGGCATGAAGTGACAATTTCATGGAAAAAAAGTATGTGTACATTATGTACATATGAAACATAGAGTTCACGTTCAGCATCTTCAAATGACTGTAAAAGGTTAAAGAAAAAACCCCCAAAACATTATGGCATTGTCCACAACATAATTTCATAATTTGTCTACAATAACAAATTATCAATTTCTTTTTCCATCATTTAATATTCAGTGGTTTTCAGCTATTGTGAACCTTTGTTTTCAGTTTGTGTTTAGTTAGATTTAGGCACCAAAGCTAATTAGTCAGGCTTAGGAAAAGAGCATGTTTTGGAAGTCCCAACCTCCCAAGTAAAGATGTATTACTCTTTGGACACGTGCATGAGGTGCATCTAAAATCACTTCCCTTTTTCATTGCGGTGAAGGGGTTGTGAAGTCGTTACAATGGTAACTGAGAGAAAATGGGAAGCTTGGGCAGAGACGGATTCAATGTGCCTGCTGTCAGGTGTTTACATTGTGTCTCTCAGTAACTGTCAAGGGATTGTGAGCAAATATTTGTTATATTCCAGATTTACTCTTGCAATAACTTGTGTCAGTAGCAGCAGTTGGGGTTTGAATCACACCGTGTTTAACTGTGTAATATATATATAGTATATATAGTCACATTTAACCTGAATACTGAATATATGAAATTGAAACATTAGATTGAATTGAAAAGTGGAGAATCGAGGGAAATCATTATTCTGCAACAGTGCTGTTCTACATCGAAAAAGAAAAGCCTGTTTCAATTATAATCACTGTCTATGGGTCTGCATCTCCAATTTTAGTGCATTTAAAAATCCCCTCTGTTTTCTTTGAGCAGGGAACTCCCCTCCACCTGCTGCCTGCTACTGCATTATGCAAATTTCTGCGTAATCTCTCAGTTGTTAAACAGAATGAACATTCGGTCTGTTTCTACAAATTATGATCGGTTTCTGACACCTCAAATGTGCATAGCCAAACATATTGTCAAACAGACCAAACACAAATGCAAATAAATTATAGGAAATTACTTTCGCATTTAAGTAAATTCTCCCCTGAAGTAGAAGATTTTAATGTCCTTCAGTGTGCTACTAATCACATCACTGTGTTGGCAATTGACAATGTGTATGCACACCTGTTAGTTTTTTGTTCTTGTGTGGTCATTACGATGCTGTAGGTGTAAGTACTTCGGGGGAAAGGATTACATTTTTCCTCTTGGATAAAGCTGGCTTCAGGGAATCAAATTTCATTAAAATTTTAGATTAAGTATAATGTCTTAAGAGTGATTTTTTTCCCCATTTGAATCTTAATGGTAAACAGTATTTTTGGAAATATTCATGGTAAGAACTGATAAAAATAATAATCATGATACAGTGAAACCACTGAGAGACGCATTTTCAGGTAGGAGAAGAATAAAGACTTATACTGATATACCTTAGAGATAAGGTGGGGAGCTTGACCATCCAGAGGGAGCTCCGAATAGAGCAGCTGCTTCTCCGCATTGAAAGGAGACAACTGAGGTGGCCTGGGCATCTGATTAGGCTGCCTCCTGGTGGGTTTTCCTCCTGGACCTGTTGCCTACGGGACCTTAGACAATCGGAAGTTATTGGATGGATGGATGGATGGATGGATGGATGGATGGATGGATGGTATTACTTCACTTCAATATGACTATAGATTTTGAAAACCAATGAAAAACTATGCACCTCATGGGACTGAATATATTTCTGATAATGTAATACTATTTATATTTGCTTTGGAGCAACTCTATGAAAGTTATCTGAAGAAGTTTTACGGACCGTAAATAATCAGTAGTTGACAAATCAACATCATCGGGGATCTCTGAAGATTTCAATTACATCCCCCTCTCTCATTTGTCAACTGATTTTTATTCTATAATCTATCTGTAACTATAAAATACGTCAAACAAACATCTATACTGCAGTAAGATCATTTGGGATGAGATGGTTAAACCGAACCGAAAAGTACATTTACTTATGTGAAGATAAAGAAAAACAACTGTCTTTTTCAAATCAATGTTGTCCTTAACTTTGTTTATACCTGTAAATGTTGTGGAACAAGCACCTTACAACCGGCCAATAACAAATAAATCAAACGTGAATGTAAATCTCACACTGAATTCTGTAAGTTACGCGGCTTTGTGGAACTAATTTGTTTCAAGGAGTTCACAAAAAAATGGAAATCCAGCGGAATTATTTTCAGCTGCCGCCGGGTCATGCCTGAGTTATGCAGACTGGACTGCTTGGTGTGAATTTTCACTGACTTTTAATTTGCTCCATGCCTCCATGTTTCCACCTTAAGTTAACAGTGAAGCCACATCAGGGTTGAAGCCAACAATGCGCACTTTTCCACAGCAGTCTTCCTATACTGGTGATAATGATCTTCTGTCACAGCTTCCCACCCACATGTCAACAGTCAGAGGGATAAGTTATGCATTAGGACGTCTTGTTTGTTGTGGGACTTTGCTGTGCACAGTATTTCTGTTGCCATGGTGATATTTACAAAAGCGTGTTCGTTCATCTATTCAGGATCAGGATAAGAGTTCTCAAAGAAGCTGCGAAAAAGATTTTGAACAGTGTGGAACCTCATGTTCAACACATTCTTTGAGATGTAAAGTGTTATGGCTTTTGTTTGCTGGGTTTCTTTCATCCAGCCCTATTTATGACTTACACAGGGCTTTTCTTCGAACAGATTCCCATTATGTCACCATTTTTTTCTGTCCAAACTGATCAAACAGACACATGCTGATAAATATAACGTTTAACATTTGATACACCATCACTCTCTTTTATCAACTTTAAGAGTGAGTGATGCGGGGAAGTGGTTCCTCTCAACATGGTCACACGTTATTGATCCCTGTCTGATAATTTATACTATTATAGAATTCCTACAATTATTTTAAATGTTGATAGAAACATGCATCTGGCTGGAGATGACTTAACTCAGTTGTGCTTTTTTGATCCATCGTGTTTAATGAGATTTTGCAAAATATTTTCAATTTCAATTTCAATTTCAATTTGTTTGATGAAAAGTGTTTGATATTTGCCTGTAAAATGTTTGTGCTAAATGGATTTTTTGCTTAGAAATTTTAGTCTCGATTCGCATAGAAATTAAAATGATTTAGATAATCAGCATTGTTCATAAATACCCTGTTGAATAATTTTAATTCCCTGTTGGTGTTTAATTTAATTTGTTTATACTTTTATACTTTTCACTTTGTGCATAGTTTTATTCTCATATAGAAACAAAACGTTTCCCCCGTCAAAGTGTTTTAAAATATTTGAACACCAGCGACTATAAATGCAGCAGTAACGGGGACAAAAACCTCTCACAATGTGCACTGCTGAGATAATCACTCCGCCTTGCTGAAATACTCGTCAAATCAGAATTGACCAACTGCGGCTTTTACCAGATGGTCACAGAGGGTGGCAGCCTTGTAAAACAAAGACATGAATGGAATCAGCTTTTTCGGAAGAGTAATATCATGAACAGTTGATCTAATGAGATTTTATCGACGAAATTTCGTCTTCCTCCTGTTTTGCTGCAGAGGCCAACTTGGTTCCATATTAAGTGTCTCAATGCCATGTTCACAGTAGCAAAAACACTTTCAAATACACACGAGCACATCAGCTTACCTTTGGTGCAAAATGCACCAGAACCTAAACAATTCACTCAACATGGTCACACATTACCTGCAAAATGTATATATGTATAATGTATGGTGCACCTGTATTACCTACTTTGACACACATTTCCTGCATATTGCATTGCAGAAAGAAAAGGATCGATCCCTGCCTGGGGCCTTTCTGTGTGGAGTTTGCATGTTCTCCCCGTGTATGCGTGGGTTCTCTCCGGGTTCTCCGGCTTCCTCCCACCGTCCAAAAACATGCATGTCAGGTTAATTGGTGACTCCAAATTGTCCGTAGGAGTGAGTGTGAGAGCGCATGGTTGTTTGTCTTGTTTGTCTCTATGTGGCCCTGTGATGGACTGGCGACCTGTCCAGGGTGTACCCCGCCTTTCGCCCGATGACTGCTGGGATAGGCTCCAGCCCACCCGCTACCCGATTAACGGATTGACGGTATAGAAAATGGATGGCTGGAAAGAAAAGGATCACTCCATGCCAGTAACTACTGTTAAGAGGTTCCAATATGCTAAAATCCAATTCATGCAAAAGATGGGAAAAAAAAGGTAACATAGCTGCAAAAAAAATTCCAAAACTTCCTGAATCATCATTATATTATATTCTTCATGTTAGCATGAGTGTATAGTTTAATTGTCTGTCAAAAAATCACATATTTGATTCTGCAGTTCAATTGCATAATATACAGAATTTGAAACTGATATAGGTACTTATTTATTTAAGTAGTGGTAGTTAAATGCATTTTGTGTCAAAGCAATGAACAAGTATACAGTTAGTGGACATGGTATTGTGGCATGACTTGGTTCTAATAAATGTAAAGTGAGTCGATGGAAAAGGACAGCTAAAAAGCAACGAGGCACGTTGCCCAAAGGGTAGAGATGTTGTAAATTCTACATTACAAGAGCTTTACAGAGAGATAAAGTTGCAGATGAGTCATGTCCTGCAGCTCAATGACAAGCAGAACAACAGTACCATTCACAACAGGTCTGTACAGAAAGATACACCCAGATTCTCCTGCTCTGATGAACACACAGGTGCCACTGAAAAACTTTCTGAAGAATTGTTTTGGCTCCACCTAGTGGTCACCTTGAGTACAACCACTGCAGTTAAGGATTGAGACAGAAATGCAGCTTTCTATGAGCTGGGTCACAGTCTCGTTAACTTGATGAGAACTCACTTTACTGCCAACCAAATCAAGCTAGCAACCTGCTAATGTGATTGAGTCAAATGTTAACGGGCTGACTCAACACATGAGGAACTGCGACCAATTAGACAAATGGACTTGACCGACTGAGCAGTGACGAAGATGTAAAAAGGGAGAAAGCTGGAGGTCGTTAACATTCATCTCTTTACCTTTTAAAGATGTGTGAGGTGTCTGGGGATCTCCAATACCACTAATTAACCCTTAACATAAGATCAATGACAAAAAGGCAGGCGTGTAAAAGGTCACTGGTCTTTGGTTTAATTGGTATTACAAACTCTAAAACAAGGCACTGTGTAAATGAGGGAGAAGAGAAAGGCATAGAAGAAGAAATATGATCAAAAAAAGCCATCATGATGTGGTTCGTGGAACAAAGACAGGTCTGGGCGTTGCTCTGATATCCCCCCTACTCGCCACCACACAGCTCCAGCAGGATTTTGCGGTAGTCACCGGATGTGTCTCCCTGAGCAGCGAGAGAAAGATCTGTGAGACTTCAAAGGTCCATAAATGGGAAGGACATGGAAAATAGCTAATAAAAGCAAGCTGATAACTAATGTGGTGTCTTTATTCAGATCAAAGCCTTAAAAAAAAAAAAAAAGCTGTTATTACTCATACAGATGGGACGGCAATGAATAGTCTAGAGTCTCCAACATCACATAAAGCTAGAACTGCAATTATCATTATTAGATTACAGCTGATGTATTGCAGAGCTTTTGCTGACAACAGTTTCTCCCCGCCCCTCACCTTGATGAAGGAGTGTAGAGTCTTCCCATACATCTTCAGAAACTGTGCCTTAATGTCCAACATGTCGATCTCAGCCCTGGAGACCATTATTCTGATGAGGACACTATCAGTGGTGCCCAGCCCCTGATGGGAAAGAAATAAATCAGTTTTCATAAGTAATTAACCAATTAGAAAAGAGACAGCAGAAACAGTGTAGAACAGTAGATGATATATGTTTATATATGTTTATATATGTTTATATATAGAGAAAAACACAAGCAGCATCGAAAGTTTTTACTTTATACGATGGCAATTAAACATGCAAAACATACATAAATGTCATATTACAGATCTATTCATAAATCACAAGTCACACTTTGTGACCCGTTTACCTTCATCGATTTGTATAATCGCTCTGCAAAAAATGCTGATTTGTTCCTCATGCACTTCACTGCAGAGCAGAAAAACAAAGACATAACATGTTATTTCATTGTATTTCAAACACCAAAGGAAAAAAACAGTAAAAAGTCAAAAATTGTTGAGTCAAAAATAATTGTTTTGATTCAAAACGATTAATAAAAAAAACATTAGAGATCAATCTCAACAGAAGCGTTACTGAATTCGTATTCACTGCAGTAGAACTCTGTTTGGGGGCTTTTGGTGACATCTCTAGTCCTATGGCAGCAATTCAGTGAGTTTCCACACTAAACTCAGTACCAAATAACATTCAACTAACCAACCGCTTCCAACTATTCCAACAGTGAGCAGAATGTCAACAAAAACTGACTGAAGTGATTTGTTACCTACTCCCGACTCCATTTTTAATAGAAAACAGTACAAAAATATCTAACATAAAGTGTGCTGTATTATATTCTAATGCTTGTTTCGATGCCAGTAACATGTTTCAGAATGATCATCTCAGAAGTAGGTCAATAAGCATGTCAACGCTAAGAAAAAGAGAAAAATGGGTAACATAGCTGACCTACTCATTACTAAGTCAATGCCAAACCACATTTTATGGGTACTAAAATAGCCCAACTCTGTCGTTCGAAGTCCAGGTGTTAAAACTGACCCGACTGCAGTTCCGATCTGTAACCCACTGAAAACATTGATGACACAAATAACACAACAGAGGAGGCTCTCATCTATTCAGCACCTGAAGTCCTATCTCAGGCATCTAAAGTGCATTCTGTTTATAACTTTAACACTTTACATACTGAGTCAACATTTATGAAAAACAAGGTCAAATTTGCTTTCTTTAAAATCTGATTCTGAGTCTCTATTAACATAAGCTTGTCTATTAAGTGCATGGCTGAATTGATAATAATTGCCATTAGAAACCAAATTAAAGAACATGTCACTGAGGAAACAGACCTATAGCCAGAAAGACGTCTTCCAGGCAGCCAGACATCTCCCTTTTAATGCTATCTTCAATGCTTCTCCCTGAAATCTTCTGATACTCCTCAAACACTGGAAGGACAAAGAGTATGATTAATGGGGAAATGTAATGCAAGATGATAATTGTCAACTGTGTCACAAAAAAAAAAAAAAAAACAAATATATATATATATATATATATATGGGAAGTGTTTGCTCAGAAAATAGCCATAAGGGGTCAGTAAAATCCCAGAACATAAGTCTTCTCATTTCAACAACAGTACCTCTCAGCAGATGGTTTTGGTTCCTCACACACAGCACAGTGAGGAATTTGACCTCATCTGTGCCCCATCGAGCCTCTCCAGCCTCATAGATGTCCTACAATTACAGGCATTTAAAAACACACGTCATTCAGTCTATGATACCGGGAGGTTTGACACACCATTTCATCTGGAGACGAGAAGCTTTACCTTGGCATCTTTACTAGCCTGGGCCTCGTCCACACTGTTGCCTTGATCTCGTCCGGCCTGCAGCGCAAAAGAAACAAAACACATGACCACACTAAGGAGAAGCTGAAGAAAAAAGTAATAACTGGTGTTTCCATGATAGCTAAATGACTAATTCTTCCACTTCCCTAAAGAAACATCATCACAAGTTCTTAGTGCTCTTGGTTCAATACAGTGCTTTGGGTGGTGCTGCAGCTTCTCCGCTCACACACAGCTGAGAGATGACGACAAAGACAGCATTCCCAAACAAAGTGCCAGATAGAAACTACCCTCATCACTTTAAATGCAATGTAACCCTCAGGAGAAAGAAGTACACACATCACGAGTACTGTGGCCCTATCCATCACAGTTGGGAACATGTTTAAATGAAACCATGAAGATGGACAAATTCAAATGTGACCTACAGTATGATGACATCATTATTTTAATATACAGCTTCCTGTGTCTGAAAATAGCGTAGTTTTGAATCCTAACGCTCTTCTACTGTCCGCACTAACAGCCCGATAAATGACTACAGAGACCAAAGCGGGCAGAATCTGTGGGTTGATGTTTGCTCACCGTGAGTAAAGAGACCAAAACTCTCTGAAACATTCCAGATGTGTCCCCGCACACAGCCTCTTCCAGGCTCTTCTCATATTCTGTCAAAAGTGACCAAAAAGAGCGTTTACAGTTTAGATTATTGGACAGTACTGAGCAGATAATTGACAAACACAGCCAACTACTGTATGCTACGTTTGTCTCTGGTTATACACGCTCAAGGACACTAAACTTATAGCATATGCAGCATTTCTGGTTCCTCAAAATGCTGTTTAATCAGCACAAACACATATATGATGACACAAAACATTGAACCTTAGCAGTTTAACTGTTTGTGGTGTAAATGTTTAAAAGCCCATTTAAAAAAAAACACAGCTATTGTCTTTCAAATCACAAAGGAAGAAATCAGCACACAATAAACCGCCACACAGAGAGCCTTTTGTAAATAATTTACGAAATCCACTGTTTTCAAATAATGAGGCCGAGTCACTGCTGCACAATATCGTGTGTCATAGACAGCTACAGGTAGGGAGATATACAGGGACGTGTCAGCAAGGCTATTCAAAGAAGCCACGCAGTTACCTTTCTTGTAGACTGCATTGATGGCTTGTATTTCATCGTTGGTCCTTGAGGCCAAAATATCGATGAGGCAAGCCTCTTCTGTTCCGGCCCCCTGTGACACATCAGGACGCCATATGTTGAATGAAGGGTACACAGTAGCTCAAACTGGAAGCCCGGGGGCGGTCTACCTTTTTGTTATTGTCAATGAATCTCATCAAAGACAACAATGTGTGAGTTTTACTGTTGGTAAATTTCCCAAAGAGGATATGTCAAAAATAATTAAAGAACACAGCACCAAATCAATTCTTCAAATTTCACTCAAATAAATTCAACAGCACATCTGCTGGGGACTATTTTTAGATGTTTGTTTAAGGTGTATGCAGGACTGACCTGATATAAACCCAAATCCATTATTAACTCAATGGTTCTTTATAGAACCAAGGCATTAATTACACATGGATTTGGCTGTTCTACATTGGATTTGGTCTTTTAGGGATATTTGAGAGCAGTAAGAACAATGTACAACATAATCTGACAGATCTTGTAATGACAAACTAAGGGAAAAGGGATCTCTGACCTTCATTGCATTTCTCAGCTCATAGGCATCGTACACAGGCGGCAGCATCAGCAGACCCAAGACGACACTCTTTAAGTTGCCGCTCAGTTCCGAGGACAGATCGTCTGCCAGGTCCTGCAGATGTGAAAGACCAATTAGCAAGAGGACAATCGTTCCCAGTTCTCTAATAAATTCATCGAAGGAATCATCTGTTACTAAAGCCGATTTTCTTTGACATCAAATTCAATTACAGTGGTGTCAGGAGACCAGACTTCACACGTTCCAGCAGCACACGTTTCCCCACCAGAGGGTGTGGTTTCTGGAAAGAGTCTTGTGGAACAGAGGAGCTGTTCTGCACATCTCGCCTGTGTAACCACATGTGGGTGTCACCGTGTGCAACATGACTCACTCTTTCTGCCTGCACGGATTCCACTCCCAGCCTTTGCTTTTCCCTGCAGCTCCCCCAGTGCCCTCTCAGATCATTTTATTGATCTCTTAACGGTCGCTACGCAGTGAGATAATTGTTATCTCATTAGGTCAACATAGTAAAATCCCAGACTTCCCTTTCAGTTAATATATTGATCCCCTTAAATCATGAAACAAAGAAACACTTCTGTGGACTTCTGTGCTGCAGAAGAGAACCTTCCTCTTTCCAACAGATTAGAAGGCCCTATCTGTCTTAGTCTGTTTTTTTTTTTTACAAGTGGTCATTTCAAAGTTATTTCTGCTTTACAATCAATGGTTAACTTGGACTTTATCTGCACAGTGTAAGGACCACACCTACAGTGATATGATGAGAGCACACAGTGGAATAAGCAATCCAGAGAGGACACATAGTCAAGGCACGATGTTCTGAGTTTTCAGTTAATCTTCGAGCTCTGCTCAGTCAAACCTCTCACCTTCCCAACAGTTTGCTTGTAGGCCTCTTTGATGCGCTGCCTCTGCGCAATAGTACGGTGCGCTAGAACGTCGATGATGGCTGCCTCATCCGTGCCTGAAAGGAATGTTGTTCTACAATTAATATAAAAAAAGACATGACATTTGTACATTTGTGCTCTTGCAACTCTGCTTTAAGAGCAAGAGTTCAGCATTAAGGCGTAAGACACGAAAACAGGCATCGGCGCTGGTCATCCTAACACACAGCTTGTTTGTTGCTGTTGCCACAGAAACCATCTGTGGTGCAAACTAGAGTCAGGAGAAGATGATTAGCCCAGTAAACTCTAACAGCATCAACATTCCTCTCCATAAGTTTACTGATGGAGAGAAAAATCTCTCTCCTGTGTCTGAAAGCTTGTCAGGAAGTAGCTCTGTACCTGCCAGCATCGTGTCAGAGCAGCGTGACCCATCATGAGATACGTTTGCTGTGGTCACACCTGCGTGACCAGCAGCATCGAGACTAATTTGTGTCTTTATATCAGGAGCAGAGAGAAGGCAAAGTACAAGGTCCCAGAATGAGTAGACTGTGAAAATGGAAACTTAAAGCTGCCGTGGCAACATGAAATTACTTTTTCAAACTTTCCTGCAGATGATGGAAGCGACTGATTTCTTTTTTTTTTTCCACCAATGGAGGCCTGACCATAAGAGTTAACTTGAGATAATGATGGTTTGTGAATGACTGTGTGGCTGGGTCACTCACCGGCTCCCTTCATGGCTCCCCTCAGCTTCTGGGTATCTGCCTCGGCATCAAAACCAGCCGCCTCAGTCACTGTTCCACGGTTTCCAATCTGTTCATAAATTACATGATTACAACCGTTCATCTATCAAACAGATATAAAGTAAGCAGACAAAGCACAAAGTTTGATCAGTTACTGTATGTATGTACTCAAGTCATTAATGGAAAAAGTAGTTTAAAGCCAACTAAGGTCTATCATAAAAATGGCAAAAGCTCATCTTTATGAATATCTTCAGTAAAAAAAAATAAAAAGATGCAAAGTTGTTTATGGTTTACTGGACATTTTTAATAATAAAGGAAAGAAAAATCCGATAAATCCCCTCTTAAAACCTAAATAATATTGTTTATGCAGAATGTAGTAATGGGTTAATCTATTAATGGGTCACACGCAGACGTTTCTATTTTCAAAGTTTAAGATGTGTGCAATCACTTTTTGAGACATTCAATGCAATCCATCTTTAGGATGCACACAAACGAGCAAACCAATGCGTTTTTCCCCAGCTGGTTAAACAACTGACGGTTCAACTGAACTGCAGTTTAATATCATTAAAAGACAGACAAGTGTTTTGTTTTTTTAAAATGTTAAGCATAAACTAAATCTAAGACCCACTGATTCAAAAGAACATCACCACTTAAATCTAACTTATGCCCAGTTCCCAGTGGAGTGAACCTCTACCAATAATGCAAATACATGTAAAGGTAAGAATATCACTGTTTTCAATATTCACGGTGGAACAGGTGCTGCGGGATTAACTTACTGCTGCCATTGTAGGAGGAGAGTGGAGTACCAAAATGGAGGTCTGGAGATCTGAAAAGAACACGTAAATAATGCTTAGATGTCAGCGCCACGCGGATTAGTTTACAATATAATAAAAAGAAAAGGATGAACAGAGGCAGTAAACTGATTCAGGTTTTGAATGTAGCCCTCATAAACCTTTAATCAATATTTTATCTACTTCATTATCTCAAAGAGGGTTTCCATCACGCTCATTTGTTCTGTGGCTCTCTTGTGTTCCAGGGGGAAATCTTGTTAAGCTTGTGTTTGTTTGGACACACCTGTAATTACCCCTCTGTGGAGAAGCCTAATGAGGTTCAGCTCGTTCCCGTTTCCCTGTCTGCAGGGATCGGCTGACCCACTCATGTAGCCATTACAGATCTGTCAAAACCCATTCCGCTAAATGCATCATGTAAAGCTACAAGTGAGCCATTTAAAAGATAGGAAGACTAAAAAAAAAAAAGCTCACATTTTACAATGGAGCCATTTAGGTAATACACATTGCCTGAATGGTTTGTGATGTAAATACAGAGTATGTGATTCCTAGATACAATTCATTCATGTTTTGACCACAAGACACTGCTCGTTATTTGTGAGGCAAACGGCTTGCGACACTGCGAATGTGTACATAGTAAGTGACATTTCACAAACAAACTTTAGTGGTGACCCTGAAACTGACTCTCTGATCTCTTGTAATTTAAACATTAATGACTATGATTTGAATTCACGTTTGCAGCTTTCATTCTTCAATATCACATGATTGGATAACGTCAGCAAGTTCACAAAAAAAATGGGGCAATGTTACTTAAAGGGGTCAAAGATCCGAAAAAAAAGCCCCGAAGAGCTTATTGCAACTGAAACATATTTACCGAAAGTGCGAAAATATGAGGTCCAATCTCCAAAAGATCAAAGACACCTTGAGACTAAAGAAAACGTATCGAGAGTACTTCAGGAAGCGGGTCTCTTGACTGTTAAGTTTGCGTAAAGTTAGCGGACACACCCTGCAGACGAAAAACCTGCAGCGTGTCGGAGGTCCACTCTGACTAAGTCAAACACTAAAATACGACAACAGGCGGAATAAACGACATCTTACCTGAACAGAAGATTATTTACTCAGTCTAAAGCCCAACGACAAAGCAGTGTCACAGCACCCTGTGGTTTATAACTACAGTTGTACCTACGTCCCACCCACTTGGATGCAAATAATTTCAGGATCCTCCTTTTCACGAGCACGGTAGGGCGCGCGGTTGAGTTTAAGCTGCGTTTGCGGAACATCCTCCTGAGTTGGAAATTGTATAAACTTGCATACAGTTCACGAGCTTGAACACGCCCCATTACAAAGAAGGTGGGATGCTGAATAAAATCTCAACAAAGACAAATGGAATGATTTTTTTTAGTGTCAAAAATCAATATTTTGTTCACAGTAGAACATAGAAAGAATATAAAATAGTAAAAGTGAAACATTTTCTCATTTCTGATTAAAAACATTGGCTCATCTTGAATTTGATGGCAGCAGCAAGTCTCAAAAAAGGTTGGATGGGGTAGAGAAAAAGCTGGAAGAGTTAGTGGTACTAAATTGGAACAGCTAGAGGAACATGTTGGAATAAATTGGGTTAGCTGGCAACAAGTCAGTAGCATGGGTATGAAAACGACGCCTTGGAGTGTCTCAGAAGTAAAAATAAATAGAAGTTGAAAAAAAACTGGATCAACAAATTGAAAAGCTATTTCAAAGTCATGTCAGAAATCATTCTCTGTGAACACAGTTCATTGTGCCATCAATGGGTGCAGGTTAAAGGTTAAAGTGCAGATTCTATTGTTCAAAGAAGAATCCATATGTGAACATGATCAATAATCACCACCTCTCTTATCAGTGGGGACATAAAATTTATATAGTAACATTTGTTGCCAATAATATATGAAAATGTTTTGCTTCAGATATCTAATCATTTTAAATTGTTATGGCAAATTCTTACCTTCGGAGTCAAAAGTATTTATCAGGGTTATGTGATCTGCTCCACGGTGTTAATATGTTTATTCTCCAAATACAGTAAGTAACAATGCAATAACATAGCAGTTTACATAAGCAAACATAGTTCATTACTCATATTTGTATTCGATTAAGTTTAATGAGGGTTAATCAATCTAGAAGTTAAAAATAACCCACTTAAAAATGCTGAGTAATAATAACATGTGATGTACTACTGCTGCAGGAAAATCCACAAACATGAAAGAAGGTCAAGTGAAAGGTTATGATGTATTGTAACTGGGACACTTTTAACCTTGTATTAACACTGTTAATCTTGTATCAGAGCACAGTGCTGACTCGTTATGACACAGTGGCAGTTACTCTTAGGACTGCTGTTTTTTTAATTCTTAAATAGTCGGAAATTGCTATTTTTTGTCAGTATACATTCGCCTACGAACAAATAAAACAGATATACTACTAAATGTTTTGTTTAAATTTGACAATCATAAATTGTACTTCATATTAAATTGTAATTTGTAACAGTACGTGTAGATGGTTCCGCTGCCAGGTTTCTAAAATATTGACAGTACAGATATATTTTCAAAATGTGTGAGATGTTATAAGTTTGTGAAAATCTTAAGAATTGAAAGAATGAGCATATTACTGAATAGTTACACTGAATACCCCCCTGAGGTCAAAAGAGTCCATAGCTCCTCTCTTTTTCTGGAAATAAACATCCCTGAAAGAGACACATAACACCCAAAAGAGATATAGCTAAAGAAAGGCTAGCTAAAAAAAAAAAAAAGATTAAAAAAATAGCAGGAAGGAGATGTGAAAAGACCAAAATGTGACATGAAATAATAAGATATTTGACTACCTGTGTGGCAGGTCAGAACAGTAATCCAACAATTGGAAGATTGGCTTGATCTCTAGTTTCAACAGTCCACATACTGCAGAGTCCTAACCACATTACCCTGATGTGCACTTATCCTCACTTCTAAGATGCTTTGGATAAAAGCTTTAAAGCTCATCTTAATGAGTAAATGTAATAAACCAATATGCATTTAGCTCAAAAGGCAAAGAATTTCTACCAAGTGGATATCCAAATGGACAGTAACTAAAATGAGACAAAAAGATGACACAACCTAAATTAGAGTCTAAAAACTAAAAGGTGTCACAAAATATTCTTAAAGAGACATAGAATATCTAAAAAGACATACAATTTGATTGAAATACTCAAAAAGTTCCAAAGATTAAATCCCAGATTCAGCAGAGAGGCAAAGCAAGCAAAGTTGGGTCCCAAAACGATCATGAAAGCTGTAAAATGCTTTTTAAAATTCTGTCCAAAATGGCAAGGAAAACAACCACTGCGCCATGTAGTTCAGGTTCAGAGCGAGTCTTTTTGAGAACGCGTGTATGTTTGTAAGTGTGTAGCATGAACGAGCTAAGAGACGTGACCTGAACGCCACATATGACCTCATAAGCGAGGGAGGAGGGTGGGTTTCATCTCCGCCTATAACTACAATACCCATAATTCCGTCCGTGCGTCAACAGCACCAGCTAGGATGTTGCGATATCGCTGGCAGCCAAAGATTGCTGTGGTTGCAGAGATTACACAGCTGGGTTGAAGCCTCGGTCTAATGTTTTTGGTGGATGTCAGATTCCGTGGTGGCATATTTGCAGCTACAGTTGCAGCAGACAGAGACTTGAATATCCTGCCGACTCGAAGCCTGTTTGGGCTGCATCGCGCTAAAACGTTAGCTAACTAAAATCATAGTTTTATTGTAAATGTAAGCAATTAAATAGCCACACGGACTGCTAGCTATGGGGCAACAAACGGTCGGGCCACTTTACTGAGGATGGAAAGACAATTTCAGGTAACACTTACTCTCAAGTTATACATCGGGTGTATCGCACGAGAAGACATCATCTTCAGAGGATAACCTGGATAACCTTACACGAAATGTCATAGCGCGTAAGTAGCTAGCACTGAGCTAGCTTGATAATGGCTGGAAGAGATGGAGATGGACCTGTTTTTTTATTTTTTCATTTTTCATCAGCAGCCGCAACCGACCACGAACAGCTGGATGGCTAGTTAATGATATACTTTCTCCGGAGATGCTTTAACCTCCTGGCTGGTGTAATTCACTTACATAACCGCTCTAGCCATCACCAACTGGCTTGTGTTGGCAAGCAAATGGAGATATTTTCCACCAAAACCAGGGTTATCTCAACATCCCCATAAGTGACTGAGGCACCACCGCACCAAATAGACTCAAACCCGATAGGTGCACAATCGGAGCTGCATTGTATATCATCGCAATAAGCCACCACGCAGGAAACGGCAGCTCATCACTGTGTGAGAGACTGAAGGCGGATTTTTTTTTTCCTCCTGTCATTTCGACAGTATGAGGAAGTTCTTTGATTCTCGTCGGGAGTTGGTCAGCTCCGGGCCTGGTTCTGGAGGAGGGGGTGGCAGCTCTGGATCCAGTCATGCAGGAGGGAATTTCATTGGACGAGCATTCACCGTCGGGCGGCACCAAGTCACTGTTGAGGAGGTAGTTGCCGAAGGTGAGAAGGGGATGCACGCAGATGATGATGATGCTGTTTGTTTGTCTGTCCGTCCGTCTGTCTTCTCTTTTCATGCGTGCTGTTGAAGCGGTGGTGCGATGTGTGCCCCGCAGGCTCGAGCCAGTCACATTAACGGCCCAGAAATGCAACCCTGTGCCATCCCCCGGTGGTATTTTGGAGATCTAAACATGGATGCTAAACAGAGGCCTACCACTTTCTTTCAACTCAGCGCTAACAAACAAACCCGATTTTCTGTGCTGCCATTGTGGCTCAGAAATGTGATTCAAGGAGATTGGGACTTCCTGGCGCCAGGCAGCTGCTTTATCCCTTTTTTAAATGAATGTTTACAACAAGCAGTGGTTGGCAAATTGCAACACTCACACTTGAGGACAGAATTATGCAGGAGCAGGGGCCAGATTGAGACTCAGGAGGTGAAGGCCGTACTTGACCAAAACAACATGCTTTTGAAATGATTTTAATTTCAGAAATGCAACGCGGTTAATGCAATATGTTATATGAACAAGAGAATATAGTCTTGCTATGAGATTGTCGATCTCAGACTTCCCTCACCTCAGAGAGCAGGACTGAACTCTAGATCGAGATCTGTCCATGGGTTTCTGAACCAATGGCAGAAGTAATTGCAGCATTTCTGCTCCTAATAAGTTGTCAGGCTGCAAGCTCGACAAAATTCAAAAACATTGCAGCCAGAAAGCACGTGTTTACTTAAAACGATGCGCCAGAAGCTTGTTTTCATTCTCACCCTGCACCAGTGTTCATAGCTGTACCTTCCAGTGCCACACGCCAAGTTGAAGCATGTGTGAGCGTCTGAAATGGATGGCAGAGTCACAGTTAGACTCGGCACAGTGAATTTGTGGTCTGAGCTATACCAGATGGTTAGGCCTCGATGTAGGCCTCTACGTAAACCCTGCAGCAGTGACATGACTAATAGATAACGCTATAAGGCAGCACCACGTGGTCCTGATCCTGTAAGGCTGCAAGGACGGACACTCCAACAGTTTTAGAAGTAATGAGGTGGATAACAACAACAACAACAACAAAAAGCTCCTCTGCTAAATTGCCCAAATTACGATGGCGTGTACAAGCTTGCAGGAGCAGTGCTGTTGTACATTTTTCACCAGCATCTCATTGTGAAAATGTCTTTTTTTGCATCTCAGAGTGTGGATTCCTGCCTGAATGTTAATTGTGAAGATTTTGTACCGTTGCTTCTGGTCTGGTCTTATCTGACTGACTTATCTCTTTTTCATTCCTTCAGGTGGTTTTGCAATCGTGTTCCTTGTGAAAACGAACCAGGGGGTGCGTTGTGCGCTGAAGAGGATGTATGTCAACAACGAGCACGATCTGCAGGTGTGCAAACGGGAGATTCAGATAATGGTGAGCTTCTGAGATTCAACATTTCTCTGCTCGTTCTCCCTCTGTGCTCTCGTGGTTTAGTATGTCGGGTGAAAACCACACATGAAGGCGGCTGCAAAACAAAAGTATTTTGGAAGAAAATGATATATGCAAGCTATCTCGTTTTGTCCAGACTCCAGAGTTCTATCAAAATGGAGCCTGCAGTAGGCTTGTTGACATTGTTGCACTCTGTGTTAATCAGATTCTGTGTGTACCACTTTTGTTTTTCAAGTTTTGTCTTGCATATGATGGTTTGTATCAGCATGAACTTAAGGTAGCGCTTGATAAAATGTCAGTATTTTGGTTTTCATTCTCTGTGCTGGTGAAATGTTTTAGTTCTGACGTTCTTATTGTCCCTCTTTGGGCTTCTGAGACATTTGCATTCGATACTGTCTGTTCGCGTTTGTACAATAACGCACATTTCTGCCTCAAATTTGTTGTAAACACGTGTCATATGTGACCATGGTGTAGAAATGAATACCATCTGGGAAAGTTTAGAAATGTCAGTCTGTAGAGGACTTTTCCGTCTTTGTGCGAAGGAACACGCAGGAAGGAAGGAAGCAATGGATGTTCAGATTACAAACAAGGCAGATTGTATCACTTGACAAACATTTAACAGAGCCATTTGCATTGTGGGCCTAGTTTTGCCCTTCTAACCTCAGACTCCTTTCATTTTCATGCGCTCTGTCTTGCTTCCCCTCTTCAACACACAGACTGTGCTTCACCTCAGCTGCAGTACTTGACATTTTTTTTCATTACCTAATAGATTCCTGATTTTTAGCTCGCTCTCCTTTGCAGCTCCCCCTGCAGGCCATGGCCTCGCACTGCATCTCAGAGTACTGATCAGACCAAATCATTGTGTTATGGCAGCACAATTGTTGGGCCTTTTTGCTGCAGCAGCAGAATATGAAAAATATTACTTCTTGTTTCACCTTTTCTGCCTATTCAAAATGATATTGTCATTTGTTATCGTAAATGGAAAATCTAGTTAAAATGAAAGACTTGAATCTGCCAGTCAGTCTCCTCACAAGTCAGGATGTGGGTGGAATGCAACAGTTTATTTAAGCTGTCCTGTTTGGCACATGCTTTGGGAATAGCGGTGTGTTGATGATTGTGTATGTGTGTGTGTGTGTTCCTGCAGAAAGACCTTGTCGGTCACAAGAACATTGTTGGTTATCTGGACTCAAGTATCACAGCTATGGGATCAAGGGATGTATGGGAAGTTCTCATACTAATGGACTACTGCAAGGGTGAGTGCTGCAAATGAAGGAGGATGTGGCTTCAAACCACGTGCTTTTAAATAATGAAAAATAAAAACTGAGCTCGGGAAGCTTACACTTTTTGAATACATCTGTATTTCAGTGTGGCTGTGCTGTTTCTACATAATAAGTCTGCACAATTTAAAAAAAATCCCACAAAGAACACAAGTACCAATCCAACACATCTGAAGTTAATTACCTTGCTGTTAGTAATGATAATTGAATGTTATTTTCTAGGAGGTCAGGTTGTCAATTTGATGAACCAGAGGCTGCAGACTGGCTTCACGGAATCTGAGGTGCTGCAGATCTTCTGTGACACCTGTGATGCTGTATTCCGCTTGCACCAGCGCAAGACACCCATCATCCACAGAGACCTTAAGGTGACTTATTTGGGCCTCTTCTTAAACCGCATCGACCTGCTTTTCCTTCATTTTCTTGGTGGTTCCCTCACAAATTTGAGCCTTTCTCTTTCAGCGTGCAAGGCTGTGAAATCAAGTCTCATTTGCAGCGATTATCAGATGTTTTCTGCCTCAGCTTTTTAAACTTTTTTGTGTGAGTAGCCTTTAACGCAGCAGAGCCTACAGTAAATCATCTTTTGAAGAATCCTGATTAGTATGTGAGTGTGGGAGGAAGCTGTGTTTTAATAATGCATTGGTCTGATAGGAGAGGAGAGTAGAATGTAACTTGTTTCAGTGCTCGAAACACCTTCACTTTCTGCGGAGTGAACAGTGCAGCTGCATCGATTTGAAGTCACAGTTTCTCGGTAGTTTTAATCCACTTAAATCTACATGTCATAATGTCGAGGTAGCTGCATTGCACTCCGAATTGGTCCTCAAACAAAGCGTGTAAGAGTCCTCTCTTGTGTGTCTGCAGGTGGAAAACATCCTGTTGCACGACAAGGGTCATTATGTGCTGTGTGACTTTGGCAGCGCCACAAACAAGTTCCAGAGCCCCCAGACTGAAGGAGTGGCCGTCGTGGAGGAAGAGATCAAAAAGTTTGTCTCTCTTCCTCTGCAACTTTCATTCATTAGCACTTTTAGCACAGTAGCACTCTTTTTTTTCAGCACCGCAGTAAAAACATGCCGCTGTCTTTGTATTTTATGTCGTCCTTTTACCGTCTTCATTCAGGTACACCACTTTATCATATCGTGCCCCAGAAATGGTGAACTTGTACAACAACAAGATTATCACCACAAAGGCTGATATCTGGGTGAGTGAATGAAACAGACTGATAAGCGTGCTTTTAAAGTGCACATAGAACACGATCACAGTGTAAACATTGCAGCTCCTCTATAGGAGACAATCATATGCTAAATCAATCATTTGTTAAATAGCTGGGACGTTAATGCACAGTATTGTAGTCGTACTTCAGCTTCACGTGGGGAAAGGTGTTTCCTGTGACTCTTAATCTTCTCTTCTCCTCTGTGAATGGGTGTGCATGTGGTTGTCCTCTCCAGGCGCTGGGCTGTTTGCTGTACAAGTTGTGCTTCTTCACTCTCCCCTTTGGTGAAAGCCAGGTTGCCATCTGTGATGGCAGTTTCACCATTCCAGACAATTCCCGTTACTCTTACGATCTCCACTGCCTAATTCGTTAGTACCTGTTGAATATTAAATAATGTTCTCAGCAACGTCAAATTCACTTCTGCCGGTTAAGTTTCATCTCTATTTTCTTTTAGATTTTCACACCTTCTCTCGATGACTGTTTTTTAGGATATATGTTGGAGCCAGACCCAGACAAAAGACCAGATATCTACCAGGTGTCCTACTTTGCTTTTAAACTAGCTCAGCGGACCTGTCCTGTTCAGAATGTGAAGGTCAGTGTCTCTTAACTTCATGGGTATGTAAAATATTTAGCTTTGCTTGACTTTCTCTTATCAGGAATTGATTTTCCTCTTGCAATCTGCTAAAGCTTTTCTGCTCAGTTGTAACAGTGTGGGAGGAAAATCTGCTCTGGTTTATGGGTGCATACAGTAGAAAATCCTTATAACCATGGTGATATTCTATTAGAAGGCTGACGGTGATAATATTTCTTTCTTTAATCGATTGTTTCATCCTTTAGATATTCTTCTCAGTTTTGTTTTTTTTTTTGGTTAAAATTGCTTTTTTCCCTCCTAAACTAGAATTCTCCCATTCCATCTAAACTTCCTGAGCCAATCAAAGCGAGTGAGGCTGCTGCAGCAAAGAAGAGCCAGACTAAGTCCAGGCAAGCACGACCTGCTTACTTGTAATACTGTTAAAGCTGTAGCAACACAACATTTTTCGGAAGTAATTGGTTTCAGTCTGTATTCTGATACTCATTAAATCATGTTAACGCTGTGATTAACAACAAGGACAACCCACCCCCACCCCTTTGTTGTCAGACTGACAGATCCAATTCCCACCACCGAAACCTCCATCACCCCGCGCCAGAGGCCTAAAGCGGTGCACACCCAGCCTGCTGCTGGCATCTTACCCATCCAGCCGGCTGCTCTCACTCCTCGCAAGAGGGCTAATCTCCCTGTTGGTGCAGCTCAGACTGTGGGTATGTACAACACTCTGTCATTATTCTTCGTTTTCTGTCTCGGGAAACCAGCTTTTAGAGAAATGTAAGAATGCAAATGCTTTCAAGCCTTGGTGAGCACAATGAGTGCAGGAATAGATCAAGTATGCAGGCTGAGATACATGCAGATTGAAGCAATCTAACCGCCGACCAAAAAGGATTCTGAAATGATTTTCTCCAGTTCTCCCTGTCAATTTTTGTGCCGGCTGTAAATCACATAGAAGGATTAGTATTAAGCAGATTATATCATTATTTTATAACCATTTTAATGACAACCTGCTTACTGTAAATGCAAAGCAATCTATTTATGTGGCTTCGTGTAAAAACTGTTAAGTATCTTGCAAGTGTTAAGACTGCATCAATGTGTAGCCTCTGCTCTGTTTAACATCCTGCAGGAGTCAGCTTAGACCTCTTCCAACCAGCTGCAGCCCTCCAGTCACAGAAGGCACAGACGTCAGCTCAGCCGCTCATCCAGACACAAAACAATATAAGTCAGGCTGCCGCTCCAGTAAAGCAGGTGCAGTCTTTGTAATTCCAATGATTTAATTACAAGTTTCTGGAAAACCTATATCATAATTACATTTTTTTTTGAGTGGGGATAAAAGGTATTTGGATTCTGGGAATCCACTATCCCTTCACAAAAATCTAAACCATATTTTGTATTGATTAGTGATAGCATTTAAGAGATCCAACAGTGTTTGTCTAAGTCCTACTTAAAAAGATTTTTGTCCACTACTTTGTTCATATGTAAAAGTACCGTGAAACTGTGACTTTCTTTGAGAGACAACAGAGTCTGCAACATATATTTGTGTAATAGGCTGTGCAGCCAGCTGCAGCTGCTGGAGCAGAGATGGCACCATCAGCAGCACCACTAATGGCCAAAGCTGAAGCTCCACCACAAGCACAGCCAACAGCACAGCAACAGACTGCACATCCCTCCGTGGTCGGCTCTGCTTCCCAGCAGGCGGCGCAGACTCCATCCAGTCCTGCCCCACCTCAACGCCCAGCGCGTCGCAAGCAGACTAACCAGACTCAGCAGCCGGAGGCTCAGCCTTCGCCCAGCAAACAGACATCCAGTCAGCCGTCAGTTGCTCAGCAGCAGCAGCAGATAATTCAACCATCAGCTGCCCAGGCTCAGCCTTCCTCCACTGACATCAGTCAAAAGACAGCTGAGATAGTAAGGGGCCTCCTGCTTCAAACAGGGCCTGATTTTAATGAACACTATGTTTGGTCTAGAATGAATACCGTCTTTATCCATCCGTCTATCGCAGAATTTTTCTTCATTGACTAAAGATGTTAAAATGTTAAATGCTTTTTTATTTGCTCTTTTCTCAGTCTTTCTCTGACATATTATATGAAATGTATGCTAAAGTTTGCCCATTCCGCTTCCTGCTAATTCCATGCGTCTTTTGATCAGACTCCCCCTGCAACTCCAAAGACGACTGAGGAACGAGGTCACCAGCGCGCAGCGAGTGACGCAGCGAGTGCTGCTGCTGCAGTTCCGGTCAGTGACTCCCCACAGCAGCCGCCAGGAGCTAATGGAGACGCTACAGTCTGTCAGTAAGTGACACTTGACTGGAAGTAAGGAGTTGTTACAGCACTTTTCCTGATTGTTTAACTCTGACGTGTATATTTCTTTTTACTTGTAGATCGCTTACATCTCAGCCAGGCACCATCCAACCCATTCAGCTCAGTCTTAGTGATGAAGCACAAGACCAGAGCAAAGGTGCATCCTCGGGTGGCGCCACAGACACCCCCACTCAGCCAGCATGGAACCCATTTGACGATGACAACTTTTCCAACCTCACGGCTGCGGAGTTCAAACCTGACGACAAAAAGGCTAATGGTAACATTTGATTGAATTTTTAAACGAGTGTTTACCATTCATTGCAGTGTGTTTTCATGTGAGGTTAAAGAAAAAAAGGGTATTTTCTTTTCACCAGACCTACTGTCGGATACCGACGCAATATCCTCCGAAGAGCTCATACCAGGTCTACAGGCATCAACTGTGGAAAATACGCTCCAAGAAACTAGTATGTTACATTTTTACCTTACAAACCAGTCGTTCATCTTTTCACCACAATGCAGTGATTCTGCGGTAAGAACTGGGAGGCCAGAGCTTCAGCACAGTTTTAGATGGAGAGAACTACAGCAAATTACACTTTTATCTATCAACAGGACATTATGCTTATCATCATACATAGGCAGCCATCTTAAAACTGCCCTCTCAGATTACATGTAACCAGCAAAATTGTCCGCCAGTGTTGTATGTGAATTTTGTTTCTATAGGATGTTTTGAAATAATTTAAGCTGTCATTAAAGCACCTAAAATCTGGAAACAATTGAGTTAATCAGTCACTTTCAGCTTGAGACCTGTCGTGATGCCACATGATGCATTGTAGTATGTGAGACTGTATGAGTTGAATGGAATTTTCAAACCGGTGAAGTAAACCTCTTAATACGCCTGATCCATTAATCTGATGGCTTTAATTAGCTTTGGAAAGCCAGGGCTGCCATTGTGCATCACGTAATTATGTATGGGCTTTGTCCACATAGAACGCTGCACACGCAGACTGGCCACTGGTTTTATATTCGCTCGCTTCTCAAAGCAGGTCCATTTAAGTGTTTATTTGCTCATATAAATTAGAAAGTCTCAAGGTTCATTATATCCAATGAACCAAAGAACAAGCTATAGCTGATATGAATGGAAAACTGATTAAAGAAGCTGACTAACTGCAAAACCTTTGATGTAAAGCATGTAGTCTGCTCTACTGACAAATGAAGACAGAATAAAACAAACTGCATAGCTCTCAGGCTGGCTATCTGCTTGGCAATTCCAGCCGCACTATTCAGAAAGAGTGAATTAATCTAAAAACACTGTAATGAAATGATTTGTGGCCAGAACCCTAACAGCCCAGCTGTAGCCATTTTAGTTTGAACGATTTATTGGAAACGCAGTCTTCCACCTTGCATTTTCAGCCTGATTTAAAAAAATAAACAAATCAATTTTAAAGAACATTTTGTGTTGATTAGAAATAGTTCCTCAGTTTCTGCTGCTTCTGCTTTCTAGTTGAAAGACCATCTGCTATTCTGGAATCGGGAGCTTCACTGTTGGTTGTCCCAGATCCTTTCCATACCCTCGAACTGTCAGATGCTCCAGGTAAATACAGGTTAAAACAGCATATATATCTTTTTTGATGGATACGGTGCACACCTTTGTATGAGCTTTTTCTTTACTGTGGTAAGAAAAATTGAAAGCAACTTCATGAACATATGAAAAATGAGCTTCGTTATCTAAACATGACGGCATACCAGTCAGGAAAAGCTTCATTTTTTTTGTCTAATGAATACCGACACGAATGAATAATTATTCAAAAGCACATGATCTAAACATTAAGAACATGGTCAGCAGCCAGTCTCAATTGATGCTTACATTCACGTTAGACTGCTGGTGTGGGAGGTTCTTTATTTTAAACACCTGCTACATTTTCAGCTCTGCGTGAAAACGCGTGGCTATAAACACTTTTCCTACAGTTGAAACTGCTTTTATACTTAACTCACACACATCTCCTTTCCGTTTCTCTCATTCTTCCCTGGCCTTCAGAGAAGCTGATCGAAGGACTCAAATCTCCCGACATATCCTCACTTATGCTTCCCGACCTGCTGTCACTGTCTGATCCTTTTGGTGGGTCTGTGGAAGAGTCTGCAAAAGGTACGATGCGTACATATGTTTAGGTTTTTCTGTTTCGGTACAATAACCAACAAAGAGAGTTCAAATTAAATGAAAGATATAAGTAGATAATCTTTAATGCTTCTTCTCTGTGTATGCAAATAGAAACTCCTATGGTATACGGAGCAGACCTTCTTATCAGTGGGTGGAGTGAAAGCTGATAAATCAATAGTTTTATATTAACAGCGAGTCAAATGAGCCGTGTGAAATGAACGGCAGTGAACCCACAGATATTATCGTCAGCCCTCCAGTATTTACAAACGGAGTTGTTTTCTTACCATTTCAGTTAAAAGTATTGTTTGCAGTTGGCTTCTGCTGCCCCCTTGTGGTCAAATAGGATTTCACTACTTGTTAACGCATTCAAACAAAATAACAGGTTATTTGCCTGTCTTCACCAATGGAGCACTTGAAAGTGTATGTAATGTAATACTGAAAATAAAGATGTTTTGGTTTTCAGAACTAAAAAGATCTGGTTATGTTAATGAGCAGAAACTGACAGTTTGGCTTCTCCTGACCTGTCCCAGACCCTCTCACCGCAGACGACTCCCTCCTGGGCTGCTCTCTGATCTCTGGTCCTCCTGCCTCGGTGGCAGTGAGCAGTGCCACCTCCTCTGCTCCCACGTCTGCCGCCTCTGCTTTGGATGATTTCAGTATTTTGTCTGGAGACTCTGTGCTGCCTAAAGGAGGTAAGTTGAAAGAGGCTTACAAAAATAGCCTGAGGTGTGAAACACAGTGTCAGGGCTGAATTTAGCGCAACCTGATGGAGAACCTATTTCTTTGACCAACCTGGTCTTTGATAGAATATATTTTCCTCAAAAGGAAGAAAAACTCTACAGAAATACTAGAAAACCTCCTTTTCTGCCTCAGCTATGGCAGCAACTGATTTTCACTCTGTTCATGTTCAGACTACAAGGTTTTCAGCTCTGTCAGGTTGTCCCATTGTTCACACCACATGACTTGTCTCTTGTGTTCAGAACTTTTAAAGTCATGACCGATGTCTATAGACAGGCCTTATTTTCTGCTTCAGTCTGTTTTGCTCACCTGGGTGTTAAAGAGAAAGTGGGAGTTTTCTCCCACAGCTTCTCTCTTGATTCTGTTAGAATATCACACAGAATTCACCTCAGGGAAGCATGGTTGCTCTCACCAACATTGAACCAAATTCTACTGAATTTCCTGAGCTGGCCTTAGTTTCTTCACCGTGCATCTCTTTATATTGTCTCGGGCAACATTTTACCCGTGATCCAACGCTGACTTTCTGCTTTCTGCAAAGCTTTGAAGGGCTATCATGATAACACAGTGGCTGACAACATTCTTACAAAAGAATACAAGTGTAGCATCGCTAATGAAACCAAATAATTAATAACAATAATAATAATGAAAACAGGACAATACCGATAAGACCACAGCAATTTACTAACTTGTTCTGGTGCTGTTAACTGTGTCACAGTGGATGTTATGTGGCCTGGATTCATTCTCGTCCTCCATTATGACAGGAATTGACATCTTTATTCATTGTTGTTCCCTTGAAACAATGAGCAAGCAGTTTTCCTTGGGGGGCCATTGGTGAGGATACACAAGGTCATCCTACAGAGTTTGATCGTCAGATTAACTCACCCCCTTTTTTTTAAATCTGTCCATCAGGCAGCTCTGATTGTACTCCAGGGAAAACAGGATCACACTGCAGATTAAACCGAAGTGCAAAATCCCTGTCAAGTTTAGATTAACCCTGTTTAGACAATAAATAATTGTGTGTTGAGTTACATGTTTCAACCACTAGGTGGCATCAGAGGTATTTCCACCACAGTTATAACATTCAAATTCATCTTCATGGACTGCTGTTTGTCTAGTCCTTTTCAAGTCGGATTTACTGTCAGGTTTTGTCTGTTTATTTAAAAATTATTTATTTAGATATCCAAGTGCCCCTGTTAACTGGAATAATCTGTTAAACAGCTTTGTGAGGCTGTAGTTCAGTTTTTGGTCCTTCTTTAAGTAACAAAACAATATGACTGCTGTTGATGCACCAAATCACTGCTTGAATATGCGAACCAGCTGCATCCAAATAATTACCACTGGTCTCTCTTTATAATATCTTATGAAACAGACTTTGTACGACCAAAAAGCAGCAGATGTGCTTGTGTACGAATTGCTGGTTTATGAGCATTTTTATCATCTTGAGTAAGGAAAAAGCACAGCTTTTATTATCGCCTGCATTTTATGTGAAGAAGCATTAACCGAAGAATGCTTCGATGAAACTTATCATGCTTCTCATTGCCCACAGCTTTCCTGTATTTCTGATTGTGTGTTTTGAAGTGTTTTTGGTGATATTTTCCCATCAGCAGCCGACCTTTATTCCATTTTTCTGCAGACTCGTCTCTCCTGATTTCAGACTTTGAGCCCCAACAGGCCAGTGCTGAGGAAGCCACAGAGGATGAGTTTGATCCTATTCCCGTCACGGGCAGAAAGAATTCCCAAGGTAGGTCTTCAAAGTCTCTTTTAGGCAGCATGGGCAAAGACACATCCAAGAATTGATTGGGTTTTGGGGGGGGGCTTCTCTATCTCAATTTGTTGGAATTAAACCTAGTGAAATGATCGGCTACCTGTCCTGTTTTCATATTGTCAGAGTTTGAGTCGAGTATGTTTGAAAACCTGTAGCAGTAAATGGGTAAATTCTTTCTTTCTTTCTTGACCTCTTCCTCCCTCTTTGACTGCTTTGTTTGCTTGTTGTGACTCCCGCTCCTCTGCTTCTCCTCCCCTGTGTTTGCCTGTACTCGTCTGGTCCCCTGCCTTCCCCTTCTCTCTCCGGCCAGTTTCAGGAGGCCACTCGCGCAGTAACAGTGGTGGCTCTGAATCCAGCCTCCCCAACTTGGCTCGCTCCCTGCTGCTGGTGGACCAGCTCATCGACCTGTAGGCGGCCCACCCCCTCATAGAAGCTGTAACACTGGATTATAGTCTGGCATAGCATAGCAACAATCAACACTGTTGTCATAGCTAGCTCCCTGCACCCCCTGGCTGTCATCTTCATTATAGTTCCAACTGTAGAAACATCCTTCACCTGTCAGCGCTTCTTCATTCCTGCTTTCTACTTCATCGATTCCCATTATCTGCCTTCTCTTCACCTCTCTTCTCTCATCCTCACGCTTGGGTTTTTACTGTTTGTTGCCGTCTACATCCATCACATTTTGTCATTTGGAAACGAGTGGCCGAAACACCTTCAACATTCTATCTGAAAATGCATCTTTTCTGTCAATCAGGATAAAATCTATCTATCCAGTTTGTTTGAATAATACTGCAGTATGTCTAATAGAAAACATTAGAAGATCATTGTTGTAATGTATAATAGGCATAGTTCTAAGTGGTTGTAGTTATCGTGCACAAGTGAATTTGTTGTCGTTTGCCTTTTTAAATTCTCCTCCCTCAATTTATTTGCACATTTTAAAGACAAAAAAACCGTAAAGGTTAAATGACCATTTCTTCAGATGAGGTTCATTTCTATAAACAAAGCCAAACTTCGTTGAAACTTAACTCATGTAGCCTGCGCAGATGCATAAATGTTAGCTCTGTGTGAGCTGTTAAAGCTGCTATAGATTTGACTGAAAAAAACAAACAAAAAACATCGAGTTGAGTCACAATTCTGGAAACGGAATAGCCATAACCACTGAATGCTGAAGTGCCAGAAAGTAATCTGATAAGCAAACTGGTGGATTTCTGAAAGCGTGTATTTGCTAAACGGCAAACAAACTCACAGATGACATCCAGCTATCAAGTATGAACAAGGTGGGCTTCTAAAGCAACAACATCTGCTGTTACTTTGAGCTTAATTTCTTTTACTGATCACACTAAAGGCAAACGAAAGGTTGCGCTGGAGTTTAACAAGAATTCAGGGTGATTTAAATGTATTGACAACCGCGTGCCATTATCAACAGAAATGCATGATATCATGAACGTAATTTGATAAATCAACAGTAATAGGAAATAGAAGAAACAGTACAGAGTAGCAATTTTATATACACAAACATATATATATATATATATATATATATATATATATATATATATATATATATATATATATATATATATATATATATATATATATATATATATATATATATATATGTGATAGAACACTCATTCTAGCTAACAGAAAAGTCATTTTATGAATAACTGTCACTTTGCTTTCACATGAACACATTCCTTCCGCATTGTTTGATTCCTCCAACATTCCTGTCATCCATTAACTGCTAATTTATGTAAATAGATATCTGCAACTATCCCTGCAGCCTCCTATCCAGACCGTATATACGAAGTCATTGTCATAAAGCTTTACTTGTGGATGAGATGACATATTGCTTTACTTGTGAATCTAAATATATATACACACACATATATATATATATATATAAATATATATATGTATATCTATATGTGTGTATATATAAAACATTGTTTTCCTGTTAATACATGTTAATATGAATAGAGTGTTAGAGAATGAATGTAAGAAATAAATATTAGTCTATAATAAAATCTATGATTCTTAACATCATAATCATTCAATACTATTGAAAAATATATAAATATTTCATTCCTCTGTGTGGAATTGTGTGCTAAGAGTATTTTTTTTTGTTTGTTTCTTGATTATAACTATTGAATAACTGTCAGTACATTAAGATGTATAGATGATAAACCTAGTTTCTGTCCAACCTGGAAGATGAGGCTTTGGTACCATGTCTTACTCCAACTTTGTGAGGGGAAAGAGGAAAAACGGGAGCCCATGTTATATATGTTTACATCAACTGGTGAAGGATTATATTTTCAAAAACAGTCTTATGAAAAGTGGGAGTTTAATTGTTACAATTTTAGTCCCGTTTCATCTAAACGTGTGCTTTTTATGGCTTTCGTTAGCCAGTTTTAGTGGTCACAGGATTCATATCAAAAAGCATGGCAGTGTTGTTGAATGTTCTGTTCACCTGTGTTGGTATACAGTGTTACGATAAGTATGTGTGTGAAGTCCAGATTGTTGGATGTGTTTTCCAGTAGCCTTCTTTTGTTGTTGTTTGCTGCGAATATAGCTACAGTCAGGTTGTCATTAAAATCTCCTCTGAAAGCACAGCTTACCTGAATTCTCTCAGGTAGTCGGAGCTGCATCGCTCTCTCCAGAGAGCTGGATGCGTTCAGCACTGACTTACTGCTCCCCTGTCTCATTGTCCTATAGACGTCTGCGTTTGGTATTACACTTTACTGAATTGTCCGATATTTATTGTGTGAGGGGCTCTGTGAAGAGTGTGATGGAACGGCCCCGTTGTCGTAGCAGTGGTTTGGTTATCACGCAGCATTACAACAGAAAAACGATCAACTCCAGTCAGCAATACACTGTAGATGTTTCTGTAGGCTCAAACAAAGATATTTTGCCTCCTGTGCATGATTACAATGGGATGGCTTCCTTCACCTGCCATTTTATCGTGTTAGGAAAAGGACTTTGAAAAGTATTTTTGTGATACATACTGAAAATACAGCATAAGAAATTTTGGGAGATGTTGAAGTAATCTGGAGTTGCGCATTTATTTTGATGCTGATGGAATGCTGAGATCTAAATGGGTGTTGGTGAGCTACATTTCACCTACTCATGTGTCGAGTATAGAACCGTTCAGTTTGATTGGCTCGTGTCGAGGGTTGCAGAGCAAACTGAATCAATCAGATAAATCTGAAAGTCCAAGATGCACGAAAAAGAAAGTAGTGCACTTACTGATCTATTCAGATTCCGTCACGTATGTTAGTCACACACAAAATGACTTTCATGTCATTTCAGGATCACTTATCTGCCCCAGTATTGAGTGTATTTTTTAGTAAAACGGACACACCCTAAATTTTGAATTTGATGCACATTTTTGGTCCCAATAAAAACTGAGAGGAAGCCATTTTCAAAGCCTCTTTGCTATGTATTCCCTGCAGGTGCTGCATGTGCAATTAAAGGCTTATCCTGTTTATGATCCTTCCACTGAACAGCTCAGTCATTTGCAGTTACTGTTTGAACCTATGCAACTCCCAAGCTTTTTCCCTGTGACCGCCAGTGTGCTGTAATCAGTAAAGCTAAGCAAGATGATTACCTGACAGAAAAAAAACAGAAGCCCCTCATTCTCTCTGTTGTTTTTTGCCAAAAATTAAAGCTATAGATTATCTGATACTATCGAGTGTTTTGAGACGCCTCCTGTCATTATGGCCCAAACCTGCGTCAGAGCTGTGATATTGTGTGCTCCTTCTATTTTTGTGAGATAACTTAAGAATTATTAAGGGATGGCAAATAAAGTACAAATGTGAATGTCAACGTGTTGGGTATTAATTCTGAGTTTCTCCTCACGTAAAAAAAGTTTTAAACAGATTTTTCCTTTAAATAGTCTTTTGCCGTAAGAGGAAATGATGTGTTTCTTAGTCCAGTCCACATTTGAAACAACTTTTGTATGCACAGTCTGATCTATAATCTATCTAAGCTGTTTGTCATTGGCGATGAAAGGAAAGTTCTTCAATAGGTACTTGTGGTGAAAGAGTTATCTGCAAACCAAATGGAAAAATAAATTCTACACACACACGTACACACACTAATTTTGTCAATTCTTAACAGATCAATACATTTAACATCCCAGAGAGACTTTGTCTTGTAAATGTCATGTTTAGAAAGGGTTAACCACTGTTTTTGAAATGCTGTTAAGCAGTTTAGGAATGATATTTCTTAGTGTAAGATTGCAAAGAATTTCAGGATTCGAGCATCTAAAACAAGTGAAAGATGTGGGCAAAACCAGACAAATTTGTGTATGCAAGGAAAAGGCTGGGAAACTTTTCTGTGGTCGGGATCTTCAGGCCCTCCATCAACACTGCATTTTGCACACAGTTCGGCTGTGAAAGTGATTGTATGAGCTCAGAAACACTTGTGAAAACTGTTGTCAGACACAGTACGTAACTGCAGCCACAAATGCAAGTTAAAATGGTGCCATGAGAAGTGAAAATATATGGTGTATGAGCAGGGTCCAGAAACGCTGCCAACGTCTGTGGGCCAGAGCGCATTTTAAATGGACTGAGGTAAAATGGAAGGCTTTACCTAAATCCTGTGGTCTGAGGTATTTGAAATGTGAAATTCTTTGTGGAAACCATGTACGCAGAGTCCTCCGGGCTAAAGAAGAGAGGAACCATCTGGCTTGTTATCAGCGCACAGTTCAAAAGCCAGCATCTGATGGTATGGGGTGATTAGTGCACATGGCAGGTTTAACTTGCCCAGCTGTAAAAGCATCATTAATGCTGATAGATGAATAAGTAACATATGTAGAAATATTTGCTTATTTCAGTGAGACAAGGCCAAGCCTTATCCGCTGCGTGTTTATTCTTAAACTCTGAATGTCACACTGATGGTGGCATTCATCTTTTTACCATCTTATAGTGTCCCAACTTTTTGGAAACAAGCTTAGAAAAACCGTGGCGTAAATTTTGTTTATACTTCAGTTTAGTTTTTCACTATAGGTATTTACAGTAGACATCTTTACATGTGTGTCTGTGTCAGAAAAAATATTCTCAAAATAAGGCTCAGAGTCGCTGGATACGATTAACACAAAACATTTATTTCTTGCAAGAAAGAGACAAGTCTGCACAACCTGTCAGGAAGCTGGCTCAGAGTTGTCTGCCTAACAAAATGGTGCTATTGCCATTTATATTGTTTGTGCTTGCTGACCACATAATGTTATGGGAAAAGGCATTTCTCGCCATTCATTATTATGGGAAGAGACGTTCAATGTTATGGGAAAAGGCATTTCTCGCCATTTAATATTATGGGAAAGACTAGTACATGCAGTCAAAACACTTTTGCTTGATACATAGTATTATGAGAAGAGAAAAGTTGGGGAGGAAAACTCCCCCCATCACAGAACTCTTATTCTTGCAGCTTTTCTCATAGTATAACTATATAATTTTTCCAACAGTCTGAGAAATAATGTGGCAGAAAAGGTTAAAAGTGTTAAGATTTGCACCACTCTAATAAGAAACTGCTTGGATATTGGCGTAATTTGGCACAGGTAAGGCCAAACATCAGCTTGATCCACTTAATTTCGTCAATGAAAGATATCAGTTTCTCTTCAACGTCACTTGAGGTCGCAATATATTCTGTGTTTCTCTTTATCTGATCATCTCCCATCTCTTCCACACGCAGACCTGCAGAGGGAGCTCAGCAGTAATGAACATCGAGCCGTTCACACCGCAGCTCCGGTGCTCTTCACTGAAGACAAACAAATGCCAGGGATCCAGCAGAAGACCACAGCGTGTGTCTATGATAAACACATGTTGTCGTCAGATGACTGGGGCATCCACCACCACCCAGAACAAACTCCATGCACCAGCCTTCATTTCATACCAGTTAACAAAGAATCCCAGTGGCAGCCTCCAAACAGCCCAGCAACCTCTGATGTCTTCCAGCTGGCGCCCTTTAAAGCACCAGGAAAAGGAAGCGGGATGGCATTCAGGAGCGCCTCCTTCTCTCCGTCTCATAAACCCGCCGAGGCATCTGATGTTTTCCTCCAGGCACCATTTGGAAAGAGGCAGGAAACCAGCAGAGCTGCTCCTATTAACACTCATGTATTTAAGCCGTGTACACAGCAGATAGAAAACAGCAAACAGTGTCACCCGGTCAAAGTATCAACTCCTCCTACTTTGCAGTGTTTCAGTTTTCGAGCAGCTCCTCTTCACACAGAGACGCCTGTGCTCCAGCAGCCTGTGGCGGTGCACCGGGTCGTCTCCAGGATCGGTCAGCAGGCCGCTGTGGGCTCAGTGGCAGTAGGGCCTCTGCATTCCTGGACCATAGGAGGAAAATCTCTGGATGACCCGTTCACTGCTGCACCTTTTCAGCCAAGATGCTCTCAAGGGAAACCTTGATTATACAATCATCTTTTCTTTTCTTTTTTTTTTTTTTGAAAAGAGAAAAAAAAAAAAAGCCAAGTCAGAGCTTTTTATGCAACTTAGGACTGAGCCAAAGTATTGTTCAGCGGCAGTATTACGTAATGTCCAGATGTAGTTTTACTTTTAACTCTATTACTGCAGTATAAAGCAGTAGAATTATCATTTTATGAATTATTTTCTTGTTATGAGTTAAGGTTCTACCTCAGTCAAATGACCTGCTTTTAGCCTGTTCACAACGGTCATCATATCAGAGCAAACAGGGTGAACTTTAACTTCAGAGGATTACTCCTCGATTTCTGAATGAATAAATCTTATTTGAGGTTATCTTTAAGGTTTTTGGTCCAATCTGTCACTTTTTAACATGCAAGTTACTTGCTCTTATAAAGAGGAAAAAAACACATGAGCTCGCTCATCAGTGGCTTAGATGTGAAGTAGTTTCCCATGGTGTCATGTGATAATCCTGTTTTAAATCTCTCCAGCTGTTTACATTTGGATTATGGACTGTGCCTTTATTGCGAGTGCTGCCACTTTTTCGAAGTGGTTCTAGGCCTCTTGTCAACAGTCGGTGCTGTACAAGTTATATTTTGCTGTGAGCCAAAGAAATCTGTGTTTAACATCTTTACACGGCCGAGGAAGGAAAAATGTTTCCGGTTGTTGGTGAAAGCACTATTTATTTTTATGTTTTCCAGAAATATCGAACAGCTGGACATTAGATAGCTGTATTTCATAGGTATCATGTTATTTTAATCATCTCATGCTCATTTTTTGCATGAGAGATTAACAGTGAGTGATGCTGCTTCTCTTCGGGGAGACGCACGGTATCATGTCTGCAGTTCATCTCTCCTCCTCTCTTGTAAGATGACACAGTAGGTCAGCGAATGTTCTTAGGTGTCAGAAGCAGGAAAATCAACATTTTATACCAAGTTTAGTCAGTTTATTATATAGCAATGGCTTCAAACCATGTTTCTAGATGACTTTGTACTTTGGCACGCATGAGGACTTTTTGTAAACCGTACTGCCTTTGCTGATGGTATTCTGCTCATGCGTAGCATTTTTTTACTCTATGTTCTATGTTACTCTGTTAATACTGAATATTAAGAAATGTTATTAGTGAAAATTAAATACTATCAACATGAACCCTGGGTATTCCCTGCTGTTTGGCTCCTATCCAAAAGCTTTGTCACACTCAATCCTTCTCCATCCCTTCAACTTATTTCTGTTACTTTGAGTTATATAGTTCAATACATATCTCTTTCAACACTACCCGCATGTTGAGTATGGCAGTAGCTGTATAAACCAGCTTCATATCCCCGGCTGATCGTAACTCAGCACAATTGCCAGTTCAGTGCACATTAGGGGGTCCAGTCATCTGTAGCAACCGCCTGTTCAAATTTACAGTGCTTCTGTAATAACAATTACAGCACTGCTGGGCTTTTAACCCATTAAGATCAGATGGATCATAAGAGAGTACCTGGGATTTTGTCTGAATAGGTTCAACGATGACAGTCGGATGTTTGACGTTTGTGTTGAGCTGGTTTTGTTCAAACAGAAACATTTTAAGCTTTAATTTGTCAGCATGATTGTGAAAGCGTCACAGTCTTGTCTTCTGAAAAGCAGAGTTGGGGTATAAAAGCGTTTTCCATTTAGCATTTTTTCATTGGTCTTTCTTTAGATTACAAGAAGATAAAATGCTAAGCTAAAATGGAAAAAGATCCCTTTTAACTCACCAAATCAAGTTCAGTTTGAGCCCCTAATAAACCTGCTGAAAAGTATTCAAGGTTAAGATGTCTCTATGAAAGATGAGCCACTTGTTTTTATCAGCATTATGCAAAATGCCATGTGAGATTTCGTAAGATCGATCTTCTTGAAGAGTGTGGAAAATGAGAAAGGAGAGCCAGGTCATGAGTAAATTTCATCACAGTAAACATGTCAGGTTAAGTGGAAATGGATAAATCTTAGAGGTTTGGTTTAAATTAGATCTGGGCTGCTTGTGTGTCCCTACACTGTGCCTCATAGACCTGCAGATATGTGGAGCTGATTAACTGTGTGAAGTCAGTGATTGCCATTGTTTGTACAGCCAAGGTAGACAGTGTCTGGGGCCAAGTTGGGAAGATGAGGCCACGGCGAAGCATATTTCAACGATCTCCAGGGAAACGCATTCATGAGCTGTGATGTTATTTTGTGATGTTACACAATACATTGAGAATTTAATGTTATTACACAATTATCTTAAAGGGAGGTCAGGAAAGGGAGATGAATTGATCATAATCTATAAAGTTTATGGAGGAGAAAACTAGAAACTGGTTGTCAATCGCAGTTGGGATTATATGACATTATCCTTGAGGAAAACTGTTCCTTAAAGCTGCTAATAGTCGTAATCAATCCTTTCAGTTCTCTGGTGGGCACTGTAAAATTGTTAAGCAGTGTCAACACCTCTTCCAGATCTTCGTGGCATTCTAGCAGGGTTTTCTATTTGCTTCTTCTGTTGTCTGCCTTTATTCCGACTGCCTGCCTACGCTTCTTGAAGTTTTCTCAGACACGCCTCCATGAGATCATCAGTGCCCAAAGAACTGCAAGTCTGACTCCCTGCATCTGTAAAAGCATTTCCAAATGTGAAAAAAGTCCAACAAAGACACATGGAAAAGATGTATCAGGATTTATTTTAGGAGATCTGAGTGGAATAAGACTCAGCTGACAGGCTGCATTGTGGCTTGTTACATAATGCCAAAAGCTAATCACATTCTTTTCCTGTTTTTTTTGTGGACCTAAGATAAAGACCAATCCCCATGTGAGTGCACATTTGCTCCATTGCCAGCCATGACAGCAAAGTAAAGCAGAGCAGAGCAGCTAAACTCGGGTTTTCTGTGAACATCACCTGGTTCTGTCAGTATCAACTCATAGAGAGGCTAAATTCCTTTTCTCACAGCTGCTCACTTTGTTTGGAGCCACCTTTCCATTATTCTAATAATCAGCAAACATAATGCATAATCAGATGAGTGTTTTCTCCTCTCCAACTCTGAATAACTTTTGCAAGTATTGAAGGCAGCCTCTCACTACTAACTGACTTAACCAAATGTTGGATTGTGTCTGAAAATCTTCCTTTGACTTTTTTAAAATTAGCTACATGACTGATTAGTAAAAGCATTAACAATGATTCAGATTTATTCTGGTGTCCTTCTGAGCCATGAAATTCAGCCAGCAGGCCATGATCATTAGCTACATCATTTGCACTTGTGGTTTTCCTGCTTGGATAATGTCAGTCATGACATAGACATGAGTCTGTTAAGGTTGCCATGCATATTTTTTGGCAGCGGGATGAAGCCGGAGTACCCAGAGAGAACCCATGGAAGCACGGGGAGAACACAGAAAGACACAGAAACCTCTTGCTGTGAGGCGACGGTGCCAACCACCACACGTTCATGCAGGCCTTTGTAAATACACATTTTTAAAAAACACTATGACTGATGTGTCATGACACAAGCAAAAGAAGGAGAGAGATCATTTAAGGATTTATTGCACATCATGTTGGTATGAACAAACCCGATCACAAGAGATCTGCAAGTTTGCGATTCTTGTGCCAGATCATTCACGAGGTGACTTACCATAGGTGACATTTGTCAGCGTAACAGAACAACTGCCTCTAACAGAAAACTAAACTCCCTGTATGTAAGACTTACTTGCTGACAGCTTTATAATCAACATCTCTGGAGTCACACTCAAGGATTTATTGCTTTGTTAATACATTCTTTAAAATTGTCTGCTTAACAGCATGTAATCAACTACTGTTTCTGTAGCAACTCTTCTAAAGTGTGTATGTTGGTAATGTATAAATCTTTATTGTGATAAATACACTTATTTCCTTTCTTCCCAAAAGTTAGATGATAAGACACTTGTGTTTACACAGTGAAAGTGAAGCTGGAGCTGGAGAGTCTTTAGCGTAGCTAAATGTGAAGACTTGAACCAGAGGAAATGGCTCATTTGGTTCCGAACAAATAAAATCTATCCTATCTGTGGATCTTGCAAAAATGGATATTTTATCAGACTGTCATTGTCCATGAAATACAATGTGTAATATGAATTAACATCTATTTCCAAATTACACCTTTTTGAAGGTTGTAATTTCTGAAGCAGATTCTGTTCCACTGTTATGACCCCCCCCTCCCCCCACAGTTTGCAACTCAATGGAACAGAGAGTTTATGGTTAAAAAAAAGTTCAAATATAAAAAATGTTTGTACTGCCCCATTAAGATGTTTAACTCTGATAGCATGTAATAACCAAGCTGAGCATGTTTGCATTATATATCACCATCTAGACTTGAGAATAAAAAGTCATAGTTCGTGGCACAACATAGACACGAGTCATGAGCACAAGTCACTGTAATTCTGTGTAATGCAGTGAAAAAGTCTTGCTGGTTTTCATTTTGTAGTTGGATCATACTCCAGATTCTGGCTCTTAGTCTTCCTGGATCTCATGATTGGGGCGTGGAGGAGGGCGGGATGGAGGAGGCGCCCTACAAGGTGGTGGGCCCTGAGGTGGAGGTGGCAGAGAGCCAGTTGGTGAGGGGGGTGCAGAGACTGGGCTCGTATTGGCCGGGGGCAGGGCTCTGTTTGGAGGTGGCGTGTACATGGGAGAGCTGCTGGAGGACGGGGGAGGAGTGGACGGCAGAGGAGGCAGGGTTGAAGTTGGCGAGGGGGGTAAATGCTGGAGCTGGCTGCCCTCTGATGGACAACGCTGGAACGTGTGGGGCAAAGTGTAGACAGGTGTAGAAGGATGGTTGTAGATGGGGTAGCGAGGAGCAGGATAGGACTGGTTCCGGGTGAAGTTTATGCACCTGCCCTGTAATGAGGGCAAAGACAGTAAGCACAGGTCAGTCCAAATGTTCAGAATTGAACTGTATGTGTCTTTAAGGATAAGAAACTGGGCACCAAAAAGTCCACAAAAGCTGGCAGATTTGGGAGGGGTTGGGGGCACAGTTCCCAACAGATGGAAAAAGGAAATTCCTCTTTTAGTAAGTGTCATGGAAGAAAACATTATTCCTGCCAGCTCAGTCGTGCTGACGCTGGGAGCTGAAGAAGGCAGACAGCATCTACTCCTAATGACTTCTGCAGGCAAAAGCATTCCTTCAGACAATTCTGCAGTTTCTTTTTGCCTTTGTCTACTCACCATGCCACATGAGAGGTCTCGTTCCTTATTATTTGAGTTATAAATATTTAAATTACAATTGCAGGAACTGCAGGAAATACCTACAGTCAATGCCTGCAGAGAAGATTTCAGCTTTGTTTCTTTCTACTTTGTTATTTGATCTTTAGCCAAAGGACTTTGCCCCAAGCTTCCCTCGTCCACATTTTCATAGATTACACATTCAATCACTAAAACCTTCAAACTTCTCCCTGTCACGGAATTAAATAGTTGGCTCCCAATCTTTATTAAATGCTTGGATTTGAATATGCATGCTTTTCACACAGGTGTAATAAGCTGATGCTTGTCTCACCTTGTCTCCAGGATACGGTCTCATAACAGACACTCTGTCATAGCCTTTTCTCAGGAATACACACAGAGCGTCCAGTTTTCCCTGTGGAGAAATGTTCACCACTTATATATGATCTCAAAACAACCACAGTTCATTTCTGTGCATGTGCAAGCATTCTTCTACAGAACAAACAAGTACAGTAGAAATGAAAAAGAGATCTTCTGTTTAGATGTGATTATGTCTGTCTGTATCTGCAGTGCTTTTAGTCCAGATGCATAGGAAGGAGACAGATAAACAAAGAATGTATTTGGTTAGAAATAACACCCGCTCAATAGATCCCATACTCAGGGGTTAGTTCAGTCCATGTCTGGTTCTTATTACCATCCATCTAGCTGACTAATATGTGAGGAAGCAAATTTTATTAACTATTTCCTGGTAACACATCATTCCGACAAACCCAGAAACTGAAATATTTTCTCAGCTATGGTGGACAGAAACCGATGTAAAGAAGAGGACTACATATCAAAAGATTTTTCAGAGCATCTGGAAAATTCCTTATCTGTACTTAACATAAATTACATATGCGATCCGTGCCTAAGAATACATTTTATGGCTGTAATACATCTCTCTGACAGATGACAGACCCTGCTTTGTTTAAAAGCTCAGAAAAAGACCAGCAAGCCGAACCTAAGCTGTAATGGGGGTTTTTTTTTGTCAGAAGAGAGCTTGTATTTGGTGGGAGTTTCAAAAAGGTGCATCAGGAATATGTACAAAAGACAAAAATAAAAAACATAAATACCTCATTTAATTATTTTGTTATTTATTTAAATTGAAAAGGAGTGAATAACTGGAGCACCTTGATAGGAGAATACCACTTCTGGGGACGAGTGGACTTGTGCATGTTATAGTAAGGCCGTGGTGGAGGTGGATCGTACTCCTGAGCGGGCATCACAACTCGAGCGTTTTTTGCTTTTTCCAGTTTGGCTCCTTCTTCAGTTGAACCTTTATCTCCCCAACGAACCTGAACACAAACAGAAACGTCCAACCATGAGCTGTAACGAGTGGCAATTAGAGGAGGAATTCACATATATAATAATTATATGAAATGAGTATTGAGAGAGCAAACTGGCAGCGTTAACTTTACGGGCAATCATGCAGAACGGAACCTCAAAAGTATCAGGTGGATGGAAAAAAAATGTCAGTGAAAGCCATAGTGTCTGAATATGGATTTATTCACAAGTTCTGAGACCTGAAACCAACGCAGAGATGTCTAATAGTAGAAGAGAAAATGAGAGCTATAATGAGCTGACTCAAGAAATATTTTCTAAAACCTTCTATCTGAAGAAACACTAAGTGTAGGGATTCTTTTTTACATGGTGTCATTTGATAAGTTCACCTCTGATCGATGCCTGTAGTCATTTTGACAATAATTCAATGCTCAAATAGAGTTTTGGCCTTGAAGATGGGTATAAATGAGGGTTATTTTACTGAATTGACCAAACCTCCTGACCTGTCTCATTTGAAAAGACCCAATCCTAAGCTTGACAATCGCTTAATTTCTGGAAAGACTGTTCAAATGAAAAACTGAAACAGTCTGAATGTCTCATGATCACACTTGCAAGATCAATAAACAAAAATATCAGGAATATATCAAAGTAATTGTACACACAAGATATTCTAAATACCTCAGCCTCATTCTGTAGGAGACCAGGGTCAAGATGCATAATGCATGTGTGCGCCTTTTCCTTCACTCAAACTGGCATTTATAAAGTAAGAATGTGCAATGAAAATGAGTGGCCTTCACACATTTTTCAGACCACACCTACAGGGTTTTTTATAGCAATTTAACCCCGGTATGAGGCAGAAACGGAAAGAGGCCCCATAAATTTACCCCAAAACAAAATAGATATTATCACAGAGCTTTCTCGGTATGATTGTGATTTTTCTTTTCTCCGATTTCACATCACATTCAAGTGATGATATGATTTGTTTGAAAACAGTAATCCACACACCAGTGAGTAACATCATATGAGTTCTTTTTATTTTCTAACTCAATTACCTTGATGTGTGTAAAATGTATTGAGTGATCCAACACATCAAGAGTTAAACCAGCACAGTCAACACGACCTTGGAAGTTCATTACTCAACTCCACTCCTTTTCGGCTACCACTCACAAACCACAAAGGCTTTAACTTGGCAGAGAAAGCACATAAATGAAGTTGTGCATACTTTCCATGGCAGTGTTTGGAATTATGTCTGTGTGTTTGGCAACTTTAAAGCAAGTTCACAGACTCCCCAGACAGCACTACCACCCTGTCAAGCACTTCACACTGACAAGATGACTTCTGTCTCCTTGACCTTATCCTCCCAGATGAGGCGCACATCTGGTCCTACTTGATCCCCAGCTCTCTTTGAATGATTTCTGTTGTTTATTTCCTGCAAACTGCTGCTCTAAAGTATCATGTAGGGAGCCAATAGCAGACTGTCAACTTTTCTTGATACTACTTTTCCTGAAATATTTGTTTTTCTATCTCAAACTGCTTAATTTTAGGCACTGAGCTGCTGTGCGACAACAACAGATAAATAACACAAGGTCAGACCCGTAAAACCATCGCTCTGATTCTACCGTGCATTTCTGCCATGCTGGCAGTTTACTGTCCAGATGTCCTCGTCTCAACTTTCTCTGGCTGCCAGAGCTAGTCACAACAACAATGTGACTCAGTCTTGTACAGTGTGGACTTGAGCGCTCATGTCTTTTAAGAAATTATTTGCTGCTCTCCTCCTGTACTCCTGCTGCACTTTTGCTTGATCTTATTCCCACCATTCATCATTTACTTTTAACTAACTGAGTGCTGGAGTTAAGCTTGTATGCAGTATGCCTAATCTGTGAACCTGGAACTAGTTAATGGAAACTCATTAACAGTCAGAGTTCATTTGAATATTTTAGAGATTTTCATGATCAACAGAGATTCAGGGGGTAGGCACAGCTACATTACAGCAAGAGGTTTGGCTCTTACTGTGTCCACTGTACATTGTTTGTCTGTGGCTTTGTTGGATTTCTCCAGTTACTGCTTCCTCCTTCAACAGTTCAAAGACATGCATACTAGGTTGACTGGTGATTATAAATTAGCTATAACCCTAACTGTGTGCGGTTGTCTGTCGCTCTGTGTTTGTAATACATTGGTGACCTTTTCAGGTATACTCTGTATCTTGCTAAAGTGTGGTAAATTTGCTAGCATATAAAAATGGATGGATAGAAAAAGGGATATGAGTGCAACATATTTCTTGGTTTTATTGTGCCTTTAAACTGTATTACTTGAAAGTTTTAAAAGCTCTTTCTAGTTAATCTATCTTCTATACTCTTCTACTTGTAGACCGCTGTCTTGACATATTTTATTGTGTATGAATTATTGTAACAATCCAAATTAGCTGTCTTGGTTTTCAGGTTTCTCCTGTTAAAGGAGATTCTTGGTGATAATTTGTTCAAACTGGAAGTCACTCAGAGCACACCCTCTACAGTCTATATTTTGATGTTTGAAAGTGATCTGGACATACACCCAAATTTTGTGGCTTTCTCCTTTGCCCATGCTCTACCTTTGCCCACAAAGTCGTGATAAAATTTGCCTGGGTGGCACAAGGTTGCAGACAGATGACCTAGCTTTGAGTAGGCAGCAGTAGCAAACAGACAGCCTCACTGGCAGATGCATATATAGGAAACCAAAGCACTCACAGTTTGGAGTTCTTGTTCTCATCGATTAATATGCACTGCATGATTCTGAGTATGATGAATCATTTATAAGATGTGAAAAGAATTTTGTAACTATTTCTCAAGGGCATGCAGCCTTATTCCCTGTTAATTGGTCAGAGATGGCACAAACTCTAATGTTATTTCCAAGTAACCACTCCACTTATTGGTAAAGGGTAATTACACTGCTAAATTACACTTTTAAATATAAGCATTTTAGCATATAAGCACAAAATTAATTCATTTGCATTTTCTCCTCTTGTTTACCTCCATTCTTTTGATGCCCCCAACCCCACGACCTCCGTAGTATGATGCATCTACAGTGGGCCACCTCTTCTTTGGAAAACCGTCCTCATCATCCTAAACAAAGCAAACACACATTACAAGTGAAATGATTATGAAACACTTTATAGAAACTGAAATGAGAATTTCTGTAAAAGAGGGACATACAGAGATGTCCTCCATTACTGGAGGCGGTGGCTCATGAATAACCTGCAAAGTATAAAAGAAAAGAAAAAAATCTGTATTTGCATTAAAGAATAACTATACTGTGTCATATCATAGACCTATCATGCTAAGGATCTTATTTGATGTTACATTAGTTCATCTGCAAAAAGCAACAATGTGTATGTAGTTAATCTTTCAGAATTAATCACAGAATGTCATACCACAGTGCAGCAGAGTGGCCAGAACCACCACAGCAGAGCGATGGTCAGCAGAAGCAACAGGATGAGCAGTGCAATGGCCACAAATGTCCCATCAGACTTTAAAAAAAGAGGTAGATGTTGGATGTATGTATTTATATGCATAAAATCTTGTATTGATGACATACAAGTTTAAAAAACATCTGATACAAGAACATAAGAGCCGTTAATGAAGTTCCTTTGATTCAACAGGTCCGTATGAAGCCAGAAACACAGTAAAATATCATTTGCAGGTGCTATGAGGTAATATGAAACCATTTTTATTGTTTTTGTTCCCTCTATACTTACACAAGTGACTGCAGTAATTGTGACAGAGCTCGATATGAAGCTGAGGCCATTATTCATGCTGACGTGGAGAGTGGCTGACCTGTGGAGATGATGAGATGGTAAATGAATGTGCCTTCGATAATGGGGATTAGAAGAAGTAACTGGAGCCTGCCACAGTGTTATTGTGTCTTCTCTGCCAGAGACACTGACACTTTCTTTGTGCCTATGGCCTGCATTTGATAGTATTGATAGTATCCATAAAGTTTTCACTCTGCAAATATAACTGTAGAAACTGCTTACATGGGTTGATTGTGATTGTAAATGGAAGGAAAAAATATCTGCCATCATCATTCTAAGTTCATTCTAGTTCATTCTAAGTGCGTGATGGTGATTCAGTAATACTCAGCTGAGAAAAAATTAGCTATGCAATACAGTAATTCCTTACACGATCCCATGAAGAGAAGTTATGGATGATGTTAAAAGATATCATTTTAGTGTGTCTTTTACTAAAAAGTTGATGATTAAGGCTTTTGAAACTGATATAAACCCGATGCCCTTGTCTGTGAACAGTAATCACTTACGTTCCAGATTTTTCCAGAATAGGAGCTGGGCACAGAAGGTATGTATCTCTCACCACCAAAGGTCTTTTCACTGTGAAAAAAATAATTAACATCAGCTTGTGTTGAGTGAGGTAAATCGCTGGAGAAGTTGGTGATGCAAAGGAAAAGTTTACTTCTTTTCTCCTCCAGTCTTGAAACTTCAGAAGCTTAAAGCCTCAAAATAGTTTTTTTTTGTTATTAAATTCCTGGACTTCCTCTCCTTATGGAAAGTAAAGCAAATGAGGGAGGGCTGTGGTTTATTTGCCCTGGCTGAGTGTGTGTCTAGCTTATGCAAAGACAGCGCTCGTCCCTGATGAGATCCACATTCCGCTTAAGACATCTGAGAAGTGTTGAGCGTTATACCAGCTGATTTGAAGCAGGGGAAGATGGAGCTGATGGCTTTTGAGGAGGGTGAGGTTTAAGATCATTGTGACCCACAAAGAGCTGCTGTCCCCCACCCATCCATGTCCACGCAGCCAAAATAAACTCACCACAATGACGTAAGTGGCTGCAGAGTGCTCAGTATGCAATGTGAAGGATGGTTAATTATTTACTCTGATTATTCACATATGCCTGCATGTTATGCTTTGGACAGCCACTGACGTGCTTCATGTAAAATGCCCCTCCTTCTAAATGACAATCTCTTATAGATCATAAGATGACTGAGCTTTTGTTGTTATCTGACACTTAAACAGCTGTTTTATGTTATGCGTTTATGAATCAAAGTATTTTAGCTTTGAGCAATGCCACATTAGCGGTTTCCCTCCGTTTAGATTCTTTATTCAAGGTGACATCAACTCTCATCTTGAGGAAAAAGTGAGAGTTAGAGGCAGAAAAGTGAATCAGTGTTCTAAAAAAAATACACCAGTTTTGCTAACTGACTGATATATATTTTTTTAAACTAGGCCCATAATAAATTCTAAATTTGATATGTTTGGCTTTTATTCCAACTCTGGACACATCCACGAATAATTTATTTCAGTTAATAGTATCATCCAAAGCAAGTAAAGAACCAAGAGATGCCCTAAATCTGCATGAACAAGTTTTTGTTTTATTTGATGTTTTGCCTCTTGAGGGCAGAACTCCACAACAAGCTCTCACGTGTGACGTTCAGTGTTTCTGCCTTGGAAAGACTATATGGAAAACATGTTTGCCATCAGTGATATCCTGCACATGTATGTCTGCCAACCTGATGGAAGTCCAACATTCACTGTGTTTATGGTCTGCACAAGCTCCTGAGTGAAATATCTGACTCTATAACTAAAGAAAGCTGCAGTAAAGCCAAACTGCTGCTAATTAAAGAAAAACAACACACATTTAACTGTTCACCCTACAGATCCAATGTAGAATCTCTTATTAATATCCTATTAATATTTGTAAGAAATAATTGAATCTTAAGATCTAAAGAGTATGTATATATTGAATTGTAACTATTCCAGGTAGTCTGTGAAACTAAATTTTAAATGAATCATTGTGGGTTGATGGATTGTTGACCGTCTCTGCTGTAACACAGATGAGTACATGTTCTGTTCTGATGGAAGTTTGGGACTGAAAAGCAGAAATAGCTTGCTGAGCCATTTTTGAGAGAACTACTGTATCTACGATCATGTTGGCTTAGGCTTAAATGCGAGGAGTAATGTAATTTTATTAAGTGAAAAAATATTAGAGATAAGACTGAACTGGTAATCTGATCTTGAGATTCTTCATTACGACACAAGGTATTGGTATTTTAGCGACTCTTTGCATTATTAGATTTAACTGTCACATACTGCAATTCAAACTACAGTCACATGCTGAAAAATATAAAGTAAAATGTAAAATAACAGTAGGTTACTGCTCCTGTGAGTTATTTAACAGGAACAGTAAGTTATTTAATTTCATGGTGGAATCAGCCTGGAAAATACCACAGAAATAAAGTACTTACTTAAAGTAACAGTGTCATTGATGCGGAAGCTGCAGAGAACTTTCTGTACATCTCGGGCATGAAGGAAACCGTTTCCCCTGACAACCACCTGGAAGTTTTCTGAAGTGGCAATAAATTGTGTGTAACTTTGAACATTATAAACCTAAAAGATCAAATGTAAATAATCCAAGTGTTTATATACAGAAAAATGAGCTGCTCGTGTTTCTTTACCTCCTTCACAGATACTGGAAGGCTCTACAGCCAGGATCTCAATGCATGATCTCTTCAAGATCTGAAACAGAAAATAATCCTATTATAGAATGAACATAAGGAGGATAAGAATGAACTATTGAGGCTTTAATCAGGACATTGAGGCTCTCTGTGAATATTATGTCTCCTACCGAACCAATGACCCCTTGCAGCTCTTGAAATCCATCGTTCACAGGAAATACATGATCCTTACTGTCAGCTATAGTGGAGAGCTGTCAAAAAAAGAGCCTAAATGTTTTAATCATTAACTACTGATTAATTAATCAGGTAGTTAGCTAACATATTTACCTGTGTTTCATTGAAGTCTTTCACTCCAACACAGTACACAGTGGCACCCAGCTGGCGTGCTCTGCCAGCCTAAATTAAAACAAGACATTAAATAAATTGCAATTAAATGAGAAGCTCTCACTAAACCAAGCCTCCATCTGTGTTGTCACTTCTAATATAAGGTCACCCGCAGCTGCTGAGGAACATCTGCTAACATCACTGAGTGTGATGTGGCCACAAGCCCAACAAGCTTAGAGAAACATATACAGTATAATGAATGATTATTAAAGCACTCTTTAGTTTAATTCCACTTCTTTCACCTCTCTTTGGGCCAGGTCAAACTGATTCTCTCTCAGTTCCCCATCTGTCAGGGCGATGATGACACTGGCTGCCCTGTAACCTAAAGTACAGAAAAAACGTTAGACGTTAAAATGTTAAACATTTCCATTTAGTTATTCATTCATTCATTTTATATGAACTTTAAAAATAAGAATCAAGGCGATTCGTGAGGAAAAATAATTTGAACACTGTTGTGACGTAAAGAGCATCTGTCTCTCTGTTGTTTCTTGAACTGTACAATGATTCAACCTATGAAGACTATGAGTTTAAATGATTGATTGTGATTGAATTTTAAGGGAGGAAGATGTTTTGCTCACCATCTCCAGTCGCGTAATATATTTGCTCGCTGGCCTGGGGGGAAAAGATTTGAGGCGTCAAAGGGCTATAAATTTAAAGAGTAAAAGCCATACTGTTGGGGTCAGTTTTACATTAACTTAACAGATGACTTACTCTTTGAAATCCTCTGTGCATGAAGGTGTCTCCACCTGGCTGTACCATGCGCAGCTCCTCCAGCCCAGCTCGAATCTGATCTCTGATCATTCAGAGAACAAAAGAACACTGATCGTGTTGCATTGACAAAAATACAAACTGAAATTGTGAATAAAAATGGGTGTGTTAATGTGTGTGCCACCTGTCCTCTGTAAGTGCCATTAGAGTCCTTCCTTCTGTTGAAAATACAATAAAAGACATCCGCAGCTGAGGACTAAAAAAAAAGAAAAAAAAGAATGGGAGGTGATTTTCATCTTTTACAATCTGCTAATTACTTTTCCTTTCGTTGCACCTTTTGTCTGTGAATATACCTGATAAACTTGTGAGCCAGATGATCCACAAAGTAATATATCTCATTCCAGTAATGTTGTACACTGCCAGACCTGAGAAAAAGATACAACACTTTCAAAGTCACACAGTAAGTTCAACCAAATGATACTGAATGGGATAAAACAATAAATGTTTCACTTCAAATACTTAAAAGACTTCTCAGATTGTTTAGTATCGCAGTTCTACTCGAGAGACCTTTAACAATATAACTGCTGAAAAGCTGTGTCGTACAACTCTGTGTACGAACAAAAACTTGCTTCACCAGCTTTAATTTTCTTTTTTCTTTTCTTGTTTGTTAAGTAAGTTAATGTAATGGATGCACAGATATGTTGGTTTATTATAGGTATTGGCAGATATTTAGCCAACTGACAGCAATTGGCCTATCTGCAACAGGGATGACATAAGCCAATGGCAGATATTTATCTGGTGTGTTCTGATCACTTATTTGAAGATTTATTTTCAGAACTGAAAAGTTATTAAGTTGGTATTGGTATAATAGACTAAAAAGTCTTTTAAAACTTTATAATACATTTACATGAATAATTTGTGCTTTCTCAAAGTGATGATGGGCTTAAGTGCTTTAAAACTGTCCAGTTATTTCTTAAAGTACATTTTTCATTGTCTCCATAACGATAAGGGGACAATGAATGGCAATTACAATTGGCACCAGCTCTCAACCAATTTCTTCATGTGAACATCAGTATTGGAATTGACCCAGGATTTCACTATCAGTTTATCTTTAGTAAAGAAAAAACATACAACTGACTATTCATTAACATATCCTTAGAGAATCGCAGTGCTGGAAACCATCACAGCTGATACTGGACGACAGATGGAGTAAATCCGTCCAAGTCTGACATATTATAACTGCTGATTTGTTGTATTAAACATCAGAAAATGGAGGAAATGTCTAACACAACTTCTCAGAGCAGGAAGTGCATCCTGAAAATAGTGTTTTCCATCCATTGACATTCAAAGATTTCAAGTTTGTTGTCACACTCGACAAAGAATAAGCAGAAATGTTCCCCATTTAATATAAATCACTTACAACCAATCAGATAATCAAGTAAAAGACTAGTGGTTTCAGTGCTAATTTAATAGTACAAAGATGTTACATTTCTTAATATTGTCCTTTTATTTTGTTCTTGACATATCACACCATAACTGCTCCCTGAATACGTTATTCAAACAGATTTTCAGAGTGAGTTGGTGGATTTTTACTTTTGTGTTTCATTCTGAGTAGCCTGTTTAGTATTTAATCCTTTGTGAAGCCAGCTTTGTGCTCACTTTTCAGGTACCAGACAAAAGCTGAAGAATTATGTGATCACTCTGTGGCTTCCTTCTGGTCCAGACTTTGCAACAGGTGTAAGGCTCAACAAAAGAATCACCTAAAGAATGCAGTAACTTAAGCAGACGTCAGTAAGATAGAGACAACCTCCTCTCACACTGCGCTGCCCCTCTTCTCCTCCCCCCTTATGTTTTCATTTATCCAGTGATGTGAGTCTAAGTGTAGCGACACAGCCAAAAACTCTGGATATTTGGAACATCTGGCTCTAATGGAGAAAGGGTTCTGCAGCCTGAAGTGCAGAGAGAGCTGAGACTGGGACAGAATGCGGGCTGCTGCTCACAGTGAAGTGTGGCCGCAGTTTGACAACAGATATCCTTGCAGTGCACTTTATGGTCTCAGTGAACGCATGAGCGCATTGCAGATGAAGATGTCACGAAATGAATAAAAACTTTTTTGTTTATTCTCGCAATGCTTCTCAGAAAGAGTATGAAGCAGCACATGTGATCTGTTAAGGGGATTCATCATGACAGTTTAATGAAGAGTGTAATTTAACCCGTATGTCAGCCCCTACACGGAATTTGGGCTTGTAAAAACCCACTCGTATTTTCTGAATAAAATTACACAGTAAAGCAATTAGTTATTTGTATTTTTCCAGTTTAACATTCAACAACTTGATAACCCATAATCATTCTGAGGCCATCAATTCCAACTGTTTATTTGGCTGGAACTCAAACTATTATCGGTTGATTATAAAAAGATGGGTCTAGACATTGATGGGTCTTTTTAAGTATACACAAAAGAAAATCAATTACAAAACAACGCACGGATTTACTGATTGAGTGATTCACTGTAACTTTTTATAATCACCATGGAACTATAAGCAGAGAGTTTTGCAGGTGACGTCAAAATAAATTGGACAGATACTTGGCAAGTAGTAGCCCATTGAAGCTCTGTGAGGACAACTTGAAAGAACACCTGTGACGTCGAAACAAACTCAGACGAATCATACAGCAAACAATTGATGCCACAAAGTAGAGGTAGAAGCACTCACTTGTCCAGAACAAAGTATAGATCAAATCCTCCATAGCAGGACGACCCTGCTTCCCTCGTCTCGTAGATCTGAGCCGTGCCAACGGCCACCAGGAATGCCACCAGCATGCCCACTTCCACACGGAGCAGGGCCTGCCTGCACCAGTACTGGGACATCACCCCAAATTGAAGACAACTCTAAGGCTGTGTCAGGTTAAATATGAAGATTCTCCAGCGGGAAAGTTCTTCTCGACTCCTCTTTCAAAGGGCTCCGATATAGGCTGCCATGCCGTGAAGCCTGATCTCCAAGGCATAAAGTTCTTCTCTCTGGATTAGAGTCCCATCTCCTCAGCAGCAGATGTGTGCTGGCAGAGGAGGAGGGAGGCTGGTGGGACTGAGTCTTGGGCTCCCTCTCTCTTCACACTCAATCAGTTTAGTACCATAAAAGTGCAGAAAGAAACAAAACCAGCATACGTTGGTGGTTGATGAACTGCTTCTGTCCTCCGTCTCTCTGGATGGCCCTACAGCTTTTGTGAGGCACTCATTCTTGGTCATGCTTTTCTTTGTTTTCTTCTGTCAGTCCCTCAGGAGGTGAGTCCACACCTTACCCATTAGTGCCCCTTAGTGGTAAACACATGCACCACAGAAAACTCTGTAGCCTACAGAGTGTGAACAAAACTGTTCTTCGATTCAGTACTACCCACTATCAAAATAAAAACCACCTCTTTAAAAACTGGAGGTATGGCATGTTTCTTTGAACATTTTTACATGTTTTATGTAGGAATAGCCTATATGCTTATTGGCGGAATTTAAGGGGACTGGGTGCTAGAAACAACAGCTGTACAAGAAAAACAGCAACAATACATAAAACACAATGTTTCAAAAGTACACTAGCATTTCAGACAAACTGAATATGTTGCTGTGCTTCTGTCTTTTCCACATGAATGCTGCCTTAGTTTCCTCTTGTCTCCAGTCCTAATGCTAAACTAAGCTAACTTCTAAATTCAGCCTGGAGACGAGAGGAAGTTATCAAACTTCCTATACGAAAAAAGTGCTTTTTAAAACATATTCAACTTTCCCTTTTGACTTCCTGTTAAATATTCTTTGGGGTTTTTTATCTGTATGTATTTATTGAACCTGTCCACCAGGTACCCTCAGTCTGCCCACCTGTCTGTCACAGCTGAGGGTCTTCACTACTCAGCCTCATCTGGTACCTGACTCTGCAGCTGCTTCTCACTGCTTACAGCGCTCCTCGGGCTCCCTGCACGCTTTGTTGAGCTATTTCCAGTCACTTCTACTCCAACATGGGTGAAAAAAAGACCAACCAGAACTGCTGAAGTCTGTGTTTTTTCCTCAAAAGATTACAGTAACCTCCCAGTTTAAGAAAATTAAGCCTTAAACCTACATTCTGACTATTGGCCAGCAGAGGGCAATGGATGTAGGGGCAAAAACAAGTGAATTTATTTCGATTTCTGTATAAAAATGATCTCTCTTGATCTTTAAAAAGGCCTACAGTGAAAAAATTGTAGCACAATTGTGTCTGACTGATTACTATGAATCTACAGCTATCAGCTGATTAAGCGAAGATTAACTGCAAAGAGAAGCCTCGAGTTAGGAAAAGATCGTGACTCAAACTGCAATATCTGAGCCTGAAAAATGAGAGATACTTTGTGCCAGAGGCTGCAGTTTCTTTGATTGGACACTTGTGGTTGGCGCCGAAAGCGAGTCAGTCACATTACACTTCTATGTTCCACCTACAAAACTTTATTGCAGAAATGTACATGTTTACATCCATATACAGCTTTAGTTTCTATTTGGTTATTTATGTGGGCTGCTTAGAGCGACATAAGTGTTTTCAGGTTCTCACTCATATCCATTCCATACATTGTTTTGTTTTTTTTTCATCAGGAGTATCATGTGAGCTTTTGTATGCTTAGGATTTGTCAAAATCTGAGAGATGGCTTTCACCTTTTCCATTCAAGTCACATGACCCTGGTGATCTTCTTGCAAGAAAATTGATGTATCTTCTAAAATTGCAAACGATTCCTTCTAATATTCCCATGAAAGGCTAACATAGAGCTATTTGCTTCCCTGTTTTTATGTGTTTCCAAATAAAATAGATAAAGTGACTCTGAAATTCAAGAAGCTTTCATGGTATAACGGGTACTTACAAGTTGCATTCTTCTCAGGCTGGAAAAGAGTCTTTCATTGCATTTGGAAAACACATAATGGCACAGGCCTGATATGTGTGGATAGGTCACGGCATTAGATACAGACACACGTAGCAGCTGAAAAACAGACACGACTCCTAAATACCCTGTATATTAACTGGCCACTTAACATTTATACCTGTGAATCATACTGTCCTGTGATGGAGAATATCACAGTGCTAACAAGGTTATAGTGGCAACAAATACAATAGAAAATAGATTGAAAAATAAATAAATACACAAATCCATATCAGGCCACCCTCAGTCCATCTATTATCTGCACTGTGTTTGACAAGCACACAGGATCGTGGGTGCTTCGAAGACACAAACAGAAGCATCCTTGAAATTTCACCAAATTAAGGACTTTGTCAAAAGAAAAATCCTTTAAATCGTAACAATTCTCAGGTGAGTTTTTCTTTAATGTGGCATCCTATAAAAGTAGCCTTATGGATACTTGGCAATGAGAAGCACCAACTGGATGAACAACAAAAAAAAGCTCAGAAAGTGCTGTTATTTTTCCTCTTTCAATGCTAAATTAATATCCAACCCTGCGTGCAGGACAACTCATTATCATTTTCAAAGGTTTTCGGGATATTACTGACATGGTTGCCGAGTTCCCATTCTGACATTCTCAGTTTTTATTTGGAACATTGTCTTGCACCTCACTGGGTTTAATACTTTCTGCTTATACTTGGAAATAGCCATTTGTTGCCCAGAATATCTACTCCCTTTATTTCTCTCAACATTTGCCTCTTAACTTCCTATTTTTCACATGTTGCCACTTTGTTTGCTCCCTTTCTATAAGTTTCCCTCACTGGCTGATCATCACTGTCATTTGAATATTATTTATCTGTGTGTGACTGACCTTCTTCCTGTCACCTCATCATCTCAGTTACAAAGTGTAATAGATCATTTATAACTTCAACAACGCAATTTTCTTTAGACCCTTGCTGATGCACATGAGATAAAAGGTGTATTGGGGGGAAAAAAACACTAAAAGTATATCATTTCAAAGAGTTTTTAAAACATGGTGTCAGGCTTTTGATGACCATTTAAATCTTCTCAAAGCACCAGTGCCTGCTGTTTCATAAAAATCCATTGACAACCAACTGGCTCAACTGGACTGACAGTTTTCTTTTCACCCTCCAAAAATCATGGCAGCAGCTCTCGATTTGTCTGTTCCAGCATCAAAAGCTGCACATAGAGGAGGCAGACTTGAGTCTATGCAGCATGACATTATGTTTGCCAACAAGCATGTCAGTCTCAGAGAGAAAACGAGCACTTATGCTTTCATTTATGTTTCACTCTAAATGAGGCAGCATGCTGATGGAGCTTGGGGCCTATTCTGACAATGTTTCACTCCTCACATTCAGTAAGTGACTCCCTTTTACAATCTTTAGCTTTTACAGTCTTAAAATGTTCTTTATAGGATCTCTACTCTTTATTCAGATCCTGCGCTAACTGATGAGTCAGTGTTTTGAAATTTTACTACTGATATGTGTGTGGGTTGGACCCTGCAGCCTGCAGGTGGTGTAACAAGTCAAGAATTGATGTCCAGATTGATCTCTAAATCAGCTCTGATTATTTTTAGAATGAGAAACATCCTTTCTTATGCCATTTAAATTGATAGAATTTAGAAATATGGACTGTAGATAATTGAAAAAGAAAAACTATCTTGCCTAACTCATATAGACTTAAACTTTTATAATGGGATCTTCTGTATAATAAACAATAATCTACTGGTATATATATTAAGCAAGGTTTCACACTTACTGTACTAGGACATAAGCAAAGGCACATCTGACAGCGGGTAAAGTAGCCCTCAGGGTTTACATGCCTGGATGTGTTTTGCTGTGTGAGCGCTGCTCTCGGTCCTGTCTGTCAGGGACTCACTGAAGCAGCATGGAGACGTTGTGTTTATAAGTCACACTGCCGCTGTCAAGGAACTGGGTTTTTTCTTCCTCTTTTTCTTCCTTTTTTTCTTCTTTTCCCCTCCTTTGACGCGTTTGATTCTTCCAACAATTAGCGTTCCAGCGCTCATCAGTTTCCCCCTTCAGATATTTGATCAGAAGTAATGGACGTCGCTGTCACAAACTGGTTCCTGCTGTGCTGTCTGAGCGTTTCTCTGGCGGCTGATTGGGACACTACCGATACTCACCTTGAGGATGCAATCGATTACAAGGATCCCTGTAAAGCTGGTACCGTGCGTTTTTACATCCTATTCATTTGCTTTGGGTATACGATTGATCTGTTTTGATCCAATAAGAAAAGTCCTGATCACTGACTGATAGATCGATAAGATAACGGCGAATTAAAATTCTAATTTAGCTCAGATGTTGAGACCGAAGGAAGTCCAGGATTAAATGTAAATTTAAATACCTCGTTAAGGTTGAAGTAGTACAATGCAAATTTTATATACAAGCAGCATTCTATATAAAGCTTACATTACAACCTATATTTTGTCGCTTATAGAAAATGTAGATCCTTGAGAAATCTATCAAATAAATATACAATATTCACCTCTAAAATTTGGAGTGAAAAAAAAACATGTAAAGTAGTATAAAAGTTGACGTCATTATCCTAGTATCTTGACAGAAAAATATAAATATGTAAAGGAACACGCTCCTACGCTGTGAATGTTACCTTTAGATTATTGCTGGGGAAAAAAGAAAATATTTGAATTGAACTAAGGTGAAGTAGATCTATTCTCCATATATAGATTATGTGATGCACTTCACGGAGCACCTGTGCTGGGTGAAACTGTAAAATCAGGAGACGCTTCTATGAGTTTCTACTCTTACCACATTTTAAAAAGGATGTTGGACCACATACAGTTTTCTTCTTTAGTTTAGTTTAAAGTAAAGCAGTTATACTGTAGCTGTGAATCATGCTTATTCAGCCAAACTCAGCTGACTTGTGAAGTGGCAACACATGGTCAAGTGCAAAAGTACAAAAGCATATGCTGCTAAATACCATTACAATTACCATTAAGAGACAGAAGGGTTTATTTAATCAAGTAATACCTTGTTATTCTAGTATTTGCATCAAGAGGCATGCTGTTGTTTTCTTTGGTTTTAGTTGAAATGACTGAGTTTAGATAATCTACTCTTACTATTGGGTTTAGCTATTACACATTAGTAGAGTATATTTGCTTTGCCATGTATGGCTTTATGCATGTTTAAAGCTAATTTCACTCGAGGGGGGTGACTTGATCTGCTTTGAAATAGAAACAGGAAATTACTCATGTTGTGTTTGTAAAAGATTTGCAGAAAAGACATGGATACATTTTTAAATCATGCATCATCAATTAAGAGTTATTGTAAACATAAATTCATTAGCATGCAGTTGAGTCTATTAGATTAGATTAATCAAGCCTTTGTACCAAACCCTTAACAGGTTAATATGAATATGTCTTCTTTTCCATCATCTGACATGGCAAACAATTTACTTTCGTAATCAGGGGCCTCCTGCAGGTTGGGTTTCCTTTTTCTCTTGTGACTTTGGGAACTTTCAAAACACACCACTCCTCCACTCTGAGGCAGTTGCCTGGAGACTGGAGGTCACTGAGGCCATGCCAGCACAGTCCTTGGCTAGAGAAATCCCTCTGGCCGCAGGGCATGGAGTACACACTGCAGGGGTGACAGTCATTTACAGTCACCCTTTGCATGAGTGAGTTGACTTCAAAGGCTGACATAGGGCCCGCTCCGTCCTCTCATTTGTACTCTTAAAGGTTGTTCCATCACATCGCTGAAGGCGGTACTTAAAGGAACTGACTCTGGCAAATTGCTCTGCTTTTATAGTATGGTGGTTAAATTTGAGGCCAAATGTTAATCCCTTAGAGAGGGAAAGCATGGATCTAATGTGTGTGCATTTGTGTCAACTTGAAGTTTTGGAAGCTTTGTTTTTAAGCTTGAATGTATGTTTTATTTCCCCTCTCTATTTCACGTAATTTTTCACTCTATTTCGCTATAAATCTGACAAACAAAAGATTCTAAATTCTTGAATGGTATCTTATTGAGAAATTAAGGGTTTTCCAACCATTCAGTATTCTGTCACAGACAATCATTCCTGCTTCTGAAATAAGATAAACCTTTACTAGTCCCACGGTGGGGAAATTCACACAAATTCAAATTGTTTTACAACAACCATCAGCGCTTGTTGTTACGGTATACAGTGATATTCAGAGGCCATTTAGTAGCTAAATTGCTGCTTATCTGCACCTTAAACTTTCTGTGCTGCAAGGACTTCTGCAGTAATGCAGCGCTTGTTTGAAACAGCAACAATGCAAGGCAGTGATCAGTGACAAATAATCTTGGATAATTATCATAAAAATCTGTGTGTTGTATGATGCAGAAGTGAAGTTTGAAAGAGGATTGTTGATGTTTACTAAGTTTTTGTGACAAAATCATTGTGCATATTTGCATGGACATCCGCACTTGGCAGTTTATGTCACTGTAGAAAGAAAAAAAAGTAAGAGGTTAACATTATTATCATGTTGTCAGATATGTGCAACATATCTATCTTTGCAAGTCAAAGGCCCAATCCAGTCCCACCTCTTGCCCCCAACCACTTAGCCCTTTCTGTCCATTTTACACAGTTATGCCATGGGTAAGGATGTCCCGATGCTGTTTGGGATAAAGGTTTAGGCCAAAGTGATAGGGCTCTACAGATAGGCTTCTGCACACTCAAGGTAAACATCCGGCCATTGGCAATACGAAGGGATTAAAAAGCTTAAAAAAACATATCTACATCCTAATTTTGGTGTAAGAAGTTATGAGAGATCTTAATAGTTCATGTTTGTGTTGCATCTCTGCATGTAAAAGCAATCAGCGACAACTGATGATGTATTGGCTTCTAAAGGTTTGCCCCTTTTAGTACAAAATAACTTACTTTCAAGGGGACATTTAAAATGAACACATGAGGGTAACACTAAGAAATGGGAACAGGCGTCAATGTCCAACCATTCAAGAGAGGAAATTTCAGCAAAAATAAAAAGTAAGCTCTAAGGTTTAACTCTGCAATCTCTATATGAATAAAGAACAAACCCTTTCCAGTTAACATTAATATTCTAATACCTTTCAAATTATGATTATGTGTAAATTTAAGATACGTGTGAAAATATCACAGCGTTCTTACTGATCAGGGCACTTCAACAGTGTTATAGTCGTCCAGAGGCCATTTATAAAGTCTCTGTTTACAGACTCATCTGATCTGTTCTTTGTGATAAAGTTGCTATTCAGCAGTTCTCAAGATGCAGCTCAGCACAGGATGGTCACGGTCCTGTGATGTATTCAGTTAACATCTTTAATCGATAATAGCAGTACAGTCGGTTTCAATTTAAGCGTGCAGGCAATATTCAAGGTTATAAATGAACAGATAAGAATTCTGTATAGAAGTCACGTATTTGCTACACACTTACATTCATGGTTCTTTCATGTCATGCTGTTCCAATGACAGACTTAGCAAGGAATGCACAAGACATATACCAGATTCTTTGATTGTCCTCAGATTAGTGAATAAGAGTTACCATCTGTCTCAAATGTACTGGCGAGAAACATTGCTGGTTAATGAAGTTCAGAATGAAAACAACGCTAAAAAATAAACTTCAAACAACCTGCCTGAAAACAGGCCCGCTGGAAAAAAAAAAGAGAAAGAAGCAGAATTTATAACCCTTTGTAAAAAGATGTTGGTAATCTTACTGTAAGAAACTGGGATCCAAAATACAACAATAGTTCCGTACTGTTCAAATTATGATAAAGACTTGATGTTCGTTTATTTATTCTAATACAGTGAGATCATTTACTATGTAGGCTGCAAACACACTAAAGCCTATTCTGATTGGATGCATATACAGTAGTATGCACTAGTCTTGTGGAAATCATTCAACAAATGTTTTCCGGCATCATATATTTAGTCTTTGGATATTGTGGTTGTTAGTCTTCATTTAAAAAAAGGGATGTAATAAAATGTCATTCATTTTAGTATAACTGCTGCTTGCCTGTGTGTTCAACTGTCTGCACAGCTGCCTTTCTGGGAGACATTGCTCTGGATGAAGAAGACCTTCGCATATTCAAAAAGTCCCACAGCAATGATGAAGCACAAAACACAGACCGCACAAACTCAGGTGTCGAAGCAGAAACAAAAGCTTACTGATCTATGAATACAGGAATTCTAACCGAGTACGTTCACTTGAAAGATTATGGATTGAATTTCTTACCTGCACTTTTCAGCTAACAGTTCCACTTCCAATGAAGACATCAAGACACCTGCAGATAATCAGAGTCTGCATCGCCAAAGAAGAGCAGCCACCTCCAGGCCTGAACGAGTGTGGCCGGACGGCATCATCCCGTATGTGATCAGCGGGAATTTCAGTGGTGAGTTTTGAAAGAAGTCTTCCAACTGATTTTTGAAGAGATTCAGCTTAGAAAACCTAAAATCATCAAACTCTAATTCAACGTTTCTACTCAGGCAGTCAGCGAGCCATTTTCCGTCAAGCAATGCGTCACTGGGAGAAACACACTTGCGTGACATTCATAGAGAGGACAACTGAAGAGAGCTACATTGTTTTCACTTATAGGCCTTGTGGGTGAGTCAAGAGCACATTTACCACTTTCAACAAAGTTTAAAAATTCATATATTCTTAAAAGAACTCATAGGTCAGAGAAATGCCATCTTTTCAACTAAGATTAAGGGCCAAAACCACTGCTTTTGTATGTTTTGAATATGTTGGATTACTTATGTTGGAGAAGCGACCGTTGTTGTCCAACGATCGGGGAAGGGTTTTAAGACTCTTTCCAAACAGTTGTGAGTCCATCATTCTGCAGTGAGAATGATTATTCACAAGTGGTGAATATTCAAGACGAACATCTTCCCTGGTGTGGAGGTCCCTGAAAGTCCACCCCAAAGCCAGGCTGTGTAAAGCCCAGAGAAACTGCAAAAACCCAAATCTCAGTTTGCATGTTAAATAGTGAAGTTCAGTACAATCACAAAAAGAAAGCCTCTTCCCTCTAAAAAGAACATGGCAGCACAGTTTAGGTTTGAAAAGTAGCGTCTGAACAAACTACAAAACTTCTGGAACAATGTCCTTTCAACGGACAAGACCAAAGTGGAGATGTTTGACCATAATGCAAAGTAAAAAATCAAAAAAAGGATATGTTTGTGAACATGTTGCTACCCCGCAGGTGTTGCTCCTATGTGGGGAGGAGAGGTGGAGGTCCTCAGGCCATCTCGATTGGGAAGAACTGTGATAAGTTCGGCATTGTGGTTCATGAACTCGGGCACGTGATCGGCTTCTGGCACGAACACACACGACCAGACCGTGATGACCATGTAAGCATCGTCAGAGACAACATCCAACCAGGTACTGTTTCTGCAGGTGCGTCTATGTGAATACATCCGTTTGTTAAGTGATACTCTAGATGTTTCTCCACTGTACACCAAAAGGACAGGAGTATAACTTTCTGAAGATGGAACCGGACGAGGTTGACTCTCTGGGAGAGATGTACGACTTTGGCAGCATCATGCATTATGCAAGGAACACATTTTCCAGGTTGGCATATGATGCTTTCTTGTGCTTCACAGTTTTGTATCCCCCTAAAGTTAGCATTGTGTGAAGGTTTTTGTCACTGTTGTTATCAGGCTTTGGGTTTTCTGAGCATGCACACTGTCTTTTCAGCACAATAACAAGCAATTACACAGCTCCACTGTGGCACCTATTAGTAAATGGTGGTTCACTCTGTTTTCTGGAGCCTACCTCAAACTTACTTTGCTTCTGACAACCTGCATCAGGGAAAAAACTGGTTATCTATACAGTATTTAATGAGGCATGAGGTTCTGTCATGGTCTTTGTCCCTTTATTCAGCATTCCTTCATTGGAAGCTTGCAGGGATTTGATCTTTTATTGTTACAGAAATGATTTCACCCTCGTCCTTTCTATTTCTGTCTCGTGCATGTTGTTGCCCCCTTACTTTTCTCTGTGCTTTGGTTTTTTACCCCCATAAGTGCTTCACATGTCTGGGTCATGGAGCTGAGCCAAGCTAAATAAAGGCCTGGCAGTTCAGGCTTTGTTAAACAATTTGGGCTAGAGTGGCCTTTTTCTCTGGCATTCAGGAGCAGGCTCCACTGAGCCGGCTGGCACCGGCGAAAGGCCCCATTCAGAGCGCTCTGTTTGCACATGCCAGTCATTCATGGGTTCATCACCATGGGAACTGCGCGAGTGTGGGAGCTTTGAACCCAGTGAGAGATTATCACAATCAATATAAGTATCAAAGAGTTGAACAGGAGGTATTTTCTGGAAAAAAATCTTCCTAACCCTAACCCTCCTATCAGTCTTTTCATGTCAAAATCTGATTCTTATGTACATGTATAGTTAGAAATTATAGGACATTATTTCTCATCAGGCTTTTTGTGTAGTTGACTTTTGACTATTAGGTTCTTTGGGTTTTCTGAACAGAAGCATCTTCTTAGACACAATCTTGCCCCGTTATGATGTCAACGGAGCCAGACCATCTATTGGACAGAGGACAAGGCTTAGCAAGGGGGACATTGCACAAGCCCGCAAACTCTACAAGTGTGCAAGTAAGACGTACAAAGGATAACATCAAATTATCCAAATAAGATTTTTTCAGTACTCTCGTCTCGACTTTTTAAATGTGCATAAACATCCCATCAAAACAAATGTTCAAAAACTGTTCAAAAGAGCTTTTCTTCACAAGAGTTTAATTTCTGCCATCTGTTTCAGCCCTGCTGATGTTTTGGTGTGTGATTCTGTGACAGGGTGTGGGGACAGCCTGCAGGAGAGCACTGGAAACTTCTCTTCTCCTGGTTTCCCCTACGGTTATTCAGCATATTCTCATTGTGTTTGGAGGATTTCTGTCACCCCTGGAGAAAAGGTGACAAAATATCAAACCGGGGCAGTGAATCAAATTTATGAAAGTCAGTCCCTTCTTGCGTATATTTTCTATAAATAAACAACAAAAAGAAAACATGAAATTAGCATTATATACACAGTCCAGTCCAGATATTTTGTTGCATTTAATTACATGTACAAGGACAAATAATGTGCAGATGTGGGGCTGAAAAAGCCATTAGTGTGATTGAGTCATTCGCAAATATTTCCAAAGAATTAACTGTGTTGCTGTCAACAAAACTCTTGTGAATCTTACAAATCTTGTTACGACCCTGATACCCTCCACTTTATCTTTTCTGCATATCAGATCATCCTTAATTTCACCTCCATGGACCTCTTCAGGAGTAATTTGTGCTGGTACGACCACGTGGAGGTCCGAGACGGATTCTGGAGAAAAGCTCTTCTGAAAGGTCCATTTTATACTAATGTTATATACTCAGCAGTTTGCACCGTGAAGTAAACACTGACAGGGAATGTTTTCATCTTGTGATGTTCCTCGGCAGGCCGTTTTTGTGGGGACACACTTCCAGATCCAATTATTTCAACTGACAGTCAACTCTGGATTGAATTCAGAAGCAGCAGCAGTTGGGTGGGCAAAGGCTTTTCCGCTAATTACGAAGGTACAACACTGACTACATGATATTAATGCGCACTCTGTGTTCGCTGCATTTTCATCTTTATTTTATACTTTAAACCACTTTACAAATCACTTTACAAAAAGAAACTTTGAAAGGATTCTGTGTAAGATTGTGTAAGAAAAAATGAGAGAGCGCAGTGATTGGAAAATCACTTAAACTCTACTGAATATCAAATAGTACAAAACACAATATCAAATGTTGAAATTGAGTAATTCAAGTTTTTTTTTTTTAAATACATATGTATACTTATTTTGAGCTGGTGGTAGCACCATCACCTAATAGCAAGAGGGTTCCAGGTTCAAGTCCAGCTGGGGCCTTTCTGTGTGGAGTTTGCATGTTCTCCCCATGTATGCGTGGGTTCTATTCCAGGTACTCCAGCTTCCTCCCACTGTCCAAAAACATACATGTCAGGTTAATTGGTGTCTCTAAAATTGTCCTTAGAAGTGAGTGTGTGTGGCTGTTTGTCTCTGTGTGGCCCTGTGATGGACTGGCAATCTGTCCAGGGTGTACCTCGCCTCTTGCCTAATGACCGCTGGGATAGGCTCCAAACCCCCCCATGACCCGACCAATGGATTAAGCGGGTATAGAAGATGGATGGATATACTTATTTTGAAGTGGACGCATGCAACACATTTTTGTAAAAGATGAGACTGGTTAATTAAGGAATGTAAAACTTGCTTGATTCTTACAGACCAGTAATCAGAGGTTTTAGAGCAAAAAGTGCTGCCATCCAGATTAACACTAAACCACAATAAATGAGCCTGGGTGCTGAACTAGCCTGTAAGGAGTCCAGACCTGTCATCTACTAGAAAGATTTGGTGTACTGTGAAACTACAAATACAACAAAGGAGTCCCTTTTCTCTTTTTTTAAAGTAAGAATTTTGTTGATAAATTATTTTCAAATCTTTGCTTTCTGTTTAAATATATATTTAACACACAGCATGAGATCCTTTTTTGAAACAGTGTTGTTGAAAAGTCTAAATGAACCAAATTGCCATTAATATCACTTTTCACCCCCTGTGCAGCCATGTGTGGGGGAGAGGTGAAACGGGACAGCGGCCAGATCCAGTCCCCCAATTATCCTGATGACTACCAGTCCAGCAAAATGTGTGTGTGGAAGATCACAGTAGCAGAGGGCTTTGATGTAGGCATCTCCTTTCAATCATTTGAGGTAAAGTAAAATGTTTTATGTTATGGTGAGGTTAATAGAAATAGTGGAATGTGGTTTTAAAGCTTGCTACTGCATTTGACTGAAGTGTTGTAAAAAAGACGTGCAGAATGTTTTGTCTTGCTCTATTTCACATCTTTGGTTGCTGCAAACAGGCACTAAAATCACTGTTCAATGTCAATGACCCTCTAAAAGAGTAGTAAAAGGCCAGAGGAGGCTGAATAAAGCATAACAGACTGAGCATGTCAGACTACAACATCTACTGTTGTACTCACTCTCTGTTAGTTGTCATAATTTTCCACTCTATGACTGCAGATTGAGAGACATGACAGCTGTGCCTATGACTTCGTGGAAGTGAGGGACGGCAGTTCAGAGAGCAGTCCACTGCTCGGCCGTTTCTGTGGCTACGATAAACCGGATGACATCAAAAGCAGCTCCAACCAGCTCTGGCTCAAGTTTGTATCTGATGGATCGGTCAACAAAGCTGGGTTTGCAGCCAGCTTTTTTAAAGGTAAGAAAGTCATTTCAGTGACAGCAATGAGAAGGACAGAGTGATTCAATTTGTTTGGCAAGGAAAATAAAGAGCTTTCTTTGGTTAGAGATGGATGAGTGTTCTAGACCTGACAACGGGCACTGCGAGCAGCGTTGTCTGAACACGCTGGGCAGCTACAGATGCGCCTGCGACCCTGGATATGAGCTGGCAGCTGACAGACGCAGCTGTGAGAGTGAGTGTAGAGTATGCCCATATCAACATGGCAGTGTCTGCAGCCTGCCGCCACACTCATGCAGTGTACTCTTTTCATCACAGCATATAATGTATTCTATGCCCCTTTTTTTTTTTTAGGCCATCACAGTTCTGCTTCATCCTGTTGACATTTAGGTAAACAAAAATATGACCAAAAAACAAAAATTTATTGAAATTTAAAGTTACTCACAGAATCTATATCTTCCTTATCAGTCTAAAAACATTTTGAGAGAGACGTTGAGTATCCCTTACTTAGTTAAAAGATTACCAGGAATGCCTTAATTTGACCACAAGAGGGCAGTGCTCTACTTCTCCAACATCTCTGCCACAACAGAAGCGTCAACTTTTTTTTTTTTAAATTTTGTTTATTCCATAGTAGAATTTTGTGATCTGCATTTTTAATGTATATATGTAATATATGACATTTTAATGTCATATATTACACATTTATTTAGTTTTTTAAATATATTTCTTTGATTTCTGACATTATTTTGAGAACGAACGTCTAAAACATGTTTGTCTTTTCTCACTCTGAAAGGTTAACAGATAATTGAGAAGAATTTAATCAGGTGTGACTTTTCCAACTTAAACAACATTCACCTTTTTCACCTACCAGCAGCTGCCTGTGGCGGCTTTATCACCAGTCTGAACGGCTCCCTCACCACCCCCGGCTGGCCTAAAGAATACCCACACAACAAGAACTGCGTGTGGCAGCTGGTGGCTCCCATTCAGTATCGCATCACCCTGGTGTTTGACGGGTTTGAAACCGAAGGCAACGACGTAAGTTTTACGTGGTCTGTTAGTTATGTGACTGTGTTCTGTCCTTACTAATAGGATGTGTTTTTGTGTTTCACGTCAGGTGTGCAAATATGACTATGTGGAGGTGCGCAGTGGGTTGAGCTCTGATTCAAAGCTTCATGGGAAGTTCTGTGGGGCTGAGAAACCTGATGTCATCACCTCCCTTCACAACAACATGAGGATTGAGTTTAAGTCGGACAACACAGTGTCTAAGAGGGGCTTCAAGGCTCACTTCTTCTCTGGTAAGTGATTGATTAGTTTAGGAGGAGTCGGTGTAAACATGCAGAACTTACACAGTGTGAAACATCATAGCAGAATAACAGCATGCAGCTGTTTTCAGCTTCTGCTACGAGAAGATGGACAACATTAATTAAAGATTTCTGCAGTGATAAACATTTAGTTCATTAACATCTGACAATGTTTTCCTCTGTCTTTTTTCAAATCATTGTAATTCAAAAGTGTATTCCTGATTCTTCAGTCATTGTTCTTAAACTATCAGTATCATCGTGTATATTTTATTATAAATATTCAATAGCAACTATACATCGAACTTCTGAAATAACATTGTTTCTTAAACAGTCAAGTTCTAACAGATTTGTGTTCTTTCATTTAGAAATACCCATAACCAATTCATTGATTAATCTTCTTTTTGTTGCACTCATATCAGAAGTTATAAGTTGTGATTTTTCTCACCTGAATATATATGACACCTTTTAACAATAATGTGAATCTGGGCTTGGAATGTAACTCAATAAGTCATGTTGTGACGTATTTTTCCACGCGCAAGACAAGTTAAACTAAAGCCCATCGAACACCTCCACAGATATAGACGAGTGCTCCAAAGCTAATGGAGGCTGCCATCATGAATGTGTAAACACCTTCGGGAGCTACAGCTGTCAATGTCGCAGTGGCTTCATGCTGCATGACAATAAACACGACTGCAAGGAAGGTACAGTATGTCCACTGCTGCCCACTCACTTCTGGGATTTAGAGAGTCAACTCTCCCTTTAGATTAAACATTCAGATACCCTTTGACACTACTAGTTTCTAAAGTTGTTGTGTGTGTACTGACAAAGAAGGAACTATACCCAACTAAAAAAAAACCTTTGTGTGAAGGTAATTTTGCAAGTAGAAAGCTTTGATTTTGCTTTAGTTTTTCCTGATTTTCAATGGATGTCTATTCACGGGAAATTCTCCCAGATGAAAACTATTTCTGAAATGGAAGAAATCATGTGATGTCATCCTTTTCCCCTGACATGTTGGGGTTTTTTTTCAGCTGGCTGTGATCATGTTGTAAACAGTGTGTCCGGCACAATCAGCAGCCCCAACTGGCCTGACAAATATCCCAGTAAGAAGGCATGCACCTGGTCTCTGTCCACGACCCCAGGCCATCGAATCAAACTCGTATGTCATGACCCAGACTAAAAGCTGCATAACCTTTTGACAGGATACATATATATTTTAACTACACTCTAAATAACTTACAGGTTTTTAATGAGGTTGACATGGAAGCTCATCTGGAGTGCGCTTATGACCACCTGGAGATCTTTGATGGGAGAAATGTTCGTGCTCCAACCCTGGGGCGCTTTTGTGGCACCAAGAAGCCATCTCCAGTCATCTCCAGTGGCAACAGAATCTTCCTGCGCTTTTTCTCCGACAACTCGGTGCAGAAAAGAGGGTTTGAGGCCTCGTACAGAGCAGGTGGGCAAAGAAACCATAAAGCTACTGATGCACTCAGAGGAAGCCCAAAATAGGAGCAAAATGGCATATTGTAGAAAGTATAAAATCCCCAAAATGTGTCATTTTGTTTTCTGTTGTTCGTATAAAGCTGCATTCTTTTCTTACTTTTATGAGCTCCTCCTTTTGACCCTCTAATTTTGTGGTTGTGAATTCCCAGAATGTGGAGGAAGCCTTAAAGCTGAGGTCAAGACAAAAGATCTTTACTCACATGCACAGTTTGGAGATAACAACTACCCTGGAGGCTCCGACTGCCTGTGGGTGGTCACTGCTGAGAAGGGTTACGGAGTGGAAATGATCTTTCAAGTGTTTGAGATCGAGGAGGAGGCAGACTGTGGCTATGATTACGTGGAGTTATACGACGGCTCTGACATCAAGTCTCCAAGACTGGGACGATACTGTGGATCTGGGGTAGGACTTTTAAAACTGTGGATAGTGTGCAGTAAACTTTTCTTAAAATGATACTGAAAACTGCCTTTCTGTTTGTCTGTCTCTTTTCCTTCAGGCTCCAGAGGAGGTCTACTCAGCTGGAGACGCCATTGTTTTAAAATTTCACTCAGATGACAGCATCAGTAAAAAAGGCTTTCATGCACGCTACACAAGCACAAAGTTTCAGGACACATTACACACAAGCAAGTGACTCTCTAAACTTAAACGGAGACTCAAGTTCTTACATATGGTTAGTCACACCCATTTCCAGGCGAGGAATAAATGCATGGGTTGACACCACAAATGCCAACCCACATACTTTACATTTACATTTGTCAGACAGAGTAAAACCATGCAGAGAAATCCCAACTTTACTTGTCCTCGCACATAACTGTATTTGTTAAACAAAGTAGTGTGAATTATTCAAGTAGATTCAGTCACACCACCTGTAATGAGCTGATTGCAAGTAAGTACTGTGTTAAGATATAAAATGTATATATTGAGTTATAGTTTGCTGTGATTTTTAATCATATTTTTTTGGTGCCATCAGAAGCTGAAAGATGGATCACTTCTAATGAATGTCATGCAGTTTGATGTATCAACTGAGAAATACACAGATAATTATGGACAACTTGCACAAAAGCTTGTTGTTCCTTGACTCATAAACGGTCCGTTATTGTACAGTGTTACTGATTTGGTTTTGGTTTGTCTTGGATTTATTTTGAGTTTACGTGCGGTGAGGTAACACCATCTATTGTTTGGACATACTGGTCCGGTTGAGTAGTCTATTCTTTTCAGGAGCCTTCCCAACTATGTGAAGTGACGTAGCAGCAATTGAGCAGCAGCCATGATAAGAGCAGTGCTTGTTCTTCTTTTATCTAAGGAAAGTAGCTCCAACGATTCCTTTAAGATCTCCTTTAGCATAGGATACACAGGCCCATCCTTTATGAAAGGAAGAAGATTGTTTCATCCCACAAGACCTTGCAACCACAACTTTCATAGCGACGCTTGGTTATTTTTTATGCCTCCATACTAACTGTGATTCAGGTGGATAATTATGAGAACAGTAGAATGAGTGTGAGCAGCCTGCAACAACACAATAACTGCTTTAAAAATGTTTTTTCCTTCCCTTTAAATTTCTAACCTTAATTAAAAAAAAGTCATATTCTTTGTTATCTCTAATACAATATATATGACATAACGTTTGTGTGAAAATGTTATGATATTGCATTAGACTAAAAATGTCTAAAGCACCTTTTGTAGAATATTTATTGAACAGTTGGACCCCTTGTCACAGGATCTGAGATATATAAAGCCACAGAGGAAGGGCCTCTTTCTCCCACGAGTCATTGAGACGTTTTTAGCTTGAGTCACTCCCTCTGATCAGCGTGCTGGTGATCTTTCTAAAGATAATCTAATAAGCAAATCAATATTAGACCAGGTTTCAAGGATTACTCTTCAGCTCCATTCTCTCATCTAAATATGGACACTTCTGGCACAAAGTAATCCAATATGAAGACAAATAAATGCTATACCAATAGTTATTTTATTGTTTTTTTTAAATTCACAGCTTGATAATGAATAGCATTAGCACTACGTTCATTTATGTTAATATTTTCACTGCAAATTGTGTATGTAGAAATGATCTCATAGGCTGTAACAGTAAACCATGGCCAAATCTCAAACTGCACACTCACTGGTTGAGTTCCCATTGCTGTTTTTGATTTGCATAGAAAAGATGGTAATTAGAAAAGGTGAAAAGAAACAGTAACTTGGGATTAGGCCCATGATACCTTCTGGTTGTGGTTACAGGTTCAACAGATCATGTTTCTTAACCTACCCAGCTGTACTATCAATCCATTTTCTATACCCGCTTAATCCAACTCAGGGTTGCGGTGCTGCTGGAGCCTATCCCAGCTGTCATTGGGCGAGTACTTCCCTGGACAGATTGCCAGTCCATCACAGGATTGACAAACAACCATTCATTCTCACACTCACTCCGAGTCAATTTAGAACCACCAATTTAGAACCTAACATACATGTTTTTGGGCGGTGGGAGTAAGCTGGACGTGCTGGGGTGACGGTGCTCCTGGTGGTTGAAAGAAAACAATTTTCCTTGTCAATGTTACAGACATTTTTATAAATGTGTTGCAATAACTGGAAAATCCAGAAAAATCCTGAATATGTAAAATGATGACTATTTATATTGTATTTCTACACAATAATGAATGCCATACATACATCAGGTTTTGAATCAACTTGAATGAACATGATTGTAAATTCCTCTATCATAAGAAGTACAACGATTTTAAAACTAACAATTCATTCTCATGAAAAGACAATTAAACCTGAGTTTCTTTTACACTCAGAAAACAAAATTATATATCCTCCGTGGTCTTTGGATGGACCACATCATTAGATTATCAAAACATCTACAAACAAAGCATGATGGCCATATCAAATCATTCTATACGTCACATTAGTGGTGGTCTCTCCCAAAGAAGTGGCTGCTCCTGTCTGAGATGCCTTATTTGTAGTCCAGACTTCTCTTCATTTACTTCTGCATCAGCACAAGACACTTTTACATGATTTGTGCTTCATAGATAGTGTGGCATGCCTCTAACAAAGAATGAGCCGATGCCTCATAGTCTGTCATATTTACCATCAAGCTGACCAATCAGAGCAGAACCACTTTCAGTAGACCATCAAAATCTGATTATGAACCTGTAAATGTTGATAATATGGGCTCCTTAATTTCATCACAGTCGGGTGACCACGCATGCTTCACTGAAGCACAGCTTCAGCAGATGCAATATACAAACTCAATTATGTGTTAACTATGACACATGATGATGACAGATTGGATGCATAAATCTACTATACATTGTGCTTTAGACATATACAAATCTGCTGTCTGTACAATAGAAATTATAGTTTTCTTCTTCTCTCTTTTTCTATTTTCTATTTTTTTTGTAATTTCAAGTTTGTTTGGTAACTATTGACTTTCATTCCTCCCTTTGTGATCTTTATATCTTTGGTAGGAAAACTTTGAGAGGTTCATTTTCGTGCACTTTATCCAGGAAGCCCAGGTTGAAGTAAGGGTATAGAGTCTCTGTGAATGTCTCCCTGAAGGTGTAGAGGTGTGTCATGCTCTCTGCATTGTAAAAGGACACCAGACCCCTCTTGTAGTCCAGATACACACCAATTCTGGCCAGCTGCTCCTCCAGAGACAGAACGGTTGGAGGGGAAGTACCGGCCATGTACTGAATCCCATAAGAGAGGGAGAGAGTCCAGAAGCCGTTTGCTGGGAGGGCTTTGATCACTCCCTTTCTGGGCACTGACTCCCGGGCCACCCCCACAGTCCAGACTGTGCTGCTGTAGACTTCAATCTCCCAGTAGTGGCGGCCATGAGTGAAGCCCTGACTACCAAGCAATGACAGGGCAGCGTTGAACCTGTTGGGGTTGTCCTGTACAGTGTGGTTAAAGGTCTGGTAGCGGACACAGGTAAGGGAGGAGGTCAGGCTGAGCCAAGGGTTGGCTGTACTGGAGTTAAATGTAATGGCTGCAGGAACTGAAAAGAGGGAGATTCTTTGATAAAACATGTTCATGTTTACTAAATATATGTTCGTGTCTGTGCAGTTCAAGTAATTTTGGAACCAAAGCATTAAAATCAAGTACCTGGATAAATGCTTCCCTTCATGGATTTCCATACTCTGTACTGCAGAGGCCCTGCAAAGCGACCCTCACACAGACTGGGTGGTGTAAACACAGGTTTCTCGAACTTCAGCGAAGGCCTGCCAACAAAAACACAGACCAAAAATGAGAGAGAACAAAAACGGAGCCATTCAAGGATACGCTGGTCAGACCATTCTCACACTCACCTCTGGAGCAAGACTTTGATGCTCTAGAATGAGAATAAACAGGAAAAGAGACAAGGACACTCGTAATTAGTTTTGTTGTATTTGAAAGAAGAGCAGTCTTTTTCCACATTACATCAACATCTGAGCTCATGCATTCCCTCCCTGTGGGATCTCCCTGTGGCTGGGGGAAAGTCCCACAGCCTAGCCAGAGAGAGTATGGCCCAGTGCCTGAACTAAACTCCTTACTCTTCAGATGAAAGTGAGATTACTGGCCTTCATCCTGTCTGAGCTCACCAAGAGGAAGAGTCTTTTGTTAAGGGCGAATAATCATTAGTGATGATGTAACCATATGTTTAACTTCATGAAAAACATACATACTGACAAGACCAATATTTTAATATCCTCCATGAAGACATGAACATATTGATGGAACCTGATAACCGTGTTGCCACAGAAATGCAGTCCTACTACGAGTGGAAAAACAAATATTTTCACTCTGAATTCTGCTTCCTCTGTTTTCATTGTAATGAAAATAGTAGAAAGAAAGAAATGCTTCCAAAATTCATAGCTCAGCGTTTTTTGCTTTAATCATCCCCATAGCTGATTCATCATGCTCTTAATAACTTCCAGATGAACTGCATTGTTTCATGTGTGAGCTGAACTTACCCGAAGAAGAGTAAACGGATCTTGCTCTTTCAGTTTGTCCTCTATCTCGTGGACGGCCCTCTGCAGACGAGAGATCTCCACACACAGCAGGGCCTTGTGCTCATCCAGGCGGATCAGCTCCCTTCGCTCCTCCGTCTTCAGCTTCACCTGCAGCAGCTTCTCCTCCTGGTACAGGAACTGGTGCAGGTCGCTGAACTGGGCCTCAATGCGCTGCTTCAGATCAGCAGTGTGCTCCTGGTTGGGTTGGGGATGATGGACATGAGACACTGGGAACAAACAGCTTTACACTTATCAAACACATTGATGCAGAGATCAGAGAATGGAGGAGGTTTCCTTTCCTCTTTGTATTGGGCTTTAAATGGATCAGAGGTGTGTGCATTACAATACATATCCTGATCTTTTTATCTCACCTTGAGCTTTTTAACCTCATCCTCAGCTTCCCTGTCACACTGCAGAGCAGTGTTGAGCTCAGCTTTTAAGGAATCCATTGAGCTGTTTAAAGATGTCTGCCAGCACAGAAACACATTAGTACACAGTGACTCACTTCAAATAAAGTGACACATCTACTTGTATCTGCTGTTGTGGAGAACGAATAACGGATATTTGTCCGTTGTCTATGATCTGCTGTGCTGCCAAACACAGTTTACAGCAGATGACAAATTATAGATTATGCACAGTGATGGAGTGCTTAAAGCAAAATCTGAATACCTGTTGTGACTTGGATTAGTGAAGAATAATGAAAAATTAACAGAAATTATTTCAACCGATTCCAATTTATCATTTCAACTTTATCACCAGCTAATCCTGAAACATTTCCTGCAGACACTTAAATAAATCTGAATTTACCCTGTACATCTGTTCAGCCTCCTGGACACACACTAAGGAATGATTTCTGTGCTCTTGGGAGACACCACACACCAGACACACCAGCTCCTGGTCCTCCTCACAGTACAACTTCAGTTCCTCCCTGTGTCTGCTGCAGCGGGGGACCGGTGCAGGAACCCTCTCTGTCACCCCAACATCTGCCAGGCAGGCTCCTGTCCCGCTCTCCTCCAGACCATGACAGTAACTCTCCACTATGTTGGCAACAATACGGTTGGGTCTGTAGCTCTGTCCGGGGTACACCTTCCTGCACTGAGGGCAGGAGCCTGTGCCCCCCTGCCCAGGGCCCCTGGGCCCTGCCCAGTAACCCTCAATGCAGCCCAGGCAAAAAGTGTGGTCACAGGGCAAAGACACAGGCTGCTTGAAGAGGTCCAAACAGATGGAGCAGGTCAGATCTCTGCTGATTCTGTTGGCTGAGCTTTTGGCAACTTGTCCAGCTTTGGGAGGCTGTCGCAGCTTTTCCATCGCTATTTGCACTGCAAAGTCTCCTTCTTTAGGTTTCCAACTCTTTTTTTCTTGCTTTATCCCTTTGTTTAGTTTTTCCAAGTTCTGCAGATAAACTGATTGGATTTTCTTCACTTCTTTCTGATTCTTGCTCATTCCTTTGCCTTTGCTGTTTCCCTTTGTTCTGACTACACAGCTGGACCTCTGCGTCCTTCCTTTCCTGCAGTGTGTGGCCGCTCTTTTTGGCCTCCAGTCTTCCTGTTGACTGTGGGGAAATGAAGGGAGTGGCTCAGAAGTAGCCTCAGCCTCCACATCAGATAGCAAGGGGATCTCAGTGCCCCCCTTTTTCCCCTCAGACGTCACATAGTCAGGAAACTGAGGCGGACCATGAATATTCTTTTCTTGGCATGTTTGACTTGTGAACTGTACAGAAAGTCCTGCCTCGTTAAACTCTTAATCTGCTGTAGAGTAGCTGCAGAAAAGTGTCAGTTTAATGTGACTGTGTGAGGAAATGTGTGTCCTTGCTTTGGTGTGCTTCAGACAGTAAGAGCAGCAACAAATCTGTGAGTAGTAACAGATAAAAGATTAACTACTACTTTTTATGGCGGTGCTGTTCACCCAGTTAGCCAAGTGTAAACAAGATCATTAACAGATTTACACAGAAAGAGAAGACGTTCTGCAGAAAGAATGTTCCACCACTGACATAAAATTTAGTCGTCCTGTAAACTCCCTTTTCCCTGAGTGGCCATTATTATTGAAACAAGTTGCTCAGGACCTCAGAAACAATTGTCCAGTAGCTTACACTTCTTGAGCATTAATGCAGCTCTGATTGTATCTATTTTATAAATAGTGTGTATTTTGTAGCATGCTACGAGAGGATAATCATCACTGCTAAACCATCACTGGATTACATCAGTTTTGAAAATGAATTACTAAGTATTAAGTGCTTTGATATTCTTCTTGTGTGTGGAAACTTTTTGACTGATGGCTTTACTTTGCTGGAGAGACTGTCAGGTTGTGAACATGTAGGAAAAGGTCAGCACTTGAATTATTTAGACTCTGAAAAAACACTAACTCTGTGTTGGATGAAGGGAAATTTGTAGAACAAAACAGTGTCTGATAATGGTTCATTTATATCATTTACTATTGGATCTTCTGATTGAACATATCGTAGCTAAGAGGATGTCGTGAACAATGGTGACATCTGGAGTTCAAACTGAAAACTAAATGCAGGATTTATCATGTGACACCGTGAAGTTTATCTAAACAAGCTTCAATTTTGTGCTTATAATTCAGCTTTTTTCAAATAAAGAAATTGTATGTACAAAGAATATCTGATATTTCGAAATTAAATTAAAAAAAAGGAAAATAAACAATATACATTGTTATTGAAAAAAATTATTAATTAAAAAAAATATAATGACATTGAAATAAAACAACGGATAATTCACTCAAATCCAAATTCCACAAAAACCCACCGTTTTATTGCCCGTTGCTCAACTATGGGAGAAATTTCTGTAGTACAGTGAGAGTACAACAGTAATAAAAGCTATGAAGGTCAAATTAGAAAATAAACAGCAATGACACAAGAAATAAACACAAGCTAGCAGATATTTATTTAAACATATCAACATAGGAAAATATAGATCTAAGAGTACAACTCAAGAAAGGGCTCAAGAAAGGGCTCAAGAAAGGGCTCAAGAAAGGGCTCAAGAAAGGGCTCAAGAAAGGGCTCAAGAAAGAACAGAGACATCAGAGACATCAGATGAACATGGGATGAGCAGGTGACCTTTTCACCATTTTTCCCACCTCTCGCCCAATGACAGCTGGGATAGGCTTCAGCTCCCAGCGAGCCTGAGAGGATTACGCAGGTGTTTTGTTTTGAGTCCTTTTGGTATGTTTTCTGACATTTTGACATTGTTTGTGTTCCAGTCTTATTACGTTTTGCACCTCAGAACCAACGTGACATTTTTCCTACTGTTCATGTCGATGATAAAGAAAGCAGTAAGCCTACAAAAATCGAGGTCGCAAATGGAATGTGTGTTGCATTAGTTATGATGTGCAATGACTAGAAAAAGAAGACGGGCTATAGGATATGAAACTTTTATCTGCTCTCTTCCAAGTGCTAAGAGGCTTTAGAGGGAAGCAAGTGAATGATGGCACACAGTGTAATTAACCTGTAACTTTCACTGGCTCCTAATTATAATGACCATGAATAACATGATGAACACAGGGGAGGGATTAGGTCGCTGAGTTAATTACATCGTTAAAACACCTTGACCTTATGATTCCTGTCAGACTCAGGGGTAAAAACAAATTAAGGAGGGGGCAGCAAGGATTGATGAGGAGGTTCTGCTCTATTACATCAAGCTTTTTTTCTTTAATAAGTTCAAATAGAGCCACAAAGTTTCCTTCAGGTGCACATACAGTAAATCCATATATCAAAAGCAGAGCTTTTAGCTTTTCATCCAAATTTGAGTCAAAATGCTGGAAATTGATTGACGACATTGTCAGAGACCAAGCAGTAAGGCAACAAAGACACAGGGGCTTTTGTTCAAAACCGTGTTTTTATTTACCCAAAAAGATATGAAAAGTGTTGGCAAATCAAAAGGCCAGTTAAACAGGAGCATAAAAGAAGTCAACCTAGTAGAACTATATTCAAACAGACTCAGGCTGCTACATCATAAACAAACAGAGGAAACACAAAATAAAGCCCAAACACCCCTATGACCATGCAGCAAATGGATCTGTCCAATAAGGCTGGCTGCAGCATATTAGGCTACGGTCACACTGCTGTTGCAAGTGACCTGAATCCGATTTTTTGCTCATATGTGACCCATATCCGATTTGATTTTGGCATTGTGTGAACAGCACAAGTCGCATTAAATCTGACATTTTCGAATCAGAATCAGGCCACTTTTAAATGTGATGCTGAATCGGATACGTATCTGATTTTTTTTTAATGCGACCGCAATCTGAACAGCCAGGTCACATATAATGTGACTTTGACGTCATTCTGATCCGCGCTGCACTGTTTTGTAAATTAATGACAAATAAATTTAACTGAAAAAAGAAAATAAAGTGTGCCACATGTGAGGATAGGTGGGAGCCAGGAACAGAATCAAAACAAACAGAAGCTCCAAGAGCACAAACAGAGGACTTTGTGATGCCAAACAGGTTGGCCAAGGTGCGGTAACCGTCCCCCGTTGCTACCCAATATAGCCCCACTCCCACTCGCTTTCTCAAGGGGATGGATCTCCTGAACGACGTGTCTCCTCTTGAAAGTCTCGGGGAGAGGCGCTGACAAATGTGATGAAAGGTATTCCTCCACATTCTAAAGTTCTGGAAGAATTCCTGCTCCATGTAACCAGCCATGTCCTGATCCCACCACTCCTGTCTGCAATGCCGCATCCAAATACTTCTCTGTGCGGATGTTGCAGTTATTGCTCCGCGTAGAGCCATCATTAACATCTGAATTTTCTTCCTCCTCTTCCTCCTTCGTGATGTCACCTCACAGATTTTCCGGCTACCACCACACACTATTTTTTAGCATTGCCACGGTCGCTTCCGTAAACACCATTGCGGCGTGATCTATGGGCGTGATGTCATCAATGATCAACTGCGCATGCGGGTCACTTCAGGAGCGTGAGCTGTTCACACAGCAATCCGTAGACACATTTAAAGAGGTAATGTGATTTGAGCAGTAAATCGGAATTGTGCATTAAGACCTGCAGTGTGAACGTAGCCTTAGAGTCCTCAGGCCTTGACCATGACCTTTGCAGTTTTACAACTGAATTTTCATAAATGATTTAAAAATCCATAAATTTGTGTTTTGTTGAAATAAAGATTTTAAATTAGGTTTCTCTTTAGATTTATTGCGTTTAACCTTTGAGTACCTGTCAGTGTAAGCAGCAAGAAACCTTTGTGGTCCAAACTGCACCAAATGCAAACACAGTTTATATGGTGGATATCGATAAGAGCACATTAACTGTTATATGCATATTTCTTACAACAGAAATGGATGATTAGCAGTGGATGTTTGTGGCACAGTTTGGCAGGCGAATATGTGTTTGTGCAGCCATGCATGTGAGTGTTTGCGGCAAATTCTGAAAAAAATGCAACATTTTTGAGAAAAGAGAGGACATGATAGAAACACTTTTTAAAGACATCCTCCCCATCTCTCTCTCTCTCTCTCTCTCTCACACACACACACACACACAGTTAGCACATCTGTACTGAACAACACACACCTTCAATTAAACCTTCATGTGAAAAGCAATGAGGAAACTGGAAGCTCTCTGGTGATGCTAAAAATAACATCAACATCTAAAGGAGTGAGACAAACCTGCAGGATAAGAGGCACAAGGACAAGCAATGTGAAAGTACTGAATTTATCCAGGTTTCTGATTGTGGAGGACAGTGGTAAAGACACTATTATCAACAAAGGTTGTATTCTGAAAAGCATCCTAAGCAAACCAAACATCTCAAATTAAGATGTAATCATTTGAACAGAATGCGTACACTTACGGATGTTTCAATTATGTATAATTCAGGAAAATTCCCATATCGACATGATTTAAGTTTGGGTTTGTGTAATGATGAAAAAATATTAAGGAAACTGACCTAAAACTGGTATTAGTAGAATGCATATTTTATCCACAGTTGCATCTCTGGCTGATAGTAGTGGAACTAAAGTTAGACAAAACTTGTCTCAGCAGTTGTTTTCATCCCTCCAATTTGTTTTTAGATTTCAGAAACAGACACAGTGAAGGACATTTTTTCTTCATGTAAGAAAACTTTCATGTTATGACTAGAAGCAAGAGCACTTGCAACATTAAAAAACTTAATTTAATCCCTTCCCCTTCCCTTCATCATTCAACATCATGTTGGTGTTCTTGCCTCCTTTTATTCTTTTTTGTGCAGAGTCAGAAATCCCTGAATCATAGTCTCCCGCTGCCTCGTGACTTTAATAGACTGCAGAAGAGGCCACTTTAAGAGTCAAGGATGCAATGTCAGTGAATATTTTGGGCAGCTTCCTGCACTCGTATTAATTTACCTCTCAAGCTAATGTGAAACCACAGGTAGATCCTTGTACTGTGCACAAGGATGTCATTTCAATTTTCAAAGTCAAAATGAATGCGTGTTGCCGAATGACATCTTCTTGGCTCTGTGGACTCAAAGACCACCTGCTTCTTTTTGTGAACATTTTGTGTTCTGTTGTTTGTACGGTGGCTCAGAGGTTAGAGGTTTAAGAGAGCACAACAACGGCTGACAGAAAACATGGCATAATCTCATAAAACACCGCAACATTTTAGATAACAGCAGTTCCACAACTCCGAAATGAAGCCAAAAACTCAACATTTATGAATGCAAAACTAAAACAAACTGTGTCGACCTGAAGCATCACTCTGGGTTTCCCCATATGAGATCCCAGTTGTCCAATTCCAAGCTTCCCCACACCACATGTTGAAGTGTCCTTGGGCAAGATACATCTATCGGTGTGTGAATGTATGTTATGGAGAAATAGTCCAATGTGACTTGTAACACTATGTAGACTAAAAAGTGCTGCGTGAGTCTGGGAATGAACGTATGAATGTGGCTTGTATTGTAAAAGTTCTCTGAGTGGTCAACTAGAGAATTTCAAATGCCTAATGGAGCAACATGCCTCTGTATTGGAGTGAGGGGAGTCAAATGAAAAAAAAAAAAAAGACAAAAAAGGAATTGAAAAACAACACCGTTGAGCTGCTGATAACTGTTGATGACCCATCTCACAGGATGCTACATGGGTATTGGGAATGAGAATTTGTTGCAGAAAACTCAGAACACAAAAACAAAACCAGAGATATGCATTTTCAGAAAATGGGGCAACACAATCCCAGGACACAACAATAATACAAAATGGAAAAGTGGAAGAAAAAAAAAGTCTTAGAAGCTATAATGTGATAACCACCACAAAATAATATAATGTTGACATACGTCAGTCATATTGATCCTTCTCAGTATGGTGGTTTCGACTATAAAAGAGATGTGCCCAGCTAACAATCAGTGAAACCAGAAATGTCCTCAAGCTTGCATGTAGGACTGCCTGTTAATGGTGAAGCAGTCAATATTACGCTGTTCTTGTTGATCCTGGACATGATGGCACAGACAACAGCGACGCTTTTTAATTTCCTCGGAGAGCCGCACTGTCTGAGTCTGGGCTCACACATTCACTGCTGGTTATAATATGTCTGGCGCTTCTAATAACATTTGTCACGAAGTAAACACCTCATCCACACCTCGCTCCCTCTGCCGCTCTATACATTGTTTGCGTCCTCTTCACTTGTTGAGGAGCAGCTCATGCACTTTCTGTATCTGCTGAAGATCACGACTTCATGCAGATCACTGACACTTGAATCGTTTTTTCCTCATAGTTCCAGCACCGGTGGCGTGCTTCAACACACGACAATTATAGTTTTATGGTGTTTATCCTCAGCTCGGCGAGTGAACGCAGGACACTGAGCAGCTCTGCTCCTCCTTCAAATATCGCCTGTCTACGAGCTGCTCGCTGAGGGTCGTGTGAGGAGCGCAGGAGGAGGACAGCGCGACTTTTCTTCAAAGCAGCAACTGAAACAGTCGCAATGCAGGTAAAGTAATTCATTTTTCACTTCATGCTTTAATTTGCTCGTGAGTGAGTAAGATTCAGTCAGTATGCAGGTGGGTTTTTGTGATATTCCTGCTGCTCTGGTGTTACTTTATCTAGTTTATCAACAGAAAGATAGAAATTAATATATATATATATAATATATATCTAACAAATCTAAGTTAAAGATGACTTTAACTTTCATTATATGTGATGTAAGGTAACTTTAGGTGCTTTGTACACTACCCTGTCTATTGGGCTTTGTTTAATCCATTATGCTGATGATTATCATGGTTTATTTGTTTGTTTATTCATTTGTCTTTTATAACTTGCAAAGCCACTAATAACTAACTAAAAACCAGATATGTTTGAAAAGGGTTAGAAGGAGGAAAACATAATCTTCCCACTGCAACTTACATGTTATAAATTTGTGTCCTTGTTTTTTTTTTCGTTTTTTTTTAATGCCTTGTTGTGGAGTTACATCTATAACTCAGAGAAAAAAATAGAAAAAATAGTAATAAAAACTTGACAAAGATGCACCAGCAAAGGAATAGAAAACCAGGATATCGTGAGTAAATAGTGAGCATGACGACAATGTGCACCAAAAAAAAAAGTGACATGTGAAGATCAACAACTTGGATGATAACATGAAGAATCTTACCACACAGCACAGATCTTTCTTTGCCTTTTAACAATGCATCATTTCCAAATCTTCTATTCTTGACCTTATATGTGTTTGCAGAACACGTGATGGGTCTCAGACCATTTTGTCCCTGTGATTTAAAATTTGCTTGATACGTTTGAACAAGCACATAAATTGTCATGGCAGCATGAGATGTTGTTGAAACAATCAAAATTAAAGTTAAAATAAGGTTTCTGATTTGGAAAAAAACTTTTTATAGACAAGGGTCTATGCTGCACATATGTACTAGACTTTTCTATACACTTCGGTGTGTGCTCATGCATTTTTAAGAGTGACTTTGTCACTTGCTTGGATGTGTGTTTGTGTGTACATGTCTGCTACCTTTTATGTGTCTTTGGATGGTTCATCAAGTGCTAGCCTTAGTCATCATTCACAAAGTCGAGGTCATCATGCTCCTCAGGATTGCTGCTGTAACTCTGATCTTTTATTGATGCGGTTTCAAGGAGTGTGAATTATTGAGCAACATTCTGGATGCTGCATGCTCCATATTTAAATCGGGTACCACGGGGACTGAGTAACTTCCCCATAAGGTAGGCTGTCTGTGCTCTCTTCAAGCTCCTTGCTTTAGTTCCTCAATATCGTCTAACAGAAAGCTGTTTTATTCAAACAACCCACTTAAAAAAACAAAGAAAAATATATGAACAACCTAAACAATATGAGAAAAAAGAGGGCCAAAGGAAACAACCAGCATTCACAAGACAAATCCAAATCCACAAGAGAGTGTGTGGTTGTTCCCGAATAGAAAAAAACAAGTATACAAAAGCATTGCAGTGATACAGCATAATGTTACATGAGAATGGTTGCAATATTTCAACTTAGAAATGTAAACTTTATCTCTGATGTCTATCCAAATATGGACATTGAATATTTGCCAAGATTATGGTGAAAACATATTTATGCGGTGGTGAAAATAACTGAAAGTATGAGATCTTGTGAGCCCCCATTTCCAGAAAAGCTGCTGATACAGAATATCTCTTCCTGATTTACTATACAGTACAACATATGCAGTAGACAAAGTTACTATATGGTTGACACAAATACACTAAAGAGGTTCAAAGAGTTAAAACAGGAGAATTTAAGCAAGCGGGCCTATTATAAACACTCTTCAACTGACATGCATAACGAATTGAGTATTGAGTATTAAGTATTGATTATGAAAGTATTGATCCATTCACTCTGTTGACTCGTGCTCTAGATGTGTTTTATTTATTTCACTCATGCTCCTGCCAGTGTTTCACACAGTGAAACCTTAAATACAGATGTTGCTTGCCAGTGCAGCGTCTCTCTGACTGGCATGTCATACAAGCGCAGCCATTAAAAGACTACTCAAGTCTATTTTACATCCTTGGACTTTGATTTTTTTGTATTAGTTTCAGCATGTCAAAGTACTGTCATCTCTGCAAACCCCAAACAAAACAAAGCCTTGCTAGAGCCACAGTGGGTGGTAAAAGGAAGCACTATTCAAATGTGTAGAGCTCAGAATATGTAGGTGAGGCTGTGTGCTTTTAGTCTCTGCAGAAGTAAGTGACAACATTAAATCTGCATCAAGGAACATTCATTTGCCTCTGCATGTCAGTCCAAATTTCATTGTGCCTTTAAATCTGCCTTTCATCAGCAGCAGCACATCACTTTGTTAGCTGCTTAATCTTCCAATGCAGTATTAAGCTAATTGCAAACCGCATGAGTCTATTTATAGAAAAAAATGGTGCTGAAGAGAATGAACCAAAGCAGAAGAGCTGAGAGTTTTGCACTGAGGACATATTGCAGGAGGACGACCATACTTGCTGTTTTGTATTCCAGGGCTGTTATCTTCAGAACACAAGTTTATTATCTTGTTATCCTGAGAAATTTGGATTTCTTTTTTTGTTTGTTTGTTTGACAATCCCAATCCTAAGAATGTAGAAACTCTGTAAACTGCAAATAAAAGCAGGATGCGTTGATTTGCAAATCTCATAAACTAGTGTGTTACTTAATATTGGTTAACAGCAAGTTTTGGTATAAATTCATAATATTCTTAGTATCCTTTCTACTTTTAGAGCAGATAATATAAGTTTTTTTAAAACAAAACAAGCTTTATTACCTTGAGACGACAAAATGATTAACCCCTGATCACCTTCTTGGCTTTTACTAGAGATTTGGGGGATCATTTCCTGTTGGCTTCCCACTTAAAGAGACCCACTTTTTCTCCCCAAAAAGAAAAAAAGAAATTAAAATTGGAGAAAAAAAGAAATACTAAATTGGGAATTTGTTGAAAAAGAGACCCACAACACATAGCTGGATATAAAAAGAAAAACAGATGGGGGAAACAACGTACTGCACCATCTGGAAGTGATTACTTATGAAATGTGTGTCTCCTTTTCCGGACAGGGGCATTTGTCTTCTTCTTCTGGTCTATGTGGTTGAAGATTTAAAAGTACCATAATGCATATCTTGAATCTGTAAAGAGCTTCTTTTGACTCTCTCAGAAGACAATTTCTCTCTGTCTCCCGCAGGCAGACAAGAAGGCAGTGGATGGCGATTTGCTGCCCGATGCCAATGGCAAAGATCCAAACCCAGGCGGACAGTCAGAAGGCTCAAAGTGGCAGAAACCACGGCTCTCAAGGAAATCACTGATGAAGTGCTGTCTTGTCAAGTGGATAATCGCCAGCACTACACAACAGGGGCCAGGTAGAGGCACAAAAAAGGACATACCACCAGACTAAGATGTTGAACAACAATATGAGATGGTGAATATCTGGAAGATTGTGTCTGACAGCAGGGGTAGTGGGAGTGCAGAATAGGAATAACACAAAAGCACCGCATGCCTTCAGGCTCATGGGCTGCAGAACACATGAATTTTACAGCATCACCCATCATGTTTCTACATTTAAAATTCTATACCCATCTTCCTCTCCTTGAATGTTTACAGTGATTCTTTACAGTTGTCTGCTGGCAGTTAAGACTTTTCCCTCCTGAGTTTGAAAACCCACTTTACATTACTCATTTTCTCAGTGCTTACCTCCCATTTCATTCTCTTGCTCTTTCACACAAACACCAATACACAAAAAGTTTGTCTTCTTATTCTTATAAACATACACGCATGAACAATAACAGAGTACATGCTGGCACATGGTGTATGTGAGTCCTCATCTTTTATTTGAAGATCAGTCTTCCACTGGCTGTCCCCTTATATCTAAATGATTGACAATGCTTTAAACTCGTAGACACTGACTTTTCTAAATCTGTCCTGCCATTATCACAGTCAGTCTTGATATCCGCCCTTTATAAATCTTTTTATTTTTCTTCTGTTGACTTGCTGTTGTCACCCGCTCCTACTTGCTGCTGACGTCTCTCTCTCTGCCAGCGGACAGATGGCCGTGTGCCTTGGACATGCGGGACAAATCATCTGATGGATGGAAAAACACCACATTTAAGCATTTTTCCTGCAAACAATATAGGCTATACCACCCTTATCTTAGACTGCAGCATTGATAATGTTTTATTTATAAGTAACTCTGCAGCAGTAAGACGAAGTACTAAACTATGACATCTTTCCACTAATGTATTCCATGTCATTCTATGTCTTTTTCTTTATCCATTAAGAGTGTAGTTAAGAACAGAAACTGCAACATGTATTAATGATTAACCACATTTAATGTATTTTATTAAATAAATGTTTATAACAATTTCATCACCATCTAGTGGTGTGTAGACAGTGTAGCACCTACTTGTCTCCTGCTCTGTCTGCAATAGATGGATTCTGCACACTAACATTGTTATGACAAGAGATAGAGATTGAACAGATATATACAATCTGCAAAATGCAATAATAAGAGATAAAAGCCTATTTGAAAAACTAACACACAAAAATACTGTAAAGCAGGTGACATTTACAACAAATGTCAGAACATTTTAGTTGATATTTTCTTGGGTAATTACCACTAGCTGGTAGCTGGTAGAAACTGTGTTTGCATCTCAGCGCTTGACAAAGTTTCATGAAAAGATATGGAATAGTAGATATGAGGTATCTTCTGAAAAGTTATTTCTTGGAAAAAAATGTGATAGTAATGAAACCAAAAAATATTTACATGGACAAAAAAAATTTTCAAAGATAGAAAAGTAATATGTGATAAGAAGTGATTGCGTGTGATTGATGAATTTATGTAGTCTCTGAGCTGTAAAGTTGCTCTCCCTGCGTCATTAAATGTTGATGGTGGTGCTGATAGGTCCATTGCCTGCATCTCTGAATGTCTTAGCTACCTCATTCTTGTCTCTATTTAATAGAAGAACAGGATAGATCAGCACTTAAGGTACTTTAAACACCATAACGTTGCATGTCTTTACAGCAACCAAGCTCCCACATGAGTTCATACAGTACATTGTGTATATTTGTGTAACAATGACGTGTGTTTCTGACATGCAAAGTAGTCCTGACCAACATTAGATGAATCACTCTAATGCAAGATGAGTTCATTCAGAATCACATCTACACAACTCACTGATAAAGTGCTAAACTTACTCAGGAATTGTGTCGTTTTAGTTTTCATGCTGGAAATTTGTTCTATCAAAGAACCACAAGAGTAGCATTCTTCTACAAAAATATTAGGTGCTCTGAATCTATAGTATTAAAATTAGTTTGTATTACTTTCATGGGATTTGCCCTGTTAAATATTTCGGTAGCTGTTTGACTGACCATCCTATCTGGAGCTCCTTACCCACATGAGCCCTCAATCAAAATGCATACATGGCCCACTTTCTCCGCCAGTCCACAGACCAATATTTCAACTCTTAACAATTGATTTGTCCCGTCCACCCCCCCCCCCCCCCCCCCCCCCCTTCTCTACTTAATCTGAGAGTATTACCCACTGCAGACTCATCAATTGTACTCACGTTCCTCTGCACGCTCATTGTTGTCAATACAGCATAATTGTAGAAGACTCCGCAGAAGCTTATGGCTTATGAAAAAGTCTGTTTATACTACACAAGACATACCTATGAAAGATGTTACAGAAGCTGTGTAGCAGCATGGATCTAACTCTAACTTAATCAAACTGGGTTAAAGCATACTTTTACAGTGTCATTGGTCTCATAGTTTGCCTGATCTGTGTGAAACCATCAAACTTACTGAGTACAGATATCACTGAGCACCTCCGAAGACACAAGCAGTGCCACGTGGGGTAGGGCAGGCTCATTTACTCTAAGTGCTGTTCATATCCCAGCCATCAGTAGATGGAGATCAGTGCTTGGCTTTACAGTTTTGCATCCCTGAAATGACGAGGCAGACAAAGAAAGATTTGACAGTCAGTCAGTCAAAGATTGTGAGTAAGGAAATTCCTCCAGTAAAAATCAATATGCTTGAGGCACACATGTAACTACACTCTCAGGAGATGGAGTGGAAGTGGAGCCCTGAGTTTATCCTAAAATTAATCTGGATGTGAAAAGGTGCTGAGAAGTATCAGAAATGGATAATTTGCAAGAGGAAAATACTTTGGAGAAGATGGACGAACTGAGATTCTGTGCTAATAATGTTTCTTCTCTCTTGTACATGATGGACTTTGGACCTGTTCACTTTAAAGAGGATGCTCTGCAGCCAGGCTATTATCTTTTTTCCTAGCTTGTCAGTGGCTTAAGTCAAGCAATAACTGCTGATGCTGGTAAAACAGCCCTGATAAATGAAAGGAAGTGGCTGGATGAGGGAGATGAAAGGCAGCAGGTGATGTTTTTAGATGCAAGCTGCTCCTTATGACTCTTATGCAGCAGTGTAGCTGTTTAGAATAACAGCAGCATTTCATTTTGGGAGTTTTTTGAGGCTATATCTAATGACAGCCAATAATGGGTCTGGAGGGCATGGAAATGATTGCCATTGCTGTTGTTGTTGGATTATTTCTTGTTGTACTGAAACAATTTGGGATTTGCGAGCCTTCATCAATGGACGGTAAGAGTAGGGTAAGACTTAAGAATTTCCTGTACTGTGCACAGCAAATACAACTTCTTTTTGTTTGAAATTTGCTGAGAGCAATAATAATGTTAAATCTAAGACTATGTGGGGAAAAAATCGTTTTCTGATGACAAGATATGTTAATCCAAAATCCAAATAGACCAGTCAGGTATAACATTTTGTCTACCTGCCTGATATTGTGTAGGTTCATATGACCTGCAAAAGTGTCTTGATAGGTGACAAGAGGTTTCCTAGCTTAACATTGCATTATATTGTTGTCTGTGGTTGTAGTCTTGTTGCTGATCATTGTATTTCATTAATGATGCCTTTATAGATCTGTGCGTTAACCATGCCATGTGCACTGAAGCACCCCATACCGTCACATATTTTTCATGGGCACTCTGATTTTTCCACTTTCCACTTTTCCACTTCAACTTCAAGAGCTTGAACAGACAGAAAGTTTTAGCCTCCATAGATGTGTGACTTTATCACCTGCTGTTTGTTTGGATTTTATTTTTTTTGGGGGGGGGGGTTGCTGTTTGTTTTAAGCATTAAATAACAATACATCACAATTAGCATAGTTTCAACACACTTTACTGAAAAGCATAACTTCGGAAGATACCAAGATACCGTGGGCAGTATGCACAGACTCTTTCTCTGTGGTTTGTAAGATGTATTTGAAAACGTGAAACTATTCTTTAATATTGTGCTCACTGTGTAGAACTTGTTTGAAACTGAAAGTGTTAACGATTTTGTAAATGTCTTACCCTCTCATTCCTTCACCACCTCCTCTCAATCTCTCCCTTGTCTTTTTCAAATCACTGTTTGGTTCATTATTGTAAAGATGGTGAGTGCCCCCGGGGCGATCCTCTATTCATTATTGTCCAGATTCATTTCATCCCAGCTGTCCCTAGACATGTCTTCCCCTTATATACGTTCCTTAAAAGCTGGTGTGCTGAACCTTTTCTCACTTTGGACATCTACCTGTCAAACACAGATGTCACTAATAACTCTGACTGTGACTTAATGCGGGTGTCGCTTGTGAGTGCTCCAAGGATGTGTCTTTAATCATAATTTGCCACCTGTTTATACAAATATCAGCATTTTTGTTTCTCCTTGGATATTCTCTTTAAAATCTCAATGAGATGAATCTTGGTGGCATACAGTTATGTCCGATGATTTATTCACAAGCACATCTTTTCTAAGTTGACACTTCATAGACCGCAAGAATAAAGTTCTTTGAGCATGCACACTTTTCTTTGCTGACAATGTGATTTGTGCAAAATGATGCATGACTAATGTTCGAGAATCTCCATTTGCTGCTCACTATAGAGTAAACCATTTACTAACACAAGGAAAAGTGAATGAGTCATGTAAATGAGTATTTTCCACCATTTAACCGTCACAGTGTCCACAGTGAGGGAAGAATTTAGTCCTTGGCAAACCATTCTTATGCTTTATTACTAATTTTATATGTCATCATTTCTTCTCATCAACTGAGTTTATTTGCAATAGTCCTTCATATTCCAAGTTCCATCATTTTGCCCATTTTTATTTCTCTCAAGAACAAAATCCCACATAATTCTGTCCATTTTGTTTTTCAGTGTCATGTTCTTGTCTGGGGCTGTTCATTGTTCTTATGCCACTGTATCTCCCACCCATTTCCTCGTCCCTCCTTTCCTTAATGTCTCCATTATGATTTTCAACTTTTTATTTTGTTCGTGAAGATGGTGAGTGTTTTTTTCTTTCTTTCTTTCTTTCTTTCTTTCTTTCTTTCTTTCTTTCTTTCTTTCTTTCTTTCTTTCTTTCTTTCTTTCTTTCTTTCTTTCTTTCTTTCTTTCTTTCTTTCTTTCTCTGTTTCTTTCTTTCTTTCTTTCTTTCTTTCTTGCTTTTCGTGAGTACCTTGGTCTCGTCTTCCCCTTCTTTTTTCTTTTGTTCTTGCCTTACTGGTGTTTCCATCCTCTTTTCTTCCTCCCCCCCTTCCCATCCTTTCCCCGTTTTCTCTATTTTTATGAGACAGACAGCAGCGACAGTGACCTCGAACTTTCCATGGTGCGTCACCAACCAGAAGGCCTCGAGCAGCTCCAAGCCCAAACCCAGTTTACCAGGAAGGAGCTGCAGTCACTTTACAGAGGCTTCAAAAATGTATGAAAGCAGTCAGCAAAGTCAGAGACACTTCCTCATCAAATTAACTTCAGTTTTACTTTGGTCGTGGTTTTAATTTTTGTAAAGATTTATCTGTTATTGCACAGGAGAGCCACTGTTGAGGTGAAAATTGCTGTAACTTCTAACAAGAAAAAGCAATAGTAGGTCATTGGTGCTGTTCACTTAGAAAGTAGGAAAAGGGATTTATCCAGCTTTCAAATTAAATCTATCATTTCACAGTTTACAATATAACATATTATATCTCATTTCAAAACCACGGACATTCACATGTTGTTTTAAAAGCATTCTGACAGAATCAAGAGCAAAATATCAAGGTGTTGAAGCCAGACTTGCTTCCAGTCATGCCACCATCATTACTGAGATCAGATATTTCACATCAGAAATGTTTATCATGGTGATGATAATCAGGGTGAAATCATGAAATGGGCTTCATCAATAAATATATTTGCTATATCAGTTAAATCTAAGAGTAGATCGAGTTGGACTGGAAGAATGTAGTGGTACACATTGATGTAAAATGTGATGCAAAACATGACACCCACAATCTCTCCTGTAGCAGACTTTTGTGGGTAACACATATCGATATTCAGTGGCTGTCATGTCCCATTAAAGGAAGCAAAGCTCCATTACAGAGGAGAGGGAGAAGACTGCCAACTCATGTAAACAAAAGAGCTTGCTAATGTTTTATGAGACTGCAGAGCTGATAGAGATACGCGAAAAGAGCTGTGCCCAGGAATAATCAGTGTAAACCAAACTGTAATGATGACAACTTTAAACAACAAACCTTCGTTTACAGCAGACATTAGCAGACAGTTGGAATTGATAACAGTAGTCATGGCTGCGTTTCACTTTCATGTGCCTCTTCAAGGAAACTGGCTTAACCTGAACAGAGCCACCAGTTTGTGTTATTAGAATCCTCTGTGGTAAGATTCAATCTAAGGTAAGATTGCCACCTTTCATGTGGGTGATATGGGTTTAAATCCCCTGCACAAAAGGTACTACATCCATTAGGGGTCCTCAGGCAAAACTCCCTTACCCTATATGCCCACCAGTGTAAGTTGCTTTGGATAAAGAGCATCTGCCAAGTACATAAACATTGATATTAAGAAATAAATTACAGCAGTTACATTTTCTCTTGAAGTTCTGTATCATTCCAGGCAACAGTGCCATTTTTAGTAGAAATGGTTCCTTCAAACTTATGTACTATTTACCAGCTCCTTTACTTAACTTTTACTAGTACTTGCAACACATAAAAACATCTTATGGTTATGTTAACAAGGTGAAAAACTAGAAGTGGACTCTAATGCTGTCAAGGCATCCTAAAGCCACTGCTTAGCTCTGATTAAATTCTCATTTTCTACATAATCTGCCAAAGTCACCATCTACATAAGTTAAAAACACTGGTTTTGCAGTCATTTAGTATTCCCTCAGAGAGAAAATCAGAAATGACAGAATGTCTTTTACCTTTCTCTCACATGGTACTCAGCCTTCAGCATTTAACAAAGACAGCTATGCACTCTTGGAGGGATTAGCAGCTGAAATTGTTAGCAAACAATACAAAAACTGTTTGAATAATTGAATTTGGTGACTTTAACTCAATAAATAGGTGCTGCATGGAGATGTGGCTTAAAGTTGTGGGTAAATGGTTTTAATGGTAAGTTAATAGATCATTTGTTAACTAACCATACTCACATGAGCTAAATGTAGTGTAAGTGATGCAAGAGTATGTCAGATGAAAAATGGTGATAACTGCTGACCAAAGGCATACTCATCATAGTGTATACACATGCCAGCGCTCTGCTGATTTAAGGTAGCAGCACCTTTTAATGAATAAAAAGTTAATAATAAAAGTCTGTTGCATATTTAATTCACCCTTTAGTGAATGTATCAGTACACTAAAGCCATGGCCTGTGTTTTTCAAACTTATGTATACGGCAGCATTTCATTCATTTGATCGAAAGTCAATCAATGACCCCATTCTCTGTTTGTGTGGTATTTTACACACAAAACGTTGTTCAGTACAGCACAAACATTTCAAATTAATAAAACATGCATATATAGGTATATAGTCCTGGTATCAACATCACGATGGGCAGCAGGTTGTATACACAATTCTATATACCTACCTAATTATTTTAGTTTTAGATTTTTACGTTTGCTTTTGACTGAGGCTCATAACTGATCAGAAAGCACTGTTTAAATCAAATTGTTTTGTTTTTGTACCCGTCAATAGGAATGTCCCAGTGGGTTAGTGGATGAAGAAACATTCAAAACCATCTACTCACAGTTTTTCCCTCAAGGAGGTAAATCATGAAACTTAATCATGGCGAGTAGAAGCATATAGGTGCAGTGAAATTGGGTGCAGTTCATATTTCCCAGATACTTTTTCTTTAAACCCATCATTGATTTATTGTGTAAATCCATAAAGTGAGAAATACAAAGTTACTGAGAGCAAAAATAACTAAGTCTGTTTCTCAGAAAGGCCACTCAGCGTTAAAGTCCAATCTTTTATCCATAATTTGTTCTCAGATGCAACCACATACGCACATTTCTTGTTTAATGCATTCGACATGGACAGAAGTGGTTCCATCCGATTTGAGGTGAGTACATCAGAGGCTGTACGTCTGATGATCTCAAACCAATGATATTTGCTCAAAGAAAGTTAACGTATAACCTTTACGTTGCATTTACAGGACTTTGTGTTAGGTTTGTCTGTTTTGCTTAGAGGCTCTGTGACAGAGAAACTTCGTTGGGCTTTTAACCTGTATGACATCAACAAGGACGGCTACGTCACAAAGGAGGTACAGTCTATGAACAATCTTTTTTTTAAATCTGTTAAAATGCTATGATTTAAACTGATCTATGTCCGCTCTCTTTTCCCTGCAGGAAATGCTGGCAATAATGACATCCATTTATGACATGATGGGCAGGCACACCTTACCTAGTGTACGGGACAATTCTCCCTTTGATCACGTGGAGAAATTTTTCCAGGTAGGCTCAATCCACAAAACCCCATAGGCCATGTTATTACATCCAGTGATTCAATACCATAATGTGCCTGCTATTGTCTTGTTTTTTTTTTAAATTACAGAAGAAAAAAAATCATTTTTGATACTACATTCGACTTTTTCTCCAAGCATTCATGAAAAATAATAAAATCCTTCCATAATTGTTAACCCATCCTACCCAGTGATCTCAGATAACGAACCTGATGAGTTATTGTTGTCTCAGAAGGTGTTTACATTAGCTTGATCAATTCCCAGCCGATGGTACATTGATTATTTCTTATGTACTGAAACATTAAAGGCTTTCCTTTAAATGTTAGAAAATGGATCGAAACAGAGATGGAGTGGTGACAATAGATGAATTCATAGAAACTTGCCAGAAGGTAAATCATTAAACTCTGAACATTTAACTCATGGAAAATGACTGGGTTCATTCCATTTTTTATTTTTTTTTTGCTAAACATGGTTTCTGTTATATCCTTGTTCTTTTTCTCAACAGGATGAAAATATAATGGCTTCTATGCAGCTCTTTGAGAATGTGATTTAATTTCTGTTGAGAAACATGGACCAATAACGCTGCAGAGTGTTTCCAGCCTCAAGCTTCAGAACCCCAGAAATGTCATTCATCTTCATAAAGAGATATCAGGCAATGCAACACATAGGACGCACGCTAATATAAACTGGCAAACACTACTATAATTCCAGTCAAAGAGCTCCATGCAAAGAAATACGCAGGATCCACCTAATCACATGAAAAACAAATGTTTCTTTGCATGAACTTTTTGTTACTGGTACATGAAGGAAATCTGCAAAACATCATCATTGCCAGATTAGCATGAGTGTTTCTCTGACATTAAAAAGCATGTGATGTAAACCACTTTGACACGGACAGACATTTTTATGTTATTAGGTCACTGAAATGTGGACAAGTGAGAATATTTGCTACCGTCTCACAGTGTGATGAAAAGAATTTGGTCCTTGGTTTTGATGTTTGTGCAAACTTAATAATACCCCCTTGTTGTTGTACTGACCCCGAAAATTTCTAAGACAAAAAAATTTACATGTATCTAATGGCAATGTTATGGATCCTTGAAGTTTCAAATTTCAGAGAGATTTGTGTGCACATCTTTATTTTGCTTGTAATCTCTGATTTCCACTGGGACAAAGAATGGGATGTCAGATTCAAAGTGAAATATGTGATGAACTATGATATCCACCCTATGCAAATTGCAATATCAAGCATTTATTTATTTAGCACTTGATTGATTGTTTGTGTAACTGTGAAGATGCGAAAGCAATAAAAGCTAAGTTTTAAGCAACTTGCTGCATGCTCATATGTGTCTTTTCAAAGCCCAAAGTACAAGCAATGCCCAACAAAGCTCATACTGTTCCAAGAAGCTCCTCTAAACCCCTGGCACAAAGCAGATCGTCATTTGCCTTTTAAGCTTCCTAAATAGGTTTCTTTGTTCTAAATCTTGTGTGTTCCCCTTTTTCCATGCAATAAAAATGTGACATTTCATACAAGAAAACTGAGATTCTTAAAAGGAAGGTTTTCAAATCTTTCAAACTTCCACTTTTATCTGTTATCAGTCTGAGTTAATGAAGTCTAATGAGAGAATTTAGATTTTTTTTTTCATGTAACAGAACAACATTGGGTGTGTTGAAAACAACCTTCAAGTCATAATAATCTGTCAAATCAACCTTACTAAAAGAAAACTAGACTTAAATGTCCAACAAGAGCCCCTCTGACTGCATATCTCAGCTGAGGCTTGATAGACTGAAGATAAAAAATACTGATCTGCATTGACACCAGAAATTGCTTCTAAGTTGAGACCAAATTGCATACAAATGTGTTCAGAACTTATACCAACACACTGTAACAACCACATAACCTCCTCGGCAGAGGCAACGACAATTCATTACTTTATCGGTCTAAATTTTTACACTTCAGGCCCCGCTACATCTGATAAGACAAACTAATTCTTCTAACCGCTGAGATCAAAGCCATGTACATACAAACATGTAAATGCCTACTAAACAAAAGTAATTACAACATAAAAAAAAACGTACAAAAAAAGAAAGTTGATGCAGACAGTGATCTGTTTTTGCACCAGCTTTTCCATTTACTGAATAATGAGAGAAAGCACACTGAAAATACCACCATCAGCAAAAAAACATAGAACATGTTGTGCATTATTGATCTAGAACCAATAGCAAAGCTGGGCCTGTTTTGGGGAGGAGCTCTGCTGGATACTGGATGACAGTATGGGAATGATGATGAAAACATGCTGCTGTGCTCCACTGTAAGAGTTATTGCTTGAAAAGGTACAGCCTTTCCAGCAATACAGCTCTGTGTGACCCATCAGAAAGGTAGGCATTATGCTCTATTTAACATGATTTTTCACTCAAAATATTTTCTGATAGTTAATCCCAAGGAGTTCTCTGTTCTCTGCGGTAATAAAACAAATCTTTGTTTTTTTCATAAAGAAGAGTTAAGTCATTCGATTCTTAATTAACTTTTAATCACCTTTTTTTTGTACCGGCCTATTGTAAACTTTTGAAGCACTTTCTTTTCACATGTATTGCAGTGACGTCTATACAGTTTTACACACACTTAAATCACCGATATGTTTCGTGATAACTTCGTGTATATAACCTATAACCTGGAATAACCAATGCTGATCAGAGCCAGGATAAACTAATGCAACCAGCTGCAGTGTGTCGACAGGAGAAATCTGCATCACATAATACTCGGCAAATCCTAGTGTTAGCAGAGCATGCAGATCATTCTGGATGTCTGTTGTGTTAGTGGTGGGGAGCATGTGACTTTGTTTGTGCAGTGACAGTAAATCCAAAGCCAGTTTGAAAGCCTGCCAACAGACTTTTCAAACACTCTCCATCACAATCTATCACATTACAAATATGGTGTCAAAAAATGCTAAAAGATCATACAATATCATTCTAATATTAGCAGTGTCAATGTCTAAAGTAGAAGAAGGTTTCAAGGTTTTCACTCTACGTCACTCTTCTGTGTGTTTGCAGCTCTCCTGAGATGGCCAGCCAGCAGAGGCTCTTTTCTTTCTGGGTTTTGATGTTGATAGTGGTCACTCTGTGCCCTGGTGCACAGTACGCAGACAGTAAGCGGGGAGGCAGCTTCAGGGGCCGCGGTAAGGGCGATAGTGACAAAGCGTCTCCATCCCAGGGTCGAGGCCTCTCCAAGCAGGGCCTGAAGTGGGCAGGAGCAGCAGCCGGGATGCTGGGAGGCACAGGCACTGGGTATGGGCTGGGGTTTCTTGGAAGGCCAAAACATGGGTCTGGGAACCATAAAAGTGCCTCTTCTGAGAAAAACCAACAGCCTTATTACCAGGAAAATCAAAGATACCACAACCAGTCTCTCTGGAGATCTTTTGTTAAAGGGGCAGCTCCTGCGACTAACGTCTTTCACACACTTGGACGTGTGGTGCCTTTTCTTACAGCTGTCTGGATAAGAGACATTTAACCGAATGTCAGATTAACAAGAACACAATCAACCAAAACCTTTGATTAAAGCTTTGAACAAAAGATCCTTCATGATGTTTATTTACTTTCACTTTTCCATTTCCAGACTTGTCATGTTTTCTCTGATTTTAGCAGCCTTATTTATGTACGACTGCATTCTAAAATCAACAGACACGTTGTGATTTAGTGACTAATTTCATTATAACGAGTGACTTGATGAAGGGAAATGAAGTGGCCTTGGCTCAGAAAACTAATGTCAGAAATCAGTGTGTGACTACACAATAACAGCAGGAAAAGTGAAAACCGTCTTTTATTGCAAGTGAAAAGGTTTTCAGTACATCATGAGTGGTCCAAAAGCCGATTTCTGAAGATTAGCAAAAGATAAATCAACTATAAATGATGGAAGCCAATTCTCCCGTCTGTGCTGGAAACATCAAATGTTTATGACTTTTACGTAAGGGACAGTTTCCCATCTGACGACTAATTCGTACAGCCAGATTTGGGAGGTTTATTTCTGCCTTAAATTCTAAACTACTCAGCACAGCTCAGGTCCAGTAGAGTACAACATCCAGATGGTTAACTTTCTATCTGTAACTGTATGTTTTTAGAGCAAATGGTCACAGCAGAATAACAGAAACATGTCATCGGCTGCAAGTTTAAATGAATACTTGCCTGCTCTTCAATAACATTTCAAAATCTAATCAGTCAGTATAAAGAGAACAAAGACAACATGTGGCACAGGGCTGTGCAATTACATGATTTGGACAGAGAAATTGTTTTGTAATTTATTCTATTCAACACATAAACATCCATGACAAAATGTTGTTTAGTGTTTAATGACAAACACAGGGTGTTTACAACTGCAGGTCAAAAATATGAGCTTATCCCAGATATCTACACCTTCAATAAGCTCACAGATACAGAATATCCAGATCTAAAGGGAAGTAAGTGCACTTTACAGATATTCTACAGACAACATTGTCTAATAGAGCAAAAATGTCATTTCAAATCAACTTAACCAGCCACAATAAAATAGAAATTTAACTCTCAGCTGAGGAATTGAGCATGAAAATGAAATTACTAAATGTGAAAGGCTGGTAGGATTTTTAAAAAAAAAAAACAGACACACCATCACTGAACGAGGGATGCATACAATAAGTTGAACACAAAATGTTTTTTAGTTAAGTTTAAAGTCCCTTGAAAATGGCAACACGGGCAACCTGCACATATATATTACAGAACATTCTTCAAAACACGGGTGGTAGAAAAAGCCCATCGAAATAAAGTTACTGTATATACATCATGACAGCTAGAAAAGATTAGAGTGAAAGTTAAATGAAATAAAGCAGAAAGATGCAGGTGATTAGAGGAAGACACAGATAGTCTGATCAGCTCAAGACCAAACAGCAAAGGGGTAGTTGTGTTTCTAGAAGCTTTAAAGCATACTTGGGAATTCTGTAAATTCTGATTTAAAAAACAAAACAAAACTGAGGGCTATATTTGACGGCACAGATCAAAAACATCAACCGATCGGACTTCAACATTTTCTCCATCAGGGGCCGCAAGCCAGGAAATCACTGAGAGCCACAGATCATGCGTAGGTGCCACACATTTTTAGATGCATATACTCGTTTAGCTAAAGCGTGATTTCATAATGATTTACAATGAATCGGAGGATTCACAAATGTCTTGTTATAGTTGGTTCTACTATAAATTTATCTGATGTTCTGCTGGAAATCAATTGAAATGAGGAAAAACCCGTTAAATTTTTCCCCTCTCTTTACATTCCTCTTTCGCAACCAGACATAAAGCTGCATTCTTATCTTTTGCCGAGATGTTATTTAATTTCCTATTTCAACAAGAGACTCACATTGGGACCCTTTGAGTGCAAACTTTGTTCCAGAAGGAGGAAAAAAAGTAGTTTGGTGCTAAGTCCGGTGGACTGAAAGGGCAGTCGAGCACTATTATTCTGCCTCTCGCCCCCAAAAATTTGCTTCACTTCAACCAACTCCAAGAGGTTGAAGCTTGATTGATTGAAGCTCTGCAAGATGCAGTTAAACGATACTGAGGCCAGAGAGCATTTAGCATTTTTAAAAACTGAGAAACTTTGTTGTGAATGAAGCTAAGAAAAAAAGCAGCTACAGTTAATAATTAAATTTTTTTTACCCTTAATTACACAAATTTCAATACCCTGAATCAGTTTTTTTTAATATATACATTCAGTGCTCTGGAGTTGAATAATAACACAAGTGCAAAATAAATTCAGGAGGAAAAAAAAGACAAATAAACCCAATGTTACAAGTAGCATTTTAAACTGCTGCCTCTTTAAACGGACTGCTTTAGTGCATAAATCTTCATATTTTGTTACCTTTTGCTAGTTGTCTGCAGCAACATTAATCCATCATACATGTGAGAGTATACAGCGACGCTTTATGCGATAGACATACATAAGCAAGTACTGAACATGCAGTTAAAATCGACACAATAGAAATCCATTTGAGAGGGACTGCCATTCTTTTTTTTTCACTGGAGCAGGAGCATGCTGGACAACAACATGAGGCAGGAAGTGAAAAGCTGCATCACCCCATAATTCAGAGGACTGCTGCGACTTAGCTGAACCTGTTGCTCTAATTTTCGTTCCTCCAGGAAGCGCTCAGAGTAGACCATGTACTGCTCCAAACAGCGCTGGGACTTCACTTGCTCAATTAGAGCTGGATATCCAATTTCCTCAATGCTGACAGTGTCATCCTCCTCATCAGCTTGAGTGTTAGGAGTGGAGGAGCTCCTGTCCTTCTCTTTAAGGGGGTTAGTACTATTCATGCAGCGATTCATGAAGCTCTCATAAGACTCTGCCCGTGGAGGAGGCTTGTAGACATAATCACGGCCAAAGTCTTTTTCATCTGTTGACTCCTTTCCGTAACGGCGGTACATGTAATTGTTGTAGTGGTACTCTTCTTCAGGGTTGCGGAAACCGAAATGTGGTCGAGGGAAGCGCCCTAATCCATATCCGACGGCCATTCCAGCGACAGCACCAACACCTGCTGCCAGCATGGCTTTTTTGGCAAAGTTTGTGGACTTTGGCTGATACCCCATGCTCTGCACAGAACGAGAGAAAGGAGACCCGCCCATTCCGTAACCGCCATAGCCATAGCCTCCTCCTCCTCCAATGCTGGGACTGAGGATCTTATTAGTTGGGTAACCCCCTGGATTAACTCCAGGCCCACCCCAACCCTGTCCTGTATTTCCCCCACTGACTGGATAACCACCTGCTCCTGGGTACTGGTAAGGGTACCTGCCTGGGTTTTGGTTAGGATAGCCGCCTGCTGCTGGGTAGCCACCTGCTGCTGGGTATCCCCCAGCCCCTGGATACTGATTAGGGTAATTCCTTCCAGGATTCTGGTTTGGATAACCTCCTCCAGCAGGGTATTGGTTAGGATATCCCCCTCTGCCTGGATTTTGGTTGGGGTAGCCACCTGCTGCAGGATAGCCACCTGCTGCAGGATAGCCACCTGCTGCAGGATAGCCACCTGCTGCAGGATAACCACCTGCTGCAGGATAGCCACCTGCTGCAGGGTAGCCACCAGCTGCTGGATTTTGATTTGGATAACTCCCTCTTCCTGGGTACTGATTAGGATACCCTCCAGCTGCTGGGTATCCACCTGCACCTGGATAGCCACCTGCTGGATAACCTCCAGGATTTTGGTTTGGGTTGCTACCAACTCCTGGATAACTAGGTGGATTTTGTTTGGGATTTCCTCCTGGATTACTGTTGCCTCTTCCCGGGAAAGGATAATTTCCACCAGCCGGATAGGGATTGGCGTTGCGATTGGGAGTCTGTGGTTGTCGAGGGTAGTTTCCCGGCTGAGAGCTGGATGGCTTTGATTGTGTCCCACCTCTATTGCTTGATGAGGAGGTTTTCTTGCTGTTACTGCTGCTTTTTTTAATACATGTTGTTTCAGTTATAAAGAGGGACATAATAAGAAGGGACAAAAGACCCATCTCACACAATCTTCCCATCTTGGCCTTAAAGAAAAAAATACAAAACGAGGTATTACAAAACAAACACTGTTTGCAACTGTTCCTCTTATTTTTAGATCTCTTCAACTGGACGAATGGCTAAAGCCTAATATTAGTTTTTCATTAATTGATCATTAATAAGCAATATTGGATGGCTGTAAAACCATCTCTTGAATACTCGTATATTGGCCTTACATTAGCAAATTAGTCCGTGTCCCATTTAAGTTTCATGGATATTGAGGCAGCCCACTTTATTCTTTCAGTCCTGCGTTATTTTGTAAAGAATTATATATGCTAGATAAAATAACATATTTCAGCGCTAGGAACCTGTTATCATCGAGGAACCATCGCTGCATCATAACCGTCCTACCCATTCCCGAAACCACCCTCGCCTCATATTGTAACGGATATGTTTGTACGTTAACATCAAGGAGGTCCACGAAGACTAACGTAACACTAGCATCGTTCCATATAGCTAAACGAGATTTAATTTCTTACCGTGAACAAATGGCGTGTCTCCATCCTCGTTGATATTTCGGTAAAACTGCGTTTGTTGTCCTCGCTCTGGCACAGTTTTTTTTTTTTTTTTTTGTTATAATCAGGCTGCGTTCGTTTTGTGTGTCAGAACTGCCCTTTAGGAAACAGTGGGGAGGCGGATACTCTTTGTTGCTACCCCAAACGACCAAAATCGATATGTAAAACCATAAATGCTTTATTCTCTAGTTTATTTTAATCTTAGGACATGCATATGTGATTGCTGATGCCACTGTATTATATGCGGCAACACCCGCCAACTGAACCTAAGTCCTCTTGCCAACAGGTGAACTGTCACGTAATTTGGAAGGCCAAAATATTACTATTTCTTAACAGGCTGCATTGCATCCTGCGAAAATTCAATAACAGATTAAACTGCTTTGTTCTTTTTATATATTTATATATGTATATATATATATATATATATTTGTCAGGGGGAAATATATATATACAATATATATATATATTGTACATTATTTTACATTATTGTACTTTATTTTACATATAGTTGATTGTGCCTTCTTCTTGGCGCTAGGCTTGACAGCCGTTAGGTCCCGTTAAACAGAACAAGTGCACACCGAGATTGGACGTATTTCCGGTGACAGTCATCTGCGCTTGAAGGCAAGAACGAAGATCCCATCGGTGGTGCAGCGCTGCCTGGAAAAAGCGATAGGCCTGTAATTCCTCCACTTTCTTACCTTATTTTTCATTTTTACTTTATATATATAAAAAGCTGTAACATGTAAAACAAAGATAAAGCAAAAAAAAAAATGGTTGAAACGGTACCAGAAAAAAATAAGATAGCTTACTTTTATTATTTCATTTTTAATTTCAGTTCAGCTTTTTTTTGTCAGAACAAACTGGGGGAAAGGGGTTAACTTAATTGGCTGTGCATGCAAGGGCTCAGTAAATTAAATATATTAAATAAAAAAAAAATAGAAAACAGGTACGTATTTGAAAAGAAATTGGTGAGTTTTACAAGACACGACCGTTGTGATTGTCAGGGGAAAAGGAGACATTTGTGTAGTTTTTGTTGATAATCGTTTTCCCCTTGCATTTGGGTCTTTAGAAAAAAATGTGTGGGAATATAGGCTATGCATTGTATGGCTATGGCTATGCATTCTATGTTAATATAATATGCTATAATATGCTCTGTGATCTGAATACAAATATATATACAGAGAGAATTAACATCTGCCACAGAAGAGCTGCATAATTTGCAGTCCCAGTCCCAGTGACTATGGCTGTGAAATGTAGCACTTGTTGCATAGCATCCACATATGAGAGCTTGACAATAATTCTCTAAACTTACATGTATGTGGGCCAAAAGTATCTTTTGTAAAATGTGACCCTTGGCAGAGCTAACTGGTTGCTACATCGTAATGGTGTTTATGATTTAGGATACAAATTTGTGTTTGCTTATCTTACCCAATAATTCAATTTATGAAATATTCTGAGGGCAATGTTTTGTTAAGGTATTATCTGATTAAAACCAATAGGGCATGACTGTCATTACTCTGTAACCCAGTTGCATTACTCTCACCTATCATTATTCCCTGAATCAATCCATATAATGCAGGTAAATGGTACAAGTCAGTCAGTGGCGGAGCAGAATGGGAGAGTTAAATATACCTGCATATACTCTACATTTGCGCTGCAAGTACAAACTCCACAGACACAGATGTTCAATTGTTTAACCAATAATACATTCATAATACACCACATGGCCATATGCACAAACTCTCACAAATACGCATGGCACAGATACAAAGTTGAGGTTAGATCATTCGATAACACAGACCGGAAGGTTAAATTGTGCCATCTAAAAGCATTTTTTTTTGTACCATGTAAAAAAAAAAATCAGTAGTATCTCAGTTGCTGTTTTTGTAGTCTACTCAATTGTACCGTGTAAAGTACCATGTAACCTTTGTTCAATAACCGACCGTACAGTCAAACAATAGGTAGGAAAGTACAAGTGTTTAGGCAGCACGATGTCTCCTCCATCCTTGCGTCTTCTCCTCTCTCGCTCACCCTCGCTGGGAGGAGCCATCCTCGGACACGTGTTTGTGACGTCGTGATTGTAAATGTTCAAGCACCCGTATGTACTCGCAGCTTTGTGTCCGGTGAAAACATGTCGGTGAAGAGAGAGCCCAGTGGAGGAACTGGAGCGTCTGTGAAATTCACACTTGAGACATAAAGAGCACGTCGAGCAAAACCACAGTTTTAGAGCAACTGCTGGAGCTACGTTATTTTTTTTTTTTTTACTGCAGCGGGCCGGTCGGAGCCTAATGGACGGATAAAACCATACAGCCGGGGCTGATCCAAATACTCGTAGGCAGGTGGCCGGGCCGGTTTGAGAGAGAGAAGGGGGGCAGCTTGTTCTGGATCTAATCGAGACAGGGGTCTCTCCTTGCTAGGTAATGTTATCCGTACTGTCTTATGGCAGACTGGTAGCTAGGGCTGTCCTGGGCGGACTCTCTCAGACGGACAGTCGGGACTACAGTCTGATCACCGCCAGTTATGGCTTCGGTAAAGACTTTCGCAAAGGGATCCTGAAGAAAGGGATGTGCTACGGAGATGATGCCTGCTTCATAGCCCGGCACAGGACATCCGATGTTTTAGGTAAGAACTCCTGGATGGAAACCACTGTCACAGGCTTTTGGATGCATGTTAGCTTCTGTCTGTGCTCGGTTGACCTTCAGTGATCTAGCCTGCACGTGTACCGACCACACGGATGAAAACACAGCTGCCCCCACCCCCTTCGAAAATATAGCTCTAACTTTCTTCCCCTGCGGTCGTTCAGTGGGCTTTATCTCGTTACCTTGAATCCGATTTGATGTTTTTAACACACTGGTACGCACAGAGCATCAATTATCGCGTAATTTTCAAGCAAGAGGCGGTTATGTGCAGTTCAGTAGTATTTTTGCTTTGAAACGTCACATGACCTCTCACCTAGATTAGCCTCAGAAGGAATATACTGCTTTAACGCAATATGTTAGACACCTCAGATATAAATGAAGCTTATTAAATGTGAATATTATTGAAAATGAACCCATTTAAATTGTTGGACTGAACTCTACAATGTCTTGCAAAGGTCAGAATGGTTGAGCGTGGAGGCAGCCATGTTGCTAGCAGCAGTCTGCTAGCTTTTAGCTGAACGCTTTGTCCTCGCACACAGCCGGCATGAGGGTAAACGCAGCCAAATTCTTAACAAGCCACACGGCTTGGGCGACAGTTATGATGTGCTCTATAGTTTTCAAGCAACGCCCAGACTTCCATGTGCGAAACGTTGATGTAAAGTAATTGAAGTCAGGAACAGCTTACCCTCAGGACTTCACGTGTCACACATAGCAATGTATTACACTGCGTGGCAGTGCAATACATTCTTCTAAGGTTTGTTGAGCAGAGGTCAAGAAAATAAATGGGGCTCGGTCTTTGGCCTGGCCTATAGTCATAGAGTATGGTACTTTTTTCTTTTTTTTTTTCAGTTGTGCAGGTGAATTTCTGGGAAACCCCAGGTTGTAGGATAGTTTCTTTCTTTTTTAAGTAACTTTCATCTTTAATGAGGTGCAAAGTATCGTCACCATTACAAACACTCTCTGGGTGTTTGTCTTTTCATACTGCCCTGCAATCTTTGATGTGAGATGGGGTGTGTGCTGAATAATGTACTAGGAAACCTATGGCATGTGTGTGTCCTAACTGTCATTTACAATCTCCTGCATAAAGTGTTGTCTACATTATCGGATTTTTACAAAAAACAATGATGACACCAGTGCTAGTTATGTTACAGATCATGGAAACCATGTGTTTAAAGTATTGATGTTTACATGCCATACACATGTTGTTCCATTTTAAAAAGACATATTGATTAAATGTATGAACAGTGCATTTAAGGAAAACCTTTGGTCCATCAATGTTTGTCAATGCTTGTAGTCCACATAACAAGCACTCTGTCTGTGGTAAGCAGATTTCTGGAGGTTGCTGAGGTGAAGCTATGTGCTGCTTTGTTTTTTCCTTATCATTTGTGCTATGAAATGTCACAGTATTGCTTGTTTGGTTTGTTCAATCATCCAAAGGCCAGCGATACCCTGTTTACTGTTGCACATGACAAATGAAAACGGTAAATCTTCCCATTTGCAATGCAACAAAATAACCGATGTTTTAGCTGAAGAAATGACGAGTTTGTTTTCTTTAATTTTCTCCATCAGGTGTAGCTGATGGTGTAGGTGGTTGGCGTGACTATGGTGTTGACCCGTCTCAGTTCTCTGCCACCTTAATGAGGACCTGTGAGAGACTGGTGAAGGAGGGACGCTTCACTCCCAGTAATCCAGTGGGCATTCTGACCTCTGGCTACTATGAGCTCCTACAGAACAAAGTTCCACTTCTAGGTGAGCACTCACAAACGGAAAGATCTGCACAGACTATACACTAGGCTACTTGCATAGTAAGTGGTTGAGCAAGTTATGCTGAACAACACACTCTGAGAGATAAATGCATAGCTGCAGTATGAGTCAGACTGTCGTGGTGATGTCTAGAGAGATGCATAACATCACATTATCAGTTGTGGTAGAGCTTGTCTGCATTTCTTTTTTCTAAACTATTACGCATTAAAATTTGGAGGAATATACAGAGGAGTAGTCATGTATAGATGTTCAGCCACTCCTTTTTTTGTTGTTGTTTTAGACCTGAACTTGCATCCTAATCGGTACCTAAAGTAACTAAACAATTTGATCAAGGTGTGTTTAGTTGTTTTTGACACATGGAAGTTTAATCTCTGTAACCTTGTGAAGTTCAACAGTTTTGTTGTTTTAAAAAGGTAAAACATTTAGCCTCATACCAGAGCTCCATAAGATTTAGAATACATCTGTAACTGATATTACTGGTGGGTTGTTACCATTTTAAAAGCAGGGTCATGCCAAATGTGTGACCGAGGTCACATTTATTCCGAGGCTCAGTGTCTCCAGCCAAGAGCCAGTGCAGACGCCCAGTGGCTGTCATGATATTTGCCAAAGGCCCTAATTATATTTTGGGAAGCTGTGACAAGGTCAGTACTTGACCATCGCAGCTCAAGGTTACAAGGACTGTTGATAACGGCAGTCAGTGTGGTTCTCTACTATCCTCAAACTGTCAAATTTTAGTTATATTGTTTACTTATTGCTCCCTCCAATGAAATCTTAGTCCGTTTACACACGTGTAACCTTATTGTTGTTTTACTCGTGCCTGTTTACAGGTAGCAGCACAGCCTGTATTGTGGTTCTGGATCGAAGGAGTCACCGGCTTCACACGTGTAACCTTGGAGACTCTGGCTTCTTAGTGGTACGAGGTGGAGAAGTTATCCACCGTTCAGACGAGCAGCAGCATTATTTTAATACACCCTTTCAGCTGTCCATTGCTCCTCCAGGAGCAGAGGGAGTGGTGCTCAGCGACAGGTTTGTAGCTCAGTGTTAGAAGCATCCTTACAAGACGTGCACGGTAGCAGTTTACACATGAAATCCCTTGCATTGATTGTGGAATGAAGTTGGAGTGGCAGCTTTTAAAGTTACTTGAGAGATCATCATTAATACAAGTGGATCTAATAAAGGTGATGGTGAATTTGCTCATTAAAAACTTTGTTTTGCCATTTTGCAATACAAAAAATGAATTAAGATGGGCATGTTGTCCATATCCACCTGAACCTTCACTTCCAAATAAATGTTAAAATGGATGGATGGATGTTATGGATGAATTAACTCACAAAAGAGAATGTCCTGCTGGAAGGTCCATACAAACATAAGATTATTATGAGGAGAATTTGACATATTTAGAGATTTGTTTAGACATTGAGAGATTTCTTTTACTTTTGTAACAGCTCTTATAGCACTTCATTATCCATGACTGTTGTCCTCGACCCCTTGCAGTAAGATTTTGCAGCTATTTCTTTTATGGTTCAGTTAATGTTAAATGGTATAAATGTTCTGGGTTGTTGACATATACAAGCTGTCAAATTTAGTACTCATGTCTGCCTGTTATCTGTTTTTTTCTGCTTAAATTGTCTAACTTTGTGATGGGCAGAGTTTGACAGACATGGCAACAGTAATAGCCATTTCGTGCTGAAGTTACCTTTTCAGCCTAGACTTTTAAAATGTCTCAGTCTCAGGCTTTCATTATGATTCAGGATTACTTTATTCCACTAGTTTATCATTTCTGTCCTGGAGCGCTGTAGCATTTAGGATCGAATAGTTCTACATTTCCTTTAAGGTACATTTATAGCTGTGCTGTGTGTCATTTTAGATTGAAATGACCCAAGAGCTACAGTAGCAGGAGCGTAGGGTTTCGAGGAAATAAAACTTGAGTCTTGGGCATGGTGTAAGTAAGCAACAGGGCCTAATTAGTTCTGAGAAGGACACAGGGCCGGCTTCCAGATTAAACACCTGCTCCATATGCACCTTTAAGATTTGGCCGTGACTTCTTACCCTAATTCCATGTAAGAAACTGTTGCCAGCAAGTCAGGGTGCTTCATGCTCAGATTTCACTGTTCACATGACTGATTCAGCTCTCCCCTTGTTTTTTCCAGTCCCGAAGCAGCTGACAGCTCCTCTTTTGACGTGCAGCTTGGTGACATCATCTTAACAGCAACAGACGGACTATTTGACAACATGCCAGACTACATGATTCTGCAAGAGCTTAAAAAACTCAAGGTTTGGATTGCATCGTATTTGTTCATGTGATAAAACCATCTTATATTTGTCACATTGTAATTCTTTTATGCTTTTTTTTTTTACCCCTCTCAGACTACAAACTATGACAGCATTCTGCAGACTGCACAGAGTATTGCAAAGCAAGCTCATGATCTTGCCTACGATCCCAATTATATGTCCCCTTTTGCACAGTTTGCCTGTGACAATGGCCTGAATGTAAGAGGTAAGGATACTGTTTGAGGTAACAGTTTTGTCCTTTTTTTTTTTTTTTTTTTTTTTTTTTTTTTTTAAAAATCAAAATACATGTAACTTATGAGTTATTAAAAGCTGTTAAACCAAAAATGGCCTGTGTCTTTATGTAAACCTCAAACAGAAGGTTATTTTATTTATTTATTACATAAAAGCTTGCATCTGAAGTTCACCTCTCATTTGTGTAGCTTTTATTTAAATAAAGCTATGTTCAAAATAGCTTTGCACTTCAGAGGAATGCGTTGAATGAACGGGCAATTACATTTGACACGGCTGCTTTGTGTTTCTTTGTTTTTTCTTCTACAGGAGGCAAACCCGACGATATCACGGTGCTGCTTTCTATCGTGGCTGAATATACAGACTAAAAGTGTGCGTATGCGTGAGTGCTTCTCTGGGGCTGATCCTTCCCGGCCACATGCCTGAGTCTTCCACCTGCAGCCCTCCCAACATGCACTGCAGGCTGACAGGGGGAGGCCCATCAACACTGCTCACACTCCGCACGGCTGACATCCACCTGACATTATTTTGTTTTCTTCCACTGTTTTAAGTATGTTGCGAACAGTTGAGGGGCAGCAAGGGCATTTTCACATTGATCACGGTGCAAAAGGAGCTGAGAGTGGCAGACTTTTCGGTCCTCAACGTCACCCCGCATGACATCAGTAACTTTTTAGGTGATGCAAGACAGTCCAGGAGAGTTTGGATCAGCGGAGGGCTGTAAAATCTGGTAGCCTTGGTGTAATACTAACCATGCAACGTTCTGAGGAGTAAGCCATGGGTTTGGATATCCTTTAGAGAGTGGTGACCATCAATCTCTTTTGTTTAAGTTATTAATTTGCTCTATGTTGTAAATGTGTTTGAACAAAGCGCATAGATTAGACTGAGGGTGTGGACATGGGGCGTGACGAGTGCGGTTGGAGAATAAAATGTGGGAGTTGGATTTCAGAGTAAGGCAATGGCAATGTGAACAAGCATTTTTCTCCAATCAAAGAAATCTGTAAAGGGAAAGCATGAAGCTTGTCAAAGTGTTCATTTGAAGGTTAATGGGGTTTTGTCACTTGTGGGGCGACTGTTGGTGCGTACATCCTGATGTGTTGTAAATATTTTTGTTTTTAGGGCTGTATTCAGGCCATTGTGTTGTATTTTGATTTGATTGTCGAGGAAATGAGCCGTTTCGTTACTAGCGTGGAAGATAATGCATTCGTTCATGAACATAGTTTCTTGTATAGATAAAAAATCTTGAAGTCGGCTTTTCAATCCCTCACTTCCAGTTGCTGAAATGAACAAGATGTTTGCAGGGATTGACCTTGCATCAATTGTGTGTGTGTGTGTGTGTGTCTGTGTGAGGGGGTGGTACGTGTGAGAAGTTAGTGGAATGTATATTGTCTTTATGGTAATATTTGTTATCTCACAAAGCTGAAGCTAGCATCTGGATATGCTTAATATTGCAATGATAGGTCAGGTTAAATTGAAAGAAAATGTATTTTTTTAACATTATTTTGTCTGAAAAGTAACACAATTAAACAAGTGACCGAAAGACCCCTGCTATCTTAAACAATAATCAAATGTGCTTTGTGTGTGTATGTGTGTTGTTATTCCTCAGTTCCTTTGCTGCTTTTCTTTTTGTAATTGAGATGTCTTCAATATGCGTCAGATGACATGATTGTACATGATGATGTGTGTGTGTGTGTGTGCGCCGACGTCTGTGCTGGAGTTCAAACTACATTAATCAAAAAAAACACAGATCATACTCATGATAGTCTGTCCCTTTGTCTAACGCTTCTCCCAAGTGATTTGGACAAAGTCGTCAGAGTTTAAAAGAATGTGCACCAAAGACACACTTTGTCTATGTCGTTATGCTTTGTTGAAACAAAATAGAGCAATACTGTAAGTTCTTTGGGTTCAGAATTGTGTGTGTGATGGCCAGAAGTATCAGTAGAAATGTTCAGAGTGATCTTAAAAAATGTGATTCTATGCTTAAATGTGTCAAAGAACGAAAGTTGTATCATATTCCTGCCAGGTTTAAGTTCTATGTTACATGTGACTGGTTATCTGTAAGTCTCAAGACAAGTAACCAAAGAAGGAAAGCCATATATGAAATCTTGATTTTGGTACTGGTCTATAAAACCCTCTGTAAAGATAATAGTATGTTGGTCAGCTCCAGTATCCACACTTTTGTTCATCTAACAGTCACAGTAGAAATATACAGTTGGTGTATAAAAGAATCCACTGGTCCTTTGTCTTTGTGTGCTTTGCTTTAGATTATTAGTTCATATGTGATGGGAAAGCAGTACAAGAAACAAAAGTTATTCTTCTACAATGATCACATTTCACATCTGTTCAAACTGGACCGGTCCTCTTTCTGCATATGCAAAATGGGAACTGTTCTTTTACCTTCATTTGCCCTGCTGTCTGCACTGTTCTTTATGCATGTCTTATGTCTTGGCTACTAGCACCATTTGACAGTTCATTTCTCACATTTGGAGTCTTTTCTTGTCTTTCCATGATGAGGGTGAGCACAGTTTCAGCCTTAAAAGCTAGACCTGTAATCAAGAGGCCTTTCCTGTCGTTGCAAGCTTGTCTCATGTCTGCTGTATTGCCGGTGTTTGATGTAAATGAAGTGTCCCGCCCCATCCCGCGTATTTTGTCTCCCATTTTCGTCGTTCTAAAAGGTGCTTCTGCAGTTTGATGGTATGATTGTCTTTCCAGCAAGCGAATGAAAGATACACCTCCATCTACAATATAACAATGCAGGTCTAATTTATGTAAATATGTTTTAAAATATGTACAATATTTAAATAAAGAATCTAGTATTTATACTAAACCTGCTTGAGAGTTTTTATACCACCTCTATGTCTCTTATTGAATCGGACGAAACTGGGGCGATTCCCGACTAAAACGGTCAACGTGTGAATAGAAGTACTACGCTGGAGTACCGTATGTACCCTCACTTGTAGCTTTAGATACTTTTCTCTCTTTTTTTGATTCACAAAACAGGACACTGTAAAAACCAACATATCAGAACAGATAACAGCAAATAATGAAAGCATGGACACTAAAATGAGGACGAGTGTTTTCAAGTTGTGTGGTGTATTCAGCCACAAAGTGCGTACATTAAAAGCAGGGGTGTTGTGATATTAAAAACGTAAATAATGATAATATACATTAGATATTGTGATTTGATCTCTGCTGAAAATAAACATCCATATTGTAGATATGTAGATAGGGGTTTTTGTGCAGTTTAACAGTTCCTTAAACATTGTTTTATTTGTATTTCAAATGTCAAAACAGACATTCGAAAAACTTAAAAAAAAAATTTAATTTAAAGATGAATTAGTCTGGTAGCAATTTGTTATAGTTAATGTTTTTTTTTTTTGTAGAGAGATTACAGTTTGTTTTCTGGAAATGGTCACTTGAACCCTGAATGATGGGAATTTGGTTACCACATTACAAGAAAATGCAAGTTTTTTTCCGCATCTTGCGATGGACACTCAGACAGAATGTGTGTGTTTTAAACAGTAGGTGGCAGAAAAGAGTCTTTGGAGTCCGTTGGATGTTTTGTTTACCAACCTGCTCAAGGCAGGCAGTTTCTCTTCCTTGTAGCCAGCAGCTAACCTGCATTCTTGCTGACAGCAGAGATTCTCCACCGAACGTGTGTGTGTCAGCTGACAGTTGTATGAGGCTAGCATGTTAACTTCGGAGTTAGCATACAGATACCTTGCTAATTTGTCGTTTATTTCGGTCGCTGCTTTTGAGTGTTTTGGGGCGAACCCGCCCGGTGGAGATCTTTTTATGTTACCGGAACATTAATCATGTGTCCTGTGCGAGGAAATTATGCATAGAAACGAGCCGCCTAAGTTACTGCATTAGCATAAGCGAGCTGCTAGCTAGGGAATAGAGCTTCCTAGCAACTGTAGCTAACTAGCTGAGACTTGTGGTAGCTAAAGCAGTGGGCGTCTGTATGGAGAGCGCTAAAGTGTCATTTTCAGGCTTAGTGAGAACTCGATAAGTTGTCTGCTTCTACTAAGGTAAATGCTGATTAAATGGCAAAAACAGAGAGGGACAATGGGCTCGACATGCGTGACAGCACAGAGAAGCTGACAAATAATGGGAGAGGAAGCTCACATAGATCCGACCCAGAGGTGAATGGCAACATCCCCGAAGAGACGCAGGTGGACAAATACGGCTTCACCGGAGGAGCCCAGCAAAACTCCGGAAACTTGTAAGTGGTGTTTTTATAGATTTTAATTAATGTCCCCAAAGACCACGGCAGATGTAAACATTTCTTGGTTAAGCAGGGAATATATTAACAAAAAAATAATAAACTGTCACTGTACCATAGAGGCTATTTTGTCTAAGTTAAGTCATTTCATAAATTGCAAACGAAGAACAAAAGTTTGACGTTGTTAAAAGTTGGCTCTAATTACATTTTCTGTCACCTGGACCAAAAGTTTTTTTATTTTTTAGATTAACTTAAGACCTTTCACTTTTCTAAGTGAAAAGCGCTGGAGCTCCCCTGCAGCACAAAGAACTGTAAATTGAATGATTTCAATTTTTTAACCGAGCCGATCAGGTTTGAGTCTTTGCCGGACAGCACAGGACGCCTGAGTGTGTCACAGAGACGGCTCCGATTCTCTTTTCGGCCCTGAATTAGAGGAAGGTTCTCTCACAGCTTCCTGTTTTCCTTGTCCTTGTTCTGCTGATGGCAAATGTTCAACTGCTGCGTCTGACGGAAGCTTCCTGCATGTACAAGGAAGAGATGACCCACTTTCCATATCCCTCTGATGGCAGGACTCCTGACAGAGTGCAGCACAGCCATTGTCACTTTGTCTGAAAACATTTTTTTTTTCTTTTTTTCACCGTGTCCTCCCTGCATAGTGCTGAGGAGGTCCCCATTGCGGTGTTGAGGCAGCGGGAGGCAAAATGGCTGGAGATGCTCAACAGCTGGGACAAATGGATGGCCAAGAAACACAACAAGGTCTGCTTTAGCAGTTGTATCTTTAATTGGTTCTTAGTTAGGGGCTGGTAAATAAAGTAATGTCTAACATCTTAAAAACATGAAATCCTTGAATTTGTTAATGTCTGTGTGTCAGAAAAATTCTCTCAAAATAAGGCTCAGAGTCGCTGGATACGATTAACACAAAACATTTATTTCTTGCAAGAAAGAGACAAGTCCGCACAACCTGTCAGGAAGCTGGCTCAGAGTTGTCTGCCTAACAAAATGGTGCTATTGCCATTTATATTGTTTATGCTTGCCAACCACACAATGTTATGGGAAAAGGCATTTCTCGCCATTCATTATTATGGGAAGAGACATTCAATGTTATGGGAAAAGGCCTTTCTTGCCATTTAATATTATGGGAAGGGACGTTCAATGTTATGGGAAAAGGCATTTCTCCCCATTTAATATTATGGGAAAGACGAGTACATGCAGTCAAAACACTTTTGCTTGTTACATAGTATTATGAGAATAGAAAAGTTGGGGAGGAGACCTCCCCCCATCACAGAAACTCTTATTCTTGCAGCTTTTCTCATAGTATAACTATATAATTTTATAACACTGTGTTACTGTCAGTCGCTCTTTTTCTCTAATTCCCAGCAGGCTCATGAGTTTCTGTGCATGTGTTTGATAACAGGTGAAAGAGCGCTGCCAGAAGGGGATCCCTCCATCCCTGCGTGGCCGGGCCTGGCTCTACCTCACTGGGGCCAAAGTGAAAAGGGAGCAAAACCAGGGCAAGTTCAAGGTCAGTGGTAGACTTATGGTCTCTGTTGTTATAAAGCCACGCATGCTTTTCAGATCCAAATATGATATATCTGCCACTCACGTGTGAGTGCACACATCTTTTCAAAGATCCAACGTGATGCCTGTTATCTGAGTTTTTACAATAGTACACAAGTAAGCATCCAAGTAGCGTTACTTTGGAACGATTTAATCCTGTCACGACTTTTGTGTGTTACTATTCTGTTGCAGTTACCGTTAATAAGCTCAATACTTGCATCTGTCATGATCTACAAGCAGCAGTTGTTATGGGTGCAAGTGTAATCGGCAAAAGACAAACTTTAGTTTCAAAATGTCAAAAACCACGGTAGCAAGGCGAAAAAACTTGGCTAAGGTTTTAAGTTCATTTGTAAAACTGTGTTTAAATAAATTGGATTGTGGATTAATGATGTAATACAAAAAAGTTGCAGAAGCTGAGTAAATTGAGTGTGTTTAAGGAACTGGACAACCAGTCAGGAGATCCTAAATGGGTTGATGTCATTGAGAGAGACCTGCATCGACAGTTCCCCTTCCACGAAATGTTTGCAGCAAGAGGAGGCCATGGGTAAGCGCTTTCTTCCACGGGCCTATTCGGATTGTCATTTTTGTCGGACCATAGTTTCAAATGATGCTATACTTTATGCTCTTCCGTGCAGGCAGCAAGACCTGTTTCGAGTGCTGAAAGCATATTCTTTGTATCGACCGGAAGAGGGTTATTGTCAGGCTCAGGCTCCCATTGCTGCTGTTCTGCTGATGCATATGCCAGCTGAGGTGATAAATTTCTTCATCTAATGTAAAATATCCCGATAACCAGTGGGCTTGCCTTTCGGTTTCTTTTACGGGCTATACACCCAAATATATTTTTTCTGTCAACATCTGTCCTCTATCTAATTGATTTGCTTCACGCCACGATTTGCTCGAATTAACACCTACTCTTATAACTTTTCTTTGTCCTAGGACGCTTTCTGGGTTCTTGTCCAGATGTGTGAAAAATACCTTCCTGGATACTACAGCACAGGGCTGGTACGTCATAGGAAGAGGTTGAGAATGCCAGAGAGCAACTTGAGTGTGACATGTTCAGCCCTCAGCTTGTCACTTACTTTCTACCTGAACCCTATGAATAAATGCATGTGTTATCTTATTATAAGCATGGCTTAGTTTTTAAATGTTCATTTTCTAAGTCAATTCAGACTTAGGATTTAAACTTGTTGGAAGTGCAGTTTGTTTGCCAAACAAAGCTCAAATAAAATGTCCGTGGACTTAAGTCAAAATAGCTCTTTAGTTCAGCTGGTTTTGTTGAGAGAGCTGGTGTCAGACTTTGACAGGCCAGTATGTCTGTAGCTTAACACTGATGTGCTTATGACCCAATAACACGAGGTGGTGACCAGGCTACAAGGACAAGATAATCGGGCAATCAGATTAAGCAAGAAAAGAGAGAAGTCTGTTGTCTCCCTCTGCTGACTGCTGTTGTCTGCACAGGAGGCAATTCAGCTTGATGGGGAGATCCTGGATGCCCTGCTGCGGCGGGTGTCTCCTGTGGCCCACCGTCACTTAAAGAAGCACAAACTGGAGCCTGTCCTGTACATGACTGAATGGTTCATGTGTGCCTTCTCTCGGACTCTGCCGTGGGCCTCGGTGCTTCGAGTCTGGGACATGTTCCTCTGTGAGGGTGAGGTGCCATACACAGTATTTATGACAGAAGAAACATATTAAAAGCATTATGAGTCCACCTTAGAGAAATTTTGTGTTTCCTCGGCCAAAAATGGAAAGATAATGACTTTTAGCTAACTGAGAGCAGCTCTGTCTGATGTGGCTTTTGGTTGTTCGTTGCTTGGGAAACGCCTCGGGTGAATATGGTTACGCACCAAGGGGATTTGTGAAGAAAAATAAGTGAGAAGTTTTCCAATGACAAGTATACGATACTGCCTGAAATGATGATTCAGCAGGATGAAAATAGACAGTTTGGTGAAATGTTTGTTTCTGTTGTTTAGGTGATTAATCCCTTGTAACTGCTTGTGTAATCGATTATTAAGTTGTACAGTATTACTCAGTGGCGGTCTGTCATGGTATCATGTGCTGGTTGTGCTCCTCTTTAATTATATTTGGAAAAACGCCATCGCCTCTAAAGTAACATTTCAGCATTTAAGAACATTCGTCACAGAAAGAGAAAACATTCACTTTAACGCTGCTAGACAGAAAACAATTAAGCAGTTCTCCTGTCACCGGTGGTAGAACTGGAGCAGCTGACAAAAGGGACATTCATGGTAAATATCCTCGCCACTGATTGGTGAATGACTCAGATTTTGGTGTTTGGGACAGTCCAAATTTCCTGGCCTTATTGGTGATAAACGAGAGTTTGATTTTGTGTTTATCAGTAAGAATATTGTAGCAGGATAAAATCTAAGAGTGAGTATCAGTTTAAGTGAGGTGACCTGTCAGCTGTGATTAGAATGGTCTTCAAAGGGCCTGTTCAGGATTTTCACATTTTGATCTGAACTGGAAAATATTCCAAAGGAACTCCTTGCTGTCATGAAGTTCAAACTTTCCTTAATAATGTGTATGTGTGGAGGTGAATATTGATATTGGTGAAGACACTGTTTTAGTTTGTAAGAAAGAATATTGTCTATGAAATTGTTGACCACACTGCATGCTTTTAGTCAAGTCTTAAGTCCAAATCTGGGGCAGGGAAGGTGGTTTCTGTGTCTGCGTTCACATCTGCAGACTCCCAGTTGGTCCGATGAATACCAACATTTGTGATTCTCCTGCTAAGTGTCCCCGAAACAAGTGTTCATGTTGATCTTCTGCTTCTTTTTTTCCTTAGTGTGGTTGTTATTTTTCTGAATCCAGTCACACGTGTCGCTGATATGCTCACCACATCGAGCCTTTATTCACGTTAGCTGCATGCATCGATAAATATCTAATTATAGATTATTAACTGTCATTAACGCACCACATCGAGCCTTTATTCACATGTCAGCTGCATGTTGTTGTGTTTTTTTTCTCAGGAGTGAAAATCCTCTTCAGAGTGGGCCTGGTTCTCCTGAAATGCATGTTGGGAACTCAAGAGAAAGTGAAGCCCTGCCAAGGTCTCTATGAGACAATGGAGCGGCTCCGAGCAATACAGCCACAGTACATGCATGAAAGCTTCCTGGTGCACGAGGTGTGGTTATTCTCACTGTTGTAATCTCTGCTGTCTGTTTTTTGCTTTTACCCTGCACATAGTGTGAATTCCCTCCATGACTTCACCTTCCTAAGGTTGTGGGAATAGGAAGAAGAATGCGCAAGAACGTAAACTCACGTGTTCACATTCATAAATGGTGTGTTTCAGATCTTAGAGTTACCAGTGTCTGAGAAAGACATCGAGAAGGAACATCATACTCAGCTGCGGCGCTGGAAGGAGACTCGTGGAGATCTACACTGCAAGTCCCCCCCAAGGATGCACGGTGCCAAGGCCATAATGTCTGCCGAGCCACCCAGCCGGCAGCATCTTAAACAGAGGCCTACCATCATTGTGGAGTCTCCTCTGGCACCCAAGTCAGGTGGGGTGCAAACAGAGGAGGCCAGGGGAACTGGAAAGACTAAAGGGGAAAATGGTCATGCAACAGCACCACAGGAGAGGGTCGATCCGTCCGTGCCTCCCACCGACCCATCACCACTCCTCAAACACATGACCATACAGGGATCCAAAGAGAGTCTAAGCAGTGCAGAGCATGACACTTACCTGTAGCAGGACAAGGTTTAAACCAGTTCACAAGGATAAATCATTCCATACAGCTATATTTTAGCAGTGATGTTTATCAGTTCTCTCTCTCTGTTTTCCATGACATGAGAAACTTTACTGTGCAAAGCAGTCACGACTCTCTGGAATGCTAAGACTGCTTTTCTTGTCTTCACACTCCAGAAACTTGTGCAGCTGAACATAGTTCTGCAGCAATGCTAAACAAGTTTTCAGTGTGAGTTCATCCATACAGGTTGCTGGTTCCTGTATTTTCCATGATTAGAAAGCATGAGATTTTGTAAATGGCCTGAAATGCAGATATGTATATATTCCCGGGACTTTGCGAGCTGTCAGGTTTTAACTTGTTGGAATCTGAAGCTGAAGGCTTCATAGGACTGAACTTTTAGGGATACACACTGCTTAATAGGTCTTGCTGCTATTTACATGTTCACAGCAGTGCTAATCTGTTTCAGACCGAGTTTTAATTGATGAGATCTTTTCTAGAACACTTGGCCATTACAGTCTTCCTTTTTGCCTACATTGGTCTCTATATTGCCAACGCAGAGATTTATATTTATCCTGCTTTGCTTGTCTCAGACGCTCACACTAATTTGCTGACATTTCAGCCCTTTTCACACAGCCAGCACACCTTCTAATCTGTGTCCTTGTTAAGCCACTGCTGTGCCCCCTTGGTAATTCACATAGACCAAATAGCGTCGTCTTGGTGCCCCATCAGTTTGCGCTTTCATAACTCAAGCCACTGTTGGCAAATCAGCTGGGTGATGAAAGCATGGTTGGTAAGAGTGGTTTGTTCTGACATACTGGCTTACACCCTTGCACACACGCTAAATTGATTACCTCTTAACGGCCCAGATACGTATCAGTGACGCATCAACCAACCTCCTGTTCTGCCTCCACTCGCACACAGGGCACCATTGTACATCAGCACATCAGTCTTGCCATGAACATGCTGTGTGAGAAGGCTGTCTGTTCAGCACAGCGTGTTGATTCCTATGCTGCAGCTAGAAGTCTGTATTTACTGTCTTTGAACACATGGGGGCGCCCTGACATCATCTCTAAGCGAGGGAAAAAAAGGACTGACACTAGCTTTGTCACATTTAAGTGAAGGAAAGAAGTCCTGGGGCATTTTTTGCCCAATAAGCCAAAGAATTGTATCCATATTTTTAAATTGTATTCAACTGAAATGATATTTTGCAGATTGTTGTCAGTTTGGGGGGTGCAAAGAGTTTATATTTATGTTGCAAATGGAATATGATAAATTTTAAGAATACTATGCTGTTTTTGTACAATCTCAATCAGAGGTTTGGGGTTCCTTTGATTAGATTAGAAATCTTTGTTTTTTTTTAACAAAAAAGTAAAGTGTTTGATATTGGCTTGAAAATTATTCCGGATCCACAAACTGAATGAAGCAAAAGTAATATTCGAATGTAATCTTTCAGCCCTTGTCAGACGATTGACCAAAAAAAATGTAAAAAGCCTGTGAGAAACAAAAGATAAAAAGTCAAGGGAGCCGTGAACCTTTGATAATTACTAAATTTAGTTGTTCACTTTTTTATCAGTGCAATGAAATCGTTTGAAATTAAGTTATAAGCTATCAGGATTTAACAGTCCACTAAGCTGTTTTATTTGGAGTTACACATGATGTAACTACATATAAGATTACTTTATCTCAGAAATGTTGTTAAATGGTTATGGGTATGTTTTGATTTGTAAACATGGGGGGGTGGTCGAAGTATATACTGCAGACCTGCCCTCTGAAGTTATTTACCAGGCACATGGAGCTTTTAATATTATATTTTTATCATTTTGTTTTCCTCATTCCCAGTACAAACAAAGGTTGAATTTACCCAACATGCAATAAATCAACTGGATTCCTATAGAGAGCGTTCTACTATCCACCGGCATGTCAGTAGTGCCATTAGACATCAACCAGCAATTAGTTAAGCAATCATTTTCAAGAAGATGGAATTTTATGATCTACGTTTGTTTTTTTCTTTTTTCAAGATTTAACTTCAGTAAAAAGTTGAGAAGAAAATAAAAGATTTACTCTCGCACATTGTGTTTCTCATTACTTATTCTTTCAACACTTGTATGTGAAGTCCAGTGTGTTGGATTCAGGGAGATCTATTTGTAGAGATGGAACTGTGTTTTTGTGAGTTTACAACGAGTCTATAACTGGATCCAGTGCAGTTCATCCTTCACAGAGTTCGCTGTGTTACTTCAGTATAGGTTAAATACTGAGAGTTGGTCTTTTGTCCTAATCATAGCGCCTGTAGTTTCTCCCACAATCATGGAACAACTCGCATAGTTGCAGGAATGCAGTCTTCAGCTTCACAGCTAGATGTCACTGAATTCTACATGGCTCCTTTAAGAACGTTTATTAAGCCAGAGCCTTCTAAACTTGCAAGATGTCTTACTGTTTTTAACAGTATTTTAAGATTTTATTTTGGATTCTGATGTCCTTTTGATTTAAAATCAAATATCTGTATTTTTTCATCAAATTGCATTCCAGTCAATGAAACATTTAATGTTTTAATTTACTCAACTTGTAAGTCAACGCGTGCTTTGTCTCTGCTGCACTTGATTTTGATAAAAGAAAAGAAAACAAGAAAAAGTTCAGCACAGAAGGGAGCGAACAGGCAGCGTCTGAATAAACCCTGTGTTATCATTCAGCACCCTTGCATCCCCCTGCCCCTCCTCACCCACGCAGCACCACACTTCCTTGGACACCTGTTTCTCCATCTCTTTCAGCTCTTTGAGGAATTTGCATCTCAAATAGGGCGAATTCCCACAGCACCGTCTGAAGCGCCTCACGCAGCCATTGGCCTTTGGTCTCTGAATGAAGTCCTCTGCATGCATACAGGCCTTCTTATTCTTCCATCTCCCCTCCCAAGATTCAGCTGCAGTCCAAGAAAATGACAGCCAGGAATCTTCTACTCTATCTATTTTACCCAAACAGAGACTGCTGAGCTTTTTTGATATGATTTATTGCTGTTCTCAGTTACATTCTTATGGTGTCCTTGTATGTCTTAATAATTTCATACATTTTCACTGGAGACATTTGCTGACATATGACTTGGAACAGATTAAAGACAGGGTTTTAGTTTAGCACACCCAGATGAGATTATAAACATTTCTTAGCTTCCTTGAGTCACTTCATTGTTGTATTCTATTCCTGAGAAGGATTCTGCTTGCCTTTTGTCAGACGATGCCTGTCATTTTGGCATTTTTGTATTTGTACTCCGTTTATCATCATCTCTTTTTGAGCCTTTCGCTATCTGTAAACAATGCAAACTTGTCCACCCTCTTCTCATCCCAACTCCACCCCTCACCTCAATCCCACCCCACCCTACCCCCCACCTGTCTGGATTCCACTATGCCAGTGTTCAGTGAGACCCAGGAGAGTGTAATTGGAGACTGTCTTCATGGTTAATCTGCAGAAGAGGAGGAGGAGGACACATGACCCAGACTCAACCTCATAACCACAGTCTCAGAAATGAGCTCTGTGGAGTTTTAAGCACCAAGACTGTAACTTGTAAACTTGTTGCCGGATAGTGTAACATGCAACAACATCACGGTACCTTCTCTAGTATGTACCATGTATGTATTCAAAAGAATGATAATCTATAACAAGTGACAAAAATGGATCCATAATTGACAGTTTGAATAATCCTAAATGGACAATTTTTTTTTGTCCCTCCAGAATTTATAAATATAATTTCCCCTGGCCATCCAGCTACCGATGCCTTGTTCTGACTGAAAATAGTGTTGCGTTTAAAAAAGAAAAATGGGTTATGTTTGTGTCGACACATTGCTGCAAGCCCTGGTGACACAACGAAATGTGATCCAGGAGGTCCAAATGCAGCTCATCCAAAGGGTCGAAGACTTAGAGAAACACTAGCAACATTCTATTTTTGAGTGTAGAAAGTTACCAACATGAAAGACTAAATCACCACAAAGAAACAGTTAATGACTACAATTGGATGCAAAATGACCAAAAGGAGATTTAATGACTCTGAAAAGAAGTATAACGATCAATAGACACAATACAGCCTACCTACACAACATGACAGCATGTACATTGAAAACATGCGGAGCAGTTAGCATTTCTTCAGTTTTAAGTACTCTTGAGTGTGTTCAAACATGCACACACCCAACCTACAGTGAGCATAAATTGAGCTGTTACACCAGAACTCTTGGTTTCCTCTAGGACTTGAATTTTCTTTGACACCTGTTAGAAACTATAGTATGATAATAACAGCAGAACAGAGAAGACGCACTTAAAAAAAACAGAGATTTCTACTTAAAAAGCACAAGAATGAAGCATCATTGCTGCCACGCCTCAAAAAGCAATTAAACCTTTCATGTAAATAGTTTAATTTCTGCAGCACATGCATACAGTGAAGAATGTGTGAACAGATATCTCACACATGTTGTCTGTTTATACTGTAGCTGTTTATGGGGGTCGTGAGTACAGTAAGGTGGATGATCTCACAATGCCATATGCGTGAGTGTCTAGGAGATTATAGTCTGGCATCGTGAGCTGTAAAGCTCCTCTAAAGCTTGTTGGTAACAAGGACTGAGGGTCTGCAACTTTATCCCCACCTGCCACCCGACATCATGCCCTCAACCCAACGGGCCGATTAGAGGGGGTAAAGGTCAGGGGCCTGAAACAAAAACCGCAAAGTAAGTAAACTTGATGGAATTTTTCAAAACCAAGGTTACAATATCACAAAATGCATTTGAAACCCACGAAAATGTATGGCAAATTAAAGTAAAGCATTACTGAAACACACAGAAGATAAAAAAATATATATTGTCATCCATGTGCAAGTTAGAACAGTAAAGGCTGTCACCACAGAGCTTTAATGTTGAGAAATGCATTACCAGGAGCCCTTTCTCTAAAGGCCTTATTGACTGAGAAGTGTTCAGCAACTCACTGTTATATGGAAGACCTAAACTGTTCTATGCTTTATAAGTCATATAGGACTTTGAAGTCAATCGTAAATAGCACTGAGGTACTAAGGAGACATTGTTGGAGAACAGGTAATAAAAGGCTGGGCAAACCATAGAGGTGATAGAATATCTTGGCAGCTAGAAAACAACGATAAATTTACATATCCACAGGCACAATTCACATTCCTGGCATACATGCGACTCTCTTCCCTGTAAAGTGACGGAGCATTGTTTTTCTTTTTCATTTATTCTTTTATATCCAGTTTTTGGGGGTTTGAACAGGGAAAAATGTGTGTATGTGTGTGTATTTAGTCTGAGCGAGACCTTGTGGTCATTGCTGTTTGAGACCTTCCCATGTTTGGAGGGGACAGCTTTGATGAAAAGCTTCAAGTAGCAGAGCTGCACGTGTGGGACAGGAAGCAGAGTGGAAGGTGTCAAGGGTCAGACAGATGCTTGCTCTGTGGACGGTGGACAGGAAGTGTGTGTGTCCTTTTATGGCCCTCCTTAGGTTAACGGTAGCTGAAGACCCAGTGATCTCAGATTCCTTTGCTTTTTGGACACTCAATTGTGATTTGTAATAAGAAATGATAGCCAGCACCTGTTTGGTTCCAGCCGGGGACAGCCCCTGATCTCTTTTGCAGCAACCTCACGACTATAGATCTTGTGAGTCATGCAAAGTATGCATACATATTATAGTGCTTATTTCACGCAAAGGCACATTACAGATAAACTCTGCTGAGATCATTGAAATTCATATGAACTGACTAACTTGCTTAACAAAGACGTTAAAGCAGAGACACAGTCAAGTTTTGTTGTGTGTCAAGCAGTTTGAGATCAGCACACATGTAACAGTTCCTTTTTAATAGAAAAACCAGCTTACCTCTTTCCTCTATTGTGCTGGTCAGTGCCAAGTAATACATTTCATTACAGGGTAGGACTCTGATTAAAGTGGCTTTGTGCCTTGGCGGGGACCAATCAGTGCTTCCTGTCCACAGCTAAATCAGAATACTGGAGTTTAAGTCCCAGCCATAAAACAGCCTAATTATTTTGTCCGTTTTCCACTTGATTTCAGTATTTTTGAAATTGGGGAGGCTGCTTACATGTTACCCAGCCTCTTGACTGACTGTTTTCTGTTTTGGTGAACTCAAAGTGACCCCGTAACTACTGAGGAGCCTCTCCTCTGTTTTAACTTGACCTTGTTTTACAATTTCTTGATTTGCCTTCGAGTTTCAGTTAACATGAAATATGTACTTATCATCTCTTACATGTAAATGCAATTTGAGCTGGATGGAATAAAGATATCAATCAACTTCAGTCGCTTAAGAAGTCAGAAATGTGCACCGGACGTGAAAGGATTGATTCGTTCAGGGTGTTGTTGAACTTGATTATCGGGATTGTTGGGTGTTGCCGCTGACACTGTCAATAAATCATCAGTCTCCATATTTGGAACACTTACAACAGCAATTCTTTTTGGTTAAATAATGTTAGGTTTCAGCATATGATCACAGCATGTAATTACATTATTGGGTGCATTTACTGTCTGTTATTGACTTGTATAATCCACAGTAAATGCAACATGCAGTAATTTTCTTCTAGATTGAATATCAAAGCAGGCTTCTTGCAATAAAAAGTGAGTTGCTTGAAGTTGCCTGAAAATAAGAAATTCACTCTGATAGCTTAGATCCTTTTTCACTGAGCAACTTGAGAGCAGCAAAACTACCTCTAACCACCCCACAGCAGGGGCCAGATGTCTGCTCAAAAACTGTTATTTATAAAGGAAGACTGTACAGTGAAGTAGAATCAGAGGCACAGCCTTCGGTTATCAGGCCCCTTTCTTGTAAGACCAGTTGCCAGTTTGGGTTCAGGAAGCAGACACCCTTTCTGCCTGTAAGATTAGGCTTAAAACGTTCCTATTTGAAAGCTTATAGTTAGGGATGGCTCAGGTAACCCAGTAATATCCCATAGTTATGATGTTGCAGGCCTACACTGCTGAGAGAGGGTGGTCTCCCATGAGGCTTCTCTTCTCACTCTGCTCTCTTTCACTCTCCATGTACATATGACATTATTTTTGTCATTAACTTGTGTTTCCCGGCTTGGTGTTGTGGTGCTTGTTGTTCCCTCTTTCCTGTCCTCTCAACCCCCAAGCCGGTGGAGGCAGATGGCCACCCTTCCTGAGTTTGGTTCTGCCAGAGGTTTGTTCCTGTAAAAGAGTTTTTTCTTTCCACCATTGCCTCGTCCATGCTCAGGACAGGAGATTGGATGGAAGTATTGGTGCAATCCTTTGGTTTCTTTAGCAGGAAAACTTTTATTTTTATTTTTTAAAATTGGCTTTGTATGTATTGAACCAAGTTGGAATCAAAATGATTAGATTTGATTGGTTTATGGTTGTACTGCAACTAATTGGATTGTTTTTGGCTTGAATTGGGCTGTATCTCTGAAGTGCCTTGAGATGACTTTTGTTGGGGTTTGGCACTATATGAATAAAACTGAACTGACAAAGGCTCTCAGCATCCCCCTTTTATGTTGTTGGTAATTCAGTGACTCAATGGTATTGCTGACCTGGAGAGCAAATTAACTCTTTTTAAGTTGAATCCACTTTGTTGAATATCCAGATGTTTCCGAGTGTAACAGTTTTGTTTTGTTTTTTTAATTTATGAAAATGATCCACACATGACACATCTCCCCTTTGAGGATAATTCCAGGTTTCCTTAAACCTGAGCCCTATTTTCCTCACAGGCGGAAATAAATTGCCGTCAGAGCCATATAGAAAGATAAGGCCATAACCAGCATGTGCGGCTATTATAACAAAGCAATCAAACATAGTCAAGTAAGTGCGCTTGCAACTGAAAGGCACCAGTTGTTATTGTAAGTGTCCGACCACCCTTTGGAAGGGAAACCCACAGAGATAGACCTTTTTGTTTACATTTCACTTCGTCCGGTCTCAGTTACAACAACATTCCTTTCGGTGCCTTGGTTATTTGCTCATATGATGTTTACAAAAGAAGAAGAACAGTCGAATTATACCTGACAATTTATTCAGGCATTCATGATATCAGATTGAAAGGATTACTTGGCATTAATCCATTCGTGCATCATAAGGTTGAGCATACACCTCCCTTTACAGTACTTGAATGGGACATTTGTATTTGATGCCTATCCATATTCATTAAAACAAAAGGAGTGCTTGTAGAAATTCTGGGGAAGATTAAGAAAGAAGGAGAAGCAGTGGGAGGAGTGCAGGTTTTAGCAAATAAATTTAACTCCACTAACGTCTTGTCTTTCCTGGGGAGCTCTCTGCTCTCCGTCACATATAGTCTATCATCAAGTCCGGAGCCTTACTTTTCCTTCAGCAAGACTTTACATTGTTTTCAGACATTTATGAAAAAAGCCCAGCTTGACAGTTGAAAACAAAAGTACTTTTACCACAGTTTTTTAACTGGCAGTGTTTGATTTTATTAGTGTGGATAATAGTGGTCATGCCGTTCCTCATCAGTATGCATCCTGATGAGAGGACCTTTGTGCTGGTCAATATTTAACAATTAAAAATCTGGCTGAAAATTGAAAGGCCCAGGTTGGAAACTTCCAGAATGTTACTTTGAAACCCCCCATAGTGCAATATATAAAACTGAAGCACAATTCAAAGTTAGGTTGCCATATTTCCCTCCTACTACTCCTCTGTGTTGCATTTGAAAATGTACAAGGTGAGAAATACTATTTTTACATTTAAACTTAAACAATGAGGAGGTCTCTTCTCAATGCTGCAAGAGCATGAGTGACAGCTCACTGGTTACCAGTTGTGCAAATGACACGGTTGTTGTCCTTGTACTTCTGTAATTATGTGTAGACTGCTCCTTGTTTTGCTTTGAGTTCTTCATGATATCTGGGACTGAATAATCTTTTAGCAGATGAAGTTCACAGCTGATGATGCAGAAAAGCTTATTAATCAAACATCATCCAATCAATCATGACACTGGACATTGATTGGAAGGAGTTGATATTGCAGATATCATTTGTTACTGCTTGGTCAATAAATGTGCCAATGTTTAAACAAAACCAGTTTTTAAGATAATAAATGTGTGCCTGCGTGAAATCATTATATTACAAAACCTTTGATATACCCAGGAGTTCGAATCTTATATTAAGGCATCTTTTTGTGTACTTTTTTTCGGTTCCTCTTCCAGTTCTCTATTTTAAGACAAAAATTAGCGAAATTAGCGAAATTATTATGAGTAGTTGTTACTGGGCTGTTTTAGTTCTCACAGCTTAGCACAGGCTTAAAAAAACCTGACACGGCCTCATGCAGTTTCACTCACATTATGATTAGCTTTATGCTCAGGCATTTACTGAGCAAGAATAAAAGGATAAGTATTCCTAAAACAATATTAACCCTACATGACCTTGCACAGGTTATTACTCTCAAAGTGAGAATGATGGCGTGTTCCGTTTGAACTCAGACGTCAACATTTCTGAGTAAGAAAATTTAACTGGAACGACCCTCACCTTTTTTAGCACTCCTATCAGTTTGCGTCTCACTGAATACATCAGACTCACAGTACTGTGCAACTTCTGTCTAAAACATTGTTTTTGTATGTGTCAAGCACAGAGTTAGATGTCGTTTTTAGCTTACAATGGTAATGATAGCTAATCTGGTCAATGAGCACAACAATAAGCAAAAATCACAACTGGAACGTGGTCAGCTTTCCAGCTCATATTCTGGCTTCTCAGGCAAATTAAAGTCTTTATGGCTGATTTGAGACTACAAGAGCCAAAACTCATGGTGGGCAAAAGTTTTTGCAATGCACTAGAAGGTATCTGGAGTGGCCTAAGGGAACCATGACCATTATGGGCTTTGTTAGAGAAATCTTAGAAGAAATAAAAGAAACATGTATGCAGGGATGCACACATAAGAGGCAGTACTGTGTGTGTTGTTAGGAAAAAGATCACCACACCCCAGGAATCCTACTGCATACACTGGGATAATTTGGTACAGTAGGAATAAAATTTAACAAATAATCTGCACACTTCTGTAACCATGTTCCCATCATGGGCAAAGCCAGCTGGGAAGAGCATACGTTTCTACCTGTGACGGTAGTTTCATGTGCAAGAGGTTTTATTGTACCATTCACTGCAAGACTAGTGTCTTGTAAAATTCCCTCGGCACTGTTTGTGTTACGTGTTTATATCTCCACCGGGGATGTTTGCTAAGTTGTTTTTTTCGGTTCCTCTTCCAGTTCTCTATTTTAAGACAAAAATTAGCGAAATTAGCGAAATTATTATGAGTAGTTGTTACTGGGCTGTTTTAGTTCTCACAGCTTAGCACAGGCTTAAAAAAACCTGACACGGCCTCATGCAGTTTCACTCACATTATGATTAGCTTTATGCTCAGGCATTTACTGAGCAAGAATAAAAGGATAAGTATTCCTAAAACAATATTAACCCTACATGACCTTGCACAGGTTATTACTCTCAAAGTGAGAATGATGGCGTGTTCCGTTTGAACTCAGACGTCAACATTTCTGAGTAAGAAAATTTAACTGGAACGACCCTCACCTTTTTTAGCACTCCTATCAGTTTGCGTCTCACTGAATACATCAGACTCACAGTACTGTGCAACTTCTGTCTAAAACATTGTTTTTGTATGTGTCAAGCACAGAGTTAGATGTCGTTTTTAGCTTACAATGGTAATGATAGCTAATCTGGTCAATGAGCACAACAATAAGCAAAAATCACAACTGGAACGTGGTCAGCTTTCCAGCTCATATTCTGGCTTCTCAGGCAAATTAAAGTCTTTATGGCTGATTTGAGACTACAAGAGCCAAAACTCATGGTGGGCAAAAGTTTTTGCAATGCACTAGAAGGTATCTGGAGTGGCCTAAGGGAACCATGACCATTATGGGCTTTGTTAGAGAAATCTTAGAAGAAATAAAAGAAACATGTATGCAGGGATGCACACATAAGAGGCAGTACTGTGTGTGTTGTTAGGAAAAAGATCACCACACCCCAGGAATCCTACTGCATACACTGGGATAATTTGGTACAGTAGGAATAAAATTTAACAAATAATCTGCACACTTCTGTAACCATGTTCCCATCATGGGCAAAGCCAGCTGGGAAGAGCATACGTTTCTACCTGTGACGGTAGTTTCATGTGCAAGAGGTTTTATTGTACCATTCACTGCAAGACTAGTGTCTTGTAAAATTCCCTCGGCACTGTTTGTGTTACGTGTTTATATCTCCACCGGGGATGTTTGCTAAGTTGTTTCTGCCGTGTTGATGGTGTTTTCCACTAATCTGTATTGATCTGAAGTCACTTCCTGCCATTGTTGTGTCAGATCCAAACTGTCTCGTCTCTTCCTGACAATCTACTCTTCTCTTTCCTCAGCAAGGAAACCGGTAACTCGGAGAGGATACACAATCGGGGGAGGGGGGGGTTGGACGTGGGGATGCTGTGAGTGTGTATATAAGTATGTAGGCATGTGTGTGAATGTGTGTATGTGCAAGAGTGCTGCTCTGGCCCTGATAACAAGCTGATATTGATGTTTTGCAGAAGAAGCACGTGCAGCCTGTGATACCGCTACCAGAAAATAGGTCCCTCACTGTACAGTATATGAAGCTCGAAATCCTGTGCGTGCTTTCAAGTTACTCTTCAGATACAGTGCATCAAAGTTTTCAGCAAAAAATTGTTAGATCATCACAACTTGGATATTTATTTAATTATTCTGACTATTTTGCTGTTGGCAACAGTAAACTTTACACAAGTCAGAGTCCTGGTTCAACTGCAGTTCAACTACCCAGCTTGTTGCAGCTGTACGCAGGCACTTAGCCTGTCTGTGGAATAAGAGATCTCTCAAGAGAACTAGTCACATTTGTTGTGTCATTGAGTCCATGTATCTGTTATACAGCCCTTAATCAGACCATATGTCCTTAACCATGGAAAAGACACACTGACATGATTCTGAAACTTAGAAACTCGTCTGCATTTTGCATAGTTTAGCGTCGCAGTACAGTCATTTTTGCGAGACTTTCTAGTTGTTTTTTTGGTCTTTCATTGTCACTGTATTGTTTCTTAATCTTTTTATTTGGACTTTGTCATTAGGTTTTTGCGTTCCTGTTGTTTTGCTTTTTCACTTCCAGCCTATCAGCAGTTGCCCTCTTCCCAGCTTGCCACTCGTTTTGAGTACCTCCTGCTCATCTATTCCATCTAACCCATCTGCCTTATTTACCTGATTATATACTCTTTCCTTCTTTTGTTTGTTTTCTGCCAGATCCTTTGTTGCTGTCCTATTTCTATCTTTATACCTGTCTTTGACACAGATTGTGGTCATTTTGTTGCCTGACTTTGGTTGTTTTGATCACATTTAACTCATTTTAGTGTATCTGCATAGATTTCAAGCCTTTTCTTTATATTTTGTTGTACTTTTTATTCACCTCATCATGGTGTTTGTTTTTTTTTTCATTTTACCAATTTACCAATTAAAGCAATTCAATCGCTAGAGTCTATCCCTGCTTCCGTTGGGCTAGAGGCCATCTACACCCTGGACAGGTCGTCAGTCCATCACACAGCCATGCACACTCACACTCACTACTAGGTTCAATTTACAATCAGCAATCAACCTAACATGCATGTTTTTGGCTGTGGAAGGATGCTGGAGCACCTGGAGAGAATCCACACATGTGCAGGGAGAACATACAAAGTCCACACAGAAATACCCCAGTTGGGACTCAAACCAAGTACCCTCTTGCTATAAGGCAACACCACAAACTAGTATACCACCATACAACCTGTGTAACATTATATACAGAGTGATAGAAAATATCACTTTGTTGAAGAGGAGTAAAATCAAACCATAAGGTCACCCCTACGCACAGCTGTATTCTTACATAATGACTACTTTATCTATTGACAGGTTTTTTTTTGTTTATTCAAATCTTCATTTATTCTTTATTATATTCCAACAACACCATTTTAACAATAGAATGTAATGTGAATTAATATAGTAATAGATTAATATTATGTTTTATAATCTGGCACCGCCAAATGTGTCATCAAATCAAAAAAAAGTTCTGTGTTCTTGACCTGTCAGCTTTTTTTCAAAACAAAACTACAATATGACTAGGGTCAACATGAGTAAATAATATACTTATTGTAAGAAAAGGTATAGACTCCTTTTTTAAGAAAGCTCATGCAAAAATACAGTTTTAGAATTTAGTTTGAATCCAGGAAGAGAACGTAATGAGTTCTAGTTGCATCGCATTAATATTTTCATTGTGCAAGCGTGCATGAGACAGAGTATGGGATATCAGTGAGTGACCTCACAGCCTGCTGTAATTCAGTCTAATGACAAAAGCATATGTGCTCTATGACCTTTGGTTTAAGGTTACAATAGCTTATTGTATTGCATGCAGTGTAGTCACACGTGTTACACAGTGTGTGAACATGCATGATTGTGAAGTACATTTTGTGTGTGTGCATCTCTCAACAGTGAAACTATACAGGCGGTTTGTGTTTCAAAAACTCTGTGAAGTTCAGACATCTGTGAAAATCTCTAAAACAGTTCATGTTCCCCGTGAGGGGAAAAATAATTTAACACTTTCTCAATTGTGTTGTGCATTTGGACAAGTTCAAATGGAAGAGACGGCCTGCTTTTCTCTGAATCAGCGCTGTTTCACTCCGTTGTGTGGATAACATTAGAGCTGCATTAAACAGCACAGAAGAAGAAACAAATCTGTGTACAGATTTCACTGCAGCTTTTTGGGGTGTTTAGACAGCAGAGAGGCACTGGTCTTATCTACATTCCTTATGAATGGTTTGAGAGGGAAAATCTCAAATTTTCCCCATTTTTACTTCTATGCTTTTAAAGGCACTCATTGGATGTGTTGAGCACACATCCTCTCCCTTGGCACAGAGCAGATGTAATACACACATAAAACAATCTGTTACAGACAAACTTCATATCTTTTCAATTTAAATCCATCCAAACTGATTACTTTTATTCCAGCAAATCATCTTCTTCATATCCTACGTCATTTGTCAATGCAGACATCAGAGATTTTCATTCAATTAATACGGAGATTTTGGCTTTCTTGTTATACATATACAAGTTTCCCAGGCTGCTAAACAAGGAGAGACCATTAGGTCATCTTCTATGCTTACTTTCATCACAATATCAGCTTTGCTCTGGTGTATTTCCTGTTCAACATATTAAACTGAGGATTATTGCCCTGCTCATAACTAAACACATTGTATCAGTTAGGTGGGTAAAACGTTCAGCTTGTGTCCTGATGACGAACATATGAGTCAGCTGTATCCCTCTGTACTCATGATATCACTCAAAGGTCTGGTGGTCACAGCAAGGATTCAAAGGGATTCAAACAATCTCAAAACAATGTAAATATACTTGACCTGATCCGTTTTATGATGAGAGTCTTTTGTCTTTGTATAAATACATTACAGAGAATAGAGGAGAACTAATAACCGAGGACTTGAGAAAGCATTTTCATAAAAAGAAAAAGAAAAATACAGGTGCTGCTGGTTGTTTTCTTCCTTTATGTCTGAAGTTATGTCATTTGTTGTATTTGCTTTTTAACCTGAAGAGCATCAATCAGCAAGCAAACAAACCTGCTAAATGATTCTTATCTAGTGTCAGACACAAACACTGATACTTTGAGTCTAAATTTGACATGACTTGTGAACTGTTACCTCTCTGCTTCGTCATACTATAGTTGAGCCTTTCTGTTTTGTTCTCTCTGGTTAAAACTGATCTTGACAGCGTTGCTCAAGAGTTGAGGGGGCTCCTGAGTTCACTTTAAAAGTTATATTTTCACCGGTGACAACAGCTGCACATCTGAGCTATTTATAACATTTCATAAAAACTCACTCCCCCTCCTTTCTTCGTATTCATATTTAATAAATATTTTTGACTTGGCTCTGAAGGCAACTTTATTTTGAAAACAGGAAGCATTGTATCAACAGAGTCTCCCGGTCAACTGACTCACAAGCAATCTGCAGGAGGTTAGCTTGTCATTGACAGTAGCTGCTGCTGCTCTTGTCTGAATAACATTTATTGTGATGGGGTCACTGGAGTCACGAGATCATGAAAACATCTTGTGACTTCTAGCACACATGCTGAATGGGATTTTGAAAGTTCATTGATACCGTACACCCACACATACTAACTCAGCTGGGTGGCTGAATTTATAACCCGGTTACTCAAGAACTTTCATATACTTGTGACCAGTTTTCATACAGGAACAATATTTTCTCCCCATCAAACTAAATCTGTTACTGGATGAATGTGCAGAGGGAAGTGTGCATCTACTAAAGCAGGAATCCTGGTCGAGAATACTTGTGAATGAATGTTTACATCAAGTCTAAAACCAGCACATGACATTGTCATCCTTCTTGGCTGAGTTGTAAAGGTCAAATAATAGTTTCTGCATGTGCTTGTGCACAAGGCCTGTGTGGCATATATTTCTTCAGCTCTGTGAGGATCCATGGGGGCCCCACCCTGCTCATTTGCTTGCAACTGAAAAACTGAAGCCAACAGCATATGTGCCTCGATCCACCTCCACTTCAGAAGGTGGTGCTAAAAACACACCAGACAAAGAACATAACAAGCTGAACAAGAACAATATGGAGTTTTTGTAAGACTATTTATTCACGCCCCAATGATACTTCACTGAAACTGTATAAGCTCACATAGATGGCATTAGAGTCCTGGGAAAATTAATGTTCCCAGACTCGCTCATTTTCCCAGCAAATGTGCATTCCTATAGATTTCTTTTGCTTAAATAGGAATGTGGCACAAGAGCTTGTCAGTACATCACTGAAGCTAAAGGAGAAGCTAAAAGAGAGCAAGGAGGTATACAGCAAAAAGCTGGAGAGCAAGCTCCAGCAAAACAGATAAAGATCATAGACTCCAGGCAGAGGGGAGATCAGACAGATGGGAGGATTGGGAGCCAATAGATTGTTTTCCAACATGTTAGCAGAGCAATACTTAGTATCTCTACCCCCTGTCCCCAGTTACAAAGACATCACACTGTCCTGGACCCACAGCTTCCCTGTCACACCTTTACTGTCTCATCTTGCACCTCAGTCATGGTTCTTAGCACAGGCTTACCAACTGAGACATCCTCTGCCTCCCTCTCCAGTCTGTCTGTCTCCAGCAGTCAGCTGATGAAAGCAGCTTCCATGAGAAAAGAACTGCTAGTCCAGATGTTGTCAGCTTCAGGGTCCTGAAAACCTGTGTGAAACAGCTATGTGAGATTCTACACCATCTCTTCAACCTTAGTCTGAGTCAGCAGAAAGTTTGAGTGTCGACCACCTGGTGGCATGGTTGGCAACAGTCACCTCATCTTGAATGTGTACATAGGAAAGGAGATGATTGTGAATTTTTAGGTGGACCAGAAAAAAGCCCAATGCTATTTTCATCTTGGGAGAGGAGGTGGGGATGACAGAGGACTCAGTGTATGTATTAGATATGCTGAGTGATACCTGGGTGTTTAGACAGGAAATTAGAATGAAAATGCAAACATTGCAACCAAGGGACAGAGCAGACTCTATTTTTTCAGAAAGTTTAGGTCCTTCAGAGTTTGCAGCTGGATCTGGATCTTATTTAAGTCTATTATATCACCCACAACTCTGCCAAGTGTGACCACTTTTCATAAAAGTTTGGTTGAAAACTGTTTCATTATGGTATGGCATGGCATTCAGTCCTGAAAAGGAGTAAACCTTTCTCAGCTTGGAGGCTTGTGTGTCTAACAGCTTGGTGTCAATCACCTTAAAAAGAAAAGAGAAAAAGGGAAGCTGGTAAAATGGGTAATGATGCACAAATGGTCTTGCTTTCTGGGTCTGTTGGAGGTGTTAGCTTTGACGGGATCTGATAATGAAAAGGGCACATCAGCATATTGATATGATTGGTAATGTGACTGGTGCTAATTGTTGAATATTTGCAGAGGGATCCGTTTATCATCAGAGCTGTCAAGCTGCTCTAAGGTGTTTGTATAAGATATGTGACGTCATGAATTTTGAGATAAATTCAAGTCTGACTCAGCGTTAGTCAAATCACAAGTAAAGCCTTGAGGGGCCAGCTGTCTCTCCACTGGGCATGTGGTCTGACAGCTTAACACGCACATCAAACAACTGTCAGACCCCTACCAACCCTCACTGCACCCAAAACAACAAAAGCACACACTTCATACTCTTGGGGTGCTGTAAGTATCACCAAAACCAGGCTCATAAACACACAAACACACAAGGTCATGATAAGACATCAAAGTCCTGCAAGCTTCCAATGTGCTGTGTCTTTCTGTCCTACTGTATAATATTCTAATGCTTATTTTGATACCAGTAACATGTTTCATAATGATCATCTCAGAAGTAGGTCAAAAAGTATGTCAATGCTAAGAAAAAAAGAAAAATTGGTAACATAGCCGACCAGTACTAAGTCAATGCTGAACCACATAAAAAAGCACAACTGTAGTTCAAAGTCCAGCCAGACATCTCCATGAAATCTTCCGATACTCCTCAAACACTGGAAGGACAAATATCATGATTAATGGGGAAATATGATATAAACATGCAAGCTGATTATTGTGAACTGTGTCACAAATGAATTTGACCTCATCTGTGTCCCATCGAACGTCTCCATCCTTTCCATCACTCCCACAGATGTGCGATCTTAAACTGACTTTTCACTGGTGGATGGCTGTCAAATTAAATAGGGAAACGCATTGGTGTGTTGAAGTCAAGTACAAAATAAAAGGAGAATCTTAGCGTCTGCATTGTGTGTGGTTTACAACACAAGGCCACACATGAGAGGGCAACAACAACCAATACGAGACACAGGTGGGTAATTAGGAGGGAAAACAAGAGCTGAATCCTGTGGAAACAGGATCAGTGGTATGCTGAGTGAAGTGATGGACACTGCAAGAAAGTTCCAGCTCGGAAGTTGTCACTCTTAAAGACCCAAATTAGAACAAAATGGAATTTTTCATTTCCTTTCCAAGAAAGTCTCAAGATAAAGAATCATCACATCAGCATCACCAAATTCCATATCTAAAATGTATTCTTATTTGAAATTTTCCACATGCTGTTATTGTGAAAAAGCTCTGCAGCTGACAAGCAGAGTGTGGGAAAAGTGAGTGGGTGGACCAGTCATCAAGGCCTGGTGTTTAATTCAGCCATATATTCACATCCCAGTCAATGAAAACAGCTAAAAACAGGTCTTTGTCCCTTCAGAGTACAGATAGGAAGCCTGCTTTGATTCACTTCACTTTGCTTTTTTCCTGTCCTGCCCAACGTCCTGCAGCAGTAGGCCTGACAGACAAAGAGCTGGACGGACAATTCTGATCGTCAGAGGACAGAGTTTGGGTGGAGTCACAAAAACACAATCACATCAGTTTAATTATCAGATACCGCAAGCTCACATCACAATGACTGACAACAACAACAGTTCTCTGAGGGAAAACGACGTTGGGGAAGCAGAGGAGACGGGAATAAATCCTCATCTTCAAAATTGGAGGAAGAGGGGCATGACTAAGGAGGGAAGAGGAGAAGGATGGAGAGGTGGGGGAAGGGTTTTGAGGAAGAAGATTGTTGAGTGATACAGTAGTTGTGTCTAAAGGTCAGCGCCCCGGCGCCACTGCTGCCATTCTGCTGAGAGACAAAGTCGGCTGAAGACAGAGACGTGCCATCTGGGTCAGAGAATAGAGCAAAGAAAGAAAGAGAGAGAAGAATTCTTCTTAAACTGTTCTAGAAGCTTTTAAGTTAGAAAATCATATTATTGTATGCTGCTTTATAAACCTGTGATATGCTTTAGATTTAAAAGTGAGGCTGTCCAACTAATTTAGGGTGAATAAAGGGAATGAGGTGTAACTTTTCTGTGTAAAAAACTACTGCAACAGACACATAAATGAGAATGATTAAACCATTCAGAAAGTAGTATAAAGTAAAGCCAAAGTGCGCAGTGGTGGGGCCACCATGTGCCTAAAGAACAGCTCCAATGCACTGTAGCATTGCTTCTTCACATCTCTGGAGCTCCACTGGAGGGATTGAACATTCAAGTCTTTCAAGTGATTTTCCCTCATTTGGTGTTTTGATGGTGGTGATGATTAAAAATTAGTCTCCAATTAGTGGTGAAATTAACTGAGATCTAGTGACTATGAAGTTTGTACAATATGATGTTTATCATTTTCAAACTCAGCTAACAGTCTGTGTCTTATGACATTGGGCTATCCTGGGACATACAACTGCCATCAAGATAGAGATGTTTCATCATAGGATAAAGGTGATCACTCAGAACAACTTTGTGTTGATTTGCAGAGAGACTTTACTTTCAGTGGCCAAGAGGAACAAAACCATGCCTGCAAAACACCCCCACAGCATGACAGTGTCCTTCTCTGTGGGGGTCCAAGGTTCAGGTTTTTCCTTTGATCTGTCATCCATCGACCTCAAGTGTTCTGAAGTACAGTATGTTAGGGACTAGAGTTTTATTGTCGGGGGTTTAAAGAAAAATAATCAACACACCCTTTTTTCAGTGTTTCTATTTATGCAATGTTTTCCTTTTTTTTGTTTTAAATAATTTCCCTCCGTGTAAGTTTATAAAATGTCTAAAACATCTCAAACAAAAAATGCTCAAATTCTTCTAGTTTTTAAAGAAAAGCTGGCGTTTAAAAAAAAAAGAAGAAAAAAACTTGTTATATCTATATCGTGGGGTGTTTACTGATGTTTCGTTTTTCTTTGTTTATATAGTATTCTCTCCCTGATCTTTTAAAGGCGTCGTCATGTGTCATATATATTGTCATAAGACTAAGATTTTCTTTATTTTATTTGGCAAACTATTATGACCAAAGCAGTCTCGGCAAAACTACAGTAACAATGAATTTTTTATTTTGAATATTTTCAATAGGAGGTCAAATGTCAACATTTTCTATATCAATTCTACATTTAATTAAAGGTGCATCTTTTTTATATATATAGTTTGTGGTTCCACATGTTTGAACATGTACAGACAACACCAAAAAAAAAAGAAAACAGGGCAGGAAGTGTAAATAAGTTCTCAGCTATTTTAGATAATGTGGGTGCTCCGGTGCCAGTACGACTGTCAGTTGCTATTAAAAATATTTCATGAAACGCGTCCAGGCGTAACACTCAGGCCCCTCACCAAGCATGTGTAATGAGCTTTCATTCTATAAAGCTACTGTTTTAATTATATTTTGTAATGCAATTTAAAACTAAAACAACAAAGGTGCTTTAGACCGCTCCATTTTTTAATATATTCTTGTTCAAGAAATATTTAAAGACTACGTGTTTTACACACTTTAAAGTGACTTCACTGTGTATTTTTCTAGTGAGGCACTAATCAAATGAATAAAGAGACAAGTGTCTGAGTGTGCAGTGTGGAGAGAAGGAGGGCAGTGAGAGAGGAGGAGGGGTCTTCATGGGAGGTTGCAAGTCGGGTGTGGGTATATAAGGGTGTGGAGATTTCTCACAAAGCAACAGACTTTACAGTGCTCTGTGGATCTATCTGCCCCAAACAGATATTTTTCTTCAGATTAAGGATAAGAGGAATAGAAGAAGAATGGAGATTGTGAGTTCGACTGTGGTTCCTTATGACTATTACGACTATGAGGAAACAGATAACTCCACCATGTGTGACTATTCAGAGTGGACGCCGTCATACTCTGTCATCCCGGTGCTTTACATGCTTATTTTCATCCTGGGCCTCTCTGGAAATGGGGTGGTCATCTTCACCGTCTGGAGAGCCCAGGGCAAGCGACGAGCTGCTGACGTCTACATCGGTAATCTGGCCCTGGCTGACCTCACTTTTGTGGTCACTCTGCCTCTGTGGGCCGTTTACACAGCCATGGGCTACCACTGGCCCTTTGGAATGGCCCTGTGTAAGATCAGCAGCTACGTGGTGCTTCTCAACATGTATGCCAGTGTCTTCTGCCTCACCTGCATGAGCTTTGACCGGTATCTTGCCATTGTCCACTCCCTGTCCAGCACCCAACTGCGTACCCGTGGCCACATGCAAGGCTCGCTGACAGCCATCTGGCTGCTCTCTGGTCTGCTGGCTGCCCCGACTCTTGTCTTTCGCACCACCAGATATGATTTAGAAACCAACCGTACTTCTTGTGCCATGGACTTCAGCCTGGTGGTGACAAAGATAGGGCAGGAGAACCTGTGGATTGCCGGTCTCAGCATCTCCTCCTCAGTTCTTGGCTTTCTACTTCCATTCTTGGCGATGATGGTGTGCTACTGCTTTATCGGCTGCACTGTCACTCGCCACTTCAACACTCTGCGTAAAGAAGACCAGCGCAAGGGAAGACTGCTGAAGATCATCACCACACTGGTGGTGGTGTTTGCTGCTTGCTGGATTCCCTTCCATGTTTTGAAGAGCGTTGATGCCCTCTCTTACCTGGACTTGTTCCCCACCACCTGTGACTTCCTACGTTTCCTGCTGCTGGCTCACCCCTATGCCACCTGCCTGGCCTACGTCAACAGCTGCCTCAACCCTTTCCTTTATGCCTTCTTTGACCTGCGCTTCAGATCCCAGTGTCTGTGTCTGCTCAACCTGAAAAAGTTTTTGCATGCCAGCCCACACAGTTCCCTTTCCTCACAGAAGACAGAGGCTCAGTCTCTGGCCACAAAGGTGTGACTACAGCTGTGGCCCCAGAGGCATGCTGGGGAGGAGGTGAACAATGCAGAACAGTGCAGGTAAATCAAAACTTTGCAGCATTGGGTGCTTGCTTGCAGATCATCTGCAGTCAGTTTCAGGGTGTTACTTTTGCCCCCCCTCCCCTCTGACTAAGGACTGAAGAGGACTGATGGTTTTGGGGTTCTGACCACACCGAAACTCCTGCCTCACTATGAATGGCAGGGAAGAGAAACTGAACAGGGGAACAATCATAAAACTTTAAGGGGAAAAAAAAGGGTGGACTACGTGCTTATGAATTTCTCTTGGTTCAAATGTGGACTTTATGCAAAGTGCTGAGCTTTGAATTCTGTGTCCTGAAGCCAATACATTGATTTGTATTACTTGTGCATTCGCTGCTGCTGTTATTGTTTTCACTTGTAAGCACTCAAGATGTCATATCTCTCAGATGACCTGCTCTGCGATTAAGTCTTAAGGTATCTGCACCATAGCTGGCAGAGTTACGGTTGTGTGTTTGTGTGTGTAAGGAGGGTGTGCCAGTAGGTAAGAGGTGTTGGAGTCAGATAAGGGTGTTGTAAACTGTGAGTGTGTAAGTGAAGGAGTTAGGGATGCTGGGGTGGGGGGTTTGCAGACAGACCAGACAGACAGATGGCAGCTGATAAATGTTTTGAGGGTGTTGAAAGGTCCAATTAAAATGTGACTGTTTTAACAGTCTGACTGTGTAGGAATGTGCTCTGTCTGTGTGTGTAGAGTGTTGTTATGTAATTGAAATTTGTCCTTTATGACAACATGAAATCATTTTGTGAATACACATTTATTTTGAAATCATGTCTATGATTTGTATTAAAAAAAGGTGCTTTGAAGAAACAAATATTCTCTCCGGTGTCACTTTATTCCCTCTGAGAGCTTGTTAAGTTTGCTGGAATGTATTTTCTCCTGTCCAGTGAGTGTGCTTCTTCCTGTTGCTGCATTGCTGCATTACTGCATTGCTCAGAGGAGGCCGTCTCCCTCCTATTGTGTTTGGCAGGGCTGAAATCAAAGCATATGTCTGCAGGAAATGCGCTCTCGACTTCTGTTTCCCTTTTCTCTTACAATTCATTCACACAAACAATCAGCGAATACAAAAGTTTCTAAACTGGATCAGTCACAGGATATTTGGCTTGCTACCAAAAATGTAAAAATCTTCAAAGTGCTTGTTACCACAACTTAAGTCCCAAAAAGCATCTAAAGTCGTCTTTGAGTCCCCGTATTATGCCAAATCTATCAACTATGATCAGTTTTGTAATCATTAAATGTTTTGCTATAGTAAGTTAACACTACAACGGGTTGTTGAGCTTTAAAGTAGAATTCAGTGATTAACCAATTTTGATTGTAATGAGCTTTTTAGAGGATGTAATCAGTAACAGCGGGAGGCAGAGGGATTGGACTAATCCTTGATTATAGATCTGTAGTGGGCCTCGACTATCTGTCCCTTTGTGATACCTGTGATGGACCATGGCTTAACGTACAGAACACATTTGAGAACCTATTGTGTAAATGTGGCCACAAAGAACTTTCTGTAGGAATAAAAGCTCAGCTGTGCCTTTTTTTCTGACAGGAATTTGTCATCCAAAAAGACAGAAACCCAACAGCTGCAGCCACATTCATTCTGCCTGCTTCATTACTGTCTCAACTGTTTAATTTCAACTCAACACAGAGCTGCAAAAAAGTATTTGTGTTACTCTTTAAATTAAATGTAAACGCAAGAGCTTCCTGGGCTGCTGTTGCCACATTAACAGAAACAGTCAGTGAAATAATAGAGATGAAATCTATGTACTAAAGAGTCTTTGGAGAAGCAGTTTACAGTGCATTTCAAAATTCCATGCTGCAGCTAGTTTTCATAAAATGACTTGTCACATTATCCTCCACCTGTTGGCATCAAAGACAGAGCTGGTTGTGAAAGATAATCTGAACAGATCATTTTCACTGCTTTTCGAGTTTTATGAAGCTTATGTGATCGCGTTACACAGATTTCATGGCATGAAGTGCACAAACGGCAGCGCGAGAAAAGTGATTTATCCCCTTTGATCATATGTGGGTTGGGTGTTTGTCTGAACTGACTGTTCAGAAATGATCACACAAATGATTTCATTCCCCTCTAATTACTGAGCGTGAAAATTAAGCATGTCTGCACTGGAGGCAGACTGGCCGCAGGGAATCCCCAGGGTGGAAACGGTCTTCAGTTTCCCTCTCTATGGAACAACAAACAACTGGAACAACTTTAAAATGAACATTTTAAATATGTTTCAGCAAATACTGAAAATCTGAGCTCTGGGACTTTGCAAAGATTTTCTCTGCAAACATGAAGTGTAGATTAAAAATAAAAAAGAGAGACAAAAAAAAAGCTCTATAAAATAAGCGATAACAAACTTATGCCACTAATTACGGCTATTATCGTGTTGTAGACACTACACTTAACTCTCAATCCTTTTTCATTATATCTACCAACAAGAAAGCAGTTTGACTTTTTTAATTATTATTTTTTATTGGATTCACGTGTCCTCAGAAGAAATGAAGAAACCAAGTCTCTGTCCACAGTTTTCACGAGATACATTTTCTGGCCTGCAACTGTGAAGTTAAACACTGTGCTCATCATTCCATGAGCATTTAATCTATTCCAAACATGTTAGGTTAACATGTTATAAACAAACTGTATGATGAACATACTGAAATAATTTGCTCTGTTTTGACTGTCTGCAAAAGTAAAGAGCCTCAGTAGTAGCATTTTAACATTGTAATATTCACTGTCTAATGAGTCTTTCACAAATGATTATTGAAGCTAAACTGGTTTCATCTGCTCAAAGCCAAATATAACATGAGAGATGTCTTACTGCTGAACTTAAATTTCTTTCTTTATTTCTTTTCTTATGAAAATAAACCTTTGACTTGAAACCAATTAATCCTCTCAGGTTTTGGGGGGTATGTTTAAACACAGCACAAAGCCTATGAAAATGCCCAACCCTCCCTCTTCACTGAACTGAATACTTTCTGGTCAGTTACTAGAGTCCAAAGGCAAAGGTAAGAAGAGTTTCAACAAGCACAAGCTAACCATTCATTATCATATCAATGGGTGACAAACAGTCACTTATTCTGTTGTTTTAAATCAGGCTTGCAGCCAGGCCCGTGTATGCTGGAAACACATGTCCTGCTGGCATAAATCAGAGCCCAATAAACCGGGTCAAGCAGAAAATAGACAAAGGAAGTGTGCACACATTTCCCCGCAGTCCTAACAATAGAGGCTGAGCAGCACGGCCAGTAGACCGGACCTTAAGCCTGTTACGGCCATGGAGTGATAGGATGAGATGCTGACCCCTAAAGAGTCTTGGAGGACCCTCAGCTTCCTGCCACACAGTCCCTCCAGAACTCCTCCTTGCATCATCCCGAGAGAATTAGAGGCCCCCATGGATTGGAAAGGAGCCAGCAAGCCAAGCAGGAAGGGTCCAAGGAGGGTGGGCAAGGTAGAGGTTCCTGATCAGGATATCCTGTCTTTCAGAGGCATCTTTCTGCTTTTAGAGCCTTCTGCCGAAGATGGATGCCCCACCTAAGGTCTTAGAGGACAAGGTGCTTAATTTACACAATGAGCATACGAAGAAACAACCAACTGCAGTGTAAAAGATCTTAACTGGGAGTGTGCAACAAAGAAATTCTACTGCAAATAAGACTGATAACATATCAAGTGGCAGTCATGTGAGTCAAGCTCCAAAGTTGCCAGATCTCATTGCATCTCTCCCTCCTCTCACACTGGCAGACCTTTCAAAAGCCTTCGCACAAGACAGCCATCATTAGTGGAGACACGTCGTTTCCGAAAGAGCGGAAGTGTCCAAGCTTTGGGTGACTCCGGATCTCGGGATAGAGAAGATCATCCTCTTCAATGGGCACAAAGTGTCCCTTCATTCTCTTCTCTATCCTCTCCATTGTGTATCCTCCCCTCTCTCAGGTCTAAATGGAGGCCCTGTAATCTGCAACGGGCCTGAGCCAGTTCAGAGGCTCAGCTGCACTGACTTCAACATTACAGGTAATGCAAAATGAAAAAATGACACCAGGACAACATCCAGAGAGGCTGGACAAATAGATAACCAAGGTGGAGATGGAAAAGTCCACTTAAATCTTGCTACATGTCAGCCAGATGTCCTGTGTTGTTACAGCCACATTTTGTCATACTCTGTAAGAACAACCTGCAGCTACACACTGTGCTTGTGTATGTGTGGAAGTAGCTGTACTACAACTGTTTTAGGGGCATAAATCTGTTTGCACAAACAGACTGGTGTTTACACAGTCACATTGTGGAGACTGTGCAGACTCAACTTCCTCTTGGGGACACAAAGCATGTCCTCTTAACGTAAATCAGAGGACAAGGTTATAGCCCAGTCCGTACATGTTCTAAATCATCTAAAAATACTCTGCTTGGAATAACTGCCTTTGCATGATATTATTTTACCCACATAAAACTCCAGTTAAGTTGTTTTATGGAATTATTTTATCCAATAGTTTTTTGTCCTCCAGAGTCATTTGTAAATGTTATTCATTTCGGGTTCAACAAAGTGACACGAGATGTCTTTGATTTCATAGAGAGCCCATTCTCAGTAGAAAGTATGAAAGTTCTGAATGTTTCGGACAATTAAATTGTCCTTCGACATCCATGTTTTACTCTCAGATTGGAAATGAAAGAAACTTTCTTCAGTCAGATGAATGTTAAAGCAGTCTTCTGGTGTCAGACTCTGCATATACAGTCACGTGAAGAAGTTCAGGTCAAACTGTGACTATCAAATGGTGTGAAAGTGTAAACACGACAGATTTCTATGAGATATATATTTCTAAAGAGATTTTTTTTATTATTGTTTCAAAATAGCCAAAAATAACCCCGCATGGTTAGAACAATTACATCTCCTTTGGCAAATATCACAGGTTTCAACATTTTTTCATAGTAGCTATAATTCATTTAGAGATTTCAACAGATTTTTCCTTGCAAAAGATTCTAATTCTCCAGGTTTCTCTGGCCATATTGCATGCACCGATTTTACAGATTACCGATGATGCTTGGGTTGGGAAACCTTCAGCTTATGCCTCTCAAGTTAATCCACTGTTGACTTTGACTTCTTTTTAGAATCATCCTGGACACTATCCTTTTTCTCTTACAGATGATGTGATATTTACTGGTATTTAGGTGCATCCATTCTGTCCTCTACAGTAAAATGTTTCCCTTTCCTCTGGCTGCAACACAGGTCCAAACATTGATCCATCCACTCCTGTGCCTAACATTCGCAGAGGTTTTCTTTTCATTCAATTTTACACTTTGTTTGTTCCAAACATACATTTACCCATGAATTCTAAAAGGTTCTGTTTTAGAATTGCTGCTGATTGTTGGACAAATTTAAAGCGTCAGGATATTAATAAATTTGCATGAATCATTTTCTAATGATTTTTGCCAAGCCACACCCAAGACAAGCTAATTAAACTCTGATAGATCTAATATCTTTGGGTTCTTAAACATCTGCATGGTGCTCCTTCTCTTTGTTTCCCCCCTAAAACTGAAAAATAATGAACAAGTCTTGTTCAAAATGTTGAAAACAGAGTTGAATCTGTAACTCAAACTATACAGGGGACTAGTTCTACTCTCATCTAAACTATCGGCACTTGAGTATCCAAAGTTTTACATACCTCTGAACATTATTCCACACACCAAAGCTCAAACATCCATTAAACATAACAGAAAGCAAAACACATTTTTTATGTATATATGTTAGGAAATAAAAATGTTGGTACCTCAGTATGTTGTTTCAAAGTGCATCAATTGTTTAAGGGCTAAAAATTTAAAATCAAACTTTAAATACTGTTTTTCCAATCTTAGCTTTCAAACTGTCTATGTGCTTTTAAATGGGTGAAAAAGTCTAATTGACCTATACAGTCTCTGAGTTAAATAAACTCACTGTAATCCTGTCCACAGCCCATAGATGTAGATGTTGCTTTTAAATAAAGGTTCTTTGTTAATTCTCTGTTAAGCCCAAGAGAACAGTGAAAAGAAGTTGTCAGACAGCTGTAACAGTTGCCTCAATTCACCAGATCTAGTCATAACACTCACCAGTATGAGATGGTGGGTATATATCAAACTTCAAAACAATGCACAGGATTGTGTAAGGCCTGTGTATGCTGGAAAACACATGAATACTTTGGTTTTTCAAAGGGGATTTTTACTTTTAAAAAACAGTTACTGAGGGTGGCTTTCAACCGCTGTTGTACATGAGCCTACATTCACACAACATTACACAGATGACGTTTTTACATTACAGCTTCAGGACAGGTGGTATGTTGAAAGAAGGCTGAAGCACAAAACCCACAGAGAGCGGAGATGACTACTGGGAAATTAGCTTTGTAGAAAGCTGCTTTCATGCAGAATACAGTTCCAGAGGCATAATACGGTAAATATTTTTGATTAAAGGTGAAAATAGCATCTTAAAAAGTGTAATTCAAAGATGTTTTTATAACCATTTTGAAAAAACACCAAAAATAGAGGAAGCAATACAGGTTACAACGCAGGCAAAGTCAGTTTAGTTGGAAACAGCTAAAGGGTCAATCCCATAACTATGAGGCACAACGCGAATGTCTTTTAGAGAAGATAGTCAATACTGACACCTAGCGGTAGAACTATTGTGTGGTAACTATTCTGATGCCGGAACTTGAGTGTGCAGGCTCTCGAACGAGTCGGACTTATTAAGAAGACGGACCACCGAACCAAGGCCAGAGGAAGCTAAATAATTAGCTTCAGTTGTATTTGAAGCTAATATGGTATCCCACAGACAGGCACGGGTGTGGAGGTACGTGGAGGAAGGCAGTCTTCTGAAGCTGAAGTCGTACTTGCGGAAGCATCGGGACCTGGACGTGAACTTCACACAGGGAAAGAGGCAGAGGAGCCCGCTGCAGTTGGCCTGCTCCCTGGAAGACGACGCTGTTCTGCGGCTGCTGCTGAAACACGGAGCCGATGTTCTTCAGAAGGACCACAAAGGAGACACGGCGCTGCACATCGCAGCTAACAGGGCCCTAAAACACGGAAAAACAGGTGAGGAAAAGAGGATTTTTACTCGATTAACATGCATGAGCACAGTTGGTGTTTGTTAAACAGTGCTGTTGAAAAACTACCTCTTTTTCTTGTGGTCTTCTCCAAGTTTATGATGACCTGGTTGTTCCCCTCAAAAAGATATGTCCTGAAGCTTTGAATGCTCCAAACAGAGCAGGAGTCACACCACTGGACCTGTTGAACTGGATGAAACCTTCAGAGGTAAACGACTGTTTGAAGTTCTCACATCACTGATCTTAGTACAAGATCAGCTAACGATCAAGTTGTCTACTCGTTGATGTTTAGGGGTAAAACAAAAGAAAACTCTTCTTAACAAAAAATGTTCAACAAATCACACTTTATGTTGTGAAGATAGAGCTATGATGACAGTAAGGCTGATTATAGTGTAAACCATCTCTTGTTGTTATAATTCACTTTATTTGGGGTGTGAACATTTTTTTAATTCCATTTCAGTTAGGAATTATTGTTTTTCAGTTGTCTGAAAGTGTTTTTAAAAAACTGAATAATAGAAGGTTATAAACATCAGGATGATTAGAAATGAATATCATTAAACAGAATTTCCCACTCAGGGTTGCTATAGGTGGGAACATCAGCTGTACTAATCAGTGCTATTAAGGCCCATGTGGAGCCGTAACCTCATCACTGGTGCTCTATGAAATAGAACAACTAATTGTACTGTTTAGTAATGAATAGTACAGTTTAGGCTGCTTTTAATAAACTGATATAATCGGTAATTAGTGATCCTGTTAAGGACGATATAAGAGCAGAAGTATGCAAAGAAGAGGACATTTGACTAACTGTACGATAACCCTTTGAATTATTAAAATTATTAATGATGCTGAGCTTTTGAGGGTTTTTCATGTGCACTCAAAACTGAATAAACATATTAGTGTTTATTCATGCTGATCTCTGACCCATGGACGAGGTGTAAAAATACACAAACAGCTTCCACGGACAGCGAGGCAGTGATTGAAAAGGGAGAAAAGACACAATGGAATATATGAATGTCTGTTTTTCTCTCGCTTTTGGTTGTTTCCACTTGCGGGCAACTCGTGGCTTTAGCTCTTTGTTTTGATGCTGACGAAGCTGCTACGGTGGCCTAGATTTGCGGTACCAGCTGCCTGACCTTCCACAGCACCACCCCCCAGTAGATGGTGCCCTATATCACTGCTGAGCTCGCTTATAGGAAAGACCAGCACTGCACGTTCTCATTAGTACTCAGGAGTCACTAATTAGACCATACCTACTTTCAAACCTTCATGTTTCTGTAAAGTTTTGAGAACTACAAATTTGCGTAAACGAAGCTGTGGTTCCGGCTCCAATGAACCAGAGTAGCTTCCTTTAGTAGCTAAAGGAAGTTTTTCTTCTCTAAAAACAGAAACAGCTTATGATTTATGTGATCCGTCATGTAACAGGTTCACATAAAATCTGTTTTGCAAAAATTGGTCATGGTTTTGGATACTTTTCAACCTTTTCTAATGTCCATCTGGAAACGCTGATGGAAATCTGGCTGGTGTTGGATTTTCCATCTCACTTCTCTTTGGGTTGATATTTGCATCTATTTTCCCTAAATTCCATTAGACCGCAGACAACATGAGCCGTGAGCCTGGGGCTGACCCTGAGAAGGAGTGGGTTGAGAAGCTGTTTGGCGAATGCGAGGATGAATTTTGCGAAACATTTGGCGCTTATGACGGTAAATCTAAAAATCTTCAGTGCCAAATTTGATTCAGTCTCTTTCCACTTGATTCTAACGCACCTTTTTTTTCTCTCTCTTACAGCTGACGATTTTCTTCCTGTTGACGAAGACGAGGAGGACTTTGGGGACTGGGCTGATCGTATCAGAAGACAATATTTTGACAAAAAACACGCTGAAGCTCAAAGACTGGCGTCGTCGTCCTCGAGCTGGAAAAAGCAGAACAGTAGGCAAAAGAGGGAACAAGCGGAAAGTCATAAGGAGCTGCACAAAAGGCTGCAGAGGGAACACGAGGAGTATCTGGCTCGAGCGGCACGTAAAGAGGAAGAGTCTCGGCAGGGAAAGAAGCGTCGGTATGATGAGAGATGTGCTGCTACCTTCAGCAGCGCGTCCTCGTCAGCCAGCACAAAACTGAGCTACAGTGACATCCCCTGGCCAGCTCCAACAGGCACAGTCCAGGAGATGGTGGATGTGATGCTGCACGGCGTGGACCGAAAGGCCTTGGAGGTGTTCCGTAAAGCAATCCGTAAGCAGCAAGCGCTGTGGCATCCGGATAAATTTGCTCAACGATGTGAGGCTCGGTTAACAGAGGGGGACAAACAGCGGATCCTGGATACGGTCACAGCTCTGTCACAAGAACTCAACAGACTGGCTCAGAGTCTCAGGACTTAAAATCACCGCATGGACAAGCCACACATTTCATGCACTGGAAATCTGAGAGACTTCAAAAGACCAATAAAATCTGGCCTCTTGCCAATCAGTTGTTGACAGCATTTCTGGCCTCACAGCCCTTGCAGGTGAAAGCCCTGTTTGTTATCAGTGGTGAGCGATCTGTAAGGGCTTTAAATTAAAGTGAAGGGGCTCTGCTGAATGTCAGACCATTTAATCAAAAGAAATTTTTATTCATTGCTGAATTGAGTAGTCTGCTACAGCTGCATCGTATTTTTTTTGTTGTTTTTTTTGTATATGTCTCACCCAGTCATGAAGACATCGAAGCTCTGACCGTTGCAACAAAGGCTTTCTTTTTTGGGGTCTACACAACGTGCTCTTGATGCGATGACAAAAGCATCTGCACCAAGAAAAATACGTAACATATACATTTAAGATTAAAATGTGTCTCCAACCCTGGGTAACATTTGTGTTGAGTCATCTCTCATCTGAAACGGGCTGCTGATGCGATAATAGTTTATCTCCAGCGGACATTTATTCTACGAACGTCAAAATTAACATATCACTCCCAAACACCCCAAATATACGATGTTACACACAAAGAAAAGCAGATGGCCGAGCCGCTTTCAGCGATGCAACCTAATAAACTGATGCACTGGTTGCCAGGTTTGTGAGCTAACCCTCTTAAAGAGATACACAAATACACGATTGCCATTCCCGCATAATTTAAAACGAAACAAAGGAAAGAGCCGAATTGTTTGCACGTTTCTTAAATGTACCCTTTATTTGTCTTACGTTAATATTTATAGATGTCTTTATTTTCATTACCTATTTGTCTCACTTTATATTGCTGCGTTTCCTTTGGGCTTAGGAGGCATTGCTGTGACACTAGTTGTTAAGCTTAGAAATGTACAACATGATAACTGAAGCAGATCTAACGTCGACACGGGGTAAATTCATGTCAGGCAAACGGATTTATGGCCAGATAAAACCACATTTGCTGTCATTCAAACCGTTCACTGTCAAATTGAATCTCCATTTGGCCCACAGGCTGCAGCAACACCACTGTAAATCAAGAAAACCTGATTATTTCAGAGGAGAAGACGAGATCTGGCAACCCGGGGACGCAATCTGTGTCAATTGCCCAGCGACGTGGAGCGAATAAAGGCCGTAGCCTATTTCTGACTGGGGCTTATTTTTAACGTGCCAGTTAGCGTTTAACCTCGCTTGTCGACAAGGAGGGTTTATAGTTCATTTTGTAGTTTGCTCGTTGCTTTTCGTTCATAGCGTTGCGTAGTTACCGTGTTTTTCTGCGCTGTTATGACAGGTGTTCAAGGTAAAGGAGCCTACCGGATGACGCCTTTCTCCGGTCTGTCGACGCGAAAGGTGTATTTGTGAGATTTCGTCTTTGTTTCAAATGGTTTATTCAATAGACATCAGGCGACTCTAAGGGGTGGGGGACAAACCGGCGCGACACCCAGAGATCCGGGATGAGGACCATTCCTGTTGTCAAAAGTGTCATTATTATTAGACCATAATTAATCCGGCAGGGGGAAGTTAATTGGCTAAGCGGGTCGTTTCGTCGAATTCGCCGATGTGCCGTTTCGGTGTGTAGCGAGCGGCTCGTGTCCAGGTTCAGCAGGCTCCAGACAGATTATCAACGGAGGAGAAGTGTCTGTCTGGCAGATAAAGATGGTGTTTCGAAGTGAGGAGATGTGCTTGGCGCAATTGTTTCTGCAGTCCGGCTCCGAATATGACTGCATTAGTGAGCTCGGGGAGCTGGGGCTGGTCGAGTTCAGAGATGTAAGTAGAGAGTCTCATGATGCCCATACTTGTTTTTTGTAAATAAATAAAACTCCTATCTTTTTTATTATTACTAAAAGACAGTGTGAATCAAGACATTATAAATCGATTGTACCCTCGTTTTTCTTTCTGATTATGCATGCCTATCTATCTATCTGCCTGTCTGTCTGTCTGTCTGTCTAAAGTAAATAGAGTCACTATAATATAACATACAAAATAGTCCACCTGGCTTGGAAACTGTAGATAAAGGTTTTTAACTTCCTATGTTTGCTTAGAATCCATGATAATAAGAGGAAGAACAGACAATTAAGAGTCTTAGAATAACTCGGAGGCACCTGAATACCTCGTCTGCACATGCGTGTACTGCAGCCACCTGATTTGCGATGCTCCTCTGGTTTCAGCTCAACCCGAGTGTCAGCTCCTTCCAGCGGCGCTTTGTCAGCGAAATTAAGAGATGCGACGAGATGGAGAGAATTCTGGGTAAGTCACCATCCACCACCCTGGACGTGGGTGTAGCCTGAGCATGCACCTCGACAATTAATCATGCATCCCAGGCAATGGCTCCCAGGCCAATTGTTTTTCTGTCTAAAATGGTCCCTCAAAGACTGTTTTTAAAAAAAAAAAAAAAAAAAAGCAGATTACGCTGACATTTACTGAGTAATTACCGTGAAACGCACTATCAGCTATTTCTGTGAGCAGGCTTCCTTCTGAGGGAGATCCAGAAGGCTAAAATAGCTGTTCCAGAGGAGGATGAGAGCCCACTTGCTCCTCCACCCAGACAGGTCCTTGAGATCATGGTAAGTGTTCAAAGGTGTTAAGAAAAATCTTTGCCAGTGTGAATAGTGAAGCAAATGGAGAACGACACTTGGAGACAAAAACTCAAATGTGACAGAGTTGGCTAACATTTTAAGGAAGATTAGTCTTATACTTCCAACTTTTACAGTTTCACAACAACTAAACGGTAAGAGCCCAAAGTTTGGGCCGCACTGCTGCTTTACTTTTGCAGCTTGTTCTGCATGTCCAGTACTTCAGCAGTTATTGTGGGCTCTTTATCTATTCATCACACAAAAGGCTAAATTGCACATTGAGGTTCTTGGTGACCTTCCATCTACAATGTTTCTGAGGTGTATATGTAGATTTTCAATGAAGTTTGTGGACAGTGAGGTCCGTGATATGACTCAGCTTGCTGCCCTTGAGATGGTCAATTGTGATTTTAAGCTATTTTTCAGGATGAATGCTCTGTTTTACAGTGTGATGTTTGCTCTCAAAATTAGCAGGTGTTACACTAAAATCCTTCCTCCCAATACAAGTGAAATGCCACTAACTGCAGCACTATCCCAAAACAGGACCCACCCCGTGATTAATAGTGGGACTGGTGTTCTTTTGATACGATGTTGCAGCCCTTTTCCTACAAATCTACCTTTGTTCATTGCAGCCAAAAAGTTCTGTTCTAACTTAATCAGCCATTAGGATATCAGGCCTCTGATGGTGAAGTTTACGGTGGAGATCTTCTGTGAAAGTTGCATTTGTGCAGATTTGGCGGCACAGTGGAACAGCGCACCATCACTCCACAGTCTGATTATATCTTACTCTTTCGTATTCAGATGTGGGTTTTGATTTCCCTTACTGGGAGCAATTCTCTGGTTTTCTTGGCCTTTCAGATTTGTGCTTGATCTCCTCTGTTCATTTGAACTGCTATTTCTTACTTATATTAAGAGCTGAGGAAACAGTTACCTGCTTTGCTGTCTTCTTGTGGCCTTCTTCAGCTTTACATCATTACTCTCAAAGCCATTTATTTTTACCTTAAAATTGTACGAAACTAACACCATACACCTATCTTGGTAAAGATGTGTTTAAAAAGATTTTTTTTTCTTTAGCTCTATGCCTTTTGGAGATGATTTCATCCTCTATTCCAAAGTTTTTAACTGAAAAGGTCAAACGTTTGCATGCCACTATATGCAGTCTTTCTTTAAAGATGTGCACCTGTGACCGTATTCTGCAGCCAGTTACAATCAACATTGTTTCTTGCGTCGCCCCAAAGTTGCATAAACAGGCTATTCTTCTGACAAATTCAGACTTCTGGTGTTCACTGTGATATCCAGGAGCAGCTTCAGAGGCTGGAGATGGAGCTCAGCGAGGTGGCGAAGAACAAAGAAAAGCTTCAGCGAAACCTCCTGGAGCTCACCGAATACACTCACATGCTGAAGATCACGCGGACCTTCATTCACAGCCGCTCCAGAGTGAGTGTGTTCATCAGCTGCTCATTTCTCCTCCCAACTGTCCATGTACTGCATTTCCAAGCTCCATTCTCCTGGCATCTTTCCTGACTCGCCTCCCCCGCACCTCACCAGTTGTTTTCTTGTCGCTGATGTGTTTAATTTGCCTTGGTGACCAGGAGCGGTGCTGGCTTTAATTAATGACACGGTCACAGTTCAGCCGTTACAAGCACCACCTGACTCATCCAGACTGTGACCACTGCAACAGTGATGTCTGTGTGAGACAGGAAGTTGGGGAAAATAAGCATCATGACATCAGCTCTGTTTACAAGAACCATAACAGGAGCAGTTAATGTCAGCTATCACAAATGAAACATGTTCCTTTTTATAACTAGCATGAGGCTCTTGGTCCCCAGTATGAAGAGTTCCCCACTATGGAGACAGACTCGGTTACAGGATGCACTGGTATGCAAAGACTTGGAGCAAAACTTGGGTGAGTTGCAATATCAGTCATTCATAAACCGTCACAGGATATCGAAACATGGTTAGAACACACACCCTTAACTTAATCTGCTTCGTCCTGGGTGCAGGTTTGTTTCAGGACTCATCCAGCGGGTGAAGGTGGAGGCATTTGAGCGCATGTTGTGGAGAGTGTGTAAAGGTTACACCATTCTGAGCTACGCCGAAGTGGATGAGAGCCTTGCTGATCTCGATACTGTGAGCTCAATTGTAAAAGTAATTTTTCCACACTTTATGACTTTTTGACTTCCGACAGGGCTGCCATGATGACATCTCTGAACTGTGTGATTACAGGGTGAAATAAACAAAAGTGTTGTGTTTCTCATCTCTTTCTGGGGAGACCAGATTGGACAGAAAGTTCAAAAGATCTGTGACTGGTAAGAGTTCCCTCACTGTACGACTTAACCTCTCACAGATCATGCATCATCCCTCATTGTCAGCATTTTTCTTTGTCGCCCTTAGTTACCACTGTCACCTATATCCGCACCCTGAGAACGATGAGGAACGAGCGGACGTGTTGGACAGCTTAAGAACACGAATCCAAGACCTTAACAATGTAGGGCCTGGGTTGGAGAATACAACATGTTCACACATTCTCAGTGGGTTTTGTAGTAATTGTTGTCTCCTGCAGGTGCTTCATCGCACTGAGGACTACTTGAAGCAGGTTCTGCAGAAGGCCGCAGAGTCGGCCTACTCCTGGGTGGTGCAGGTGAAAAAGATGAAGGCAATCTATCACATCCTCAACCTCTGCAGCTTTGATGTTACCAACAAGTGTCTGATTGCTGAGGTGTGGTGTCCCGTCAGTGACTTAGCCAACCTCAGAGGAGCGCTTGAAGAGGGTTCAGTGAGTATAATGCACCATATGTTATAGTTGACGATGTCAGAAACATTATTTTAATGCACCTCCCATTCAACTTTACAGAAAAGTCAAATTATACACATGCCTTTTACAGTTATAGTTCTTTGCAGTGGGGTTATATAACGTATTTAGAGTCATTTTAATACCTACAGTTGATTGTAGTCAACACTCCCCCAATATGGATAAGCGTGACACAGCACTTAAGCAGTAAGCTGCACTGAACAACTGCAAAATATAATATAACTACCTAAAAAAGCCCATGGTGGGTGCTGCTTTACCATTGTCTCTTTGATCAGGGTAGGAGTTGAAGAATAACCCCCATATTCTGCTAAGTAAATTTACTGTTTCTGTCAATGGAATCTGGTGGCTTTGAAGAGTGCAAATAACTGTCAGCAAGACAGATGAAAGTACTTAGTCGACAATTGTAAAGTGAGATTCATGGTCATTTTGAACTGCATGTCAGGTGGTTGATATGCTCAGAAACCCCCAAAGATGATGCAAGTACATTACACTTTGTCAGTTTACTTGTGAACAAGATTCTTCTTATTGCTGTAACATTACTACATGATTCGACTCCACTATTTCAGATGTATCGATGGAGAAATTGCACATATGGGAACCAACTGGATTTTGGTTCCACATGAAAAAATAGGCATCTTCATAAGCTTTTTCTAATGTAATGTTAATTATTGCATATATTATGGCACTGTATTTTCAGTGCGCTCGTGGACAACTCAGGAACTATATTAAGTACTATACGTCCAACTACAGGGCAGAAAGCATTGCTCATCTTGGTTTGTTTGGCGGAGACAGCCTCCTGAGGACAAATGACAAGGCAGTTCACTCTACCAACGGCCAACAAAAAAGATGGATGGAAATTGTTAAATATTCTCAAGGGGTTATATCCTTCTGCCAAGAGCTGAAGAAGATTACGGATCCATGCCAGTAAAAACACTGAATAATTTAATACAAGTCCAAAGGCAGCAAAGTCACTACAGTGCCCACTTAGTGTCTCAGAATACAAAACTCTGATTCCTGTGTCATAAGACTTTATCTCTTGTCATTACTTAGAGAACTTAATCAAATACGGAAAATCACAGAGGACATAATTATCAGTGTCTGTTAATGATTTGTATGTACTCATTTTCCTTAAACATCACTAATGACAAAAACCAGGTGAGATGATGTAGAAATAGTTTAATTTTCCACAAGTCTTAGTTACACAAGTCACAAGTATATTCTGAACTATGTAATGGTGTTTTATGACGGAGTTATTTCATTCTTGTGTCAGCAAGAATTTGAAATGGACGTTAAAGAAGTTTAACACAGTCTTATGCCCATCCAGTAATGTTTGTAAGTAAGCAACCTGTCTACAGCTTTTGATAGTGAATTATATGTAGGGGTAAAAGTATACCATTGTTTCAAGTTCCTATATTTAGCCACTTTCATTTCTTTACTTTTTCTATCATTAACTTTAGCATTTTTATTTGTTTTTTTTAGATTCACATCAATGAGTATTTTCTTCTTTTTCTGTAAAGCGTGTGCCAGCAACTGTGCCTGAAATAGCCGGCATAGTTGGTTGTTTGACAGAAGATTCCTCTTTGAGAACTGGGGGGAAAAAAACCTGGGACCAAAAAACTCTGCATTTTCTCCTGTCTTTTTCTTTTCCCTATGCCCTAACAGTCAACATTAATTTTACTATTATTCTTCGCTTCCCTACATTAATTTCTTCATGATCAGAGGAAAGGTGATGCTACTGTGCCGTCCTTCGTGAACCGCATCCCGAGCACCGATACCCCACCTACGCTTTTAAGAACCAACAAGTTCACTTCTGGGTTTCAGAGCATTGTGGAGGCTTATGGGGTGGGGGACTATCGTGAGGTAAGCCCAGGTAAGAACTACGTTTAGTGAAGTATCTATTTGTTAATTTATTTATTTAGCTTTCCTTTGCTAAGTTCAGAATAAACATGTTTATTTTGTTACTGGCAGCTCCCTACACCATCATCACTTTCCCCTTCCTGTTTGCTGTGATGTTTGGTGACCTCGGCCACGGGATGGTAATGAGCCTCTTTGCCTTGTGGATGGTGCTGACGGAGAAAAAGCAGAAGAAGAGACGTACAAGTAATGAGGTAGGGAATGAGCGCTTGGCTTCACTTTTAACGCTGAGTTGTATTGTTGTAAATTAGTTTTATCTGATAGCTGTGTCCTCGTTGTCTCAGATATGGTTGACATTTTTCAACGGGCGTTACATCATCCTGATGATGGGGCTTTTTTCAGTCTATACTGGACTCATTTACAATGACTGTTTCTCCAAGTCTCTGAATATATTCGGCTCTGGATGGAGCGTTAGGGCTATGTTTGCAAATCAGCAGTGGACGTGAGTATCGGTGAAAAAGCTTCAGTCCATTTTTATAACACTGCATGATGTGTTTGAACAGAGGCTTTTCATTGTATTCTTGTCTTTCACTCCGCAGAAACAAAACACTCCAAACAAATGCTTTGCTCACGTTGGACCCAAATGTGAGTGGAGTCTTCAATGGACCGTACCCATTTGGCATTGACCCTGTGAGTACATGCACTCAGGCACGTAAGCCAGTACAGAGATTCTCATGTTATTTTCACTGAGACTCTCTGTGATCTTCCATCAGATATGGAACATGGCGGTGAACCGGCTGTCTTTCCTCAACTCGTATAAAATGAAGATGTCAGTTGTCATTGGGGTCATTCACATGAGTTTTGGAGTGGTGCTGAGTGTCTTCAACCACTTGTAAGTGGCTTGAGATAACTTTTCCTCATATTGTTATTTAATCTCGATATAACATCACTGTTTGTTAAGCATTCTGTTGTGTTTCTGCAAATATGATACGAAGCCTATGCAGTTTTAATTTATATAGGCTTAAAATTTATAAGCTCTTATAAGCTTTAATTAATAATACCTTCAGCACCTAAACTGAGGCTTGGCAATCACTAGCCTTTGCAGCAAGACATTGAACCCAAGAATGCATTGAAATCAGAAATCATCACCTGGAATGTCGCTGAGTAGGCCACCTCAGTGCCTGGATTTCAGTTGTGTTAAATGTCTTTAACCCTCTGGGGTCTGAGCACATTAATGACGTCATGTGATCATAGACCTCAGAGGGTTAAATAGATAGGAATATTAATAATTGATTGGAGCATAGTAACAACCTGCCAAAAATATTTATTTACTGCACCACCTTAACAACAAGCTGTGGCCCTCTGCCTGCGCCAGTGTGACATAAAGCACCTCTGGTCATTACTTGTTCCTCATAAACTTTGTTTCTATGTTTTGTAAGCCCTCACAGATCCAATCATCACATCCCTACTTTATGACTTTTTCTTTTATCTCTATGCTCTTTTTTTTTTTTTTCTCCCATTAGGCACTTCCAACAGAAATTCAATGTCTATCTGCTTTTCCTCCCTGAGCTGCTCTTCCTGCTTTGTCTCTTTGGCTACCTGGTCTTCATGATTCTCTACAAGTGGTTGGCATTTGGTGCACGGGACTCCAGCCAGGCTCCCAGCATCCTCATCCACTTTATCAACATGTTTGTCATGCAGGGGAATGATATCGCTCCTCTCTACCCAGGACAGGTAACTGTTGAAGACAACACTTGCTCCCCAGATATGTTTATGATGCCTGGTGAAGCATGAGTTCAAGCTTGTTACTTTGATTCCACAGACTGGGCTGCAAGTATTCCTACTTGTGATAGCTATGCTGTCCGTTCCTGTGCTGCTGTTAGGGAAACCTCTTTACTTGTATTGGCTGTACCGTGGAGGGAAAGGCCTGCGCAGGCGCAGAGTAAGTCTAGTCAAAAGTCCTGCAGCCTCCTAATTTGATTCTTATGTCAGTAGTTTATCATGATTTTCCTGGCTGACTTCAGGGTTACGAGAGGGTGAGGCGTGTAAGTGAGGATGACAATTCTGTCACACTGTCCTATGAAGATGATGAAGAGGAAGGACTTGGTGAAACGACCAGCAGAGAAGCTATTCCCAAACAGGTCAGTAACTAAAAAAAATAATAATCTGTCTGTGATCAGGCACTAGCTCACTTTTTCATCCACTTGAAATGTTAATGCTATTTGCCCATTAGGAAGTTGAAAGTAGGGCATAAGAAGAAAAGTCAGTTGTAGAGCCAGTTCAGTATCATGTGATCACGTTACAACGTTAAGAGACACTTCACATTGCATTCAAACAGGACAGCCAGATGATCTTAACTTCATTTTCATCACTGTGAATTAAGCATGATAACTTGTGCACTGCTTGAATTGTTTTGCAGTTTGACTTTGCGGATGTGTTGCTGCACCAGGCCATCCACACCATAGAGTACTGCCTGGGCTGCATTTCCAACACTGCATCCTACCTACGTCTCTGGGCACTCAGCTTGGCTCATGCCCGTAAGTTCAGCCAGAAAAAGTAGATCCCGCTATGCCTCTTTGCTCCTGCTCACTTTTGGCTTGAGATTCTTTATTTCTGTGTGCTTTGTGTCTGTGGGTTTTAGAGCTGTCAGAGGTGCTTTGGGCCATGGTTATGCGCCTTGGCCTCAGGATCACCACAAAAGTCGGGGTAGTGTTTTTAGTCCCTGTGTTCGGCCTCTTCGCCACGCTTACCGTGTCCATCCTGTTGGTCATGGAAGGCTTGTCAGCGTTCCTTCACGCTCTCCGACTTCACTGGTGAGTCTCAGTGTTCTTTAATTTCACTGTACCAACTGATGTGGATGCTCAGAATTGTCCTTTACTGAAAGAATGTAAAATAGTGTGATAAGACACTAAGATATGCGCTTGAATTTACAGATCTGTGCCTGTGTTTCATTACCCTAAAGGGTTTTTATTTTTTGTTTATTCTCCCTTCCTTAAAGTATCTTTGCTTGCTTTAATGTTTTCCTCAGGGTTGAGTTTCAGAACAAATTCTACCATGGGACTGGCGTCAAGTTTGTGCCCTTCGACTTCTCCCTCCTGCCCTCGGTTTTTGAGCAAGATGGCTTGCTTTAAACCCTTTGACAAATGGAGGCAAACTTTATAACAGGGAAGGGCACAATGAGTTGGAACAATTCACACTGTGATAACGACAACAGACCTTCAAGACACTGAACTGAAACTCATTGTTGTAGCAACGTTTTTCACCTCGATGGTTTTTAAATGTTATCGGCCGTGCTGACTGCCTTACTATTGTACCCAGCAAACCTCTGAAGATTAGGAGGTTCAGAGTTTTTCTTCTGTTATTTATCTCGTTTTGGGGGTTAAATATTGCTCAGCACCACTCGTCAGTCTTGCTGGGTGACGTTGAATAATATATTTGCATTGTGCTGTGTAAACTGGTTTTGTATTCTTTACAGCACGGTTATTTAAACAGTTACACAGCACAATGTAAAGTCAAATTAGACTCATATCAAGCATCCTGGTGTAGTGCCATAGATATTTTGTTCAGTTGATGAAATGGGGATGTCTTTGGGTTGTTCTTTTTTTGTTTAAACTCCATACGATGAAAAAGAAAAGCTGCAGGCGTCAAAATGTAAAGACATAATAAGCATTACAACCCTTTTGTGAGACATATTTTCACAAAGCACTTTGCAGAAATGATTGTACAATTGAAAGTTTTCACTAATGACTGTGATGATGCCAAATGAAAATAATTAACTGTTTGCTTACTTACTTATTATGACATTAATTTCAACGTAACCTTCCCTATAATCGATAAGAAAACATCTAATAATCCAGAAAAGGTCAAGCCTTAGGCCTTTCTTTGATTAAACTGCTTATTGCATTTGTTAATTATGATAATTGATGGTATTTATTTAAGTTATTGTCTGTACAAGAGTCTAATATTTTACCTTTCTGATGTGTTGAATAAAGATTTTGAGAAATGCAAGCAAATTATGTGGTCTTTGTGGTTTTATTATCCCCATTAATCATGTATTATGGTTCTCGTGTTTTTTTTCTCAGTTTACAGGATTTAACTTTTTAAAGAACTGGAAATGTGTTTTCAGTAACATAAAGTAAAATTAGGCATCACAACTAGTTCTATCTCTCTTGTAACAATAAGATAATTTTCACATGGAAGCATTGAGAAAGCTACTCATTTTACGTATATTTGCTTAGTCTTACATACATTTACATTTGCTTAAAAAATATTTTCAGTCTTATCAGTAATTCACTTTGATAAAGGGACCATCTTCCATCTCTGTGTATATGTGTTTGTTATGATGTATTATCCCCAAATACTATTGGTAACTTACAAAACGTATTTGATAACGATATCATGATAATCTAAACTTTTTTGGCATAAACGAACAGTATTACTGTATATCGAAAACTGAGTTGAATCAATGTGTTGGTTGGACACAGAAAGAGGAAAGAGTGCCCTCTGGTGGTTTAAATCCCACAGTACAACTCAGTCTCAAAGACTGAGATATTAATATCTTAGTACGTATTGCCAAATTTGGCGCACTTAGAATTTAGTGGTTTAATGGCTTTAATAATCAAATTATTGGGTTAATTAAGAAAGCCTTGAGTTTAAAACTTGTAAAAAAGGATGTTAGAATTTCGTATAAAATGTCTTAAGGTTAATTGCAAGGTTATAGTTTATTCAAAAATATTTATTTGAAAATGAATTGATTCCATTTAAAATGTAACTTTAATTTGAATTGTATTTTCTACGATTTTTCTAGATCACCGCAAAATATCTGAGGACATGCCATATGTCACACGCGCGCGCGCACATGCACACACACACACAGCTGCACCCATACGCTACAATCCTGTGATAAGGACGTCATCATGATCCCCCCTCTCACGTCCACGGGCTTTATCATTACGCAGTTAAAGTGCAGCAGTTGAGCAGTCTCGTGTAATGGGGGCTGTCCTGTTTTCGTAGCTTAAACAGTTGCGTGTTATATTTTCAAAGTATCTCAGAGCACAGAGCCACTCCAACAGCTGCATGCTAACAGCAGCTTCAGAGGAGGGTAATAGTACAGTGCGGTGGCTGGCTGCTAGCTAACCGCACAGCTGTTGAGAGGCAGCAACTCCACACAAACTGCACCGACTCCCCGTCCATCCCGCCAGGAAGGACGTTAACGGCCGAGAGGGGCAAATGAACGAGCTGGTGAAGAGTTTGCCCTCCCCGACTCTCCCCGGGCTGCACCTCCCGTGTCTGGACACCCACAAAGGCTGGCTCTTTAAATGGACCAACTACCTGAAGGGCTACCAGAGGCGGTGGTTCGTCCTCAGCAACGGCCTGCTGTCATACTACAGGTGCCGGTAACTAACGGTTAGAGCGACCGTTAGGGCTCCACTCCGTTGATTTTCTACATTCGTCAGCCTAAAAATGAAAGTAGATTAATTTCTGAAAAATGTGATGTGATGTCAAATGTTTATCTTTTGATATGTGAAGTCAAACTTTCTGGGGTTCACCTGCGGAAGGAGAGTCCCAAAACTCTAAAATAACCTGAGTCATAACTGCAAAACGGTGAACGTTACACACACACACACACAAGTGTAATATCCTGCCTAACAGGATACAACCTGTGTAATGTAAAATTGCTTTAATAAATGGGCTTACTTAATGAAAAGTCAGCATATTTTCTTCAGTTTTTATGATACAAATTACATGTAAAACATAGCGGCGTGCCTCCCAGTAAAAATGTGCAGGATGATTATTTCTAAACAACGTCCAAGCTTCAAGTTGCTACCATTTTGTCAGTTTTTTAGGTGTGTGGAACTGGGCTGAATCATGGGAGACTGCCTGAATTTAAGCCATTCATATTGCACTTGTGGACTGAGTTAATTCTTCTTACAGTTATGGGGCTGGATCATATTTGCTCCCTCCATGTAATTCAGGCTTGGTTGCTTGACAGTACTATTTGAATGCTGCTCATTAGAGTAGTGTACTTACAAAATGGACCTGCCCCAGTTTGCAAATGGAGCGTGTCAACTTGTATCTGTGCAAGCAAGCCTTTTGCCTTTTTGTTCTGCTGTCGCACACTGCTATTGACAACTCAGTTTATGTTGTTCTCCCTCAGGACTCAGGCGGAGATGGCGCACACTTGCCGGGGTACCATTCCCTTGGCAACAGCACACATCGAGGTGGGTGACACCTGCCACTTGGTGTTAACCAGTGAGGGTCGAAGTTACCACCTGAAGGCCACCTCTGAAGGAGAGTGTCAGAGATGGGTGTCAGCCCTGCAGCAGGCCAAGGCCAACGCCACCCCACATCACTCAGGTAATGTAGTCCAACAGATTTTAGTCACAACCTGAATGCAGGCTCTTGAAAACAAGATCCTCTTCCTTAAAATCTTTTTTTAAAATCTTTTTCTTTTATTTCTTTACTTCTTTGAATGTTCAAATATTAGACTGACCTGGAAAATGTGCTTGAGAGGAACAACACGGCTCACACAAGAAACCCTGTAGTCCAACTAATTTTAGTCACAGCCTGAATGTAGGCTCTTGCAAGCAAGACCCACGTCCTGAAAAGCATTTTCTATTTCTTTGCTTCTTTTAATGTCATGTAAACATCAGGGCACCAGAGGGCAGTGTTATTCAGCATGTTTTTATGGGACCAGTCTAAGGGGTGTGATTAAAGGCAAACAGGAGAAATGCTGTAACTCTAACAGTGTTAAATGACTGATTCCATCAGCTGTCATCGTCACATTACATTTTCTTAGATTGCTGAACGATATCATTTGATATTGTTGAGTCTATGAATGCTTTCTCTTTGTTGCTGTCAAGTCTTATTTCTTCTTGCTGGATTTTCTTTTTAAATAGCAAAGTAAAGATGTGCAGTCTTTTACACAGATGTGCACAGACACGCTTGCATCCGCCACCTCCCTCCTACTCTATCTTTTTTCCCTTCCTGTCTCCTTCGGTATGACGGCAGTGAGTGCTGAATGAAATCACCTTCCTCTCTTGACTCCTCCTCCCTCTCTGGTAGCAGTAGGGGTGAAAAAAAGAGAAAAGGAACATAGAGCAGGCGGGTGCGAGCGGGTTTCATTGAAAATATCTTCCACCATGTACTCCGTGGACAATAGGGAGACACGAGCACAGCCTTTTCAGTGAGTGTCACCTCGTAAGTAAAGCTGCTAATTGTTTTAGGTAACAGCAGAAATTAATTGAGATAGACGCTGTGTGTTTGTACATGGTCTTACATCTTGCTTTTGTGTATTTGTTATTGTCCCAAAGAGTGTCTTTCAGTGAGTTGTGCCATTCTGTAGTCAATGAAAATGCAATTTTTCCTTTAAAGTTAGGAAAATGGCTCCGTAATTTCTCAAAGTTGTTGCAGGTCAGAGCAGCAGGACCACATCTATGTCTGATTTACACCATCCTCTTTTTGTCAGCTTGTGAAATACAGCTGCTAGAGAAATTGTTACAGAGAGACTTGTTCTTGGAAGTGCACTTCAACCCTGAGGAAAAGATCTGCACCTGCAAGACGTAAATAAATCGGTATCTTGTGTCACTCTCATCAAATTAGCATACAGAGACCCTGGCTGTTATGTGAGGAATTAAAGCTGCATTTCCCGACAGATTTTGCCTTATTCGCAGCGATTACAGCTGAAATTGTATTTGGGACTTAAAGAGCTGAACCAATTTAGAGGATTTTTGCACAGCCTCACCCTATTTCTGATGTTTATCCCAGTTCAGAATTCACTGCTTACTGTCTGGTTTGTCCTCACCGTTTTCTACTAATTTTTTTCATCATATGTTGATAATCTGCATGTTATTTTCTTTTGTCTGTGAGAAGCTAAGCTGATGCATTTTTTTTATTCAATTGTAAGCAGAGACACAAATCCTTGTGTGTTTTGGTGGTATTACAGATTATCATTGCATGAGCAGTTAGGGGCTTAGTTACAGCGCAGATTAATTGGCTAAAAGTGGATTAGAACAGCCGTAACTAAGTGGAGTTTGCAGAAACAATAAAGATCCTATCGTGCAATATCTGTCACATGACAAGCACGTTATATACTCAAATATGTATGAATATGTGCTATAATGTGACTGTTGAATACAGGGGAGTGTGAGAGTGAATGAAAACAGCTGTCTGCATGGTGGAAAACATGCATCTCACACTGTGTTAAAGCAGCCTTTCTGTAGACTGTAAATGATCTGTCTTTGTTGCAGAATCTTGACAGATTCTGATTTTTTTTAACACCGACTCTCTCTTCCCAAACTGTGTCCATAATGACACTCCCTCCATCACCTGTGGGTGTATTTTTATGACTCAATGATGAGTCACCAGATGGTCTCAGACTCTCCAGTGTCCTGTGTGGACAAAGAAAAACACATTTCTGTATAGACTAGACCAGCGTGTCTTTTCCCTAAGTGCCCGTCATTATTTCATGGATGATTTTTGTGGCTGTCCATCTGCACACAAACATGTTGAATATCAGATGGCCCCAGAACTCAAATTCCCTTCACCTTAAGCACCAGAAGTCCCTCACATGTGGGTCATGAAACCATTACAGAAGCCTGAAAGATTTTTCACCCTCTCATTTTTAATCTTCCTCTCCAGAGGCTTTGCTAATCCAGTTTTCTCTGATTGTTTTTATTTCTTTTCTCCTTTAATAGAGTGTAGTAGTGTGTCTCCATTCCGCCCCAGATTCCAATGCGCCTTTCAGCTGAGAATGTTTTGACCTAGAAAAGTTTCATTACACAGGATGGAGGCAGTTACATGTGTTTTAAAGCTGGATTATTTATGGTGATGTTTATAACTGTAAAGAAATGTGGGTCTTTTAATCCCCTGATGTTTTTGTAATGCAGAAACCTTAATATAGAGCATGCTTTGGTCTGTTATTCAGAGCTTCAGAACGTTTCTAAAAGGTAGCAAGAAAGCTAAAAAGTTACAAATGCCCTTGACTGGAAAGACGTGTACATTTGATGGTTTGGAGCATTCATATAAAAATGCATTAATAAAGTGAGACAAAATCTTTGTCATAATTATTCTTTGTAATGCCTAGTAACCCCCCCCACACACACACACACCACTGTCTCCCCGAAACTGACTGAAAAGCCTGAAGACTCGGCTCATGCCAGCGAGTAGAAGAGAGACAGAAAGAGAGGAGGAAAGGGGTAGTGCGTCATCCTTTTTTCTCCCTCTTTTTCTAAAAATAGCCTTGCCTCCTGATTGCAGAGCCCTGCGTTTCCAGGGCAACAGTGTTCATTCACAGCTTTCCTGTCTCATAGAGGAGGGGTTGGTGGAGACCAGGGTGTGAAATGTTATCATCTTCTTCCGTCCGTTCCCCATTAACACTCTTTACTTGTCTCAGCCTAAGTTTAGAACATTTTTCTGTCTGTCTGAGACATTAATTCCCCTTGTGCTGTTGACTCTCGTGTATAATTCTTATACCTTCAATGGCCAGATTGTTCAGATGTAATGATATGTTTTTTGTAAATGACTGAACTAATATACTGGCTTTGCTTTTGTGTCTGTGTAAAGATGACTCAGGAGATGAAGCCCCTGTACCTCAGGAGGACCGTACTCTAACTCAAGGGGTGCTGAAGACTCTGGCCAGCAAGCTGGATGATCTGAGCACCTGTAATGAGCTGATAGGAAAGCACGGTGCTGCCCTCCAGCGCTCCCTCAGTGAACTTGAAGACTTGCGTGGGTCCACTGACAACACGGACAAAGTGAAAGCTGTTAATGAGCGCGCCACCCTCTTCCGCATCACCTCCAATGCTATGATCAATGTGAGTTCACACAGTTAAAGCCTCAGCCGGTACAAAGTCACCGTAACGCAGGGACTGATCAGTTGCAAATGTCTCTTTTAATGAGGGAACGTCACTTTATGACGCCTTTTGTCCTGTGTCCTTTGATGTGTGTTGTGTTCACACCTCAGGCTTGCCGGGACTTTTTGGATGTGGCAGAATCTCACAGCCGGAGGTGGCAGAAGGCTCTGCACTATGAGAGAGAACAGCGTCACCACCTGGAGGAGACTATTGAGCAGTTAGCCAAACAGCACAATAGCCTAGAGCGAGCCTGGAGAGAGAACCCCACCTCATACACAGGTAAGACTCATCACTTCCTCTGTTTCTTAGACAAGCTGGGAGCTTGATGGCTGAAAGGCAAAGAATCTTGTCACTGAATAAGTATATGGCCTTCTTCTGTCTGCTACCAGTGATGTGTTCCAGTAACAAACATATCACAGACTCATCTCAAGCATGAATTATCTTTGCAATCTAGAAAGTAAGCAAAAGGACCTAAACTACCGTTTTAGTTGTAGTTTTTTGTTGAGATTGCGGTCTGTTAGTTTTAAGGCCGAAGTGGGTTGTCAAGTCAAACATTAGTAAATGTCTGTGTTGGGGAGAATCTTTTTGTGCAACAACAATCAGAAAAAGGGAAAACTCCTTGCAATATTTACAGAGGGGTCTGTCTATGTAGTTGCTAAATAAAACAGAAGAGCGTAGATGAAAGCCAGGAATGCCCTTATGAAATCATATAAGATGGATCCTCTTGATCCATGTGCCTCTCTCCTTACCGCTTTTTCATTTATTCTTTCTTGCCAATGATACCTGAAAGCTGTTCTAGCTTGAAGGCAGAATCATGTCATTACATCATTTAAACATTTCTTTAACGCATGATTGAACCTTCCTTTACTGATTTTCTGTAAATGACCACATTGGAGTTTGTGTCATTTTACCTACAGACTGCGGTAATGTAACTCGTCTAGTTTTTAAACACATGGTGTTTGTGAATGCCTACTACACAGCTGACCAGTGTTTCCAAACACTTATTTTGGAGCAGTACCAACAATACCAGCAGGATTTATACATGCTGTTTCAGTGGGATCTATAAACGCCAGCTGACTTTATTAAAACATAAAAAATGTTAATAAACATGCTGTTTAAAGATTCAGCAGAAGAAAGTGTTTGTGACGCTCCAAGCAGGATTTTGTGCAGCATTCACAAAAATGATGGATAAATATAAAACATTAAAAAAAAAAAAGAGGAACACTGAGATGATGTTCTTTCACTGCTCCTTCGGCTTTACATCAATGTTGCAGCTCAGATTGTTATTGTTCTGTCTTAAATAAAACGGACTAAATGCTGCAGTGGCTCTGGATTTGTTAACATGACTGTCCTAATATTTAGTTCATCTGGTTGGTCTCAGTAACTCTGGCCCAGCAAAGAGTTTGGGCCAGCGTAGCACCGTTTTTCATTTCTTAGGTGCTAGAACCGTAGCGTTGGCCGTTGAAACAGAAAGAACTGGGTTGAAAGTCGGGCTCTGGCTCTGAACTAGCACTGGGACCACTTTGGTGGAAAAACCCTCACGAAGACCCACTTACATTAATTAACAGGGTCATTAGCTTGTCTTTTATCAAACATCTACTGTAAATGAATTCTAAAAACTAACAAACATGTTATTTATCTTGTTATTTGCCATTAGCATTCCTATGCTGCCATGTGCATTCTTGGCTTCATAAAGCAAAAATACAAATCAAACATTACCGAGCGATAAGCATGATAGTATATACAGGTAAAATCCATTTTGATTAAAGAAACTTCACCCACCCTTGCTGTGTGTGTCGCCACAGGTGTGGAGCGGTCTCAGGAGGGGGATGCGAGTGATGAAAATGAAGACGCAGAGTTCTTCGATGCCATGGAGGACTCCCCAGCATTCATAACTGTGACTGCTAATAGCACTATACAGCACAAGTGAGAGACACCACATTCTTTACACGTAGAGTAGACTCAAAGCTGTGTTTTAGAGAGGAGAACTGTTATCTGAACAGTGTTTGAAATTCTCTCGTAGGCGCTCGGGAAGTAATCAGAGTATGATGAGTGGAGGATTGTCTAATGACTGGACTCGCAATGAGAATGTATGTCTCAAGAAATAGAATATGCTTTACTCGGGCATATACATATAAAATATGATCATCCAAAACCTTTCCACTTGTGGCTGTTTTTACATATTGCTTTGAGCTTCTTGTGTTCTTTTCAGGATACCTCAGGCACAAATCATATGCAGCTACGAAGAACGAGACGCAGTCGCATTCCTGACAAACCGAATTATTCGCTTAACTTGTGGAGCATCATGAAGAACTGTATTGGCAAAGACCTCTCTAAGATACCCATGCCTGTAAGTGTTCCTTCTTCTTCTCTGTGATGAACACAAATAAGCAGTAATGCTGGATATTGTTTTGTGAAGGTGTGAATACATTCATATGTTAAATGTGGACCTCCCTGCACCATGAAGGCTATTTTAAAATAGGAATTGTGTTGTTGCAGGTAAACTTTAACGAGCCGCTGTCGATGCTCCAGCGTCTGACGGAGGATCTGGAGTACAGCGAGCTGCTGGACCGGGCGGCTCGCTGTGACTCGTCCCTGGAGCAGATGTGCCTTGTGGCTGCCTTTTCTGTGTCCTCCTACTCCACCACAGTCCATCGTACAGCCAAGCCCTTCAACCCTCTGCTGGGGGAAACTTACGAGCTGGACCGGCAGGAGGAGTATGGCTATCGCTCCATCTCTGAGCAGGCAAGAACAAAACAAATCCATCGTATTCATGTTATTTCTACATCCTTACACATCTTTTTTAAACATAAAGAGGTCAAATTATCCCATGGGTCTTCAGTACGTTGCCTCATCTGACACCAGCTGGTACCATTCAATCCCAGGTCAGTCATCACCCACCAGCTGCTGCCCATCATGTGACATCACAGCGAGGATGGACTCTTCGGCAGCACATCACCATTGACAGCAAGTTTCGGGGGAAATATATTTCTGTCGTTCCATTGGGTAAGAAGCAGTCAGTTGGAAGTTGCCTTGAAGCAGTTCAAGCTACAATCACTATGTATTAGCATAAATACCACAAGCTGAAAACTATCTTTACATAGGCCCAAATATTTGGGTGGTATTTATATGTTTTCCTCTTTATAATAGGTAACATTCACCTGCAGTTCCACTCAGGCGGAAACCACTATGTGTGGAGTAAAGTGACATCAACAGTACACAACATTATTGTAGGGAAGCTTTGGATTGATCAGGTGAGGTCTTCTTATACGAGGTTTCATCAGTTCAGTAGAAAATGGTACAATACCACGAACCCTCTGTTCTCTTGAATGTATTTAGACAAATTAGAAAATGGCTAAAGATGGAAATTACAACTAATAGGGTTAAGTGAAACAATATAGACCTGCTAAAACATATTCACTAAAAAAGAAACACTTGCCATTGAAAGGAAATTACTGGTTGGAAAGACCAAATTGACACAATTTAAATTGAAATAAATTTGTGGGCTGGTGTTTGGGTTTGACTTCTCTGAGAAGCTAACTTTGATCACAGTTGTTTAAGTCCCATCTGTTCTTCCTGCTGGGCTCCTGTCTGATGCTGTTGGCAGTCTGGGGACATTGACATTGTCAACACCACCACGAAGGACACCTGCCATCTTAAATTCTCCCCATACAGCTACTTCTCCAGAGAAGTCCCACGCAAAGTAAGACTGTCATACCTTTTCATTCAGTTCCATACTTGCATTTTGGTTGGTTGTACTCATTCAGATTCAAAGCTTTTACACAGTTTTACACTAATCAGATGGCAAAATATCAAACAAGCCTTTGCAAAGAATCTATATCACCATTTTAGCTGATTTAAGCTTCACTCTTACCTAATATTAGCTGCTTATCTGTATAATGTGCCTGTAACTGATCTCTTCTTGTGTCATTTTCTTCGGTGTCTGCAGGTAACCGGAGTAGTAGAGGACAGAGGGGGCACAGCTCACTACATCCTGTCTGGAACCTGGGATGATAAAATGGAAAGTGCTAAAATAGTGGAAAGCAGCCAAGGGTGTGGAGGCTCTGAAGGCAAACAAAAGACAGTTTATCAGACTCTGCAGCCCAAACTGTTGTGGAAGAAATATCCCCTACCGTATGTTTATCATATCTAATACGTCACTTTGGCATCTTTATGAATCTATGTGCCAGTGTACACCCCTTTGTGATCCAACCTTTCCTATCTGTATTTCCCCTTTGTCTATCTGTCCACCTCTCAGAGATAATGCAGAGAACATGCACTTTTTTTCCTCCCTGGCTCTGACCTTGAACGAATCAGAAGAGGGTGTTGCACCCACTGACAGTCGTCTGCGGCCGGATCAGCGACTAATGGAGGCAGGTTTGTGGGACGAAGCAAACATCCAGAAGCAAAGACTAGAGGACCGTCAGAGACTGGAGAGGAAAAGAAGGGAGGCACAAGCTAATCAGGCCCTGGAGGAAGGTGAGCACAAGGACCTCAGCGAGATGGTGATAAGATTCTGGCTTTAGTCTCCTGTATAACATTCACACAACTTCCAGCATAAAGTGGTTCTTGAAAGTTTGTGAACCATTTAGAACTCTGTGCATAAATAACATTAGATTTGGATCTGGCCCATTTGTGGCAAAAAGGCAGGATGCTACAACCACTGTGATAAGCCTCTTAAGCTGGAAGTTGGTGTTTTCCTTTCGCCAAATATAATGCTTCTCATTCAAACTGTAAAGTTCTACTTTGGCTTAATCTGTCAACATTTTTTTATTTTTTTTATCTGACTCTGACACTTTCAAATTAACTGCTGGTCCTCGAGGTTCACCCTTTTTCCACTCATATATGTGTCGCATTGGATCATTTCTCTAGAAATCAAATCAAACAACTGGAACAAAAATTGTATATTTTTTATGTATTTTTGATTAGGATCACTCTCTGTTTTTAGAACTTTGCGAACTACGGAACTAAGAAGCTGTTTAGGTCATAGTTACACACAGCAATAGAAGTTTAATTAACTTCTTTAGCATCAGAAGTTTAAGACGTATTGTGGCACTGCAGTGCTTGTCTTGTCTTTGGTTGCATGTAAAAGTTTATTCCCAGCAGATTTTTTTATAAAGGAAAGCTAAACTAAGAGTGGATGCATTTACTGATTTAATGAAGTGAAAATAAAAATGTAATGTAATGACAAACCTTTTTTTCTAACTTAAGGTGAAATGTATTCCATATTTGTGGAATTGTCATGATATTAAATGGTAAACAAATAGAAAGAAATCAGATTGTTTTCTTTATTTTTGGTGAATAGCCTAAACTTGATTTAAACTTTAGATCTAATAATAGCAAGCAGAGGGTGTTTTGTGTTGAGGATGTAGGAGAATTAGGACATTGTCACAGTCTGAAAAGAAAATAGAAATACTTGTTAAAGCTGTGCCCTAAAAAATTCTAACCCTTTGTTATCAGGCCAGGACATTGAGGGTTACCAGCCGCTGTGGTTTGAGAAGAAAACAGATGAAAATACAGGAGAAAGCACTTACATCTACCGAGGCGGATACTGGGAGGCCAAAGAAAGACGAGACTGGAGCCAATGTCCTGAGATCTTCTAGGACAACGTTTCCCTCACACTGCGGCATCAGGCAGGCTGAATGACTCCTCGTGATGTAAGAACACTGTTTGTGTGAGTTCAGACGTGCATGTATGAGTGAGTGTGTCAGCTTGTCACACATTTTCAAGCACAAAGACTCCTGCTTCTGATTTACTTGCTTCTGCTCTGTTATAGCTGTGTTTCCAGAATGCATGGCTTCAGTTTGTGTTTACAAACAACCGAGAAATCATTTATGGGGACATTTCAACTCCTGTGTTACTGGATATTTGTGTGATTGACATATAGTTTACAGAGAACTCATTTCTGCACCGAAACACTCCTCACATGGGATGACTTGGGGGACATGGAGTGCTCTGGCTGTCGGGTACAAGCACTTAATGTCTTGTTCTTCACAAAGCTAGAACAACATGTTTGTTGCTGGACTCTCGGAGAGACACCGGGCTTTGAAGGAATGGAACTAAGCCTTCTAACTGTGCTTTAAGGCTTTCTCAGCAGAACTTCATTTACTGATCCCTCCATATCCTATGGTGTGTTTTTTACTGCTCTTTTTCAAAATGCACAAAGTTTGATCCTGAACGACTTGCCTCTAAAAAAAACAGCTGAAAGGCCATGAAAACTGAAGTAGGTGCCAATCTCCTTGGATGGACAACTGAATGAGAACTTCAAGCTGCTTTTCCAATGTTTTCTGGTTCCATTAAAAGTGCACCCTGCCTATTTAACATGTTTATCTAAATTCAGTAGTACCAGAAAGCATTACACACCCTGAGAGAGCTCTCCAATGTTTTTACCTGCCCAAAAGGAGCTTTGTTTAGTCCATAAAAATGGAAGCAACATCGTTTGTGAGAAAGACTGTTATTAACTGGAGATAGAAGTTTACCAGGCTGTGAGTCTAACTTAATTCACTGCTGAATTGCATTATTGGACATCGTGGTGGTGACTAAAGGTCAAGATAATGCTGTTTATGCTACATCTGGTGCAATCATTGCTCTTTTTATTTACTCCTTCCAGTAACAATACTGTTGTACTATTTGAACAGAAACGTCCCAAACTTTATGAAAGTGCAGTTGTATGTGGTTACAATTGAGACTTTTTTTTTTTCCTCATCAGTCTACACATAATCGAACAAAAAAGAAAAAATGAAAGACTGAAATTTCTTGTTTACGGGAATATTTCAACCCTTTGTTATGATACTCACTACAGACCTTTGATGTATCCTAGTGGTCTTTGGAATGATTCTTCAACATGCTTGGTGTCCACCCAGTGCCTAATTGAATTTATTGGTCATATAAGTCGTAGTTTATAGTCTGAAGATTACCCCTCCGCCGTAGCCTGACATGCACCTCCCAAAAATTCTAACGACACGTCGCCTCGACGCGGGCCGTAAGGGCTGGTCGTACAGACCACCCCCACAAACGTCTTCTCTGTCGCCTGCGCTTCAACATTTGCAATTTAAGCATTTGTTCTTCAATATTGATGAGCTCCAACTGCAAATACAGCTGTTCCACCTCGGTTGCCATCGTTTACAGTTGTTAACTGTGACCGGAAGAAAAAGCAAGAATTCGGCTATAACCCCTGAAACCACACAAACACACAGCCACACCCCCCCCCCTACCGGCATGGAGAATTGCAGAGCAATGTGTTCCCTCGACGCAGAACTTCGAATGCTTAATGGAAGACGTCACGTCGACGCTGGCAACGTTCCAGACGACTATAAATCTAGCTTAAGGAAGGACATTCCTTTCTGTTTAAGGTCTCTCAGCTGATGGTATTTGACAGAGTTAAGGCTGAGGGACTTGTTAGTAGATATGTGGAAGGAAGCAAGAAAGAACATTTCTGCAGCATTTGAAGTGCCCCCAATCGCAACAGGAAAGGAGAAAGGCACATTGTAATGCTAAAATGTAAGAAATTTAGAGCCACCAACAGATTTCTTAGACCTGGCCCCACAGGTAAACTGCATAATCAGAGATTAAGGACCAAGGGGAGGCAAGTAACTAATAAGACGGTTTTAACTATGAATTCAATTCATTGTTTCTTTGTGAAGATAGAAGAATCTTAAGGGCAACCTTACTCAACCATAGTTCAACACTGCACTAATTCGGCGTTCATGGTGGAGTTGTCTGACAGAAACTATTCCACACGAAAAGATACATGTCATCTAATTGGGAATTTCCCAAACAGACCCTGAATGACTAAGAAACCAAAATGATTTGTTCTGAGTGAATAAAGACTGAGCTATTCGCCACAGTCAAACACGGTGATAGGAGCATCATTCTATGTGGGAATGGGAGACGAGCCAGGATAGATGAAAAGATGGATATGAAAATGCAAGGCTGGGTGAAAACATTCCCCAGGGTTCTTAGGATCTAATGTTTACATTTTTACAAGACAACCAGCAAAGCATGTGATAAAGAAAACTTAAGAGTGACTTAATGAAAACAGTAAAAGCACTGGAGTGACCCAGCGAGATGTGGGACTTGAATGCAGTCGAGCATCTCTAGAAAAGCCTGAAAATGGCTGCGTACTGAGGCATCCCAACCAGCCTGGCTGAGCTGAGCATTCTGCCAAGAAGTTTGTGAGAAACTTCCAACCCAAGCGTGTGCTAAGCCTCCAGGATCATTCCGACTTGGGGCAGGCATTATATTAAAAAATCTCTTCGTGGAGACTGATGAGAAAATGTTTTTTTTAAACAAAACAAAATGTGGAAAAGTGGAAAGGGTCTAAACTTCTTCCATCTGCACTGTACTTTGTATCTGGAGGACCAATTAAAATATCTTGAGACTCAACCATAAGAGTTGATTTGATGTATAATTCTGATCATTCTGAACCTCTTAGATTTCCCTCAGCAAATGACTATATGGGTGCTTAATAGTAATTTTAGCCTTAACTGTGTTATAAAATAGTAAGTCCCTTGAAATTATTACAATGAAACAAAAATATTTTGTACAGATTATACCAATCTGAACAGCATTTATTTTCTGAGAGCTATCTTGAGATTTATGTTTACTTAAGGGTGAATTACAGTGTTTTGTACTAAATTCACTCTGAATATCAGGGTTTATTATATCGGTAAGTATAGCAAACTCGCTTTCCCAATTTGAAGTGTTAGAAGTGTCGAGCTCTGTTGATGATTTATATCTGAAAAATGATGTTGTTTCAGTTATAACACCAGATGGACAGCATGGCTCGACCGCATGGTCAGCGGGATGTTTTATGCCGCCCAATAACAAGTTATATCAGCAGCATTCCATTAAATGAGGAATAGATGTGTTAAGAAATCAGACTTTTACACATCAGTAAAGAGCCAGAGAACAGCTAAAGAAAGGCATACTGATACACTTTGAAATTTTTTTTGTTTTTTTTGGTAGCACCGCACCAGTGTACATCGGTAGTAAATACACTCTATAACCAAGAATTACTTGTTTATTTACACCCTTTCCATGTATTATTACAGGGCATGACGCTCATGTATGACTGCTTTGTTGTTTGTGGCGTGTATATAGCAACAATACAATAGAAGTAGAATCACCTCTGTTATAATTACTATTAGAAAGTATTGTTTCACATTACTTGAATATTTATACTCCAATCACTGTTGAATCTCTAGTTGTGTATACATAATCTTCAGTGAAGTCAAGGCTACAGCTAATGAGACGTTGAGGAAACAAAATATGAATGTAAGATTATGAGATACTGTACATGATGTTAGATATGAAAATAAGATGCTGTTCAAATGAAGCACAATGTTCTATTTGTCCAATGATACACGATGCATAACTAAATGGTTTCCATAGCAATATATAGCTATGCATGGTTTTAGAGTGCTTCACTAGTGAGAAGCCTCTTCTCTTAGCTAATTGTGGATTATCATTGAAACATTATGTGAATTCACCTTTTGTGCCCAATTACCTCAGAAATGTTACATTTTTGAGCTTAAATAAAAGTATAAAGCCGCTACTGTTTACTGTCAAATCAAGGTGGGTTTGTTTTTTTTGTTTTTGTTTTTTATATATATATATATCATTAGGGACAAGATGATAATGAAGTGATCCATAAAAGTTGTTTCTGGTACAATCCCTCAAAGCCAACAATAAATTTCTCTGGGGACACTGTCTCCGCTCAGGGCTGAAGCTAAATGACCGGTGTTGTCATGAGTCCAAAATGGCTAAATCAGACATCGGTTACTTCACATTAGACGACATATAAAGACTTTTCTTATCAACTTCTTTGTGTACTATCACATGTCCTGGGTTGCTCAAGAAGTTCAACCTCCTCTTAAGGTAAATATGTCATGGAAAGTTTATGCTGGGGTTGGTTTATTGGCTCGTGGTATATTGTTGTTACAAGAGGTCCTACATTCCTTATATATTTAAATTTGAGTAACTATTACAATTTTTTTTTTCCTTTAGGGATGATCTTAAATCTGATAACTAGTTGTACAGTTACAATAAGGTAAAAAAACATAAAAAAAAAGACATTTGCAGTGACCCCACAGTTGCCTGTAATTGGGTAAGGTTGTTCATTTTGGTAATGGTGACTTAGCTGATGTTTTTTTTTATTATTATTCATTTGTGGTTTCACCCTTTTTCTTTCCCCCTAATTTAGGTTTTTATTTATTTTTTATTTAAACTGTAATTAACTTTGAGGAAGCCTTTTCTTTTTGTTAGAGGAGGCAAAGTCCTCTATGTGGCCTTGATTAAAACCAGCAAACAACAAAAAATTTGCTCTAAACAAATGGTATCCCATATGTTGCAGAATACACCTGTAGTACAGGCCAAATTCTGTAATGAAATACATTTTCTATCTCTTGCTCGCTTTTTTTTTTGCATTCAAAATTAATTGAGATGAGGTAGAAAAACAGTATAAATGTGTAATTTAAATTTATGATTGTCTCTATATATACAAAGAAATCCAAAAGTATTTGCCTGATACTAAAGCGATTACATTAGCTATTACAAAAAAAAAAATTGCATTTCATATACAGAATTAACTGTGTATATTTCAAACTAACTCTGAACTCACCCTTCAGCACATCTAATTCTGCACGTGCTCATGTTATTGTAATTATTGTTCATGGTACGTTCAACTGTTAAAACGGTGGCATTGCCCTTTAAAAGAACCGTCCAATAACACTGAAATCCGTCCGCTTCGGCTTGGCTGACAGCGCTGTGACCGACAGTCGGAGATTGTGGATGCTCACAGTGCTCCGTGTACAAGGTAAAAAAATAACAACAACACAGAGCTTAATTTTTTGGTATAATGTCACTGATGTTTATCCGGTATCAACATCAGACGAGTGGACACTGTCACCGCGCAAAGAAAGGAGTAAAAACGGCTACTGCTTTGTTTTGTAGCGAACAACCTACCGTTAGCTAACAAGTGCAAAAGGGTTGCTAGCTAGCTTGACAGCACAAGCTGGGTAAGGCATTTCTGTCTGTCAAGTGACAGCGTTGTCCGCTGTAGAGGTCAGATAACCTATTTTTACTGTGTCAGTGTATCAGACAGCAGCACTATTGGGTTACTGTCTTACCGAGCCAGTCCGGTGTTTGACTGAAGCTGGTGTTACTTAAAGCCGAACATGCACCATGACTGAAACCGCCTCTGCCCGAAGCTAAGTTGCGAACGGTGGAACGAGTTCGCTCATGTTTGTAATTAAATGGGACTCTGTCTAATTTAGTGTCTGGAACGGCGGTCGTAAATCTTTCCAGACGTCGTATGAAGCTATCATGTAATACTAATGTGAAGGCAAAAGTCGAAATCACTCGGAGGCTATGTCGTCTAAAGATTAAGCACATCATAAATCGCACAGTTGCAGCTGTAGTTACAGCAGATTATACAAATAACACAGGCATATGCTTGTTGACAACACTGTTGCTTTTGGTGCATCATGCTGTTTCGTCATTGTCGATTCATTGCTGCATGACAGGAAAATAGCCAATCCATGAGTCCCCGTCGCGGAGAAAGCACGTACTGTTTTCCTGCCCGCCCCGAACAGCTCCCTGTTCTGATCCGTCTTCCCTGGCGCATATGTCATTTTTTTTTCCCGAAACGCGATACGTTACACAACCAGGCAGTCATGCAAAATAGAAACACGTGCTCATAGGCGGTGCTGGAAAAAAGGCTTCTTTTCACAGACAAAAAATACTTGCTACGTCGGAGGGAAGAACAGCTGCGAAGCAGGTTATTTTCGCCATTCACAGCCCTCAACTTTCCGGTTTGTTTATGCCCTTTATATGGAAATGACAGGAACGGACTCAACATGTGTTTACCTTACAGAGAGGACAATGATACGAACATGATCAGCGCCGATGGCTTCTCAAAATGCGAGGCGACTCTGCAAGAGAGAGGCAGGAGGAGGCCTCCCACAGAGATGCTCCATCTGCTCTCAGCTGTCATCGTTTGGCTGGTGACCGGCACCACCATCTCCAGCCTCAACAAATGGATTTTTGCTGTTTACAACTTCAGGTACCCTCTGCTGCTGTCAGCACTGCACATGCTGACAGCCATAGTGGTGGACTATGGGCTGATTAAACTGCGGGTGGTCCGCCATAGGGGGACAGCTGAGCAGGATCTTACCCCCAATGCAAAATGTAAGGTGTTCCTATTGAGTCTGACATTTTGTGCCAGTATCGCCTTTGGAAACATGGGTCTGAACTATGTCCAGCTGTCATTTGCACAAATGATCTACACCACCACCCCACTATTCACTCTGGCCATCTCTACCCTGATCCTCGGCAAGCAGCATCACATCATCAAATACACAGCCATGATGCCCATCTGCCTGGGTGCATCCTTCAGCATAATGGGAGAGGTCCAGTTCGATCAGACCGGCTGCTTCTTTGTGTTTGCAGCGACCATGTTGAGGGGTGTCAAGTCCATTCAGCAGAGTGAGTACCTTTTACTGTCATTTTCTGTCCCGTTTGTCTCTCCAAACAGTTGACTTCAGCACCAGTTTGGTCGTGTTTTTATTGCAGCTAAAGTCAGTAACTTTTGTGAGATCATTAGTCTACTTTTAATACATCCTGCTGACATCAAGGAATATTTTAGTTTTCCTCCAGATGTTACAGCAATCTGTGGTCTTTCATGGTGATTCACTCCATGGTCCAGAGACACACCCTCAAATTTAGGTGGAATGGTACAACTGCATAGTCTGTGGTTGCTATGGGAACATAACACAAACATCAATACACATCAGTGAGTAACAAGTGCCGGCGACGGCCTCGTCTTAACTGTCTGTGTTGGACTTTAAATGACGGAAAAGTTCAGACAGTCATCAAGTGTAGGATGACAGACGATTTAATTTGCCCTCAGTGTCGCTGCTTTTAATGGGCTGTTTGCGCAAACTGCATTCCAGAAACTTTTTGGCAACAGCTTGTGGACACTTCAGAGTGGGTTCACTCACAGGATAATACCCTGTGTCTGCTTTAAAAGTTTGAACAAAAGTGGGAAAAGTTTGCCCAGAAAACGGTCTCAGTTTTGTTTGAACATTTATTCAGTTGAAAACATGTGATTAAACAACAATGTTGAATGAATATGTTCTTATAAAGGGACAGCTTATCTTCTTGAATTTATGTCATGTGGGCTAACTATTGCCCTAACTGATTATATCCAGTTTACTCATTTATCTAATGTTCTGTGCTCCTACTGAGTCCTTCGTTACATAAAAAATAAAGCCGTATTGCATCACAGATGAGTGTTTGTGTGCAGCAGATTACGCACCCTTAACATCATTAGTCTCAGTAACACGGTAGTTGTCAGAGGAAAAAAAATAGTGAGTTTCTAATTTTATATATATATATAGCTGCCCTGTCTTTAATTTGTTACATAACACAAAGCTTTCTGCATGCTACTTGCTTTGCTCCTAGAGTTACATATGATCACACATGACAGTTACAGAGGCAGGCAGCTTTAAATGCCTTTTTGACAAACTGCACGAGACCGCAGAAACTTTCTATTTTGCTTTATCAAATAAGGTTAAAAGAGTATGTAGCAAGAACCATTTGTGTACTGCTTTTATATTTGGATCAGATTGTGTAAACGAGCTCCTAAAATCTCGTCTCATGTTTCAAGAAGCTATTCTCAGCCCCCTACTTGTTGTAGTAACAGTTTCACTTAAGTGTATTTTTACTCGGACACACTTTGGAAGGGTGTGTATTTTTTGTTTTTAAATACAAAGTCTTGGATTAATTGTAAATATTGATAAGCAGCTATGAAGTGTTTGCAGTTGGTGAGCTAGAGGCAATCTTGCAGTGGGATCACACCATCTGCGAGGCTCATCAACATGTTGATTTACCACTCCAATCTGCAAACCTACTCTTTATTTTGGATGTCAGCTGCACAATTGTAAGGTTCCCAGACTGCATCTTTGGCCTTTTTGACGCTGCTGTTTTGATTAAAAATCAGTCCACAAGCACACAGACATATAAACACTAAGCCTGCACTACAATCAGTGACTCCCAGACCACATTTTTCTATGGTGAGACACAGGCAAGATCACAAGGTGAGAGCAATTCTAGCCATGTTGTTGCTGGAAACCATGATCTTGATGCGCTTTGCTTCATACGGATGCCATTGCATATTATACAGGCTTTTCAGAGAAGCATTTTGCATAATGACCGGCTATTTTCCTGCCATAAAGCTGCTTCAAAGCTTGTTGTTAACTTTTGAATAACAGCTGATCAGTCTGTCCTTGTTATCTGGGCTATAAAAACAAAAGGACTAGCTGTCAGTGTTAGCTAAACATGGCACTGAAACAGACCTACTACATGTGTCAGAGTACCTGAGGTAAGAAATATAATGGTGGAATAGGATTTACATCACTTTTTAACAGAACAAACATATTTTGTTATTAGTAACAACACCAAAAACAGGGTGTTTGGTCTCTGTAAAATTACACATTCTTTGTGCCAAAAAATTAAGCAGACAAATGTCTCCAGAGACTCTATTTTGTAAAAACGGAGGAGGAGTATTGCTACATTATCGTTTCAGTTTACCCGCTGTACCGATCCAGGATATGGACATTTTACCAGCGTCTTGATATGAAGGAGAAGCAGTTACTTTGAGGTTCTTAGAGTTTAAGGCTTCCCCATTTCTAATTTGAAATGCTCTGTGGCTGTGTTTGCATACCAGCTTTTGGTTCTCTTATTTCTCGATTATTGTTATCGATGTTGTTTTTTTTGCCCAGGTCTCAGTGGACATGTTGCTGCACCTGCAGTCTCTGTCACCATTTAATGAAGCCGTTATTGTTCAGTGTTTCCAGTTCTTGTGCAATATTTGTTTCCGAGGGTCATGTTTTCTCAGTTAGTACTAAAGTATCTCTTCTAAGTTGGAAACTTGGTTGTAATTTAAAGAAAAAAGTGTTTTAAACATGTTTACATCTCTCTAGCACAGTCTGGTTGTTAATGTCTTTAGATATATTTACTTTAGGTTATTAGATTAGATGGATTTAAATGCTGTGTTTCTTTGTTTCTCTGATTTCTCAGGCATTTTACTCCAAGAGGAGAAGATCAACTCTGTGTTCTTACTCTACTTGATGTCCATTCCTAGCTTCTGCATCTTGATAGTGGCTGCTCTCGCCTTGGAGAACTGGGCTTTGCTAGAGTCACCACTTCATTATGACCGCCACCTGTGGGTCTTCATCCTGCTCAGCTGCCTGGGCTCAGTCATGTACAACTTGGCCAGCAGCTGCGTCATCACACTCACCTCGGCCGTCACTCTGCATATCCTCGGCAACCTGAACGTGGTGGGAAACTTGCTGTTGTCTCAGCTGCTTTTTGGCAGTGAGCTGTCTGCCCTCAGCTGCGCCGGGGCAGTGCTCACGTTGTCTGGCATGCTTATTTATCAAAACTCGGAGTTCATCGTCGGCTACCTGGACGCGCGCAGGTCTAAAGCTAAAGGGTCAGATGAGATGGATTTTCCCACCGCAAATGGAGAGAACTTGGTTAGAGCTGGGGCATCTGAAAACGCAAACCATCAGCAGAGAGTGGATGGGAAACAGGAAGACAAAATGGACTGAAATTAAAGTGAAAAAAGAAAGAAACAACTGGATACACTGTAAGTTGTGTTCTCTACTCTTTGAGTGATCAAAGACAAACAGGAGTGTTACCATTAACAGTCCTCACTGTGCCAATATTTTTATCCTCCGGACACAAAGAACTGGAGTCTGCAAAAAGGAAATGGTTGCCTTTTGTTGTGATGGGTCAAATTAGTCCTTTATCTATAATCCACTCCTATATAGCCAATAGCAGAATATGCATGCATGAGCACACTGAACTGCTGGATACCTCACGAGGTATTCGCTCTGTCGTTCATTTTACTCCACTGTGAAAATGTTCTTAATTCCAGAGGGCTCTAGTCAATGTTTTGGGTGGCTGTTGTTTCTGTGACAGGGAGAGTAGGGGGTGCTCCATCCTAAATATTAGCAGGCACAATTTGTATCAAGAAGATATATTTATGGTACTGTTAACGGATAATCACCCGGCCCTATTATGGTAAGGGACTTGGGTTTTTTGGCAGCTTTTTTGATGATCTGCAAAGCGGGAAGCTGATGTTGTAGGGCTGAAACTAGCAAAGATGGACATGGCTAACTTTTTTTTTTTCTTCTTCTTCTTCGTTTTGGTTCAATGAGACGCCTCTTCTCCTCTACTGAAGCACATTTTTGATGAGAGGCATGTGCTCTGTGTTCTCCACTATGAACTTTGGTGTGACTTCCCACTAAAGGCCTAGATTTTGTTCCCATGTCAACCTGAATAGACTGTCTCTGTAGATTTAGGTCAATTATTTCCATCTTTTGCATCAGTACACTCCTCTCCTTGCAGCGTACCTTGATAATTAGTTTCAGAAGTTCTCTAAGGAGTGTCACTCAACTTTAGCCATTATTCCCTGTGGAAAAGATGAGGAAAAGGAGACTGAGCTGTCTTCTAAAGTCTCTTCTTAAACCCTCACCTTCAATACGTGTTTGAACGTTTAAAAAAAAAAAGAAAAATAAGACTTCCGCTGGACATTAGCCATGTTTACACGTAGAGCAATATTCTGAACATTTACTTTATTTCCAAAAAGAAAGCAGAAGAAATACAGTTTACATGTTACAGAGAATAGTCCCATTAATGACTCGTGCCCGCATGACTTCCTCCTTCGTCAATGTGACGTCTGCGTTCAAACAAACCATTCTTTACCGCCATATCCCTCAGAATATTTGAGCGCTTTATTCTGGCCTCTCGTTTGTTTTAAAAGTGTCTTCACTTTTCTCACAGCTCTGCACTGACTCCCCTGGAAATGCCTGATGTCCTGTCAGAATATTGCTGTACATGTAAACATAACCAGCTGTGTCTCTTTTAGGATTCTGAAAGCGTTTTCTTGGCATAAGTTTGAGTTTTCAGCTAACCACATACAAGAAAATATATATTTTTAGGGCCTTTAGGATCACTGGCTTTTAAGTGCTATACATTTTGGTCCTTGAGTGTCTTTTCATTTGCATACGTTTAATACTTGACAGCATTCATCCCTTCTGTAGCTGTCCCTTTTGAGAACAGATGAGGCAGTAGGCTGCATGCTGCCGCTGTTGAACGCTGCTACACGCCCTAGATCATGTTTCCTTTTTACTTTTGACAGCTTTTGTGTTGCTATACAGGTTCTGCTAGTGATCTCACATTAGTAGTGCTCACTTAGAATATAATTTTTTTTTCTTTCAGACCCACTGCATTTACGCCGTGTTTTGCCATAGGAGAAACTTTATTTTGCATTTCAGGGGTGCCATTCATTGTGATCAGAAAAAGACAATAATGAGAACGAATATGTCTACGTTGCTTTTTCATAAATTCCCAACTGAAAATAGTCCCAGAAACCAAGTTGTGTGTGTATATATGGGTTTTGTTGGTTACGCATTTAAAGATTATGTACGACACATAATCCCATTGGTTTAACTTTAAATACCTCAACTATTTAATAGCACTTGCGGTGCTTGTTCAGCCATTGTTAACTTCTAGACTGAGATCAAGCATCTTATGAAGCTATTAGGACTGTAATAATGCTGCATATCAGTGATTGATTTCATCTTTTTCTGTAGAAAAATCAGATCACTTATCATTATTAAAAAGGAACATTTAAAACGTATTTCATAACACGATCACAGTCTTGTGTCAGTTTGGCTGCTTGTTCTGATAACATCATGCTGACTAAATCACGAGTCTGCTGTTGCACAGGGTACAAAGATGCTGCCTTCAGAGTGTACGGTGTCTTTGTACATGTTGAGTTTTGAATGTTTGCAAAACCCATTGGATGTAAATAGTTATTTTAATATATTTATGTATTTTGAAGTCATGTTCGGCTGGTTTAAAGTATACTGGGTCAAGAATTAAACATTTGCCTCATGCCTTATTTGGAGAAAAACTGCAGATGCTTCTGATTGGGGGCAAATATGGATGACTCATTTACACATTATTTGCTATTGTTTAAAATAAAAATAATTGGACTGGAACTACAAATAAAAAAAAGAAGAAAAAGCAAAAACTGAGTCAGAGTTCTTCTTTACATTCTGTGCATGTGTAGAATACTTTCAGCACCTACTGTGTCCGTTTTGTTTGATGCAAACATAATGATTTGCATTTTGTAATGTGACTTAAACTTCAGGTAACATGTATCTTTGGAGTCTGTAGACATTCTTCAAATCGTGAATAAAGCCCCATATTTTATTAGTTTAATCACCTACATGTAAAGAAGCACAGAGGGCTGCAAAGTAAGTTTGTTTTTGTTTGTTTTTTTCTATGGGAAAACTGAAGCTTTCCCATAGAATTGTCCACTGGCAAAAGTAACCTCTTTAAAGTTTTGATTGACAGCATCTTTTCCTGAGAAGAACTTGGGAGGATTTGTAGAACGTGAATAACACAAAAATAACAGAATTTTTTTAACCTTCTTTAAAAAAAAGTGCAAAGCCAACAAAGCAACTGTTGAAAGAGAAATTTTGGGACAACGAAAGACTTGGGAGAAAAAAAAAGTACAAGTTGGAACATATCATGAGAAATGAGGCTATTTGGCAAAAATACTGATAACATGAATGGATATTTGGGAAAAAAAAGATTTCACACATTTGCTGCCATCCAGACCACATCGTTTTCAGTGAAAGCCCTGCTTATGTCTGAGGGACAATATCAAATCACTTTCTTCATCTTTTACAAATCCCACTGCTGAACTGGCCTTCCTGTAGTCCAAGCCACCTGCTGAAAGCACGTGTTCATTCTCATACAGTGAAAGAAAAGACTCCTCCAGCATCTGACAGCTAAAAGTATAGCAAGCAAAACTGGGACAACATTTCATTATTATTTTGAGTTAATTTCATTTACAGTAAAATCCTCAAATCAAAGCGCAAAAGAATGTTTGGCATGTTTGCTCCATAAATCCCCTAAATGAATGGAGTAGTTATGCTGTTGCATTGACACGCCTGTTTAATGACTTTTTGTTCCAATTCAAGATGCAAGTGTCTGGAAAGAAGAGGAGTCCTAACTGTGTCAAAAGGATCAGTATAAATGCCATAATTAGCCATGGCTGAATCCCACTCACTGCTTTAGTTTTATAGCTCTGGTGTTGCGTGTGTTGGCCCACTGCTGCAAACTAACGGGGCACCTAAACAGAAAGTTAACGTGACCGGGAAGACTTGGACTTTTTCTGCTGGTCAAGCTGGCTGAGAACAAGCACATGTTGTCAAACGCTGAAAACTATTTTGAAGCAGTTGTAAATGTTATCCACCAGATGGAGCGGTTTGTCTTCATTCAGACTTTTCAGATCTGTCTCTTATTGTGCCTCATTTTAAATGCATAATAATCCCAGCTGAAGTTGGAAGTGTTTTACTATTTCTGTTTTCCTCCAGATGTGCGCCTTTGTAAACGTCTCAGGAACCGTGCACCGACCTTGCTTATAGAGATTCCTCTGCTTCTGTAAACAGAGTTCCAGCTCAGCCTTTTTGCCTGAATAAGGCAGTGTTCCTCGCTTTTTGCCACTGTTAACCCTTTATTTCCCACCTTTTTTATATGCCTGCTACACTGTAAGTAAGACGTAACAAAGTCATGTTTGTGCCAGCAACAAAGAAAGTTAACAGAGGAAATGGACATCATTGGACATCATCCAGGATTCAGAGACAAGAGGATCAGAGACTTAGCTGAAGGTGACAGAGATGGATGGACCAAGACCTGACGTGCCTCTCCGTTCTCCTCCTTCATCCTATTTTGGGTGGTTCATGTAAGCAATCCCCACTCTCTCTCCAAACATGCATCCTTATGAAGTAAGGACGTGGTGTGAGGCGGCAGGGCTGAGCTCTTACAGCTCTCCTCACACAAACGTTTAAAGGAGGACCGAGAAGAGGAGACAGAACAGCTGAATCCAAAAGAACTGCCTCAGGACACACCAGTTTGCATCCTGATAACAGGTGAGTCCCAACACAGCCAAAAAATCCCCAGTCCGAGTTTCACATTTTTTATACTCAGTTCTTTCCATCTAGTTACATCAGACACAAGATATTTTCTCAGAGTCTCAGCACATACTTTCACTCTGTTATCAGATTCTTTTAGTAATGGTCTCCTTCCATTTCATTGCTATATTTGTACTCGTATATTTCTTCTTTTGTGCTGCAGTCAGACAGTTGCTGAGATACGCTGAGGTCCACTTCAGCGGGACAAACATTTCTTTGTACGGCTACTCACTTTGCATCTGCTAAGACTCACAGATGTTCAATTTCAGTCACTCAGCAGAGTACAAGTAGACCAAACTGACAGCAAAGAAACTTCTTTACGAATTATGAATTTTGGGTAAAGTTTCGTCTTTTGGATCTCAGTCTTGTCCTGTGAAGTATTCTGTTTTCAACATTTAACTCAACCAGATCAACTCATCAGACATGGAGTCAAAAACTGATGATGGACCAGCGTCGCTGACCAGCGAAGAACTGGCTGCTATTGAGGATGAAGATGTTCTCAACAAGATGGTGAGCCAGTTTTGACGTAACCTTGATCACGTTCATCATCACATTTTCTTTTCTCATGTCTCGTCTTTTCACTCTGAACTAAGTCTTAACAAATGATGCCACCTAGCTTCTCTTTGTCTTTTCCACATATGAAGAATCATTTCAATGTCTACTGAAAGCTTTCCGTAGAATCCTTCAGTTTTCTTACCTGTTTGATTACATTAGCTGGACAGCGCATCAAATTTTGAAGAGAGGCGGATGATTCGCGCTGCCCTAAGAGACCTCCTCAAGAAAAAGAGAGGTAAAATCATGGTGACAGTGAGGATATTCACATTACTCAGTTGACTTTGTCACTTAATTCCACTTGTATTTTGTCAGATAAACGGGAGCAGGAGCGAGGGTCGAGGCAGCACGACCTCAGACAGCAGGGTCTAACCAAAGCAGGAACAACAGGTGGAGCAGTTTGTGTAGGAAGAGCAATCACGAACTTGCAGCCATCATCTAAGAGTAAGTCTGATATACTCTCTTACATCTCTACTTTCTGTTTTACTGCTAAGTTGAACTGTTTCTATGTTGTCAGTGTCCCCATCGACTTCCACTCCACTCAACAGGACAGCAGGCATGTGAGTCACAAAATAAAATAAAATAACAGTGCCATAACAGAGGTGTTGCTCTTTGTTTTTCTTTTTCCAAAATGTAAAATAATGTTAAAAAAAAAGTCTGAGATGAGATGGCCCATTCTTTCAATCCAGTCTGTGTGTTTTTCTCTTCTCTGCTCAGCAAGGCCAGTCCCGCTGCAGCCTGTCCTCCTGCTGCAGCACCCAACGCAAAAAATGTCAAACAGATGCTTCTGGACTGGTGCAGGGCCAAAACAGAGCCATATGAGGTAAACATCCCCAACTCACTGTGGATTATTGCCCATTTGAGCTTTCCATAGCTTTGTCCCTTATGCCCCATCACTATTCCTCTCTGTGACTGATACAGGGGGTAGACATCCATAACTTCTCCTCCAGTTGGAAAGATGGCATAGCTTTCTGCGCCTTAGTGCACCGATTCTTCCCTGATGCATTTGAGTACTCCATCCTCAACCCTAACAAGCCCAGGGACAACTTCCAATTGGCTTTCAGCACTGCAGAGTGAGTTATCAGAAGAACACATTCACTTCACTTTTCTGAATGCCAGTTTTTCTTTGTCACAGTTTGCCTCAAGTAATTTTTGATCAACATTCTGTTTGAAGGAAGCTGGCAGGCTGCCCCCCTCTGCTGGACGCTGACGACTTAGTCCGAATGAAGGAGCCCGACTGGAAGTGCGTGTACACGTACATCCAGGAGTTCTACCGCAGCCTGGTGGAGAAAGGCCTGGTCAAAACCAAAAACCGGCCATAGACTGAGACACCAGCTTTCAGGAGTCACTATGAATTCATTAATAACTGATATATGCCACAATTCGAGGTCAATAAGCTGTTATGCAATATTTCAACTAAATATTTACAGCTATTCCTTGATCAATGAATGTAAATGCACAGCGATTAATGGCTACAGTTTGTATTAGTCTGTGTGTTAGTGGGGACTTTTGTGTGTCTGTGTGTTTTCACTGGACAGCTGGTGCTTAGGAGCAGTACATTCCACTGTGATTACACATCTGCAATAATCCCTCAGTGAGTCTGAGCATGTCCTTTATGGTGATGCTCTTCATGGCCTGAGAATGTGAGTATTTAATGGTCCATTCAATAAATTACCATTTCATTGTACATGTTGTTGTTCTTTAACTATAACGTGTCACTGAAAATTGATTCTCTGTTTAGCAACTCGTTGTCATCCACTTGAAACTCTGGAGGGACTTTGGAATGAATGGCTTAGTTTCGTGTTGGCAAATGTAGGACAGTTAAAGGACTTAAAGTTCAGTGTACTTGCCACAGCTTGGATGCACTGCAATTTTTTGTATGTAAATATACTTTTTTTTTCTTAAATTACCCTAAAGACATCTTAAGTTTTACTGGCTTTACCTTAAATCTTGAAATTCCTCACAGAAAATCTGTAACAAATTTACTGACTTGGAGAAGAAATTGCTAATTATGACATCCAGTGTTGTTCTGTCTCATTTGATATTTCTTTATTGTGCCATTCCATTGTATTCCATATATTATTCTTTCTTCTCCACTATTAAGCGTATACACAACTGATCATATAAAAAGTTTTGAAGTCCAACAGCTCAATGAATGAGAGTAAACCGTTAGTTGTCCTCTCAACCTAAAGCTTTGTTGAGCTGTGGGTCAAATTCCAGATATCTATAAGTGGTGAACAGCACCACCAAACCAAACCAAATGATCCAATATCTCACAAGAAATCAAAGTTTAGATGATGAATAGAAAACTTTTTTGTCCCTTGTTAAAACTGTTACACTGTAAGTAGTTCAAACTGTCTCCACATTCAGCAGCAACATCAGTGACGTGCTGCTTACTCACCGATCCCTCTGTAGGCCCATCAATAATGTAATATTAGATTATGTATCAGTGAGAGTTAGTATTTCAACTTTAATACTATGATTTCCACGTGCAATTTCACACACCAAGTCCGACTTTTCATGCACGACTTCTACGTTTACATTATTAGGAGTTTTACTCGAGTAAAGGATGTAAATGCTTCTCTTCCACTGGTGATGGAGCTCTTCACTCATGTCCGTTTGAATAATTTCTCTAAGAAACAGCATCAGCAGAACAATTTGTGTACCTTAATAATTATACCTACGATTTATCTTTAATAAAATACATTTTAAAAAAGAAACACGTTCGTTTGTTTGGGCAATGGTTTAGCCGTCCACAGTAACAGCCAAATAGCTATTTTTGAGGTTATATGGTTTTGTTGCTACGCTGTGCTCCAGGCAACAACGGTAACGCGCCCATATCTTAATAATGCGTCACTCATTAGACAGATGCACTGTTATTTTTGGCTGTACTTAGGCAGCTGAATTTTAATGTCTCTCTACTGCTCTGCCCGCCCCAAACTGTTCATGTTTTATCCGAAGAGGGAGGGAGATGGATGTGTTGGGTCTGTGCGCAGGAGGTGCATGCGGGATGCTGGCCGGGAAGTGCACAGCTGCTCCGACCAACTGCTCAGCGCGCAGACAGCGGCAGTGAGTAAGATGAGGTATCATCAGCAGCTCAACTGTGGTAGTACAAACATCATCATGCAGGAGTCCGGGCGCATGATGCGTGACCGCTTTCTGTCCTGACAGCCCGGTCGGCTGCGCGGTCAGCACCTTGACCAGACGTCCGCTATCCACCTTACCGACAAGTCTCATCCGTCCCGCCGCAGACTGTCTCCGGTCCTGTAATCGATTTGCACTGTTAATGACAGTCTCGTCGCTTTGATTGACGTGTGCGAGGGGAAATGAGGAGACTGATGATATTCTCCACTGTGAATGTGCCGTGAACACCCTTGTGGTTCACCTTGGACTAAAATTTAAAAAAAAAAAAACGCACCAAAGGTAAGACACGTTTGCACGTGATCTGTGTGACACATCAGCCAATGTCGCTATTTATTGTATCTATTTGCTTTTCCTCCAGGCTTTTAGGGGCTTTTACCAGGTCTAGGCTTTTACCTTTGTACACGCAGCTGTCTCTCGGAATTACAGGCTCCTGAGCTGAAATATTGAAAAAGGCCCACCTGAACTGTGTATTAAGGTCTGAAAGTTTCACTTTCAAAGTGGATTCAGTACAAGCCTTTCTTGCTCACAGCTCTGTTCTGCAGGTTACTACAGTGGCCAGTTGTATTTCTCATTTGCATATTTGAATTATTAAAAGAGAGGTGTATTATTTCTGTGTTGGAGGGAACAGGAGCAAAATGGAGGGAGGCTCCTGTTCTCCTTTCATGTGAGGCATCCTCTTCCTTGTGACCTACAGTATCTGTTGACATTGTCTGATGTTCTCCATTATCAGCAGCCTATCTACATGCATACCCTCCTAACTGTACAGCATTTTACTTTTTAATTTCTTTCACATGTTATGTGAACATTTCACATGTTATGTTATGCAAAAAAGTTAGAGGTAAATTAATATTACATGGCAACTTAGATGTATTCAGGACACAACCCTGACCATGATATCAGCAGTGACGCCAGGGGAGCATGATGTAGAAAGGTACTTATTATAATGTGATGCACTCTCTTATCTTCTTCCCACTGCAGGCACGTTTTTTCTCTTCTCGATACACACTGAGGACTCAGTGATTGATGTTATGTTTCATGCCCTCTGCAAGCTGCATTATCTTGTTTACTTTTGAGAAGAATGTTGTGTTATCGTTATACATATATTATTGCAGGCTGATGGATCTCCCACCACAGAGAGAAATCGGCCCACATCCTTGTGGTCCTAACATGCAGCCTGGATCCCGTGCATTAGTCGGAGCCAGTCCACCTTTGCCGCCACGGCTCGCAGTCCAAGAGCTACCTCTCACCAGCCCGTCAGACACCTTCAGGAAACAGTCAGGATTGAGCCCCGTGCAAGCACCTTCAAAAGTGACAGATCAAATGCAGTTAGGTCAGGCGAGATCTTCATCCACTCCAGCAACACTGGCAAGCATAAGCCGGCCCAGACCAACTGCCCTTGGAACTAAAGCCGTGACAAAGCCGACCAGAATCTCAGTGGAGTCGTCCGAGGAAATAGATTTGGCCTCTGTTTGTATTCCAGGACCCCAGAGTCCAAACGTCCTGCCGCGTGCTCAGTCAGAGTCATCGTTCCCCCCCCACAGTCCCCAGAGTCCCCACAGTCCTCAGTCCTATCTGAACCCTACTCCCAGTCTCCCTCTGCCCAAGCCCAACCCTAACCTGCCCTCCAGCCTCAACCTGAAACCCAGCCTAAGTCCTGAGCCACAGAGAACCCCCTCACCTGGGAGCTCGACACAAAGCCAGGCAAAGTCTGAACGGCCAGGAGAGGAGAACAAAGACTTCAGGTGAGACAAAGATGACTCTTTGCCTAAAACATTTTTATAGCTCATAGGCTCAGTGAATCTAATCTTTATGAACGTTGCTGCAGAGGCAGTCCTGCTGTCGGTGTCTAAAGCTGATGTATGCGCCTGACCGTGTCACATGAATCACAGCAGCAAATTTCTCTAAGAGCTTTATGAACCTGACAGAGTGACATGCTCACATTTTTTTTGGCAGATTTCCCAAAGGCACTTTTGTTGTGTTCCACACTCATAAACAAAGCCAGCTTGTAGAATTTCTGTTTGGAGCTTTGAAAGTGTGTTTATATGAACAATAAAACATGTCAGATGGTTTTCAGAGCGAGTAGCTTCTGCCAGTCCCACTCCTCACGAAGATACTTTACTTCGATCACAACAAAGAACATCTGTTGTCATTTCGATTTTTTTGGACATGATAATAATGTAGTTAGCTGGTAACAGAATTGTGTGTCAAAATTGTTAATAAAACATCAAGAGGGCAATTCAATTTTGAAGCTGAAATATTAATTATGTTGCCTCATGCAGTGGATTTATGACAGATCTCAAGCTTAATTGAAATGACTACATAATATTTTTATATCGCGAGGCAATTGAAATGAATGGAAACAAATGGCCACTGAGGAGATATAAAATAAGGCTTTGAAAATTTATAAATTTAGAGTACACTCCTTGTTATTGTACTAAAACATTCATAAACAGCTGAACGGTTGTTCAGACTACACACTTGACCCCATGTTTGGGTAAAGCTGTGATTCTTGTGAGTTCACATTTGACAAAACCCACATGCCAAACAGCAAGATGTCAAGAGGTTAAGACATGAACAAGTTAGTTAATTATCTTATTAGTACTTGTTTACTATTATTACTTGTTTACTATTATTTACTATATTATTAGCACTTAGTTTTACGTGTTTTTATTTTTTTAAAAAGTGCTCAAAAAGCTGCTTATATATCAGGGAGCATAGCCTTTCTTAACCCTATATTAAAGTAACCTCACCTTTTTTTTAAACTTTGGACTGCTGATGGACACCATTTCTTGGCATTCAACTGATAAACTACTAATGGATCAATTAAGAAATATCAATATAATTATTTGTGATAGAACTAAGGGTTAAATGCGAGCATAATCATCTGTTTCTCTAGCAACAGTTCAACTTCAAGTGATAGTTAACTCCATCCATTTCTATTTCAGTCTGCACGTAGCCTCCCATGTGCACTCATACACACAAACACACACGTACACACGCACACACATACTACTTAGTCATCAGCGAGATACACTGAGGTGCTTAATTGTGCTTATCTTTTTTCCATGTACATAAACCCTAATGGGAGCATTTTCTCTGAGGATTACTCTGTGGATTATGTCCTCATTCAACCTGTACTGTGGAACATAAATCTAATGCAGCATCCACTCTGCTCTTACCCTTTTGTTAGGGTGTACATCGTCACATGGAACGTGGGATCAGCTGTCCCACCAGATGACATCACATTTCTGTTTGGACCAAATGTTTCAGATGGGAACATTGACATGTTCATCATCGGGTAAGCAAGTATTTCTGCCCTGCTCAGCAGTGCCAGAGAGACAGCCGTGAGTGCCCACTCAGTCATCTGTGATCCCCCCACACCCCTCCATCGCTGTCCTTTTTATTAAAGTTCTATTTCCATTTGTTAGTTACATCTTTCCGCATCTTGTCACTATCCAGATTCCAGGAGGTAAACTCCATGATAAACAAGAGACTGAAGGATGTTCTTTTTTCTGACCAGTGGAGCGAACTTTGCATGGACACACTCAGTCCTTTTGGATATGTTTTGGTCAGTAGATCTCTTTCCTATCAACTTTAGCTATTATAGATTGTCCTTTACCTGATATCTCCACCTGTCTCATCTATTTAGGTGGCATCACAGCGAATGCAGGGTGTTCTGCTGCTGGTTTTTTCTAAATATTGCCATCTTCCATTCCTCAGAGGTGTGCAGACACAGAGTACACGCACTGGACTTGGGGGATATTGGGTACGTGCTACGCATTGAAGAGTGCTGCTCTCAAGCCAGCTGAGAATTATGATGTTGCAAATTTGTGAAGGGTTAGTGTCTGTGGGGTTTAGAGGGATGGGGTGCGGCGTGTGTGCTCCCTCCTGCCAGCAGGTGCACACACGCGTGGGTGCATATGTCAGTCTGTGACCTTCCCGTGCATGTTGATGTCAGCATCACCCCCCTGGCTGCTGCTGGTGCAGTCTCCTTCTCTTTGAGGTCAGTGCAGCAGCGGGCTGTCTGGCTTTCTGGTTTTGCGACTCTATCCGTAATCACCTTGTTCCTGAATGTAGGTCTGGTTAATGTGTGCTAGTAGTCTTTCATTTTATTGCCAGGACTCTCTGCATGAGGAATTAATTTGTAGCATTGTTCATTTGTATATTGTTTGCCCTTTCCTGCCACTCTTAGGGGAATAAAGGTGGTGTTAGTGCGAGGATGACAGTGTTTGGCCACTCGGTGTGCTTTCTCAACTGTCACCTGCCCGCTCACATGAGAAACCTGGAGCAGCGGATGGAGGACTTTGAAAGCATCCTTCAGCAGCAGCAGTTTGAAGGAGGGACGGCTACTGGTGTACTGGACCATGAGTGGGTGATTTTATTACTCACAGACAATCAAACTAAATGAGGTTTGCACTCCCATTAAGACGTGCTCACCTTAATTCAGTCAGTCATAATGATTGATATACAGTCAAAAAAAAGTACTTCTTCTGTCAATTCCAAGGTTTTATATATCAGAATAAAGAAATCGGAACATGATTATCATAAACAGAACAAAAGAATCAGGACCTCAACAAAATCATCTGGTCCTCCCAGGTCTGAAAATCCATTAATACAACCTCAGATGAATGACAACACTCGACATGCTATGCTATGGCATTACTTTTTTAACAAACACGAACCCAAAATGCAGAAGCAGGGTATGAAAAACTAAGCACACGCTTTGATTCAACAACATGTGAAATTGCAATAATTTGAAGTGTTTTCTGTATGACGTTATCAGTCTCTCACATCATTGTGTTTGACCCACGCACTCTTCTTTACGATGTTAAAGTTTGTTTGAGTCTGAGTTTAATCACAGCTCTTTTAAAGTTCCGGCACAGCATTACAGCCAGGTTAAGGTCTTGCCTTTGATTGGGCCATAGCAACGCCTGTTTCATGACCAAATTTCATCTAATCCGGCAACCTCTTCAAACATGCCGTACTTGTTCAGTTATTTTTAAAACTGTGCTGTCACAGATTTTAATACTTCACTTGCAAATAGAGCCCAATATAGTCTGAGATATGGTCCTTTATTAATGTATTTTCAATTTTTCTGAGCATTGCACAATCTTTTCATGGGGTGACCATTTGATGTCTTCCCTTTTTGGCATTGTGTTAACACACACCTTAATGCCTTGTTCTTCTGAAGTGGTATTCACCTGATTTGAAGACCTGCTAAAGAACAGATCATACATAAAAACTGACACAAGGTGTACTTTCTTTTTACCAAGACTGTATGCCACACTGTACAGTTCATACCTAAATTGTCAGTATCACTGTAAATCAGAGCCTGCCATCAATCATTTTTGAGCTTAAATAGATTAAATGAAAGTGTTCTCCATAAAGCTTTCACGTTTTTGTTTGAAATATATATATAAGTTATGAATTGCTACAGCTGCTTAAAGTAATCAAATGTCAGGAGGCTGTATTATGTTGTAAAGCTGAAAAGTATTATTGTTTTTCTTTAATGCCTCCTGAGCTTTAAGTAGCATAAACACTGTGTTAATTTGATTTATAATAGAAAAGTTTGATTGATTATAGTTGAATAGAAATAACACAATATTCTACAATGTCAAGGTAATTCTAATTGTTTCTCCTTTTCAAGTAAATGACAGGATTATCTCTTGTGTCCACAGTGTTGTGTTTTGGTTTGGGGATTTAAATTTCCGAATCGAAGACTATGACATTCACGTGGTGAAATGCGCCGTTGACAGCAATAAGCTGCCTCTTCTGTGGGAGCGGGATCAGGTGAGGCACCTAAAGCATTATTAAACTGAAACAGAAGTGTTTTTTCCTGAAGGCTTTCATGCCACCTGTCTGTCTGTTGATCAGTAACTTCAACCACCAGAGGGAGCTGTGGAACAAAGCAAACATACCTCACCTTCAGTTTGGCTGAATGAAACTCAGCCAGAGATGTGGCATGATCTGTTTTTCCCCTTGTTTGTTTACTGAACAGCTCAACATGGCTAAAAACACAGAGTCCATTCTAGAAGGCTTCATGGAGGGACAACTGAACTTCCCACCGACATATAAGTTTGATGTGGGCACTCACACGTACGACACCAGGTTTGTTAAGTCACCTCCATCACAAACTCATTCTTGAAGATTTCTTTTTAAAAAGCAGAAAATGTCACACTCAGTGGTTGCTTACTGCCATCACTGCATGTCTGCTATACTTTACTTTACTTCCTGTCAGTGCAAAAAAGAGGAAACCTGCGTGGACAGACCGCATACTCTGGCGCCTTCGTCGCACAGGTTCCCCAGTACCTTCCTACAACGCAGCATTGCAACGGGGTCTAACCTCATGGTTGGGTGGGGCAACTAAAGTGACACAACATATGTACAGAAGTCACATGGGCTTCACTATCAGTGACCACAAGCCTGTTTCTGCACTGTTTTCACTGCATGTGAGACAAGATCACTTTATTACTTATAAATTATTTGGCCTTGTTATGTTTTCATTAACTGTGATTTGCGGTCTCTCCTCTAGTTTCCATTCAGGGTGGAAATGCCTCTGGTGGAGCTGCAAGTAAGCAAGGAGTGGTGCAAAGTCTCAGATGCGACAGTTAGATTCACCGTTGCATCGACATATCAGCGCAGCTCATGGGACTGGGTAGCTATATACAAGGTGGTTGTTAAAGTAACTCTTTAAGAGAATTCTGGCAGGTTTGTCTCCCCAGCGTCGTCACTCAGTTGTTATTTCTTTCTGAGCAGGTGGGATTCAGACATCACAAAGATTACCAGGCATACGTGTGGGCCAAAGGAGAGCATGCAACACAGGTGTGTCCGGTACTCAAATTCACAGAAATATTTTGAGCAGCAGCTGAATTCACAGTTTATTTGATTGTTCTCCGCAGGTGACATTCTCAGAGGAGGATTTGCCGAGAGATGATTGCGAGTACATCCTGGGTTACTACAGTAATAATTTGAATAGTATCGTCGGACTGTTGTCACCAATTCAGGTAACACCGTTCAGATCAGAGAAGAAAATGTAGCAGTTATTGAATATACAATTTTTTACAGTATCCCCTTCTTTGGACCCCTTCCTTTGATGCTCAGCATTTTGTTTTATAAAGCAATGAACTGTAATAAATGTAATATGATCTGAGCTCTGTGCAGCTCCAATTATGCAACATTTTTAACAGGTGATTTACCATTTTAATTTATTTTCTAAAGGCAAATTTCAAAGCAAATGATCTGATTTTAACTCCTAAAATGTGAATGTTATCTGGATTTGTTTTGTCTTCTCTCGTGAGTGAGGCCATTTTATGGGCTTTTTAGTGAGATGGCAATTACAGTTTGATGATAAATATATTGAATTGTTCCAATTACTGGTTGAAATGCAGCTTTATATACAATAAAACTGAATATATCAGTTAGATATTTTGTGAGTCACGTTATTCTATTTTTATTTACAATCGACACAGTGCTCCACATCCTTTGGAAATATGGTTGTCATGCAATATTCCATCACATGGTAACATTTACTTAAGCACAGTCAGCTGAAAAAAAATTTACTGGACATATTTTTGAGCATTTTCTGAGATGTTGCATTGAAACTTTCAGCTGTAATCTTCACTTCAATCCTCCAACAGATCAAGTTGCCAGCTCACAGCCCTACTGTGTGCCGCACAGACAGCTCTGATGTCAGCTCAGAAGATGACAGCACTCTAGTCCTGCTGGCTCCAAACTCCCGCAGTCCGAGCCCTAAAACTGGCAAATACCACCATCGTCACCGTCGTAGTCGCAGCCCTGCTGTTCCAGCTCTTTCCTCTAACCCCCTCCCCTCACTGCAGGGCCTCAGTCTCGGTCCTCGCTCCAAAGATTGCCACTCACGAAGCCGCTCACCCTGCTCTGTTGCAAAGAAGGAGCGGCTTGTTTCCCCAGATACTGTGCCGTCTCCCATCAGTCCTCGCAGCCCGGTGTCTCCAGGTAGCGGAGTTACAGCACCAGAAGCCCTGATTGTAGCCATCTTAGGTGAACACAGTCCAGCTCAGGTTAGCCCCACAGGGGTCAAACACATAGGGAAGCCAGAGGAAATATACACAGCAAAGAACAAAAAGTGCTAAAATGAGGTTCTGCACAAGGAAAACGATGGCAATATCCATGCATTCGGGGTCTGCTCTGACCCGTACTGTTACTGTGCTCAAAGATGCAGCACATGTAATGACTCTAATGTAGTTTGCAAACATTCCGCAATGAAGCCCTACAGTTCTCTGTTTGTGAGTCTATCATCTCATGCACAACTGTACTGATGTGTATCTCAGAGTCAAAAATGTGACCAGACTCGCAGTGCTTTCGTAGAGTCTGAAGTTATATTTTAAGTAAACAAACATGCTGAATGTGAAACCAAAGCCTGAGTAAACCGGTGATGAATACGACCGTTTATTATTGACAGCAATATGGATCCATGTAAACACTCTCGTATCAAAATAAGGACTCTGGAAGAAAAGCATTGATGGTTTCGTAGTTCACAGCTGAACTACTGTTTGTGCAAGTGAGTTTGTGTAAGTCAGTGTGTTAAGAAATAAACAAATAAATGTGTGAAATCAGCATTTTGGACATGATGATTTTATTTTTTCAAGTCTCGGTCTGTATTCATGAGATCAATCTCCTCCGTCCAAGAGCAGTGACCAAGCACTGACTCAACTCTGTCTTAAATTTACACGTGACTGTGCCAACTTGAACAGTAATCCTAAACCAATGCTCTTATTCTTCTTAGCAGCTTTGTGAATACAGCCACTGTTACACAGCTCAGTGAGTGGATGCTAACATTGCTGTTTACCTCAAGGACACCCAGCCACACTATTGTTTGACTGGGTGAGAGTGAAAATAAAATAAGAAAATTAGTAAACCAACTTTTTTTTTTTGGGGGGGGGGGGGGGGGGGGGGGTACTTCATAGATACTTAATCTACGTGTGCAGATGAGTTAACTCAGCTGAAGTCGCACTTCAGACTTTAAAATCAATAACTTGACTTGGGGTCAAGCCTCTTGACATAGACGATGTTCGAGTGGTCAAAGGTGAAAATTATGTTATTCTTTATTTTCTTAAAAACTGATATCCTCCAGCTCAGTTCAGTTCAACAGCAGCCAAAATGTAATCCCATATAGATTCTTCTCAAGTCAAAACATTTTTACTACTTGTAATGGTCACATTCCCACAATATTTATTTGAATTTATATGTGTATGTTTAAAATGTTGACTTGCATTCTGTGTGTAGCATACATGTTATGCAGGGGCAAAGAATCCTTTTTTTGGGGGGGAGGGGTCTTTCGATGGATTGTCTAGCATGAACTCAATTTAATGTTATCAGTTCTTCAGACAAACAAGATAGATGGATGCAATCTGACTCACAGGAAAAAAAGATGTTAATGTCTTGTAGTATGCCCATTTTACATAAAGAGAATTTTGTATGGGGATAACTTGATTTGATTAAGCAGACGAATTAATTTAATTAACCCAGAATGCAGTATGTACACCATATCATTGTCATTTTCATTATGGATGTTTTTTAAGAAAAATGTTTTGATTCACCTCCCCACTTTCTAAACCCTAACACTAGCTAATTAATCATGAAACTCATTTTCAGTATCCTTAAAATTAGTTAAATACTATGACCTTTTGATCCCTGAAACTTTTGTCTTCTTTTAAATTTATTTATCATTCCTCAAGATATTTAAATATTTTCATAAAAACATTAATATGACAGGCTAATCTTTTTTTCTCTTTCTGGTCTCTAGATATTCATTCTTGCAATGAGTGCAGCTCTGCTCTATGTTAATGTTCTCTTCATCCACCAGGTCCGCATACTTTCACCTCAGGACTTTCAGAAAATTATATTTAATGAAATACGGGAACATTTAATTACATACAAATCTAAAACGTAAATATTTCTTCACATTGGCCCGTAAACAGAACCAAATGTTTCATCTCAGTGGTTTCCACGCCACACTGTGCGCCATGTCGCTTCAGATATTTTTGTTTGGCTTTATCAGGACCACGCCCACCAGCACCACATGGTCTGGGCACTGCAGCAATTGGCTGCAGGGAAACTACTTGAGGGGTCTGGAAAGTAGTTCAGAGAAATAAATTCAGCTGTCTGGTCCCTTGAGTTCCATCCGGCTGACTTAAACTCGAGTGGCACCGTCGGTGTGGGTGCAGGCAGAAAACTCAGGTGAAAGCTGTTCTTAAAACCTTTGCACGGCTCCTGAACGCTTTATAAGCGGGAATCTGCTAGCTCGTTAGCTAACTGCGTGGTGGCAAACATGAACGGTCATCTGAACGGTTTCCATGACGACTCGCTTTATGATGAAGACTGTTTCCTCTTTACCTCCGAGTCAGTCGGAGAAGGACATCCCGGTAAGTTTTAATAAGTTGCCGCCTGTCTGCGAGTCGCAAACCCCAATAATTAGCTTAGCATCTTATTAGCCTCTAAAACAAGGTCATGTGGTTTGTTGCTGTCAGCCTGTCTGTCAGCTGCCCCAGATTATTTACCCCTAAAGGTAAGCTTTTAAATACAACGTAAACTTTAATTCGTGCGCTCTTCATTTAGTGACTTGCAAACAAATGACGGCACGTGACTGGTCAGATAAAACAGACATAGTTTGGAAGATGGCCATGTTAAGAGTATAAAATACACGAATAAAGCACAAGAACGTATAAAACAAACTAAGCAGTACTGGCTTTATTGATATCATTAAAAGGCTAAATCACTGTTGCTTAGAGTAGCCTGTTCTCGCTGTTCTCATGCACGGTAGATATTCAATCGAAAACGATTCGTACCATGTTCAGGCGATGTTGGAAATACAGTTTCTGGAGTTTAGTGGGACTGTCGCGGTTGTCTGCTAACAGTGCTGTGGCTAGCTTCTGAAGCTAACAGCTGTGATGACTGCTGGTGCCTGTCAATCACATACAGCTTCACCCTGGTCTCTTGCAACGTGTGGTCTGACGGTGTAGGTAGCTGTAAATACGAATAAAGGGTTATCACTCTGTAGTCTGACAGCATAACGAGCTGTCCCGCTGCCCTCACAAAGTTCACCCATTCCGTCCGTCTCTAGGGTAATTTCTGGAATTTTTTTATGATATTTTGTTGTTTTGTTAGTGGCAGCAGACTAAAACGTCATACAACATTACCACAGACTCCTTTCAAAGACTATCTAAAAAAAAAACAGCATTCTGTTTGTATCATATAACATTTATTTGCAACAATGAGCAGCTTGATATCCAATTCTCTGCAGTTTCAACGCTTTTACAGTGCTGCAGCTCTACTGTAATAGGCTGACCACTACTCCTATATATTTGGACCCTTTATTTGCAGGAGAGTAAAGGCTTCAGAATATTTAGCTATACTGTCCTTTTTTTCCCTTTTTTTTTTTTTTTTTTAAGGATTAACAAAATATTTGCAAAACACCCAAAAATATTTGAATGCTTTTGGTAGTTTGGAAATAATTACTGAAAGTAATTTCAAAAGTAGTACTTGAATAAAAAAGGAATTGCTTTCCCTGATAGACTTGGAGTGTTAAGGGCCTTCAGACATTTCTGGATGTAGAGATGAGATGATCCAAACCATAGCAATAACACAAAAAGTCTGTTGGTTGTGTGTTTGATCTAAAACGACTCCACGACGTGCCAGAAAGTACAAACAAAATGGCACAGCCACAGATTGCTACTCAGCCTATTATTCATATTTTTTGGTCCATTTGCATCCTTGAAGTTTTGAGTTGGATAATGATGAAATGATTCTGATGAATAATTGCTGCATTAGTCATTATTGCTTTAAAAGCAACAGCGCTATCCTTGAAATCTGTGTGAATGTGCTCTCATCTGACAGTGACATTATCACTGCTGGAGAGGAGTTAACATAACACAAATATGCTCCAATCTGTCTGTCTTTCATAGACCAAAATTATCCCCCAGTTTATCAGTGCAGTGTTAGTTTTAAGTAATCTGCAAAACATTTGTTAAACTTTGAAATGCAACTGTTTTTAAGTGTATACTGAAGAACTCTCGTGTTGTTATACAGATAAGATTTGTGACCAAATCAGTGATGCTGTGTTGGATGCACATCTCAGACAAGACCCTGACGCCAAAGTGGCATGTGGTAAGTATTTGGACAACAAAGCAAGCCGTGTCTTCTACTGAACTGCACTCTTAAAAAATGCTCATGTCAACCGAGACATATTGAAGGGTCCAGGGTAATGGAACCATTATACCGCCACTTAATTTGAAACTGAAAGGGCTCTTCCTATGTTTGAATGCTTTCTGATTCCATCAAATGACATTGTGCTCCAGACCTAAATAAACCAGGAATACAGATGATGAAAGCTCTAAAAGCTTTCAAGTTTTTCAAAGGTAGCCTTGAATGGCGTGGATGTATAAATTACAGACTGATTGCATTTTGTCTGAGCTTTTGAGCTCAGTCTACAGTTATTTGAAACGCACAAAAATATATTCTGCAGCAGGGTCTAAGTTTTATATTGTTCCATTAGATGCTGAAAACAACATAGTGTAACAAAAGCAACACGTCTTTGGTTTAAGATGTTGCTCGTCTTGCATGAAAGTCTCCTTCAGACGTTGTTATGATGAGGGGAAGTGACCTAAAACACCAGTTTAAATAGAGTCAGCATTTTACTTAAACCTTATCAGACATGGTCATACTCATCACTTACACTGATAATTTGTTTTGTTCCAGAGACTGTAGCTAAGACGGGGATGATCCTGCTGGCAGGGGAGATCACCTCCAGGGCCAGAATTGACTATCAGAAGATTGTCCGGGATGCAATCAAGGACATCGGCTACGACGACTCCTCCAAAGGTACAATAAGGGGGATGTGGCTTTTGGGTTTAATTCAGGTAATCAGAAATACTTAAATAATCCCAGGGGGAAATTATTTTCGTTATAATGCTCCAACATATATTATACAAACAACATTTATCTAGAATAAAGTATTCAAATATATATGCATGTATAACTATATATGTAAAAAAAAAAAAAAAGAAATCTCCAATTTACAGTTTAATAATATACAAAAAGTGCACAAAGTGATTGTCAGTGTCAAATTACAGAAAGGGGGGAGGTGTCTGACTCTCAGAGGGAGGTGTTATAAAGTCTAATGACCACAGGCAGAAATGATTTGCTGTGACGTTCTGTGTTGCATCTGAGTGAGAGGAGTCTTCTGCTGAGGGAGCTCCTCTGCTGGGCCAGTGTGCTGTAAAAAGGGTGAGAAACATTGTCCAATATGGACTGAAGCCTGGACAGCATCCAACTCCTCCCCCACGACTTCACCAGCCCTCCTGATCAGCTTATTTAATCTGTTGACATCTGCAACCCTCAGCCCACTACCCCAGCATGTGACAAAATGACTATGGGCAATTATTTCCTCTTTTTTAAGTTTCTGTATTATGGAGAACCCACTCAAAGTATCGTGGGACGTATGTACTAAGTGTCAAATTATTCTAGCACAAGTTGTACGAAGGTGGTGATTAAAGGTGGAATAGTTAGTTCTGCAGTAAGAAAACTGGTTTATTAGGCAATGTTTACTCTCCAGGAAACAAGCAAACCCCTCCCTCTGAAACTTCAATACTGACCAAAAGACAAATCTTTCAGTAGAGTTACATGGTGTTGGAGTGGATGTCTTTCTCACTTCTAAAGCAAAATGCATTGTACAGTATGATATCAAACCTTATCAAGAGGTCAGCTTGTGAACACTCAAATGCAGCATCATAAAAGCAACAGAGAAAAACTATGAGACCCTAATATTTTCAGTCCTCCTAAAAATTGTACAAATGCCATCCTTGATGGTGGGAAGATGTTATCACTCAAAAGATATGTGGTTGAAAAGGCTTATTCTGCCTAATTATTTGCAGTGACTCCAAAAATCGTAAAAAGTACACGACTGATGTGATTAAAGACAATGGAAGCTGGTAGCTTTAAATCATTTGGGCAACCCAGTCTCAGGCTAAATGTCAACTGGTACACCGGTGTGCAGAACAGGGAAAATCTGCACACTACTTCAACCACTTGTCCACTGGCGTGTGTGCCAGATGCCTCGCTCCCTTAAAGCAGCATGTATGCGCACCTCGACCTTTGGGTTGATACAAACACAGTAGTGTTCCAAGAAATGGTTCCGTCTTATACAGAATAAGAAAGTGACTCTGGAGACTGTCGTATGCCAGACTGTGCTTTAACCAGTAAATAATTTGATACTACTTTGGTGTATGGCTTCTTCATCTCGTTAAGGATTTATGACTCAATAAAACTATCAGTCAGACGGATCAATGTTTTGTTGCTGTTGTGCGTACTCCCCCAGGAAACAGTTTTCCCCTCCATTTAAAAACAGATGCTCTTCACTCACGACTGTCCCTCTCTTCTTGGCAGCTTCTGCGAGGGCAGTAATAAAAGGAGCTCTCCCTATGATATAATGAGATTTATTAATATAATTCAAATATTTCTGAAGCAAATTTAAAACGAGCGCTGTTGACCAAAGTGCTGTACATTTAAAAGGGTAATTAAGGCAAAACAAATATCAAGGTAAAAGACGAGAGCGTTGGCACAACGGGGGGAGGAAAAAAAAAATCATACAAAATTACAAGCCAAAGAAAAAAAATTATTTTAAGACAAAACTTAAAAACCGAAATTATTGAATCTTGCTGAACATGCAGTTGAAGCTATTAGTTCGAGGCCAAAATGGCAAAAGCTGGGTCCCTCAAAAGGAAATGATGGGTATATCTGAGTGATCTAGGAGGCAAATCTGGTTGTAAAAGTTAAAGGACTGAAAAATGTAATGCACTGCTTGCTTTATAAGTCAACAATAAAATCAATCCTGAAATTTACAGTGAGCCAATAAGGGCCAGCCAATACTGGGGAGAGTGGTCACATTTCCGTGTTAGCAGACGAGCTGCAGCATCCTGGACAAGCTGCAGCTGTGAAAGGGAGGCACGGCCAACATCATCATGAAGGGCAATGCAGTAGTCCTGTTGGGACCAGATACAAACTTCAAAATCATTAAATGAGAAAAAGATTTTCACCTGAGATAATGGACTCGTTACTCTTAGAGAATCGGAAGCACAGAGGGCACCAGTGGGTCCAAAAAAATCGTTAGTTTTATCGTTAGTAATCACAAATATCAGGCTTACTAAGGAATGTCTTTAACTGTCTAAAAATAGATAAGATTTTCAGTTTAACATGTGAAGGTGTTTCAGGTGATTAAAGGCCTCCTTGTCTTTCGTTGCAGGTTTTGACTATAAGACCTGCAATGTGCTGGTGGCCCTGGAGCAGCAGTCTCCTGACATTGCTCAAGGTGTTTACCTCGACCGCAAAGAAGAGGATGTAGGAGCAGGGGACCAGGTTTGTGTTTTGGTCTACACACCGATACCTAAAGCCAGATATGCAGAGGTGTTCATTTGACCTCCATTCGTGCTGTGATTCTTGACTGCTCCTCTCACAGGGCCTGATGTTTGGATATGCTACTGATGAGACTGACGAGTGTATGCCACTTACTATTGTCCTGGCACACAAGCTCAATGCCAAGATGGCTGAATTACGTCGTGATGGAACGCTGCCGTGGCTCCGACCTGATTCTAAAACTCAGGTTTGACAAAGAAACCCAATGGATCTTTATTACTATGGAAGTAAAATCTCTTTATTTGCTCTTTTTTTTTTTTTTTTTTTTTAAAAACCTTATTGAATGCATGGCTTAAATGTCTTACAGTGTATGACCATTTAATTATTTTGCATCTGTGAACAATCAGCCTCTTGTTCAGGTGTTTTTAGTCATTCTGAATCTGATAAATAAGGACACAAATGAGATATGAGCTACACATGGGCTGAAACTTTTAAACTTGCATAAGTTGATGCTTTTGCAAGAAGAGCGCCTTTGATTTGTTCAGCCTGCACTGTTGCAGGAGCTGTGGAGAAAATACAGGTGGATGTCTCCAAGTTTTTGACTACCTGACAGACAAACCACAGTTTGGTAGATTGAAGGGTTGTGTGTCTGAGAAGATGGTCAACAGCACGATCAGAGTATTTTTGAATTAATTTGGTTATTTCAGTTGTTGCTGTAATTTGTGCAGGAGAAAAAAAAAAAGTGTAGCAACATAAAGTCATTACTAACATCCCTTTGATGCAACAGAGGAGACACAAGATAAGCTTGAGTGAATATAAGTCACATTATCCAGATTATTCACATTCTAATAACAAATGTGGGCAGTGTAGAATCGTTTCTTTTAATTAAATTTTATTTAAGATGTATCAGATTATCTACTCGGCTCACTGTTTTACACAAACGTATGAGATTGTGCTGAGGTGTTCTTTCTGCCTCCTTCATGTAGGTGACTGTTCAGTACAGACGGGATAGAGGAGCCGTGGTTCCGCTGCGTGTCCACACAATCGTGATCTCTGTGCAGCACGATGAGGGTGTGAGTATAGACCAGATGCGTCACTGTCTGAAGGAACAGGTGGTGAAAGCTGTGGTGCCCAGTGGGTATCTTGATAATGACACCATCTACCACCTGCAACCAAGTGGCCGCTTTGTCATTGGAGGTCCACAGGTGAGAAAAAAATGACATTTCTCCCCCACTAAAAACGCTAATGTAGCCGTTCTAAAGTTCTTCAGTCGGCGGGAACACAATGTGTTTACAAAAGCCCTAAACGTGTGTATTCTTCCCCACAGAGTGATGCAGGTCTGACTGGCCGTAAGATCATCGTTGATACTTACGGGGGTTGGGGAGCCCATGGGGGTGGAGCTTTTTCTGGGAAGGACTACACAAAGGTGGACCGCTCTGCAGCCTACGCTGCCCGTTGGGTGGCCAAATCTCTTGTGAAAGCTGGGCTCTGCAGGCGTGTCCTGGTCCAGGTGAGAATACACAAGCCTATCAAATGTGGGATTCTGCTGGTTGGCTCGAAGTATTTCTTTGGATGTTTTTAAGTTGGTCAGTGAAAACTTTTGACTATTACAGTAAAACGTTTTTTAGCTTTCAACATTTCATGCAGTGTACAAAGAATGATCTAAGAGTTCAGTGAACGTTTAACATTGTGAAGCTGACCTTTACTTCATGTTGATGATGATCACAATTGACACGAGTTCTGGTCACCTATGGCTGTGTAACCAAAAGACTACACTGCAGTCTTCACTGGCCAAGAATGAAAAAGGTACATTGGGTCAGAAACACAACCAAGAGCGTGCGCTTCATTTTCTTTGACATTCAGGAGGTTGTGCAATATGAATTCTTCCTCCGGCTCCTGGCGCTGCCGTCCTGGTTTAAATAGTCCCGTGAAGTCTTGTTCTGACAACTCAAAGGTGCATTTAAAATAAAAAATTTAACCTTAATTGGATCTCCTCTTCTATGCCACAAGAGGAAACCTTCATCTGGAATTAGATTTTTAGGGGGAGGGAAATGTGATGGGGATCTGGCAAGCAGAGATGGAGTTAAACAAATATTGTGTTGGTGCAACTAAAAACTATCATGTTCTTTGTCAGGATGTCGCAGCAGAAATCAGTGTTGACAGTCTGACTGTAAGGACACATTTACTGTGCACAGCCTGTGAATATCAAAGATAATGATGCGCATGCTCTTATTGCTGTCCTGACCTGACGTGATGTCATTGAGCCTCAGTTGCTGTTTAATTTAATCTTTGGGATTTAGCTGTTCACCAACCTACACAACCACCCACATCCTGACAGTTTCTCCATTTTCATAACACTTCTTATAGTGAATTATCTTTTTGTGGGGAAGTATATTTCTATTCACAACATGCTCCTAATCATTGACTCTTGTTTTAGGTATCCTATGCTATTGGTGTAGCCCATCCCCTCTCTGTCTCCATTTTCCACTATGGGACGTCCCAGAAGAGTGAAAAGGAACTGTTGGACATTGTGACGAAGAACTTTGACCTCCGACCAGGAGTTATTGTGAGGTATGCTGTGATATCTATGTTGGCCTGCAAATTTCAACTGCTGTTAAAAGTTGGGAGAGAAGGAGGAGGATGATGATTATTCGCTAAATCTTTCCACTGGATTGACTAGTTTATGGGACACTATGGAAAATGTGCATTTAGTACTGGATTTCAGCTATTGATTATACTTTACCATGCAGCAACTTGGCATTAGCTGCTTTAGTCAGTTAGCTGGTTTGTTGGTTGGTTACAGCTAGAAGGACAAAAGTAGCCTTTTTCAGTGTGTAGATACATGACTGTTCTCTGGTCTGTATGGACACTTTTCTTTTTATTTTGGAATTGAACCCTTTTTTTCCCCCCATAAAAAATAGTTCCCTCGATGGTGGGGCCTCACTTCTCCAAAAAAAAAAAAAAAAAAAATCAAAGGAAATTTTCTGGTCTTGAGATGTACAGTATATTCTTGCCTTAAGGGAAAAAAAGTCTTAAAGCTACATTATGCGAGGCGGCTCATTTTTGATGACAGGGTTGAGCTCAAGGTTTTACGTTGGCACTTGCTGTCGAACCAACCTAAATAGAATCTTATTGTACTAGAAAGCTTTTGCAGTAATAATGACCCAGACGAGAACTTAAACTCCTGAGATTGCTGCGATGTTTATGTATAATTGTAATGCAGGGTACCCTAACCTTTGATTCAGACACTTTTTTCCTGATTTGGTTGATTGGTAAGTTAGTTATTTATTTGTTTGATCTTTCATGTTCTGTCTTTTGGAAATTTGATTATCTTTCCATCATCTCAATTTACAGGAAGATAAATTTTGACCAAATTTAGAGCCCAGACTTTTGTATGGCACTGTATTTTCTAAAATTTTCCATTCAGTTATGATTCTCATGATCTACATTTTAGAAACTGTTTTATTTATTATTCTATTTATGTCGTAGGGAGCTTGACCTGAAGAAGCCCATCTACCAGCGCACAGCAGCTTATGGTCACTTTGGTCGTGACGTCTTTTCATGGGAGGTGCCCAAGAAGCTGAAATACTGAGTCCGTCTCCCCTGGCATATGTTGGATGTCCTGCAGATCAACCTGTGTGTTTGCTGTCTTCCCTTCCCACTATTTTTCCTACTCACACACGGCCACATCCTCACAGCCTCAGCTATGTTACCATTTGTCCTAAAAAAAAAAGGAAAATTTTTTTCAGTTGCTGTGATAAACCGGTTTAAGCAGTGCTGCCAGCCTTTATTAGCTCATATCTGGTAGGTTAATCTCACCAGATCTAAGTATTATAGACAATCGACATTGAAACCACATTCATCACGGAGTTCCAGGGGAATCATTTGAAAACCATGAAGTATAGAGTCTCGCGACAGTGTAGTTGTAGAAGTGATAAACAGTTGGCATCATCTTGTGCTGTCTCTTAAAGTGGCTGCATTAAATTTCCCATTTCATATTTAGCATTACAACAACATCGCACTCCTTTCTGTCGTTGTTTTTGAAGTTCTTGTCGAGTAACTTTTTCTATTTCTTAATTAATTTTTGCAGTCCCTTCAGGCCATTTTATTTTTTCTGACGTTTTACAGAGAAGTCAGAAGCTGCTAACAACCTTGTGGTTATGTTGGGCTGCACAATGGAAAAACTGTTTTGTGTCATTTATTTTTCTTGGCTTGTGTCAATGTCATGTGGATGTGCCCAATTATGCTAAAGGTGTCAATGTTGTTGTGACCAAGATAGGGGAGCAGTAATCACCTTTTCGGTGAGTGACTCTGGGTGTCGTTACAGAGAAACCTGGTCTACGTCACCTCTGAGCAGGAGCTTCCTTGTCTCTATGGCAACTTTGTGCTGTTTGACTATTGTGGGACCGAACAGTTTGACCATCAGATGGGGAAGTTTTTGTGTTTAAATGCTGTTCACACCTTCTGTCCGACTTCACTAGCACATGGTTGTATGACTGGAGTTGAAAAACGAAGAGCACACAAACTGAGACAAAGAAGCAGCAGCACAAAGTCGGTGTAGTGAATGTGGTACATTGAAATGCCTCAGAGTTTGCCATGATTGACCTTCTTGTCTTTTTAAACACTCCTTCTATAGTTGGCTTGTAGAAAAGTGACATGGAAAAATGTATGCCAGAGAACGTAGACCGACTTAAACGCAGTGATCAATGCACACTTAGTACCCGAATGAGTCTCCAGTTATCCTTTTCAATCAGACTTTACTCCTGAAAAATCCTGTTTTTACCTTTTTAGAATCAATAGTCAGAGTCCTGTGCTGTTAGTGACTTTAAACTGTGTGTCTATCGTATTTCTCAATGGCAGTGTGTCCCAAAAAACGGTACATGTGGATGTTTTTAGTTTTGCTCTTGTAGCTCCACCTTGTGGTTCTTTGAGTGTACTACAGCGACGCCTCAGAGAAGAGCCACATGGTGCTAACAGAGCTTGCAGCTACTTTGTGCTGTTGTCTGATGTTATTGCATCACTTTACAGCCAGGATTTCAAACAATACGTTTGCATCCTCTAGCTTATCCACAGCTCAGGCAATTGTTTGGTTGGTGTTGTACAGAGAAACCAGCCTGTTTACGTGGTCTGCTGTGGGAAGCTGAGGGACATGAGTCTTTTTTTTTTTTTTTTTTCGTTTTGTTTTTTTTGTCCCCAAGTTGTTCTTTGTTAAATAATCAAAAGGGAGTCTGTAAGTGTGTTTGTTAAATGTGTTAAAGTGCCTTTTCTTATTCCCTGCAAATGCCCCTGAATACTATAAAACTCTTACCTTCTGGCCCTTCCTTTCCACTTGAGGTTGCTGAATTTCTCACCTCAGGAAGTCATTTTGATGGGTCTGAATCACTGCAGATGTTCTCTTTCAAACCATTTAAATAAACTGCTCTGTCGCTTTGTGTTTATGGGCTGTGCTTTTGGATTTTTAATGAAAACAAATATAAATCTTCTTGTAGCACCCAGTGACTAAATGTTGATGGAAATGCCTTCTGAGAACATGAAAGCAGAAGTGGGCCTCGTTTGAAAGATGCTGTGAAGGTGATCACTTCCTCAAGTATCATAAATATAAGTTTTTGTTCTGCCTTTCACTGTTACTTCTGTTTTAATTAAATGTATAATTAGGAGCTGTCGCCTACATTACACTACATAATAGAATTAAATTCATAGATTTGCAAATTCAAGTTCGGAAGCCATAACCTGTAAAAGTGGATTTATTCATCATGAAAAATTACATGTTTTATTAAAGCCATGTAACATATTTATTTTGATATGTTTGTGAAAGGATACAAGAAAATGCATTATAAAAGCTGAAGAAATCAGGAAACTTGAATAGTAAAACAATCTGGTTATCGCAAATGGTTATCTTATGTAGACAGAATAACTGGAATTAATATAAGAACCATTGGAAAAAGCTTTCATATCTTCGCAGCATTCTTTTGAAGCTGAACTTCAGATAATCCTTTTGTTGGATTTTTTTCATTGCAGTTGGTACATTTCTGTAAAGCAAAATCAGAAAATGCGGAACGATACTGAATTGGGATTTTAAAGAAATGCCACCAGGCAGAATTATTTGAAGCTTTGCATTGAGCGACTATCGTCATCCGTGACTTTGACTCGTCCTTTTTAATCCAGTCCTGTAGAGAACAATGTGGAAATACTTCAGCACTTATTTTATCACATGTAACCGCAGATTTTATCTCCTCAAAACAACATCATCAGCTTTGACCTACCTTTAAGTTTTAGACTGTTGTAATTCAGAGGCTTCCATGCAAATTTCTGACAGTAGAACACAGTCTGCACAGAGAGGAGGGATCAAATGTCACAGAACATCCATGAACTTAACCAGTTTTTCCTCTTTTGATTGCTGTTTACTTACTCCACATTTGAGGGCTGTTTTGATGTCCCTGCATCTGTACGTTGTCAAGGTGCATGGATCTATGAGTTTAAAAAAAAAATCAACCACTGGAGAAAAGTAGCTTATTTTATGCAATGAATAAAATAAATTTAACATTTCTAGCTTTTTTTTTCTTCACAATAATTTTACATGTAAAACTGGCTTTTATTTTACCCCCCCCCCTTCCAACTTTTTTTTTAAAATGCAAAATATTTGTTCTGGTGATACCTGTACATGTACATGCCAGCCTCGACCTGGAACCATACAAATACCCACAATAAAGTGTTCTAAACTAAGAAAATAATTATTAGCTATCAAAATGACTTTTAATAATTTTTTATGGTGTTTTAAAAATTTCCATTGAATCACTTTCCCTTGTAGATGTATCTACTTTTCACATTTCTTAATGAAAACGCATAGAGGCACACTGACCCACTTCGGGAGCCTCCTGCCCTTTACACAGGTGGATGAGGGCACAGATGGTCTCAGGGGTCGCATAGCCTAAGATTGCATCCAGCACTGTCTTGCTCAACTTGCCAACCACAGCATCGCACTGGTTGCGGAAGTGGGATGGCAATATCAGACAAATCTCTTCAAGCAGCTTGATTACAGCGCCCTGAAGAAGAGAAGCGGGAACACAATACAGAGTTGGGTTAATGTGCACTGTTATCTGGTGGTATTTTAATGTCTAGCAGCAGTATGAAGAGATATTTTACTAGTTGGACAGCATGTGTTTCCTTGTGGTACAAAATGGCTCACCTCAGTCCTCTCTTTAGGCAGCAAATCTTCCAAAGTCTTGAAAAGGAAAATGCAGATGGAGCATTGCGTCGAGGGTTTCACCTGTTTGACAGACACAAATAGCACAGGAGTAAAGTATAAAGAGATAACACTGGGAATCTTTGGGTTTTCCTTTTAAATGTCTCTCTAAGTTATATTTTACTGACGTCTCTCATCACAGCAGCCTGAAGGGCCTCATTGGCAAAGTAGCTCAGCATCCTCTCATTTTTATCACAGGAGGCACAAAGCCCAAGGATTTTGCAGACCTCTGCTGGTTTCTGTCAAGAAGGAGGGCCCAAAACGTGTTAAGAATATCGGTAAGTCTGAGTATTACTGTGGAAAGCTCAAAGATGAATCAAGCCTGCAACTTACTACAACACCAGTAACAAAGGTGATGGCCAGAGGAAGCGTCTTGTCCACCTCGTCTTTGCAGAGTTTGGCAGTTGGCCCCGGCAGGTGCGCACATAGACGGTCCACGCCGTCCATGATCTTTTTCTAAAATAAAGTGACCATGAATACTGACTCGACATTTTGTGACAGTTCCCTCTGCTAAACACAACCTGACATCGAAACAAAAGCTTTATTGCTGTCTTTTTTTTGCTACAAAGTGTGTTTCGGACCTAAAATATATAATAGTAGATGGCAAACAATCAAACATCTGCACCTTAACTTTGATATGAGTTCAAGCAATACATTTCAAACTTTTATTTATAGGACAAAACTTGCAAAACATTAATAAACTAATGACATATTAAGTAATTACTTAAATCACTTGACCACTACCAGTATAGTTTTGTTATTCAGTTTAATTTAGTGGCAATACTGCGCTCCAAACCCTGGAATGTCTTGGAATGTCCTAGTTAAAGCTCAGCTGTATACTCTGTTGAGAATCTGTGGTTTGAACTAAAGATAACTGAGCAAAAGCAGAACCCATCAAGATTAAAATAGCAGGACCTGTATGTCATGTGCCAAAATTAGAGACATGCCCTAAGAACCATTGCAAAATATTTTTCTACAAAGTGTTGACTTTGGGAGAGAATTCTTATGAATACCAAAATGTTCTTTCTTTCTGCATTATAGCTTGTTTCTCCTTCAGCATGGTAAGCACGAGGTGTTGATCATGCTATCTGTCTTTGCTGAAAGGTTTTACTTCCCAGAAATCAAGAAAAAAAGGGGTATCTCTAGTAGACAGGTGAGAACCAACACTTTTCATTTCAACTTTTCTTGGACATAAAAAATAGGAAGTGGCTCTTCATAAAAAGAAAACAGGAACCAAACTTTACTTTGTGTGTTTCACTCCTTGCACCACTGACTACAAATAATTTGCATGTGTGAATGTCAAGAATGTGCTCCAGTTGATAACAGAACGGTTGTAGAATTATTTCTAGAATGCAAGACATTTTCTTTTTGTTTTACTGGTTTAAAGAAAACTATTCAACCACAGATCTTAGCAGCCGTGTGAATTGGCACATTGTGTATTCTAGTCCTGACCTATGAATGTACAGTTGAACAGAATTGATTATGCTATCAGCGAGCAAATATGAACTCTCAGGTATGTGTTTGCTCATCGTTGTCTATCATTGTACTCACCTGGAGGTCTGCATTGGAAAGCAGGTCAGCAAGGAGTTCAAATATTTTGGTGCAGTCCTGGCAGACATCCCCTGTCTGAATATATGTGTAAATTTCACATTATAAGACTATATTTGAGACTTGAGAAAATCAACGTGTTTAATGTTCACCTAGAAGCATATTTCCACAGGTAGAAATGTAATTTCTTGCTGCATCAATTCCACTCGATTTAATTAATTGTTCTTTGAAAGGATTCGCCTTGTTTCATTGTGAAAAGAGTGACGGTGATTAATTATCATCATCGTTCCTCCAAAAAGGTGACGACGTGCATTATAAATTTAGCACAAAATATGTTTCTTCATATTTGAATTAAGTAGTTTTTGTTAGTGAATTCATTTCAGAGGGTCACCTTTCACCTCAACACTGAAATGCGTGTTTTCAGTTGAAGCTTTAAAAGCAAAATCTAAATCTTGTAAAAAATGAAGATACTCACGATCAGAGCCTCTGGAATACTCTGCAAACCACTGGTATCAAAAGTCTCAGTCAGAGCTGCAGGAACAAATGTTTGTCACTGAAAATTTGTCTGCACACTTCAGAAACACACAATATATCTTTTCAACATTGATTTCATTTTTAGTCTTACCACTTCCTTGGAGACTAATCGTGAGAAGCAAAGCTAACACAAGCACGGCCATGGTTGGTTATGTTAAGGCTTTCGTTGACACTCTTCGCATCTCACATCTGTGAAGGAACTGCGAGTACAGTTTATATCAGTCATGGCTCACGTGTGAACTGTTGCTCCCTCCTACCCAACTTTGAAAAAAAAGAGGGGTTTTTTGGCCTTTCAGCATCTCAGAAAAGTGTAATTTTCACTTCCTCGTACCAAAGTGCAAAAAGTAAACAGAGTTTATTTGAAACACTTTTATCTTTAACACACATGCTCGTTTTGCCTTTCCCTCCATAAAACGATGAATGTCTGTGTGCTTAGCCACCTAGCGCCAACACATTTGCAAATAATTGTTTTATAACACCTTTAAAAAGATTTCTAACCTCAGTTTGCATTTTGAAGAGGAAATTAGACAATTGGAAACAAGTTTTGAAGCCTGTGGAAGCAGTTAATTTGATTGATTTTTCCAGATGAAACTCCAACAAAGAGCCATGCATTCCAATCCTTCCTGTCCCAAACATCTCACTGAGATAACCGAACCGACAAAGAACATGGAGAGCCCGGTTTTTACCACAGTTTTCTTACAAGCCAATAAACTTTAGTATAGGAGTGATTTTTGAAAAATAAGACAATCTTAAAAGTAGCTAAAGGGATGTTAGTGTCCCTCAGTGTCTGGTCTTCGATCCACCACTTTTCAGACAGATAGACCTGAGCTTTTCTTGTAGCTCCTTTACGCACTCGTGTTTGATATTTCGTGAAATATTTCTACATCTATTTAATCAACTCAAGGTTTCACTTTGTGATTATCAACGATTTGTCTGTATCACCGGTGGTTTGACTTCTCTATTTGACTTTATCACAGACACACGATTTTCTGTAACTTGCAACCTTTTCAGATGTTAGTTTAGCACTTTACTCTTGAGTTTCAGAAGCACACTCATCCCTTTAGAGCTCTACCATCATACAGCTCAGACAGATTCCCATGCTTACAGAATAAAGAAGCTGCCTTTACAGCCTGTTTTAATGCTTGCTTCCTCATTTGGTAAATCAAACCCTGTCTGAAGTCAAATATGCTCTAATCAATTTTGTCAATGTTGGGTTTTTTTGGTACGACTTGACTTTTTTTCAGTATTTTTGTTGTGATATTGTATTTTGTTAAAACTTCTAATCAATGCCTTTGAACAATGAAAAATGCCTCATCTTTTCAGGGTCTCCCTCATATATACAGTGTTTTATCTTTGTTGTTTTTTATTTAAGGTTTATAGGGATTTGTACTGTTCAGCTTTTTCGATTGTAAGTGTATACGAGTCTTGGTGAAGCATATTTGTAGCTCTGGCAGCCATTTTAGACCCATGAGGGGTTTTCTTGTTTTGGCAAAGATGTGTAAATGTTGTGGACTGCATGTGACTTTTTAGAGGAATAAAAACTCCAAGAGTGAGGCTTTGATAACATTTCTGTTTTTTGCTAATGCAAATTATTGTTCTTATTTGTTCAAGGAAAAGTTCACATTTTCAGGTATGTCTCAAAACAACATTTGCATGCACACATGGCACCGAAAGAGCGATTTCTTGTCATTTCTGCTATCCATACTCACCGTGGAAAGATGCTTTCCTATTGAAGTTCCACTTTTCACAGAGACAACTGACTGGGGAAGCAGGAAAAAAAAGGTACGTCACCACACTGAAACTGAAAGCTTAAGTTAGTTGTGATTCTTCATTGTGACCTGTGTGCCTTGAGTGTGATAGGTGATACCACGTGGAAGATCCTCCAACTTGGACTGCTGTCCCTGTGCTACGAACAACTTCAAATGGTCTCTCTTTCATCACATACACAGTTGTTTATACATCACCTTCCACCATAAAGCTTTGTCCCTTTTCGTTTCTCTCTTTGTTCTTAAAATGCTGTTATGCATGTCTAAACCAATCCATTAAATTAGACCATTTTGGCAGTACGGGGATCTTCCATGTGCTTGGTCACAAAGCTGCTCATCTGTGGTAAACAGCTCTTCAGAAAGGCATTCTTCAATTGATTTCACTAATTTTGTGTAATAATTTTGTGATTTTCTACAAAACTACACTTCTTCTCCCATCTGTATTTAATATTGTCTGGGTCCTGTTAAAACATGTATTTTTCCCATCTAATTCCTTGTTTGCTTTAAAACAAGTATTCCCCATTTCCCCGTCTAATTGAGCCTAATTGAATATTACACATTGACATTGAACTTTACTGGATAAGCAGGTCTTCATTGCATTCAGCAGCCTATATGTGAGCATCTATGTGTAAGCTGTTCTTCTTTGCATTTATCAGCAGCAAGCAATTCTTCATTGCACATGCATATGAAAATAGTAAAACAATTCTAATGCGTTAGCTAAACATTCTATGTCAGGAGTGTCTGTCATGATGCTGGGAACAGAACCTCTTTCCCAGAATAGTTCAACCTTCATTACTCAACTGATCATAACTCAACAATGAGCACATTTCAAAATATCACTCCTCTACATGTATTCAAAAATCTATGGATAAATGTTTAATATTTCTTATATTTCTTGATGTCATTCTGTGTGCATGTGGCCTAAACCCAATCTCTGTGTGGCGATTTTAATTTAAACAAGTTGAACTCTGCCTCTGATCGTTTAAAAAAGGTGTGTACAAATATCAATCTTTCTCAGGTAATTACTGATCCTACAAAACCAAACTTAAAAGATTCTTCAAGGTCGTCCCTGATTGGCTCAATCTTAACAAATCAAAGGCAGAAAACCCGCAGTATCTGAACTTGGTGTTAGTTATCACTGCTCAATAGCCTGTATCAGAACTGCAAAAATGAAAACATTAGGTCCACGCTTGGTATCCAAACGGAACCTGAAACATCTCCATGAGCAGGCTTTTTTTAGACTGATATGTTGAATAGTTTTACTCATGACACTGTTAAAATCCCAGATGAAGATCAAGCTCTAGACCATTTTTGTAATCTTTTAATTGCATAGTTGATAAACACGCCCCTTTTAAAAAGTATAGAACTTAGAACAGGTCTAGTCCCTGGCTTTCGGCAGAACTGTCTTCTTTACTTAAAAATAAATAAACCTTTAATGCTAGCTAGGCATATGAGGGACCCGGGTCATTGTCTTGCTTTTAGGAAGCTTAGAAATAAATGTACAGCAGAAATAAGAAAGGCCAAGTCTGATTATTGTCTAAATTTGATTCCCAAATCTTACTCAAATTCCACAAAAGTCTGTCCTACTGCTCCTGTTTTTAATTAGACTCTTATGCTTTTGCAGTCTATCTTTGTCACTCCTTTTAAGCTTATTGTATGCTCTAAATGTTGTGTTTTAATCGTGTCTTCAAAAGGTTTTGTTTTTTCTGTCTCAGCTATATTGTAAATGAGGTTGTTTTCTCCATATATCTCCAAGTTTAAATAAATGTTATTACTTGTGTGGCGCCTGCTATGTCAAGGGGACAGTGGTGGTACTCTGTCCTGCATCATCTTTATTTCTGCTAATCCATGCTTCATACCATGAAATTGGTAATACTATAATAAGAGTAATGATTAATAATACGCAGCTGGTTCCTCTTAACACACAAAATCCTGGTAATCTGAATGGATGCCACGATCTTTGTCCATCCATTTCAGTCTTATTTTAGTCACACCCTATGTTCTCATGTTAGCCGTTGTTTTCTTCACTGAGGATGAGATGAATCCCCTCCTGTTGAAAGAATTCCCCTTTGTAGTCAGACTTTTGCCTCAGAGAATGATGGTGGGTAACTAATCTTTGCCTTCTTCTGCAGGTCGTGGTCTTATAGTTTACAGTGGGATAAGTGAATCCAGGAAGTCCTTTAGCTGCTGTGGGTTTTGTAAAGTAGTACCTGAAATGGATCTCCCCCTTGGGCTGGACCAGTTATTTTTCTTTATCACTTTGATGATGATCCAGTCTCTGGGTTTTACTGTCTTCAGAGATTCCTCCACCAGTTCACCTGGAACCGACTAAACAGAAGAGATCTCTCAAGTTGTTAATATTTGTATTCTGCTAAGGTTTCTTATCTTTTCTTTTTTTTTCTTCATCATGTCCGTTGAATGGTTTTAACTGTGGGAGTATAAATGGTCTTCCATACCTTCTCTCAAAGGGAGTTCATCTTGCGCTAGTTGGAGTAATATGCATTTTTAGGATGGTAAACGGTAAACCCAATATTTCCCATTTCTTCCATGATTTTTTTCAATCTTGACTTAATTATTCCATTGTGTCTCTCCATGAAACCTGCTGATTGTGGATGATATGCACAGTGGTTTCTAGGGTCTATTAGTGTGTCATCAGTGAGATGACATTGTTTACAAAGTGTGTCAAATTATCACTGTAGATCTTTTCAGGAATTTCAAATCTAGAAATTATTTATTTTACCCGTGCTTTTGCTACTGAGAGTGCATCTGCTTGTGCACATGGAAATATTTCAGTCCATTTGGTAAAAACCTCTGTTATCACTTGGCAGAATCGTTTCCCTTAACATTAATTTAGTTAAATGAAATCTACACAATAATGAAATCCAAACAAATATGTTGAAGAAGATACACTGGCTTAGGGAATTATCTTCGTTTTGGTCCTAGATTGCCCTGTGGATTGTATTTTACACATATTTTACTTGTTAGACAAAACTTTATTAATTTATTTATTATTAATTTTTTCAATAATTAGTAAAACCATATGCTGTAAAAACCTTGTTCATTATTGCTACCATCCCTCCTGTTGAGAGCTGACATGGTCCATGGCTCAGTACTGCAGCATATTAAAACAAACTCTTTGGCAGAATGGGTTTCCTTCCGGTCATTCATACAAGTCTAGCTGTGCATTGTAGATTGCACTTTTATTCTGCCATACCTGTCTTTCTATTTGTGGAACTGTTTTTTTGCATATCACATAACACTTGATGGTTTATTTCTATGTGAGGTTCTTCCCCTCTTTTTTCCCCCTCTTTTTTGCTTCTTCTTCTGCTTCTCTATTACTATTTGAGACAGAGTCAGTGTTTTTGTATGTGCAGCACATTTACAAATTGCTACTTTAGCAATTGAATAACATCTAATAATGCTAAAATCTTTATGGTTTATAAATTTAGCTGTGGATGTCAACATACCTGTTTTCTCGTTGCTGTGTTAACACATGTACAGTTGAGAAAGCATACTGACTGTCAGTGTAAACTTTAACAACCTCTTTGCTCTTTAATTTACAAGCTTCAGTTAAAGCTTAGAGTTGAGAGAGACTCAGAGTTGCTGGAGTCAGTTAATGCAAAGGTTTAATCTTGCAGCAAGCTCAAGAATGTGTGTGTGTGGGTGGGTGTAAGTCTGTGGGTGTGTAGGTCTGTGTATGTGAGTTTAAAGAACGTATGGATAAATCTCACTGGCCTTATATGGCAGGTCAGAACTAGTATGGCACGGGTCCAGTCTGTCTTTTATATTTTTTGAAAGGTCCAGCACTCGGGCGTAACCCTTCTGTCTGTTTGGACTCTCATATGCATTCGGTTAACTGGCTAGTTAGCTTACCAAGCATGTAAATAATGACCAAGCCTGTTTTCTCCGTTATCATCAAAATCATTATTATTATTATTATAACTATTATCACTTATATAGTTTGGTTTTAAATCACTGATTTGACTTCTTAGGCTCCATCTTGTGGTGCTTTAAATTAACTGTAATGGCCACACCCACACAAGGCCACGTGTTCCTACATGTGGCTCCATGTGGCCGCTGGGGGAGACAGTCTCTTACCCGATACTGCATTTATGGCTGCATGTGTTTTACTTCCAAACTGGATTTTGACAGCCACTAAATGCTCTAAACAGAACAGTTTAGAATAAACTTACGCAAAAAGGATGGTGTCTGAGAACTGGGACATTGGCACTCTTTGTCTTTAAAAAGTGCATCAAATGAGCCTGCATTTGAGGTGGATGAGGGTTAAGCCTTCATCCAATGTCCATGCCAATGGGTCATCAATTCTGAGTTGGAGAAACATCAAAACAGCTTGGTTAATGGGTACAAATGAAGCATTGCAGATGTATGTAATGCAGCAACTAGTAAACCATCAAAAAACTTGAAAATAAATCCTAGTTTGTCAAATAATTATTCATCTTATCTAAATTGAGCAAATATTGCAGCCATACAACAACTGAATGCCTTTGAGTCAATTTTGAATTCTTGACTCCATTTTCAAGATTCAGGGGACAAAAAGAGGAAGTTGCACAAAATGTTGTGCAAAGGCCGTGGGTGGATATTCTGACATAAGGTTATTTCCATAATCAAAACTACCAAGCGTGCGATACTAAGCATGTCTTTACATTTTTACAAATCTAATAACCGTGACTGTCCCTGTCTGTTTGAGCCTACCTCTGTTCTCTGCTGTTACTTTCTCCTGATGACGCCAATATGAAACATTTAGCATAAGTCCTTCACTCTTTCTTCATCAAACTGAATTCAACTTGATCAAATTTATATCCTTGGGGATTTGGTGCCCTGACAAATGACCGTATGTTTCTTTTTTATTCTATCTGCTATTCTCTCTTTTTGCATAGATGATTGACACGGGTACTTCAGAAGCATTTTATCCACTGGCGGAAATCCAAATCTATGACGACAAAAGATTGTCTTCAGCCAAGATCCACCATTGACAATTTTTATTCTCAGTTCCACAGATAAGTTCTGTTGTTATCATGACTTCATTCATGACTGAATGAAATTATTGTACTAACTACTCAGTACTATTTACTGCAAATTCATGGGTTGGTGCATGGGAAAAGAACATCTATCATTTCCCAAATCAGTTAAAAACTAACCAGGATAAAGGCAGGTCATCATAGAGAACCTTACATTTATTTTTTTTATATTGTGGCTCTCAAACTCCAGTCCTTGAGGGCTTCTGTCCTACAGGTTTTAGATGTTTCTCCGCTCCAATACACCTGATTCTGAATTCATCTGAATCAGGTGTGTTGAAGCAGGGAAGCATCTAAAACCTGCGGGACAGCTGCCCTTGAGGACCGACATTTGAGATCCCCGGTTTATGTACATCAGTTAAGCTGACAGGAACTTCGTGACTTCGTGATGGGGGTGTGCTTTCAAAAATACAACATTCATCATCAAGGTTTAAATTTCAAGCAAAAACTGAAAAGTAACATTGCAAAGTCAGTGAGTCTCATAAAAGGTATCGCATGACTCATCACCCTTGTGAGATTGAACCAAAAGTTCCTAGGAACACTTGAAAAAGGGAAGTATTGTGGACATATTTTCTTTGACTTGTTCAGTGTTACAACAACACCAACCACAGCTGATTACAACAATGAGAAGGAAGCAAGCCTGGTTTGCAGAGGAATGCACTGTTGAAAACAAGAGACCCCCGTCTATGGCTTGGCCTCAATCACATCTTCTCTGTGCTCCCGACACAACAACTATATTTGCATATGTAAAAAGCAAGAATGTCAATCTGAGTTGTAAAAATTCATCTCTACCTCAAATTCACATGAATTTCAGTCTTTTGTTATTTTCAGTTCTATGTATCATTTATAGATGGGGCACTGTTGTTACCGTAAAAAGATAATCTCATCACACTCCGTTGGATTCCCTGTCACGGTTGTGGAGGAGTGGACCCGAATGCAGGATTGAGAAGAGAGACAGGCAAAAGTTGGCAGATGGTCTTGAGATTTGAATAAACACTCACTGCAAAAGCTAACAAGCAACACAGGAAATCATACAGCCGAGATGAAACGCAGCAACATGAAAATGATCTGACAAAGAAAATAACTGAAAATCAGGAGTATGTTTGCCGAGGGAGTGATGAGGGGATTGGAAATAGGTTAGAGTTAATCAGCAACTGAAATCAGGTATAACTTCACAATTATTTCTTTAATTCTCAAGAAAGCTCTACTAAATCAAACAGGAAGTAACTAAAACACATAAATGCAAATTATAGCTAAAAGTTGTACAACTGTGCCCACTGGGAAAAAGCAATGGAAAAAGTTTGTGATGAATGTATCAACATTTGAAACAGCAATGGCATAACTAAGTTATACTAAGTTTAGATTGGCCCCCTGAAAAAAAAAATCCCACTAGTGTGTAAAATCTACATAAAAACAGAATACAATCATTTGCAAATCACATAAACTCCAAAAGTGGCAACTTTAAAATGTCTCTAACACAGAAAAATCTCAAGAAATGAGAGAAATTCAAATAGGTGGGGTGTCTGTACAGAAAAATAAAACATACATACACACACGTCCAGATATAATGAGGGTTCACTTCCGTATGAGTGTGTATGTTTGTATTTTGGCTTCCCAGCATTAGTTGTATGGCACTTGTCTTCGTATTACAGTTCGTAATAAGTTCTATACAGGGGTTAAGGTGACTTTGGTTGCATTGATGTTTGCAAGAATACAATGATAAAATATGTGATGTCAAACTTTTTTTAAAGGCTTTCACAAAGAGAAAGGTTTTAAGGACATATCTGAAGGCTAAGTGCATCTGAGTTCAGTGGACAGGATAGCCTGAGTTAGTACCTCAGAGAGAAGAGGAGTAGAGTATATCGTATACAGTGTTAAAGCTCGCACAGTCTTACTGTGCACAGCTTGAGCCTAAAAGGGCCACTGCACTGAGTAAAAATGATTTATTGTACATGTAAAATACAAGTTAGAACATCTGTGATTTCTGTTTTCTCTGATGCGATGACATGTTTGTGATTGCTATTAAGAGGGTCAAATAATCTCAGTTCTCTTTCTATTTATCATTGTTACTGTGTGCACTGTGCAGCGTGGGGTTGCAGTCAGGAAATGATCATGAATCGTATTTGCTGGTCAAGTATTTCCCTCTTAATATCAGAGACACCATCAGTGAAGGCACAGTTGGACTTTTACCTCGTAAAATGCATTTTGTATTAACCAGGGTGTTTACAGTGGGTGCCTCAACTAATATATGGGATGACCTCATGACCTACTTTGTCTTTATCAGTGAAAGACCACATTATGTGCAGTAAGTAATGTGACTGACCTAAATTCTTTATCAGTGGATATTTCTTGCCTTATCTTTATAACCTGTAATTCATGGTGAAAGATGTTGGTCCTTCCAGTAAATCACACCGTGCTATCAAAGAAGCAGCACAAAGAAAAATGTATATGTATATATAGAATATTCTTTGTACTGCTTCTTTGATCTTGTTTGTTTGATAACTTTTACAAAAAAAGCCTTCTCTTCGAAGAATGTATGAACTTGTAGCTTATTAAATCACTTTAGCTTTCTGCACATTACTGCTTCCCTCACACACATTGTTTGTGACATTTCTTATAGGTGAATCACATTATGGGCTTTTCTGTGTTAAATGTATTTTACCTTGCATATGACAAAGGTATAGTCTTTTGTTATGCCCTGCTACATAAAAAGCTTTGCGCCAGGATGTGGTGGAAAAATCACCGGGCATTTATCAGGTCTTAAAAATATGTAAAGATAATCTCAGATGAACAACAAACAATAGCATATTGCACCATTTCCTTATTCAATTATCAGAAACTAGTGCAGAAGTAGGGTGTGAACAATTTAGTACCCCCATTATACGTTCACAGAAATTAAGTGGGCAAATAATCAGATACACCCAGTTGATTACTCATTATAAAGTGTTAGCACCTCTATAAAAGCAGAGTATTCACAGTTTGTCTGATATATTCAAGTGTGTGTAAACACAATAGCATGGAGGAAAGACATCAGCAAACATAAAAAAAAACATAAACATAAACAATGGTCTTGGAGAAGAAATTGTTGGTGTCAATCAGGGAAGGATTGTAAGGCCATTTCCAGACAATGTGCCTCCATCATTCTACAGCGAGAAAGATTATTCACAAGTGGAAAACATCTTTGTTGCCAATCTTGTCAGGAATGGATGTCCCGGATATCTCAGACTGTGTAAGTCTCAGATAGCATGTTAAATGTCAAAGCTGAATTAGAAAAAGGCTGAAAAAGAAGTATGGCTTGTTTGGAAAGGTTGCTAAGGGGAAGCTTTTTCTCTCTAAAAAGAAAATGACAGTATGGCTTAGGTTTGCAAATTTACATCTGAAGCACAAAACTTCTGAAATAATGTCCTTTGGGCCAAAGTCGAGATGTTTGGTCATAATGCACAGATACAGGCCTGGTGAAAACCAAACACAGCATATCAGCACAAACACCTCATACCAACTGTAAAACACAGTGGAGCATTGACGAATTCAGCTTGTTAGCAGCCACAGGAGCTGGATTCTATGCAGTCATAGTCATTGTCTGACAACTGAAGCTTGCTGACACCGGATCATGCAACAGGACAATGCTTCCAAACGCAGCAGCAAATCTACAACAGAATGTCCGAAAGCGAAATAAATCAATGTGTTGCAATGGTCCAGTCAAAGTCCAGATCTCATCCTGACTGAAAAGATGTGCCAGAGCTTTAAGAGTATTCTGATTAAACAGATGCCTGAAAACCTCAATTAACTGAAGCATATTGCAAAAGAAAAGCAGGTCAAAAGTTCTCCAAAAATGTGTAAGACACTGATGACATCATACAAAAAATGATTACTTCAAGTTACTGCTACTAAACGTGCCTAAAAGCTGTTGAAGTATTGAGCGTACTTAGTTTTCACACACTGTTTCTGCACCCTGGCTTATTTTTTGTTAAATAGATAATAACAAAGTGTTATATGTCATATGTTGTTGTTCATCCGAGGTTTATTTACCTATTTTTTTTTTGCCCTGACATCTATAACCAAGGAATTGAATGAAGGTGTACTTTCTTTATCATGTTGCTTTATAAACATTGACTGGATAAGAATATCCGTTAAATGGATGTTTTGAAATAGGCCATAAGATATTGAAACCATTAGCTGATATTATTATGTTTCTTGTGAGACGTGCAAAAAGGCTTGATGGTACTTCCTCTATGTCACCAAGAGCAAATTAATTCTATGCAAAGCCATGGTCAACATTTTCACTCACTCAGCTTTCTAAATCCAAAACCCAATAATCCTATTCATCTACAGATAATTAACGTGCATGAATCAGCTGTCAGCAGTCATTACCAGGTGGGACACAATAAAAATACAGGTGTAAAGAAAGGACTAGGTGATGATTTTTGTAACAATTTTTTATATTTAAACGTGTATATCATGTAAAAGAATTACATTAGGCTTGTTCCACTTTATGCTCAGTTTGAAAAAAATGAACCCAAAATGGAGAAATAAATTGTGAAAATGATGCCTGATCTTCTGTTCCTTAAAGTGTTTTCTAGTTTAGTAACTTTCTTGAAAACTTTAATAACAGCAGTTTCCAGTAGATTTAGATGTGTTATACTACCTTAAGTTGTGTCTATTTTGTACCTTAAAAAGGGTCTAAACATGTGTAAAGTTTCTGAAAAGATATCAAATGTTATCCATGACGATAGATGAACAAAAGAATGTCAGTTCAAAGGGAAAAAAGTACCCATATCTTCATGGTGAAACAGGAACACAGCCTGTTTGTGCCAGCTTGGGCTCATGTTTGCTAACCTCAGTCATTTCTGCTGCCGCTGTGGTGAGACACTCAGAATGTGCAAACTTTTTTTTGTCAAGGCTGTTTTATATATGGATATTTGGATTAGTATTCAAAACTTTGTTACCTTTGTGCAAATTCAAATAAATATTTATTTAGAGAATGCAGTTAACGTGGATTAAATATTTACATGAAACTGATGAAAGTCTCATTTGTAATGGTTCAGATAAGACGTCCAACATTATGTCAGTAACTCCTTTTAGTAGTCTGCGGGAAGATGCTGTGGACTTACTGTCTCCAATACAAAGTTCACAACTTCCTTATCATTTTTAAAGGAAAGGTGAGGTCTGTATCAAATAACTTTGTATTGTAAGCTATTGTCAGCCTGAATGACTCAAGCACTGACCAAAACAGCTTTGCTTCCTGGAGATGGGGAATTTCTCAGATCACCAACCAAAAGTATGAAACATTGTTCACTAAATACAGTCGCCAAGACATTTGTTCAACTCCCCCATTGGGTTGAATAATTTTGTTGGTGACTGGAGTTATCTACATGAAAAATGTTTTTTTTATGTATTAAGTTTCAGTTAATATGTAGCAGTTCACTGTGGCAGTTTCTGACTGTGTAGCATTGTTGCCTGTCTTTAAAAGCAGAATTTCACAGCATAGCATAGTGGCCATCCAGACATTTAATTACCTTCTCTTTAACGAGTGTGGTGGTGAAATAAGATTTCTTGCTAAATCTCGCAGTTGACAAACAGCGTTTCAGTCTTTACTGTTTCTGCTTTCTTAAAACTTCCTTCAAAGAAGGATTCGGGTGCAAGTGCAACTACCCTGTGGATGTCGCAAAACCAGCAATGTGCTCACAGAAGGGTGATCTTTTTATGACAGCAAGCAGACAAAATGAACTCTTTTAAACTGGTAATATGCATATTAGTTTCAAAGTTCATGCAAAAATGTGTAACCGCAAAATCCCCCACAATGTCCAACTCCTATTGAATTTTAACAGTAATAGTTAAGAAGTTTTTATTGCACCTGTCCATAGGTGATGACAGAGTCAAACACAATAAAGATAAGTGTTGGAGTTTCCAACCTCACTTTATTCTTCTCTGAAGAGTGAGAATACATTTCCTAAACAATAACTTAAAGTCAAATCATGTTTACTGCCGTCATGCTCCTACCCTAAGCAATATACTTAATCCAGTATATTGCACTTTATTCAGTTTATTTAGTATATTCATTACTTCATTCATTTTCATTGTTTTGTAAGTAATATTTATCCTATAGAGAGGACAATAGAGGATTTCTGATTCTGATCTGTCAATATGTGTGTGCATTGTAGTAGCCCTGGTTTCAATAACTTGCTTAAACATCGGTTGCACCCTTTAGAACAAGTTCTCAACTGTATCATGATAGAAAGGTTTAGGTGTATGAATTGCTACCCATTCCTGAGCTCTTCAGTTGAAGATTATCCCATTTCAGCACTTTGCTTGTATTGGAATGAATACGTTGGTGCACACTTAAGTGCACCAAGATATTAAGTCTAAAAGACTGATTGCTCCTGAAATTTTTCATTTATTCAAAAATGTGCAGTCAGAGGAGCCCTCATTAATTGGACCACCATAGACACTCAAGGCTATTCAATAACAGACATAAATTGTCTTAGTCTATTGCTGTAATCTGTTTTTATGATATAGATAATGTGTTGGGTTTTTCAGTCTTTATTTAAAAGTTCTTCAAGTGTGCTGTGGGCTGCAAGTGCAGCCCAAGATCTATTGCAACACAAGAGCTAACACAAGATCTATTGTATTGTATTGTATAGCTTCTTAAGTGTATTACACAAACCTTGATGACAGCTGCATATTGTTAACAGGGTAGAGGGACTTATATAGAAACTTTGTTCTTTATTGTGTTTTTAACTTAGTCACAAAGTTCCATGACATCCACAGCAATAGAAAAAAACTATTTCCTGCATGCATGCAGCAGTCAAAGGGATCCCCACCCAAATCAGAGTGACATTATGTTTGACTGGATATTCATTTTCCCTGTTCCTCATTCCACAACCACGTCTCACAAATACAACCTTATCAATTATTGACCTGTGTCTGTGGCAAACACCTTCAGTCAATACAGCACTGTTCTGAACTGGAAACCAAATTTGCCCCAAAGCTGTTAGTTTACTATTAAATGTAATGCTCGAAAAGCTCTCATTCAAATGGTAAGTTGTTAGTCACAGTGACATTTCTTGTTCGCCTAAGAGAAGTGTGAATTGCTTCCTCTGTTTGACAGAAACTGACAAACTTTCTCAAGTCCATCAGTGTCTGTGTTGTAACGCTGAAAGCCACCACAATGTGGTAATACATCTCAGTAAAGCAAAAGGTCACGCTAAGATCTCCCCATGCCACAATTCCAAATGCCATCTATGATGACCAGAAAACAAATCAGTAAATTTATTTATCGAGAAAACAAACTAAAGGTTTTCAAATTTTAATTCATGGGATTCCTAGTAGCTGAGGTTGTAAATCAACAAGAAAGCCTCCCTGACTGGCATACAGGGAGGCTTTATTTCATGTTAATCCAATCTTATCATTATTTCTTTCATCTAATTGTGAAAAAAAAAACAACTTACGAAATAAGCACATTCATTATCTTACTTGTATCATCATCGTAAAACATCAACACACAGCTGATCTTATAATAAGTTTTGTTCTAAAAGTTTTGACGTCCTTTGACCTTTCTCCCCGCACATTAAAAGTGGTTGAAGTTGGGCCAGACACCAAAAACCCCAGTAAAAGGCAGAATGTATCACCCTCACAGAATGCCAAGAAAAATGGACAAAATGCTCCTGAATCCCATGGAAATGATAATGAAAACAAACAAAAAATACTTCAAACTGCCAATGCATATGTTCATAATGTTACATTGTTTGTGACCAAACCATAAAATCTTTTTATATTTGCTTTGTTGTAATGGATGTCATTACTTTATCTGTTGATCAGAAGCAGTAACTGATAAGACAAAAAGTACAAAGTATTTCCAGCAGCATATCTACAAGGAAGAGGGAAGTTCTCTTTACTGAGAGTAGCTTATCTACTCAACCCAGAGGGCGAGGCCTCCGGAGTCTCTACAGAATATAAAGAGGGTTGTGATGTCCGACACAGCATCACTAACTCCAGATCTCAACAACCATCTGGTACGTCTTCACAGACACCGGTAGCAAGTTTCATTTAGTCTTTTAACAGGTAGACGTTTTTTTCAGGCAATAGATCAAGAAAAAAAAAAACAGACTCTGTTTTACATTTTGGTCTCAGAGATGCTTTTCTCTGTCCTTTTTGTCCTGGGCATCAGCCTGGTGCCCACTCACTCCAAACCCACAGGTAGGTTCATCAGATTATTTTTCATCTCCATATTTTTACATTTTTTTTTAACCTTTTTATTTTGCAGATGTATATCTGGGAAGTCCTTTCCTTCAACAATGCTTTGAAGAGGCAAAGAAAATAGTGGATGATGCTTACAAGTACTCCAGAGAGGAGTGAGTCCATCAAATTATTCCTGCATACATCAGTTGATTAAAGTAACTTCAAAGCTGGATGGTTGTGAAAAGAAGTTGCAAGCTCTCAAAATAGATTTTAGTGTTCAACTATGGGACTTTTGGTCTTCCAGGAGTCTGAAGCGGGTCCGCAGGGATGTGGTGAAACCCCATGACGCTCTTCGTCTCATGAAGCAGCCTCGTGGTGACACTCGCTCAGCTGTGAGATCTGCAGACTACATGGCACAGACCCTCCGTCTGCTCCAGGACAGGGTGCATCATATGCACAAACGCTCTCTCAACGCAACAGGTCAGACACGCAGCTTCCACACAAAGATGGCACACACGGTGCTCATATTGTTTTTCTCACTTATCCTAGTCTGATTACATGTATAAATAAAGGTTACTGGTTTATACCGTGGGAACAGTGAAAAGATTCCAAGCTGTACTTAACTAGACATTTAAACGTGTCTTTCAGATTTGCTGAAAAAAGAAGATCTCGTGAAACTTGCTGAAATAACCGGATGTGCTGCTCGAGTCGCATCTCCACCGTGCCGCAGTACACCAAATATCGACAAGTATCGTACAGCCACCAGTGTCTGCAATAACCTGTAAGAGAAACATTGAAGAGAGATGAAATGCTGTTTGAAATGCACATTTTCAAAATTCAGATAATGAAAAACAGCTAGAAACTCTTTTAATGTCTCAAATTTCTCAAAGCAGACCTCATAAGGCATATATATAATCAAACCATCCCCCTTTTTGATACCTTGCTCTCAAGAATAACAGTATCCCTCATTTTGTGTGCATAGCAAAAACAAATATTTCAATAAAGACTTGACAGGCTCCCTGTGAGACTGATTAGAGCTGACCATCAAGAGGAGCACTTGTGAAATTCACCTGGACATCTTAGGCCATACACCACAGAAGATGTGTTCACTTCTGTGGTATTTCTTAAGCAGTGTTACCAAATATGGACATCTCTTGTTTGCTTTTTAGAAAAAACCCTCGCCTTGGAGCTTCCAACACTCCCTTCACCCGTTGGCTGCCTGCTGAGTATGACGATGGTATCTCCCAACCAAAAGGATGGGACAGAAACCGAAAAATCAACAACTTCATGCTCCCTCTGGTAGGAAGTGTGATGCCCCAGATGCTGGTTGATAAATGAAGATGGTTGTTAACATTCAATTTGACAGTATTTATCTTCCATTCTCAGGTGAGACAGGTATCCAACAACATCTTAAGCACAACAGATGCAGGTGTGGTCAGCGACAGAGAGTTCAGTCACATGGTAACCCTGTATGGCCAGTGGAATGACCACGACCTCACCTTCACACCTTTCTCACCCAGCATCCGCTCCTTCAGCAACGGGGTGAACTGTGATGAGAGTTGCGAGCAAACTGAGCCATGCATCCCTATCATGGTTGGTGTCTAAGCTCAAACCAAACTGAGATATTGTTTTCACCCTTCGGTTCTTTCACTTAAACTCAGCCTTTTCTACAAACAGATCCCCCCTGGTGACACCCGTCCCTCACGCCCAGACAACTGCATCCCTGCATTCAGATCAGCCCCTGTTTGTGGAACAGGATTCTCAGCCTATAACTTTGGCGGAGAGCCCAACAAAAGAGAACAGATCAACGCGCTGACAGCCTTCTTGGATCTTGGACAGGTGTACGGCTCTGAGGAGAAGCTAGCACTGAATCTTCGCAACCTCAGCAGTGATGCCGGCCTGCTGCGTGTTAACACAGAGTTCACTGACAACGGCCGAGAATTTCTACCCTTCCACCCAATGCAGGTGGAGATGTGTGCTACTCGCAGAAGAATCACCAACGACACTAATGCCAGGGAGATACCTTGCTTCATTGCAGGTAAGTTATCCTGGAAGTTAGCTTTTCAATTTCAAATAATAGTTTTATGAATTTTAAATCAGTAAATTATCAATGCTTTATAGCTCTGAACAAGTAATTGGAACAGAAAAGGCAGTTTTAGGTTGTCAACTCATTTGGCGTTCAGAAGCTACATGAAAACTTCATAAATGCTCCACAACAAACTTCGAGGAAAAATTTGTTCTTCCTCTGAAGCAGGTGTTAGTAGCTTCTCGTAATGATGAAAATGATGAAATAATCACAATAGAAATGATCATGTCCTAAAATACACTCAATGTTTATAAGTTCTGTTGATCACTGCAACTGACTTATAAAGTTCATGTAAGGGGTAGCAGTGAGGTGTCTGCAGCAAACTAGGACCAATGTTTTTTACCTGCAAGATTTTTCTCAATTCTGTTTGTCATACAGGTCACAGGAAAGTTTTTCTGATTTCAATATCAGAAAAAAATCAAAAAAGAATCAGGAAAAAGTAAAAAAAAAAAAACAACAACAAACATCATACATTTATTTGGCATGAAAGTCTGTATTTTCAGTAAATTTCAAGGAAACTTTAAAACATTTACCAACCCTTGCAACTTTCAGTCTTAAGAAAAGATGAAAATATGGTTTTATCTATATCAAACTATATATCTTCGGTCCTGAATAATGAAACTGTTTTGAATATAGTTGTGCTGCTGTAAACCTTTGTGTCTTATTCAGATATGTCAAATCAAACCAATTAGGATTGTTCTGTATAGAACGCACTATAACTTGATGAGTCTGTCTGGGTTTATAAGTCCCAGAAGGTGTTTGGTAACTTTCTACTATTGAATAACCTTGTGAAAATGTTCTCTAAATATTAGCTTGATAATCTTGTCAGTCTAACCTTAGGAGAACCAAAGGCTAAGATATTCACTATGAATTGAATTTCTGCACTTGCTAGGTTATACCTTAATGTCTGCTTAAAATAATGAAGGAAAATTTGTCAATTTATCAAGATTTATAAATGTGGAGTATGTGGTAAGAAAGATGGGCCATGTTTTTCCTCCTCGTATGAACAGTTAAAAAGGTAAACGATAACAGCGAGAAAGCGGTCACATTAGTGCACATCTAATAGTGATAACGTGTTCATGATGTGGTTTATTCTGTTGAATATTCTAAATTGATTTAACTAAGAATGAAACCCTCATTTGCAGCTCATAGAAACTTTCTCAAAACATGAAAGCCTAAGTGGGATATGAACTCTTGCTGACTTATTTCTGTGCAGGTGACGTTCGTGTGGATGAAAACATGGCCCTGACATCTATTCACACACTTTTTATGCGTGAGCACAACCGCCTGGCTCGTCAGTTGAAGAGACTGAACCCACACTGGGACAGTGAGACGCTCTACCAGGAGGCCCGCAAGATCATGGGTGCTTACTCTCAGGTAGAGACACCAGAGAGTCAAAGAGAGTTCATATTTCTGCAAAACACATATCAAATGCTCATATGACACTCCTTTTTCTCTCTCAGATATTTGCATTCAGAGACTATCTGCCACACATTGTGGGCAACGAGGCAATGCGCAGACAGCTGGGACGTTACCCTGGCTACAATCCTAATGTTGACCCAAGCATCGCCAACGTCTTTGCAACAGCTGCTTACCGCTTCGCCCATTTGGCAATTCAGCCGGCTTTATCCCGACTGGGTGCAAATTACCAGGAGCACCCTCAATTCCCCAGTGTCCCCTTGTTCAAGGCCTTCTTCACCCCCTGGAGACTCGTCTTTGAAGGTAAGCTTCACAAAGACAACTGAAGAAAGGTTTCATTCCGTCTTGATCCAGCACCCTAATTGAATCTTGTATCTCTCCAGGTGGAATTGACCCTCTGCTTCGTGGTCTCATGGGCCGCCCCGCTAAACTTGCCACCCAGGATCACATGATGGTTAACGCTCTGAGAGAAAGGTTATTCCAGTTTGTGCAACATCTGGCTCTGGATCTGGGCTCTCTCAACATGCAGAGGGGACGCGATCATGGCCTGCCTGGTACATGCTCAAATATTTCCATCCTTTTCATCTGATGTGTCTTTGCTTTCGTAATTGTCTTCAACTCTTTTGTCATCATGTTCTTTGCTTATCCAGGCTACAATGCATGGCGCAAATTCTGTGGTCTGTCTCAGCCTCGTAACCAAGCAGAGCTGGGCCGGGTTTTGAACAACAACGATTTGGCTCGCAGACTTCTGGCACATTATGGGACGCCCAACAACATTGACGTTTGGCTTGGAGGTGTTGCAGAGCCATTTGTGCAAGGTGGCCGTGTGGGGCCTCTGTTTGCCTGCCTCATTGCAACCCAATTCCAGAGGATCCGCCAGGGTGACAGGTCAGTATAAGTGTGGACACATACATTGATGTATATATTAATTGAGAAAGTTATTCTAAGATGTGTTTAAAACCAAATCTTTCCTCTTTTTAAAAAAATACGCAGGTTGTGGTATCAGAACCCAGGTGTCTTCACTCCGAGACAGAGGAATGCTCTGTCCTCTGTCAGTTTGTCCAGAATCATCTGTGATAACACTGGAATTACATCCGTGCCTGTCGATGCCTTAAGTGTCATCTCAAACAGGAACCGGCGTACGCAGTGCTCCAGGCTAGGTCGCCTGAATCTGTCAGCCTGGAGGGAGAGACCCTGCAGCAATGGTGCAAGTAAGACAGCAAAACTTTTGTCAGAGGGAAAGTTCTCAGCACCAAATTTAAAATCCTTCACCATCTATTGAATTTCATGATCAGAGTTTAACCTTGTTTCTTCTGTAATCACTTGTTACATACTGCCGTCTTCAAATGTGGTATTTTGATCTTACAGGTGCCGGTTGTTTTACATTTGGGGCAGAAGAGGTCAGTTTTAAGCACTAAGTACTGGTTTTCACCTTTTAAGAGCACATTTAAATACTGTAACTCCAGATTGTGTTCATTTTTTGTTATATTGGTTCATTTTTTGTCGTGTGACAGAAGATACCATCTATTTTCACATTTTTACAGAAATACTATAGAGATGAGATGAGATGCTTAATTTTGTGTTTGCATCCACTTTATGTATAGCAAGACCACCTAGACCCCCAGGACCCTGTCGATGAACAAGATCCCTTGGACCTCCAGGACAATATCGATGAACAAGACCCCCTGGACCTCCAGGACCCTGTCGATGAACAAGATCCCTTGGACCTCCAGGACAATATCGATGAACAAGATCCCCTAGACCTCCAGGACCCTGTCGATGAACAAGACCCCCTGGACCTCCAGGACCCTGTCGATGAACAAGACCCCCTGGACCTTCAGGACCCTGTCAATGAACAAGATCCCCTGGACCTTCAGGACCCTATCAATGAACCAGATCTGCACAACCTCTTGACCCCGCAAGACCCTGTGGGTCTCCAGAACAACGAGGTAGTCTACATTATACTTTGTTAATCCTTTTCTTCATTTTTTGTAGTTCTGAGAAGCTTAAATGTTTAATTCATTCATTAATCTAATCCAGTGTTTCTCAGTTCCGGTCCTCATGACCCACTGCCTTGCATGTTTTCGATGTTTCCCTCCTCCACCACACCTGATTCAAATGATCAGCTCGTCATCAAGCTCTGCAGTGGCCTGATAAGGAGCCATTCATTTGAATCAGGTGTGGTGGAGGAGGGAAACATCGAAAACATGCAGGGAAGTGGGTTATGAAGACCGAAATTGAGAAACACTGATCTAATCTAATATCTAAACACTTATAGACATAATAATTTTCATGGTGTTTAAAATAAAAGCATGACGATGGCTCAAATTTATGATAAAACTTAATTCTGAAGATTTAATCTAATAAATTATTTAAGAATAAATTAGGAAACATCAGTCTATTGCACATATATTCACCTGCTTACACTTATCAGCCTTTCTAATCAGGAGTTAAAATGTACAAGCCTATGGTATTTGTTACATTTTCTTAGAATGTTGAAGTAAATTGTGTTTTTCTTCAGATTCACTAGGACCTCCGGGCCCCATTAGGCCTCCTGGACCTCAAGCGTTCAACATTACCGCCGCACAGCAGCAGTCTACCATCTGTGTTCGCCTCATCAAGTACAATCTGTCATCAGAAAGATTTGCGTCTCATCCATCAGTGAAGGAAGCGTGGACCTATGTATCAGCAGTGAGCCAATGTCTCAGTGTCTTTCAAGTTGGTCAGCGCTTGTCTTCGTGAGACATGGTGCTTTGGCTGGAGACCGGTGATGGGACCTCTTGGCTGAGCACCAGAAGCTTCATCTCAGGACATTTAACTCTGCGGTGAGACACAAACTCACTCTCTCAAGACTGGACACATTGTAACACCTATGGCCTCTCTGCTTCAATATTTGTTTTTACAACTCAACCCCTGCACTGAACTTTACATCATATTACTCCAGTCATAGCGTTTATCTGTTTTATTCGTATTTTGATTTGTTTTTAGGCTAGTGGACCACACAGTGGTACTCTATACAACCCTATAAACAATTTACATTTTATTGTAAGACAAACACATTTATCTTAGTGAAAAGAAAATGTGATTAAATCAAATTTGATGAACCCTGTTACAGCATATTAAGCCAAAAATCTGTTGTGTTTTGTTTGTCTTTTTTGACAATTTTGGGGAAGGAATCTAACAGTATTATAAAGAATATTCCATGCACTGATTAAATATAAATGATTATATGTCTTGAAAATTTAAGAGTTGTACTTTGTCTGCAAGGCTTCTTTTACTGTAATGTCGTTTGCAATAAATCAAAAAAAGAAAAGCAAACACTGTGTTCACAGCTTCTTATCAATAACACATTGTAATTGATGTATTGTAAACTTTTTTTCAATTTGGTGAAGACCTCAGATGACTCCAGAAAACCTGTATAATGCTGTTTTCTGCCTTTTATACTAACTCACAACTCCAGTGCATACATGCATAGATCTGTATGTGCTTATTTTTTAAATCAAACTGATTACCCATGGTAATCAGTTTGATTTGGTTTTAGTACCCTTAGAACTCTCTTTAAGTATTCGTTGTTAGAAAGTACAGTAGCCAATGCTTCAAAATCTTTAATTTTCTCTGCTCGACATTTAACCTGTTTTGTCTTTTGCATACTGGCACTAATAATAAGCAAAAATAAGGAGCACATTTTCTTTCAATGAGTAATACTGAACTTCTGATCATCTTCAGCATAGTGTTCAGGTCGTTCACTCAGGTAGTTCAGTGACCAAAAGAACCCCAGTAAAAACTGCTAGAACAATTTTATACAGTACATCCAGCAGATGGTGATATCATGCTACAGCTGAGATTCCATCAGTGTCCAATTATTCCCATTTCCAACTTTGCAATCAATTATTTAATCATTATATCACAAATTTTATGTTTAAACACTAGTTTACCAATAGGCCTTTATGAGAACGTTTTGATAGTGAGACATTTTAGCTTAATATAAGTATTGGTCTGCCTGTTACCAAGTGTAAAACTTAAAAAAGTATAATTATGAAGATGAACACTCATGAACACTACTTTCTTGCGGATGCAAAGGTAAAATGCTTCCCTGCCTTTACTGTCCTTAAGATTTTTGCCACGTTTAAATGGTTCAGGCAGATTGTTAAGGATAAACAAACTGCCACACTGACACTTACAACTTACTGGCTCACCGACCTTCTAGTTTCCAGCCCACCTGGGCTGCATGTGTTTACCTCACAGATAGACAGTAAAGTGGTCAGAGGATGCAGGAGGGAACGTGTGAAGAAACATGCTAACGTTATACAAGAAAGAAGGTCAAGCATTAAAGTCAAGACTTTAATGCTAGAATGGAAGCCTCTTTTCTTAATTTTCAATTATGTGTTGTAGCTATTAAACAAATATAAGTTTTAAAAGCTTTAAAAGCTTTTTAAAAATACTCTCAAACACCACCTGCTCAGCTCCAAATAGTAGACTTGGCTTTAATTATATTCCCTTGTCGACATGCACATGGACACATAACTGTTTGTATTATTTACTTACTTGTTTGTTTTGAAGAATTGTTCCCTTGTAATGGAGTTACCACACAGTCGCAACAGATTTGAGGGCATAAATCAGCCCAAAGCCTTCTGATGATGAAATTTACAAACTTTTGTGGATTTCCACAAACTTTTATATGTGGAAAGTGAAACACCGGCCTAAGCTGGTGGTCAGTGGAGGATTTGGCTGCTAAAAGAGCAGATTTTTTTTAATCAGGGACCGATGGAGACCAGACACAGAGCTAAAAAGAAGATGGAACTGGATATCATCAGGTTGCCAGAATCACAACTTAAATGAAACATGATGTTGCTCTGTGTCTGCTGCATGTGAAGTATCCGTTTGCTCGCTTGATGGTAAGGTGTTGACATTTGTTATATTTCTCATAAAGCTCTCAGGAAACTTTTGATCTTGGTGATAAGGTCTGAACTTATTGGTAGACAAGTCTTTGTTCCAGTCAGAACATTAAATTGTCAAAAGTCAAAACAACATCTTGTAATGTTATCAAAAACTGACTACATTAGCCTGAACCGCTCATTGCATTAATGCAGCTCTGGGATAAGAGAAGAGACTGGGAGAAAGAAAATGTAATGAGTCACCAGATAATGTAAAGTTTGCTGGGCTGTGTCTTGATAAAGGGCTCCTCCTCCTCTTGGTTGCAGAAACTACAGTGTATGTGCAGTTTGCCACGTAGTCCACCAGACTGTGTGTGTGTGCGTGTGTCTGTGTGCTTGTGTGTGTGGTGCAAGCCCGAACTTGGGTGCTCCAAGGGTAATGGAAACCTATTATTTATAAAAGAGAAGAAAATATCTGAATTGCCTGTTTCTGTCATAGAGGTTGGGGCTGAGCTGAACCTTATTTGAATAGGCTGAATTTGGCTCGTTTGTGAGGGGGAAGTTGACAGAAGCATTTAAAACTATGGGTCCAAATCAGAGCAAATGTCAATGAGATCAAGAGAAACAGAATCCTATTGGATTAAAGGTTAAAGTAGAGGTATAGTTCGAGGGAAGTAGGCCTCGCCATGGATGTTTTCAAAGTTGTGTCTTTTTTTCTTTATAACACACATGATAATGTAATTAGATGTTAATGAGAGCAAACAAACTTTTTGTTTCAAACAGGTCTGAAGGGCTCATTTGAATGAAAAAAAAAAAATTCTAGAATGTGAATTTTGCAGTGTATTCACACTGTTTGTTGAGACACATCTAATTTCTGCCTCAAATCTAGACATAAATATATGCCTCACATCTCCAACAAAGTGGTAAAGTTTTGCCAGATGCTGACTCAGAGATGGCACCAAAAATTGGTGTTGGTTTTATGTTAAATTTAGCATCATGACAGGATAGACATCTCTTTTACTCTTTACTCAATGACGTGTCTTACACAGGACACCTAGTCACTGTTTTTCCTTCTTATTGTGCAACTCAGACGTGGATTTATTCAAATTCTTTTAGCTCGGTCAAGTGCCCAAAACGTCAGGAACAGGGATGAATTCCAGTGACGTGGACAAAGAACTAGGCTAATTCCTTGCAGATGTGTCTCTGCACCACTTGAAGGAATACTGAGTTGCCATGGCTGAATAGAGTGAAAGGGTTCGACATGGAGAAAGTTCAATGAATTACTAACAAAACACATCATAGACCCAGAACAGCTGGTTCTGACTGCCTGTCTGGTGTTCCAGGGAAAGGAAAAGAGCAAAGCGGGAGCACATGCACATAGTTTTCAGTCTCCGGAGGAACTGTTGGTATGCAAAATCACAGGAACAAATGTTAGTCATCCTCAAAGCTAAAACACAACCACGTTTCAGTCAAAAAAAAAAAAGTCTCCTTAACAGTTTTATACTGGAAAAAAAATAAAAACTGCCAGACGGTGTGTCTGAGACAAAACAGGAAACATTTGCACAAGAGGAGTGATGTTTATTGCTGAAGCTGCTGTGACTCTGGAAGGATTTTGCTTTGATGAGTAGAAATCTTTAATGACTTATTTTCATCTTCTGTGATTCTCAGGCTTGCATCTTAGTTTCACAAATGTATGTTCCAGCTAGCCTTTTTTTCCAATGTCTGCATGCAGCTTTTTTTTTTTTTTTGAACAACTCAAGAAATGATGTATTGTATTTTCTGGAGGTCATATAACTCTATTTGGCTCTGATTTACCTTCATGGTTTTACACAAGCTGAAAAGGAACCTCACATGACTGTGAGATGATGTGTGCCTGCAGAAAACAATACAACAGGTTTAACTGTAATTTACATAATGATTTATTCATTTTGCTAAATGAAGCCCACTCTATACAACATTTTAGTATGTTTTATAAATAGTTTTTTTCTTTAGAAAACAGATTAGTTGTTCTCACGGCAACAAGTTCAGAAATGTTAGCATGCGACAGTCAAAGTTAAAGGTAGTCTATGAAAGTGCTGTATGGCAATAATCTTAACCCTCTGAGGTCTATGATCACGCCGGCGTGATCAGATCACATGACGTCATTACGGCTCAGACCCAAGAGGGTTAATAGTGGATCCCTGGTTTATTGCTGAAACACATTTAAACAGATAACAGGTTGCCAAGTGGTTTTCCACTGATGGACAGATGGCCATAAAGTGTTCACAGACTGAGAATAAGAAGACTGCTGGTTTGAAGGCATTTTTGTGGGACACTTGAGAATCAATTCATGTAGACTGATATCAACTCTAACCTTTGGCAGAACAGAGCAAAGACGAAAAGTAATTGTTGAATTGTCATGGAAGTAGAAAAGTGCAGTTGAAAAGATTGTGTCAGGACAGGATGTGAACCAGCAACCTTTCGCTTGAAGGTCAGGGGTTTAACACGAGCCATTATATCGCTATTTTCAATGTTTTCATGTCACAACAGCATTGGAAACATCATCAGTATCACAATGGGATAACATAGCAATTTTACAGTTTTGGTGTCTCCATTGTAAAATTGCTGCACGTTTTTCTGTTGGTCAGCATACATTATTTACAATCTTTCGTGAGATCACATTTCCACGAGACATCACAACTTATGTTAACCTTCAGTTTTATTGGCTTTCACTCTGTTAAGAGAGAGAAAAGCACATGATTAAGGTTGGATGTTCAAACATATATGGTTAGAATAATGAAAAAAAGCTATACATAAACACAGATCACACATTTTGATTCTCATTGGTTGTGATACTTGTCATGTGATGCAATGCATCGACTGCCTACCAAAACATCAACTCACAATTTTGAAGCCTGGGTTGGAAAACGACTAAATATATATTCTTTTTTCACATTTCCTTGTGAAACTGGCGCTTGGGGGCTGGAGCTTATCCCAGCTACCATGGGATGAGAGGCAGACCACACCACCACGCAGCTCTAAACACTAACTCACTAAAGGAAATGTTGAAACTCACAGTGGCTATTGTGTTTTTTGGGGGAAATATATGCCGATTGTGAGTTTGACACAAAGTACACACATCTTTCATTAACAACACTTGTTTTCAAACATTGGAGACAGATTGCTATAGTTTTCAAGGGTAATTGTTTTTCTATTCTTGTTTAAAACAGAACGATTCAGGATCTCCTCTATTGTATTCTTAATTCATAATACAGCAAATGCTCTAGACTGCAGGCCAGCTAAATCGACATCCTAACTATTCTAATATGGTGTATTTATACATCAGACCACAAGACGGTTTCTCACTTCACCTCAGTCCATTTTAAATAAACTAAGTTCAAAGTTAGTTAGAGTTACTGGTACTTGTTTTCTAGGCTTTATGCTTTTGTTTTTCTATTTTATTTTTTTATTTTTTTGCACATTGGAGGTGGCATTTGTGGATGCACGAAGAAACTGCTTTGACTAGTTTTAAGTATTCCCAACTTCACACAGGGACATCGATTTTGCTTTTTGAGTCTTGAGTCCAAAGGACATAGATTTTCTGAGATTATTCACCTTAGATGATGAAATCTCAGAATTCATCACAGTTTTACACTGTTAGCCATTATCTTTAAATTGTTTATCTTTTTGCCCACAAAGTCTTTAACAGAGTGGTAAACCCTTTCCATCTTTACTTCTGAAAAACCACCTCATCACCGACTAGAAAAACCCATTATGAATGTATACTTACTTTTGGGGGCTTTAAAGGGAGCAGAGGAAAAGAATTTAGCTTACCACCCTAAATGTTTGTTAAAGAAAGTGTAATTTATTTTGTTAAAGACATTGTCTGTTATGCATTTGTTTACACATTCCATACAAATGAGTGTAGGATAAAACACTTCGGGGAGAGCGAGAGATCCAGCTGTTGCATGTAGAGCTGTCTCGCCTTTGTAAACAAGAGGTTGAAGGATTCAGATCATGTTTAATCATCTGAAAAAGCAGAGTATAAAGCATGCTGAATCGTGTAGGACAAATTTGGAGTAGCAAAAATGAAGGCCTCGTTAACAGTGAGGTACCTTTGAGCAAAGCGTTTAACACCTGGCTGCTGCTCCTGTGCTACTGCAAAGGAGCAAATAAATCTCACTGCTGGGCAGTTTCCAGATTTAAATGTGATTTAATGTTACTAAGAACAAAGCATTCCTGCAGTAAAATGTTTTTTTGTTTTTTTTAAATGAATAAAGAATGCATGCAAAAGAGCTGTTACAATTTGTTCATATTTATGGAAAATGAGATCCACTTAACTCCAAATGGTTGGAAGTGCAATTCAACCAGCTGGCTGCTGTTTTAGCACAAACATTTCACTCACATACCAAAAACTAAATATAAATAAATCACTCAAAGGATATGTGTCTTTATAGATTATTACAAAGAATTTATAAGAGAAAAAGTTTCAAGGATACAATAATATCTGCAGTCATCTGCCTACTTGATTCAGAGTATAGAGCAGAGTAATTGATGTGTGATTAATACCCATCTGATCACTGTATTCTTTAATCCAGCATTCACCTGCCACATGCTATTAAAGTCTGATTCTATTAATTAAATCTTTGTGGTTTTGTTTTCCTGTTCCATCAAAATGAATCAGGTGTGTTTCATAACAAGTAAGTGAATACTATTTATTAATTATCTAATCCAAACTCTGCTGATAGGTGACTTTGTGATGTCAGAAAAGTTTAATTCCTTGTGAGCGTCTGCTGTAGTTTAGCAGCAGCCATCATGCGGTGTGTTGTGTAGATGCCTGCAAAGAATTTCCTGGTTTGCTGAACAGAAGAAAATGAAAACCTTGGATTAAGTTTCCCAACCTATGTATTATCCATCTGGTGTTACCAGGGTGGTGATTTGACTGGGCTACTGCAAATGACTTTGCTTCATCAGTAGAGGAACACTGGGTCAGCAGTCTGCTTTAGACACAGTAACCTGAATATGAGATATCACCAAACAGCCCAAATTTGTTTCTTTTTTCCTAAGAATAGACCAATTATGACCTAGGAAGATTACCATGAGAGAAATCTGATGAGTGCTTCAGGTTTTTAGGAAAGCTCAGACAAGGCTCAGCTTAAGTATAGGGAGTGAGGGGTTGTGGATGGTTTCCCGGAAAAACTTAAAGTGTTGCAGGGCCATCAAAGAGTCATGTTTAGGTTTTTGAGTGGACCAGTGTAGAGGCTTCTTGCAGAGGGTGGTGCAGTTTGGTTGGGAGTTCATCCAAAAGTCAGGAGAAAAGTTATTTATCACTGCTTTTTTTTTTTGCTCTTGCAGTTAAAATGGGAGACGGTCTGATGTAATTTCCGAGGAATAAGTCATATTACTCGCATACTATCAGTTGGATTTCACAAGAAGTTTGCAAATATCATTGACGTTAGTTAAAAGTTGCATCTGTTGTTTGTGATGAAGAAAATAAGTCATAACCAATTATTTAGCAGCCTGTAAAGGGTCAGACCATGCAGTTATCAAACACACTTGGCTGGGCATCATCATACACCACAGTGGTTATATGAGCAGCAGCAGCAGACTTGTATAACAGAATTACAAACGCCAAATGCTGAACTCCTCCTCCTACTCATAATCATCATCATCTCGCAGGGCGCATCTGGAGGCTGCAGGAGCAGAATGAAATGAGTTCACAAGGATACACTGAAACTTAGTTTTTGACTTTCACTTCTCATCAACTTCCTTCAAACAGACATGAAGGATATTTCAGTTTAAGATAAGGGCTCATTTCTATTTGTTACATTTCAGTCTCTTCTGACTAAGTTCATTATGGAATTACGCGTATTTGGCGCTTCGCGTTACGCATATGCGTATGTCTGCTTATTTGTTTTTCTGCTGCAGTTTGCTCGGTCTCAGAGGAGTCCGGAGACACAACAAAGAAATGACCAAAGACCGGCTCTGCGGCAGACGCTACAGTGGTCCCACAACGGAAAGGTTTTCAGCATTTTAAGTCAGGGCTCGGAGTATCAAGCACCAAGACGCAGGGGCGCACCTCAGGAGCAAGTGCAAGCTCGACCTGTCACCATCATCCGCGATGCCGACGTAAAACAGGAGGACACCCAGAGCCAGACGGTGGTCCAGCAGCAACAGCAGCCTCATCGGAGCCTCCCGCAGCCGCTGCAAAGACTCGTGAGAGGCCATGAGCACCGTGAGCATCTTCACCGTGAACGTCCTGCCGAGAGCGCGGGGAGCCGTACAGTCAACGAGACCGAGGAGAAGGTCACTGTCAGTCCATCTCTACCCAGGAGAGAAGACATGATGGTTGGTGATGATCCATACGACCCCTACAAGTCCATCGATAGCGATAATCCATATTACAATTATCATGACGTTTACGAGAGACAGAGGCCGAGATCGAGACCCGGATATGGCACAAGGTATCATCAGTACGGTAAGAGTGAGGAAAGTGCTTTAAATATAACATTTGATACAGTAGTTTCTTTTTTGTCTCTTTTTTCCCCCTTCATGTGTGCATCTACTTGCCCTCTGAACTTTGCTTGTTTGTTGTTCTGTATTATCTTATTGAATTGTATCACTATGATTATGTTGTGTGCTGCAGGGCTTCCCGATCTTGTGCCTGAGCCATATTACATTCAAGCTTCTGCCTATGTCCAAAGAGTCCCAATGTACAACTTGAGATGTGCAGCTGAGGAGAACTGTTTGTCAAGGTAGACTACTGTCAGGACTGGGTCACAGGGAGGGGGAACAAATGCTTTTTCAGCCATGTCTGAGTGTGATTCACAGAGCCCTGAGCCATAACAACCACCCAAGTGTTTGTGGATCAGGGCTGAAGAGTGGAAGTAATGAGAGGAGGTAAAATTAAGTAAATCCTGTCGTTGATGGAGGAGAAAGGGGGTGGGGTGGTGGATTTCTATAAAAGTTTAATCATAGCTTGGCAGGGAAAGCCTGAATGGTAAACACATTATCGAAGCTGAACCCAAACAACCATGTGTCTCCAAAAGATTTTTCCACCCATAATTTACACACAGACTAGTTTCACACAGACCCTGAAAGTCTGCTACGCTCAGAAGAGGGGATGAAGCAGGAAAAACATCTTTGGTGATGTCACCATATATGACAGCTTGTATGTTTTCCCCCATGCAATCACATCTGTTTTCTTTGCTACACGCCTGCAGCTCAGCCTATAGATCAGATGTGAGAGACTATGACACCCGCATGCTGCTGAGGTTTCCTCAAAGAGTCAAGAACCAGGGGACAGCCGACTTCCTCCCCAGCAGGCCACGCTACTCCTGGGAGTGGCACAGCTGCCACCAGTGAGTATAATGCCATGTCAGTGTCAGCGCTGTCTACCTCACCATCAAAAGGGACATCTGTGACTTGTCTTGGCCTCAGTCCTCAGGAGCCCAAGTTGATTTTAGTTTTGCAGGCTTTGTTTTCTGTCTTTATTTTTCACCTTTTCCTTTCAGCTCACACAATTAGATATGATTCTGACATGGCTTTCTGTCAATTTAGCTAAATAATAAACTACCAGGAGTACATACATAGGTTAGAATATCTAGTGAGAATCACTAAACGATTGTTATCAAGCAGTTATATAAAAACAATCAGGGCATATTATGTAAATCTACCATTTGCAATTATTCACATTCATTTACACAATTTGTAGTTGAAATATATTTCTGAGAAGATGTTTAATCAAACACATACAACATGCATCTGGAAATTTCAACTTGGCAATCATTGAAATGTAAGGAGTATAAAGTGGAGAACTGTTTAGTTAAGGTTGAGTACACAATGTGCAGACATGATATATGACCATATTTATAGCACCCCCAGTTCAACCACAGTTGAATAGTACTGTTGGATGGTTTCCACATTTTTCAGAGATTTGGAATCAGGACTAAAATTTTGACATGAATCATTTTACATATTTAGGCTTTCAGAATAGGATTTTTGTTGTTTTGTTCCAGCATGAAGACAATAAGATCCTGTTCATATTTCAGCAGAAGAAATTATTCAACTTCACCCAACTGTAGAATGTAATTCCTTTACAACTACAAAGTCAGATGTAGTGTAATGAAATTTTGTGATGAGGGCAGTGAGTCTGGTATTTCTGTCCCTTCATCTAGCTAACTTATGGAAAAATGCCTCTTCTATTTTTTCCTTGGAACTACCTCAGTCCCTAGTTATGTTGTGAAGGGAGCAAACTGCAGCGCTGCTCCCCAAGAAGGAGCCCTCTTGGCAAAGATCCAGTAAACTGTTGATGTAGCCTGTATAGATTTTCAGTCAGTGTTTTGAAAGTCAACTGCTGTTAAAATCCAGACTGTTATTCTTTTAGATAGCAGAGGTACCCCAGATTCTGATTCTTTTTCAGTCCACAATAGGTGCTTGAGTTACATGATAGAAAAGGAATAAAAACACCTGTAATAATTTAGCCGTTGTGCCTAAATCCTTTTGAATTAAATATACTCACACGGTAATCAATAATCAGGTAAATGATAGTTAGTAGTTGGTGGTTGTAAAAAAAAAGGTCACTGTGTTAATTGCATTTTGTCTTCTCTGTGGCTGATCCACAGGCACTTCCACAGCATGGATGAGTTCAGCCACTATGACCTTCTGGATGCCAACACTCAACGGTCAGTGGCAGAGGGCCACAAGGCCAGCTTCTGCTTGGAGGACACCTCCTGTGATCATGGATACTACAGGAGATATGCCTGCACCTCACATACCCAGGTCTCAAATCTGAAGACTTAACCCCAAATGCTATTTGGAGTAAATCCTATTTTAAAGCTGCTCTTATTCATGTCCTCGTTTTAACATTTTGTCGCATTACATGACATGAAAGCTGTTCATTTTTGGATTGAAGAGGAGTAAACTAGCCAAGGAGAGGAAACTTTTCAAATGTATTTAATGCTGATGTCATGAAGTACAGAAAGCACAGTGTGGTCTACATCAAGGCAATTCAGGCATTTTGGGAGCAGAGCTCCTCTGTGGGAGACAATGTCTCCCTTTAATGTGGATCCTGGACTTAAACTGTACAAACCTTTTACATGCACAGAAGGCTATGAAAACACACCAAGGTAAAGGAATAAGCAAACAATCTAATGCTGTTTGTCCTTTTAGCTTCATTCAGGGTGCTATTTAGGCTTTATAACCCACACAGCTGCACTCGTGTTCAGTGAATAGGCGATGATTTTGAGAAAAAAAGGCACAGAGAACTATAACAAATTTAGCAAGCAGCTTGCAAAAGTGGAGCAAAAACAAACGAACAAAAGAAAAACTCAAATGTAAGCTGGTATTTTACACTTATTTGTGAGTAGGCCAGATTTTTTATCATATGAATGAATACGTATTTTGCATAGTCCATTTTGCTAAAAAAAAATTGTTGTCTGTACAGCATCTTTTGGCTGCCTTTAAGTGGCCAAACACAATGACATTTAACCCATTAGCTTCTATTTTCTGGAATAGCAACAGGCAACAATGTTGTACCTAATTATGTATCTACAAGCTGTAACTGTAAATTATTGCACTACACATCAGTTAAACAACATCTAACAAGTCAATTTAAAAGAGACAAACAGTAAAATAAAAAATAGTAAATTTTTGTTTATTTATATTTGTAATACGAAGCTAGCTTTTGTGAATGCGAAATGCCTGCAAACATACAAAGCTAAAAGTCCACATTATTTAAACATTAAACACCCAGTTTAAAGTCCAGTTTGTTCTTGTTTTGTCTATGTTACCATGTTATATGCCTGCCTCGTAGCTAGTTTAATACAAAAAAACGAGCAGCTGCCTGCACACATCCAATTTGGCCTAATCAAGTGGCCTGTCAGAACTGGCAGCACCTTTTGGTATTACAGCACATAGTACATGTACATAACATTAGAAAATGTTTATAATTGTGTTAGTCCAACTAAAACTGGAGTTTTAGAATGCAGGTAAACATGTTTTTCTGACTGAAATCATAGCATATGCAAAATATACACAGCTGTAAGGCTGACAATTCACTGCTTGGTATGGTATTGATCTGCAGCCAGCAAATCGTTTTAATTGTTTTGGTCTATGACATAATATACCAAAATCCCCAATATGAGCTAGCAGAAAGAGGGGCATATCGCCACCTATTGTCACAGAATCAAATTAACCTCGATCCAATAATAGTCAAATTAAATGGCTCAGAACTTCAGAACCAAGAAATCAGAATTCTTTGTCATCATTTGCAACAACTCAGAAATCTTATAGTGGTACAAACAAACTAAATGTGTTTTTACACTGTGTCACTTCTGCATCAGATCAAGTAACCTTTTTATTATCAACGGGACAGTAGTTTCTTCACTAAAGAATGCCCATGTAGATTTTACTTCATAAATGTCTACATGGTGATGGTGGAGCCCACAAAAAGAAGCACTCTTTTATTGAGGAAGCTGCTTTTGAGCCAACATCTTTAGAATTTCCTGCATGAGACAGTGGTGATGGTGATTTAATGAGCTCTTGTCTGGCTCTCTGAGATTATCCCACCTGAACCTCTGTGGTCAGTTGCTCAGCACATGAATGAATTTTCCATCAAGGGCCCCACTGTTTTGTTTTGTTTTTCCAACAGATTTTCTTCTCTCTTTCTGTTGACATTACATCCAAAATCACCCAAACTAGACTTAACAATGTTTCTAATTATTGTTGTTGTAATAATTTGATATCTGACTGTAATCACACAAAAAATGCTGTTGAAATTAAATCTGCCACTAAGTATGTAAAAGAAGCCAGGATAGTTTAATAAGACGTTTCCTTATATAATTCTTTATATGGATGCTGTCTAATGTGCAGGGCCTGAGCCCAGGGTGTTATGATACCTACAACGCGGACATCGACTGCCAGTGGATTGACATCACAGATGTAAAACCTGGCAACTATGTCCTCAAGGTTTGTTACAAATATCAGATAACTTCCCCCAGAGACCCCTCTCGAGGACTTCCATGTCTGTTGATAATACCTTTTATCAATCCTTTCTACCACACCAATTTTTATTTTTCTCCACATGCTTGTTCTTCACAGATCAGTGTAAATCCTTACTATCAGGTCCCAGAGTCAGACTACAGCAACAATATTGTGCGCTGTGAGGTCCAGTACACTGGCAACTATGCCTACGTGTCAGGTTGTCACATGTCAGCGTAAGTATCGTGCACGAGGTGACACATATGTGAATTTCTTTGTCTTCTCATGTTGGTTTGATTCTTTTTTCTTTTTCAGATATTAAGAAACAACAGTGATCAGCAGGGATTCAGCAGATTTTTCATATGAAAGACTTTGTGGAGGAACACCTACAGAAACAAACAACACAAGATGAGATTTATTAAAACACGTTCAGTTATGAGTTTAAAACTGAGAAAAGAAAAAAAAGCAGGAACCCTCTGGCATTATAGCACCAGATGATGTTTAATTTCTCTATGCTTATGAGGAAAAAAAACAATTCTCAATGTTTTTATTCTCCTCACTGAGAAGCTTATTCACAATATTGTTTAATTTCTTACATCTATTGAATCGTACTGTATGCTTGCATCTCATACCACTTGTAAGATACTTAAAGAGTTAAATCCATAATTTAGGTGCTTTGAGAAGTAAGATATAAGCGTAAAGCATCATTTTCTCATTCTTTAGTCAATATACCACGTTTTGAAACAAACCTGTTGTTTAAAGGAAAGTATATTTGTTATATTTATATGCAACAAATTAAACTCTTTACTCAAAAGCTTTTCATGAAGCCTACTTGAATAAAACTTTAAGATTTTGTCTCACAGTTTGAAGCTTCTTGCTTAAAAGTGACTCTCTCTCCTCTTCTCGTCTTTGTTTCTTTTACATTTCGATGTTGTTGTCTTTGCTCAACACAAACACACTTGCTTTTTGCTTTTCTGTAGGACATAATCAAACCAAGTGTTAACCCTATCTCCAGCAGAGACATATTATGTTGTTTTCCCTGATTAATGCAGAAAAACTTTCTCCTTTTTTCATCAGATTCTTCATAAAAAGCTTCACAGTCGGTCTGTACCACAGGCTTTGCATCAAAATGAATCTTTAATGTCTCAAAACCCTGCAACATCGTCAGACTTATTTCCTGGGTTGATAATATTTTCAAAAACTGACAATTCAATTCAGTTCAGTTTCATTTATATATCTCAAGGCACTTCAATAATATAGTCCAATTCATGCCAGTTGGAGTTCAATTTAATTGTAATCATAATCCAATCAAATCCAATGAATTGAATTAGAAATTAATCCAATTCATTCATACAGAGCCAATTCCAAAACAATTTCCACAAGAGAGGGGCCTGAGAACTGAAGGCTCTGCCTCCCATTCTACTTTTAGAAACTCTAGGAACCACAAGTAAACCTGCAGCAAAGTGCTCTGTTAGGAAAATATCTTACAATGAGATCTTTAAGATATGATGGAGCTCGGTCATTAAGAGCTTTTTATCTGAGGAGAAGAATCTGAAATTCTATTCTGAATTTAACAGGGAGCCAATGAAGAGAAGCTAAAACTGGACAAATATGATCTCTCCTGTTAGAGCTCATCAGAACTCTGGCTGCAGAATTTTGGATCAGCTGATTCTTTTCAGAGAATTTGTGGGACAGCCTAATAATAAAGAATTACAGTAGTCCAATCTTGAGGTAACAAATGCATTGAGCAGTTTTTCTGTATCACTCTGAGACATGATGTTCCTGATTTGAACAATATAACGAAGGTTAAAGAAGGCAGTCCTAGAAAGCTGTTTTATATGTGAGTCAAAGGACAGATCCTGGTCAAAAATAACTCCAAGGTTCCTCACTGTAGTACTAGAAGCCAAGGAAATTGTGTCTAGAGTAATTATATAGCTAGACAATTTCTCCCTGAAGCACTCAGATCCAAAGACAATGACTTCAGTTTTGTCTGAATTTAGAAGTAGACAGTTCTGAGTCATCCGAGTCTTTATGTCTTTAAGACATGCTTGTAGTCTGACCAACCCATTGGGTTCATCTGGTTTTATAGATAAGTACAACTGAGTATCATCAGCATAGTAATGGAAATTTATGCTATGCTGTCTAATAGTGTTACCTAATGGAAGCATGTATAAAGTAAAAATAATCGGTCCAGACAGACAGACAGCACAGGATTTTAATAAGTAATAAGTTTATTATCTTGGCAACACTCATTTAAACATATCAAGTGAATCTAAACATCATATATATTTTACACACTATAACATCTTTATAAGTGTGTATTTTTAAGTATGTATGATCAATTTTCCCATTAAATAAGGTTTTTGGATAAACAAGTTACACATGCATAACGTAGTATGATAGTATGAATCAGTCTAAATTTGTAATCAAACTGATGTGATAAGCCATCCTAGAATAAGCCACATGAAGTCAAAGATGTTTAATCGAATAATATTAGCGTTGCGTTTTAAGTCAGGCAGCCGTCGTTGTCCTCCGCTCCACCAGGGGGCGCCACCGACACTCGGCTCAGCCTGTTTGAATTCAGTGATTTTTATCAGGCTTTCTGTCAGACACACTGGAGCAAACCATCAACAGCGTGAGTGTGTGTGTGTTTGTATGCGCCAGAGGATCATCCACGAAACCCTACACTTTTTATCAGGTGAAAATGCATCCGGTCCGAGTGTCGATTCCGTCGTTTCGTTCAGAAAACAACTCCATCGAGAGAGGATACACGGTAAGCTCCCACAACAACCTCTGTGTGTCTGCCTGTCTGTCGCCTTCTCGGCGTTTTTACTGTTAACTCTGTGTGTTTTTCTTCACCCATATATACCCATATAATTACCATCACAATTATTACACCCTACAATATTGTACACAGTCTGTTTGGTGTATTTGTGACTGATCAGAGGAGCCCTGAATTCACCTTGTGTTCGATCTCTTTAAAAATGTCAGCCTTCACATATCCAAAGAGCAAAAACTTGCTGACTTTTTACTTTGTATCGACCTAAAAAGCCCGTGAGTCTATGCTGGCATCTATTAAAGTCGTATTTTTCTGAAAGGGGTGATTTAGGCGTGAAGTGTTCACGTTTTATTATGATATTTGACCCAGAGACTACTATTTTAAATGGAAGACACTTGTGTGGCACCTTTCTAGTCCAATTGACCACCACCTCAGTAATCACTGCAAAGTCCACACGTCCATATATTAACAAGCGTTTTAGCTGTTTCATAATTCAACAAATGCTCAGATTTGACTCTAACAGCTTTTTTGTTGTTGTTGTTGAGTGCACCAGCATCATTAGTAGTTACTATTTGTTGCCTTTTCTATCATCTGCTTAGTTAAGTTGCATTACTGCCACTGCTGTCATTCACAGTGAATTTCCTCTTTTACATAATGCTGGGAGGAACACTGACGTTTGTCCTGAGTCTTTCACAGAAGTAATCAGCTGAGTCAGGGAAGTGGATGACAGTCCGCTCCGGGATGTGTTGCATCAACTCTGACAGATCACACCACAGCGGCCAGATGTTTCCCCTTCCCAACTTGCTGACTTCTGCATTAGCAGCCGCCCGCTGACTCGTGGAGATGTTCCCTCAGCAAGCAGCGCTGACTTGTTTTTGCCTTTCTTTCAGGTCTTCAGAATTGACGTGCTGATGAATGGCAGACTTCATACTATTGAGAAACGCTACAGTGAATTCCACGCCTTGCACAAAATGGTGAGATTTGGAGCATCCCCAGATATTTATCCATACTTCACTGGTCTGTTATGACTTCTTTGTGGTCAACTCTGTGACCTTTGCCTTTGATACATGAAAGCGGTCCCATTTTCCATTTGAAGGGTCATATTCACTGCTTTGTTCTGCTGACATTTGAGTAACAACAGCATTGAGATGTATCTGTGCTGTATTGTTCCTTTTGCTAAAACATGTCAGTGTCCACATCATTTTATATGAGTTGAATGACATTTTTACATGTTGATTGTGTTTTTAAATGTATTCCCTTAATCACTGTTGAAATGAAAAGCTTTTCCTGCATTATCTTTAACAGAGCTTTCCCTTTTATAAAACAACAGTTTTATGATGGCTACACTGGCTTTAGCTGCTTTAACAATGAATTAGATACATTTTTCCTTAAAGAAAAACTCTTTTGGTGATGTATGCAGCCTCTACTAGCAGTCCCAGTGCTGTGGCTCTTCATTTGCTGTATTTTCATGGTGTTTAAGAGCAAAACTGAGAAGTGCATAGACGTTCACAGGAAATCAGTGCAGGGAGTAATCAGCGAGCTTCGTGGTGGTTAACCCCGTTCACCACACTGGCTGGTTTGAGGTTGTACATGAGCTCCTGTCTCTATCCTGTTCATTAATTTACACTTTGTTTGATTTGTAGCTCTCTGTCAGTAAAGATCTATGCAGGAGGAAAAGATTAAATGAGTTACGGCCGCCTGTTTTACTGCTCCGATATTCCACGTGTTGACTCACTGAGACACCTGAATGCAACAGAGGCATCGCAGATATTCTTCACTCAGACTGTAATTCTTTAGCCTTTAACTATACGAACACATCCAAAGTGCCCTCTTTCCTTTTTGCCCTCGCTGTTCATGCTTTTTTCTATGAATCTTAGTCGCTACCCAGAAAATCTTGATAGAACTTCAGGAAAAGATGCTTAATCTTTGTTTTTTTTAATTTTCAGTTTAAAGTGCAGTGTTTTTTTGTTTTTTCAATTGTCTGCCTTTTCTAGCTAGTTTGTCCAGAGGACTCTCCACATGGTTCTGTATAATAAATTAATCAGGTCAGCATTAGAGGACAAAATGTGGAAGGAAGTGGCTTTTATGACCACACATCATGCTACGTTGCTTTGTCAAACATTTTCATTTCAATAAATCCCAATTCACACCAGATATAAACCATTGTACCACGTTCATACTCTCACACAGACGGACAAACGAACCACTGGGAACAAAGGAGAAGTTTGTTAGCTTTTAGATCCTTTGAGATCCTTTTAGCAAAGATCTGATTATGAATATTTTATTTTATAGTATTTTTATCTTAATTTTAGTAACAAGTCTGTGTGTAAGTCTTCTTTTGGTACAGCTGTGTATATATTTGATATTTTTTCTAAATTTCTCCAGCTAAAGAAGAACATAAAGCCACCTGAAATCCCCTCAAAACATGTCAGAAACTGGGTTCCTAAAGTCCTGGAGCAGAGGAGGCAAGGCTTGGAGCTCTACCTGCAGGTCCTCTCATACACTTTGACTCCTCTTTAGACCCTCAAATGAACTACTTAAACATCTTTTGCATGATGCGTAGTCTCTGCTTTCACCAGATAGGAGTGTTGTGGAACCTAAAGTGAAGCTCCTGCAGGGAGGTTAAACAGAATCTTACTGGTCACTCAGAGCACTTTGGTTTTGTCCCGCTGCTTTGTGTACTCACTGAAATTTGCTTTTGTTTTTGTCAGACTATAATTATGGAAAATGAGGCTCTTCCAAAGATATTCCTGGATTTCCTGAACATCCGCCATTTTCCTTCAGTGCCAAAAACCGAAAGCTGTGGGTGAGTTGAAACTGTAGGTTTGCTTCAAAATAAATTTTAAAAGAAGAAAGGAAAAACGATGAACACTTGGTGGGAGAGGAGGACTGGCTGGCCTCACTTTCATTTTGGTCTTTTCAGGTCCTTCGATACAGAATCTGTAGAGTCAAGGTGAGTCACATGCTTGTTTTGTACTTTAACCGGTTAAAAATCAGCCATTGTTTACTCTGCTCTTGAACTTGACTCCATTCTCACTCCGACCTGTTTTTCCATTTATATGCAGCTCACTTCTCCCGCTTTAACTTTTTTTTTTTTTCAGTAAACTGTCTCATCAGCCCGTCATGCTGTTTCTGAGAGACCCCTATCTGCTGCCATCTGCACACGGTGCGTTCAGTCTGCTGATGCACAGCATCGTGAGATCCTCATTTGTTCTCCACTGAAAATATTACATATTAGTGAGCTGTGCATCTTAACTGACAAAAACCTTATCCTCCTCCCTTTCAGACACATTATCTAATGTTGTGATTGAAGGCGTGATACGGGGAGTTTTCTGCCCAGATCTTCAGCTGAGGTAGAGCTGCAGAGATGGATATGAAGGACACGTCACCACAAATAGATGCTTCGTATTCTCACACCCCTCCAGGTGTGCACAAGATACACTGAGCCGCATTTATATAATCCAAAGCATATAACAAAAATCCATTATTTTTTTAAACAAAAAGATGCCTGAAGGATCTTTACCTAATTCCTCACATTTTAAAGTATGAACACTAACTCATTCATTGTCCGTATTCCCACTGACATTCGCACGAGTTCCAGTTCAAAACTTCTCTTAACTTTAACGTTGAACAATATGTGAAACTGTGAGATTATTTTCGGGAGTGATAGAGCTAAAAACATTGTTACAGATTAAATGAGAACTCCTATCTTTTATAGAAAATCTGTGAGAGAAATAGATGCACAGGAACAACTGAAAATATTGACAAGAGGCTCATCCGCATAGGGAGGAACTGGGAGGGCTTTTTGAGATTGCAGTAGAGAGGAGATGGTGATGACTGCTGGAGTGAAAGTCACGTTTTCCAGAGGCAGAGGATGGAGCTTTTTCAGCTCATGAGGACAAAGGGAAAGACTGGAGTGTGGAGCTGGCCGGCAAACAGAGAGGTGCCACTCCCTCTGTAGCACCTTTGATGTGGGTTCTTTTTTATTTGTTTTAAGCTGCCAATTGGAGGCAGCTGAGGGAGTGTGGTGGGACAAAGTGGGGGAATTTTTTTCTATTTTTCTATTTTTTAGAGACCAGCAGTGCATCCTGGTGGAGTTGACTGCTATGTGGCTCTGATTTGGACCCGTGTCATAGAGCACGAGAGAACAGAGCCTGTGAGAAAGTACTGTTGACAGTGGTGCCGATAGTGGAGCTCTGCTCGGCTATCGGAGGAGCTTAGTTCTGTAAGGCGGTGAGATTGAGATTTCGGGCAAACAGCCAGTTTTAATTCCCTCCCCAAGTCTTGTCACATGTGACACTACAGGTAGAGTTTTACCTCTTTTCCATCAGTTTCGCTCTGCCTTTTGATTCTGCTCCATTCAGGACTCGTGGAGTCTTGCCGCTATGTAGCAACCCTTCCTCTTGTTTTCACACAGCCCAATCGTTAGAAGGATGTGTCGTTAGCAGAAGCCGTCGCAAATCCTCTCTTTCCAGCTCTTCGGGCTCTGAACCACTTTATTTTTGGTGACAGTGCTCAAAACATTGAAAGTTGTATCAGTGAAATCTGAGTCACAGGGTGATCACAGGGTTTCATCTGTGATCGTAAGAGATCGCAGGGTTTCATCTGTGATCGTCAGCGATCGCAGGGTTTCATCTGTGATCTCAATGTACATGCTCGCCTAGTTAGATTATAGAAAAAGTATCTAGTTGAATCTAGCTTGATTCTATGCAAAAGTACGTAAGTTCAAAGAAAAAAGAAGAAACTATGTAAATCATTTGGTCAATGAGCTGTTCCTGTGACATATTTCAGGATCTGGCTTCAGACTCTGCACACACACACTGGCTTTGTAGTAGATTTCCACACCAAGGTTTTAGTTTTTTGCATTATTGTGAAGTTCATGTTGATTTGTGTCACTTGAGACCAGCGTCTAACACTAACACCAGCCATATTACAGCTGAATTGACTCATAATGGAGAAGCTGTGGTGATTAGAGGCATTAGAGTCATCTGTTACATAAAGGGATGCAAATGTTGCTTTGTGTTTCTGAAGGAGTTGTAAAAATGTGACAATTGACGTCTTGTTGCCAGTAAAATATTGTGCAATATGAGATAAGATACGTTTGAAGTTGTGACCTTAATTGACTCGTAGATTTTGTGGAACTGTGGCTTTTTTTTTTTTTTTTGAAGCAGTAATCAACGATTTAAGCTATCCGACCTGCCTCGTTGAGCCTTTTATACAACAGGACCTGTACTACACAACACTGACAACAACACGTTTCTATTTAGTGAAATTAAATCTGAACAATGGACCTCAGCTAAAATAAAAAAGGAATAAAATCATTATGTGTTCAAAGTGAAGGTAGAAGCTCATTGTGAAGATTGATATGTATTTATATTGTGAGACAATGTGCGCTGACTTTATGAAATGTTATTTCTGTGCCATGGTGCCAAACTACAGTGAATTCTGCTGTAACACTTCGACATTAACACTTTGGGAAATACTAACACCAATAAAATTCAGTGTTCAAGTAAACCTCCTTTGTCCGACTCAACGTTGACTTTTAATTAAATAAACATCCAATTTATTGACATCATTAGAAAATTTACTAGAAAAATTTGCAGATAGACAGACTAACAGTTGTTTTTACATCATTAGCTGTCCGTTTCTCTCACATTGTAGAAAAAAAAAATTCACAACAGTAAAACTTGAAAAACGGTTAATTCGCTTGAATCTTTCCCCTTTAAAACGTATTCGGTCGCATGCTGCACATCATCCCTAAAAGAAGCAGCATTTATAGTGTAGCATGTTTATATAGATCATATAATGCCTCGTAGCCGTTCTGAGCACTTATGTCTTTCTACTGCTATTTGATCACATCATCCAGCCATAAGTGAACACAGTCTCAACATACAGGGTTCAGCTGCTGTGAAACTCATCTTCTGCAGTATGTTCAGATGCATGAACGATAGCAAAGTATTGACTTTACGTCTGGAAATAATCTCAAATGCTAAATATTTCAGAGGAATTAAGACTGCTTTGATGCCTGGGCAGCAAGTAACAGTCTAGTAGTAACGCACACATTGATTGGAATGCGTGATTCGGCACCTGCAGTTAATTCACCAGTTTTCTTGATACTTTAGTCTCAATGGCTTTAAAGTTCTCCATGACCAACTTCATCTTTGAGCCTCTCATTTTGGTTGGCTTCTGCTTGAGGTTCTTTGAAGTTGGCAAAGGAAACTTCTCTTCTCAGCTGCTCCAGAGGAGGGAGCCCTACCATCAGGTTTCGCACTGCGATGGCCGTCATCAAGAACCTTTGAGACAAAGGATCAGAGGCGAGAGATTTGTTGCACATCATCTGTGTTAACACAGCAAACCCTGTTTGTTACTGCCAGAGCATACTCACCCCCGCCGTATCGTGTAGTACTTCTTCACAGCAAAGCGGTCCAGTCGCTCCAGCACACCAGCCTCCCTGCGTTTCTTCACCTCCTTCATCCGGCGCTGTCTCTTCAGGAACAGACGTACAATGGGGTCGGTGGCGTTGACTTCTGCCCCTTCATCGTTGTCTGCAGTCATAAGAGGCTGCAGCTCAGGAGGTAGAGGCTCAGTTTCTGTGGGGCAAGACTGGCTGGTCAACATATGATGGGCTTGTTTTGAGCCCTAAAAAAAAAGTTCACACAAGGGAACAAAAAATAAAATAAATAAAATACACTAAAATGAGGCACTTTCAGGCATTTTGGATGCATCGGATTCCTAAAAGAGCATAAAGCGGAACCACCGGGAAGATCCCAAATTCATTCTGCAACATCACAGCAAAATATAGATTCAAAGCCATAACCAACTGTGTACAGTGCAGTGATAGGACCAACAGATACTGCAAGAGAAGGAATAAACCCCACAGAAGGCTGATCCCAACTTCTGGAATTACATAAAGATGCAAAAATTCTCCTAAATGTTTTTCTAACAACCAACCTGCCAAGTACCATGACAAATTGTACACTCGATGCTATCATGAACTAAGCCCAACTGATAAAATGTCCTCACTGCAACATTTTTAAAGCAGTTGAGAAGTGTTTTCACCTGTTCCATTGCGTACACGTTCCTGGAGCTCAAACAGCTTGGTGAAGTTTTCCTGCAGTGCTGCCTCTGTGGTGTTGACATAGATGTACATGTAGCAAGATGGGTCATCAGACACAGTGTACACCTTATGGTAGGCCCCAGCGGGAACCTGCAACGTTCACATTATGGCAAATGAATGCTATATATAGATATATATATTTCAATATTTTATTCAGTTTTGTATAGTGACATTATTTTAACCCATTTTGTCAGTAATCTTTGAATCACTTCGGCTATTTCCCAAGTGATTTTCTCATCCCCCAATAACTTCCTAAGAGACATTCCAGATGGTTTTGGGATCATAATCTTGCAAGAATCCAACTGCTGTTATTTGGAAATGACTGGGCTCTCGGACTACTCAGGGAGTGGTTTCAGCAACTTGCCCGGCTGGTTTTCTCTTGCCGTCTTACTGTCGGCTACTGGAAGTGTTCATTGTGGGTCACTGGCAGAGATTTATGGTGCGTTACTGTACCTTTAACTGCTCACCAGGCTGCAGAGTGTAGTTCTTTTTCTCCTCCACTAGCTCAACATTCACTCGCCCCTGTAACACGTGGACGCTGGTGTTGCCCAGATCTTCGCTGACAAAGTTTTCCAAGTGCAGACCTGGAGGGTAACAAGCTGTCAGTTAGCACAAATGCTAAATGTCATTCCTTCCATCTGAAAAAACAGATCGGTGAATGAGAGATTTGCAACCTGGGAAATCAGCAATGAAGACAATCTCTGTCTGGTTGTCCAAACTGCCCTCTATCTCCTGGAACTTGGTCCTCCAGGGTGAGAGGTCCACCAGCAGAGGCATCAGCCACGGGTTTGGTCGGAAAGGGGACCAGTCAGCCTTCACAATGTCCACCCGAGGATCAAAGATCCTTCAAGAAGAGTCCAGAGCAAATTCAAAACTCCCACCCTTATACCACTTTTATTCTTAGAACATAACAATTTTAAAAGCGTTTTCATCTGAATCAAAATACCTTTGCTGAAAACGTTCATTGATCGACACCCAGATATCGAAGTAGATTTCGGGTTCAGAGATGTTGTAGCGTGGCAGTAAATCACTGAGACACGTAGCATACTGCTTCAGCATGTCTCCGTGGTCTTTCCAGCGGCGGCTCTGTGTGAACACCTACAATACACAAACAGTTTTTATTATTATTTATTTTTACATCATCTGAGCAAGAATAAAGAAAGAAAAAAAACATCCAATGATAATCCACATGTAATTAATTTGAAACGTTGGTAGGACTTATTACTTCTGGTTTCTCCACAGAACATAGCATTGAAACATGATTTTACCACCTGTTAGTGGTTCTGATGTTGGGGCTGTAAATATGTATTATGTTCTCAGGGTTTTCCCAGTAACTCACCCCTGGGTTCAGGTATCCGATTTCACCAGTTTTTCCATCTTTATAGGTGATCTTAACATGCTGATGGCTGCGGGAGTGAACCATCATGTCCCACGAGTAGCCATACAAGCCATTGGTCCAGTTGTTGTAACCCTGGACAAAAATACTTCATTAAGATAATTTTTAAAAGGCATCCCATCATTATTTTCCAATATAACATTTCAAAGAACCAGGTGAAAGGTTATCAGGGGCTGGAGAATGAGTGTCCATTTTTTTCAAGGTTTCATCTCTCAGCTGATGACACAAATCTGAGCTGCTGTTTGTTGCGAAACTATGACTGTTGACACTGATTGAGCAACTACTACTCAGCCAACTCAGGAGTGGGATTAAAGGGGTTTCACTGCAAATACAATCCCTATATAAAGAAGACCATGGAGCAAAAAAGACATCTGAGAATGCAGCATTTTAAAAAGACTTGTGGGGAAGATTTACCTGTGTGATGAAGTGGGAATAAGGCATGAAGAACTGTTCAGCTATGTAAAGAATGGTAAAAATGGCTCCCAGCTTGTGTTTAAGTCTCGGTTTGGAGGTTTTGGTAGCAGTTGGGGTTTCCTGCCGATCAGTACTGTGGATCTCGGGGTAAACGCAGGAGGTGCTGGGCTGAGGCTGTGCTGAGGTCAGTGGCAGGACTCCACTGAGGAATGACGGGAAACTGCCAAAGAATCTTCTTGGCCAGTCAGGGTAGCAAAAGAGGGCACTGGTGGCGAGCATGGTGTAGGAAAACATCCCTGAGGAGGATTCACATTCTCATTGAGGTTAAATGACACCACTCGAATTAGAAAGACTTAAATGCAGTTTTGGCAACAAGAAAGAGAAACAAGGCTGCACACTAACCAATGCTAAAGAGCTGAGAGTTCATGCAGTGGAAGTACGAGACAAAGAAAAATGCAGCGGGCCGCGTAGCATCAAAAAACAGCAGATAGCCAGCAGTCAGATCCAGAACAAGGCCGCCTGCGTGCACCACCAGCAGATTTACTAAATCCACAGGAAGAATCGCTCTGGAAAAGGAAGAAAAAAAAAAACATGGCAACAGCTTGATCAGAGTGCTGAGATACAACAGTCAGTGAGTAATGGCTGCTACAATAACACCTACTTGAAAGGATCAAAAAGCCAGTGGTGTGCCAGATATGACATCGAGTATCCCTCCACCCAATCTGCATCCAGCTTTTTGATTCCAGCGATGAAGTACACAATAAATATCTTTGAGGAACAGGAACACAGACATAATTAAAGCATCTTTTTCTACAAGGTGTGCACCAATAATTCACTTGATTCACCGTTGACTGACACTAACCTGTGTCCTCAGAATGGTGTAATTCCAAAGAGGCACGTGAGCATTTCTTATGGAAGGCCTTCGCAATCCATCGACTGACCTATAAAAACAGGGAGATGACTGTGAAGCGAGCGAACACACACCCACACAGGAAGAAAACTAAGCATCACCTCACCAGTATCTGTTGCCATCCATGAGAAAGAGCTGGAATCCAATGAGGCCGTAGAGATACGAGTGGTTGTTCCAGGCCGTTTTGTCCAGAAAGAAGACGTACCAATATGTCGAGATAAACATAAGGCAAGACAACCGGTAGAAACAACCAAGCATGATGCCGGATGCACCTTTGAGTAGAAACAAACACACTACTTCAGATACAGACATTTATTTCCTTCTCTTAGCTACACATCAGCACACCCATGGGTGGCATGGAGGGCATGGATTGCTATAGTGTTGAATTGTGGGAAATGAGAGCGATAGCGGGAAATCTCTTGCCTAATGTTCTAATGTACTCTTGTTCTAATGTTTTTTCCTAATCGGTATCGACTTTAAAGTTGGTGCAAACAACTGTTTGCTTTGAGTTGCACTTCTTTTAAAAATCCTTGAAAGTCTTTTGCATGTGTTGGTTAGCTCGGGGTAAAAATATGACAGGAGAATTGCTGGACTTCTTTTACGACTGCAGTCAAGCACCCCTACAGAGACTGCCCCAGAAAATGACTACCTCTGCTCTGATCAAAAAGAAAGAAAAGAGGTGGGAACCCATAATTCAAATAGCTTCGTTAAACAGTGAGGTGTGATTCTGTCATCTGATCTCCACCCATGAAGCAAAGATGGCGACCCACCGAGGAACATCACCAGGTACACCAAGTACATCCAGTCCAATGGCAGCGGCTGTAAGAAGTTGAAAAGTGGAAAGCGACACACAGGGGCCCCATCCAGGTATTTGTAGTCCAGGTGACTGAGACCACGTTCCTGTGTGACGTCAATAGCCATCAGGAAACCTAGACGACACACAGAAGGTGAAAAAAGGTACCGTTTAGGATATTTAACAGGAGCCTCACTGAAAAAAAAAGCATTTATATACACAACTTACCAAACAAGCAGCGGAAGATACCCAAAGATGCAGGGTCAGTGGGACGGTTTAAGAGGGCCAACAGGCTCTGCCAGGAAGTCAGATCCTCCTTCTTGAACCCAAAGATCTTCTCCATCCTGCTCTGAGTCTGGGTTTTATCTGTTTTAGGACTTGCATCCTTCTTTGCAGTTTGCTCTTCTCCCTCACTGCCGACAAGAGCACCTAGATTGAGCAGGATCACAAATAAGACACAAAGTGGTGTTTATCGCTATTACAAAGGTAGTGTGTGCGAAACTCGACGTGAATTTGAGCTTTATTCGAAAACCTGCAAGGTTAAGAAAACGTTCACCTCCAACTAGTACACTGAGCACGGCTGTAGCTTAGATAACCGCTTGTAAAGTGTTGGTCAAACTGGTTATTAAGGCAGTAAACAACTCAACGCCTCCCTCTGTGTTACTGCTAACAATTACCTCACCTGCAATAGCCTCTCTCGCCTCCATGATAGAAAAAGCTGGATTTTGGTTCGGGACAGGGGATCTTTTCTCTGCTCTCCCTGCCCCAGGTAGGGGTGTCCTGTGTGGGGGAATGAAATGGACAAAGTTTACGTGTCACAGTCCCATACACGCAGGGGTTTGTTTAGCAAAAAATGAGGAGGAGGAGGAGGGCGGTTTGAGAGGGATTGGAATGTTGTGTAGGAGGTGCTCACTGCTTATTGGCTGAATCACTGGTGACCACACACCCTCATACGTCATTTCCTGGTAGACTCCTTGCTTAAAGGCTCCCTTGACAAAATGCAGCAAAAAATTTAAAAATACATTAATAAAACCAAAACAAGTAACTGTTATTTAAGAACAAAACCCTTATATGAGAGAGACATAGATTAGTATTTATATAGACAGTAAATATAAAAGAAAAATTTGATTTAAAAGAAAAAAAAGCTGAAAGATCATTTTTGGTATGATTTTTGTACCTTTTTTTCTGGAATATGGAGGATCAACAATATGACACTGACTTATAAACATAGATACAAAAGTCAATCAAAAGCACAGACTTTCTATTCCATGCATGCATGTATTTCTCTCTCAGATTCACATCTCTATTTTTAAATCCATATCACAATTTTATGAGCACTCAGTATCATCAGCTGCATGAGCAGAAGTAAAAGGCTGAATGTGGCACAGATATACTAGAGAAAAGGGCACACTCTGACTAGCAAATTATACCATAACACATTATGCACCCCCAGTTTAAGACAAAAAACACAGCCAAACTGAGCTCTGAAAAAAGGGACTCACTGAGATCAAATATGTTTTGAAACTTAGCTGTATGAAATTTACCTGATGATAACCAATATCAAAGATCAAATTGAACACACAACACAAGGAAAGGGGACCAAACTAGTAAATGAAACTAGTAAATGAAAACTCTTGGTAGTGGGACTGTATTCAAGAGGTGATGATGATGCCGTTCAGTTTGGTAGTGACCCCTGATAGCCACATCCGCTGCATAGGACTTATGACAAGTTCACATGACCTGTTTGCACTTTTTGTGGCGCTAACTGTTTCTGTTTCTGCTGTGACAACTTTTTTCTACTGTACTCCATGCTTCTGTTCTCAATGATTGTGTCTCAACTTTCACAGCCTACCAGAGGAGGGCAGTCATGTTACTGTGAATTATTATCTTTTGCAAGAATTTGTTTTATTGATCCAGAGGCCCTGAGGACGAGATAATAATGTTCAGGAGGGCAGTGTATCTACCAAAGAGATGTGGTCATACCAATTTTTGTTGATTATTTATTGTAGTTATCTCTGTGAATTTCTGTATGTCATTAAAAGGAGAGATAGAAGTAAAGTAAGAAGTATTATAATATAATATATAATTAGAAGTGATGACACTTTTGATTAATCTATTTCAACTTGCCTGGATAACTTGCAGTGATCAACTAATAAAACCAGGTTGAAAGTCTTTTTCCAGACCATTTGTTCATTTGTCTGTAAATTTCTTTACCTGTGACTTTGGAAATTAATCATTTTGTATTCTGTGTTTTGTATTACCCTTCTCTTTTTTTAACTTGCCTGAGTCACACAAAGCATGGCACATGGATATTGTGACACAAAAATGGCCGCTCCACCCATCCCGTTTTGGGAGAGTCAAATATTTAGAATAAATACAAATCTTTGCTCAGTTTATTCTCATACAGTTGTAGATTTCAAAAACAAGTTTTCATGTGGCAATAAGAGCCAATTTCTTTTTTTGGTTGTGCCTTTTGCACAAAGATAGATACAAAGGCTCCGATCAATACAGTTCAGTTGCTGTTCAAAGCCTCTATGCTTATATATCGTATAGGAAGAGTATGTGTTTCTGTTGTAAATCTACGATATGTGTAACATTCAAACATTGACATTCAATAGGTGACTTATAAAACAATCGCCCTGTTACACAGATGCATGAAAAGCCACCTACTAATCTCACCTAGGGCTCAGAAACCCACTGAAAAATATCCAAAACATGAGCAAACAATGCAAATACAACCTGTGGTCATTTTGAGTCTTCAGCTGGAACTTTTAGATGGTGTCAGATAATTGTTTTGCATCTCTTGGACATTTTTTCTTTTTATCATTTCATATTTATATTTGATATCTATTTCTTTTTTCCCTCTCAGGTTATATTATGTTTCTTTGCTTGCATTTCATTTTGATTGTTGTATCTCTGAGGCCATATTGTGTCGTATTCACATTATAATTATAATAATTAAATTATATATTAACACAATATCAGTCACATAGTGATCGTGGGAGGGGAATTAACCCATCTGTTTTCTTAAAGTTTAAATCTGTGTTCAGTTAAGTAATTAATTGATTTAGCAGTTGACCAGCACTGGGCTGGCTAAAGTAACAGATAGTAAATAGTCTGTGGACTATAAGATTGTTCTATGTTACTTGTCATCTCGTTCTCTTTTTCTATTTCTTTGTCATAATTCCTCATCTTTTGCACAATCACATTCATGTTTGTTTAGCGTCTATTTTCAGATATAGACATTAAGCCTATATAAGGGTCCCCTTTACTGTTTGGTAACCGGGCCTATGGTGTAACGTAAGATGACGTTGAAGTTCCCCCCGACTTATTTCATTCCACTCTTTTACGACAGAGGGCAGTGTCGAGCCATACTGCCGTAAGTCACGGGAAAATGTTGTTAGGAACTGCCGAGAGAAGAAGAACAACAAAAGCAGACACATCTCCAGAGCAGTTACACATCACCTCGTCTTTGGATTCCCATTCGCACTAATTTCGAAAAAATGTAACTCGAACCAAATTAAGTTTTACGGTCTGGAGGCTGTTGTAGAGTAGCCGCCGGTCAGAAGGAACGCTGTTATTGTTCTCAGACGTGTTTTTGTTTGTGAATTTGGCAGCTAAGCTAGCTCTGAGGTTAGCACCCCTCTTAACTGGCTCGCCAACTTCTGACGGAGATAAACAGCTGTGTTTACCGTCCACATTAACCTCACACCTCTCCCTCAGCTTGGCCTGTGAAAATCATCAGGTAAGTTAGCCAAGGCGTTTTTCTCTTTTGGTAAACATCTGGTTTGCATGTGATGCAGGTGAAAGCCTGTTATGGACAGATGTTACAATGGAAACATGAGCAAAAAGAGTATTTTGTTGTGGAATCATTCTCTACTGCTAGTATATAATCTTTCATTCTTCTGAGCATATCAAATCAACCCCCTTACATGCAGAGTTTATTTTAGTGTCACATCCCTTTCTATTGAGTAGTTAAAAAAGTTAAATATAGAGGGACAAGGGATGCAAAGAGGAGTTAAAGAGTTAACACACACGCACACACACAGCCGATCTAAACACAAGTGAACAAGTATGGGAGACTATTGACCTGCTTGTTCGATAGCACCCTCCATCACCACCATCCACAATACCACAACAGCAAAAATCTCAAACAGAGCATTGTGCTATGAAATTAATGTAAAATACCTCTGTTGGAAAGTCGAGAAACATTTTTTTTATGTCCATTTCTCTAGAAATGGGAAGCTTGGGCAGCAGGTTCCAGTCCCCCTCTCAGGGACCAGAGGAGGCTGCAGGAGGTTCAAGTACCAGCCGCAAACATGATTGTGATTGTAAGAAGAGAAAACGAAATGCTCGGTGTGATTGTGAGAGTGAACAAGAGGAGGATGATGCCATACTAGATACACCTCGCAGGCAAGTTTGACCTAAATATTCAAATATCTTTCATTTGTGTTTATAAATAAATTAACAAATTTTTTTCCCTAAGCAGGAAGAAGTTAAAAAGCACCTCAAGATACATTTATCAGACTTTGTTTCTGAATGGTGAAAACAGCGACATTCGCATTTGTGCTCTGGGACAGGAGTGGAACCTCCACAAAGTCTACCTGTGTCAGGTATCCCAAAGAAACCAAGCATTTTACTGATAATCATGTGTTATCATTGTCTATAATTGGATTCTCTTCCTGTCTCTGTTCCCCTTCATTGTTCCTATTTCAGTCAGGATATTTTTCCAGTATGTTCAGTGGGTCTTGGAAGGAGTCCAACATGATGGAAATCAACTTGGAGATCCCAGACCAGAACATCGACACTGAAGGTGAGTCGCACAACACAGACCCCCCCATCCATGTTTTACTGAGACTGTAGCTCTTTCCCATCTCCTGTTGTTGCAGCTCTTCAAGTTGTGTTTGGATCTCTGTATCGTGATGATGTCCTGATCAAGCCCAGCAGGGTCGTCAGTATTCTTGCTGCTGCCTGTATGCTACAGCTGGTCAGTACAATGCAGGAAGTCAGGCTGTTTTCTGAAATGTGACATTTTGATTGTGACATTTTGATTTTGTCTGTGTTGTGTTGACAGGATGGCTTGATCCAGCAGTGTGGTGAAACCATGAAGGAAAACATCAGTGCGAAGACCGTGTGTGGTTATTATGCCTGTGCTAGCATCTATGGCCTGGATTCAGTCATGAAAAAGTGAGCTTTTTAGACCTATTTTAAATATGTTAGGATTTTCATGTAGGCATCTGTTTATACTGTTTGTGTATTTCTTTCTTCAGGTGTCTTGAGTGGCTTCTTAACAACCTGATGACCCATCAAAATGTTGACCTGATGAAAGAACTTGGGTGTGTGGGATGTTTCAGTTTTTACATTTTGATATTAACAAAGTTCTGTGTTTAATTTCCCTGAAACTGATCTTTAAATAAAGATTGAATATGATCTTTTGCATATTTATAGAGAAGCATTCCAGTTGCTCAGTTTTTATGAGGAAGTCACCGTTCGTCTCTAAATCTGTATTTGCAGGGTTGATGTGATGGAGCAGCTCATTCAGTCCTCAGATCTGTTTGTCATGCAGGTGGAAATGGATGTGTACACTGCTCTGAAAAAGGTAGAAGGAAAACATTCATATACTGCAGGCAGTCCCTCACAGCTACAGACGCCATGCTGTGAACCTCGTTTTAATCTGCCACTAAACATATTTGTGTTTCTGCAGTGGATGTTTCTACAGCTCAATCCATCGTGGGACGGCCCGATCAAGCAGCTTCTGGCTGATGCTGATGCCTGGCTTTGCAAACGCAGGACAGGTAACATCAGCCTCATCTGGTGAAGCTGTATCTTCATATTGTATTTTTGTTTTTTTGTAAATAAAAGTTTCATCTGCAGACCTGTGTGAGAAAGAGCCATTCTTGGACACGGAGGAGGGTGCACCTTTTGACTCGGTGTTCAAGCTTGTGCGTCTCCAGTATATCATCAATGATCTCGCATCGGCTCGCATCCTAGAGAGAGACAACATCTTGCCTTGTGGTAAGATGGGCTTATGAGTGGCTTAATTTGATTCTTAATGTTATTCTTCTCGGTAATATATTTATTGAGAATTCTCCTTCCTGTGTTATTGGATTCATATTTGTGTTCTTACATCTAGATTGGCTCACAGCAATGTACAAAAGCCAGTGGTTTGCTATGCTCCGGACAGAATTTGACAATGATAATGGGTGAGAAGCAGAGATGTAACCTTTGTCATGAGTCTTTGGACAGTGTTTTGACTTATTGCAGCATCTTGATGGAATGTATTAGTTATGTGAGTGTGGTGTCAAAGCCATCTTTGTATCTTTAGTCCTCAGGAGCCTAACAAAGAGGAGTTTGAGCTGAGCAGTATGAGGTGTGGCAGAAAACTGAGTAAAGATGGAGATGTGAGTTCCCCGACTACTGTGACAGTGACGATTGTTTCCACAAAGTTTAAGTGTTTTTGTTTTAAACTTTCACAAAATATAACTCATATTTCCTGTGTCTCAGTACTGCTGGAGATGGACGGGCTTCAACTTTGGGTTTGACCTGCTGGTGACCTACACAAATCGATTCATCGTCTTTAAAAGAAATACGCTCAGTCAGCCCTGTGGGGGCGCTGTGAGTCTACAGCCTCGGAGACATTTGGCATACAGGTCAGAGAAGGACACAGCGCTCAAGCCAAATGTTTGAATGCTTTAAGAAGAAAAACATAAAAAGGTTTAACACAACTGCTGAGATTTCACAGTGAGCAGACAATTTTGGAGGCATGTGTGAAACGTCCTAAGGCAACTCTTGGCGAGAAAGCTTTTTTTTCTTGAGAAACTTCAATCTAACTTTGGCCATTTTTATTTGTAAAGGTTACGTCTTGCCTCCTTCGATAGCAGAGGGAAGCTAGTCTGCAGTCGTTCAACGGGTTACCAGCTCCTCACCTTGGAGAAAGACCAGGTCAGTAAGCACTAATGTTCTGCGTGTGTGTTCAGCTGTCACTTCACCACAGTACTGTCTACAGTCTTACTAAATATTCCTTCCGTTCCCTTCAATCCCCTCAGGAGTATGTGGTGATGAACCTGGACAGCCGGTTGCTATCATTTCCCCTCTATGTGTGCTGTAATTTCTTATATACATCACCTCACTCAGACCACCGTCCAGATTCCTCAGAACAGGACAGCACCACTCGCAGTGTGTCTTGATACCTGCTCAACAGCCATTGACTGCTACCATTCCTCTGGTAATGTGGAGACACTGATGTATGTACAATCCACTGCCCCATTTCACACCACTTTGACAGTGGAAAAATCGTCTGCATGCTCCATTGCTCATCGAGGTGTTCAGGGAAAATGCTTTGTTTCTGAGTTGGAAACATTCTGAGTTTCCTTTTTGTTTGTGGACTCTACAGTATAACACAGGTTCAGGAGGGATCAGACCATCTTTTTCCTCACAGAGCAGCTGTTGTTCTCCTTACTCCTCTTCCATGAACTGCCTGCTTTGGGATGCTGGACCACTCATAAAGATGGGAAAACTTCCAACTTTTTGTAGAGGCTGGAAATCCGTGTGTGCTGATTTTAAATCGGCTACAATTTAAGATTAGGTAACTAAAAGGCCACTTCAGGGTTATTTTTGTTCATCGTAATATTTATGAAGCTACCCCTGATTTTGTATATCGGCATGTAAAGGGGGCATTATCATTTTTGGAACAAGGAAACTTTAAGAGAAGCCAGATAGTGGTATCGCATTTCAGACCGTTGTCAGACCTCGTCACTTCAGTGAGCCGGACCATTGTGTAAACTTTTCTCCTAAACGTGACTGCAGGATTTTGCGGGTCCAATCATTGATACCAGCTTTTTTGATAGTCACTCTTTTTTTTGAAGGTTCACAGAAAGGTTTTTCCTTTCAGATTTCCAGACTTTCTGACACTGTCACTGTTGTGCAGCCTGTCCCCTCATGGTTTTTTTTGCAGTGGAGTTGCTTCCTGTTTGCCTCACACGGGCAGATTTTTTTAGAGAGCTCCCAACAAAGCTTGAGGTAGCTCTGAAGTTTAATTTTTTTCAACTTTTTGCAATTTTTGTAAATATGCTGTTACCTCATTGTTTCAAACGCAGTGGGAGGGGTTCTCAGTTGTAAATCAGACTTGTACTGCTAATTATTCAGTATCCCCGTGTGACTCGTCTGTATAGTTGCAACTGTACCCGTCGTTCATTATTTAGATTTTTAAAGGTTTTTTTATTTGGCCATTATTTATTTTTTAGTTTCTTTCGTATTTTTATGAATGTATTTTTTGCAAAAGAAAAATAAGACTCTCCACTGCCAATAAAACCGCCCTTTCACTCGGGCTGTGGTGCTATCACATGATCCTTTCTCTTTTCAACTGAAGGTTTTTAGTACAGCTTTACAATTTTCTATTTATGTTGCTTTAGACACGAATATGGACATATTATCAACTTTGGTATGATTTTTTTTATTATAGTAATTGCTCACTTATTACGTATAGTGTATCAGTCAAAAGTCCAGACACACACCCACCCATTGATCTTGAATGTCTAGGTGTAACTGGGTCCTGGATGCGTTGTCATTTCACAGAGGAAGTTTTACGTCCCATGAGACGTTCTCTGTAGAGTAAATTTGAAAACGGCTTTACAGAAACCTAAAACATTTGATCCAACACTGTTTGCGCCGATCTTCTGTCAGAATGGTTCAAAGATCAATGTTTAGGAGGCGCACATTTTTGTTTTCAACTGGCTCCCGTCCAGTCTATTCTGGCCCTTTCATATAAATGTAAAGTAAAAAGATCCCGGTTACCAAAGATTGTAAGTTTAGAAGATGCAGTTGTGTCACAGCTGTTGTCTGTAACTTGTTTTCTTTCAGAATTTATATGATGTGAAGAACTAAAATAAACCTTTCATGTCCAGTTGTAAAAGTTGTGAGATTATCGTACAGTTGCTCTGTATCCCAGTTATTACACTCAACAGGTAGTTAATTGCTTTGCCTCTATTACCTAATTACTGTTTAAATTAATATGGATTAATCCTTTTCTGGTTTAATCTAAATCTGGCCGTTTTATACGTGGCATTCATCACTGACTTTTCATTCTGTGCCTCATCACAACTAAAACAATTTCATCAGCCTCACGGCGTCATTAAACATTTTCCAAATTAAGATAATGGACAACAGGCCATACATTGTGTCTGGTTGCCAATTTTATTTACACCATTCCCCAGGCTCCTATCTTACAATGTTGCCTTTCTTGTACCATGTATGAGAATGAGAATATTCCTCCGTTGTCATTAAAAACCGTGTAACAAAGATATTTGTTATTACTTTCTGTGTTTGTCATTTGCACACACAGCAAGAAGTAATACGACCAAAAGTCAGTTTCTAGTCTTTTAATTCTTGAACCCAAACAGATCGGACCGTGGGAGGTAGAGACAATCACGACAAAGAGTTCACTATTAAATGTCTAAGCAGGACATCGGTAAGAGGCTTGTGATGGAGAAGGCTGAGAAAAGATAAAACCCTTGACAGTGCATTGATGGACGGTGTTGACCTAACTTTATATATTGAAACAACATGTTCAGATCTGCTTTGAATAAGTTGACCATTTTATTTTTTAAAAAAAGCACAGAAGCAGGTCTCTTCAAAATGTTTTTAAGTGAATGCGTTTTTCACACAAGTAGGGGACAGCAGGTGTGTTCCTGAAATTCTTTGCCATCGTCGGTATATCAAGATCTAACAGGTTGAAAATGTTCAGCTCCTGAAACAAACTTCATGACACGACCGGTCAGAGTCTTTGAAATCCCTTCTTTGCACATCTTTTGGTTCCAGCCCTGAACTTCTCAGGCCAGTGACCCTGCACTGCTGTATGTGTATCTACTGAGCCCAGCCATCCTGCTCCTCACTGCTGTATTGAGTCCAGATTCTCCTTCAGTTTCCGGGTCATGCTGGGGATCAGGTTAATGTGGTCATCCACGCAACTGCCCACACATTGTTCCATCAGCGATCGAACAGCTGGCTCCTTTGCACCAGAGTCAAAAAGATCCTTTGCCTTATCATTACAGTGCATCGTGCATCTGGTCAGACGGTCCTGAGGAAGTCAAGAAGGGTTCAGACTCACTAGAGAAGGAGAGAGTTCTTTCTAATACATCTTACCAACTGTCAGAATTTAAGGCATGCTTTTGATTAACAAGATTGTTTTTCACACCTACTTAGTTTCCTAGTGAAATACTAGGGAGAAAAAAGCTCACCTAAATCATGTTAGCGTATGTAAAGCTACTTCCATGTGCCTGCGGGATCTCACCCATGACAGTCATTGTAAGACCCCATTTCTATTAAGTATTATTTAATCAATTTTGTTTAAATAAATCTAGTTGCTTTGCAACTAGAAAAATGTGACATTACACTGGAAAGTTTTTTTTAGATAAACTGTATAACATTTTCAATGTATTTAAGTGGAATCCAGCATTTATCATGGAGATTAATCATTTTTTCAAAGGAGTTTCATCAGTTCATTTAAATAAACTGTATATATTTATATATATCTTTCATTTTTACAGTATTTACACAGGACACTGTGCTCCTTGAATGCACCGCTACCCAAACAAAAACAATGGGAAAAAAATCAACCTGACTTCTGATCAATTCTTTGATGCTATTCTGTGAAAAACAGGGCTCACCTGAAACTTCTCCAGCTCTGAGGTGACCAATGCCTGAGCCTGGGCCAGAGGAGTGTGACACCTCTCAATACAGTGATGCACCTGAGACATGGAGTCCGTGGAGCGGTCACAGCAGTCTGCACTGCACCTGAACATGCGACCCTGCAGCAGCATCACGCACGCGTACACCCACGGCAGACAGACAGACATGAGATTGTACAGATCAACACCATGCTTCCAAAAAAAGCCCTGCACGTGTGTGAGGAGCGCAGACATCTAACCAACCTGCATCTTACGGATGTGATCCCTTTCCAGACTCTGGACCATTTCCTCCACGACATTCTGCACGCGTGTCTGATGTGCCTCTGCCATCTCTGCTCGCACCGCTCCGTCAAATGCAGCAACAAAAAAAAAAACTCAAAACAGGCTTCTCGTCTAAACCAGATCTGACTGTAGAGATGTCGCTGCGTTATCCACTGGAAAGCTGTCACTAACTTTCTTCACAATTTGATAACTAAGGTCACCTCCATTCAAGCATGTATCAAGATGAGTGATTGTTGCGTCACTTCCGATTTTCTTCCGCTCCCTCAGCAGACAACTTCCGCTAGAGGATGCGCGATCAATTCATCTTTCAAATTAAAGGATATTTCTGTTCTATTCTATTCTATTACATCCTGTTTTCTGTATATCCATTCTATTCTAATAAAATCCTACAGGGAACTTAAACCGCGAACTCACCACCAATAACTAGACACTTTCAAATATATGTGTTCTACTGAGGGCTTTGAAATAGCTGAATTAAACCAAATCTATAGTCTACGAAGTAATGCAGGGCTTTAATTTGCAAGTGGTCGACTGTGAAGACGTGTTTAAATCTTACTATTTTCATCTGTAAATGAGCGCGTGCTCGTACGAGGATCTTCCCTTCTCCGACTTTCGGGGGCTTTTTATTATGAAAACTACGTCTGCGTTCCCGGAAGTGTGTCTCAATATTCAGCCGCTATTACGGTCCTCCGACGTGACTCAACCATTAAACTAGTTCGGTCAGTTATAGGAAGTTTAGCCATTCTTACAAGTCTTCACCAATTGTTTAACTTTGTGTTTGAATAGGCAGGAATACACTTCAAGCATTAAAGTTATCTTAAAGCGTCACTCCGTGGAAGCTACTTCTGGATTAACAGCAGCGCTCCCGTAGTGACTGTTGAAACTGTGAGTACACTTGAACCCAGTTCCAAGCCTAAAACTTGACAATCTTATGTTCGACCTTTGACCACAATTGATATAGACTGTTGGCATGAAGTCATTAATGGTTCTCGTTTATTCCCCACGCGCAGATGCTGCTGAGTGCGGAGCTGTAGATGCCGACGATGAGTTTACGCACGCTGTCACTGCGAGCACTGCTGCTTCTGGGGCTTTGGCACACTGGGAGGAGAAGTCTAGCCTCAGCACCAGAGCTAAATGAGCAGCCCAAGAAGATTGGTAAGAGTCCTCCTTTCTGACTGTCCTCAAATCTACTAATTTGGAGGATTAAAAAAGGATCATTACCCCCAGCATTGGAAGTCTAAGTGCAGCTGAAAACGTCTTGCATATGTCTGCATTGGTTGTTTGAGGGTCATCGTGCTCTTATATAGCAGTCCACACTGGTAATTTAGGAGCCAATTATCTGTGGAAATCTGCATTTCACATACATTACTTTTAAGATTTTTTTTCTCACTTCATCCAACAGGAGTCAATGTAGTTTTCAAGAATTTAAAAGTAGGTCATTTAAGTTTTTTCATGCAGAATATATATCTGTAACAAGTTCTTGCTCAGGTAAGATATCTGGTTTATCTCGTCAAAAATGAAAGAAATGGACTCCTATTTTGTAAATCTCCCATCAAAACTTTGGTATGTTATTACCTTCCTTGTCTAATTAGGCCACATGCGTTATGCCACTTTTTTCCATGAAGATATCCAGAACGTTAGCGATAAAACTTCCCTCACACAGCTGTTCGAATCGCAGCTCGGCCACTGCTGGTGGGAAAAGATCAGGACCGCTGTTTTGGCTTCATCTCTGAAGGGGCTGTAATTCAGAAGCAAGCAGATGCTGTGGATTCATGATGCTTTTCTGTTTGTTTTAAAGCTGTGGTCGGAGCAGGCATCGGTGGAACAGCAGCAGCGTTTTACCTGAGGCAAGAGTTTGGCGCTGCAGTCAAGATTGATGTGTTTGAACTCGACACTGTTGGTGGGCGACTGGCGACGGTGAAGATTGGAGATCACGAGTATGAGACGGGAGGCGCAGTGATCCACCCTCTGAACCTACACATGAAGCACTTTGTTGAAAAATTAGGTCATATGCTCTAATACACGAATAGTTGAATATTGAGTCATATATTGTTCTGCATATATTTGAACCTTAGATCCAACTTGTATTTCTGGTTAAACAGGTATTCCTCCAAGAACAGATGTCCCGTCTAAAATGGCAATCTTTGATGGGAAGGAGCTGGTGTTTGAAGAGAGTAATTGGTTTATAATTAACTTCCTGCGCCTCCTCTGGCGATATGGCTTCAACTTTCTTCGAATGCAGATGTGGGTGGAGAGTGTTTTGGACAAATTCATGAGGTGAGGAGGAAAAGCAAGTTTCCTGGCTCTTTAGTATCATCCCTTTCATATGACATAATGGAATGTAAACTCAAAACTGCTGTTTTATCTTTTGTCCGGTGTCCTAAATATCCTGTAAATTCTATTATTGACAGGATCTACCAGTATCAGCAGTATGGTTACTCCTTCTCCAGCGTGGAGAGGCTCTTGCATGCTATGGGAGGCGATAACTTTCTCACACTGATGAATCAGACTTTAGAGGAAGCCATGATGGGACAAGGGTTTTCACAGGTCTTCATCAACGATGTCGTCGCTCCCATCACTCGTGTCAACTACGGCCAAAGTGTCCGCATCAATGGCTTTGTGGGTATGTTCTACTGTTGTTTTTTTAATGCCTATATGTGGAATCTGTTTTTGCGATAGAAGGATGGAGTTAACATGCCTTCTTGTTGTATAGGAGCAGTGTCACTCGCAGGGGCAGATTCGGGCCTGTGGGCAGTGGATGGTGGCAATAAGAGGGTGTGTACGGGACTGCTGTACCACAGCAAAAGTGAGCTTATCAACGCCAGAGTGACTTCTATTTCAGTTAAGACTCGATCGTCAAAGAGAGGTATTGCTGCATTTGGTACAAGACGATGCAATCTCTCTGGTAAATTTTACACATTCATCACGATTTTCCTTCATCATCCATTTTCAGGAAACCCAGCCAGTTTCTACGAGGTTAACTATGTTGGAGAATCTGGATCGGCACACTCTCTGTATGACATTGTTGTCATAGCAACGCCACTTCATCAGGGAAAATCTGACATCACATTCTCAGGCTTCTCCCCTCCCATCCCATCTCACTACTCCGGCCTCTACCACCACACGGTGACCACTTTGGTCCACGGCAAGCTGAACGTGTCCTACCTGGGGACCACCGAGCCAGCCTCAGAATTCACCGTGTCCGAAATCCTCACCACGGATTCTAAAGGTTGTGTCATCAACAGCCTGAGCTCCCTGGACCCCATACACATCCCAGATGGTTACAAGCGGCCCACCACGAGTCAGAGAAAAGTCTGGAAGGTGTTTTCCCCAAAGCCTCTGACCCAGGAGCAGCTGAAGAACATGTTCCTCTCCTATGATGCTGTGTCTGAGACTCCTTGGCTCGCTTACCCTGCTTACCGTCCGCCGCACCGCAAAACCCCTCCTTTCATCCTGCACAACCGCCTGTACTATCTCAACGCTGTGGAATGGGCAGCTAGCGCCATGGAGATGAGCGCCATCTCTGCCCGGAATGTGGCCCTGCTGGCGCACCACCGCTGGCACGAACAGGTCGGGAAGGTCGATCAGGAAGACCTGCACACTCGACTGAGGGGGGAACTCTGAAAAGGGAGAAGTATGGAGAATTTCTCATCAGAGACAATGAAATCAAAGCAATCACGCCAGTCATTTCTATTAGGTAGATAGCGTTGTACTCACCAAAGTACTGCTCTTGTTTGAGAAGGTGCTGCTTTCTCGACCACAGCAGCTGATGTGGAGAGTTTCGTTACCACTGGTGGAACAACAAAGAAGACCAACAACAGCGAGCCAGAGTAAACCTATGAATCACTACTAGCAGCAACCAAATTTGAACAAAATCGTATTTGCTGAAATGTATAAACACTGTGAACCAAGCTGCACTGAAGGGTAGACGCACACGTCTCCCTCTTTATCTCTGTGAGTGTTTGAGTTTCTTATTGTGTGTTGCACCTGTTATGAACACGGTACAACAAGTCAGCAGTCAAATCCAGTGTGATTCTGACTGTCTTTACTGAGTTTAATACAGCAATAACCAGACAGGCTAATCCAACTAGGACACAACAGTGTATAAATATAATTGTGCCTTAAACCTATCAGGGTCAGCTTACGTGTCTATGAATTCATTTAGACATCCCCCCCTTATGGCAGTGGCCATCGGACCACCAGGATCAGCTTGCTCTGTTTAGGATGGAATTTGGTATATTGTGATAAAGTACAACCGCGATTCCAAAAAAGTTTTTTACACTCTGTAAAACCTAAATGAAAACGGATAGCTGTGATTTGCAGATCACACCAAACGACACTTTATTCACGGCAGCATCTTACAAAGCCATGTTGTAATAGATGCAGTTTGCGGTCTAACATCGCTGAAAGAGGCATCGTCTGGGCGGGAGCACATGCTACTCTAAAACCTGTAGATACCTTTCCAGAAGTCGCTAGTTTTATAGGCACTAATGCAGCCTCATACGTCAGTGATGGAGGCTTTTTTTTTTTAACTGAGCGCCGATAACGACCTGAATGGTCTCTTCTTTTTAATGCAACGGATGCAGCATCCATGACTTCCTAAAATCATCTCAGATTTAGATTATTCTGACCACGGAAGAGTTTTCCACTTTGCCAGCAGTGTTTCTGGATCACGGGCACACATGAGTTCTCCTTTACACGACAGACCTTAAAACCTGCCTGTTTTCGACGGTCCAATGAACCGTGTCCACAAACACAATGATTTCTGGAAGGTTTTTTTTCTGATGTGTTCCTAATAGTTTTAATTAAATAGCTAAAAGTCTCTCTATCAACATTTACTACATTTTCTATGTCTGTGAATTGAATATTCTGTTTTTATTGATATTTCATCAGCATCCCAACCTTTGGAAGGAAGTAGGATTGCATTTCGCACCCCTGATTTTGGAGACTTTGCGTTGTTCGGATACTTTACTTAGACGGTGCTTCGAGGTTCTTTTTGGGATAACTTTCCTAAGCACACATAGAGGTTATTTCTTCTCGATTTGTAAAGGAAGTAGAAAGATTGTTCTTTGTGCACCTTAACTCTTTAAGATTTACACGTTGATTGCAGATTTAATTTAAGTCCACGTTAAGTGTTTTAAATGGTTTACAATCATAAATAAAGTGATCACTCTTTGTCTGCTTTGTACTCTTTACGCTTTTTACACCTTAAACTTTACATTTCACTCCATCTTCTATGGCTACAAAGTCCAATCGGAATTGCATTTCATTTCATTTTATTTCTTTTTTATAATGTTTGGAATGCGTTTTCATGTAGCTGTTTTCAAACAGCTACAATATTCAGTCTTAAATGTAAGTTTTCCCTCTCCTCTATCTTATCAGCACTTTGAATCACCTTGTCGTGGAATTGTGCTACACAAATAAACTTGCCTTGCCTTATCTCAACACTCCTAGAATTGAAATGTTTATCAAATCATTGAGGAGTACAGCAGCAAATGTCAGGTTAATAAGCTGAGAAGTTAAAATCACATTTCCAAGCCAAGGGTTCAGTGTAAATAGAACTTATTTCAAAGGCACTTCAACCATTTATTTATATTTTTTTCCAAAAATAATGTTTTGACTCATGAAAAAGTTATTTCATGGTTTTTTAGATGGGAAACTGAGAGGTGGAAAATCTGGAAGAACATCTGATAACTAATACGGTTAATCAATGGCAACGAGTCAGTAAGATGGCTGGGTATGAAAAGATCACCTCAGAGAGGCTGAGACTTCCAGAGGTAAAGCTGAACCGGGAGTCCACCACTCTGTGACAGACTGGGGCAAGTGGACAACGTTTCTGAAAAGCGCTCAGCGACGACAGCTGATTGCTGCCTCCTTCAGAGGAGCTATCTTTGCTGTACTCAAGGTGGACTGACGTAGATTGAAGAAATCAAGTCGTCTGAAATTTGAAAGCATTCTAGGAGCTCATGGATGCTGCATCCTCTGGACTAAAGAGGAGCCGGACAATCCAACTTATCAGTGGCTCAGTTCATAGGCACATGGCATAAATAACTTGGACATTGTTACTTGTATTGCAACAGCGTGGCTCTGCAGTAACAGGGTTTGGGGGTCTGAACGTACCTGCCTGCAACCCAGACTGACAGCAGCATTTCATGCTTTTTTTAAATTAAAAATAGAAATAACCATGAAGCGGGTCCTAAACTGCTGAGAAGCTGAAGTCCCGAGTCTTATTTGTGGTTCAGATTATTTGCAAATCATTTCGTGCCATGTTTTTATTTGCATTTTGAACTGCATCCCAACATGTTTCAGAGACAACTCCAGCAGTGAGATCACTGTCCCTTTGATCTTTGTGATTAACTGAGGGATTGTCTCATTAAGCAACATTGTGACCCATCATTCATCGGCCAAGTTTTCTCAGTGAAATCATTTCCTAAAAGGAAAACAAACATTGTTTTCAATTCTGATACATGGAGTCCCTCTTTTTTTCCCTTTTCATCAGACATCCCAAATAAAGGCCCGTGTGACAAAAGAGCCAACAATGGGTGGCATTGATGAGCTGAATAAGGATACGTCTGTTTGGGGATGTGCCACTAAGCGGTCCTCTCAGGTAGGGAGGGACAATGGTACCAGAGCCGCCTGTCCATGCAAAACATGTGATCTGATTGAAGATTCATATAAGAGGCTGCAGAGTGACAACAACAACACAACACAGTCCAGACGCCCCAAACCTTCTGCAAACCAGACCTGCGGCCAAGATGAGAGCTCTAGTGCCACTATTTGTTTTCCTTGCTGTGGCAGGGTTTCACACTGGTAAGTGGAAGAGTCGTGGATTTTGAGAGAATTCCAGAATCTGAAGAAGTCTCCGTTAATCAAAGCCGGCGGTCAAAATTCATAGGAAAGTTTGTGTTTCGTTTGTTTGTAGATACATTTGCTCTGTAGCATGTGTGACGTACAGAACACCAGCTGATGTTTCCTTTGAGAAATCATATCAGATCTTGTGTCATGTTTTCATCTGAAGCCTGACGATGTTTGTTATTACTTGAAGCGCTCTCGGCTTCTCTGGAAACTCCAGAGAAAGAGGACAAAAATCCTCAGTTTGGTGAGTAACTGTTTTTTTTTTTTTGTCTTCCATAAACAGCAATGTTGCTGATGTTAATGATGGTGGTAAATGTATGACTGGAATGTGTCTTTCCATGCAGATGGGCTGGCTGAACTGCAGAAAATAGGTAAAGTACACTGATCAAATTTAAGCCTTTAACTGAAATAACACCCGACACAAACCATAATCTATACTTATGTTTACTAGCGCTTGTACACTTGCACAAATGGTACACCTTAAGGGTTTGATGGGTTAAAACCCATCTCAACTGATCCTATAACTAATCTTTTTGTTGTGTTTTGTCGGCTCTTTGCTCTTGTTGTGATGTAGTTTTCTCCTCTTTGTCTCCTCAGATATGATGGAGTTTGAGGCTGCTCAAAAGACCAAGGCAGCTCAGATCAACAGTAGGTTTAGAACACAGAGACCAAAGTAAAATCCTGTTGAAATGACTTAAAGATCAAAGTATTTTATGAAAAGCAATATGTAAAGCTCAGTAATCAGTTTTTACGCTTTCCCATCAAGTTACAGAAGAGCAGAATGAAGAAGACGGCCGCTACCTTGGTGAGGGTAAACCATAAATGCTGACTTCATCCAAAGCTGACCACAGATGATCACTTGTTAATGTAACTCTCCTACTCTCTCACTCTCTTTCTCTCTCACAGAGGCTGCTCAGGATGGACCTGGTAAGTTCCAGCTCACCAAACACTGATTTGTGTCTCAGTCATAAATGCCGGATTCACTTATTTATGTTTTCAACAGCTAAGGAATGCGTTGAAGCTGTGAATGAAAGCACAGGTGAGTGAAAAACATCCCGTATGCTGTTGGAGAGCAGACACGTGCACACATGTCAAACTTGTGACTTTTCTCTGACTTCATTCAAATTTACCCAACTGTGAAATTGTCCTCCAGCAGAGGAAGCGAGGAACTCTGACGCTGCAGCACGTGAGGGTGAGACACATATGCTGTTCATGTATGAGCCTGTAGGTGGCAGTAAATGGCAGTTGGAACAAGTCACGGTGATCATGGAAAGTTTTTATGTCTGAATGGCTGCATTATTTCCTTTATTATACCCAGAATCAGAGTCTGAGTCCTCAGAAGACACAGATGGTAAGTTTCTTCATTTCAGCACATAAAAGATGTTATGTTAGCTTCTTCCTTTCAACCACTGTTTGATTTCTGTCTCCATAACTTTCAACAGGGAGACAAAGGCGAGGTGAGTTTTTGAGAATTCCTTAAGTATTCACTCCGTTTCATGATCTTACATGGGCCTTTTAAAGTGTCCAGTTAAAGGAAGACATGAATTATGCAACAATGTGACAGAATTTAAAATGCCTTTCTAGAGCATCATGAGACAGTGACAGAGACTGTGAGCAGTTTGGGTAAGAATGAGTGAAAACAGCAAAAAAAAAAAAAGAAAGAAAAAAGTCTTGTACTTATGAATTCATCTTCTTGCTTTAATACCCCACGTTTTCTTTTTATCCTCTTCAGATGAAGCCAGTCAGGATTCAACCAAGGAACAAGGTGAAACCTCCAAAATACTACATCGATAATATCTACCATAAGACATAAAGAAACGAGTTCAACCATGTCTTAACATATTCCGCGGCACTATCCGGCCTGTCAGCGAGCGCAGCTCAAATCAGAGATGGTGTTTAACATTCTTTGAGGCCGACTCAGAACTACCTGCAGCGGCAAGATGTGGTTGGCTGTTTTGAGCAAAGCAGTGAAGTCTAAATTGTGGGTTATGCAATGAACCAGATAGTAACAAAACAGAGCCGGTCAGAACTAGATTTAAATAGTGTCACAAACCTTTATAGACTGTTTTCAGAACCAAGTCTGTAATGAAAATGCCCAAAGTGTGATTTCAAGTTTACAGCCTGGCAGCAGTGATGGTTTTACTTTAGTTTACACGCACCCAAAATAAAGTGTCTCTTTGAGGAGGTATTCATGTGACCACAGAGCTGAGTTACACTGTTTTGACCTAAAAAAATAAGATACTAAGATTGTTTATTTGAACACAGTCCTCCTTGTATGCAAGTAAATCTAGGACAAGAATCCAGGACACTCTGAGACGGCTGTCCCCAGGTACTTATTGTGCTTGATTTATACCGTTTCGTCTGCTTCTGGTTATTTTAGGACCTAGGATGCACTGTCCCTGCCCTGATAGATGCTACAGATTGTTTTGAAATAGATTTTGGTGCAAGTTTGCTGATAATAAGGTCACCGTCAACTCAGATTCAAAAAGGGTAAATACACTAAAAAATGTTTTAAAAAAGACAAAAATGAACCTTTTGGGTGTAGAACAGGCCTCGTCTCTTCGTCACGTCGTAGTGGGGGGAGAAAAAAACCCCACTGTGGTGTCAGGATTAGTCATAAAAACCTCGGAGATGTGACTCATGTGCTCAGAGAGCACTGGAAAACTATGACATTGTTTTGTTTGTAAAGCTAGCATAAAGGAATCCTGTGTCTGTCCCTGCCTAACAGATTTATTGGAGTGAGAGAGCCCTGCTGCATGTGGATCCCAACGCTTACTCATCACCTGTTGTCTGAGCTGCACCAAGCTTGGCATCAATAAAAGGGGAACAATCCCACCTGTCTGTATAAGCTGTGCGTCTCCTTTTGTGTACATGTTGTAACTGGCAAAGATTTCCCAACCCTGCCCCTCCCCCCAGGACTGCCCCTCAGATGGCGCAGTTTAGCTTGATCTAAAGGCCAAATTCAAAGCCATAATTCCACATGAGGGTTTAATCTGTTTTAAAAAAAAAAAAGACACTTTTTTCCATTTTTTTTTTTATTTCCATTTTTCCATCCACAAAGATGGGGCATATGATGTGCGTTTAAAAAAAAAAAAAAAAAGGAAACTCTTTGGTACCTAAGGAAAAAATAAAATTAAGGCAACTACAGCATCTACAAGTCTGAGATGTATTTAGTACTGCAGTCACGAGACCACGCGCTGGTGGCATGCAACACACCGTCTGCCTGCCCTTCATCAGAGAGGGAACAGATCGATTTAACACCTAACCACCTCAGTAACTTCCAGTTGTTAAGGGTCCTGTTCCTCCTTATCTAAGAGTATCCAGTAGAAGAAAGAAGAAAGGTGCAGATTCCTCAGAGAGAGGGAGAGAGAAAAAAAAAAAGGCCTTAGGCAGGCCTAAAACATTTAACTGCAGAGGATGGTGCAATCAAGTTTTAACAGGAGACTTAAGGTCTTGTTTGAGAGCACATTGTTAGCTCTGGCTGACATTCGGTTACATCCAACACAGATGTGTCAAAAGGTCAGGGGAGTTTTTTTCTTTTCTTTCCGCCCTTTCCCTGCACTGATCGAGAATATAAAACCTCAGGAGATTCTAAGGAATGGGCAGCAGACAGAAAAATCCACCCACTTTCCCTATTTAGGCCTTTGTCATTTCTTGCCTAGAAGTGTGCAGACCTAATGCTGAGAACAGTATTTCTCATAGTTCTGGAGCCGATTGCCAGTGTGTAATAAGTTTAACTGACGTAAACTGCAGTGCTCTGAACTTAAGTCTGTAGAAGGTGGTCTCTAACCTCAGCTGAAAAATATTTTTGTTCTTTAAAAGAGGACAAATGATGTCCAAGTCGATGGGATACAAGGAAATCAAATGAAAAAAAAATATAAATAAATGAAAAGATAAAGATATACCTGGAATTGAGGATTATTTTTACCTAAAAAGCTTTTGCATCTACATTACTTTCAGCGTGTTTCATGAATGGAGAAGGACATTTGTAAAAACTTAATACTGCATTTTCCTTTCTGTTCAACACTTAAAAACAAAACTTAAAACAGCATGGTTGTATATACATATTTGCAAAGTAAAAAAGGAAAAAACTAATCAGTAGATGATCTCTGATTAACTACAGAATGAGATATGAAAAAGTAAGTCAGAACAAAGAAATGCAAGTTTCCCCACTGGAAGTCATGTGACCCAAAAGAACAAACAGAAAATCTAGGTAGATTATGATGCAGCCAAGAACCACAGGCACATGTCACAAGTCCTTTAGTTTTTTGCCTCCAGATTTTCTTCTGAAGTTGTTGGCTTGAGGTAAGCGATATAGTTCGGCCTTCCAACTTCCTCTCCTGGTGCACACCGGAGTGATTTCTTTCTCCTCCCCTAACTGGGGCTGCAGCCGCACGCTCAAAGGATGCCATAAATGAAGATGGCCATTATAGCAGCACTGATCAGGCCAGAGATGGGCACCGTAACGAACCAAGCCATGAAGATGTTTCTGAACAGACGCCAATCTACTGCCTTCTTTGAGCGCAGCCATCCTACAGCCACCACCGAGCCCACCTGAAAACACATCAGCTGTTAGAAGAACGCCATCGTCTTCTTGAAAGGTGCAAAAAAATAAAAAAATCTTAGAGGAGAAACTTTCCCCATATTTGAACCCTCTACCAGACTGTTTACTGTAGTCTCCTTCATACTAAATATTCTCTTCCTGTGTGTCAGTCGAGTTCCCAGACCACAGTGTCTGACTAACTTACCTTGCAGTGGGTGGTGGAAACAGGCAGACCAATGTTAGAGGCAACCACGACTGTCAAGGCTGAAGCCAATTCAATGCTGAAACCACTGCAGGGAGAAAAGAAAAACAGTCATGTCTCTCATGTGGATGTGTCTGAGCAGGCTGCTAAATTCAAACACTGTAATGTCTGAAGAGGATGTGGTTTTAATGACCGAGAGGAACAAGCTCTGTCCTGTCTGCATAATTTGTACCTTGACGGGGTGATGGGGGTGAGGTCCTTGCCCATAGTCTGGATCACCCTGCGACCCCATACCCAGAGTCCAGCACAGATGCCAACGCCGCCATACAACAGAAGCCAAATGGGTGTAGGTTCGTTTGAGGTCACGCTGCTCGTTGTGTAAACCAACCACAGAGCAACCAAGGGTCCAATGGCATTACTGCAGGGAGAAGAGTGGGGTTATTTCAACAGTGGCCAAAGAGTTGCGATAAGTAAAAATGTCACCAATAACCTGACATGAGTGCAAGCGTTATCTTATCAGAATGACTGCTACTAACAACATGACCTTCGTCATGGAGAGGGCTTACCTCACGTCGTTTCCTCCATGGGCGAAAGAGCCGAAGCAGGCGGTGAGAATTTGCAGGAACTGAAACAGAGTTGAGACTTCTGGCTTGTCTTCCTCAAGCCTGTCGTCATCCAGAGAGCTTTGGCTGCTACCTGCATCTTCCTTCTCCAGTTCTACTGTCACATCACCTTCTCCCAGACCTTCAGGAGTTGTGTTCTCTGCCACAGCATTGCAGTAGCTGGTGTAACTGTCCATACGCACCCGCTTCCTTTCCTGACCACCTGTCCCTAGGCCCTTGTCTCCATCCACATAAGCACGGAATTCCCCTTCTTTATGCTTGATGTCTGCGTGCATGCCGATGATGGCCATAGTGTACGAGGTATAGCTGTTATTGCGCCGGATTGGTCGGTCACCCCCCTCGCCCATACAGTCGCCAACCTTGGCCAGGTGGAGCTTGTGCAGTAGGTCTTTGTAAAGGCCTGAATCCTTGTGGACTGTGTGGTACTGGCTGTAACCGTTGCTTGGTATCTGTGCCGGCCTGTTGTTGAACTGAATGTGGTTGCTGAAATGGACCTGACTGGAGGTATTTGAAGACCCATTGCTATGCTGGACCTGCTCATTGTTGAGCTGCACTTGATAGTCTGTTTGAGCCGGTTTGGCGGCTGCAGAAAAGGCAAGGATAAAAAAAAAAAAGTATTAAACCTTTTTACACATCCTGTCCTCATTTATTATCATGTTTGTAGCAGAGGAGCAATGTTCATTGCTGATTTGTACGCACTTAAACTATTTAGCAGCCAGCAAGTCATTTAAACCTAATATAACAGTCTTAATGTTGTCCCTTGGCATACTTACCACCATTTTGTACTTCACTGCTGTACTCTGTGTCATCAGAATCTCCAATGTCAAACGCCACCCTGCGTTCCTCTGGTGCAGCGGGGGGTTGAGCAGAGGAGCTCTGATTAACAGCCGACGCAGTAGGTGCCGACGTCTCCTTGGCAGTCTGTTTCAGGATAGGACATTGAGCCTCTTTGAGCTCTCTCTTTTCCATCAGGGGGCTCTCAGAGGGGCTGGAAGACTTGATATCTCCTAGTAGGAGAGGAGTTAAGTGAGATGTTACTTGGGTCATGTCCAAACACATAAAAGGCTTGGAAGAGAAATCCTAGCAGAGCATGTCTGTTGGTTTTTATAATTTGATCTCTAAGATTTAGGAATTCCATCACTACAGAGTCAAAAGACTATTGTACTATTAATGTAATGTTACCCATGTTCAAAAGTGGGCCTCTGTTCACAGGATCATATAAATGGATTACGAGGAGCATATTTACATTACTGCTAGCAGCTTATCTAATAAAAGATGATAAGACTCGACACAAACTGAGGCTCACATGGCATTTCTTTGTGGTTATAAAGAGAAAAAGACACTCATTGTTACTATTTTGTTTGCAATAAGCCTTTGAGTGAGGTGACCAGGAAGTCGCATTTCATCTCCCGTCGAGACAGGAGATGAAACAGTCACCACCCCTACACTCTTAACCTAGTGCATGACAAAAGCCGCATCAAGACCTTAAGCCAAGTCTTATTTTAGTCATGGAGCTAAAGTCCAATTAAAGGATCACTATGACCCCAATAATTAACTTGTATACTAAATACATCCTCATCCAGGTGGTTAGATATATCTATTGTTTTTGTGAGGATATGAGTGCCATGCAAGTCATGTCAATATCACAAAGCATTTTAAGATCCATCTCTGACCGTAAACTCTAAGAAAAAATATATATATATATATATATATATATATATATATATATATATATATATATATATACACAGACACACATGCATCTTGCTTCACACAGGAACGCAAACCAAAAACCTAAGACTTATTTGACCTATTTTTAATTTTCTTTTTTAAAATGAAGTCTTGAAGTAAGTCTCATCATCACCTTTATCCATTTGTGTGCTTGTGGTCTATGTAGTGTCAAATACTTATGCCAAGTTGTGCCAATGGTTTTAAAAACCAAGCTAAGACCAAAGCAGTACCACTGTAAACAAAAGCTTTGTTTTATATGAAAGCTAAAACAAGCGAATGGAGGTTAAAATTAAATATGTTCTCCTAGAATATGCAGACAACCCCCCAAACTAAATATCTTTAATCCAGGATTACAGAGCATCAACTGCTGACTGACCATATTTTCAGGTGATTCTTTTTAATCAAAAGCAACTCCATTATGAAAAAACATCCATAAGCTCCCTTTTCTGGATTAATTTAAGCCCTTTCTATGAATAGGTTGAGGTTAAAGTGTGAAATAGTACATCAGTTATTCACTAGTTTAAGTCAGGAAAACAATACCATAAATTCAAAGAAGCAGGTGACGGGATTTAAAAACTGAGTCATCCCAAACAAAACAAAACCCCACATGAATAGGACTTACGTTCGATCTTCTTCTTTAGGAGAGGACAGACAATGAACCAGACCAACACAGCTGTCAGCAGAGCACAGGCCAATGAGATGAGCAGGATGCCCCACCACGGGATATTGTCAAATCCCAGCACTGAAGGACCATCGAGGGCCACGTGAAGAAACACAAAAAGGCAAATAGAGAAAATGGAATTTAAAAGACAAGGCAGCAGGTGCTACCTTTACTGATGTACAACAAAGTCATACTTAATCTAAAATATTTATTACATTTTAACTGTTAGTTAAAGTATAAGCCATGTTTTAAAAGTCTATGAGGTCATATCATGACTGTGGCTTTTCAGGAAAAACTCCCCCATTGGAGACACGAATGACACTTGTGACTGAAAGTCAACTACAGGGCAATCATTTCAATGACGTTAAACTGCAAGGGTCACTTTTAAACTTTACCGCATTGCTTCATTGGGCAAGTGGTTAAAAATTGAAAGCTTGTGTACCCCTACAAGTAAACAGTTATGAGCACCTGAAACAGTACAAAATGTCCCAAGGACAGCCCAGATGCCCAGCTAATAGCTGCACACGGACAATTACCTTAAAGGGAGAATAAAGTTTGGGGTGGGGTGGTAGAGCCGGTTATATACTGGAGCAGTAAAGGCACTGCTGCTGCCAAGACTGCAGCAGAGCTGGTGCAGTGAATGTAGCACAGTACATGCTGTAATAAAACATTTTCATTTCCTAGGGGAGGCAGTAATCTTTGTCATACACACAATGCAGGTCAGCAGTGTGTTTGGAAGAAAACAAAAGCAAGAGGTGCTACTACTTCCAACACCACGTCCGCTGAGGTGACCTTGACTGTGCAAGATTATCACAAAGATAAAATCATTTCCATGGGGAAGGACTGTTTGACCAGCTTAAGGTAAACGAGAGACGAGGGCCAAGGGTAAATGATAAGTGCCTCTGTGGATGTGTTCATTTAAGTCCACAGTGCACTCTTTGCTCTGAGTCACGCTGCAGCACGAGACTGCAGTGGACCAAACTGATGTTTGTTTAGTTACGCAATGGAGGCTCACTACCCTCAGGACAGTGTTACGAGGAAAAGTCAGAAGGTGTCCCTCTTACAGTTTAGCTCTCTGTGTAGGACTAGAGGATATGGGCTACTGTGTAAGCAGACATCCAGAGATAGATTTTCTGGTTTGTTCGGTTAGCAACTCCTATTGCAGTCTTAAATCTTCCTTGATTAAGAGGTTTTTAAGAGCATCTTCCAGGATAGTTAGAAGCAATTTACAGAATGAAAAATTTTGCTTAACCCAGAAGTCTGATTAACACTCCCATACAATGGGGTGAGCTTATCCACAACCACGCTGCGGGAATGAATGAGACTGCACAGGAAATGAAATTTAACCACAGCTGTGTTCCAAACCCCTCCCTGAAACCTAAGTATTCAGTGGCCTACATTGAACAATGACATGGTTTGTTATTTTCCCCTTTTCTCCGTTGTACTGTATGTGCAGCTCACCATCAACCTCAATTACAATGACAGTTAAAATGGTAGTTTATGACTCACTTGGCATTAAAGATGAGTCCTTACTTCTGTGCACAGCTACATCTAGCCAAGACCATGTTAAATATGATTTAGAGAACTGCTTTAAGTGTCAGAACTGAGGAGACCTCTCTATCCTCTCATTCACTACTCAATAATATTCAAACCACAGCTGTCAGTAAAGGCCTCTAGACACTTCTTCTGATACACATGATACAGTAAGGCTGATCGTTTGGTGTCTCCAGAGAAACTAATGCCAGCAGATGTTTGTTTTTAGAGGGCTACCCAAGAAGGAGGAAATTTGCATCCAGCAATACACACTGAAATTCAGCAGCTGAAGTTTGAGCGAGGAGGTCAAAATTAACTGCAAATGTAATAATATGCACTCTGAAACCCACATGTAAAAATCTATTTGGATTCATATAAAGCAGGCTCCCCCCCCTTTCTTTTAAATATCTCTTTGAAAAGCAGACCCATGACTGCTTTTTATTCTGACTGATGTACCGGTGACAAACATATGTGCAACATCTTGAGACTAGGATTTGGATCATAAATCTTTCTCAAGATAAGATTTCACTCTACATTGAATTGGCCTGTGGTGGAGTGACCGCGCCCGAATGATTTATGAGGTGTGAAGAACCACAGTCACACAAGGTGCCATGTGTAAAAGACACTGAGCTGACCATCAAATTCTTTGGCCTAAATTGCAATCACTTATACACATGATGACTTGAGGTCTCTGGCTCAGATACATATTGAGTATTGGAATGTGCTGTGGGATGATTGGTGTCCAGTCGCACATCTATGTTAAAGCTTATATTCGGGGAATGCCGAGTCCTGTAGCAGGACACACTGTACTCCGTTTGTTGCAGACACTGCTGCATTAGAGTGCATACATCAGCAGTAATGAGCTGCTATAGCCCCATGTGCCAGAGAACTACAGTAGCCAGAAAAAGTTTAACATAACTATGCGGTGGCTGAATTAGACAATAAAATAAACGCTATACAAGATTCATAAACGACTGGCAGTGAAGGAGCTGTAATATCTTCTTTGAGTCATTATGGGAAAACAGATCCCACAGGGTGACGAATTGTTTCTGTATAGATTACACTATAAGTCGATGCTTGATGTGTCAGTGACTGACACTCAATGTCACTTTAGGTGAGGGCAGTATAAAGCTCAACTGATTAAGCAGTTGCCCCACACACATACAGAGGTTGTAGATCCTCGATGCAGCCGACCTAGGTTCAAGTCCCAGCCTGAGGCCCTTTGCTGCATATCTTACCCCACTCTCTTTGACCCCTGTCCTATCCACCTACCATTTAATAGAACCCTTAAATGTGTTTATTCATTTTTAATGCAGTGGATTTGTTTGGATGTCTAAAGTGTAGACTCGCACCTTATCTTGAGAGGTACCCAATTACAGGTCCTCGTGTAAAGTGTGCTCCATTGCGAGGGACCGCACACAACTGTACAAAATAGGCCGTATTAAGCAGGGTTATGGGCTATGATGGGACTGCAAGTGATCTCCTCTCAGTGTGCTGATGTGCATGGACACATCAGCGCACCAAACTGGTCAAATTCTGGCCTGTAGCCGCCATTTAATGGCCCAGGCCAGCTAACTTCTTGAACTGTTAGGCCCTGTAGAGAGAAGAAAACAAAGGAGCAAAAGTGGCTTGTTTAATAAAAAGTTTCTGGAAGATGAAAAACTAACAAGTATCAAAAACATTAAGACACAAATTCTGAGCATTAACATCTACTAGGGGCAGACAGTTATGCCCATTTCAAATAACACCCTCTTTACTTCTCTTTTCCTTCTCCAAGTCTGATGGACACTGACGTCCAGAGTTAAGTGAATTCTTATTTCCATCACCCTGTTGTGCGCCACTCTAAAACTTGACTCCAGCTACAACCCACACACAACCACAAGCAAGAAAGCCCACGAAAAAACATGTTAAAATAAACACGGCTTTTGTGAGAATGGTAAACAGTCTGGTTCAGTCTGGAATATGTGTGGGCTTCCGGCTGTCTGAGGGAGCAGCTTATTTTAAGCTGTGCCTGTGGGCAAGCATGCAAAGCAAAATGAGACAATGACACTCACTCGGAGCTCCAGTATACATTATGGAGAACAGGTTGATTCCCATGGTCATGGCATAGAAGACAGGCAGGGCCTTCAAACCATTAGGCACAGGGTCTTTCTACAAGAAAGAAATGGAGTAACAAAATCAGAAATAAAGCTACCACTGTATAAACATAACTAGCACATTTTCCCATCATGTTACAGCTGACAGAACTACAAGGTCTTGATGGTAATCTGAACCATGTGTGGATAAGAAACTGCTTCAGAGGATAGCAGCTTTTTCCTGCTATGTAACAAACACTTCCTCAATTTTACTTTGGCCATAAACCAGCTGCCCTAAAGACATTCCTCCAGAAGAATCCTGTCACACAAAAATCTGATCTGATCACAGCAGCCTTACCTTGTGTAAGATGAATATGCGCACAAAGTAGAAAACAATCCCAGACATGATTCCAGACAAAAGGGGACTTAGGAACCAGGAAGCAACTGGAAAGAAAAAAAAACAACAACTGGAGAATTAGTGAAAATTTTGATTAACAATTGTCACAACAACAAAACAGTCTTGTAATTATTGTGTACGCGTGGGGTTCACATGTTTTATTTCTATAAGAAAAAAAATTTAAAAAAGCAGCATCACAATAAAGGCAGTGAAAATGGCTGTGAAAAAAAAAAAAGAAAACACTAATCAGTATTTTTCTGAAAAGAGTAAAATTACATCACTACATCAGTCATGTTGAGTGCTGATTATATGCCATATCCTACTCATCTGTACACCCCACTCAAAAATGCCAAAACAGTTACTAACGCAACCATTTACTTTACATCATAAACATATTCCGTGTCTATAGGTCTTGTAGATTTAATAAAGTGTAACTGACATTTATGAATTCCTGACACTGGATTTCAAACCTGGACACCACAAGTCCACAACACAGATAAGACACTTGTTAAAAGGATTATGATAACACTGCAGTCACACTTTGACACAGTGCAGTTCACACAAAATGGAGGATATGTCTAGCTCAGCCGATTAACGCGTCTTCCTTACCAATACGGAGGAGTTCCAACCACCTGACTCCCTGCTGGCCTTTGGAAACCAGCGAGAAGCCAATAGTAGCACCAACAATGCAGTGTGTTCCAGAGATGGGGAGCTTAAGGAAAGAGGCGGCCAGCTGCCACATGGCAGAACCTAAAGACAAACAAATAAATGGAGGACGACAGTTATAATCATCTAAGCTTTTCAGACAAAACAAACCAAAAATCAGCAGAAAAAAAAAACACAGTAAAGAAATTAGAGGGCTTCCAGCTCAACAGGTAAACAATCCACTCCCCAACCTCCAAATCTTTTCTAAATCATTTATGACCCCATCCCATGGGCTTTGACATTTTCTCATAATCAGGAGCTGAACCCAGTGTGCGAAGTTCTGTTCTGATCAAATTAAACTACGCATGAGATAAGCGGTGGATACTTACCAACCATGGCACTGACAGATCCTGCCATCAACACATGCTCGGTGCCATTGTACATTCCCACATCGATGATACCCTTGCGGATGGTTTCACTCACTTTGGCCCCAAGGAGGACAGAGCCGAGAGTCTCAAACACTGTGGCCAGAAAGCATGCCTGTCGCAGGGTTACAACCCCAGAGCCAACAGCTGTACCAAATGAGTTAGCAACATCATTGGCACCCACGGAAAAGGCCAAGACGAAGGCAATGATGAAGCCAACAATCAGCAGCCACATATACTCTGTCAGAGCAGTGTTGGTTGCTATTCCTACTGTACTAGCCAGTATTATTGCAGTTGCAGTTGTTGAAACCATGATTATATGCTATATAATAATTCCTTCACAATCTTAAGGGAAATTAATGCCTGTCAAAATATCTACGTATACAAATGCCACTTTTAAACAGTAGCTAATAAAATGAAGAGGTATTAGGTTAAATAAATAAGCTTTACTAAAGGCCCACCTGTTTTAACAGGGTTTCTGAGATTAAGCAGTGCAAACTTCTAAACAGGTTTATCTGGGACTGACCAGACAACCGTTCAACTAAAAATGTGTAGTAAAGACTTATTGTTTTCCTGCAATTATAATATATCTCTAGCAGTTTTTAGGTGCCTGGTTATCAAGCAAATTGAGCAACCAGCCATTGTGCATCTGTGACTGCGGGTGAGCAGGGGTACATTCTGAAAATAGAAAAACACAGAAAACAGCTGCTCAATAATAATTCAAGTCACGTGGAGACTCATGAACAAGGACAAAAATAAAAAATAAAAACACTGACAAGAGAATTTCAAACGAGGAACAAAACAGGGTGAAAAACCTGAGGTGACTGCTTAGAACCGGAAGGAACTCCTCTTCTCGCTACCTTTCCAACAGACTAAAACGGGAAGCCATTTTTGGGAAATGGCGCACCACTGCGATCACAGTACACGAACGACCTCTATTTTGACCCAGACATGGCAAACGATTTTCTTGTTCGTTGATATATGGCTGACGATCACATCCGGAAAAATACGTTTCGAGATAATAGGCGTCCTCGCCTAAAGGATTGAGAACTTTAAGACGTGCGCACGTGTCGTCATCCATTCATACAACACAACCCAGAGCACGAGCGTCGTCTATTCACACGAACATGAGTGCCCGTAAAACTGAAACAGACGCGACCATTAAGCCTTGACGTTAAGTATTTAACTTGTCTTTGCAGCCGTCTTATTATCCGCCGTATCCTTAATCTGCCATTTACCAAGTTTGACGTGGTTTTTCGTAAGGGGGATGCAACCGGATGTGACTCAGTGAGGGCAAAAACAAGCTGACCGGGTGGCAGCAGGCTATATCTCGATCGAATTTTAATTAACTGTCGTGTATGTGTGTGTGTGTTAGACAGATGGTGAAAGCTGCTAATGTTGGCTTAGCATTCAGGACATTTTTTCACTGGCCACCAACATGGATCGAGCACAACGCTACAGTCTTGTTATTTAGGGAAGCACTGAAAAACTAGTGTAACCTATCCTGTTATGTCAAACAGTACTTATAACAAACAATAACCGACTATTTCTACTCCGTCTTCCCGTGAAACAATTCACTCGTTGTTAGTAATGAAAGAGTAATACAGCAACTCGACATTCTAGCTGTAGTTAGCGATAGCTTTACACAAACATCGACTCATGATATAAGGTTTAATTACAGTGTTAAATCAATTAAACAGACAGGGCTCCTTGTTCTAATAAAAATACGAAGATATTACACTTACCACGCGTCAAAGCCACTCCGGCAAAGAATAGTGCCTGTTAGCTAATAAGCTAATTAACGCGCGCACAGACCGTTACGCTAGCGCGCGCGGGATAATGTCGAAATTAACCTGATTTCGAACTTCCCGACAAAAAGCAGCCTTTAGTTAAAATTAAAGTGACTATGTCAAAAAATGGTATTAATGACTATCCGCTTCGATGTGACATAAAGACGTCTTCTCGCTTCCAGAAATGCCTCCGTTTGAATGAAGTCTCCTCTGTCGCATGTGGAGAACTCGCTCGTGCCGGTTGAGCGAGACAGGGGGTTCTATATTGGATGCTCTTTGCCGGAAGCCCCGCCCACACAACCCTTCCCAGCTGTCAGAGGCACTCCTCTTCATGTGATCAGCGCATGTCGTGCCTGATGAGAGATTCAACGCAAACTACGGGTTGGGCGAGTCGGATTTCTCTGAAGTTTTAGTTTGTGAATGCAAGTGCCGTGGTATATGTATATATATATGTATATTTAAAGATAATTAAATCATTATAATAATTAAGATAACAATAAGAACAAAAACGGCACATTTCTGGACATTATTTAACGTTAAACAGAATAGAACATTTGCATTAAAATGAGAAGACCACAACATAATAACATGTAGATTAAAACAGGATTATGAGAACGGGGAGAAAGTTGCAAGATTAGACAAAAAAAGATAAAAGTACTCACAAGTTTTCATTGTAAGTCCACTATTTATGTCGCACACGAAAAATATGATGAAGCTACTAAATTCCATAAATGTTCTTTCTTTTTCTCAAAACATTTTAACTGCAAAAATTAAATAGGTTTCGTGGTTTCAGCATTGAAAACTGTTCACATTGCCACATACACACACAAAGTATAGGTACATGTTTTCTCTTTTGTGTAAGTTTTCTGTTGATGCTCGTTTCGTAAACAAAAGCCACACAGAGGACTTGCAAATGAAAATGCCCATTTTTATTCGTCAGTGGCAAAACATTGAATTCAAACTTGACTTTAAACCAAATAAAGAACAGATAACAGAAACCAGCAATCTGGGTGAAGTATGAAATTGTTTTGTTTCAAAGATGGACTCAAATAATCTGTGATTTTAACCAGGATCCAATTGCATGTTTCTTCAGACTTTAATAAGTTGATGACTTGGACCTTTTTTTTTCTTTTCTTTTTTTTTTTTTTGCAGTTGGGGTAAACAATCTCGATTACACGTTACCCGTTACTACCAAACCATTAACCTTATCATATCTTGTTATTCACCGAGTGCCTACAAACACTACTCAAACAGAGAAAGCTCGACCACTTCCACTTAAATATCAGCTATGCCTACTTATCTTGTTATAAGGACACTTGACTGACATGTTGACTGACATATTGCTTCTTCCCCACAGCAGCCACCTTATTGAACAGTTGAAGAACACTGGAACTGTTGATTTTACAACTGTCACTTACAGTATATATATAACCAGGAAAAAAACCGTGATATATATATATAACGGTTTTTTTTAATCCTTTTTAATATCAGGCTTTTTATGACAAGTGCATGTGAGAGACGACAACTGCTGGCAAAGAATTCCTTGTGTCTACGCACTTGGCGAATTAAAGCTGATTCTCATTCTGAGTCTGTCATTTAAAAAAAAAGAAAAATACAGAATACAATCCCTGAGGCACTTCATTTTGAAACTGTATTCAACCCATTTCTTTCTTTCTTTTTGTTACATTTCATTGCAATTTGAACGAGCCAACCTTGGTTTTTCTTTCAGGAAATACAATATCTGTTGGGAAACAGTCCCGTCAGAGATCAGGTCTAAACAGGTTACATCAAGATCGGGATTTCTGAAGAGACACATAGAGCTGAAGATCCAGATCAAATGCAGCACTTATATGTATATAAAAGAAACACTGTGAAATCTGTCCAATGTCACGTCACCATTGTCACCTGCACAGCCCACGCCAAAATACTCCAAAACGGAGTCACGGAATCTCTATAACGATGCTTCATCTCATTTTGATTGATGTGTTTATTTAATTAACTCACAAAAATGGCGACCCACCATTTAAAAAAAAATAAAATAAAGACAAACACGCAGCAGACATAAAGTTACCCTACGCTTTCAGACAGGGCGAACAGCCGGTGTGTGCACCGTTTTCTGCATCACAGGAGACCTGTAACTCATTGAGGTGCGTTCGGCCGGAAATGATAACAACATTCATACTCCAACAAAAAGTCGTTTTCCTTTGGTCCCCTTTTATTGTTGGTCAACAGAGAATGAAAGCGGTGCTCAATAAGCAAAGCGGAAAACGCTGCGCAGATTAATAGTTTTAGGAGAAACGTCTTTCTTTTTTGTTTTGTTTACGTGGCTGTTACGAGGAGGAAAACGGTGCAATCCACCCCCCCAAAAAAACAGCAAACAGGTAGTAAACGGGGCATGAATAAAATTGTAACAATGCTGTCCACAACAGCGCGTGAATTTGTAATTTCACAACAAGTCTACCACTCCCCTTGTTGCCTTGATCCGAGGATCATGGAAAATTTCCATGACCCAACGTATGTTGGGCGTCACAGAATCGAATGTGTGGTTGTAATGACTGTTATTGTCCCAGCACATGAACGCAGCACACGAAAAAAAAATGGGAGTGGCGATTGCATGTGAACTACTCATCCGAGGTTTATGGTTTTACAATGGCAATTTCCAGAACCCCGTTTGTAACCTCAGAAGATATAATTTGCGTTTTCCTCATCTCCCACCTCAGCCACACATTTCAGTAGTCAATCCCTCTGTGTTTACTCCCTATTTGCACGAAACTGAGCAATGTCAGAAAAAGACAATGACTGGAGATTCACTGGCGTCTGTTTTAACTCCTGAATAGTTCATCATAAACAGCTAAATTAATTAAAATAGATTACAAATATAACTGGGATGCAACATTTACTCTCTGAAGTTGTGAGAATGAAATGTTTACTGTATTAAACTAAAACTTACGGTGTCGTTGCAAGTTTCTTAAGTGTTTCCTCGTGATAAGTGATAAGTTTTCTTTGCAACAAACACACGATTTCAAACTTAAATGCTATGAATGGAGCCATTTGTATTCTAGGGACAAAATGAACCAATTTCCCCGAGGAAAAACCTCAAATAAGATTCATTCTTGAATACAGATTTTAATTTTTAGTTAGGCAGCACAAAACAATCATATTCGCAGCAGAATTAGTAACTCAGTTTTTGCTTTTTTTCAAAGCTTCCACACAACTTTTATCAGACAAAGGGGTTAGACAAACGTGCGGTTATGGTCTCTGTTAATAGGAGGATATTGCCACAAAACCTTTGTCTTTATCGCTCGACATCAAAGTGCCGAATTTTAGTGCGTAGCGTATCTACTCTGAGCTTAATTTTTAACAGTAAAAAAAAAGACCTTGAATAAACAAATGCTCAGGCTTCCATACTTATCCAAGGCACTATAATAAAATAGCGCCATCTCGTGAACATCAATTTTAGTATGTAGCTTGTCAACATCACAGCTCAGTCTTCAACTTTATAAAAGAGCTCTTCTAAACCAAATATTGAGGTTTCTCGAGTTATCTAATATTATTGTCCACTGCATGATAAACACCGCCATCTAGCGTATATTGAAAACATATATTATTTTGTTTTTATCTTTTTCACTTCCTCTATCGGATTCCTCTACTTTTTACTTCTTCTATCGTTCGGATCGAGTTTTACTGTCAAATATGACATTAGATACTCATTTCTCTTGTCCAGAAGGTGACAACAATATTTAAGGATTCTGCCTGAACAGCTTTTTGAGTCATATGCTTGTAATCAGTATATGTAATCTTCATGTTTCAATAGAAAATGTAGACGCTAGTCTAGCCTTCGTTTTTGCTTGTTTGCTTCTACTTCAGAGCGCAACAGCTGTCTTGGTAAATCCTCTTTCCATTTTCTAACACGTGTTTTTCTCAGCCATTTACCTAATACTGGTGACTTTGGTTTTGAACGCCACCGCTAGAGGGCAACTCTCATTTCTACTTCTTGGTTTTACTTCTGCTTTTAGTAGACCGATTCTGGACCAGATTTACAGTTTACATTCTCCTCTTGAACAACTTTAGTTTACCCGATTACTCATGACACAAATCTGATTCCAGATCAGCAAAGGAATTGCATGGTAGGGCTTTAGTTGAGACAGAAGCTGGACATACGTACATGCTGGTGTCCGAGTAGCTATAGCTATGACAGGCTCCTGTATAGGCCAATAAAAACTGCCCTAGTGTGACGATTGACCAATGAGTGACCAAATTTCCATTTGTAAGGCGGTCTTTACAAGTGGGCGTGTTCAAGACGATAGGAAGAGGAGGTCAAATGCGGAGTTTCTGAAACGTGAGGCTACCTTCAGGGAAGGTAAACAGGTAGACAGAGGTCTAATATGGCCTTATAGTTTAGCTCGAAATTATTACGGTTCATGTTCGGAAAAAAAGTCGCGTGTTAGGGTGTATGTTAGTTTATCTGCAGGTTAACAGCAGCCAAGCGAGACAGCTAGCTAATGCTAACGTTACATGTCGCGTGTTCTACTCCAGTAGACAGATAGTGTTACTACAGTAGGTAAGTTATGGATATTCCTTATTAAAAGTCAACCTTAGAGGTAATGCTACGTGTTTTTCTGCAGAGCATTAGCTCAGGCTTAAAAGGTCGTTAGCTATCCCTGCTACCTGTAGTATTCATCTCGTCTTTGGGACCTTGTGTCACGGTCACAGCTGTCATGTTTCACTCTGTGCCCCGTCGTCCTATTTGCGAAATGAGTGTTGCTTTGAGGCTCCAGGGCTGCAGATCATTTAGGCATGCAGTCGAGGAGGGCAGAGAAACGCTGGAAAGGGTCCCGTGGCTGGGCAGGAACGTGGGCCTGCTGTTGTCCTGGCTCAAGAAAGCAGGTGTGGGTACCAACGAGGCCACGGGTCAGAAGAGGAAGGGGTTGCTCTCCATATTTGCAAACCATTGTGGCTTTGTGACCGGTCAGAGACTCCGGCGTGCTTGCCAGATATGCGAGCTTTACTCCAACCTTTATTCCGAGCGAACCAAGTGGACCCTGGTTGGCAACATTTGGCGCAGATTGCAGAGCAAGCACGCCCCTACTGGGAAACTTGTGGCGGCCCTGGCAGGTGTTTTCATGTGGGACAACGAGAAGATTCAAGATGAGGAAATACGCAGGTTTGAAATCCGTCTATGAACTAACACATTGATGTATTTTTGTAGTCATTTGAATGACAAGTTGCATTAAATCTGCCTGGATAAGCAAATATACTTCAATTTAAATTATCCCATGTGGGGACATAAAGAACTTGCAAATGCCCTTATTTATATTCAGTGATCTTCTCATTCATTATATAAGTGTAGCTGTAAGATTTTTGGTAACATTACTGTGCTCTTCACACCTTTCTCACCAGATTGCCAAATATAAGTTGGTCAGTTTGCAAAAATAATCACCTCCCTGATAAAGTTACAGGGTTTTGAATCTTTCTAAAGGATCGGTGTCACTTTTCATGTGGCTCTGCATTTACCAAAACAGTTGGGATAGTTTTGTCCTTTCTTTGTATAATCCACTAGAATATGTATTGCATTATGTCTTATTGATTTGTCTTTGATTTGTTGTGTCAGCTGTGCACTGTGCTAAACCTGTCGTGACATTGGCGTCCTTTTAAAGGTGTGGACGTGAGCTACAGGCCCTTGAAGCTGTAAAACGCTTGTGCACAACTTCAGGGACTGTCAACGAACAACAAGAAGCTGGCTGGGAGACTGTAGTAGAGAAGAAGGATTTCAGAGTGTGGAAGCGACCTATTCTGAACAGTCACCTCTATGAATACAGAGGTCAGCTGTCTCACGTGTTACCAGTGTTTTGATAAACATGTAGCTAAATATACTCAGATTTCTTACGAGCTAGCCTCTCTTATTTTTTGTTTTGTTTTTTTACCCGTAGTGTTGGGTTCCTACAATGATGTCACACCAAGGCAGTTCTTCAATGTACAGGTACAGACTCCTTAAAACTTATTATGTGGGACTTTGACTGTGTCAGATTCAATTAGAGAAGAAATCAAGTGAAACTACTAGAGACTGGACTTGAGAACTGATTCCAGATTTTCGTAAGCATCCAGATCATATTCCTTTTAGCCCATCGGTATCTTTATTGATGCTGGCAGATATTGGCATTGCATGCTGATTGCAGATGATCACTATCATACATGTGTCTAAATGTATTGTAAATGTAAAAAGGGAGTCGGGGCAGAGAGGAAAAAGTGGTCCAAAGCATGGTTACAGTTTATAAATAACGCTTTTAAATGCACTAGTTTTATTAAAATTTTATTAAAAAAAACAAACAAAAAAAATTATACTGAAAATTTGTGTAAGTTTACTCACTTCCTCCTAAATTGTGGTCAAGAATCAATAAAGGAATTTCTAAAGAACTGGATTGATGAGCAACATCAATAATGGAATTGGTATCAATAAAATCTTACTAGTTCACTTCCCAAGTAACTAGTCCTTCTACTTGGCTGCTGGCTTCCAATAAGAAATCACTTGGAGGGAGGGCTGACCTGCTCAGGAATTTAGATGCCCAGCAATCTCATAATTCCTGAAGCCTGAACATCTGAGCCCGGCATGACATATTTCTGTGACACCTTGCCTATCATATTCATTACCCAGCTGTTCTTTTTGTATGTGTGTAGCACAGAAGCACCTGCAGCACTCTGTGCTATAATTACATGTGTGTTTTTGGTTTTTTTCCCCTCCCCTTTCCACCAGTTGGACACAGAGTATAGGAAAAAGTGGGATTCTTTGGTTATCAAGCTCGAAGTGGTGGACAGAGAAGCCAACACAGGCTCTGAAGTGGTGCACTGGGCAACCCAGTTTCCTGTGAGTTCGCCGTTATTCCCACAGTAGAAAACATGTACGATTGTGTGTGTTCTTAAGGCTTTTATTTTATCTCTTTATTGTTTTGTAATAGAGGAAAAAATGAATGATCTTGTTTAAACTAGTGAAACTACTAGTTTTGTTAAGTGTATACTGTGTTTACTTTGTTTAATGTCTCTTTGCAGTATCCCATGTATTCAAGGGACTATGTGTATGTGCGTCGTTATCAAGTTGACATCGACAGTAACCTGATGATCTTGGTATCCAGGTGGGACTTAAAAAAAATTTTTTTTTACATAAAATATGATCCTACTTTTTGGAACATTTCGTTACATAAACTAAATGTTTATAACTTTTTACTTCAATGTTTTTGTCATTTTTGTCGTGAAGAGCCGTGCAGCATCCAAAGGTCCCAGAGACTCAGGAATTTGTGCGAGTCCACTCCTACCAGTCAAAAATGGTCATTCGCCCTCATAAGTCCTTTGATGAGGTTTGTGGTGAATTTGATGTTTCACAGATTATTGAACTTGTACAGAAGACTCTTTGCTCTGAAACTTGAGGTTGAATTTGTTTGCGTCTCTTCTCAGAATGGATTTGATTACCTTTTGACCTACAGTGACGACCCACAGACGGTCTTTCCTCGTTACTGTGTGAGCTGGATGGTGTCAAGTGGTAAGCTTTTCTTTTCTTTTTTTTTTTTTTGTCCAAACCCTAAAACTAGTTAGTTTAGTTACATTTGCACCAGATCATCTCGCTTACAGCTCAAATCTAAAAACATTCACTATATTCTCAGATTCTCTGCTGATTACGTTTTCCTCACATTTCTTGTTTTTCGGCTAATGCACGTATCCTATCCTGATTATAAAGGACCTTTCTCTTGACTCCGTGTCAGGTATGCCAGATTTTCTTGAGAAGCTGCATACTGCAGCTTTGCGGGCCAAGAACTTGGAAGTTGGGATTCACGACTACACAGGTGTCATTAAATCCAGCGACGCCAACCGGCAACCCGGCCAGGAGCGCCTCAGTGGAGACAAGTCACACACGGGTGGTTCTGGGCAGATCTATGCTTGAGATGGATACTTCGTAAATCAGGAGTTATGTTGGCGTGTCTTCACTTGTACTCAAGTCTGAATTAAACCCTCCAACCCTATATTAAGGGGTACATCACAACATGAAAATGAAGGACACATGTCCATCCGTAGATGTGGCTATACTGGGTTGTAAATGAGTTTTCTGGAGAAGAACAGACTGCATTGGTGACAGCATTTAACTCTTTGTTACTTTGGAAGTTGTGATTGGGAGTGATGGCTGTGGCACTGTTTTTGTTAAACCAGCCAATGTCATAAGACCTTTTGCAGTCTTTGATACTAACGTACGTCCTGCAACTATTAGTAAGATCAAGCCAAATTTTCTATTTGTAGAGATGCTTTTGCCAAAGCACCATTTCTCCCATTATAGTGATCTATGGATTGTCATATGTCATTTGACAAAGTTTGACTTTAAACTCTGTTAAGACATACAGTTATTCAGTTATTAAGCGAGGAGTCATGGATACGATTTTGCAGCCTCTGACACTGAACTGGCTTATGATGGACAATATTGGTGAAATCTAATGACTTGGACAAATTTGTCCATCGGGAGATGAAGAGCTGGCTTCTGTGGAAAACTCTTTGTCACAGGTTCCTTCATTTCACGGATTTAAAGCATGTTGTGTCCTGTTTGATTGCAGCATGAGAAGTTTTATATTACGCAACAGGAACATTCTAAGAAAAGCTCATACAAAATGACTCCATGTCTGTTAAAGTTATCCAGAGAACTTGAGCTGACAAATCTTGAGCTTTTCACTGTGTTTTGAAGGTGATGTGGCTTTGCAGTAAGCACAGTTCAGGTCTCACACTGTCCTCCTCACAGCGAGCGTTTAGAGCTGCTGGCCTTCTGAAGATAAACCAGTCCTTCAACGTCGGGGGGATAGTGTCTTGTAACAACCATATAAATCCTCATAAACAATGGTACTAATGTACTTAAAGTCAGTCACAGATAATCAACCCAGTGTCCTTTTTTTTTTTTTTTTTTAGAGTAACATAGAACACTCGTGCCACATCACAGGCGTTTGCATTTCATTTGAGTTAACAATATTTATGTTGTCCTATTTCAGCTCACATCATTTTCCTCTTGTCCTATTCATCACTGTAGTTTGCACTCTGGGAGATTTTTTTGTGTGTGTGTGTTACTGTTGATCTTGTACATTCATAAAACAATAACCTGAGTATTGGAAGACTTGTTTTTATGTGTGTAACAAACTCTTTCACATTTTTCTTCTGAGTTTCCGTTATCCAGTTTTTATTGATGTGGATTCTTCTGAAACTCCATAGTATTCACTGAGGTCACTCTTGATGTATTTGTAATGAACCGTATGAAGAGGGAGTAATGAATGTGAAAAGGGCATCACATGCTGTGGAACATAACATTGCCTAAATAAATAGTGTTTACAGCCTGTCAGACTGGCACAGATACCCTAACCATCTGTTTTGGAAAAAAAAAAAAAGTACTAAATTGAAATATCACATTTTGTGTCGCTGGTACATCTGAGTGAACTGACGGTTTCAGAATCATTATGGTGTGTCCCTTTTTTGTGACGGATGTCCCATGTTTGAGCACTGGTACATCCCCACTGATAAATGTTTAATTATATCCTTGTTGTAAAGTTTGTCCTGCTTTTTAAAAAAGAAAAATAGCAGTTTTATTTGAGATGCTTGACATGTTGGAGATGAAATGTTTGTTTCCGATCGTATCTCATATAGTTTAACAAAACTGTGAAAATCGTACTCGCTCAATTAAAAACTTGCCATATTTGCTGATGTAAGCTTGTGTGTGAATGTAACATTTTAATGCTGTTGTTTGAAGACACCTGTGTGCCACCTGCAGCAGTCTAAAACAGTTCGGTCTTGAGTTTGTTTTCTTTGTCTGCAGACAGTTGAACATTTGTTGTGATTAGCTGCCGTGTGAATTAGACATGAGTTGTTGCGCTTGTAAAGCAGATGATTTCTAAAGTAACTGGAATGGAAGAGTGGCTAACCAGATCAAATAAACGTTATGTGCATTCTGTACTGTTCGGCTGATGACTGGAGAGCAGCTTTAACCCTGTCCTACCAGAGAAAAGGGCAATTACCGTTATGTCTGTGCCCAGCAACTGTTGTAGTTAAGTCTAAAGGGATAATCCGTAAACCTTGCATTCCCTCTCTAGGGGAAAGGTGAGAGACGGACTGCGGGGAGGCTCTATCATTTACACAAAGCATTAACAGATTGAGCATCCTGGGGAAAAGGACCTCAAACCTACTCTAAATACTAATTCTTGCCCAGAAGAACTAATTTTTTCTTAAAGGAAAATTAAAGGGTATATAAAACAGAACAAAGGGATCACATTTCTGAAAAAAAAAAAAATTAGTACCACCACCGAGCGTGGAAGATCTGGAATGTTACATATGTTACACTGGCCATTTTTATTTTACTTTCAATTGTTTCTTACACCTACGTCACCTTGGCTCCTTATGAACTTATGTGTTGGAGGTCATTGTTCTGGTAGTTAAGGTGAAAGATTTCAGGCAAAGCTTTTTTTTCCCTCCTAAGTTTTTTAATTTAGACTGCAACATTCTGTTTGCCATGGTACACTTGTAGCTATTAATGTGCTTAAAAGAAGAAAAATATACCTTTCTGCATTGTATAGATATTGTAATCTATCAGTCTATATTAATCTAACAACATGTTGAAAGTAGTTCCTCTATTTGAACAGCGCATCAACAATAGACTGGCTGCTTATGTTACTATCTGCTGTGTCTTCTCTGATCTGTATATCTAGTGAGGCGTGTACAAATTGTTGACCAAATCCTGTCGCTTATTTTTTAAAAGGCTCACCAAGCTTTACGTGGAAGAGGTGTCCCTGTGCTTATACAACAGGAAAATGAGCCTTGTCGTCTGTGCCTCTACCTCTGCTGTGGTCTTTGATATTTGACGTGTCAGACAACAAAAGCAGTAACTAAAATCAATAAAGTCATTATTTGAATTCCATAATGGCTTACGTAAATCAGCTTCAGTTCATGTTCTTGACCATCTTCATACCATGGTTTACAAGGACATTTGACATTTGTTATGCTCTGCATAACAAGTTATACAGCTGAATAACTGTACTTGAAATAATAAATACGATGAAGTATTTAAGACGGCAACTAGAAATGAGGAACTATAAATGGCACTCCATGTCATCCACAGGGAATTGGATGACAGCTATTTAGAAAAAAAGTTATATAAATCATTTTGAGGCTGATACATAGTGATGGTGAAATTTAGGAAAGTTGTGTTTTAAGATATCCCAAATTTATGGATAAATGTTTCTCCTACTTTTTCAGTACAGCAGAATAAGGCAAGGCAGTGGGTTCATCTGATTAGTGTGATGATCATTATGATGTGTGTGTGTGTGTGTGTGTGTGTGTTGTCTCAGACCCACAAAAACCTACATAAAGTGTTGGAAAAAAAGAAAAATAATCAATTGAAGTAAGAGCCACAAAGAAAGATCAAGTCTGGTTTTCACAAGTGAAATTTATTGGTTCAGCGCATTAGTTTTGATCAGCCAACACATACTGAATTTAAGATAATTATCCGAGCTCTGTTGTAATATTATTTGAGTATCTTTTTTTAAGAATATAAACCAAGTTTCAAACACTTTGGTTTGTATGTTTCAGTCTGTGTGCAGCAGTGTCCCATGCTTTGATTTATAGATCTGTGATGCATCTGCAGTCCTAATGGACGACACATTGTTTTAATTTACGACCTCTACTCACTGAGTTAAAAGCCACTAAGCACTTACTGTAATTGATATGTTCCATAAATCGGACATATTTTGACCAGCCAGCCTGTGGAAAATGACAGTTTTTTCTATATTAATGCTATGAAACCTTCACCTTCAACCCCCCCCCCCTTTTTTTTTCAGTTTTGCTTTTTATTCAATGCAACCACAACCAAAAAAGATGTCTCATTAAAACACACAAGATTTATGGTATTTATTAGTCATAGTTCATCTTTAAGAACATTATGAGGTAAAACAACTGTCTCAGAATAAAGAGTGAAATTAGAGCTTCTTCACTGCACATGACAATTTTCAAACATCTTAATTTCTTCAATATTTTAGAGCTTATTTACATTCACATACTTTGAAAAAAATGTAGAAACTTGCCATTAGTAATTTTCTTTGTTCTGAAGCTTGGAAGTAGATAGCAAAGTGTAGATAAAGCTCAAAAGCCTCCAAGGTGCTTGGCACAACCATGGACAGAATTTGAACTGCATGGTTAGATCAAGCACAATGGAGTCCTGGGCAAAGACAGATAACCCAATTCAGCTCAGGCAGGTCCAAACCGGCATACAGCATCCACAGGACATGGAAGCTTATCGACTTCTGTGCATTTGTAAGCTTATCGACTTCTGCATTTGTAAAGAGGCTAAGTTAAGACTTCTTAACTGAGAAAAATGCTTTAAAAATCCTAAAATAACCAAACAAACAAAAAAGTATTTTCTTGGTTGTCACTGAAGGACGGTCTAACATTTCAGTGACATCCACAATGTGAAAAGGAAAGAAGTCCAAATGGTGTGCGGGAAAGGATCAAGGTTCATGGTTAGATTGTTTTTCAAAAAATGTGCACAAGTTACACAGTGGTTTAGAAGATGCATTGTAACAAGTTGCAGTTAAGAACATCTGCAGGATAATAAAAAGAAAGATTAGTCATAGGTCGTGCTCACTGCGGAAAAGAGGGCTACACCCTTCCTGCGCATTAACTGCGTCAAACCCCACCCTCTCGCCCAACTCTACCAGACACGAGTGAAAAAACTATACCTAAAAAATGTGACACTGTCTAATGGCAAAAATAGTGAAATAGTCAACATTTTTCAATAAATGTTCACAGCAGGCCCGAGAAACACTGGCTTAATTAAATTTGCTTCTCCATCAGGCCAGTGGGTACTCTCCCAGTGATCAATGAAAACAGAGTTTGGGTGGTCTTGTTAAGAATCATCGCATCTCATGGAGTCCAGACCCTGAAATTTTGCTGGTAATTGACTCAAACCGAACTTCGCTGTCCCACTGACCTCAAGGCTGATGGCTCTATCGCTGCTGTCCATCTGATGAGATTTTCCATCTCTTCAACGTAAAGACACAACCACTTCTGATATTTTAGTCCTAACTGTGTTATCGGTCAGTAAGAGCAATGTCAAGAGTCATGATACCATCAGGCTAAGGGAGCCGTTTACTCAAAAGGTATCACAATCTTGTTACTGTCTCTGGAGTCTCTTTCAGCTCCCCAGAGACATCTTACTAAAATGAGAAAGCATGGTGCCATAATCAACTTAGGGCTCAAGCAATTGAACCACTTTGTGTGATGAAATGACACCATAATGCATATTAATGACAGACAGGCAAGCCCTGCATTTGTAGTGACCAAATAGTTGGAAAAATGGAAGTACTTTGGGTGTAGATGGTCGGTGGTGGTGGTGAAACAGACCCCAGGTTTAAGAACAATGAGGATATTTTTTGGGGGAGTTGCAATGAAACTGATGGGATGGTTTTAATGCACAGATGATTATGAAACATTATGCTTTCTTACCTTTTTTTTCCTTCTCTTACGAGTTGCTGTGACATCATTTATAACTCAAACTTTGAGTAGAATTTAAGATCTGAGGACACAACAGTTAATCAAATAAAACACCATATGCCCGTAAGACAAAGAGTGACACCAACCAACCTCACAAACTATCCGTTAAACACGATGAATATTACAGTCTTAATCTACTCTGGATATTCCTGATATCTCCCCTAGGCTTTCCTCAGGTTTTACCAAGAAACCCACCTTTCCGTCCGCTGGCTTCAAAGTTGAAGTAAGATGCAAGTGGCTGAGTGGTGGTGAAGACGACTGGATGATCTCAGCGGTGTTGGGGTCTTCCAGCTTGCTCTACTGGAGACAGACTGTCCCGTCTGCGTCCTCAGCACCCTTCAAGTCCCCATCTCCTGCCCCTCCTTCAAGCTAGGAGGGGTTGGTGATGTTCTCTTGGGATAGGTGCACTGGCAAAGAGGACTTGGTCAGTCTGGGATTGGATGTGGGCTGGGGAGTTTGGGGGGGTACAAGATCCGCATTTCATAAATATTAATACAGAGTCCTCCCTCTCTAAATGGGTAGATTCTTTAATTTTGTTAGAGGGGGAAGTGCTTTATTCACTTAATGGCTTTTATTAGTGCCCAGTCCTCAACTCTTTCATTAGCTAAAGTGCTGCTATAATTTACAGGGCAAAAGGGGGTGGGGAAGAGGTGGTGTCTGAGGAGGGTTGATCCGGTTGCTGCTGGACAGACAGGCATTACCCTCAACCACTGCAACCTTTACAAAAAAAGAAGCGACTATTTGCTTAGATTGAAAGGAACCTCAGTGTATAACATCAAATAAACTCTTGGTAGAATCCTTTCTGAACCATTAGTGTTGTCTCTCTTGCACCTTGGCTTTGAAACATCCATTATCTTTAATCTTTGGCTCTGAATAGTGCCTCAGAGCAATTTTGATTTGCAGACTATGTAACCAATAAAGAATAATATATTTTGACAATCAAATGGCTTCTTACATATGGTGGCAAAATTTTGCAGTCCGTCCCGGTGGATGTCTTTCCCTGAAAATCTAGTTTCAATAATGTTCTTAGTTAACAAGTGATTTTTCAGTCTTTGAGTAAATGCACATAAACCAGCATAAAGGTTTTGTGTGCAATATTTTGTATTGCTCTAAAAATGTTTGGAGCATTTTAAAATGTCTGCCTTTTCATGTCACACCCATTTCATACAATAGAAAAAGGTTGCTTTTGCCTTTAATACCATTTTATATATTCATATAATACAATCAAAAATTACTCAAACATACAACCTCATTGTTTAGATTAAAACTAAGTCTTTATTTCTTAAATATCCAGTCCAACCAAATTGTCTATTCCTTCATGCATGCACTGGCGCCATCCACAGCAATCGCTATTTAGAGTCCGTGTGGACACAAAATGGCTCCTCCACTGCACTTTGCCTGCAACAAACCAAGATCGTAATACACCCTGCTCCGATAAAAATAAGTAAAAAGAAAAAGCTTAGTTTGCCCTATGAAGTGTTGTGAACATCTGGCACCTGAAGACCCAGGACTGCAGCAGAGTGAATGAACTGATTAACCTGAGTGGCCGTCCCCACCAGAGAGAGGGAGTGGGCCACCAGCCTGAAGAACTGCCCTCATCATCAATGTCACATAAATCACTTGGCTAGGCAGTGCTTTCAAATGACGCCTAGTTTCTCCCCCCCCCCCTCCTCTGAGCTTTAGTCACGAATCAAATGGAGCACGTTAAATGATCTTGATTCAAGAACAGAAAAAAATGGTCCGATTACAAATAAAGACGTGAAAAGGCATTTGTGGCACAAGAATGAACACAGAGACTCAATTATGTTCTTATTGTACAGTTTTATTTAAATGCAAGCCTTAACCAATATTCAATATGAACTATTCAGGGTGTTAAGTACTGTGAGATTTCAGATGTGAAACATCGGTGTTGCTGTTTTTAAATTAAAAGTCACAATTTGAAACCGCATGACAAAGACGCTCGGGTGGACATGTTTGGTGGTTTATTGAGCAGCTGTACAGAACACTGTGATAGACAGGCCATGCAGCGATTTAAGGTTCTTCTATTTTTTCACCAGCTGGATAACGTCTTCATCCTCCATCACATGATCCTTGCCCACCTTTTGAGGGTTGTGTTTCACAGATGAGCCCCACACGAGTGCACTGGAAGGAAAAGTGTTTCAAAATTACAATAAAATCATAAAGAATGTAAATGTAACAATTACAGATTGTTAATAATTGTGCAGCTCATTTTTCTTTTTAGAATTACTCAACAATAAATTAACCATCAGGGTGCAAAAACATTCTTTAGGTACAGCCGACTAACTGCATGTGTCGCTGTTTGATCCATCCACTCCCTCCATGCACTGAAGCACTAACACACACAGTGACAATCTTGGCTCACCCACTTGGTGAAATGCTTCATCTCGCATCAAAAACTAAACTCTATAAAAACAGGCCAATGGCTGTGATTAAAGTGAGTGTGCAGTTTTAAATGAGGCATGCACCGATACCATTTTTGTGAGATCCAGTACAGTTCAAGTACTTTCATTTGGGTACCGGCCAAGAAAAAAAAAAAAAACCATAGAGTGCAACACTGTTTCTGCTCATTGAGACTGCTTCATTGTAGTTTTATCTCTTAATTTTCTTTTTGTATGTCTGTTTATGTCCAGGCAGTCGAAGCCAAAGGCAGAATGTTTAAAATGTCCAAATATTTTACGCCCAACCTTAGCAAAAGACTTTTGTGAACAGACTGCTGGAGGTTGCGTCTGGATCCCAGCACAGAGTGAACAGACATTTCTAGAAATTCAGCAGTGAATCTGAAGGCTAATCCCTTGACGAGAGGTTTTTATTATTTAAAAAAACAGAAAAAAAACAAAGCCAAGCAACTTTGGTAGAAAGATTTCTGACGCGGGGGGGTTTGGAAACCTCATGCTTGCTCTTAATAAGAATTAGGTGCCGTCTTTGCATGACAGCACACAATGAAATATAAACCTGTCACTGAAAATCTGAGGAATAAAAAATGCGATGCTTGAAGCAGGTGCATCAAACTGCACCGAAATCATAAACTTTCATGTTGATTCTGCAACGATTTCTATTGCCAGTTGTCGAGACTGCAATGAGGATACTGGTAGCAGTAGCCTAAAGACTAGGGTGAGACAGCTGAGATCAGGGCAGCGGGCAGTAAGTTTTTCTTTTTCAAGTTGCTCAATTCCAACTGAAGCCTCCTGCTTGTTTCTGAGTATCGCAGCTTTAGTAACAATACCCCAACAGTTATGAGATATAACTCATTTTAAGTGGTAAAACCTTTAGCCAACTCTTCAGTACTTACTACTTCAATTCTTTGATGAGGTTTTTGTGAATCTTTAAGCAGAAATCCTCAACTGCAGTCCGTCCATCAGGGAGCACAACAGGAGATGTGTAATCAGGCAGCTGGCCTTTTGGTTTGGTGTAGCTGTAAATGACATCATCATCTCAGACAAATTCTACAGTATGAACATACAAACATTTAAAGGTTGCGTCGCCTTCTTGTTTTGTAGCATTTAAATCCTCAACTGTCCGCGTCCTTTATTCAAAGCCCCAGAAAAACTCTTACATGCGCACAAGCTGGAGGTAGTCCCACATCCTCTCCAGCAGGTCATCAAAGTTCCAGCGGTGGTGGGCAGAGATGGGGACACAGTGGGGAACCTTATAGATGATGTCAAGCTCCTCAATGGAGATTTGGTCGATTTTGTTGAGCACAAAAATGCACGGGATGTAGACCCTGTTGAGACGGGGACAGAATTGGTGAGTGCTCAATGACCATCAGTGTTGGCCGTTTAACCAATTTTAATTTTCAATAAAATACAATCCAGTGAAATTTTCCTAAAAAGGAATCTTTCTTTTCCAGCTTTGATCAACCAGTCGGACCAGCGTCACTGCACCTATGCATCGATTCTACAAGCGTCTGAACTGAGACGGAGGCACGGAACACCGTTCTTTGAAAAGACATCCCTTCAGCTGGTGTTTGGATAGTGGTAGTGAAGAATCCACTAACAAGTCCGTCTAGAATTTCACACGTTTAGAGTTTACAATGATCAAAACAGGCAGGAACTTCTCATATTATGTGGATCAGAACAATTTTATATTCATGGGGAAAAAATGGATCCAAACCCTGCGGCCTTACAGACACAATCTCAGAAATTAGGGGTCGATATAATTTTTACATTTTTAATCCATCTATCCATTTTCTATACCCGCTTAATCTGTCGTCGGGTCGCGGGGGGGAGAGGGGGTCATTGGGCAAGAGGCAGGGTACACCCTGGACTGGTCACCAGTCCATTACAGGGCCACACAGAGACGAATGAGACAAACAATTTTAGAGTCACCAGTTACCCTAACATGCATGTTTTTGGATGGTGGGAGGAAGCCGGAGTAGAACCCACGCATACATGGGGAGAACATGCAAACTCCACACAGAAAGGCCCCAGCTGGGAGTTGAACCTGGAACACTTGCTGTGAGGCAACGGTTCTAACCACCACACCATCGTTTTTAATCTATTTTTAATCTATTTTGATTCATATATGATTCACATCATATATGTTGATTGTATGAGTACAGAAAGAGACTCTGTACATGCTACAGGTTACTTTACAGCTGTTTTTTTTCTTCTTTTTTCCAAGGAATCTTACTTAGTCCTTTGTATTAGCGTTCATTATGCTCCAGTTTTCTCGTTTTTCTCACTGGAAAATCAAAGAGCATTTATGCCACAGAGATCCTGGGAATACTTTGTTTCTCTACATAAGAATGGTGATCATGATTATGCTTAATCTGGTGCTTTGCAATGACCCGCTGCACGAGTTATACACACTAATCATCCTCCTCCACTCCACATTTTAGTCTATAGACTGTGCAACATTAAGTAATTGTAATACCACCACCAAAAAAATGGTTTAAAAATGGGACTACTGTGACACATACACACCATTTTTCAATACATCTGCATTGCCGTAGTGAAAGTTAACGTGAGATCGCAACAGGCCACACCCTCGTGAGATGACTAAGGAAGGCCCACATTGGCACTTCAGCAGCTTACCGATTTCCTTCCACCACATCAATGAGGTCATCAGCTGTGGAGTCGCTGCGCACAGTGATGTCGGCGTTGTGGATCTTGTACTCTGCCAGAATGCTCTTAACTGTTTCAGCATCAAGCTCGCTTTGTCCACACTGATGAGAGAGAAAGAGGAGGATGGGCATGATGTCGAGCAGAAAGACGCAGAATACAGAAGGCTTTTTGTTTTTCATACATTCTGAAAACCTGCAGTGATGCTTAATTTTCAAGCTGTGCATCATGCTTCAAGAATAGCATAAAGAACACATACAAGAGCAATACTGCAGAACCAGTGGCCATTATGCTAGATGTATTCTACCTGCAGACACAATTAACAAAATTATTCTGCATTATCAACTTTCTACAACCAATTTTTTTAATCACATACGTCCACGAAAACCAATAAAAACAAGCATATATTTCAATGCTGTATGGACGTTTTTGTACAGTTGGCCGAATATGAAATATATCTGTCGATGTTTGGACATTTTTTTTTTTTTTGCTTTCTTGGGGACTCGTTTTTCTTCTAACATTTTATTTCGATGCATTTTAGTGGGTTTATGCAGTAGGATGAGTGCATGCTTGTTCACGTTTAAACCAAATCAAATCAAATAGAACCTCTAATTGTGCAGCTGTTCATTTCAGTGGCTGACTGTTAGGGAAAGCTGTGAGAGGTTTATCTCTGCTTTTAAAGTTCTGCCGTGGTGTGAGACATACAGTGGCTGTAAAGTTGATGCCTCCTTTGTCCTTCTTCTTGAAACCGATGTTTGGCGGTTGCTTGTTAAGTCGGATGCCAAAGCCCTCCAGCTCATGCTCGATTAGCTTTTTATGAACGAGAGGCTTCAATACATCAAGCACTATGAGGATTAGATTGCAGGTCCGAGCCACTGAGTGAAAGAGGGGGAAAAGAAAGCAGTTGGTGATAGAATCCCTTTATATTTTCAGTAAGAAAAATTACATTGAAAAAATCTTGTGATTTATTATTATTTCAGCAAAAGTAAAGTCAATTGTTTATTGTCAAAATCCCCTGTAAAACATGTTTTAGGTCATAAAGTAACTTTGCTTATAAGCTGTTTATACCCTGATTAGGATTTTTCCCCTTTTTATTATGTCAATTTTTAGCAGAAACCTAAATGACACATCTGTACCTGCAATGACCTGTCGGCCTCTGCCCTTGCCATCCTTGGCTCCCTCAATAATTCCTGGGAGATCCAGGAGCTATGAAAGAAGAATGCAAAAAAATAAATAAATCTATCGATCCACTGATACTCAACCCCACTGAGTACACATTCCCCCCCAGCAGTGGAGAAAAAAAAAAAGTGAGCATTCTTGTACCTGAATTTTGGCACCTTTATAGCGGATGACTCCAGGTACTGTTGTGAGAGTGGTGAACTCATAGGCAGCCACCTCAGAGTAGACACCTGCAAGGTTACTCAGGAGAGTTGATTTTCCTACTGACGGAAAACCAATAAAGCCAACTCGGGCATCACCGGTTTTTGCAACATCAAAACCTGCAAGTCAGAGGAAAGACAAATCATAGGCATGAGTTATGTTAAAACTATATACCCATTAGGAGGCATCACAGGGCATCAAACCTAAGCACAATCCAGAAATTAAGCTCATACTAAAGCAGTGAGAGGACTAAATTTGTGGTATCGTGATCAGACCTTCTCCAGTTCCACCCCCACTGCCGCCTTTCGGTGTTATGAGCTCCCTCCTCAGTTTGGCAAGACGTGCTTTGAGCAGACCCAAGTGGTGAGCTGTGGCCTTGTTCCTCTGCGTCCTGGCCATCTACAGCAAATGGGTAACACATGTTCGCATGACACCGTTGTAATAGGCAATGAACAACATCAAGCAGACAGCTTCAATTGCCTGCAGTCAGTTAAAACATAAAATTACAAAAAAGATAGAACAAAGAAATTCATCAAGCTGCCTAATTAATCACCCTGCAAAAGACTCACGGCTTGCTGAGGGCAAGTTGGATGTTGGATAACATTTTAACGTTGGATGTTGGGATAGATTTGAAGCCTCTACAAGAGGGCAAAGGATGTAAGCATGCTTTATGGATTCACAAGGTTCAAGATGATTTCTATCAATTAAAGTTTGTTATAAAGTCAGCATATGATGTTCCTATGTCCCACTATACAGCTTAGACAGTGGCACGATAAAGAAGCAAATGTGGATGTTTTACAAGTGCTTAATAAAGACACAAATGGTTACAACGTTTGTGCATACTAACAAAATTGTTTCTCTCTAACCTATGACTAAGAATGATATCAGTTAACATTATATAGCCAACTAATAAATAAAAAACGGAAACAAGGAACTCTGAAAGTAATTAGATTACTTGTGTTTTAAAAAAAGCTGAATGTTTTCTACCACAGAGTACCACAAAATAAGGAAAAGGGATCCAGCATTAGCATTCAGTTTATTTAGCAAAAAAAAAAATGTTATCATGCAAGAATGATTGAGTTACCTGTGAAATAAAGTGCACTTGCACAGTGAAAATCATAGTAAAAATTATTCAAACCATTTTCATTTGAACTAAATTCTATAAATTCTAGATTTGTTTTAATGCACCAATCTGGAGAAAAAAAACTCCCAGTGCCTCTGACAGAGGCCATTATTATTGCTCCCATCAGCCTCCACTGCTGCTCACACTGAATGAATAAGAGGAGTCAACCCTCGAGAAAACTGTGTGTATCGATTTAAATAGGTGTGAATTTTGTCATATGTGAGAAATTTCTCTAGTAGATGAGTTAAGAAAAGTGAGAAGAGTACAGGTTTGTGTCACACAACAAAATGTTGGGGCCCGAAAGAACAATAACTCACATAACATAATAAATTACATCTGAGAGAAAACTAAAACATTTCACAAAACACGAAAATTCAGAAAATCAAACTGTTTGTGAAAAACCTTTCATTTCACAGCTTTTATATACAGCATTTTACTATCATTAGGATAACATTTCAGCAGCTTACCATCTCATGGAACACAACTAAATATTTTTTAAATGTTGTAGTTTTTTATCTGGCTTCTGATTGTTTTTGTTTTGTTGGCCACTGTAGTCAGACCTGAGCACTGTACAGCTCTGTTTAGCCATCTGAAAGTAGCCTTAATTTTAATGAACAGCTGCTAACTTTAGGGGGTCCCTGTTCCTCTGTGGCCAGATACGTCTACTACCTTCAAGCTCCAGTTCGGGGCTACTTGTCAAAACCCTAAATATTCCTCATATGCCCATAGGATAACACGTTGACAGTTTAGTTGTTAAGAAGCCATTGTTTCTCACTTCATGCAGCTTCAAGACTGCTACATTATGTGCGTTACAAAACAGATTCTAGTTGCCAGTTAACCAAACCGAATCCAGTCACAACCATCATCTAGCCACCGTTGGGATGTGGATATAGATTTAACACTTTTTTAAAATTCATTATACAGTTACAAGTCAACTTAAAACATCATCAGATTTTATGAAACACTGTAACCTGGTAGGAACACGAGTACAAGTTATATCAGGTGTAATTCGTGGCCTGGCTGTGCGATGTTTTGGCTAGTGCTAGCAGCTAGCCAAAGTTAGCTAAAACGTGACTGATTCAAAGAGCTAACGAGCCATCAACTTTTAGCTTACCTCGTTTTCAATCTCTGCTATTTTGGCGAGTATACTCATTGTGGCGCTTGTTCCGATGGAAAACTCACGTTAGGAAGTTAAAATACAGAAATTTTACATGGAAGTTGTCAACTTTAACTGTTTAGCATGGACACGCCACGCATTTGCGATTGTACGCGGCTTCGCGGAAAATCTCGCGAGGTCTTAGATCGAGAATAGAGCTCTGTCCGAGTTTGTTGACGAGCGGAATAAATGAAATAGATAAAAAGGAAGTCATGGTCCGATGTACAGATTCAAAGTTAATGCATTGTGTGTCACCGAAGCAACGAATTTCAGTACATTTGCGCTGGGTAACAAAATAATATTTAAATATGTAAGTCCTGTATCTAGAAAGAATTTTAATGTAGTCACGACCCGAACACAATGCGAATCAGTTTAATTTTAAACGTCTCATAAACAAGGAAACAAAACATACTATATTCTGAACAAGAGATAGTTTTTTTAAAGGTAAATATTAAGCTGGTAGCACATTTTCGACTTTTGTCTCTCTAAAATTGAGTAGTGGCTGCATGAAACCCTTCGTCCTATTTTGAGTTTGGAGCACTTGCTCCACATAGATAACATTGCTTGTACATATTCAGTGATTAAATTTTTACGACCATTTAGATGTCAAATAATCAAAAACACAATGATCACAATTATTAGATAATTTTAGACTGATATAGCATTGAACTACATTCCTCCACCAATATAGGGCTGAAACTGACTCCATCTCAATCAGCTGACATCAAAGTGCTGCTTATAGATCGATGCTTTCATAAATATAAAGCTGTTTCATTTCCATGCATAATGAGAGCTATTTTTGACCAAATCTCTGTATATTCACTCAAGTAAGAGCTTGAACACACTTACTTCCAGTACAGAATTGTTGTATAGGTACTTAAATATTTTAGCAATAGTACAGTAACATAGGAGACAATCAATTTTGTATGGTGTTTTATTGTGTGCATTTTCTCAGAGTAAAGGTTTTGTCTCATTTTTATCACTGCCACTTGCCTCTGTCCAGGGCCTATGGCTGAAGATCAGCTGATTGACATTTTTGGTACAATGATTATATCATACACTCTGTAATAAATAAAAAATACAAACATCAGAATGTTTTGAAGTTACTGCTCAGGACACAATTTGCCCTCAATGTACACACAGAGGAACACCTCTATTTCTGTGATCTTGAATGATCAGTTAGAAAAAGAAAGGTATTCACATCCATTGAAATTAGTTGAGACTGTAGGGAATTTGGACACTACTCATCTGTGTTGCAGTAACATACGAACCCACTTTTTAACCTATTCGATACAACATCTCACACAATGAAAAAGCACACAGACCTGTCTAATAGTGTATTTTTTATTGTTTATCATTTAAGTCGCATACATTATATTCCCTCACTGGTTTCTAGTTTGCTAAAATTGGTGGACTGTATATCTGTCATTTGTTTACCTTCTGGTTGTCTTATAAATTAGTGGATGAGCTGGTTGTACAAGATCAGAGCTGCTGACTTGGTGAGTGATCTTTTCTGACCAATGCCATCCCATGTGAACCTTGAACAGGTCACATTAATAACTTTGGTCATACACTTAATATTAATGCCTTGAGGGAACAAGTTTTCAAATCACTAAATGCTCAGGAAATAAACTTTTGAACAACTTTATGTATCTTAACTCCAGTCCAATATATCTAGGATTATATGCTAGATATGCTGATTCTGTCTCTTAATAGCTCCTCGTTGTTGTCTGTTTATTTGTAAGAGGTGTGCTTGTCCTCATGAAAATATATAAAAATAGGCATTTTCTTTTCAGTTTCAAAAGGTAGATATGGTTTAGAGTTGTTGTTCAGCATTTGTTGTTGCCCATTTGGGTTGACAGCAAGCATAAATAGCACAAGAGAGGGACAGGAGGTGAGACACAGCAAGATACAAGGGTAATTACTGAATTTATGACCATTCAGTGCATTTTTATAAACCTATACGGGTCTATGTGAATGCGGGTTTGTGAGAAAAAGAAAAAAGGGCTTTGACTTGATTCTTCAACACTAGCCACAACTTGAGAATAATAAACCCATGCCCAAACATCTCACATGTTCGTCTTTTAATGAGTAATGCATCTTTATATCATATGTCAGTCAGCATTGAAGTGCATTGATTCAAAAGTAAGTGCAAGTACAGGTTTTGATGCATTCAGTTTGACTTGAGGAATAAATTATTTGCAGTGTTGCCCCCCAAAATAGTCATTCTATAGGGGCACTCTGCAAAAGAAAACCACTAGAGTTGATGCTGTTTCTAACCTAAAAGATATATGTTTTTTTTCCTCATTTCAAGCTTTTTAAGTTATCTCTGAGTGACAGTATATCGGATCGATTTTCATCTGCCTTTTCCTGTCACTTCGCTCAGGCCATCAAACACAGCGCTTTTCCTCATTGTCACTGACATGCTCCCTGACTGATTTCTTGGTGGTTTCTCAGTTTGCTTTGAGGAACACGGCAACTGAATCAAGCCAGCTGAAGCACAAGGTCTGTGAGAAGCACTATTTTAGTGCAATAGTTTCACACCTGGTAACCTTGACACCTATTACTGGCTACCTCTGCATAGAGATGAAGAAGAGTTCTTACCATAGCCCCATTGATAGGCCTTTAGTTTTTACTGAGGGAAGCGCCATTATTTGTGGTCATGTCACCAGAGCAAGGATAACTTCATCTTTTGAGGTAATAAAAAACAATAACAGCATGAAGTTATCCATTAAAATGCATTGTCCCCAGTAACTCGGATTCTGTCATCAGAATTTGGATAATACTTATTGAAACCATAAGGCTTTACGATAAATGCAACTTGGCCATATGATGGCAAAAGTCTTCGGTGGAAGCATTCCCTTGGACTCTAGCTGCTCTCTGAGGAGGTGGGCGGCGCTGTGGAGGACGACCTCCTTCGTGACACTGACTGTGAGCGCTCAGGGCTGTGTTTGTCATAAGGCTGGAGCTGCACCTCCAGGAAGTCCCTGTGCTGCTGGCTGATGACCTGGCTGATGAGTCCAGGCAGAGCTTGCAAGTTACTCAGTAGAGTCTCCAGCTTTGTCTCCAGCAGGGCAATCCTCTTCTCCATGTCCTCGCCTCTCTCATTTAAGTCCGATACCATGTCATACATGATGTTCTGAGTCTGCAACAGGAAACAGGAAACACACTTGATGCAATCATTTTCCAAATGGGTGTTAACTTTTGATGGACAGCCTGAAAAAAAGAGGAAGTGTGCATTATCAAAACTCAAGATTGTAGATGAAAAGACTTTTGAAACACTTCAATAACTGTGGTTTGGAAGTTCAATCTGAAAAAAAGAGGAAAGGAAGTAGAAGAGGCTGTTAGATTTTTGTAAAAAGACACACTTTCTCAACACACTGCAGGGTGATATAAGAAATAAAAAACATCTGGCACACAAAAAAGTAATAAAATGATAGGTTTACCTTTTTGAACAATACTTCCATGCCCAAAAAAGATTTGCCCCCGATTGGGCATTTGCTTCTAAAGACTGTCAAGGTCTAATAGCACAAAAAAGAACAGTTGTGTTGCTCTCAGAAGGGGTTTGATTGTGCCGGGTACAATTACGGCACATAAAAAGTATTTAAGCGTGCCTATGAGCATGTGGACAGAATATAAAGACAGAACTGAAACGTGTGAAATTTTTAAGAGTTGAAATATCAGTTTAATCGCTGACAAAACAGAACTAGAACCCTGTTTCAGGGACACTGTGAAATTATGCTAATAAAGCAATTATGCAATGATTTGCAAAACATTTTAAACCTCGTATTTGTCCTAGTTTTACGTTTATGTTTGGAGTTGTGATATTTCCTTTGTTCCAGAGTTCAAACAAAAACAAGTTTTGTCTCAATTTACTGTTATTTTTTCCCCAACCCTTGCAATCATTGCTTTGTTCTCAGTTTTGCCTCATTGTCTGTGTGTGTATGTAGCCCTGACTGCTCAGTTTTCCCCAGCCGACCACTGAATACCCTGCCTTTTGTTGTTATTTTGAACGTTTGAATTAAAGTTCATGTTTTCTTCATCACCTGAGTGCCTCCCACATGTCCTGCATGCATTTTATTTATGACAATATCTAATTGAAAACAAAGACAAAATCAGAAATGTTGAAACTATTGATGTTATTGTCAATGTCATTTATACAGTTTATTGTTTACAAGGAAAAAGTACACTTGCTTTGAAAATTCATTTAAAAAGTTGAGACAAAGGTAATAAAAGACTGGAAAAGTTGTGCAATGTAAAAAACAAACAAACACCTGGTTGAACATCTCCAAAAAAAGAGCATTCCAGACAGGCTGAGGATATTGTCAAATAGTCAGAAAAAGAAAAATAAGACCTCTTATGGAATGACATGAAATGCATGCAATGAAAAATATTGGATTTATTCCAAATGTTTATTTCAAATTCATAAATAAACAAATTACGACTATATTCCATTACATTTTTCCTTAACCTTGATGGACAATATCATGAGGTAAAGGAAAGCAGGGAAGAGGAAGTTTCTAAGCTAAAGGCAACTAAGCTGCGCTGAGAATCTGACCCCCATTAAAGAATACTGTAACACTAATTTACTGTGGTGAAATTACAACTGTTCCAAAACTGGACTACAAAAGGTATATTAGATATATCACCCCTTGTGTCCTTAGTGCAGTGTTTCATGCAAGTTAAATAAACTCGCCAATAGAAAACTGTGAGAGAAAGGGAAAAAAAACACTATAGAAGTGGAATATGAATTTGTAACTCAGTGACTGAACATTATGAAACAAACAAATAAACAAAAATATTTGAAAAAGGAGGATTTGAACTGTTGAGCAGCTAAAACGCTATATTCACATGAAATGGAGGAGTATAGTACCTTTAAAACTAATGAAATCCGTAAAGTACAGGATGTCATACCAACCCTACCCCCAGCTGATGGTCACATATGACCCATGTATCTGTAACACAGAAACTGAGGAGCAGTTCATCTCCTCGGATCCCAAACTCTCACTAAGTTGTGAAAAGAGGAGGTAATGCTAAATCAAAGTGAAACATTTCCACAACATCAAATTAAAAGTAAGATTTTTTTCTACATTTCTTCTACTTTTAATCATTTAAAAAACACTAACACGTCTCAGTTTCAACACTTCACATGTTCTATTTTCAATTGCAAATATACCTTTAAATGATTTCATAGCTTTTTTTAAACGACAAGTTTACAAGTTATCCATTTGTTATTATATTTTTTTTGGAAATGGAGCTGAAAAATAACCTAAAACAGCAACTTTAAAGCAGATAATTTTATTATGGTACTGTTATCCATTATTATTTGTAGAAGTTTTGTCTAACTGGAAAACTGTCTAAACATCTAAGCTGTTTTTTTTTTTTTTTGGCTACAAGTTTCAGCCTCAAGAACCATCCCATTCTCTTTGAAACTGACCAAATAGGGCAGATTTACGCAGCTTTGTGTTTCCAAGCAGAACAAAGAATATTAGTCTATGACCTTGAGGAGACAGGAAAGGTCCCTGCTGACGATGCTTTCTGCTCTTTTGATGCATCAGCCATCTGTTAACAGTTTTAAAAGACATATTGTTTCTGCTATTTTGTCAAATCTCTGAGGTTCAGTCTTTCTTAATCACTAACAGCAGATGCGGAATTCCATGTCACATTTAATGTGGATTGTAAGCATAAGCTGCCAGGAGGGGGTTTCCGAGGTATTATTCAGTGGAGGACAAATAATCTCTGGCAGCCTTGAGGTGATGCCATCCATCACTTACCTTGTCCTTCTTCTGATCTGAGGCAGGAGCCATGGCATAGGTTTTTTATGTGGAAGAGCGAGTACTAAAATACCACTAATAACTGTGAGCCTGACAGTGAAAAGATTTTTACTGTGTTCAGTTTACATGAATTTATCCAGAATTTTTTTTCCCTGTGAACATTTTTGAGTGGACAACCAAATGCTTTAGAGGAATTACTGTCTCAGGAAGATGCTTTTCTTCTTCATCTGAATTAGAAATTATTGTAGCCAGACATGGCCCTAAATGTAGGGGCTGAACTAACTCAAGTTTATCTGTAAATCATGAAGTGAGGCAAGAATACATTAAAAACAGATGGCATAAATTGAGGCTCAGCAAATCACAAGGGAGCAAATGTCACATTTAGAGAATTATGGTCATAGAGCAAGAATACATTTCAGCCATGAAATAAGACCACAATTTGGGAACACCAGCCTACTTCTGGACAGGCTAATGAGGGGAAAAAGGTGGAAAAAATGTCCGAGATAGTTTCAAACAACAGCTTCAGTGGGCAATTTCAGGATATGTAATTCAAGTGAAATGGTAAAAGTGACAAAAATGGTTTGCGGAAAGAAGCAGTATTAAAGAAATACTGCATCACTTAGGAGGAAAAAGAGACTGTAAAGGAGATAAGAAATTAAGAGGATAGATTGTGATCTGACGAATTCCACAGAGCACTGCAGTGGCAATGCATCTTCCAAAGAAACACATGTTCAGCTCCATCCCTCCACTGAAAGCCTGAGAATACACAGGCTACACTGCCCTCTCATGGCCACAGGCTCCTATAACAACAGCTAAAGAGCTCATTGGCACTGGCCATTAGCAACCCTTTCCAATATCAAACCCCAACTCTCACTGCTGTTTTACAGCTTGAGATGATTAGGCAGTATTAACTAATACCTTTCATGACACGCTGGCCTGAATCCAGCCTGACTGTGGTGTACTTTTGAATGTCAAAGCGCTCTGCCTTTCTCTCCTTTTTTTCTCTGCCTTTATTTCTGGCTGAATCATCAGATCACAGTGTGTCTCCCTTCTCAGGTTACTGTTTCTGCTGTGTCAGGCTGGCGCACTGCCTGGTCTTTCCCTGAGGTTTGTCGGCTTCTGTTTAGTGCATCTGAAGACAAATATTAGAGGATGCACAAAGTGAAAAACAGTACTGGGTTTTTGTAAAAGGGCTTTTGTGTTTGTCTCATTCAGTAATTCTCAAGAGGACATTCCCTGGTGAAAGGAATTTGTACACTGTGGAATAAAGAGAGGTTGTTATTTCATACTCAAACAGTCTGACTCTTATCACACAGATGTAAAGCCTGTCTGTTTATTTGACACCTGTAGACTTTGTCTACATAAAAAAACACAACTGAACCGGTAAGTGAAATAGCATGCACTGAATTCACTCACACAAGTGAAGCAAACCTAAGAATGCAGCAGTAGACTGTAACAGTCTATCTTACCTTAGCAAGGTCCACTAGTGAGTTTGCTTGGTCATTCAGCTTGCGTTGCTCCATTTTAACACTTCTCAATCTGAACACAAGACCATTCAGAACCCAGTAAATCAAAGCTATCAGAAAGTTGAGATCTGTGCACACACAAGGCATACACACGGAGAGCACTCCTAGGACATGCACAGGACGTGTGAATTGGGGATTGCAAGGGGTCAGTCTGTTTGGTTGAGCTGCATGCAAGTGGAAAGGAGACCACAGAGGGGGAGAGCTGACATTGGGGGAAATGAGATCAGCTCTGCGTCCTACTCAACCAACGCTTACAACCGTGTTAAAGGAATGAGGAGGACTCACATGAGTGCCTGTGCTGTGTACAGACAGCAGTGAAGTCCTGTTTCTGATTGACACACGAGGTTTCAAAACAACAAAGTTGGTTCTCTGTTGTTTTTTTAAAGTCATCCTCTGGTTAAACCAACTCCTCCATACTTGTAAATGGTTTAGCTACTCAAAAGCCAAATACATCAGCCTGTGTTTTATGTAAAAACCTGGGCTTGATGCTTCATATTTAGATTGCAGCTATCTGCCCATTTCTACATTATTTTCCTAAAGAGATTGATTGACTTTAAAAAAAGAAGTCAACAACAACTCAGAAGTCTTCACAATTTGAGACTTTTACATTACTAATTGAAAATGTTCATTACACGCTAAAGAAGGCATGAAGGGCTTAATTTGTTCTCTGAGATAACCTTGTCAGATAAATTAAACTGAAATGTGGGCCATTTTTATTCACCAAAAACCCCATCTGCAAAGTCTGAAAAAAAAACTTACCTACTTTCATACAACATGCTTAAATAATTCACATCTCGTATTTAATTAGGCTTTTGAAGTATGTTTTCAAACACTTTCTCGTGTAGCTTCGAAGCAGCAACTGTGCAGTATTGTAGTGTTACCCACATGTGGTTTCAAGATCAAATTTTTTTTTTCACACTCCGCTTGTTAAATTAAAGCGAGCACAAGAACGAAATCCCGTGGCAAGTGTGCCCACGTATCAGATTTAGATTGAATAACCATATTAAACCTTTGAACTATCTGCATTAATGCAGTTTGAGCGTGAAGGGAGTGTGTGAACCAAGTGTAAGCATAAATGAAAATCAAAAAGGGACATTAGTCTGCAAATTAGGCAAAATGCACCCATTCTTGTGCAATGCAGGATAGCTTTTCTGCTTCCTGAAGGGGAATGTGGAGTGAAGCTGACCGGTTAGACCAACAGAGGGTGCCACAGGAGTCAAAAAAGCAAAGCTACAGGCAAGGGGCAAAAAAATCCTGACATCTTAGCCATGAAATGCTTAATACAGAGAAGACAAATATAGAAAACAGTAGTGCAAAGTAGCACGTTTTTCATTGAAGGTAGTGAATGAAACAAAGAAGGAGGTTGTCTCTTTAAAGTCAAGGGAGATCATAGATATTCAGTGTTAAATGGTATTGCAGTTGACGTAAGCCTTGAAAGAAATATGCACAGTTAGGAGACGGATAGCTCTCAGAAGAGGCTGAAGTACAGGGCAGCTAGAGGTCAGAATGAAGAAGCATGCTCACCCTATCAGTTAAATTCTGTCTTGTTTCCTCAGTCAATCACTCCTCACAGGCACTTCTCATTTGGAATGGGCACTCTAAATCTGCTTGCTATTCATCAGGGGGAAACAGCTACGCTAAGCTTTTCAGCGCCTCACTATATCTTTTAAGCTAATCTCAGTTAGTGCAGCTCCATATTTTTTTAAACATCCAGACTTCCTTTCTTTGTACATGACCTCCGTTTCCGAGAAAATACTTTTAAATGTATGTTTGTGTAAGGCTGGTGTAAGAGACTGTTACTCTTTCACCTATGCAGATCACAAACATCTATGTTCTCATTGTTCGAATGTGGATCTATGCACTATGGATGATTTCACCTTTATCACCATTCATGCTATTGTCTATGTTTTCTGTACATGGTGTTTAATTTCTTATTATGACTGTCCTATCAGCATTTGTTGTTTTACTGGATGATGTGAATCAGTTGGTTGTTAGTCACCAACAAGCTCTTGGTTACTGGTTGATAAGGGTCATGTTCCAAACAGTTCAGATATGCAAAGGGAAAAAATAGTTCCGAACTGTTCTTTTCTACTCCTTTACAACAATACAAATGTGACAAACTTGGTGCTGCATGCTGGCATTTAGATTGTTTCATAAATGTCTTGCCAAATATTTGTGTAGAGTATGTCAGTTATCTTGATTGACCTCTATTTTTCCTTGATGTCGACTTCTCACAGGCTGCCACTCCGGCACTAACGGGATTGCTCAGAGGCTGACCTTCTTCCTCATGGGTCGCTCTCCTGTTTCTTCAGTTCACTGATCTCTGAGCTAACAAGCACTCATTTTCCTGTTTCCTGCTATGATTCACACTTCAACCTTGTGGATGGAAGGGGACAGTGGTCCCAAAGGGGATGATAATATTATACAGGAACACTTAATTTCACAGCTGTTATGGCCTAAAACCCTCTGTAAGACATCTGGCTGGATCCTTCCTGTGGTGTGGTAGAATGTCTGATCCAAAATACCTCAGTATTGTTTAAACACTGTCTGTTGCTATTTCTCCTAATTATCCTTGCATGGCAGCTGTATGTCCTTGTTATTGCACTGTTTACCAGCCTGGATCACTGCTACCGTGTCATCCAGCAGAGAAATGGAGGAAATGAGGCTGCAAATGCTTTAACAGGCGTTACAATGGTTCCACTCGCCGAAAGATGACCCTGAGCCCTGATCTGAATGAGCATGATTGCTCCATTGTATACATTATAACTTTTAGGGATATCATAAATTATGTACTTGTGCTACGGCAGATCTGTCAGGTGTGGAGCTCTAGCAGTCATCCTTCGGTATGTGAAAACACAGTGGATTCAAGTTTAATCAGTGGCTTTCTGATTAAAGGTCAGTCTCATCACATCCATGCAGAAATGGAAAGAAAGACACCCTCCGTCAATGATAATTGAAATTCACTTGATATGCATTTGTAGGTGTTTGGAACATGTAGTGTGTGTCAAAAAAAGCTGTTTGCTCTGATTATTCAGATCTGACATTCGTGTGAAGTGTGTTTTTGTCAAACTGACCAACCACCTAATAACCTTTGTGGCAACTTAAAATAATCTGGCAACATCATGACTGTGTTATGTGAAACAGTTAATAAATCCAAGCTTTTCAAGGCATGAATTTCACTTATCAAATGAGGGAGTGTAGTTTTTTTAGTAACATCATTGGGTTCAAGGACAAGCTCTCGTTAGCATGCACACAACAAGTTTCTATCTATATTTAAGGCGAAGACTTACTTTCGAGCTCTATTGCATTGTGTCGACACAAACAGGAAAAAAAGAAAACATGAAGTAGACAAATGAATTATTATAACATCAGGTAGACATATTCAAATGGCAAACTGTTCGCTCAAGTCTTGCTGCAGTAACCCTCATCTCCACAGTAGCCAGGTTTCCATTCACTAGTGAAGCAAATCAGATCTTTTAAAAAGCCACAAAAAAGAAAAGTGAATCAGACACGTTTCCATTCACTGGTCCGGAATGAACAAACTAGACTTCCTGGTTTTACCAGAGGGTAGCAGAATAAGTGGTGGTCCTAATTGGAAACAAAGCTGGAGAGAAAAAAAGAAAAAACCCACAGAAACTGTGGTAGCATCCACACGAGAAAAATGAAGAGAGCTCTTCCTCAGGATTGACTTTAATCTCTGAGAAAATCTGGAGTGACCCATTAAAGTTTTTGTGAGTTTGATAAAGTTTTTTAAATTTAAACTTTTTTTCATTCACATCTTCTGAATGTGATTCAAAAGCAACAATGGAAACCCTGAAAGTGTCACCTTGACTCTTTTCAGTAACAGCACTGTTTCCTGACTTATTCTGTCCTGAAACCAATGTGTCCCTTCTTTGTGTGTTCTGGTAGATGCTGCCACTCACGTTCTCTAAATTTGATCTCCTTTTTTCCCTTATGGTCCTAATCCTGGTTATGAGACAGACAGTCCACAGAGACAAACCATCATGGTAACATTCTCAGACAAAGACAGTGCCTCAAAGCACCTATGGGTCCATTTAACAACACTTTACAGCTCACATTCTTTACTTTGACTGATGCGAACTTGAGGACACAAACATGATGATATCTGATTTGATGTTTACAATTGCCTCATGACAGGTCAAAGATACCCTTTGGCCTTTTACAACCCATTACTTGTCAAGACCATCTCCAATTAATCTCAATCAAGAAATTATGTATGACACCCCACACACTGGCTACAGATGTCATTTCAAATTCCACATAAAGTCTGTAAACACTACTTCATGAACAAGACCAAATCCTTTTAAGACAACATGCTGAGTAGCTGATGTTGCACATAGAGCTGGACGTGACTTTTTTCCATTGAGTCTGGTTCTTTATAGATTAAACTGTAGCTGAGAGCAATTTCCATTATTAGGCTGTCCTAGAGAACAGAAGGTGGTATGAGACATTGTCATCACTGCTGCAAATTGCCTGAATACAGCAGCAAGGGCATGGTGACATGAGAAAGCAGCAATGAGAAAATGCTGTGGAACTTCACTAATCTGGATGCAGGGTCGAGCAGGAGCAACAGGCAGTTTGAGTATATTTGTGCTCCCCCTCCTTGTAGTTGAAAATCCTAATGTCTCTAAAACACAAATGTATGTTAAAAAAAATTCATGAACAAATCAAAGGAGACCACAGAGGTCCACATACATGAGTAAAACCACAGTAAGCAAACAAATGTATGAAAAGAGGATGTTCTTCAGAACAAAGCTACATACTAACAAAATCACTGCAGTTATTTATCTTGATAAAACCAGCATGTACTGAGAGGGACCATGGAGAAGAAGTGCTGGTAAGCACTGGAGGGTGAGGAAAAACAACAACGAGGTAAGGCTAAAATCAATACTGTTTTGGAATAAGTTGGAGCTCCTTGGGGACCCACTGAAAGAATGGCTGACAGGTAAGTGTCTCACCAACCGCTAGAGAAGTACAAACCCAGATGTGCCAGCCCTGAGGTCAGTCTGACATCTGACTCACTGAGAAAACGACACGCAAAAGTCAACCTGACAGCATGAGGCCAGTGAGAGAAAAATCAATATGATACTGCTGTAACTCTAGAATATTTCAAGGTAAACTGAGTTTTACTCAGATAAAATGTCTCTTATAAGCACAATTCCTACCCTGTTTTTTATGTAAATGTGCCTTCAATGTATTCAGGAATCATATTTGTATAAATTTAGTTCTTGTGTACATTTTGCATGCAGTCCAGCACAATAGCACATGTTTAAAATCAGGGGAAACCTAGTTATGAAACATATCCTTCATTAAGAGCACATGGATTTGCTACAGGTGTCAAACAATTCAGATTTCAGGTTTGTGTAAATCAAAAGAACATCCTGCTGAATAAAAGGTGAGGTTACAGCGTGGCACCTACTGGTGAATGGCTTGGAGAAATTTTCTCTGGTGCTTCCTGACTCTAGCGTGGTCCATCTTCCTCACCAGTTTGGTGTTCTTGTAGATAAGCCACGTCTCCCTGAGAACATTCGCAGCTGTGTTTTTCACCTACAAGTACAAAAGATATAATGAGACATTTATTCAGGGCTGCTGAGAGGGGAAAAATCTGTGATGACGAGTGTTGGATCAGCCACCTACTCTTTTTGTTAGCTGGGTGTCCATCATAAAATTGTGGACATGTTTTTCAGCTTTGGTTAATTCCAATTTCTTTGCCACCACAGCTACCACCAAGGCAGTGCAGCCAGCACCCTAAGTGGACACAAATACACAATGTGGACTTTTAATTATCAATAAATAATAAATAAACTTTGATGCACTCGGTCTGCTGTTCTCACCATAATGCCTGTTAGGAGACAGACTCCTTTTCCACAGTATGTGTGTGGGACCATATCTCCATATCCAATGGTTAGAAACGTGATTGAGATCAACCACATGGCTCCAAGAAAGTTGCTGGTTATGTCCTGGTTGTCATGGTACCTGTAATAGGTAATAAATAAAACAAATAAACCAACCTCAATGGAACTGATGTGCTGCAACTTCAGCTAAATTACTTTTTCTCCTATTAAGAAACACAGAAAAACAGTGGGTTTTAACATAATGTAACATGTGGCATTAAATATTTTGTCAGGTCTGTGCGGGGAAAATCTTATGCTCGGATACAGTGGGAGTTTATAAGTGTGTATCTATCTATTTTTATCCCTTATCTATGTTTCATGCAGTGAGGCTCAGCATAGCAGGAGAAACTAATCCAGGCACCTCTCGCAAGCTCTCACTGTCCACGCAGCAATGATCCATAGCGAGATGGTGAAGACCAGGAGCACAGTGCCGGGACAGATGGTCATAAGGGTCTTCATCACAAAGCGAGTGTTAAAGTTAATCTTATTGAGTGCACCGATACTGCGGGAGGAGGCATCGGTGAAGAGCTTGCTGTGCAGCAGCATGACTCGAGCGATGAGGTACAGCCGCAGGAACATGGGGATGGACAGGATGATGTCCACATCTGCATCCGTCTTGGATGGGACGTAGGAGTAGGCCAAGCGTGCAGTCCAGGTGAAAGTGTAGTTCCCTGGAATGGGGTGAATGGCGCACACCAGGATCTCCAGGCAGATGAAGAAGATGCGCTCATATGTCATGGCTATCCTCCAGTCATCAGCTGCGTTGTCCACCATGAAAAGCTGCAAGGAAAGCGCCCCGTGAGGTGATGAAGGGTGAAAGGCAGAAACATGTTCATCATGCTGACACAGCGAGCTGCAGGAAATCATTAAAACCCATTCAAGAGCAAGTCATAAAGTCATATATGAGCCACATTACTTGAAGACATGTCCTCAGAGCAACATTTGTAGGAGAGGTAGCACCACAGAATGAAAAATACTTTATACGACACGTGTGGGCAAGAAATCATCTATGAGAATATTAGATGGCTACAAGACCTAAACATCAGGCCTTTGATGTTCTGAACGTATTTTCTAACAGCAGCAAGGCATTTTATAGGTTTACATGTTTGTTGTGGTTTTTAAGAACCTTTTGTTCTTTTAAAAATCAGGTGATGATACAGGTGTCTTAATGCTCCAATACTAATGACAACCATAAATCAAAATTGTGTAGATAATACACATATAATAGTATTGTGGTCTGATAACAGCTACTATTTTTGAATGCAGACTGGATTTTGTACACTTTTCTTAACCTGTCCTGCCTTCTATTTTGAGTATAATTACGTTAATGTGAATGCTTCGGCCCATGATGATGGTGTTGTGAAAATGAGATATTATGACAGCTCTACATGATCTCAAGCTTACATCAAGAAAGAAAGAAAGAAAGAAAGAAAGAAAGAAAGAAAGAAAGAAAGAAAGAAAGAAAGAAAGAAAGAAAGAATGAATGAATGAAGGAACCACGAATTCTACCAAAAACATATATCTAGGTGCTTTAAGACAAAATAAAAAGTGTTACGTCAAGCATAACCCTCAGTAAACATTTTCAACTTCAGACCGTTTCTCTGATGAGAACATCTGCCAGCTCCACATTAGCATAAGGTAATGATTGCCTGGCCAATCCAGACAGAAGGTAGGCTCATTCATTGGGGACCTGTGTGGGAATGGATTTCAACAGCCCTCATCACTCTTTTCCTTCCTGTCCTCTGTCATATACAGCAGCTTCCTCACATCGTCACTTTGGCGCTGCTGCTCCCTCTTCTTGTTCAACCGTTCTTTCCTCTTCATCACTTTCAAACCAATCTACCGCTATCTTCACTCAGAAGATTCCCTTCACCCTGAACTGTTGGCTGAACCCATCACTGCTGTCACCTCCTCTTTCACATGATCCCAGAGTATGCTTATGGTTGAGGACAGACTGTCTCAATCTTACTCCTCTTACGGGAGGTTAATGTTTGCTGGTTTGGGTTGCAGATTAATTGTTATTGAGCCATATTAACTTCCCCTCTCTGACAAACCACACTGATATTCCTCCACAGCTGTTCCTGCCCCATGCACTTAATCACGTCAAGGTCCTCTGCCTGTGTAGGCCATCACAAGTGGCAGTAGATATTTCACAAAATGCTGCTGTCAGCAAAAGTGAGGGAGATTTCCTTGCGGCTGTTTTTGCCACGAGAGCAGACGGCAGTTAAAAGGAGAGTAAAAAAGAAAAACTGCACCATTGATACCCTCTTAATATGCTTGGTAATGAATCATGGAATGTCCAGTGACTTCTCTAGCTGTACAATGAAAATATGCATATACAGTACAATAGCTTTGCTTATAACTTAACATAGCTAAATGCAATACGGTGCAGTTCAGCTTTCAGCCCAGCTTTCATCAAGCTTTACAGATTGTACAAACATTTTCATGTGTGAGGTCAGCAAAGATATATATTGTTTTTGCTGGAAAGCAAGTTGGAATTAATTGTTTTGCATTCGAGCCTTAAGTTTTTTTCACAAACTAAAGTTTTTGTATCATTCAGCTGTACTTAACATCAAGTTGAGTATAAAATATGCCTAAACAAAACCTGACCTGTAATATATTGCAATCTAGTTGTACAGCAACACAGATCCACAGTGCATAACATATTAATCCCTCAATGATGGCTACAAAATAGCGAACCAACATGTATTTTGGCCAGTTAGTTTATGTCTGGATGCTTCTTAACCCAGCAAAAGTGGTTTGATTGATTTAATTTACATTCTATATCTTAAACTATTACATAGTAAATTCTGAATTTTAATTTGTGTATTTCATAACAAAAGAGTGGAAAAGAATTTAAAAAATTGCTTTCAAAATCTAATCAAAATCTTTAAGATTAAGACACGGAACCCATGCATCTGATTGACGTCTGCCCACAACATTTATTTCAACAACAAACCAAACACGTTCACATTTTAATCACTAATTTATTTGTTAATTTTTTTGTAGCTCCATACCTATCTTTCCTATAAAATCTTTTTTTGATTGCAAACTTAATGGCATGACAAAGGAAGAAATGTTATTTTATACTTGGTCTGACCTGCAGGGACTTTCAACCCATGACACTGGAGGACATGTCTCAACTGGTGTCATTATTTTCTTTCTTTGTGTAGTTGGTCATGCTTTCTGCCATTTCTAGTGTTTGGCACAGTGTGGTACCATTGTTGTTGTTTTTTAAAGGCTTGTTTATTTTCAGTGGCATTTCTTTTTCTTTTTTAAATTTTCAATCTATTTGATTAGATTTAGGCAAAAAAAATCCAAAAAACTATTGTTTAGCTTTAGGATGCTGTTTGTGTAATTTTCCCAGGCTTTCATGGAGACCTTCCCCCACCAAGAACTGGATTATAATTGACTTGAATTGGACTGTATTATTGAAGCGCCTATAGATGACATTTGTTGGGATTTTATATTAGTAAAACTGAATTGAATTGAGGGCTGCACTATGGTGTGGTGGTCTGTGCTTGTCACCTCACAATAAGAGGGTTCCTAGTTTGAATCTTGGCTTGGGCATTTTGTGTGGAATTTGCTGGGAGAACATCCACTATCCAAAAACAATCACCATGCAAAAACATGCAGGTAAAGTTAGGCAGGGTATATCCTGCCTCTTGCCCAGTGGCAGCTGGGAGAGGCTCCAGCCTATCCCCCATGACACTGAATTATATTAAGAAGTTATAGAAAATGAATACATTGAATCTAATTGAAAAACTGAGCTTCCCTCTGCAACCTTCTTATAGATCATTTGCAGGAAGTCTGAAATACAGTAATCCACTTAATTTTTCAGTAAAAACAGCATTTTACCCCAACAAATAAATGTTCATAATATTCAGCACAGATTCCAGGCACATCGTGGCTCGGCAATTTTCCAACAACCCTCCATTTAGTCCAATTTGAGATTTCTCATTACAGAAGTAAAGAACTGTCCTACTCCTGAGGGGCTAATGGGATTGGTGACCTAGATTATAAATTTAGCTCTGATAAAAAATGGAATTACTGAAATAGTAATCTTTCTCTCATAAAATGTGATCAACTCAAGGAGGAAGAAAGCGTGTGGAAAAATCTATAATTCTGTGCACTGCCACTTCTTTCACAGACATACATGAATGCTCCACATACCACAGTTTGACAGCTTCAAAGACATCTTGAAACTGCAACTTTTAAACTGCACCACATTATCACACTCTCACTGAACACTACATGCTCATTATAGCTTCTGAGCCAATTACATGGCAAAAGGCTTCTGCACCAAAAATATAAACCGTAAACAAGCTGGCGCATTACAAACAATACAGAGCAAGCAACGACTAACACATGTCCCTGAGCAAATGGTACAACTGTCCCACAAAGCCACTGCAGCTTATTTACATTTATTCAACAGCCACAATCAAAGTTTCCCCCAAACACAGCGAAAAGTACGTATTAAACTTTCAGCGGCAGTTGTTCATTTTAAATGAGTGACACCGAGCTGCTTTAACAAACTGACATCTGTCAGGGATGTGTGTAACTCTAACCACAGCTCACCCTGTTTGGCTTTCCAAGTGAGTGTAATGTAGACATGGAAACACAAGCTGTGACTGCACTCGACTACAGTTTCTTACTTAAAGAATTAAGGCTCTGAAAGCGCCTTTATCTATTGTTTGCACACAGCACAAGCCACGTTTTATTTGACATTTTACACAACAAACCGTTCCTGTCAAAAGCAGTTACGAAGTTTGTTACCTCAAAACAATGTGATTAAACATTAAAGGCAGGTTACATAAGGAAAGCCTACTTGGTGAGTAAAAGCAATTATGGTAATGGATGACCTGAAATACAATACTCAAGGGCCCTTTACCTCAGAGGATGAAATATTCCATGCCAGCAGAAGAACCGGCAGTTATGACAGAGACGAAGAAGAAACTATTTCTGCATTGAAAAAGTAACCCCAAATTCACTTTGTGCATTTCAAATTATGCTGAAAGACATCGAGTGCCATGGAATTTTGAAATATACTTGCAGGATCTTTGATGAATCATTTAAAATACATTTTTATGAATGCATGAAACCTTCTTAATCAAAGTTAAAAACATGTTTGACAACCACTGGAAGAGATCTGAGATTTCCCCCAGAGATCTGACGACTGACCTTCGGGTAAGTGCACTTTGATAAGAGAATTTCTAAGACAACATAAAACAAAGAGGGTTTCGAGAAGGCCAAATTATTCCAAATATCCCAAATGAATTGGTTTTGATCAGATAAAATCACTACATTTTCATAAACACACTCTTAAACAGGTACGAGAACAAATCACAAGTGATTTTTAGTGACTGTCTTATTAGAAACAACTCTAGAGATTGTTTGTGGAAGCAGATATTTTTACTTGTAGTTACATTTTAAAAAATGAGCATGATCATGTGAAATCTCTCTCTTTCTTACTTGTGTTAGATGTATCAGTAAACTCTAGCGCCTACCATGACTTTCTCCTCTAAGCAAGCAGTTTGAGGCTTTAGCTTAACCAAACATCAAATAAAAGGAATTGGGTGAAAATAAACAGTGAATGAAAATTAAACAAAAGTCTTAAATCTTTTTCCATCCAACCCCCGTCCAACTCTCTTATGCAAACTTGGGGACTTTCAAAGGTAAAATGCTCATCAACGTCATTTCACAAACACTTGTATGGGTTGAAAATGGTGCTTTAGGTTGGAGGACTTCTTGTGTTACTGTGTTAAGCAGGTTTAGTTTGATTTAGGCCACAAAACTAGCTGGTAAGGGTCAGGAAAAGAACGTGGTTTGGCATATTATACAGCCTTTCTAAATTACTGAAAAAGCATCACTATATGATAAGAGGACACCAAACTCAACGTAACAAACAATGAGATTATATGTATACATGGTGTCAAGAAACATCTGATACAAACATTATACAGTCGCAGCATGACAGACCATCACATTCACCACTTATTTTAGCATTTTTGAAAGGCTAACTACAGACTATATAAAAGATGGATGCGTTCAGCAGGTAATCACCCACTGGTTTGTGAATGCTCATTCTGATGTCAAGTTTTGCATTCAGCATTTTGAGTTTTTGAAGCCAGGAAGGGATCTGACTAAGAACTCAAAGACACCATGCATGCTCAACAACAACCAGAGCATTCATGTGCCATTTAGACTGCTCACACCCTTAAATATCACAATATTAATATAACATTCAGATTTGACACAGTTTAACTTGGTGAATTAAAATCAATTCACATAGGCTTGTCATGAACAATTAACACAATTAACCTGTTATGTTGTTACAAGTTGGAGTATTTTAACATGGGTGCCTGAGTCACTGTGAGAGGCTGATGGGAGCATTAGTTTTGAGTTTGTAAAGCTAGGCTGGTGCAGCAGAAATACATTTAAAAAGCAAAACATTGTGACACCGTATGATGTGGTGGAGGCGTGCATTATGCTGAAATTAGATGCTGGTAAAAGTTTCCTTTCTACTGTCTGTGCAGTGTTTAGAAGTGATCCTTTTTCTATCAAACCAACCTGCTTCCACTCCAGGTGGTCTGTTAAAAGGGATGTAGTGGAGTAAAACTCTTGTCCTATTATTGCTTTTTAGGTAACATCAGGTGACTCAAACATCTAAGTATCTTTAGTGACTTGAGCTAGAAAGTGTCTTTTTTTAAATTTGCTTAAACCTAACTGACATAAATTAAAAATGTATATGCTTTCAGCACAGCCAATAGTTGAAATAGGACAGTTGTTATTGTGTAACAGAACAAAAACCAAAACCCTCCACTGGATAAATAGAAAAATTATCTACATGAAAGTGAAATAATTGTTTTGGTTTTATTGAACCTTTAGACCGTTTTTGCTAACTGAACATGCACAGACAAATCTGCACATGTTTATGTATTAGATGATGCTTGCCAACCTTTAACTGGAAGCGTTAACTCTCAACCAGCTCATTGGAGAAGTAAACACTGTTCAAAATGATCTCCCTTTCCAAAAATCCTACCCTCGCAGTGACAATAAAGTATAAGAGCTTTGCAAGACACAAAGCTAATAGGACAGATAGCTAATACAGTCACTTTTTCTTAATAAGAACAGATCCAGGCACCCCAGGCTTTTTTTGGACATTCAGCTTGTTTTCTGATGGACTCCAAATGCAGTCTAATCACTTGGAGTGCATGCCCCTTTCTCATCATTAGAAAGGTTTATTCATGTCAGGTTGAGAGGCGGTACAGCTGAATATGTCTTAAGCTTATTCCCTGCATGTACACACACACTGAGCAGTCTCTGAGGAGCTCACCCACAATGCTAGCTGGGTTAGTTACTGGTTTCACTACTCCCAATATATCTAATGGAGTGCAGCTCAATATTTAATCTGTGTAATGTGGAGATGGGAACATATATCTTGTCACTGAGAATGAAATCACTCAATCTAATTAGTGAATTAGGTTAAGAGGCTCAGTCCAATTAGACATTCTTGCAATGCTTTATTTATGATATCAAAGTGAGCCACTAAGAGGCCACTTTGCTTAGTAAATCTGAGGCTGCAGTAGATTCAGTATGCTTTTATTTCGGAGATTAAGTCTCAAATTTGCATATGCATTTCTTCTATGTCTCAAAGCCTAATTTAAAGCCAATACAAATCTTCCCATCTTTAAAAGTGCAGTGGTTGCAGGCAAGTTGCACACATTAATAATCTAAAATCATCTGAATGTTTAAAGTCACATGCAGGGCACAAACTCGTAAATACCATCAATAAATAATCTTTAGGATTCTCAGCTCTTTGGGAGGCTAGGTATCTCTGCCCCTGAAAGCCTGTATGTTCAGTGAAAACACTGAGGTCACCAGCCAGTGGTGGTTATCTGACTCCAGTCTGGAGTCTCAGGTAGGGGACAGATTTTCCTCTGAGAATGCAGAGTGTCTCCTGCAGTTGCACCATATCTCTGACACATACACAGCACTCAGGGGCAATCTGAGAAGCGCAGCCAAGTTCAGCTTTGGCGGGATTTGCTGGCACAAGTTTGGATGCTTTGTTGTGCTATCTTTTCCTCTGATTGTAAAATGTAATGTCATGCGACCGTGAAACATCAGCACTGACTTTAATCAAAGACAGAGCAGCCTCCAAAGTGTTTTGCATTCATTTAAGAAAACTCAGCAGAACTGTCATCACAAGGTGGAGAGACGCGGCAACGTCCTTAACACAAATGCCCCTCAGCAAAGAGCCTTTGATGTCAGAGGAGAAAACTTAAATGTCAGTTTGTGTCTGCTTGGGACAAGACTGAGCACAACAACTGTCTCAAAGCCAGAAGAGACTCCCAGTTCTGAGTGCATATAAAGCTTTGACAATGACAAATCAAAGTTAGGAAAGAGCTACAGAGTGTAACCTTTTTTTTTTTTGTACTCGTGCTGTGCATCAAGTTGCCGTTTTCCAGCTCAAGAAACAAATTTTAACGTCATGAAATTGCTTGAGTGGCAAGCTGTAAAGAAAATTTGCAACAACCTTGAGAGGAGGTACAAAAAAATACTGCTTTTAATTGCTGAACAACACTTACTGTCCATAAAAAGAGAGTGTTAAATATCTATGTAATTTTCCCATAGCAGACACTGAATGGGATTGATTTAAGGCCGTTCAGCACAACACGTACGCGTAGCCTTGCTTTGTTTCTACACTTGGCTCAGTAGGTCACACATCACTGGCAGTGCAGCACAACAGAAGTATCCCTAAACAATTAAAATGACAGCTGGTATCCAACTTCTATCCTGTCTGACCTGACCTTTTGAATGTTCAGTCACTCTGAGGAGAAAAACTCTGTGTTGTGAAACCCTGTAAAAATTAGAGGCCATGGTCTTCACAGAGCACGACAAGGAAATCGGTTTTAGGAGGGCTGGAAATGGTGGGGAAACATTTCATCATCCTGACTTATGCCTCTACATCTGACAGGCATCTGTGAGTACACATGAATGTGCATGCATAATCTATTTCACTGCAGGAGTGAAAAAAGTGCACTTCAGGCGCTGCAGTCCATTTTGCAACACTGCAAACACGTTAGGTTTTTGAAGAGCCTAAACAGAAATGAGTCAGGGTTGGGACAAGGCAACATCACATTAAACTGAATGACAGTAAATGTAATATTGCTGTGTCTGCAGGTTCATGTTTAAGGAGGCAAAATTGTATGTGTGCTAGTTTATATGGGCTGGAATGTTTTATGAAATGTCTCATTGTTATATTGTTATATTCTCTCAAATGCTGTTATTTATTGAGAAAATATTAACAGGTAACTAATTAATTTGCTGTTTAAAAAAATGATCATTTTTTCAAATTATTTTTAACACAGCATAGAATTACATTTACAGGGGCAGTTTCTCTGCATTGAGAACTTTGCTTTTTTAAATTTTTTTTACCTCTGTATAAACTTAAGTGGGATTTTCCTTGCAGTACCTTTACATTTAAAGGAGTTTTACATTAGTAACAATAATACTCAGTTGTCAGTCAAATTAAGGGTCGGATCTACTTTTCACACTGCTGCCAATCAATCAGCACCAGTCACTAGGAACATTGTAATTCCTACGCAAACTGTTGTATAATATATTCTGTTACTGTGGGAAAACTTTCCTGTAAAAATTACTCAGTTGACATCACCAAGATATCTCAATTGCGAACAGAGACTTTAGATCTGTAATGTAAGAAGTAGGGGGTGAGGGTAATCTGATACATATTTGGCTAAGGCATATGCGATGAGGGCAGTTTTAGTGCCTTGATTTCAGTATTATCCTTCTGCTCTCCTTTCTGACTTTTTGCACTATTTCAACTGATACGCTATGACGTAAATTAAACTCACTTGTCCATGCTACTCCACTTTGAGGATTAACCGCTTGTCTCTGTTTCAGACTGTTTACAATTGTCATAAAAAAAACATGACGTGTTTTGTTGAAATTGGTAACTGTGTCTCAGACAAAATAGCTTATACCTGTGGGGTTCCCCAGGGGTCTATTTTGGGAACCCCTATTATGCAATCTGTACATGCTCCCATTAGGCCAGCTAATACGCAGCTATAATGCGTCCTACCACAACTATGCAGGTGACACTCAGATCTATGTGTCATTGGCGGCAGGAGAACACGGGCCTGTAGATACATTGTGTCACTGCATCAAACAGATCAGTGTGTGGATGCAAATCAATTTTCTCCAGCTAAACTCAGACAAAACTGAAATCATTGTCTGTGGCCCACAGAAACAAAGAGAAAGTGTTATCAGTCACCTTGAGACTCTCTCTCTAAAACCTAATAATCAAGTTAGAAATCTAGGGGTAATATTGGACTCAGACCTGAACTTTAACAGCCACATTAAATCAATAAAATCAGCAGCTTTCTACCATCTAAAAAACATTGCCAGAATCAAAGGAATAGTGTCTCAACCAGACTTAGAAAGACTAATCCATGCATTTGTCTCCAGCAGGTTAGACTACTGTAACGGCCTGCTCACTGGGCTCTCTAAACGAGCTGTAAGACAGCTGCAGTACATCCAGAACACTGCTGCTCGAGTCCTGACTAGAACCAGGAAATACGACCATATTAGTCCAGTGCTCAGGTCTCTGCACTGGCTTCCTGTCACTCAGAGAATAGACTTTAAAACAGCTCTGCTGGTGTACAAGTCTCTTCATGGTCTAGCGCCAAAGTACATCTCTGACACGTTAGAGCCATATGTACCAACTCGGACTCTGAGAACCTCAGGGAGGCGTCTCCTGGTGGTGCTCAGAGTCCGGACTAAACAAGGTGAGCCTGCGTTTCAGGTTTATGCTCCTAAAATCTGGAACAGTCTTCCGGAAGATGTGAGACAGGCCTCAGCAAGAAAGGCCTCAGCAAGAAAGAAAGAAAGAATGAAAGGAATTGGAAGTCAAACTCTCTCTCATAATAATAATCTATTATAAGGAGCACCTTCATTAAGTGCTAAAAAACATGATACTCTGTGATAATTTCGTTTTGAGGACTTAATTCTGGACTGTGCTCATTTTACTCAATCCAACTTCAAATTGCCAACAGATGAGATAAAACTCTTTTTTTTTTCCTTTAATCAAATGCTTTCAACCATACAGTTTATCATATGTTTTGCAGGGAGAAACAAGAGACAGAAGTGCTGAGAAAACAAGAAGGAAACACACACATCAGTGATTCTTTGTTTGCCTGTGTGTCATTAGCAAGATGGATTTGGAATGAACTCATCCGTGCTGTCGTTTCTGTGTGTGAGTGTGTGTGCCAGCACATATGTCAGTCTCCGGGAACCCAATAATGACAGACTAGCAACAAGCACAAAGTACCCTGAGGCGGGGAAGAAAAGGAGCAGCTGGTGTGGTGGAAGCTGCTGTGAAAACACTGCGAGATGGACTTAAATAGTAAGACTGGGGCAGTTTCAGGAACTGGTTGATAGTTACTTCCTGGGGGAGTTGATGATTTGAAGGACAGAGGTTACCATCATCTTGTTCATCTTCAAGATGTATACAAAAGCAATAGTCTAAAAGACTGTGACAATGTGTTAATATTTTATGATTCACCTGTGAGTTGAGCCATTTGGGATAGGTAGTGAAAAGTGAACTGCAGTAAATATCTCTGAGACAAACAACTGCTGTAATAAAGTTTTCTAGGTCAGCATATGAGGAAACGTCTTTATCCAGAAGAGAGAGCTATCTAGTGTGAAACATGCTCTGGATATTGACGTGAGTGTCAGAAGAACCTGGATCAAAGAGGTTTGAGCAGCCTTCCTGTGAGGTAAATATGCAGTGGCTGACAATAAAGGAATGGATAGAAGAGCTTGTTTCAGAGCTAAAATTAGCATTTGAGCTTGCCTGCAATGGTGGGAGCAATTGGGCTTTGAAGCCATTTTCAACATGCAAAGAAAAAAAGATTACATTTTTAAAAACTCATCAATTCCACATTTATACAGGAAACACAGATGCAATGTTGTATCATTACAAGAACAAAACAGGTTGCACAATTTTGTGCCCAAGCAAACTGATGAATGCATGGCTGAGGCAGAACTGATTTAACACAGTGCTGTTATTCTCACTAAAAGGGCTCTACATCACAACTAAATTGTTAGATTATTTTGTATCCGTACAAGAAAACCAAGATAAAGCTCTGGATTTAGTAATTCATGCAGTATTTGAGTACAATTTGCAGATTCAAAGGGAGAATGAATGGATTTAATACTATGCAAACTTCCAGTTTGCTTTCGATTTTATTATGAGCTACTGGGACCTGTGTGCAACGGAAAGCTTTTGTTGTGCAATGAATTATGGTAATGATGTCTGTGCTTTGCTATCATCCCATATAAAGGTTTACAACTGATGAGATCTGAAAGAAGTGACACGTTGCAATGACTGAGTCTCTCCTGAGACTTACAACTTCTAAATATACCAACAAGAACAATGAACACTACAGATAACGCATCTTCAAATCCAAGAGATAGGAGCCCTAATCCTTTTATCTAAGTGTGTAAGATTTTGTTTCACAAAAATTGAATTCCACTTCTTCAAGTACACAAAGTAAAGAGCAGATTAAAACAGGTGGATCAGCTTACAGAGTTTAGCTGAAGACATTTCAGAAATTACCATTTTGTTTAAACATAAGAAAATCCATTAGTTTGATTAAATACGCCGTCACATCATTTTCAAGAAAATGCAAGAGTTGTATTTCTTTTCAAGTCATTTAAAAAAAATTTTTTCAATTGAATTGATTAGAAACAGAAAAGGATGCCTCATACACAAAACCTCTCTGGCAGTGTATGTCGGACCATTAATTTTGCCACCACACAATGAAGACACGAGTGCTGAAGCGCAGGAAGAGCTGCAAGTAATGCAACAACATTCCAAGGCAAGGTCATGAAAGTGTTGTCTTGGAACGTCTCGGGAGAGTTTGATACATCAGTGAGCTGCTGAGCCCCACAAGGAGTTTTTTAATCTTTATGTGCATGATGTGCCTTTTATTTTGCGGTGCAAAAAACCTTCACCCTATTAGGCAGGTTTACTGATTCTTGATATTTAGTAAACTGAATAGTTCGGAAACAAACATACTTTTTATTTGTAGGGCCTGTAAAGTTGTTGAAACTTGATTTTTCTGAGAATTTTTATCCAGACAGAGTCAGTGCATTGCATATTTTATGAATTTGGAATCTAAAGTCCTTCAAGTTAACACTTGTTTTCTGGTTCCTGAACTCTGGTAAATTGTGGCACACCAGTTAAAAAGTAGAAGAAACATTTTCAAATGAAACACCATAAAAAGAATATGTTTTGTCTTTAAAAAAGTGTCACAACTAAGATTTACTAAACGTGACAAAACATGTGCTGTTCTTCAGAAAAGGAATAAGACAATAATAATGGTTTCAACATTACCTGTATCTCTCTTGCATGGTATATGATAATCAGCCCCAGGAGAATGATTGTAGAAAGGCTTATGAGGCATTTTAGAGCTAATGAATACAGGGATTCCTGCAAAAGAGCAAGAACAAAAAAAAACATACAAGACAAAACATCATGACACAAAATCATACTCTTTCATGGTGAACTAATCTGAGTGACAAAACGATATGCATGTTAAAGTAGACTGTAACTAACTCTGACACTGCAGCTTGTTATCAAAATCATTGGGGGTCTCCTTCATGGTTGGACAGCAGTGGGCCTTTTGGCCTGCATTTTTTTAGGACAGGCTAGACTGTTTGGGACGCTGCCCGGTGCAGAAAGCCCAGACTTCTGCCGCTAAAGTGAATGATTCTTCTCCACACTTTTAGAAGAAGTTGTCTAATGTAAAAGACATGCTCCGTCAGGCAGAGAGCAGGAGAGCCTCTAAATTAACTCTAGTCTGGATGGGACTGCAAGACACGGACTTTGAGCAAATACGCACCTTTCCATAGGCTCCCCATGAGAGTTCAGTCTCTATAACCATAACAACGATTCCAAACATCCCAAAGATTAAAGCATAGTCGCTGAGGCGCTTTCTTTTTTCAAACAGGGCCCTCCTGTGCCCCAGCTTTTCCCCAATGTTCTGGTTCTTCTTTTTCCCCGATTTGCCGCTGCTGTGGCTGCAGCCTCCTCCTCCGTCTCCCGATGCGTAAGGCATCAGTGTAGTGGAATTATTCTCCGGTTTGGATACTAAAGTGTCCGACGCATCTGCGGCTGAGATGGGCTGCAATGGCTGGGACTCGGAATCAAACTCGTGTATGTTTCTGCGGGACGAGCTCAAGTTGCTCAGCGGCCGCATTACGCCGCCGTTGTATCTGCAGCTGCTCATGGCTATTTCATTGTAGGAGTTACTGTCTCTGTGGCTGCTGCCCAGGCTGCCCCGCTGCCGATCGCGGCAATGCTGCTGCTGATGGTGAGGATGATGATGTCTGGATGAACTACCATGACTAGAAGGTGTGAACTCGCAGACGCTGTACTGACAACCTTGTCTCGAAGACGTTTCCGAAGGTGTCCTCAAAGTTCCCACAGTGGTCGGCGACGTCCCGCGAAAGACGAGGCTTTTTCTCGCATCACAGGTGCAGCTATTGCAGGTGCAGCATTGGTCGTGCTGCTTGCCGAGCCGATCCTCCCGCCCGCAGTAGTGTTGGTACTTACAGTGCTGGAACTGCTGCTCTGGAAAGAAATCGTTCTGCAGCTGTAAGGGGGTTTCCATGTCAGTGCTGCTGTTTAAAGCAGCACTCGGGTACCACAGAGCCCCCTACAAAGGGCGTTATGGTCCTTACGGGAGGACAGAGCCGCTGCATGAATAGATCCATTTCGGCTTCGGTAGAAGGTGAGAGGAGCCTCCGATTGGGCAGAGGGGACCAAAACAACTGGCTCGACGTCATGAAAAGGTTGCAACCATGGGACGTGAAGCCCTGCCTCAATTGATCGGGATCAACATAAACTACCGAATTAGTGCTTTTCGATTCTTCTCGTACATTTCGAGATAGATGAATCTCTTTCAGAAAATAAGGAGAAAATTTCAAACACATTGGTGTATTTCCTCCATTTCACAGTTCCCAAATGTCACTTCATCAATACACCTCTGACCTGTAAAATACTACCATTCTCCACAGATGTAATTTAGCTTTTCGCACACGGCAGCCATTCGCCAAGCCTACTCATAAATTCCCAATTGATTTCCCATTTATTGGCTTCATAGGAAACACACGTAGCTTGCTGTCACCTCTGATATACAAGGTGCTGATTCCATTCAGCTCACTGGCCGCTGACCGCGTGACATAGACCTGTAGCACCTATATTGCCAGGACCCGTGTCTGCAGCTGCAGATTGATGTGACCGCTGGTGGTTGTGTTATTAATGGAGTAGAAGAGTTATGTCACCCTGAGGAAATACAGCCAAATACCCGAGATTGAGCGGCTGCGGAGGCATAAAGCAAAACCCGAAACCCAATCATCCTCATGCTTTGGACTTGCCGCAGCAACAAATTTAGTCTTCGGGCTGTTAAGTTATATAGGACTTATGATTTTTTTTTCTCTTTTTTTTTGTATTTGTGCTGGGGTTTTAGTCAGAGCTGCTCACTTTGCTTACAGGGCATTCGTTCCATCAGCCGCAGTGAAATCGTAAAGCCGTCTATCACACAGTATGGACAGTACTGTATGTATAAACCAAGCGTCATCTGTGGAAACAAACAACAGCAAAAGGACAGCGGGGCAGAGGAGTTTTAAAAGACACATGTAGCTTAACGTCACACCTATGTGTTCAAATGTGACGTTTTGGACAAGATCAATGAAAGAGGAGCTGTTCGGGGCCCTGAAAGTCAGCCAATCAAGACCTAACTTTCAGCACCGTGGACAGCTCTACGCTGTCATTGATCTCGACCAGTCCTTCAATAAAACAATCCCTCTGCACAGGATCGCAATGCGCACTTACTCCTGATTGGCGTGAACCACGCGCCACGTGACACCTCCCACCTTCTTGAGACGGAAGCTTGTCTTTTTTCTCTATGTGTAGAGTCCAGTGAATGAGCACAGGCTTCATTAATTCAAGCCACATTATCGCATCGGGAAAGGAGACACGGCATTCTATTTTGGCACTACTTGAACCTTGAAGGGTCGCGGAGAATTAATTAAAGCTGAGTGGTGATGCTTTAAAATGGTATAATTTGGTAGCATACAGTCTATCTATCTATCTATCTATCTATCTATCTATCTATCTATCTATCTATCTATCTATCTATCTATCTATCTATCTATCTATCTATCTATCTATCTATCTATCTATCTATCTATCTATCTATCTATCTATCTATCTATCTATCTATCTATCTATCTATCTATCTATCTATCTATCTATCTATCTATTTATCTATAGAAATATGAATATGTCCAATAACTGAAGAAATAACCGAAAAAATTGGATATAGACGAACACTCATGAACACTGGAATATAGAGGTGCCAACAACGTCAACAAAAATCTAATCATATATGTGCCATATGAGACTTCTAACGGTTGGTTTAACCACACTGGTAGAATTTTCTGCAGTTTGAGATTTATGGTCTATAGCAGCAGTGCATAATTCTCACAGTGTATGTTCTGTCAAGCTGGTTATTGCTCCATTTGGGTCCTATTCCAGTCTACCGAAAGGAAAGCAGGAGATGTTCACAAAAAATATTCACCAGGATTCTTTATTCAAATGTTTTTAGACTTTTGTGCAAAACTGATTTTGAAAAAATCCCATATATAGACCAGAAATATTAGAAGTTATTGTCACGCAAAGTCTAAAAATGCTACAACGAACAACATCTTACAGCAACCATAGGAACCAGGAATCAAAAATGCACAACTAAAATGACGATTCTGACAATTATGCAGTAGAGGAACATTTTAATTTAGTCATTTAAATAAACTGCATGAATTTGACATGATAAAAACCCACATACAATATGTAAATGCAATTTCATAAATAGAGATGAATAACAAATCAACATAGATCAAAGGAGACATATTTTTATGTATGCACCTTACATATTTTTTATTCTCGCATTGCATTTTTTTTCACTCTGTTTTACTTTTTGTTGTTATCTAATATAAATATGTGGGTTCCTGTCTGCTGCCTCTCCTACTTTAAACCATACATATGTATTAAATGTAGCCTTTGTCCTATCCTTTATCATCAGCATGATGTAATGTAAGTGTGTGAGTGTCAGTCCTGTTTTGTGCAGCTCTTTTTATTCTCTTTCTGATGTAGCTCAAAAGGGACCCAAAATGCTGCCTCGCACAATTACACAGTCAGCACTACTTTACTCCCCAGCTCCATGTGTTTACCTACTGGACTGTGTTTTGATCATACTGACAGGTAGGCAAAAGGTGTGGAAGGAGTCAAGCAGTAAAGGAAGCAGCCTGCTTACTCAACAGAAACAGTCACTCACATGCTTGGCAGTGATTTCCTCTGGGTGATGGTACAGGCCCATTAGGAGCAAGAATATCAAGTATAGTACACCTTTGACCTCAGTAGCTTCTTGTTAAAAGATGTGGCCATTCTTTACAAGTGTCTCCTACTGCGAGTCTCCTCGATTGCTATTCAGACAGTTTTTTTTCACTTTAGAGACGTCTGTACCTCAAATCAAATGACTTCATAACCTCATATTCAGTGCAGCTCTCTTAGTCACAAATGGGTACTCGCTGCTTCTAAAGCTATGAATTGTAAATCAAACCGAATGTAAGGCTTTTATGCATAATGTTCAGGGTGGCTTGATGCATCTGTTTGCAATGGAGGCATTCTTGCTCCCCAGACATATCGTGCTTCTAAGAGTTCTCAATGGGTGTTTGCAAAAGCGGTGCTGCAACAAATTGCATTTATATTTTTTTAGAGAAGAAATGTTGGTTGCTAAAAATGAATAAAAAACATTGATGGCTTTTATATTGCTTTACTGAGAGGGTAAGAAATTACCTTTGTTGTTTTATTGTCATGCATTGGGGTTTTGTTTGACGTCAGGCTTCTTCTGAATAATCTCAAGACCTCAGATGACTTCACTGGCATTGATGGGACACAGCAGCAAATCGAAATGATGCAGTTTTGCATGACAGTTAGCAAAATGTGTACATGCAGCTATAACCTATTAAGAAAATTATTAGTATTTTTCACTGGTTATTTTACAGTTGTCCACACCTTCATCTTCTTATTAATGTACAATGCAGCAGACACAAAAGAATGACACATTAAAGGAAAATCTCGAATGCTTGGAGATCCTGTTGTTATGTTATGTTATTGTGAGAAACTTGTTAACATTGTTTAGACCCCCTTTCCCCCTAAGAAGGAAGGATCACTGCAAATTGACACAGTTAAGTTGCTCTGATGGATCACCTTCATTGTATGATGAAACGTTTCTATACCAATGGGAGTAGTCCAAAGATGTCCATACCTCCATCCATGAGATATGATGGGTTACAGTAAAATATAAAAATAATTTCTTATTATTGCGATTCCTTCACAGTCATCACATGTGACATCACATTTAGATTGTGCTCGCCACCAACCTCATCAAAACAACAAATTGGAGAATATGAAATTAGGAAAGTGCAAAGAATGATGATATTCCATACCTGCAGCAGAGTTTGAAAAAATCTATTGTTAGAATTATTTGATGCATAGGTGCACTGAAGCTGATGATAAATGGTGGTCCAGGATCACACAATGACATGCTACATTGATATTTCTTTGTAAAATCTAAGAATATTGAATTATTTGTATTTTATTTCACTTGGTAAAATAAAAAATATTATGAAATATGGATTGGTTTATGTACTATTTTTAAAGTTTTTGTTTTTTGTGTCTAGGTCAGTTGCCAAAAAGGGACCAAATACTTAAAAGACAAACATATTGTAGTCTTATGGCAATACATTCCTTTTCATAATTTAGAACTGATATTTCAATAAAATTCTTATTGTGAATGCTTTTAGCCATGATTATAATGTAGTGAAAATTAGACACCATGATAGCCCCATTCTCTTGTACTTAATCACTTTCTTACTTTTTTTATGCTGGTTTGGATTCTCTATGACTGGAATGATTTTCACTGGTCATTCTGGTACTTTTTATTTACATCTCTGTTGATGCATAACCATGGCAATGGGAAGGTTGTTTGTATGATTGAGCAGCTGATTGAGCTTTCTGAAGTCCGAGTAAGTCCAGGAAAAAGATACCAAGATGAGTTGAAGAGGAGATGTCAAGGATGCAAAGCAGAAACAAAACTGAGAGAAAGGAGAAGCAAGGTTAATATATTTTTTATCTTTGATCATCATGGGAAGTGTGAGATCACTGGCAGATAAATTAGATCAGCTTGGATCCCTTATGAGGACGCTGTAGAAATATCAGGTAGACAAAATAATTTTTTCACGAAGACATGGCTGCAAGGAGAACTCTTACACCTCTCTTCTCAGATTTAAAACCATAGAGGTACCAGAGAAGGAGAAGGGATTACAGTACTTGTTCACAACAGATGGTGTAATCCTGTCACTGGGAGGGAGCATATCTGCACCCAGTTGTTAAACTGTTGGCTGTAAGTTACTGTCCATGTTGCCTTTTTAAAGTTCCCCTGTGTTGCCTGACAGCACTGTTTGTGACAATGTTAGCTAATTTCATTGCAAAGCTACAAAAACAACACCCCAAAACATCCACATTGCTGAAGATTTCAACACAGCTCTCTCTGTTATACATCAACTTTTAAACGTTTGCCAAATGATTTCTGTCTTATTTATTTTGTTATTCATCAACAACAATAGCATTTCTACAATGATAATTTAGACTGCAGTGATATAATTACCCTCCAGGGATGAATAAAGCACCATTTACTTAATTGAATTTAATTGAACATATTCAATCAAAAATGCCTCAAAAAACAAAGGAAGATATAAACAAATCAGCATATTTTCACCATTGAATTGACAATTCAACTGACAAGATAGCTAGGACTGCACTGAAAAGGAAACTGAAGACAGAAAGATATGTTTGGGATCCATCCTTTCCAACAAGTTCAATCTAAAACCCAATGTCTCCTGCAGCCATTGTGCTGGGAATTAACTGAACATGATTTATTTAGCTGTGAGTTATATGGACACTGGATACCTGACTAGTGCGAGAAGCTTGCTCTTGGGCAGCAGTCTGCACCTGTTTTCACTCCTATTCCTCTGCTAATGCCTCTGATACCTGAATCCAGAGAGCTTTTAGACGTGTCACACCTGACAGGACAGCCAATTATGTTGAGGTGAAGATTTACTGGCAATCTAGCTTTAAGTGCCACACTCAAGGCTATGATGGCGCCACTATACAAGATGTTGACTCTCAGGTTACTAGTCTATTTCCATGGGCAGAATGACAAACCGGAGCACTTTGTGAATTTGTCATTTGTGATAGGGAGAATAGGTGGCAGCCCTGAATGCACAGACAGAGACACACACGCTAATTGGTCTGTCTGTCTTTTGACTTTATAAACAAGAGTGTTTTATGGCTTGATGATGCTGAAGATGAATGCAAAATGAGATGTGTGTCGTCTAACTGTGGTGTGAATTGTGGCACTAGAAGACAGAAAGTTTTATCTGTTTCCTCATAAAAGCATGTATGAATTATGTGAATGTTATTAACGTCAATACTTGTTTTGTTCCAGCTGTACCTGCCACTGCTTGCTGCCATTTCCAATTTGAAAATTAACTCGATGTGACAGGCGCTTTCAAGTTGGCGCTGACAACTTGAAAGCATGTATTTTTGTCATAAACTTGTAAAAATATAGCCATAGTAAAGTACTACATACTGTATTAACATACAGTTTTTAGGACAGGTTCCTCAGTAAAGGTTTACTTCTAAGTGTAATTCTGCCATCACTACACTTTAATCTAGTCTGAAAGCCATCACCTGATCTAATCACCTACAGCCACTGCTGGATGCAGTAAATAAGAAGAGTTTGAATTCAATATTAAGCTGCAGATGAAACCTTGAGTGTCCTTTTTAGAGCTTTTCAAGAATGGTTATGCTGAGTTCTGACAATCACAATCCATCACTTATTTTGTCCATCTTTGCTTTGTGGTTATCATTACCTTAGTTATGTTTAGTTTATTGTCAGTGTACCAGGAAATGCAATGAGGACTATTACATCATAGCATGTTTTGGTTTTCTATTTGTTAATTTTGTTGATGCAAATTCTCTCGGAATACCAACAATCTTCCAACTGGCCCTACACTGGAAGTAACTTACATTGCTATATTGTGTGTGCTGTGTCAAGTGGGGTTTGCTAACAAATTAATGTAAATTTGACACTCACGGTGCACAAGTGGATATAGGTGCTCACTTTTCTTGAAGCACCAATGGAATCAGCACCTATGGTCTGATCAGGTCAGATCAGAGTAAAGCTTTTGTTTTACTTCAGCAACTAATCTTGAAACAAATGTACAAAAAGAGGAACTGTGGGGCTTGTATGTTTTCTTGCTGCTTGGAACACATTCTTACCAGCATGTCATGTTTTGTGCTGCAAAAGCCAGGGTTTAAATCAGCTGCTTCTGTCACCTTTCATAGTTAAAACTGAACACAACAGTGCAGTTATATCTAAATTCTCTGTATTATATAATATGCACTATTATAACCCTGAGATGTCCCAGTTGTGGAGTCGAATCTAATAATGAGATTGATGTCGCTGTTTGAAATAACGCTCTGAAAAGTCTTTATTCCTGTCAAGCAAGGCGCAGTGTTTCTTGAAATATTCAACAGAAAGGAGGAGTTGTAAAAGCCTTACTCCAAAACCAGGTCTGCACTTCACACTTGGATAGAGAGAATATAGCACACGTGTGCAAACCTGAAAAGGTCCTTGTAAAGTGAACCTGTGACTCATTCATTATTCATCGTGATCAAGCATTGCCTGACTCTCCATCTACTTCAGACGACCTCACAAATTTGGCACGACTCCTTGGGTGTTTCTCTAAGGTCCAGAGTCCTGAAATACAGTGCATACAGTGTTTGTTAGGAAAGACACATGTTGAGAATATCACTATTAAGCTGCTTCTTCATGGCAAATCTACAACCAATGCGAGCGATGGACGAAATGAAACAGGGATAGTGTTTTTGATAATATAATTTACTGATTATCCACAGTAACAGTGTCTGTGGTTGTAAATGCAGAACTTTCTAATGTCTGCCTGATTAATATAAAGACAAAAAAACAACATAAGTCAGAAAGTCATTTGATAAAGTGTTCACATTGAAAATATGGCTTGAGAGTCAATCAATCGGTCAAAACAATAAATATAATTTCATACAAAATACTGTTGGACTATGCCAAAGATAAAAAGTTTGCAGACACCGTGTACATGTTTATAAATGTTTGTAAAACACAAAATGTCATTTTGGTGTCTGTAATGAGAAAATGATTAACAGCTCCCATAAAAATGCAAAGTGACATTTAGATTTTGTTTTGAACACTCCAACAAAGAAAAGCTTTAAAAAAAAATTGGCAGACACACTCTGGTGAATAATCTTGCTCTTCCATTAAGCTGATGGCATCACAAGACCACAGACTGTGTATGAAAGATGGATGTAACCACTGTGGCGTCACCTTTTGGTTCACACTATTGATTTGAAGCCTTGGGTTTGTCATTTGACCACCTCTACGTTGGATTTCAGGGTCCAGAAATGACATGTGAGGAATGGATCTGACTAAGAAATCAAGGACACCCCAAATGTCCATTGGGTAGGAGCCACAGCTCTCATCTATAACTCTAAGCTGCTGCCATTAATTCTGCATAACTTTAAACCTTTTTACCTGACTTAGATTAGAAACTATAAAAATAACTCACCCACATACAGTTGTTGTGAAGGTTTAAATTAGCTACACAGACCAATCTGTTTTTGCATCAAGCTTTAACCTGTTTAATTCTGAAAAGTTGGACATTCTAACATGTGAGTCTACGGCGATTTGATTGCTTTTTTTGGCCAGACACAATTTGACAAAATATATATATATATATCAATTTGCTTACAATTTCACAATATATATATATATATTGTCAAATTGTAAGCAAATTGTAAGCTGGAGTATCCGGGAACATGCAAACTTCACACAGAAAGGTCCCAACCGGGAGTTGAACCTGGTGACAAAATATAGTTTTTAGAAATTTATTACTGACTTTTGAAGTTCAGCCTTCGAGGTTGCAGTGTTCAGAATGCTAAGTATTCTGTTATAACATCTCTTATGAACTGGTCACTATTAACTGAAAATATATTGCTATTATCATCATCAGTAATGTAGATATTGGACCTACAAGAATAGTCAGGCCATTACCAGGGTAATCACAGAGCTTATTCTTTATAGGTCCTATATGTACAAACCTTCATCGCAGTCTCTGACCACCATCCCACTGTTTCTCCATCAGGACTGACAGCATAATGATTTCGACACCAGAACCACCACCATTGAGAAACAACATTGGTATATATGGTTTATTTACTAGCAGCTTGAGAAGAAGTGTTATTTCTTTCACTGATTTTTAACTGAAGTCTGAGATCGTCACTGTTCTCATGATCAGTGTGTCGTCAACTCACACGGGAGAGTTATAATGTTTTAATTTAGCTGAAACTGCAATGTCAGGTTTATGGGAGGGAAAATCTTGCTGTTTCTCAGAGTGGGTGGCCTGACAGATTTACAGCTGCTCAGAAATAATTTTCAACCAACATTAAAGTTGTTCATCTTGGTTGCAGTCAGGCTTGTGTATGTTGTTTTTAAGTCAACAGATCAGGCCTTTTGTAAAATGTGTGTAAGGAGTCTGGGAGTTGGTTTTTTCTGTAGTTACATCAAAGGATTTAGTTTGGTTCTTGATGTTCCCATTCTGGGTTTTGTCCTTTCTTTGCTCCAGGAGTCTAAAAAAACAACTAGGTGCAACAAATTATCTTCAGTTCCCCTTTATAGTTAGTATCCGGTGTCTGTTTTCTCCTTAAACACAAAAAGTCAATTTCTGTCTTTCTTCAGCTGATTTTGTGCATCAGTCTGTCTCTGGCTCATGACATGTTTAATTTGCTTGACAGGATATCTTCTGCATGCCTGATCAGATGCCTGAAGGAATTCACTCAAACTGGTAAACCTTACTGCACAGTTTTCACATAGATAGAATGAAAAAAAATCTAAATTCTAGTATGAATTTGCATGGCTTAAAATACCATTTAAAATGAGAGCACATCTTTATCCTGAATGAAATAAAATAAGCACAGGTAAAAACTGACTTAAAATGTTTCTGTGTTATGCAGTCAGTCCTTTCCCCTTTCAATCAAGCCTTAAGTGGAGCCAACCAGCTTTTATCTCCAGGCATGAGGCAGTCTTCTCACAACTTTTTTTTTGGTCTTTTTTTTTAAAAGGCTTCACATCTGAAGCTGATGGTGCATTTTTTTTCAGGGGAAAGCTTTGTCGCATCCGGCCGAATTTTCTGCCTGACACAGGATGTTTCTTTCTGGTTTTAACTTGGTGTCTCATTAGAATGACTTTTGGGTATTGAACTACCACAAGCAGTAGTCTGGATAAATCTGCAAAAGACTTCTAATCTTAAGCTTAAAATGCTGAGAAATACACTTCCTGCTTTTGCCAGGGGGAGGATGAGCAGCTCAATTTACTACTGCCAGCAGCACCTTTTAACACACCATATCCCTTTTATTGCAAAGTGTAAAGCCAACATTTTTGGTCGACCTATTTCTAGACCAGATGCAGTAACCTCCTGGAGCAACACTCCAGGATCTGTGCTCAATCAGGAAGCATAAAACCCTGGAACATGTCATTTAAGACTTTACTTCTTGTGTACTATTTAGAGGTTTAAGCGGCCGGCTGTAGCTGAACAAATATAACAGCAAATGTTTTTGTTTTTTTTATCATTATCATCAAGACTGAGGACTTTTTCCCCTGCTGCTGGTGTTCACCTTTTATATTTCTTCATATATGTGTGTTTCACCACAACAGATAAAGAAGAAGAAAACCGGAGACATGACAAGAAACTGGGAGGAATAACAAATACACCACAGCGAAACTAACAAGCCGGCACAAGGGAGAAAGGCGTTAAAAGATAGTACAGAATATAAACAAAGACAGCAACCTTACAAAAAAAAAACAATAAAGATACTTGACCAAATCTAACTAGTGGACAACAAACCACAGAGAAAAATCCAAAACCAAAAAATGCAAGCCGCAGACCATGAAATATTGTCTGTGGAAAGCTTTATATCAGCATTATGATGTCAGAATAAACACAAGATGCAGGTAGGAAATTCACAAAGGTTTAGATGAGGTCAAAATTTGAAAACAGACGTTGTGCCAGATGTCATCGGTACTGCAGCGATTTTGATCCCATTATAAGACGGTCTCTTGTATCGGCCATGCTTGGGTTCACGGCTTGTGAACAGAAATGTCCATTTCTGGAGGTCGTTTAGAGCTTTTGTGACCTGAAATATTTCAAAACAATAAAGACAGTTTGTTAAAAGAACTAAAAAAAAAAACTAACTAACTGAGAGGTTGAATATTTCAGGAAAATCTGATATTCATGTCGTGTCGTGTGCGTCATATGTCACTTGGTTTAAATTTCTGACATTTCAAATAGATTCCAAGACAAAGTCCTCCATCTATCTACACAAACTTTGGTTACTCATGCACACAAACCATTTACCAAATACAGTGGGTATTTTACCCACTCTCAACCATTACATTTCTACTTTGGCCTGAATGAAAAGTTAATAATTTCAGTAGTTAGTTAAATGTGTGTTCGAACAATGTGCCCAGGTTGAAAAGACTTCTCTCTCATGATAACAGACTTCAACAATGACACAGCACTTAACTCTCCTGGTAAGTTATATTAAATACAACTTTGTTTGACTGATGCACAGTTTTTCTTTATATCTGTGATAGAATACACTTACATCTAACTAATCAAGCACTGTTCTAAATGTAGCCAACAAACAATTATGAATGTAAGCTTTAGGAAATGTGGTGATAAAAAAAGTAGAATCTGATATAAAATACTCATAACAATCCATAATTTTGAACATCTCTGCAGCTAGACTATCCTGTTGTAATTGCTGCCATTATTATCTGTGGTGTTGGTGGGACGTTTCAGTATGGATTCTGTGTGTCCGTCATGACGTCCCCCTCTGCTGTAAGTAGAGTAACAAAGTTTGGATGGGTGCAGTCATTTGTATCAATCATTGATCTTTGTCAGCTACAAGAACCTTTACGACACCTCAGTGGAAATAAAGCAGAGTATATGTACTGGCGCATCTTATTGTTGCAGTTTATAAAAGAGCTGGTGAACAAAACCTGTGTGGATAGATACAGCGTCTCTTTGGAGCCATGGCATGTATCTCTCATCTGGTCCTGCACTGTGTCCATTTTCTGCATTGGGGGGTTATTTGGGTCGCTTGTGGCTGGTTCACTGACTTCAAAAATTGGCAGGTTGGTGCTCATAAACATGAAAGTCGCAACTTTTATCAGTCCTCTATGAGTGGCACCTTCAAAGAAACACATACTGAAACGCTCTCTGTTTCCCTGTTTCACAGGAAGAAATGCCTTTTGTTAAACAATTTTGTAGCTATATTTGGAGCGGTTTTGATGCTTTTAAGCCAAAGTGCCATGTCTTTTGAGATGATAATGGTGGGACGATTTCTCTATGGCATCAATTCAGGTAGTCACTTTATCTCTCTTTTTTCTGTCACTCATTTACGGACAGTCTCTATTCATGCAGGTGTATGTGTCGCTCTTTTCTCACACAAAAACAATTTTTAAAGGTCTGATTATCTTGCATCCTTTTCCAGGAGTGGGTCTTTCACTACACCCAATGTACCTGACTGAATGTGCTCCTAAGAGGCTGAGAGGGATGGTGGGTGTGACTGTTGCCACCTTCATGTCCTTGGGGAAGTTCTGTGGTCAGCTACTGGGGATCAGGTGAGGTGGCTGTTATCGTCTCTGCTAAGCTGAGTCAAGTAAGGACTAGTAGGTGTGGTGTTGTAGGTTCAAATAACAGCTCCAGTGTGGATCAGTGGTGTAGGGTGGGGTGGGGGTTTGGATCGTAGGTACACAATGGTTGTAAAAAAACCTCCCATGGCCTACTGAGCATCAAAGATGTACCACATATTTTATTTGTACCTTAAAGCTAGAAAAATAACAATGATAATAATTTTCTTAAATAATTCTGACTGATTATGTATTTTTTTAATTAATTAATTTTTTTTAATCAACATTCACATTTAGTCATTAATGACTCCACTTAAATGGCTTTCACTGTTTGGGCAACAGCTCCTCATGCAGGCCCCAGCACACACACCCACAGACCTTACACTAGTGGGACATCAAACAAATATTCAAAACTTTTCTGGCTTATAAGAACAAGTAAATTACAACAAATAGACACATAAATATTGGATAATTATCAAAATCCACATGCATCTGGGTTATGGTAGTGGTACTTGTGTTGCCCATCTTGCAACAGTGTGTTGTGGAAACACAAAGATGAACTGGAAAAATGCAATTCTCAATCAGAATGTTGAGAAGATGTGTGCCCAGTAGTTCTGTGAGGTGTTAGAGGTGTTAACCTCTTTTATAATCTCTGCAGTTATTTTAATGCGAGTGGCTCTCGCTGAAAAATTTAGACCCAAGTTGTGACAGAGTCTCACAGCTTTACAACACGCGCACCTTTAACAAGACAACTGGACCAGAGAGTGTTTTTGGAGACCGTGATCACTCTGCTCTTCCATATCTTAAAGTAGATATTACACTTGCAGTGAGTTGCTTGGCACAGAGAAGGAGTGGCCGTGGCTGCTTGGTTTCAACGGTTTCACTGCGCTGTTCCAGCTCCTCACCCTGCCCCTGCTGCCAGAGTCTCCCAGCTTCCTGTTGCTGGTCCGAGGGGACCGCCAGGCCTCTGAGAAAGGTGTGAGAAAGTTTTTTTTAAAACCATGGAGGATCCATTTCACAAATAGATTTAACCTTGTTGCGTGTTGGTTGACGTCATCCCCATCTAAACTTCCTACTTCGTGGGTCCTCTTTAGCTTTGAAGAGGCTATGGGGCGACAAAGACTCCAACAGGGAGGTGGAGGAGATGTTGGAGGAGAAGGCTGCCTTGCAGAGCGTCCGCAGCCACTCAGTGTTGGAGCTGATTCAGAACCGAACGTTTCGCTGGCAGCTCCTCACTATCATTGTTGCCTTTTCTGCGGTGCAGCTCTGTGGCATCAATACTGTGAGTTATTTGTCACACTAAACATTCACTTTTGCAGGAGATCTACATATGCTAACGGCACTTGGGGTACAGTAGATTCTTCCGTATGAACTGACTCAGTTTAAGTATTGTGTACTGATCTAAACCAATGATTAAGGCTGCTATGTATGCCCAAAGCATGAACAACTTCTCTGGCTCAAAATGAACCCCCAATAATTGCACACATCACTTCTATGAATATGAATTTCATGTACAAATGCTTCTCTCCAGGTGTACTTCTATTCTTTTGATGTGCTTCGTGCAGCTGGGATCCCAGAACAGAAGTTAGCGTATGCTGTTCTGGGAACAGGCCTGTGCGAACTGTTCACCTCTGTAGCCTCTGTAAGTCCCTTCTCACTGTCATCCGATCATGATTTGTACATATTTCAAAACCTGTATCAGTAAAACAGATTTTAAACATACAGCTATCAAAGTTTGTTTTATGCGACCAACTCATTGTGGTGTAAAAGAAAAAAAGGTCTCAAAATGTTTTCTCTATTGTAAACCACTCAGTTGACTGTCTTCATATGTGAGTATAGGGCCCCCATGTGGCTGTTTAATTATGTGCAACAACCACTGTTGTTGTTGTTACTGTACCAGACTCAAGGTGCTTTGATGTTGCAGTTTGTCATTATTGAGAGTGTGGGCAAGAAGGTCCTGATGTTCAGAGGGTACATGGGAATGTCTGCAACTCATGTTCTCCTCACCGTCGCTGTGTACCTGCAAGTGAGACTCTGCAAACCAGCCAATGTCTGATGCTTATTTCTATATGACATCTGAACAGCAACTTAAATTCTTTTGTTGTCCACAGAGTCATATCTCGTGGATGTCGTACTGCAGTTTGGTTCTCATTTTTCTCGTCATTTTCTTTTTTGCAAGTGGACCAGGTATATTTATACACAAGATCTTCGCTTATATTTGTTAAGTTTCAAAAAAGTAGAGCATATCCTGTTTGAGTCAACCAACAATGACATCATACTGACTTTTTTGCCCATCCTGTGTTCTTGATCCTAAGCCGCATCAACAGTTTCTCTTCCAGGGGAAATCTTAACTCAGTCATTCAAATCAGCTGGATACACACTCGGCTGCACCATCAATTGGACGGGCCTGTTTGTACTTGGGATGCTTTTCCCCATCTTAGTGGTAAGCACATTATCTACAAGGCCTGTTTTTATCCACAGGCTAGATGACTAATTAAATCAAATGTGTCATTAGATGAAATGCCTTACTCATACTGACAAGCAAATGTCTGATTTCCAGGAGAAACTGGGCAATTTTTGCTTCCTTATATTCGTGGTTTTCTGCCTCACTTGTGGGATACATGTGAGGTTCAACGTGCCTGATACCAAAAATCGGACGGCGTTGGAGATCGCCGCAGAGTTTAAGAGGATGCACTGCAAAGGTGCGGCATCGCAGAGGAAAAAGCCCACTGAGGAGGATCTAAGTGGAATCAAAACATATCAGACCAAATTCTGAGTGGATATCAAGAGTTTGGGAACCATTTGGAACAAGACTTCTGAACTGATTTGGTCTAACCTCTATCACTATTTTCCATCCAGGTTTGAATGATTGAGGGAATTTATTGTAGACGTTAAATGAGAATCTAATTTTGAGTTATAAGTTTAGTAATATAGTGTGTGTCTATATTTAAGAGTAATTAATGTACAATCCAAGTAACTGGCAAATGTGTAGCGAAGAGAAATAACTGCATAGCAGATAAAAAGAATAAAAATAGTTTTAAAGGAAATATTGGTTCAAACTGGTAACTATGAGTCAAAGCGGTGCTTTTCCACCTATAAAGAATTACCTGTCTTGGTTTTCAGGTGTGTGACAACATAATTTATATTTCCGAGTTTCTATTTTTTGCTGAAGTTAAATTACAAACCTTAAAAATGTCCTAAAGTCCGAAAACAAGACAGCATTCATCTGTGCTCTTGTAGTTAAAAAACATGCAATATTCATTAAAAGCCAAAGATATTCTTTTCTTTACACTGCAATCAAAATGTAAATTAACATAGCTGTATATAACACACCAACTTAAAACAGATCGAACAGAACCAAGATGGACTGGTAAGCATTAGCTTCACCTTGACCTGCTTACATACAGATGAGTCAGCTATCATTATTCATTACTGTAGTATGAATTCAACATCTTATTGGGAAGAACGTTTCCTGTCTGTGTGACATTTGCACTGTTGGCCATTTTTCCATGTGCTTGTGCAGAACTTACAGTAGCCTACATAACATAAAAAGTACCAACAGGGTAAATTCCATTAATTCATGCAGTGCTGCGCAAAAGACTTGAGCAAACCTCCTTTCGTTAAACATTGTCAGAAAAATGGAAACTACGTGAAACATTTTTTTTCAAGGTGTGGAAACCTATAAGGAGATAGAATAAGGCAGAAGCAGAGTTTGTATATATGTTAGAAGATAGACAGTCAATATTTGATATGAGCACCTTTGTTCTTTAAGTAGTCTTCAGGAATTGTTCTCCAGGCTACTTGAAGGATATTTCAAAGCTCTTCTTTGGGTGTTGGCTGCCTTTTGTACCATTTCCTGAAAAGATGATCCCACACTGCTTCAATAATGTAGAGGTCCAGGCTCTGGGGATGATTCATCCCTCCATAAGACCTGTTGACACTGATTTTCAGTCCACTTCTTGTGTCATAAGGCATACCTCAGCCTTTTCTCCCTGTTTCCCTTCCTTGAGAATGGCTTCTTGACAGCCACCCTTCCATGGAAGCTATTTCTGGTGACGCTTCAGTGAACAGTCGATGGATCCACTGAAGGCCCAGATGCATCTCTCAGGTCTTATGTCTTTGCTGGATTTTTTTTCCTATTTCTCAAGGACATCACTTAGTACAGATTCTGCTCATCTGCTGTAGAGGTTTTCAGTTGTTTTTTTGTAAGCCTGCCACTTCTTTTTTGGCCTCCGCTTGTCCTTTTTCCTCAGTTTTTTTAAGGGTACATTGCACAACATGCTGAGATACGTTTTAATCACCTTGTGGGAGCAGAAATACTATTCATGTCTGTCACGCTGTTTTATCTTTGGCATTTATGATAGTTGCAACAAAAGAAGAGGGAACAAATGAGGTATCTTTGGGACAGGCTGCTCGTAATTAAGTGTCTAAAGATACAATTAAAATTAGGTTATTTTCTGTTATGAGGAGACACAATGTGCTGGGTGATCTCTTGAGTAAAGCGCCTGAATGATTCATAGGTAGGTGTTAAGTAGCTTTAAAAAAAGAAAAGAAAAAAAACAACATCAGCAAAAACCATTTCTCCAGAAATGATCAAGAACTAAGAATAAAGAAAACAGAAGTGTCACAAGACTTTTGCATAGTACTGTATATAAATGATCAAATTTCAAGACAAAGAACTCTCTCTACTTCAGAGATAAAATCTCTCATAGAAATGTTCACTGTTCAAAATACAAGTTTCACAATTGTCTGATCAATAGTCAAAGTGGCACATCTAAATAATCTTATAACTAAAAAAGATCTACCTGTGAAACACCTTCAGTTATTAGGAACACCCTAAACCTGCATGTTCCTGCAGTTTATTATTCGAGACCACGGAGTGGAAGCATGTAGACTTTTTGCTTTAAAATAAGCTTGAAATTCAAGTTTGCTGTATGACTGTAATACTTGGAGCACGAATATAACACTTCTGGACTCGGGCGCAGCATCTATTTAAATAAAAACCCAATTCACCACAAATCAAAATATCTGAACTGTTTTGCTTTGACACAACTTGAGCTGTTTGGGTCACAGCAAGACCGACAGTCACTGGGGAACTCCCACCAACCTACGCACACACGCGGCCCCGGCACATGTGTGCGCCTCTGATAACACAATCTTCACGCTCAAAGCCGCAGGGCCCGCAGGACGAATGCGTGTCAAATACCAAAGGCGAGATGCTAGATGCGCGCTGTCCTTCGTAACCAACAAGCACATAGTCAGCTGCGGACGTCAGCGGAGAGAAAACACAGGACCACGCCCTCAAAACTTGGGTGAAACTGATCATTTAAAGGCCCCTTCAATGACTGACGACTGGAAGTGTTGACCGCAGAAGAGTTCATCACAAGACCTGGACTTCAGGAGGCCATGGACATATTTCCCAGCTACTCCAATAATGAGCCAAAGGTGAAGACAGACTTTGAACAAAAGTGAGTTCTATCTATTTTGGAGTTTCTGTGCCTAATTGGTCCTAACAGCAGGTCGGGAAATGACTTATTGTAAATTACTAGAAATTCTGAGAAAAATTCAGACCATAAATAATAATCTCCACTGGTGTTTTTCACAAATCAGAAGGCTGTATGACGTCCTCTTCTGCATAACTTTACACCCTGGCACTAAATAATTGAATCAGCAGATACTTGAGCTGCCCCCACCCCTCCCTTCTTCCACCAGTTTTAATTTGTTGGATTGATCTGAAGAGGAATTCACAAAACAAGAGTTTACAGGTGAATTATTTACAACAACCCTATGGATTTTTTATGGACTGTCTAAGAGGGTTGAGACTGAGTCATCAAGACCATAGATGGACATCCCTCCTCTGTCAGGCTGTCTGAGAAAGTTTCACAGGAAACTATTTATGGTTACAGCACAACAACAGTCTGTTGAAAACGCACCATGTTGGGGAATTAATAACCATTTGAAACAGTGGCAATGATAGCATAGGGTTATTGATAACATCACTTGCCTCCACCCTGCCCCACTCCCACTGAGGGACAGTGAGAGCTAAAACTAGATCAAGAAGATTATGTTTTGATGGAAAACATACAGTAAGAAACTGCAAGAATGCCAAAGAACATGACATAAAACAACAACAAAAAAAGGGAGCTCATCAGTGTTTAATGACTTTTGGCCCCTGTGCTCATTTTAATCTAATCTCAGAGCAGAACCGATGCTTACAAACTGATAAAGATCTGAATGTCTGCTTCAACGTGTTAAACCTTTACCTGTAGCATGTAACTGTGCACATTTCAGCTGTGCTTTTTGGGTTTGATCGCATGCAGGGTGTTCGTCAATCGAAGCCTGACACTGGAAAACATCAAATGCTATGGCTTCGACATGGACTACACACTGGCAGGTAAGTAAAGGAAAAAATGACCTTTGTGTCATCACGAGGAGGCTGCATGTCATTGCATTCTGCTTTGTACAGAACTGTCTTAGGCAGGCGATTCATTGGTTGTGTGGTAATGATTTGCTGTATGTGCATTTTGGTTTGAAGTGTATAAGTCTCCTGACTACGAGAGCATGGGGTTTGAGCTCCTAAGAGACAGAATGGTTTCTATTGGATACCCTCATGAGCTTCTGCGCTACACATATGACCCCAGCTTCCCCACTCGGTTAGTTGGAAGTTTTTCTGTGTTTTTAGCTGTGTTATTGATGTGCCGTTTCAACTGAATTCCTGATTTCCCTTGTCCTCATTTGTCCTCCTCCCAGTGGTTTAGTGGTTGACACCAAATATGGAAACCTCCTGAAAGTGGATTCTAATGGCAATATTTTAGTCTGCAGCCATGGGTTCCGCTTCCTCAAACTGTAAAGTTTACAATTTGTTAACAGTTTTGTAAAATTTTAGCCAGTTTCTTTAACTTGACTGGTAATAATAATAATCATTTTTTTGGTCGACAGGGAAGACATCCAGAACTACTATCCAAACAGGTTCATCCAAAGAGATGACACAGACCGCTTTTACATTCTTAACACCCTATTCAATCTTTCAGGTACAGAATTAAGTCCTTTTTTTCCCCCTTGTTATTACATTTTTAATTAGAAACTGGGAGTAAATTCAAATGTGAAAATCCTATCTTTTAGTTTTGCAGTCCTTACTTTTCCAAGAGTTCAATCAAAATTTTAAAATAGTGCCATATAAACAATTCACTTGCATCCTACAGAAACTTATCTCTACGCCTGCCTTGTGGATTTCTTCACCAGATGCACCAGATACACAAAGTAAGTGAACACACTTTGTTATCCCCATAAGTTTGACTGCTGCAAGGCCTGAACTATTCTATATTTACCCATGAAATAAAACTTCTCATCCTCCTCTGCTGTTGAACTCTCCCAGCCTCCTCAAAGGTTTCCAGCACGGCGACTTGTTAATGTCCTACAGAAGCATGTTCCAGGATGTTCGAGATGCAATGGATTACATTCACGATACAGTAAGCTATTAAGCATTATAGTGCTGCATCCTACAAGTTACAGAAAAAACTCTGCATGCGTGTGACCCCTCGCCTTAGCTTGTGCTCTAAATATTAAAATTAGAATTGTGTGTCGCACAGGGGATCCTGAAAGAACGAACTATCAAGAATTTGGAGAAATACGTAATCAGAGATGTGAGTAAACCGAGCAGCTTGTGTTCGTGAATGTACTTTAGTTCTCTGAATGCATGGAATACTTTTCCTTTTTGTTGCAGCCAAAGATGCCTGTACTTTTGACCCAGATTAAAGAGGTAGCCAAGGCCTTTCTCGCTACCAACAGTGACTACAACTATACAGAGGTGAGCGCACAAGCTTAAATTATGCCAGGACTAATTCTCCTGACAATGAATGAGAAAACAGTGGTGAAGTTCAAAGTTCTCTCTTTTTCTCCACTTTGCTTTCCTCTTTAAGGCCATCATGACATACCTGCTTGAAAGTCAAACCAATGTAAGGCAGTTTTAACAGCAATGAGGATTTGTAGAACATGCAAATTTTACCAGTTCATATCAGCTTAACATTGTTCTTTATTGCAGCCTACAGTTCCAAAAGTCTCCTGGCGCTCCTACTTTGACCTTGTTGTCGTGGACACCAAGAAGCCGCTGTTCTTTGCAGATGGGACTGTGCTGAGACAAGTGGACACGGTATGTAAAAATGTCTCCCGCAGAGGGTTTCACACATGATATTGAGTGTCAGCACGTTTTAATGTCAGTTTCATGTCTTTTGAACCCAGAACACAGGAAAACTGCGCATTGGGACTTACACTGGTGACCTGCAGCATGGAACAGTGTACTCCGGAGGTGAGCTGAAATTGTCAGATTACTGAGCAAAAACAAGAGTACAAAACAAGCATTTTAGAGATTTTCGTGGCTTTTGCTTTCACTGTGATTAAATGGAAGATGTGTCTTCGAGAGTGGCTGTGCACAGTTTGGAAAATGTAATCTAAGATAGGCTGGTCATTCTGACGCTGTGAGGGAGGGACAATGCTTAACGTTTTTAATCCTTTTTAAAGACAATAGTACAGGAACTGGGGCTTTGCTCTTACTTTTATTAATTATTTTAGCTTTAACTGAATATTGTAGATACATTTAAACCTCAAAACAAACAGCCATTATTCAGAAAAATAGATTGATAAAAGCCTAAGTATGGAAACAAACTGATGCTGATCAAATTCACATTTTAAATTTCATATGTCATATGATTTAAAATCATATAAAATTGAGCTCTTAAAACAATTAATTCAATTTGTGCAACGTTCATTTTGTTTTTTCCAATGGAAACCTTAACCTTCTGTTCTAATCTATGACCCCGTAAAAAAGTTTTGAAATCACATTTTCGAACATCCCCTGTACAGTGATTAATGGTTCTTAACACTCGTCTCTCTTGATCACATTTACTTACTTAGAAGTCTTTAATCCCTTCATGCCTCAAAATGGCATAGGTCTAACATCCTGTGCTTCTTTTAACATGAATGGGTCTGTGAATTTGTATATTATTATCAAACAGCTGTTAATGTGTTGCTTAGATAAACCTTGTTCCTGATCATCAGTTCTGACGAGCTACACAACACAATTTCAGAACCGTAGATGTGGTTCTGCTCTTCAAATTCAGACATTAAAACAGTTCCTTCATGTCTGAAAATGAAGGAAAATGTAGACTGTACCAGCTCTTCCATGCTGACCTCACTGGCTGTGTCTTCAGGATCTTCAGACATTGTCTGTGACCTGTTGGATGTCAAAGGCAAGGACATCCTCTACGTTGGAGATCACATCTTTGGCGACATCCTCAAATCTAAGAAACGTCAGGGCTGGAAGACTTTCCTGGTCGTACCGGAGCTCACCAAGGAGCTGCAAGTGTGGGAGGAAAAGAGAAGTAAGAGCAAGAAGACTCAGTCCTGTCTTCATTCCCTCAGTTGGTGGTTTTCAAAGATGGGTTGACATTTTTTTGATTTTTCAGATCTGTTTGAGGAGCTGAAACGGCTCGATGTCTTCTTAGCTGAACTTTACAAGTGAGTCTGTCTCAATCTGCATATTTGTATATTTGGTAGTTAAGTGCTTAAAAAACACCAAAAATTAATCACAAGAGACTTTGAAATGAAAGTAGATTATGTGTTTTTCATCATTTAAGCCCTATTATACCTGTGTTTTTAGTTATGGGAAGCTGTAAAGGATTCAGAACAGACATTCTTAGACATAAGAAAAGACGTTATTGAGGACAAGCCCTCATGTGATCAGTTTCACCACCTACCAATGCTTTTTGTGAGCAAAGTTTGAAAGGCTGCTGCTCTGTTTGCACGAAAGACCAAAAGACGCAGTTTCAACAAAATATTTTCAAGCAGAAACTTGATTTAAGAAAAAAAAAGATGGCTGGTGAAGCAAAAGATAAAAATGAACCTATTTGCAACTGCGATATGCAGAAAAACTGTAGCTCATTTTATCATTAGCTCTTCTAATTTTGTTGCAGAGGTTAATGCAAGCAGTTGTTTCAAAGTCAGGCTGAAAAAACATAAACTTTCATTTATCTTCACTTCTCATACTATTTTCAAATTTAAAACGCCTGAAATGCTCCTCCTCCTTCTGACCAGCAGGGGGAGCAAAAGCACCTTTACAGTACTTTCATGCATTCTGGTGTTACAGCGCACATCAGAGAAGGAAAACAAAGTATTACATGTATAGATAATTCAGGGTTAACAATAGGTTACAAGCTATCACCCTCAGCTAAATCGTACACTGCGTACTTGATGCGGAATTTTTTCCAGGATCTTTGCTCGCTTCATTCACGATCCACAGCATCTTAGATGAAGCCATGCATTACTTGTTCATTATTTTTCTTTGTTGTCTGAAGGCACCTGGACAGCGGTAGTCGAGAGTGTTCCAACATCAGTGCCATTCAGACGAGAATGAAGGTAAGCATCAAAAGTTAAATCAAAACTTTTGTGCGTGAGCTTTTACTGCCTGTTGTCTTAGTCACTCCAATTAGGGATATGTCAACACCAGATACAATGTATTTACAACAAACCCTGCCTCCTTGCGTGTATGCTGGTAGCTTAAGTCCACGCAGTAAGATCCAGACTTTAAGCATCATGAGATAATAAGAATCCTCTTGTAATGCGCTTAAAACATTACATTAATGCATGTCTACAGTTTGAGAACTCGTTGCTTCAGCTAATCGTCGCGCTGTTTGGGTGTGTCTGCAGGTGCTGACCCACAGAATGGACATGTCCTATGGTCAGATGGGCAGCCTCCTGCGTACCGGCTCCACGCAGACGCTGTTTGCCAGCCAGCTGATACGCTATGCAGATCTGTACTCCTCAACCTGCATGAACCTGCTGCACTACCCCTTCAATTACCTCTTCATGGCTCCTCCCGTCCTGGTTAGTCCCCTTCCCCTCTCTCCCTCACACATATGACAGATAAGCACATGAGCGTCTCTCAAAGGTTCTAATGGTGGTCGGTCTTTTTTCAGATGCCCCACGAGTCAGCCTCACAGAACTCTGCTGAAGTTGCTTCATCAGAGATGATCGTGAACAACCACGCCATCACGACCAGCATAAACTGAGGTTTGCATCTCAATAGGATGAAATATGAATATTCTCCTCGGGTTTTGTCATGATCGAAATGAATGGAATTTATCTCCCCCCCTCTCTCCTGTCTTGCTGAAGACCACCATGAAGGCAGCACAGTGTCTTGTGACGTTCCTCTTTACGTCATGGTCAGTGATGAAGGTGACCTGTGCACATATGAAGGGGCTCCTTAAAGCCACGACGTGCCACCTTTAGCATACTTATTGCTCCACCTGCTGGATATAAATTGTTTCGCCACGTAAAGGCTTACCTTATAAAACACGTTGACAACGTGTGATCAAAAGCAAATACAGGCTCAGGGTTATTGTAAATAAGATTGTTTTTACATCGAGTGGTGCAAGTGCACTTTACAGCTGAAGTTTGTGAAATGGTTTTTACGATAAAAAACGTTATTTATTTTCCTTTTTGTTGTTGTTGTCCATTCTCTGTTGAATCGATTCAATAAATCATTCCTTTTGTTTGCTTACTGTTTTTATTTTATTTTATTATTATTGTTATTATTGGAGCATTTTTAGGTCTAATCACCTGTGTGTCTCTGTGGCTTTCACTACAAACAATATTAGGGCTATCTCTTTTATAGAAAGAGATAGCAGTGCAGTGATAGTTGCAGTTGCAGTGACAGTTGCTCGCATTAGAATTGTTTATAGCACTGTCTGTCAGATACAATAAACAAACCAACAAAGAACAGAACCTCTGACTTTTATCGTTTTCTTTGTGGAAATATATCGATGCAGATCATGTAAAACCAGGACAAGACGTATAAGAAGAATGAAATATATTAGTTAATTTCAAAATAGGGAATTATCAATATTGTTATTAGTAGTATTAGTATTATTATTATCATCAACTGAGCATTACAGTTTTTCTTGCTGCACTACACCGACTGTCCACTAGATGGCACTTAATTACCTCTGCAGCAAACCTAAGCATCGATCCTTCTCAAGCTACAGATTGTATTCATATTCGTTCCAAACAGATTCTGGTTTTATACCACAAAACAGTAATGTGCCCTCGTGTTCATAAGTATAATCCATTTGATTGGAGGCAAATGCAGCCTCTCCTCTAATCTTAAGTAGGAGCAGTCAAACTGGTATGTGTTTTTTGCACATCACATAATAAACCATTTATACTTTACAATTGTCATTGAGTGGCCATGAAATTTACATTAGGAGCCTCTGGTAGGATCCTCATTCATTAACAAAAGCTATGGTGTAATCAGATGTGATTATTATACAACACATCCACACAATGACACACATGTAGACCTGTGTGGTCCTGTGCTACACACTCTGGTTCACACATTCCTGCTCTTATAAGAGCTAACACACACACACACCCTCCTCGCTGTATGATGTCAGAGCTGTGATTATGTATAAGAGGTTTCCTTTTTTTTTTTTTTCGCTCACAGGAAATGGTCCAGTCTTCTTTCAGAGTATCCCACTTTTCCTGTTGGGCTCCTGCACAGATGCACATATTGTTCTTATGTGGCTTTTTATTTCAGCCACATTTCACACTGCAGGGGAGCATGTGAGCAGTGGCGACTGATAACAAAGAAAAGAAGAAAAACAAAGCCCCCAAGATCTTAAAACGTACGGTTTTACCAGTAAGATGCTGAGTTAAAATCATTGTAACAAAAAGACGATGATTTAAACTCTGTGGGCCATTCCAGCTCCATCAAGACTCATGCTTCTATTTCTGTGTCTGTTTAGTTGAATTATTTTCTATCCGTGAGGGTTTTCAGATTTGGAACTTTTTGGCCGCAAGGAGCATTTTCCTGGCCCCTTTATTTGTTTATTAGCGCCTCCTCCTCACATTTCCTAGATGATTTCATTACTTGTATCAAGGCTTTTTTGGTTTGTTTGCATTTCCTTTGCCATTGTCCTTTGGTCACCTGTATTTATTGTTGCTGTATCATTTGGTCCATTTTGTCATATTTTATTTTTCCTGCCGTTGAACATCTTTCATCTCTGCTAAACGATGTAATTCCCCCCCATTGTGATTCACCTGGATATGCATAAACCATCTGTTATTTCAGGTTTAATGAAAATGATTGAAACCAACAAAAAAGACGTCATTTGGTGTAGTTTTTTTTTTTTCATTGAATCCCTATTTTATCATTATTTATTCACTGACCAGACAAACTGCTGCCTATCTCTTTGAGGACAGTCGCTCCGTGTTTAAACCTATTTCGGAGCAAGTTAAAGCTCTTGTGGAGACTATGGGATGTAAATTTTCCTTTTGAGATGCCACAGCCCAGCTTGTAATGTTTAGTCTGAAAACGAGAGCTGCTTTCAGCTCTGAGTGTAGTAAAAATAGGGAGCAATTTGCTCCCTATCAAACACACAAACTGTTCTTACTGAGACTTGCTGTCTTTCTCTGATGAAACCAAGCTTTTGGTGGCATTCCATATATATCCAACCAAACACACACTCACATGCACACCTTTCCCCTCCATTAGACAATATACACTGTACTGCACTGTGATGTAAGAGCAGTGCAGCAGAAGCATCAAAGTATCAGTTTCTCTGTACTTTTGTTTAGAGTTTCATCCACTTGTTACTCTGCAGATGGATCCATTACAGCGTCTGATAACACTCTTATTAATCACAGAAAGCTGGAGAGGGAAGAGGAGACTGTTTGCAGTGTTCAGGATGCAACAGAAATCTTTCTCGTGATTTAGGGACTTTTTTCTTTCATTAATAAAGGGCATCATAATGACTGCAAGTCTCGAAATGAAATAAAAAACAGTGGCAGGTCTACTTTTTCAGAGAGACGCTTAGCCTCAGAAATCCAAATAAATCAGCACACCAACACAACAGCTCAGCTTGCTGAAGAGTTCTCCTGCGTCACCGGCTTTTAAATCTTTATCATTAACATCTAGTTAGAGCGTGAAAGATGCTGGGTAGCTGATGGAACATCTACTAATCTTTATTTTGTTCAAGTCTTCGACTTGTGAGCCGCCTCCTGATTCCCACCCCTCGATTAATGCATTTACGAAAATATGACTTTTCTTAAGGCATCTGTGGTTTTCTGTGCTTTTTCTACCAATTCAAATGGTTCACACTGGGTGGAAGATTAACCATGAAGCATGTCTAGTGCTTTTCCATTTTTTTTCCCATTCCTATTTTGAGTTTTTGGAGACCATCATTTGCTCTGGACCTGTCAATAAAATTCTAGCTACTCTGGGTGAATTTACAGGAGCTAATAAATGTATTTTACTTGGGTTACGGTGCTCTGGAAATAGAAACATTATAGATCATTTATAATCAGTTTGAATGTATGAAAAAAAGGCAAAAACTAGTTATAGAACTATCATTTTTTAAAGGAGCAGCTTGAGACTCCAATATGGAAAAGCAACAAGCTGTTTTTCTCATGAGTTTTAATGACTTAATAAACTATATTACTGAAGTTAAAGTGTGTGTAAGAATTATCCAGCCAACACTAATATTTTTTAACAAAAGATATTGCTCTCCAAAATGCCTTTTTATTCCCCCCAATAAGAAAAACATGGAACAAATTAGATTAATTTTATTATCTTTATTCAGAACAGCTGACAGGAGAAACTATTTCTTTAATAAAGACAGTTAAGAAACAACTAGGGAAAATAAAACAATTAGCATATACCTCCATATGTAGACATGTTTATCATTAATTATGTAATTGTGACATGTTTTTTGAGCTTTTTAACTGTTTCTATCACTTCTTTCCAGAAGAATTCTCTGGCAGTGATTTCATTTGTTTAAAGAAATTCATTAGCAGCATCCAAAGAGAAACACATCTGCTCATGAACAGCAGCCATAGAAATCAATAAGAAGAAAAAAAAGAACAAACAAAACATTTGCTCTTTTGAGTTTCATGTTGTCCTGTTACTAATGACATGCAGATGCCACATTAGCTTGTATTCTGTGTGCTTTAAGCTCTCGGATTCACACTGAAAGCTGCTCAAAAAAAGCACCGCTGACATGTTGGGTTTCATTGCTGCTCTTTGCAGTCAGATAACTGCAGAAGCACCACCGTCCCCCATTCCACACATTCCAGGATTTCCCAGCAAGCATTGCAAGCAAGCCTAAACAAGTCACGTTCTTTACTCGGGGAGAATTTCACACAGTCAAGTGGCCGAGGTTCTCCTTTTGCTTCCCCTTCAGTGTGCAGTCACATAAATGCACTTTTACATCTGAGTCCTTTCTTCCAAAATCTCAAAACAGTTTTTTTCTTCTTCTTTTTTTCAAAGGCTACCATAAACACAATGAGACCTGGCTTTTATAAAGAGTTAAAGCAATCACTCTTTCACCTGAAACGTTTTACTGCAGCAATCTGTGCCCCAAAATGTGCTTCCTGTCTGTTTTTAATAATGGCTCGTGTGTCCTTCTGCGGCAGCTTGTAACAGGGACTGGACTGTGGTTAAACATTTCCACCCAGAGAGGTCTGCTGACAGTCATCAAAACAAACAAACTCTTTCGCTCTGTTAGTTGAGGGTTCAAACGTGAGGCACACACAGGAGCAGTGACACCTAATCTCAACGCGGAGGGAAAGAAAAGAAAGAGGAAGGCAAAACGCAAAGGGGCCGAGAGGGCCCTGCTCCCTGCATTCCTCCCGAACGGCCCCTCCCCCCGTCGACCTGCTACCACCGAGGATGCTCAGAGCCACACATCGGCCTCCACCCCCCTCCCTTCCTGCTCCTTTTCTTTTTCATCTTATCAATACACACTGTGTCAGTGTTTGCTTTGACGACAAAACGACACACAGATAAAAGAGTTGAAAAAAGAGAAAAGGGGGGGGAATTCTTTCACCAGCAAAACTAGTCAGGATGGAGTGATCAGAAATATATATTCACCTCCGTGTGATCTTCAGCTGTGGGTTTTACTCTTTACCTCTGTGGTCACACTTTGCTGAAGCCATAATTCCACCTCTAAAGTGAGTAAATGGATGATTTCTGTCCCCCGAACCGCCACAGATTTTCTCCCTTTAAATTGCCTCATTTTTTCTGAAACTGCCTCCACACCCCATTTTTCCCTTTAAACTTTGCTTGCCTGTCAGCCAACGAGTGAGTGTAAACTGTCTTCTGTAAATACAGTACTGGGTAAACAGTTTAGGAGGCTTCTGCTCTGCGCCACCACCTGCCATCAGCCATCAGCTCCACTTCCTCGCAGTGTCGTTTGAAACCAGCCCTTTAGCCCCATTTTAGAGCGGGCTGAGGCCAAATGCTATGACAATACTATTGCACTGCTAGAATGGATGGTACAGTAGTGCAACATTGTCAAAGCAGCTGACCTCAGCATGTGTCAGCACGTGGACGTGGGGAAGGCCATTCTTCACAGACAAACTCCTTTTTACGTCGAAATAAGCGACAGAGCTGTTTGTCTGGATTTTTTGGAAAAGGAGGAAAACGACACGTCTTCCAGCTGTGCTAAAATGATTATTTTATTATATGACTTAACTGATTCTGGCTGTCAATAACAGCAAAAAAAAAAAAATCTAAGTTGGGACAAATACACCTACCACATATTGCACAACAACAGAGTAGAGGGAGGTTTTCTTACACAAAGACAGCTTCATAGCTCCATGTGCAGGTGGAGCAGTAAATGGAGGTCTGGGTCTCTTGTTTCATCAGCCAATGCCCTTTTAATATTGCACTGCTCATCTCAATGTCCAGTAGTGCAACAGAAAAAGGGCAGTGGACAACAACATGGCTACCATCAGCTTCCGCAGCACACACTCCCCTATTTACCTTTTTTCCATGAAAAAGAAGGGAAAAAAAAGAGAAAGCCAATTACTGATAGCGATAAGAAACTGAGTCTAAAACTCTTGCTCTTTTATTTCATCAAACTGGATTCAAATCAAAACTACAGACAGATGAGAAGAATGCTCCAATCAAGCCAAGTTAAGGGTTCTTCTTTGTGGTTTCCACTGCACAAAAATCATGTTATCAATGTGGGAGAGAAAAAAGGAAAAAAGAAAAGAATCTGTGGGAGACAAAAGTTAGGACGTGACAGATTAACAATATCAGTTTTCACTGGTGGAGTTAAATGAACTCCCCAAATTAAACAGCACTGGTTACCCTCACCCTGGGAGAATGGGAATTTCCCAGCATGTGGGCCCATACTATTCTCTCAAGTAAATGACATGAATTCTAATTTTGGTGGAGAAATGGGAGGTTGGAGACAGGGAAGAAGGGAGGGGGTGGGGTGGGGGGGTTACACACTCTTATAGCTTTCAGGGAGCTTCAAACTTCTACATTTCAATGCCAAGCAGTCAAATGCACTCCCTACTGTCAGGCCAGAGCTCGAATTCTGTACTCGGCGTACCATCAGTCGATAAAAGATAAAAGACAACGACGAAATAAAGGAACTGCCTCCTTCAACAGGAGAAAAAAAAAAAAAACTTTACATAAAAGTTGCTCGACACCATTTACAGTGGAAGCACCCACTGCGAAGTGTAACAACGTCTGAAATAAAAAGAACACGAGGTCCTGCAACTTTGCACGTTTAATGCGTAGTTACACAACCTACAGAGTCTATACCATGGCAGAGAAGAGACACAGGAAATCTCCAGAACACCATGACGCTCCCTCACGCTCGATCCATTCGATAATTCCTGAAAAACACCTCAATGTGTCGCTTTCCCCACCTCGTTTTTTGAAAAGAAAAAAAACAAACAAACAAACAACAAACCTGATGTCGACAGCTATACGTTTTTATCCGCCATATCTCTACGTGAGCGGCCTACCCGCCTCCTCAAGCACTGGATCTGCTGTACAAGCCATTCCGGCCAGCTCACAAACCTACAGTACAATGCTGGCGACTTGTTAGATTGCACAACACCATATAGGCTGCACACAGAAAGCCAGGTACACGCCAGCACCGTGAAAATGTCCCCCTCGGAGGGCCATTCCACAGCGACACCAGCCTATTAAGCAGCGTTTCTCTGTCCACAAATCGAGTCCTGATCAAGTTTTGAAGCGAGCTTCCAGATGCGCAGCGCACGGGGATCGACTCAACTCTTCTCGCTGTTCCGCTCCCGTAGGTCGCACAAATCGGCGAAATCTTCGCATGTTTGCAACTTCCAAGTTTGCACCGAGCTCTTGACAATTTTACGCAAAATCGGCTACAACTCACAGCGGACAAGCTCCCCCCCCCCTCCTCTACACACACACACACACAGACACGCACGCACGCACACACACACTACACACTCCCTCCTTCTTTCCCTCCACCACCACCACCTCCTCCTCCAAAATCATGAATAGTATCGAGCCAAGGGAGGGACGATCCGTTATAGGCGAAAAAGAGAAAGGGGGGGTGGGGATGGTGGGGGGGTGGAGTGGGGTGGGGGGGAGAGAAAAAAAAAGTTGTCCATAAAACAAAGAAAAGCAACCCTCTCCACAAACCACACTTCACGGTCCGCTCCTCTGAGGATTCGCGCCGTCATCCCGAAAGGCAGCGAGCGAGCACGGACCAGATCTGCGCCGCTTGAAGAGTCGGTGGAGGGAAAAAAAAAATCGCAAGTCTTCCATGCACAAGCACACGGCCTCGCAGATCCGGACTCCATCTTTGACTACTTGACATTCAGAGCCTGCCGGAGCAAATTCCTCGTTTGCATGCCTCCCACTGATTGGCCTCTTCTTGCGCTAGTCTTTGCTATAAGATGCGCTATTGGTTTGGGTTCTGCGTGTTCGACGTTTCCAGCGGGCTCGCGATTGGCTGGGGGGACGGGAAGCGTCACACCGTACAACGAATACCTGTTTAATGTGTCCCATTCACAAATTTCTCATCATCTTACCGCACTGTATCTGGATACTAATTACTTTATTTGCTTTGTGGCGCAAACATTTTGTGCACTTATCGAGGGGATTGTATTAAGTGTGTAATTAGTCCCTGGAGGGGCATTAAGGTATTCATTGTTCAAATATGGACTAAGCCCAGCTTATCAGACATGAGCTGTGAGGATCAGGCCTACAGTACTGACCTCAAATTTAGAGCAATCGATTTACTCTAGCTAATTATGGAAAGGAAGATCTGGTTTTTAATTCCGATCTTCCCGCCATGGTGCACCGTGCGCACATTCTGGGCCAAAAAGGGAAAGGCGTTTTAATAGCACGAACACGCAAAGAGTGTACACGTCCCCCTAAAAGTTCGAACACCCAAGATGAGCGTGCATGGTATAGTTTCTGGGGGATCAATGGCTGGATCGGATCACACGGTGCCGGAGGAGGCGGACCCTGTGGGCGCTTTGATTGACGCACAGAGAAGAGTAGCGGGCTGTGAAATTTGGCATTCCTGGCCAGAGGAGCTGAAATAATGGCATTATCTAGTGGGAGAGGGCCCACTTTTTACTCCCCACACACCCACCCGACTTTAGCCCACTCAGAAGGGATCTGATTGTGCAGCCAGTCGGCAAAAAAATGTTTGATGTAAGGCGGGGCGTGATGGATCCGGTGAGGGTTTGGAGCACTGATGACCCCTCTGCTTCCCCCACACAGAGGGGCTTTTTTTTTTCTATTCCTTTTTTTGTTTTGTTTGTTCCGGTGACTTTCCACAACTGTTTGTTGCCCCGTCAAAGTTTATGACACAAAGGTAAAATGTTCTCCACTTCTGAAACGGATCTTGAAGACGTGCGAGACATTTGGTCACAGATCTAATTATAGGCTATCTTGTGATTTCACGACTGCTCCAATAACTCTATTTATATCCCCCTTCCCTCATTCATAAAACGGAAAGGAAGCTTCAGTGATTATGTTGTTGAATGAATTCATACAACACTCACCAGAACGTGTGAAGGACACCGTCGTGGATCTGCCTTCAAGTCTCAACAACAGTGTGACAAACTGTGGTGACGAGGGATTCCACACAAAGTGGGGAAAGGAATAGCAGCTGTTTTTGCACATTGAATTGTTTGAACTCTTTACAAAAGATTTCAGAGAGTATTTAATCAACTGAAATATTGAAAGAGGAACAGCCTAACAAATAGAGATGTGATTTCCTAAAGATTAAAACGAATAAATGTGAAGCAAAACATTTTCCTTATTTCCTCAAACCAAGTTTAGGAGGTGATTTAAAAGAATTCACAGAGCTGAAATGACTTGAGCTGCTTTTCCCTTCCAACACTTATTTGATTTATTCCTCTGGGGTGCTCAGTCTGAATCAACAATTTGTTGAAATGGTTAGTTTTATTGCCTTAAAACTAAACAAACTCCATAACCCTTAATTGGCACATGCTGGTTATTCTTTAGGTATAAAAGAACAAACTTGAGAAAGTGTCAAGACGTGCATTCCCACTAAAATTAGTGCAGTTAAAATAGTCAAATCAGGTAACTATGTCTATTTTCAAATTAAACAACATCAAGTTAGAGGAGTTGAAAATACAAAAGTTGTGCTGATCAGACTTATTTTTTTTTCTTCCTCTGCAAATTTCTGCTTCTCCTCAAATCAGCTTTGATTTCTATTATTATCCAGTTATTTGTGTGTAATTATTGGCATGTTAAACGGTGACTTTAAATTGTGTTTAATTCAAATTTGACTGGAATTTAACAGATAAGAAAAAACACTGACAATTGTATGTAGTCCTGAAATGTGCTTCCAATCAGAAACAACGCTTAAAAGAGACTAAAACAATTTTGTACGATTTATTCCTACATGTTTGGGATTGTTTGACTGTCCCTTCGAGCTTTTATTGATCAGGAGCTCCAAAACAAGTTCTGAATTCAAAAGTTAAACAGACAGGAAAGGAAGGGGACTTTTTTTTCTGCTCTTGTTGAAGAAGCACCTTATACAGAAAACCTTGCTGCTCTTCTGAAAACATGTTCATGTCAACAGCATCACAGCTCCTCAAATTTCTGACAGAGAGTTGAGCTCTTTTTTCAGATACTTCATCTGCACTGCTGCAACATGAAGGGCTGGTGTTGTGTTACGAAAGAGGCTCAGTTGCTGGGTGTGCTTTTAAAAGGCAAACATGTATGAAATCATCAAACATTTCTGTCCGTTCGGATTTTTCACACATTTTCCTGTTTGTCTGGCTTCAAAACAAGTTTTTACAATGAATTTATTCACCAAAGAATGACATCTGGAATTGAAGAGAAATGCTAAACTGTTGTTAATCAACAGCAACTAATACAAGCTGTGAAACAGGCGTAAGTGTCCTAAATTGTACCTGTAAGTTTATGAGGCAAAGAGAGAAAAGTGTGGCCAACAGTGCCCCAAAAAAGAGAGAAAAAAAAAATTCAGCTTCATGTTTTGCTAAATGTTTCTCATGAGCCTGAGGGGAAGGAGCCACAAAGTACCACTCCCATCTGAAAGGCCTGACTCCAAACTACTGCCTGTGTGAGGTGTCATGGGGGCTGAGAAAAGCCTTTTAAACATGGGAGTTATTGTTCCCTCTTTTTTCCCCAACCTCCCATCCTCCGAAAATGTACCTCCTTTCTTCCTCTGCCCTTTAACCTTTCCCCACCCCCCATCCCTCCATCTCACGTCTCCCTCCACATTTCCTCTCGGCGGCTGAAGACCAAACAAGCTTGATGGATCGTCATTGATAATTTCCCACCACAAAAAAAAAAGGAAAAAAGAAAAGGTTAATGGAGAAGCTTTTGGCGGGTGAAAAGAAGGTTTCCTGCTTCACCTTTTTTTCCATGAAGTAGTCGTGGTAGCAGCAGACCCCACCTCGAGCACTGAGCCCCTGTGCTCCCCGATCTCTTCCAAAGAGGGTTCCTCACCTCACCTCCCCCCCTCTGCCTCCCTCTTGAAACAGACTCTATGGACTGCATGCATGACATTCCAGCTGTGTGGGTGGCACAGCTTTTTACAGCTTCTCCAACAGTACACAGGGCTCCTAAAGCCCAACAGCAAAGGAACCCTGGTTTCATCTTCACAAGCACGTCTTCACTCACAGTTACTTAACTTGAGAAATGTGACAAGAAACGTTGATGCTTTGTTATCTGATGACCAAAAGCCTCGTAGGGCAGGATGTGGAAAACAATAAACCCTAAAGAACACGTTTCTCCACCTCTTTATCTTTAACTCCAGGGTTTTGTTTGGAGTCTTGCAAGGTGAAACTGAAAAATCCTTCTTAGGTTTGTTTTATCACTTTACTATTTCAGATTTTACGTAAACGTGGGAGAATTAGCCATTAACGGGATTTTGTATTAATATATGTTTCAGATAATAACATCTGAATTCCAAAGAGAGCCTCTTTTCATTTGGTGTTGTTTCTTCTGAATAATTCTTCAAAATCTCAACATTTGCAATTCTGTTGTTGGAGTTTTAGAAATATTTTCTTCCCTGGAGGTCTGTTATTCGAAGGGAATCCTTTCATGATTTCCATATCTTGGATAAACCCTGCAAATTTGTAAATTGTCTTTTTTCCTATCGAACAAAGTTATATCTTCACATGCATCCCATCTCCCGTGTAAAATGTGAACAGTTAATTTCCCCCAGTGCTTATGACAATTCCCATGATTTTTCTCCTCTCTAAAACTGTGGTAAAGGTAAAAATGCGATTAAATACGGGCGTTTAAAGAAACAAAATGGTTGATTTTACTCATTCTAATACAACTGAACTTACATCAGCTTTTATAAAACACATTAAAATGAAGTTTCAAACCGTTATTTCTGATTAGAAATGTAAAACAAATTTATTTCAAAATCAGCTAAAATCTCCTCACTTTTTAAAAACATGCTGGCATGTAAACATATAATGAATAACAACCATTGAAAACATGTAATAATATGAAATAAATCTTCATTTCACACATTCTAATAGTTGATAAAAAACAATTAAAACTGTTGAGTCAGAAACCAGTTCTGAAATGTTTACATGGACATAAATAAGGACCTACCACATGTGGTTTGTAGCTTGTCTCTATTTAACTCGTAAAAGTATCATCAATGTTTTTAAAATTTCAAATGAACTTGCTGTTTGAACAAAGGCTATTCTAAGCTTTTGTCACCAGAATATTTTTCTTTTTGAAGGTTTGTGTTCCCAACAAAATGGAACCTTACATTACATTTTTATCAATTACCCCAGACTATTTCCTCTTTTTAAGTGTGTTTAAGTAAAGTTTTTGATATCATATTTACACACCAACAGCCGTATAGGTCAGAAGGTAAATCAAGCCTTGAAATGAACAAGTTTTACAAAACCAAACTGTAGAAAATGGGGAAATTTGAACCTTTCTGTTATGAAATGCTTGTCACGCAAGAACTTGTTTTCAGACTTCTTTATAAGTCAAAATCAGCTCATTTATATTTTCCTCAAAAGAGTTGACATCTTCAGTCTCGAGATCAGATTCGAAAAATCCCCCAATTAGATAAAAACAATCATTTGATTTGTCTCATTGGCACTATATCCCTTGATCAGCACAGATGCAAGGCCAAAAAGATTAAAAAGAGCCAAACAAACTCCACCTTGTCAAACCTGCCCGCTTCCACAACAACCTCCACTAAATCCACCACTCACCATCCATATGGATCACAGCAGAACTTTATTGAAGCTCAAAATCTGCTGATAGAAGTCATTGATTTCTAACCAACAACAACTACAGCTAATCTTATCCATAACTCATAGCTAAGGCTACGTCAAGCCTTTTCCCTTCCACCGGGCGAGAGCATGAGCAAAGTCCAAAGGATGAAAAAACTCAACCCCATTAACAGAACTTCAGAGGAATTCCTCACTTTACATACAGAATGCACATTGGGTCAAAGGGCAAAGGGCCAGAGGGGAATCCACCCGCACCCAGGCAGGCAGGCCTTATTTAAACAAGCCAGGAATGCCTGGCTGGTTGGAAGAGAGGAGGAGAAGAAGAAGAAGAAAGGAGAAGGGGGAGGAACCTCTCGGCCATTAAAATGAGCAGGGGCCACCGCCAATAAATACCAGCACTTTTTAAATTACCTGCATTGGCTGACTTCATGTGCTACTGAAATTTATTATGAGATTTTCCTGCTCATATCTTTACTAGGTGGAGCAGGAAAAGATGTCTGTTGCTATAATAAGAGGTTAAGTTGCTGTGTATGCATTAAATGTGTTGGCCAGGTTGTGGAAGTGAAGTCAACCTCTTAAACATACACTTTTACCTTTTTTTTTTTTATCCCCCCAACATGAACTCAGAATTGTTCCCGTCAGAAATCTCTGTGCTCGCTCGGAATCACATTCAGATGATGTTTAAATACTAAAGTCCAGGACTCTGTGACAAACTTAATTCCCGTCATTTCGATAATCTCTGCACCATCATATTTGCTATCATGGAAAAGTTTCACATCTTCTCTGGAATTTAATACATATTTATGTTAGTTTGAGCCATGTTTGTTTTTGTTGAATCAATTTAAGGAAAAAAAGTATCTCTATGTCGGGACATATTCTCTTTCTGCGTTTATTTGCAGTTTCAACACTTGATGTCAGAAAGATACCAATATGAGAACACCACCTCCTAAATGTAGGGATTGGATCCCTCTTAATTAAAACCTAAAATGTCTCCTGCAGCATTTACAACCTAATTAGGGCCAATCTATCACCTGCCTGCCTGTAATCTAAGGATCAATCAGCCACAAGCCCTTCTAAATTCAAAAACCTGCATTCCAGGTAAGGGCCAAGCTCTCAGTTTTAGGACCGTCTCGCCAAAATTTCTTACAAATGACATGCTACAATCCCCATGGCCGTGGTGGAATTCTGTCCACTTCGGGGCTTCAAAGCTACACGGGAACCGTCAGTCTTTCTGGCCAATGGGTGTAGAGGGGTGGATCCTGCCTGCCTTGACCTCAGCAACCTTCCCCAACCTCCCCCACTGAACAGTGTCTTGCTCCTCATCCCCCCACCAGCCTCTTCAACCACCCATCCAGTGAGCCATTCAATCAGTGAGTCAGGCTGCTCATTTGTCTGACAGTTTCAAGAGTCTCTAATGAGTTTAAAGGAAAAAAAAATATGTACATATATCTGAGCTCAGAACCACAGTTATATCCCAGATTATCCAGTATCTTTTACATCTTTCATTAAACTGGATGATCAGAAAAGATCGGTTTGAGAAAGATTCAAGAAATATCTCAACGCTCATAAAATGAACACAAGCCCAGAGTGAGGAACTCAACATTCATGGACATTATTCCCATCCTGCAGCAGCCTCACTCAAAAATTTTGACTCAGCGTCTTTGGTGAGTCTTTGAGGCGGCCATTTTCTTTTTAAGGCTCATGAGATCTGTCTCCGGTTCCCCCATCAGGAACCAATTAACCAACTTTGATGAGAGCGCACCTTTCATTTCAGTTTACAGCTCAATCAAGAGATGATTTGTTTTCTCTCACTGTTTCTGATTCTGCAACTTTTAATATCCAGCATGAGGTTTTTCACACTACTATGGTTTATGTAAATGATGACGCATTCGGCTGTTAGGACGTTACAGTGCTGCTCAACAACGGTAAAACTGAAGAATTTTCATAAAATATGGACAAGAAGGTGAAAATTTGGGTTAGGTTTATAAGAAACCCACACCAGGTTTCATAATGGCCTGACGTCTCTGTTGATGACTCCATATATTTGTGCTCTGATGCCATCTGCTGGTGGAAGTTGAATTTGCGCCAGGTGACCACAGTCAGTTGATGGACAGATACAGCCGCGGCAGGAACATTGCAACCCATTTTAACTTCAGTGTCAACTGAAGTAATTAAGTTTATTGATAGAGAGGTGATTTAAAACTATTTTCTAACAAAATCTGTCGAAACATTGTCTTCCCAGCTTCTCAAATATGAAAAACTGCTACTTTTCCTTGTTTAACTTATTATTTTGGATTGTTTGAATGGGGGAAAAAAAAACAAGTCATCTGAAAACATCACCACAGGAAACTAGGAAAGGGTTTTCGTCTCCCAAAATAACAATTTAGCAACACAGAAAATAAATGATGTATTAATAATTTATTACATTTTACTAGCTGCAGGACAAGACAAATCTCATTAGTATACTTTTGAACACTGTCTGCAGTTTAGAATTGATCCCTTTTCAACAAGGTGGTGCGAAAGAACATAAATACCACCGTGACATGGATTTAAAGGACAAACATGCAAAACCTAACCCAATTTCATACGCTTTCAGATTAAAACTCAACAACATAAATGAAAGAGTGTGTTTGGTGTGGGGAATGTCCTTCCCAGCCACATCTGTGGGAAAATAAAACTTTCCTGGAAGAAGAAGAAAAAAAAAAAAAAAAGGAGTGTTTTGTTAAAAATGATAAATTAAAAGGTGTGAAGGGCAAATCAGATCCGGAGAGTTTATCCATTCGTGATGCCCTTTAAAGTCCTAATGTGACAACATAAATCATCTTATGATTTTTTCCTCACTCACGCCCTTTCGTACCTGAAGGTTATTACAACTAGTTCACTGTACAACACTAAATCCTTCATTTAATAATTTAAAGAGTGTGTTACTATGGTTACTGGAACCCATCAGCATAACTGCATCCTCTCTAGACAGGTAATGGGAGCCAAGTCACTTGTGAACATTATCTGATGCTAATAACACTTTAATAAACCCAAGGAAAGAGACGCGGTGTTGTTACAGTTAGAGTCATGTTTATTTACAGCAGAATCCTGAATGAGGAGGGAGAGAAAGGGGAAAAGGGTTAAAAGGAGACAAAGTGTTTTAGATCAAGCGCTTCAGGATTCATGTTTCAACTACACAGTTCTTAATTTATTTTATTCACCATTTTTCTATACAGAATCCATTCAGCCATAATATCAATGCACCAACAGAGCTCTAGTCCTCTGCTGGAGGGGAGAGGAAGAGGAAAGAAAATGAAAAAACAAAACTTGAGCACTAAAGGAAAAAAAAAAGAAGAAAAAAATACAAACAAGGGGCTAAAAAGGAAAAACATTTTCTATAAAAAACTTTATCAACATGATCGTCATTTGTTATTTATATATGTATATATACACACACATATGTATATATATATGCATATAAATATATATTTTCTTGCCATGTCCATGACGGGGTGAAGGAGGTTTGTACTTCCACAACGTCAGAATTTAGATGACTGCACTGAGCAGAATGACGGGTGTCCCAAACCAGACAGCATTCAGCTCGTAATATTCAGTCTTTGTGAATCGGTCGGAGGAAGTCAGAGCTGATCATTTGCAGTCTTTCTGACCCGCTGCTTCTGTCCCACCCACTGACACGAGCTCATAGGTCCAATGACTCGATGTTAGCCTGCAGAGCTCACGACCACAGTAGCCCTGTCAATGCAATCTGAGAAATGATACACTGTACACTTAACATGCAAGGCCAAGTAGCATAAAAGTAAGGAGGAAAAACAAAAAAAAGAAAAGAAAGGAAAAGAAAAGAAAAACCCAGCTTCGCTCAAACATCTCTCAGACTTTCTGCGGTGTGGTCACTGATGTTTCAAGTACACATTAGATACCAACTGACAAGCACCACAAAACAGTGGAAAGACAAAAAAGAAAAAAATAAACCCCAAAAAACTGTCAGGTACCAAATGGTCACAGTAAAAACATCCTGTGAGTTGGCTTTAATCTCCAATTTCCATGTTTTCTCTCTGAAGGGCATGACTGATTCACAACTCCCCTCCATAGGTCCGAACAGATTTAATGATTTGATCAAGCGCACACACACACACACACACACACACCTACACACACACACGTAACCAGCCAGCCAGAAACCGCCATTTAGCTCCAATTTGAGTTTAACCTCTCACAATAGTCAGGTCTTCATCGACTGAGGTCAAAATTTATTTTCACATTCAGATGTGTTGTTTGTTGTCTGATCCGACATCATCATGTTCTGAGGATTTCCGAATCAGTGAAACCTAAAATAAGTTGCTTTTAGTGTTTCTGTGGCCATATATACGTTTAAAATGTGGATGTTGCAGTTTAAAAACCCAGCATTGATGTATGAAAAGGTCTCACAGCAAAATAAACTAATGTATATAAAAAAAAAAAACTAACATTCATTTAACCATTGTTGAGTTTCTACAGATCCTTTATTTACCCTTTTTTTTTTTTTTACTGAGACAAAAAAAACGTTTCCAAGCAACTTGTCGGTTGTTTGAAATCCTTTGATCCGACACACAGCTCTATGGAAACCTGACTATTGGGACCATCTTAAACATGGTCATTAATTCAAATTAAAACTGGGTAAAACATCCATTTACTCATGTTTTCTGCTCTGCTCTCCTACACACACACACACACACACACTTTAACACAAGAGCAGGAAACTAACTGTTATTTACCAGCAACCGTCAGTAAAGCTTCTTCTGCACGAGCCAAAAGAAGAGTCTGAATATCGGACGCTTGTTTAGTTGGACTCGACACAACTAACTGCCAGAGTTCACCAAAATCCATCTGCGGTCAGTTTCCCACCCTGTTCAACATGCTCTCAAACACAAATACAAACTTAATATATCGCAAATACATGTGTACACATATATACAAATAGAAGCGACCCCTCCAACGCTGGTGAGGAGGGGGAGGGGGGGCGAGGGAGCTTAACATTTTATAATGCATCATTTTTGTATATGCCAAGAATAAAACTTTTCTAAATAAAATACATAGTTATCTGTGAGGGTGGGGAATGAGGACAGCAGATGAACAGAGGAGGAGGAGGGTGGGGCGCGCTGGGAGTGTCAGAAGAGAAGCCATCATGGAGGGATGATGAAACGGGGGAAGAAAGCGAAGATGAAAGAGGGTGACGGACGGAGAGGGAAGATGCCTCTCCTGTGCTGTGTGTCGCTGCTCCTGGGTACTGCTGTGTGCCACTGTAACACTCCAACCTTTCTCCGTTTCCTTCTATCGTCCCGTAATAATATCAATAATGACCACGACAATGCTTAAAAAAAAAGAAAGAAAAAAAAAATCATATTTATATAAACCCCAGCCATGTCTCACAACCGTAAGTCCAGAAAAAGTGGGGAGGCCAGGTCCTTGAGTTCATCTGAGAAAAACAGTGATGCAGAGGAAACAGAATAAGAAAAAGAAGGAAATCGCAGAGACAGAAGAGGCCTGACAAATGGGACGGGCCGTGTGATGGAAGTGGCAAACAAGATCAACTACACAAGTGGAAAAAAGGCAGGGGGGGGCAGAACAAAAACAGCACAGGCAGGATGTTCTGTAATGAAGAGGAAATAAACAGCAAAGAGGAAGTTGAGATGAAACAGGGAGGATGTCGAGACCAAAGATGAGTTGTGTTGGGGCGTTGTGATCCACACACTGGTGTCCTTCTGAGGGTTTTCACAGAAGATTGGTGGAAAGCATGAACAAGTGATGACAACATGGCCTCACTGTGAGTGCGCGCCCTCTCCTTCCCTCTAAATCAAGGGAAAAGATCAGCAGTCTTCCCCACGCTGGTTGTTCATCCACAGGTGCATCATACCTCCAGAAACCGAGAGCTGCTCGTCTTGGGATGGAAAGGCTCGGACCACATGCGCCGCAAATCCCCCTGTGGGCCACACACACACACACACACACACACACACACACACACACACAGCAAATGCTCAATATCCTGGAGAAAATACGATGTTTCTAATTTTTTTATTCCCCATTTTAGGTGAATCAAATTAAACTTTTTTTAGCCCGATACTATAATAATACAACAGTAATAGCAATAATATTCTTCTAATAAACTTCTTCTTTGGAAATGCTCCTTACAAGAGTTGAGTTTTTTTTAATGGTAAATTTAGCAAAACGCCTCCAGCTGAACTTCTTTGCTGCTGTAGAAAGATAAACAAAGATTGACTGAGTCACAGCCCAACAATTCACCTTCAGGTAGGCCATAGTGAGCAGAGGCAGCAGGGTGAAGGGAACTAGGTAGAGCAGAGCGGGCTGTGCCGCACGATGGATCCTGGAGGCCACTGTGGCAGTTAGCAGACCTGAAAAGACAACATGTTCCAACCAAATTCTTGAAAAGGAAAAAAAAGACTGGATCTGCATAGAAACACAGTGTGTTTTGGAAATGACCAAAACAAAAGTCATCTAAACATCTAGTGAAAGTGTCACCTTGACCTTTTACATCCATTCGCCCTTCGATCGGTTGCTTACCCACAAAGTATCCGATGAGAGTGCAGTGGAAATAGGAGACGCGCTGCATGCGTCCGGACATGTTCCCGGGCCCCGGGACTTCCCCATTTGCCTGCTTCTTGTAGTTATCATAACGGAGGACGAAGCACAAGAGCAGCCCCGGCATCACAATGTCTCCTATTCCCAGCATTGAGAAGTGACTTCCTGTAGAGCTGCACAGATGCAAAGAGCGGAAACAAAGCTGAAACACTAAACTCGCAGACCGGAGAGCCACTGCGGCTTCCCAAGGCAGATACACCAATCCACACGCCACTCATCATTTCACCACCTCTGTCCCAAATCAAACTCAAGGTTAAGACCACATGTGGAACTGAAACTAGATCTGACAGCTGTGACATGGCCACAGAGCTCATTAGCAGAAAGAATATTGACACAAAAGGACAGACAATGTTACAATAATAAGTGTAGTACCACAGGTCTACAGGCAGCCGTTCAGTGTCAGACAATTTTTCAGTTAATAATTTGATCAACAAATGTGTTGACAGCTCTAAACCCAAATTGTTATCATTTTTATGGTTATTTGACAGGAAAGAGTTGTTCAATTATTGAAAAAGTAGTTGTTGTCCAAATTCATCTCAAGGAATTAAAATCTACCATCATCCAATAACGGCTGAAGCTCAAACATTTTGATGATATTGGCATTTTATGTGACATTAACTATGGTATAAAAGTCTAAATACATCTAAAACTGATGATGAACTCGTAGCTGCTTTAACTTCTACAGGAGTCACCACTGTCAGCTGCTGCCACACAGGCATCCTGTTGCTTTGCAAGGTAACAAGAAAGATTTTAAAATCAGCCGTCTGCTGGCACTTCAAAGGACAACTTTGGTGCAGGCCAAGCCTTAGCAGCTGTGTCACAGGAGCACGACACCTATATGGTTTCCAACAAAAACTAAACAGGCTTGCATACAAATCTGATCTGATAACCTCTAGCCTGTCCTAAATAGATCTGATTATCCTGCAGAGAGACTAACTTCCGCTAATTTCACATCTGGAAATGGTGCCTGAAAGTTTGCGAACAGTATGTTTTAACATATATATCACTTTAACACACAAACAAGTTTACACAAGAGCCATAAAAGCAGATAAATTAATCCTGATAAAACAAATAAGACTCATTTAATACATTTGGCTACTCTTCTATTGATCAGAATGACCCAATGTTACATGAAAAAGTGCAAACCTCCCTTCAGGTGTTTTGAGTAAGCTTAAAGGGGACATATTATGCAAAAATCCCTTTTCCAGCTCTTCTACACTAATATATTTGAATTCGGGGTGCCCCCCTTCCTACGTAGAAAAGGGAGCAGAATCTCTCCACCCATCACACCCTACAGGTTATAAAAGAGCAAAGCTCAGGTGAGGTGCCCATATTTCATTCATCGCAGCGAAGAAAAAGAGCTAAGCAAGCAAGTTGCTCTGTTGTTGGCTGCAGTGACCAGCACAAGAGTCTGCATAAGACCCCAGTCTCAGAGGACCGACGACAGGAGTGGATAAAGTCTATTTTTGACAGCGAAGTTGCTGCTTCCACAATTTGGATCAGTACAATGCAGGACTGGCAGCAAAACTTTACGTAAAAGAGGGATCGATACCAACAATCCGTGGGGAAAGGACAGACGATGCAAGTGTGCTTTGTGTTTCTTTTGTCTAATTACCACGAGCTAATGCTAACCGCTAGTCCACGCAGGTACAAACGATGGCTCAAATTTATGTGGTTGCAACGGTGTGTTGGCAGCCATGACCAGTGCTCGTGCTTAACTGTTGTCATAGCAGCCTGACGCTGAACTGAGGTTGGCACGTTGGGCGGAGTGAACAGCAGCAGCGGCACGAAAACCGACCACCTGAGTGCGACAGACAGCGTACAGAGAGGGCTGCTGTGCTTGATCCGTGAGGAATTTGACCAAATCATTTCACAGACGTGTCATTAAGGTGCCTGGGACCTGTGTGTACTGGTGGAAAAGGGCTATAATTGTTCTCCTTTAAAATGGCTAAACAACAGAGAAGAAGAGACACACCTATGACGGAGATTTTTCTTCTTGTTCTAATCAAAGCAGTGTGTGTGTGTGTGTGTGTGTGTGTGTGTGTGTGTGTGTGTGTGTAGATATTGGACACTGACAACAAACAGATGGGAGGATGACAGAGACATAACAATCGGTTCAAATCACCATCACTGGACACAGTGTTGGCAAATCTTTGCCTTGCATATAAAATCAGACGATAAACAAGCTTCACACTGGGTTTGATGGAGGTGTGAACGTGCTTTAGAATCTAATCACCGACTAATCATCAACTTTTTTTTTTTTTTTTTTTAAATCTTTTTTGCTACTTTGTTGTGTGACTTGACATTAGGGCAGTTTAGTTTTCCCTCTAATTTATATGCAATACTGGATATTTTTTTCATAGTAAATAAATAATTTTTAAAAATTTGGTTCCCTTTATCTACTTTTAGGACTTTTGCAAAAATCTGATTACCAGCATTACCTAGGAAAGACCAGTTTGCCAGGTAAAGACAGGCGGGGTACATCACGGCCCATCCCAGGCCCCAGGTGCAGCTTCCTGGACAGAACATCTATGGGATTTTCAGCAGGCTGGGTGGCAACTTTGACCATCACATTACTGTTGAAGATGTAGGCTGAGAAAAACACCTGGAGGGAGAGAGCAGGGAATCTGATCAGTTCCAAAGAACCCAAAACTATTTCCATCACTACTTATGTCACAAGGTGTTGTGAAACTCAAAAATTTTGAAAGAATGTTATTTTTAAAAAAAAAATCTTTTGGGGTTTGTGCTCTGCCTCTCTTTATAGACAGAACACAGAGTGTGAGGCTTCGACTTTGAAAGTCATGTTTACCGCTCGCCTCAAACTGCTCAGAGACCAGCGCTGTGGAAGCCTCTATTACAGAAGGGAGCAGTAACGACAGGGGGGGCTTCATCTAAGGTGTTTGTTGCTTTGGAAGTTGTTTCATAACAGTAATTCCCATCCAAGGGGAAAAAAATGTCCTAAACGGCCAACCATGTCATACCCAAGGCAGGTTGAGAGCCGTTTATGAACTACATTCAGAGAATGCTCGGTTTTGATCTTTTTTTAATGTTTTTTTCCTCCTAAACTGTCAGAAAAACTTAAACACGTTCTCCATGTTTGAACATCCTCATAAAAGTTACCCCTTTTCTCCACTCAATGGTTTTTGTAAACAGGTGCCTGTAGTTGTGACCTATTGGAGAACACGGTCTTGATGTCTGACACAGTCCTGGTCCAAATTTGATTTGATTTTTCTCAAGCATGTCCAGGTGCTCTCCAAAATTTCTTATATGTCCATAAAAGCCTGTGGATACAACATGGGAGCTCCAACAGGCTCCCGTGGTGCGTCAAAAGCTAAGGATGCTGCACAATGCTGACTGATTTATGAGAGAGAATACATGAATGATGAGGCATAGCTGCTGCCTACATGATGACACAACAGCAAAGTGTGTTACTGATTCACTTTCCTCTGAATCAATTGTTTAAAAAAAATCTCAGAATTTCAATGTACGCATGAAGTATCATGTATCTGCCTGGTGGTATTTAGAATGGAGAAAAAAAAGGCCTTTATGCAATTAATATTTAGTGTGATTTCGTTTATAGAGGTGTAGATTTGTGTACTGTTGATGCAGGTTCAGTGGAAGCATTTCTTACCCAGAAAACATCATAAATGAGTAGTCCTGACAGCAGCAGGCAAGACACCTTTAGACTGGGAAGTCGAACGAAGGCTATCATGGCGACACACAAGCCCATTGCCAATGCTGCAGGGAGGAGGGGGAAAACAAACAAAAAGAAAAGACAGGGTGCCAGTTGAACAGTTGAAACGCTTTTCCACAGTAGAAATTGAGTCGAAACAAGATGAGAAAGCAACATGGGATAAGGTTTTTGGTAAGTCATTTAAGAAACGTTCAGAATTCAATCATATTCCTAAAACAGAACTAATATCAGGGAAAAAGCTTCAATTCGAAATCCATTTTCGGTTAAATAAAATACTAGCTCAACGTGTGCATGTGGCTTTTTCCCTCAGAGCTGCATTGTTCATAAAAATAAAGGATCAAATTATTAAACAACTGCACACACGTCTCTATGCACTGTCTTTCAGGATGGCATTAAATATTATGAAGACACTGCAGCTTAAATGTCAACTGTGTTTTATAGAGCAGCTGGCTCACAGAACTTTTCCCTTTGTTAGAACGCAGTGGACTGCTGTAAAAGCCTCGAGACAATGCTACGAAAATCTTAAGACCACATGAGCCCAAGGTCCCTCCTCCGCTGGAAGATGATAAAAACTGAATTTTGATAGATTTGTCAGCATCTTGTTTTCAGAACGACACCTCGAGCATTTCGGTGCAATTCTTAAAAGGTTCCTTTGAATTGTAAAACACCGCTCTGTGTCGATACATTGCTGCATAAATTCTTGATGTGCAGTGCTCATTAATTTACATCGAACCGCACCTGAAGGGGTCTTATGTTATGTGCACGTTCTCTTCTTACAAAACCTTCTTCAAAACATTTCTGAATGAAAACCTGAGCAGTTTGTGAGAGGCACGGAAGTCTTTGGAATGGAGCCGTGACTGAGCAACGCACCGTCCATGAGGAGCCAGTGTCCTGTCAGCACCCAGATGAGCACCAACAGAACAGAGAGGGAGAACGACAGCAGTTCAGCCAGGGTGAAACGCCCACAGCAACCAAACGAAATCCTGCATTAAAGCAAGCACACACAAGAGAGTCCATGGGAAAATGTCGTACACGCAGGCTTTAACACTTCATCACTGAGCAGTCTGTGCACGCTGTGCAAAGAGCAACTACAATGAGAGGAAAACTGGGAACTGGGTTAGAGAGCAGACACGGAAACATTCGTTGTGCATGTAATGTAAAAGAATGATCAATTCAGTACATGGATAATTGATAGCTAAACAATCCTGTTGCCTACAGAAGTTCAAATGGAGTTCAATTTTTGCTTCAGAACATTTTATGTCATAATATACTGAACTCAGTAAAGCCCTTTATTATGAGATACGTAACGTTAATTGTTTAATCGGTCAATCAGTCATTATGACATCCATCACTTCCGCATTAATGTTCCACAACCTTCATTCAACAGTGCTGAATCTCAACTATGTGTTCTTTCGCCGTAACAATTCGGATTTAGCAGCCAAGTGTGCAGAGGTGGTGTAAAACATGGTGATGATGGATGGAGGGAGGCAGCTGAGGCAGCTTTTCTAGATGTTTTTTAAACTTGTTGAACAGTCCGTGTTAAACTCCTGAAGGTTCAGCTGAGCCACAGCGACTGGAGTTTTTAAAATCAACTCCACAAAAGAAAGAAGAGACGAGCAGCCCTATGTTAAACAAAGCAAAAGGGAACAGTTGGAAACATATGGTTGAACGGAGAGCCGACGCTCGAGCTACATCATATATGCTCCTAAACGGTTTCCATCTCATGCATCAGACGATGCGAAGAAATGACAAAAACAACTCGGTCGTGCAACTAATTATAATTTATAAAAACAAGAAAGCAGAAAAGGCTGGGTGGGCTGTTATTTATCTGCTCATCAGATAGTTGTAGGAATGAAACCACAGCCGCTGCACATGCCTGTCGGTTAATGTGACTGCAGCAGTCCAGACTTTAGCTGTGATGAAAGGGACGCGTAAATGTCCTCAAGTCAAATTTGGTCAGACTGCTGTTGCATGAGGTTACAGGATAGCACCGGGGAGGGGGGGTGATTCACACAGACATGTTCTGCTGTCACAAGATTAAATGGAAGGAGGTGCGTGTCTGAAAGGAGCTGAAGAGAAAAGACAGAGTAACATAAATGGTTCCTGTGTGTAGCTTTTATGCAAAGCTGCGTTTACAGTTGCAAAATAGTAACAAACTAAGCACAGAGCAGAACACAAAGGGCCTTAGGTTGATGGTAAAGTTATTATTGGCTCTCGAAAGCATAAAAAAAAAAGGGCCAACTGAAACCAGAAATGAGAGTATATGTCTACGTAGGAAGGTGCTCAGGCTCTGCTGTGGGTCAGAAAAAAAAAAACAAACTTGTTTATTCTCAATAACTGAACATAGAAGCTCCATTAAACTTTTTTTTTTGTTAAATATAATTTGTATTCATTTGTACGAGAAAAATACTTAACAGCTGGTTCACTCCTACAAACTCCAACAAATAAGTACAAGTAGTATTAAGCCGAGCTCTCGCTTTCAGTTTTATATTTAGAACATACAGCGTTTTACCAAGATTGGACTGTTGCTGAACAGCTGAAATTCCGTAAGAAGTACAAAACAGCAAGAAGCAGTTTTACAAACGCAGGCGAAAAAAAGACAATACAAATCCACATGTTGTTCTTACTTGTTCTGTGGGGAGCAGGGTCTGGTCAGATACTGGCACATCGGCAACAACAGGAATGCAAATGCAATTGTAGCAAGAACTGAGGAGAGGAACAAAGGCACATCAATGGGAGATTCAGCCTAATATACAGAGACTGCAATCGTTTGTGGAGCTAATAGTTTTCAGTTTCAACAATCAACGCAGTAGAGAGGTCTTCCCCAGCGTGTAACTAAAAGGCCTTATAATAATTCCACAGCTGCGATGTCTTTGTGTTGAGCTCAGAAGTTACCTGCGGTGCAGATGGTGAAGACCACCTGTACCGAGTCGAAGAAGAAGAACATGACTAGCAGAGACACGGACGCTCCTATTGGCAGAAACAAGGCCTGTGTCGAGTCTATAGTCTGAATGCCTGAAAAACAATTCAAACACAGACAAAAGAAGGCTTTAAAACAAACATGCAAACGTAAAACAATTAACTGAAAGATATGGGCACAAGTCAGAACAGCTAATAAATCATTTGGAATACTTCTAAACCGATGACCTAAGACCTTTGTTTGTACATTTCATGCTATGCAATTAGATAAAACATACTGTTGTTTGTGTTGTTGTTATTAAAAGCCCCCGTTGTTGTAGGGTTACCATCTTTATCCTTCTCCTGGTTTTCACAATCCATGTTTAATGACCTGCAGAAAGGAGAGGCAACAAAAAAAAGACGGTGAGATTCTGACAACAGATGACACGAAACTTCATGAATGCACAAATAAGTTTTCTTTCTTTTAAGAGAGCTATTATTTGTAGTAATTCAGCTTTTCGGGCTGATATGATATGAAACAGCCGGCGTAAACGGTTCTACAATCAAAACATTTTAACGCATTATATAGAGGAGAAAATACACTTAGATAGTGTCATTAGAAAAGTCCCAGTTGAATTGAAATGTGGAAACACGATGGAAATATTAGGAGATTAATGCTAGCTTGATGTATTCATCTAAAGAACGCTAGGAAGGATTTATTCTATTTATTCAAATAAATATGATGAAAGAGCTTGGCAGATATCTCTGGAAACCCAGAGATATAACTACAGCGGCTACATTAAAGTAATGTATACCATACTGAACCAGTAATAAATAATTGAATGAATGTATATGAGTCAGGACTGAGCCATCCAACCTAAAATGTTTACCTCAGGTAGTTTCAAGAGCAACTTGCAGGTTGTGTTATAGATAACACATAAGCAAAGTAAATGGATGGTTTGTGAAAATATCACTTCATTGATAAGTTTGAGACATAAATGCTAAAAATGGCCCCACCCCCTCCCCCGTTAACACTGCATCATTTTATGTAACATGGGGAGTTGAATGCTACTTCACTGATGAGTTGTGAGTACAAAAGTCAGACACTAAAAGAGCTCTAATGGTTATTGTAGGACATAAATAGACATTATATATACACACACACACAGTGTTGGTAGTAACGGCGTTAGAGAATAACGGCGTTACTATCTGCATTATTTTTTTCAGTAACAAGTAATCTACTTCATTATTTTCCCATCGCTGCAACGCCGTTACTGAGAATGTGAAGTCGCGCGTTACTATAATTTGGCTGAATGAAGCGCAAAGTGTCAGGTTTTGGCCACACATCAGCTGCCTGGAGAGAGCAGGGGTGGGGATGATGACGCCGTTGCAAATGCGATGATAATTGGCTGGGTGGGCAGATCATGCCCTGCTCACAGTGCATGTTCTGACTGCCGAACAGAACAAGACAGCGACAACGGAGACGAGCCAGGGAAATACAAAGGCCTTAAACTGGAAATACAGGCAATACTTCTCACTCATTTTAAGTAACGGCAAGAATGTTTATGGAACATGCAAGCTGTGCCCAGGAAAAAAATACTTTATCCACGTCAGCCTCAAGCAACTCGAATCTTATGAAGCACCTCAGATCAACACATGCTAACGTGACACTTGTTGCGGCTGCTGCTAACCAAACCCCAAATATATAAATATAGTGTTCTGTTTATTGTGCAGTAGGCCTAAATATAGTTACAGAGACTTGCACAACTTAAAGGCCAAATTATTCCTTTGTTTCGTTTTACCCAAGTTTACACGTGTTTCTTAAATTTGCACTTGAATTTTATATATAGAGATACTTTTAAAGGATCTAAAACATTGTGTATCATTGCCTACACCATGTGTGTTCAAAGAGATGAAGAAGAATACTTTCAGCCATTCACTGACCCTTTTCTAATTGCTGCAGGTCAATTATGGTTACATATAAATGGACAACGTGGGTTGTGTCGCCCATATAGAGGTCAGTCAGACAGACGTCTTATTTAAGAACCCAGATGCTTTGGGCTTGTTTGTCTCTGTCACAAAACTTGGCAACACCTGCTGCAGGCTGCAGGTACAAAAAAACTAAACAAAAAGAGACAGCATTGGTGTGAGGGAGAGTAACGCTCCTCATTTTGAAAGGCTACGGTAAATAAGATTTTGGTTGGGCACAAACATTGCATTTGCGTATGGATGTAATGTGAGCATGAGTTATTAATCAGACGATGCTAAAAATTAAATGAATATCCTGTCTGCGAACCATGTAAACACCATAACTGGAATATTTTCTTAGTTAAAATGAAGTAAATATTCCGGTTATTACCATCCATGTACACATCCTCTCTGGAAATATGTGTTGTTGAGGACAAAAATGCTCCCACCCAGGGATATTTTTCTACTTTCTGTAAACTCAGGTCATATGAATTTGAGAGTAATCAAATACTCCAAACCCAGTATATAATTTATCTACAAATAGGGCTGCACTTGAACAAATACGTGATGATAATACTCTAATAAAACTAAATCAATTAAAACACTCCAGGGGGTAGGACAAAACTACAGCCCAGAGATAGAGATATAACTACAGCGGCTACATTAAAGTAATGTATACCATACTGAACCAGTAATAAATAATTGAATGAATGTATATGCCCAGAACACAGCTTTTCCCATAATCAGAGAATGATAAAAAAAGAAAGAAAAAAAGCCTCTAAATAACTATAAATCAGTAAAATTTAGAAATAAATTTTAAAGATATTTACATTAGGCTATAGGCTTTACTTATGTCCCAAACAAAATGTAATATGCAACACATTTTCTGCTTTAAGGGCAGTAATTATTCATCAACACTCACCTGAAGCTGCCATAGACGATGAGAAGGATTGAGATGAGGAAGGTAGACACCTGGCTGGAGTCAACTAGGGAGTACGCCCTGTGGGCAAAACAGGAAAGAGAGGAATATAAACGTGGCAAATTTATAAGCACAACTGCAGAAAAATCGCCTCGAACATAATGCTTCAGGAATAAATAAAACACTCTGGATAGGAACTGTCGTCTTACTGAATCATGAACATTGTTACCTTTTTTTTTGCCAAATACAATATGTATAATTTTCCTAAACACAACCTGAAGAGCAGGTAAACCAGAATGACCATAAAATGACAAATTATTTTTATAAAGGCAGCAACACCTCAGGTTTATATGAATCAGCAATGGTTGAATCCCCTTCTGCTGGTCCAGATGGGGAAGCTTTTCACGCTCTAATTTTTCCCGCAGACATTTCATTCCGTGTCAACCTTCCAAGTGTGTTTTTAAGAACATATTCTTTAATACGGCAACATAAACAGTGTATTTACTATATTGAATATTCATCATTTTAGGCAATAAACCTCAATGTCCACCGTGGTACGGCAGCAAAAAGTAAAGATGAATTGAATTTTCAGAACAGAAACAGACTTCAGATAACAGAGACAGAAACTGACTTTAGTCACGTTATCATCGAGGTGGATTATCAAAGACGAATTATGAATTTCAGGTCTGGTAGATTTGAAGGACAGAAAATCCAGCTGAGAACTGTTTGACTGTAATGAGTCGTGTAATCAGCATTTCCTGTGGGAATAAACGTGGATTCCCAGCTGGACTCTTCTTCACCTCATAGGCCTACAAACTATCAGTGTGATGTCAGAATGGATTACAAATCGCCCAATCATTTCCATTTTTTCAAGCCAGGACCCCGAAAGAGCGAAAAACAGAGAAAAATATTTAACTGTAATTTCAGATTTGACAGTATGAAAATCTCACAATCGTTTAGAGACTGACAAAGAATCCTTTCCTTCCAGGGTTTAAGATTACGAAGTACAGCATGTGTAAACTACCCAAGCAATATACTGATTTCATACAAAGACCTACGTATTGTGCAAAACAGAGCAGAGTCAGCAGAGCTAAACTTAACTACTGCACTGCTGTCACAACAGCCTCTCTTATTAAATCAGTGCATCTAAAATCCATCTCTGTAAGCATCTACATAACAAGACATTATGAACAAATGATCTATTAGCACATAATCATCCAGAATAGTCTTGAACTGTTGAGGTGCGTGCCTACTCATCACCCTTTTCTATCTATACCCACAATACACGGCAGTCTCCGTAAAGTCTGTTGAATGTGAGTGAGATGGGAAATATGGACGCATCACATCGTTTCTGTAATGATGTGGAGCGGGAATTCGAATAAAAAAAACCCAGTAAAAATACATACAGTGACAGCACAATCAAGGTTGAGATCAATCAAAGAAAAAGAACATTATCGCCGACATAAATGCTGTAATGGGCTTGTTTTAGCAGGTGTATCCAACCCATTCCGCGAATATTCATCTGAAATTCCTATCCATGGCACACGCAAATTTAACTGAGAGCTGTCCTCGATCTACATGGAGTAAATGCTTCATTCTGGTCTCTTTCAAAAGTGAACAGTCAACAGGCAAAGGGCCAAAAAAAACAAAAAAAAACTGACCTGACGAAGATGGCCTCAGGCACAACCACGACAGCAGCCGACCCTAAAGAAACTTTAGTGTCTAAGAGGAGTAGTACTTCAGTTGTGTGGAATTATTCTGGTTTAAAAAAAAAAGAAAAGAGGATGCTGCACAGATATTGTGCAAAACATGTCTTGCTACTGTTGCTACCTCGCGAGGCAAGACAATGAACTTGTTTCAACATTTAAAAAAAAAAAACAAACACCATAAAGCCTTATATGATAACTGCATGGCTCAAATGGCGACTAGCAGCGTATCACATCAGCAATAAAGCACCACTAACAACAACACTAAAAATAATATTATTAATGAAATACTCCCATTCAGACCCGTCCAACCGGCCACCCGATGGATGTTTTGAACGCACTCTTGCCAGCATTGAAAACATGAGAGCCCTGATTGCAGCTGCCCTGAGAGGGACTCATCAGCTGGGATCTCCACGAAGAAAATCCCGTCTCCATAACAACAGACAACGCCTCAAATATGGTCACTGCAGCACGGTTTAATGAATGGACCAAACTTCAGTGTTTGTTGGCTATTACTAATAAAATCTCACCCCATCGTTCAGCCCTACCTGTAGATGACGACATTAGTAAATATAATCAGACCACAGTCTGATGTCTTACCCAGTCATCGCCCAAATTTGTATAATAATTAACAATCAACCTTTCTCAAGTGCATCCCGGGGTCTCCAAAAATTCTTCGTGGCTCATAATGTCTGTGAACAGGACACAGTAGCTAGGGCCCTACAATTTCCGCGATCACGGAATCGGTTGATTAAAACGGAATCTATTTTCTTTTTCTTTTTCTTTTTAAATCGCAGAATTTGACTGAAATGCTGTTTTTATGTGGAAGAGGAACGCATGTGCGGAGAAAACTGAATGGCGGGAAGCAAATCTGGGTAGCACAACAAACCCCCTCCAGACTGAGCGTCTCCGCCTTCAAAACAATGTAACCATGGCGAAGCGGCTGCCCACGGCTCTGTCTTTGACGTCTAAAAAACTCCTAAACTCGGCACTAACCCTTCAATACAGAGCCGAGCAATACCCAAATGACTTTTATGTGACAGGTGAACTGTTGTTCTGCAAATTTTACCAGCACTCAATTGACAAGGTACTAACTCACAAGGACTAACTAGTCCTTAAGCTTATTTAACCAAAGTTAAATTTGATGACGTTTAAAATGTTTGGTTGTTGTTTTGTGACAAGTCAACTAACGTTTCATTACTTGCTGCTTGCTTTTGATGCACCTTTGATGTACTAAGGATTTTTTTTTTCACCTCAATAAATTTAAGTTTAATTTGTGTACATTTTAGTCATTTAGATTAAAAACACCGTTTTTGGTAGCAAAATAAGAGTAAAAAAAAAAAAATTATATTAAAACAGAAAAAATACAATTTGGAAAAAATAAAACTGATTTTATAGGGCCCTAAGTAGCTCCTCCAGGCTTATGTGAAGTGTTGATCAAAAGATAATGTTGCTGGCTTTGCTCTGAAATCATCGCATTAACAATATTTACAAGGAAAGCAGACGTACCAAGAGGAATAAAAACACGAAATATGAGAAACAACTGCCAGCAAGATGATAATCTAACTGTATTATGGGCTTCAAGCTTTGCTGAACTTGACAGTGGGACACCGACTGTACCTGCTATGGTCAGAGTATTTGAAAATGCTTTGTACCAATCAAACTAAAGGAATTTCACCTTTCCAAACAGCATGCTGTACGTATAACTACTTACACAAAGTGCTTGTGTATGAAGTAAACTGTGTAGACAACAGCTGTCACCTTCAAGCAGTCTAATGTATAATCAGTATAATTTGGTTTGCGGTTTGCAGGCATATAAGGTCACTATACCCATAATGATTTCCGTGTCAGCCTAATCCTGATCTTGCAATGCATTTTTCTGGGCCTAAAAAGAGACTGACATTGTGACATGCCTGTCTTTAATTGAGGGGTGCATTACTGACTCAGATCCTCTCGAGAACAACAGAAAAAAGGAGGTGGCAGGCTGTGAATTTCAAGGATCGTTGCTCCACCTGAGCAAAGCCAGAGAAACCTGATAATCAAAGTATTTTATAGATGCAAAACAACATGTATGTATAGTACACAACACTCGTCAGTTATTATGAAAAAAAAACACCTAAAAGCTCACTCCAGAGTAAATGAATGAATAAAGTTACTTTAAAAAGGTTTGAAAGTGGTCGATAAAGCCCTAAATCCCAGGAAATCCACAATGGCAGCAGCCAACACTGATTAAGTGACATTTAAGACTACAAGACTGTTATTTGAATCAACATCCCATTCTAGTATTTTTTTTTTTTTTACAACGTGACACATAATAGTAGAAGTGCCGTGAGATGACATGTATTGTAATTTAGCACCATTTAAATAAAATTGTACTTAAACTGAGTTGAATGTAATACTAGTAGAGATTCTCCCTCTCTGCTTCAGCAGAAGCCAGCAGCTACGGCAGCTTAGTGTAAAACAACATATGGTGCAAAGAAAAGGGATTTCCCCCACAACACCCTGGTCATCAATGTTGCATTTAACTTCACATTAGAGATGAAACTTCTCTTAAACTTGAAGGTTTGTAGCGGTACCAACGAAGGTATCTTTATAATAGGACAAGAATAAACTAATTTCATTGTGGTGCCAACAGTTAAACGGAATCGTCTTCCCTCCGTCAGTTATTCAGTGGCACGGTGATAACAACAGGGAGTATAGGCGGGGAGAGGCAACATGTAGTTCACTGTGGAAACAGGACACCAGGACAATACTGCATCATGTAGCGTTGCCCTGGTCTTGTTTGTCCAACACAGGCCTCTTCTTAATGACTGAAAACCACACTCCACAGGCACCATTTCCACCGATATGTCCAATCACAATAGGGCTTGTATACTTGACCCTAGATGTAGGTCACAATAAACAATATAGCTGTTCTAAATATGACACCCTATTCAGACAACTGTCTTTTGAGCTGCGTGTCTTAAAAGCGGTTTGGTCTGTGATTAAGAAAGTGACCTTGTTCTTCTCCAGACTGACACTAATGATGTCACTGCTTCACTGTCAACACAAAAAGTAGCTATACAGCTAGTTTAATCTACCACAGACCTCATTCATATTCTGGTATCGAATTGGTTCGTTTGGATTCTGTGCACAGAAGCCAGTAGAACATGAGTGAGATAGATGAATGGAACATTTAAAAACAAAATACAATCCCGGACTGTTGAGAGCTGGCTGGCAGCCCAAAGTGCCATAAGACGTCCTTGTTCACTGACAGACTTGGTTTTCAATAACACAATTCCAATACCGTCCTCCATCAAACTAGTTCCATGCATGACTTGACCGCTAACGGCCAGGTCAACAGGCCGCAGCGAAGACCTTTACAAATGCTGCCACTGTGAGGCGTTGATATTTAAACAGATTTGATGGATTTTCTGTCTAAGATTTGTTATTCAAACTGTTTTACAATTGCTCTTCAACAGAAAAGTCAGCTATATCTTCCCAGTAAAACACAGACTGAAACAAATGTCCAATCATGTGCTTCAATACATGGACAGAGCTTTTTCGTTCTTACAAAATCCAGTTTGAAATAAACTCTTTATCAAACAATAACAGGCTGCTGGCTTGTAATTGGTTTTGCACATTTGAGAGATTTAGTTTTAGCCTTCGTTTGCTGGTGCAATCTGGGTATGTTAGGCAGGATGACAAATATTTGTTGTAGCGCACGTTTCCATTCTCATTTCTCCACGGCTTATTTTGGCCTAACAAGGGCGGCATGGCAAATGGCAAGCTTTGTGTTCTTAATTGAAAGTTAACACCCACCACGACAGTGTATGGCTGCAATCGATCATATCCATCAGCGTCAAATGATGCAAAATATGCTACAAATTAATCTGATGCAAATTGAGAGACGACTGAGACTGACTGGTCATTCAGCAATCGGAAGAGTCGGTTGGCTTAGACAGATTAATCTTTTCTGGACATCCAATTAGGGATTAACAACTATCTGGTTCCTCTTCCTGATCCCAATCGTGGATATAATGGGTTAAACTGATCGAGAAAGTTATAAACTCTGACCTCCTGCTGTATTATTGCTCTGGCAGGCTTACATCTTTTATTTTTAAAGCAAGATTTCAAAATAAACCAATGTAGAAATGGTATACATTTGACAAAAAGATTGAAGGATCTTTGCGGAGCCATTGTTCAGAACACTGGCAACAGGTGCTTTAGTAATCTGCCTAATTCAAATAGATTAATGCGTGCTTCCAAGTCTTATCACCTACTGCAGAACACCAAAGATGGTTACAAGTCCTTCGCAAATCTAAATTAAAGGGACTAAACTTGATAATTTCAAATGTACAAAAGCCAAAATGTTCATTGTCAGCAGTTTAGTAGGATTGTTATGAATGATTGGTGGATTATTCAGTGTCAACAAAAGCGGGATCTAAACTGGCTGTGGATAGTGTGCTGTGGATAGTTACAATAATAGGATTTAAGGCTTAAACATTAAGTCATTGTGACCTGATGCAACATATGCATGCTTTTACCTTTGAGGCCTGATGTGATGTGGGTCATAAACCCGTTTTCTAACAGATAAAGCTTTTCTTCTTAGATTCAAGACAAGTAATTCTGGACTTTTCTGTCAACGCTTGTTTCATTCTTGGTCATTTAATCAAGAATCTTCTATATGATGCTGCATATAAAGTAAACTGTCTGAATAAACACTATTTGAGTACTATGTGGGCCAATGACTATTCAGCCATAATCTATACCAGTCATGCTCATCACAGTTTGAATAGGGTCTCTAAACATACATTTAAAAGGTATGTCGTTGTGTGCATTTCCAACTCACTCTTTAAACGTTATAGCAGTTATCTATACAATCTGCAAAATTCAGGATGAAATTGGTGCCAGACAATTTCTGGATCAATCAAATGATTAAGAATCAGTTTATGTTAATCCACAATAATGATCAACCACACAAGCCACTTATCAAGTTGAAATACAAATAAATAGTTGGTTTCACCTTCTTGAGGGTGTATGGCATTGTTTTTAAAACGCTGCCTCTATGTTAAAGTCTCAAACGTATTAAGTACAAAAGCCAAAGCACTAGAAACAAAAACCTATGTTTTCTGACCACAGAAACCTTTTCATACAACTATTAGAGTGGGTTCTCCCTCTTCTTGTGTCCACAAAACAGGAACCGTTGCGAAACGTGGGTTTATAAACCATACATACTAGTTGTTGTTTACAGTCTTTAAAAGAGATGACAAGTAAAACATTGTTTTTTAAAATCATATCTCGCTCCGGAACACCGGTGTTAAGCAAAGATTTCACCTGAGCAAGCATTACTTTCACAGCCTCAATTCTGATTTTCGAGAGCTGCAAAATCAAAAGAAGAAGTAAAACTAGACAAGAACAACTACAAAACTTTTGTGCTGGTCTGAAGGCTGTTGACAATGGCATTAAAGCGCAACGTGCAAGCTTTCAAACAGGGCCTCTCCAAAACCATAAGTTAGTCCTGTTTTACAGAAGACTGTAAGGGACATGCGGTGGTCACCAAAGTAGCAATTTATCCAAACTGTAAAATATGGGCTAAAGAAAAAAAATCAACACACAACATGGCACAAAAACCAGAAGAGGTCTCTATAAGGGATGGGCATTTTAAGTGATTTTCGAGGTCAACCAATCAAGCCAAAGAAAGTCGATTAGTCGCGATGTCATCATTAAACAGACTTTATTGACCAAAGCAGTTATTTGTTCTTGTGACACGTCATTTATCGCTGTCCCTCCGTCTCATCTTTTTCCTTCCGAAGCGCAACATTTTGGTGACAGTTTAGTCATCGCGCTGGTAGAACCGAGGTATGCTAGCTTCATCCCGCATAGTGTGCGTTTGACTTTGTTGTCTCGTTGCTTTGCTTGTTGGTGACATCTGCCTGTTGCTTACGCTACAGAAATGGCAGCGTAAACATTAGCTGCACGTATCTGCTTAGTGAAACATAAGTCTCCTCCTGCCCAAAACAAAAATTTGTCAACTCTTCCTCCAAAAAAACAAACAAAAAAAACAAGGTAGTCGACTATGCATATCCCTAGTCTCTACTGAAGGGTAATGGGTGTTTCCCACTCAAAATGAGAGTTTTTCCCCCAATCGATGGGCACACTTTGATCGCAAATGCGATTGGCTGATTAAACTTGAAGATCACGTGCTTTTTAAAATGACTGTCCCTAAAGTGCCTTTTTAAAGAAAAAAAGAAAGCAATCGTGTGCAAATCTAGTGACTTTTAGGGCAAACCTTGGCTACTTCACAGACTAGAGAGTTGCAAGGACAGAATCTAGTCATCTGGCATATGTACACTTTGCAGACAGCTTTGTGCCACCGGAATGACAGAAAGGATAAAGGGGACCAGCACAGACTTCCTACGAAGGCTGGGCGACAAAAACGTTCAAAGTTAAGATTGCGATTAAAATTTACGTAGATCTCTATGATCGCCATTTTCAGAGAATGACTGTAGCCAAAGAGAGCCACAAGAGCGGGGGTGAGACCGAGACCGATCCCGCGTCATCTCCCCAGAAAAAGGTATCACTCCAGAGATGAAAATGTGGGCCGATGCGACTCGGTGTAGCAGTTCTTGAAGGGCAAGAGTCAAAAAGAGAAGCATTAGCTCATCATTTGTGGCTGCCAGCCCATATAAAAATCATTCAAAATAAAGCACAGATTACAAGAGTAGCGTCATATATCATAGGAAAAGACATGATTTAAATGCACAAGTCATACGATCGAGACTTTAATTTGGAATTTGTGATTACAGTTACAGATTTTGGCTTTACCTCCATAGTTTTTATCCAATTACAAGGGGAGAAAACATGTAGTGCTTTTAAAGAAGTTTGCACAATTGAGTGTTTACATGGCGTCACTTAACTTTGGTTAATAAACTCTGCTCAAACATTTGACTGTATTTATTTTATGTTGCGGTCATTATTAGTATACTTTTGAAATTGACAGCATTAACAAACTATATCGTGATCAAGATCGATCAATATAGACAATATCATGATAGTTATTTTTGCCATATCTTCCATCCCTACTTCCTCCCACTTCTAATTTTGCCTGAGTGATAATTCTTCATGTATATTCAGCTAAATGTTTTCTTTAATCTAAGTGAATGGTGGATGCTGTGCTTGAAAAAAATGATCTTAGAGGATATTAGATAGTCAAGTGGAAGCCTTGCAACTGACCGAGGGGGAACACGCAGTCTTTATGGGCTGCAATTCATTCTCAATTTTAGAGCCATTTTGGGGGGGAATCGGCTGTATTATGAACACAGAGTAGAAGAGGCATGGTATTATCTATGATAACAAAGCTTCTCCAATTCCTGTGCAGTGAGGTTATCACAAAGAGCGACTCCAGCCAATCACTTCCTGCAACTGAAGAATGCCCACCAACTGACAAATTACCACTCTGATCGACAAACGCCAACTTCCGTTCCACAGAGAACTCTAACTTTCTACAAATGCCTCCAAACTAAAGGTCTGTCCACAACAGCACTTGTAACACAGAAGATCTCAAAATAACCCGACAAAGAAAATATCTTATTATGCCACAACTGTTAGCTTTTTCTCACTTAAACTAACCAAACAGAGGTGGCACAGAGTGTGTGCTTATGAACATCATACCGGCACTGCACAAATGAAATGACAGTATCGATATCCACAGAGACATGTCCATTCATGCAATCTCTTCCTGACACACAAACACTGACATGGTTCTGTAACTACCTGTGTTGCCAGCTCAGTGACGCATCAACTTTGACCTCCATTCCACCTACATGGAAAAATGGCCTTGTATATAAAGAAAAGGGAAAAAAATGGTTGCGCATAATAGACTCACCTTAAATAGGCTACTATCTAAGGTCGGTTTTCAAATATCTGCTTATTCAAAACACAAACAACAAAATCCCAGTATATCATTTGTTTGCATCAAAAGTCACATTTTCCTAAATATGCATAACAAAGCAAAGCAAGACCAGTCTGTGAGAGGCTTGTCACAACACAGAGCAAGTATGAATATTTCTCTAAATAAAACACTGGGAGAGCAGGGTTGCACCGTCGAGCTCCAAATTTGACATTGTCGGGAGTTAATCTAGATCTGCTCCCACCAAACAGTGAGAGGCTGAAGTTCAAGTATAAAATAAAAAGTAAGAGTGATCTTCTTGTGTGATGCTTTAAAAATAACATTCAGTTGCCAATTTAAGTATACAAAGTAAAAGTAAAAACAAAAAACCCCCCCACCTACTAACCAGATATTATTCACATCAAGTTTTAGCCGATGAATAATTGACATACAAATAACTGGGGTTAACAATTTGTCTCCTTGTCTTTATTATTATTTTTTTTATTAGTAGTATTTCCCACTTCAAAGTGCATCCTTTTTTAATTTGGCTTAAAACCTAAATATGTCGACAGCAGTTTTGCAGTGTTTGGCTTTTTTGCAGTGAAATCTGTGAAGTAAACGTCAGTCAGTGCTCACTGAATTTCAGGCAGTCTACTACAAGAATTTACACACTACAAGATAAACTGGCCATGCCTTTAAATTCAAGTCAGAATACTGTGGTGCCAAAGTTGGTAACTATGAGGAAACAATGACGGAACTATGACAGTGTTTGTTTAATGCAGCTGTTTTACAGTGGGCTTCCTTCTGAATGATTGTGGCCCGCTCAAATTATTGCAACCAGTTTTCTAGAATTTCTAGACCACAGCATGCACACGACTTGCAAGTAGTTTTGCAAACCTATGACTCTGAAATGTCATTTGTGGTGCGACAGACAGTCACTGTCCTTCATCTATAACGCTCGCCTTGCACATAAGCACAAGGCCTATATAATCAAAACCCATTTTATCTCTAAAAAATGTTGGATGATAACGACAGAAGCAATAAATTATTATTATTTTTTTTTAAAAACTGCTAGTTGTTTAAAGAAATCACAAAGACATGAAATAACAACATAAACGGGATCATTTTTAAGCTGCTAGAAGGTGCATTTTCTGTTTAACATCTTCTATGGAGACCGTTTGTTTCTTTAATCTTTCACTTGGTCTGTGTTAAACTAAGCTAAAAAAGTCAAAACACCTTATTTAACAATTGTTTCAGACATCATCTCCACCTGGCATCATTACACATTCTGACTCCACATTCTTATCTAGATACATGAAATCACGAGTTGACGCAAGGATTAAATGCATACATGAATGGCTAGAAGACAAACCAGTTTGAGTTTCCATCACAATGGAAATCAATCAGACTGATTTAACCACATCTGGAGGTGTTCTCACTTGCGACTGGATCGCAGGCAGATGTAGATGGTACAAATTCTGTGTTGAAAGCAAACCTTACTTTCATTTTGCCATGTTATTCAAGCCCAGCAAAGTGGTAGCAGACTGGTGCAAGGGTATCCACATGAATGTGTGTGTGTTTGTGTGTGTGTGTGTGGGAACCTCCATCAGGCAGTCATCTCACATACTGGTATTGATTGGTTAAATTTGAGATCAATATAATTTATCTGGGACCTGAAATAATTTAGGTCATGTACGCTTAAATATCAACATGGCAGAATAATGTAAAGCCATTTGGGTGGTTTGTGGAGATGAAAGGTTTCCGGCCTGAACCTACACCAAGAATTTTGTATTCAAGTGTTTTTTCTTCTGTGCACAATTCCTCAAACACCACAGCATTGTTACAGGATATTAAAGAAGAAAAAAAAAACAAAAAAACAACAACAATCCCACACTATTGGCACAGAGTGGTAAGTGTTTGCAAAAACCTCATGAAATTAAATGTGGTGTTGCAAGATAAAAATCAAATAAATTAAATCAATTAACAGATCAAACAGCATGCCCATCAAATAAACCTTGGACAGGCGTTGGTGTCAACGAAATACACAATGAAATGCTTTTTTTTTTGTTTGTTTTAAGTAAGACTTAACCTGTGTCATAAGCTAACCGACATAAATCAGTAAGGCCTTAATAAAGTGGTAATTTAGATTCATGGGGACAACATATTTCATCAATTATTTTCTCGCAAAATCTATACCCCAACAGACGCTGGCATTAAAACGTAACTATAAATGGTCTTTAGGTGAATGTGCCTCACAATTCCGAAATATGACAAATTGCGACAACATGCTGTCAGTCTGAATTCAGAAACAGACATTTTAGTGACATGACTGCGATGCTAGTTTAGCAGAACCTTTGTTATTATGTGCAGTCAGTGGGTCGACGACAAATCTTAGCCAGCTAATGCTAATGTGTTGGCATAGCTAACGTCAACTACGCTCCCTAACAGTTGTGCAAATCCGTGTTTATTGCTCCAAATGATATTTTTCAGACTACCAGCGGTAATATGAGGAACACCAGAATGATGCACCAACTCGATAACCTACTGAGCTTGTCAACCTGTAAACAGGAAATCTAGCCCTTTAGCATTCGCTCACAATAGCATCACTGGATTTGTCCGCAGCAGAATGAAGTTAGCACAGCATTAGTCGCTGCTAGCTAACCAGACAGATAAAGTTAGCCGTTAGCAATACCTGGGATGCAAGAAAAAAATGATGGTTTTGTGATATTTTGCTCTCTACACGGTTATAAATGCCCCTGAATCAGTCAGCATGATGAGCCAATCCTTTTTGTGAATTGACAGAGGTGTAATTCATTGGCTTAATGAACAATTGCAGTCAGAAGCTACGGCTAACATTAGGTAGCTACTACGAGTCTGTAGCGCAACGCCTGTGCGCACTCACCAAGATGAGTAGCCTTGCTCCGCCATATCGCCGAAAACAGTGGGTTCCGCGGCTGTGGCTAACACAGATTCAGGTCCCGGTGACAACCCGTTGGGACCTGGGAGAGGTTTTCTGCTTTTTCCTTCACAATCCGACGTCCTAGCTGTTGCTTTTAGGTGACAACATGATGATACATCCCGGTAGCAGCTAGTGATCACTAGCTGGATTTGCAACTGAAATGAAAATGATGGTTTGCTATCGTTTGGTGGACAAGACAAAGCACCCCGAGAAAAAAAATTCCCACACAGATGTTGTCTTCGTCGGTATAGCTAATGTCCTGCCGTCACCCCAGCCGAGAAGGCTCGGTCTCCAACGATGTTACACCCACTGTAAATCCATATTCTGTGTGGTGTAGCCAGAATAAATTCGGATAGTCCTCAAGCCTGCACCCCTAGCTGATATGGAAGACGCTCAGCTTTGTTTTCTATGGCGAGTCCACGGGAACGCGCAAAATCGCCCTGCTGTAGAGGTTTACAAGTAGGACGTACACTGAAGCGCTTTCATGCACTGAAACGCTTGCAATGGTTTCCCTTCAGCTCGCGGCAATGCAGCCTCCAAATAAAGGCTGTATTACGTAGACTGTAAGATGAAGTAATATACCTAGGAAAAATAAATCAAAAAAATTATTCGTCACTGTAAAAAAAAACAACAAACATTTAAATCACAGATTCATTTCTGGAAAATGACCAACCCCGCAATTTAAAAGTAATTTAATGAACTACCAGATCAAGAAAGTTGTTGAATTGCCAGCCAACATTAAGACGAAATTGTATAAATGACATTAGATACATTTTAGGGCATCGTTTTGCAAAGTGAGACAGATTAAATAACGGTGTCGGGACAGCCTGTTGATTAGAACTTGAGTCAGGTCATTTTGACTATACTTATTCTCTGGGTGTCAAATCCGGTCAAAACAAAGATAAAATAGGTTAAAATAGCTTACACATACCAACATAGTGAGGCCAAAACAGCAAAGTACATAAATGAACGTGTAACACATAACAGTCTGTGGCTAAGACAGTCAATTAAAATCTATTTTAATAAGTCTAACTCTTGTTTTTTTTTTTTTTTTTTAATTTATTTGTCGAGTGTCAGCCATCTGAAATAGTGAACTTTATTAGCATCAGGATTTTCTAGACCATAGAAAGGTCAGCAGGAATGGTAATGTCTTGAGGATGATGGCAGTGAATGTGATAAGCAGCAAATAGACAGATGTTTCCATTTACAGCCCCTATTCTTTAACAGCAGAGACCCTGTTTAAAAGTGATTAAATCAGTTTAAACCATCCAACCATCTGTTTGGGCCTTTTGACGATAATATAAATTTTAGATATTGAAATATCTCCTTCCCTTTTTTTATGCAGTTGTCTTACTGTTGTTTTTTAACCTCTGGGCAGCTGAAATGTGCTCAATGTGTTCAGCTGCAATCTGTCCGCAAAACTTTAAAGTCCTGAAGTGGAAATTTCAAGCAGATGGCGGTCAGGTCGGAAAGGTCAGGAGGTCATTGAAAAAGTCCTTCAGGGTAGGAATGAAGGTGGGGGTCGTGCAAAAATAGTACTGGATAACAGATTCCGTGGTAATCCTCCTATCATTTCCCCACTTCTTTCTTCTGCCCTGCCATCAACTCCACTCGCTTCACCTGTGTTCATTATCATACACTCACTCACCAATCACCCTCCACAGTATTTGGTCTCCTACTTTATTCATGCCATTTGTCAGATCCTTACTGTCACCCATGTTGTCAAGTCAGGTTTGTCAAGTCACACCTCATTCCTTGACAGTCCTGTGGTTTTGGGCCATTCACGGTTGTGTTGTATGTGCTTGCTGCTGGTGTTGTTGCTTTTTTTATTTTTCCTTTTTCCCCCCTCTGTTTGTCTGCTTACAGGTGCTCCTGGTGGTTCTCTGAATAAATAATCCTAGACAGGACAAGGGGAAAAAAAAGAAAATATGTGGGTTCAATATACCCAGATCTGACAGTCCTCTCGATCAGAGTGATGGAATGAGAAAAGGAGAGTTCCTGGCAAATGACCAATTCCCTCATCTACTGAACATGGTTGGCAATTTTCTCATGTCTTGGGGATGTACGGATGACGTTGGAACTGGCGTACTTGTCTTTTTTTGATGAGTTCAGTGCTGACAGGTGAGAAGGATGTTCAGAGGCACAACAATCCCAAACATATGGCCAGATCAGCCAATGAGTGAAGAGGTGCAATTTCCTTAAGTAGAAGGATCAGTCACATGACATCCTTACAGATCCTACAGTGACAACATCACAACATAAGTGCCGATGTCTAAGCATAAGTGCCGAAGACTTCAAGTGGTCATTAACTGTAAATAGAATGAACGCATTAGATATGACGACATTGATTGATTTCATGTGAATCTGGTGAATAACCTGTGAAAACCCCTTAAACCCCTGCTTATGTATAAAGGGCCATCATGTGTTGAAAGAGCTATAACTCCTATATTGTCCCCGTCATACTGATGTAATTCTAGTAGAATTACAGCCGAGACACGGCACTTAAAAGTCTAATATGCTATTTCAGCTTAAAGGAGCAGAGCTGTGGGGGGACTGAAAAATAAGTCCAACAAATTTAATAAGCGTTTGAAAATTGAAACATTTCCTATAGAACTTTGTTGATGCCTGATAAGACTGTGTCTTAAATCTTTCCTCTAGATAAAGAGGCTATTAGGGTTTATGAAAAGGTCAGTAGGATTCCCTCAAGCCAAAGCGTGTGAGGATTAACAAAGTCTGCAAAGAGCTGATTTTCGTACAGATTATGTACAATCTGTTTGCAGCAACAGAACCTCAAATTCACAAGACACAGAAGCAGCATTAACTAAAAGCCGCATTAATTCAAGAGCAACTCACAGGTTTCTGCAGCATCAAGAGGTCTGCACTCAGCTGCCTCATGAAACAAACCTAGTGCTACCTGACATCTATTAGAGACAGCTCAGCTTGATGCTTTTGAAAAGAAGAGGAGAAAAGTCTATATCCTTTTAGCTTTTGTTATAAAGTATGCTTCGAGGTCAGTTGGGAAAACATCCACGTCATCAGACACCAGATGGAGCTGGTGGAGCTTTCCTCCATCACAAATGAAAGCAAATCAACTGGAAACTAACTGTCAAATGAATAGATGTTACATGATACTGAAGAGGTTGTATGTTGTCACAAGTTACGGCCACAGATGCTATAAAGGTCCTAAATTGGTGTGTGTAATTTATTGCAGATGATAATCATGTTAATGTTTTTTTTTTTATGAACTGAGGTTGAACCTCTGAGAAGAACACTGATCTTTGTTAAGTAGATAAGCAACAAAAGTATTTATTTAAACTCGTAGAATTGATCATTTTAGGAAAAAGAGGGTAAAAGCAGAGACAGAAGGTGGTGCAGCTTTTTAGGATTAAACACACAGAACATTTAGCCATGAACAAGAGACCACTGATCACCTAATACTCAGCTGACAGTCTCACCCAAATATTAAAGGCTGGAGTGTTCCAGTTGGATTCAGAATTTGCCTCTAATTTTTTCAAAAACCAAAGATTAGATTAGAATATTGAGATTTGGTGTAAAGATTGCCAACAAAGCCTCGTTTTAAATTTCATGCTTCCAGTGGATGCATTTCATTGAGTCTAAACAAGTCTAAAGTAAGTCTAAACAAGGGCGCCCAGAGAGTCCAATATTGCAGCTTTAACAAAGGCAATCTTGAACCACACTAAAATGCAACTGGTTCTTTCGGTCCACGCTCCAACTGTCACCAACTTACATGGAAGTTAGTGACTGATCTTGATCTGAAATAAAAAAAAAGGCAATGATCAGGGACATAAAAAAGTTGCAATAATATAAATAAGCTTTTATGAGCTGATTCACCGTTGAGTGTTAGGTTCCCTGTATTAATCATTTAGTAAATAAGAATGTGCAGAAGTAGTCAAAGTTTTAAACTCATGCGCTCATTCAAAATGAATGCGCTGATGTGTCCCGACCCCCAGAATACAATCCACGGGTGCATTTCTGAATCTATCAGCCGCAGAATATGGAGCAGAGATATTTTTCCACCATCTGGAACAACATTTCACAACCAGTTCGAGAAATGATTAACAACAGGTTTACAGACTGGTTGTAAAAAGACAAAGTGGGAAACTGTCCTGTGGTCCAACGAATCAACCTCTGTAATATTTTCTTGAAGCAGCATCCTCAGGGGCGGAAGAGTAGGAGGACCCTCTGTGTTGTGATCAGTTACCAGTTCAAAAACCAGATTTCATGATGGTATGACGGTACAGCAGCACGCAAGGCTTAAGCCATTATGACCTGAAGATTTACCTATTTATCTTTCAAGTGTGGAGCAAACAAGTGTCTAATCAACTTTTTCAAGCCACATTATATTAATTAAAATGTATTTTTTCATAAACAACACAATCAATTCACACAAAACTGAAACTTTTTGTAATTTCATGATTGTAGTTTCTTCAGTGGCTGATTTTTGTAACGTTTTAATGAATAGTTTTAGATTTTCTTGATGAAACCCAGGTTTTAGGTTTTTTTAGTTTTTTTTAAATGAAACCAGGCGGTAAGGGATTGTACTGCCTTCACAGTCATTATTACTGAATGATATCTACAGGTCTAAGAGCATGACATGCTTCCATCCAGATGACATCTCTGCCAGGGAAGGGCTTGTTTATTTCAACAGAACAGTTACAAGCCGCAGTTTACACATCTTCCAATAGCATGAGTCTCTAGGAAAAGACTCTTAGAAGTACAACACCAGAAACGATTTTTAAAATAATCTTACAGTTGAATTTATTTACAAATCCTTACATTCTCTTTTTTTGCTGATTGAAATGTGACTGTAATACATATTGACTATCAATTTAACACAGGAAACAGACAGCAGTCTCCTGTTTGAGAAAACATTGATTTATCAGCCCACCCATCCACCCCGACCTCATGAGGACAGTGTACCAGCACTGAAACAGCGTAATCTAACATCCTTCTTCATAAAGTAACCATGGCTCATACAGGACGCTGCTACAATAAAACGTAATTATGGGTGCTCACATGACGTATGTGTCATCTAAATAAAGTTGGTGAAAAATTCTCATTTCAGTTTTAATAAAGTTGATCCTAACAAAGCCTTTTGCTTTGATTCAAGGAATACTATTAAGGACTGTAATTTATGAATCTAACATTCTTAAATGTATTTTGTTTCTTAAAATTAGTATCACCCATGAGTATTACCCATCATCACTGCAATATATGAGCCCGGCCACTAGGTGTCAGCATTTTCTTTGTAAACAAACTAGATGCTACACAGAACAAGTCAGGCAACAGAGCTTTGCCTACAGATAATTTGTTGTTTATCACCTCTTAGAGACTTCTCATCATGTTCCCATTTTCATATTAAACTGTGTATTCGCTGTTATTTGGGGTTTGTGAGACCCCATTTTAAAAGAATCAGACAACAATGATCTTATTGCAAAAACAGTTTTCCCTCTACTGTGTCTAGTTGTCGAATGGAGTTGTAACAAGTAAACAAGTAATCATGTATCTCATATCAGAAGCTGCACATCCTGTACACAGACTGACCCTGCTAAATGCTTCATTTCTTTGGCTGATTTAAAGCACCTGATGACACTTCTGAACTGATTAAATGGGGAGTTGGAGTACACTGTCAGTATTGTTGCGGATCAGCACAGGGCTCCAACCTCCAGGTCATGTGATAGTGACAAGGGAAAACTTTTATGATGTATTTCTGTTGCAGAGTGGTATGCTTTGTGAATTAATAATGACCTTTCCACTTAGAATACTGTAACCGCACGAATGGGTGCAAACTCTGGAATGAATGAATGGGTACAACAATGCAATGGATTTTCTAACGTCTATACGTTGCAGAGTTTGTCCAAGTCATTCCGTGCATTTCCAGATTCTCCATCATACACAAGGTAAAACTGGCAAGTTTGTTCAAGTTATTGTATTGTTGTGACACAATTAGTTTGCGCATCTTTTTCTGACTAGTTGTCCTTTATTGGAACCACAAGATATTTTGTGAAAGGCCTTCCACCCCGGAAGGTAATATCCCTGCCTATGCATCGTAAAACGAGAACTATAATAATATAGGGCATGCTTGCTCTTCGGGACACTCCTATCAAAAGCAGAAGTGACTTTCACATCTGTTTTGTTGCTCATATCGTTTCTCGCAGCAAGCTAAGTTCACAAGAAAAAAACAGTTGTCATCACACATAAATGGCATCAAGTCATAATACAAATGTTTGCTACATTTGAAATAGAGGGGCTTATGTAAGAGGCTGTATCTGGCAGTTAAGTTGGGAACTGTGCAGCCTCCCTTTCCCCTTGCTCTCAAGCAGAGTCAGGGGGTGAACGCCTGTTTGAAGCTCTCCCCTTGGGCTCCAGGGTTCTGTGGGATCCGGGTGTGCTGACACTGTTAGCACGCGTGATACGAGAGTCTGATCAAAGCTTGCTTATTCTGCCTGACCGATTTCCACAGGATTAAGGATTAGGGAGCTGGGAAGCTGGGAGAGGCACATAGACAATCTGGGAGAGACAAAAAGGGATAGTGAGGGTTATGGAGAGTAAAAGGGATGGAGACACACCGAAGGGGAAAGAGAGGTCAATAAGTACTCATAGAAAACATCTAGAGAAATAAAAGACATAATCAAGTTTTGCATGTGACATGACTTGTAAAACTAATGAATATGGGTACTGCTGAATATGGCAAAATGAACAAAGATGGCTTTTTAGTTAAATGTATCTTTAGGGGACTGATTCTCCAGACATTAATGCAGCTTTAGCTTTTCTGGTCACCTTGTGTTGGCAGCCAGCTTCTCCCAGCAGACAGGGCTGTGCTGCAGAGCATGAAGTGTTAAGTCTGACATCTAGCTGGAGGACAAACCCTGCTGTGCTTTCATCGCAAAATCTTCAAATCAGTTCTAAAATTCGCAGGCAGCCTGTGTGGTACTGCTTAATGGGGACGAATTTGTTCTTCATTTGTCTGACTCACATCTGCAGTTTTACAAAGAACAACAGGAATCCTACCGATAAGAAAGAGGCAACAATAGTGTAAATGTCAATGTTAGGTGAAGGCAGCGTTTTCTGCAGTAAATGATTCAAATTATTGTTACAAGTGGAGGATGCATCAAAGATGTGTGTGTGTGCGTGTGTGAAAGTGTCTCTGCTCTGTCCAGGTTATAAGCTGAAGAAAAAAGAGGAAATAAAAGAGTGAAACTGCTATCACACACAATCAGGTGCTCAGCTCTTAAAACTGGCTTTACGAGACACTGAATGTGGATGTGCAATGGGAGGTGTACAAATCCTGTGGAGTGAAGGCAGCATTTTCTCTGTGCAGTAAATGATTCAAATTATTGTTATTGAGATTCTACCTTAACTTTTTAACTGAGGGACTGTGAGCCATTATCATGAAGGCACCTATTTTAATTAAAGATCTTATTTAAATCTTTATATACAGACTCAGAGTCTTAACTGCGAAGCTAGCAGTTACCAGTGATGAAAATAATCCAGCCATGTACAATCACACAGAAAAAGAAGGTCCGTTACTGTTAATGGTTTCAGACTCTGAGTCACAAAAAAGCTTGGGAGCTGTTCAGTGGATAATGGCAGATACAATAAGAGGAGGCCAAAATAAAAGTCACTGAGCTGTTTACCAAACAGTTGAGAAGTTTTCAAGAGGGACCTATCACCATTGCCTTTGTTTATCAGGAACACAACTGCCTGCTAATTTTTCATTCTTTATTTTCCTCTCGCCAGCCAATTGTCTCCGCATCAGGAGCAGAGGCTGAAACTTTTTGTATTAAAATATAATACTAACAGAAGCATGGCATAAGTGTCTAATATATCTGGAGAGTCTCCTCCTCTCTGTGAGGTAGATTGTAACAGGTTTGACATTATGAGGAGAGTGTCAAAAAAACTGGAAGTGGAAACACTGAACAAGTTGCAGTTGAACAAGTTTATTTCATACATATAGTGTCCTTTGGAACTGAAAATGCTATCCTTGTCTAAAGATTCATGCAGGCCACAGGACGTCCTACTGATGTGGAATGTTTTGTGGCATCTATCAGTTTAATATGACTTTCTTTATTGTAGTTTCTGTCACACATACCTGAAAGGAATGAGTGTATGTAAAAGTTTAAGCCGGTTGAGTAAAGGAGGAAGTTCCAAAGAGAAATAACAGGGACTAATATACCACCTGCTTTCCAGATTAAAATGCCCAGTTGAAAGGTCAGAGAGAGGCAAGTTGTTCAGCCCAACCAGATGTGTTCTTACTCTGGTCTTTAGCCGATTAATTATCTCATAGTTCACAACACCAGGATTGGTGTCCAGGCAATTGCATTACACCGCACACCCAGTGCAATCTGATCAGAGGAATTTTTTCCTGCTGAACAGTGTGTGTTTGGGCATGTGTCTGTTATAAATAAGGGAGGAGTCTCTTTACACACTGGTGGCATGTGTAATGACAGAGCAATCATGCTCCAGCAGTGCGATCATTATGTTCCTGCGTGGTCACACATGAATTCTCTGTGGCTGCAGTCCAACTGAACATTTCATTTTTTTCTCCTCTTTTGGTTGTTGCTGTTCTCAGAGATTAACAAGAAGAGGAAGAAACACAAGAGAGGAACCACCCATTCACACCCCGTTGCATGCTGCCTTATTTGCCCAAGCCTCTATCAATTCCTGGTTATAGCCAATAGCAATAAAGGAAGTGGTCCTACTGTCACAGAAACAGTTGGCACGGAAACAGCACATTACACCACCGTCCAAACCCCCTCCCATTCCTTTGTCGTCATTTCTGCCCTCCCTTCCTCTTCTCCTCTGCCCGGTCCCCTTCTCCTCCCTCTCTCCCTATCTTGTATGTTTTTTCAGTCATCAATGAAATCCCAACCAATCCTGCTGCTGGCCTCTGAGCAAGAATATTACACCCTCAAAACACATTTCTACTTGCTGTTTTATCTCAATTCTAACCAGCACGGCGCAGATTCCTTAACGACCGATGTATATTTAATAACACGAAACAAAGATGCACTGGATGCTGCAACCATCAAAGCCTGTTTTCTCTCTTTCTCTCTGTTACTCTCATGATTTAATCCTGTCCATATCTCCCCCCTTCTCTCTATCCCCGCTGACTCCTCCCTCCATTTCTGCCCTGCACTCCCTCTCTCTGCTTCTCCGTCTCTGACACACTCAAACACACGCACACATATATACACACCCTCCACCCCCATCGCTGCAGTGTCTCAACTGCCTTGGAGCAAACAAGAGAGGATATAGAACACAGACGTTGATAAGACAGAGAAAGAGGGTTGCTGAAAGACAGAGCGAGATGTATGTGTGTGTGTGAGACCCTGTGAAAATGAGGCTGATATGAAGATGAAGCAGCAGGACTGAAGGTGGATCGCACAGAGCTTTTCTCTCCCTGCAAAGGCTTGTCTGCAGTATCCTTTGTAAATGGATGCTGGCTTGTGAACACGGTAAGCTTGGCTATCCTCACTGAGCTTTTTTCTGGGTGGCTTGCCTTTGAGGCTGCAAGATATGATTTCACAATGGCCATTCTGTGGAAGTCAACAGATAAAATGGGGAAGGTGATGTTCAGAGATGGCACCAAGGCAGGCAGGCAGCCTGTCCAATCCCCTCCTCCACCCTGCTAGCTGTGTGCCAACAGACACTGCTATCTTATGCTTGCAATTTGACTCATCATCTCCCTGGAGCATCCTTGATTCTTATAGAATGCTTTTATTTGCATGCAGTGCACAGTTCATATGATTACTGTATGTAGGACAAGAGGAGGATGCATCAAAGATGTGTGTGTGTGCGTGTGTGAAAGTGTCTGTGCTCTGCCCAGGCCATAAGCTGTAGAAAAAGGAGAAATAAGAGAGTGAAACCACCATCACACACAATCAGGTGCTCAGCTCTTACAACTGGCTTTACGAGACACTGAATGTGGATGTGCAGTGGGAGGTGTACAAATCCTGTGGAGTTTGCTGGCTCTGGGATAAACAGGGGAATTGTGGCCTGGAACATTGTAGGATTTGCCAGTGCAGTTGTTCTCCGGAGTAAATTTACATCAATTAATAATCTCCATCTTGAACTGGGATTTATTTTGTTTATTTGTGTCCAGCTGTTTATGTCTGTTTATGAATCTACTGTAAATCTTGACAGTGAGAGAATGAAAGAGGGTAGAGCAGAGTGTGTTCATTACTCAGCAGACAAAACAGAGCAACTGACATTTTCTGTCTCTAGAGTCTTTCCTATTTTCAAGAGCTTTATTGTATTTTATTTTCTGTGGGGGGTTGGGGTTTATTGTGTGGCATCAGAGGAGCATGTGTATTTCTGTTCACTGTATGCTTGTTTGTGTTACATGCTTGAGAGAGGGAGAATAAGAGAAAGCTAGTGCAGGGAGCGGTTTAGGGGCTGAGGGGGGGGGGGGTTAACTGTAGGGAGGCAGATGGGGCAGAGGGGCGGAGGTTGATGCAGCAGAGAGCAAGAGGGAGAAAGAAGGAAAGAGAAGATTTGGCACAGATTGGATGGATGAGCGGGGGTGGGGGGGGACGGTGATAATTTCACGGTGGTGGAAAGACAGCGCGTTTCTGAGCATGTGACACAGAAAGAATGCTGGATGAGTCTGTGATAGTTCCAGCAGCAGCAATGCTCACCAAGGCCCGGAGACATCTCTGAATCAAAGCAAAGATGGTGGAAATCCCATCACACCTTTCTTGTTCAAGTTCCGCTGAATCAGAGGGGGTTTGTGAAATGCAAAAACTGGGCAGGAATAGTAGACACTTGCAACTGAATGCATCGCTCTAATTAAATGCACATACAACTCACTGTTAGCTACAGTGTCCTTTTGAAAAATTACATAACACACATGGATTTTTTTTTTTGAGTGGGACATAACTGAATTCACTTTGTAAAGCAAAGTGTACTGATGTCAGCACAGTCTGTGGAATATTCAAGGAGTATCAATCACTGAAGAAAAAAAGTCTTTGGGCTATAATCAGAGCTGGCTGCACATCATTGCTTAGCATGCAATTAATATTTCATAGGCAAGACAGTTTCTCATTGTGTCTTTGATGTTTTAGTCTACTGGTGATTTCTCTCTCCTCTCAGTATATCTTACTGCTGTCTCAGTGACTGGTTGGTAACCATGAGAAGACAAAACAAGGTCACATTCACTGTGGCACAAAAGCCCTAATTTGCCCAGCAAGCTGGACTGACATCCAATTCATCTTTTCATATCAGCTGGAACATTTTGAGTTTCTCTCTGGAACATTTTAAAAAAACATGTCAGGGGTCTCTGATGACATTGACTTTAAAATGAAGGATGACACGGTCCACTATGAAATATAAACGTTAAGCACATGTTTACAAGTTGGGCCTTCACCTCGTTTCCAACAGGCTCACAAAAAAGAAATATCATCACACCATGATATTTTGTAATGCCTCAAACCTCCAGAATCAGCACAATACTCAAATTAAGCAACTGGTTTTTGCTATCTTTTTTTGAGAATGACAGAATGATGCAACTCAAGGGGATCTTATTCTCATGAAATCGGTCGCAATAGTGTGGCAAACCCTATGCTGAGCTGACCTCCTTCCACCTCTTTTGTTACTTGCTACATCAGTTCCACTGGGTGATATAATGGCAGGGGACAGCAGGGACAGACTTGGTTTTAAAGTGACAGTGGCTGTTGAGGTAGCAGTTCCTGCACAGAGGAGCCCATGTCACCGTCCGGTGCACTTTAAGCCATTTTTACCTTGTAGGTGATCACACTAGAAACTTGGACAATTAAACTTAGCTCTATTACAGATAAGTGCCAAGGGGGCCATGCGAGGTTCCCTCAGCAGCATACTTGATAAAATGATTAATCTAAGGTGTCATTTATTCACTCGAGAGGAAGCGGTAGAATTATCACATACATTTTTTTAAGAAAAGAAGTTGTAGGAATTAATAAGAACATTGAGTTTGAACTCTGCATAGTGGCAGATAAATATCCTATAAAACCACAGAGGAAATGTTTCCACAAGATCCACGTGTCTCAGACATGCTGTCTGTCTTTATGTTCTGACAGGACCTTGCTCTAATTCAGCTGGCTCAGCGTTTATGTTTGTTTTGGGTCTTTAATCCCTGCCAGGTACTGGGACAAAGTGTCATCTCCACACAGACATGTTTTAGCAGCCGTTTCTTTGAGACTGTTGCAGATGTAGACAGGACTAATAAATTACTTAACAGTGAGGTATCAAGGACCAGGGTTGTAAGTGGAATCGAACCAAATCTTAGGGTGGGGGGTGAGAATGATTGAGGATTAGGTTTCTTACTTTAAGTGTTACATAAAGCAATATGGGTTCAATTCATCCCCCTTTTTCTTCTTGCTCTCCTCTCTAATCTTCACTGGTTGTTGCAAACAGGGGCCTGTGTGTTTTCCTGAGACTGGCAAGTGAGAAGGCCTTACTTCCAGCACTCAAATCTGAGTGATGAGAGGGCAGAGCGGAGGGGACTAACAGAGCAACTTTGTGTTCCATTGCACACACATAACAGCGGTCATATGACAACAAGGAGGTGGTGGAGAGGGAGGGGGACGATGCAGCCTACTAAACTGGTGAGGGTTGGAAGAAAAGACATGAAGTGTGTCTGTATGCATGGATGGATGCACATATATCCCTATGCAGGCTGTGTGGCATTCTGAGATCATTATGCAATTAAAAATGAAGATTGAAGAATAACAAGAGCCTTGTTTTGATGAAGGGATGCAGGTTTGCTTTTCCAAGAAAATAATTGAAAATGGCACGAGGCTGGTGGTGTGTGTGAGTCACCTTAACAGTCCTCTGGCGTCCTTCTACTAGTTTTTACAACAAAGTTTCTATAATAAACAACAGTATTTGATTGAGTTCGCACAGTGACGATAAAGAGAAACAGTGTTCTTTTTCTTTGTTCTCGTTATCTCGTTCTCCTCATCTCGCTCACACTAATCCTGTAAGCACAAAACACACAGTTCCACTACTCATTATGTCATAAGTTAAAGGATTGGCAACAGAGCTAGATCAAATATAACTGATAAAATACAAATATTTGAGATTTTGGCAAGATTATATAATAATTTGCAGCAAAGACCCTGTAGAAGCACCTAGTTCAACATGTATTTTACTCTTTATAAGTTAAGCAGCTTTTTCACTTATTGTCCTCACAGCCTTGATTTAATAAAGCACATTTGTGTGGGTTAATTTTGTTGCATCTGCTGCAGTGTGATAAATTTTTCCTTTTCCTGTTCCAGTTATCAAATCACCAACTGCTGATAATGTCTGTGGGTTGCAGAAGACTGAAAGTGTCTGTTACCCACAATTTCCTTCTGCTGCAAAAAGCCTTTATCTCATCTGTCAAGACGCAAATGAATATCATGCTGATGTGAGGATTTGAATGTAGATTAGAATGTTCTACATGTTTTTTCTACTTCAAGAGGTCTCTCGTGAGAAAAAATGTCTGTTAATCACACAAGTGTATAACAGAAATGTGTACTCACTTGTCCACCTTGTGCCATCTTATCCCTTCACATGAGACAGCCTGCCCATAGCTCAGCCTGTGCACAAGCATGCCATTGTCATCGCTGGCTGGCCTTGTGACTCAGTGTGACCCACTGGATTGGAGAGAGAGGAACACAGCCATTGAGATCAGGAGCGTTAAACAGAGCATTATCATGAAAAAGCATCTAGCAGACAGAGATCTCACCCCCAACCCGTCCCCACCCTCTAAACAGCCCACTGTTTTGGGGGAGTAGAGAGAAGAAAACACTGCCCGTCATTGTTTGCCATAATGAATGAGTGGTGTCCTCACATGTATACAGTAAGCAGGCATCTTTCTCTGAAGTCCACATTCAATAGAGCACGTCAGAAAGCACTAACACGACATGGTGAACAAACAATTGTGAGAGCTAAATTAAAAGTTTACAATGACTAAGTTTGACTATTTGGCTTACATTGGATTTAACTTCAACCTCCCTGATGATTTGGTGCATTCATAATGATTAAGTAGCGTCGACTCTGTGGAAAAAGCAAGCATGGCATGCTGTCATGCATGTTTTAGATGTCAGGAGCCAAGAACAGTTAATATTAAATTGATTTTTACCACATTATGACTGAAATGTATTCAACTTAACCGGTATATTCTGCCCATCACCTTGATAGATAGTCTCCTGACAAATGATTCTGAAGGCCATTAAAGAGTCAGACACATCCACTTAGGAGTTGTCTTGTAGGGAAATTCCAGACAGTTGCCTATGTGCTCAAATTTGGTTTAACTGCTTGATTATAAATGATTTACCACCTGCGACCAGCCTCAATGGTTCTTAAAAGTTTCTATTACGATGCATTATCAAGAACAGATAATGTACAAGAAGATGGACAGGGTTATTGAATATGAATGAAGGCTAATCCAGAGGTCACTCCTTTAGGATCAAATGGCGAATATAAACCTGAACAAACTGCTGAATGGACCTTGAAGAGCATTGTGGCTGCGACCTATATCTCATATGATTCTGATACAGAGTGGGGCAACCACAAAGCTCTAACTCATAACGCAGAGGCAGGCCTTCTGGGTTGAAATGCTTAATTTCGTTTCTCTAAGATCTCCACAGCACAGCATCAGGTTTGGTTGATTACTATCAATCCGATTCAGTTTTATTTTACAGAAGCTTCACACAATACAGCACCATATAAAGGACCTGTACTAACAAATGCCATTGAGGTGACATTGATCTATGGTTCTGCGGCTCACAGCATGAAATTGACTGTCTGCTTGTTGTCCTACATTCCACAACAATACAGCTGAAGAAGATTCAAACTATAAACTACATAGTGCCCTGCAGATCACCTAAATATATTTGATAACTTCCTTCTCTCCTATTGCAAATCTTTATCAACACAACCATGTTCATGATATGTTTAATTTAGTTTAATTTCTGCCTTGCATGCACTGCTTCACATGATGCTACTGATCACAGTAAAGGGTCAACTAATGACTCCAGTCAATCTCTGTGTCTTTTTTGGCTGTTAGAAGCAAACTGACAGCACATAATCAGACAGAAAAATATGTTAAAAGAGATAATCAGACGTGCTGCAAACACACGCGCAGCTGGAATAAATGGAAGCAAATAAACAAGACCGTCTTATTTAATATTGTACACAAAAAGCTGCTTGGATTTCTCAAAGCTAATTTTTCAGTAATATCATCTGTAAGATCTTTATTTTTTGTTTCAGCAGCCTTCTCTCACTTCAGATCCAAAGGCTCCAGCAAAAAATTATTTTTATTAATCTATACATTTAAGATAAGAAATCCTGGCTGCGAATCCTTGTGTAGCTATTACACTGAAGTAACATCCAGATGTATGAAATAAAACATAGACATGGCAGTGTTGATGCTACAGATTCTTTATGCTTCATGTATTTCTTAGTAGTAATAAAGTTAGTGAGTTCTGTTTATTTTTCCTGATTAAACAACCTACACAAGTTGGTCAATATCTAAACTGACAGCCAATCAAAAGTGTACTTAATAAAGTGCAATAACCCAACACACCCTATCTCCATACAATAAACCTCACAGCAAACCTTTCGTTAATCAAGTTTGGTTTTGCTGACAGCAGGGTGTTGATTTAACTCTGAGGTTACTTTCTACATTGTACCATATTATGTTGCATTCTCCTCACATATATATATTTTTTTCCATGTGAGATACTTGGCATATGAAGCCAGGGTAGCTAAAAGGCAGATTTGAGCTTCAAAGCTTTGATTTGAGTCATGTGTAGCTCATCAACCACAAGGATGCTGTATTCCAAAGTATTTAGCATAGTACTGCAAAGGCTAAGACCTCATGTCTTCAATTCAAGCTTTTCCCCCCTCAAACAAAGATTTCTTTATAATAAAAGGTTGTTTATGCAGGAAGTTTTAGGTTATTGAAATATTCAAGATTTGACTGTTCCAGTGAAAAGACAAGTGGTCCTAGAACATGTCTGTAGTTGATAAAATAATCAAATATCGCCTGTGAAGGCAGCCTCAACAGTATAATTGGTTTGTCACTGATCAGCCAAGCAGCACTAATATGTGATTATAGATAAAGGATGATAGTGTTTTAACTGGCAACATTATCAGAATTTAAATTATTCATCCCTTTTAGGGGAAATACTAACATCCATGGAAACTTCTCCAGACCTTGTGTACAGTGCTGCTGATCCTCTGCTGTGGTTTAATAACGTCAACACAGCTTCAAATGATCACCACAAGCCTGGCCTTCACTTATACACTCTGTAGCCCCATTGTTGTTGCGCAAAGCAATCTCACTCCATTTGAAAAATACTGTCCATTTCATCACCATGCAACTTTTTTTTCTCTTTAGCACTTTGCCTGCCTTTCCCTTGGCACATTTCAAACTACTGCACTGTGCAGAAAAGCTGCCAATAATTATGTTTATCTGGAGAAGGATTAGTTGGCCCCAACATTAGTTTGTCAGATATTCTGTTATATATGCCATCATTTGGGAGAAAAATCTGTTGAAAGCTGTCCCTTTTTACACGCTAACCAGCTCAAACATCACCTGCTGGTAACTCCCCTCTAAATCTGACACTTCAGTCCATATCAAACTGCTGTATCCTTGAAATTGTGAACATCCTACAAGCTGGTGAAGACAATGATTGCAGAGGTGGGCATGTCTATTGATCATCACAGATTTTCTCACCAATACATCACACATTCACCGCCTCTGTGGCATCTCATAAATAAATAACGTCTCTCCTGCAGTCTCTTGTCTTGCTTAAAAGCTCTTGGTGTTTGGCTGGACAACTTCCTGCCCCCAGAATCTCACAAGGCCTTTCTTCCTCTCACGTGCTAATTCCTAAACACTTTCGGAGTAAACACACTTGGAGTTTTTATCCAACTCTGACTTCTAACGTAGAGGTGAAAAACCACATATGGCCGTTTATGACACAAAGCTCATAAATATCCGACGCAGCCAAAAGGTTTGATTGCAGTTCCACTCTGTAGCAACTTAATCTTGACACAAAAGCAGTACAGACTGAGGGATTAGCTACAGTTTCACTCCTGGGGTTTCTGATACGATTGTAAAAATCACTACTAGATTCTAGTGACACGCTATGTATGGACACTGACCAGACAGCTTTGTCTCTCAGTAACGCATCTTTGCCAGACATCTGGTGTAGCGCTAGTAAGAAGCTGGAAACGTGGTAAAACAGCTGCCCGTGGATGGGAGAGCATAAGCACTGTGCAGCTGATCATAAGGCATGTGAGCTGTTCATTTCCTATGTGCATTTACTGTATGCTAGTTTGCTCGAGGGACTCTAGCTGCTTGAATGCCTCTTTAAACAACGCCAGCATTTATCATGAAAATTGACATAGTATACCGGCTATTATTCAGTTGACCTAAGCCAGTTGGTACAGATATGAATTTCCTTACCGTTATCAACCTTTCACATTCCCTCAGCACCAAGATGTTCAGAACCGATTAAACTGGGCGTTCATGTGCTTGTCAGGGTGATCTTACAAAAAATGTAACAGTGGCTATATTTTTCAGCCCCTTTCCCAACACATGTGCCAGGCCCTGGTTGCTACTTAAACGTCCTTGGCCTGCTTAGCTGTGATGAATAGGCTATTTTCTTGCCATAGTTAGTTTTGATGTAAATGGAACTAGTTAAGTGGTTGATAAATGGGAAATATGATTGCCTGATGGTTGCCTGCTGGAGACAGCAGTTATTGTTGACAGCCTGATGCTGTGAAGCGCAGCAGTCTTCCTGCCGTCTCTCCGCGGCACTGGAGATCCTCATCCGATCCTTTCTGAAACGCAAGCCTGTTGACCACAGCACTGACACACACACACACCTCATTCATAAACCATTACAAGATGACTAACATGCACCTTTCACCTTTCTCAAAACATGCTTTTGCTTTTCATTCACAAAAGGTAAAATGAGACAACAAAAAAAAGAAACAACACATCTGGCTACATCTGGCAGTTTAATCGTTACATAGTGTGTCTATTCTATTTTTCTGCTTATGTAATAAGTGGTTGAGTTTAATTTGAATCACGTTTTCACTAGCATACCTTAATTGAATTCCCCACATGTGCACACACGTTTATTCATATATTAAGTTACACTTAGTTAATTATCACCATTTGCCCAGTGACGCCTATTAAATGACACTTAATATTTAACTACCCAAACACTTGTTTTCTCATCTTCTCAGCTGTTAAGAAAAGGTCTATGTTGTTTAAAGATGCACACTGCTAGGCTGTGCTCAAATGTTCGAATATGCAATGACATATTGTTCAAACTAGCATGACATCTGTGGACATGGAATAATGGATTTAATCTGTAATAAATTTCATGTCTTAGCTATGACATTCAGTCTCCAATAGATTAAAATCACCAATCAATCTAATGTGATTGACCCTAATATTAATAGCTTTTCTGCAGACTAAACAACAGCAGCATGTAAAGTAGAGTAGGTTACACAATAAAAACATGTGACATAGTGTACTCACCTTTATTAGAGGGTGTCATTGTAATTAATTGCAGTACGGTAAAGTAATGATAGTGGGTAAGCACCTGTGAGAGTGATCAGGGGGAGCTGATGGGCCATCTGGAGAAGAAGCTGTGAAGGAAAGGATAAAGAGTTACAGAGCTCATGTTAGCTATCAAATTTCCTCAGCTCTCATGAAGCATTGAGACGCTGACCTCCTTGCATGGCCCCCACAGCTCTGCGTTCTCTCATCACTCCGCCCTCACTCTACCACTCACTCCATTTCCTAGTGACACTCTTTTACTGGAAGATGGTGTGCTGGACAGCACTGTACAGTAGTTTCAGGCACTAAAGGAAAAAAGCAAGATTTTTCCAAATGTAATAATAGTTTTTACTATCAGTTTACTCTGGACAAAGAACAGTAATATCAAAGTGGCGCATGGATGAAGAGGACCCAAATCCAGTCTCAACAAAAGGAGCCAGGCAGAAAAGCACCGATAATAAACTTTATTTTAAAACAAACTACTGCAATAACAGGAAAACATACAATCCAAAAACACTGAACAAACTTGACAGCAACAGAACCTGGTTTTGAAATTAGACATGCGCCAACAGAGACAAAAAGGTTGCTAGCACCAAGCAAAAAAACCCAAAATGAATTGAATGCAGGTGTACAGTGAGAGCAGAAAGCAAATCCAACTGAGACAACTTAGAGGACGGACTGAGGAATCGACTAAGACTACAGGACGTGTAACACAGAAAACATGGAAACCAAAAACTACAGACCACGATGAGCAAACATAGATAAACAACAAAAGCCTAATGACATCCCCTTGTGCTATGAAACACACCCAAGTACACTGTTTGGGTGAGTTGTTGCAGTCAGAATATATTCTGTCTTCATATAATTTAACTCTGACTCCACAATGTTGAGATGAACGTTTCGGGTGGCTGTTACGCTGCAAAGTGAATTTGAGCCATAAAAAGGTGCCTTCATTATTAGAGTGCTTGATAGCTATGAACAGAAACATCTAATGGCTGAAAAGTCTTGCACAGTGTTTCATTAGTTTTTATTTCTGCAGAAAACCAGTGTCATCCCGCAGTCTTCATATCATCCCTAAAATCAAGATCTCTTTGCAAATTCTGAAACTGCCTTTCTTTAATTAAAAAGGGCAGTTTTTGTTAGATCAGTCAAACCCTGGGGTTCTTCTCTGCATATTAAGGATGGTTAAGAGTGTAACTATGTAATTCAGACAAACAAATATGTTGCTTTTTTTGTTAGTCTTAGACTTCTGCTATTTGAAATTTGCATGCAATTGAAATTATTACAAAGATTAAAATTTCGTAACTTATTTTTTGCTTCTAAATGTCAAAGGTCCATGCATTTCATCCTGCTGCATTGCGTCCAGTTGTGCTACATTCATTCTTGTCTATGCAATACATAAACGAGTAGAATAATTCAGCTAATTGTGTGAATGATATATACTTTGCTCTGCTGGAAGACTGCATCCACAGCAATTTTTAAGCAAGTCAGAAACTTCAAACAGTGTGAAACGCGAGTCCTGCATACTATGAAAACAGAAAACTGAAACGATAACATGCGCAGCTTTAATGTGTTTCACAGGCTCTCAAACTCACTGATGTGCATTAACCGGTTTGGCTGGCTATGCCATTTTGAGAGGTTAGTCAGGTGCCTGAAGCCATGAAACAATGCTCCATACTCTGTTTGTGTTGTGATGCTTTGTTATGGCTTTGTTCTGCTCTGTTTGTCCCCTCGGTCTTTTGAAGAGTGGACCTCACTCACTACACTCTGAGAAATGAGAAATGCAGACTATAGTTCCACCAGAAAAATGAGGCCATAGTATGATTTCACATTTGTTACTAAGTCAACAGCATATAGGCTCTTTCAGTGTGCATTTACTGTATTTATCACAGAATCCCCACAGGGCTCCACATTTATCACACACAAGGAGACTGATTTTTATTTTTTCTTAATTTCATGTTGCTAAGCGTTTTTGAATTTGGTATTTTATTCATTAAAGTAACAGTGGAGCAGATCTTCACAGAAATCTTTTTCTTCATCCTTGGATCACATAGCAGAATTTGAAGGATAACACAACAGATGTCTGGGCAGAGAGATGGAGCTTTAGAGCTATGTGAAAGCATGAGCGGTACCTGCCGACTTGAGCTTGTTATTTTCCACGGCGATAGTAAATGCGCATTAGAGCTGATGTGGTTTTGCTGCAGAGTACAGCAGTCCAAAAAAGACAGAGGCGCTACCTTGTAAGACACTACAAGGTAACAGATTTATTTTGTTTGTACAGCATCATTTTCTACTCAAACAGCGGATTTGTGCTCTTGATTAAGCCTGTTTCTAACTGTATGTTTGACCTTGATTGTGCACATACTGAGGCTCTGTGTGTGTGTGTTAAATGGGTAGACGTGATTGGTTTATACCAACTCTTAGCAACACAGGACTGCAGATGGAGGGAGAAAGGGTGTGTGACTGCGAGAGAAGAAATCTGAAGAGATAGAGTGCACAGACTATGGATGGCATGGCAAAAGGTGACTGTGAAGTTTCCTCCTGTTAGATGAAGACAGATATGACGTTTAGTTTTTTTTTCTTCCTTTTGGTTGAAGTTATTTATCTGTTTTTTTTCAAGGTCTATTTATTTGTTTTCTTTACAGGAGAACGTGAGACGATCGATGCCATCGTCATGATGTTGAGTAAAACCACAGCGGGGTGGCAATTAGCTCTGCCTAGCATAAAGATTAAACACATGGCTTGATGGCATGAGAATCATTAGGTGGATAAACTGAGAACCAGAACAAACCAATACAGAAGTGAGTTAACTGAGAAGTATGGGAGTATTTTCTCATTTTGGATTCTTTCACAAGAACACCTTCATAGTACACCGTGTACTTCCTTGCATGGTGGGGGAATTTGTGAATGCAGAACTTCAGAATATTTTTCTTTGTGTAAAGTTACACACTCTCCTCACCACCCGACAGTAACATTTTTGGTATTATTAATTTTACCAAAAGAGATAACACACACAAAGTTAAAGATGACTTTGACTAATGGCATTATAACTACAATTAATTCACGATCGGTTGTCAAGTGAAAATCTGATATTGTAATGTAACCGCTCACTTTCACAAGTGTAGGTTTCAAATACAAGTTTTGGCCTCACTTTGTCAGACCCATAGACAGCTTTAGAGCACTAGGATCTAAGTGCTTGAGAGCACTGTTTCCACGCTGTGGCTTGTTTCAAAGGTCATGTAACCACTAATAATAAGGTGACAAGCAGAAATACTGAGTGAACTGTAAATATCCACATATCATATTATAACTCATTTATTTACACACACAAAAAGAAGCTACCATCAAAAGGACTATGCCCAACTTGTCTACCTAAGCCAGGTTATCAACATCATTAAAGGTGGAATGTTTTTGACACGTTTCAATGTCACAGTGTAGTGTTTTCTTTTTATCTTGTTCTGTCTTTAACAATGCCACAGCCAAATGAACAGCCAAAAAACAATAAATGACAGCCGAGACCATGCTCCCAGATGATAAGGATAAGGTTTTTCTACAACCATAAGTGTCAAATCGAATCTCACAAGTAAGATGCCAACTGCAGTTGTTTAAAACACCAGCTGTTCATTATGCTTAAACATGTAGAAAAGTGACATTTTCAGCCTCTCTCACTGACATGAAAAAAATGACACACAACATGATGTGGTATGTAATAACTATGCCTTTTCATGTGAGCAGGCTGATGTGACACATCCGCTGCACACTTGGTATGATGATATGATTTGTAAGGGCACTATAACTTGTTAGAAAACGTAGACTCTGTAAATACTGTTTAATCTAGCAAGAATGACAATTATTTCATATGCAATGTGTCTCTCGCTGTCATCTTTGTAGGTATGCACGCATTTACTTTAATGTGAATATGACCTATGTCTGAATGACTGAATGGTTTTATAGATTTATGAAGCCATTAGTGTTATGCATCTCATTTCTGAAAAGGGCTTAACTGACACATCCTATCGTCTTTGTTTAATCTGTGAAGGTGCAAAAATGATCATATGTGAGGCCCATCCACCAAGTATGTCTGTGCTCTTGATTATAGAACCAGGTTGTTAAACTAAATTGAGATTTATGGTTTTTCTGAGCTGCATGCCGACTGCTCCACTGCCCCCATCTTTTTAATGTCACGTACAAGGTCTTAGTGTCAACCATTTGCAGTATTTTCTGAAAATTAAGTGTGACATTCACACTGTGACTGCCCTGCAGTTTGGAGGTGAGAGAAGAGCCCGATATTATCAGCCTTTCAGAGAGCACACCTATAGAATCAGTTCTGAAAACACATAGTTACGAGTTGCTTCCAGCCTATATATCAAAATAGGTTAAATAAGTTCCACATGTAATGCACAGAAATAAAAAAAATCATATCAATCTTTTTTTTTTGTTTACAAATTCTTATATTTGTATTATATTTGTTTTAAACCTGTTCCCCTTTCTCTCTCTCATGTGTTGGCAGGCCTTCGGTTGTCGGGGAAATAACTCACAACAGAACAAGCAGAAAAGATTTTATCTGGAGGATCAAGCAACAGCCAAATATCGAACTAAGGTGGATAGTTGCAGAAGCCAAACAAGGGCAGCACACCACAAGAGCCATGTGGGAGGAGAGTGAATGGGATTTGCTATTTGCACGCATCAAGCCCAAACACTTTTTCTGCTGACAAACACTGAACTTTCTCAAGCCTTCCACCAGAGATTTTCCTCAGGGGCAGCCCCTGCTATGAACCCCAGCTCCGTTGGCTTCAGCAGGCAGTCAAACCTCAGTGCCAGGCACTGTGTGGGCATCCCACAAGTCTGGGTTCTGCCCACACAGAACTCACAGACTGCCCTTGAAAAAAAAGAATGAAATACTCTTGAATCACTTTTTCTGTGTGGTAGCTTTCCTATCTCGTGTTAAAGTGGTCTGTTGTGAAGTTTTTTTTTTTGTCTGCCTCTTCCCCTGCCAGCTCGCACTCTCAAAAACCCTCTCCAACTCTTCCACCAGCCCCTTCTCACTCACCACTTCATTTATAATTTGCTTTCCCATCAAGCAGCAGCACGAGTTCCTTTGTGCTAACCACGTGGTGGAGGACCATGGGATGCCGTCAGAGCTCGGAGGAGAAGGAAGCTGCACGGCGCTCACGGCGGATTGACCGCCACCTGCGCTCAGAGAGCCAGCGGCAGCGGCGTGAGATTAAGTTGCTGCTGCTTGGCACAAGCAACTCTGGCAAAAGCACCATTGTCAAACAGATGAAAATCATCCATAGTGGAGGCTTTAACCTGGAGGCCTGCAAGGAGTACAAGCCCCTCATCCTGTACAATGCCATCGACTCTCTCACCCGCATCATCCGTGCCCTCAGCACCCTTAAAATTGACTTTCACAATCCCGACCGCGCCTACGATGCCGTGCAACTCTTTGCCCTCACAGGGCCAGCTGAGAGCAAAGGGGAGATCACTCCAGAGCTGCAAGGGGTAATGAAGCGCCTGTGGGCAGACTCAGGGGTCCAGGAATGCTTTCAACGATCCAATGAATACCACTTAGAGGACAACACTGCCTACTACCTGAATGACTTGGATCGCATCTCTGCAACTGAGTACATCCCCACGGTGGAGGACATCTTGCGCTCCCGCGACATGACCACAGGCATCGTGGAGAACAAGTTCACCTTCAAGGAGCTCACCTTCAAGATGGTGGATGTGGGGGGGCAGCGTTCAGAGAGAAAGAAGTGGATTCACTGTTTCGAGGGCGTGACTGCAATCATTTTCTGTGTTGAGTTAAGTGGCTATGACCTCAAACTCTACGAGGATAACCAGACGGTAAGAAAGCCCTGCAGTCTCTCTAGTTAAGCCTAATATCTGTCATGTGAACACATGCAACATTTACTTCTCACTGTGTGTTTAAGCTTTGAGAGTACTGTACATTTCTTATGATGCACATGTATTATTCATCTGACTTACTGCAGTGGATACCAGTAACCTGTTAGTAACATTTGAGTTAATGCGCTTATTTGAAATTACTGACTGAACCACAAGGAACCCGAAAAGGGTTTCTTTGTTTTTCAGATGGTAAGTGCAGTTTAAATAACTGAAAGTACCAAACAAGTAGCATTTGGAACGAATGATTTAATAGTTCTGAGAAGCAAATAGAGCACGAGTCTGTTCTGCTGTGTCATTTCCTCTGTGTAGATCCCCTTCTGCAACACAAACAAACCTGCTGTGGTCACACAGAAAGACAGAGACATAAAAGGATTGTTCTCCTTTTCCCAGCACTGACATACTATCTGCCCTAGCATTTTTGTAATTGTGTTTTTTTTGGACGTTTGAATTAGTTCGGGATACCTTCACAATCATCTTTGGAATCTGCTGTTGGATGTTTTTTTCTTTTCTTCATTTCAGTTAAAGCAGTCATTGTCGATATAAAGAGGTAGATTGTTGAATTTAACATCTCACATTTAGTAATTACTTTCAGTGCAGAACATTTTGAGCAATTAAGAGGGAGTCGTGCTACTTAATAGTCCTTACCCCTCTACCATGTTACAGCTGTAAGCATGGAGATGCATCGCAGCCACCATTGTTTGGGGGAAGGAGCTGGGTATTATATTTGACTTGCAATTTAAGCCAGATCTCTTGAGGTTTTGAGGTCATCTCTTCTACAAACCAGACCCTTGAGTGTGTAGATTAAATGCCCATCCTCTACTTGTCCCATATGAAATAGTGTATTTTTAAGTTGGGATCATCCAAACCGCAACAAATAGATGGTTTTACATACTGACAACCAACCCTTTAATGGAGGCTGTCTGGGGAACAGATGTGAAGAGTGTTAATTCATTAATAAAAAAATCAATTTTCCACCTGAAACAAAGCGTAAGCTCTGAATGATCTTTGCTATCGCAGAAAAGTCTAATGTGAAGATTAAACAGCCAGAAAAACAATACTTCTTTCTTCTTTTGGTAGATTTTCTTCATGCCACGTCCAACTCAGCCAAACACATTAAGCCAATTTTTAGTTTCCTGCTGTAGGAGGCAGTGTTACAGATGTTTCACAGTTTCACACAAGGATGTTATTATTTTTTAAGGGTTTTTTTTTTGTCAAGGCATAAATTAAAGAGAAAACTTTGCACTGAATAAGCAAAAGAATAGATAAAACTATACTTCTCCAGAATCTTGGGCTGCATGTGTAAGAGCAAAGAAAAGCACTAACATCTGCTAAAGCTCTTTTACATAATGTAAGCATTGTAAAGGATAACACAAAGAGAATTGTGCAACAGTGACAAAACAGCGAGGGTATTTCCCAGTGTGAAATATCCTGCCATGTCAAACATGGTGACAATAGAAGATGAGGCAGCCAATCGTAGCTGTGGCTCAGGGGCTGGGGTGGGAGCCATCAATGAAATCTTGATGGGACACACATTGATCCAGCTGTGTGCTTTAATCAATGGTGCTGGGACAGGTTTGTCATCCGGCCACTTGGAGCAGAGTTTTCACAAACCTTACCCAGGCAGCACTGTGGTTTGTTCAACAATGAACAACCATATTGTTGTCAGCAGCTGTCACTGCGTTTATTCAGGAGCGTTTGACTGGCTCAACACACGTGTGTCATTGTCTCTTAGAAAAGGCGACCATTGTGACACCAGAGAACTATTAATGCTAGCTAATTCTGTCAGATGAATAGATAAAAAAACACTAGACAAACTACTTGCACAATCCACTGAGTTGGTTCGGTTTTGTTCAGTAAGTTGTAAACTTTATCGACATTCATGGTCCTTATGCAAATTTCTTTAAATGGGAGATTTAACAGACTGACTTTTAAAAAAAAAATGTAAATAGTGAATGAATTTATGTAAGCAATGACCAAAGATCTTTTAAATCTGTGTAGATAACAGGGGCTGGTCTTTGCTATCTCGTGGTTGTGGAATTTGAATGGTTTCTTATCCATAGCATAACCATTTCCTTATCTGAGTGTTTTGGAATAGTTGGGCAGTTATTGCTTGTTTAACTGCCTTTGTGATAATAAAAGATAAACAACAGCATTTTTTTGACTAGTCGCAGCAGTGAGGGGTCATTTCTCCCTTTCTTTAATGGCATGATCACAATTTCTTCCAGAGAGCGTTCCAGTATGCAAGCTTACCTTTATGTCTTCCAGTTAACTCCAGAAATAGCTAAAGCAGGGAAACTTTGTCACCACTGTAACTGAACTGGCCTGATAATTCGCGGGCTGCAGGGGTAAAGCAGGATGTACGCTGTGCCAGGTTGGAACATGAAATCAATTAGTTTTATAGGTTAAAAATAAAGTCTGAGGAGAAAATGCAGTATGGTGTTAATTGAGTTCACATAATAAAGTGTGAGGTTGTACCTGTGAGAATTAGCAGATTGTGCAGGCACTGTGTAGCAATGGGAGTTCAGTGGTGCAAGAAAAAAAAAACAACTTTTAGTGTTCAAAGATAGGAGAGGAAAAGAAGGTCCAAAGTACCACAAAGAACCTCCCATAGTGTATAAAAGAAAGCTTTAGAAATGTCTACAATTTCTATCAATACTGCTTTGTGGTTATATTGACTACTATGTTTATACTTTTATGTAGTTTAACACAAAAGAAAATAAGCTACAAATGATTTTGAATACAGCAACAGGATTTTTCTCAGTTGTGGTTCGGCTGTAGAAATCTGCGCTGCACTGTTAATTATTCCTATTTTCAGTGGCCAGACTGTGTCATGCAGCCTTATGTGATTCAGGTGACACTCTTCCACAAATAGTCTGCCTTTGTGTCCCCATTAACCGCATTAGCACTGAGCGTATGGAGCATTTTAGATTTGGGCGCATTTTACTGTACATGTGCTCTTTAATGTTACCACCGGGCCATTTGTCAAGATCATGAATTCACAGGAGCTTTTTCATAGCTCAGTGATTGATTCTAGTCAAACTTTCCTGACATTTCTTGTTTAAAACCACATATTTTTTCTATGGATTCTATAAAATGATGAGGGAGAAGTTGGGGTCTATTCCAGCATGTGCTCAGGGAGAGGTTGGGAACATCTTGAACAAGGTGTCAGTCTATCACCAAACCGTCTTGCAGCGAGCTGACAGTGTTAATTAGCAACCCTATTGAACTTGTCACAGATCTAATTAATGTTGATGCTCATTTTTTTTCCAAGATGACTGTCTTTCATGGCCAGTATGGAGAGCTAGCTCGTTAGCCACATTCATTGATTTGCACGCTGCTGTGAGACAGCCAGTTTCTTACCAATAAGATAATTCAGCTGAACAACTCATTTCGCTGTGCCAGTGGTTTTTAGGCTTTTTTGAAGCAAGGGAAATTTCATGCATTACCACCAGAGCATCAACAAAATCTTGTTTGATATTTTCTAAACAAATTACATTCATTCAAGTTATTTTCACATCATCATTTTTCCCTGGTCATCAACACACCCTTTGAAGTGGCTCTATTGGCCCCACCAGAGTGGCCTACTTCTCAGTTTAAGAACTACCGCTATTTGCATTTCTCAAAAGGATAAGAAGCGATACTTTCAATATTACCCCATGTTACTCAGACTGTAATTTTACCAGATTTCTTTGGCTTAAAAGAGACAAGTTTGAGTTTGAGACAAGCCTAAATTAACAAGCATAGACTCACACTTTGATGATCACAACGGCAACTTAAGCAAAATCCAGCAAATATGATTGTCAAGATGTCAATAGCAATATGTCTCTAGTTGAATTATTATTTATTGTAGAATGTAGCCAAATGTATGTACCTTAAGTAACCTAATCAGTTTAATTATTCTACCAATGGTCTCCTTATTGATATAACTGTGACTTTATGTCAACACTTGGATAGAAAATCTGTTCATTTCGTGCAGGCCATCAAGCTGTAACCTTAAAAAAGAGTGCAGCATAAGGTATCAGCAAGTCTATAGTAAAGTATAACACTTTGATGATGATTATCTACAGCACAGAAACTGAATCTTGAGCTGACTGAGTCATGTTTCTAAGAAAATGACAGATAGGGAACAAAGACATCTCGATTGATCGCAATCTCGATTCAACCTTTAGCAAAAGAAGTTCACATTTAACTTTGACAAAATAACCGTAACCTTAAAAAGTACCAGGCTGAAAACAAGGGTTGTCATAAATTTAGTTATTAGATTGGACCATTCACAAACTAGATTTAACAGTTTTGAGTACATTAGGAGGCTCTGTGAGGGCATGACCTAAGTCACATGTTGTAGTTTAAAACTATGATGATGGAAAACTTCAGAAATGGTTGATTACATTTGCAGTTAAGTTCTTGCACATTGTTTGATACATAAAGGCACATTTGCAAGAATCTTTTCTTTGGAGATATATAGCTAATTGCAACCCTTGCATCAGTAAGATCGCACCTTTGAAAATGCTGATATCAGATAATTCATGTTAACCCCAGCACTGACAGTTTACAGTTAGTCCATGTAGAAGAAAACTTTGCAGTGAAACAATCCACAACAAAATCACAAGTTTCCGGCAGATCAGAAGTGACTCATCAATTTGCACTCAAGGGCTGTTCTTACTCATTTTGTCTTTTGTTTTATGTTTAAAATACAGCAGCCTGTGAACCCCCAAAAAATATGTGTGAAAAAAGTTTCATTAAGTTTTATCTCATCAAAAATTAAACAACATCATTAATTTTCATTCAAGTTGGATGGTGCAGCAAAAGAGGAAAAAGCTCGGTGTGGGTTGAAAAACGTATTTAGTCTTTTTAAGAGATTTGTCGGTGTTGATGCACACGTGTAAGTATGAGGACCCCTGGCAGAGCAACAGCATGTGCAGATTTATTAAAAAGAAGAGAAAAAAGTGTCCTTTCCAAACAATGGCTTGTTCTTTTTTTTTTTGCTTAAGATCATTTGAATCGTTTCAGTCTTCAAAGACGCACCAGCAGACAACAAATCCAATCGGGACGACACCGGTTCAGTTCCAAAGCACAAACTCACTCAAGACAGAAAATACACCATAATAACTGCACTGCATTTACCCATCAACCCATTCCCTGATGCATTTTCCCTGTCCCATCCCTGTCTTCATAATGAATCGGTTGCCGTGGTTACCGTTGCTAAGCAACAGGGCAGTCAAATGCTCCTAATCCTGTGCTGTTGACAGTGAGCTGTGACTAGGGAGGGGAGAATGAGAAAGGGAAAAAAATGGGGGGGTTGGGGGGAGGTGGTTGCATGTGCATGTGCACTGCGTCCCTGCGTAAGTGCTTATGGGTGTGTTCTTAGGCATATTTTTTTCAGGTTTATATGCAACAGTTGAAATTGAACAACTGCAGAGAATTCAGTGTATCAGTGAGGTAAAAATGAAACTCAAAGATGTGAGATTTTCAGCTGTTAAAGCTTCTGTTTGGCAAACATCAGCCCTGACTGCACCGACTCTATTGCTAATGTTTCAGTTATTTGATCAATCTGAAAAAAACGACATGCCACATGAAAGCATGCCGGAAACTTACCAGAAAGATTTCATGTTTTTATGTAGAGAAACTGTCATATGTGCTTTTCTGTTCAAGCCGCAGTGAAGATTATCTGTAAGGAGACCTGAATGTAAAGCAACGTTTTTCAGTGTCATTTACTTTCATTCATACACTCATCAGATTTGTTTCAGAGCTGTGTCTGACAAGGATTCAGGAATATTCTCAGCCGCAGCCTCCTAACTGGCAAAAATGGATAATCAAAGGCAATGCTATCATGGGTCTTAGCAAAATTGCAAAATGGTTTAGTGCAAAGGAAAACCTAATGAGACAGTTTCAAATTCACAGAGTTGGATTCGAAATTTCTCAACAGTATTTGAAATATTTCATCATGATGTCAGTCTACAGTGTTTGCTACACATCAGCTGCATAGAACACAGTTCCTCATCTGTTATCTCACCCACCGTTACAAAGCAATCGCAGTACAGTTTGTTTGTCTGTAAGAGAGATTGTGCAAAAAACTGACACGGCTTTGCTAATGTGACATTATTCTTGTATAGTCTTGTTTTACAGAACCTTACTCTCATGGATTACAAAATCAAGATAATGCCCATTTGAACTACAGAAGACTAGCTTACCTAAATAGAATAATGCAGTACTAAAGCAAAGAAAAAAGAGCAGGTAAATGAAAAAATAACACTCTTCTTATAAGGTAGAAACAATTAGAATGAAGTGTAATGAATAACGCACACGTGGCTGCAAACTTAAAGGACTTATATGTATGGAAACAAACCAATGGCACTGTGCTGAACCTCCTCATTAATACTTAAGCTTAATTAAAGCTTGTGGCTCTCTTGAGTGCTCTGACAGAAGGAGGTGAGGGGGTAAGACAGTGTGTGTGTGTGTGTGTGTGAGAGCATATCTATGTATCAGTGGGTGTCTGAAACGAAGGAAGGGGGTCTTGCATGCTTTAGTGCTCCCGGGTGCCTCCCCCCAGCCCCCCTCCTTCCACTCTCCATTAAGAAATTTTACTGTACAAGTGTTCAAGTGGCCAGCAGAAGAGACTAGATACTCCCTGGGCTCAGCAGTCTGTGTCCTGCTCTACTCTCAAAGCAGCTGCACTCTTGTTTTGACACCCTGGAAAGAGGAGGAGTGAGGTCAAAAAGGCTGACAGGTTTTTGTGTTGTATACAGTGTTTAGTCTTTGCTTCTGGGTATATACGCAGATAGAGAATGGAGAACTGGTGTTTCATCATGTGACAGAACAGAACAGGAAGCAATATGTCTGAATAAAAGAAAGAGCATCAGCATAGAACTGATTCTGCAGATGCTATTTTGCTGTTGGTGTTGGATGGACCCACACATGCCTGAAATTTGCACGGGTGGTGGCTAAACAGACCTCATTTCATTTCTTCAGTATTTGTTAGACTACTTTGAACTCAACTTTGATAGACCAGTTGAAAAACTCTTCTGATAAAACCTGACACAGGATTTTTTGTAATTAATGCGTGCTAAAGCACTATTTCTTAGTTTAAACATTTGCACTTTTAAGAATGTATTACATTATTATCAGCTGCTTTCAGAGCGTTTTTTGTGGAATCAAAGGGCCTGCATGCTCTCCCGCTGCGTCAAAACTTCAACTTTTTTCATCATTCGCCAAAATTACCGCACTTACATCACTGAATAAGCATGGTTTGCTTTGATTCTGCAAAGTGATTGCCTAATCCTAAGCTATTCCCCTCTGTAGCTTTTTAAACATTTTTTTTTTCCTTTTTCATGCTGTGCAGATCTTGTGATTTGCTCAGAGCATCATGCTGTTTCAGTAACCTTTTAAACAGGAGTCCTCCATCTGACAACCTCCCAGTCACAAGCTACTGGCCACTCGCCACATGCCAGCAGCTGCCACGAACAGATCAACTCTCTTTTTCTTTGTTTTCTCTTATACATTCAACATCACATGAGCACGGACTGTAAGGAGACGCTCACACACACACAGATGATCACAGGTTTTATCCACTTCAGCACTAACATTCTCCAAGTTAGATGTAAAGTGATAGACACTTTTGAAAAGATTATCTCAGCATAAATAATTTAGTATTATATGTATATATAGTAAGAATTTATTCATGATCTTGCATGTAAAATCAAACGAGTTGCACGTAGTTTAGAGGGAAAATTGTGGTGGGCTGTGGACACCAGCATCAATGTTCTTATTGAGGTTATCAAGCTTTTGTTGATGATCAATTTGTCTGCAGACCCAACAGGCTTTTTTTTATTATTATTTTAAAGTTGTAGACCAAACTAAAGAGGAAACATGAAAATAAGGAGGTTGTATGACAATAAATGATAATCAACACCCATTCAAATGAGCTCAAGCATTTATCCACTGGTATTAAGATGTATAGACGAAAGCATTATCAGCGAGTCATAATGCACTTAAAAAATGAAAGAATAAACTATATTTTAGGTATCTGAATTAAACAAAGCTCCAGGCATCAAGTGAAAAAAGTCCATGGTGCTTTCATTATCCATCTCAGAGCCGGAAGCCTCAACAGAAGGATGTTTCTGTGATAACAAACTGTAAGAGGTTACAGCAGTCTGTCCTCAGTCTTTGCCTCCACACAATCCACGCCGATCTTCATCTTCACAGCGTGAGTTCTTCCAGTAATAAACAGAAATAGTTTGCAATAGTGCAACACGGCTTCTGTGACCGATCATTTCACAGCACTGGACTTCGGGAAAGCGAGTCGTGGTTAAAGATGTAATTGGCTGTTTCAGAAGAGTTCAAACACAGGTCTTCGTCTGTCTTAGTCTCAAATCTCTGTTGACACAATAGACAAGTCATACCTTTGGTTAGTCGAGTGAACATCTGTGGCGCGTGCCTCTTGTCTTCAGTTTCACCCTGAATGTTTTTTCGGGACCTTCTGCGTCCAATTTGCTCACTTTAATGGCAGATCACATGATCTTATTGCATCACTAAGGTTAGATAGTGTGTTAAACTGTGTTGATTTGGGGAGGTGCTTCAAAGTAGCTATTTTTATATTTGTTCTCAGCTGTGAAATCATTTTCTTTATCTTTTCTTTTTCCGTGCCCACGCAGAGCCGCATGGCCGAGAGCTTGCGTCTGTTCGACTCCATCTGCAACAACAACTGGTTCACCAACACGTCACTCATCCTCTTCCTCAACAAGAAGGACTTGCTGGCTGAGAAGATAAAACGCATTCCTCTGACAGTGTGCTTCCCTGACTACAAAGGTCAAAACACCTATGAGGAGGCAGCTGTCTATGTGCAACGGCAGTTTGAGGACCTCAACCGCAACAAGGAGACCAAGGAGATCTATTCGCACTTCACGTGTGCCACCGACACCAGCAACATCCAGTTTGTGTTCGACGCTGTCACGGACGTGATCATCCAGAACAATCTCAAGTACATTGGGCTATGCTAGGATCTGACTCTGGTTGGCGATGGGGGAGGGGGTTCGGGTGGGGTGGGGTGGGGTAAAGCGGGCAGCTTGGCAGCGGTAGGCCCGCCGTCAGGCTGGTTAAGCAAAGGCATTTTAGGCTGCCTGATGGTTTATCTCTTTGAAGAGGTGCAACAGAGAACTGGAAAGGAAATAAGGTAGTAAGATGGTGAGGGGTGGACGACACTGTAGATTCAACTGAAACAACAGAGCCAACGGGCCATGGTCAAGATGGGATTTTTACCCTATGTGTTTGCACTGAATATGAGTATGCAGAGACACCCCAACACACACATAAACACAAACACACGTCAAAACACACATCCTCATGGTTTGCTCACACACAAGATCTTCGGATCAGCAGTCAAACAGTTGTTTGACTTGTTTGACAAGGTGACACTGGAAATTTTAAACAGCTACCCCAACCTGCCAGTGAAACCTGAGCTGGGGCGCACTGGCAGTTTTCTTTACTCATGTCTCCTTTATATTATTTGCCTGAGTCAATTAATGCTGCTTTACGAAAAATACTTTTGACAGAATCAATGCTCTCTTTTGGATCTTCACCCAAACAATAGGAAACTTTGAGTGCACCTGATGAGACGTAGAGAGAGAGAGAGCCTCTATTTCTGGGGGGAAAAAAACAAAAAAAGTCGGTAGACATGATGTCACAGGGTTTTTTGCCTACAAGAGGAAACTGCCACAGTCTAAAGTCAAAGTGAAACGTGTTTTTTTTACACACTATTTCTGTTCTTTCCCCTGGTCGACCCTCTGATGTTGTTTGTTTCCTCCTCTTACTTTTATCTTTTTGTGCTTTCAAAAGAATAATATGTCTCTCAAGCCTGCCCTTTATAGCAGGTCACTGACTTATAATACCAGGAGTATGTTACACGCTGCAGAGTAAAAAGTATTTATGATCATTCCAGTTTCCAGCAAGAGACAACAAAAACAGTGCCAAGATCAGTTGTAAATAAAATCAGATCCCATCTGTTCTTTTTTGTTTTTTCCGTTTCGTTTTTATGGACAAATACATTAAAAAACATGCATGATTTTGTTACTTTGGGATACTAATATATTATTTTCTTTGGGATTATGTTTCACTTTTCCTAGGTTTTAAATAATATATTCCCAAAAATATATATAAAAGTCAAACACTGTGTACGATTGTACAGTTGCCAGAGAGGAATCTATTGAAAAAGAGATATATCAATATAATAACGGTTATAATAACGTTATGATGACAATGAAGAGGATTACAGTGATGTTGGTGATTACAGTGCTGACAACAAAAAACTCACTTTTAAGTTATCATGAGAGGAAAAGGTGGATCAAAGGAGAACAAGACTTCAGAAGAATAAAAAGAAAAAAAGACACAAACCTTGAAAGTTCAATCTTTCCTTGCATTATCTAAGTGGAAATTGTTAAACAGTCAGTCAGTATGATGTGTAAATATACTGTAAGGTACACTCTTTGTTCAAATGAAAATAAAGGTTGAGTTGGGATTCTGTTGGTGAGATAAAGAGAGAGTGAGAGAGCGAGGAAGAGGATCCCTCTCCACTCCTCCTCTTACCCTTTCTTTTCAGTTCAGAGATCAACTCAGCCAAGGGCTTCAGGCTTGACTTTACAGGATGTCCACTTCAACAAAAGAAAAAAAAAAGAAAAAAACAATGACATGAGAAATATAAAAAGGACAATAACTATGAATAAAACAACTTATGCAAATTTTTATGGTGTAGTGGATGTGTTTTTGGCTGGTTATTGTCTCAGCAGTGCTTTAAATGTGTTAGTCGTGAAAGATCACGGTGCTGCGAGCCCTCTGGGCCTCGAGTCTTTCTTATTCTGTTCAAAGTACGAATCTAATGACTTGCAACCTAGAATAGGATGTCCTGTGCGAAATCCATGCCTCTACCCCGAGTGCCCAAAAATCACGTCATAAAAAAAGAGTTTGTACTCTCTGTACAATGTAGCCACTGGAGCAAGAAGAATTTGGGCATGAAGTATGCAATTAAATTACTTCTGAATGAACTTGGCCTCTGTGTGATGGGATGACAGGGTACAGTGGCAAACAGATTCCACTCTAATTAGTCTATAAACTCTAGCTGACCCAACAAGTCTGCTGACAGGTCTGTCAAAGTCTACAAATAACTCTTCTAAGGGTTAAATCGCACAAGATAGTAGAGTTTACTCAGGACACATATGATGCTCTAAAGAAAAGGTCTTTCAGAAGAGAGAGGAGACTTCTACAAGCTGATAATACAAGCCTTATTATTATGGCCTGTCCAAGCAGTAGCAGTTTAAACTCTTTGCTGGTGTACAGATCCCTTACACTTGTGATACTGTTTTAAAGAATATTCAAGCATTGATATGGCACATCAGATGACCAAACATACAAGAAAACTACAATCCCGTGTGGCTGGTGGTTTTTATCTCTTGCTCGTCTTATCTTAATTTACATCTGTGTGTCAAACATATTTTCAGTCACGGGGATTGATTTCAGCAGTGGTGGGATTTTGTTTGAGGGATGAACATAAATAAAAATCACTGCTGATAAATAGAGAGTTTTCCTGAAATCATGCCTTGTGACTGTCATGTGGCCGGGGTCGGTGCCAGCTATAAAAATGACTGGGTTACAGAGTGGTCGGCAAAAACAAATCAAAGGAAGTATAGAAATGCACTGTATTTATTCATTCAATTGAACCACGAGGTAACTTTTAGTTGTATTTTAAGGACGAAGTGCTCAGCTGTGGGGCTCAGAGTTTTCTCAGGACTCTTCTGTCACAAGGTGGTGCTAAGCAGCTGATGGAATAATTACACATATGCAGAAGGAGTTAATGCAAACCGAGTGACTCTAAGGGAAACAGCTATGAATTAAAATAGACGTGTGATATTGCTTCTACTGAGAAAACTAACACATTAAGGAGAAGTAATAAAGCCTTCTTGCAACTAATGATCAGAGAACCGAAAATTACACCACTCTCAAATCGGATGATTGTCCAAATGGACTTATCTCATAGGCCAATTATATTTCTTTTAACAGCACAATATGATGTTAACTAATTAACATTGTTTAACACTTTTTCTGAGACTTAATAAGCATCTTCAAAGGCAGCTTTACTGTTCTGATCTGCTTCTGAAGATCCGAGGAAGGGTTACTTCTTTCTCCATTGGTCAAGTTAGGGTCAAGTTCCCTGAGGACTTCAACACTTTCACAAAAACCTTCTAAGAAACCCAAACATTTTTGGTGATCTTAGGTCTGGACTTCCGGCAAGCAAAGAAATATTCCTGTCAGATCTCAAGTGACAAGGTAAGATGAACAGCTAGCCAGCCTTCATCATGATACTTAAGTACTTTTCCTGTCACTCATGGTTTGGTTAAGTTTGAGCATTACCTACCAAGTTAGGATTTAGTTAAAAAAAAACCACACAAATGCTCGGGTTCAAAAAACATTTATTTTCTGTTGTACGGACTGAAAATCAACATTTTCTGGCTCATTGAGGGTGACGTATCCGCAAAATATACAAACATGCAGGTAAAAAAGAAACCTCTAAATGCATTTACCTAAAAGCCATACCAAATGTCTCAATGAAACTTTCAGTCCTTCGGTATGAGCGCTTTCATCATTTATCATGAGACTGGCCTGAACCTCATAATTCTTCCAGTAAAAGCAGAAGTATATTTTTCTTATGCCAGCCTCAAGCAGACAAATGCCTGTGTTCTCTGTGGTTTAGTTAACCGTGTTATTCTGCAGTCATGGGAGGATATAACAGGCTTCGGTCATCACACTGTTTTTCAGGGTGGTCTTCAAGACCTTGTCATTCCTACGCCCTTGTTAAAAAGTATCAAACAATGTCACATGTCTTTTTGTCCTCCTGCATGCTGCCATGTATTCCTCACATGAAATTCAGGTTTCAGGTCTTTTTGCCATTTCTATCTTACACAAGTCGAAGAAGAACATCTTTGATGCAAAAATAACTAAATAAATGTAGCAAGTTTTTTGCGAGTCATGATCAGATATATTTCTGATTGATGGGATCTGGAGCAGGGCCAAACTCAAATTTGTCATCAGAGACATCCAATCTACAGTAAGAAAAGCGATTGAGGGCATTTCTAAAATTATACGTAGTTCACAAATAACCACAGGCCCAGACAAAAATTCTTGGCCCTAAGACGACAGCTCTGAAACAACAAATATCCATAATCCCTGGCGTGCTCCATAACCCTCTTTGCAGGGCTCCTAAATCATTTAGACTCAGAGCATTTTTAAAGAAACAAAGACAAAGGAGGTGGAAACGAAAAAAAAAACTCTGTTATTTGCTTTTGAACCTTTCCAATTTGCTGACCAGCATTTCTTTTCCTTTATATGAACTTTTTTACTCATCTTTTCCACTAGACATATCCTGTAATTTCTCAGCTGGCTCTTCCTGTCCTCAGCTCAACTCTCATTACCGCCCACTTGTTAACTTCTACTGTATCTCTTCAGTGACCTTCACATTTATTTCTCTTTGCTTGTCCCCACGGGTCTTCTTCCCTTTACTCTGTCTATATGACCACACCTTCCCTTTGGCTCAACACTGCCATGCGAATCGAATGGACAATAGACTTGGGGCAGCTAGAGGAAAATTCCACAAACCTTCTTTTGTTGGAAGAGTTTTATCATCTCATCTTCTCCTTTTAGCATTTATCGCCTTGCAGATCTGCCTTTTACCCCTTTAAAACCTGATTTCTGCTTCTGAGCCACAGAGACTTTTCTATCCTCTTCTCTGAAAATGGCTCCACTCACGTCATTCCTCTGCTCACATCACAAAAAGCACGATGACGGCGAAGACTCATCCCCCAGAGTAACCTTTTGTCGCTGTCTCTGACCCCTCGACCATGAGCTTAAGGCCTGCTCCTCAACTGGTCCTAAATTACGTCTTATAAAAAAAAACACACACGCACACACACAAGGACACTTAACATCGCCCTCTTGAACTTATTCCATGTCCTTCCTGTCCTGGACCACTCCTGCTGATCTGCTAAACTTCCTGATGAGTATCATCAACCTCTCCCTGACATCTGGCTGTGAACCATCTGTCTTTGAGACCGTCATACTCTCTGTTCCCCTAAGAGAACCTTCTCTTGGCCAATGTGACATCTGTGACTTTAGTCAAGCCTTTCTCCAGCAGCCTATTCTGCTGTATATAGTGTTAACAAACTAAAAGTAGGAATCATACCGAATGCAACAACTGTTCGGCCTTTGGGTTAAACAAGAAAAGAAAAAGAACAAAACATATGAAAAGAAGAAAAATGCCATTTTCACGATGTAAAGAAGAATGTTTCACCTGACTGATCTACTCAAAAGAAAGAAAGGATTAGATATCCAAAATCTTACATTTGGATATTTCCAAAAAAATAAGACCTTTAACCTTGCAGGTCAAAATTTTACAATAAACTAGGGTACACAGGTAACAGTGTAAACATACTGGCATGTATCATAATAATTTGCAAAAGCTTATGTGTTCATTTTAACCCAGCTTTTAATTCAGTAGGGACAATCGATCTCAACATGAGTACATACTAGTTCTCTAAAATGTCCTGCTGCCCACAGATGGTCTGCGTCAGGGGGAGCACTTCAGAGAAGATCTATTGATGTGCCTTAAACATTATATGACTGAGTGAAAAGGTAAAGCAGTAAACTTAACTAAAAAGCCCCAGAGCCAATTTTTGACCAAAAGGACTAGAAAGCAGGTGGGGAGTGTTCTGGCAGAGAGCTCCCACCCACTGTTTGTACTTTTGAACACCAGAAGGTGCTAGAGTCTTTCTGGCAACCAAAAATGTGTTAAAGTTGTTCTCAAATTACAAGTGCCATAAATACTCTACACAAGTATTCAATAATGATCTACCAATCCAAAGACATTTACAATAACTGTCATTAGCAAAGTTACATTACGTTTGTGTTTGTTTTACAAATTGTACCTTAATATTTGTGTAGTTCTCTGTTTTGTTCCAAAGGCAACCGCCGAGGAATGATGCTTGAGTCATTAAGAGACTGGACATCTCTGTGAACGTCGTGAAAAGCAGAACAAATTCTAACACCAACCAACTAGTAGTATTTATTCTGCTGTAATGAAAAGCAAAACCAGCCCTCTCTACTAAAGCCTGGATGTAATGAAAACAGGTCTGTCCAGAACTGTGATGATGCTTAAAGCCCTGAACAAGTCCAACTCTTTGGGCAGCAGATAAGGATGAGTGCCAACATTCCACTTCTGAGGCAAAAAGGATAAAATTATGTTTTACTCAGCTGCAGCCTGGATGTGATGGCACAGGCCCAGCAATATAGACTGAAACATGAAAACAAGGCAGACATTGTGGGCTAAGTTACACTGGTGTTAATAAAATTTGAGCTGAGATCCATTAGTTTAAATCGACTCCTTATGAACCAGCTAATCCTGAAACCTCTATATTCTGGAGGCATTTAAATGAATTTTCTTCTGAATATTTTTTCTTGCATAATCTAAAATGTTAACAGCTGGCTAGTATTAAAATGAGAAACCAATGTAAAACTTTTATATAGTTAACAATGATCATCAGTCATCAGACTGCCTTATTAAACAGGTTTCATATTTTCATCAGCATTGTTACATAAGTCAGTCAGAACAAGACCAGCTACCTGTTCAGTTCCACCTTTTTACAGCTCATTGCCAAGAAACTAATTGACAGCAAACGCAAGCAGATGCATGAACTGAAACCACCAACTCTAAAGAGCTCTACTAGGCTGCCAGCCAGTGATCATACAAGTCCCTGCTCAGTTCCATCTGCGCCAGGAGCTGTCAGACTGATGGACAGACACAAATTCTAAAGTGATCGTAGGTAGGCGTGAGCATGGTTGACTGTATCAGAAACCTGTCTAGGGTGAACCTTACTTCTTGCCAATTGTCAGCCAGTATAGCCTTCAGGCCCTTGGGACCCCAAACAGACTCATGCTAGTAACAGATAATGGATGGATGTGCTGAAAAAAAGTGAAATGTGGTTTCTTTGGTCAAATTTTCTGCAAATCATAATTTTTTATTTGATTGGATGCTGGTTAACGATGTGAAGCTCAATGTTTTGGTTTTTTTTAACTCTAGTAGTGGTAATGTAGAGCACATAACTTCCACTGAGTGTCTATTAAGCCCTCTCCACTCTGTTCTCTGGTTAGGAAAACACTATGAAAAGCCCCTTGTCCCTGTGCTTTAGCAAAAAGCATGCTCTGTCCTGAAGTGCAATCGAGCTCTGTAAAAGAACATGCTGTCTGTTCACATTTGCTTAATGCTAGCTTACCTTAATTGCCATAATTTGTGGCTAGACTGTAGCAATTACTTCATCCCCCAATACACTTCAGGTGTTTGAATGTTGGCTGTATGACTTGCAGGGAAAATTAGAGTGAATAAAAATGTACTTATTAACTTTACCTGCTTGTTCTGTAAATGTAGAGAAACACATAGTGTAGTTATATCATTGACAGACTGACGGCTTAGTAAATGTAGTTTTCCTTCAATGAATATATCCATGGATATGACCCTGAGTCTCAAGGATCCTCCGATAAATAATTTTTATGCCTGATTGACATATTGGTGTGTATGTGCATAAAATAAAATCCCTACCCACCCCCTGTAATTCTCAAGTAGCGCTGTGAGATCATGATGTGAGGTTGCTCTGCGTCAGCCACAAGTTAACATTTGCCTTGCGCAAAACCAGACTAAAGCTGCTCAAGTTGCAACCCCCTACAGCCCTGTTTCAAAAGAAACTTTGAATCCTCTGTAAAATACCATCTAAAACTAAATGCAATGTAAACGACTGGATAGTGGTATGATTGCCATCTTCTGTGTGGGAAACCTGGTTTCAAATCCCCTGCATGAAAGGTACTACCTCCAGTAGGGGTCCTTAGGCAAGACCCCCTTACCCTATATGCCTACCTGTAAGTCACTTTAGATAAAAGCATCTGCTAAATGCATAAACATAAATGATCAAAACTTTACATGCTACTGAAACAAGCAGAAAAACAACATGATAAATGCTGAAGCTGAGAAATGTCATTGTTTGATTGATTTTTGATTGATTTTTTCAATTAGAAGATGCTTTCATCCAAATCAACTTACACACAAAGAAAAATGTTGAAATGTTAGTGTAGTAAATAACCTCGACATAAGCATGAAATACTAAATCTATTTAGGTGACAGAGTATGGGTAAAGAAGTTCAAGGCACAGAAAGTGCAAGCTGGGCGTTTTTTTAATATTTAGGAGAGGAAGTGCTCTGGGAAGAGAGACTTCAGATGTAGAGTGAGAGGCTGCTGCTCTGATAGCAACTGACAGGTTGTTGCACTATTGTGGAACTTCAAATGAAAGCAAGTCATGATGAACATTGCTTTGTGGTCCTCCTAATACAATTTAACAAAAAACTAAATTAAACTATAAAAATGTATCTGCAGCTATCAACAGAGTTGAAAAAAGCAATACAGTGCATAGAGACAATGGTAATATTTAGGGAAAACACAGTAATTATAACAATGGCAGAAGCTCCAGGCAAGCAAACATTACCTTTACCACCACCCACTCCCATACAGAAACAGCATTCAGTGGAAAAGACACAACATTATGGAAAAAGAGCTAAAACGAGGCTAAACATTGATGTTGCTTTACTGCACTGGAAATTTTTTTGAGCTGTAAGCTTGATTTGTTAGCGTTGTGGGGGCAGCTTATGTTGTCGCTGTAATTTTTCACAACTTATTCCAAAATGTCGACTTGCTGTATGTATTAATGCGGTGCTGAGCTGCCACTCTTTGGCATACCAAAGTGGAACTGTAGCACAGTTCCACAGGAGTTTTAGTCCTTTGATAAAATGGCTGAACCTATTTGTACAAACAAATAAGTTTTATTAAGTGTGAATGTATTTACTACAATCTTTGTGCTAAAAAATGTGCAAATTGGACAGTGTAAACTCTGTGTGCTTGTCCTGCACATTATCAGCAGAACTTAATTTGCTTTTTTCTTGACAATTTTTCATTTAAATTGAAAGGAGCTGTGTGAAAACAACAGGCAACAGAGCCAGTGAGGGAACTGTTTTTCCTTCTCATTGGCATTCGATAGACTGGGAAATATAAAAATAAGAATTTTGATAGCTGTGAGCAACCCTGGAAACAAATCTATAGGCAAGTATTACTAATATCAATATGTTTCTGGGTGCCATGGGTCGCCACTTGAGGCCAATAAGAAGTGGAGGGATATGTGCCTATTTTAGCTGATAGAACAATAGAAACAACGGCACATTCTGGATTATCTTTAGGGTGTCACTGTGCATGCCTAGACACTGGTGAGAATAGCACTGCGGTATTCAAGGTGAGAGATAAGCTGTACCAGCTGTTTGATAGCATGCCGTGTCACATGTCACATGTCGCCTGTGTTGTCTCATGATGTAACATGACTATCAACATGATTGAGAGACAGATAAATGCAGTGAGATAACTTGTCATCAATTCTGGCACCCACATTTTTTTGCAACCTTGGTTGAGTAGACAGATTTCAATTTCAATTAGAGAATTTCAATTTCAGCTCTATTCTTCAGCTTTATATTGGGGAGTACCTCACAAGTATTTAATTCAACTGGCAACAGATTGATTGGGTAAAAAAAAAGGATCCCAGAGGAAGCTTTTAGTCTTTTAGAGGAAAAGATTTGGAGTTGTTCATCATGCTGTAAACGACTACTATTTTTCACTCAATTTTCTTGTTGAGTCATTCATTTATGATGGTCTGAGGTGAGATGAATAACTCTCGCGTTCTACATTTTGTTAAATGTTGGAAAAAAGAAGAAGTGATCCAACACAGAGGGAAACAGGCTGCTGTTCCAGTTTCTTAAAAAAAAACTGTTGTTGGTATCAGTTTAAAAATAAATGAGCTCAAAGTTCAACCTCCATCAAGCCCATTTCTCTATTTAGCAGTTTTGATAAAAGCAAACCCCATCATCAGCCAAATTTATTGGATTCTTCAGTTGCCTTTGTTCAAATTCTTGTTCAGCCTGGTAGTCTTGGCATTATCGTGCAGACAAAAATAACTCTCCTCTCCTCTCCTCTCCTCTCCTCTCCTCTCCTCTCCTCTCCTCTCCTCTCCTCTCCTCTCCTCTCCTCTCCTCTCCTCTCCTCTCCTCTCCTCTCCTCTCCTCTCCTCTCCTCTCCTCTCCTCTCCTCTCCTCTCCTCTCCTCTCCTCTCCTCTCCTCTCCTCTCCTCTCCTCTCCGAGAGTTTGTGTGAGAGGAGGTCGAGGTGGTCAGCGAAGACAAAGAATATCTTGCAGTAATATCTGAAGAAATCAGAGCTACTGTGATTGACCATGTTCTTGTCCATGGTATGCGCATGAAGGACGCCGGACAAACATCATTAGATTCACTGTGTTCACCATAATCTGAAGATTTAGAGAAGAGAACAGGTAATTACCTTTTTTGACATTATAGTACAGTATGTAAATGTTGACAGCAATTAATGTATGACATACTACATACTGTACCACAGTATACTGTAAGTGAATATGTTTCAGTACATCACTGTACCAATGTACTGTAGTATTGTAATGGTGGGTTGGTCTAACTGTAGGCCTTGTATTCCATGTATATTTTTTGTAACTGCATGTTCTCTTTTTTTAGACTTGAAAGACTGCCACATGGGGATGGGAGGACAGGTATGTTCTCCCCACACCAAGAGACCCTAATTGTTGATATGGTCCGTGAGAACAACGCCATTAAACTGAGTGAAATTCAGCAGAAGATCATTGAGGACCATGTAAATTTTCAGGGTATCAACAGTGTCAGCCTCTCTACTGTTGATCGTGTCCTCAAGCGCAACAGACAGCGCATGAAACAGCTGTACAGAGTGCCCTTTGATCGCAACTCAGACAGAGTCAAAGAGCAAAGATTCCAGTATATATACATTAGTGTATGTCCAGACACATTCAATGTTGATTACTCCAAGTAGTGATTTACTGTAGTGGCCTAAATCACCTTTTCTGTATCACTTACAAAACTATATCTATTTCTACAGAGGGTTTTTCAACCGGATGCAATAGTCATTGGCCGTTGTTGGTGTCCCTGGGCAGCATGGTGGCAATGTCAAATTATGTGCTGCCATCGGCAATCATGGGGTTGTCCACCATCATGCCAACCTGGGGTCCTACAACACTCCCCAGCTCCTCAATTTCCTCAATCCAATGTGAGATGCTCTGTTAGGGCAGCAGGATGAGTATCCCATCTATGTTGTTGTTTTCACAGAGCCCTCCAGGTCAGAGAGTGGTTCAATATGAACCAAGGTTTTATCAGTCTTTGCCTTCCACCGTACTCCGCTTTCCTAAACCCCATTGAAGAATTCTTCTCCTCATGGTGGTGGAAGGTATATGAACCCCAACCTTACACCTGGGTAAATCTCCTGCAAGCCATGGAACTTGCCTGTGGTGACATAGGTGTGGAAGCATGCCAAGCCTGGATACGGCATGCCAGGGTCCCCCCCCCCCCCCCCCCCGTTGCCTGGCCAGATAATGTGGCCTGACCCAGTACGGAGACATGATGCTGTGGATGAGTAATGCACTTATTTGTATATTTTTGTACTTTATTTTTACATGAGCTTCCTGTACACAAGTGGCAAATGCACAAGATTTCTGCTTGTTTTTACAAGTGCTACATGTAAATGCACAAGATTTCTGTTTTTTGTCTTTTTGCAAAAGGTTTTTTGTTTTGCAACATGCATTTAGCCTACAGTGAACAATAAACATTTATTTCTCCAGCTTCAAGTCCTGAGCATTGTGTTTTCTATGTAGTGTTTAGTGACTGCTCAGTAGTGTTTTTAATTTTGATTGACTCGGGGATTGACAACATAGTTCAGTTTTGAGCACAGATTGAACTGTTTCGAGGTGAAAGTTTGGTTTTGCAAGAGTCTGAGGTTTTGTGAATGTAGCTTGAAAATTGGGTTTTGTGTTTCGAGAAAAGGAGAGCAGCTTTTAAGAAATGTGTCTTAGCAATCGAGATAAACTGTAATGTCTTGTAGCTTATAAAAATCATATGTTAGACTATTTATTTTCTTAACTTTAGGGTGGAATTGGGACATTGGATAGCTCCTTACTTTCCTGGTATCTGATCAGGTAATGAAGTTAGTCCTTTGTCCACTGTAGCGTCTCCAAAATGGCATTTACTGATGTAAGTTTCTGTTTGAACAGTATAGCTTATGTTGATAGTTCACATTATTACTCCAAATAATAGATGAGAATTTTTCATCCTGAACACTGTAATCAGAGTAAAAATCCTCTGTCTGAAATTGTAAATCTTTTTGATAATTAACTTTTTAGATATAAAATCCCAATCATCATCCTCACCAAGCACACGGCTGCAACTATTTCCCAATTTATCTTCTCTTTATCTCTATTTAAATTGTGACCCTCTGTTTCACGACCTCCCAATATAGAGACATGATTCATTCCCAATCCCCATAACTTTATTCAATGTCAAATGTTCCATGACTTCACAAATATCACAAAGATACGATCCCAGAGAAGCAATCTACCCATAATTAACAGGCTTACAGGCTTCCACATTCTGGGCACTGTGCCCTGTTGTCATACTTTATTACACCAGAATAAAAATGCCTCATATGCTTTATCTCTAACATGATCTAACCCAACCTTTTTGATCAGTTCAACTTAGATACCGCTCGTTCATATGATAATAAAGTGTGTACAAACTCTGCACTGCTAGTTATAATCACAGCTCTTTTTCCATCTATTTCGGTCCTCTGTTTATCTCTGTTTTGGAAATCTTATGTTAAAATTACCAAAACGAGCTTTGGCATTGGTATCGGCTCTCTGAATACTCCTTTTCATTCAAACAAGGAACACAGCAGAATCCTTCAACATAAGTTTTCTTTTTTTTTCCGCTTACCACACCCTGACTCTTGCTAACAACACTGAATGTATGGATTGAAACTTGGATTCAGGCAAAAGTAGTGATTGGACATGCCGATTGGGTTCTTGGCCTGAGGGGACTTGATAATTAAACTGCCAGGGAGCATGTGCTGCTTCCATTGATGGGTACGCAAACAATCCACAGAGTAGGAGAAGTTGGAGGGATATACAGTTTTCTTTTTTTTTTCTTTCTTTTTTCCAGAAAGATAACTTTCTGTTTGAAAATAATATTAATTGTTTATCTGATTTAATGAAATGATGATATATTCAATGAAATTTCTTTTGTACGTTAGCTTATTGAAAAATAATCCAATATTCTTTATTTAATACTATGATTATATCATTGCAAACAAAAGTATATCAAATGTCAAATCTAGTTTTTCCATCGATGGATGAGTCTTTCAGCATCACCTGAAAATAGATGACTGCAATTATGATATCGCTGCATGTTTCACCGAAAGCTTTGTTTAGTTGTGACTCTAATTCTACAAAAGCTGTTTGCACATTTTGGGATGACTGTATAATTGTAATGAAGATGAAGAAGAATCATATTCTAATTTCTTTTTTGACATTTGCAGGAGAATTCACAGGTGTTGAAATGTCATTGTACTAGGATTAAAGCATCCACCTGATTCTCTGGTCAGAATCATAGTTTCCATATTTTTGCAACTCAAACCGGAATATTACTGAGATGACCATCCTCTTTCGGGTCTTTTGAGCTGGATAAGTTGAATCTATGAGCTACGTTCTGGGAGACCCCAAACAAAGAGAGATAACTCCCTGCACATTTGGCCAGCTATTATATTAATCATCATCTTTCACAGCATCACCACACACAGAAGCTAAATGCATCTAATATGACATCCATTAGGCCAATGGTTACTGTAGCTTCCCTAGGCGCAACAATTCCTGAACTCATGACACCTCTCCTCACAGCAGTACCCATCAGTCAGACATTAGCCCTAACCATCCTGCCTCTGATGCTTTCACCACTGCCACAACAACTTTGACGTCAACACCAGCTTCTGTTACTATCTCCTTCAACTCATTAACAAGTGACCAACCATACAATCTTTACAACGCAACTAGTTGTCCCACTTACTCAAGGACTGCTACCTCCTGGTTTTACAGCTTCTCCTAGTCTTAACACAAGTGACTCAACCAACGATATAGCACCTGGACTGTAGCTCCATTTTACCCTAAGCCATCTGGGCCTAATCTGCCCCTTGCTGGATCTATACTTGGCCAAAGGGGCTCAACAGCCATCAGAAGTTACCCTTGGATAGCACTGATTATCTCCTCTTATGAAATCCAAACCCAGATCTTCCAACCCTCTGTAGCAAATGTGAGAGTGACTTTGCACTGCCTAAAATGCCCTCATAATTTGATGGACAATCCCTGGCATTTGAATAAGTAACACTTGTCCCAAGCCAGCTTAGACTCCCAAGTGCTCTGCAGTTCACAAAGACCTTCATATGTGCACGTACATACATTGTGGCTGTGCAGGCCCAGCAAAAAAAGCACAGTCAACCTCAACAGCTTGTTCAGTCTAAGCTTGTAACCACACTTGTAACTCTCTTGTCGTTAGGGACGATCAGGCGTTCAACTCCTTTGTTCCATCAGTTCAGTCCTACATAGTAACACTTCCGAGATTTAAAGGACAGGTTGAAGCCAAGCTCAAATCCTATGCTGATTGCCTTCTGAGCCAAAAGTCTTTGGGACACTGAAACGGCTTGTAGAGCAGGGCTTAAGCCATATAATCCTCCACAACTCTGTATTCATACAAAGATCCCAAATCTATAAAGGATCGGTGTCTCACTAATTTAAAGGAGAACAATAAAACAGTCTCAAGACTTCTCAAGACAACAGATGGAAAGGCCTTCTCTACCTTCCTTATTTGAAGCCAGATCCTCAGCTCAAGCTTTTATGTGCACACTGTGACAACACAGAGCATTTTGTACTGCCAAATCGCTCTATTCATTCTTCTGGATATAACAGTGATGCACCATTTTTGAGTTGCAGGATGACTGTGCCACCTTGTGGATAATATAATATAATATGATTTAATAGGACACACTTTTCCATACATTTAGAATGAGTGGATGTGTCCAAATCTTTGACTGGTAGTGTACATCTGTTTCATATCCACCCATTCATCCAGTTTGAGGAAGCCAAGTACCTGGTGTGCACCCATGGATGCATGGAAAAAAACATGCAAACTCCACACAAAAAGGCTGCAGTCTTTGATATTGCCTATTATAAAACATCCAATTTTATGTAACTTTAATGGACAATAAAGTCATCTTATTTATCTTATCTTATTTAAATACATCTACAGATGAGCGATCAGACAACACCATGAAAGACAATTCTAATTTTTGGCAAGTACTTTACTTTTAGTCAAAGTTCAAGTTTATGGCCTCTGTTTTGTCACAGGTGAACCTTGAATATGTTATCTTTAACTTACTTGTTCGAACATTAGCTCAAACCCAGTGTCCTCAGTTGACACACCGTCAACATCTCAGAGCAGGGAAGGTTACTTATTTTCTAATGACTTTATAACCTGATTTTATAACAATCTCAAAAATTTGGGAGGCTGTGTAAAATGCAAATCAAAACAGAATGCAATGGTTTGCAGTTTTTGGAAAAACAAAATTTGATCCACAGTAGTACATTGAATTCAAATCAAATGTCGAAAGTGGGACATTTTACGATTACATAAAGAGTATTAGCTCACCTTGAGTTTAATGGCGGCAGCAAGTGTCATAAAAGGTTGAGAACAGGCACAACAAAAGGCTGAAAAAATAATCATAATAATAATGATAAAAAGAACAAGACACAGGAGCAACTAACTAGATGAATCAGCAACAGATTATGAACATGACTGGACATATTCTCTAATGTCCACAAATGGATGGCAGCCAAGAACCTGGACTTTGCTACTATGAAGTCGTGCAGATAGATGCATCCATGTACTATCGATGCAGTTTGAGGTTTAGCTTTGACTTTCCATTTAGCTCTAGAAGATGTTGGATTACAAAAAAGAATTGAAAATTTCAATTTGTCATACCACAAAACAGTTTTCCACTTTGTCTCTTCCCATTTGCTTTGTACATGTCTACTACTGAACATGAGTACAGTAGCCCCCCCGAGTGTAAAACTTTCAGCCTTTGTCATGACTTGATGTTACAATGCAACTCTATTGCAAAGAAATCCACACACACCCAGAGACAATGATCTAATTACAGCCATTGCCCATGAATCTGACAAGTTACTCTTCACCGTTCACTAAGTGCACAATAAATCCAACAATTTAATCCATTTGATAATACATATCTGCTGCAATGAAAATAACCATTCTTCATTCAGCATGTGAATGAACCAATTTATCTGCTGTTATGTCTTCAGTGCAGTTTCTTTGTGTGTAGGAAATTGGGAAATGATGAAAGCAGCTGGCACTCAACTCCAGCTTTGAAGATATGTCATTTTATAGCGTTTCATTTTAGAGGTATTTTGAACTGGTCATTTTCAAAACTGTTCATTGCTTGCTCCATACTTGGGGTGTATATAATTTTGTAGGTGTAACAACCTCTCTAATTTCTGTTTTTACCAAAAATCTCTAAAATATGCAACAGCGAAAAGCACAGAGATTGCCATGAACAGTAACCTCTATATAATATTTAAAAATGTTCAATAATATTTTGAAAAGCCTTCAAGCAAAAGTATTCATACGATGGTTGTGGCTCTAAGATTTGACATTTGAATAGTGCAAATCAGAACCTGATTGATAAATGGAAAATCAAACAGACAAAAGGAAAACTTGAATGGAGTATGGAATTTTGCAACTTTTCTGCTTTTGTTTTTAATTGTGAAACCAATAATGGATGAAGCACTATGTTACCACTAGAGCTGCGGTCACAAGATAAATCCTTTGCATGAGTCTATCTTTTGAGGCTGGGCCTGCAGCCTTGTTTCCCTGGTTCAGTTAACAGGGCCTTCTGCAGAGTTTCCTTAATCATACAAATTGTAGACACACATAGACATTCATGAGACACACGTGTCTGTGCTGACCTCAAGGCACAGCTCTGTAAAGACATCTTTTTCCCAAACAACTAAACATCAAGATTACAGGAGACAACAATCCATTTCTTGCACTGTCAGAAGTGTTTATGGTTTCCCAGCACTGGGAAATAATCAGCTTCCCTATGTGTTTGTGTTGCTCTTATGCTCAGATTTCCCAACACTGGGCTGAACAAAACTAATGGGCAGTGTTTCTCTCCATTAGGACCTGTTGGAAAGGCCAAAGCTTCTTCTCTGGCTTGAAATCAGGACTAAATTCAACAAATGTAACCCAGCCTTAATCCTCACAGAACATGGCCTCATTCCAGTAATTGATTCTCATTCAAGTGATATTGATTGTGCCCATTTAGAGATTTCAAGCAGCCATTTGTAACAGTATCAGTCTGATAACTCTCCCATCTGGCTCCTTTACGATCGCCTCCTGTCCACACAGCAACGGCTCTCGTATTTCAGTGAAGGGCTCGTATTTAGTGGCTCTGACACTTTGATAGTTGTATTTCTTTTTCTTTTGTCTTTACTGACAGAGACCCTAACCACCATATGTTACTCATTATCAGATTTCTCATGAACTAACCAGCTGTCTTTACAAATTGTAACATTTTGTAATCATATTCTATTTTTTTTTTATTTAAATATTTGATTTCAAGGTGGGTGCACGGTGGTGTGGTGGTTATCACCGCCGCCTCACAGCAATAGGGTTCAAGGTTCAACTCCTGGGGCCTTTCTGTGTGGAGTTTGCATGTTCTCCCCATGTATGCGTGGCTTCTCTCCGGGTACTCTGGCTTCCTCACTCCGTCCAAAAGCATTCATGTTTGGTTAATTGGTGTTTCTAAAAGATTGTCCTTAGGAGCGAGTGTGAGCATGTGTGTGGCATGTTTGTCTCGTTTGTCTCTGTGACCCTGTGATGGCGACCTGTCCAGGGTGTACCCCGTCTCTCGCCCAATGACCGCTGTGATAGACTCCAGCCCCCCTGCAACCCAACCGACAGATTAAGCGAGTATAGAAAATGAACGGATGGATGGATGATTTCAAGGTGACTAGAGACAGGTGGGGTGGTTGGCACTTTGGCCTTCCAGAAAGAAGGTTCCTGGTTCAAATCTCAGCTGGGAACTTCAGATGTGGAGCTCTCCAGGTGCATGCAGGGGCTTTCTCTGGGTACTCTCGTTATCCCCACAGTCCTAAAGCACACGTTAGTTTTAATTTGTGATTCTAAATTAACTGTAAGTGTAAATGTGATCTTGCCTGGCAACATGTTCCCTCCTCCCCCAGGGGAATCAGATCAATTTTAAATATCTTTGCACAATAATCAATATTGTTTTCAAATAAATGAAAAGTAAAAGGTACTTGCATTAGCTTTGGCAAGGTTAGTTATGCTATGAGCTTTAGTGTTACTGCTGGACGTGTGTTTTCTTGGTGTCCTTTAGTTTTTCTCCTCAAACTTAAGCTGTTATTTGTTTTTCCTCACAAAATTATATCAGTATTATCTTCTCCTAAAATAACATTTCAAACAGGAGATCATAGGGTGGAAATTACTGTACCCCCATGTACTCGAGATAGAGTAGAAGGACTGTACTTTCAACTTGAATTTAAACTTGATATTTTATCATACAGCTGTATACTTTACAGCATGCTGTTATTCTGGGATATGAAAGTTTATGTAACTTAATTTAGACAATATTTCATATAAAGATAACCTTTTATAGAAAGATTGGCAATACCAATGCCTGTGTATTAAAAAAGCATGTTATTCTATGTTTAGTTTCTCTTCTACCTTTCCCCACAGCGCTAATTGTAAAGTCATTATTGTGATTATTTAACCTTGGACTTGGACATGACCATTACAATGACAGATAAAGCTACAAGCACAAATTCATTAAGTGAGTTAAATCACATACACAGATACCTAACTGGTGAGAAATGATGGCGGGATGCTGATGTATGAAACCTCTTTGTGTGTACGACTCCCAATAGAGGGACAAATTAATACCTCCAACAGACACATCTCTATGATTACTGGTTGCAAATATTGTAATAAAACACAACAGACTTCATCAAACTAATCACTGTTTATTAAGTCCAAAGTTATTACACCACTTAATTAAAGGATTTTAGCACATAATTATTCTTAATTACAGAGGATAATAATAAGCACATTTTACATTTTGAACATGCAATCACTGTGGCCACTGTGATTCAGCTTGTGTATGTGTGTATGGCGGAATCGTTTAGCTCCTTTAAAACCATACGGTTTATCTATTTGTTTAATATTGGAAGGCTATTCTAAGGTCAAACCTATGTCAATGCATTTTATAACAGGAAATTATTTTTATTTCTGTCCCAATTCGGCAGACTTTATTTTGTTTATTATCATATCAGTGGCTATACTCTGTAAAATCTCTGTAGGCAGAAATAAAATGACAGTTTTTACCGATTATGACTACCATTTCTTCTTTTGTGTAGTTGAATTTGATAACTAAATCAGTGAAAATATAGATAAGGTGGTTGTTTTCTTTAGGGTTTCAAGATGGGTCAACAAGACTTTCTCAGTCCTATTTGTGATTATCATTTTCTCTTACAAGTGCCCAAAGGACTTGCATTGTGTGAGTATCCAGGAAGTCTTAAAGGCAACTCTTGAAATCCACACATATAAATATAGTGCTCATCTGATGTTTTCTCTGAAACATATTTTCATGTCTGTCATTTGTTACACAGGAGCTGAGATGTTTCAAATTTTTCAACCTGACACAATCGATGCACAAAGCAGGAAAAAAAGACTGAGGCATGAAGGGTTAGTGAGGATTCTGCCATGAATGAAAGGAAACCAGGAGACTAAATGCTGTGGAGGGAGTGATTAGTGATGATGTGCAGCTGATTACAATGAAACAGGTGACATGAGTGAGCCTCACGAGACAGGGGAGAAACATGACAAGAACATACCCTGAAAACATGAGAAACTGAAAACAAGACTATTAAAACATAAACTGTGACCTGAAAAACATAAACTGTGACAGAAAAAAACTAAACTGTGACACATGGCTCCTTGCTAATAGTCCGTCCATCGAAATGTGGTTTACTGAACTGATGGAATAAAACATCATACCATACCAACTTTATTTATAAAGCACTTTCACACAACCACAGCTGAAACAAAGTGATGTATCTGAAAAATATCAAGATTTAAACATAACTCATCATACTCATACAGGAGTTTGACTGTCCTGTAGAGACACCTACTGGCTGCAGGGAGCACCATCCTCACATGAGGTGCTCTTCATGGTCATTCATATAAACGAAAGGTGGTTTTATAAAAAAGGGAAGAGAAAGAAAAAGGGATCGATTCTCAGACTAAATCTTAATACATTTTGATTGATAAACCTGCAAGGTCGCAGCCCATCTAACTGAGACTCTGTTCTTTTTTTCCCTTTACAATTATTTGGGATTTTTCTGTGGATGTTACTTTTGTACTGAATGAAAGATTAGAAGCCGAAGACAGTTCTTAAATCATTTTCAGTTTTGCCCCGCCCCCAAACATCAGCCCATAGGATAATTATTAACGCACAGATAAACACGTATATCATGGACAACTGAGGTTCACTATAGATGGGTGAAGGTCAGGTTAAGTGCTATTTGTTTGTTATATAATTATGAAAAATATATGTTTAACTGTAGAGATCAAAAGTGGAAGTCAAACTTTGATCAAAATATTTTACATAACTAATCATTTTATTTTAGAGTTAGTCGTGATATGTATTATTTGTCTGTGAGCTTGCAAAGATATTTTTATGACTTGATATGACTTATCAGTAAATATCAGTAAGATCTGTCAGCAATTTAATGGTTAGTCCTGTTTTACTCAGTGACAGGTGACAAAATGAGTGTGCAAGCCAAACAGGAGAACTGTAGAAGGCAGGCTTACTCTCTGGGGTTAATGTCCATCTCTGGTACCTTTGTTTTAACCCCTGTGAGTGGTGTTCAGATCCTTGAGAATCATTTTCATTATTTATGCAAATAAATGGTGGCTGTATTGATTTTCTGTAAAGATGTAAAAGAACACATATTTACACAGTGCCCCTCCCCCTCCCTTCACATCTATTTTACATAATGTCAGCCCAGTAGGAAGTCGGTAAAGTGAACTGGAGTTAAAGAAAAGGAAAAATATGTGATGGGTACACATGCTGACTCAATAAAAACAGTATTTTACGCAAGTAGTTAGTGCTTATACAACAGTGTAATGACTATTGAGTACTTATTGGTTGTAAAGTCAGCATGTTGATGAGTCCCCCAACTAGTGTGATACCATCACAAGATAAGCTCAAGTCTTTTTTCTTTTAAAGTTTCTCCTGCTAATAGAACCCTTTTAACTTTCTGGAATAGATAGTACACATGGGTCCAGAGTGGTAAAATATCTATGCTATACACAGTAGAACTTTCTCTCCTCATGTACTATGAATATAAGCAGAAATAAATGTTCAGTGGGGCATATCTATAATCTTTACATAACACTACACAGAATTTATTCCCTCGGGTTTGTTAATTTTTTATGGCAATAAAATATTTCACCAACTGCCCTTCATTTTTAATTTTGTTTTTTCCTTTAAGAAAAGTAAAATGTCTCATTAGGAAAAGCAAGCTGCACTTTTACTGATAAATGTAATCAAGCAGAAAGAGGGTTTAATTTTTGCGGACAGCTCATAACTGAGGTACAGATAGCACCTGTTATGTATTACATACCGTGTCAAGCTGGATTGTTTACAAAAAAACAAACATGATGTAGTTTAATAATGCAGTGAACACTGGGTGAGTGACAAACAGGAAAAATTATTTTATAAAACCAAACCAAGGGTTAAAAGGAACCGTAGCTTTTCTTTTGGTATTTACTTAGGTTGATAATTAACAGCATTATTTGCTGAAAGGTTACACATTTTAACACATTTCCTTCCACATGAACACATTCATGTACAAGCAAGGTTCAGAATGCCTTTTTAACCAAACACAATTTAAAAGATAAATGCAAAAACTGACTTACTGTCCCCTCCCCCACCCCATCTTTCTCTTTCTATCATACACACATGCACGCACGTACGTACGCGCACACTCACCGAAGATATAAAGGTGTCTGTGCAAGACCTTCAGTCATACCGGACAGACTCCTTCAACTCTCCTGTCCTGCACTGTCCCTCCCGGCAAAATGACTCATGGCTATTTTGGATTCTCTTTATTACAAAGAGCTGCAAGAAATGGCACAATTAACACTGTGGCCCTCCAGAATCCAGCTGATATTTCCGTTATTGTGATTTATTTTTTGGTAGTCTTAGGTGTGGGAGTATGGGTGAGTATGCTCATCAGTAGATTGTTTTTTTAATTTTTCTCTGTGATTCATCTACAGATCTAAATCTCTATATCGTTTCACTCTGATGTAAGAAGTTTAACTGTTTAATACTTGTTTCATACACTTTTTATTGGATTTACTGTATCTTATTGGTAAACCAACCTGAACCATTTCTACCACTTGGTTTCTGTGTGTAATGCTTAAAGAAAGTGTAGTTAGACCATTGCTTTTAAATTCTTGATACTCCTATCATAGAGAGTCACCCCAACCAGAGAAAAAAACATTGATTCCGTTTGTTAATGCCCCAAGGAGATGAAATGAGAAAATGCAAATAAACATTTTCCTCCTTTTTTTTTTCTCTGCACTCATCAAAGGGTTGAGAAATTCTTCTGCATTCAGACAAGAATTAAACATAATAATTATTTGGCGGTATAAGTTGGGTATGGTAATTATTAGTAACTTAACATTTGTCTTATGAAATACATAAGATTAATTTATTCAGATCCATATATGAGCAGTAAAAGTTCTGTAGTCATTTTTAATTTCGTGACTTAAATCCACTACCATTGGATCAAATCAAATGTAGTCACTGACATATGGCTGAAATAGCACTTAGGAATGTGTTGTTTGATGTACCGTCTAAAATGAGCCCTTGTCATGTTGCAGGCTATGGTCCGCACCAATCGGTCCACTGTGGGTGGCTTCTTCCTTGCAGGAAGAAGCATGGTGTGGTGGCCGGTGGGTATTTTAACCTCAGGATATGATAACTGTAATACCTACTGAAATTAAGCTCTGTTTTACGTTTCCAGTCATTTTCCTACAATGGGAGGTCTTATCACCATGGTGATTGTTTTGTAGTGATGGGAAACATATGACGCTGTGTCATAATCAAAAGTATTTACTTAACGTCATGTTTTATTAGTGTTTATCAGCTTTGCGAATTATCTAGATATCGTTCATTGTTATGGCTTCCCATAAAGCCACAATCATTTGTACGCTTCAACTCACCATATAATTCATCCTTTTATTCAGCCTGAAGCTTTTCTTAATTACTAAAAGCCCAGAAAAAGTGATACTTACATATTTAATTATGATCTCAACAGATTGGAGCATCCCTCTTTGCCAGTAACATTGGCAGTGGCCACTTTGTAGGTATTGCAGGTACTGCAGCAGCCTCAGGAATCGCCATAGGTGGATTTGAATGGAATGTGAGTAACCATGTTTATGCCATTGTCATAAATGTGTGAATCATTTAGTCAAGCATGTTGATAGTCTAAATGTGTGAGAGTATATGCTTGTAGGGGGTGGGAAGAAAATAGTTTTTTTTTTTTACAGTTTATAACTAGTTTCTTTTCATATCTCTGTGTTTCAGGCGCTTATTGTTGTCGTCATACTGGGATGGCTCTTTGTGCCAATTTACATCAAAGCTGGGGTAAACAATGCACACATAAATCTTCGTCTTGTGCATTCATAGCAGCATTTTGAGATATGAAAAAGTTCAATCTCATTTGTGGATGTATGTAGGTGGTCACCATGCCTGAGTACCTGAAGAAGAGGTTTGGAGGTCAGCGCATCCGCATCTACCTCTCTGTGCTCTCCCTGATCCTTTATGTCTTCACCAAGATCTCTGTAAGTTTCTGTGACAGCTGCATAAGGTCTATCTGTTTCAACACTAAAAGTTAACTAACTGAAGTATTATGTCTTTTTCATCTTCAGGCAGACATGTTCTCCGGTGCCATTTTCATCCAGCAGGCTCTGGGGCTTAACATCTATGTTGCTGTTATAGCGCTACTAGCTATTACTGCGCTGTATACTGTCACAGGTTAGTCCACAGGATGAATCCACTTCCTTTTCCATACATTGACTAAAGCCAGAAAGAAGTCTTATCTGTATCAGTGGCACCATGAGATGGGGGTAAAGTCTTCTCAAGGCACTATGTGCTGTAGAGATGTAAACACACACAATCCCTTCCTTTCCTGGCTAGTTTATCTGCGGTGTGTTATTGTGGTTAATTACCCGTGGACAACGATAAGCATCAAATGGCTCTCTGTTGCTTTGAAATAACACATACACACCTGAATGTAAGTTTTATGAGACAAGCAGTGAAAGAGCAGTTATATAAGAGCAAGATGCGTTTTTTTCCCCCTCTGTAGTAGGTACAATACTGTGGATAATTTTGAATGAAACCTGTACAGATTACTAAAATTACACGTTGTATCCCAGGTGGACTGGCTGCAGTGATATACACAGACACCCTACAGACCATTATTATGGTTATTGGATCCTTCATTCTTATGGGCTTTGGTAATTACATTTTTTTATTCTTTTGCCTTTGAATTATGATGCTGTTTTATTGAGGGGTAGAAGTCTAAGATGATGTGACCTGCACCAATCCTCAGCTTTCAACGAGGTGGGGGGATATAACAACTTCCAGGACCTCTACATGAAGTCAGTCCCCAATATCACGGGCGGCATCGACCCAGCCTGCTATGAGCCTCGGCCAGACTCCTTCCATATTTTTAGGGATGCAGTTACAGGAGACCTTCCATGGCCTGGCCTGGTGTTTGGACTCACCATTCAGGCTACCTGGTACTGGTGCACTGATCAGGTCAGTAAAGCCGCTGACTGTTACGTTACTATTACTTCTGACAGTGAGGATACTTCCCTTTTTCAGACTAAGTGCCAGTTGACACCATTTACTGGCAACAATCCATGCTCATGCACACAGACTTGTATAATTGATTTCCACACCTTTGCACACATATTCATATTGCTTTAGGGCTTTTCACATAGGATGCTATTTGTGCTGTGCTTGCCTCTGGTGGTGTGGAACACAATGGACAAAAGGCTGCAATGCAAACATCTTCCAACTTTAGTGCCAGATGTAAGGCCACTGAAAAGAAATCCAGGAAGAAGCTAGTTGTTTCAGCTTTAGACCTGGATGCATGAGGCATCTGTATGATGAAAAGCCCTGGCATTACCATTACTGTGGCGAAGAAGACAAACAGCAGCTAATAGGGTTAGACACAAAAAAAGAAAAACCAACTTCAGGCAGACAATCACCCTATAGAATGTCTGGCAATACATCTGCGGTGGCTGATTTGTTGAGACTTGCCAGATTCTCTCAGATTGGATGCTTCAATGTGTCACAGAGAGGCGCTCCCAAGTTAAACTTGTTTTGCATTCAGTGTAGAGCACAAGGATGGCGTAGCACAGCACACAACCATTCTGGCATCACACAAGATATAGACATAAACAGGCTCGGAAGCTAAGCACAATGCACACCACATCCTATGTAAAATTCCCTTTTATCTTGCTTGTTTTGGCAATAGTCACTCAAGCGGACTGATAGAGGACATCCATCCATTTTAGTTCAGCCTTAAAGTACTTTTTGAGACTGAGATGCTAAATTTCAATATGCCAATCTTTTGAAGTAGAATCCCAATTCATAATCTGCTTCACCATTCTCCCCACACATTTGGCTGACAGGATACTGAATCTATCCCTTCAACTAAAGGCTATGGCCTAATTCATAAATAATTTTTTATTCATACTTTTTTAATTTTAGCAAGAAGAGGTGATATGTATCTCTATCAATCTAATGTTTTACTTTAGCAAGTAGGTCTATCTGCCAATACACAGCTCACATTATACAAATACATGACAGAGCCACTTAGTTAGGCTCAGACCAAAATTAGGGCAAGTGTAACTTAAGGATAGTGTGAGGTTTAGGTTTCAGTTATGTCACTATTAATTCGGGTAAAGGTGTGTATTGTGCAGTGAACTAAATGTGCTGTGACTTCAGATAGACCCATCTGCCGTGCTGTTTTCTGTGTACAAAAAATCATCCTCATCCTAATTTCATAACTGGTCAAGCTTTTGCTTTGTTCTTGTGGTGCAGAAATGTTTCTCCAACACAACCATAATGAAGGCACATAATGCACTAAATTAAGATACAATAAGATGCAACATACTGGCCATCTCCAAGAGTGCAACATTTTTTCTCTCAGTTGTAGCATAACATGAGTTTAAAGTACCACAATACCAGTAACTTTAAGTTTAGTACAGCAAATGTATACAGCAGCAGTATTATTTAGTACTTATCACCACTGCATGAATCTTTTTCTGCAGGTGATTGTCCAGCGTTGCCTCTCAGCCAAGAATCTCTCTCATGTTAAAGGAGGTTGTATCTTATGTGGCTACCTGAAGCTGTTGCCCATGTTTCTCATGGTTTTCCCCGGGATGATCAGCAGGATCCTTTATGCCGGTGTGTATATTATAGTTTTTCCAAGTCTGCTCTTTCTGTAAGCTGAATTAAGCTTACTGACATAAAGTACCTGCACAGCTCACAGACATCTTACCACAGATATAATTATAGATATGAAATGTTTCTCAATACACTCTCAATTTTGTAAACTTCAATCTAGATGTGGTGGCTTGTGTGGATCCGGACGAATGTCAGAAATACTGTGGCGCTAGTGTGGGATGCACCAACATTGCTTATCCCAAATTGGTGGTGGATCTCATGCCCAATGGTGGGTGGATTAAGTCTTTTGTCCACAGAAATGCATAGAAATTTTAGCCTCTTCTTTAAAGTTTTTTTTTTTATTTCCTTCATCCTGCTCTGAATCTGTTACTCTGTTTCAGGTCTGCGAGGTCTGATGCTATCGGTGATGTTGGCTTCCCTCATGAGCTCCCTTACTTCCATCTTCAACAGTGCCAGTACTCTCTTCACCATGGATATCTACACTAAGATCCGTTCTTCCGCCAAGGAAAAGGAACTCATGATTGCTGGCAGGTAAAACACATTTTTGGAACGTCTTTAATATGATTATCGTTTAAATTCTTGACGACAACTGTTACTGTGTGTCTGTGTGTGTTCAACTGTATGTAGAGTGTTTATCCTGGCCCTGATTGGCGTGAGCATAGCATGGATCCCTGTGGTGCAGTCAGCCCAAAGTGGTCAGCTCTTTGACTACATTCAGTCCATTACCAGCTACCTCGCTCCTCCTGTTGCAGCTGTCTTCATGCTTGCCATCTTTTGCAAACGTGTCAATGAACCTGTGAGTTTCCCCTTCAATTTTTTTTCACTATAATTTTCAAATGGGGGGGATTGTTTGCAATGGCTTTCTTCATGTGTTCATGTAGTGATACTGTAGCCTGGATACATTTTTTCCTCATCTTTGGTATTTATTCTAGAAATACAACCAAGAGTTCTGCCTAAGAGGACTGGCTCATTCTTAAGTTAAAGGAGAGTCGTACTAGTCTCATAAACATGTAGTAGATATGAAACTGAAGCCAACAGTGGTTTATCAAGGGTTAGCATGGGGAAGCTTTTAGCTCGTCTCTGTCTGAAGGTAAAAAATTATGTTCACAAGCAACAAAAGGATTTTTGTCAGTGGGGATTTGTAATGTTCCAAAGTTTCTTGCTTTTCATGAGAAATAGGCTTAAACATAAATCCAGTTTGATAATATGTGAAACTGTCACATGACAGATAGTATTCATATAAATGTACAAAAAACACCAGCTAAGTGACTTTTAACAGTGTCCACTCGTTCTTTAACAGCAATGAGAAAATCACCTATTTGTGCTGTCAGAAAAGTTTCAAACTTAACTATTTAGCAAGCAAGGGAGGATAATGTATGACAGCAAATGCCTTTGGGTGGTTATTAAAAGTGATTTGGAAATAATAAGGCAAGTATTACCACTTCTACCCTGTGTACAGTTAGCTGTCACTGTGGAACGCAGACTGCCCTGTAGGTTATGTGTAGCTCTAACGTAGGAGACTAACAATTCACACAACTCTTAAAAAATAAAATGGAATAAACCAGGTGTTTTGGCTGTAGCTAGTCATTTACCCTCAACAAAGCAAATACAGGTATTGATTTAACACCAAGTATGTACCACACGCCCCAAAAACCATCTTGCCCACTGCACTGGATATAGCTGTTGTTCTAATAGTGTTTCAGACTGCTGACTTTCTTGCTCTCTTTTGTGTTTCATTCCTTCCTCAGGGTGCCTTTTTTGGGCTCACAATTGGTCTGTTAATAGGCTTGTCCAGGATGATTGCTGAGTTTATTTATGGGACAGGCAGCTGTGCTAATCCAAGTGACTGTCCGACTATTATCTGTGGAGTGCACTACCTCTACTTTGCCATCCTTCTGTTCGGCATCTCCTGCATCATCATAATTGGAATCTCTCTCGTAACCAAACCTATCGAAGACAAGCATGTAAGTGACCTCTGTGACATATCACTCACCCTCTCATACCAACTTTTTTCAGTTCAAAGCAAATGTTTGGGCATCCCTGGGCAAATTCAACACTTTGTTGATTTCTGGGGTGAAATGAAAAAAAATAAATAAATCACGCAGCAAATCAAAAACCTTTTCACTAATGTTAAAATTATGTTATTTTTGCTCCACTACAATTCTGACAGTAGGAAAAGTTTAACTATCATACTGTGTCAGCACTTGGTCCATGGTGGATTTTAGGTTGTTCTTTGAAAGAATGTGCTTTTGTTAAACAGCAGAGCTTTACTCCTGAATTTAAACATTTATTCATCAAATATAAATTGAACATGTCATCATATATAAATTTAAATTCACACATCCACAGGTCTCTGCTTGTTTCCAAAATCACTATCGATTCTCCAGAAATTAACCCCAGAAGTTGACTTTTGTGATGAGATCACATAAGGTTTCCCTCTGATTGGTTTTTCATATACACACCCATGTGCAAGCAGAGGTCTCTGTCCAATGAGTGGGAGTTTCCCCATTCAGGGAGTGTTCTTCAGTCACAAGATAAGACTGTCTTGTTAGAATGGAAGCTTGCAAGCGCTCTTAACATGACTATAACAAGTGCTGGGTGCAAAGACTCCAAGTGTCTTTTTTTCTGAATTCGTTTTTTTAGGAAAGCAGCTAGCTTAATTCTAATAATTTTTAAAGATGAGCATTCATGGACAAGACAAAATAGGTTATTTCATAGATTCGAGGGTCAGCAATGTTCCTTTGCAAGGGCAAGATCACGTAATGTTTATGGGCTACAAATCAGTCTCAATTTTAGAGTTATACACCAATAAACAACAGAAAAAGAAAAAATATTTGAATGAGAACAGCTGTAATGGGAATTCAGTATATGTAAACACAGAGAATAAATGAGACAATGTGCTAATGCTGTGTTGTGATACAGCAAATTTTCTTGAGAAGCTAACAAGCTCTGTCCCTACAAAGCAAAACCAATTTGTTTGGAATTTCTGCACAGGGCTGCTTTAACAATAAAATTACGACTTTATTCTCTACATACTTCAACAAAGTATGTATTTCTATCCATAATAGAAAAACGTATCCACCTTCATAATTTACTTTTCCTGGAGGAAAGAGTTCCCATGCAGTAATGCTATTGCAAAGAGGGATTCTCGCTTGTCACATCCTCCAAGTGTGGATTGAAAAATCCCACTTTGATGGGGAAATTTCCACTTCTGTCCTGCAGAGAACCGTTACTCTCCATTTGTTATCAGCAATGACAATTCTTGAGTTGCCAAAGAAGGTCTTATAAGTTAAGATCTGCACGTTGTAGCAGGTCCACAGTCATTTAAGGAAAACAGTCTTTTGGCTGCATGTCTGCCACCAAGGCTGCAATACTTTTTTTCACATAAAAAAAAAAAAAAAAGATTGACAAAATGTGTAAATTTGCTGGGATGTTCAAACATCTGCACACAGCTGTAAATATTTTTTTTAACACCATGTGTCGTGGTGTTTTGACTAGCTGTACCGACTTTGCTGGACCCTGAGGAATCGCACAGAGGAGAGGATAGACCTCGAACAGGACGACTGGGTCGATAATACCAGTAACACCATGGACATAGAAGGTAATGAGCAGACAGGCATATAATACATGTTAAATAAAGATGCTGTCATGTATGTACATAGACACAAACACGTTCTTCTTTGCCTGTATAACAGAACCTGAGAAGGAAATGGGCTTCTGCAAGAAAGCAATGATGTGCTTCTGCGGACTGGAGCAGTCGAAAGCCCCGAAACTTAGTCCAGAGGAGGAGGCAGAGTTGAAGAGGCAGCTCACAGACACCTCAGAGAAGCCTCTCTGGAAGAATATCGCCAACGTCAACGCCATCATCCTCCTGTGTGTGGCCGTATTCTTTCACGGCTTTTTTGGTTAGAGAAACTGAGCCGACTTCAATAACTCCCAGACACTGTAAATTATATTCAAGAAACGGGATTTTTTTTACTGTATAAATATAAGTTATGACCAAAACAAACTGCCTGGTTGCCTTCAACCCTCTAAAATAAGATAAGACACTTGCATGCCTCTCTACTCTGCATCATCACCACTTTATTATACTATTGATTTAATTCGGGATGTGAAATGGACTTTTCCCCGAAGGCAGTGGACTCTCCTGTTAACTTCCGGGTTTTTGTCATATGAAGTAAACCAGTTAACTATAATGTAATATATTAACACATGTATCATGTTAACATGGTCCAGAAATATTCATGCATTTGTTATGCATAAGAAATTTGTAGCTGTTCCTGGGTCAACCGATGAATGAATTTTCTCCTTGTTTTTATGGGGTTTTGTTTTTATGTGTTTTTGTTTGTTGACTTTTTTTTTTTTTTTGGTGAATGGAAACATAATGAAAGTAACAACATACATCAGAGCAGCTCGTGAGGGGAGCTTCTGGTTGGCTCATGCTTGTCTTCACCTGTAAAGAGTTCACTCACATTGTTTGTACTGGTTGAAAATGAAGGATTTAATCCCACATAAAAAGTCTTTATTATAATAATGAAGATCTATATATATTGGTAGTTCATTCCAACAACAGGGATTAGTATTACGGGAAATATAAATCCCTCTCTATCTTCCACGGAAGTTTACAATGAGTGACGGGAAAACTAAAAATGCTACCCTACATTAAGTCCTAAAAAAGAGGCACGACAAGCCGCATGATGTTAGCACTTGGAATATGTAACCGATGAAGGACAAGAGAAGGTTGTAAATTCCCCCAAGCGTGTATGCATGTGCTACTTCACACAACTTCACCTATGTTTTCTCATTACATGTGCTCAAAGTCCACGAGTCCTCACACTTTTTACATCAAGCACCTTACCGTATATTGTTTTAAGGTGTTAATGAATGAGAACATCTCGGGGGGGGGGGGGGGGGGGGGGGGGGGGGGGTTGCAAATTACTCAAAGCAGTTCACAATGCCTTTGCTTCCCTCTAGTGGTTTGCTGTTGTTTGTGTTCAAAATGTAAAATACTTTAATGCTCAAATTTGATCACACTGTTGTAAATTTAACTTTTATCTACTTAATAAATAAATGATAATGACAAATTCACATGATCTCTCAGTTGTTTCCCTGAAGGCGCATTTGTCACTCATTAAGACACACTTACAGTATTATCTTGGTTTTATTGCTAACTCGTTGGTTAATGTACACTGTCTAAATGATAGTGATATAAGTGCTGCTGTTGAATGTTTTATGATTTCTGGCCAGGCTGTGTAGTCTTTGTTCCCTGAGGTTTATCTCCTCAGTCCCACCTTCTTCTGTGTAAGCTGCAGATTACTTTATATGCAGATGCTTTACTGTTTGAATTATATGTTTGGCAGGGACTCTGCCGATCCAAGTCTTGACTAAGCATTAAAAACCTGTCAAAGTTCAGTAGAGCACTCTCTCACCAGTCATAGGAAATTCCTTTTATTTTTTTTTATGGCTACGGCTTAAAACGCTTACTTTCAACCATGTTTACTGACTGTAAATCAGAAGTCATCAAGAGAGGGAAGGCATGATTTGAGTTTTATGTTCCAATGTCAGATTGAGGAAGACTCTTGCCAATGCTGTTCCTAAAAATGGAACTGCATGCCCCGCCGATGCAGATCAAAACAACGGATTTGTCCAACTGGACACACAACACTGCTACAAAACAAAAATTAAAAAAAAAAAAGAAAAGCAACAGGCTATGTTTCAAGCCTGCAGGTATTTTCTTATTTTAAAAGCCCCACCAGTCTGCGTAAAAAACATGCATTGTCTCATCTGAAAGTAGCAGTCTCAGTAAAAGTTACTTTCCTTCAACAATTATCGGCTCCCTATATGCTCACAGAACCAGAGTTATAAGTAGCTTTTGTTTGTTGCTGATTACAATGGAAATAAACACAGATGCATGATACAAGCATGCACAAAGGGGCTGCCATGCCTGACCCTGACAGGGGCACGTCTCACTTCATAGGTAGTTATGGGGCAGTAAAGCGGGGGGGCCTGTGGGGGCCACAGCAAGAATGGTACAGGAGTAATAATGCGACAGTCCAACAGGGGTAAGATCCTACTGTTATGCAAGCAGGTTCATTGCTAAGGTTGATGGGGCACTAAAAGAAACTTAGACTTTGTGAAGTTCATCCATTACACCTGTGAGTTTCATGCTGTGAAAAACTACTGTCTGAAAAGCTGCTGGCTCTCATCCCTACAGCAAGACAGACCCAAAACATTTTATGTTACATTAGAATAATTGAGACTGAGGGGGACTGAGAGAAGAAGGGCAGAAGCAAAGTCACTATTAGTTCTTGATTTCTCTTTACAATTTACCAGATATGTAAGTAGTTGTACTTTTTAGCAGTTAACCTTTTGCTTTTGTCACAATTAACATTTTTGTTGGACTTCAAACTGATCAGAACTGGACAAATAAGGGTATTCTGTAATGCTCATTAATATTTGACAGCGCACAGGGTTAGTTTGAGGTTTCGTGAAACTGTACAGATTTATCACAACAATCTCCATAAGCAGTAATGCCAAGTCCACAGAGAAGCACTTGTGTAAAAAAAAAAAATCAGAACAACACCATGTAAAACAGCAACCAAAGTGCAAGGTAAAAATGGCTGATGCACAAGGGCCTCCTACTGGCACAGGAGCCTCACTGCATGGGGCATGAATACTCCGCAAAGGATGCTGGAAAGGAAAATTCACAGTGGTTAAACTTCACACTGTAAAAGGCTGCAGTTTGTCAGGCTTTAACATATCTGTCACCACAAAGTGTCACCACAAAGTGCCCTTTTCTATTTTGGGCTCAATTAAAGCCTTGAATTTTGTGAGTTAGGCACGATTGTTGTCATCGGTACAGCTAACATCTTGCATTTGGTGTCATATGTGTGTATATCTTTAAAGTGCTTTACAATGTGCCTATCATTCACCTTCTCAGATAACACTCACACAGCACTTTGTATTCTACATATGTATGAGTGTATACGTTCTGTATAAGCATTTATGAGAATGAATGAATGAGAATAAATGGTGAATGAGAGACATGTAAAGTCCTTTGAAGACTTTAGACAAGGTTAATCTGTGCAGACTCCTTATCGTTCAAGCAAACAGCTGTGGTTTTGAAGTCTTGAATGACAAAAATGTAATTTCCAGTTGCGTTCTTTCGTTTTATCACCTGAAAGCTTACTTATTCAGATAACGCTGATAAGCAACCTCTGTTTAAAGAGGTCGTCCCTATGGGACAGCTGTCCACGCAATTGCGGTTACGTATGTCTTATAGCGCTACTTCCTACCTTCACAACAGCTTGTAAAACTGCAGTAAACTCTTAAAGGAAGAAAATAACACATGCCCTCCCTCTCACACACACAAACACATGCACCTGACCTTGGCTTTGACATAAACCTCAGTTCGTACTGACTGTCCTCACTTTGCCATTAACACCCCAACACATATATTTCATAGGCCTTGGTTTACTGACACTCAAACAAGCAAGTTTATAACACAATTCTTGCTTTTTGGTCTTGTGTTGCGGAATCTGACCCACTGGTAATGCATTTTGTATTTTTCACTTAATGAAAATACCTTTTATGGGACAAAAGATGCCTGCTTCTAACAGATATTTACTTTAATGATCAGTGCACTGTATCTTTTATTCTTTAAATTCAATAATTTCCTCCTAAGTGAGCTACTCTGAACTGTTTGAGGATAAGACTGATTTTCTTTTCTTTTCCAGTTTAGAAACATTACGACAGGTACCTCCCTCCACCAATCAGAATTCAGCATTATATTAAAGCCTGAGTGGCTCGTGAGGCTTTTTTTGTTGAGTGTATTGCCTCCAGGCCACTGCAGATTACATCTGATCAACAAAAACCGACATATGTCTGAGGATAAGCCATTTAAAAGAAATATGCTAATAATTGCGGCGCAAAGTATAATTACCGTTAGCGGTTACACAGGTTGTTCAATGTCTCCATAGCTAAAGTGCATTTGTCAGTCGAAGCTGCATGTAACAACACGTCAATTTGGAGTATTTCAGACTTGCTTCAGTTGAGAAATTAGATATAAACTGACAGGGACTTCCCATTAGAAACTAGCTCAACAGGTCTGCATCTGTTTTGCACTCACCACGAAGTCACCGCTCAAAACCAGCTGGTGGTGAAACCAGGTGATTAACAGCCTGAAATGAAAACAGGTGGCGATGGAGATGGTTAGCCGCTGCCTGCACTTCCGGCCTCGGTGCTACGAACGATGGATGCTCAGTGTCTTAATGTAGAGTATCGTCCAGCAGTTATGACGTTATGATATTATCTAAAGATTTCCATCTGTAAGTCAAAGTTGTAACAGAAATTGTTGTAGCAAAATGAATGTTTTATCCCATTTAGTCATGGCAGTTACTTAGGGGCTCGGAAGCATTAATATTTAAAACAACCAGGTTGATAAACATATGTCCATCCTCGGGAGGACAAATAAAGCGTTTCTGTAATCCATGCTGGAAACATGAAAGCAGCTTTTTCCTGTGGACATCCCAGCACTGAAGAGAATGCTCATCCAGTTCTCTAAAAACTGATGCTGGATAGAAAGTAATGAGCACAACAGAAAACTTCACACAAAATGGAGTTTGAGGAACCTTCACTATGTTACAGCAATATTGAGCAAGTATTTGCAGTGACTCTTCCACATCCATTTGTGGAAGTTTCTAGAACTAATTCTTACCACGTGATGCTAAGATTTCCACTGCCGTTCACTACGTTATGCACTTAATACTCACATTATATAAGCACCTACCTCTTGCATTAATTAGGAATTCATGTCATGCTTTTTTCCTTTTTTCACTTTGATCTGAGGATTATGTATTGGTCAGCACGAAAGCTTGAGTAGACACAAAACCCATCAAAATCCTCGTTATGCAACATCACTGCATGTGTGGCTCTGTGTTAGGAGCTTAGGATGCTGCCTTTGAGTTTATAGAAACTCAGCTGACTCTCTCCTTTTATTTTGGAGATTGAATGAAAATAAACATCTCCTCTCCACGGCACTCACAGTTTAGCTTTAAGGCCCTACCCAGAGGTATCTGTTTTTGGAAACATGCGTAAAAAACGTGGTCTGTGATGATGGATCTGTTTTTCCCAAAGCATCTAGAGGCATACAAAGTTAATTTGGAAGTAAATTCATGTTCTCCATCTCTGTACTCTGTGCATAAGCTCTATTTTCACCAGCTTCCTGTGTTTCCTGTATGCCTGGCCGGTGTGCTTAACCATATGTGTGCATATGAATTATGATACATAGCTTTTGGTGCTTTCATATCTCAGAAGGCTAGTGAGTGTGTGTGTTTAGATGGGGGTGGGGAGTACTATCCTGATTGGCTAAAATGTTTTCTCTGGCGACTAGCAAACGTGATCCCGCCTGCAGAGGCACTGCAGTGTGTGTGCTGCAGCGAGAGAGAGCGATCAACAGAAAGAGAGAGGTGGGGTGTGTGTGTGTGTGAGAGAGAGAGAGAGACAGAGAGGAAGAGGAGGGGGCAGGCAGGCAAAATAAGCCACATGCATAAGGAGGGAGCCAGGAGCGCAGCAGAGACAGAGCATGTGTGTGTGTGTGTACGAGTGTGTGCATGTATGTGTGAAAACACTGCGCATGTGTGACTGTGAGGTGCACTGACCGGAGCAGACAGCGGAGGAGAAAGAGCAATAATGAATGGCAGCTGAGAGATAACGGCAGAGGAGACAGGAAGAAGGAGAAGAGAGAGGTTTACCTGAAGACACGGAGACAGGCAGACAGGAAGGAGGAAAGGGCAGAGGACATATGAGAGAGCAGAAGCTCAGGTTGCTGCACAGCACGAGCTGAATCATTTGCGAGAAGAAGAAGAAGAGAAAAGGGGGATGGAGGAAAAGATAGCAGAGGGAGAAACTCAGCCACAGCTCGGAGGAGAAGGAGCAAGGTTGGGAGAGTGAAGGACAAGGCTACCAGAGAGGAGAGGTAAAGAGGAACAGAGGATGCGGAGGTCGATGAAAGCAGCCTGATGTGCCCACCTTGCAACTGCTTCCTCCATCTTATATCTCCTCCATGTTGTTGATGCTTCTAGAATAAAACGGACTAGAGAAATCATCCTCCCCTAGATGAGACATCCGTTGGACAAAGAGGTGAACGGTCTATCATAACAAGACAGATTCGACAGCAAAAACAGGAGCAGAGGAAAACAAGAAAGGACTGGAACAACAGAAGTGCGCAGGCACACAGGTGAGGATGTGGCAAGGCTTTGCATCTGTTTTGTGGTGAAGACATTAAGGCTTTCCAGTGTGATAATCTTCACATTTGTATCTGCATGATCTGTGAGGTGTGGTTCATCTAAACCACTTTCATACTGATGTTTTCTTGCTGTCTCTGTGTAAGCGTGACCAAGGCAGAGGTAGCTTTATGCTTTGTTAAAGCTGGGATTTGCTTGGCTGTTGCATCATGGGGATCTATGTCATGAGCACATATACACATATACACACACGAACGTATGAATGGAGACATATGTATGCCCACAGAGGTGCACCTACTTGTCTGCACAGACCACATGCAGTGGGTGGAAACCAATGAGTAGAGTCTGATCATGTGTGAGTTTGGGTGTAGACGATGTCTTGAAGGTTTCCTGTCTCCATGACATTTGACAGACCTCTGCACAGACGGACCGCGGGGGCAGGAGGAGGGAGGGAGGGGGTAACGGGGACGAGGCAGGAACGGCCTGTTCTGTAGCTGTCAGCAACACTGAGACAGCTCCATATTGGCCATGCACTGGTGCTGCAGTTAGAGCGCTTGGTACACCATGCTGCGATTGCATAACTGCTGCCTCCAAAAGCACCCCTCCCACATGTGCAACACTGCACACTGAAGCCACTCGATGTCACTCAGCCCAAATATTTTGGCCACATCGCTTCTGTTTCACCTATGAGTCCCTTTTGAGCTCAAAGCATCAACAATGCCATCCACCTTAAATATGTGGTGAGACAGCCATCATCAGTTGATTTAATCATTCAAGCTACTGCTGTTATTGAAGAGCTGGGCATTTGCCGAGCTTTCCCCTCATAAATCTTCTATGAGGTCTCCATCAGGAAGAGCGATGGTAGTTATTATTGCTTTTATTTTTCTGCATGTATGCAGCTCTGCCATGTTGCTGTGGGAGCTACACAGACGAGAACAAAGAGCACTTGCCTTTAATGAATTGCAAGGCAAAATGGCCGATGTTTGCCATGAATGACAGCAGGCTGAATTATTTAAATCAACACCTCACCACACAACCAGTAAGCACATTGTGTGAAAATTACACAAACATTGACTGCAGTCATATATGACTGTGAATGTAACAGATGGAAGCATCACATATCTATCTAAATCTTGAGAAAGATACTGAGTTTCTATTTGAATGTTAGCATGAGTTTTAAATCAGTTTACCATAATTGCATTTCTTTATTACATAATGATTAGAGGCAAGTGGCCAAAGACATAGTATTAAAAAATATTTGATAAAACATATGATCTAAGCTGTCCACTATAACAGATACAGCATGAAAACAAAGCACACACACTTCCATCTGTCATCTGCATTTATGAGGTACAGCACCTGAGTTGCACTTAAAATGGTAAAGTAAACCACAGAAGCAAATCCCTGTTTATTCACAATATTTTGTTGATTCACTGCAACATATGCTGCTGGCAAAGACGCATGAAGTCTGGAGGATTTGTCCTCAGATCATGCTAAGGTCATGACACATTATATAATCAGAATCCAACATAATATATCCAACACACAGGTCCGACAAGAGATGTGTTGACGTTTTTTTTTTTTTTTTTTACCATCCAGTGTATGAATGTGAGTTCAAGTCTCAACATAGCTGGCATACTTGACATACTGCTGGCATGTTGCATAGGGGCACAAAGACCCACACCCTCTTTTCTGTCCAGGCCAATGCACAGACAGATAGATAGATGGTGGAGCAAGACAAGAGGGAGAAGCAGGACAGAGAGAGGCAGATTTTTCAGTGAGAAAATGAGACGAACAGACAGAGAGACAGGCTCATGCACACTGTGTCTATGACTCATTCAGAACATGGTGCCCTTCTCCTGCACCCTGATCTGCACAGGTGGACTCCATCCAGTCACGTTGACCAGGGAAGAGCTGTGTCAATGTTCAGGTATGTGTATGAGAAGTAACATATTGGGAGTGTGAGACCATAGGAATGTTCTAGATGTTTGGAACACTGTGTGTTTATCTCCTCTCCATCACACAGTAGTCATGTTTAGATATATCAAATTTAGTGTCTCATATCAGTCTGTTATCTGTTTGTTTGTGTGTTCGCTGGAATGTTAAGGGTGGAGTCCTGTATGTGATGGGGAGGTGTCTGAGGGTGAGATTGTTCTAGGTGTGTGTGTGTGTTATTGTGTGTGGCTCTAAAATGTGAATGCAGCTCTGTGTGTGTTTAATGGTATGAGGAATGTGCTGCTGAGGCAGACTTCTCTGACATCTCTGTGGTCAGCTCTCCTCTTCCTCCTCTTGCTTGTGATGAAAAGGTCAAATCCCTGCCATGACTTCATTAGAGTACTAAGTCCTCTGCTTGAAGATGATCCAGAGCTATGTACACAAACAAACACAGTTTCAAGACTGTGGAGTGCTGCAGCAGTTTACACTGCTTTAATATGAAGGCTGGGTTGAAGATCAGCCCCTTACATAACTGGAGAGGGCTCCGTCGATTAGGAGGAGGCTGCACCAAAGCGGGCCCATCAGCATGCAGCCTCCATCAGCCCTTTTCATAGCACTGTCACCAAATTAGTGGGTAATTTTAGCTACTTCATCTCCCCCAGGCTCAAAGGCTCCCCACACAGCCTTGTTGCTTTATCAACTCAACCCTTGCCATTATCAGATAGATGTATTCTTATAAGCAACATTTATCCTTTAAATGTGTCTGGACTTGGATAATATTTTTCCATTGTTTGAGCCCAACTCGAGAGCTTATAAATTCTCGAAATGATCTATTATCTTAGATTATTTCTTTGTTTTCTAATCTGAATATGAAAAATGGATGCTTTTCAGAAGCCCTGAATTTTTGTGTGGACACCATTTCTAAAATATCTTAAATATACAGTTTTATATATACGGAGAGTTTTTTTATATATATATTTATATTTATATATATATAAATATAAATATACTTTTTTGTTGTTGTTCTTGTAAAGATTAATAAACATAAAATAAATGTGAACCAGTTTTGGATTAGAAAGAAATAGCTGCGAATACACAATACACCTATCAGCATTTGTTCCATGTATAGAATATCTGTAACCAAGATTAACATGTATACATTCGTGATGATTGTCCCTTAGAAAACTGATGCTATGCTCTATCTTTGTGCTGCTAACACCCAGCCTTATGAAATGTTTATGAAAGCCTGCTGTGTACACCCATATACTGTGTGTGCCAGAGGATGAGAAAGAAACAGTCTATTTTAGGGAAGAGTTGCAGAGTTATGCTCGTGGGTGCATCAATGTACAAATATGTCAACAGATTAATAGTGAGAGGATAGATGAGAAAAACTGGCCAAATAGGCTCACTGCATCACATGAGCTAGAGCACTTCCGCCTGTTGAGAAAGGTGCATCTTTCTCATTTGGTGTGATGCTTCAGCAAAGGTTGGGGGGCAGGAAACCACTAAGAACTGCGCAGATAAACAAACCATAAATAGAAGCCAGAACCTGTGCTGAGCTCTCTCTCCTCGCTCATTTTCCCTTCTCTGTCTCTCCTCCACGCCATATAGGTCACCTCCTCTGCTCAGTTTTTTTTCCTCTAATGAATCATCGCTGTCGACAGCCGAGCTGAGAATGAAAGACATGTCATCCTTCCTCTTCTGCTATTTGGCAGCTATTACATTGGTGAAAAACATTCATCTGCACACTTGTTTTTTTTTTTGTTTTTTTACAAACCCACACACAGTATGACACAAACCCTCCATCCAGATTGGAACCTGTTCCCACGCATGTTATAGTCAAACCAACACAGCTCACAAGATGACTGAGTGTTGATGAGAGGCAGAGAGGAAGTGAAGAGCAGAAGCGCAAATGTGTCACAATCAGTTACTCCTACCTAACAGTGTAACATTTTACGTTGACTATTTTTATGAAGGCACTGTACAGTACAGTCAGAGATCTTTAAATTCTGTTGAAAAGATCCTTAATTTTTTTTTTTAATTGTTTGTTTTGTGAGATGTGAACCTTGCACAAAGGAAACTTCCAAAAAGGAAAAAAAATCTGCTTTCATTAAAAGTATACTAAATGCAGTATTTCATTATCGCCCTTCTTCCTCTTTACTGCAGAGTAATGCTGCATTCATAGTACCTCAGAAATGACAACATAGAACTCTGAATAATGTCATTTTTGACCTTGAGATCAAGATAAACCAAAAACAGATTTTTGTGTTTACAGTGTAAGCTGGGTTTTTTGGGAAGCCTAACCCGATTTACCGACAAGAAAATCCAACTTCTTCTGTTGTTTTCTTTGATTCTCATCTTGCTGGAGCTCAGACATACTTGTTTCAGTTCCAGCCATCATCAAGTTCAGGTTAACCGGAGCGGCGTTTGTGGAAGTAAACAACAGACTACATTCAGTCACAGGATGAAGCAGTAAATCAGAGGAGTAAAATAGGATTTACTAGTTGTTTCACAGCAGCTACGTGGGAAGGTGCTGCATCAACTAATTTCATCTGAAAGTCCATGTTCAACTGCTGGAGCTTGTTTACTGTATCTATGTGTGTACGTGTGATGTCATTTGGAAGTGATTGCCATGTTTTTTTTTTTTTGTCCTTAAATCCGCACACTTTGATTGGTTGTTTCTTTAACATTAACGTTCCCGTCAAACGCTCTGAACACAACAAAATAATAAGAAAAAAAGAAAGCGCAAGCTGAAGGATGTCTCTGCAGTGAAAAACTCCAACAAAAGCTGTTGAGTTCTGGGATATAATTGCAAGGGACTGATATAAGTGAATAAGTGAATGTTTGGTTTAGTGTACCTTTGAAGACTTTAAAAGTTTTGGTTGTCTGTCAAAAATTGTTGTGTGAAGAGAAGCTTTTTTCTCAGGCTTCTATATTCTCTGATTCACAATTTAATTTTGCCAGCACACATTAACCTTCCTACTACTTTCAGGTCCTGGTCATTCTACATAATAATGAGTGGTACTGCCATGTTTTTTCCTTTCTACTTATATACATGAAGGAGAGGAATTTAAGATGCATGAAAGAGATCATGGAAACAAAGAGTTACAGACATCATATATGGAGACTTTCTATCAAAACTAAGCACACCAAAATACAATAAACAATACACTAAATAAGAGCCAAACACAACATGCAAAATTGACCATTTTCATTTTGTCATCAACTGAACCTGTGCTTTTGTGTTATTCTAATGCTGTAGATTACTGTATGTAGTGATACAACATACATTTAATTTCAGAAGACAGCTGCTCTGGAAACTGTTGTTTACTCTAATTTGCTGCAGTTTTACAGACTGAATAATTCACCGAATTTCAAAATGTGCCCACTAAAAAAAAAGCTCTCACTCTAGACTGAACTTTGGATATGCTGTTTTAGTAATCTTCAGACTTGGTAGCAAATTGATTTTGTTCAGTCAAAAGAAAAGCCTTCTCGCTATGCTATCCCCCACGGCGTGTGTCAACATGATGATTATCTCAGTCTTTGAAGAAACATCAGCTGAGCCAAGATGTAAAAGGAAATGGGACAAAGATTATTTCCCCCAACTGAACTACCCCAGCGTCCTTTTACCATCAGATAAAATAAAAGGAAACTGATCTCCAATCAGATAGAGCTGAGTGAATTTCAATTGATCCTCCTGACGTAGCATCTAAAATGTTGACATAACAGAAACAGTTAAACTGTTTTCTCAAATCAAGGAAACATGATGAATCTTTACACAAGATAAGCAAAAATGTAATTGATTTCTTTTCTCCTTTTTCAGGTAAATGGACCAAAGGAAATTTTAAAGACGATCACAGAGGAATCCATCAAACTATCGTCACTGTATCTGCTTAGATGACTGTCTGAAACCTCTTCACTCCCATATCTGTGGAATTCAAGGAGTCTTGGAGTTTGAAGGACTTATTCCAACAACCCCCTTAAGCATTATAGGTCACCTCCCAAAAATAAAGACTTCCTCCCTTCTTCTTATCAACAAGCCAAGGAAAGGGGTCACACGAGGTCTCTTGACCAAACTGGACCAAGAGCAAGAGAAAGATTGAAGGGTGTTATTTCTTTCACACACTCAAGTCATGATATAACACAATAGCGGCCAAAAACAGGAAGTGAAGTGGTTGTTTGGGTGAGAAAATAAACAAGCAGGGCACAGGATATAGCACCAGACAACACCTCCTGGACCTTTCTGAACTGCCTGTAATCAATCCCACCACACTCTGTGAATGCAGAAATCCACCAACTTATACTATATGTACATATGCGAACATTTGTGTGCACGTGTGACATTACATTGAGGTATATTGGTGTCATATTAGTAAAAACTGATTGAGGACATATCTTAGTACTAAATTATTAAGAATCCCTGTGTGTGCTGTAGACAGCCATCAGAGACAGCTCAACTCAAAACAACGAAAAGCTACCTTTAAGTAGTCAACACTGGTCAGATACTGTAAACTGGATTGTGAAATCATCTGTATAGATTAGCTATTAGTTAATAAGACAATCAGAATTCTGTTGCTCTGGCTGAGCTCTTCTATCAGTTTCCTCCACATAAAGACTCAGGCTGACAGTGTCTCCCACCAGGAGGGAACTTTGAGGGAAACATGGATAGAACCATCCGTCCCCATGTCCCCTCAAATGGCTGACTTCAAAGAAGGAGTCTAATCTTCCTTTTGTGCAAAACTAGGCAGGGGTGTACAGTTCTGATCAGAGCTGCAGCCCCTCTCTCTTAAATATCCAAAAGAGTGCGAATGTCCTGCCTCAGGCGTCAGCCCATCGCCATCCCCATGGATACCGTCAAGATCATCCAGTCGGAGAAGTTTCCCAGAGAGTGCCCTGTGCCCGTCACCCAGCCGCGCTATGCCCCACCACCCAGAGTGGCCTGGGACGGCGGCGGTGAAGGTGAAATCATTGTCAACCAGGCCTGCAGCGACCTGACTCTGGACATAGCGGGGTCTCCTAGGCCAATGGTGTCTTCTCCAGCCCCAGTGATGTGCAGGGAGCAGAGCTTCCTGGCGCAGCGTAAAACTAGTGCCAACGAAATCTGCTACCACCAGTTCCACTACAAGATGGAAGACGTCATAGTCAACCAATATGTGCTACGCTCGTCCTCCACCTCCTCCTCCACTTCCTCATCGTCCTCCTCGGGGCCCGTCATGCCCTGCGAACCCCTGGACTGCCCCACCTGTGGTCACACTTACAACTTTGCCGGGAAGCGTCCACGCATCCTCTCCTGCCTGCACTCAGTGTGTGAGGAGTGCCTGCAGATCCTCTACGAGTCCTGTCCCAAGTACAAATTCATCTCCTGCCCTACATGCCGGCGTGAGACGGTGCTGTTCACTGACTATGGTCTGGCTGCTCTGGCCATCAACACCAGCATTCTGAGCCGCTTGCCCTCTGACCCAAACGGGCCTGTGCAGTGGGGCGGGGACGCCGACCGCAGTTGCTACCAGACTGTGCGTCAATACTGCCAGTCAGCCTGCACCTGCCAGATCGCCAACCCCTTGTCCTCCTGTGGCATCATGTAGACAAGGGGGGGCCCTGCAGGCATGACTCGACGCTGCTCCCCGCCACCACTTCTCTAATCGTCTATAAGCTAAACCCTCTCTGCCAAACCCCCTCTCTCACACATACAGTGAATAACTCCTTCCATAGATGTTATCTCTCTATATTTAATAGCACAGATGGATGCTGTGTGGGACTAATGGATGCTGGTGGTTCAGTATATGGTAAATAAATGTATTTTATGTATGGACTGGAAAACCTATTCACCCTCTCTCATTTGGTTGGACGTGTTTGTCATGACATCTCTTTACATGGGAATGCCAGGGGAAGTCTGTCCCCCCCAACCTAGGTGAATAAAGATTAAATAAATGAGACAAGTACATCTTTGTGGTCTGCACTTGGTCTCTTCTGTCATTAGTGATTACAGGTTAATTTCCTCTTAAAAAGTACTTTTTAGGAGGAAAATTACTGAGATAATTCCTCTGTGTTGTTTTCAGGGAGAATTTTACAGGTCTAAAACTTTTCTGGATAAAAAGTAAATAAGATCAGTGTTATATATTTGAAGTACTCGTATCCTTACTTATTGCTTCGTAAGCTCTTTACCCCCTCTTGTGACAGAATAATGCCTTCGACAGTCAAATAGAAATGTTTCTACCCCACAGCATCATTTTTTTATTAACTGCGTGCCATTTTGCATCACAGCAATTCGGCACAGAGCTCATTTATTGATATTTTTCTAAATCTATTCAGCTTACAATGCCAGCCATCAAGCTAATGTGTGCAGTTGTGCTATACTGTTATGACAACCCACAGCAGGCTCATAAACTATCTTTAGTGTAAGTGTTTAGACCATGGATAATAGCTCTACCCTACACCATTAAATACACCTTGTAATGTTAGCTACAACAGCTGTATGAGTAGTCAATTTTTCTATTCTAAAAATAGTAATCAACTTTACTTGTTTTGTTTGTTTTTTTTTCTGTTAAAATTGAATAAGATGAAAAGGAATATGTTATAGATTTAACATTGACATGATCCTGTCCTTGAACATCTATTTCTGTCCCAGTCAGTTATGGACATACTGTGACACTTCCATTATCTTCTGGACTACTGTTTTGAAGCATCAAATTTAATGTGGTCATTCAGAAGTGAGCATATTTGGACAAAAAAAAAATGGAACTGGAGAATACTTAACTCCTAACTGGATAAAGATACCTTTCTTTGAGGCTTAATATTGACTTAACTACAAAAAATGTTCAAAAAGATCAACGGTACACTGATTATCATGAGAATTTATTGAATTAGTATTTCATTAGGTTTTCTTTTTTTGCGGGACCAGAGCACTCTAAGGTACTTCTGCACAGGTTTCACATCTTAGATCTATAAATTAACTATATGTTCATTTCTTTGAAAGAGAACTTTATAAGGGAATAGAAATTATATTCCAATGAACCAACTCTACATAATGAAAACCAGGTTATTTTTAATATTTTTTATAGATAGACATCTTGGGTTCTGAATGATGAAATATATATACTTCAGAGGCTGAATCAGTTAGGTTTAACAACAATGAAAAAATGCACACAGTTGTTCAAATTACCTAATTTTCCAAGGAAAAGACTAAATAAATCCAGATACTTAGCTGTTTTTCTGCGTGTTTGTGTAATTGCTGAACTCTTGGCCAAGCAATTTCAATGCTTGATTGTAAAGTAAAGAAAAGTATAAAGATAGTATTTTGATTCCATATAATATATAATAAGGTTGACTAATTATAAACAGTAGTGGCATCCAAGATAAAATGCTCATAGTAAATAAAAGGGAATTAGAAAAAAATAAATACAGAGCAGTGTATGAATATCGCCTCTCTTTCTGTTGCAGAATTTCATCAAGACAAAACTGATACAGTTTTTTAACTTATGCACAGTCTATCCAATATTCGTTATAGATCTGCAACTATGTAAAAAAAATTGCGATACAAGAAGTCCTTGCTGAGCTTTTTACTACCTTGAATTGCACACATTGGCATACATAGTCATAAAATGAGTCCATTCCTGAGTCCATTCCTGAGTTAATTCAAAAGTTTATCATACAGACAGTAATAAATAAACAGGGCAGACATTTCAAAATGAGATTATAGGAATAAATCATAAAAGCAGTGACTTTTTCCTCTTCAGAAATCCAAATGTCAAAACATACAAACACTGTGGTCTCTTTTTATGTAGGCCGAGTTTTTCTGCTTCTCCTGAACAGCTGGCTTAACCGTCGGCGGGCTGAGTTTTTCTCAGATGTCTGCATCTGTTGGCTTTATAGATAAAACATTTTTTAAAAATCATCAGACAGAGAATTTGTGGTGGAAAACTAGAGGCAGTGTGTGAGCTAGAATTCATGAAAAAAGCATAAAATGTTTAAGAGGAACAGATGCACATGTCTCAAAATGAACTCTCCATCTACTGTGCATTAGCTATGAGCCAATGCTTCCAGTGTAGCTGGCTGCCATATTGGAGCAGCACACACATTTCCTCAAAGCATAATACGAGATTAATAATGCTACTCCTTATTGGTTACAGTTAGAAATACGATATCTCACCATTTAGTGTCTGACACAGCAGTCCCATCTCTTCGCAAAGACCCAATTTTTAATTTCCAGTTCTTCTTAGTCTTTTTTGACTCCTCCTTTGTTGAATCCTGAAAAAAATCAAATGTTATCAAACAATATGACAGAATGGCAGATAAATGAGACTAGGGGAAGAAAACTCACAACGATACAATACATATGACAAAGAATTTAGTTATGTTTAAGGATTTGTGTTGCATTTGAATGTGTCCCACCTGCATTTGATCATCTTCCTCTACAATTTCTAGTAGATCATTTGTGCTCAGATGCTGCCCTCTGCAGTTTGCATTCAACTTTTCTGCACCAAGCACACGCACAGTCTGTTAAACCAGCAAACTATGTCCACACAACAACAATTATACAAGGTATGTATATATATATATATATATATATATATATACATATTACTTTTTAACCACAAAAGGTATTCAGGAAAGGAAGAGGGGATTTCAAGGGTGACTCACTTAAATGTAGTGTTGTAGAGGTTGTATCTGAGACGGATCTCTGCCGAAAATGTTGAGATTTCTGCTGCTGGGGTTTACTGGGAATGCTCTCTGTATTTTCTGCATTTTCATGCCTATTACAAATAGGTAGGTCCTTGTCAACGGCTCCAGAGTCACTCTGACAAGTCTCGGGGACCTTGTGAAAATCAAGTGGTGACAAGGACAGGTTAACTGATTGCAACAAGTTAACTGATATGAAACTGTAAAACTACAACAAGGTTGCGGATCTGACAAACCCACGACACGTTTATGAACTGAAGGCACTTTCTCAAATGCTTAAATACCTTCTGAAGGGTCATCACGTGGCTCGCTTGCGTGTCTTGTTGTTGCTCGAGAGTTTCCGTCTCCTCCTGTAACACCTGGTTGTGCATCTGCTGTCGAACAATATCCTCCAGCATTTGACATACCTGCTCCAAGTAGCAGAGCCCCGGACTTAGTTCCTTCCTGTCCTCCATGCCAAGGCCCTGCACAAATCAATATGCAAGAAAAATTTTGACTGTGGAAAAAGTCTTGTGGAAAAAAAAACAACTTTACAAAAAACAGCTTTTGCAAATCCTAGATGATATATGAGGTTTTTCTTTCTTTCTTTTCTTATTTTTGATCACATTAGCAGTATAGCCGAGATCTGCCAGTTTATCTCTTTAGTTCAGACTGAAACAGCTCAACAATTATACCTGGACAAATTACTGAATAGGGCAGTGTCCGAAGCACAAGGATTTAGGGGATCATGGGTCTATCTCAGATTAATGAATACCAGAAAGAGACACAAAACAGCCAACATAAGATGCAGAAAAATAGAATGCTGGTTTTATCAATTGTAAGATAATTAGCGTCTACGTTACACAAATGTAGAAACTTGGTGCAAAAACTAAAATAAATTAAATGTGACGGAAAATACAAGCTGGATACATAACAAGAATTTATGACAAACAACAGGGATGAAAATTAAAAAAAAAAGACTCAAATAATGTGTAAAATGATCAACATGTGACATAAGATATCCCCAAAGAAACATATAAAAATGAAAAACCAAGACATAGAGCAGTTGTTAAAAAAAAACAAAAGACGTTATGTACTTTTTCAGGGTGTCTTGGTACTTAGGAGAACAACAGGGCCTTTTACCCATCTGTGCACAGGGGCCTGTTATCTCATAATCTGTCCATGCAGATATTCATAATTCCCTGTGGATTAAATTTAACAACACTAATCTCCTTTCACCTGCCTCCACCTGGAAGCTGACATTTGCAACAGATGTTTATCTTTCCCTTAGATTTGCATGTACATCTGTTAATCAAAATTTCTGTTACTGTAAGTAAAAGTTTAACATGTTTTTCAACAGCTTGTTAGCTTGCTAACATCAGCGTTGTTTAATGAGTCAAATTTACACCAAAAGAAGTTATAAGTGATATCAGTACTTGTATAACAAATTATGGAAAAGGCAACATAATGTTACCTCAAACAACTTTCCAAACTTATTAACTTGTCTTTTCTCCTGAACTTTTGGATGAGCTCTAATAAACAGCAAATAACCACATTTGATAGTTTTGAACACACGAGTTTGCCAATAATGATAATGATGCAATAAATGCTTTCAAAAAGCATTTATTTGTACAGTTACGACAGGTCACTTGGCTTAGGACATCTTTGCATTTCATTCTTCAGTCATTTAACCTTGACCACAGCAATACTATGAATACTTGTGTATACACACGAGGACTAGGGCCAAAAAAGTAAGAGCTACCTAAATTCAAACACTTGACCCTATGGTTTCGACACTTCTCCATGCCATGCTGAATTTGACACTAATCCTTTAAGTTACCGGTCGTAATCAGATTTCTAAATCAAAACAAATCTCCTGTGCTGTCTGGTTTTGTCACACCTATCAAAACCCAACCGACTGCTCAACTTCCCCCTCCAGCCATTCTTCTCATACTTGTCACCTGACCAGACTGGTTTATGATCCCTCTCACCACATATGGACTCATGACAGGTTGTGAGCATGAAAGAGATACTGTGTGGTTAACAACATGCCTGCATTTGAGAGCCACTTTGTGAGTGGGTGTTGCAACTCTTTAACTGCAAACTCTGCCAGACTTTCCTTTGATATGCACAAGCTTGTGCTGTGCAAGACCGTACATGTGACTGTGAGTCACAAACAAGTTTGTTATCCTGAAACTTGCAAGAAAAGCACATGCGGATATAAGACAGCACACTTGACTGTAATGCAATGTCTCTTGCAAAATTCCTAAACTCTTAGAGTTTTGGTTCATCACTTTAAAAGCATCTCACCTCTGATGTTTGCTTGACACAACCTACAGAAAGTGGTCTTCGGTGCCTTTCTGATGAATGCCTGACGGGGGCAGATGGATTGACCCTCCTCCTCAGGCAAAAACTCTCTGACCTCTGACATCTCACTGACTCTGATGCATGCTGTTTGGGTGGAAAAGATTCCTGAGGCTGTTGGCTGCGCAGCTCATCCACACGTTTTAGATGTTTAGAGTCAGCCCTTTGTAGTGCCTTTTCAACTTTCAGGTGAAAGGCGGCAGAGCCTTCATCAGCTCTATCGGGACACAAGCGTGGGGAAGAGGAGGATGTCTCAGAAAAGGAAGGGAAAGGAGACTGAGATCCCGGAGTGAGTTCTTCATTGAACAAATCCATTTCTGTGTTATTTGTTGAGACAAAGCAGGATGTAGCAGGGCACAGTGTGTCACAGCTGGCTGTCTCCACTCCAGAGTCCACAGATTCCGAGCGCGGGTTTGTTCCCATGTCAGCGGAAGATGTAACAGGGTCCTCAGTATTATTTCCAAGCCACTCCAAACACGTTTTGCTTTCATTTACCCAAGCCTCCATGAGGTTTCCGAAGCTCCTGTACAGATTCATTGCCAAAAAGCTACAGCTCTGCCCCTTACACCTGTGCTGCTGAATGACAAACGAGTTTAGGTAACCTACACACTTGAGCTCATGATGTAGAGTTGAAAATATTCCTCTTGATCCGCCTCCGTTTCTTTGCCACACCCCTCTGGATCACAGCATGGCAATGCATGTTGATACCTGCTCCTTCCTGTCACTAAATACTGGGGAAAAGGTGATTCAGTTACGTTATTTGAAGGCTCAGGTTTGTCCCCACACTGTCCAAAACATAACATGAACAAGCCTTGACACGATCACAGAGACTGTACCTGGTACTTTGTGTAAATATTTCACAGATGATGCTTAAAATGATCTAATCAACTGCTCTGTGCTTATCAGAGAAATAGTCATAACCACAGGAGCTCTGATATCAATATAAAACAACAGCTTTGAAAACTGCCACTTGCATGTTTTCTACAAGCTGAGATGGACTCTCTGTCGTGGCATACATGCCTTAACAGTGTCACTGTGTCACAGTATACATGTGAAAGCGGGAGTGGCAAAGAAGCGGAAACAGTGCAAGCTCATTATAGCAACAAAACAAACAAACCAGGATTTATCTGAGCCTGTAGGAATGTGTCAAACGGACACTCCTGTCTGCTGACGTGATCTGCATTTTTGATGTGAGCACAGTGCGGGTCATTTGATCTGATGCACATGACTCTTTTGAGAAACAGACAGGAAGAGACCTGCGATATAAAAGACTAACAAGCTTCCTCTTTTTGAGCTGCTGATGAATTCTAGAACTTACATGGACAAACAAGAGTGACATGCTTGTGTATTGCTGGTATTGCAAATGCTTGAAGGTGAATCAACGTTAGATTTGAAAAAAAATCCCAATAACAATGGTAAATGGACTGCTTTTATATTGCATTTTTATAGTCTTGTTGACCTCTCAAAGTGCTCTTACACTACAAGCCAAATTCACCCACACATTTACACATCACTGTAGTCTTTACAGTTTTTAAGCCTTTGCAGTTTGTTTTCTCTGTCTTAGACGACAATGAATCTTGTGTATACTGAGTGCGAGGCCCATGTGGACCCAAGAAGCCAGCGGTTGAACCACGAACCATCACCGTCTTGAGACCAAGCTGTCTAAAATGTGACATAGAGATAAATCTGCTGGTGGCCTGAAGGTTTTCAACCAATCATTATTCCACTCAGTAAATAAACAGATCTAGCTGTCAGCTTTTATTCAGGATTTCATAAATACTGTTTGATATGCTACGTGAGTAACCCTTGCACTTAATTTAGGCACAATTTGCTGTCTGATTTAAATGACAGTATTTGTTGATGTTTTTTAGGTGATCATTTTTATAAATATAGCTCAAAACTATTTCTGAAGGGGTGAGAGGATGAACACTTTGCCTCTCTTTTCATTTAATTATTTAGTTGGTATCCCTCTTAGTAGAATTATTTGATGAGAGCATTGTTATAGTTCAGCAGTTTATGACTGCAAGTTAAATGTACTCTTTGGTTGGCTCTATCAAGGAGAAGGTCCCCTGGGGTCATTGAGTTTTTAAGAACATTTTCTAATGCATTTCCTGTTTGGGTCTACATGTGATCTTCTTCCAGTATTTAGTCAAAAACTTTAGTGTGACAGATCAGGAATTTGTATTGTTCTCTTTTTCTGTATTTTTCCTCTTTTCTGTGCACACCTCTGTCGGTTCCAAGTCACTAAGTTTTAATTTGATTCTCTGTAGAAACCAGTAAACAGCACAATGGGAGTCACAACTCTTCTTGCGAATGTTCCCACAGGTGTTGGCACACCTTTCCATAAGAAGCTCCTCACATTTTTCTTGGCACTGATGTTCAGCTCAGCCAGCTTGTATAGGAGCTGTGAATGAACAGATATTTTCAGGTTCCTCCTGAGACTCTCCAGTGGGTCCACTTCTAAATTCTGGCCTAGTCTTTGGGTTGCTGTCTGTAATTTAGAGGGGTTGTCCTGTGTGTCAGCTACTTACTCTTAAAGCCTTATCAGTGGTGCATTGATAACTTTCTTTCACTGACATTCTCTAACAGTCATAGCGACCATAAGCTTGCTGGTTACCCATCTGATAAAAGCCCTGCATCGTCATACACTCAAACTGGCTGAGCAGCCAAGAGATAAGTTTGAAATATAGATGGCAGATAACATCAAAAGGTCTGAAAACTTTCCATCAGAGAGACGGTGAAACAGATATCTAGAGAAATTCATGACTCTCATCTAAAAACTAATGAGGGACTCAGGGAATCAATGCTGCTTTGATATACCCCACTGGTACAACAAATGTACATGTAGGTTTCTGAATTAACTGAACTTGTTGCACAACACAAATATAGAATTTATGCTTCACCATATGTTGACCAAAATTCAATATGCGAAACACACAACAACCAAAATACGGAAATGAAAGAATGAGAAAAATAAGCAAAATGGCCCCAGGTAATTTAGTCTTTATTCTTTTAGATAAGTGCACCTTTTGATTCAATTTATTTTTGAGCAGGGTTGCATTTCAGGTCTGTTGAAGCTCATGTGTGTGAAAGCCAAATCCCGCTCATACTGGGTCAGTAGAAATTGCTCCAAGCATTTCTTTCCATCATTGCTCTGTTGCACGACACAATGAGACAGACCCATTTGGACATTAAATATTTTGGTATACAGAGGAGTTAGTTGCATACTGTAGTCTGGAGAATGATGGACTCACAAATAATTTGGACATGACAGAAGTCTTTGTAACCCTTCCCAGATTGATGAACGCTTGCGTGTCTAAGATCACTGCTGACTTCTTTCCGGTTGGCATTACTATGACACACACTTGAGGGCTTCAGGCCAGCAAAAGGCCAAAGCTTCTGCTTTTAAAGAGATGCTTACACTTAATAATCAGTGAGTCAAGTGTGTTTGATTACAGTTACGGCGCCTGGCCGGTATTTACACTCTTAGCTCTTTTTGGAAGCAGAAAGGGAGGGCTTCGTTTTTCATACACTGCGTCTGCATTTTTACCTATTTTGCATTAAATAAATAATGACACAGTGTGATATGTAGTGTGTTATTGTTCACCTGAGGTTGTGTTTACCACATTTCAAGACCTGGTCAGGACTTGATGACAATAAGTTTTTATCATGTCGTGATAGTTAAAATCCTTGGAATTGCAAGAGGGTATACTTTCGTTTTCACATAACTGTATGTAAAAATGATCTTTTTATCGACCTGTTGTGAAAGCTTAAACCCACATCAATAAGGTGAAAGAGATGAAAAATAAAATCATAGAGAACTAGAGACTACTTTTATATCAAAAGAGAACCACTTAAAGTGCCCAGTGTCTCACAGAGAGAAGTCTGTACCATGTCACCACCAACAGGACACTGACTGAGTTAACAGTTAACCGACATCCAAAGACATCCCAGACAGGATGAGCAGCACATCTCCCTTGCCTCCTATATTCATCCCACAGAGGAGTTGTGCTGGTCTGCGTCAGTACTAGCATGTCACAAGATAAAGCATCCCGAATGGCTACTTTATCGAAGATTCAAACTGAGCAATCATGACGAGTTAAACACACGTTTAAGTCGACAAAATCCAACAGGATACATATTCTTTTATGGACATACCTTTGGATTTCCCCCAATGTGCTGAAAGAGAACAGCATGAAAACTCATCAAAACACCTCTTTCCCTAATAAAAGGACTGTTGCCAGTGTAATGATGTTGCAATAGGAGTCAAATTAGAGCACTTTCCAAAAAGCTCTCACCTATTCTTAGTAAACAGTTTGTGTTTCACCATGACAGAAAAACAAAAAACACAATATATCGTAAATGTATTGAGTCTTTATTGACAGTGGTTGATTGTCACAGGGCATTAAAGGAAGCATCTGGGAAAGAGAGAAAATAGAGCAGTTTCACCAGTTTCACAAAATTCCCATCTCTCCATTCAGCAAATGGAAAGAACATTATTTTCCTTCAATTTTCACTAACTTGTCTCACCAGCTCGCAATCAAAAAATACCTGACACACAGTTTAATACCTGAAACGGCCACCAGATGGCTTGTACTTGTGCAACTGAGAGAGAACACTGGGAAACAAATCAATATAAAAACATCAACCGGTGCATGTGAAATTTCCAAAACTGTCACTGGAACTTGTAAGGAAGTTCAGAGATGGAGTACAAACAGGATCACCTACCGTATCTCTGTTAACTCATGCGACTACCGTAAATCCATGCTGGGAATATGCTGAAATATACTAGTAATCTAGTAATAATAAAGACATCACTGACAATCTACTACAAGAGGCTGGTGTGTGTAGTATACTTGGCTCTGGTAAAAGTGTTGTTTTCTCTTCACCTATAAACAAAAGGGAAAGATAGAGCTGGGCAGAGGTTGACACCAACACAATGTGAGAAATGGAAAATTGTGCACCACAAAAATGTCCAACAGTCTACAGCAGGTAAATATTCACATGTCATGTCTGGTATTTGCCCAAAGTGAAAACAGAGCAAAGGAACATGAGCACCTAATCTTAATCATTCCAGACTGCAGAGGCAATTAGGGTCACTGGCCCTTACTCTTCAAGGTATTGCTGGGAAACAGTTAAGGATTGGCTTTTATCACTAAATGTTATCTCACAACTAATACGAGCACAAACATTGTGAGATCAGAACCGGCTGCGTCGGCTGTTTAAAAGTTCAGTCTGAGCCAAATTGTGTTTGCACGAGGAGAGTTTGCAGAAAAGACATTTGTGCATCACTAAAACACGAGCATGATCAGTCTCTGCTCATTCTTAACTGCAGTAATGCACGTAACCTTTGGAAGCATGTATTCATGTTTGTTGGCATATCACCTCATCCGCCTTAGCATTAAAACTGAAGTTATGGGCCTTTGTGGATCAGGTTTCTTCTTCTTGTGTTTCACTTAAGCTGTCAGGTATTTTAATGTGTGACTGAAAAGTTGCCTTTCAAAGTGTCATTTTCAGCTGTTGGGCAACGACTTCCTGTTCATGCAGTTTGGTGCTTTTGACTGGACTCACAGTACTACACGTTTTCCTTAAAACATTACCATTAATGTTCTTATTACAAAAAGTTGAACTTTTTTTGTTTGTAAGCAGCCGGTGAATGTTATCTAGCTCAGCTGGTGCAGCATACAAGCTTAATTAATACAGGACATTGGCTGTTAATCTTGTATTTTTGTGCTTTGATATCAGTTCAGCAGTGCATTCGAGCTCTGTGTAAGTATTTCATGCACTAAAGAATTTTTGTTATTACAATAAACAGTCCTCACTCTGTAGTCCCCCGACTGAGGGTTTAGATCTCAGCAGCCTGTGTGCGGCTGAGCTCCTCCAAGCTTCAGTGACCTGATGGACTGAGCCAACAGTCCAAGCTGTGATCTGTCCAAATGGAGCCACTGCGATGGTAGCCTATGGGTAAGGGGGAAAAAAGTCATAAAGAGATATTGTTCATGTGGAGAGTGTAGCATTGTTTTTTCATCGGCCTGAAGCTCATTCACACAAAGATCAACACAGCCACCCTAGCAGTAAGAACTCAAATGAGAAAATCAGTAATGGTTTATGTTGCTCACTGGCTCTTACCTTCTGGTTTGTGCTCCACTGTGACAATGAGAACTTTTCTCTGCTCTGCTGGAAATATCAGATGCTCCAAACAGTTTGGCCCAGCGCAGGCCACTCTGACAAGGACTCTCTGTCTGGGCAGGGGTTGATGCAGTTTGAGTTCTACAGTCTTTTTCCAATCTCCTTTCTTCTTGCCTGCTGTCCATACTTGTTTGAGACCAAGTGTCTGTATGATTTTGGATAAACCCCCCTGCTTCACCCACACCATCCACAAGGTTGGGCTCCTTTACCCAAAACTCTGGAATAGGAGTTAACACACTCCTGCTGGCCTGCACCCCTCCATGTTGTTGCTTGAAGCAACTTAAATTCTGCAAACTGTGAATCTCTTGCTCTGTTTGGGGAGACATTTTTGTTTGCTGGATGCTATAGCAGTCTACCTTTCTGTCAGCTTGTAGCTTTGGCCAGCTGGTCACCAGCAGGGCTGGGCACGGCTGAGGTGGAGAAACACCCTGCTCTGCTGAACACAACTGTCTGTGACGTAACAGTCGAGGCTCCAAGAGCAAGTTGAGGTCAAAGGGCAACACAGAGAGTGGCTGCAGCAGAAGTAGCAGCTCCTGAAACAAGGCCTGACACCAGCCCAGTGACATGGACAGGAACCCCCAAGAGTGGTAATATGTTGTCACTACATCTGTGGGAGTAGCACACACAAACAACAACATATACGTAACAATATGTTAAAATAAAGCTTTGCTAATCCGTGTGTAAACTCTGTCTTTTTTTTCTCACGTTGCTGTTGCTTCATTTAAGTGTTTATAAGGTCCCCAAATACTCCCAGATCTAAAGTCACTGTTGCCTTCAATCAGCAAACTTAGCACAGCTACATACTTGTTACCAACCTGTGTTTTGGTGGTACACGCTCACACAGATTTGCTGCTTACAAGAGCATAGCTCACTTATGCCAACTTTTATGCGTTATATATGCCACATAAAAGGATATATTGAGCTTTCATGTGGTGCGACATATTTACTCTCACCAAGATCTGCACTTCAAAATAGCATGTTATTTTTTTAACTAGTACTAAGGGCATTGTAGACATCACACGGTGCAGCAATGATACAAACATATCAGTCAAAACAAACTTTTGATATGACAAAAGAGCCAAATCAGGATGTACATAGCTTGTGCAGTACATTGCTATTTCACCAACCTGTTTGACTCTGTAGGTGACTGAGCCAGAATTCCAAAGCTCTCAAGCTGTAAGAGAAGAAATAAACCAAATCAGTGGTATTGTGTAGATTCTTCTTAATGTGCTTCAGTAGCTTTAGCTCTTACTTAAGAAGGCCCATGATGAAGGCTCTCAGTCTCATGCAGTGGCTGGTGAGCTGAGGACATTGCCTGATTTTGGAGACCAGGCTGTAAAGAACTCTGGTGGATGAACCTGCCACGTTGGACAGAAACCAGAACAGTGACCAAGAGCAAAACTGCTTCACCAGCATACTATGGTAACAGCTCTTAGTACTGCTTAAGAAACTGACCATGATACTATAATTACACGTACCGGCTCTGGTGGACACCTCCACCACACTCCAGGAGTGATTGCGGCGTTGCCCAATTATAAAATCAAGTTTGTGGTCCCGCAGGCCGTCCTCTAAAATGTTCTGGATGGCCGGACACAAGTGTTCCAGGACCAGACCAGCAATTGTAGGGCTGTAAGAGCTGTTACCCAACCGCATCTGTTTCACCAGGAAAGAAATGTCATATGGTGTCCTGTACTGTATGTCCCGCTGACACAAGTTATTTGACACCTTTCCCTAGAAATCCAGTTTGGTACTTTTCCATTGGGACACATTCAATGTGCTTATCTCTGTGTATTCATACCTTTTCTTCAGGGTCTCTGGTGCTGCCAAAATGACCCATGATCAAATCCACAGCACTGCTCACAGACCTCAGCAAACCTGGAAACACCAGATGAACTTAAGTTTGGGCAAATACAAAATTTGACATATTTCTACTAATATATACAGGAAACTGAACATTATTTATTCTTATTTTCTAACCACTGAAACTCTGGTGCAGCGATAAACCTGCTTTTTGACACCAATCATCTTATTTAAGGACTTTTCAAGTTATTGGTGTTGAAATCAACAACCAAAAATATCAACCAAGGTGAATACACAGGAATATGGGAGACTGCTTTCAGGGTTCATTATCCTGTGAAAAGAAATGTAAATGTGAGTGGAAACTGAAGATAAAAGAGTGAGCTCTCCATATCAGTAGCAATTCCCTGCCTCTCTTTCTTCATCTCATACATGCTACCCACTGCAAATGTCACGGTAAATTCTTTATGCGTGTTGATGCTGCCTGCAGTGCTGCACCACACTGACTCTTTACTGCAAATGCCTTCATTTGTGATCATATGCTGTAAAAGATTCACATTGGTAGAATCAACTTTACATTGAATATCCCATACTATGAAAACTAAATGATTGGGTGTGATTTAAATTATAGGCACCACTGAATCATTCTCCCTCTCCTCCCCTTTTGGAGCTTGCAGTCACACACACTTAGGCAACAGAGCAGAGGCCTCAACCAATCCTGTGCAGGGAGAGTTAAAAATAGGTCATGTTTGAGAGAAAGCCCCTTCAGGGTATTGAAGGCACTGCTGCAGCAGTGAGGTTTTGTTGCAGCTCTCAACAGCTCATCGTTGGTGCAACAATCCAAACAAGGAGGGATCCAGTCATCATTTCACCTTCAAATTTATTTGACTATTTAACTGTTGTTCGTGTCAGTTATACAGCTTTCTAGAGTGTATAAATCATGAGCAGAGACTCACCTCTCCTCTGAAGGTGGCTGATAGACATGGACTCATAAGATGTATCAGGCGAGAGGCAGAAGTCTTTTGGTGGTCTGTCGCTCAGGATCAGAGATTCGCTGTGTTGACTCGGGTTCAAACTGAGCCCAGCAGAGCCCTGTATTTCCTGAGGATGCAGGCCAGAAGCAGCCAAGGAGAGGAGAGAGCTCAAAGAGGAAAGTGGAGCCACTGAGGAGAGGGTAGCTGTAAAACTGCTATGGAAAAAGCCAGAGTCAGCTGCAGGTGCAGGTGCAGGTGCAGCTCGATATTGTGGGAACTTTTGTTGGGGTTGTGAGGTTGTGGAAGGTGACAGGGACACTTGCAGGTTTGGGTGATAGGTGTCAGCTCTTAGGGGTAATGTGGGTGGTGTGTGGGAGGATCCAGGATGGTAGGAAGTGCGAATCCGGGACTGGTTAGGACTTCTGGGCTTTGGGCTGGAATGGTCCTGCTCTGAGGTCAGGCTGATCAGGTCTGGGTAGGTGGGAATCTTGACAAGGTTGGATTCATTTGGAGCTGAGATCAGATTTAAAGAACTGTTGGTCAGAGTTTTGTCACATTTTGGGCTTGTGTTATCTTGCACCTGAACCATTTTGAACTCTATACCAGTGTGATGTGCATCCAGGCTACTTTTTGATGTACTTGCGCACCCTTGGTTTTTGCTGGACTGACTCCATGTGTGTTTGTGACTGAAGCTCTCTGGACTCGGAGTGCAGGTGGAGCAGCTATCAGAGGTAGAAGCTTCCAGAAAGATGGGACAGTGGCTCTCCATCAGGGATGACTGAAGATTAGATAAGCACTTGCTTCTTTTTACCTTGAATTCGGGGTCTGGCTGGTAATACCCAGTCTTGCTGCTCTTTTGATTTATGTACTGCTCCAGAAGACAGCCCAGATACTGGGCCTGAGATTGTGGTTTTTCTGCAGGGAGCAGAACAAATGGCTGGATTGGGAGTGAGGTTGGTCTTTGGGGCTTGCTGTTGTGCTTCACTTCTTTCTCCACTGAACATAATCCTGACAAGAAGGGATAAATGGCTCTAAGCAATTACAGATTCACTTTGCAAAACAAAATCTTTCTTTTTTTAGCATTCCATTGTTTCTTATTTTGCTCTCCCACTCATGAACCCAGACTACAAAGAAGAAAAAAGTAAGATGTTTTCTCTCTTACCCATCTCGGAAGTATCAGTTATACAGTGCTCTTGGTCCTGAACCGCAGATGGCTGAGTTGATGCAGCTCTTGCATCTTGGCATTTACTTGTATGTGGGCAATGCTGGCTGGGGCACCGTGAACAAGGGATGTGGGAGATATTCTGGGTGCCTCCTGTAAGTTTCTTCCTGTAGAGCGTTTTGTCAAAGGAGGTGGTGGCAAGCTGGTAATCAGTCGTCTGAAAGTGAGAAGATTCAAATTCAGCGCTGCACTGCGCAGAAGAGAACCTTTTTTCCTTTTGCTGATCCTCGGTGTCCTAATGGAGACACACAAGACAAAACAGATCTGCTTAGATTTGAACAAACAACAGTTTTGTCGTCAGTCTCACTAATCCAAAGTGTTTCCATGGGGTATTACATCAGTGATCAAATTGTCTAATAAAGACACCAGAAAAAAGCCAGTACTTTAATAAAAGGTAAAAAGCTAATCTATAAAACCTTATTAAGTTACATACATGTATATATATATATATATATATATATATATTACCAGTATAACATATGGATATATTGTCTGTATATATATACAGACAATATATCCATATGTTATACTGGTAATTAATCAAAGTTGTTAGAAAATGGCACAAATTTTTATTTTACTTATTTACATCATTCTTTTAATTAATTTTTTTTATTTTATTACTAAATCTAATTTAAAAAAACAAGCGCAGTGCAAACATATGCAGAATCTAACATTAACAGAAAAAGAGTGGAGGATATTTGCAAGATTCTATCTACAGTGATAAAAAGACCCCACCCACACAACATCCAGGCAAGAACACGCTCAAGGAAGTAGACACATACCGTAAATATCCAACTCTACCACAAAAATAAGAGTTCACCAAAGCAAATACAGAGGGCTAATCACAAGGTGCAAACTATACCTAAACCTCAAGAATAGAGAGGTCAGTTTAGACTTTACTCAAAAACATCTTTAAACATCTTTTCCAGTTCATGAGCAGCCCTTTTTGGACAAATGAAACTAAATTCAACTTTTACCAGAATAAGAAGAATAGAGGATGGAAATGCTTGGAATGGCTCTGAAGCATACAACATCATCTCGCAAAGCATTACCAGCACCACGGGTTCCAGACTTCAGGCAGTCATTGACATTTGAGCTCCTGAAAAGAAGGTTCTATATCTTTAAAGTGCTGCCATTCCTCAACCCATCTCGATATTTTGATGTAAATACCATCAAATTAAAGCTCCAAGCCCACATTTTCCATATAAATGCAACTTGAACAAGTTTAGGCAAATAGCTAAATTAGCAAAAAAAATTGTTTCACTGCCCAAAAATACCCAGATCTAGCATGGTTGTCAGTGCCTTTCTTGATGTATTGGATTGTGCCAGGAAATAAAAAATGATTAGTTTGGAAAACAATGACAGAACAGAAGTGTGAACTCAGAGGCTTTATGTTGATGCATGCAGATGATAAAATGGGATTTTAACATAGAAGTACTTGGCTGAAGAAGCAATCTTTTAATCTTCCCCTTTTATTAGATTTTGGTAAGTATCATCTAACCCAGACTTTTTCCAACTTTCTCCAAACCCACCTCTTTGACTTCATTGTGCTGTCCTCCTTTCTTATGACCAAGAGGGGAAAGAAAAGGGCTGCTTCTGCCCTGCCCCTCAGGGCAGCTGGTGAGGCTGGACCAGGCTGGGCTTGGTGACTGGGAGGAGAGGTCACAAGTCACAAGCTTGTAGTACTTCTGGTTAGTCCCCACGGCCAACACCGACTGGCTTTGAAGACACGCAGCCAGGTCTGATACCTCCAGAGAGGAAAGACCCGGGGGTAGTGGCTCCAGGCTGTAATGGTTGCAATTGGAGTCGAGGTTCTGGGGAGACCATCGGGACCCAGAGGGGGCCGTGCCAGCCTTCTCTTTTGGAGGGGAGTAAACTGTCAAGTCATCATGGTGGACAATCTCAGATGGACTTTGAGGAACAGGTTGGAGATTGAGGAACACAGAGCCCCCAGAAGAGTGACAGGGGTGAACTGCAGGACTGCTGAGATCATGAGGAGTGGCAGGGTTGTTGCTTCTATCATAAATGGTGCAGAAGTTAACCAAGACACCATCAGAGCTGTTACAGGAAGAGTCACTGACATACTCTGTGAGACTGTTGGACAGCAGCTCTGAGGAACATTTGTGCTGGCTGTGGATGCAGCAGGACATGTTATCCTGCAGTCTGTCAGAGTCCTGCTCCAAAGAAGAAGACACTGTGGTGCCAGGTCTGCTCACATGACAGCACTGGCATTCAGACTGCAGTGAGTCCATGTGGTTAGGCTGGTTAGAGAGCCACTGCTGGTCACTGCCTGTACCCAGCATTGTCCCTTCATTGCCCCATTCACTGTCCAGGTCCCCATGGGGCAATGTATCATTTATTACACCATCATTTCGTGGCCAGTTGGGATTTCCATGCAACACAAAAGATGAGTCCTCATGATATCTGTGGAGATTATCTCCATCACTATCCTCATCATCCTGATCCAGCTCTGTCTTGGGAAGAAATGAGTTGTGTGAGCGCAGGCTGCCTCTAGCTCCACAACCTTCCTTCTTCAGGCGGGAACTGGTCTCTTCTGGTGATGAGGTGGAGTCGTACTTCCCGCTGCTGTCACTCGTCCCCTCCTCCTCCGCTCGGTCCTCTATGAGACTACAGTAGCTGCTAGAAAAATGTCGTCGGGCGCCTGTGAGGGCATGCTCTCGGTGGAGCGTGTCTTGTTCTGGGAGGGACACAGCCCGGGTCAGACCAACTGAGCACAGCCGGCTGGGCCTTTTGGCTGAGCTGCACAAGGCCTGGACAGGAAGCTGCCATGTGGGAAGTTGCACCACAGGGAAATGGCATGCCACCAAGGTGTGTCCTGTGAGATTGGATCTTCCAATCATGCTGCTGGATGAAGCTGAATCACGGAAGCTGTCCCCATGTTCCTAAAATTAAACCCTGGAAGAGTTAAAGAGAATATAATTACCTTATATGAACAAATTACAAGAAGTAGAGGACGAGAAGTTCGATTACTATATGCAATTAACAGCGGAAGCAGGTTGAAAAATATTGATGATGAGATGAAAAGTACTTGACTTCATTATAGCATCTCCATTTGTATGTATATGTTGAGCCTCATGGATGTTGTTTTTCCTTGTTTTTTGCCCTCAGATATTTTTGTGATTCGGTCTCATTACATAAAGAGGTTTCGGATTAAATATGCAAACATTGCAGTTGTAGGTTTAAAGATTGTTATTTTCTAGCTGCAGATGTGAAACAGACCCATTGCCTCTGGGACCTAATTAGAAGATTTAGTGTTTAGTTAAAAAACATCCAAAAGCCATTTTTCCATGTGAAGTAGCAGCAAGCCAACAAAATAGAATAAGATAAAGAGCACAAAGCAGAACTGCACTGCAGGCTACTACTGTCACAGTCTGCACCACCAGTTCTCACAAGTACAACTGTTTTGTGCGCCTCTGGCCCTCGGTGCAGCCTTCACTCCATAATTCAGTTGAACATTAACAAACCCCTCCTCTCTGCTTGGGCCAACCGCTATCCCTCAGTTACCCAGCTGCTCTGTAACTAGGGCAGCTGCACTGCAGAGATGCTCTGCTGGCACTGCTAAGAGTAAATACTCTTTCGCATCGGTTTAGTTAAAATGTTGTGACATTTTCTCATGTAGATCACGTGGCTTGAACACATAAATTATTAATTACACGTGTGATCATCTCATACCTCCAAAGTAATTATAACAAAGAATGAGCACATGCTTTTAAACCTTGGAGAGTTTATATTCTGTCGTGGGGGAAAGGGGTTTGTAAAAGTCTGGGTGTCGTGCAGTGAATCAAAACATATTTCGTCTGAGGTCATTCTTTTTGTGATGATGTCATAAAATCAAGCTTCTTGCATACATGAATCTCAAATATTTATGAATGTGTTCATAAGCAGCAATATGCCTTACAGGACATCCTGAGCTCAAGTACCATCAGTAAGAACTTGAACTGTCAATAATAACACAAACAAAAGGCTAATTTGAATTTTATAGCCAAATTACACCTTTTTTTTTTAGAACTTTAGGTATATTACACAGAGATATGTGTTTCTAAATATGACGGCTAGATGTCGGGACATTTAACATGTTTAAGCAAGTGAAATAACTGGAAAAGCTACATGAAGACAATTACAAGGACCCCGCAGATTGTTTAGCTGAGAGACATTTCAAACCCAAATATCATCAGAAATATTTGGTTATGGTGTTCTTGGCTGAAAATGAGTGCATATTTGGCTTAATTGTGTACTCATACATACACAAAAAAAAAGCCAAAATATCAAAAACTGGGACAGGTGAAATGAAAAGCATTGATCCTCTTGTTAAGATGCAATGTTCTGCTCTGACACTTTGGGTGCAGGTTATCATGTATGTGACTGTGACATGTACTGGCCACCAACTACACCCTCAGCAGTTGCAACATCCAGTCACAGAAAAACGCTGTTGGCCGCTCTGCAAATACAGTATGCCTCAAGGAACACAATAAAAACCCAAAGGCTCTGACCCACATTGTATAAACTTATATATACCAGTCCAACTGATGGGTGTGGAAGAGAAAAGCCCATCTTTGAAAGCCGCACCGCTCAAGACACCCAACGGTTCATCTGCCACAGCGCCAGACGCCGTTTATGGCCCAGTAGGTCAGAACTGCTATTTTGCAGCATGAGACAGGCTTACAGTAAACAATATTAGGAAGGTTGTTGCCTTGTAACAGTGTGCGACTGCATGAAGTATTTTCAGTTCTGTTATTTCTGAAAAAGGTGAATGACATTCGAACGCTTCAGCTCACAGCAAAACAACAAACAAAATAAAATAAAACAGTTTTACAGCTGCAGCTAAGATATAAGTAAAGAAGGTAGACCTTGGCGAGAATGATGTCTTCCAAAGGCTCATGTCTCTAATCCCAAAGTGTGCCTTTGTTAAAGATAAAGATTGCAAGTCGAATCAGAGAAAACTATTTCCCCGGAGAATGAAGAATGAATGCACAGAAATATCTACCTTCACTGCTAGTGAAAGTCCACGCTGGTCTGTAAACATATAATAGGAGAGGTATCTGACAAAGGCGAACGCTTTACTGAGCCTTCATTCTTCCCATACCGATTCATTTCCAATAGTTTAGATGCACAAGAAAATAGGTCAGTGTGAGAGGCCCGCAGTCTGCAGTATTTCACAATTTGGATATTTCCTGGCTAGGATTCTTGCGTGCTATCCCTGCAGGAAGTCCTCTTAACTTGACACACAAACATTGGAGCAGCTCTCTCCTACAGGGCACTGGAGCACACAGAGATGGTCGTGACTGTCAGTTCATGTAGGTCATCTAATGTTAAGGAATGAACTCGTGATTATGATGCTGCCTGTTATCTCGACCGTGGCTCTGTAATGAGACGACAATATTACAGCTAATGGGGATTAAGCATTTACAGTATGTCAGGAATGATTAAGGGCTGAACATTCGAATCAAACATGATCAGAGGAGATGCTTGACCTACCTTATGGACAGGTAGGTACTCATATGTCTGTGTCTGTGTGTGTGTGTTGTTTTTTAGAATGAAGACATCCTCCAAGTGGCTTAAGTATGCCAGACAACAAGAGAGTGCACAGATGCATCGCTCCAAAAAAAGAACAAAAAACTAACATATGAAACATTTACAATTATTAACATGTCCGAGACTATATGTAGTAGATAGAGACACAGTTTAAGAGCACGAGAATCTATTTGATTAGCTGAAAAATAATCTTTCATGCATTTGCCGGATCGCCAGCGCATCTCCTGGTAAACCTACTTGAAAACAGTCATACAAGCAGAGGTGATACCCATCCTCTTCTTCTTGGTTGATCTCGTGAAGTCCAAAATCCCGCAAACATTGTTTTTCTTTTAAAGGCATGCGGGTGCTCGGCGCGTATCTGATGTCAAGGCAACACTAAAAGAAAAAGAAAAAAAAAACAACACATATGTTTTTCTTCACTATTACCGAATATCCGCTTTTAAAATCTGCGTGTTATTCCAGTGATTGATAGGCCTAACTGTGATGGGAAACTGCACGAGACCGGTCCGACATTAAGGGTCCGGCAGACAGACACAGCACACACAGCCGCTGCTTCAGCACCGCTCGGGCTATTGTGTCACGGCGGCTTCAGCCAATGAGAAGAGAGAAAAGTCTCTGCAACTCCAAGCATCCCAGACACCGGGTAGGAAAACGGCTGTGGCCTCAGAGTACATGGCATTTGCTTCCTAACAGACGAGCAGGCTTACAATTTACAACGAAATTGGAGCACAGTGCACACATTTCCAGAAAAAAAGCTTGTAAAAGAAGTAGAATATAGGAAAAAAGCCACATAAGCAATCATACCAGTTTAACAATAGGGTCATATCATTGTTTTAGGGTATCTAAATAAATAAATAAAAACAGTTTAAACTTAACAACCGCTTCTGCAATGATTATTTAACGAAGGTCCCCCCCATTAGTAGACAGTTCTCTCAAATTTGCTGATGCTATATTCTGGCAAATTGTCTCAGGTCGCCCTCTAGTTGTGAAAAAGTGTCAGCTATTAGTGTGTCCAGTTTTCAACATCTGCTTAAAATGTATCATTTAAAAACCTCCACATTTTCTCTATATAATGCATCTATTCCCTTTAAAGCTATGATCTAAATGGTTGTAGTGTTCTCCTCTGGCATGTCAGGGCATCCTCACCGGCCTAGTTGCACGATTCACGTCTTTTTTTTTTATAGCAAACCGTCGAAAGGATGTCTTTCAGATGCTGCACGTGTATAAACACCACTGACTTCCCTTTCTTTGAGCACAGAGCTGCTAAGGAGGTATGACAGAAGACCCATGCAAGCTACCCTCTTAATATGCACTATAATCCAGAGCATCAACCTCATTGCATGTGGTCCTAGCCTTTATTCCAACAGAGTGAGAAAGAGGAGGCATCTCTGTGTTTAACTGCTGGCTAGAGTCAGAGACTTTTGTGCTGCTTTGCACAGAAAGCTTAGGTCAGTCACCTTCTTCTTCTTCCATGTCAGTCCTTCTCATGGCCCTAAGACATAAGGATAGAGAGCACCTAAGATTTATTCTCATCAAAGCAAAACCTGACACTTAGGGGGGAAAAAAAAAAAAAAAACTATCCTCACAATTCCCAACACTAATCATTTGCTTAGGATAAAAAGGTAACTTAGTAACGATGATCCACTTATTCTTAGTATTCCCACAGGTGAACAATAAGGATGCTAAATTATTAATGATGCAAAAGCTTGAATACAAGAATTCTTAAAAATGACTAAAAGCTTATCCCCTGACTGGCAATAAAACATTTCTGTCTATTTGCAAAACAGTTTAATGGGGAGATAACCATGTGTGTAAAAAAAAAAAAAAAAACTGGTTTTGTGCTGGTTTTTCAAGTTATTCCAGTGAGTAGCAGGAACTGTGAGGAATGTTTTTAATTTGTTTTACAGTAAAAAAAAGGTTTAAAAAAAAGATGTGAGCAATACCCCTTTAAAAAAATATGCATTGTATATTTGAATATTTACATCGTTTACAATATGTACAAATAAATACACGTCAATAACATAATCCAATAAACTCAGAGCACCGCACAGACTTTGCGTGAATATTTATATTTTCTTATCAAAAATACTTTCAGATTACACAGCCTTTCTGATGTTGCAACAAACAAGGTAAGTCAAGACGGTGCCGTTTGACTTGTTGTGTGTTCCCAGCTTTTACAGCCTTGTTTTTCTGCAGGAAAGATTGCTTCAGTCGAGTGTACAGGATCTGATAAGCTTCCGACGTGTCCTCGGGTCAAGATACAACACAGCAGAGGCAATAACAGACCGGTGGATTTGGTTCATTGAGCAGATGTCTGTTTTTTTTTGTGTTTTGTTTGCCTTTTTTTTTTTTCCATCTCTCCTGACAGTTTGTTTGTCTTTTCTTCAGATGGAGCATCAGAAAGAACATATATTTTTCCTGTAAAGATAAGGAACAACTTCACTGCAGTGTCACAACTCTTGACACAAAGCAGGACAGTGGTAACATAGCATAAAGCTTATGAAAACAATATAAAGGAACATTATGTCTATTTAATGTCATGACTGTTATTAAATTATTTATTAAAATGTCTACAAGACATGCGCATACAAGTGAAAAGCTCTACCCTACCTGCAGTATTTTGTGCCACACTCTAAGGGATCTCTGCAACTGGCGCCAACGGGCTTTAGACTGTTCCAGCGCCACAGCAACGACCGCTTGGTCCGCTGGATTATACCGTTCCAGTCCTCAGGGACAGGTAGTGCGTTGACCTGTAAAGGCAAATATTGGACCCTGTCAGCGCTCCGATGACCCTCATGAAATAACAAAACCCAAGAAAAGCACTTACAGCAAATTTTATAAACAGTGACAGTAGCTCACCTGAATGATACATATTAGGGACAGAAAAACAGAGAGGATGATGATTTTTTCCTGAAGTGTCCTCATCCTGTTGGCAGATAGACTGAGTGATGCTGGTCTGCTGCACAGTTGCTGTGACGCTCCTGGCACTTGTATTAAAGGCTTTAATTGGGCTGGGGAGGAGTTAACCTCAGGCTACTTCGCTGTATTTGTTACTGTAATGGCTGTTGTTTGGCAGAGTGAGTCGTCCCAAGTCAAAGCCAGAGATGCAAATTGCTTGTACGATCGTGCTTATCAGTTTTATAGTGACAACTGAGGTCGAAGTTTATCTGCAGAGATCCAAAGTACACTTTAACCTAGAAGTTGAGGACAATTCCACGTCGAATGTATCGGAAAGCTTAAAGGGAAAGTGTGGGTCTTTTCAAATAGGGTGGTAAGTGGTGTTTCTTTTCATGAGATATGCTGAGTCCATAGAACCACTTTAAACTGTACACTCCAACAAAGCTGGACTTCATGAACAATCATCCATGAACAACTAAATACAAACAAGACAACACATCTGGAGTTAACCAAAAGGCTTCTGATACACGCCCCGAACACAGAGAAGAAGGTACTCTGGTAAGATGAAACTCTCCTCCTGAGAGCACCATCCACACAGTGAAGCACAGTGGAGACGGTATCATGCTGTGGGGGTATGGTTCACATGTTGAATACTTTTGCAAGGTACAACCTTTTGAATGATGGGAAGCTAAAGTCGAGATGTCCCTCTCTTCAAAGTCACCACATTCTTTAGACAAAGGCAGTTATTACGCCTCACAAAAATAACAGGAGTCGATCGTCTACCACTGACTCACTTTGTGAAGGTGTTATTTTATCATGTTGCTTCCTGTTGCTTTATCAGTTACAACACTCTGTCAAGCAGTACGAAACTGTGTCATACGACATCCCACCATAATCAAACAGCAGAGAAGCCCTGACTCGAACATTTATGGTGACATCATAGAGCGCTTCTGTCTTGTGTTGAAGAGGAACAAAAAGAAGTGAAGTCATAAACGGGGAGAGAAGACGTTTGTTCCGTGTGTATCCAAAAAAAACTGATGAAGCGCGATGCCGCCTCGTTTTCTTTTAAGGCGTGACCTTGATGAGTCACGCGCTCTATGTGTGACAAGCACCTGCTTTGCGACATTTTGTTAACAATCCAAAAGACAAAGGTTTAACGTCTAAGCAAAGGCAGTTTCACGTTTTCCAGAAACTCCTCAGCTGTCAGAAGACTTCCTTAAAAGAAGACTTTGTCCCAAATCCGATTAAAGTAATTGTTCACAAGTTCGGGGAATACTATAAGATATATGCTGTTAGATAAGAAAATGAAAAATAACTGCCCAAAACACATTTAGCTTAGCACAAAGAGGATAAAATCCCTACAAAATAACAAAATATCATCTGTGCACATTTTAAATCCAGAGGTGTGACGAGCATCGACTCCCAGGAAATTTCCTCTCAATTACGACCAATCACAGGCATAACATGATATCTGGGCAGGCTTCTGATTAAGTGAAAACTGCTGATGAAGAAAGTTTAAGCCTAATAAGAGAAAGAGAACAAAATCTCAGCATCTCAGAGTGATTTACACTCATTTCTTTCCAACTGTAACAATTCAAGGTGGTATAAGCGAACAAACCTGGTGGTAATGGCTCCAATATCAAAGCAGCATAATCTCAACAATTAGTGGAAAAACCTACAAGGAAAGTTTAAATATGAGGAGTTCAGTCACACAGAAGTATAAACTACTACTCACCTGGAGCCTACATTTGCCACAGTTTTCTCTCTCGCCAGCCATCGCTTTACCAGATAACTTTGTGATCTGTGATGGAGTTCAACACTTTCAGAGCTTATGACATAAAGTTTATTGGAATTCACGACAAATAACAGGACATGGTGGAAATTGTTAGAGATATATGTATATTTGACCTATTCTGAGTGAGTAACCAGTGATTACATGACAAATATTGATCTCACCACAGAGTTGTAGTGTAAACCATGTTACCTTATACATATACGACACATGAAATGAACAAATCTGTCAGCGAGTGGTGGATAGCCCAAGTAAAATTTATACAAAAAAAAGAATAAGAATAAGAATCACACATTAGTTGTTTTTCTCTGAGCAGCGCCGGACAGAACAATTCATATTTTAGGTAGGAGAGAGCCGAAAAGCTGCAGCTCCGAAGTGCAACGATTGTTTTGTTTCAGTTGTAAAAATGCTGCTCAGAACGGCAGAATCGATTCATTAAAAACCAAACTGCAGACAATTTCAAAGTTATGACAAAAGCATAAACCTTTAGCACAAACAGTAAGAATTAGAATCACAAACTCAGTGTGCTTCACAGCAAACAAAGCCTTCCCTTTATCCATAGAAAGGAACACCGCTTAGCTCCTTTTTGCAGAGAAATGACGGCGTTTCCTATAGCAGACGTATGTTTTAATGTGGAGCCGACCCACATTAACCATTCAGTGCGATACTCATGAGAATGTTTTTGCTCCATGAACAGCACACAAATAATAAAAACATCATATTAACAAGAAAACATTCTGCCAGCAGTTTGTCTGCACAATTGACTTTTGTTATTTCTTTGTGTGAGCTTTTAGTTGATTCAAAACAGCATAACCTAGGTTTTCCTGTCTTTTAAAAACAATCTTTCAGTCTTTCAACAACTCCGGTGACGGCAGCCTGTTGTCCTGTGGACACAAACACACGTTCACGCTCCTTCAGTAAAGACAAACATAAAATTGCACCTATGATAAAATGGACATTATCTTTTGACTCTCCAGATAATCTTCAAATAGGAAAGGGACTTAATCTTGCTCATTTCGATACAAAAATCGCATTTTTTCGAGGTAAAAACAAAAAGACAACCAGTTTAAGATTCAATAAAAGAAAAAAAAAAAGGGAAAAAGACGAGGGTTCATCATTACAATGTGCAATGAAGGAAACGACTCCAATGCCTCCGACAAAGACTAAAATAGGGCGCTTTGTTTCCTAAAACCATTAGACGAAAAACAGATTAAAAGATGGCATTGATGTTATTAGTGGTTACTTGAAGATCGACGGTACAAACGGAGAATCCACTGGACCACTGAGATTACACTGCAAACACGGCAATCTTAGACATGGTGCTCCGTGTTAAGATTAGAGCAGCGGCTGTCGTTCAGCGGCAGTGCTCTGAAAAACAAAATACACCAACACATTATAGAACATGGCTACCGCTTGTATGTGAATATTTCAAGATGTCTAATGAACAGTCATACATATTCATACATGCACACGGTTAAATGCCAAAATGACTTCCAAATGGTAAAATTTTCCAATTTTTTCTGTTTTTAACTGAAAATCTACAGACCTTTACTTAAGATTTCAACTGATCAGACAACCAACAATGAAAAGAATTCATCGCAGACTTCCGTCTGCCTCATGCACTCACCTCAGGGACTTTCTGTCGACACATCAAGAACATGAAAATTCCTCCGAGGAGCACGCCGACACCGATCAGCATGAACGGAATGTTTTCCACCACATTCTTTGCGGTAACAATCGCCTGCAGCTTCTTGGCTGATGCTTCGTCTATGACGACGCTCTGATGGCGAGTGACATGATAATCATGTTACAAGTCAACAACAGTAATGAATTACAACGACGGATACAAGACAGATTTCCTCTCAAGCTGTCAATTCTATAAACTTTTGGGAAGCAAATGACGCCAAGGATTTTTAGAGGCAACCCAAAAGCCTACAACTGAAAAGTTTACCCACTTAAAACTCTGACCACCACCCAAAGAATTTACTCAGAAAAATATAAATTATCAGGAAAAAAAAAAGGGAAAATCTTTGCCTTTTAAATCCAGTGTAAGCACGATAAGGCTGGTGTGAGTGTGTTTGTACCTCATTGAGATAAACCACAGGGAACACCACCGTCCTCACATTTGCTGTTTGACTGAAAGAGAAATAAGAACAACCATCATCTTCCCAACATTCGTGATGGAAGCTGTGACTAAAGAAAGGACATCAGATACACACATCCAAAGGCCTGTGTTGCTATGCGTTACTTTAGCAGTTGCGTGCCATGACAAAACAAAGTTTGCTTCTGCAATAGCACACGGATAACTTGCCGGCCGGGAATGGACGATGGTCGTCTTCTCTGTTACTGAGAGGCAAAAAGATGAGGCCATGAAAGCAGATGACGAAAAAAAAAGGTGATCTCTATCCAAACGACTGGTAGACTGTTTGCCAAATTCCTTCAGTGTCGATGAGAATTCATTTGGACCCAATTCCATTATGACCTGATGTTACACAGGAGCACTTTCACTTTTCGGCGCATGTCACATCAACATTTTGAAGCCATGGAAATCCTTCAAATATAATATGAACATGGGAGCAAAGTCGATAACTTACAATAAAAGCAGAAAGCTTATCTCTCAAATGGTTTTGATTTCATGTTGTTAGTTTCTTCAGAAGGTGGGAAATTAAAGGTTTTAGTTGAGAGCTTTAGGTTTTCCAGATGATACTCGGATTTAAGGAGCTTTTTTAAATTAAGCCTCTAGTCAAAATGGATCGCCTCTCCCCTTAAGCCACTTAAACGCTGCTTTAGCATTCATTTAAAACATCTTCACAGCCTTCGAGGTGACACATCGTTTTGCCAGCCAGAAAGAAAGTTGAACAGTGCGCATTCTTTCACACGCTCGCCGTGTTTAACAGATGTCTTCTGGGCAAATTCCAAATGTGCTACCTCTCCTTGCAAAGCTCCTTGGTTCTTCATAAGCCGGTGGGGCCCCTTGCTTAATGGTGTTAAATTCCCAGTCGGTGCAGATATTCTGCGATCATGTTGCACACAGTCGGACTTACCAGAGCTAGTTACTGAATGAAATTGGCAGCACCAGATCTTAATTAAAGGCTTCAAAAAAGCAGCAATGACATTTTCTGGCACGACTTTACAGAAAATCATTTGAACTTTTTTTTTTTTTTACTTCACCAATTTGGACTAGATTGTGTCCAAAAGTTTGTTACATAAATTAAAATAGCAAGTGGTGACACAGCCAAACAGAAAGAAAGTAAGGAGACGAATACTTTGTCAACACGGCGCCGTATCTTAATGTACTTAAATGTGGCATTTGGGTTCCTTTATTTCAAACTGAACATGCAGAAGCAGAGCGGGAGCAGAGAAAAGTCTGGAACCAAAACCATCTCACTGCTTGTTCTTTAAGTTTAAAGTAGACGCATAAATAAGTGAGCCAGGACCGTCCAAAAGTCCACCAACAACGATGATTATGATGGCAAAATTACTTTTTTATCTTCCTGACAACCTTTCCCCACACACGCCTCGTCATCCGACGAGTGCAGCTTCACTCAGCTTCGGGTGACATTGAAGAACTACAAAGTGTTTCAACCACTTGTGAGTAATGAGGCACTGACAGAGGAAGTCAACTGATTACCTGAAGGTGGAAATTTTCTCAACATAGACATTAATCTGGAGGCGCTTGGCTGCTTGGAGGATGATCCCCGTTATCTGCAAAACAGAATTCCACTTTGTTACGAATGCACAGAAGATCCTCGCAGCAATCAGTCCTAAAGAATGAACGTTTCTGCAGAGACGTTCTCCATTAAAGATTCAGCACCAACAACTCAGCTGGTTACAAAGATGGTGGGCAGACATTACTGTGTAATAAATGTCAGCATAGCATCTGATCTGATCAATTAAAAACACTCCACAGCACTTACATATTCTTACTTCACTTGTAATGCCTAAAATCTTTGTTCAGAATTGCCAGAACAGGATTTTTTTCTACTGTGCGTTGAAAACAGCTTTAGTCAACGCCACAGTTTCACTCTACAGTCAGCTTTAGAGCCGGCAGCAGAGGCGCTTCTCTGGCAAAATTGTGCGTCGCAACCCAGCGGCTGATATAGGTCAAAGTTCTTTGATGAGATTCGATAGTGGGACGAAGGACAGAGGAAGACGGAGAAAAAGAAAATAAGTAGCTTTACTGGATCCTTCCCAGAATGAAAGTTTGCATCACAGCTACATGCGCGGTTAAATATGTAAACATGACTCAACAGTTTTCACCTCGCAAAGTATGGTTTCCAATGCAAGACACTCAGATAGAAATTGGCCCAATAATTAGGGCAGAATTGATTTGTCTGGTGGTACTACAGAAAAAGTACACATTTTGTAACATGGGTCACTCGCGAAAACCTTCTATTTTTAGAACTGTTAGGCAACATCCGTCAATAGGTGAGCTATAAAAAGAATGTGAAAAATTGCACAAAACTTTTTATTTGTTTAACTTTTAACCTTTTAATAATAATAATAACAATAATAATTCATTTAATTTATATAGCGCTTTTCAAAAGCCCAAAGACGCTTCCAAAGGAACGGGAGAGAGACATACAGGGTGAGAAAGAATATGGCTCTGCGTTGTGTCTTCAGCTGATTACATTATGACAGCTGCTTTATGTCTGCAGGACTCCTCTTCCAGAGCTGAATGTGCTCACATGACAACAGGTCCAATAACTAAATCTTACTGGATGTACATCTACACTCTCCTCCTTAAAGGTTCTTTTTTTTTTTTTTCTTTTGTCCATGTCCCCTTATCAAGGATTAACCCCAAGCTCACCCTGGTTATTAAAGTATTACTCATGATAAGAGCTGTCAGAGCTTATCTTTGGTGACAGCTTCGTACCAAGTACTCCTAATTTTTAACCACTGTTTAAATAAACGTTCTGTTTCCTGGCTCACCACTGGGCAACCAGTAAGAAAACTGAGACAGTTCGCCACCTAGTGGTGTAGTTTTATATCACAGCTTTTCAAGACCATTGACGACTCTTTTAAGACACTTCTTAAATTAACTGAATTTATTATATAAATAGTATGAGTGCACACAGTAAGGAAAGACTCAGGCAACCGTACATAAATCCTACATGGAGGTGTGAAAAGTCATGACTCATACCGGATTGATATCGATGGCGGTCTGGTGCTGCTCCTTTTTAGGCTCCATGCCAAATACATCCTGGACCAATTTCTCATCTGCCTGGTAGAAGTGCGGAGAGGACATTATGATGGGAGCTCCTAAACACACACAAGATGCAGGAAAAATGACATTATGGAAGAAATAAAAGAAAACAGATTAAAAACTTATGATATTATGATAAAGCCGCTCTCCACAGAACACGTTGCTGTGTGACACAGCAAAGCATAGTCTGAGGTTTCATTCAGACCGGCTGCTTAAAGCGTTTTCCCACCTTGTTTACATAAACTGACGTTGAGCAGGCCAGAGCCGAGGCAGTTACCGGCAGGCACGCAAAAGCCGGCATTGGCCGGGTTCACAGTCTGATTGGCAAACACATCGCTGGGGGGAACAAAACGATACCCGGGGATCCCCTTCACTGTCACATCGTCCTCATACAGAGCATACAGAGACCTGGGGGGAAAAAGAAGAGCCTCATGCTGGTTAATCTTTGGATGCAGAGTTGATCACGTAATGCTGAAAAGTGTACCGAATTTATTTTGTACATGAATTCTGCCGTAAGCTGATTTTCGGGCAAGAAAAAACAAAAACCTGCACAGTACAACCAGATTTTTTTATCCAAAGCGTTCAAAGGTCGTGCTAAGTGTTACCACCACCAAAAAAAACACACACACACTCAGCAGTTAATCGACTTGTATATTCTTGTACTTCTTGTTTCTGGTCTAAATAAAGTAAAAAAAAAAAAAAAAAAGGTTATTGTTTTAAGCAGCAGGGACCTCGTTTAAAAGGCTTACACTAACGAGAAATGCAACCCGCCGGGCCAAATTGGTATCGTTAATCCAATCTCCAGACCTGGATAATGCCGAGTGAAAGGCTTAGGAAGACTAAAGAGGAAACGTAGCGGGGTTGGGGGGTTAATACCACAAAAGCTGTGTCAGCAAAAGAGGACAAGAAACATAAGCAGAAATAACGTTTATATAACCGTAAAGTGTCGACACACGAGGGGTGTCTGCTCAGCTGGGGACAACAGACAGTTAGACGAAATTGTCCCACAGTGAAAATGGCCAACTGCCTCAAGCAATGTTTTTTCTGAATAAATTCAAAACTTTAGCAAACATTTTTAAAGCCCCAACTAGACATAAAATAAAATGTATACATATTATTAAGATTTGGTGCCTCCCGACTACTAAACAAAAAAAAAAAAAAGGAAACTTTGGCACCCCACCTGCACAGGTCGGAGGAGAACATGTAGAGCGCCTCGTTCTTGCTGATGATCGGATGGAAAGACGCACCATTGGTCCCATTAATCATATTACACTCATCGGATGTCCACCAGTTCAGAGAGCTGCAAGTAAACAAGAGAAATAGCATCTCAATGTTTCTGGTGGCATCGTGCCATTCATGTGAAAATAAATAAATAAAGATGGCTTCTGGTGACAGATGTTGGGCCTGGAAATATGATCGAGTCACTGTTTTACCCCAAAAGGTCTCATACTTCAAATTTGCTTGACAAATCACAACACTGCATCTGATCAACGATTCCCACTGATCGCAGACTGAGAAATCCTTTTGCACTGGAGGTTAAAGAAGGCGACTACCTTTCACCTCTCCATGTGGCCACTCGAGCAAAGTCCTTGTAGCTCTGCTGGCCTGTGAAGAACACGTACTCTCCATCATTTGAGGCATTGCTCTGTAAGAAAAACATAGGTCACTGCACAACTTTCCCAGCATGAAACTAAACAACCATACGCTATTAATGTTTGTAAAATTAAGAGGAAACTTTTCACGGAGGGATAGTTGAATAAGTGTGCATTTATGTGCTGTATTTTGCAACATTTATTCACATCAACAAGCAGAATTTGAGTAAAGCATCGCATTACTTATAAAAAGGCTTAAATCAGACCTTGTAGAAGAGTCCAAAGACATCATCCAGTTCAGGTTTAAGAAGTTTGAGGGCTTTGAGGAGGTTGTCTTCATATCCCCACAGCAGCTCCCCCACTGTGTGGGTGCTGAACAGGCCTTCACCAGAGGACTTCATATAGGAAGAGATCAAATTGGCTTCTATAGGTGAATTCTTGAATTTCTCCATCACCGTCTACCAGGAAAAAGAAAGGCAATGATGTCATGACAAACATCCAACTGTGAAGGTGTGAAATGGCAAGAGCTCCATAAAAGAAAAAAAGTCAATAGAATTACTCCCGCATATAAAACCGTGCAGATCAGCTCACATTTCAGTTGCTACCAAAGGAATCCACACTCAGTAAAACCAAGGGGAAACCGCTTTTCACAGTTTCAATTCTGTGCCAACTTTGCCATTTATCACCAGGGAATTCATGAAAAACATCCGGATATATGCATCTTACTGATGATGCAGAAAAAAAATGTCCGTTAGATTCAAACGGAACAAATGTTCTTAATTTATCTTTAATAATTTCAAGTTTGGAGTATTAAAAAAAACAAGCACAGTGTCACATTCAGTTAGGTGTAATGACAGCATTTCACCTTAAGCTCAATCAGTCAATCAATCAATCAATGGAGAAAACAACCTGCACAGTTATCCTGAGTAGCTGAATACCAAAAAGTTTATTTTTATGCTTTTAGTATTACTTTGCTCATCATACTTAAATATTTCTACTGAAACAGATTAATTCTGCCTTCATTAGAACACTTTTACCGTTTGGTTTTAGTGCCTTAAAAGCATAAATGATTTGACTACTCCCTTAAGAAGCAAAGCAGGCACATATATGCCCATTTTATGTCCAAAAATTGCTGTATGAAAAAGTGAAACCATTAATCCAAACTTCATCAGAGACCCGTTAATCTGTCGGACCCTCCTTTACTTTACCAACATCGACACAAAAAGACACCATTTAAGGAAACGTCTGGGCTTCCTTTCGCTCACCATGGCAGGGATGTTAACGGTTCTGATGAGGTCACTCTCCGGACCTCGGGACATGTCACGCTGGAAAATGTAGGTTTTAGTGTTGACGGCGGCTACTTTAGTGCCGTTATCCTGGAAGGAGACTTGTTCCATGGGCCGGTACTCTCTGTGTGGAAAAAACGGAAGCTGTCAATTTCAAGGTTATTTTACTTCTTAACTCAATTTTACGTGCATGTCAAAAATCTATATTTTTAGCTGGTGGTGAGAAGTACTTTGAAGCAAAAAAAAAAAACATAAAAAGATGGATCTCAATTCATTTGCACAAAATATAATTATCCATTACAACTAGACACACACAAATGTGAAAAATTAGGCCAGAGATAAATGCATAATACGGTTTCTTTCTTTATAACTCCACGTCAGGTTCTCGAAAACTGCTCAAATGCAGCTGAGTCAGCAGTAATCTTCAAGTATTACTGTAAAGAAAACCTAACAAAGCTGGCTTTTATGGGATAATAAGAAATGTCGCTTGGACTGAGCGGGTTGATGGATCCCAGGGTCTCCTTTAGGCACTTTAATGCTGAATTAACCCAATAAAATGGTTACAAGAAAAAATACAAACATCCCAACTGTGCAGCTCTTGTTTCTGTAAAGCAGTGGCAGATGCACAAACCACAGTGTCAGTCAGTGTGGACAGCAGACAAGAGACACACAATTACACCAATATCTGGACGTATGCGCCTCTGAAAACTCTTTACAGGACAAAAAGTTATGAAAGAAAACCACTGTTCTTGTATTCTTTAAGTGTTTTATTTGTTTTTACTAAATATGCTTGAAGCATCTCGGCGAAAGCCGGAACGCAGACATGCAAATAAGTATTGTTAGACTGCTCCCTGTATGTGTGGTTGCTCTGCAGCTCTGCAGCTCTGCAGTTTTTAGCTTGTGGCTGTTCCCCTTTACTGTTGTGATACTCGATGTATTGAGCCTACGTGCATCGTGGTTAGTGCTTTCAATTCACTTAACACATTAACACTTCTCTGTTGGTGGGTTTTTTCAGGATAACATTTGCATCACATTATTTAGCATCTTCAGTACGATTTCTTCAATTTGACAAATTTTGTTTCCATTTTTATACACTTTGTTTATGTGCAGCTGCAACATTTCCAGCCATGTTGGCACTCGCAGCAAAAACACTGCGAAGAATCACTTGAAAGTTGCTTTAAATCTTTCAGACTTTCACTAACTTGACCCTTTGGCCTGGTGATCTTTGCTGTTGGGTATACAAGTTAAGCCTCTCACCGATATGTGTATGGTCCGATCTCCATCACAGCCGGTCTATCCCCCTCCAGTACCTCCAGAGGATTAGTCACATTGAAGAAGTAAAACTGCATGTAGATAGGGGCCGGTGGATCCTCCCAGGCCTCAAAAGTCTCCGTTCCATTTTTCAATACTACTTCCTATGAGGACAAAGGGCAGTTATGTTTATTTTACGCATGAATCATCTGCTGGTGATAAAATGTTGTCGCATCACATGACAAGCAAGCAGTGAAATCACCGTCCTACTGAGCTGAGGATGAACAATGAAGGAAAACAGCCGTGAAATACTAAAATATACTAAACTAAATATTAACGTTACCAGGACTTTATTGTAGTCATTGGAACGATGGTGACTAAGAGATGTCATTCAAATTCTAGGGTAAAATTGACTGATATATAACGTTCCATACGGCTAGAAATACGTAAACCTGAAACAAATTTAAAGTGTTTATCGTTAGTGGAACTGGCCGTAATTACTTTTTAAAATATGAGCTTTTGTGAAAAAAAATTAAAAAATAAAACGTCATAAATGAGTTTAAGTGCTACAAAACAATCCAGCAATATATTTTTTTGCGAGAACAAAACAGGCTAACTGAGCAGACTCGCTGCTATGACAGCTAGCGTTAGCTTATCTAACGTCAACGCTAAATTAAATGCTTACCGTTTTAACCACCGACTGCAAAAAATGTGGAAACACGTCAGACAAAACCAAAGAAATGCCCAGAATGAGCATTAGTACAGAAAACACTCCGATGCTGTATATGCAACATGACTTCAGTAGCATGATGAGACAGCAGTAACAGATATCAGAGGGCTTTCACTGACAGAAGCTACTGTGCGCTGTTTATGTTTTGGTCTGAGCCCTTGTCTCAGGAACTTGCTCCATGGCGCACAAAGCCACATCCGGAGTGAAACGCTTCCCTGTCCCCACTTCCGGTTTCCTCGACAGTCGACCCGGTGCAGTCAGCCGTAACGACGACGTTATAAGCGAGCTATTTCAATATAAACGGGCTAACTTTAAGTTTTATCGACAGTTCTGAGAAGCAAACTTGTCAAAAATTGCAGCCGGTGGACAAAATAAACTTACATTAATGAGCTGATCGTTAAAACCAAAAGGAGATGCAGATATCTATCTTGAAGATGAAAACACTTTGTTTTAATTTTTTTAGAAACAGCGCAAAGTTTTACCCCCCCCCCCCCCATTATAAGCCATTTGCAGACTACAAATAACATAAAATTAACATAAAGACTAAATATATAATATATACAGAGTAAATAAATACATCAGGACAATCTAATAAGTACGCCATTTACTTCTCATAAGGGAATATAAATATATATTTATCATACTTGATCATTACTATTCTGTTCTGATGAGTTAATTAATTTACCTGAATGTGACTGATGTGACATTGTATGAATGCATCTATTTCAATAGGATTCAAGATCGAGCTTCTTTTTCTCCATAACCTTATTATGCTAAGGTGCAATAAACACCAAAAAAAAAAAAAGAGAAACAGGACAAAGAAAAATAAATGTGAGGAGGGAAAAGGCAAAATGCTACATATGCTTATAAGTAGACTATAACCTTGAATGATTATCCCAACAGAAAAAAAAGTCATGTATGATTGACCTGCTATGTGGATGGATATCTGCCATCATATGGGCACAGACAAGAGCTCCGCAGGTTGGAGTCATATTTTCTATCACATGTTCAAAAAGCCTGCATCTAATATTACACTTTCAAAAGAATATTTTCCTTGCTAATCTTTTACATGGAAGGCAATGCTCTATTTACAGTGCAACTATATTTTTTTAACAGCCTCTCCACTAGATGTCACTGTGTTGGCATTTACTGAATCACCACAGCCCACCTCCTTTGTTGCCAAGAAACTGGAATTATTGTTGTTGTTGATTCTAAATCCCCTTTAAAAGGTGGATGAGCAGACTAAACTATGAGCAGCTGTGTATGTCACTCTGACTCTGTCTCCCACTCATTTTGCTTTCATTGATTGCTTCACAGAGAATTTCTTTTGTCATAATCTAAGAGAGGCTACTCATAGCAGTCAGCAAATTGGTCACAATTCAACAAGTGGAAAATTTGATGCTGGCCTTGAATTGACAGCTTTGATATGACACACAGATACTGAGTTACCATGGGAAACATTATCTCATCCAACCAAATGGTATCAGCATTACAAACTTACAGACATGTTTCTGCCTGCTTTAATCCGATTCATTGTGATACTATTGCCACACTGGACCATAACATCAACATGAACATGTCTGACTGTGGAGTTTCTCAACGTATGAATCGAGACTATTTTCTTTTTTCACATTAAGATCCTGGGGAAAAAAAACGTGGGAAGTGCTGCAAAGCTTTAACTAATGCTACATTTTTACGATACAGGACTCATAGACCTGGACAAGTTTTGTGGAACATGAGATATCGGACAGATTGTTGGAAATGACTTGATAACTATTATTGAATAAATGTTAGCCAAATTATTTGGGTGAATTGAGATGAGGTGTCTCACACTGGTTTTACATCTTTTAATTTGTGTGGATTTGGGCCAGATGAAGTTTAGAACTGACACTTTTAGCTGCATTTGGACCAACATTGGACCAGAGTGACCAGAAACTAGGCTAAAATTCTTTAACCTTTTAGCGCCTGCTCTTGGCTCTGAGTGCTTGGGCCTGAGATGTCATTCATGCTGTAAACCACATGCTGGGCATATTTACTTCAGCCTGCCAAACTGGGGGTCAAACACTTTTTGCTACCCATAGACGACGACCCAAACTCTACTGCACTCATTTTGTCCTTAAAAGGTCCAACTACATGGAATTTATAGGGGAAATTCAATAAATTGCTGAACAATCACTATAACGCTGTTGTTGACCATTCTGTTAAAAAATAAAATGATCTAAAGCAGTTCAGCGCAATATTTATTCTGCATATTCCAGCTTGACAAAGCTTCTAGTTAACAATCTTTCGTTTTTGTCAGGGATTATGGTTTTGCTGTTGTTGTGATGCATTATTGGGCAACTGAAACTTGTTTCCATTGTTCATAGATGGGTTGGGCAAAAAATATAACTAAGTCATAAATAGACATGTAATAATAAACAATGCTTTGTACTAAAACCTTAATTGTACGTCTACAGTTAGATTGGTGGCTTCTGGATATGTCACTACATCAAGAATTATACCACTTTTTTTTCCTGATGGAGCAGTGTGAGTGATTTTTTTTTAAGGAAATACCCCTTTGACCATAACATGAATGGGGCACAATGGAGAGCAGAGGAGGGCTCTTCTCGCTGCGGTCACGAGAGCAAAGGGAGCGTGACGTCACTTTCCTAAACCGGGCAGCAGGCAGCCGTTGAGTTGAGACCCGAGAGACAGACGGGCAGGAGTCCACGAACAGCTCAACTTTTAATGTAAACGGTCCGAGTGTAGTCACCGTGTAGTCACACTGAGCTCGTCTTCTTTATGCATCCTCCAGGCTGACTTAGCGTCCCAACGGCTCGCTGTTTTCCGTCCTCTTAGTCGCTAAATCTGGTTTTGTCTAAAAGAGAGCGGTTGTCTCTTTTATGTGAGCAGCCTTCCTTCGACTCCAACCCACAGCAGGGTAAGTGTCCAGTGAATTCATATCTCGCAAGTTCATGTGGATTTCAATGAATGGCCGGCATTCTTTTAAGAATTAAAAACCACCGCTGCAGACGGTTTTTGAGTCCCAGTGGTTCATTAAACAAGCTCTGCTCCTGTACAGTCCCTACGGCGCAGTTACAACGCGTTTAGTCTTATATTGTTTGCTGTACTGTGATGCTCGCCGCCAACATTTTGATAGTTCTTCAGCAAAACGAGTTGCAGTTTTGGCCACGTTAGTTTCTGACTGTATTCAAAGTATTCACGCAAAACCGTCACTGTTTGATGAGCGGCGTGCACTTACGCAAAGCTTGGCACACCGTCGTCAGAACTGCTTCTTTTCCTAATCGTGCAATAAGAAAAGTTTGACAGTTTGATCCCAGTTCTACTTTGGTCCCCTTCAGGCATTTCTTTCACCTTCTGTGTGTTCATTTAGTAAATGAACATCTGGTATCGACAGCAAAATGTCCTGTCTGCTACCACTTACTATTTTTGTAGACAGGTTTGTGTGACTGATGGGCTGCTTCTAATCCAAGCTAATGGGGAGCTTAATGATTGTTTGCATTTGCATCCACTTTGCAACACCGTCTAATGGAATTCTAAAACTCTCCAATCAATGCTTTGTGTGCAAAGTCTTTATGAATGCCTGCATGCAGAGATGATATTCCTTCCAACCAAAACCGCTTGTAATCACTGCAAAGAATCTCAAATTGCTGAAATACTCCCCTCAGCTGAAATACAAGCAGACACAGAGGACCCTGAAAATTAGAATAATGAAGGAAGTAAGTAGCCCAACTTCAGCTGGAATGCTCCCAAGAATATTCAGCAAAAGTTCAGTCACCATAGACCCCCCCCCCACCCCTCATGGGATCTCTGGTGAGTTACAAAGCCACATACCATTTTCTGCCACAACTTTAACACAACATTGCAATTGTTAAGTCAACTCCCCAAATTACTTATTAACAGAGGAGGAATAGTTAAATGTAAGACAGCTTCAGAACTTTTACTCTCTCCGACGACACGTCACTGGTGAGACTTTAATAAATAGATGTTATAGTTTTTATGAGGAAAATGTCAATTTACTCAGGCTGTAAACTATTGTGGTTTAACTCACTGCTGCTTATGCACTCCATATTTATGTCGTATTGAGTGTTACCTGTCTGGGTATAACATCCCCAAAAAGCTTAATATGTCAGAAATCTCCAGGATCACATTTGAAATGGGCTCTAACATCACTGACACTAAGTTTAAACATCTGTGGTGTGTTCCCCAGTCTCAACTGAGCAATCCAGTGAGTGGCTGCATGGATCAGACTGAACATGAAGAGCCTCAAAGCCAAGTTTAGAAAAACTGATGTAAGTACTATAACATATGTTCATGGCTGTGTAAACTGTGTGCCCATGTGGATGTCAGCATGCGTGAGTCACTGTCTGTGTATGCATGGTTTGAGCAGTTGTGAATGACTTTGGGCAGAATCTCTCAGCTTTGGGGTCAGCAGCACCTCACGGCTTCTTCTATTAGTTTTTTTGGAAAGGTTGAGAAATTAAAGAATCTGGGTTTAACGATGAAGTCTGTGTCATCCATTTAGCTGTTGTAAACAGAAAAGGTACACCATGGTTGATTTTACATAACAACTTGTCAGCTCTTACTTAATTTTAGGACCAAAAGAAGGCATCTTGGCAGTGGGAAGCTAATATTAAAGGTGTAAGTGATATGGCCCAGTCTCTTAGACAAACAGACAACACAGAAACTACACAAGAAAGTGCTTGTACAATGTAATTACATTTTGTTTTCAGTTAATCCCACTATAACCTCAAATATCCTTAGATACTCTGACTGTTCTTTGCTTCCAGACGAGGATTAGATCTTGCTGATTATGATTCACCCATAAGGGAGACATTTCTCCATGTTGGTATAATCATTCAGTTGGTCCCAGTCTGAGAAGCTCTCCACTCACAGGAAGTGAGGCGTCTCCACAGCGTCTGACTCATCTGTTGTCACGGTGACCCTAATGACATAGAGCCTAGCGGCAGACAGGAAAAGTCTGGAGGGTTGTTTGATGAATGAGACAAGTTTTGGGGGAATGGAGGGTGTGTCAGAAGTAAGGGAGTCAGTGAATGGAGTGAAGAATGCTGACTAAATGAGACATTTGGTTTATGTTCCCACAGATTAAAAGTGTGCGGTAGGGCAGGATGGTGAGCTCTGGTTAAATGGTATGTTCTGCTGAAATGGGAAGAGACTGTCCCTTAGAAGGAGACTTAGTTGGAGTACAACCCTGCTTTTATTTTGTTCCACCCACAACACACAGCAAAGCATAATAAGAGCCTGGATTATTGTGTAGAGGGCTCAAAGTCTTCAGGTAGAGAGCTGTTTAAAAAAAAAAAAAAAGAGACCAACCTGTAGAACATACAGGAACAACTGTGGATCTACATGCTGCCCTGCTGCCTAAAATGAGCAAATTATTGCAAATTCAGTCAGCTATGTGCGAGAGTATAATAGCGTCCATTGTTCTAGAAAATGTTGAGTCCAGCGCTGCAAGGTCAGATCGTTCCTTGTTAGTGAGTGGGATGGTGTCTGTCTCACCTTTGTTAGGTGTTCTCGCATTGAAACCTGTCATGTAAAGTAGCCAATGCAAATTGTTTAAGGTGCTTTTGAAGTGAAATGCTAGTCCTCACTAAAATAGCCAGTCGTAGGCGGCATGAGAGAAGACAGAGGGCTATGGATGTGAGTGTTGCTTAGAAACAACAGATGCCACATCACGCATGCCTTTGCAAACCTCCCACTCATACATTGTCACAATTTGCTTGAAGAATTGTTCAGTTTGTCTCCCCTTTTATGTAATAAATGCCCATTTTCATGTCTGTGTTTTGATATGATACAATCTGCAGCAGGAGGCAACTGTGCTGACGTGCTGTTTTAGCCACAGACCGAATATGGAGGCATTACCATTTTGCTGAGTATTACTTAATTCAAGGGGCTGCACGGTGGTGTGGTGGTTAGCACCGTCACCTCACAGCAAGAGGGTTCCATGTCCCAGGTTCCAGGTCCCAGGTCCCAGGTTCCAGGTCCCAGCTGGGTGGGGCTCTGTGTCGAGTTTGCATGTTCTCCCTGTGTATGTGTGGGTTCTACTCCTGCTTCCTACCACCATCCAAAAACATGCATGTTTCCTCTAAATTGTCCCTAGGAGTGAGTGTGAGCATCGAAGTGTCTCATTTGTCTCTGTGTGGCCCTGTGATGGACTGGCAAACTGCCTCTCACCCAATGACAGCTGGAATAGGCTCCAGCCCCCCATGATCCTAAATTGGTCAGGATGGACTTAATTTAAGAACTGATCTTACTGAAAATGCAGTCAGTTTAGTACTATCAGTGTATGTATGTTATATACGTGTACGGAAAGTACAAGCAGCCAATTGTGTCCTTAAATCCAAGATCCAATCATCTTTAGAGACTGTTTTGATAAACAAAAGTTCTGTTTTCAGTTTTAATGCAGAGGAAAAGAGCCAATGCTGCAGTGTACACTCGTAGTGATTAAAATTAATGGACATAATCAAAGTAAAAAAAGTTTCACAGGGTGGCGTGTTTATCCGAGCTAATATTCATTCCACAGCTTTTTATAGAGATCCTGAACAACTTTAATAGAAAGAAAACATCTCTTGGGTTCTATTTTAAGCTGTGTGTGTCGGTGACAGCTCACTCAGGAATGCCCCCCCTCCTCTTTAAAAGAAAAACCAGCCCTTCATTTTTTCTTAAACAAAATAACAGAAACCCAGTGCCATTGTAAATAGCTTTTTGATGAAGTAAAGTTATTTCCACTCAGATAACGTGTAATGGAATCTGTGGTTCAGTTTCAAATCTTAATGAAGTGCTTTATTTCAAAGAGCCTCCTCCAGCTTAGTGACATGAGCGCATCGGCGAGCCAAAACTTTACTTAAACACCTCAACAACACGAGACTGTGGGAGAGAACAAGATGTGTTATTATTGTAAGCGATATGGACGTACAAGAGCTCAAAGATAACACCAGATGAGTGTGATATTTATAGTGAGATCTTGAAGCAATGTTACACAAGTCCAAACCTACTTATATATATCTGCCGTAGAATTTGAAGTTACAACTCAACAGGGGAAGTATCGATGTGAATAATTAATTCACAGATGGCTAGCAATTATTTCAGTGGCCCAATCAGCTATTGGTATTAAAGATCTGACAAAACCAGAGAGCAGTCATAAATATTATTCACTACACCTGTGTTTTCTCCAGGTTTGACATGTCTAAGTATCCTGTTGTCGAAACAACATTTTTCCATAATTATATCAAGTTGATTAAGAAGTTGAGAAAAGTTTCCCCCTTCATGCTGAACTGTAGGAAATGTGTAACACGGGCAGAACTTTTCATTAATGCTGTGGAAAAGCCATGAATTCTATCTTGGAGTCTGAACATTGTACTCTGTTTACAGTAATGGTGAAAGGAGACAATTTATATATTTATCAAGCACAAACCCCCACTGAGCTGTTGTATCTTTAGCTGCTGAGAGATTATAAACATGAACTCATTCACTTGTCTTTGCCTGAGTCTCAGTGTCGTTTTTTTTTCACAATTCAGATGCAAGCAGTCTCTGGTATGACTGCTTTAATTGCATAACCATTCACACCTTGAGGAGTGTAGTTGGTTATAGTGCCACTTTAGTGCCACTGCTGTTTGTCAACAGGTTTATGCAATGATTGTATGGCTGATTTTCATGAAACAGTTTCAGGCCTTGTTCTTTTTGTAGATTGTGACCACTACAAGAAATCTGTGCAGGAAACAGCCATCTGGAATCATGCTTGTGTCTGTTATCTCCAGAGTAAAGAGGTTTAACATTACTTTGGGGATACTTTGGCTGTCAATACTAATAAACCAGATTATCTAATAGGTGACGAGTCAAGAAGTATCAAAGCATCACATATACACAAGTCATAAGAATAAAATCAGAGCAAGGACAGAATAGAGATTTGTGACAGACAGCCACGTGCATGATATAGTCGCACAAGTTCACCGAAAGCTGTTGGGAGAACTATTCAGATGTTGGATCATGATTGTTCCCTAAAATATCTTTGGCCACGTTGACCACCCCTGCTTTCCTCTTGAATGTATTCTAATGCTTTAGGAATGCTGTCGTGTTTAGTTTTTTTTAAAAAAAAAACTTATCACCACCTTTTATCTTTAGACATTACATTTTTTTGCTGTAGAAGTGCCATGCAGTCTAGCTTAAAACTGGAGTCCAGGCACACTCAGCAGAGTGTGTTACCACGCTCAGTAAATCAGCTTTCTAAAATGCTGGACCGTGAACGCCCTGCAAGGCTTAGCAGTTTAAAAATGCCACCTATGCTTAAGGTGCTCATGCACTGCCATGTTTGATGTCAAACAGTCGTAATGCTGCTCAAAAGATTCAGCGAAAAGACCTCTCACTGTGTGATTTCCACATTGATCCTGCAGCAGTGATAATCTGTTGCTCAGGAGGTCGAGTGCTTGTCCCCCACTGTGCACATGTTTAAGTATCCTCAGGAAAGACACTGAACCCTGCATTACCCTCCAAAGTCTCCATCTCTTGTGAGTTGCTTTAGATAAAAGCTTCTTGCTTCAGTGATTGCGTTTCATTTTAATGTGAAGTAAAGTTATAGATGTGTGCCCACTGAGATCCTGTGCACATCAGCGCTCAATAAAGAGGTTTACCAATGTTGCTTTATCACAAGCTGTGAGGGGGTGTGCAGTTATGCAAGGCCAAGGTGAATGAGAGAAATTCTTCAAAGTGTCTTTGTGTATCTGTGTTTGCATGTCTCTTCACATTTCTGTCTGCCCGAGTTTGTCTTTTGAGTACGTTATTATCATTTTTGGATGTTTGCGGATCATTTTGGCTAAGCTTATTTAGGAAAACAAACAGAATAATGAGGGAGTTTGTGTGTGTGTGAGCGTGTTGATCATGGAGCATGTCTAAGAGAGGCAGATGGTGTAATCTGGTTTCTGGGAATGCGTTTGGAGAACTGCCACATGGAGACTTACAGGTTTTCCTGCTGTGACTTGCATAGATGATGTTAGTAATAAATTCTCGTTGTCAAGAAAAAAAAACCAAAACAAACTTATTGATTTATTCAAATTGAACTTAGTCGCTGCTGCTCATTTCACAAACTTAGATAACCTTGTAAAATAAGGTGACGTAAGAATGTGTGACTCTGTTTAGCCATTCAGTTCATCAGTGAACATTTCCGTCCTTGTACTAAAACACTTTTAAATGACATTTTTATGAACATTTCTACTACCTCTATTAGTAAACCCCAAGACATTCCATGTTTACACTCACAACACATTCCAACCATTACACAGTGGAGACATGCACTGTGCTCAGACGTATCATTATTCCATTTATTTATTTATTTATTATTCCTATTTATTTAGTTATTTATTCTATTCGATCCCTTATTAAGAAATGGACGCTGTCTGCCCCAAAGATAAAAAGGACGGATCGGACTGTTATCGGCAACAGGTCCAAAAGCCAGCTAGAGGTTGTATGAGTGCCTCTGGCAAGGCTCATTTACACTTCTGTTAAGGCAGCATTAATACAGAAAAGTATATTTAGATTTTAGACCAACATATATTGCCTTCAACATGATATCTTTTTAGCACAAAAAAACCATTCAGCACACTTTACAAAAGTGTTGCTGAGTCAGAGGAAGGAAGAGGTTCTGGACTGCAGTCCTGTTCTGTTTCCAACTGAGAGTACGGAGAGAAACAACACTTTGCAATGAGAAACTTTACAAAGTGGTGAAAGCTTTTCCATCTCAGCTATGTTTCGGTATGTGTTACAGGCCTGAAGCGCTAAAATAAACACAAATAATCTCAGGTTCAAACTTTTTTTTTTTATTAGCATTTTCTGTGCTGTTGTGAACTTCTTCCAGTTTGGGCTTGTATTAGATTTAGTTGGAGTATTATCATGATTTAGCTTTGTTCTCTAGGGCTCACTTTAGCCCCTTTTGAAATGCAGCTAAGACCATTTAACATCTGGCTTTTGTCTTCAAAAGGAAATTGGCATTCATTTCTGCGTCTAATGACTCCCTGTTTTAATGTCCGGTCAAAGCTAATTAACTCAATAGAAGTATATATATAGTGGTATGTACTTGTCAACAGAAGCAGTGAATGAATCAATAATTGAACCTGAATACACGCACAGTTGTAAATTAGGAAATAAAAGGATTTATCACTGAAATACTATTGCAGTACCGCGTTTCAGTACATGTTTACATGGTTTAGTACTAACACCTTTCATACCCTGATGTGAGGAATGCAAACAAATATTTATATACATATTAATACTGATATATATTCATATTTGTTTGATAAACAAAGCTGAGCATAAAAAAAATCCCACTTTTACAAAAAAGCCAGCATCAATAGATCAATAGTAGAACAAAAGCTAAGTTACAGCTGAGTCCCGGCTTTGACTTCTTGATTGAAGTAACCAGTGAACCAGTGTAATTTGCTGGAGAAATGTTAATTGAATCTTGTTGTATGCATCAAACCCCTTGATGCGGTCTGTTATTGCAGTTTTAAGCAGAATATTTCTACCCAAAGTAACCTGATTTTGCCCAGACATTATCTCCTCGCTGTGCTGTTGTGAAGGCACATGTGGTCACACTTACAAACCCAATCAGTGTGTGCTTTCGTCTGTGTATTCTGTTGTCGACAGAGGTTCCAGTATTGAACACTCAGCCAGCACCCTACGCTAATATCACTGCTTAAACCTGCTCCCCCAGCCGCTAGACTAAGCGGGATTATTCAAGGCTTACGTGCAGACACACAGACACACACACACGTGCAAAGACCAGTGTCCACAGCAGACACACACCCTCCCGTTATCACCCAGCGTCTCTGTGTCTAATTGATTTGTGGATTATGTTGTCTCCCCTCAAACCACACAGCTGTTTCGTTGCTTCAATTAATCTCCGCTACGAGACACTGAAAGCTCCACTGCACGTTCGCTTTGTGCTGTGTTTTTGGCACCTTCAGAATGTATACGCTCTTGATTTAGTAGTGTAAACATTGTAAGAATGGAGTCCTCCTTGTTGGGAGTTATAAAACGTGTCTGCTATGTTAACTGGAGCAGAACTGCAGAGAAAATCACATGCTGATCATCTAGAAACATCTCTGAACAAATGCCTCGTGCACAGTTCGGTTGGAAACATCAACTTGTAATGTTTCTCAGGAATCTTAGTACAGCATATCAAGGAGCCATTAGAAGAAACAAAAGATGAAATATAAAGGAAACATTACAGTGCAGGAGTTCTGCAATTATAGAAGGACTCCTTGAAATGAACAACAGCCTGAAATATCCCCACTTGGGTATGTTTGATTTGGCAAAGTCTGCCCTGGTTTGGCACATTACGGTTCGTACTGGTTGGTTACAGCGCAAGGGTATTATTGCTGGGAGTGACAGCAAAACCTCTGGGGCAGCCTGGCATTAATCTGGAAGAGGAGGTGGAGGAAGGGTGAATGTCTGTCTATGTATTATCAGCCGTTAGCAGGAGAAAGTACAGGGAGGATCATGGCTCTATTCAGACTCATTTCATACTGTATAATAAGACTGTGTCCAGGTCCATGAGAGAATATATTCAGCAAAAGCCAATACTTATCTAAAATATACACTATGTAAAGAAAACAGTTATTGCCACTTAAATGTAATCATCACCATCAAGAGCTTTAGATACCAAACTGTCCTTTGGATGTTCATCTGACCCAACGCTTAACACATAAGGAACCTAAAAGATTAGTCTGTCATTTGAGTCAGTGGCAGAAAATCATCTCACCACGTGTTGTTTTTTTGTCCTGACAGTTACATTACATTTACAATGCTTTAGATCTTGCTGTTGTCGACATAGGAGAAAATGAAATTCAGCTCTGAACAAATTTAAATCTATCCAAGGACAGTCACAGGAAATAGCTTAAGGTCTGTTTAAACAGGGATCCAGTCGAAGCAGGAACTGCCTGTGGGATTTCTTTATTCGCTATCAGCTGTATAGATGAAATGCATATCGACTTAAAGGAAGCCTGCTTGCCAGCAAATATATGAAACGCTGCCTATGCTGCTGTGAAGCAACTGTGATCCTGGTTTTCTGCATGTGACTGCATGCAGATGTTTGTGCGGGTGTGCCTTTGTGCATGGACTTAGTTTGTTGTCTTATGTAAAGACATGAGTTTGGAGGCCTTTCTGCTGCTTTGTGAGGAGAATCTGTGAGGGAAGATGCATTTGTCAGAGTGAGTTTAAAGCTCCTTGAAAGGTGTATGTAGTATATAAAGTGCTGTATAGCATTGCTCTCTTTACTGACAGAGCAGTGGACATTTAATCTACAAGGTAATGGTTAAATATACAGCTAATCACTGAGACTGGACCAGAAAGAACAGAAGCAGATAAGATTAGGGAGGGGAGTTAAGTTGAAAGGTTGAAGAGGGGTGGGGTGGGGTCTAAGACCAATGAGGTGCAACAATGGAGCAATAATAAGTCAGTTATAGGAGGATAACTTGGGGAGGTGTCGGGGAGAGTGTGTACAGGAGTAAAACCCTGCTGGAGTAAAAGGGAACACTAGATGTCCAGGCCTCAAAGTTTGGTTCAGAGACCGGTTGTTTAGTTTGGCTGACTCTGAACAACTGGAACAATATTCACACTAGGAGATGCATGGAGGGAGGGAGGGAGGGAGGGAGGGTTAGACTCAGTTCACCTGAAAAAAAAACCTGATACTTTCCTTCACAAAAAGACTTGATGCATTGCACTGCTTGACTTGCTGCCTACTCCTGAGAAGTGTTTGTGAGGCGTGTTTTTAGTTCAGTCTAATGATCGAGTGTTGGAGGTGACTGGCAGGTTTATGGACAAAACTTAAGACTAATACTTTTCCCTGTCAAAAGTTAATTTGACTGTTTTGCTTGGAGCTCAACAGAGTTGCCAGTGAGGCTGTGTAATGTTTTGCTTTTTAATTTGATGCGACAGAACTTCTCCTGATTGTGTAAACTGCCTGCGTTATCTTGTCTTAAGTGAGTGATGCTGTGTTTTTTCCCTTCTCCGCCGACATTATGAGTAGCCCCCGCCCCCAGTGTAATGAGGCTGGTCGCTTTCCAACCCCAGCGGTGTTTATGTATAGGGCAGGAAAGGCTATTTGTATCCAGAGGAAGTTTTGTACGAGAGCTCTTTTTTTTTTTTTTACTGGAGGTCCCCTTGCAGCCATAAGGGTCCCATGTTGGACATGTACATTAATCCTTCTGCTTTAAATTGAAATATGAGTACATTTCAGAGAAGAAGAAAAAATCGAAAAAGAATTTACAAGCTTCTTTTACAGTTTTCTGAGTAAGGGGCACCCTTTAATGTGTTTGAGAAAGTATGTTGTACATACACTCAAAACATCTGAGAGGAGGAGCTGATGGATGATGCTATTGGTTTTTGTTTTCCTTTCCCTTGTTCCCGTGTTCTCTCGTCTTTGATGCAAAAGTTGAGTTACTTTCAAAGTAAAAACAAAAAAAAAGCTCAGTATATCTTAATTATTTCAAACGTATGAATACATTCAAAGTAATATATTTCAGTTGGACGTTGGGTTTGTGCGTCCAGCACGCTGTATGTTTAGCTGCGGGTGCAGCTCGCCAGCAGCTAATCCAAGAAAAGGTTTGATGCAGTCGGTTTTTACAGTATCGGTTTTCATGCAAGCCACTGATGTTTTCCTATTCTCTGTAATGCGTTAAACAGCAACTATACAGCGATTAAAGGCACAAGGAGAAAGTTAGTTAAAGGCACTAGTGGTCAGGAAGGGACTTGATCTGGATTCTCCCACTTGGCAGTCAGGTGTGCAGCGCCATCCTCCAACCTCCCTGACCCCCAAATGCATTCGACTGCTAAAGGGGGCATTTGAATGGAAAAACGTTCTTTTCTGTTTTCTTATGTTCAACTCAAAAACTGTAACCAACTCCAAAACTTAGAAAAAATAGAATCCTGGCATTTTGTTCTGGCCTCTATAGAACTGAACATGTGTCATTCGGTGAGCTGTTCAGATTTGATCTGCAATGTTATCCAGCCTCCTCCTCCCTCTACTCTAGATGATGAAATCCTTAAATGATTTACTAATTTACATAAAAAATATTGCTTTTTGAAATTGCTGTGCTATTTGCCCACACAGTCTTCAAAAGAGTGGCAAATCCCTCCCCGTCTTTACTTCTGAAAGACTCTCCCATACCACGATACCGATCTGTTGCCATTCAACTTCGTTAGTTGTGAGATATTCCATCAGATGTTCTTTTCTTATCTTTCGTTTCCCCCGTCTCGACTTATTTATGTTTTCACTTGGGTAAAGGGCTTAAATCAGTTGCAAACTGCACTGCACTCTGTATCCTTTTTAGTTTTGCACAGTGCCAAAAAATGCTGTTGAAATGGCTTTTATTGGAATATGTTTAGAATAATAGCTAAATCACTTTCTGCTTCAGTGATGGAACTGAAGGAGGTTGAAAATATCTGAAATATGAAAATAATGGGTTGCTTTATTATTATTTTTTCCCCCAGAACAACTATAATTATGTGCACTGTTTCATTGTGAATCCAAGACACAAATATTCTACTTGGCAGTCTCAGTTCTTGGCAAAGTTGGTGCCAGAAACCTCCCTTGGCAGAAATTAGGTGTTAATAAGAGTGCTTCTTAACTTGATTCTTATTCATGTCTATGCAGGGGAACTCCAGGAGTCAGACTACAGGGGAGAACTGCTACATCTAGGAAAAACCTAAAAGCTTTTCTGGAGCCTGATGAAGTCATCCCTAATCACGATTGGTCACAATTGAAATTTATAAGTTAAAAAAAATAATAATAAGGCATCTGTCAGTAAAAGGTTACATTTCTCCTCATATTAGTTTGATACTGGCTTACAGCACCATAACCAATATAACATAGTGCTAAGCTGAATTCTTTTTTTTAAAATCTTTTTCAAGATGATGTTAATTTTTAATGTTTTTAAAAGATTTTTCCATTTTATTCATCTATTTTGCAGCTTCAGATGATTTTCATGCTGCAACATTCTGTCTGTAAAACCCAAATGATCTAGTTTGAAGTGAGATATGATGTTTGAGAAGAGGAGAGTGTCGGTAAAGTTGCTGGAGAAAAAAAAGTATTCCCATAATCTAAATTGGTTTCATTCTCTCAATGTCAGGCTCATATTTGCCAGCATTGTGAAATATATGGCAGCATCTTTCATTATAAGAGCAACCATCTGGTCTTTGTTTAACTGTTCTGCATACTTACTCTTTTATTCTTGGTTTCAGAGTCTAAACTGTTGTAGGGTGTGTGTGTGTGTGTGTTTGTACTACAGAGGGCAGTAAGCGGTTTCAGCTGTGGCCCAAGAGAAAGGATGTATTGTTTGAGGACATTTGAGCATCGGCTTTTCTGCAGATAAGGGGTTTGAAGTTAACAGCCGCTGCTGATCAAAGGGCAGAGATATTGTACATGTGTCAGTCTCTTTCCTTTCTTTCCACATTTTCCTTTCTATTTTGTACAGTGTAAAGTCTTCTGTATTCTTATCCACTTCCTGTGTGTGCTGCCCTCTTCCATCTCTTAAACAATGAACTGTTCCCCCTGCATAGATCTTATTCCCCTCTGGAATTAAACCTGTCTCTTTCTCCTCATGTCTGACCAATGTTGCTTTTGCAATAAATCCCAAACGCAGCGTAATTCTTACTGGCACAAAAGATAAATGTAGGTTAGTGTGTTATTTGGAGGTTTTATCTACCTGACATGAGCTAACGTTTTCCTGTCCTTTAGCCTCACAGGAGACTAGCGACTCGCTATTTAAGAGATTTGATTTGTCATTCTTGCCTGGCTCACAGCTGCACCGGGTTGTTCTGGTTGTCCCTGCCGCAGTCTTATCTAGAGCAAGATTTCCTGTTTAATTCTGTACAATGACCATGAAATTTGTTCAGATTATTATTATAATTTTTTTCCTCTTAGAATTATTAACTGGAAGTTTGCTATCATTGTTAGTTCAGTTAATCAATGACAGGTTATCTGGAACAGTATTACTTGGATTTCCGTTGAATTTGGTTGTACATTCGACTTCCCAAGAAGAGATTTGCTTGCTTTCCTTGTGTTTAATTTTTCAGTTCCGTCTGAATTCACCAAGTGCACAGATTTGATAAGTAATAACATTGATTAGAAGTCAAAGAAAACCCTCTGGTCTCTTTGCTTATCAAGCTAGTTTTACTGGTGGAACTAAAGCTATTTTGGTAAAATATAGTGTAGAGTCTGCCCCACTGCATGAAAAATCAAAGTTCTTTATGTTTACTTTCCTTAAAAAAAGTGGAGATATTTGAAAGAAAAAATGTTAACGCCGTTTAACCAAACGTCTTTTGGTTAAACGTTCACACACCTTGGATAGCTACTGTTTCTGAAGTTTACTGTTAAGTGAAATGATTACTAGATGCTGCTAAAAGTCCTCTTTCAGTGCTTCTAAAATATAGAAATCGATGCCTGTGAATCGCATACAGAGAAAAGGGGAATAAAGATGAGAAGAAAGTTAAGGTGGAATAAAATCTGTAAAATGAAACATCATGTTTGTCTCCGGGCGTGTCTCTCCAAACTGATTAATTACTTCTTCACACAGTTGCTGCTTGCTCCCATGTCCTGTTCCTCACTGCCAGCCTCAGGCCTGGACAAACAGGAAACACTTAGTGTTATCAGGGCACTCTTTCTGTGTCTTAATGAGTGTCAGACTAAAGACAGAAGGGGAACACACACCCTGATCGCTCTGAAAACACACTTACCCCAATACAAGAAACAGAAAGAGAGGGACGAGCTGAAGCGGAGGCAGGCGGACAGACGGAGCCAGAGGAAACGAAGCTGACAACAAGAGAGGAAGTGAATTTCACCTCCTGGTGGTACACTCAGAGCCTCAATTGTCTTCCAGGCTAATTAGTAACCAGTGACATATTTCTATATGTTTATATATTTGCTTCTTTTTTTATCGATATTGTGATAAAGCTCTTGAAATCTGACCCGACCAGCTCCACATGTACAACGCTTTCACTATACAGAAAGACTCAGGACTGCATATTTAGTGTCCTGCTAGCTCACGGACCCTGATATACCCGACCCTCCTATTCACAGATTTACTGATTGATTGATTCATTTATAGGCCTGATTTTCAATACAGGCAAGTAAGAAATTAAACAAAAGATAAATGTAGTTGCATAACTAAAACCCCCCTAAAAAGTTTGTTTTCTCAAAATATACACGATTTAATCATGTTTCTTCAGCCCACTTAAACAAGTAAGCACCACAAACTTTAAGTGACCCTTCTTGCACACAAAGTTGGTTACTCCGCTCTGAGACTGGGAAATATTTTCTTTAACTCTTGTTGGATGTCGAGAACTTTTAAAGACCATTTGTTCAATGACTTTGACTGATTTTGCGCTCTCTGCCAGCACATGAGTATTTCATCAGCCTCCCTGCGATGACACTACTTTAGTATGTGGCCGAAACTGGAGCAATGCATTCCGCTCCACTTAAACCTGTCCAGTACAATGTATTGTAGTCTAATGCTATTGATGCCATGCTGCTCTGTCCTGACTGCCCTTCATTTTTCTTAAGCCCATTAAAAATCACACAGGCATGTCGCTTAGTCAGGATCAAGTTTCCATTCGTGTTTTCCCTGTTATTATTTCTTGAAGCGCTTACATGGGTTTTTTTATACTGGTTTGGGTCAAGTTTTTTTTTTTTCATAACATTTTATCAATACGATTAAAAATGGACTATTTTCAATTATTTTTTTCATCTACATCAATCTAGTTCTGAAGAAAATAAGAGATCTATAAACATTTTCACTCAATTCTGGGACAGATTTGTGAAAAGTGCATGAAGTTGTGAACGCGTACAAAGTTTGGTTTCTCTGCTGACAGACCACTATAAATAATAGTTAATGGTGTAGTTATAAAAGGGAACAGTGTAGATTTCAGTTTGATAGCGAGAGAGCGAATGTTGACTCTCCTCTGTACAGATAGTTGAGGCTCAGATGACGTTAACCCTTCTAAAAGGTTTTATTTATGCCCTAAATGTTCTAAATGTCCTTTTCAGTTTCTTGAAACAAACACGAACAAATCTTTACTGAAGCGAGTGTGCTGGTTGTCTGGTGTTACAAGTACAGTCCTCGGTGAGAGTTTTAGTGTGAATCCCTAAAGCAAGAAAAGTGAAAACCTGTGGTTTCCCTTCACTGTAAAACGGCGTTTCAACTGCTCTTTTTTTCCTTCTTTTGAGTGAAAAGTGCACATGTAGATTGCAAGCTTTGTGAGCCTATATCAGTTCCCTTTGTGAGCTAGAATGGCAAAAATGTCCTGCATCAGTCAAAGTTTACATGAAATAAGCGTTCAGGCACAATTGAATTTTCCCCAGAAGTGAGCAGCAGAGGAGCTTAAGTTCTTCCCAGCATGCATCCAGTGAAAATCAATTTCACTGCAGTCAGAAGGCCTCCCATGTTAACAAAGCAAAGAAGTCTGAAGGGTTAGATGGTAGGAATGAGACTGAAACATTTCTGCACAAATTAATGCAAACAATACAGAGTCAGATGCAATATCAGAGGTTCGATGTTGCTTATTTTTTGATACGGCGCAGAACTGTTCCCGTCCAAGCATGAATTCTACCATAGTAGGTTAAAGTAAGCGGTAAGCTTCATGTAATCATTCTTAATATCAGACTGCTCTCATTTTTTAGGGGTGGGTTTGTTTAGCCGCAGTTTCCGGATCACAAAGGCACTCGATTACAGCAGTTGGTTCTGCCCTTCCTGGTATCCACAAAATAAGATAAGGAGAGTGCTGGTGACTGTTGAACAAATGCTGCCTCTGTTTCACTCAAACGTGTTGAATAATGTAAACAAAGTACTTTTGATGTTCCTTCTACATTCCACTTGATGATTTTGGCCAAACCGAAGCAGTGCAAACTCAGTATTATGCTACTCTCCCATGTCTGATACATGATCTCTCAAATGTCACTATTTTTAGTAATTGATTGCCTCAGCGCCCTTTACACTGATTGAACAACACATGACTGTCTGTGAGAAAATCATGAGACTCTCTTTGCCAGCAGACACAGAGAAATCCTGCCGACTGCTTTGAAACCAACAAACCCAAACCACTGCATGCGGGTCGTGTCCGAATGACTCCAGCTATCCCCTGCTGTGTCGCGTCTCGCTGCTCAGCGATCAGAGCGAGAGACGCTTGTATTTCTTTAAGTTACAAGGGGAAAAACTTTGTCAGCTAATAGTTTTCCTTGAAACTATTAGCTTCTTTTTGTCTGGTTTTAAATGAAAACGTCGACATTTTAGATGAAGTGGCTCGCAAACACTGCAAAAAATGTCAATGATGGATCTCAAAGCATAAAAACTGCTGTGTTAGGAACACTCTTTATGTACCTTTTATATACGTTTGTTGTAATGATAAGTGTGTGACGGTTGAGTCTATTTAGCTTTGAAGACCTAAGTAATCTTTTTTTTACATTTTTAAAACAACAATTGACGACAAATAATTATTTTTCACCCCTCGCTGATCCATCTTAACAACCCTGTGGCCGAGGCTGCAGATCTCAGCGGTCATCCTACTGTAGCTGTTCAAGTGATTGAGAGGATTTTTATAGCCCTGCATTTTTCCACCAGCTGTGCAAAATGTATTGCGGTGGTTGCACTTGGGTGTTTGCCACAGAGGCTATTTACACCCCGTAGTGCCATGTTGGCTTATTGCTCTTTCTAAAATAAGGAACAATCTGCCACCACATGTATTTATGGAGTCATAGAGTTCACCTCATCACGTGAGGGTCACTGGGCTATCGGGTCAATTTGGATGCTGTACTGAAAAGTAATATGTATGTAAAAAGTAAAATGTGTTGCTAACTTGTGTTCAGTTCCATCCTTTGCAACCTGCTCCTTTCACAAGTTGCTTTAAATGCATTTGATACTTTGTCTTTAGTACACTTTGCTTTCTTGGGAATTCTACATTTCTTTTGTCATGTCCGGGGAGGTCTGAGCTCACTGTGCGCTCTTTAAGCTCGCCGAGTCGTATCTTGTACCATTAAACTGCTGCGGAGCGAGATAGTCTATGAATGAGATCATGCTCGAAGCTTTCCAATAGTTGACGACTCTGTATGTGAACAGCCTTTTACAGTGATGCAAGCCATTTGGTTTGTGTTTGTGTGTGCGCACATATGATAACAAATCTTTTGTGTAGGCCAAAGCAGAACCACATTACTCACATTTGGGGCTTCTCTGCCATTTTGACAGCAAAGCTGGATTTGCCGACTTATTCTTCATCTTAATAATATTCCAGCATACATTTATTTATTTATTCATGCCTCATCCTTTACAGGAAACAGCTTTGTTGACATTTATTATTGCACACAGACAGAACAATGGAAATGTGTATTACTTTTGATGCTATCTTTCGATATCTCTCTTATTTTCTTCCTCTCTTTCCACCCCCTTTAGGCCAATGAGTGGAACAAAAATGACGAGCGCCTCCTTGCTGCGGTGGAGAATGGCGAGGTGGAGAAAGTTGCGGCCCTTCTTGCAAAGAAAGGTGCCAACGCTGTAAAGCTCGACAGCGAAGGAAAATCGGCGTAAGATCTGACACGGAACTTTTGTGTTATTTTATTTTATTGGTGCTGTTTATTTATCTTCATCTTTGTACAACCTTCCAACTTCCAACGTTGCCATGTCGCTGAAGTGGAAACGTCTTTCCTTCAGAAAACTTTTTGCTCTGTTGGATGATGCATTATCAGCCTGAAACATGACCTCACTACCACCTGACCTTTGGATTATTTGACTAAGAAAAGTGTCCATGATTTAATATAAGTCCACCTGTGCCTTTTCTGTAGCGGTAATGTCTGCCATCTTCACTTGGCATTTACCTGACATACTGTGGAAATTTGCTACTTTTTTTCATGTTTCCTTGGAGCTGCGTTCTGTCCTCATCTCCTTGCAGAAAGCAGATTGGTGAATCATCCTTGAATATCACTTTCATCCAATCATCTACAGTCCATGGCTGCTTCTCTGTAGCCTGCTGTAAATTAGTTTACTTGTATTCAGGTATTAATGATAGTTAACTTACTCTGGCTGTAAATCTCATTTTCTTACAGTTTGGTCACGAACACAGACTCCCTCTTCTGCCCTTTGTTTTAATGTCTCATGTTGAGCCTTTTCTATTTTCAAGGCTTATTGCTTTTAGTTTTCTGTCCTCTTCCTCGGTTGACCTTTTTATAAAAAATGCATATTAAAAAGCTGATTCCATATTTAGTTTTTTCTCCTATGCTTGATCCGAACAAAAAAAATCAGTAAAATAATGGAATCAACATTTTTTAGATAAAAGATAAAATAGCTTTGCGTCATATCTGTGGTTTCTTTTCTTCTTTTTTTCCTCAGAATGAAAGAAGCTGCATGAACATCTCTCCATAACATTTGTGGGGGGTTGTATAATCAGTACATGAATCTCATTACACCAGTTGACCCAAATTCCCTTCGGGGTTAATTAAATGCACAAGAATCACAATCTGTGTTCTCCAAGAAAACAAAAAAAAAACAGGGTTTACATAGTAAGAGATAACAGTGCACAGGGACTTCTGAAGGTAAACGAGAGCAGCCAAAAAGCCAAAGCTGAATAATGTATGAAACTCTGCATAGTTTGGAAATGTCTGACCAGCCTTATAAGAAACGTTATGATTGTGGTGAAACAAAAACTCAGCAGTCTTTTTCCTTTTCACTAACAGTTTAAAGATTAAACATACCTCGGCACACTGTGTGCTCACAGTCTTTGGCTTATGAAACCACTTTCTTGCACCACAAAAACAATATTAAAAATGAATGGCCCTTCTAAAAACGTCTTCTTTTCTTTTCTTTTTTTTCCAGTTCATGAGAGGTTAACATTTTGCAACCATTCATTCCGCCTCCGTGAAACGCAGTGTTTTCAGAGCGAGTTCATTCCTCCGGAGGCAGAGGAGCTTCTAGCCTCACTGGTTGAGACCGTCGATAACACAGAGGCTCAGTGTTAATATTTGACCTCTTTCTTTTCTGAAACGCAACACCTGCCGACCTCAGGGTGCTGAGAGGCTCACGCAGAGCGAAGTAGATGGAAATGAGGGGTCAGACGAAAAACATATCTGCAGATTTTTCACATGCTGACACAAACAAATAGCCTTTTTTTTATTTCTCCACAAGTTCGCATCCTTGACCTTTTCTCTGTGTGAAACTGGAGCACAGAAGCACACGGGAGGGTGCGTACCCACAGTCTTTGTGTGTCATGATGAATGTGGCGGTTTGGAATCGCAGTCCTCCGATCTTTCACAACGCACAATGGAGGAGTCTACAGTATCTCTATGGTGATAAAACCTGGTTGAGAGGCATGTGGATATGGTTGTGTTCCTTTGTGTGTATTATCCACGCGTACACACTCAGGGGAGGAAGGACATGTGTAGGGTTTGTTCCACTCTGCTCACTGCGGTGGAGAGGGGTTTGTATTAATTGCCCTTAATTAATCCATACATATACACAAACAGGCTCATCCAGTTCAGACCATACAGAGCAATTGTTTTTGATCTTCCTGTGTAGACGGTGCTTCACTAGTTTAAGTAACATACCTGAACTATGAAATAGTTTGTAGTGTTCCTAATAATCAGAGTCCGCTCCTGCTACTTTGTGATAACATAATCTGTTACACTTTTTTATTTGATATATTAAACGCACTATTCTGGCTTCCTCCTCCCGTCCAAAAACATGCATGTTAGGTTAATTGGTGACTCTAAAAATTGTCCTTAGGAGTGAGTGTGTGTGGTTGTTTGTCTCGTTTGTCTCTGTGTGGCCCTGTGATGGACTGGTGACCTGTCCAGGGTGTACCCCGCCCGATGACTGCTGGGATAGGCTCCAGCCCCCCCGCGACCCGACCAACGGATTAAGCGGGTATAGAAAATGGATGGATGGATGGATAGAATTAAGCCGAAATTAAATTACTTAGTCGGTTAGCAGTTTGCTCTCAAAACCTGAACATCAGCTACTAGAAAGTCGGCCAAGAAATGAAACCGCTTCAGGATTAAAGAAATGCAACATACAGGGATCGCTGTACATGAACCAGAGCTCCACTTTGAACTGAAGCCCCGTGAGGAATCTCTGCCATTATAAACCAGAGAGGGGAAAAGGCTTCATTTTATAAAACAGGGAGGAAAATGATTGCTTGCTTTCAACTTTGTTTATACGTTTGTACAACCTGAGATTCTTTACTTGAGCTGCACCAATTTCTTGTTGGTAGTTCTAAACAAACACCTCTGTTGTTGCAGCACTATTTGTAATTAATTTCATGCTTTTGCTTTGTGTGCAGTCTTCATGTAGCAGCATGTCGGGGTCAGGCCGACTGCCTCGCTGCGATCTTGGCTCATGGAGCTGACCTGACCGCTGCTGATGCTGCTGGTACGTATTGTAGTTATTAACTGTTAGGTACTGTTTTGTGTTCTTTTGTGTTCTTTGTGTTTTCAATATAATATAAAAATGTTCCAATATAAAAATGTAATGCTGTATCTATTGTATTAACATTGTAGGCCAATTTTACCAGAAAAGAAAAAAAAATATATCCCATTACCTTTTTACTCGCTTTTTACATTTTTTTTAATAATCTAATCCAGACTTAACTTGGGTCTTTCTTCAATTTCGTGTCAAGGTTTTACTGTGTTGCATCTGGCTGCCAAAAACAACCATGTGGAATGCTGCAGAAGGCTCATTCAGGTGAGGTAAAGGGTGCCTTTTTAAATGAACCGGATTTGTTTGATTAAAATCTTTTGTTAACAAGTACGAGCGGGATTCTTCTGGATATATTCCCTGTGGTGGAGAGAAAAAAAAAAGGAATTTGTTGTGTTGTGTGAAAGCACAACACGAACCATATGAATCCTACAGTGTGAACTGTCTGTATTCTGTTAAGATGCCTGAAAGCTGACAGTTTCTCAGCTTCATCTCCTCAGTCTGCTGACTGTATGTGCAGATCAGCAGATCTGAGCAGGAGGGCACGCAAACACACACACACACACACACACACACTTACTTACTTTTCCTGCTCCGATCTGCTGACCTGACTACATGACAGTCTGCAACATCTCACCAACACACACACCCACCGGGTCAGACAACAGTCTTTTTGAAGCTCAGGTGTTCCAAATGATCCTGTGAGATTTGTTTGTTACCACTATCAATAAATGATTCTACCATTATTCATAAGGTTTAAGGTATGTCACAGTGAGTAAAGGATAAAAAGAAAGGACCAAACTAATATATTATTCACAGCTGAAGATTTCTGATGCATTTACAGCTTGTTCTTACATCTCATGAAACTTCATTTACATAAAGCCACAGCAGTAAACAGCCTACAGTAAACATTCTCTTTTGAAGTTATTGCAGGAACTTTAAAAGGGACTGAAATGCAGCCACAAGATATTTTATGTCTTTCAAGGAAAGACATTAGCAGCAGACACAACACCAAATGCATTATTTAGTGCAGACCACTATTTAGTGCATCTACTTTGAATGATTTCATTGAATTCTATTCATTTAATGAAAGTTACTTTCTCTCCACAATCCAGAGTAAGTGTCCCGTCGATGCCTTGGACAGCTCAGGAAAAACTGCTCTGCATCATGCTGGTAAGTGTCTTATTAGCCTGAGAGTTAATTATACACACAGGCTTTTAATGTACTGTAGCTTACTGTGGCTTAGTCTGCTTTCAGGAGGACATGGGAAAATTTCTTGCGAGATTAAGTTTAAGCTCTAATTTTACTTGGATAAAAATCATCTGCCATATTTGGAATGAAGTGATTGAAAGTTTTGTTTTTTTGTTGTTGTTCTCCTCAGCTGCCAGTGGGAACATCCAGATTGTTCAACTGCTGTGCGAACTCAAGAGTCCCATCAACGTAAAAGACACAGTACGTGCTTTCATTATTACTTGCACTCCCCCCCCACACTTATTTTTTCCTGGCGTGACAGAAGGGGGCCTCTGAAACAGAATGAAGACCACAGATATGTTCCACCGAGTCTCATTCACATCACTTTCTGCAGGGAAATTTCTAGAAGAGAACTTTAGATTTTCTTATAGTTTTATCTGTTTATTCACTGTTTGCATGCTATCGAGACTCTTACCTTCCTGGTGTTTGTTTTGTCTGCACCTCTGTACGTGCTTTGAATCAAACATTAGGATTTACATCAACTGCAGTTGCTTGCTACAAATATTAATCTACAGCGCGAAGGATCTGCATGAACTGACATTTCCCCTCATTTGTCCGGTGTTTGAAGGTTGATTAATGCTGTGTGCACTTCTGTGCGTGTGTAAGGTAGAGGGTCAGAGTACTGTGGGAACTCCAGCCGCAGACATGTGGTCTTCATTGCAGTGACAGACCATGCCTGTGGTTTTTACCCAGCTGGGATGTGTGAGCATGAAATGCCTTGTGTGTTTAAAAAAATTGAGAAAGAGGAGAGGAAAGTAACTGAGATGTCGCCTGTCTATTTTCATTTTACTGTCATGCCGCTGCTGTTCTCTTTAGAAAATAACCCATTCACACAATAGTCCCTCAACGCTCTCGTAAAAATGTTATTGCAAGTTAAAATTGATTTCATCTTTATTTTTAAGTAGTGACAGATTCCGTGTTTTTCAGGACTCGCTGTCAACATTGGATTACTTTATTTTTTCAAAGTAAAACGATTCTTTCCTTTAAAAACGCATGTTTTCTACATTTGCACCTTTCAAACTCGACAGCCATATTGTTGTGGGCAAACAAAAGCCTTCGCTGCTGTTTTGCTGTTGAAAGCGAGCTGAATCACGATGTCACTTTCGCTGAATATCATTTACTTCTCCCGCTGTAACCAGCTGCAAATGTGTAGAAGATTTGAGCAGATCTGTCTTCTGTTAGTGGACGCCGACTGCAAACCTGGAAGTAGTCTGGTGCATAAAGCTTTTTACACTGAGCAGAACACGCCAGCTTGTTGGCCTTTGGCGCACATCGTGGCTGAATCGTATTTCATTACCTGAAATATAGTTGACTTAAATAAACACACAGCAAGATCTAGAAAGAAACAGAGGATCATCTGCCAGGGTCAACATATTGTGTCAGACACATGTTCGTGGAAAATCAGCTCTGTGTAATCTTTAATTCTGCTCACACATAGTGATCATATGCTCTGTATAACCTTATGTTTGCTTTTGGAGAGAAATACTGTGTTCTTTCCACAACTAAGATGAGTCCATCCTTTTGTATGCGTTTCGGGTCAAAAATTATTTTTACATTGTTGCGTTTCCTATTTTAAATAATTTACCCAAATAATCTTTTTTTTAAAAGGTCAACCAAGGATAAACATGATCTTGCTTTCTTTATCCTAAAAGAAAGCCATGCATCTGATAATGGACATAAAGATATGCAAAGTTTTATTTATTTAAAAAACACCTGAACATAAAGAATGGTATCCATGTAATGGTTGATAAACACGATGATACATTTTTTGTCAGATTTTAGTAAGTTTAGTGTGATGGTTGATTAGTGTCAGGCAAACATAGGCTCTGATGTTACTGTACAGTATGTCATCTTTTGGTCATAAAACTAAGAGTTTAATACATGTTTATTCCAGAACATGCATCTACATAGAAGCAGGACAAACAGAACCGAAATCTGCAGAGGCATGTTCAGGTTAGGTCTTTGCTGTTTGGTAGACAAGTTCACCGTCCTCCGTCTTTAAAGCCTTGAATCAGCAGGACAAGATATTCCAAGTGCAGTTTTGCTCCATCAGTGTTGATGCAATATTGACAACGCCATTGCCTGAAAAAGTGTATTAAGCTTTAAACTGGGGCATGTGTTTTCCTTGATCAACAGGCCTCTCAGACTGAAACAAGCCCTTGTGATTTTCAGTTCTGCCCAAGCTATACACTGTTGCACAAATGTGGTTAATCTGGCTTTAAAGTACTGGCAGGTTTTAAACGTAACTTACATTATACACGCAAGCCAAGTAATACACCTGTGCACCCACGCACACGCACAGAATCTGTTGCCCAGAAAAGGACAAAATGATTTTTGCCTTTTAGATTCCAGAGCAGCAGAAAGGCAGACTGGGCAGAGCAGACACGGGGCTGTTAAAGTCTTTAGCAGAGCTCAGAGGAACCCAGAACATAGTTTCGTTGTCTTTAGTCTGCAGAAACAGCAGTGGCCTTGTAATATAAAACACACAGCTATGCTCACAGGCTTTGCTTTCCCTCTCTGCTTTTTTTAAAACTTTTTGATTTGTGCCTTATTTTTTGTTTGTTTTACTGTTAACATAAATGGAAATGTGCTTATTTTTTGTTGTGTTCATAATAACCTCAGTTTCAACTTTTTAACTTATTCCTGGCTCAATCAATATTTTATTGAGTTGAGCCTTCTGGGTCGCAGTTCTTCTGAGGCTGTGACCTTCTCATCAGTCTTAGCCAATCAACTATTTTGGTTGGGCTTAGGTAACACGGGGCTATGTTTAGGTTAAATGTCATGGTTGGGGTTAGAATCTGACAATCCTATTGAAATATGTGCTCCTTTTAATGAAATACTGCTGTAGTCGGTCAGCTTTGGCAACCGTGTAATAAACTCTGCTGAGCCCACTCATTTAGCGCCTTAGTTATGTCACTGGGAGATTTTCCCTTAGTCATCTACAGTGATGTGAAAGGTGAATATATCTCATTTCTCTAAAAGTTGTTTGGACAAGAAAATATTTGATGATCTTTGAAACGGTGCCTATTTAGGAACACATAGAGGAACAGTTCAAACTTTGGACAAACCTACTCGTTACTTTAAAAAAGGCTTTTTCAATTATTTTCTTTCTACTGTAAAAAAAAACAAAAAACTAACTAATATTGTCCCTTAATTAATGTCTTCATGTGTCTTACAGCGCTCCTTTTTTATGATGCAGAATCTATCTATTCTAATCTATTCTTAGATGAATACTTGCTTTACGGCTGGTTCTTCCCCTCAAAGATGCCTTTGGTCTACATGGAACATATCTACTTCTCCTGTGGCCACACAACTTTCTTCTTCAAATTTGCACTTTATTCCAAAAGATCCTGCCCCCCCCCGGTTGCCATATGGGTCAAATCAAAGCATTCTTTTTCTAATCAGTCTTTGTAAACAAGGGCATTTGAAACCAGCAGCAGCACATGCTGTAGACGTAAAGACATTTTTGGGTTCTTGGAGACTAAACCACATGTGGATGATAATGAAAGCATACTGATTCATTTAAAACAGTTTGATAATATTCCTTGCTAAAACCTATTCAGTCTATTTTGTCAGTAATTTGAGCGTGTCGTGTTTATTAGTCATGGTTTCTAATAGGATCAGGTGTATATTTGTTTTAATTGTGCTGGTGAAAAAAAATAAATAAATCAACCATTTTAATGGCATGTACTCAAAATGCAGTAATATTGAAAGCAGAACAACGCTGTCTGTCCAGGAGCTCGGAATTTCATTTACAACAGGACACATTCACCTTGTCTTCACATCAACCTGAGACTTCTCCCACCAAACAGATAGCTGACACACTCCGTGTCAAGGCCCACATCCTGATGACATCAACAATGATTTATGCGTGTGTATCCATACAAATCTGTGACGGGTATTTTCATCATATTGACTGCTTTTGTAATATCTGCTTGTCTCAAAGGACGGTGTCACTTCCTTGCTGTTGTCAGCCAAACACAATCATCCTGAAGTGTGCAGCATTTTACTAGACTTTGGGGCTGAAATCAATACTTCTGACAACGCTGGCAGGTAAAAACACTGTTTACACCAGTCTGAGACATCCAATTGATGAATTACTGGTGCGACACAATCTCCGTCACGGCTCGATGTTTAGTTGTTGGTCAGTATGTACTTCACTGCGTTTATGTCTGGGTCCTTCTGTTTTGTAGGACCGCCTTGATGTTTGCCACCGAGTTCAATGCAGTGTCTGTGGTTGAGGTTTTGGTTCAGCGCGGGGCAGACCTGTCAGCTGTAGATTCGGAAGGCCACGATGTCGTACACTACACCAATGTGTCAGGCAACTCTGAAGCTAAATCTATCCTCATGTCTGCTCTGAACAGAAACCCGCTCATAGGTGAGAGTTACGAAACAACACAACACATACAGAGCAAGGTGTAAAACGGTGTGACCCACACTTTTGCTAAGTTTTGAGGCAGAAAAGTAATGGTTTGGGTACAATATTTGGACGAGTGTTTTTAATGTCAGTCGGCCTATCATAGATGCACCAACTTGTCAATTTAGTGAGGGAAAGTGCAACAACTGACCCAGTCTATGTCTAACCTCATCCTGTCGGTCCTTTCCCTAAGTGAAACCAAACCTGTCTGACACTTAACCGTTGATAACGTCAGGTCCACATTTTTGCCTCTTATGTGGGAGCTATTCCAGCCAAAAACACACACACACACACACACACACACACACAGCCTGCAGATGTGTGCTGCTCTGGTTTCAACACTAAGGCAGCACTGCCATCTGTAGGAGAACTTTTGTTACTGTTCGCTGTAACTTACGTTGGCCTGAGATGGTTGTTTTATACTGCTGCTGTTTAACGTGCTTTTCATTTCCTGGTGTCTCTTTTGGCAGATGCCAAGTCTCCTAAAAGTCCACAGGTAAGACATCCTTTTCAATACTATTCAATACAAATGCTACTGAAAAAACAGGAAAGACAACAGCCAATTGTAATCATCTAAGAGTGTAAATCTTGAAATATGTTAGTGATACACTGTGACTTGTTTTGAAAAGAGAAAAGGAGTACTGGAGACAATGGAGGGTAAAAGGGTTAGAAAATATATGAAGGGTGGTAACTGACCTCATAATGAATTGATCAGAAACAGTTATTTTATCACCTCATCCAATTCTAGGAGTTTTTTTTAACTCCAAAAAGCCCGCTTCATGGTTCTGTCTCTTCGAAGTCCAGATGCTTATCGTTAAATGGTTGTTTTAGATCGAGATCACAGGATTTTCTTTTTGCTAAATCCCACCGTAAAGAGGCACAAAGTTCTCTACCACAGTGTAACTTTACCCCTTTTCTTAGCTCTGTAATTATTATGTTTTTGTTGCTGTTATTTTTACATAGAAAAATAAACTAAACATGGTGAATAAATAATGCAAAAATTCATTTGAACTGCATAACTGTACAGAATGTAGTTCTCCTGCAGCTTCACATATGCATTCGTATCAAATTTCTCAGCTTTGATAAAAGAAACTTCACTTGCCATTTTTGAAAAACACAACTTATTGTAGCACTCTGATTTACTATCCTCTTACTAACCAGCACTGAATCCCACCTTTCTTTTTCTCTTTTTGATGCCTTCCCCCTCTGCCTCTTTTGCTGGCTCCTCAGCATGATCAAGTAGCTAAGTTAAGTGATGAGCGGATCACAACTCCCAAAAAACGAAAAGCACCTCCACCTCCTATTAGCCCACTGCAGGTAAATGCATGTCTCTGTGTATCTGTCGCCTTGTATCAGAGTCCCACCCTATATTAATATTAATGCATGTCTGCAGTATGTTCATAAAATGATTAGTTCGGTCTTTATGAGTACAGTCTGAGAGTGTTTAGTCCTGTATTACCTGATAAGTTCCACCCCAGTGCTTTCTTAACAGAAATAATAAACAAAATGTTTTGAACTCATCTTTAAACCTCAAGAACAGATCTGACGTGTTAGGATTTTATGAGGAAAGTTCATCCATAACTGACTAACTTTATTCCTTCCGTAGAGTTCTGGACCCTCTTCTCCTTCTGCTGTTACATCTACAAACACTCCCACATCCAACAAAAGTGACACTCCGAAGAGATTCAACTACAAGGTGACACAAACACACCTGACTCAATAAACAATATATTAACTCCAAAGCTGCACTGCCCATTAGGTTGCCTTGTTTTTTTCATTTAGGCTTGTGGTGGTATGTAATTGATCAACTATGTAAATTCCTACCATGACCTCTGTAAGCTTTCCCCTCTGCCTGTTCTTCCCCTTTCCCGCCACCCTTCGCTTCCTCCTCCTCCCCTCATTTCACAGGAGGACGACATTAGAGGTACAGCAGAGAGAGGGGACGGTGAGAAGCTTAATGAGGAGACAAACATGTTGCTGGAGACGATCGGCGACCTGAAGCAGATGGAGGAGACAGTGACTGGTTCTCCTGAGGTGATTAATGACCAACCATACTGTTTTTTTATGTGTTTGCAGACTTTAAAAACTGCTGTGTTGACGAGACCAAATATCCTGAACAAAGTCAATGATGTCGTAGTAGGAGTAACAAACAACGTGGAGTACTGCACCTACAGTTGATGTTTATGGATATACAATTATTATCTACCACTCATAAGGCTTTCCTTCAAAAGTCTCCAGCAAAAGATATAAAGAGGCATTTTGACATGGTGGATGTCATCCTAAACGCTTTTCTATGGACTGTAAAAAATAATAACTGTTCTACTTTTCATTTATTTTCAATAATCTGAACTACTTTTCTAAGGTTAGTGCTAGACTCAGAACAGACAACAGCCGAATTTCTTCTCCTTCAGCATTCTTGAAGGTCTCACCTAAGCTTACAACGTGTCACGACTTGTGTTGTTTGTTTCACAGGCAGCAGTGGTCCTTAACGTTGCCTTTATGTCTCCCTGTGGCATGTGAACGTGTGTGTGTGTGTGTCGACAGGTCAACAAAACAGCGTTTGCATCTCTGGTTTCTGCTCTGCAAGCCAAGATTACTGCTCTTACTTTGGAGAACCAGCAACTTGCAAGCAAACTCAAGGTATGTAACCCATTCGGTTATGATAGAGTTAACCCGTAAACAAATGACTGAACATATTCATAGTAACAGCAAGCACACTGTATTTAAGTCGGGTAACTGCTGCATGTGGTCACATGGGACACAAGGAGCTAAAGAATAACTTAAAAACTAATCCAAAAGGCCATTTCCAAAAGTCACAATACTTTTTCCCCCCATTTTAGAATAAACTGAAAACAGGAATGATTACCACAAGCTCATGCAGTGTAAATATGGGCAGAGTAGCAACAATGTAATGGTGTTTAATACCGTATATATCTATAATTATAAATTATTTTTGTTGTCAAACAGTCTGCCTGATTCCTCCGAGGAAAAAGCAGGAATAAAATGTCCAGAAATTGTTAAAAAGCCAAAGTCGATCATTGCAGTCAACCAAAAATCCAAAATACACTGATAAAGATTTATTGCTTGAGCCTTTTCGAATAGAAACACTTTTCAAAGCTCATTCCTGAACTCTTCTTTCAACACACAGAAACATCCGTCCCTCCAAGGAAATGTGGAGCTGACAGAGAACAGTCGTCCAAACAGCATGACCTCAAACTCCTCCTTCCACTCCACTCAGGATGAGTTTGATTCACAGACACCGGTGCTTGCCACAACCCACTTCGAAGGAGGGAACCGTCCAGAAGCTGTTTCCGTTAAAGTTGAGAAAGAGAAGAGCGAAGGAGGGAGCAAGGAGGAGATCGGGCTGTTGAGACAGGCACTAGAGAGCATTAAGATGGAACTGCTTGAAACCAAGAAAGAAAACGACTTACTTCAAGCACAGCTGAAATCTGAACAGGGCAGAGAAAGAGAGGATGATGGAAGTGTACAAGGGAAAGAAAAAGAGGGTGAGCTGATGGAGAGTTTAGCTGAGCTGCAGGCGAAGCTGACAGACACTCAAGAGAGATACCACCAAGCTATGGAGGAAGTGGAGGATTTGAGAGCACTGGTGAGGAAAGGAGAAGTTGAATCCACACAGAAACAGGAGGTCCAGCAACATACATCCTCCACACTTGAACATGAGGTAAAACAGCTGAGAGCTCAGCTTGTCCAATCACAGTCAGAGCGAGATAAAGCTGCTGAGCGAATCAGGCAGCTGGAAGAGGTGCTGAAGAAAACAGAAGAGGACAGACAGACGGTGAGGGAGCAAGAAAGGAGGACAGCAGAGATTAAGGAGCAGCACACGGAGGCACAAGAGGAAGTCAAGGAGCTCCAGGTAAAACCTGTCAGCGTCTGACAGAGAGGGGAACGTTGCCAGTTTTGAAAGTGTGTTCATGCTGCATGTGTCAGTTTTTCAGACTTTAAAGAAGAGCACATTCTTCTTTTAAACCACATGCTGTTTTCATGATATTCATTAATCCTGTCATGTCTTCTTTCCTGATGTCTAGAAAGCTCTGAAGGGCTTTGAGGAGATGAAGGCTGAGAAAGAGGAGGTCATTGCTGCACTTCAGCGGCGCTTGCTGGAAATGTCACAGTGCTACAGCGAAATCAACAGTCAGCTTAGTGCCACTCAGAAAGTGCTGGCCGAGGCCCAAGCTGAGATCAGTGCAGCCTCATCTGCCCCTGCGGAGCAACAAGTCCAGGGGCTGAGCAGTAAGGTGGAGGAGCTGCAGACGTCGCTGGCCGAAACTGAGAGGAAGTACTCGGCTGCGCAGGAGGACATTACACGTCTGAGACAGAAGGCAGAGGTGCAGGCACAGAACTCTGTTGCCCTTACCGACCACCAGAGGGTTATGTCATCTATGGGAAATGCGATCAAAGAAATGGAAAGTGAGTTAGAAGCCCTGAAGGAACAGCTACACCAAAAGACCATGCAGGTGGATGCCCTTCAGATGAGGTGAGGAAAGAAACTGACAATAGAGTGGGTTTGTCAGAAAAATCAGTACTCAGATGCTTATCGACACCAAAAATGAGTACCTAAAGGATGTTCATTTGTAACAATCAATACTAGTGGTGCCACCTCTGCAACCAACGTGTTTCAGATGTAACACTGTTAGACTCATTTATGAGCTCGCTCAAAGCAGATTACAAATTACCATTTAAGAAAGTAAAATCAACATCATGGTAATAACAAGCTTGTTTTTAATCGCTCAAGTTGATGTCTTCATTTTGCACTAATAGCAAATGAAGAGTGAGGGTTAGATGTATCAATGTGACCATCTGTGTCTTTGTAAAAACTCAGTCTCATCTTTTCACTCGTTAATTACATCAAAGTTAAGACATATCCTAAAAAGTCGACAAGTTTGAGCCTCTAAGAAAAAACTAATTCCATTTAGTTGCATGTAACTGAGCAAAAAAAGAAAAGCCACCGAGTGAAAGCACATTTCTTTGGAAACCAGTAGGATGGGGAGTAAAAGTGATTATATCCATTTATTCCTGCGAAACTGACCCTGTCTGCTGTCTGTAGTTCAAATATTTTAGCAAATTCAAGCATTTTTTTTCTTCCATCACCTGGAATAAATGCACTTAAGCTGTCGTTATTGAAATGTGGTTCTTGTCTCACAAAAAGAACAACTAATGAGAATGACGTCACCCCCGATGACTCGGTGTCCCGCGTGGAGCACGAGAGCATGCGGGAGCGGCTGGAGGCCGATGCCAACCATCTGAGGCAGCTCCTGCAGGATGCCTTGAGGAAGCAGGACGAGATGGCGCTGGAGATGGCTGATGTGTGGCAGAAGGTGGGGAGGACAAGTGAGAAAAGTGAAACAAGATGTCCACAGAAGAGCCTGACAAACCTCTTCAAATGCACTTGTGTGTCCTCCCGTTCATTCGTTAGGCTCGGGATAACAGTGCAGAGCGGGAAGCCCTGCAGGAGCTGCTGATGTCGAGGGAAAAGGAGAACCAGACGCTGACCTCGAGACTGGCTGAGTCCCAGGATGCTGTGTGTCAGCTCAAACAGCTGGAGGAGAATCACGTTACCTCGGAAAGAGAAAAGAACAAGAGGGTCAGTAATGATTTGGTAGACACTGTGTAAGTGCCATCAGTCTGTCAGTGAACTCACTGACAGACGACTCATGGGTCGCTCGCAGCTTGTAATGCATTTGTTTACCTAAACTTGACACACTAGATAATCCCATCTCATTTATTCCCTATCCTTACATTTTATGTTTATTGTTGCCTCAAACAGACTTTTTTTGTTCCCTTTCAGATTGATGACTTGTCTCGGGAAGTAGTTAAACTCAAGGATGCTTTGAGCAGCCTCGTACAGCACTCCTACAGCTCCTGTTCCCCCTCCAAGAGACAGCAGCAAACCCAGCAGCTGGAAACTCTGCAGCAACAAATTAAGCAACTGCAGTACCAGCTCGCGGTAAGATTCATTCAGCTTATTCTTATGTGACACAATAGGTCTGCTGTCAGTCTTAATAAAAGTAAATTTGATGTACTTAAACTAAGATGATACCTTGTGGTGCCTCTCTAGGAATCAAAGAAGCAGCACAATGAAATAGTGTCAGTCTACAGGATGCATCTCCTCTATGCTGTTCAGGTGAATATAAAACTGCATTAATATCTGTTCTAAAAGATAACACCTCCCAAATAAAAGACCGTCTCTGAGAAGTAACACTAAGAGAATAATTAGGTCCGATGGCGCTTTCACTACTCTCAGAAGAATGGTTAGAGTCAGAACAACCGCACTGAAATGTATAAAATTCACTCCTGCAAATGACTATTTAAAATGGGCAAATATTTCAAATGTCAGCATTTATTTACGCTTCACAGGCTTTAAAGAATGTGGATTTTTTTTTACTTGGTAAAAAAAAAATCATATATTAACATCAGCACATGCTTTTCAGTACATTAGAAACCTACGATTTACTTTACAGCTTCAAATGTGCAGCACTTCTTTGGGTTTAGTCAAAACTAAATGCACAAAACATGTTTTATTTTATTTGGTAGTTTAACTGAAGCTGTGCTGTGTGCTCCCAGGGTCAGATGGATGAGGACGTACAGAAAGCCTTGAAGCAAATCCTGATGATGTGCAAGATGCCAAGTCAAGCCAAGGAGGCCTGCTGAGATGCAGTCAGGGTGGCTGCAGACGCACAATGTCTTTCAAACTGAAGACAGCCCTACACATTGTGCCTGTGGAGAAACCTGGAATATTTGTTTGGAAGGAGTTGGTTTACAATCGTGCATTCATAGCTTTTGCTCATTTGTAACCTTTATGATCTTCTACCCCATGCACACCTGTACCTGAATAAGCTGTCTGGATGAGTGAAAGCACATGTATGTCAATATGTGGTGTGACTGCAGACAGAAAGCAGACTCGTATATATGGATTTTCTTTGTTTGTCTGTCTGTTTGAGAAGAATCCATCCCGCACTTTTTAGATCAGATCAAATTGCCAGCACAAGCAAGAATACTACACACTTCAGTTGCAGAAGAAAGGCAAAAACCAGTGGATTAGGTATAAGGATCCAGATACAGATCGCATGTTCACACCAGATGTAAACGGGGTTAAAGGTTTCATAAAAGTTTTCAACTCTGATCTCTACATCTGCCAGCTGACTGGTCAAATTCATTTTTTTCTCGTGTGCGTGTGTACCAGTCAAATTTGTAGCTCAGTCTCTCCACATTACCACTCCACACTCAAACTGTTCAGTTAGCTTAAACCACATGCATGACACAAGTGTGATAGTTCCAGTTTGTGTGTGTTGTGTGACACAAACATGCTGAAAGTGTGCACTAATCAGTCCAATGAAAACACTGAGAGTTTCTGACACAAAGCGCACTGTTAACAGTATCTATTTAATCATACAACAGTATTTTTTTTATTTTAGTCTAAATGGGATGTCCACGGTTCTCTGACAGATTCAACAGTCCGAGTCTAATATATGACTGAACTGCATTAACATGTTTTCTAAGTAACTGTACTGTAATGAAGAGGTTTGATCGCTGTGTTTCTCATGGCCTTGTGTGCGTTTCGTGTGAACGAGAGGCTTTTTTCTGCGTACAACAACACAGTGTTTGTTCTCGTGACTCTTGAATAAGTTCATCTTCCTGTTATTCATACAGAAGGCTGGCTTTAATGATCTAAAAACGAAAAACATTTCAGTTGTAACAAAGGCCTAACAGTATGCCATCAACATCTTTTTGTTTCTTTTTGACACAGAGGAAACGCGTCCTCCTCTTGTCTTCTCCCACAGTTTGGTCTTTTGTTCGCGACTTCTTACTTGAAAAGCACGTATTCTGGCTGAAACCAAATTGTGGTCAAGTTCCCCTGTCACATGCCTGAAATCAGGCAGTTTTTTTACACCCGGATTCCTTATGCCATCTCATTAATTTATTCGCATTCAGCACAAATGGTGTTTTTCCCTGTCTCTCTGTTTGTAATATCCCCGTCTCTTTCGTCGCTCCTCTTTAGGTACCGAAATACACTGTACAGTCTTTTTAATGCGCGTTTCAAATGCATTTTCTCTGGATGGGTCTTGTGGAGACGTCTGCACTGTTTCGACTCCACACTCCTTTTACCTTTAGCACTGTATTAAGAGCCACCGATCACCTTTCTACAAAGCAGTGCTGCACTGCTCCACCTACACAGAGCACTGAACACTGTTTAACTAGAGTCAGATTAACCACATGTGGATGTGAGTGAGTCACTCAGGAGCTTTGAACTGTCTTTGCATGTCTTTGTATCTTAGCTTGTAAGATATCATAAACTTCTCTTTAGGCCTTGACTGAAATGTTTTGTACCAAGACAGGGAAATCGAAGAAGCAACTTTTCTCATGGTTGTTTCTTTACTAACCGTTTTGTAGTGATGAGAAACATAAAAAAAGGTTGCCAACTGTACTTTGCCCACTTTTATTAAATTTTCAAACTACTGCACTGTCATCTGTGTGTTTCATATTTCTCACCTGCTGCCCACCGCATTATAACTTAAAGGTGACATTACCCCATCTGACACTTGACCAACAGCTGAGTGGAACATTTAAAGGGATCTAGTAAATTCAGGTGTGCCTTCGCGCCTTTGTTGTGATGCTTTGCATTTTTTGTATTTATTATTATTTAAAAAGAACCTTTGGTGACTTATTTAAACTGAAAATTAGCACAAGGATGAGTAAAGTTAGAAATAGATAATTGCCTTCGCTCATCTGTGGCACTGTAGCCCTCAGGGATACGTCTCCTGACGTAACAGAGTTGTTGATGCTGCTTGCAATCGCTTGGCGGTGACTACGTAGAACGGTGGCAGCATCAGAGCCAAAGCAGCATGTCTTTTTTTTATCCAGTCCTGGTTATTTAAAAAATATACAGTTAATTGCAAAACTGCTCGATGTCCATCATTAAAAGTAAGCATCAAATACCTTTTAAGCCAGAGTTTTCAAGAATTTGCAGCACAGAACCGCAATTCTCTCACAAACACATGGTGATGACATGCAAAATCTATTTCCCGTTGAAGCATTTTCCATTTGCCAGTTTTAACACTGACAAAAATAATAAAAACAAGAACCAGAGATGGTGCCACCTGTCAAACGGTAACATACATGTGCTTTTACAGCACTGACAGAATCTGCTGCGCGGTTCATTCAAGTCATTCCCTACACGCTTGTATGTTCCTCAGGTCAGACTGCGCAGATAATAAATGACCACCAGATGGTAGCCTTCCCCAGCACAGGGTTTGTCCAGCAAGCTGGTCCTCAAGGCACAAATTTTATGCATGATTGCCAAATTGCAAGTAAAGAGCAATGTTTAGGGTTTTTGGAATAACGTGAATATGCAGGCTTATCGAAATACCCAATAAGGAGATAATGTTTGGAGTTAGTGAAGTTTTATCCCTCCAAAAGAATAACAGTGATGTGTGGAATTGATGACAATGTGTAGAGAAGCTCTTTTGGCAGCTCACGATGCCTCGATGTTATGTTGTTGTTCTTTAAATTTTCCCAAAATCAATCTACACAGGCATTTTTTTAGATCGTCATCCAAAACCAGCAGAAGAATTACACACTTCAGAGTTTCAAATACTCTGTGGATAGAAACGTAATCAAATGCATTGTTGGTTTTCCTGTTGGGTTAGGTGCACCATGATCCATGTCAACACTCTGTCCTCCCTCAATGTCCACTCAGCTTTGCTCCTCAGAAGTTCTGCCAGCCTGATTTTGAGTAATTTCTCTGCCGTTCTGTTCCGGTGGCACAACCACTTTGTTTCCTGTCTTGGCCTTGTGTTCTGCCTGCTAGGCAAACACACACCACACACACACATGTGCGTATATACACAAGAAAACGCACACATACCTCTGCTTTTACACGACAACTTCCTGTCAATCTTTCAAGCTTTCCCACACGTTCTGCCCTCGGGCCTCCGGGGTTAGTGGAGAGAGATCTTGTCTGTGATCCTAATCCAGTAAGGGCCCTTATTTGTTGAGCATCCTGGCCTGGAGTCTGTGAGTGGCAGTGAACTAAACTGAAAGAAAAGTGAACTGAATTTTAAGGTTTAGGCCTGTTTTGTGGATAAAACAAACTGATAAAACTCATCATAAATTACAAGCCCATTTGGAAGAAGCGCTGCTCTGATTCAGTGTTTCTGTCCAAGTCATATTTCTCCTCCTTACACACTTGCTTGGAACAGAAGTTTAAAAAAAAGAAAAAGAAAAAAGGGGCCTTTCTAATAACAAATTACCACGAGATAGTGAAGCTTAAGAGGTTAATGGATTAAACCAGCGCAATGCCAAAAGATAGAAATGGCTATGGGACTCAACCCAGAAGGAGCCCCAAAACATTAATCAAGTCTATTACGACTGGATTTCTCCACAAAGAAACAAGAAGACTTCCATTAAACACACGCAAAAAGAAAGAGAGTCGATTCTCCCTTCTGGACTACAGGCTTTTTCGAAGATACAGAAATAAATTGTAAAAGGAAAATGAGTCTGAAATGAGTTGTGGAGACAGAGTTTGGACACTGTGAAGAATCCATGACAGAAGGTCAAAGCCTAGAAGAGAAAAACTGTGGCTGAAGGAGCTTTTGGGGAGGAAATGAGACATGGTTGTGGCCAAGAAAAAAAAAATAAAGAAAACTCAAGAGAAGACGAAGCAGCAGAGAGGGACAAGTGTATATGTTGAATCACTGGAGGGATGACTAATTTGCCACTGACACAATCCTCTGAAGTAGCATCCGTAAACTTGCACTGGCTGCCAGGAGCATGTGAGGGGAAGGCGCTGAGGGGAGGAAGCTGCTGATGACGAGGTCCATCTTCCAGTTAGTCTTGACATACTTTGCCCTACAGGCATTAAAAATGGTAGCAGTAGGCAGTTCCAGCTGCCACCTTGTACTTGTTCGAATATTTTTTTACGTCTTGTCCATGTCTTTTCTAACCGTTTATTTAGACCATGTATTTCCGACTAATCAGGGTTTGTGTGCTTTGTAAATATTGTTGAATTGCCTTTTGCTAATGTGCGTCATAGGCCATGAGCTTGCTCTAAGTGGGTTGGCCTTTAATATCTGGTCAAGTAGTGGTACTTGTATGTGCTTGTGTGTGTATATGTTACAGCGGTTGTGTTAATTTAGTATTTCCGAATAATACTCTTAAAATCATGGCCCTAGACCCTTTAAGGAGGCATTTAGGACATGTCACTAAAATGACGTAACTGACTTAATGTACAATGAGCAGTTATGATCATGTATTTTTCTGCTGACCCCACTATCTACTGCCGTGTTTCCAGGTGTGTCTATTTGTAGAATGTCAGAATGTCAGTGAGAATGAGTGAAGTTCCAAAACTGTGATGCCTGTTCTGGGTACATATTTGTGTTTCCATTTTAAAAAAAAAGAAAAAGAAATCAGCAACCACATAAAGAGTTGGTGTTTGGGTGTCCGTATATTTTTGACTCCAAAATTCGGAATCAGGGTGTTGTCCGCATAAACAACGCTAATGTGAACGTACGTCTACAACAGTTTATCGTTGATTATCTGGTGATTTCAGTGATAAACATTTGTAACATTCAGCTGTGTCAAGTGCCTCTCAGCAATGCTAGGGACGATTGGTTTCTGGCATCAAGGCTCCTATCAACAGTTAAAGGTTTCGCCATGTCAAGTGATCCCATTCCCGATAACTACTTGCATGTTTCCGAGTCATGTTGTCATCATGGAATATTCCCACTGATCCGCAGCCTTCTCTTTGGCAGAGCACTGAGACCACAGGGGTGTTTCCATTTGTATTTCAATGGGAGGTCTGAAGTAAAACATGTCTGATGAATGTTACTTCACCTATCTCCTCCGCCCATCTTCCACCTCCTCTCCATCTTTTGTGTAGTTAACTTCTGCAGTGTATCTCCATGGTTTGTTGACATTTTATTTTCTAGTAATTATCTGATGAGTGCAACATGTTGTTGCTGTGTTCAGCCACCAAGCCATCAAATGTTCTCAGTTTATCTAATGCAGGCGGGCCTTGAAATAAGACCCTGTACTAGACGAATGGAGGGGCGTAAGAGACGCATGCAGCTTAATTGCTGCAAGATGTAACCTCGCCTGCGGCCTACTACAGCCCACAAACACACTCATGAAGTCACGCGTGTGAGAAAATGCGCATAAACACTCAAAGAAAAAAAGCGTGCAAACACACAAGTGTGCATGCATCGTATACGCAGTAAAGAAAACACAAACTGTTCCAAGTGTGTTATTAAATTATAGCATGACTGTAGGTTTTTTTTTGTTTCAGATACAGTTTTTGTATTTGCTGGTGAAAAACGAAGGTTTTGATTTTAACACAAAGCTGTCCTTCGATGGGGACCTGCTGTCATCCCAAGGGAACCACATGCAGAAAATACCATATCAATGCAAAGATGCTTCAGCTAGAATCCCCAGTGTGGTTCCTGGTAGAAGCCAATGAAGCATTACTGAGGAGGAGTGACAGGAGGTACGAGGCTGGAGAGAGATTCCTTAGCTTTCTCAACCCGGTAGGGAGATCTTTTACATTACTCCAATGCAATTGCAAATTTCCAGGACTGCTGAATGAGCGTGACATGTTGCCCCTCTCATTCATAAACGATAAGGATTCTGTGACCAGAACAAGCTTCCATAGAGAATCAATTGGGAGAGTTGGAAAACCAGTGCACTGGAACATTTCCTGTGGGAAAATTAAAGTTTTTTCGACTCAATTCTAACATCACTAATAGATTGCAAGAAACTTCTCAATTGTCACCCCAGGCGACTTACCAAAATTACATCACAGATAACGGACTTGGCTCTCTGGTTTCTCTCTGGGAGAAAAGCACCTTGCATTCCTAAAGAAGAGATTTGGTGGTGCTACGTCATCCATTATGATAGCAGATGTGAGTTATTATTGTGAGTGGTATTCCCATACAACCACTACACCATCTTTGGGCATGCTGATGATATTCCCTGACATCATAGCGCTTACTGTTGCAGTAACCCGGGTCACCAGGATACAGTTACACTCAAAAGTTTCAACAGTGCTGAAATACTGCAAGCGATGCATCATAAATGGACGTAAAAGTGCAGTTATTATATTCTAAAATATTGCGATTTGTAATGTGTCTGTGGTGATTTAGGAAAGAAGCTACATGGGAATTGACATCAGGGAAAAAATAAGATAGCTACCCATTCATAATATATAAATTTTGAAAAACTGCAGCCTAAAATCACTGTACCCCATCACAGATCAAACATGTTTTCTTCTGTAATGAATGTGGGACAGATGGATGACATTCTTGATGAGAAAGGGTTTTGGCTACAAATCCAAAGCTGAGAGTTGTTTATTTCTGCATCTGATTTAGTGCAAAATGATTGTGGGGTGGGGTAACAGCAGTCAGCAGCACAAGGTCTTTCATCTGCCTATTTTCTTGTTTATGGTTTACATTTAAGCATCTTACATCCCAGGGCACCTACAGTTTTAAACCAATCATGCGAGACAAGATTGTTAAACAACTGGCCGGGAGCCACCAAGAAAATGGATTTTTTCTGTCTAGTATGTTGATGTGAAATGATGCAATATTTCTTCTTTTACTTTTTGCAGCATTGTCTCAGAACATTTCTTAATGTGTCACCTCTGTGTTTACCAGTGCACTGAAACAGCAGAGACCCTGTGATTTAATTACTTTGCCTTGTGCTGCTGTTCCCACTCAGAATGGGCTTCCCAGTTTCAGTCCCTCTCGTTCACTCTGGCCTCCCCACATCAGGTTCTGATGAGTCTAACTGGAAACATGTGCTCCACGCTGGCTCCCCCAACAGATGGGACAATATCATATTATTAATGACAGAAAGAAAAGGACGGAGGGAGGGAAAGAGAGAGAGACGTGGGGAAGGAATATCCTCCGTCCTCAAAGGCTTGCTAGTCTTAAATAGCTCAACACTGAGCTACCATCGCTTCTGAGGAAGTTATTGTAGGCAAACAGCGTGTCTGTGTTTGCAGATGGAGTATCCTCTCAATCTGACTCAGTACTCAACGGGCTTAGCCTCACGTCACTCCTCTTAAAGCTGCTGAACTTTGAACTCTGTTGCACATGTATGATTGATGAAAAGATGTGTACTTCTGCTCCGAAAGGACATAGACTCCTATGTAGTTGTGGTCAAGAGCTGGTCTGGTTTTACGTAAACAATGATGATGCACTACAATGAGTTCATAGAAAATTAGTCCTGCTAAGGATAGTTCAAAAGTCAAGCACAAAGCAGTCGCACTGGGCTGTGCAGTCACTTTGGAACGGTGGGTAAAGCTCGTCACTGCAGATGGTGCATTCATGACATGTTGCAAACTGGCCCAGAAAGCAAACCAAAGACATTTTACTGACTCACTCATTACACTATGTCAATTTTATCCATTCCTTCTTTCCATTCGGAGAGTCAAGAGGAGCCACGTGATTTTTTTTTCTATCCTCTTCACGGATGCAGGTAACTAACAGGAAGTGAGGCAGCTCGACCAGCTGAAGCACATGTTGACAAAAGAGGGAAGTAAATACACGCTATTTGTAAGTTAAACAGTGTTGTTTAACTTATATGTATCCTACCATTGCACAGTAACCTCCATGCAATGGTAGGGTTCTTATATGATTCTTTCTCTGATTATAATTATAGTAAATTGAGCTTCTTAAAACTGGACTATCGCAACCAGTTTATGCTGTTTGTGGTCAAATCACTCCTAAATGTATACGCTCAGCTACACTGAAATGGGACTCAGCACTCCACACATCCTCCAAACTTCAATCTCTAAAAGTTTAAGTGCATATAAATCCGTCTGAATTTCCACGGAGGTTGCTCTCATTTTCTTTTGTCAGATGACCAAATGCAACAGAATGAATAATATTGATTTAAAAGGAACCAATGAATACTTTGTGTCAACTCGCAGCCATCTAAAGCCTTTGCAAACGGTTGCTCTGCTCCAATAAAATACTGATTTTATGACCGAAGTGTCATGTTATAAAACCACCTTTCAAGTAACTTAAAAAACATCTGCGCATTGAATCCATTGCATTGAATTCGGCTAAACTTACAGGTATGGATGTAGCACAGGATCTTAAACATATTCACACACAGTCCTCAGTGTCACGGTGTCCGATAAACTTAAGTGCAACAGTCAGCATCCGGTTGCTGACTGTTGCTGTGACTTAATTGGGTGGACGTTTCTCCATTAGTAGTGTACAGATAACATCTACAGACTTTAAAAGCCTAAAACCAGTACCTCATATTCTTGAATTTTAAGGGAAACATCCTTGTGCAGGCTGAGTCACAAAGGCGAGATTCACCTGCACTAAATTACTGGGGCCGCCTAAGGCTCTGTATACTGCCAGCGCAGGAAACACAGAGCAGCTACAGATCATGGCGGTATGGTGCCAAAACAAAGTGATGTTTCAAGTCAACTCATCTACAGAAGAGTGGAGCCTGTTAATTAACGTGGCTTTAGACAGTCAGGTGTCCAAGTGCTTTGATGTATACCATTCCAATAAAGAGACAAATCATTTCTATTAATTTAAACTGAGCAGGTAATGGGCCCAAAAAAACCCATGCTGAGCGACAATTAGTTGGTCTACTGCTTTAATGGCCTCTTTCAACCCCCAGTCACCACTGATTCACTTTGTATCAAAGCAGCGGAAGCTGCATTAACTGTGAGTCAAACTAGCAGAAACGCTGTCCGTCTCTCTTTCATTTGCCCTGCCTCACACAAACACACTTACAGTATAACAGCATACACACAGGAAGGGTCCCTGAGTCTGCAGACAGACATTTAGAATTTACAGGCGTGTTGTAAGGACCCCTAGATCTAAGTGTGCATGTGTATGTGACAAAGTGTGAGTGAGAAAAAAAGGAAAAAGGTCTCACACTTGTCTATGAGCCCCCTATTAAAAAAGTGAGAAGTGAGTGCAGTGTCTGGAAGAGGGGGTTAATTGTGCTCTTAAAAGAGGACTTCAAAGGGAGGCTGGTGTCGAGGCTGAGGGGCATGGGAGCAAGAGAGGATGAAGAAGAGGACAGGGAGGGGGAAAAAAAAGATATACTGTACCTGGTGTTATGGTTTTAGGGAAAGCTAGGGGAAGGTAGTTTCGGGGTTGAGATCAATTTCTTTGAGATGCCCTGAAGAGGAACAAAGAGGTGAAAGATCAGAAACGAACTTACAAACATTTGTTCTGGATGTTCTAACCATTTGAAATTTGTCTTGACTGGATCTTTAAGAAACGGGGAAAAAGGGATTGTTTTTTTCATAAGGAACTAAGACAGTTGGGGGGGGGTTAGAAAATCACAAGACACAGTAACACATGAAACTGACTTTTGAAATGCCACCAAAAAAACCTTTTTTTTTCAAATGGGCATGTTTTCGTAGTGTTGTTAAAAAGTGGCATACGCAACACATGGCTTCAAAAAACAGAGCAGAAGAAGTGGTGAGTTTGCTAACTGGAAACAAAACTATGAAGATAACAAACTGACTCACCTTGGTCATATAGACACGGATAAAAAAAAAAAGGCTACGCAGACCACTTAGACAGAAGACTAGATGAACTGTTGGAAAGCATTTGCTCTTCATGGGTGGAGATCTGCACCGGATTCGGTTAGTTCGGTTGCCCCCCCCCCCAGCTTGGTAGTTTGTGTGCGTCTTTGTGACACAGAGAGACACAAACAAAGCAAACAGATAGACAGCACTAACACTGACCACCACTGGGGCTCTCCTGAAGCTCTTTTGCCTCGGATGGATAAAAACTATATGAACTTTTTCACATCGGGTCAACATCTGCATCCTAAATGTGATAAATCTTAACTAAGACCTTACGGTAACTGATCTTTTGATGAGCTCTCTGGCCTCTTGAATGGTTGTGTTAGATGTTAGCTTAATGTAGCATAGATGATTGGACATTATCATTGCTCTAATTAGCCCCTCTGACAGGCAGCTGTAGAGCAGATGGTGGATCGCAGCTCTCAGACTAAACACACCACATCCAGAGGAGACAGATTCACATTCCCTGATACAAAAGTCGTAGGGTTCAAAATCTGCTTCTCCGATACCTTCGCTTTTAAGCTCTAGGAAAAACTGCATATATATAGTGTCAATTTATTCAACAGGTTGTGATCCAAACCAATGAAAATCACATTCATAACAGTAAAGCATGATGTACTTCATGTTGTAGATACAAGTCTTTTACTTTCTTTCACTTCCTTCTGTGTTGTTTTTAGAGCTTTTGTACCTCTATCCAGGAATTACTTCACATAGGGGATATTTATTATTGCCTTTTCGTGTTTTTATTAAAAGCTGCTAATGACTGTCTCTGACAGGCACAGTATGAAGTGCTGAACAGGAGAATAACCTAAAAATGCATTTGGCCAGTCTGGGTGCCACAACGTGCCTTCTGAAAATCTCCCTTAAAAGTTGTATATGTTAGGAAATATTTCTTTGACACTATATAAGTTGAAAGGTGAACAAGCCCATTTTTACAGATGAGGACTTCCACATCCATAAGGCTGGAAATATCAATCAATATCATGTTCTTTTTCGTATGTAAGAGTCAGTAAATGAGTATGCAAATCAATGCTTAAATATGCCCACGCTGTAAACACGTTTATATGGTTTTATATGGTATTATGGTATGATTCTTTTTTTAACCGCAGCTTCTTCCGACAAAATCACTATTCAAGCAACTTAAAGATAACGTCTGTTAGACGTATCAAAATGTCAAAATTAACGTTTTCTCATACAGTTCGCAGTGTCAAACTTACTTCAGTCAGTAACTCAATTTGGCTTGCTTACTGAGACAAGGTTGGTGGTTTAAATAAATGGCCCGGTTGAAGTGTAAATGCAGCTCACCAAAAACGGTGCATGTGACCGTGCAGGTGTCACCGGACTGTTTCATCTGCTGTAAAAAATTGTTGCGACGTGCTTCTGTGTGTAACAGCAGACTTTGATGAGCTACATCCTCATGCAGCCTTTTTTAAAAATCCAGTAAACACAGGAGTGGTGATCTTTTTTCTTTTTTTTTAATTGAGAAAATTCATTTGTGATTGGCAAACCTTTACAAAACAGAAGTGCACAGATTCCACATCACAATAAATATAAAAAAAGAAAGAAAATGGAAGCAAGCCTGTCTTAACAATTTGTGTAATCTTACTGAATAAGTTAACAGTTCCCCTTTATCCAGGGAAAGGAAAAGCTTTAGTTGATCGCAGTGATTACTTAAATGTGTAATTAGTGTTTTTATTAGGAAGTTTGCCCAGGTTAGCAGATTTCTGATGACATTTGAAGTCCTTCAAATAAAAACAACGACATTGAAGCAGCACAAGAAGTGAGTTCAAATAAGTTTGTAAAAGAACCGCTGGATCATTTCAGGAAATCTGGTCTGAGCTGTACCCTAAACAACTTAGAATGAGGAACATCAATATTTATTTGGATCTGAAGTCACATTTTAAGTTTGAATGTGGACTTAGGGAATAAAATGTAGAACTTGGAGCCAGGAACACTATGATCTGTGTCTTGTATGCAGTTATTTTTTATTGTAGTAGACTATTTGTTTTCAATCACTGTTTAGTTCTGCTTTGGCAACACATATAATTGACTAAAATTGGGAAAAGCTCATTATTTTAAGGTAAAAATAGATCTTTTGAGTGTTTTCCTGCACAACGAACATCACTCATTATAATGCTGTCACACAATCCAACACGGCTGTTCCTTCTCCACTTAGAAATGGCAAAAAGTGTGCAGTTTCTCGGCTTAGGTGAGACAAAACATGACAATTACATGGTATGCTGTTTTGGATGGGCAAAGGTCTCAGTCTAAAATGTATGGTTGGGGAAAAAGAAATACAGATTTTTAATCAGCTTAAGAATTTTTCCAGTGATTCATAGTCCGTCCAAGTTATTTCACCTGACACTGATTACCCTCCTTTTGGACAGATGGTTTTGCAGGAGTTGCAGTGAAGGATTTTACCCCAACCGCAGCACCAAAAAAAATGAAACTATAATTTGTAGCTGAATCAACTTGGCCTCCAGCATGTACATATCTTTTTCCATCTTTGAAAAAGCATTTCAGTGCTGTTCAAACCATTCATCTTGCGTAATGATATATGTAATCAAATATGTAGAGATTTCCTCTCCACAGATCACATTATCAGGATAATTATTGTTCACATGAGTTCAAAATGTTGGGTATATATTCTATTAGCCGGCATGTACAGCACTTCCCCTCATGAATTTTTAAAATCCTCCATAGGCGCACACACAGTCAAGCTTTTAAAGCAAAGCCATGCCCACGCTTACTCTACGTAATATTACAATGCTGGCCCCTGAAATGCTCCCCTCCCAGCACCCGTCTGACAATAATTACAATGATTCATTTAGTTTTATTACAGAACAGACATCTCTGTGTGTGTGCATCTTGGCCTGGAGAGACCTAAGTGTCACTAAGTGACGGGTCTTTAATTACAAGCACAAACAAACGACACCATGTACATATGTTCTGGTTTACTGTAATGAGAAAGACATGAAAATAATGTCATCGCACAAAAGATTACCGAAACAAAGGTATCGGATTCTTATTTCTATCTCCCTCCCTTGGTCTCGCTGTAAAACCAATCAGCATTACTGTAAGTTTAGTAATCCAATCTGCTAAAAAAAACTGTACTGCTTTGATCCACTGATGTCTACAAGGCAATGAATCTAAATGTACATACAGTAACAAATTAGTATTTGGCCTTTAGAGTCTCTTCTCATCAGAGCCGTACAGGAGTTGAACCATGTGTTTCTGATCAGTTTAATTTATCACCATTTATCTAGCTAAGGTTAATTTCTCGCTGAGAAAAAAAAAAAAGCATAACCTTGAATCAGCCTTTGTCCACATCTTGCTCTGTGTCACCTGCTGGATCGTTGCTTGTCAAGTGTTTCTTTAGAGGAAAGGGTTGAATTACAAACCAAACTCAGTCAGCAAGCTGTAGTCAGGTAACAGGACAGGAGTGTTCACACTCTGAGGGGGGGAGCACTGTATGTGCCTGCGTAAATCTAATTTCTGTTGCACGTACATGCGCGCCTGCCTGAGTGTGCGTCCGTGTGTGACCAGAAACACCAGGTGGTGTGAGTAATGCCTGAGCCTTTGGATGTCTCTCGTTTGGGGCGACGTCAGTGCCTGTTAGTAAATGATTAATCAGCAGTGTTATTTGGATTTATGCTGTCTGATAGCATTTTTCCAGGAAGCTCTGGAATCCGTCTTCACAGCTGGACTTTTACAAGATCTCTCGGCCCTGCGAGTGAGTGACAAATATGCAAGGGTGCTGCAGTGTTGCAACAGTCTCCAGAAACTGTTGGACCGCACAAACAAGACAAGCTCTTCCAAAAATAAAGATCTGAAAGTCTATACACAGCAGGATGGTAACAACCAGAGCAGATAAAATCACGATAATAACGTCAACAGTAACGGGGATAAACAAAAAACGCTGTTTTTGTTTCATCGTTTGCCTCAGCCAAAGAAGTACTGGCTCAAGGTTATCTTACAGTGCATCTTAGTGGTGAAATATTTATTGCATTTCACCTCACACCGTCTTTCTCCTCCCACCGTTCTCAGACAATTTTAACCACATGTCTTTATCTCCCAGACAAATTGTTGTCATGACATCATTCGTTGTTTCATAGATCACAGCCCACCCACTCCTCCCAGTACTCCCCCGCTCAGCACACCGTGAAAGCCGACATCGCTCCAACCTCGTTCCTTAGTTTGTGATTCGGCATTATTCTTATTTGTTTTTCTCCAACTGTCCCTATGGATGATTCACAAAGTATTCAAACATTAAAAAGAATATGAAATGAATTCAAAAGCTTTCATCTGAGTAGAGGTGAGGAGAGAGGACTGGAAAGGAGACACAAAATATCTGTGAAAAGTAATAAAAAGAAATATGGCTAAATGAGACATTCTGGGTTAAGTGGGGGCTGTGTGGACTACTCACGGGCAGTTACCCTCAGCAGACTGAGTCAGACTGCTCTCACTTTTGAGAATCAGTTAGGCCAAGAGCCACAAAGAGGGAATTTTTGCCATCTAAAACAACTCAAACCTCAATAATTTCCTAGCGGTTATAGAGACAACTACAGATATATGATTTTTGCATCAAACAGTTGCTTACTTTGCCACTATGTCGTCCTCCAGAGAATGTTTGTGTTTAACATTTGGTGGAACTGAGTGAAAAGCCTAAAACAAAAAACAAACACTTGCTAACTTTTAATACTTAGCACAAGTAAAAAAAAAAAAAAAAAAAAATCAGACACTGTCTGATGCAAAGGTCCCACAGTTCTCGTGCTCTTTCAAACCAGTGTGACATTTTTTGAGTTGGAGTTGTTTTAGATGGCGAACATTTGCCCTTTTGTGGATCCTGTTCTAAGTAGATGTTCACTTCGGTTCCTTCCTGATCCTCCAAACTGAGAATGTTTCTGTCCTCTGTCGGCTAAGTGCTTCGCTTTCAACCACAAGTCTTTATGAGATGTGAGACCAACATGCTTTCTGTCAGTAACATGACAACACTATACTAAACATTTTTGTTACTTCCTGGCTGGGTTTAGAGAAAAAAAAAATACATCTCTTGGTTAGGTCTTGAAAACATTATTTCTAAAATGAAACAGTGATTGTCCAGGATGCCATTTGGGATTGCGATTTGGGGAGGAAGACAGTCCTACAATGACAGATGCACCCACTACACAAGTGTCTTCAGCCTTGAATCGTAATCAAATTATCCAAAATCAAAAGGGCATTTGAGGTCACAATCTGGTACATCATCATAAATTGTTTGCTGAATGCAGTCGTGTTCATCTCTTCACTTTGACCTGACAGGGGTGGAAGCATGTCCACGAGCAGTTAGGTATTTAAAGATACTTAAAGTCTCTGTACATCAAGCTCAGTGTAGGACAAGAGAGCTCACATGTTTGTTCCTGTTTGGAGTTGCACCGTTTACTGCAATAAAGCCACAACTCCAGCGAAAGTCAAAGTAAAACACTGGAGGATTTGGCAGTTGTTTTGCTCTTTGGCTTCTCCTAAAATTGTGGACTAAAACGCTACTGTCATAAAAACACATTTCTGCGTGGGCCCTGCAAATGTGCAGCCATAGACATGAATTTGTTTTTATGTTGAATGAAAGGCCACAAAAATGCAAAGCAAACTGTGAACAAAACAGTGCGGCCTGGAAACCAAAGTCCTGAAGTCCTCAGCTTCTGGGCATTATTGGGCAGATTCAGGCTTAGAAATGTAACACAAACTGGTTCACAAACTGTGAACAAAGAGTCACAAAGAGTGAATGTTGCTTTCAAAGTATGTTAGATAAAAAAAGACATCCAATCCAACCAGTATTTTTGTACACAAAACAGAGTAAATGTTCTGTTGCTGTCAAGCAATGTGCTCCAGCTTTTGGTTTAGAAGATACGATCGGGGGGGAAACAAAAAGCATCATCCCTTGTATCCTGTGTATCCTTTGTCCAATTCTCAACATCAGGAAGTCTCCTCTTGATTTCACGCTATTGGCTGGATATGCTAGATGTAAGAGACAGACATATATAACGCAGACATATTGGCAGATTTACCACTGCGAGGATCACTGCATCTGCTGGGTTAACAGAGGAACAGATGCATGCGTTGGGAGGTGAAGCTTTGGCTTCAAAACAAACAAAACAGTTTTAAGGAATTTAATGGAGCTTTTTAGAACCGAATGCATGTTAGTGTCTATTTGAAAAAGAGAAAGAAAGAAAAAAAGAACAGAAAAATCATTTTGCGGGCTGGACATGTTGGCAGTGCTTGTCCATTAACTGGCATGGCCTTCTGGTCATTACACGCTGAATTGACTGTGGCTTTTAGATGACTTTTATAGGTTCAGACCAAACAACACTCTCATACTTCTACTAATCAGAATCCAAATATATGAAGACAATTGTACAGCATGATGTTTATGCTTCCAGCTTTAAAAAAAAAAAACTATATTAAGATATAAAGGGACTGCCCGCAGAGCACTGCATTCATCTTCAAAGTATGCAGTCATAAATAAGTTCTCTTGCAGTTTCAGCATTGTCTAAAAACTCCTGCATTTTTCTCATATTTTCCTCTTCTGTGCCACAAATGTATGTGTAGGTTATCTCAAGGGTGGTTGTTCAGTTGTGTCTCCCCCCTGCCTGCATGTGACATAAAATGAGTTAACAAGCCAGCTCCCCCTGACTGGCAGAACAGCTTCATGCATGGCTGCTCTCTTGTCCTTAGTGAGTAAGGCAGTAAGCGAAATAGCTTAAAAAGGCTATATGTGCAATTCATGGATAAGACCACGCAGATTTTTGTTTCTTACAAACAAAAGCTACAGTTGAACAAAGTGCTGCTGGAGGAACTGAACACGTAAGGTATGAAAAGCAAGATCAGTTATGCCACGAAATGCAATTTTCTTTCTGCAACATGATTTCTTAGAAAGTGTATCTTTACCTCGTCACAAGTAGCAATGTTAAAATGATGTGCAGCTTGGACAAGCATGTTTTTTGCAGACGGCAATACAAGTTAGATTTGCTGGGCATTGCTGCGTGCTGCACCTTCAACAGTGCATCTGTCTGGTGTTGACCAAAAGCCTCCGTTAATCCTTTCTGGGTCTTCAGCCATGGCCTTTTTCTGTTACATGGTGTGGCACTAATCAATCAGTGAGAAACTTGCCTGTCAGTGTAATACCCACCAGAGTGACTTAATTGGTGAATTAATTATTAATCCAGGAGCATATTTTTAAAAGCTAATAGAAATTTTACACACGACCAGAGGTCAGCCCTGTAACAGTTTTTATGCTCACTTTGTAAAGACGCCAGACCTTTAAATTGCCAGGGCCGGCCATAAAATTCCACAGTGCAATGACCACTCTGTTGAAATGGGGACGTTTTTTGTCTGGTCTCTGTCGTTGCTTTCTCATATAGCTCTGGGATGAAACAATTGATCCTGCCCACACTGAGGGGATGCTATCTGCAATGGAAACTGAAATAGAAAAGAGTTGCTGCACCATGCGATAGGAAAACTGCAGTTTCACTCCCCTCACATTAGTCTACCCTGGACAGCAGCTTCCCTCGTTGTCATTGAGTAAACAACATTTAGTTTGCATTTCAAGTTGTTGGAGAACTCTCTGGGAGCCGACCGTATACAAGCAAACAACACAATTATTAAAAAAAAAAGAAAGAAAAAAATCTAATGTGTAACTGCACAAACAAGCATATTTCTGATCTGATGGATGTCAGCTGTTACAATATAATTCTTATAATTTATATATAATTTTTCTGACGGCTGAAATGGTTGCAAGTTCCAACAAACAATAGTGACCAGGAAACATTTAATGGAAGATTGTCGCGCAAGACACTTGTAGTCTGACACTCGTCTTGCACAATGTTTTCCTGTGTCCTTAAACTTTCATTTTCCCTCTTACACTTGGTTCCATGAATGTTAGGTTTAGGAGCTAAAAGCACATGGTAGAGGTTAGAATTAATGCTAAAGTTTGAAAAGGGGACAAAAACAGTTCTTTGAGGTAGGTTGACAGATAAGGATTGCATTATTAATATGTCAACATATAGTCATTTTCACTCATATTTCCAGTCTTCTGGAGCCATTTCAATGGATATCATGACACTGAATTTTTCACCTGGATAAATTTTTGTTTTATCAATCATCAAAAACAAAAGTCAGGGGGTTTGAATAATTTCTTGGATGTAAACTCAGAACTTTGAATGCAGTGTTCCCAATATCTGTTTCAGTAAAGTTTTGCAATTGCATATAGTTTCCCTAAAGGTCAGATGGCTGCAGATAAATTAGAAATGTTTCAATGTTTAAATCATGGAAATACCAGAGCAGGTGTCCAGAAATTTTCCAGCCAACATGTGAAAACCAAAAATCTGTTTGAGTTTACTCAGCCAGCTCCCTTGTATCCAGTCTGTGAATGAATCAGTTTGTGTTTACATATAACGATGCATCGAGTTACCATTATGGTTTGATCTGGCCATTTAATTGGACTACTACTGTCATGATATATGGTGATATTCCCCCTTTCAGCTCAGTATCTCATGTTTTCTGGTTGACACTTAATGTCACAGGGCTAAACAACTGACAAACAGTTTAGCTGGTGACAAATTGGCGGCATGTGGAGTGGTGTACAGCTCCATAAATTTTCTAAGTGCTGCATTCTTCACTTTTTTTCTTTACTACTAAGATCTACTGCTGTTTGGGTTATTCTGTTTATTCCATCATTACTTCCTCTTCTTCTGTGCGTCTTTAATTTCCTGTCACTTCCTGGTGATAGCCTGGAAGAGCAACAGTGAAGCATTAGCAGAGCACAAGTCTGAGTCCAAATGAAAATATACTCACAGGAGAAATGCGACTCCCAACCACATTATGAGAGTGTGTTAGCCAGACTTTTAAAAATGTTGATAAAGCACAGATAATTAGATTTCTTAAATATGCTCAGACCACATGTAAATACAGCTTATTTGCCAGTAGTCCCGATCATTTACAGCGAGTGTACGTGCTGACGAGTTCTGTGGCTTCACTCTCTTTCTGCTGGTCTGTATATGACTTTCCACAGCTGACTCATCCAAACACGTGTATAGATGACAACACAAAATCCTCATTAACAATATATATCTGCCATTTTCAACAGCCTGTAAAGAAAACACGATTTCCAAAAAGTCATGCCTCCTGTGTGCTTTATCCAGACGCCTCTTTGGAGTATTTTCAGTTGTCAAAAATGCATCTCACAAGGAGAATTTTGCACCCTCAAGTGCATGTGTTAACGGGAAAACGCAAGGACAGTCTGGACCTGATTCTCCAGATACTTTCTGGTGTAAATGTTAAAAAGGCCTGTGATTGTACATTTGGTTTCAAGTCTATTTTGGAAAATCTCAGCTGAAATCCTGTAAGTTTGCTCTAACAATAAAATTCTCAAAAGTCTTATCTGCAAGTACAGTCGCAACTATCCACGGCTTGTTTGTACATTTGCAGGAAGCACGGCCTTCACCTGAGGTCCGCTTTAAGTGTGAAAATGCAAAGTCTCCCGTCAAGCTTTTGATAAGTTGTCCCAGTCGAGTCAGCTGCTGGAAAATTACACCACAGTTACATCATGAAAAAATAAGGAAAACCCCTCTGTAGTCTGCCATTGAAGGAAAGACCCGTCCTTAAAAGCTGCAGGTTTTTAATGATGACAAAGTGCAAAGCTTTTTTTTTTTTGCAGTGCGGTAAAAACAAAGCAAAAGAAGACAAAGTGAGGTGATAACCCGAAAATTCATGCAATGATTAAGGTCCAACAAAGATTTTTGCAGATAATGTTGTTGTTTTACGAAGTACTTTCAGGTGCAGGAAATGTACAACTAATCCAATTTTTAACAAACACACATGCAAGCTCTACAGCACTGCAGTTTCCTTTTCTGGATGCTCCAATGTTGCCTCATCACTCATCACCATCTGAAAAAAGGCAGACAAACAAAGCTGCTAAACAAACAAATGTGACATGGCATGTTTGTTTTATTGTACATTAAAGTTCATGACCGGTAATGCGGTGATTCTTTTGAATTCATTCCTGTTCTATTAGCCATTAATCATCTCTTGGGGAAACATGTGGACTCAGTTGGATCTGCATCCGAAACATCAAAGATCTCTGCGGTGTTGTTGCCTCCATATGAGGGAGTTGGCCGAGGCTTTTTCACACATTGCAAACTGGTATAGCCAACTCAGTGTGTATTTGTGTGTGCAAGAGAGAGGATGAAGTCCATCCCCTTAATATTGCTGACTTTTTTGTTGCCTCCATATGAGTAACTTGGCTGTAGTTGACACATAACGATGGTTGTTGTGCTGGCTACCACATGAACAAAACCCTTTGATATTCACAAGGATATGTCATCACTATATCTGTAAAGGGAATATCCAAATCCGAAACAGCTTACTGATTATATGCGGGGTTATTAAAGGGATTCTTTCTCATTCCGCTTCCTCGCTTTGACTACTGTAGCCTGGCATATACTGACTATATCCAATGTGAGAATAGCATCTGTAAACAGGTATTTAAGATAATTCAGAGATCAACTGAATTCATAACGAAAAAAAGAAAGCTGAAGCTAACAAACATCGATAATAAGATTAGTAGCAAAATGTGCTCTCAATTGACACTGATGATGGCCTTCAAAATGTCTCCTCACAGAGCTGCAGCACTCTCCGATTCGGCTCAGATGAATGGCTGCCCATTACTCCATCAGTGCTTTAGAGCTGGCGTTTCGCCTGTGGAGAGTTCAGGTACTGTCTTCTCCCTGCTGAGCAAATCCCTGAGATTCATGATGGGATTTAGGTCTGGAGTTGTTTGTTTTAAGAAATGTTCGCACCAGATCCAAGCCACGTGATGCTTGGGATCATGGTGCTTTCGCTTTACCCAATTTCAACTCACGGTCGACTCCAGGTGTCTAGGTCCTGCGTGCAAAACAAGCCCAAATCATCAGTCCACCACCGCTGTGCTTGTCAGTTGGTATGGGTTGTTTTTGCTGATATGCTTTTCTTAGTTTTCACTATTGGGGATGTGTGCATTATGACCAAATATCTCCACTTTAGTCTCATCTGTCCGAATGACATTGCTCCAAAAGTCTTGAGGTTTGGTCAGATGCAACTTTGCAGTTGTGACATGACTGACATTTATTTGCTTTGGCCAGCAGACCCACAGCTTCGTTCCTTTGTGGTTTTGCCAGCTGTGGCATTGTGGAGCAGCGCCAAAGGTTTGAACTTGTGGCCCTTTTATTTACCTGAGCCACATTATATTTAAGATTTGTTCAATATAAGGGTTTTTAAACTCACTTGAAGAGTGAGTGCTTTTTGATATTCTATAATCTATTTGCATATTATTTCTGTTTGAAGGTGTGGAAGGTCCTGTGTGGAATCAGTAAAGCTGCACAACAGAAATAATCCTCTCATTTATCAGACTTTCTCCTAATTAGGTTTTTTTTTTTTACTTGAAAAGAGGTGCATCTGCAAAATTTTCAGATGACAAATAATCACACTATTAATCACACTGATAATATAACAACATAAGTAATCATAATTCATATTTAAAAGTCATCAAAAATAAGTAACTGCATATACAACGCATGCTTTGTTACATGTTTTTTTCTTTGTTTGTACTGCGGCAACATCATTGGCTCTTATGATTTCATTTCATTACCTACGAGTGGGTCCCAAACTCAAACCTGAGAAGCACCGAGACACACCACAGAGGGATTCACCTGCAGTCCGAACAAGTGAGAAGCAAAAACAGTGGGAATCCATGAGTCAAACATCAGCAGCTAGACAAGGGGAAGCCCAGCCTCACTGTCTGCATAACACGCAAGACCGTTGTGATGATGAAGCGTGATGACTCCTTTTATGTGAGTCTCATGTCTAATGGCCCCATCATTAGCAGAGAGTGTAAACAGGAGAAAACACTATATACAGACATGACAGGATTAGGCCTGAAGTGAGTTTGTTGTGGTTTTCAAAACCGCTGGTTCATATGTATGTTTTCTGTGAGTCTGTGCAAGCGTGTGACGTCTCTGATACATGTAGCGGTGCTTCTTCTGATGCTGTAAATGCATTTGTTCTTGTGAGAGCCAGCATGGAATCAAAGTGACTTAAAGTGCACCAGCGCAGGTGTGAGACTGTTATTACAGACAGATATTAACTTATATTATCAATCAACCTTTACAAACAAGTTCAGACAGCAAAAAGACTGCTGATAGGGTTTTTATGTGAGAACCAAAACACATGATTTGACTACAAAGGACAGAGGTAATTGATATGCTTTCTTTCAATTTCTTTTCAGAGTTGTCAGAGTCTTATCTTCGGCTGACAAATGCTACTAGTCCAGTTTGGAGGACGGCTCAACAGATGAGAGATGAGCGTTACCAACCAGTAAAGTTTAAAGCAGCTTAAACACATGACACAACAAGCAGCTGGCTGGCTTTTGGTCCAAAATGTTCCACCAGACACTAAAGTTTTAGCATTGTTACCTGAAAAAAGGCCAGTCATACAAAAAGTAAGTAAACTGACAACATGAAAAGCAGCACGGTACAACTGCACAGTGAAATAACCAACCAGGGGGGCTGAAAGGTTTAGTTGGGTCAGCTGGGATCAGCAGAATGACCCAACATTCTTCATTAGCTATCTGGAGCTCCTTAGGAAGGCAGACATCTAAGTTTGAATAAAATTAATTGACTAACTTATCATGGGACTTATCAGTTGAATGAAAAATTGTTAAAACTGCACTTTTCACTGAAATTTAAATCAGGTTAAAGTTCGTCCTCACATATATAACAGTGTTGGTGACTGCTTAGATAGAACCAAATTACCATGTTTTTCTTTTAAAAAGCATAGGGTCGATTAAACTAGAAGCATAACAAGATAAATAAGTCATCAAAAACAATTTCATGGAAATATAAAGAACTGGCCAAATCCATGTTGATTTTGTTGGGCTTTTTTTTGGATAATCATTTTCCATTTTGGACAATTAAGTTTGGCCAGAGGGCAAGTGAAAAGTGTCAGTCAATTGCCAAAGTGGATAAAAAAATATTGACATTATGGCCTGCAATAAATCTTTATTTTGAATTTAACGACATCGACACTGATCATTTCTTCAGTGAGTTCAAATAGGTGACCTTTAAAAACAATGGTCATGGTAAGAAAACAAAGATCATTGCATTTTCTGCTCTCTGTCTCTCGTGTTTGTGTTCAAAGGAAGTATGGGGCTATCGGTCCAACTGGACTGATCTTCCCTCTATTAACCCAAAGAACTTATGATGTATATCCCTACTTAGAATGATAATGCTAGTTATTAAATCACATTCTTTCAGTACTCCTTAACATATAGTGACAATGATTAAAATAATGATTGATTTTCCGTTTAATCAGTGCAACCTGGACCTGGATGAGCTTCGTAAAATGATTGGATTCGGTAACTCTGACATTTTTCCATTATGAGGTGATAATCCCCGGCTGTAGCTTGCAGCAGAGACAGTGTGTGTTATTTACAGTAGGTATGTCTTAGGTAGGTATCTCTACTGCAAGCAACAAATTGAATTTAAGACTTTCATACATTCGTAGGCCTTCCGAGAGTCTCTGAGACCAGCAGATCTTCTTACATCCTGTAGTACAGTTTTAGCTAATTTCCCACAGATGAAGAGAAAAAAGGGTGCTTTGAGATGTCCTTCTGTCTTTGCAAACAAGGCGACTGTCTTTAAATCCCTGCTCTCATCTTAAAGAAAACTAAGACAATTATGCTTGATTGATCTTAAAAAGTAGAGCACCCACGACAGACAGGTTGATTTAAGTGTACTTCAAGTGCTTAGAAGTACTTTCAAAACATTTTCAGATCAACACTTTTTTTTGTTCTTGTCTTACCTTCTAAGGAATGTCTTCTTCTCTGTAGGGAGTCTTTTTGCTTTGGTTTGTTCGCGTGTCTAGACAGAATGCGCTTTACAGGGCTTTGAATTGTCCCTCTATTGTCTACCTGTGCACCTGAGGACAGCTGGATGACTTCACCACATCACAGGGCTTTGTCTGTTTGAGTTTGTTCTCTCAAAAGAGACTAGAAATTCATATAATTGCCTTTCAACTGCTGTCACCCTCTCATGTTCATGTATGGGGGAGGTAAGGTGTCCTCACCTGCTGTGCATACAAATTTGTTGAGGACAGAGCTACAGGTGCACTGGTCACCTGTAGAATGAATGTGCACAGAGGGGTGAGGAAAAGGGACAGACGGGGGTCTGTTGCTGGCCAACTTAAACTTGACACCTGAAATGCTACCTTAGTACAGGGCAGGTGTCAAATTTCAACTATGACCAAAGTAATGGACAAGAGTGGCTGAGGTTCTTTTGTGTGCTTTAAGACGTGGTGGAGGTTACAACACATCTGCTGTCAACATTAAAGGAGAGTATGAACTTCCTGTCTCACTCTTTCCTCTGACATCTCACACTCATCCGACCTTTATGTTCTGTATTCATGTGGGAAAAAAAGGTCTTTCAATTGGAAGGTTGTAGATATCGAAACATAAGGAAAAACCATCCCCTCCTCTCCGGGTCTCAAAATGAGGTAATTACAACCTTAGATGAACAACAACACCCGACATATCACATCATGCAATTGTTCATTTTACAAAAACTACAGAGAGAAAAATCATTCACAAGTGAAAAATTATCCAAGCTACATCTCAGACTCGAAAGGTCTCAGATAGCGTGTTATAGTTCATGACAGCGCAATTAGAATAAGACTGAACAGGTATGGCTTGTTTTGAAGGCTTGCCAGGAGAAAGCCTCTTCTCTCTCTAAAAAAAAGGGACTGTATGTGTGTGTGTATAACTCTGACCGTGTCATAAATATGTGTTGGTAAACGTACATTTCTGGTGCCGGCATTTATAGAAGCACCAAATCAATGAAGGCTATCTCTAAAATAAAAACAAAACAATCTAATGTACTGTGTTGTGTAATGAAGGAGAGTCTGTGCAAAAGGTCTGGGAGCATTTTAGCCAAATAACCCATGAATCCCTGTTCACAAATACACACCTGGCCTCCATTTTACCTCCTCCTTGATGCAATTTTGCACGTCATGGCAGTCACTAGGCTGTATCCCCTGCAGAGGCCATCTTGAGTGAACTTTAATCAAAGTGGCAAAGATCAGCCCTGAAAGAATGAATAATCACTTAGCAGCCATATTGGAAAGTCTTCTGGGAAGTTATTTTGAGGTGACAAAGGCCAGGCACTAACTAATGTAAGAGAACAGAAAGAACAACAAAACTGCTTACTTGCTTAAATATGCTTGTTTAGTCAAAGAATTGGAGTGGAAAAAATATCTCATCTGTTAACAGATGAGTTGCAAGTAGATCGAGAACCTTGGCAGCAGGACTTTATCAACAGCTGCATTCAGAGAGCCATCCCATGACCAAAGTGAATGCCATTATAATGCAGACAGTAACATATGCTCATGTTCTCCGCTAAGGCTGTGTGCAGCAACATTAACAGGTTATGTCTCAATGTTCAGCAGATGCTTGGCGTCCTGAGGTGAGGAGCTCTGTTCCGAAATAGAGTTCTACTGAGGAGATGCAAACGTAACTGTAAAGGTGAGTGTGCATGGTTGTTTGTCTTGTTTTTCTCTGTATTGGTCCCGTGATGAACTGGCAACCTGTCCAGGGGCGTAGCTTACTTTTCATTCACCGGCAGCTGGGATCAGCTCTAAGAAAGTTCTACTCAGGATTCTTTGAGTGGCGTGCCTGCCTTGAATGTCTCAGACTGTGCGTCAGAAATCTCTGTGAATTTCAGTTTCCAGCTCTCAGATATCTTTGATTTGCTCTCATTTCAGCTCCATCTGTCTAAACATGCTACTGTACTGTTTTTACCATTACAAGAAGTAACAGAACCTGAATAAGTTACTAATAATACAAGTACTGTTGCTGTTGTTGTTCTGTTACACCAAAAGCTTCCCAGTGCAGGATGCTTTGATCATCGGGAGGTTAAAGTAGATGTAGTTTTTCGTTTTCCTTATTTTTTTGGTTCAGTTGGACAAAATTTTGAGTGTCGAGCCAGAACGACCTGATGCTGACTGCATAACTGAAATCAGTCACATTGGAAAGATTTTAAATTGATGGAAACATGCTCATATTAAGCTGGTATGAGGCCTTCATTATATAAGGGAAACAATGTGTGATTACAGAGTTCATTTAAAAAGATTTTTTAGTTTCAACGAAAGTGGAAAGTTTGACTAATCTGTCATTGCCGTCTCATGAGCAAATGGACAAACACATGTACAGTCCAAAGTTTTAAAAGTGGTGTTCTCTGCATAGACACATGCTCTTCCTTGCTGCATCTAACACATTTTCATTAAGCAGGAAACACTGTAAACAGGGGGTTTCACAGACTTTACAAACACCCCTCATCTGTTTGTCTGTCTGACAATATGCCCGCCTCATGCTTGTCCCTCCTTCAACTGAAGCATCTTTCAATTGGAGCTGGCTTTCTTCTCGCCTTTAAATGATCACCCCTGATTGGTCGCAGGTCTACTCCGCTTTCAACCTCCTGCCCAGCAAAATAAACAAGAAAGCCACAAGAATAATCAATCATCAAAGACAATTACCTCTCTCTTCCTCTCCCAGAATCCTCCTCCTCGCTAATCCTGTGTACTGTAGCCTCTAGTTTTTGCTGCTTGTAGATCTGGACTGTGACAACTGTATCAGTTTATGCTGAATGTCAAACTTCATCACAGTTGTATAAAAAGGTCTCACCTGACTTATTACATTACATTTACACATGTACGGCAAAAATTGGTGTAAAAAGCAATGGTGTGCAGTACATTTAGGGAACATGCCGCCCGCATGATTCATATGGTCTGAAAATAACATGTTGTGTTGATCCATAAAGCTAAAAAGTCCCAAATCAGAGATCCCTGAATGTTTTATATTAAATTAGGATACTGCTAATATTTGTAGTTAGTTTTAATGTAATGCTTCTGCTTCTTCTTTCTCTTTTATTCTTTCTTTAAACACTAATTAACTATAATGATTTATTAATTCATCCGGTCCCTTTCTCTGAAACCAGAACTAACCCACCCATTGCATTATTCACCCGGAACCAACGTTCCCTCTCCTCACATCAATTTTTCAGTGAGATCCATGCAGCCCCACTGGGCTTTGCTCAAGCTGTATGTTGAGTTAGATGTGTAAGAGGAGAACACAACAGGGGGGTTTTGTTCAAACTATAGAGACAGCTTGATTTCTGTTGTTCTTCATGCAGAAAGTAATTAACCATTTGATGTTAACCCTTAGGGCAGCACTCACAAGCCGTGTTCATGCATTTTATAAGGCCGTTTACTTTGTCAGTAACTATAATTTGCCAATGAAAACGTTCATATTACGACAATTGCGTTTTAATACATCCATCCAAAAATAAAAGTTTAATATCTAATTTACAGTAGCAGTGAGAAATTTCCTAATTTCCATCCATTTTCTATACCGTCAATCCATTAATCGGGTAGCGGGTGGGCTGGAGCCTATCCCAGCAGTCATCGGGCGAAAGGCGGGGTAAATTTCCTAATTTATTTAATGAAATATATTTGCTCCTTTTGAATTTAATGGCAGCTACACGTGTCAAAAGCATGCGAGATGGGGCTACGTTTACCGCTACGTAGCATCCCATTTTAACAAGTCTGCAAATGTCTGGGAACTGAGGAGACAGTTGCTGGACCTTTGAGAGAGGAATGTTGTCACATTCTTGTCTGACATGTGATTCTAGTTGCTCAACAGTTCTGGGTCTTCTTTGTCATATTCTGTGTTTCAAGTTTTAATTTGGTGAAAGATCTGGACTACAGGCAGGCCAGTCCAGCAGCTGGACTCTACTACTATAAGGGTATGCTGCTCTAAAATCCGTCTGGAAGCCGTTCGTCGAGGAGGGGGCTGTAGGCGTCGCCGGGGGTGGGCCAGGTGGGCAGTTTCGTTCTCGCAAGCGCCTATGGAAGCCCAGGGGGCTCATCTTTGTCCTCGCCCACGCCTATGGAAGCCCGGGTGGGCACAGTTTTGTCCTCGCCCACGCCTATGGAAGCCCGGGTGGGCACAGTTTCGTTCTCGCAAGCGCCTATAGAAGCCCAGGTGGGCTCATCGTTGTCCTCGCCCACGCCTATGGAAGCCCAGGTGGGCACAGTTTTGTCCTCGCCCACGCCTATGGAAGCCCAGGTGGGCACAGTTTTGTCCTCGCCCACGCCTATGGAAGCCCAGGTGGGCACAGTTTTGTCCTCGCCCACGCCTATGGAAGCCCAGGTGGGCACAGTTTTGTCCTCGCCCACGCCTATGGAAGCCCAGGTGGGCTCATCGTTGTCCTCGCCCGCGCCTATGGAAGCCCAGGTGGGCTCATCGTTGTCCTCGCCCACACCCATAGCTCTGTCACAGCTCATGTTTTGTCTTCTGGTTTTCAGGTCATTTGTCATGTTCTCAGATTCAGTTCTTGTCATGTTTCTCCCCTGCCATCAGGCCTCACATCACCCGTGTCCCTTGTCATCAGCTGCACTCATTCAGTAATCACTCCCTCCTCAGTATTTAGTTTCCTGGTTTACTCATGTTCATTACGGAATCCTCACTTTCACCTACCCTTCATGTCATTCACGAAAAGCTAAGTCTTGTTAAACCATAGCCTTGTTATTTATCCATAGTCTTGTTTTTCATAGTGCCACAGTCTAATTTTTTCATGTTAAAGTATTTCTGATTATCCGGCTCAGCAACGCTTTCTGTTCTTGCTCCTTGTTTTTGAAAATAAACCAAGTTTACTTTGAAAGAACTGCATCTGGGTCCTACCTCATCCACCGTTCTCTGACAGTACGTCTAATTCTGCCTTTTACACCCATACAGTAAACCATAAAAAAAAGACCTAAGGAATACTGATGTACATTATTGTTTCTGTGGAGAATGTAGGTAGTATATATATAGTATATATATAAAAAAATCAATGAATATATATCGATTTCTGTGTGATAAGAACAGAACTGAAAATTGGATTTACGGGCTCATCTGCCTCTGAGAGCTCATGTTTTGTACGTTCTGACAGAATATGCACCTCCCAGATTTTCAGCCATCTCCTCCTCTTGTGGGCCAATCACAACCGTTTATCTAATTTGAGACGACGTTGACAAGATGTCAAGTCTTTTGAACCTGCATGAAAAAAAAGTTAGATGGCGTAATTCAACAAACAAAATCCGTTTACTTTTTCAATTCTGTGCTGCGTCACACACAGTCTCCTGCTGACAAGGAAATTGACTTGCATTCGGCGCTGTGTGCTCTTTTTGTCCCTTTTTGCTCATATGCAAGAGTTCTAAACAAGGCGTCGGATCGCTGTGTTTATTTCACTGATGGAGGTGGCTGCCTGCAAGTTAACAGCCAGCCAGTTGATGGAAACGAGCTTTGCTACAAACGTTCACGAGACTTCATGAGAATTCCAGTGGCAGTTCTGTTTAGTGTTACGGCTTTTTACTCTCCTGCATTGGCCGCACACTAATTACTTCCATGTTGTCATTATTATTATCCCCGCTCATAGACGAGGATGAATTAGGGAAAGCTATCAGCAGTGTGCTGGGAAACATTTCAAACTTCGGGTTTATATTTCAAAATATAAACTTAATTCTAGACCCTCCACTAGCTGACATAACCACAGTTTGTAAATTAAGCTGATAGGTGACAAATTAACGTCGGACTTAAAGCTTCAACATAATCTAGATGGAGATACACTCTTTTGCTTCAAAGTTACAGCCTTGTCTCCACCAACAGTCATTCTTTATTCAAACCCACATTAAACATTAATGATGATGTTAGTTTAAACTCACTTTACTGTGCCAACACACAAAGGAAACAACAAATACATCCGACTGGGAGTTGCACAGCCATTAGTAAAATCAGCACATGCTGCACACACTTCCCATGTGCTCAGTGAAGTTAATATTTTGGACCGTTGTTTGTTTGACTGTATGGCTCATTATAGCATGAGTGCTGCTGAGTATGGATATATCTGTGAGGCAGATGTCATAGGGTAATATCTGTTGCACAGATGTGATGTTTGGTGTCTAAAAACCAAAATATGCCAGAACTCTCCTTCAAATGTATAACTAGCTCTGTTTTGACTTAATTTTGAGCCATCATTTTCAAAGTAGCCCAAAGAAATAAACTATTACTTCTCACTGTCATTTTTAAGCGACAGCGTTGCATGAAGAGGAGCAGCAGCCCTACACCAGACGACTCTCCTTGTTTTTAGTTTCCATTCCTCAGTGCTTCACCTTAGGATGCACTTAATCCAATCACTGTGGAAAAGAGGGGAGTAAACTTATGTGAACCCTTGATTGTGCGTAAAATGCTGTCTGATCTTCATCTAAGTTACAATTATAGACAAACACAATTCGATTTTTTTTTTAAAACACACAAGCAGCAGTACTTTTCATCTGTTTACATACATGTGGAGTCATTTCTCACAATCTAGAACTGTTTGTATTTAGGAAGTTGTAGAACTCCCTGAAGCAGCAAAGAAAAGTGCAGCACTGAGAGTGAATTTTGACCTCCTGAATCCAATTTTCTATCTGAATTAATAGCATAGAAAATTATGTTTGTATATTTTATTTTAATTGGAAATACAACTGTGTATTCATTATAAAAAACTAGAAATAACTTCTACATTCTATCCAAACAGCAAAAACTTACATTACAGGGCCTTTTCTCTCTGCTACTCTCTGTATTCATACAAATAAAGTCAAAATGAAAAGGAATTGCACTACATTCTCTTAATACCAATTGCATCACTCATTGTTGCTTTGGAACCAGATGTAAACTAAGAAACAAGATTAAATAATGTTGGCAATGCGACAGTGTGAAAACTTGACGACATCCCCGTTCACCGCTGGAAATGAACATTAGCCTGGAAGAAGAGCAGTGTATTCTGCTGGGTCTGGAACTGAACATTTCCGATCCCTGTCACAAGGCTCAAAAGGGTGGAATGCTCTCTCCGGGTCGGGAATGAGATCCTTCCCCAAGTGGAGGAGTTCAAGTATCTCGGGGTCTTGTTCACGAGTGAGGGACGAATGGAGCGGGAGATTGACGGGCGGATCGGTGCAGCGTCTGCAGTGTTGCGGGCTCTGCACCGACCCGTCGTTGTGAAGAAGGAGCTGAGCCAGAAGGCGAAGCTCTCTATTTACTGGTCAATCTACGTTCCCATCCTCACCTATGGTCACGGGTAGCGACTGAAAGAACGAGATTGCGAATACAAGCGGCCGAAATGGGTTTCCTCCGCAGGGTGTCTGGGCTCTCCCTTAGAGATAGGGTGAGAAGCTCAGTCATCGGGGAGGGGCTCGGAGTAGAACCGCTGCTCCTCCGCATTGAGAGGAGTCAGATGAGGTGGCTCGGGCATCTGGTTAGGATGCCCCCTGGACGCCTCCCTGGGGAGGTGTTCCGGGCACGTCCCACTGGGAGGAGACCCCGGGGGAGACCCAGAACACGTTGGAGAGACTATGTCTCTCGGCTGGCCTGGGATCGCCTTGAGGTCCCCCCGGAAGAGTTGGAGGAAGTGGCCGGGGACAGGGACGTCTGGGTTTCTCTGCTCAAGCTGCTGCTCCCGCGACCCGAACCCCGGATAAGCGGCAGATGATGGATGGATGGATGGATGGATATTTCTAATCCTTGTTAGCCAACTGCTATGTTCTGCTTGACCTGTCACGTTTTGTTGTTTTGACATACTTTGGAGTACCTGTTTGTGCAGCACATTCATTTTGTTCTTCAACCATTAAACTCGCCTTTTGTTCTTCATTGGCCTCAAGTCGGTGAGCCTCAACTACAAACAAAAATGACAAATTTTGGGCTCAGTTGTTACATCAACCAGACCTAATTCCACATGTCCTGAGTCAGGAATTCTCTTCCCTGGTAATAGCTTTACCGTGAAAGATCGCCAAGGTTGCGGGATTACGGCCCTCTGTGTGGTCGAGCTAGCTTCAGCTTTGTAGAATGGTGTGATGCTGTCTTAAGTGTTAGATCTGGGTTTTTGTCCTAAACGTTTTGGTGGTAGCTCCTCAACGGTTCTTTTCTCCTCACAGACATTACAGGTTAACAGTGCTTGGTGTTCCTGTCCCTCACTGAAACAGCTCTACGGTCTAATTCCACAGGGGTCCACATTTTTCCAGCCTGGACTGTGGATGACTTCTCAGTGTTTTTTGTCAGTAAGTTGGCACACAGTTGTGAGTTTCATAAAGATCAGAGCACTTAAATAATTACTCTTAGAAGTTGGGCTGTGATACTATTACTTAACAATCAGGTGTTTTAGTCCCAACACTAAAATACTCATAATTTTATCTCTAAAGAATAAAACATTCCAGTAAATGTCAGGAACCAGATCATCATAACCTTTCTGTGCGACCACGTGAAGACGGTTCTGCCTTGCTTGTAGCCTCAGAAGATTCATGTTTTTGATTATAAACCTGCCCTTTTCTCCAACATCAGCATCAGGAGACCATCGGAAATACTGCGGTGTGTGAATCACACAACACCATTAAACCAAAGCACAAGTCTTATTGTTTAATGTCACCCTCACAGAACATCTTTGTTTATGTGATCTGAAGGTCATGTCTCTTCACTCAGGAGTTTGGCAAACCTTCTGAAGTTGCCTGAAAAAAAGGTGTTTACTTATGTTCCTCTAACCCTGCAGTTAACACGCTGATCCTTGTTTGTTACCATTTCAAGTGCATGTAGTGCATTCCAATGAAATGACAGTATTAATACACTCGGAGGGGAGGAGCAACAGAGGAGAATTAAAATGGCGACTTCACTGCATGTTTCATGCCCCAAGTTAAACAACTTGTTCAAAGCAGATTGTAATCAGAGCGGTGGTGGTTTTCACTGATGGTTTTCATTCACTGAGAATTATCTATCCAGCAGCTTGGTCATAACAGTTGTGTATCTGTAAGTTAGCTTATCGTAAGACCTCCTTTTTCTGTAAGTGCTTTAATGTGTGTGTAATTAAAGTTAACTGCGAGGGCCATTTCTGCATAGCTAGTTTGAAGGCCACAATGTGTTCAAAGCCACCAGCTCAACCGCAATGAAACAATTAGAATCACATAGCTGCTGGTCCCTAATGGCTTTCTCCTCCTAGTCTCCTCCTTATGCAAGGCATGACCGGCAGAGCCAGAGGGGACCAGTGTCCACTCATCTTACTGTGAGCCCATAAAGCGTCTCACTGTTAGAGCTCTAAAATTTGTGTTGCTCTATGGAAATAAATAAAGTTGCAGCTGTTTTAGTGACCCCAGCTCAGAATTTACAATATGCACAACGTTGATTTTTGGCATCCAAGTGCAATCAAGATTAAATCCAAACCACAAAATAGTAAGACTGACTCACTTTTTTTTTGTCACTCTGAAATTTACTGTACTGATTCATAAAGAAACTTTTTAATCGCACAATGCTTCCTGTAGCACAAACAACATTTGATTGTCAAAGCTTTCCAGAGAGGGAAGCCCCCACAGCTCTGAGAAGAAAAAGACCAAAACGTGGAGCTTCACTCCTCCAATAAATTGTTTTCTGGTGTGACGAAGCCTCTATTTTTTTCCCCTCACTGACAACTTGCTTCCAACATCTGAATCTTGTTAGGACTGTTTCACAGAACAACAAGACAGCAGGGAAAGGCAATGAAGAGATCAGCGAAACAGTGATAAATTTCTGACTATTAGTTCAATAGTGACTTGTTTTTGCCATTACCACAAAGCGATGGCTGCACAGCTTGAAAACTACAGTGCAATGAAAGACGGGTAAGTGACATATGCTGTGTGGGTGTGTGTGTGTGTGGATGTATGTGTGTTGTCAATCTACGCCCCACTCTCAAGCCACAGAGCCACTGAGCAGATGTTGTTTCTCCCGCTTGCTCTATCGCTTTTCATTTTTCGCTCTCCTTCTCATTCTGACGATGTTTTCTCTGCTCTCTGCGCAAGACGCATTTTTGCAGCAGGTCCGGTTGAGAATGAACAAAGTGTGACCAATGTGAGCTTCTGGCCTTGAACTACAAAACGCCAATTTAACTATGTGTCAAACTCTCAGACCCTCCAAGACTTTGAATGACAACAAACGTGTCATTGAATTGTATCGTGCATTAAATTACAACAAATACAACATAGTGGGGATTTGGTCTAGAGCTTTTCTAGTTTCTTCTTTGCATACTTCTCTAAGAGATTCTAGTCACATTGTACTCATTCTAAAAAAGAAAAAAAAAGTCAAACAACAGCTTGAGAACATATCAACAAAAATGAGTGATGTCTAAAGTGAGGATTTTCAATTACAGCATTAGCATGTTGAAGGACCGCAATGAAAAGTGCTGTCCGCGGTGCTGAACGGTGCCAAGAGTTGACACGTACTTCACTTATCCTCTGTTACCTAAGTATATAAACACACTCTGCGCAGACATCAAATAAACTACTTCGATAACTGACAAATGGGTTTAAGTCACCTTTCTCAGAAACAGTGTTAATTAAGTATCTTTGAGTTTGGACTGTTTGTTAGGCCGCACCCTGAAGACTTCATTTGGAGTTTGAAAACTATTTCACATTAATTTCAATAAGTGATTAATCGGTTCATCAGGAGAATAATTAACAGATGCCGAATGAAAATGATTGGTTTCAGTGACATTCTTGAGCCTTGAAAATTTGTGCACACGCAGAATTTCTATCTCTCACCACTATTACATGAAAATAAGTTCATGCAATGATTTATCATTATTTCATTGTGACGTTCTGCACAGTGGTTGTTCTTTCACCAAAACAACCCGTCAAATCAATCTTTGCCATCTGCAAAGTCGGGCCCTCAGAGGGAAACAGAAGGTTGTAGTGCTGACATGAGTGACAGATTGTTGGCAGCACCCAACGTCTGTCTATACTTACTTTGAGTTACTCCTGCTGAGGGAAATACTTGCTGACTGTATAGTAAGAGTATAGGTTGTTTTTTTACGCAGCTAACTCTGTGACGCATTCAAAACTGAACTCTGTAACACTGAAGAGCTAAAGGTAGGAAGAGCGTGAGGACTCAAATCCGTTTGCAGCATACCATGGACCGGAGAGGAACTAACGAAAGAAGGGACTAAAGATACGGTTGTTGTCTGACAATGTGAAAAGGAAATTAAACAATGCTGAACCCAGACAGCAGAGCTACATTCTTGAAAAGTGAAACGCAGCAACGCACGTATGGCGCAACCCTCATCCAAAACACAGACTAATTTATCAAAAGATTAAGCCATCAATGATAAAGTTAAAGAAACTCCTGCGTACTTTCTGTCAACACTTCAGAGGAACTCAGCTTAAAACTGTTTGGCGCTTTTTCAAATGTAAAAGAGAAAAAGAAAATCTCCACCGTCTAATTGAGAAGAACAGGCTTAAGACTTTAAATTAGTTGATTTAAAGTGTCAATATCATTAATTACTAAGCCATATAAAAAAGAAAAGAAGCATGAACGTTGTTATCCGGCTGCAGTTCAGTCTCATCACTGAGGGTAGCATAGTTTTGTTGCTGTTGGAGTTTGGTCAACATTTAATAAATCAGAAGTTTGGTTTATTTTGTCAAAGAAATTGATTTTTAAAGAAACATAGGTGCAAAAGTGCAGGAACTCAGGCACCCTACAAAGAGTTTTAATACTAATCAGAAGCAGGAAGATGAACTTAACACTTCAAAAGGAGGGAAGAGATGAAGGAAGGATTTTCTTTACTTCTTTCTGACCTGCTCTACTCAACTGGCGGGGTTTAGTCTGGGAATGGGTGGAGACAGAGAAATGGGGGAGAGGGAGGGACAGACCCTCCCAACCAGCACCCGTCTCACACACATTTATATTTGCGCGCACACATGCACGCTCACCCAGCTCTTCAAAGCCAAGTGGTTTTAATAGATATCCAATTAGACTAAGACATGTGGGGAACTGCTGCAGCAGATGAATAAGGTGAAAAGACAGACAAGATTCAGTCACCTCACAGAAACAGATAACCAGAGAGATAGAGACAGGGGAGAGGCAGAGGAAAGAGGGAGGGGGCCAGTGGAGAGAGAGCCACACACGGGAGGAAAGAAGAGAGACAACACGCTGCTCCAGAACTCAGACTCTGAGAGGCAGGGACAGAGGACAGACTGGGAGCTCAGCTCACTGACAGACGCACAACAAGAGAGGGGAGAAAGACGAGAGCTGGGGGTCTCGGTTACACACTCAAGTAACTTCAAACCAGCTCAAACAAAGCAAGAGAAACAAAGAGAAAAAGGGAGAAGAAAAGAAGAAAGTCTGGATTCTCTGACTTTTTCTTTTTTTGTAAACTGCATTTTGTGGATTTCTCTAAAAGCAGGACAGATGTGTTTTTTTGTCTGATTTCTGTTGTTATTTATTCATTTTGTACAAAGCACTTTGACAGCTTTTATTCAGCCTCCTCTGCCTTGCTCTTGAGCTTCTCTCGACTTAAGGACATAAATGTGGCACGTGTGTGTGTGGAGTAGATTGCAGTACCATATATGAATGAACTTGTAAAGTGTGTTTTGCACTTAAGGGATTTGGAGCGTGTGTGTGTGAGGATCCAGGCGCAAAGAGTCTTGAGAGGAGAAGAAGGCGAGAGGTCCATAAGGCGAGACCTCATGATCTAAGTTGATGTTGACACATTCCTGTGGTGCTTCTGAGGAAAAACCAGAACAAGGGGACTACAGCAGAGTCAACCGCAGCACCGAAAGCTTCCACCACCACCAGCTACATCACCATCATATATTACTGATAAATCCTAGTCTGCTGCCAAAAGTCCTGCTCCGGACTACTGGAGTCATATTGCCTTCACCCCAGCCATTCCACAGGTTTCAACACCTACAGTCCCAGTGAGGTTGTGGGTTACTAGACAGAGGAGGTATAGTCCGTCGGTCAGGGGGAGTTTCTCCCACTCTCTTTCCCTCTCCCTGCACCCAGCTCAGCATGCCCCAGCCCCTGAGCACCTCCACAGCTCTCCCAGCTCCACTACCATGTGTAGATGGACAGTGACACAAGGTGCACCGGTCGCCTGGTTCTCCTCCTGCCCCCGCTGCAGACCTCCTTCACTCCTTCTCTTCCTCACCTTCCTTCTCCTGCTCGGATCCTCGTCGTCCTCGCCGCTGCCTGCCGCTTCATCATTAGACTCTGAAAAGAACCACAATGCACCAGGAGGGTCTTCTCCTCAACTTTTCATCTCATATCCGCAACCTTCGTCTTCTCCCGCACCGCTCCACGCATCCTCTGCTAGGTTGCCAAGGGCGACCAATGTGTCATCTTTGTCCGCAACAGTCGTCGGGCGTCATGTGCGGAGCAGCTACAAACATCTACAAGGAGACGTGCGCAGGAGGAAACTATTCTCCTTCCAGAAATTCTTTCTTCGCATTGACAAGGATGGAAATGTTAATGGCACCAAAAGTGAGGACGATCTATACAGTAAGTCAGCTTCCTTTCACTTTTAATGTGTACTTACAACATCTAATTTACGAGAAATAATGTAATAATAATTATCTTAATTATCATATCATAATCATAATAATCATAATTATCCTGTTTTATTTACAAGTTTCCCTAGCAGCTCTTTGCATTTAAACCTTTTGGCAGCACTAAAAAGTGATAAGAGGCCAGCCAAATACAAATACCCCTCTATCTGTCAGTTAGACCACTGTGGTAAAAGACACACCAGTTCTTCTTCCACTCTATCTCAAGAGTTTATTTGTGGAGAGTAATGTTCTTGTGTTTCCTGGCGAGGCAACAGTGCACACTAAGACAGGTGACTGGGCAAAAGAACAAATAACAGAGTTGCGTGATTCCAACCTTTTCACCATGTGTGGAGGAAAAGCATATTTGTCTGACTACAAAGAGATTGGGAGAAAAACGCATGAGAGTTTAAGAGCACTCGACGAGAAAAAAATAAAATAAGTAAGCCAAAAAGATTGGGAAAAAAAACAAAAAACAAAAAAAACAGGGATAGATGATCTACTGGAACCAATTAGAAATTGCCCAGAGAAAGTTCTTCTTCTTTGAGGAAAATCTAAAACAGCTACTACCAAACCCCTGGGGAGAATGGCAATTCCACTTACTCCTTACTGCTATTGTGATGCAGCTATAATAGTGCTGGGCATATGCTAATTATGAGGTTCTACTGACTCAGATTTAAAGTAATAAACATGCGATCCCGGCTCCTTTTTCAGGTTGCCCATTTCGCAGGCTGTGAAATATGATTTTAACCTTCATGTATCCTGTGAGGGGTCACTGAGCACACACGCTCGTTTGTCAGCGCCACTCAGCTTCACATCCACACAGTCACACTCTTTCACACCGGCACCAATCTCAGTCTTCCACCGCTGGACACTGAAAAATTCAACCGTCACTTGCACCTTGAAGTTATTTCAACTGTGTGGGAGCACAAATGCATGACTCACCGCTAAGTGCACAGATGTAATGATCATTTCTGTACTAAACAGGGTGGAAAGTTAATATCTATTTTCATAAAAATGATTAGAAAAGTTCTTTTGCCAGTTATAATGGCAGTTAAATGCTATCAGGCAGGTCTCAAGGCATTCCAACCTGCAAACTAGTAAATCTAAATACTTCTAACAACTTGTAAGGCTCCTCACAATCAGTTATGGCTGATCTAAAACAGAAAATCAGCTGTTATCATTCTGTCATCCGCAACTTTTATCTTCCAGCTAAACACATCTGGAAGTCCTCCAAGGCTGCCACAGTTTTCTGGCCTGTGAGCAGCAAAGAAAACCTGCTCTGCCTCAGAGAACATTGACAGTGGGTGCTGAGGGAGAGCAGAACCTTACTCCCACATTTACCTGACCAGATTTCCCTGCCAGTTCAATGGATCACACATAGAAAAAAAACAAAACAAATTTCTTCGATATTAAACAACAGTCTCCGGCTGCACTATGTCTACTGTATGTTTTTCAATCTCATGCAGCATGTCAAATGCGTGTGTGTGTCGGGGAATGAAGTCCTTATAATAGGACTTCATCCCTCACACACCTTCATACACATGTCATAGGTTTGCATGCATCTGTCTGTGGGGCTGTGGCGCTGTACGAGCCTCTCCTGCTGGGCGCACACACACACACGCGCCTGAGCATAGAGAGGCCAGTCTTGCACATGGCCTCCATATGGCAAAGCCCACTTTTATTAGGGCCAGGGCCAGTGTGAATGTGTGCATTTGTGTGTGTGTGTGTGTGTGTGTGTGTGTGTGTGTGTGTGTGTGTGTGTGTGTGCCACTCAGACACCAAGGCTCGGCCAGACATGGCTGAAGGAATTTCAATTAGCGTCTCTTCCTCCCTCCCCTTGCCTGCAGTGCTCTCTAACACACACATGCACACGTGCACACACTTTGACACACACAGAAAGAACTCAACCATTAGGCTGCAACGTGTCACTAACTATAATGGCATCAGGTCATTGCATTAGAGGGACAATCCATCAATTTCAGGAGCTCTTGCCATTTGATTACGGTGGGAAATCGGTAGGAACTTTCCAGATAGGAAAAAGAAACTTTCATATGGAACACACAGTCCATGCCTTGCAAACCGTATTCATCTAGCATTCATTAGCATTCATCTAGCAGCATGTTTATTAAGCAGTTCATCAAGCCGTCTCCACCTGATAGCAAGTACAGATGTTACTCGTGTGTCAGATTGAGAAAAGATGGGTGAACGTGGTAATAAACTGGATTAACTATCATGCTATAAGTAGGTCTTCATATTTGTGCATTTAGAGTACACTGTCTGTATCTGTGCACGAACTTGCAAGGAGCAGGATCTGTAGGCTCCCCCTGCTTTTTTGCATATGTTCTGAACAAATTGAAGACTTCAAACTAAAACAAACAGGACATAACTAAATTCTGTACCCTCTGTTCATCTATTCTGTCACAAGAGTTCTCCCGCTTACAAGTTTCCTGGCGTGATTGTGCTTGTCTGGGTTTTAAACACACTTTTTTGTTTGTTTTTACATTTCAGATCATAACATTGTTCATTTACAGTGTGATAGTTTTAGAGCTTATAGAAGCAAAACAACTGCTACAGAGCTACACACTGACTTGAGAACAAATTACTTGCTTGTTGCAGGTCTCTGTGCTGTGCTCATTAGAAACACGTGGCTACCTTGTGCCAATGCAAAGCCAAGTGGGTATACAGTATAAGCACAGCGCAATGGAGTTTCTCCAACCCAAGTTCCCCCAGAACTTTTATTTAAGCTAAAAATCGGCCACTTCTTACGGAAAGTGTAAGGGTGTAACTAAAGAAGGGGCAAATGCCGTGGTTATCAACATCTAGTAGTCTGGTAACGTTCAAGGTGTCGGATTGCAAATGAGCGTCATTAGACGATGTCAGAGGTGATGAAGACGGTTTTAGCTTCAGCTCCGGGGCCGAGGCTCTCTTCCACCGCCGAGCCTATCTAATCAAAGCTAAGCCTATCACATTATTCAAGGTTTAAGACGCGTATTATGAATTTCTGCTTGTGATGTGCTCAGTGCCCATCTGTCGATCTCACCTCAAAAGGCCTTCACTGTGAGGCGCTCCGGTCTCGTGTTGAAAAGTCGCAGAGCTGTCAGGAGGTGATTAACATTGATCCTGTCGCTGACCACAAACAACAAAACTGTCATTGTTCTCCTCCCTCCATGCTGGCCACAGACTGTTTCATCCTGTTTACACACAAACAAATAAAGCAATGAAACAAATGGACACATATTTGCAGTTGGACCGCAGACTTATTGAGGCTTATTGGTGCCAACTTGACAACAGTTGGAGATTTGATTTTCACTGTGACCACCCGGACTGTAAATGTTACGTCCATTAATCAGTATACCCTGACATGGATGAGTCTTACAAACAATTACTCACAGGGAGTGTAGAGAGAACTCCACTTTCCGTCTTTACTTTTAGTTTGTTGTGGCCGAGAGAGCCGCAATTTTGACCTTCTAAAGTTTGAAAGACTAAATTTAAATGAATCACATGCAGTCTACAATAATCTACCCAACCTGTAATGGTGCTGGAGTTAAAAGAAAAAAAAAGTCTAAGACTAAAGACTATTAAGTCCAAATTGCTATAAGATTACACTCCACATGTCCAAAAATGCACCGTAATACAGCTCTTTCTCTGCAAATAGAGCTAAATTGTCAAAACACATTTGGGTTTCTTACTGTTTTTCTCTCTTCAAAACCATAACTGTGTCTTCATCTTTCATCTGAGCATCATAAAGCTTCTGTGCCTCAAAGAGGTTAAAGCATAGTAAAACTGTAACAAGTGCTGGCCCTTCCAGAAAATGTTAAACATCACCTTGAAATCAGTCCCAGCCTTCTCCTCTTCTGTTTTTGGACGTCTCTATTTTGCGGCCTCCGTCTCGCTATCTCTCTGCCCGAGGAGCATGTTCAGGGTTCTCATGGGAAAAGGTAAGAGTGTGGCCCATAAAAGAGAGTTATGAGGTGATACTGGATCCACCAGGGGTTAGTGTCAGCGTTGCTTTTCATTTAAAATCACTCTGACATCTTCATAGACTTTTCTCTGCCGCTGCCGTAAATAACAGTGATGTGTAAATGTCGCAACAACATCTTGTTCGGGAATTACTAACGCAAGCGCTCCAGGACCATTTTTAACAGCAGCATTTGCATTCAGTTGAAATCTGAAATCATACAATGAACATACACTCCCCTCACATTTCTAAACACGCTCGTTCCGATCTTTTCTCTCGCCTCAACAATTATACTGACAATCATCGATGGGCTGCAAACAAAAAAAAGGTAAATTGTGTTTTCCTTGTGATGCTTGGTTAAAATCTGAAATGCAGAAGGAGTCTGGATGAAATCATTTCACTTTTGAATGGTGGCTACTTTTATCTGTGGAGCTATCAGCTCCTGCAGAAACACTCAAAAACATTACTTGTCTTACTGAGCTTTGCTTTGAGTGTTATGAACTCCTATTGTCTTCAGATAATGAAACAGAGTCCATTCATTTGGAAACTTAAAATAAGGTTTCATTATGAGCCAGTATGCAATAAAACCTCTGGCTTGTATAATGACAAAATATGCAGCATTCACTGGTCTCATGACTGTTTTGTTCATTAGTAGTCCACATGTCTCAGTGACTAACTGCAGTAATAAAAACGTTTGCCCTCACATTTGATACAATTTCCATTCCTTGAATAAAAAGATTAGCCACTGTAATTGTTTACGACCTCGACTGATTAACCCCGTGTGACTTCACAAAATGGCTTCACTGACAATAAGCAGGTTTTTCCAATTCATGGCGGAGACATCACGTCGTAACCATCCATTTAAGTGCCCCCCTTCACTTGTGCTGTTGAGGGGTCTCACTCCATCTCACACTAAGGAGTGAGTGTGACGTTCAAAGGTCAAGATGTGTGAGTGCCCTTTAACCCCGTTACTACCCGGGCAGGGTCACTTTCAGAGCATGAGTGTGACAGAAATGCTGACACAAGCATCCTGGAAATTATCCCAATAAAAGTTTCCCATTAGGATATGACCCTGGACTGAGATGCCTGATACTTTACCTAGGAAATGGAAAACAGCTTGTTAGATCACAGTTAGGAGAATTATCACATTTTCTCCCACAGATGTGTGCAGATATGTTTTGTTCTAACCTGCCAGGTTCGCTTACAAATCCCTTAAACAGATTGTTGAAGGACTTGTATATTGTTCAACAAGTCCTCCAAGTGGAACCGTGAGATAAGTCACTTGTTCACACCCAGCCATACGGCTCATAACGCTGTCCTGTAAAGTACCGCCCCAACAAGTGGCTGAAGGGAAGTACGACTCAATTAAGCGTTTCCACATCAGAGCAGATGTTGTTAAGTCTTTTGTTGAAGAAGCCACAAAAGTCTTCATAAGGAGGAAAAAGGTGGGATGGATGGAGCAGCTTAGTTCTACGCTTTCAACCATGAGCCTTTGTGTGACCCGAGTCCAACGTATGTTCCACCAGTAACATGACAGCACATTAGAAAAACACCTCCCGTTTGGGTTAGGGTTAGGAAACTGTCATGAACTGTAAAAAGAATTTATCATTTCTACAACGCGTCCCTCACTTTCACGAAAGCCATTTTGCTGGTTGCCCTGGTTACATGTGAACACAACACTTTAAAACAGAATTTTGTCACTTTCTGGTTGGTTTGTCTGCACTGATACCAGATGGACAATAAAGTGCTTTGCATTTTACAAGCTTCATTCATGAGAAAACAACTATATTTTCTTACAGTTCTATAGATGTTGAGAACACCCATTTATATGGATGTTTTCTATAATGATGCATCTTCATCTAAATGATTATTTATTGTCAAAAGTTCCCGTTGCAAATGCATTATGATCTTTGAGGTTAGGTTTTCATTTCTTTCTTCCTGAGCCAGCAGTCCCATATAAAACTGACTCAGTTTTAAAGCCCTCTGGAAATGTTCTTCCACCACTCCGTTTTGGAGTCTGCTTCTGAAAATACTCTGTTTTCAGGGCTATTTCCCCGAAAGCTCCCAACACTACTCAGCAGAGAGAACAATTGGGAAGGGGGCCATATTTCTTAAAGTGCTGTCTTTATACATTTAAAGGTTGAGCGTTTTTTGGCAAGAGTCACAGAGGACAACGACAGGATCTGTCTCATTTTTCCATCACTGTTTACATATTTCCTGTCATCGCCACTTGAAATTTTCCCATTATTTCACTCCATTGTCGTTTAGTATGTCAGCTACAAGAAAGAAATAAGAGCCAGATTTCTGCAGGCAGACTAAGGCAGTCCTGCCACAAACCTAACCAGTCAGGCACCACCTTAAACAAAAGCATTTCAGCCTCAAATCATGTTTCTGTAGTATCTTCCGCTACTTTCAACAACTTTGGCTCTGCAGAGAAAACTGCTAAAGACATCAAGAGACCACAAAAAAATCCTAAATTGAAATCTTTGTTTTGATTGACAGCCTTTTTTATTGTTTGATTTACGTTGAGGATTCATGAAGAATACAATCATCTGTGTCCTGGAGAGAAGGAGAAAGATGGAAAAGAGTGCAGGAGATTGTCTGATGTACGAGTTATCATTCCCGTACAATGGTATCATATAAACAAATATGCTGAAAGCACGATGTTGCACTAAACAGACAGCTGCATGGAAGATTTGGAGACCAAATTATCAAGACCAAATAATCCTACATCAACATAAAGATGGAGGCCATTCAGAGCAGCAACTGGTTCATCTCAGTTCAGTCTTAACAGCAGCCCAAAATGACAAATTGCAGCAATGTTACTCTTGGCGTAAACAGTGATGGGAAAGTTGTCTGCAAATTGCTTGATTTGCAACGTCAGCGACACACTCATCTCCGTGGTTTGGCTTTGTAACATTGCGTAATCTCAGAGAAGTTGAAGCCAGACCCTCTTTGTTTTATAGATGATTACATCGGAAGAAAATCTATAAAGAGGAACAAAAAGAGCAAAAACGACTGTTAGTCTGCATCGTCATGATAATCTTTACGCTTTTAATGAAGCAGTGCATGAGACTCTTTATGCTACAGAGTGGACTTAATGATGATCTTTTGCAGGAGAAAAAACAAATTGACACAGATCTAAAACCAAGCTTTAAAGGAGGCATTTGGCTTTTGGCTGGTTGACTGACATAAAATTAATCTACAAAAAGCTGAGACAGATTTCAAGCTTGAATAGCTCAACTGCCAATGTAAGGACTCTGTGCTTTTCCTTGTCATGTACTTTCAAACAGAAAATATTTTATATATTCAAAGATGGGCAATGGTGACCAATTTCTTTTTTGCATTTGTCAGTTTTTGCTGGCTTGTTGCACTAAAAAAATGTGTTGGGGAACTTAAAAGACTGAGCCACAACTGTATTTTAGTGCGTTTTCGCCAGCTTTTCATTACCAGCACCTGTGCTTATAAAATGCATCCAAATCGCAATGCTGAAAGTGTCATTGAGGTGTGAGCCTGGTGCCTGTGAACAGGCCGAATTCATGGCCAGTAAAGCAGTGGGAGGTGAAGAATAGCATGTGTGACGGACAACATCCAGGACGGCTGCCATACCGACACCACGTGCATTAGGAAAAGCCCCCCACAAACACACACACACACATACAAAATACACACTTCACGTTCCTGCTCACCACAACACACATGCACACACACACTGCATGAAAGTGAGGTTTTTAATGGAGTCATCAAAGGTAGAGTCCAGAAAGGCATCTGGACAGTCTGGCTGTTTGAGGAGAGCAGCAAGGAATTCCAGCTAATTACTGTGTGTGTGTCTGTGTGTATGTGTGTGTGTGTGTGTGTATGTGTGTGTGTGTGTGCGTGTGTATGTGTGTGTGTGTGTATGTGTGTGTGTGTGTGTGTGTGTGCGTGTGCGTACACGTGTGAGTGAGTGTAACAATTGAACATTAATGCAGGAGGCGGCCGACACAAAAAAAAAAAGTAGCACAGAGAGAATGTGCAAACTGAATAATATCTGAGGTGCAAAAAAAACAAGATTTCCAAAGCTGAAGAGTCCGTCTGCAACAGCTCAAACCACAACAGTTGGGCAACTTTGTGCTGGCAGTTGAGGCGCAAATGAAAAATGTGTGAAATGCAGACGACCGTCACAGCACTTTTCCTGAAAACATGACTCCTGCCGTGTCAGGCCTGCGAGATGTTTTAAGAGGAACTGGCGTCTTTGGCACTTCATCATGTTACAAAGTCAACTGTTGAAGGAATCACAGTTTCCTAGGTGGTTACTCCCCCCCTCAATCAAATCGCAATTAACATCACTGCAAATTTCTTTCGGCTTCTCTTAAATATGTGTGACATAACTCGCCGTGTACTTTCTGTGCTCGGTTAGGTCGTCTCAAATTACGCGAGTTGGAAAGATGAGGTGCACGAGCATAACTTCATGCTATCTGTTGGCTGGACAACCGGAATTTTAAAGAAAGGGTTTTCACTCGGGTGATCTGTCTGGGTTCGGCTTCCTTTTCGCACCGAGGCCAGTTGTGACAACACATTCAGCCTCAGCTGTGTGCTGTTTCGCCAATTTTCCAAGACAGTGATGCGAGTGCTCCTGTCAGTGGAGGAAATGCACTGGTTAAATCATGAATGCAGGGGAACCAGAACAACCCAACCAGTGGAAAAAAAAATCTTAATAATAAACGATGTGCCAACAATGTTATCTGTTTAACGTGGCTTAGAAACAAAATGTGCAAAACAAATTCAGACATTTATAATTTTCCATTTGTAGAAAAATGTCATATTGAAACAGGCCTCTGTTTTTTCAGCAACAGTCAGGCCCGTTACTCAGGCGGGCTTTGATGTGGCCACTTAGCGCAGGATGATACTGTTCTCAACCACATCAGTCTAAACCAATCCCTCAGTGTTCCCCAAAACACATAATATGCAACAGTTTCTACTACAAGCCAACGTCTTCACCAGCTTTCACCAAGAATCCGCATGGCAGAGGGATGTTTGTTCTCTCTCAAACTTCATAAAGAGCTGGAAATATTCAACTTAACTTGTTTCACACTGGTTAAAAACGTGGGTGGCCTCAAACACAGCAGCAGCTAAAAGAGCAAAACATTTTTTCTACGATACTTTTCTCCAAATTTTTTATACTAAATACAGTTTATATCTTTAATTAATATCTTTAGGCACATTGGTGGCCCATACTCCCCACCCCCCACACACTCATGTCACGAGACGTGAATGTGAGACATCATCTATCACTCTGTTGCTTGTTTTAAATTGAAAAATGACCGACAGTAGGTGCCTGCACTCCTGAAATTGTGTTATTAAATCTTTAAAAATACACAAGATCAATCTTGCATGGTGTAAATTCAGTTTCTTGGATACCACCTTCATATTTCACAGGTGAAAAGAGTGAAAGAATATGTCACCGTGGAGATGCACTCCCTCCATTCTTCCCACTGACCGTAGTTCAGGGCACAAACTTTTCCACCAGTGACAATATTTCACAATACAGAGCGAGACCTCTCCAGGCAGTAGACCCGCTCACAGCTGGTCACTGTGTTGAGGTTACAAAGTGAACAAGCGCTGTATAATCTTCAAAAAAGCCCCTGAATAAACAGTGGAAACATTTTCACAACCTCCCTTAACCTTTAGGTTCAACTGAAGTCTCAGAGACCGTGTTTCCAAAGGGGGCCAATGAGGGGTCGACGGGAGGTCTGTGTATGTGTGTGTTCCTGTGTGAGTGTGTGCATCTCTAAGCATGTTTTTTTCTAAATATTTAGTTGTGATTATAGTGATCTGCCTTAGATGGTCTCCGTAATGATCGCGTTGCTGAAGACATAATCTCCATCCTGGTCTGCAGCTTAGAACTGTGAGTAAGTGTCTAAAGTGACGAAGAGTGTTTGATGAATGTGTATCGTCTTACTGTGTCATATAAGCAGTTCAGCTATCAGGTGAAATGCTTTATAAAAAAAAGAACAAAAAAGGAAAACTGCCCTAACACCCACTGCTGCTGTCCACCTGCCATGTGAACCAAAGCTAAGGCCTCATACATCTCACTGAGAGCATACCCGTAAAAGTCTGGCCACCCATATGACAGTGAAGTTAAGATGTTAACGCTAAAGAGGAATAACACATAAAGAGTTGTGTTACAGAGCCAGAAGGAGAATGACACAGATGGAGTTTTAAAATGGGGGGGAAAAAAAGATAAATATGTAAATATAATATAATATAATATGAACAATCAAATAATCTTTAAATCATAAATAATTTTTTATCCCATATTCAATTAAAAAATACGTATTAATAGATCAGCTTAAAGAGATATTGTTTTATTTTTGATCATACATGTGCGCATTTTGAATTGAATGTGAATAAGATGATTAAGAAGTTGGTATAGGTGCAAGTTTACGTTTTTGTTGCAGCCCCCCTCCACTTTTAACACCTCCCGATATGTTTTAGGAGAACAGAGACCAGCTGCTGCAGTACTGCAGGAGAAATGTTCACTCATTCTTGCTTGATAGAGGCTTTCAACCGCACAAAGGTTTGGGGTGTCCTTTATAGCATTACTCATTTTGAAACATGCCAAATGTTTCCAGCTTGCAACAAGTCTGGACTCCAGACAATCTGTCATCCTAGAATCTCATTACAGTCCTCTGTTCCTGAGTCCATGCACTTATTCTTACCTTGTTGAACAATTTGCCCTGACAGGCTTTCACAAAGTGGTGAACCCTGTTCCATCTTTACTTCTGAAACACTCAGTGAGATAGATGCTCCTTTCAGTCTACCGACATGTTGCCGGTTAATTCGATGCGAGATGTTACACCAGCTGGGTTTGATATGGATTTATGTTACACAGACTCCTTCTTTTTAGGAGAGACAGGGATGCTAACTGTTAACAAGCTCTCCTGCAGAGATTTCTTGGCACATAGTTGCCAACTTTGCGTAAAATTGGTTAGAATTTGTACGTTCATACGGTTCAAAATTTATTTTTCTCTGAGCAAAGGTTGGGAGATGTGACAAATCCACATAAAATAGTGAGAGTGACCACACATAAAATATAGATTAAAAAAGGAAAGCAGAAACTGCACCCGCACTGACAGACAGTGGTAAGTCAGTGGTTCTCCCGTTACCTTGGACGCCGCACACTTCTGCCGTGAGCTTTTAAAAGCGGATTTCCAAACACATTATGGCTTGACTGAGTCGCAGAGAATTTGGCAGCAAACCTCACGAAACATTGTTATGATCTTTATGGAGTGGTTAATGGAAAGGTTTGCTCTTGTTAGACAGCCAGGTTATGTTTATTTGAACTTGCAGCTCAGTCAGTGTTACAGTTTCAGCTCGACAGGTACAGAAAAATATTTTGGCCAGCTGCTATGAAAGTTATAATGTTGCCGTGTTACATGCAGGTGTTTGCCCTGGGTAGTTTCGTGAAAAATGCTGATAGCGGCAAATGTCCGTGCCTTTTTTTAATTAAGTAAATCCTGCACTGTTAGTGCTGGATCATAAAAATCTCTTTTTTCTTTTGCATTCAAAAACAAAAATATATAATGAAGACACTGTGGGAGATCCAGGTGGCACACAGAGAAAAATAAAGGGTAAAATCGTGAAATTAAGTTCTAACAGCACTATAAGCCTAGCAGCGGGGTTTGAAGCTTGTGTGTGTGTGTCTGCAGCATGATTTGTTTAGCTGAAAAACTTTATGTGCATCTATGACACAAGATTATGTGCCGTATTTCTGTGTCCTTGCCATAAACCGTGTAGCTGCAATTGAAACCTTTTGTTGCAGCCAGGCTTTTTAACTCGCAGGCGGCCAGGATGCTTCTGGTAACTGGCAAAAGGGCCATAAAAGAGCCCTGTGCTTTTGGTTTTTGACAAACCACATCAAACAAGAGGAGGGAGAACAGTTTGAACAGGTGGAGCAGCTTTTTAGCGCAGCACAGACAGATCCTATTTTGTGAGGATCACAGCACAGATTTGTCAGCTGAGAAGCAGCGAAATGGAACATCTTGAACCTGATAAATTAGAGTTGTGCTGTGGTACATGTCTGAGTGAGTAATGAACTTGATGTTGCATGCCAGCATGATGCACAAACAGTCATGGAAAATCATGAAGTTTAGAAGTTAAACAATCCTTTATTGACCAAAAGAGGGAACTTTGGAGATAGATAACAGCTTTGGAAAAATTCATCATTTAAAAAAGAAGGAATTGTGGCCAAAACTATTACAAATGGCAGAAACACACACAAGAGGAAACAACTGTCTCTGCGCAACATCAAGTTAAATGTGTCTAAATGCCAAAACAGTCTCTCTGGGCTATTGCAAAGCAAAAGGAATAAAGGGATTAGGACACAACATTGATTTTTCTTCTAGAAATATATATGGAAAGGTTGCAAGAGAAAAAATAAATTTATACCAACAAAGAGATTCTCAACATGAGCAATTGCTAACTACTGAACACTGTACTGTGAACTCATGCTCTCAGCCATACTCCGGGTCTAACCATATCAAAACACTGAGTGTTGAGCGAAGAGACATCTGCTAAAAAGAGTAAAAATACTTGTAAAGTGCATATATGAAAAGGAAAGTACACTTTCTTTCAAATGTCCCAAAAATATAATCTAGCAAATGGGGAGGGGTTAAAACCCTTAGAGATACTCTAAGGGTACTAACTCATTTTCCACCTCTTCCAGCAACAACGCTCCACTTCCCAAGCTAATCCTCCTGAACCCAAGATAGTTTTATGGCTTGGTGTACTGACTTAAGGATGAGAGAAGAAAGGGCCAGCGACCACAGCTTAAACCAGTAATTGGTTCAGGCTTGAAAACTGATACATACGCCTTGACCTCTTGCGAGTCTGGCAGCTCAAATGCTACTCTCCATTCTGTCCGTGTGCCTGCCGGCCTGCCTGCCTTCACTCCCCTGGTCAGAAAAACAAAACATTAAATGCAGAAATGCTTTTTCCTGGCTTACACCTTGGTCCCAGGGCATGCAGCCCACAAACTAACAGGGGGCAAGAGGCCGGTCTGAGGTCTGACTGTCACACAGTCAAGAAAAAAACTTCGGAGACGAGACTGGGGTTCACTTGTGAGGAGGAAACTTGGATAATTCATGTCTTTTTCAGTATTCGAGAACTTTCATGTTCAAAAAATGCAGTCAACAGTAAAAGGTGCAGAACAAAATGTTATTTTTCACATTTCGGACTATACAACCTCTGTTATACATCTACTTTTGAGGCGTTTCTGTCCCAGTTTCTCAGTCATAAATTGCAATTTCAGTAACAGCAGTGACAGAAAAACTTCAGAAATATAAGACTTTTAACAAAGTAGCAATTGAGCTGAACCACTTAGTGGTCCATACTTTTGATTTTTGCTTCTCTCTCATTTATAAATGTAAACTGAATAGCCATTACTTTTGGAGTGAGGCCCTGTTTTTGAACATCGAAACACAAAAATGGAATAATCAATTACTTTTAAAAACAGAAACTGAGTCTATGAACGATATCTAATGAACATATCCACATGCAGGTGACAAGTTGTGCTCTCTGTGCCCTCTGCACCAGGTATTTTGGAGATCAAATCAGTGGACGTGGGAGTGGTGGCCATCAAGGGCCTCAGCAGCAACCACTACCTGGCAATCAAGAAGAACGGAGTTCTGTATGGAGCGGTGAGTACCAGTTTCATTTCTGTTTCACGGTTACATGCCGTTCTTTATGAGAAATCCCCATTACCTCCAAATAAAATGCTCTCTTTTTTGCAAGAACACTTGCAGTCCTGTAATTGAACTTTAGAAAATTGTACTTTATAAAATAATAGACAACGCTGCAAGAAACAAGGCCCCAGAAATAGGAACATCAGTTAGTCGGCACAAGCTATAATCTCTGGTACCTTGCTCTCCCTCCTTCAGTCCATTCAGAAACAGGGAACACAATCCTTCAGTTTCTCTATTCTGCTTCAGTCCCTCTGGGGAGAACAGCTCCCGATTCATCTGTTTTCTCTCTTTCCCACTTTACTTCACCCCCCCCCCCCCCCCCCTCCCCCCTGGCTTTTCCTTACTTTGAAAGACCCAATTTTCAGTATGTCTCTCTGGAGCCACACCACAGATGAAATGACACACGGTAGACAAGAAAGAAAAAGAGGCATTTAGTTGCATGGCCTGAAACTGAATTCCCATGACGTCTTCTGCCCGGTGCAACATAAGCCATAATGGCAGTGGGTAGTGAAGGGCTGGCGTTCTATTACACTTGATGGATTTACACAGTGACTTCTTTATCCACTAGTAATCAATTGAAATCATTGTTTCATTAAATCGTCAGATTAAGTGTTAGAAAGACCTTTTGCTTTTAACACTGTTACTGTGAATTTTATGAGCAACCACTACATGGCCATATATGCACCATGTAGATTTTATCTAAACAGCTTTTTATCTATCAAATGACACCTGAAATGCTTTTTTCCCCACAAAACTACAAATTTGAAGCTCTTTTCTTAGCAACTTGGTTCAGGGAATACAGTGAGCAATTAGACTCCCGTCACCCTTCTCTATTGCAGAGTGTGTCTTAGTTGAGATGTGTCCTATTGCTTCGAGCTACCATGCGCTGTAAAGTAGACACAAATTGCACTCAATAACTCTTGAAGTACCAAACCTGAGAGCTAGGACTCTCACAAACAACAAACCAAGCTCACAGAACAATAATACAGAACAAGAATACTTGACTTGAAGTTTTATTCTCAAATATCATCCATCCATCCATCCATCCATCCATCCATCCATCCATCCATCCATCCATCCATCCATCCATCCATCCATCCATCACCTACCGCTTATCTGGGGGTCGGGTCGCGAGGGCAGCAGCTTTAACAGAGAAACCCAGACGTCCCTGTCCCCGGCCACTTCCTCCAACTCTTCCGGGGGGACCCCGAGGCGTTCCCAGGCCAGCCGAGAGACATAGTCTCTCCAACGTGTTCTGGGTCTTCCCCGGTGTCTCCTCCCAGTGGGACGTGCCCGGAACACCTCCCCAGGGAGGCGTCCAGGGGGCATCCTAACCAGATGCCCGAGCCACCTCATCTGACTCCTCTCAATGCGGAGGAGCAGCGGTTCTACTCCGAGCCCCTCCCAGATGACTGAGCTTCTCACCCTATCTCTAAGGGAGAGCCCAGACACCCTGCAGAGGAAATCCATTTCGGCCGCTTGTATTCGCGATCTCGTTCTTTCAGTCGCTACCCGTGACCATAGGTGAGGATGGGAACGTAGATTGACCAGTAAGTAGAGAGCTTCGCCTTCTGGCTCAGCTCCTTCTTCACAACGACGGGTCGGTGCAGAGCCCGCAACACTGCAGACGCTGCACCGATCCGCCCGTCAATCTCATGCTCCATTCGTCCCTCACTCGTGAACAAGACCCCGAGATACTTGAACTCCTCCATTTGGGGAAGGATCTCGTTCCCGACCCGGAGAGAGCATTCCACCCTTTTCCGGCTGAGAACCATAGTCTCGGATTTTTCTCAAATACCTACAGTACACTTCCATTATCTTCAGTTCAACCCCGGACGGGCAGTACCCTTCCCTTATTCCGAAAGTAGGAATACTTAAATTATGTGAAGGCCAGCACGCAATTTAAATATCATTGTAATTTCACCATCAAATATTGCCTCGATAAATCCGGGGCTTCAATGAAAAAGTTTTTCGTGGCTGATTTTTAGAGCTGTGACTAATATGGGCTACATTTTATTCAAAGTATGTGTGGAAATCCCAATTTCCATGATTTAAGAAAGGCAATAATATTTCCTCTATAACTTTTATAGCCACATAACTTCTGATGATATTTCATTGTTAATAGCAAACCAAAATAGCTAAAGCAAAAGAGTTTGAACTCGCCAATTATCTGGTACTGCTGATGCAGCACAATTTAAAGTCGAAGTTTGGAGGAAACAAAGACGAAGAGGCTTGAAAGTTGTAGTCTGAGCAGGAAGTCTGATGTATTTTTCCCCAGTCTGAAGGCCCACTGAATGCCAAGTTTTCAGACATAAAGAGCCCGAAACTAAGTGACAGGATGGGTTTTGTTTTCAGATAACTCAAGACCCCGAGTTATATGCTTTAAAGCACAGAAAAAGTAAAATTTTTTAAAACTATGTTCCTTAATGACCTCACTTTTAACTTCTTCACACAAAGTCCAGCAAATAAGAAATGAAACAACTACTTGAAAAACTTTGGACTTAGGCTTTTAACACCCTTTTAAGCAAATTACTTTTACCGGGTAACATCCTCAATATACAAAATGTACCGATAGTATAGCAAAAAAAAAAGAAAGAAAAAGAAGCAGAACAGCATCTTTTAAATATTCTCGTTCTGCTTTGAGAACATTCAGTTTTACTTCTGGAACCAATCTGAACAGCTGTGGTCAGATTCAGAGAGAGACTGAGAGCAAGAGATACTGAGCATGAGTGTGTGTGTGTGAGGAAAGCACATTTTTGCTCGTGAGTATCGACTGCATCCAGTTAACTGCCTGCTTAAGTGACGATAGCCTTGAGCACAACGGCAGCTTCCAGTAAACTGACTGCTCCCTCAGATCATTTTCTCTTAACATAGCAGTAACATAAGCCACAAACTTTGTGTCACAATGCTCTTTATTGGCAACCAGCCTGAAACTTTCAAATGTCACATCGTATACAAATTCCTCTATCCCGAGCCCATCCACTGTAAACTTTCATACCAGTGACACACAAGCAACATTCACAACAACTAAGTTTCTATGTCCGGTCTTGAGCAATTGAACTTACCTCCACTAGAGTTAAGAGGACGCCTCGACAGTTTAGACATCAGTAATTACTTCAACAGCAAAAAGACAGAAACACTTCAAGTGCAAGACATACCTATCATCCTCTAAAACAAATCATTAACATTAATCATAATACTGGCAATGGGAGGGAGAGATTTAAAGGAGGAACAGATGACAAACGGTTGATGAATCAGATCCAACTGGACTCCATCAAAGGGAAAATTAAACTGTCCAACTGTTGACTTAAGAAGCTGGTGACTAAGGGATTATTAATGTTAAGATGTTTAGTTAAAGAAGAAGCAAAAAACTACAGTTATTCAGCTTTCTAACAATGAGAGGCTTGAGATTGGTCAATGACTGAGAACGCTTAGCTTTTTCGTAAACAGTAATATAACATATAATAATAAATAAATAATCAGTAATAAATCAGCTAGTTGTTTCAACTACGCTCAAAAACATCCAAATATCATATATATTCACTCAGCTAGCACTGCACTGTGACACACATTGGAATTTTTAATGGCCAAAGATGTTACTCCTTTTTATAGTGGAAAACGCATAAATATTGAAAATAATCAATCATCTTTGGTTCTCTGCTTTGTTCCAATGTTGCATGTTATCTCATTTTTACATCTCCATGCTTCTCCTCCACAGAGGGACTTCGGTCCGGACTGTCGTCTAATTGAACGCATCGAGGAGAACAAGTACAACACCTACGCTTCGGCTGAATGGCGAAACAAGAAGAGGCCCATGTTTGTGGGACTGAACGCCAATGGGAAGCCAATGAAGGGAAAGAAGACGCGGAGGAAAAACACAGCCACTCACTTCCTCCCCATAGTGGTGCAACCAAGATAACTGGACATATCAGCCACAGAAGAACTCTGAACACTGCGGGGGTTTTTTACGGAGTTACAGTGATGGCTACATGGGACAGATCTGAAACTGATCTGTATGATGCACTGAGGAGGAAAAGAAAGAAAATCTATAGACATTTAATTACTGATGATAGAGACATTTCTATTTTTAAAGAAAGATATATAGGTATACATTGTATATATTATTTTCCTGTTTAAGTTATAAAGTACACTGGCACAGTTTAAAAACTAGCAAAGAAACGACTTGTGTGCCAAAATGTGGTTTAGTAACTCACATTTCTAGATTTGCGAAGTGTGTGACAGACAAGATCATAAAGTAAAAGGGCAGAAGTTTTAGGAGAAGAAAGGAAAGAAGAGGAAGCATCGATGGAAACTGACTGAGGGGAGAGACAAGAAAGAGAAAAGAATGGAAAGCAAAAACGAAGAAGCGTTTTGTGAAGAGAGCACCAAAACAAATTTAACACTATCATGTTTTTTCTTCAGATTTATTTATTTTATGTAATATTTAACAAAAAAGAACAAAAACACAAAAAAGGACAAATTCTTGTCTTTTTTTCTACCATTTATGCTTCTCTTTTTGAATACTATTCATTTAAACCTAAATAAATATAAAGAATATATTTGTCTTTAATCTGTTTGACTTTGCATTTTTTTACATGTACAAAATCCAAATTTTATTGTTTGTTTGTTTTTTTGCTAAATACTCAGCAAAAGACAGAAATAAGCCTAACCCATTCATAAGAAAACATACTGATAAAGGTAAGTAATTCAGCAGAGGCTTGAATCTTTTCACGACTCGACAACAACTCCCCTACAATTCCACATCTCAGTCACTCTATATGATCTCTGTTACATACAAGTAAGTTGAAACAGTCCAAACAAGTCCAAGAATCTCATGTTATGAATACTTTAAAAGCAACGGTGTACAGCAATGGAGAATACCCACCCGTTGTTCAGTCATCACTGATAATACGTACTTTCAAATCCACTTTGACACACACTACATTCAGTGGTTTAAGTCAGATTCTTTACTTTCAAGCATGGTAAAGACTAGACCTGCCCGTCTTTGTCTCTTGTTGGCTAGCACAGGTTAGCATAATTGAATGAGTTGGTTAGATTGCGGCACTAATCATTAGATACTGATCCTTACTCCGTCATATCAACCAGCAGAAGACATGTAACAATATGCAAATACTACTAGCCGATTTTAGGGCCTAACTTAATATGGCTGAGTAATTTCCCATCTCAAGAGCAGGGTTTCCATTGACATTTTTTAACAGAATTTAGAAGATGTGCACAAGAAAAGGTGCATTGAAACAGAAATTTTTTTTTTTTAAAACTTCCACAAATGGACACACAAAAAATAACTTGCTTGAGGTGGATTTTATTTGTTTCGAAGATGACTTGGTGAAAAGGAGACCACTTTGCAAATCAAATCTGACCTGGAAAAAATTAAACTGACGCGACTCACCAGCTGTTTCCAGTCTGAACTGGTAAGCAATAAACACGACTGCCAAGTGTCACCCCAAATATAATTTCCCAGATACTTAAGCAAATTTCTGTGAGTAAAAAAAATGAAAAGCTCTCACCATTTGCACTTGTGAATGTTCACCACAGTGTTTCTTGTCATTTTGTTTTTCTCTCCTTGAAATATGAGCTCTAGTTTCCACCTAAAGCTAATTCCTATATTAAATTACAACCACTAGCAACTACACCACACAACCTTATTTATTCACTTCAAGTCAGTTTATAGAAACGAGCTGGATTCACATTTCTTTTTTGCAGTTTTTCAAAGGATTCACTTCAGATGTGCTTTGCTAGTCAGTGGAAACCCTACAACTGTTTATGAAACTCAAATGTTTATACTTTGATGGGCAGAGTTTATACTTTGATGATTCTGTCAGCTTTGACAGAACCTCATTAACTGTCTGATTAGCTGAGCCTTTGCTGGCTTCTATGAGGTTACAGTCTTTAGTTCAGGATAATAAAAAAAATTGCTTTACAACATTTTTGTGAGACAGATTTCACGCACTGCATGTGTTTTATTTAGTATGTTATTCCCGCAAGTTCATAAAATGAAGTACCTACATATCTGCTTTCAAAAGGTTTTTTCAATCTCTTCTTGCTGAGCTCTGTCATTTTTGCCACATAACTCATCACTAATGTTAGCATCAGATTAGAGCGACAAAATGCAACTACTTCTTCTATAGAATCTTACACAGAAATAAGGAAGTTGTTCCTTCTGTGCTGCACAACAGATAAACAGAATGTACAAGGTGAAACGTTTAACTTTATTCTTCTACTGCAGCCAGAAAATCACCAATTAATGACTGAATATTTGAATTTTGTGTAGGCTGCCAGTTAGTTAGGCAGTTAGGTTCTGTCAAGTAATCGAGTGAGGCATATATATATATTAAGTACATGTAGAAAAATGCCCTCCCAATTCAGGGGATTCCAACACATACGACCAGTGCATTAATATAGGAAATTGGACTCCATGATGCTTGTAAGACTTCATGGTTAAAAAATATTGTAATCAATTTGCTAATTTATTAAAGGATCTTCAGTGGTACTCAACTTAATGACTAGCCGTTCAACCGTGCATATTCATTATTTGAATTTAGACTTTTGAATCTAAACTGATGTGACCCTTAAAAACCTTTCTGAAGCTTACAGCCACGTCCTAATTGACGGACAGCCTTTACATGCCGTGGAGACCACTCCTTCAGTGAGGAACACTGACTGTAGTAGAAAGCTTCAGAGCTAAGACAGAAATTCAGCAAAATATTATTTGGTCAAACAACTACTTCCTGTAGGCTAATATTTTATGCCGAAATAAGAACTAAAAACATCATAATCAACTTTCCAAGTAATCACAGTAAGCCGGTGGAGAACTTTTAAAACCAAAGCGTGAATCAGGAATCTGCAAGAGATTAAAGTTTTGAAAGAAGCCCAGCAGCCAACCTGGCTGATTAGTTCAGGGGTTTTCATTTCTCACTGCAGAGACATCTCCCTTAGAAGTCCACATGACAAACATGGCTTCCAGGAGGATAAACAAAGTCTTTTATGTGATAACAACAAAGACAAAACAGGCTTCAGAAATGGCCGACACATGCATGGACACACGTGCACAGACACAGTTGGGTGGCTGTGTAACGTCATGTGTGCATCAGTGTGGTCTAGCAGCTGGGAAAAACCTCCTCCTTGACCTTCTGTGTCTGAAACCTGTTGCTGTACCCCCTGAGACAGAAAGACACATGGCGCAGGGCATATGGTATAACATAAATATCACTCCTTTGTTTATCACCTGATTCTAATTAACTATGATGTCATGTTTTCTTTCCCGTCTCGTCTCTTCTTTTTAAACTCATAGTCTTGTGTTGTTGCTGCACATTTCCTGCAGTTTATCAGCACTTTTAGTTTTTTTTCCACAGATTTTAAAAATTTTGTCACGTCTCGGAAAAGTTCAGATAGATTCCAGCTCTTTAGATGGATCAAACATGGGGCAAGGTTATCGCATAGACACACACCGTCTTCCTCTGCTAAGGGCTGAAGCAGTTGTAATTTGTTCATTACATACATCACTTTCAACTCTCTGCCATCTGTTTCTGTGTGTGTGTGTGTCTGTGTGTGTGTGTGTGTGTGTTTGAGTCTAAGTTAATTTCCAAGTATATGATGGAATCCACCAGCGTCGGTCTATCCCGCTGTGTTTATTACAGAAAAGTCCTCGATCCTCTTATTGTGCCCAGGAATCCTCAGTGTCTAACACTCATGTCAAAACGTGAGTAAGTATGATGCATCAGAGGGCGATTCAGATTTCCTTTCATCCTCCCGGGGCATCTAGTACTTTGTTTATATGATTACTTGGGTGTTCTGTAAACGACATATCAAGTACAATTACTTTGAAATGTGTTCAAGACACTGATACCCCTCCTCTCTTTCCCCCTTTTTCCCTCCCTCATAAAGTTCAAGGGCTGGCATTCCTAACCCAACATGTCTTCATTATTTGGTGGTATAACCTCAGAGACCTAAAACATCCCATTTATGTTCTTATTGGAATATGGATATCTGGACTGAAACATAGATATCTGAGACAAATTTGTCCACTTGTTCACTCTGAGAACCTGGAATGGAGTCCATATATAGTATAACACAAGTCGACCCCTTGGAATACATTCATGTGTTTTTATTGCAACTTTAACATGACTTAATGTGCTCTTGCCTTTGCCTGTAATCCATAACAAAGCCAGACTTTAAAAGTGGGGCATTTATTCAAGACAGATGTTTCACACTGATTATCAGCTATATCTGAGTTTGTCTGTTCAGCGGCACCGGGCCACACGTTGTTCCACCCGTTTCTGCAGAGCATCTGACATGTTACTAAAAATGATTTTTTTACTGTTGTACCCAGGTATGTTTGGTTAGTGCTTGGTTTGTTGAGGCATGCGGTGAGGTGCAGTATGCGGTTTATGTTTTGACTACATCAGGATCTATCGGACCTGTGTTGGACCTCAAATGAAACGCACTCCATCGGCTTCACACGTTCACAGCTCCTCTGTTTGCTCAGAGAGTCTTGTGGCTGTGCTACCTGACCGCAGCAGCAGCTGTGAATATTTTACGTCCTGGTGAGCGCTGGAGAGACAGAAGAAGGGGATAGAGGGAGGCTGCAAGCTCTGAGTTGGAGAAAGACGAGTGGGTTGGTAGAAGAGGTGAATAACTGAAAGAACCACAGTCCTGGGGGCATTTACAGCAGCCACAGGGGTGAGGTGGTGGAGGGCTCAAGAAAGAAATGCAGTGGGGGAGTTGTTTGCTGTGAGAGCAGCAGTTTGAAAGGGATGCCAAAGGGTAAGAGGAAGAAGGGGTGATGGGGGCGATTTAAGGAGTTGCCAGAAAATTTGGGGCTGAAGGGTGGGGGTGACTTGAATGGGTATTTGCAGAAGTACAGAGGGTTGGGGGGGGCAAGAGGCTGAGGGGCAATCATTGGAAGCAGACCAAGGGAATTCCTGGAACCCAGAAGGTGAACTGGGACTTCTCCTCCCCTTATGTTCAGCTCATTTTACTAAATTTCTTCTTTTTTTTTGGACATTCAGGCATCAACTATCTACTTTATCCACATTCGCACATTAAACCTTGGCCCGTTGAAAAAAGCTTAATGAATCAATATATTGTATCTAAATAAATATAATGAATATGGATAGCAGGTAAATGTGCCACTTCTACTGTCAAACACACCAAAAGTGATCAAATAGATGTCCAGAAATCATTTTAGCTCAACATCCACTGAACAGTACAGTCACTATAAAGACAAAAACTGCATGATTAATGGATACGCTGGCGTGTTATTAACCACAAGTATGGGTTTACAGAATGTTTTCATCCCCTGCTGACCAGAGCTGAGCTTTGTGGTGCTCTGTCATTACGATCACTTGCGAAATAGATTCAAACCTTTCACAAGCTTGTTCAATTCTAATAGCCCCTTTTATGCTTGTGAGATTAAATGTATTAAGCACACGCACAGGATATCTTTCGTTAATAAGGAGCTGATCCTTCCCACAAAGAGGGATACTGTCTGTAGAGCCAAGTTGAACCATACAGTACCACAAGTCTCCAGCAACATACATGGACAGTATGGAAAGTAATTTAGCTCCTGAGTACAACAAAAGACATTAATATTTCCTAGAAGTTGGAAGAGACCAAAACAAAGCTAAAAGAACACCATTTCATCAGGTTTTCAAACAAGACTCAAACTAACGTTGTTGGCCTTCTGTTGGATGTGTAGACAACTGTCTGCTACTACCTAAAGTCATTACAACTCAGTAACAGTTAAATATTGTGTCTGTGACAGTTCTTCAGTCCATAGAGGCGTTTATTACACTTAATCAGCAAATGAGGTAAATGAAAGTGGAACTTCATTTTGGGCATGTTTCTGAGAGCGTGTCTGTTTTCAGAAATGAAAGAAATACTTGAAAATCAGACTTATCTTTTTTAATTTTCCTGCTCTTTGGCTCCCCGACAGTTGTGGGAGCTAACACCATAGTCTGAGCCCTGCACATGGACAGCTGTGTTAATTTAATGATAACATTTTTTTTTTATCTTTTACATATCTCAATATCATTTGATTCTTTAGTTTAAAATCTGATAACTGTATTAGCAGCATATTAATAAGTAGTTAGTCTTTATCGTTTGTAAATGTACTTTCAAGCGTGCTGTTACATCAAGTAGTTCACCCCCTGCCTTGATACACACACACACACACACACACAAACACACAGAGCTCTGAATTTTCCTTCTCCATCTCTTTTCTGGTTCAGAGGTAACCTGTGGCTGGATTGCAGCCTCGGCTCCAGCTCCATCTTAACATCTCCTGAGAGCTTCAAGTTTCCTGCAACAGGTGGCTCAAACATTTGCCTTGGCCTGCACTGAGGTGAAGCCTCTGTTTATCGGCTCGGAAAGAGTGAGGAGAGTTAGGAGGGAGGGAGAGAGAGAGAGTGACAGAAACAAAAAGGCAGAAAAAAGATAGAGTGTCAGATGGAGCTAAACAGTCTTTAGAAAAAAAAAAAAAAACTAACAAAAAGAGCCCTTAAATGTGAGTCATTCCAGCCGAGGGTTTCATCTTAATGAACTTGCTTCGTGAAGATAAGAAACAAGAATGTAAACATGTAATTTGTAGTAATATTTTAGTTGGGGCCTTGACAAACTATGTAATATTTTCCAGAGCAACAACAAGAACAAATTATTGTCTTCTATTCTCTCATCTTAAATATGTGCACGACTCTATCCATGTTATTTCTACTTTTTCTCATTCGCTCCGCTTTACCAACCCCAGCCCCTCTTTTCCTCACCTTTACCTCTCCATCCAGCAGTCTCCAGAGAAGTACGCCTGCAGTCTAAATGAAAATATATTTGTTGTTTTTATTGGCCTGCTCTCCTCAAACTCCACTGGCATGATTCAGCCTTAGACCCCGGGTCGCTGGAAGCGGCCATGGCAGCAGAAAGCCTCCATTAGTCCTTGATCACTGGCTGCCTGACAGCAGAGTCAACATGCGGGGCATTAGAGCCTGACATGGGATCAAATAAAGACTAATTTATTGGCTGCTTTTATGCACGACAACCACATTAACCATTGCCTTTCCCGGTTTTGCATTTAATACTTTAATATGTTGGAATTAGTACATGACATGATTAAATGAACGTCAGGGCACATTATTTTTACAAAAGTAAAGCACACAAACGAAAAAAGGAGCACATTTTTATCATAGCTGCTTTTTTTCCATTAATAACTTTCTTTGAAAAAGGTTTCTTTTTCTTATTCACGAGTATCACATTGGTTCAATTTAAAGGCATCATGGCTGCCAACAACACTGTCTGTTTTCTGTTGGAAGGCTGAGTTTAAGAGGATTTGGATGAGTGTCATGTTTACATTGCAGAGACAAGGTTTTGGTACATAGCATTTTGAAGGTGTTATGACAGAGAATACCTTTAACATCTGCCACTGATTAAAGTGGATTTGCATGTCGAAAAGTGCCATCAAATGGTTTATAATCACAATCATGCCCTCATTTTTTGGGGGGGTTCAAAGCTCCGAACTTGATGCGGAGGTGTTTGTAAGATGAAATAAATTAACCAAAATACGACAAGTGCAAGTGTATACAAGGTCCCTGTATACCGTCTCTGTTCTTCGTCATGTACCACAGGAGACAAGTGCAGTGTTTTCCCTGGATCGACTGCACTGGAGCAGCGGGTGGGACGCAGCAGGAGTGGGAGTGCAGGGATGACGAAGGCCCTTTTTGTTGCTTTCCTGTCAAGTTTCTCCATTTTTTTTCCATTCTCTCCATATTGTTTTTTTCATTCAGTATTTTTTTTATGTGTTTGTGGACAGACACTATTTGGAAAGTTCAAATAATTAAAAACAATATTCTTCCTCTACCTTAGAAATGAGTAGCCAGGACTAGTCATGAGAAATAAATGTCAAAGCATCCTCACCTCTCTTTCCAGATTTAGGTTTAAACCTTTAGGGTTAAAGTGTGACTGTATAAGATGTATTGACTTATTTCATAGAAGCAGTCTGTTGCACTTTAAGATGCATACAAAGTGGTTCTGAATAGCATGCTCTTTGCTCTCTTTAATGCTCTCCTCTGCATATGAATCAAACAACTAATACCTTGAATAGCTGATTAGCACCACTTGTTTTATTGTTGACCTCTACTTGGTGCTTTTTGTTATAATTCCACTGTCGACATTACAAGGTTGGTGCAAAATGACTTGCTTAAATACTTCACTCCCAAGCGTAACCTAATAGGGATATGAGGCATTGGTAGGACAAAAATACACCATAAAATGGTGGTCAAACTTTGGCAGCATAATGAAATATGGTTTTGGAGCTACGTATTTAAGCTTGAAAGTGTGAGGTGAAAATGGGGGGAAAAATCCGACAGACAAAACAGACACTTCCACAAAGATATTTTTTTATGTTACCCTCTCGTTCAGTTGTGGGTGCTACAAACAACCAAGCCAAGTGTAACAGTGGAGCGTACAGATGGATGCTCCGATGCTGATGGAAAATCTCTGATTTTCTGGTACAAGATGATGATTGGCTGGTGTGCCACTTTAGGTCTCTAAAGTCCGTTTTGGAAAAACAACCAACATACCAAGGTCTGTCTGTACATTTCTGTCTTCCTCCTGATCATCAACAATTCAAGGGAAGTCTGTTAGCCATGATCTCCTCGTGGGATATAACTATTTCCTCTTTACTCCAGTCAGGCCCTTTCTTCTGAGTTTACTGAGCTGATCCAGCAGTTTTTTGTTGTTTTTTTCCCCAAACAGCAGTTTTTATTCTGGTCACGATTCACTGGCGAGTGTCTAAATTTCAAGTTCTGTAAGACTGCATTCCTTTGCTCATGTCTATTCACAGTGCAGTTATTTATTTATTTTTTTTATATATATGCAAATAAATGAAAAAAAAGAGCGTCTGTATTCATTCATGGCTAAAAATGGAAATGAGACTCATGGACAAGCAGAATATTTAATGATGACTGATATGCATAGAAGAGAAACATATGTTCACATGGCATTATACATCTAAAGAAGTTACAACTGCACGCATGCTCAGATTCAGAGATGTGCATGCATGTTAGTCATGAAACACTTCATGAAAAAGTGCCTGGAGCCCCTCTCCCTCAACGTCTGACTTGGGGACAACGTGTTTCTTTCCTCCCCAAAACAGAAAGCACTCGTTTGCCCCATTTCATGCTGCAACTAGTGAGAAAGTTGGCAACAGTAAAACTTCCCTCTAAAATTCTCCTGTTCACACCCAAACGCAACCACATGAACGCCTTCAGGAAGAAATCTACCGAAAATGTGCATAGTAAACTCTTTACAATCCCCATTACAGCGAACTAGAGGGAAGGTGTACAAGCAGTAGTAATAATGAACGAGATTCATAGCATCATCTTGATGCAGATCTGGGTCCGTACGTTTGATTCTTTAAGTAAGAATGTGCAGCTTTGGTGGAAATACTGTATGTATCCTTTGTGCTCCCGTGTTTTCAGCTTCTTCTGTTTTCTTACATATTTAGTTGGGAAAATTATAGCTCCCCACAATGTTCCTCTGGTCAGGCCGTTGGTAAAGTGAAGGATTTGTGGCTGGTGTATGCGGCGAGAGTAAACTACGGTAAGAACAGACTGAATGTGTTTGACTTGAGGTAAGGTGGCAAAGAGTTGAAGAGGAGTAGCTGTGGTACAGGCCAGCAAGAGGGTTGTGGTAGGGCTGAGCATTTTCAGGGGGTTTCAGGCATTTATTTGACATGTATATGGATTCGATGTCCTTAATGCAAATACTATGAGCTATAAATGAAAAGAAAGAAAGAATATGTTCTCTTTGAAATGTATTTGGGCCCTCTAAAATGTCTTTAGTTCATCTATTCTTTTCTTTAGTTTGTTTCTAAATGTGTATGCGTGTGTGCACCGTAGTAAAATACTTTTGTGATCTATGATGATTTTCTTTTTTTTCTGTAGCAGATCATTATCATTCGTACTCTGGTCAATGCAACTCTCACACAGAAATACCTAAAGCTGCAGGTTCGCATCAGTTTGTTAATTACTAATTCATCAATAGGAATAAAAAATAAACTGCTGTCAAAATTCTAGTTCTGACATTCTAAAATTGTTAACGACATTATTTAGTATTTGTTCTTCTTTTCAGATTTTTCTGCTACTGCCTTCCTGTTAGCCATCCTTTCTCTTTTCTTGTCTCCCTGACTGCAGGCTGGCCAGGTCTTTATGGTGGCCATCTTTGGAATCCTTATTCACTTCACTCACTGGTGAGTCTCGCATGCCATGGCGGGACTCTTAACTCCACCATCTTGTACTCCAGCTGGCAACAATAGTCCCTGTTCTGCTCTCTGGGAAATCTGCTCAGTACCTGCAGCAGGAGAACAGGTTTGTGCACCACTGAGCTAAGCTCAACAAGGCTCCAGAGCAAAACAACAATGCTGTAACGTCTTTATCTTTTTAAGGATAAGCCGGCATTATGGAGGACCAACAGCAACAAACTGAGTCAACACTCAAAAAAGAGTCAAAGAGACAGAAAGATGAATCTCTTGCAACAAGAACTTAAAGGACTGAATTACAGCAAACACGGGACGCAAAAATGTGTGTGTTGGGTCATTAGACTTCAGTTAAAGTGAGAGGCTTTGTATCAGGGATACGGTATGCACAACTGTGATCACAGCTGAAATCTGTAGGGAGAACTGTGATTCAGGCAGTTCACTGCGAGTCTACCCCAGAAGACTTGTTTTTCCCACCTCCAGGTAAAGCCTCTGTCCAGTTACATTTTTGCTGTCTTACCAATTACTTACTGTAATAATATTCTATTCTTCAGATATTTTGGTAATGATTACAATGTTGATCGCGGAACACACCGGTTCCTCATCCAGTCGGGGTTATTCTGTGATTTCTTTCTTGGGCTCTCGTTAATACTTTAGCTAAGTTCACTATGGCTGCTGCTAAAAGTGATCTTATCCTCCAACTTCACTTGACGACTTCATGAACACAAAAGCCAAGAAAATCAACACATTTGAAACAAAAAGAGGCTGAATTTCCCAGTCTTGAAATCAGTCATGCATGATAATTTACACAGGGCGATGGGCTCAAGCATTCCCTCGATGTCAAATTAAACTTGATAGTTTGTCTCAGTTGGCTGTACTACCAGAGTTAGAACAGACAGAAAACAGGTATGTCACAGAGTTAACAGTATGGTAATAAGCAACGTGGGAGCCTGAGGGTGTCCCATTTAGATGAGGAGCAGGAAATTTTCAAATACATGGTACAGAGCAGCATCGCAGCCAGTGTTGCACTGCAATCCATGTATTTTATTGAGAATTGTTAAAGCAAAAATGAAAAACAACTATACCAATAATCAGAAAAATGCCAAATATCCAGTTATTGTCCACCATTGATCAATCAACCTCAAGTTTTCATCATAGCACCAAATATTCTTGATCATCAACACAAGATCCAGCAGTTTGTTCTTTGTTTGATGCAGCTAGTTGATAGCAAAGGGCCTTTGTTGCCATTAAAAACAATTAACACTGTCAAATAATATATGCTAACACTGATTACTTCATAATGAGCTCTATGTATGTAAATTCATTAAAGTTCAAAGGATCCAAATGTTCTCCGTTGAGGTTTTATACAACTCCGGATCAAACAGTCTCACCATAACCTACTTGGGATCAGACAAGGAACGCAGCAACCATAATTATATGATCTCTTGTAGCACAAGCAACCACCGTAAGACTATAAAGCCAGGGTTAAGCCTCAAGTTAACTTTCAGACCCACAGATCTTGAATGCTGAAATGAAACATGGCCCTGAGAAAACAATTTCACCCATTCCTCTCCCTTCCTCTCTGCTGCAGAGTAAAACAATACCTGCCTCATTTCAAACTCGCTGCCGCTCAGCCTCACAAAAGGGTAGTCGTGGAGAAGATGGGTGCCAGTGATGGTTTGGTTGTGGTGTGTGTGCACAAACACACATGTGCCTGCATGATGTGGCCTCAAGAGCTAACAAGAACCTTGATGAGGTTTCCAGCGATGCACTTAGCCTTTCAGCACAGCAGAGGATGCTCCATTGATGTCATGGTCTGCATGTGCTCCATGCAAGGGTAATATCACCAGACTGGCTCTCTTACTGACCTTCATAAAAAAACAATTCATATTCTGTGGGAGATACTGGCATTTAATGGCCTCTGGAGGTCACAAAACCAGCAATGAGTGAGAAAAGAATGTTGAATAAACTGCAATTTACGGGACGATTTATAAACAAGCCACAGGTATCATTATATAGGTGTCGAACATACTGCATTGCAATTCTAATCAGCTGATTTTGCTAGAGTTGGGAGATTTCTTTGTATTTTTCAAGAGCTGATCTGTACCGATCAAGAAGGAAAACCATCATCCTGATTCATCCTTCTTACCAACAAACGAAAACATCTCAGCCGAGGTAATGTGGTAATGTCTCACTGGTAAGAGCGCTCTGACTTTACATATTACAGTAAAAAAAAAGAACATTTTGAAAAAAAGAAGAAAAATCTTGTGGCAAATGTGAAACACATGTCGGCTCCATATGAAAGCAATAAACAGCTTCTGGCCCCATGTCCCCAATTCCAGCCGTCTTACAGGGCGAGTGTAGACAATAGCGACAAAGACTGTCCAAAACACATTCGTTGCAATTATTTATTTGGTAATGATCTTTTAAGCCTGTAATGATTCATATATCAGTCACAATCATTCACTTTATTGTAATCGTATCAATGAGTTCTCTCTCATACGATCATTAGAAATAGTCAGAAGTCCTTCTCTGATATATTTATGATTAAATTCACATCTTGAAATTAAATATTACTTATAGCTTGTAGAGGTTTATAAAAGAATATGTGTCTTGTATGACAGTTTTCCGACTTTGAAGGCAGTTAGATATCAACTGGAGGAAGAGCAGTCGCCCACCAATCGGAAGGTCGGTGGTTCGACTCTGGCTTCCCCAGGATACATGTCGAAGCGTCCTTGGGCAGGACACTGAACCCCACGTTGCCCCCCCAGTGTATCATTGGGGCTATGAATGTGTGTGAATGATTAGAAAGCACGTAGTTATGTGTATCTTAAGACGTGGGGTGAATGTGGCATGTAGTGAAGCGCTTTGAGTGGTCAGTTAGACTAGAAAAGCGCTATACAAGTACAAGTCCATAACTTGCTCATAGAGCAACGTGCAGCTCCACATGTTTTAAGTCCACGCAGGTGACTTTCCCACAATGTGCTCGCTGCTTTCTGTGGTTTCACTGTGTCTACAGCAGACATAGCTGCCTAAAGTTCCCCAGATTAACACACAGACACATAAATCATTTCTGCAACAGCTTTAACAGATAAAGCTGCAGACAAGCTATTTCACACTGCATTCTTGTTGATATTTTTCTAGACACTGTGGACAACAGAACCAGACATTAATTTCAGAAGTGAAACTTTAAACAATAGAAAAACCTTTCCTAAAAAAGATCTGGCTTTATTAAACTGTCAAAAATGACGCCTGGCTAATAAGAGCCGCAGATAGCTGGAGGCTTCGCAGTCTGAGTCTAATCCTGTCAGCCTTCCAGTATTGCTTGTGTAGAAAATAGTGGATATGGCGGAATAAGACTAGGATGGGCAACCGCAGTGTCACTCAGAGCACAGCACCCACACTGTGCTGGAACAGAGTGTGCAAAAAGGCATTTTGACTGTTTGTGCTGTGAAAGTGTCTGTGCATATGTGGGACTCTGTGTCTGGATGTGCATATTTTGCCTCAGGAAGCCGTGGGACAATAGTCACCCCATGGTTTGATCACTGTGGTGTGAGGAACTGTGTGATGACAGTTGTGGTTTAGAGTGGCATTCTCGTCTTGTCCCTTAAGGTCATCTACAGATCCAGATGTGACATAGCTTGTAGTCCTGCACTGGCTTTGGTTGCGTCTGCTGGGGACCTCCAGCAGTTCAAAGAGTTCTGAGTTGGCAGCTGTTGAATTTGGCGGGAAGTGTTATTCTGCTGGAATGAGTTAGCCTCTGTTGTGTTTGTGTGTCCACGTTGGTATTTTTTCAAAGGCTTATGTGGGTGTGTGCATCCCCCATAAAGGATATCAGACCATTTCATGAAGGGCTCCCAAACGCTGTTCTTCCACCAGCTGTTTGTTTAGAGAAAAAACAAGCCGAATGAGACAGAGGAAAGAGACTTTCCAATTTCCTTATCTCTGATTCTCTCTGGTAACTGTCCAATATCCCTGGTGTGTCCGTCTCCTCCTGCAGAGTCCAGTCTGTAACCTGCATTCACAAGCTGACTCTTTCGCTTTCCTGTCCATGGTAACAACCTCCATATGGATGTTAAACTTCTTCTTGCATGAAATCAGAAATGATGACGACTTTACATCTCACACGCACAACAAGCACACACAGTTCCTGATGCTGCTGCAGCCAAAGACATGACTAAAGACATGCAGGCCTTCAATAACCAGTACTTGCAGTTTCAACATCCATGTGTCTTTGATAAGCTACATCTTGTCCTTACAGTTTCTGATTCCTCAAGCTTCCTTGTCTTTTATGTAATAACTCTCATCTCAAGGACATAACGATGAGCTGAGGTGAGAAAAACATTTGTACGAAAAATAGGAATTTGTCGAACACCATCAGAACTTCAATGTTTCAAAGTGTTGAGTGTTGGGAGGGGTTAATGCAATCACCAACTTTGCTGTCATGTAGGTTGAAGACTGTCTGACTCGACATTTTCAGGCCAAATTATCTTAAGATTTGTGATAATTGGCACTCTACTTGAACTTTTGTATCCGGCTAACACTTTCGTTCACCAACCAGTCTCTGTTTTCCTATAAAGAAATATTTAAAAGAATAATTAGTACATCGTTTTATTTACATCGCAGTATTTTTGAGCCATTATATAGTGTCCCACTTCTTTAATATGCTTTTGTACAATAAACCAGCAAGTCTCAGGACTGTTAAAACGTAACACGGTCTTTCAGTAAATAAATACCATTTTGCAGCCAAAATGTCACAGCTCGACAGTAGAGGTATGGAGTGTGGGTTCGGTCACATCTATAATAAAATCCGAACAGACAGGAGGAATGCCACGGAGGTTGTTCAACTTAAAGACTGAAATATAAAGTGTCAAGTTTTATGTGGGTTTGTATTAAAATGTTAGAATGATGCAAGTTTCCTTGAGTAATTTCCTTTTCCACTGTGCTCATAAAGGTGAATTTCAGTTTTCAATTCTGTGTAACACACACAGATGCCGGCAAGACTTATTCGGGAACATCGTAATGTGGCATGAATGTTGTCACGAGTCTCTTTGTAGACTTCCATAGACTTGATTGTTAGTATGTGTGTGCATACTTTTTCTGTAGATACAGATACACTCTGAATGTACTGAACATTTGCTCCAAGTACACTATAATGAAATATGTCCAGTAACACTCTTTATGTTCTCACGAAGACTGAGGAGAGAAATGGTAAACGAGAGATTGAACTGACTTACTGAAGTCAGTGGCACAGACATTAGCTGAGGCATGACGGCATGACATTAGCTTTGAAAACATATGATGATGGCTGTCTTTTGTCCTTATCATCTGTCATCACTGCTCACTTGAGATGCATCTGATTCCACTGAAAGCACTGGAAAGTACACTGAGAAACGCTACAATCACATTTTCAGTTTTCAAGTCAACTTTTCCTCCCTAAACCTTACTCATCACTTTCCTGTCTTGCTCTTCCTGCTCCGACGGCAGCTGCCCCAACCTGACATCTTACTGGCTCTCTTTCAGTCTTTCTGTCTCCTGTTGTTTTACCAGCAGAGCGCTCCAAGCCAGATGTACTCTGTATTCAGAGTTTATCTTACTTTGGCTTTAAAACTCTGGTCCTCTACATGATGAAGAGTTAGAGAATGGAAACAGATTTCAAAAGTGTGGAGAGGCACTTGAAGGAGAGAGACACAGGAAAAGACGGTATTTATTGATAACGATTATGAAATGTTTATTTGAGAGACTTTTACACTTTTACGCTCCACTGATGATATTTGCCATTATAGTACAGAATAATTGGAAACTCTTCCCACTACGGAAATGTACAACGGCGCTCAGAGTAAGTCTTTGTTCTTTTATCATATAACGTAACTTTTAATGCCTTGTTAGACTGCTTATTATCTTTAGCATCTAATGAAAGCTTACTCCTGATGTAATTCTTAAAATTCTTTTTATATCTTTATTGATGCATTTAAACAACTTGTTACAGGATTCCAAATCCATTATTATACTGTTTATTTATCATTCCTGCTGCAGTTTTGGGTCGTCTCTATAAGTTTATGGTTGACCTCCTGCAGGCAGCCACTGTCGGACTGCAAATCTTTCATCTGTGATCTCTGCACTTTACATTTTGGTGATGAAACCATGAAAGGGAGCTTCGTTCTCCACTAATATATTACACACTTTTATATGGTCACAGTCTGGTCTGGATTAGTCTCAAAACACACTCCTGTATTTCCAAGGACAACACAGTGCTGTACAGTAAGACCTGCATCAAAATTATGATTACAACAATATATTGTACATTTTTTGATAGATTTGGAACAAAGCTGAGACAAATGCTGAAGCTTCGCGAGTTTCTGAAATCCCTATTTGAATGCTTCAGTGTTTTTTTTTTTCAAGGTTTTTGTGCATTGCAATGCAAAAATCTCTCAAACAGACAACAAAATGAGAATCAAAATCAGTTAACATTAACTCTTCTCCAACCGTAACATTTAAGTCTTACTAATGACTTGCACCAAGCACAAATGCTGTTTTCCATGATAAGTTGGCTGAAACATGAACACAGTAATTTAAGGCACCTGGCCCCAGCTGCATACGTTTTCATGGTAGTTTTACTTCCAGGGTACAAAAAGGAATGTTTAAATGAATCACTCAGAGATATGCACTAAGCTTCGCAATGTGCAAATCCCTGCTAATAGCGCCATTATTCACTGTTGCAAAAAAAGTCAGGTAAGAGGCTGAGGTGCTGCTCCACACCAGCAGGAGTGGAGAGAACGTGTGACAAAAAAAAAAATTCAAATTTATTTAGAATGCCAGAATACGCTTTCAGAACATGAAAGCCAATATTCTAAAGACGACCTGGAACCACCCTAAACTGGATGGTCAAGTTCCCATGACCCTCTCAGAACACTTGACCAGATCTCCACCCTCTTGCAGTTCCTACCACGTGGGCCAAAACCCACACTGCTCCTCCTGCATCTGAGGTTCAGTCAAAGCCTCCTTTCCAATACTCTAGAGTAAACTTTCTGGGGAGGCAGTGCATATTCATATTCATGTTTCCATTTAACAACAACAGTTCATTTTCCCAAAAATAAAAATGACACATTCTATGTGCAGCTTATACACACACCACAGATCAGACACAGTGGCAATGTGTGGAAAACTACAAACACCAGTGTGTAGTCCAAGTGTGAAGCATAATGCAAAACTCTGCCAGGAGCCCTGGACCAACGTGCTCATCAGAGATAGAGGGGGAATTACATGGGTCTGGTGAGTACAAACACCCATTTACAAAGACACAAACACACGCACACATTTAGCCAGAGACAGACACGGGTCTAATGAGTCCCAGCTGCAAATTGTTGCGTGATACAGCGAGAGAGCAATACAAGTGGAGATTTTGATCCTGTAACAGAGAAAGATATTGGATGGAGGAAGGGTGAAAGAAAATAGGAAGACGCAACGTTTGGAGGAAAAACAAAAAAAAAGACATACTCAATTACTGTGGTGAAAAACAACAATGCTACAACTACAAGAAAAAGAACTTAATTGAACCCAATTACATGTGAAATATTTGACGATGACGGTAACTGCAAATAGTCACAATCCTCAGTGTTAAAGCATGCAAGGCGATGTCAGTTTAATCTCTCTTCAGCTCTAAAATGAAGAAAAAGGCCAATTTAATCCTGTTATTCTAAAGATCTTAAAAAGCTAAGAAAGTCTAGAAAGGAATGTCTCTTACATGCCTAGAACCACTAAAATTAAGAAAGAACTTGAAGGCCAAACATTTGAAATTCACATCCTTTATTTTACTGCAGTGTTGACATCTAACATGAGAATGTGCCCAGATCCGCTCACATTTTTCCTCTCTGTTAGCTGTTAGAATAAAACGGACTTCGCAGACGTTCCCTGATGTGTTCCATTACTCTGTATATTCCATCTATACATGTACTGGAAAAACAAAATTAAACCAGTGAGTCTGAACAAGTCCTGAACAAGAAAAACGAACCATAACTAAAGTTTCTACTTCTGCTTAGTCATCAATACAATCAAGAAATAGAGGAAATTGCAAGGAAGACAAATCCAAACACTGTGTCACCACTTGTGTCCCAAAGCACCAACCTATGCCTTTCCCCATGTCTCTATCTAGCAATCCATACGAGTTCACTATGAGTGTCCTCTGGGCTCCCTTCCAAACTGGGCTGGGAAGAAAAAAAAAATTAATTTCCATGTCTCTGCAGGGTAACAGAAATGTCTCAAGGTAAACACATTATTCTCACTGAGAAGAATGTGTGTTGATGTTTAACTGGCATGCGACTCAGGAGAGGGAAATCTGAGATTGAAGAGCTCACACTGCACCATTACATGGTAGAGATGTTTCGAGGCATCCATGTGTGTATTGATTAGTTTGAATTTCAAAGATGTCAGAAGATGATTCATTCTCCGTGAACTCGCGATGACTGACATTGACCAAACATTCACGTTTTTCACCAGATTTTAATGCCTAAATGTTTCGTTGTCCATCATCAGCAAGATATCAACTTTCCCACAGCTTCAGCTCTCAAATTGGCAAAGTTATAAAAGAATGCCACATTTATTTACTTGCTCAACTGAAAGCATTATTCTACTCTAACTTTCTTAAAGTATGAGTGCGTTTCTAGGTATTTTCACCATTTAGACCGAGTAAAACTCCTGAGTCAACAATGCTGACAATATATTTGTTTATGAAGTGCTGCCTCGCACCTGTCACAAGGAAAAAGCATAGCTGGTCGAGATAAACACTTAGTGTTCACTGCAGACTCTGTAAAACAAACAAATAATGCAATAATCACCTTCCTACAAACATTTTAAGAGGTGAATTCAACCACACAACAGCCACAGCAGCTGGTCAAAACTGGTCCAAACAAACTCACTCTCACACACACACACACAAAGACACACACACAAAGACACATACATAAATTGGTGCGCACAGCAGGGAAACACATAAATGTGTAGATTCTGTGCAGTTTCGTACCACACATACACACATAAACGCTCAGTGCGTGCACTCATGCTTTTGGATTTGGCCACCCAGCACTCATCTAGCTAATAAAGCTTTTGGGTCGCAGCCCAGAGAGGGGCTATGTTTGAGGGGCTGTGCAAAGTAAACAATAACAAGTCACAGGTGAAATATTCAGAGTTTGCAGCGGCTCTGTGGACTAATAAACTTTGTATTAGCAGGTGACTTTATAGGGACCCGGGGGGGCGGGTGTAGAGGCGTTTGATTTTGGAATACAACAGGGATCAAACAGACATGTGCTGCTGGACAGACGACAAACACATGCACATATTTGGATTGGATGTTATGTCTTGATTCACTTAAAAGTTACAAAGACTGAGAGGGCCGGGGCTCACTGATCGTTTTATTCTTTGAGAGTCTCTTGTCCCTCAGCTGAGAGGCACCTGATTCGGCTGCATACTGCTGGAAGATGTGCAGAGAGTCCCGGTTTTTATTAGTACACTGTAAAGTTGTTTTGTTTGTTGCCATTACAACGGAGTCTCAAAAGAAGTCGTTACTCTGTGAAATATGAGCAGAAACAGAATGCAATGATATGCAGATCATTTCCGTTGTATGCGTCACTGAAAATAGAGGAAGAAAGGGCACGTTTACCACTGTGATACATCACCTCTGTAACTGTGGTAGAACTTACATCAGCTTGTTTTTTTATAAAGTGACCCGTTTGAACTGTTCAACACTGCTTTGTTGCATCACATTTCTCACTTTTAAGATATGATAGGTATATCTGCTTTTCATTTCTGCTCAATTAAATACAGAGCTTAATTTCTTTGCAAGTCATGGCATTCTCTTTTTATTCATATTTTACACAACCTCCAGTAGAAAAGCTTAAGATTTGTCTCCATAGTTTCTTCAGATCTGTATTAAACAGGGCCAGTATCTCGGGGTGAGGCAATAATTCTTATCGTATGTTTGCAGTTGTTTGAGATGGTTGCAAGTATTTCTGCAGAACTGTCATAATCATCTTCATCTAGCTGTATAACAGCAGCTGGATGAAAAAGAAATTCTCTGAATTGTTTCAGAGTTGACGCCTTTTTTTTCAACATCGTCTTATTGCTTATTGCAAAATAGATACCCCACAAACTTGTGAAGGCTTATTTCTCAGAGATTACTTGACAAAAATGACAATCACAGCTTCAGGATAATCCTAATACTATCTGATACTGCCACATAGTAATCTAGCTACTTCGGCTGCTGCCAATGCTTGGAACAAGGGTCCAAAGGTATTTTCACAGCTGAAAGCTATACCCTAAGTCTAAACCAAGATTTGTGTTTGTGATGCACTGATTGCATTTGTTCCATTTAAGTTTAGTTTTACACAGCACTAACAATAGCACCAAACAATTTTACATACCTGCAGGATTTGCATTGGTCTAATCTTGACAATAATTGGTTCACTGTAGGTGTTAAGGAGTGATTCTTTGTTAGAATGCTGGTGGGTGGCCCATCCCCAGTTGAACGAATGAACAAGTTATTTTCCACATAAATGATATTACTATGACATTACAAATATCTGCACCAGCTTACAGCGCAATGCTAAAAGCTATCCTTTAATGACCAAAGTCTGATTAAAAACCAGCGCATTCTCCGACAAGCGAGGAGGCGAAGACTGCGAACCACGTCCTGCGGACCTTGGAGGCTCTGTTTCCGGAGAGATCGCCAAGGTGAGTGGGATATTTCAAGGAGATTAAATAAACCTGCCCTCCTTTTCTCGAATGTTTTCATGGCTCATTTTCTCTCCTTCCTGTTTGGTCGAACACCTGCCAAAACTTTAAAGTCCAAATCCAGCTTTGAATTTTTTTCCTAAATGAAACAAACCCAACCATAGTTTAGTTTGATTCAGACCAAGACCACCTCTTTTTGTTGGGACCAAATTTCAGCTGTTTCGTCTGGACCGTGGTCCACACGACATTTCCCGCCTGTACCTGTACAGTCCAACCCAAGTGATGTGGGTGTGAAAACACCCCAAATTTCAATGTTACAGAATCAGATGGCACAAATTTCACTGTTTAACGTCAGATATAAAGCCAAAAATCTATTTTATAAAGTCTTAATCATTACCTGCATGACTCATTGTGAATAAATGGTTGTCATTCTTCATAACGTACATGTTTCTTATTAATCATTTTTCTCCTAGTGTATTGATGGCATAAAGATGACAACGACAATTAAAATAATAACAATCAATCATATTACAGTTATTCGTAAACTAGCTTCGTAAACAAATTGAGTTTTATTAGAACAACAATCGGAACGGTTAATTTTCTCATCACTCCGACAGCACAGAATTTGTTTTATAGGAAGCAGAATTTAGAAATAGGTCTGATGACTGACTGATACATATCTAATTTCGTTCTTGCTCAAAAAGTCAGCCAGAAAAGACACGCGCTCGCTCACACAAACACACACACTGTTCCACAAAAACTCACCCCCCTCACCCACCACAGTCTCCACAGACCGGGGGAGAGATGAAATAATGTTCACACTGACAAAGAAAAAACACACTCTCCATCCAAAGAATGAGCTGGGAAAACAGGCAAGCGGCACAGCTAGTGAGGTGGAAAAAAAACATTCATTTAACTCACACAAAGAATCAGCACAAAAGGCCAAGCACGCTGGACATATGACGATCAAAACCCTGGCTCTGAAAACCACACAAAAAACACTAACTGTTGATCTGTCCCCCACCCCTAATGCATTTAAATGCGAAGCAGAGAAATCAAAATGTCTCTCCAGAAAATATCTAGAAAGATCTCCTGTCTTTTCCTAATCCGAGAGGGCAGTGCCAATATTAATGACTATTTGAAAACTAAGGCAATGTTATTTCATCTGGATATTGAGTATCTGTCAGTGTGTGAGTGTTTGCAATTGTAAAATTACATCAAGGAACGAGCTAAACGGACCCAAAAAGCCAAGTTTAAAAACCACACACACACAATGGAATCTGTACTATGTTTGTTTTGTTTTGTCTAATTCCAGACCCCCAGTATGAGGACTGACAGAACAGTGAAACAGGGGCTGAACATGGGCCAGACAGTCGGGAATTAAACCAAAAAGTACTCCACTCACGCCTTCCTAGGCCTCTGCCGAGGTGTACGTCGTCTGTCATATTTACAGCCATCTTGAAACCTCACAGGGGAGCTTTTCTCAACAGAATGCTGAACTAGGCCTTGGTGTACAATACGGGAGGTCATCTTAGGACCCTCTCGTGATAACATTTCCAGCAGCTGCAAAATCTAAATAGCCATTAATCAACTATTTAGTATCGCAGCAACGAGTTATGTTTGTATGTCTTGATACTATAGCTTGACTTCCAGTCACCACACCATCGTGAAAACAAATGCTCCAAAACGTGCAAAACACCTGAAAGTTTCTACTCCCCCAACTTGTTATCAAGACCAAATGATATCCTGCAAATTTAAATCAAGTAAGAGGTTAAAAGTCCTCTCTGGGCCAAACTGCATGCACATAAAAAGGTGATTATTGGAGTAAAAATTCTCAAAATTGTTCCAGAAGTTCAAGCAAGTCATTCTTTGATTAAGATTATTATTTTTTTAATTCCAATGAAAAGAATGACAAACTGACCCGATCGATATATTGTCACAAATGCAATTAACAGTTAGGTTTCTGGAGAAAGACACTTGGTCTAAGAGCCAAGCAAACAATGTTGATTTTAGTTTAAATGACATGAACCGTTGCCACTGATGGGAGATAAATCCTCAGTGATTTTCCATAGCCAAACAGACAGGCAAGTAATTTTAGACTGCAGGAGAACAAATTGGCCTCTTTCACCCACTTGAGTCAATCAAGAGAGCAAAAGGGGAACAGAGAAAGACACAGGCATGGAGATGGGAGGAGATTTGGAGGGGGGTGGGGACTGAAAAAGATATAAAATATAAGATAACTCAGATTATAAATGAAGTCTGTGTCTTAAAAGACAAAATGACAGAACACTGTTGAATAAAAAACAAACAGTGAAGGACAACAAAGGAGGAGATAGGAAAAACATGAAAAGAAATCCGTCCTCCCACTGGTGGTCCGTGTTCTCACTGTTGCCTCTCTTGGTTTAATTGCCTGGGTAGGAGTGAGATCAGAGCAACAGTTCAGCAGTAGGCCTCTATCAGACCTGAGAAACAATAACAAATAAAAAATTAAAAAAGATGAAAGAGAAAGGAAGGGGAAAACCAACAAGAGATGAGAATTTTAAAAAAAATCGGTGATGCATGAGAAGAGGGCGCATAAAAGCATTCATTTAGAAAATAGGGAGGAAGACTTGAGTGCAAAACCAAGACGGGAGGAAAAGCAGAAACAAGTGGGGCTGGTGGTCCGTTTCCTTGTCTTTGGGCATATTTAATTACCCAAGTAGGAGTGAGTTCAGTAGATCAGTAGTAGGAGTAGCAGGCCTTCATCAAAGCTGCAGTCACTGCTCATTAGAATATTATTACAGAACACCAGCAGCAGCCAGTGGGCTGATTACTGACTGAGTCCAATGGGAGGCTTCATTTGACTGGAATGTATGGAGGCTGAAATGGAGAACAGAGATAAACATAGAAATACCATTTATAGACTAGGTGTTTTAATAGGGATTTATAGAAAACTGTGTCCACAGGACAAGGCCAACACTCCTTTTTCATTATCCAGGGGTCTTTCTCATCTGCTTGAAATGATCGTTTTCAGTTCCTCTAACCCTTGTAAAAGATGCTGATTAAAAACTTTTCATCGAAGAATTTTACCAACAAAAGTGACAATTACCTCAAACTGTTAAACTCTACTGAATATACAACATACCCACTGTATACAGATAATGTTGGAAGGGCTGTAATTTGGGGAATAGCTGATAGATGACGTCAAATAACTTCTTGAGAAATGTATGATGGCTTCACATACTGGATGAGAATAAACCCAGAATTGGATCCAAATATAAAATAAATCAGATCCAAAAAAAAGCAAAACGCTCAACTCAAATTCATTCAATGCTGTGTATCACAAAAATAGTTGGTTTTCATCATACAGACAGTTGATTTTAATAATAATAATCTGATATTCCTGTGCACACAGTTGAATGAACCCAGTTGTGTAGCAGGGAAAATAAAAAAATGGCCAAAGACAAGGGCAAAAAAAAAGTGTTATCTTTATTCAGACTTAGTCAGCAGACCAAAAGATAGATCCAATCTACTTATAGCAATTCTATGGTGCAACACAAGTAGAACAGCAAACATGGCAATTAGCATTACCTGCAGGAATTATGATCACATCTCCTCCTCCAATCAGGACAAAGACTGAACACAGGTTGATTGGATGAAATTAGGCAAAGCCATGGCCGATACTTATCCTCAGAGTTGACATGGCTGGTTGATATACACTCCTCCACCACACAACACACATAAGCCAAAAAAACACAAGCAACTGGTATGCCTGGCAACACGGACCCGGACATTTCTCCAAACTCACGCACACACAGAAATACACACATCTCGTGTGGTCCAGCCAACGACCACCGTGACTGAATGAGACAAACAAACCGCAGTGATTTCTGACAGAGAAAATATTAATGCAGAAGTTTGAGTTGGTAAATATTTAACACATGTGAGTGGCTACATATTTAGGGTTTACGCCCACAGTCGTGTCGGTTTGTCTTGAAAATGAAAAAGTGTAAAACCCTGCCTGTGTCCATGGCAAATTATTCTCTTGTTTAAGCCGAGAGTCTCTATTAAAGGATACATGAGGTGTGAGCACAGTGGCCCTTCTCTGACCCCTACTGACACACCTCTGCAGAGACCAGGCTGTTTGGAGGGGCAGAGAGTGAGTGACGCACCCACTCCCTTCATAGGGGTTGTTTTTAAGAAAGATGGCCTCTCCTCACCACAGCAACTGATGAGCGAGAAGGTTTGCAAAAAGAAAGCGACTGTCGGAACAGAACCAAGAAAAAAACTGACATGTTTATATCGTCCAGTGCGTTTACCCGTCATTAAAACAGTGTGCAATTTAATGCAAATATAATGAGGCTATACCTCCTGTCATATTAAAAAACACTCACATAGATATAGTTACTCCATTGGACCTTTTGTTTGAAATTGTTTAACAGCAAAGCATGTAATTTAGCAATAGATGTCAGTAAACACCACTTTCTCATCAACAGTAATGACAAAACCTGAGATGTACAGAGAATAACTCGCAATAATGCATATGGACCATTAATTATTACATGTAAACATTTAGCATATATTAACATATATAATTGCATTAAATAATTGCACTTAGAGACCTACATTTCTATTAGAAACATGCCGATGTTAACACATCGAGAGTGGTGCATGGCGATCAATGTAGCAAAGGAGAGTAATGGGAGGACTGGTGTCGTGCCAAAAACACACCTCATCTATAACCTTTTTTTGTCTGAATTACAGAATGTAAGAGCTCAACTAAAAAGCATTAAATGAACAAAGTAATGTCATAAAAATAATGTTAATCCTTTAAAAAAGTAACAGCAAAATACCCTTAGAAGTTTGTGTAAATCATCTTCATAAGCTTTAGCTTCTGCTAAACAAATAAATAAATTGAATATATGCATAAATTTACCCTGTCAAATTATTTCAGGCACTGGGAGTCGGAACTAGTCACGTTCTCCAGTACAGTGTTGAACTGGACCAAGTTAAAACAGTCGGATAAAAAGTGTTTGCTGCACATACACAGTCTTTAGCTCACTCTTGCAGGAACTTTACCCTCAAATATAGTTTATCCACTGGACTCTTATATCCTCTGAGGCAGAACATTTCCAAGCAAAGCTGGCTTCACCAGTCTTAGCAGAGAAGGTGGAGTGAGTTTACACTAAAGTTTACATTGAAAATCTGAACGGTTCATTGAGTGAGATACTTCCAACCCAAGAGGGCCCAAAACAAAATGCTAGTGTTGTGTTTTTGAGTTGGTAATGACTTCAGACCCTCGAATATATGCTCTCAAGCACAAAGAAAGGTGACTTTTACATAATATGTCCCCTTTATATCAATTGTGTATGTCGTAAAACTGGGAACAAATCCAAATATACTAAAATGCTTCACAGGCAATAAGATCCAGTTTTTAAAGCTACTTCTTTTTTTAAAGCTACTTCTTTGTTTTGGTCTTTGTTAACTTGCTTTTTTCCCCCGTTCCCTGGCATTTGAGAAGCTGAGTTTGATCAAATCTTTGGCATCTGCAATAATATAGCTTGATTCACATAGCCCATCCATGCCAAAAGCTATAACAGTGTCAAAATGGGGTCGTATTTATAACTTTCTTTGAGAATTATTTCTACAAATTCAGTTTGAGCAGCATGAATGTTGAAGCTTGAATTAAAAAGTCCCATACGACGTCTCTTTTAAACTAGTTAATGTAGACCTCAGCTGAAGGCAGTGACTGACGGACACAACGAAAATTCTAACAAATCATTGTTATAGGATATTAGCTGCATGCATTTCTCTATGGATTGAACGTTTTCATACTTTTTCATGTAACAGTGCAGCACATAGACCTGCTTTATAGAACACGAGACCTGAGTTTAAATCCATTGTAGCCCTTCAAGTGAAATCATTTTTTATCTCCTTTTCTTATGCTCTTAATTTCCTGTTTTGTACGGACACAGACTGTGTTAACATGCATGTTGAATATGAGGTGTCAGTGTGTGTGTGTGTGTGTGTGTGTGTGTGTGTGTGTGTGCAAAGAAGTGGAGTAAGCTAAGGTTGACCTAATTGGGGTTGTTTGTATGTCTGTGAGAACACATAAATGATTGAGGTAAGAAGAAAATGACGAAAAGGGAGGTTGTGAGGGGGGGCAGGTGGCTTCATTCATCTGGACTACAGCTGTACCTAACATGACTCACTCCTACCTTGACCAGATACACACACACACACACACACACACACACACACCATGACACACTTGAAACAGTCTGAATCAGACCACAGTGACCTTTGTGTCACCATCTTGTGCGCAAGATAAATACATGCATATCTGAATGTTATTTCTTATTTATTCCAATTAATTACAATATCCATTTACACACACACACACACACACACACATATATATATATATATATATATGTGTGTGTTTGATTTAAAACTACTCTAAAACTACTAAACTGACAAATCATATAAATTGTTTTCAACATTTATGCTTTTGTTAAGGATTTGACCTTAAAAACAGTGAATGCGACATTAACATACAGATCTCATTCACTACGCTGAACACTCAATCCCAGTGAGCAGACAGGTCCGACAGACCAGACAACAATTCAGTGACAGCGACATCTTAAACTGGTTTTATATAGAATCCTTGTTTTTTTATCCAAAAATAAGCTGATCGGCAATCAAATCAATGGCTCAAATAAGAAAAAAATAAAAAATTATCAAAAAAAAGTACATCTTGTAAACATTTTATGTAAGTCTGCTCAGTTAAATGGCTTCCATTTTGGTCCGTTTTCTTTCATTCAGTTTTTTCAGTGAGGCTTAATAAGCAGCTGCAGCTCTGTTCTCTGTCTATGGTTCATGCGAGTGTGTGTGTGCGCGCACACTTACATGTGGAGGGGCAGTGGGGTGCTTGCCCTTCAGGGCATAGTTAAGGTCCTTTGGAGCTCAAGCTTTTTTCCCTCTCATTTCACTTTGATTCCTGGAACACTTAACATTGCACACGTACGCGCACAAACACACACACGGAGTTAACTAAACATAGATGCTTTACGAACAACAAGTTGGGCAACAGCTCAAACACTGTGTTCAATTAAGCCATGCAAGTGAAACCCCACCTTCCCTGATTTTACAACTACAAAAACATTGTTTTGATTTGAATCAAATCTGGAGCGTGACATAATGGAGAAGGCATAAAAAGTCTTATAACATGGTCAAATTAAGCAGATTTTCTTTGGGGAGGGAACATGACATTTAGAAGTCCAGCCAAAATCATTTATATTGAGCTTTTCATGGGTTGGGACAATATTAACATGTGTTTGAGTGCTCCGTGTAATTTTAAACTGTCATTCAAAATTAAAAATAAAAAGCTTTCTATTATGTGTCTATGACATACTACAAAACTACAAAAGATATAGAGTAAGTTGAAACAGAAGGGTGCATGTGAGGGTTGTTAGATCCACTAGTCAGCACAGTCCATAGTAGTTGTACCTCTTAACAATTAAGGTAAGACAGCTAAGTTGTTGCAAAATCTTACACCTATTCTAAGAGTCATAACTCAGTTGAAAACAGAATGCATTCATTTTCCTCATATTTCTGCATCAAATGTGACTTCCTTGTGTTATCAATAATAAACCATGCAAACAAACGTCCATGAGTCACAAAACCACTCTTGAGTCAAACGTATCTATGTTAACACCAGATGTTATCAACACTGTCAAACCTTTCTTTGACAATGGTTAAAATCCTGATTGGTTCATCTCTGGGCGGGTGCCTCCAGTTACACTGATGTAGTGATGTGATATAGGATCAGTACTGTTCACAGGGCTGTACTTTCCTCATTTCTGACTCCCTGATGGGAACATCCACTCTATGACAATTGGTGCTGCTTCTTTCAACAACAGACAAGGTTGTCCCGATGACTCAACTCTTTCACTACAGTGAATCACAGTTAAATTGCAAACTGGTTTAATTTTGTTGTCTGTTAAAGACAATAACGCAAATACTCCATAACAAAGAACAGTATCTCATAACCATTCAAGCCTGGTTTTGTGGGAACTGGGGTTGTTTTGGGAAGTTGGATGCAGTCAGTTTGCTCTAATGACCAGATTTTCTAAGCGCAGCATCATCCGACAAAATCATTGTTTAAGTACATTAAAGATGTCCGTGCAGTGAATTTAGCTTTACTTCCATGTATGATAATCTCACACAGAGAAAGTTAAAAGCAGCAGAATGTCTTGACTGATTTTCTTATAGTGGAAAGCATCGAGGCTACTTCAGTCAAGAACTGGACTCCCCTCCCAGGCATGTATACTATAAGGACAAAGGTCTATTTAAATGGCCATAACTGTAACTTGACTAACCTGTCATGTAACCTTACTGACTGACTAAACTATAATAGAGAAATTGCTTCTTTCTGATTTGTACTGTGGCCACCGAAGAAAAAGTCAGTGGTAAATTTACAATAATGATGTAGGATGACTGTTGTACCCATTAGTCTGTATGATTTCATGAGGAAATTCAGAGTGAATGTGAATCCTACAAAAACTGGAGCGCGATGATGCCTCTACATCTGGGTCAAAGTTACACCAAACAACACACAGCTATTTGGTCTGATGGAGTGGCAGAGTCAGGGTCAAATATCTCATCTGTAATTCCTTTATGTTTGTGAGTAACGTGTCTTTCAAACTTTGTCAACTCTTGCAACATATGTGTTGGACCTCTAGTGTAAATTGGGGCATAGTGCCTTCCAAACCTCCTTTAAAGATGCCATTCCTTCTCATTGTAGAGCTTTTGTCTACCTTTTTTTTTATCTTACATTTCTACATTCTTCGTGGCTTGTTGAGATTCTTCGTCTTGAATTGTGGTTTCCCTTTCCCATGATTGTTATTTGACTGAACATTGCTCATATTTTGAATTCTTAACATGCCCTTTTCATGGTTGGAGCATTGGAAAATCACTGCATTTGTACAACGGAGCTGCTTGTTTTTAACTGGGTCTGGTACTAAGTCTTATCACATGTATTGTGTGCTTTTTTTTTTTTAGAATAACGGATGTATGAACAATGTTAATAGACAATGTTTATTTAATCTTTGACTGACAAGCTAAAATCACATGCAGTAAAATGTTTATTTCAAAGAGCATAAATATTATATTCTAGACAAAGCTGTACACAAATAGCAGTCATTTAGACCTTGTAGCCAAGAACACTATGTGGGCCTGGATACTGTTAAGCTATAGATGGTGACATTTGAGAACACAACAAGCCAGAATAGTAACAAGTCCTTAAATAATTTATAAATCTGCAGAACAGAGAAACAGAGAGACATCATTCTTAAAATACCAAATATAGTAGTTTTGGATAAAAGAAGATGCTTCTTTTTCTCTTTTCCCCTCCTTTTAAGGGAAAAGACTTGACTCCCCTCCGCCTGCTGTCGGTGCCGAATGCCTGCAACAGTGTGATGAGTCTGCTTTTGCTGTTTGGCCACAGAGAAACAATCCTAAATGTCAACAGCTAATTGTTTGTTCTGGGATTTCGATCTGGATGTCCACTTTGAATAAACTGCAGGAAAACTCGGGTGAAAAGTTACCTGAGTATCCTGCAGACCTGGGTTCATGACTCATATGGGTCCATCGTTTCTTTTCATCTCAACCAAACTGACTAAAACTCCTTAGGTTACAGTCAGGAAAGGAACCTGATTTTACTAAGAACAACATCAAAGGGTACCCCAGGTGTTACAAAGTAACAGAAAAGGGAGTAGACTGTTGCTATATGGCAAGTTGGAAGTGAAACTGGCTCGGATTGAGCAACCTTTACTATTTCTAGTATTTTTCCCATTGCACACCGTGCTAGAGATGAACTTCATGCATGGTTGAATGATATTCACTGAATCAACATGTGACAATGTCAAGAATAAAATATCTTAATAGAAAATGATTTGTTTTACTGCACAGTGTAGCACAAAGGCTCCTAAAGAATGTCTGGGTGCAAACTCCTGTAATAACATTTAAACATTTCTTAAAAGCTTGTCCCAGGACAGTAAGGGTGAAATCAGGGTTGTGGTTTGGGCAGAAGAAAAAATAACACAACTTGTGAAGAAACAGAACAACCATTTGTTTGTGTTTAACCTAATCTCTTGGCCAAATTCTGCTCTGACCGTCTTTTGTTAATAAAAGGCAGTGTCATCATTATCAAACGAAGCCTCATCTTCAACAGTCTAATCATGACAAATGACACTCTTCAAACACTAACTTTTTTCAGGGCTGACATTAGGTTGTGTTTCAGATTACAACTGTTGTCTTCTTTCTGTTGCTTTTCACCTCTAAGAATAGTGAAGGTAATCTGCTAGAAATCAGTGTTACAGACAGTTTTATCAATATTGATATAATGTCAAACTAAACAGTGCTGGAATGGAAAGTTTTCCCCTTTCAGCCTCCTTCCATCCCTTCATGTCTTCTTTTCCCCTCAGAAGACATGAACCGGGCACACCCTCAAAGGGCAGGGCTTTTAAACTAAAATATCTACAGCAACATTCACAAATTTGTTTCAACTTTAATTCTCATTTTGCAGCAGAAACACTTCTGTATCATTTTCGGTTGTTTCAGGTTATGATTTACAGTAAGTGTTATCGAGTTTCTGTTCTGATTCTGCCCCCCGTATTTACCCTGTCACATATTTTCCCAACTTTTTCCGACTGGTTACATCATTCCTGTCCCCTCCAAAGTTCCCGCTTCCCCTTTCCATGTACTGTATCTATACTTTCCTTTACCACATTTCCCTCCATCGGCCTCCAAATATCTCTCCCACCCATTCTTTTCTCCATCACTCCCACAGACCCATCAGTGCTTTTTCTGAGTCCAGACTTGTATATGCATTAGTCAGTGTTATCTTTATGTCAACAGTTCCTCTCAAATATTTACAATAGGCCCTAGTGGGGAGACACAGAGCCAGGGGTGGGATGATTCAACCTTTGTTAACAAAAATCACCCCAAAGAAACTCTGCTACTCAGAAAAACATGTACTGAAGTAGCGAGCTAATGATGTCCCAAAACGTGTTTGTTATACTGAAGCATGTGACCTTTAAGAGCGGGTTTTTGTAATATCAATTAAAAACAGGAGGGAAACCAGGAAAGTAGCTGATTAGATTGCCATTCTATCTAGAATGATAGACACAAGATACAATAACTGAATCCTTCAGTCTTAATCCCCGGCTTTGAAATTCGGCAACTCACTGTTCTGTCTGTAAAATTGTCTTAATTGTTTATGAGACATATGAAAACGTATGACTGCCATACACTGCATGTTGATTTCACTTTACTTGGTGACACTTAGACTTTACATTAATGATCGTCTGTTTAGATAATTACAACTCTTCCTTTACAATGTGTCAAATCTTTTGCACCATCGTTTCAGCCTTCAGCGCCGGTGAATCTGTAGATTCCATCCTTCATAATGTTACTGGCAGACATGCTGCAATTCCATCTGTGTGGCTGTCCCTGCATAGTTTTTGCTTCAAGCTGTTGTTGTGCTTTATGAGTGCTTTGAGTCCAAGGATTGCAGTCAATTTGTCAAAGTAGTTTTGCTCCCAAATGCTGGATCACATCAAGAGCCCTACATACAATACGCTGCATTCCTTTTCCCATCTCAGACACAAGAGCTGTGTGAGCCATCATTATCATCATATTCAAAATGTATTGCTCTCTAACTCTCAGTTAACACAGAGTTAGTGTACCTGTAATAGCACCCGCCCTCCCCCTGAAGAAAGCGATTCTCACCAAAAAGAAAAGGTTCTGAAAGACATTTTGTATAAATCCAATTCTATGTTGTTTCAAACTTTTTACATTATATCTAGCTGTAATATCGGGTGCTGGAATAATACAGTAAGAACTGACCCCACCCCACGTTGTCATGTTAGTCTTCACACTCACACAAAATGACACATGACAGAGATGATGTGCCCACCAAATGTCAGGTTTTTCACAGGATTCATGATAAAAATAAACAGAATATTTCTGTAAGTCACACAGGTTTTTAAATTCATCATGCATCATCTCCAAAACCTCAAAATGTGACACAGCGGTCTGGGTTTTGCCATCTTTTCCTGCCACTTGTCTTCTCTCGAAGGTGTACTATAACCTCTATGAATGCAAACTTTACACATACGCAAGGGAGGGTTCCCTCTCTGTTTTATCATGAGCACGCTGTAACGATCAAAAACAAACAAACACTGCTTAGATTCAAAGGGTGACGAGACAAAAACGGAGGAAGTCGCTGCTGTAGAACAAAGCTAAAGTAAGTTTGAGCCATATAGTTTTAATTAGAGACAGAAAGAGAAGCGAGAGTCAGAATCAACAAATATTCAACAAAAACACTTAACAAATCCATTTTCCTTTAAACCGACACCGGTGAATGCATTTACCCACAATGCATCAGTAACACATTCTTTTCAGCCACACTTCAGTGGTAGCACTCAAAGCGAGAAAACCAAACATACACTTCAAACGTATACTAGCAGCAGCAGATAGGCCACCCCAGGTTAACCACAGACATGTTGCACATGTACACATCATGACACTTACATTCAGGCACACCCACTGACAACGTACACAAAGGTCATGAAAATAACCACAAATCTACATGGAAAAAGTGCATGTGTCACAAGCAAACGTGGCCGTGCGCCTACACATGTACACACATGCATGCCGACACACAGAAATGCAAGTCGAGAGAAAATAGATTCTGAGTGAGTCACCAGTAAACTTGGACAGATAAAGAAAATGTTGGAGGCAGCAAGTTTATTTGGCATTTCTGCTCGTCTCTGTGGTATCTCTCTTGGCTCATCTTTAACTGTGACCTCCTACTGTATTTGTTTTAGAGGTGGGACTCTGTACAGCCATTTAAAGTGACGCACACATACATACAAACACACAAAAATAAGAGTGTCGCACATGCAATAAAAGCGCATGCGTTGCTTCATAGTCTCAGGTTTAATACGGGTAATATTATATAATATTGTCCTCTGAAAATCTAATTTGTCTCGTCTTGCCAAGCTCTTCTGGATACAGAATAAAGCAATGAATATAAGAGGTGAACGAGTCATCAGAAGCTTGGCAAAACTACAGTTTAACATTTTACAAATTATATATATAGTTTTACCCATCAATAATATTGGTTGAAATAGCATTGTTCCCCCCATGAATTTTGGAGATGTGATGGCAAGATATATAAAATCCCAGATCATGTGAATTAATACTTGGGACTTAAAGTCTATATAAATTGGGGTCATGTATTATTTAAGAGATTAGCACAATATTAAAGCATGGGATTCATGACGATCTGTATGCTTTCTATCAGAGCTGCCATCTAAAAACAGAGACCTGTATGCGTCTGTTGGCTATTGTCCGATTCAATAATCAGACAGTACCCAACCCTACATTGCAGTAGGGATTCACTTATGTTTCACATTCTCCCGTTTTTCAGCTTTTCTCCAATATAAAGTAGATCAGACTCTAGTGATTTGTTTACAGCTTGTATAAATGCCTGACCGCTCGTCATTCCAGCTGATTTTTCAACATATATTCCATAATGCTGGGGAGGGGCTGATGGAATCATCTACTTGGTCAATAAGAAACGGTTTTATTCCACCGAGTAAAGAGAGCAAAAACAGATGAAGACAGATTATAGTAAAATAAAAATCAGGATATAATAGTATTGTTATAAATAAGTCATAAGTTCACTTTTGATAATGATGCAGCACAGTCTTGAGAAGTCTTTCAGCAGACACTGCACTTGTAGTAAACCTTATTCCTCCAAAGACTAGAACAATCAAGGAACACCCACTTTAAAACACACATACGCCTGACACACTCATTCTCCCAGGCTGATGCTGGCATGTGCTCGCCAGGGTGTGAAGGGTAAGATTTCAAAACACACCGCCAATTCTGAAGGAAAAGAAGATGAGGTTCCCTTAGAGGGACGCGTGTACACACACACACACATGCACGCACGCACACACACACAAACACACATTACCTACCTATTACTCATTAGAGTTCATTAATAGCCCTTCTGGTTACAAATTCATTTTGAAATCCAGAGCACAAATTCGGAAATATCAACACAAGTGTGAGCCAAGTTGACATAAAACTTTTACTTTTATTTCACTGATAATTCAGATTTAAAAATCTTATCTTTCAAAGGCTTGGAGTTTGTACAACTTTCCATAATTCCTTTCTGCTTTATCATCAATTCTACAACCTTGACCCCACAAAGGTTAGGACACGGCGTAAAATAGCAAAGAAAACATTTTGCAAATCTAACAAATCAATGTTTCGATCACAACAAAACATAGACACATACTGAAATGTTTCCATGTCATGAAAAATGTGGAAATGCTCTTAAATTTCATGACTAGGACAGGGCCTTGTTCACCACAGTGTAGCATCCTCTTTAAGAACAGTCAGGGGATGTCTGGAATTGGGGGGGATCAGTTGCTGGACCTATTGGAAAGGAATGTTGTCCTATTCATGCCTGAAATTGGACTCTAGCTGCTCAGCATTCTTGCATTTTCTTTGTTGTATTTTGCTTTTCATGATGTTCAAAATGTTTTCAGTTGGTGAAAGGTCTGGACAACAGACAGATCGGTCCAGCACCCGGACTCTTCTACTACAAAGCCATGCCGTTGTAATAGATGGAGTATGCAGTTTAGTATTGTCTTGCTGGAATATGTAAGTTCTTCCCTGAAAAAGACTTTCAAATTACGATTTCTCTGACCAGAGAATACTTTTTCACTTTGCCTCAGTCCATTTTCTATTAACGTTGGCCCAGGGAAGACAGTTGTGTTTCTGGATCATGTTCACGTATGGCGTCTTCTGTACATGATAGAGCTTTAACCTGCATTTGTGGATGGCACAGAGAGCTGTGTTCACAGACAATGACTTCAAGAAGTGTGGACATGTGGAATCAAGTCTGTTATTTTTGGCCACGTTCCTTGCACCCAAAGGTGTCTCCAGATTCTCTGAATCTTTTGATGATTTTGTGACTTGCAGAGGACTGAATATTCAAAGTTTTTGCAATTTTACTTTGAGGGAAATGACTGTGAATTTACGCAATTTTTTGCAGATTGCCTCACCTCTGCCCATCTTTGCTTCTGAGAGACTCCGCCTCTCAAAGTGCTCTTTTTAGACCCATAGTGTTACTTACCTGTTGCCAATTAATGTAATCAGGCCTAACATATTCCTCCATCTATTTCTTTTTCGCAGTACTTACTTTCTCCTGTTTTTACTGTCACAATGTTTTTGACACGTGTTGCTGTCATCAAAAGATGAGCTAATATTTTTCATGAAAATGTCTCACTTTAAACACTAAGCAACATATGTTTTCTGTGTTCTGTTGTGAATAAAGTGTTGGTTTATGAGTTTTGCAAATCATTGAAGTTTGTTTTTATTCACATTCTACGCAGCGTCCCAGCCTTTTATGAGTTGGGGTAGTGTCATCACAGATTGTATAGTATCATATTCCTGTAAGTTAAGCAAGTTTAGAGCAATTCTCTTTAAAATCATATTAACACAGTCATGCCTATCCTGTTTGAGGTTTTTGGAGAAGCTTGCTGACATATCTGAAATGTCCTTTACAGCATTAACACAGGTTTATCATATTTCTGGGGGAGTTTGGGCTCTCTATTTGTGTGCTGGATTACTTCAACTGCTTTGCAATTATGCTCGACCTTCCAATAGATACAATAGAACTGTGTGTGCATACCTTTTCGATTATTTCCCATGTCCTCCTGTAGCTTTCTTTGGGCATTTTGGAGGAAGATTCAGACTCCATCCTCTTGTGAATTCTGTAATCATCTCTACTGAATCTCCTTTTTGTGCCTGTAAAAAAAAAAAGACAGAATAAAAAGACAAATGTAACTGTAGCTGTTTTGTCTCAAGAATTATCTGAAGACAAACAAGAATTGCGGTCTATGGATTTAGCCTATCACCTGGAAAGACACTGGAGAAAATCCCATGATTCAGTGCATATTTTAGCAGGCAACAAGACAAAACCACACTCAGAATTAAACTCAAACGCACACCATTTTGCTAAAACAATATTTGTCCTCATGGGAATGGCTCCAAAGACAGGAATGGGCTTTTCATGCTTGTGTGTAAAGAAAAGTGCAGATTCACATATTTCAGAGTCATGTTAAAATGTCATCTTAAAATGGGACAAGTGTTGTTACCTCCCAACCAAGCAAAGGTGATTGAGTTCAAGGCCAGACACATGTAGGGGCCCCCGCTCTTTATCTTCCTTAAATGGCTGTTTCACTATCCCTCAAGCTGGAATCATTAGTTGATAAACCAAGAAACAAAACAATCAGCTAGTATTTCCACTTATCAAGATCTAAGTAAATCTTACCTAAGAAAAGAAAGAATTGGAGCACTGAACCTGAGAGTAAAAATAATGAAAACTGGGAAATGGGTCCCATTGTAGCAAGTGGCAGGGTCTGCGATGACTCGGTGAGTAAGACCCTTCTCTTGTGTCCCCCAAAATCTATGTAGATTTGGATGCTGGTGAAATAACCAGTGGAGCTCTCTGTCATGGTGCGTACGTTAACCATGTGTCAAGCAACATTGCTCAGGAGAGCTATAATTGCATATACTAATATACTGACAGTAACAAGGCTAACATGCTGCTATTCACCAGGCATACAATGCTAACCATGTTTGCTCCCTGAATTTAGTGCGTTGCAAGCTAGAATTAGCTAATTAGCACAAAAGAAAAAATACATCTCACTCCACAAAGAATGTGAACGGTATTGGACATGTTCGTACTTGAAGAGGGACCTAGTGCAAAAGTAAAGGGATGTATCCATTTTTTTATTCACAAAAAAAAAAAAAGGGTTGAAGGAAGCCATTAAAAGAGTGCATCTCAGCAGCATCAAACAATTACAACCGACCTGGAAACAGGCCATTTACTTTAGTGATAATGATTTAGTCAAATATTAGTGATCACACCATCGTGTAATAACTGTGACGTGCCTTGACTACAATAACTGAATTAAAATCACATTTTCAATTAAACAGAACAACAGAAAACTTTAACATCAACCGAAGACAACGATTTTTTTTATAAATCGTGTCAACTGCGGCAGCTGAGGATTGTCTCACCATGACTAAAAAACACACACCCTATCAAACCTACTCGCGCAGGGACACACATAAGCAGGTCATAGCCTCTTATTAATATTTCCTATACTGGAGTGTTTTTTTGGCAGACTGCACTGTGCTGCTGCAGTGTGTGGCCTGGCTGCACAAACACATCAGAGTTTTGCGAAAGGCTCTAAATGAAGTTTTATTACCATTCCAAGACATGAGTCATTGGGCTGTCACACTAATGAGGGGTTCCCCTACTTCTATCCTATTTTTCTCCTTCTCCGTTTATTTCTGCTTGCTCGTGTGTCTGTCGTTAAGCCTTCCTCTCTCTTAGTCATCATAATGATCGTCAAACCTTCTTTCAGGAAAGCACATAATAACGTAATAATTTATTCCTTAAGCTCGGTGTGTTTGTTACAACTTGACATGACTTGCACTAACTTTGCGTGTCCCGTGACATGCTTTAGTCACATAAAGAATGACTGTCCTTTACGTGGAACATGCAGCAATGATTAACCGACACAAACCATCTGCGGATAGATTTGGCTAGAAAACGCCCGACTTCAACCTGGGGGTTTATATGTTTAATTTTTAAAAGATTCGACACCTGAAATCTTTTTCCAAAGCAATAGAAAAAGCACAGCTTCAGCAACAGTGGACTAAGACTTAGCCTTTGAGAACAGCAAGTAAGTGATGGTAGGTCTTCTCAGAAGAGGTACGTAGGTTTTTGTGGTGGGGTGTGGTTTTGGCTCTTTAGCAGGGGAAGAGGTGCAGCTGGGTGGCTCAGGCAACAGTGCTAGAGGAGTCTGATTTGCACAGCTGTAAAACACTTCTAATCAGTCTCTCCCTCTTTATATGTAAAGACATGAAAATGAAAGAACACCCTTTCTCAGTTCCATTTGAGAAAATAGGTATCAGGACATAACAAAAAAAAAAAACCTAACCAAATCAAACATGGACAATTCTTTTAGAATTCCCCCGGCTGTATGGACCCCCGCTCATACTAGAATATCTAGCATACCTGCTATCAATCTAATACGCTCATTTGACACAATGAATTCTCAGCTCAGCTTGAGGTCAAGAGAAAAACTAACAATACTGATTCCTTGTTCGGACGGCTTAAAATTACATGTGTAGAGGGGACCTATAAAAATATGTCCCATCTTTTTCCAAAGTATTAACAGCAATACTGCTTTACCTTAAAAAAAAGTACATCCACACTGAACGGTACAAAATAGTCAGCAGTCTCCTGAAATCCAAGAAATTTAAGAAAAGGCCACAATAGCTCTTTTTCTGTTGTTTATCTTATGTCACAAATAAATATCTACTGTTCACACCAACTACCACATGTTCTTTCCTGGACTTTAAAATCTGGTGTGGCTGGAGTGAAGAAGTGGGTATCACAAGAATGAAAATGACCCTTCTTTCACCGTCAACACATCATCAACCACCCCCAATATAATACCCCAGATGTCTCTGAGACATTTATTCATCCTCTAGGAACTACAATTCTTTTACTGATGTCCTGGCCAAAGTTATATTTCAAGTCTACGATGACTTGCTGCATAATAGTTTCATTCATAAGTTCAAATGCAGTGGAAGATGGCAAATTAGTGAGCAGAAAATAAACAGAGCAAGGAGACAAAACCAATCAGAATTCATTTGCATTTAGTGGCATCTCAGAGGGACTATGGTCCGTTTTTTGGGGGGGAATTCAACTAATTCTGTGTGTCCCAATTCAATATCCAAAACTGTTTACTTTGCATGGGTTGAAACCTCTGCAGATGGACACTTACATGCTGAAATTAACAAGCCCTTAAACATCTCAACAATCAAATCAAAGCCGTGCCAATCCGGGAGTTGCCAGCATCCCAAAAACTATCCAGCAGCTCTAAGGACTGAAACCTGGGTTTACCCCCCAGGAGATACTCAAACTCTTTGAAGATTGGGAATGTGGGCAACCTTTTTGTCAGTTAAAGACTTTAGCTTCGAGGCTCTGCACTTTTTGATCACACCCAAAATCATTTGTTGCCCTTTCAAACATTTAGCACGGCATACCTTAAAACACAGATGTATGACGATATCTAGTTTAGAAACCACTTTTAACTTATATGTTTATGATGTTCCAAATTCTCAATGCAACTCAACAAAATGGCTCAAAAGCAGCAGCCATCCAATGCGAAAAGTATCGTCCAAAGAATGATGTTTGAGTGGTGGTTGTTAAACTGGGGTTGCACTTTAAAAGATCGAACAGACTGGTTGATCTGTGCTGTTCACACACTCAGTGCCAGATCAAACAGAGCCACTGTCTGACCAACCAACTTTGTAATAAGTTTTTAAAAAAAGACGACGTCGTACAAAATGAGATGCACAAAACAACCGTCAGTCAACACATGGCTTTCTCCCTGGCTACCAGGCAGCTTTCATCAGATACCCACTCAGACTGTGTGATCAAACACTTCATGTGAGCCACTGATCATTGAATGGGCCACCATACAGCTGGGGAGCATTCAAAGACACTCAGGTAGGTAGACAAGTGAGATATGCTGGCTGCTGTTGTTTCCCTCTCATCCAACTACTCAAACAGACATGCACATTAACCGGTGCACGCAAACACACACACACACACCTTCTCATAAGTAATGCATTCCTTCTGAGACATGGCACTGCCCAAATAGGGGGCTCAGGTGTTTCTGCCTTTGTAGTCGTACCAATACCAAGAGACCGAAAATGAGTGAGACAGATGCAAAGGGAAAAGATACAATGTTTTCCTTTTTCTGCATGTGCTGAAACCTCATCCTGCTTTCATTCGCTCTTTCATTGTGTCAGTCTCGCTTTTGTGTGCACGGCTGATGAGGCCCTCTTGTCACTGAAGAGGTCACCGAACTGACATCTGATTCCCATTGAAGAAGACTTGCCCTCAGACATACACGCACTTACATGCACACACGCTCTTTTCTCTAGTTTTCCAACACACAGGCACCTGTCTCTCAGTTTATTCCTTTCTTCTTCAGTCCAAGTCTTTCAGTGACCTCTCTGCCACCTCAGTGCAGGTCACATCACATGAGATACAAAAGAAGAAGTGTGAGGACATGGAAATGTGTGTGTGTGTGTGGAGGGGGGGGTTGCGCTACATGGTTAGATATCTCATTTTCCATATTTTTCGTCTCTCTTTTTGGTTTGTTTTCATGTTGTTTGAATCACCATAGTAGGACAGATAAGAGGGGTGGTTTTCACTTTGGTGACTCAGAGAAGCTCTTAAATTCCCCGGATAACAGACGCATAAGATAAGAAACCAAAGTGATCACCATGTCACCACAGAGTGTCACCGGCGAAGATAAGGCTGGGCGTGTTTTACATACTGACCTAAGTGTAATGAGACATAACACAAGCGTTTTTGTTTTGTTTATCTTTTCTTTTTGTTTGTGGGGGGAAACAACTCAGTCCACTCAGGATCTACCGTGATGTATCACAAAATCTTAAAGAGCAGATAAAAACAAGATTGATCACTATGTAAATCAGGCAGCTTTTCTTTTTAAACCCACTACATTATGATGTGAAATCTAACGATTCCCTTTGAGCCAACAGGGACAACAACAATAAAAAAAAACAAGGAATCAAAAGAAAAAAAATACCTTCTAACAAGAGGAATCCACCATCTACACATCAACTAATGTCAGGATTCCTTAAGATGGCAACAAAGGGACTGGATAATTTAGTGGTATGATTGCCACCTTTCGTATGGGAGACCTGGGTTCAAATCCCCTGCATGAAAGGTACTACCTCCAGTAGGGGTCCTTAGGCAAGACCCACTTACCCTATCTGCCTACCTGTAAGTCACTTTGGATAAAAGCATCTCCAAATGCATAGACACAAAATTATGTCTATTATGTTTTTTTCAATTTAGCCAAAACATCGTGGCTTCATTTTTAGGGTACACTTTGCTGGACTGCCCTGCTGCACATGTAAAAGCATTCTGTTGCCAAGTCCCTGTGCTAAACTTGTAGGATTAGATTTAAACCTGAGCAAAAGCCCAGAGAAGGCTTGAAAGCAAACAGAAGACACGCACTCCTCGCTCAACAGGTATAAATCCCTATGACTGTGACACAGTATGTAGCCTTACATCGCACTGGTGCTACAGGATCATACAGGATTAATAAACATCCAAAGATATAAATGGAATGCACCCCGTCAAAAGGGACTGGAGTGATAACACCTGCTTACGCTGAACCTTTCTTGTTGTGTAGTCATACAGACACATACATCCTTTTGTAAAGACCATTCTATACATCGTCCATTACAATACCAAACCTTATATTGTCTACTGTCTATTGTACAGACAAATCTCAATGAATTTGTTTCTGCCTATCATATCTAAAGACTAACACATGCACACACACAGGTTAAGTACGCATACCTCGAGTTAAAGTTGTATATACCATTGTGGAGTCATGAAGGACCCCGGTAATCTCCTCCAGCTGCTGTTAGACTTCTGCCAAACATTATCAGTAAGGTAATGTACAGTGTCTTGCTGAAGAAGACTTTCCACCACATCTTCTGCAGCTGAGATGTCAAAATCTGCCCGAGTGCATGGACAGCTTGGATTCCACTGCACTTGAGGTGACAGAGCTGTAGAGATCACTGGTTGCTGCAGAGGAGTTTGTTTGGGATTGGTGGTTTTAGTGGACAGCATATTTGTGTGATGTTAAGTTAAATGCTTTCAGATATTTGAGGTATTTCCACAGTGTTTTTCCATACCTCTGTGTTGCCTGACTTCCATAAGGCTTTACTATTGCCCAGCTCATCAGTTTGTCACAAACCGTTAAATCTGATTTAAAACACCTTTAATGGCACCTTGAGCTTTGAAACTTCAGGCGATCTTCATCGAACTGAGGTCTTGCACAGCCAAATGTCATCTTTTGATCCGTGTTGATCTTGTCCAGCTAGCTTGAACCAGCTTCTCATTTCAACAGTTCCTCACAGTGGATGCAAATTAGGTGTAAAGCTCCATCCAGCCAGTTTTCAGGACAGATCTTCTACGTGGAACATACTGTGATGAACTGTCAGTGGACATATTATAGGCATGTTAGCAAGGTGAAAAACTTGGAGGAGGACTTTAAGCGTACGTTTTTTCTGTGCTTCTCCTCCTTGAATGACTTATAATAGTTGTGTGATAGCTATCTGGCTACAACGAGTCAAATCTCCAGTCTTCACTTTTCAAATCTTATCAACCATGGGTGACACACATGGATCAACTGTGTATTAATGGCTCTCACCAGAGACTGTGCAGGCAGCAGCTGCGTCACAGCAGCCCTGCAACAGAACGGTTGGAGGTGTGTGTACACAAATACACACAGCTGCGATGCAGAAGTTCAGCAACGCACAAGTGACGCAAAAGCCGTGTGAACCACTGTAACAGGGTAACAGGGTTGACGCTTCGCTCAGAAGAAAAGGCAAATATTTAAAAAATAAGTCTTAGGCTTACTCATGAATCAGTTTGTCAACTTTTCAAAGATTTTAATAAGATAGATTAACTGGAAACATGCATACATCCTGTGGCTTTCTCGTGCTGCTAGTATACTAATTGGCACACAACAAACACATACACACCTCTGCAGGAAGGACAGTGCTGTGAAGATGTATTTCAATCAAAAGCAAGCAGCTGGAACTCAAATGCGTCCCAGCTATGAGCATCGATGGGCCTACACTTCAAAGTTGTGAGATCTTTAAAGGGTATCATTATATCATTATAGTTTATTTGCAGCCAGACAGAGTATTTTAAAAACAAAGGTTATCAAGGGAAGACGTTTAAACTGAAGCCCGACAAGCAGTAAATCTACCACTAGTCAGTAACACTATTGATCCAAAATGGCTAAACTTTATGAGGCTAGATAGTTGAACAAAGAAAAATTGGATTCACTTCTTTGTATTTTTACGGGACGAATCTAAACAGTGTTTAGAAAGCGTCTCAATAACGTTTAGTTGTTTTTTTTTACAGAGAATAATGTGACATAGGCAGAGTTACCTCTTCATTCAGTCTAAATAGGCTTTTTTTCTTCTTTTATTTCCTTTTCTGCCCTACAACTCTCAACAAGCCAAGATGTTTCAATAAACATTTTTTGTTTCTCTGAACTTTGCGTCGCCTCTGCATTAATGGCACATTTATACAAACATTCGGATGCACAGACACATATACACATGCTACTCTAAATGTTTCCTGCCTCACTTAGGGGGTAAAAGCTCATCCCTTGACTTCTTCCCACTACATTAACCAACCTCACCTCTTTTCACCTCCAGGTTTATCCCCCTCTTTTCTCATCCTTCCGTCCTAACCTTCTTTTTTTTTTTTTTACAATTTACATCCAGAGGTTGAGAAGCAGCTGGACAATAAAAGCAGCTTAAAAGGACACACTCCCACGGTGTTTATGTTAGCCAGGCCTGAGCAGCAATCAAAGTGAAGAGTAAAGAGGCCGGTTGTTTTGGTCGCAGGCCAGGTTTGTGTGTCTACATCCATCTTTGGCTGTCACAGTTAAAACGACTTCAGGATAGTCAGGGGCACACATTGTGTACGTTTGTGAGTGTGTTCATGGGACAATGTATCCCAGAAGCCTGGCTCTGGAGCGCTTTAAAAAACTGCTCAATACCACAGTTTCTCCAAACAAGTTGTTAGGATGACCAGATTAGACATTAGGATAGGGAACATGTCAAGATCAAGGATGAAAGACTGCTGTAGTCCATCTTACCAATGATGATTAACGACACACTATCACTTCACCAAAAGAAATAACAAACTGCCGCTGCAGTGACAGATTATAATGGGACGACTCCTCTTTCATATGGTTTGTAACCTTGAGTGGTTACTTCGTGTTCGAAATTTAAGTTCGAAGGTTCCAAAGAGGAACGTATGAATAAAATGTTGTAGGGTGGATCTTGTTCTCTGTTTGCTTTTGTGCACGCACCGCCAGAAGGACCTAAATGGTCACCTTAACACAACCACCATAACCAAAAACAAAGCTTAAAAAGCAAAACCAGACATTTTTATACAAGATTACACAGAATGATTGAGTGTTGAATGAAAAAAAAAAAACAGACAATCAATTAAAGAAAGGTCCTTGAGTTACTGAAGCTTCCCAAAAACTAGCGAAAGAACACCTGGTTTCAAAATGATTAAATCTACAGGTTCTCAAGCTTATGTGGTTTAGAGTAGGGAAATATACACTTAAGTAAAACTACATTCACAATATAAACTTTCCTAATAATCGTGCACACAGTATAATTCTTATTCAGGCTGACAGCTGTCATACAGTGTATGAACGTCTTCACACTACACACATCCTCGTGTCAGATTCTGACACAAACATGGACCAACTTAGGTGGTTAGGGACCTATCTTCATATCTCTTCGATCACATAGTTTCATCTGCACACAAGGGAATTCCTTTCTTACTTACACACACAAACACTGTAGCAGGGAGATTTGAGGGCTGCAGGTCTATGGTTGCAATTATAATATTTAATTGCAAGGACTTGAGTCTGTCACTGCAATATTGACTAAAGAATAAAGACAGCACTGATGAAGGACCTCAAGAAAGGGGAGACGCCGAGATCTAAAAGTGGCTCACGGTTCTGCTTTGTGACACCAACTGAACGAAAAAGGGCTTGATAGAAAGTCTCCAACACTATTCCTGGATTAATCACTAAACTCCAAAATGCTCAGTGCAGCAGGTACAGTAGGATGCTGGGAGCTAGAGAGATTTCTGCAGCTAAAGGCCTAAGTCTCAGGGCAGGGATTAATTATTTGAACAGATGTAGGTGCCCAAAGATCCATTTCCACAGCTGGCTGTGCGGATAACTCCGTGCAGACCTGTGGCACCTTTGGTCATAAAGTTGGGTGGTTGGCTTAACATTTGCATGTGCATTAAGAGGTAAGTGTTATGGATGTAACAGGCCGACGACCAGCCCACAGTGGCAAACCACTGAGAGGCGGCGCCTGCTGGTGAGAAGTGGCTTCTCCACATCGTTAAGAAAACGGCAAACTGCTACTCATGGACATGAGTGAACTTAAGGAAACATAGTGTGCAAAAAGTACAAAGAAAATTACTACAAACCAGCCAAAATTGCAGCAGAGGAGACTAAACCCAATTTAAGCACACAAAACTCGTTCAGTCAAGTATGAACTCGTTAAGTACCGCAACAAATGCCAGCAAACACCAGTGAGGTAAAGTCACTAGCTTCAGGACGGCAAACAGCGTCGTCGACGTAAAGAAGTTGTGTTTTGTTTGTCAGTGCAGGGTAATAACAACAACAGGGCAGAGCTGTAGAGTATATACTCTGCAGCAGGGGAAACTTACTTCATCCTCACGGCATCGTCTTGTTCTCTCAGCTGCCACCATACCGTCTCCCTTAAATTGGGGGAAAGCATGCATTCTTGTCGAAAGTCTTAGGCAAGTTGGCGGACTACGTCCATTGCAAAATGCGATACGGAAACCCGTGCACAGGTTTCTTCGTGTACGATTTTACAGTCGGTGCAGTTTTGGGATTCGGTCATTGTGCTAAGATTAATACATTTTGCAAGAATAAAATAAAAATAGGGATAATGCTTTAGTATAGGTTTTTTATTTTTCCTTATTTATATCGTTTCCCTTTTGCATTTTAGCCTTAGTTTGGTAGCTCATAGCTAACGGTGTGACGTACGCGCGGTGTAACGTCGAATTGTGTGACCCAGCAAAATCTGTAAAATCATTTCGCTGTTTTTAAACCCAAATGGTACAACAGAATCAACCTAGGGCCACGTTTTGTGTGTGTTTTGAGGAGACCAAAAAAGAAACTAAAAGTAAAGCTGTTGACTAAATAATTTTATAAGGTGTGAGTATTGGTGTGTTGTCTATAAGTAACAGCGGGTGCTAAATTCTGGTCTTGTAAATTAACATGCAGCAACCACAAAGGCCTGGATTAGTAACTTCAGCAAAGGTTGTAAGAAATAAGACCAATATACAATATCCAGGGTGAGTACTGATAATAAAGTCAGTGATAACGTTAGCTTTAGCTTTTTATTTATTTATCCATTTGTTTGAAGTGTATGAGGTAAAGCTTTGTGGTTCATGGAGTTGGAATAAAATGAATGCATGTTCACAACCCAGTCAAACATGGAATCCACATAATCACTTTGCAGATTCAAAAGTATTCACTCATCAAAACACACTGTTGTCATACATAATTAAATTCCTTAGTCATAATTTGTGTTTGGTTTTTCTTTTTGATCCTGTAGTCAGAGGGGACGCACTGAGTATTCCTGTTAAGAGGAAAGATAGCGGTTTATTGTGTCTGGAAATGCTGGTTGTCCTCGCCTCTGTTGTGGATCTGACAGCAGATAACGGCCTGTCTGAGTGCTACTTGTTACAGGATGAAGCCACCCTTATCACGCACACATGCAATTCCAGTGTCCATAGAGCCACCTATGATCTAATCTGCTTGGTCTCTGTGGGCACCACTCCCTTTCTAAGTACCTTCAGTTCTCTTTGGGCCGATGAATAGCAATCAAGTGGTGCTTGTAAGTGAAAATGTTACACAAACTTATATTTACATTTCAGTCATTGTAATAACCCTCATCGTATACTCATGCAATCTCATTAGAGCAGGACACGCTAAGGTTAAAGAGCTGGCTTGTGTGTCCATGACATGATCCCCACGCTAATCCCTCACCCTCCCACACACCTACTCCTTATCTCATCCTTTCATTTTTTAACATGCAGAAACAATTGTTTCATGACATTTGTCACGGGAATAAAAAAACACCTCTCAACTGGCTTATTCTTGAGTGAGTAACTTCGGGGATTTCATGTCTTGATGTCTCAAGATGATCAGCTGGAAACAACATTGGTGTTCTTAAAAGATTTCTTTTTTAAATTAATAAACATGTCGCTTCTCTGAACGATGAAACAGCAATCTCAAGCTTTGTTATTCCCCTCCTCTGTGCTTTCGGAACTCAAAACTTTACATTGTAGAATGTGCTATCGAGCTAATGCATTAAGTGTGTACATGATTTTTTTTTCCGTATTCCTTAAACCAGCACTGGAGAGATTAAGCATGTCTGGATGAAATTCCTTCCCCTCATGATCCTTCATCCAGGTAATTGCTGCAAATATTTGACTTCTCAACTGCACTACACCAAATTGGGCCGGTAGCCTTAACCTCAAAGCTGTGGTAGACCTCAAGGCAAACCTTGCACATCAACGTGTTTACTATGGAGGAATTCAATTGCACCTTTCACCCTAAAGAGAAAGTCAAGGGAAGAAACGATACCCTCAGGCAGCATCAAGTGTAAATACAGGTTTATTAGGGAAGAAAATGTTCCATGATAAACAACTGAGGGGAAAGCAAATTCACAGTACATTTCATCTTCCTAACATGGTGCATTGACACACAACTTCAAAACCCCATTGTTGCTCCACACAAATATGATCCCTCTTTACAAAAATACTCTCCTTAAGAAAAAACAATTCTATGGGCATAAGGGGCATATTCTTCTTCTTTTTATTTTTTTTTTTTTAAAAGGATTTTCCTCACTTTTCATAATTTCTTCACAAAAATGCAGCAATCTACAAATACTGAGCAGGTGGATCAGTCTTATTGTGCCAAAAATCTGCGTTTGCTTGTGTAATTGACATGCTAGAGCAATGACCCCCCTTCTGAACACTACTGACTGCAGCTCTACCCTTGAAAAACAGAATAAACTGAGGTCTGATGGTTAAAAATGCAACACAAAGGCGGCCATTGGTCCTGGTTTTGGATATACAACAGCTGAGTGATTAAATTGAGTGGATGGAAAAAAATGACAGGTCCGATGGTGTGGTAGATTCACTTAAACCAACTGGTCAGATGAACGACCTATGACAGGGCATTGGTCATTTAATGGAGAGGTAGGATAGTTGTCAATGGTCAATGAATCAGGTCCCAGGATGAAACTGTAAATCACTAACTTCTTACAGTACTTAGGTTTTAAGTAGGTTTACTGTAGGTTTTAAAGTAATGAAGACGGCTGACCTGTGGCCACATAAACTATTGTTCCTCAAATTATGAACGAAGATATAACGTTCCCAAATCAACAGCACAGTAAGTGTAAAGGTAACTCATTTATAGCAGCAACAAAACCATATCTAAATAATAAGATTTGATGGACACATTGAGCCTTTCTTGAACCGTCAAAGAAGCCAAACCCAAGCAAGTCTGCATCCAATCTGTCCAGATTAAGTGTAAAAGGGGAACCCTTGGCACATAATATGTTTATGGCAAAAGCTGCGCTTTGAAAAAGAGAAAAAGTCAGTTTAGAGGTGCTCAATTATTAAAGACTAACAATATTCTGAAATGTGGCAATGATTTAAACTAACAACTGCTTTTGTTTTGATTGAGCTTAACATATATATGGCCCTTCTTTACAAACAGTGATCCTTCATGTTTTCCAGCAGAGCAGTAATTAGGACGCACATTGGAGTGGATGAGCCACATTCACTTATAAAAAATGCCCCCCCCTTAACTATTAAGGCAAAAAGCTAGCATCTCATGTGCTATAATATCTGAATCGCACACGATGGTACAGCACACCTGGTTCAAAAGCCATTCAGCTATCTGAGCAACAAGAGTGTTTGTAAGAGCAGGGCAGCTGTGGTCTTGCACTAAAACATGAGACATCTGCTAAGTGTGGTTGGTGCACTTGAGGCATTAATGGAGGTCACAAGACACACTGTGGTGAAAAGAAAAAAAAGCTTCTTTTTTTTGTGGCAAGACGATAACGGTTATCATTGGACCGAATACAAAAATCTGTCAATACTGTATAAAACTGGACCTGAAAGAGCTTTACAAAAATGTCGCGCTTCTCTGCTTTTTATCTTTTTACTTTCACAGAAAAAAATGACGAGTGAGCAGATCTATCAAAGGGGAACAAACTTACTCAAACTGGAGAAAAGGGGGGGGAGGAACTACTTTACAGCGAGGGGAAAAAAAAATGTTGGTGCCTCGGTCTGTAATAACTCCCTGTGGTGATTTACCATCATCATTCCAATTCATTTCATTTTTTTTTTTTTCTACCTATCGACTCTTTGCTAGAACATCTCAATGGTGATGGTGAGCGTATTGAACACTTTAATGCATCTAAACTCCTGATTGTTTTTTCCATTAATATTCGTCTAAAATGAACATGACAGCCCATCAGCAGCGCCCCCAGATTAGAGCGCATGCAGATGAGTGACGCACCCTTCCTTTGATATCTACAAATAAAAGAAGAGTGAAGGACAATATATCTGCATTTAAGTACATTACCTCATTTGGAAATAAATCTACACTGTGTATGGCTTCTACTGCACAGGCAAACATTTGCAACAAACGCTCTTTTATTTTTAAATCATACGAAGGCTTTGCCAAAGATCTCTTATCTCGGTTATCTTTGCTCAGTTGGGCAGAGATGATGTGAGTACTTCTGGAAAAAATAAAAACTTGTTTCGTTGTCTTCTTCCTTCCTCCCACCATGCTATTGAGGCAGGGACACATTACTGGGTCTCGCGGACCTTGGCTTGCAGGGCGTCACACGTCTTCTTAGCGTCGCCGAGCAACATTGCGGTGTTGGGCTTATAGAAGATGGGGTTATCGACAGCTGCGTATCCCACGCCCAGCGAACGCTTCATCACAACCACCTAGAAGGGAGGGACACACACAAGTCAAACAAATATGAGCCTCTAATAGGACAGCACTGAAAAAAATAGGATTTGGAAAGAATTGGGGAGAAATGCGAAATTAATTAAACTAATCCAATTTTTCTATAATATGTGAGTCAAAAAATGAAGATCGCTTGTTTGTTCAGTGACCATTTTAAACAAAGCTTTCACATTATAAAAGTGCAGTGCAGGGCATGACACTTTAACTGGGCACAGATAAATGACTATCCAAATGCAGAGCTGTGTGTGTGTGTGTGTGTGTGTTAGTGTGTGTATGGATGCTGGTGGTTAGATGCACGGTTTTCTCTGATTTCCTCAAGGGGGAAATATGTGGAAACCAGTGGGAGCACAGTATAAATCCCCAATCTCTGATCAGTGCCAAAGGGATGCTCTGAATGTTGTCATTCCACAGGAACATAGTCACCACTAATGGGATCAGGATGGAAATGCACCTGGAACTGGAGCAATCACTGTGTATGTGGGCCAATATTTCTTAAGGCTTGTGCGAGTCTTCAAATGGAGGGACCTCCGCAGGTTCGGACAGCGCAGTTGTTGTAAAATCTTCCATTCGTCTTCATCTGCTTTGGCTTCTAGACAGATTTTATTATCATGCACACACCAGATGTCTCACCTGCTTAGACTTCCAGACCTCCAGCACAGGCATACCAGCAATGATGGAGTTGGGGTCCTCCTGTGAGGCTGAGTTCACTGTGTCATTAGCACCAATCACCAGGACCAGATCGGTTTCTAACAGGACAAACCACAAATTAAAATTAAACTTTATTTGGTGTTTCCTTTTGTAATTCCTTTATCTGCAACTATAACGGGTGCAAACCCAATTACATCTGAATGTTGACAATTATGTCACTCCTCATTTTGTTACACAAGCCTAAAATAAAGGACGACTTTCATACTTTTAGTCAAGACAAAATATATGCCTAAGTCAGTATCTTGTTTTTTGGGATTTGGCTTCGATGTTATGACCCATTTAGATGGAAATGTCAGTGGAAATGTGGATAAAAAGGGATCAGTATTGTGGGACGGTTTACAGATTCTGTGTAAACTGTGGTAAAAGGTGAATCTATGCGGTGTCAGATTGCATAAACTCTTACAGAGTTTGGGTCAGATTCAAAGTTTCTCTCCACGTATTTGGTCTCAGAGGCTCTGGTTAGTTTAGTCTCTTTCATTAGTATTTTGTCAAATAAAGGCGTTACTATAAAAAGGTGCAAATGATTAAATTTGTTTATTTTTTCAAACTTTATTAAAGAAAGAACAAAAATAAAAAACTCCAGTGCCTGTGTAATAACACAAATGGCATAAATAATGAAACAAGGAAAACTGTAACATTTTCACTTCAAAATTGAAATAACGATGTCAAATGATACTGTGCCTTTATAAATATAAAATCTAAACCTCCGTAGTCTCAAATCTCTCTAGGTGGCAGCAGCAAAGTTGTACATAATGAGTTTAAAGTCATGTATGACAGGTAGAGCATGCAAAAGATGGAAAGGACTGGCTCTTACCAGGGAAGTCCTCATTAATCTCCTCCATTTCCAAGACTATATCATATGGGACACCTGCTTCAGCCAACAGCACGTTGAGCTGACCGGGCATACGACCGGCCACTGGGTGAATACCAAACCTGTAGTAACCAAAGGCAGATTTTTAGTAAATACCCGCACAAAGTCCCTCCTTTTTATATATATATAAAAAAAAAAAGTGTATATGAACATGGGAAAGAAGAGATTGCTGCAGACGGATCAGAATTAACTGAGTCAGACAGAGGAGGAGTGAAAAAGATGGAGTTAAGAGACTTTGGTGAAATTGTCTGCTTACACTCAACTCCTACTGCCCTCCTCCAGCAGAATCATTTGTTGAATGTGAATTCTTGTGTGTAACTGGATGTAAACTGCTCTCAAACTCAATTAGCCATGTCATGTAATCAGGAAAGGAAATTAACACCAGCCACTCACGCCTGGTGGCTGCTTGTCTTTTGCTCCACCGTCCAAGCCACTTTGCCGTGCGAGGGATCACCAGTTCAAGACGTATTATATGTTCTGTTGATTTTAGGCAAAGTGCTGAGGGCCTGTCGGCTCAGGAATGTATTAGCAAAGTCAGTTTCTGCCCATCGTGTAATTCTACTCTGGCTTTGGTGTCAAGGAAGAGCAGTTGCCTTGTTTCCTAACTTTTCTAACTTAACACAGTTTTTATTTTGAGCTGAATATAATGGCTGGGAATTAATGCAAGAGGTGACAAAAGATTCCACTGGTTAGGAGTAAGAGGGCAAATCAAGAAACTGAAGAGGAATACAGAGCAGAGAAAGAAAAGGAAAAAAAGATCAGGGCAAAAGAGGTCTTTTTTTTTTCTCTTTTCCTCTGACCACCCACTTTCTTCTAATCAAGTACAAATGCTCTAAGCAGCAGCAGCTGCAACAGCCAGGATCAAACGACAGAGGCAGGACAATTACACAAGGTTCCGCTGTACCTTTTCCCTGCCTCCCTCTTTAGCATTTCCTCCTTCACACACAAACGCACGCACACACACACATTTTTTTTTTTTACATCTGTGCCATTGCATCGTGTCGTCATGCAGGTCAAACTCAACTCCTCTGTTCTGGGTCCAGCTTACATCTTGCATTGTAATATCCATCACCAGCTTAAACCGCATTCATTTACACCTTCTTTATTCAGCAACATCTATTCAGTCCTTTGCATAAAATATTGGCTTAAAGAAAATCTTTTGATCCATTTCTGAACATCTGTTAGCATTTTTTTGCACTCTACCAATTACAAAAGACTTACTGTAAGTTATTTAAATCATTTAGATCCATTTAATGAACGTTAGTGACATCATCATTTACCTGACTCTCTTGCCAGCATCTTTAAGCATCTTCACCAACTCAGCGATGGGGTACTGGGCCTTTGCAGCACAGAGCCCATAACCTGAAATGGTTTTAAAACAATAACAGGGTGAAATGAGTTGATATACAATCTTGCTGCAGACTATACAACTTCAGCCACAATTTACAAAGTGCAAGACAAACTCCCAAAGTCTACGGCAAAACTACAGTTTTATCACAACTAGTTATATCCACCTTCCATGGGGCTTAACGTCTTTGTAAACGAACACAGACAGTCGGCTTTCAAATATGTTTGGTCACTACTTTAGCCTGAAACATGATGTGCTTGAAGTGATCGTCCATCACAGGCAGAAGCTGAACGAGATCAAATGAAGGAATAGATTGTAGAGGTGAGGCAGTGGAGGAAAATACTAAATGCATGTGTGAAAAATACGTTTCCACACATGCACTGCAGCCCTAGAATTTTGCTGACATGTTAAAGGGTCTGTTTGTAAGAGAGCAGATGTCACGAGCATTTACTCCACATTTCTTGAGGAGTTTACCGAGACAGCTCCCTAGTGAAAACGACTGAAGTGAGTCTATGTGTGAATACGGCAGTGAAATCCTCCACACCGAGCAAGGCTGCACGCCGATCACAGTTGCTGCTTTATACTCTTTTCTGCTAACCTGTATGTTCCTTTCCATTTCCTTGTGGGTACTGGATAAATATCCGTATACATGCACAATTTGTATCGACACAAAAGCAGTCATTATAGTGATAGTCAAACAACTGAGTGCATCTTTGGGTTTCAGCACATGTACCAAATATATGCCTGTCACCTTCAATGAATTTCATTAAACTCGATCTGAGCAGGGAAATCGTGTGTTTTTCTTGATGTTGGCTTTAAGCACTGTCGGGTCTGTCAGCTAGTTATAAAACACTCACAACTAAGTAAATATAAGTGGTAGATTTAATGACGGAGCAGTCAAAAACATTGCTCTTATGAACAATTTCTGAAACTTTATTTCAGCATAAAAACCTGCCTTCAAGCATTTACAATACAAAGTGTTACTCACATTACAACAACTTTTTTTACTTGTATTGTACATAGATAAAATACATATAACATCAGGTTGCCTTATGGAGTGATGGTGGCACTAAAATCTATACGCGGAGTGCGTTTCTCTCAGCCTTTGATTGCTTTCATGTGCAATGCTGCTGCTGTATGGGTTATGGGTGCTATGGATTTTTATCACACCGACTCCCACAAACACATGTCAAACGGTCCAGTAGTGTTTACAAACCATGTCACAACTAGTCAGAAACACTCTTGTTACACCACACCACTCAAACTAACATGGTTTCCAATCAGCTTGCCGTTTGCCATTCTGCTAAACAATTTCCATTTTCTCTCCCCTTCAATGCAACTCTTTTATAACTAGTGCTGCCGATATTCTCGCAGGAGTCTTGAGTATAAGAAAAAACATGTGGGCTTGAACCCATAAAGAGATGGTCCAGACAAAGACAAGAAAACACTCGTGTTTATCAGGCAGGGTCTTAACTGTTTCCATAGATGTCAATCAGCCAAAGTGACTGTGACGGCTCCAATTAAAGAAGAATGGTTAGAATGGAAACAAGCGCAATGACTGAAAGCTGGTGTTGTTTAACAATACTAGACTTTACAGCCCTTTCCGCTGTAGGTCTGTTATGTAACTGATGTGAATGATAAAATACTGCCTATATAGTTGGACTGATGTGATGTAAAATTCACACTATAGATGTAACTGTACTGATTTCAGTAACATTTGAACTAATGTGCCCATACTGTATAATGTAGCACGATAAAGATCCTGCGCCCTTTACATTGAAACTGTTTAAGTTAAGCTGACTGTGATTCAGACTTTTCCATCAAGGTTTAGAGACTTATTGACTAACTGATGTTTTTTGAGTTATTCGCATCATAAAATTATTTGGAGTCTTGTTTCAAAATGTTTTCCCTTTGCAGTGAATAATAGTGTGTAAAATTTCAAAGAAATGTCTGGTATTTTATTATCCTTCCTGTCTCCGAGTGGGTTTATTTGTGGACGACTTTTGAGAAAACACTACAGAAAATATGTGTGCAATTCTTTTTCTCTGTCCCTTCGTTTCTCCCACTTCCTTCTTTTGACATGTTTTTGGTTTTAGTTGTCAGAAATGTTCCTTTTTTCTTTTGTTCTTGCAAAAGACAGAAAGAAAAAAAGATGGCTTTACCTACATTTGAAGCCCTACTTCTTTTTCAATGGACCACGTGACCACTTCAATTCTGCAATTTTTGCAAATCGCAGCGGTTTCCTCTGAAGATTTCGTTGTTGTAAATAGGTGCTCATTACTGACTGGAATCACCAATTTGCAGGCTAGATGCTTTTAGTCTGTGTTTACATGTACCCACGTGAACAAAACAACTCTTTGGAACCGTGACCGTTTCACAACAGTCTGACGAGAGGACTGAAATGTCACTGGGCCACACAGTAATGAATTTACAGCAGTAGCTCCGGTCATAACAGTGGGAGGTTCTAACGCATACTGTGTTAGTCAAACACTGTATTTAGTTGAATATTAAAAACATATGAAACAAAAAAAAAACATGACTGGAAAGCTTCAACCTGGAAACAGGAACTACAAGCCAATTTGAAACACAGTATTTGAATGTCAGCAAAAACTCTGTCTACCCTCATCTCAAGCAATTTCTCCTTGACCCTTGCATATATACGCTGCACTGTAGAATGTCTATTTACAGGGACTGCCGACCACACAGAAACCTAAGAGAGTGTGTTTTTGTGTGCTCCACCGTGACTTGTCAATTAGCCTAGCAAAATGGTGATGTCACATAGGTCAAGAAAAGGTTAAATAAACAGAGCGCAGGAAGAAAAAAAAAAGGTGACGGGAAAAGTCAAAGCAGCATGTTTTTCCACGCCTGTACCAAGACCTCTGTGTGTGTGTGTGTGTGTGTTTGTTTGTTTGTTTTCCGTGTGCATGTTTTACCTGGAGTGATGATAATGGACTGAGCGTCTTTAATCATCTCGACAGTCTGTTCCACGTTGACCTCTGTGTGTGTCCCTGTGATCTCCATGGGCTTTCCTGTACCGGTGGAAGATGTGCCATAACCTCCCAGGATCACATTAGCCAGTGAACGATTCATGGCCTGTGAGGAAAGAAAGCATATTGTGCATTTTATTTACCTTTTGATTTTAATTTCATTGAGAGTGTGTAGAAATATAGAGCTATCAGAAGAAATCAGAACAAGGATTCCACAAGTCTCACTATATTGGTAAAGATAAGAGTCCCTCCTGGTGGACAGGAGAGGAACAACATTTAACTGCATGCTCTCATCGCCAAAACGCACCAGCGCAATAATTCAATGAAAATTGTCAGGCCGAGAAAGCAAAGCAGGACTGCCCTCCACTCACCACACACATGATGTACGACAGAATGGCTCCAGACGACCCAATGAGAGCACCCACGATGGTCAGTAGGTTGTTATTGAGCAGGAAGCCCTCAGCACACAGGGCCCAGCCCGAGTAACTGTTGAGTACTGTGATGACTACTGGCATGTCAGCGCCTCCGATAGCTGCTGTCAAGGTTACACCCTGAAGGAGAGTAGGAAGAATCATGAAGTTTAATCCAGTAATGTGAAAACAGAAGTTGCTCGATAAAGCAAGATAGAGAGTGGAAGTGGAAATTAGGTAGGAAAAAAAACGTTGTTTACGGTCACGTAAAAGTTAAGTTAGCTTTGTGGATAACCTGAATGACACACACGTGCACAGCGAGTCCAGCTACAGCTACAGCTCGACTCAGCCATTTAATTGGATCATGTCTCAGTATACGAGTCACAGGAGCAGAATCAAGTTATTGACTACATCATGTCTGACCCTGCAATAGTGGACTCTGAGAAAACTTTCAAGATATCCTGCCGCTTCTAACTTTCTTGAACATGTGAGCTTAGCTCAATTCATACGGCTACTCGAATGATGATTTTGTCACATGACAGCGTTTTAAAAAAATATTGATTTTATCGGAGCAGAGCGACAGTGTGGAAATGCTTAACGGTACGAGACACGTGGTCTTCACGGGCTGCTTTTCAATCCCAATGTCAGCCGTGACAGAACAGAAAAGAAAAACTGTTTGAATGAGAGCAGCTTTTTTCCTTATGCTTTACTATTTTTACAAAAAAAACCTTTGGGACATGTATCGAGCGCCAAGGATCATTTGGGTCTAGCTGAGCACATGCATGCACAGCGGTTTGAGTCCAATCTGTTGCTCCAGTTTTGAGAAGCTTGAATATGTGCGGTTTCAGTTGGACTGGCATGGTTACATGGATTTCCAAAAAATCCGGTTTTGGTTGAACTAACCCAATGATCAGTTTTTTCCTCATGTCATGTAAAAGTGCTACTTGATGTTCTGGGAAGTTACTGTAAGTCCACCCTCTGTATGGAGTGTTTTTGAGCTGTATTAGCAGAACCTGTCTGCAGCCATGATAGACCCAGGCTCCAGGTTCACATACATATGAATGTTGTGCATCATAATGGAAATAAAAAGTAAGCTGTAGAACCAGAGGTAACCCACGTGTTCATCATTTTCTTGAGAACACTGCCATATCTGGTCTGTCACATGTTACAAGGGCTATTGCTTTGGTGGTAAATGTGTGCTTTGCTTGCATGTGCAGGATAGCATGGATGTATTCCACTGAAAACTATACTAATCAATTAAAACAGTACAAGGGGATTTCTTTGGGAAATGTATGATAGCTGGCAAACAATGCGCTGGTGAATAACTTCCAAGAGCGCCACATTCATTTGAAAAGTGGGGAGGCAAAAAAAATAGAATAAGTGATATTTAAAATAAGAAAAAAACAACTACCTTGAGTGACAAAGAACAGGAATCGAACCATTGATCTTGTAACTGAGGGATGAGTGTTCTCCTGACAGAGCTAAAGCTGAATAACAAGTAGCCTCGTTGGTCCTGGGTTACAGGACATCTTTAGATGGCATGGAAAGTAAAAAATGACATGGGAAATGTTCTCAAAGGAGCTTCCAATCATTTTTAAATTGCATGTTTGTTGATGATATAAAAGCAAAATCTCAGCCTATAATAATTCAGCAGCATTTCATCTGGTTCTCTATCATGAAGAAGATTGTAAGAACAATCAATCAATCAAAAATAAAACATACTGTGTGCACCTTTGGCCCTCCACTCAAGGCAATTAAAATGAGCTGGAAAGAAGCGTGAACAAGAAATAGAGCTATGCATTGACCTGAATCCCACGTTATCATCCAGTTTATAACTCCTCTTGAAAGTGAAACTAGTCATCTTGTTGATGTATTGTTTGACTCCTTTTGGTTGCCTTAAGAAACAAAATTCTCCTCCAAAGGAAGAAAACATTTTTTACAATTAGGTTCACATGCTCCTCTGTCTCTCGATCATCCGTGCGTTTTTTTGTTTAACAAGAGCCACCTGTCGTTACCAAAGCACTGGTGAGGTCCAGAATCCACTGTGCCTTTAATCTATTTCAGCTCACACATCAGACGCTTCTTGCCGACAACACTGCGGGTTTATCTGTGAAAACTTGTGCAAACCTATGAACACGCGTACAGTAGAGGGTGCACCACACCGCGCTTGAATTACCAATTAGAGGTCAGGCCAGTAAAACGAGAACCTGAAATTGTAATCATCACACCTCTCTTGGGATGCTTTTACAGTACATTTTTTCCTGGGACTGTTGTTCAGCAACAACACCTATAAAAATACTTAGTCAAAACCAGGAATTCATGTGTCCTCCAGCTGTTTACTCTGTTGGGTTCATTTCATTATAACTCATCTTCAGAGGCCTTTTAAGACATGCATCATCTCTAAAACTACTTAAATTCCCCCAAAAGTATCACCACACATTTTTTCACTTGATCGTATGAATGTGAAACTGATCCTAGCCTTTGTGTGAAAAGTTGGGTAAACTTTCAAAAGTGTTTTTTTTTTTTTTCTTCTTCAATGCCTTTGAAATGTATGATGAATCGCAACGGATGTCTTACTCATTACCTCCAATGAGACCGCTTAGCATTGGCTACACAATAATGGAGACATTAATAATAAGTTCAAAAAGATGGAGGGACATGTCGAAGCCATTTGGCTATGACTGTCAGCTTTCTGCTCCACTCAGCATTCCTGGACAGCAACTGCTCTTGTTTTCTCAACATTTTCTTCTTCCGTTGTTTATTTTCTCACTTTCATCGTCCAAGTCCGTCTCCAACACACCTTTTCCTGACTCCTTTGCACTAGTTTCTGCTTCCTTGACTGAATTTTTCATCAACTTTATTGAAAATATTTCTTTCTATTCTCCGAATATTTCTTTGAAAGGGCATTGCTGAGAGCAATAACAGAGCAGACACACACACGAACAGCATACCATGACAGCAGAGAGAGCAGACACTGATCCGAGACAGGTGATGCCTGTGGTGTAGCTTGGATCCAGCATGTAGGGAATCATCCCACCGACGGAAGCGGCCATGAGAGTGGCATTGAGAGCATGACGACCGGGAAGCATCAGGGGAGCACTGTTCAGAACACCTGCAAAGAGACCAGAAGGAGAAAGTGAGGGGAAATAGAAGGATGAGGAGAAAAACAGCTAAACTATTTAGATTGCATACACAGATATCATTCAGCTTTGATCATACTTTTATTTCCTTTGAACCATTCATATACACTGATATAGAGTTAAACAGCAATAACACCAGGATAATGACTTTGGCAGCTGCGATCATCAACGGTGTAATGAACATACGTTACGATAGCATGGAAATATCCGCTGCCAGTTTTGTGCATGTATAATAGATGTGTAAATGTTTGCTTTTCTGGGACATGCACACTAATCAGCCACAACATTAAAACCACTGACAGGTAATTATGTCAAAGGCAATGTTCTGTTGGGAAACCTTGGGTCCTGGCATTGGATACGTGAGATGCTTGTAACTTTGGGGTGCAATTCCCCATTCTGTGACTGTAAAATGTTTTTTCAGGGTCTTTTTAGCATCTATGAGTTGAAGAGCAGAAGCTTTCTTAGCAAATAGGTCTCTGATGTAACTGTATGGTACCTGATTCAGACAAAGTAAATGTATGATGATTGCTAGAACTTATAAAAGCAACACCACCATACTGCATAAATAAAGAAAAAAAAAAGTAAACAACTGTAAAACTATATTTATTAGCCTATATTTTCAAAAGTTCTTAACATTAGTCTCTAAAAAGCCAAACAAAAAGGAGGAATGGACCGACTGTGAAGCTCTGGGTTTGACTCATATACATGTCATAGATGAATTACAGCATCATTTTCACTCTTTTACTACCCACTGGCAAGCTCCCTTCATTACTGCAAACTGCAGTGGAAACGCAATCAGAGAAAAAGTACCTCAAGATACGTCTTAGTGTGGGAATCTCCCCAGCCACCATTACCCTCAATAAATCCATTAGAACCGTTTGGTATGAACATGCCTAATGAGACGTGCCACCCAAAGTGCTGTCATAATGCAGGGACGTTATCGTTTCTATAACTGCAGGATAAGGAAACCCATCTTTTTTATTGTGGTCGACCATGACAACTGAGCGCCAGCACCAGCTAAACAAAACACGTAAACACTGGCAGAATAAATAACCGCCTGGGGGAACGAAATACATAGAAAAAACATTCAAATGACTGACAGCTAAAGTGAGGACCACAGTTCATCTTGTTACGACACAATGTTCTGTAGGAAAATCTGCATCCTGGCCATCACAAGGCTGTGTTTTTGTACAATAGCAGCCTCCTCTAGCAGGACAAAACTTCTGCACAAACTGCTTAGGAAGGGCTCAAAGAAGACAAAGAGTTAGAAGTGTTCTTCAGGCCTAAAAACTCCCAAGATGCCAATCTGATGGGATCTGATGACATCTGTGGGGGGCAAGCCTAATCCACAAAGACCCCACTCCAAAATCCACTGGGCCCAACACAATAATATGCAGATGGTCGTATGTTATAACTCATTGTGATACGGAGGATACTAAATGTAAATTTGACTTGTTTACTGTCATCAACAGTTTAATATTACTGATGAAAATAGGAAACAAGCTCCTGTAAGTTTGCAGTTGTCAAGGGAACTCCTCAGTCCAAAGATGTCCTCTGGGAGATCCTAGAACTGTTTGGGCTGAAAGGATACATTGCTGTAGACGAATCACACCCCTAATGGCAATGATACTATCCAATAGCACTCGCTTCTGCTAGGAAGACAATAAAACCTAATGCCTAAAGGCTAATTGGTCGAGAATCTGCTGGATGAACAAGCTTGATCTATGGAGGCCCTACCCCACAATTAACAGGACCTAAAGGTTCCGCTGACAATTTCCCTGAGTCAGACACCATATTACTTCCCCACATGTCTCACCTGTACATTATCAGCCTAGAGGTTTACCTGGTGTATGTGACCATGATTTTCTTACCTTGCAGTTTGCCGTATGCCACCAAAGAGCCACTGAAAGTGATTCCACCGATGTAGGTTCCAAGGTAAGCGACTATCTTGGTGAGGTTGGCTGCTGGGTCGGTGGCAAAGTGGGGATACTCAATCATATATTCAGCCACGCAGGTGAGCACAGCAGCAAGCCCAACCAAACTGTGGAAAGCAGCCACAAGCTGGGGCAAGTCAGTGATCTGGATCTTCTTAGCAATGGCCAAGCCTACGGAGAGAAAGAAAAAAGACAAATTAATTACGTGCAATGGCCCTCGACTCCCACACACAAATAGCATGCAAATCACAAGCACGTGCACATGCACACAAACTCAGAGGACTGCTGGGAAGCAGGCCCATTTGAAGAGCCAGGTGCTGCTGATGAGGACCACTCTGGTAAAGTTCCATGTATTGTGCTGGTCTATAGTACGTGTGTGTTAGTGTGCACATATGTCCTGCAGGAAGCCTTTCAACACTATCTGGAAAAGAGCATTACTATCTGTGCGAATGGTTTAGTCTGGTTTTCATCTTTGTTACTGGAACAATTAGCATTCAAATGATCAAACTATCCTCAAACAGAGAGAAAGTGAGTAATACCTGCTGCTGACTGTTCTGACAGACCTCCTGCGTCTGGCGGGAGTTAGTCATGTCGTGTTTGATGTAAACATCACACACTCCCCTCTCAGCACACATGTTTCTTCATCTAGCTGAGCTAAGAATACATGCATACACACGCAAACAAACACAAAACACATATCCATCTGCTGCGGCTCCATCCTGCGAGAGTTTGCCTCGCAGGTCCGTCTGCTTATTTTCTCAATATTAATACACACACTCACCGGCAGAGCCACCCACAGCCATGGCTGCACTCATCTGTGCCAGGAGCTCAGGATTAGGTTTAAGAGCTCCCAGAGTGGCGGCGATTCCTCCTGCGACTCCTATCATACCCAGAGCGTTGCCCAGCCGAGCTGTGCTCTGGTTGGACAGGCCGGCCAGGGCACCGACACAGCACAGACCTGAGCCCAAGTACATCATCTGGTGAGAGGACCAGACCAAGTGGAAAAACGGTGTTGAGGACCAGGATTGAGCGATCACAGGGTGAAAAATAATTAAATCATTTTGCAAATGATTTTACTTGGAAGGTTCTGTACAACATCTGCACAAACAAAGAGCACATTTGGAGGTCTGGAGGACTTGTGTAGTCACAGTCGGTTTTGTACCAGCTCTGTGGGACACACAACACATTCATACACCTGTCCACACCTGTTCAATGTTGTATCCAGACTGCAGAGCAGCAGCATAGCCTCCAACGAAGACACCACCGGGTAGCAGGTAGAGGTAGTTGTGCTCAGGAGGATCAGTGGGACGTTTGAACATGTCCAACATCTTCTGGGTCACCAGGAAACCACCTGGGGGAGAGAAAATATATTCACTTGTGCTTACAGTGGAACAAAATCAGGTCTGAAAGTTGGTTTCAAGAACAAAACCAACGGCAATAGAAACAAAAAAAACATTATTAATATAAGGTCCATGAAGGAAAAAGAGTAAGAGGTGAAGAGGCAAGTAGTCAGGGCACCTGAAATGGGGCAGCAGGTGTTACAAAGCCAATAGCTAAAAACTGTTGCCAAGTTCAATAACCAATGTCAGGAATTTAATGAGTCTACTTTATGTCAGTGTAAATATTTCAAGTAGAAAACCTCAGAAGTGTCAAACCAGGACCAGACACTGTCTCACTGCTTTACAAGAGAATATCACATTACCATGTGCGAGTCTCCCTTTTCCCCTCTGGCATGATCATGGCCACGTGCACTCACATGCACCCATACGTACAAGGGTGAACCAGAGGTTAGCATCTGTTTCTTTCCAGTACATGTAATCTTAGCCATAGAATGTCCTAGTTAAAACATGAAATAATAATTTGACTACTATTATTGTAGACCAGTCTGTACCAATATATTAATATGGAAGAATGTTCGTATATTTAAACAACACAAAGCCAGTATCCACTAATTTCTTTTGGTTGTTCTCTTTTTTTTTTATATATCCCAGACTGGGTCCAATGGCCTTGTATTTAGAAAGAAAAATAAGCCCATCAGCAGTAGAGTTTAGGTAATGAGGCTTAAAACAAGTCTAAGACTAGTTTACATCAGTGCTGACAGAATGACCCATTATGACTCGGAGCAACATATGGGTCGCTTTACCTTTCGAGCCTGAAGCGACGCACACTCTGCATCAACATTTATAAAGGCCTACAGGTCTAATTTCAAAATACATTGAAAAAATAAATAAAAGCAGAAGGTTTAACCTCAAATATGTTGTTTCATTTCATGTTTCTAGTTTCTTCAAAGCCTGAAAAATAAAAAGCTTGAGTGAACATTTTTACGTTTTCCAGAAAGCCCTCAAGTTTTAGAAGGCTGTTGCCTTCAGTCTGAATGGGTTAAGCTAACCTCCGCATACAAACATTGACAATACTAATGTTGTTAAGCAGGTTTAATGTTTACAATGTTAATGGTTATGACATTAACATTGTCAGGAAACAGGAAAATATGCCAACCGACATTCAGCAACAACTTTAAGGCTGCCAAGTGTTCTCTGTGCATCCTCATATATTATTTTGGTTGAAATGTGAACCCAGACACTCCGTCTCACTGGAAATGAATTTCACTTCTTTATGTTTTGTACCTTCCTTCTTCTGCCCCCAGTAGGTTTATGGGTAATATGGTAAACTGCTTAGAAATGTGGAGCAACACCCAAAAAGAACATCAAAAATTAAACAGAACAACAAGAAGGTGCTGCATGTCTATGAAGGCTGTGGTATTGTGGCCTGCCTTTGTTAAGGGAAACCAAACCCCAGCATAAGAATGGTATGAACAGTAAAGCCGCAGATCCTTAAGGGCTTTGTAGATGGATTCATAGCACTGACTTGAACTCAAAACCTTATGTCCAAAATTTCTCAAACTCACACTGATGAGAAGCTTCAGTGCATTTTTACAAAATGGACTAAACTGGTTCATTGTGCCAGCCAGCTACTGCTTGCATCAAAGTCTGCCCCGATGCCTAGATGTGATCGAATAAGAAAACTTTTGGGCTGGAAGAACACCTCATTTCCCAGGACTATTAAAGAGTGATGAGTAGTATAATGACTCCAGGAATACTCTGTCATTATAATGGGAATTATTAAGGGTAATAGCAGGACTGGATGTGTGTGGTCCAGCCCTGAGCCACCGACTCTGGTCTGAGCAGATTGGTAGAAAGGGCAGCTGCAAAACTTGGGTCGAAATGATGTTATTGTACAATCAATACAAAGCGCCCCAATCATCAGCCCAAGTTGTTTTTTCTCATTGGCTCGCAGTTGCTGTAACTGGCAGGGATCACTGCGAGGTGTCTATGTTTGGGTGACTCACCAGCAATGTTGACTGAAGAGATGAAGGCAGCGAGCACGGCCAGTGTATCCGCAGTAGTAGCTGGCAAGTAGCCGCCTCCCATCAGGGACAGACCACCCACAGCCGTCAGACCTGCGGAAGACGCATACGTCAGTGTTCGTGAAATTCCGCTTTCATAACGCAGGACACAAAGCTACAAAATATGTGGTGAGGGAAACAACACAGGAACGAAAACATCAATTTCATAATTAGATTAATACTTCTCAAATTTGTTGTTTTAATCAGCACGTCTACAGACACGCAGGGTACAGTTTGCCTGCCGGACTGGAAAGAGAACCGGGAAGATGTAGCGATAAAAAGGGAAAGGAGACAGGAAAAAAAAAAGTGTATGTATTTTCCAAAATAGGCCCAGCAAATCTGATAACATCAGTCCCGTAATGATTTACAGGCAGTAAGATGCAGTACACAGCATATTGAGAGCTTGTGTGCAATTAAGGCTGACTAACGGATAAGTATGTGTGTGTGCATGCATGTTTGTGCTGGAAGTCTACAAATCCAAATTGGGACTTTCAAATGAGGGGAGGGGAAAAAAAAAAAAAAAGAAGTGAAGTTTGACCTTCTTTTTTTCTCTGCCAAAAAAACGGCTTTATAATCATGTGTGTATATCAGCTCCTATACAAAGTTTCAAATCCTGCCAAACATCATTTCTCAACTTCTCTTACGTAATTAAAAGCTCATTTAAAATCTGAACTGAACCAAAAGAGATGACCACTGCAGGAAACAACAACAAGTTATCGTGTTACGATGCAACCTGCCAGAATAATGCGTTTTCCAAACATCTGCAGTTTGGTTTTGGGGCAAGGACACCTGAAAGTGTGTCAGTTCTCCATATTGTGATGGTTAGGATGCTTTGCTCTTATTACAAAACTAACCATCCATAATACATATACAATCAGGCTCATGCGTAATTTGACTGTAAGTTTGTGTCTATGAAGTAATCAGTGTGTTTTAGGTGTCTGCCTTGAACACTTTTAGCTATCATTTAACATGTTTAACACACACAACATGTATAAACTGCTGATGAATAACAGCAGCTTTTATAGACTCAATAGACAGTTCAGCAGTTTCAGGCAAGATGTGCCCCAATTCCTCCTTATTTCTTAATCAATTAATGAAATCATTAAAAGTTCATCACTGAAAGGTCAACTTGAAATGCAGTATTTAAAATTATTTTAGTCAATTTTTACTTGGTTAACACTTAATCAAGCAAACTGATTTATTTCCTTTTCAATTCATACATTTCTTATGCTTTAATACATAGATGGATTCGGGGCAAGCATTTATACCTTGCTCATCTGAGTGGCCTACCAAAAGTTGCATCCAGATTCTTTACAAGACTAATTTGGAAACGAATATATGCAAGTTAGTCGTTAAAACAAACAAAAAAAGGTGCCAGCCTTCAGCAGATCCAAAATGTTGCAGCCAGAGTTCTGATGAGAACTAACAGGAGAGATAATATTTTTCCAATTTTAGCTCCTCTTCATTGGCTCACTGTTAAATCCAGAATTACATTTTAAATTCTTCTCCCTGCATATAAAGTTCTTAAGGACCTATATCTTAAAGATCTCATAGTTTGATATTTTTTCCAACTTCCCCAGACTGCAGGTTTAGTTGTGGTTCCCAGAGTTTCTAAAAGTAGAACAGGAACCAGAGCCTTCAGTTATCAGGCCCCTTTCTGTGGAACCAGCTGCCAGTTTGGGTTTAGGAAGCAGACACCATCTCTACCTGTAAGATTAGGCTTAAATCTTACAGTAAGGGACGGCTCAGATGACCCTGACATTATTGCTGTCATTAACTTGTGTTTCTCAGAAAGTATCCATAGATTGGTGTTATGGTGCTTGTTGTCTCCCCCTTTCCTGTCCTCTCAACCCCCAATCCGTCGAGGCGCATGGCCGCCTTTCCTGGTTCTGGTTCTGCAAGTGATTTCTTCCTGTTGCCTCATGCATGCCCAGGACGGGAGCCTGTTGAATCGTTTCGATTCAATCTACTGGTTTCCTTAACTGGTCAACTATCCTTTTAATTGGGTTTGTATGAATTGCACTCATTGAATTGTCTTATCACCTGAGTACTTCGATCATATGACTGTACAGTTCCAAAAAAGGGGGTTATATGCAACTTTTGAATTCATTATTGGATTTTGCATATAACAATGCAATTAATCGCGATCAATCACAGGAAATCATGCAATTAAGCCAGATGATCTTAAAGAAATAACAGCGTTACCATGACAGTCACACTCCTAAAACTGAACCAGTCATGGGCCCAACCAGCCCAATATGGTGACTGTCAAAGGGAGAATGGCACTGCCAAGAACTTAAAAAAACAAAACAAAGAAAACAGGTAAAGTTACAGGTATTATCAACATGAATTAATGTGGATATCAAAGACGGGTCTGTCCGCCACAAAGAACATATCAGCCAGACAGAGTGCCAACAGGCATCCGTGGACACACCTAAACACCAAGTGTGATACATACACAGGTGTTTGTGTACGTAATGGGTGGACTGAAGTCCAGTACGCCTGAGTCTGTGGCAGACATCAAGTATCATGCTACAGGCAGTGTAATAGTCTGAGCTCTCATGTAGATTAAAGCATTTATCAGACACCAGATATGAAAGTGAGCTTCAAGGAGCCACTGGAAATTAAACCAGTGTCTAAAAGATTTAAGATTGGCCCACCAGAGTCACGAATGGTTGTAACACTATAAATGCCCCAAGAAGAATATAACTGTCCGTCACGAAAAGCCTGAATTCCAATAGCCTTCTCTAACGTCTGTGAGTGTTTGTATGTGTGTTAATGATGTCTGGCACAACAATAAGAGGATTCTGCTGCTCTTTATATTTCCATGACCACAGACAGTGGCTGAAATAAAATGGAAAAAAAGTAATGAGGTTATACCAAAAATGCAAGGGGAAAATACCTGGAAAGGAGACGAGAAAGAAAAAAACTAAACATGAGGGCAGATGGAGGGCAGATCATGCAGAGAAAAAGCCTCAAATCCTGATTCGTTTCAAGGGAAGAATTGCATCTTTCAAAGCAATTGAAAGATAAAGTATTCAGAATTCTTTTAGAATTTATCTTTTTAAAAACCAGGAGGAAAAAGGCATTAAACATAAAACAAGTAAAGAACTAAAGGAGGATAGCATGAAGATGAGACATGTCACTGGGGGTCCCCTCTGCAGAATGTAAAAATAGTCTTTTAGCTGTTACACTCAGGATAAAACGAAATGAGAAAGACTTCCCTGACCCTTAAAGATCAGTGACAGTGTGTTACTTCCGACTCCTGAGTGGGGCTCTGGCATGATCAAAGCCTTGAGAATACACACAAACATTTATCTCCAACCTCTTAACCCCACTGTGTTAAACAGAAGCAAACAATTACCAAGGACAGGAGCTTTAAACCTTTATATGGGCTGAAAGGCACAAAAGCTGCAGCAAGTCAACAAAGGGAGGAATGCTGGCCCGTCTGTGTTGTGCCCAGTTCTCTACATAGGTCTTTATTTCAACAATTAGGTTGTAGAGGACAATATAAAGGGGACAATGATTCTTTTTGTCCATACCCCACCTGTTGGAGGGTGCAGAATGATGAATTTGTGTGTAATCAGATGAGGTTTTATCACTGTATGAGACACCCGAAACACAACTTACCTGAGATGGCGTTGGTGACAGACATGAGTGGAGAGTGCAAAGCGGGAGTGACTCCCCACACAGTGTGGTATCCCACGATGCCAGCAAGGCCGAAGGTGGTGACTATCTGGGTGAAGGCGGCGTTAGGAGCCGACAGGCCAAGACCCAGCAGGGTGGCAATACCTGACGCAGGGTGAGAAAACAGAAAGTCAGAGCTATGGAGACCACTAGAGCAGCTTGTGCAGTATGTCTAGAGCAAGGACAGACAGTCATATAAAGCCATGTCTATTGCCAACCTCCTGAACACTGAACAAGAGACACAAAACTATCCACTGCTTCACATCATAGTGGCTTTTTCCACCAAAGTGGCTCCAGTGCTGGTTCGGAGTCAGAGCCCGACTTAGAACCAGTTGCTTTTGTTTCGTCATGATAAACTGGTGCTACAGCGGGTTATGGTGACCAACCAGACCAACTAAAATGTTTTGAATCCCGTGCTGAAAAAAACTCGAGCCCATATAAAATGTGATCTGCCTAATTCAAGAAAGGACAATAAGAAAAAAAAAGTCTCGACATAAATGTTAAGCATGGCCTCAGTGTCACCAGCTCCATTTTAGACCAATGCACTAGACTCACATCATTTTTATTAACTGAATTAATAAGCAGAGTATGTAACTTTGTTTTTAATATCCCCAGTTGGCATTTATAGACCCTCCTACAAAGACATGCATTAATCCAGTTTACAGCGCAGTGTTTCCAGTATTTGGAAACGCTGCTCGGCACTGCAAAGAGCATTCAGACCGTAAATGTTTCAAACCGTTTAAATTAGACTAGTAATCTGAGTCCTTGCAACTGAAATTCAAAACACACCAGAGGGAGGTTCAAACATGCATTGCTATTGATTTCAATCATGTGAAGCAGAAAAGGTTTTTTTTTCAAAGCTATACCCACATTTTTTCATCTTTTCTTAGTAGTATACTGAGTAGTATATCGTAATAAACACATTTTCTAAACTTTAGACATAATTAGTTCACAGCAACGTGTTGTAGACACATGACCACCCATGTTGTCCCAGTATGCTTTCACCTCAACAGACGGGCATAGTTGCAGGTCAGAGCAATTCCTCTGGTAAACTGGTTGGAAATGTAACAAACTGACTTTTCTGGAGCAAAGATAAAAAATCAGTTTCCATCAATGATGGTCCTTTTGAAAATAATAAGAATTTTAAAAAGATAGATTCCAGGCCTATTTGCACAGAGTCAGCGCCGAGCGAGTTCCTGTCACTTAGAAAAAGCTGAGCAGGGAGCAACAGTAGCCGTGTGGTGGTTTCAAGCAGGGAACTGCTCAGACACAGAGACAATGTGTGAACCACATTAACTACATTTGGTGCGCTTACACAGAAGGCTGTGTAGCGCCATGGGAACCCCTCACTTCAGTGCAACTTCAAACAAACACACAGCTTGACACTGTTTTTACAATGCACACTTCCTGACACTAACAGGGTGCCTGTGTGTGTGTGTGTGTGTGTGTGTGTGTGTCCTTGTAATGTGCCTCTGTCACTTCCCGCCTCCTTCGCACATTCCAGCAGTGACTTAAAAAGCAGCTTGTTAACCTATCCTTCACCTTACAGTACACCTCAACCTCCCTTATGACCCGCTGATGACGACCAACTTAAATGAAAAAGTAGTCCCTTTTTTCTCTGACAGAGAATCTGTTTCTAATGTCACGTTCAGATTCATCCACAACTACTGACCTCCAGTGTATGCGCCAGCGGTGGTGAGTGTAGCCCGGAAGGGGGAGATCTGGGCTGCCTTCTCTGCCTCAAGTTGCTGAACAGACTTGGGTTTTGGAGGAGCTGCGACGGGCAAGTTGTTTGGCTGAGGAGCCGGGAACATGTTGTTTCCATTCTGAAGGTGATACCAGAGTGAAAATAAGAGGAAACAAAGAAATATGGATATTAATGACAAGACATATTCAGCCTTTCTAAGCCATCTTATGGTCTTATAGAGGGCAACCATTAAGAGAAGTGGGAAAGTGGTGGAAATTGTATAGATATAAACTACATTTATTAGGCTCCGATTTGAACTTTCTTGTATAATCCGATAACATACACCGAGGACCAAGAATGACCCGTGCTGTATTTGCAAATATTTGAAACATTACTCTGTCATGATCAAGTAAGCAAACTAATGACCAGAAAACGCAGTAAGTAAGATTTATCTGCACTTCAGCACCATTTATAAGCTTATTACTGTGATCAGGCACGGGTCAAATTACTATTTGAAATCTGTTCTCTGGTGTTCTGATCATCTTTCACTCATCTGAACATATGGTATAAAACAAATGATCCCTTAAATACAGCTCAGAACACAAAAGGACAAATGGACAGCTTGTCGATGTAAAAAATGTAAATGAAATGCCAAACAGATTTAAAAAGAAAAAGCAGAGTAAACCCAAAAGAGGAGTAGACCCCGAGACATTTAAGACATCACCTGATACGGTGTCTCAGTCCAACACTGGCCTTTTCCTACAGCACACAGTTGCAAACTACACAACAAAAGTAGATCAAAGGTAATGGAACTTACAAAACCAACCATATAATTTTTCTTATGCAGCACAGGAGAACTTTTTACTTACTTTAAAACAAAAGAACCATCTCCAGCTGATGCAGTGTTATCAGTGAGCTGCAGCTGTTCTATTTCTACGAGGAACTATATATATATATTATATATATATATACTTATATTAACAGTGACATATTGAGTGACATATTGAGAAATAGCTATGATAATGCCATCTGTATTAATACGCTAATTAGCCATTGCATTGAAAGGTAAAACAACAAAGATCAGGAGCTGAGGTGTACTCGGTGACCCCAAATCAAAAAGCATCTGGATCGAGACCCCGATCCGATATTTGTGATTGGATGAGAATAGGCCAATTTTACATGCAAGAAGAAACAGGTTATGTATTTTTTTTAGGCTCCAAGACTAATTAATTCAGAATTTTAAAGCACTTTTAGACAACTACATATTTAAAGGTAAAAAAAAAATTGATGAAGCACTACATCTATTCAAATAAAACTGAATTAATCTTTATTACTATCGGAATTAATATGATAGAGAGACAGACTTCAAAAGTAAATCATTTTCAAAGCTTTACCAAACCAGGGTGTAAAATAGTAGAGGTAGATTACCCAATACTTTCTAAAAGTTTCTACTAGTCACACTAGAAAATTAAATTAAATTAAATTAATTTCAGGTGAGTACAGGTGAGATTCATCAGCATGAATGACTTGCAAGTCTTCTTTGCACCATCATCTTCAGAAATAAAGCTCATGAACAGTATTCTGCTGGGAACGTTGCTCCATTTGCAACTATAAAGATGCTTTAGCAGAGAATAAGGAAAACATGTGGCCTTTGAGTGACATCTAGTGACCAAGGCAGGCATCTACAAAATTCTGAATGACTTTCTGATGACTGCAAATCCTTAGACTCTGACGTGTGAAATCTCACCGACAGCACATGCTCATCTGTTTGCTTTAGGCCACATGAGACCTCATACCTGCATGACAATTGATCCTCTGACAACGTGATCCAAGGTTCCGTAGTCAAACTCGTCCTTCACATCAAAGTAAAAGTTCTCCTTGTCTGGGCTGATCGCCCGCAACAGCTTTGTGATGTTGTTGGAGTAGAGAGTGCTGGACTGTGTTGGTAAACGGCTGGGAAGGTCTGTGTAGCCAATGTGGGTCACCCCCTAAAAATGAATCAATTCAAGGAAGGGGAAATAAATCAAACTAAACTGGATGAGAAGACATATGAAGTTAAAACTCTTCTTTTGTCAGAATGTTTAAACAGAATGAGCGCTCACCTTGTACACCGACAGCTCTCCTGGTACTGTGGTCTCAATGTTCCCACCAGCCTCGGCAGCCATGTCAACCACCACGGAGCCGTCCTTCATGCTCTCGACCATCGGTTTGGTGATTAGGATGGGAGCCTTCCTACCTGTCGTGTTTAAATGGAAAGGCAGGCATGGCATAGTATTGGTGAGCTGAAAACCAGATCTAAATCTCTTGCTTATCACATTTATTGAAAGATTCAAATCATAAGAAAGTTAAAAAGTGTCAAAAGAAAGACCCTCAATAGCACACCATGACCCACCAGGTGACAATGTACAGAAACCGCTTTAACCACAACAGAAATGGAACAAATGGAACACTGTGGTTAAAGATGATCTGGTTCATTATGATAAAGACATCTCAACTGATCATTTTCATGAGATTTGAAATCGTTTCACTGCCTGTTCAGGCAACATGCTCACATTCAGTGATACTCAGGACAGAGAAGCAGAAAAATATTTATGCAGCCTTGATTTTAAGGGACAAGCTATTTTTGAAACGTGTGCATGTCTCTCTGCTGTCGAACATACCGGGGATAAGAGCGGTGCTGATGACAATGTCCACTTCCTGACACTGCTTGGCAAACAGCTTCATCTCTGCCTCTATGAACTCCTTGGACATTTCCTTGGCATAGCCTCCCTGGCCTTCTCCTGACTCTTTAATATTCACCTCCAGCGGCTCTGCACCCAGAGATTTAAACTGCTCCAAAGCTGCAGCTCTGTCAGAGGGAGGAGATAATGTAAGGCAGAAAAGATCTTAGAACGAACAGAAAAGAACTTTGCACATTTTCAAAACTACAAGGATTAGTCTATAAGGGGGAAAAAATGAAAAAAAAGGAGAAATGTGCTTCAATCGTCCGATTTTTCTTTTTTGTTTAGAATGCCTTTTAAGCTTAAAAAATATAAATACTTCCTGACTTAAATAAAAACACAATATCAGTTAATGGTAATAATAACTATTTTCAGAACTAACATGAGCAGCAAGAGTAACAGTCCCTGAGTTACAAACAACTTTTTTGCCTGTGTCAAATATTGGCAAAAACTGATCCGTATCCTCCTGTCTTCTAAGTGCTGGATCCTCTCCGTCCATTCTGCGTTCACATCCCTCCCCCACCAGAACATAGATCATATGAGAAACACACCTGGTATCAAATCCTCTGACAATGGCTCCCATGGCCCTGGCAGTACCGGCTGCAGCCAGCCCAGCCACCCCTCCTCCAATGATCAACACCTATGCACAAACAAGCAGAAATGAAAGCTACAGATGGCCAGACCATGATGCAGCACATTCAAAATAAAAACTAACACAGGCAGATCCACAGACTTGACTTCCATAAAAAAGAAAAAGGAATGACAACTATAAACACACCTTTGCAGGTGGCACTTTCCCAGCTGCTGTGATTTGTCCGGTGAAAAACCGTCCAAAGCTGTTAGCTGCCAGCAGAACTGCCTTGTATCTGGAATGATTTAGAAATGTATGAATATAGATGTTAATGAGAAATTGTGACTTTACATGTTAAACGTATCTCACATTTAAAAGTACTGACAGAGGCGTTACAAATAAGCGTACAAAAAAACTGTAAAAAGGCTGTCAGTGTAACAGAGAGGAACAGTATAATAACGTGTTTAATAAAAAAAGACAGTTAGCACATTTGCTAACTTGTTGGCTAATCGATGTTGAGCATAAGGCTAAAATCTTTAAGTTTCTGTAAAAAGCAGAGAATACACACACATACTGTATACCCAGAATGCCTTTTTTCGTGTCTTTTGTTCTATACTCATTTAAAAATGCTGCACATGAGGTTTTATATGTGCATGCTGCTTCCTTCCAAAAGTATTTGGAAAGTATTCTTTTCAACATGGAACGCTAAGTGCAAGACATAGAAAGCAGTTAAATGGTTTATGTTTATGTATGGAAAAGTGTGGGTGAGTAAAATGATAACTCGTTTGGCAAACAATATTTGTACAATTTGTATCATGGTTGGTAAACACTAGAGCTTTAAGTAGCAAATAAAACTACAAGTAAACATACCCTGCAATGTTTGCCATGGAGCTCAGCGCATCGTAACCCTGGGCAATGGTGACTCTTGGCACCTGGTCCATAGCCAGAACGGTGGATTTCTTCTGGGACAGCATGTCCATCAGCTCAGGGTTCTGAGCTGGGTAGATGAAGCTGACCAAAGTTGCTGCGTCCTTCATCATCTCCACCTCATGAACACCCAAAGCAGGGTTGAATGTGGGACCACGGACCTGGAACCATACCAATCTGGTTAAGATGAGGGCTCTTTCATAGGAAGTCAGTGTGTGTGTTCTCAGCTTTGATTGGATAACGAGTGTGATGAAATTAAGATAGAATACAAATGCTGACAAAGGAATGGAGTTGGAAATGTATTAATGTAATGTATTTGATAATAATTTTGTCGATTCATTTGTCTAAAGGTTTAACCTGATTGGCCAGTTTGAACTCAGAAGGCGGAGTCCCGTGCTATATACACATGTGCTGCCAAACAATAGGGTTGGCCTGCTTGGAGAAAGCACAGCTCTATGTTGTAAGGATTAATGAAGGATTTGATTGTAAATTTCTCGGTTTCTCTGCTCATTCAAGCCACGCCTTGTTCTTTCCACACCTACGTGTCATCTCATTTTCAAAGTATAAATTACCAGAAGCTACAGCCATCTTCAAAATCCTGATGGCTAACCCTATTCCTCCTCTCTCCCTCTTCTTTCCTTTGTCTCTCATTAAATTCTCTCAGTCAGATAGCAGGACATTTATAAAATCTTCAGCTCTTGCAAGATTTCACCAAGCAATCCTGTGTGCATCCACTTCACTTCTCCCTTCACTTAAAGCCTACCTTAAGCAACAGGTCAGACGACAGGACATCTTTTACGTCTTTAATTGCGGCTCCAGCCTGGGCATACTGTTCATCGGGGAACTTGGAAGGCTCTCCGGCTCCAGACTCCACGATGACATTGAAGCCTTGTTTGACGAGAGCCTGGACGCCAGCGGGAGACAGCGCCACACGTCGCTCATTCTGGAAAATTTCTTTAGGAACACCGACTGTGAGTTGCTTATATGGGATACCTGGAGAATCAGAGAGAAAATACATGAGTGGGGGCTGAGTTATAATTCTTATGATGATAATAATCATGTGTTTCACAGTTCATTATTTACTCATGAAAGAACATCCTGTGATTGGTGAAAATGTAACAAACAGCAACTTTTGACCCATTTCTCCTGCCGTCATATGGAGATAATTCAAAATCAGCACAGTATTAAAAAATATCAAGGCCATAAGGGAGCAGTCTGGTTGTGTAAAACTGCATCAACTGGCTCACAGGTGTCAGAATGTTGTGAAAGATACATGCAATATATGCAAAACTGCAGAAAAATACACAAACCAGATTCAGCTGCAGCCTCTCCAGCAGCTTAAAATAGCGTCCACCATGAATACTGTACAGTATGCCTTGTGACCTTTTGTAGGCAATCCGACTCATCTGTGTCTTGTAACGCATTCAACATTCATACAAAATACAAGTGGCTGAGGGCATCTAAGTGATAAGGGACTCAGCCCCACAGGTGATAGTAAGTATTGGACACTGCACTTTTCCTCTTTTGTTTTCTTTACCATCTAAAGCTGACCTGACCCCAACCACAACAAAAAGAAGGAAGAACACAACTGACAGGAGAAGAAGAAGAGTGAATAAATCAGAGGGAATCACAAAGTGAACGGGTTCTAAAAAAGACAGCTTCTTAAAATAGTTATAGTTCTGAAGCTTTTTTAGTGCTGCTATTCAGGTCTAGTGCTCAGGCAACGCTCCGGTCACATGCTGTGCTGCCTCCTATGGAAAATTCCACTGCAACCCTTAGCCTCTGTCTTCTTGTGGCCTGTGTCTCTCCAGCTCTTCCCCCGCTGTGGTGACCTCTCCTCTCACAACTGTTTTACTAAAAGCTGCACAACACAGGGCAGCCAGAAACCTGACCGCAAGCTCCCGTTTCCTCCTGCCAACACAATTAGCACTCAGGTAACAATCAGGTAAAGATGAAAAGCTTAGAGTCCTTTCACTGTACACAGATTAAAGTTTTAGCTGGAGGAAATGTCTGATGTTTTTGTGTGATCCTGGATTTCTCAGTTCTACGAAAGGGTTGTTTGTTGCCAAAGCAACATATCCATAAGGACAAACCAAACTTACCTGGGGACAGATTTGTTCTATGTAACCAAGATTAAACGCACAGATTGTGTTACTGCCAGTCAGCACGGTTGCATGCACAGCTGAATCGGACTCTCCTTACAGCTCGACTTGGCTCTTTAATTGGATCACTGTCCTTGTCCCGGTATACATGCAAAAATGATTATATGGCTGAAGAATTTCCAGTGCTGTGATGCTGTGGACTGTGTGACATGCTGTCACTTCCAACTTTCTCTGTGGAAGATCATTATAGATGTAAGTATAACAAAAAGCACAGACCTGCCATTTTCTGTCACAATTTCCCACACGTTTGGCCATCTGACAATCCATGAATGAGAGCAGCTTTATTGGGAATTAAGCTGCATCAATATGCACTTACACTTGAATGTGTTAAACAAAATGCAAACGTGTGAATCTTTTGGGCACATTCAGAGCTCCAAGGCCTATCTTTGGGTTTACTTCAGCTTGATCCCTGGCCCTTGATTTCTCGATACTTGCTGTGAACCGTAGGGAATAAATGATTAGAGCTTATAAATGATAATCATTAACATATTGCCTCTCATTGTTTTCTGCATTTCAGTCTCCTCATCTGTCTGTCTTACTTTGATTAGTTTACACATGTTTTTCAGGTTTATATTGTTCCTCATGTTGAATTACATGCGAGTGGCCACTTCTGTCATTACTCTTGTTTTTGCGTTTAATGTTCATGTAGCAAACACAAGACGAGCTAAATTCCCTGCAGTCCTCCCCACTTTACAAATCCCAGTAGACTGTTCATAGAGCACAGTGTCATCTTCACAGTGTGGTTAAGAAAAATCCAGTCTCATGTCAATCATTGATCTCAGTCTATACTGCATGTCTATAGATTCCATAGAAGTCAAATCTAATCACGTTGGCACAAACCCCCCCCCCACCGCGACAAGACTGCAAGCTGATACTTGTGTGTCCAGAATAGACGCTGCCAGCTGTTGGTGGAGGTGGCTGATCTGCAGGAATGTCACCATGAACCAGAAAGAGAGAGACATCAGCACAACCCAGCACACGCAGACATAAAGCTCCTGCAACCAGCTGATTCCGGCTACAAAGCACACACACACTCATGCACCTCTTGGCTGGTCACTGTATATAGATTTTAGGTCATACACAGTAGAGAATAACGCCTGTAGACTGCAGTATCCTTACTCTGACATTGAAGCTGAAAGACGATGCAGGTCGCACTCACTCAAAAATATTCAAATAAACCGGCTGTGTAGGGTCACAGAATGTCCTCTGTTTGGTTTCATTTACTTCTATTTTGCCAAAACAGAGGATTAAAGTTTTCACAACAGCTATATAGTGCTGACCTTTAAGACAAGCATGCAATAAAGAATGATAAATGGAAGGCAGTCCACTCTATATTTAGACCACAATGACACTAACAAAGGACAAGGGTTTGTAGTGCTACCACTGTTTTATGAAATGTGTAGTTAACGCCTGCCATGTTAAAGCCATGAACCTGATACAAAAGTTCATGAGAACGCACACAGGAGCTGCAGGTGGTGGTGCTGCCTTCACATGGGTATCAGTAGTTAAACTGTCTATAAACCTAACCCAGATGTGTGTTAAGAGCAGCTCCCAACAGGAGGAGAACCAGTCGGCTATCCGAGAGCCATTAACTTTTAGATAAATACTTTTCCTATAAAACCTGCTGTGAAGTCTAACTGCATAATGAACCAGCTCACATCACTACATTAGCTTCAAAATGCTTCAAGCTAGCAACACTGTTCAAAGCTAAAACAGGGTCATAGCGAGTGTCCCAGATTTAACAAGGCCAGCCAAGCAACCTTTAAGAGAGTCAGAACATTTCCTGTTTCAGTTCTGACATGCTTTTGTCCTCAGTTCATCGTGGAAAATGTGGCTACATAAACGCACACAAGTACACAGCAGGCCAACAAACACACAGTGCAACTGCAGCAAAGGAACTTATTTTCCTTGTCGATTGAGTTACATAAAAATCAGGTCATCTTAACTTTTAATTGCATGCTTAAACTGCTACAAATCAGCAGTAATTTCCCAGCGTTTTAAAGCAAGGACTATATCAATTGCTTGTTAATAAGAGTATGATAAAGTTTTTTTAATTGATCAGACAAATGAGTGTACTGTCGAATCTCAGCGCTGAAGCGAAAAGGAAGATAACCCTCACAGTATGGAAGAAGCACATCTAAACTTAGCACCAATGATAAGTCCTTGGTGCTACAAAAAACACCTTAAACAGCAGTGGCTGATCTATAGTTCGGTCTATAGTTCAAAATACTATTGACATGTGTGTTTGGAACAGTTGTCGTTGCTCAAAGACAAACAGATGAGATCCGAATGTCATCTTGAAACTGGAAAAGTGTGTCATCATCACAATCGCATGCCTACCATGAACGCCGTGCAAGAGCCATGCTGGTATTTGCATTTTGCAGCAACAAAGATCACATGACTTTGACGGAGTCTCTTTATTGGACAATCACTTAATAATTGAGTAGCTTTATACATAAAGTTCAGTCATTTAAAGTCAGGGAAAAAAAGAAAGAGGTTTTTTTGCACTGACTGCAGCATGTGTGCTCAAACCTAATCCCTCCACAGCCTCCTACCTGGGCCTGCACTTCGCCAGAGAGCTTGATGGGTCCTAAAAAACCGCACAGAGGATGGTTTGATGGCACGGCAACTCTGCAGCTTCACACAGGAGACGCTGCTGAACACGGGGGCTGAGCAGCTGGTCGCCACAACACGCAGGAGGCTCGCCATGGTGCACACACACACCTGACACTCGCACTGCAGGAGGAGCTCTACGGGACAGACAGCAGCCCTCCTGGGGAGGAGACACGTCAGATGTGTGTCAACAGACAAAGAGAGGGGAGGGTGGTTCAGTCGTTAAGGAAGGATGAAAGGAAAATAAAAATGTCAATGAATTTACCAGGACGGTCAGCTGATGACACACACGTGGAAAAAGCTTTGCAAGAAAATGCCCTACAGACTTTCCTTGAAGAGCAAGCGCACACACATGACCTCTGATTATGCAAGAGGTAAACTCTCCTCTGCTTGTGCCACTGTAGGCATAGATCGTTTGTCTCCCATATTCTATAATTCTATGAAAAAAGTGATCAAATAATAAAATAATTAAATCGACCACCACTTTAGAGATTATGATTAAGCTGTAAACGGTGTGTAGAACAACATGTTTACTTTAAAGGGAGATAATGAAACTGGGATAAACTGGGCTGGTGGCTGGTGTATTAGGGTTTAAACTGGAATTGACTGGCTGACAGACTGTCGAAGGTCAGAAACAAACACATATTTGAAACCGAAGACCGACTGGAAGTGAAAAAATGAGTGAACAAACAAACAACCAACAAGACTGAGTGCTCCGTCTTGCGCTGTGATTTCTTTTAGCCATTTTGTAGCCTAAAAACAACAGTAAACATTAATGGACAGTTAAGAATCATAGTTATTAGGAGCATTGTCTGCCATTTAACGTCATTTTAGAACTATCATCAACCAAATGTTAACAACTTAGATCTAAATGTGGGACATGGCCTAAATAACATAACATGTAATCACACAATTAAAGCTTAACTGTGAACAAAAAAAAACCCTTCAGCCAAATTTGTCACTCGTTTCAATTTGATTAGTCAGTCTACAACTGAAAACAAGTCAATGCATAACCAAGCTTCTCCTCCTGTGCTCCTTTTGTCCAACCAGCACCCCCAACCTTATCAGAGGACAAAGAAAGGACTCACATCCTCACATTTGAGAAACTTGAGAAACATGGACTGAAGTCTGGGAACCTTTTAGCACAAACACAAGCAGTCCATGGACCAGATATGATCATTAACAATGGGAGTTGTCACATTATGCCTCAGGCTTGCACACTGTTATTAGAGGTCAGGCTACTTTTCCTTTCTCTTTATAGCATGCAGACGTTGAGTTGGAGGGGGGGGTTGCAGGTTGGACTTCTTGTGAAATTCAGGACTCCAACGAGGAGTATGAGAAAGTATGCACGTTTAATATAAATGAATAATAATTAAAGGAGAATATATAATAGGAAAAGGTCAATAAAACTTTATTAAGGTGCGTTTAATTTATGACTGACATTAAAAAAATATGCCACGTGATCAAAAAGCGTAGCAGACCATTATGAAACCCAGCTTAAAGCAGCCTTTTGCAGCTTTTCGCTGAATGTGGCGGGTGAAATGGGGTCACGACTTCCGTGGAGCTCTGACTAACGGCTCTACGTCACCATTAAACCTCACAGAGAGGCAACAATAAAAACCCATATAAAACCCAAATCAGTTGCTTCCACACAAGGGCACAGTGACGGCCGCGTCGTTCACAAAACCTGGGGACTTTGTGTGGTTTTGGAAGCAAGGTTGTCACGGAGCTTTCTCCAGTGACAGCATTATCCACGCAGGCACCACTTCTCTCTTTTTGTCCCTTCTCGCTGCAAAATAAAGCGAGGAGGGGGTGGAAGCTAACGTGAGCTAGCTGCCGCGCTAGCAGGCACAAAAAAAATGGTAACCGTTTCAATTGATGTGGGCGACTTTTGAGTCAGAAACAAACCTGCGCACTCGCAAAAATGCAAACCGAAACGAATGCAAGCTGAAAAGTGATCGTAATTGAGTTAATGACGAATAACTCGACTGACCTTTGCAGACAGTCCGGGCTCTGTGTACCACAAGCGAACTTTCAGTCGACCCGGAAGGTGTCGGATGTGGCGGCCCGTTGTCTTGCCAAAGTAGTTATCCCAGATAGGAATTGTTGAGCTGGCTCCTCCTTACTATGCTCGATTGCATCCACCTCAAGAAAAAAATAACAGTATGCAGATCACTCAAGTTATTGTTTCATGGTTGATGCTGTCAGTGTGGTTTTGCTAAGTCTCTCGTTATTTGTAGCACAATGCATGCTTCGATTGGTCTGTAGCCAACGTGGGGCACTATTATTTATTTCAAAGAGCTGAGAACACCCGCCGAAGCACCAAAATAATCGTGCTGTAGCCTAAATTATTTCCCAACAAAATCCGTTTCTATGATCTTTTAACTACGTTTTAATGCGTGCTTGTCTTGACGTCGATTACACGAATACTTTAAAGATGTCCAATAACACGCTGTAAGAAGTGTACAACCGCACCACTGTCCGAATAATCTGTAATGACTTTTACACTTTCTTTCGTTCAGTCAGTTGATTCGAGATTAAATATCAACAAATGCATAACTGTAGGCACTATTTAATACATTTAGTCCTCGGATTCATCGCAAAAAAGTGACCTTATTTTGGATGCTGGATGTGTTATTTAGCAGATATTCCAGATCATCCTTTGTTATTTTATGTAGAGACTTTGACTTCCGCAGGAAAACGTGCTGCTGTGGTGGATGTTAATGTTTTTATGTTTCGCTTTACAATAAATTAAATAGGAGGTAAATAGACTAACAGTTATAAAGAAACTATCGTATAAAAAATAACATCTTCTGAGACAGGAATAGCCACCGAAACTGAATTTGGATGAAGGTACAGCTCCGTGTATGTCCGCTAAGGGGCGCTCTAACATAGCCTTAAACGTACATGTGCAGTCGTGCCATGTGCATCACTGGTGTTCTTGCAGGGCTCCTTCTTGATAAATGTGTAAAACATGGCTTGAAAATATTCTACATTAAAAGCTTGTTTACTTCTGATCTTCACATGCGTTTTTTCTATGCAACAACGTGTTTTTAATCACAGTATAGCGTCTCCTTTGCTACATAGAGCATAAAGTGGGACATTTCTTGGAGGAATTTGTTTTTTTTCATTAGAGACAGCGGAAACTCAAGCGTTAAGTACTTACAAGCTTGTTTAGGGAGAGCCAGATGACACTGCAAGGAAGTTCAAGCTTACCCAACAAATTCAGCAACACAACATCATCAATAGTTAAAGAGCACTAGAAGTACCATCTGGGTCTTGTCCTTTCAGTATCTTTTCTGATTTGTGATTCTGATTTCAAGCACTAATCTTACTTTACAGCAGATGATGTGTTTCTTCATAAGCTTCTGGTTCTGTTACAGTGTGTTTGCAACCTGGTGTCACTGAACATGCAGGTCTGTTTCACACTTGATTTTGAGCCAATCATACACCCACAGTATGAGATCCAGTGTTTTCAGCTATCAAATGATGTAATTGGTGGTGTTATGTCTTTGCAAGGGAGCTTTGAATCTCTTGGTGTTGGTTTCAAAGATGTCACATCTTTAAGAGCAGGACTTCTGAGCCGACTATTTAAAACATGCATCTATATTTCAAACAAAACAATCCTCTGGAGTTCAAAACATGAGAAACGCATACATTCCATTCTCTCTTTTCCTTCTACAAAACACAGCCAAGTGAAGGAATACCATAACCATCTATAGTCAAATATTTCACCTCTGGCTGAAGGTCACCTGACCCTCTCCAGACCTCTTTGTGGGCCTTTCATCTTCCCAACAATAACATAATTCTTCCAAAGTGTGATGCAAGTAAAGTCCACAGCGGAGGTACGAATGAGCTGATATCCGATGCGACTGTTTTTGTCAGTTATTTTCTCTTTAATGCAAAGGAAAAAAGAAATATGCATCACACAAAATAACAACATAACAATTTCAGAACTTCATCATGCTACCTCTGAATGATCGCAAATCGTTTCGCACAGTTGTATAAAAGAGACACTTTACCGTATCCTTTCACACAAAAAGATCATTTGTTTAAAAAGTTAGTAGTTTCAGAGGAATTTTTAAATCATTGTCAGCTACTTTTCAGAGCTTATCTGAACAAATATTTTTTTTATTTTCTTCAGCAAAATTCATTGGACGTAAATCTAGTCTGTAAAGGAATTAAACCGAACCAGAGCACACCAGATAAATGCTTCGTTCTGCCATGAGTTGAAGTCGTCTGAACAAGCTGGATATTGGCTCCTACTGATGTTAGGTCAATATATTTGTGCTTCCCTCGTCCTGCAGGGTGGTCAGTCGCTCACTCCATCTCTTTTACAACAAAGCAGATTTGGCAGACTGGCGTCGTCTTACTAGAATAATCGAGGTCTTTCATGAAAAAGAAGCCATCAGGATTGCACCATATGCTCGACTCTTTAGCTCACAGGATTTTTTAGGAGAAATGAGACTTTTTTATTTGTCAGACCACAGGATAGTTTTCCATTTCACCTCAGTTTAACTTTTTTTTAAAAGATAAACTGAGGTGAAAAAAAAAGAGTCTTAACTTGACTCTATGAACAGAGTAACAATCTGTGATCACTGACAGGGACTGTTAGCAGGGGTGTTTCTGTGCCCTGTGGTGAATTACATCACAGAATTGTGTCTATTTCTAATGCAGCACTGCTCGACCACAACCGTAGCGTTTTTTTTTCTCTTTTATTTGCACATATAGATTCCTCCGGTTAAAGAAAATGATGATTTAAGGATATTTAAACATAGTAACCAGAGCTTCTTTTTCTTTGTGCTCCTGCACTTTCACTTACAGCAAACTAGGTCTGTATGTACAGAATACAGTGTCAATGCACTCTCTCTACTTCACACATGAGTGCTCATCTGGTTCCCTTTATCAGGCTCAGATTGAGGAATGTATTGTTGCCACGGCTGGTTCTCATTGTAACGTTTCACCCACAGAAAGCTTTTCTAAATGCATGGGCTTTTGCATGAATTCTTTGACAATCTTTTTGACAATATTCTTGTTATATACCGTCAATAGCATTAAAACATTAATGAAAGCAACACATAGGTAACTGGGAGGTTACGAAGTGTATGTACATTTCTGATTGTAAGATCTCCTAAAAGGCAGTGTTTTCAGTTACTTCGCCCTGAAAACAAAACTTTCACCATATGTTCCCGCATGCTGTTGTTCTGAAACTTTGCATGAAATGGAATTCTTAACGATGGTCAAAAAATATGGGGGAAGAAGACAACAAAATGCAACCTCGACAGTTGTGAGGACACCTGCTTCTTACATTAAAGAAAAAAAGTTCAGTCTATTGTCATAGATTTAAAAGAGCTACTTTTGTTTGGTTGGCCATCAGGAGATGCTTATGGTGTGTGAGCCTGCAACTCACACAGAGAAAAGAAAAAGATCGTTAATTCAAACCCCAATTTCCACATGAATCTTATTAGAACTCACATGATCTGATTATTGTGTTTTCAATTTCAGTTTCTACACGCTTTGCCTCAAGTTGCTTTGTATTCTAAGAATTCTAAAGTCTTTTAGAATTCTTTATAAAGTTCGTTGTAAAATCAGATGAATGTGGGATACATTCAAAATGTAATACAGATACAGACATTTGATTTATATCATAAGTGCTCGGTCTTTATTGGGCTCACAAAATACTAAATGTCACTGTGTTTTATAGACTCAAAACCAGTTGAGTCAAGCTGAAACTTCTGTCTTGCTCAAATAATCTGACTCATAGTTATGTTATTGTGCTCTGACTTTGACTCTGAGTTGCAGTGGACCAGGTCTGTATGGCCATCTTTTTCTAATCCAATATTGGTAGTTTGATTATTTGTGGACAAAGACAGAGGTGCTTTAGTTATGGATTAAATGTGAAATTTGAGACTTTGGTTCAGTTGGTAGGATTGTAGCTGGATGACCTGTTAAAATCTGGGGGAGTTACTGGTGGACAAATAAGTGCTTTGACCGGGCAGAATTTCGCCTTTGGGCACATTTTTTACTCAGATTCACAACTTTGACCTGGCATGAACTTTTCTCGACTTCGATCAGTAGTAAGTTTGGGTAATTTATTTCTATACTGCCATTTCCCTTCCTGTCACCCCAGTGGAGAAAATGGCTCTAGGCTAAACTGGAACACTTGAGCTCCCATTTACCATCCTTTGTCAGCATTCTCCTTTGTGACCTCTTTTCTTTGCTATTTTTCCCCACATTAAGTAAAGCAGTAGTTTGTAATTAATAATTCACTCAGGTGACCATGTATCATGGATAGCTTGAAAACTTTTGTATTCAAGCAAATACCACGTGGTCAACAACAACACATTTGTTGATATGATATTTTTCAGGGGTATTATCAGTTCTCTGACTCAGAAGGAGTGAGCTCAGGCAGACACAGTGCAGGGGCAGTTGCCCTCACTCTGACCTACTTATTCGTGTTTGCAACCACAAGCATGTTTTGACATGAGCATGTGTGTATATACAGGAGTGCCTGTGCATGTGAAATGCATGCATGTCAGTGAATATTACTCGAATGATGATAGACAAAGCAGAATCTCATATACTGACAGATAATATGTATGTGTGTTGTGTTTTTTTTGTGTGTGTGTGTGTGAGAGAGAGAGAGAGAGAGAAAAAAAAAGATACAGAGAGAGAGTTTTCTCTGCAAGAAAATGCTTTGAAGTTGCAGAAAATTCCAGGAGTTTCCTGTTAACAAGCCTGGGCTATAATGTGAACCAGGAGTGTGTCTGTGTGTGAGAAGAAGAGCGCCTCTCCAGTCAGTCTCTCGGCTGGTGAGTGGGGTAAACATCACAGCAGTCTTTGCTGTCCCTTTATCTTCTAGATTCCAGATTTGATTCACCTTTTTTTTTTCTTTTTTCACTTTACAGAATGCAGCAACCTTCAGAGGGACTTTCGATCGGATTCAAAGTATGGAAACTTCTCAGCTGGACATTTTCTCTGTTTTTTAAGCCTTCAAATTACATTTAGACATCTGGCGATTCCTTCAAGTCTGTTTCAGAAACAGCACTTCCAAGAACCAGCAGTTGTGAGAACAACACTGCAAATGCGTATTCCTATACCAGATGAGAATCCATGAGCTGCTAAGAAGTTCCAGCGTTTAAGCAATCCAGTTTATCAGCTGTTCAGAAACAATGCCTCTTTTTTGCACCTCAGACTATATGCTGTTGTTTGCTGCTTTATGGAGCCTCAGCTACCCAGTATTTCTCACAGCCTGGCCAAGCATCGCTGGAGGCAAACCAAAGCACGAACTTGACCCCAATGTAAAAGACTGGGGAGACTACTCCGACCTCCCTCCAGGAATGGAACATGGACTGGGGCTAGAAGAAGACAGAGACCATGACAACAGGGGAGGTGGAGAGTCATCATCAAGCTTGGCTCCAGAGCTGGATTTCCTGGTTGACTTTGCAGGCAAGAGAAATCAGCTGATCAGCTAATGAATTTTTTCATGCTCAAGCTCTTACAAATCAGAAAAAAAGCTACTCTTCCTTCCCTGCAGGTAAAAAGCGGCTGTGGGTGATAACAGCTCCGTCACACAATGACCACTACCTTCGCATGATGGAAAAACAACTGGAAGATATGGAGCAGGTAATGTGCTGAGATTTAGTCTTTTAATACTTGCACAGTATTCATTTAGAACTTTTCTGTTTTTTTTTTTATCTAAATTTCAGGATTTTACGTCCTCTTACCCGTTTGTTCTTGAGCTCTGTTTTCCTTTAACCTTTTGATGCTTTGGCCCTTTTGTCTCCGTCTGTCTCAGAAAGGGCTGAACTGCCGCCTTGCAGAAAGAGACACCTTCATCATAACCATAATCCAGAATGCCATGATGGAAGGTCGCATTCAGAAAACAACAATTGAAGGGGATGCCACAGTGGAGAACCTGGACCCTGACACAGTTACCAAACTGCTGCACTACCTGAAGCTTACCGGCCAAGTAAACCGTGTGCCATTAATGTTTCAGTCATTCCTTTTATTACATTTTATTTTTAAATGTCGCCATATGATTTTGTAGTTGGCCTGTCTATGAGTTGTGCTTAACACCAATTGTTTCAGGAGAACACATTCACCATGCTGGTGATGAAGAAGACCCTTCGGGTCGGTGGGCATTTCCCTTATCCGGTCCGTGTGGAGGCGATATTAGAGCTCATTGATCAGTTCCCCGGGAGGAACCTGGAGAAGATGACCAGAACAGCATCTAACTTGAGGTTCATCTACCGCATACCATTGTTTCAATTAACACAGCGTGGCTTCACATGGTCCCTCAGTTTAAAGTAGGATTAGACTTAGACATTTTACAAAGTTTTACCAACTAATGACAATTTGTGCAAACCTACTACTTTTTGAGTGAACACTTTCAATAACTGGAACTGGTAGCTCTGGATCAACTAATTCTCCACTATGTGTTGTGTCATATGTTAATGAGCAATTGCTTGCATGGTAAAATCTCAGTGGAGATCACTGTAAACATTATAGATTCTCAGCATCTGACATGAGCTTTTCCATAGTAAATATGTTAACATGCAAGTAGTAGAATAAGGAAGGTTTCACACAGATGAAATGAGTCAGTGCTTGACGGTGACCCTGCTTGATGTTTGACACTGTAGTGCCAATCTCTCAGTAGATCAGACACCCAATCAGCCAGTGGTTTGATTGACGTGGGCTTGCTCTGCCAGTTGAAAAGTTAAACTTTTCTCAACTCTCCACTGCTACCAACTATGACAAAGCAAAGCAATGAACCTACAACCTGCATGACATCACCCCATTGAAAGGGAATGACAAGGGAAACCTTTGAAGTCTGAAACTTTCAGATAGAGCCACATATTTCCATTTTCACATTACTGTTATCAGACAAGAAAATGAGCCATAAAAAAAGGCTACTACATTATTAATGAGCAGTCATCGCTTTTACACATGCACCATCATCTGATAAAATCCCCTACTGACCTAAGTCAGCATTTCATATTGGTTGTACTTTCATGTAAAATTGGTCTGTGAATGTTAGTTCACACATGCACCTCACAGACTCCAACTGAGAGGCGTAAGTGAGTGTTCACGCTTGCAGGAACGTTTGGGCGACACTAACTCACAGGTTTTTACCACTGTTTGTCCAACGTGTTGCAACATTTAACAGAAGCTGCTTTTTGTCAGAGACACTAAGTTGGTAGCAGAGAGGAGAAGATGTAAGCAAGTGAAGTTTAAAACAGATTATATTACTATTAACAGTATTTCCTGATTGTAGTTATTATTTGAAAAAAATGTTGATCTATATAAAAAAGAGAGAATGCTGCTCAGTCCCTCACTACATGGACTCCTGGAAATAAATAATGTCCCATTATCAGAATATTAATCTAAGCAACTTTTTTTACTGATAGATATTTGAAAGCAAGTTTATTCCTCTTAAAGATTCTAGTATTTTGGAATATGTGAGCTATTGATAGTATGTCGTTAGTTAGTAAAAGCTATATGTGCCATGTTTAACATAATGTATGTTTCAGTAACTGTTATATATGTGCTTCAGACAAGTGACCATGCAGTGCCATATGAATTTAGGCCTTCCTCTATGTTATGTCACAGATGTAAAACCAGAAAAAAGAAGCTTGTGGTGAAAAGAAAAAAGATGATGAAGAAGATGGTGCTGAGTTCTCAGAGAGGAGGAAATGTGACCTCTATGCTGGTAACACAAAGGAAGAAGAGTCTAGACAAAAAAGCTGCCCTCAAGAGCAAGATCCAGGACATACTGAACGGTCGGTCGAGGTTTGTCATACGTAAAGTGCCTGCTGGACCCAAAAGAGGAAAGGAGTCGAGCAGTAATGACTGGGCCACCTCTAAAGTGTCCAGTCTGCCTTCAGTTCCAAGGAACAATGAGGAAGTTGAGAAAGACAGGTGTTGTCTTTTCTTATGCTTAATGGCATTTTTAAACACAGTAAAAAATAGTGTGCATGCATTTGATCTCGCTGAAAAAGATGAATGCATATTGTATTGTTGAAAGAACATCAAAGTATTTTTTAATTGTAACACAGGGCACGCCCCACTGTTGAAGATGGAAAGAAAAGACACAGAGGGCAAAAAACGGAGGAGAAAGCAGAGCCAAATGAAAAGGACAAACAGAGCACTAAGAAAAAAGGCAGAAAGGAAAGGAAGAAAGGACAGAAAGGGAAAGGAAGAGGGAAAAAGTCAAACAGAGAGACAAGTGAGGAGGAGAAAACAGCCCTGAAGAAGTTTTTGGACAGCTTAAGAGGCTCCAGAAGGCTAATGGTGAGCACTTTGTCTGCCTCCCAATAGTTCTCCCTAATTCTGTTGCACAACCATTTTACAAACTATTGTAAATGCAGGACCTTCACACAAACCAATATGTCCATTTTTGTCTACAAGCTGATCTCCACACCCAGCAGAGATGCAACACTGTACATTCAGCAGACTGAGGAAAATGAAAAGCAACACTGTGAACTCGCAATCAGAAAGATCACCGTGGCAACCATTGTGGGTGAAGGAAGTGACTCCATACTCTCACTGCAACACCACCAGCTTGGTAAGTGTTTATGTAAGCCCTAAAGCATTTGTTTTGGCTGTCTTCTACAGAACTATCCCACAAATGTCAAACAGATATATTTGTGTTTGTAATGTATGCAAAAAACTTCTGTTATAATATGTATATGTATATATGTACACACACACATTTTTCAGAGCTTTCTTTCCTGCGCACAGACCAATGTTTTGTAGAAAGTATTTTGCTTGGTTCTCTCATGACACTGCACTTATACAGCAATTCATTTGAACAGGTATCACAAAGCCCATAACCAACATCTTACTCAAAATCCTTAAAAACACACATTAATTCACTGATATATATATAATAATAATACATTTAATTTCCAATGTACTAATCATCGAGAAGACCTCAATATGCTACAAGTTAGGACAAGGTTAAAAATCAGTTAGAAATCAGCAGTCATATGCCTTTCTGAATATATATTATATATATATATATATACACATATATACCTGAAACTCATCCTCAAAATATTCTAATCCAAATCAACAGGCCCACTATATTGTATTGGGAGGCTCTAACGTTGCTCTGCAAATTTCATTCAGGGAGTTTTGGGTCAGTATAGTGTTGTTTTTCTATTGTCTGTTCATGGTATTTTAGTCTGTTGTGTTTGTGTTGGTTTCAGAGTCAGAACCCTCTCTAAGTGACCAATCAGAACAGTTCTTAGACCCAGGCCTGATCCCTCTTTTGAGAGCAGAGCTCAGCCTGTCATCCTCGGACCTCTTTTCAATGACCGTCACGGATTATGACATCAAGCCCAATGTAAGAGAAGGTCTCACCTGAGCTTCCTGAATTTTTTGAAGTCCTGTAATTTCAGTTTGATAGCCATGCTTGCCTTTTTCATCACCACCCTTCCTCCTTTTCGCACCGTGAGGCAGTCTAATTGATATCAATCATAATGATAAGAACAAGAAGCAAGCAGCAGTTTTAAAATATAAATCATAAAGCGTGCAATTGTTTTTAGGACCTATCATTATTATAGCAGTTCATTTCAATAAACATTCAGATGAAATCCAGTGTTTTTGGAGAAACCTGCTCTTATCTTTTCCACAGAGAGTCTTTGAGGCTCCTCCATCAAGCTCGGCTTTGTTGGAGTACATTGACAACTTTCCTTCCAGGAACTCGGAGAAAGAGAAAGAAAGAAAAAGTCCTACTGTCTGCTCAAAAGAGTTGCAGGACCCCGCAGTTAGGAATTCACTGCTCAGGTGCATTAATCCAGCATCACATTTTAAGAGATATTTTATAGAAGAGTAGCATTCTGCAGCAGAAACACACGTTGCTTTAAAAAGCACTGATATTCATAATACAACCATTAAACATGCTATTAAACATGCTAAACAAGTTATTGCTGTTGTCTCCTATGTAAAAGTATCAGAGTATGTTTTGTGTCCGGTTTCAATCACACTAAATATGTCTCAGCGTGTGATACCATTAAATGTAATGAACTGTTAATTCATTAAACTTTTCTATTTACATCAAGGTTCATGTCCAAAAGGAGACTGCTGCTGATCTCTGCTCCCTCTGAGGATGACTACTCATTCCAGCAGCAGCTCTCTGCTCTCACTGGACAGGAGTGTCACCTGGGTGAGTGACATAACACAATGTCTGCTTTGTCACTTTTGATGCATTATGGAAAGATTGTGGCCAGTGTCAGGAGTCGAGTTTCTACTCTACTGACTAAAATTACAGGATGAATACAAAAAGGCTAATAGATATATGAAAATCAAGTAAAAGATAATGATCATTGCTGGGTAAACCTGTCTTTGTTCAGGTATTCGCCACTTTGCCATGTTAAAGCTGACTGGAAATGGAGAAAAAGCATCAGGAACTGTTGAGCTACTTCCCTTAAATGGTTGGTAAAAGTAATGACACATTGGAGCAATATCTGATCATTTTTAAATGTAAGATAGGTGAAAACGAAAACCATTGAAAAATGTTTTCCACTGCGTTTGTGCTGTCTTAAGTGAACTACTCAGCTCTCACTGTAACGTGCTTCCTCCAGGTCGTAGCCAGAGTGAGGTTGAGCTGTTATCCCGTGATATGATCAACAATCTGAGAGAGGAGCTGAAGATCAGTAAGGACTATTTCAGCATGCTGGTTGTGGGGAAGGACGGCGATGTCAAGGCATGGTTCTCATCACCTATATGGTCCCTGGAAAACGTCTACGATCTAGTAGACTCTATGGAGCTTCGCCTCCAGGAGGCGAAGCTCCAGAAGAGGCTTGGGATTCACTGCCCTGAGGACAGAGGAGGAGGGGGCAGCGAAGCAAGACACTATCCTGAGTATGACGGAGATAGGGCAGATGAGACGTACTTATATCACCAGGAATAATGAACAAACAATAAGTAGTGATGTGAAAAATAGCATCTTCAGGACCCACAGGAAGCAGTATGTAAAATCTAAATAGATATAGATGATGCATCTGTTGAATACTGTATATTCTGTATATTTTTTTCAATAATGAAATTAATTAAAGAGCTGAGTAGTGAATATTGGAATCAGTTTCAGAAAGTTCTAATGAAAGGCTATGTGCACCCCTCAGCTGCTACATGTATGAACGGATGGTCTGGTATCATTGGCCATCTGCAGCAGTGAAATGGAATGTAGGTTCATTCAAGGTCAAGCAGATTGTGCTTTTTGGCAATGCTTCTGTCCAATCTTTCTCAAACACACAGTTTAAATCAAACAAAAACTAAATTCCTCTGTTAAGATATTGTGTTGCTGTAGCCGCAACTGCCTTTCAATTAAACAAGTGTTCTTTTCATTAATTCTGATGTAGACATCTGGTCTTTAAAGAGCAGCAGCCTGCAGACACCTCAGGGTCACAAAAACAAAGAATTATCACTGAAGAGCTGCTGAGAAGGTTTCACAGCAGCTCTTTAAAAAGCCAAATTTGAGCAGTGTAAAGAGACTTTCTCCTACTCAAAACATTCACATGGGTCATACAGTTCTGCAGATATTTATGATCAATAATTATGTTTGTATAAAATGCAACTGCATGTGAACTATAAATATGGTGTCCATGGTAATGACAGTAGCATTGTAAAAAACATGCATTTTAACCCTTACCAAGTTGTTTTAAAGCATTGTCACAGCCTAAAGCCAACCAAGAAATCACAGTGTTTTGGCATAACATGTTGTGTTTACTTGTAAACAAGGCAACCATCAAAATGGTGTCTATTTAGGTGACGGCAGCATTGTAAAAAGAATGTATTTTAGCCCTAACCATGACTACTTAACCAAGCAATGTTATTGTCCATTATCATAATATTCTGAGTCAAGGGAATTATATAAATATGAATAGATATACAAAGTAACAAGAAAATTAATCTTGAATGAGTGTAAAAAAAAAAATACCAGAAGAAAACATTTTCATAACTATTTCTATGTATGTTGTTTTTTTGGAACAATTTTTGGAAAACAGAGTTAAAAATCTGCAGGAAAAGCAGTTATAGATGATGAAATAATCGCTTCAAGTCTTGAGTTTTCATTTAGTGATGTGACATACAGAACGCTGATGGGCAACTCTTCAAGCTATTATAATAATTTGAGGATTGGGAGGATAAGTGAAAGCATGACTTGGAACATATAGTTCCATATATGGACACATATAGCAGAAAGCTGAAAAACTCAAACACAAGAGAAAGTTGAACTATAAGCATAGAATAACCTTCAGTAACTGTAAAACTCTTAATCCAACTTTAAAAGTGCTACACACAAAATTAACTTGAAAGATGAAGTATGATACATAAAGAAAGAAGAAATAGGGTGTTTCAGCAAAAAAGAAAGTCTCCTTTTACTGTCCCTGTGGACCTTTTGTTACTCCAATGTACCAAAGAAAGAGCAGCCAGAAAGAATAGAAACTTTGAAATACTGTTGTTGAAATATTCAGTTTGACCAATCCCAAGCCACATCTTCCTGATCCAATCACACGGAGCCATACTATGAGAATCTGTCCTCTCTCAGTATTCAGGGGATGGAGGAGATTTAGCTCCAACTTGTCCAGGTCTTTCGTTATTGATCTTATTACATTTAAACTAGCCGGAGCTGTGTTTTTAGTTTTTTTTCCCCCCAAATTATGATCTTTGAACTGGCTAAACTACAATGGTGAACGTGATGAAAATGATATGTTGCATGTTTGTAAGCTTTGTCATAGTGAGTATGCTGATATTAGTGTGCAGGTTAAAGCCCTTCTGTGCCTTTTGCCTTGGAGAGCCACTAGAATAGCTGTAAATAGCTGTCCACCAAGGACACTGATTAATATTCTGAAAGATTTACTGTTTTCTTCTTGACCAGAGTCACTTTACTATGGTTACAGAGTTTGACTGGGTTGATAGGGAGACTGTTTTTTTTTGTTTTGATCTGCCTCTGACTGAGTGAACATCGGTTATTAGGCTCAGAGGGAAACTGCAGGGAGATTGCCAGAGATAGGCAAATCCATGAGATCAAAACTCAAAGATAACAGAAACTGTGACACTCACATTCACACAAGACACACAAACTACTAATGGAGGAAGTAGTCTGTTGTAGACGCATGCTGATGTCACCACCAGAGCTTGAGTTTACACCCCCCCCCCCCCCGCCCTCTCAGATAAGCACGTATACTTACCCACTGAGTATTTCTTTCTGTGTCACACGCTCTCTCTCAGCACCTCAGAGCCTTTATCTCTTTGACAGCAACAGAAACTCACACAGCGACACTGAACAAACTCTCTAGCACTTCACCGACCATTCAAGTTTAGCAGAGGCGGTGTAGAAAGTCATCCTGAACATGGTGAGTACATCTTAATAGCTGACTAAAAATATTTCAAATGATCATCTTTTGAGCCTTAGAGTCACTCTGAGGTCTTGATATGAGTTAGTGCAAGGGAGCTAATCCTCTTGTATTTTTCAGAATCGAGTATACAATATATGTTTATCTTTGTAAAAACAACATCAAAGACTCATTTATCGTCACACAAATTGATTTGACATTGGACATTTGTTTGGTTTCGTACTCAAGTAGCATGCATGTTGTCAATATGACATGGACTACAAACTCATATTGGCCATTTGTGAGCTTTAAGTAATGCTGAAATACTTTTTTATAGAAGTGATGTCATCTTAATTTCCTTCTATATCATATGAACAGAGTATTTTTGTCACTTTTTTCATATGTCACAGAATAGGAAAAAGTTACAGCTAGGAGGGTGGTTCATGGTTTTGTGTCAACTAGCTTGAGCAAAGCTGCCTTTGCCTTCACTTTTAATCGCAGTGGAAAGAGAAATAGTGCTTCCTCTTTGTTTGATGCAGAAGATTTCCTTCTTTTCTGTGTCAATGCACAGTCAACAAATGGACGTCAGATAAACTTCTCCCAATGACTTGCATAGCTGTGGCATTTCTGTTCATATCTACAAAAAGAGCATCCAATACACGAAGTCTTCCCATGCAACGCAGTGTTGTGTTTCTCTCTGCTACTGTATCATTTTTCATATCATCACCCTGCACTTAAACAATGGATTGTATAAAAGGGTAAACTGAGCAATACTATAAACATAGGCATTTATCCATAAGTTCATGTGTTTGGCATTTTGAATGGAGACTGAGGAGGTTCCACTGAGCTGCATTACATCCTGTCAGGGCTTTCCAGTATTTCACAGGACTTGTAGGTTTTCACAAAATTGCAAGTGCCGTGCAAACACATTTAGAGAAGCAGCAACTGCAACTTTTTGGCACACAAGGGGTAATTCATAATTAATTGTGGTTGAAAAACAGAAGTAATATCAGGAACATTCCTCTGTTTCTTGTCCTCTGAATAAATATTTTGCCACATTTAAGGTTTAGTGTTAACACAGTTTGTTTGACGGGGATATCGAGATGTTACTGGTAGTGACACAAAAGTGACATTTCCCCTAAAACCGTTTAATGTGATACATGCCCTTCCTCTGTTGACCGGTTTGTCTTTGACTAACGATACAAAAAAATGTCAAAAGTAATCAAAGCTATACTCTAGCACTAAAACATCTCTGCTGCCTAGTCATAAACTAAGTAAGGTATACTATAGTTTATCAAAAAATCAAGAGAATAATTAGCTTCTCGGTAACATATATATATATATATATATATACAAACCTTCAAAACTCAAGCTGAAGCTGTGTTTTTAGCCATATTGAACACAATGGCTGGTCGGATAGAAGCAAAAATGCATATTTGAGGCAATTTAATCAGTGATTATCAAGATTGTTTCTATTTTATAGTAGTATAGCATGCTATATTTAGCTGTACTTTGATACTATAGATTCACAATTTTTTCAAAATTCTAAGTTTTTTCTCATGTTTTCTCAAGGGAAATCAAAATTGTGTCAAAAAGTGCCTTAGAACTAAATTACAGTAATATTTCTATGGTTGTATTTAGACTGTAAATGACTTGGCTGATTTGATAAGAAACCATTACGTTGGTTGTAGAAAAATCATTCTTTATATATTTAACTTTGATCCTTTGCCAACAGCTTCTGGCATCGGGGCACTTTGTGGACTACAACCTATTGAAAGTGAAAATACCAAAAAAAAATACTTCCTCTAGATAATTTTAAATGCTTAAAGCGATTAGTAAATCTTCCTAAGAAAGGGCTACTAAAGCATAACCATCTCAAATCTTAAGATCCATCTTACTCATAGTGATTTTAAAGCTAACTATATGAAAGCAGCTCATAAAGTATAAATGGGTATAACCGGTTTTTACATTGGGATTACACTTCCAAACAGTTCCCTTTCTTTACCTGCAACTGTGTGAATATGTTTAAATATTGATATTCAAAGACTGAACTAGAACACTCTGACTGATGTTCATGGGCTTTTAATTTCCCGTTTAGCTTTGCACTGCACATTGGTATTTCTATTCTGAAATTTTCCCTTGCTTTTACTGCTGTGTGGCTGGAATAGGTGAAACTGTGTCCTTATGCTCTTATCTCCACTTCCCGGTATGGTGTCCTGACTCCAGTCAAACCAGCCTCATTACAATAGGTGTGGCTGCCACAGTATGACACCCTGTGAACCTGCTCGATAACTAACACTGAACCAAACTGTCAACCTTTTGCACAATTTGAATGCAACCGATGGTTAGTCATGCATTGTTTTTCAGCACACTTTCAGCTCATTGAAACTATCATATTTGAGCCATTTCAATGGCTAATCACTCATGTCATAGCCAAAGGAGAACCATAGACCCTTTTCTTTAGATTTCCAGTCAATGTAAACACAGGACAAAGCTTTACAGCACAAACCATAAAACAATGTTGCTTCCAGAGTTTAATGAAACTCAAAAGTGGTGTAATATAGATATACTTGACAAAAGTATTCTTACTTATTTGGAATTGTTTATGTGAAAAGTTATAACTCCCAATTGTGATAATGATAAAGACAAGCCAGGAAGTTGGTGCAAACTGTGGTTTGAGAAGTGCTAAAATGATCTATATAGGTGTTACCTGCAGTAAAAACCAGTATCAGCCAACATTAACTGGCCAGTGATAGAACTTTTCTTTCTATCAAAACAAACAAGATATTCAAAAACTTGGTATCCTTTCACATGTTTTCTTATGAAAAGCTTCCCTCTTTAAACAACATAGTTACAGTTAATTTCAAGATTTGAAAAACACTGAGTAAATGATTTTGTATTAAAGATGCATGTTAAGTTTACATTGTACTGTATGTGAATGTGGTTCCCAGTTCTCAGTTTTATAGACTAAATCACCCATAATATGCTACATTTCCTATATTGGGGAAATACAGGAGACTCAATAGCTACAGCACCCTGTCGGGACTTTTAGCTTGTTGTTTGCAAATCTTGCTTCAAAAGCTTTATTTTAATCAAGAGTTTATTCAGTGCTAAGATAGAACTATTTCAATGTCAGTTATGACTATGGTTAACTCATTCTGTTTACAGAGTGTGAGACACATTCACATATCAGTGGCTGCCATACAAGGTGCTGACATACACGTGAATTTTTTCATGTGACCTTTTTTTAAACATGTTTGAACGACATGAACCAAATTGATGTGGTGTGGTGTGAGTGGCCGAGTAGATACAAGAGAAATTAACTGAATCATAATTAATAACTGAACTGAAAGCAGGAACCCCACCGATTGGATAAACTTTTTGCAAAAAGTGAAGAAAATGTCATGAGAGGAAATGTGATTTTGCCAGCTTTGCAACCTATTTAAATTTGAATTAATCTGTACGTTTTATTCCTCTTTAGTCCACTAGTTTTGATTTTTGTTTTTGCCTGTTGAGGTTCTAAACCAAGCCCAGATTTCAACTTGCTTCTTCAATGTGTCAGCTGAATCGGATAATTTTTCAAAGTACTATATTCTTATCATTAACTAAACCTCTCATCCTGCTCCAATCTTTTCAGGAGAAAAAAGCTGATGTTAAGGCAATCATGGCTCGCTTCCAAACGAGTGGGGCAAGCATTGATGAGACTTCCTCCACACCAGGTGAACGTACCAAACAACCCCTGCACCCCACCACCTCCACGGGCCCAGTAGTACAGAAGAAGCCTGTCTTGGAAAGCATCTCAGGCGGTGCGATAAATACCCCACCAAAACCATCTTTCCTGAAAAACACACCATCCACTAAGAGTGACACAGATGTACACGAACCAAACAAAGCTAAAGCCCTGGCTAGCAGGTTTGCCAACATCAATGATGGTCCCAACACCAGCAACAAACCTGTATTTGTTAATAAACAGCAAACGCCCCTCAAGTCAAGTCTTTCAACCACTTCCGAAGCTAAAGGTCCTGTGCAGAAGCCTCTTTTCAACAAACCGTCCCTCACCTCCACACTGTCTGATTCCAAACCTGCCTTTCCAAAACCACTTAACTCCAGGCCCAGCTGGGCGAAAGAAGACAGCGGTGGGGGTACAGCTTTAAACCCTAGCTCCGCACCACCCAAAGCACCTGGTCTGCAGCAAAAGCCCAGCAGCAGCGTTTTAAGATTAATGCAGCAGAATGAAGAACAGACAGGAGCAAACACAGACTCTACGAACAAACCGCCACCTGTAGTAAACGCTGCTTTTAAGCCGACATCCAACTTCAAGACTGCTCACTCCATGTTCAAAAAGGAGAAGGACACAGCTGAGCAGACAGACAATGGTGGGGTTAACAAATCACCCCTGACTGCTACTAACTCCATTATTCCTCCAAAACCTGCTAGTAAAAAGCCAAGTTTAAAGAAACCCTCAAAGGTTTCTCCCCAGGCAAGCAGCATTAATGGCGACGCCACTTCAGGCCCAAAGCGTAACACTCTCCCCAACAGTCTAGCTTTAGGTCCTGCTCCTGCTAAACCTAACCGACCCCCCAAAGTTGACCTGGAGAACATTAAAAGAGGTGCTGAAGCCCCTGAAGAGGGTGAGTTGCATAACATTTGTGTGTGACTGTGCGTGTGTGTGTGTGTGTCTGTAACAGTGAAGTCAAAGAAAAAATATTAAGAAAACTACTGACTATTTGCAGGCACTACCAAATTGATTATACCTAAACTCTGTCAGAGATATTTCACGGCATCACTTAACTAAAGTGAGAATCTTTTACTTAGATTCAGCAGGAAGGTCTTAATTTTACTATTGCAAGCTGCAAGCATTACACCATGTTAAAAGCTTCTTTTATCACCTAATTGCATCAAAACACCTCCACAATCCAGTGTGTGTTGAACGTTCTAATGTAAAAAAAAAAAAACAAGCAAAAAATTGTTACATAAATTGTGGAAGTGTTTTTGTCCTTGAAGTTTAACAAATACGAAAGAAATTCAGTAAAATTTGCTGATTTACTATGTGTAGAAGACCCCATTCTTCTTGAATTATTCCACATTTGTAGCTTTACATGTGGATATTTTTCATAGGCCATGTACAAAATCACTAATCTGACAGGAGAAGTAGTGCATTGTAACAGATTTAGCCACATGCTCATTTCCAAATTGAAGAGTCTAAATACAAATACAACAATAAGATCTCTAAAGACACTAATTTAGGTCCTGACAACTCAACACTTATAATTTTACAATCTGGGGTTAGGTAGGGGAATTCTTTTTCATCTATTAGTATTCATTTCTCCAAACAGCTATGGCCACATACATGTGTGCCGGCCTTATCAACCAGAAAATTGTTAGCTAACTCATAACTAAGATGGTGTGTGGAACAAATGTCTTATAATGAGCTGGAAAAAAGAAAAAGCGGAGATTCTGGTGGTAGATGTCTGACAGCAAGCTAGTTAGTTGGCTGCATTTTCATGTTCTTTGCCACCCAAAGTGCCAGAGCGATTTACAGTTTGTCAGTCTTGTGACTTTCTGAAGGTGTTCTTTTAATTTAGCTTTCTCAAGTTCATTTCCTCTATGTCACAAGCAGTTCAAAGTTGTGATGTTTAAGTTAGAGCATTTGAGAAGTGCAAAGAAGGACTTGCTTCACAAGACTGGTTTTAGTGACATTACCAATGATTAGTATGCAGCGGTTGAGATACAGTGTGGGTTGTTCAGTTCAAAAATACTGTTTCAATTTTAAATACTGCCTATTTTCATCTTTGCAGTATCAGAATTAAAATGTTTGCAGACACTGTCCAGAGTTTGTTTCAGTTTTATAAATGCTGATATTTTTCAAAGTTTAAGATAGTTTAAGAGACAGAAGTTGCAGAAACACACTTGGTTCCTCTATTTACCCTGACCAAGTTCCCTGTCCTGTTTCTTCTTTCTCCTCCCCCCTTGGCTGCTGTTCTGACAGCTGAGCATATTTCACCACTTGAGGAAGTATGTCCCAGCAAAAAGGGATAGTTTTAAATGTGAGGCTGTTTCGAAATACATACCTGGTCTACCTTCATTTATACTCAGAAGAGTAGCATGAGTGCTGGATGAGATGCATGAGCAAGAATTGGATGACTCCTCTGATGTTTGGTTAGCTATTTAATCATTTCAGAGCTCTTTTTTTTAATGATTTTTTTTACAATTTTCATAGCAGACATTGTGACATGTCAGAAAAGGAAATGCACAGATGCCGTTATTGATTCAATACTCCTGAGCAATTTCTGCAATGGTAAAAAAAAATTGCTGAACCTTTCAGTGACGGATAAACTTAGCTGCCGTTAAATTTGATCCAAGTTTGACACCCACACCTCTCTTTACAATGGAATTTAGCCAGGTATCATTCAAATATGAAATGTACTGAAAGAGTTTCACTTTCAGGGAGAAAATCAGGACTTTTTACTACTAAGTTACTTTTCACCTTGGTGTTACCGTGATGTTAGAGCAGCAGCTTCAAAACATTTCAACTCTGCAACATGTGCAGAAATTGTTGTGCAGAACTGACTAGGTTAACTGGAAAGAATGGCAGAGGCTCTACTTTCTGTTATTCAAGAACAACATATACCCACACACTCACCATCGAAAATGCATTTTTCAGCAAGACAATTCTAAATCAAATACTGCATCTACTACAACAGAGTTTGGGTGCTGGACTGGTTTTCCTGCAGTCCAGAGCTTTCACCATCTGAAAGCATTTGACCGCGAAGCAAAGAAGTGGGGGTGCTAAACAGTGGTAAACATGGACCTGTCCCAATTTATTGAGATGTCCGACTGCCATTAAATTCAAGATGACCTTGAATTTAAAATAGAAAAATGACTCACTTTCAATATTTCTTTCTAAATTTACATTTTACACAGCTTCCCAACATTTTTGGAATTGGTGTTATACAAACAAGACGAATGCCATTTAACCCTGTAAGCAAAATTTTAATTAAGGAATTGTACTTCCTCTAATCCTGACAAATCCAGTCATGCAAAAAAAGGAGATGAGCTCAAAGGGAAATTTGCAGGTAGACTGAGTTCAAGGCCAGATGACCGGACCTATAAACACTTTCTCTATCCAATAGCCTTGTGAGGACAAACAATAGGACCCACTAACTAAGTTAATGTGATAAAAAAACATTTGCAGGTCTTTTTTTTGGCATTGTTAAAAGTGATGTTGTAAATTTGCAACAGTGGGTCTTACAGGGTTAAAGTTGAATGTGCTGTAGGTTTCTTCATCACTCTTTATTACTGTCCACACTTTTACATAGATTTGGCTGGTAAAACTTAATACTTTAAGACAGATGACAAATGAAGAATTTGCCGATTTTTGTGATGTTTTCAGTCCTGAAAGTAACAGTTTGTTTATTAATATATCAACAGTCGTAGTGCTACACATGTGCGACAATCACAATAGGGCACTGGTAAGACTCTGCTTTAAAGCCACGTTGTTTTGCTCTAGTTCCTGGTTTTAAGAAACCCACCATCCCAACTCCTCCAGTCTCCCACCCAAGTAACCACAGCAGCCATGTGGCTCCAGCTGTACCTTCTCAGGCCATGCTGCCCAGCCTGCCACCACGCCATCCTGGATTCATGTATGCCACGCAAGCATGTTAACATTAACGTTTCCACTGTGATGCATGTTTTCTGGGTAGAACTACACTTAACAGCAGCTGCATCCTAACTGTGCTCCTCAGGAACCAGCAAGATGTTTATGATGACGTTGATGATCTGAGCAGTGCTCCTCCGCCTCTGCCGCCATCGACAGGTTCAGTAATGGTCACTATTCAATTAAATGTATATTTCACAGCTGCCATGTTGCAAGACAAATTAACACCAAAGGAAGGTGTAAAATGGTTGTGTGCTGCTGAACTTTGTAACATGGTTACATATTTACATAAAAGGAACTATACGGTATTAGTTGACGTGTGGTGCTTGCAAAGCCCGTTTTACCCACAGTTGGCTGGTTATTTGCAGATGATATCTGTCTCAGTCACGCTCTGTGGATAATTGCAATGACAGCCTTATTTAGTTTAGTTAAGAACAGTATGAACTGTGTTCTGAAGACAAACATATAAACAACACAATGGATCACAATAGTGGTGGTTTATTCGCGGGGATGAAATTCTCTTGTAATCTTGCTTTATTGTTTCTGTTCTGCAGGCCATCCGAGTCAGAGGGCAAAGGTGAGACACATGCAGAATTATCTGCTCTTACACGAACACAGATTTGCATGCAGGGTTATGTGCAGATGTGGGCAGACCAGTAAGACACAGTGCTGCTGGTGAAGAGACACTGCAGCACGATGAAGTGAGACCATATAGTTCAGAACAACAAATAAGTAAATATAGAAAATAAGAATGAAATGATAATTAAAGTATAAACAAAAATGTATAGGTATATACTGGAATGACATAAGGACACAGTAAGAGGGACTCTTCAGTCAGATAATGAGATTACTTCAGAATTAAAGTGTATTTGGGTGCTCTGTAAAGAAGCAACAGTAGTCTCTTCTTCATCTTCTCCAGAAGAAATTAATAATCTAAGATATCAGCGTGAATATCAGTATGTGAAGAATTAAGTATATGACCTAAAGTATATAGCAATATGTTTGAAATAAACCTTGACATGAGTATACAACCCATGTTGTATGTTGGTGTTTGGAGGGCACATTTAAGGTAAAGGCACAGTTAGTCTTATTGTTTTCTTGTCTGTCTTTTCTGCCCAGGAGGAAAGTGATGATGAAGAAGGAGATATGTATGAGCCGCTCGATGAGCGATGGTGAGAGCATGTTATACATTAAACTATCACCTGTGTCCTGCCAATTGCTGTCTATTATTTCAAGCAAGTTCACACTTAATTATAAAGCTTATTTGTTTATTCATTTTGTGGATGACCTGAAATGTGGGACTTTTGTCCAGTAAGTAAAGTCAGGAACGTTGCGGGGTTTAGACCAGCATAGATGCAAAGCTGAAAAACTCCGGTGAAAGCTTTCTCACTTCATGTTTGCGTTTATGGCTTCACTTTGAGAGCATGTATAGGAAGTAATACTTATAAGTCCCATGCCTGTCAAACTTTACCAACACTACTCTCTGGTGGTTGCTTTGAAACACTACAAGTTTTCATTTATTCATTTATCTTTCTCTGTCTGACATAATTCAAATGATTAAAATAAGGATGCAGAAGCATGTCAGCTTTAACAAATATCGTTCATATTCAAGTTCAAACTGCTTTTTAAGGGCCATCAGGTATGTAGCCATGATCAAATAGGTCTCCAACTGTATATTTGCACTCGATTAACCATTAATTGTCTTGAATTTTTCCAAACCCTATCAGTAAATCTGCATTATATAAGCTTACAAAGATATTCTACTTGCCAGCAATACAAAATAACCTGAATAAATTCATAACTTGGACATTTTTGTGAAGGTATTGAGGGATTTTACAGTTATTTGGCTGTCAACAGGAAATAACAAACAAAATGCATATTGTTATTTTAAAGGTGTTGCAGTAAAATCTCTTCATCTTGAATGCATATATGGATCCTTTTACATCATTTTCAGCCTTTTGCCAACTGTGTGTTCTTGGTCTCAAAAGGGATGAAGCTGAAAAAAGCCAAGAAAAGAAGAAAGACGATAAGGAGGAGAAAAAACGGTTGGAGGCTGAGAAAAAGGAGCAGAAGGAACGTGAGAAGAAGGAACAAGATGCCAGGAAGAAGTTCAAAGTGGGTGAAAAAGACTTGAATGATGCCAAAATACTTTAATCAAGTATCTCAACCCTATGGGAAATGGATGTTTTTTTTTTGCTGAGGTTTGGATAAAAAGACTGACAATATCCTTATGTTTCTATGTTAATCATGTTAACTATATGTGGTTAGTAACTGTGTTTGTTAGTTGGTTGGACCCCTGCAGGTCATTCAGCGAGGAAAAGCTCGTGGGGATTGCAAAGGCAGTAAGACCGACCTGGCTCTGAAACAAGGAGACTCACTGGACATCATCCGTGTCCAGGGCAACCCAGAGGGCAAATGGCTGGGACGGACACAAGATGGATCAAGTGTGTTCAACTACTGTATCTCTACTTTTTCAGCATGTTTCGCCCCTGCTTCTTTTCTTTTCTTTTTTAAAATTTCTATTCTTATTGACATCCTCTCAGTCCTCAGTCTTTGTAGATACTGTCTCTATTAATCAATGTTCCATTTCAAAGCTGCAGTTAGTGATGTGCCATAAGACTGCATAGGGACAAGTAGGGACAGGAAATCTCACTCATATACTGTTTTTCTCTTCCAGTTGGCTATGTGAAGACCACCTCGGTGGAAATTGACTTTAACTCATTGAAGAATTCTCACACTCAGGCAGCGTATGACCCCGAGGTCTATGATGACATCGATGTAGCCCCACCTGATAACAGGTACCAGAAATGTCAGCTATTGTTGTCTAAATCTATTTTTAAGTCACTTGTTTGCACAGACTAGTTGCTTTTGTAAGATCCAGACAAGTGAAATAGGAGCCTTGGTTCCAGCAGTGTCTTTGTCTGAATGACAGACTGAAAAATGTCAGGGTCTTTGATTGAGAAATATAAGTTGGGTGTGGTTAATAGCACTGAAGTCTTTGAGTTTTTGAGTCTCATAGCTTTTGATATAATTTCATTGTGGCTTTACTAAATTGTGATAGGGTCTTATTCTAAGTCTGATTAAAAAACAAGATCACTTCTGTGGCAGCAGAAATCTGAGCTACTTTTCATACAGTACCAAGAGGACCAGTTGAGTTTTCTATAAAAAATGTTTTGGTCCATTTACATTTTTCTGTTTAATCGATCACAAAGGCAGTGAAGAATAAAACTCTGATAGCTAGCGGAATCATTTTTACCTCATGGGGCACTTCATGGGAACCTAAAGAAATTTAGTCTTACATGTTTCATGTCTTCTCTCTTTGCAGTGCTTTGAAAGGGCCAGGAGGTAAAATCTTAAAATAATACATACCAATTTATCATATCAAGTCCTGTTCTTAACATCGGTTGTTTGAGTCATTGCGTAAATTATGTTGGTCTTTTAGTTGTCCTACCGCCAATACCAGGAGAGGATGGAGAAATATATGATGATGTTCTCGACCCAAACCTCGAAGTCAGGTGGGAACTGATTTAGTCATTTACAAGAGAGTGAGTGGTGCAGTATAATATGCTTGAGTTCTTTCAGAAACAACAAACACTGAGTACTTATACTCAATGGAGATGTTACTCAGCAAAGAGTGAAAAATGTATCAGAAAAGGAAATGCCAATTTTTTTCTTTGCCGGTTGGCTCTCTAGTCCCGTCGACCCCAGGTCCTTGCCTCCGAAGCCTCGTGGCTTACTGCGGATGTTTGACCGAAACAGACGCCCTGCCAGCACTAAAGTGTAAAATACACTAAGTAGTAAGACTGATCACAGATCTTCTGTCCACTGTTGCTAATCCCTAATCGTTCAGCCTCATCATCTCCCTTTTGATAGCTCCTGTGAAATCATGTTACCTTCCTATATTTCCGTCGTAGATCAGCACCAGATCAAGAGCTTCACCTCTGTCTGAATAACACTTAACAATCATAATTTCAATGACAGGCTGACATCTAACAGTCATGTTAACATGTGTATGTTTGATTACCTGTAAGTGTACTAATCTTCACGATTAATTTGCATGCAAGTGACTGCTGTTCGACAATCAAAGCATTATTCGTTGTTTTACATTTTTTGAATGATTACTAATTCAAACATCATGTTATTATTCAGAAATATTGATTGTGGTTACTTTAAAAAGCATCTAAACCTTTACTGATGATACAGTAACAGAATATATTCTGAAACATTATTTTTCTTTTAATGTGCCAGAGTGCCTCCACCCAGCCAGTTTACTGCAAACGGGAATTCAGGTAACACTCACGCGGATTACAACATTTGGTTTTAACCTATCAACACCTAATTCCCCAGCTCAACACTGGAACTGGTATCCCTGTGTGTTTCCTATGTCTTCATAGGTTAAATAGGTTACATTTACATAGATGCAGTAACCGTGATGTCTCCTATTTGGAGTAAAGACACAAAACCAAGTTGCTAACTCTGAGATGTGAAGTGAATGTCAAAGTGTGAAGATCTGCAGTTCCTTAAACGACCACTTGAGGCTGGTTCCAAAAAGAAGTTAGTGGTTAAATTCAATTGGACTCGAGCTCATTTATTTGTAGTGATGGCCTCTGATGTAATTAATAAATGAAACTGAATCACATAGCATTTGAAGTGAAGTGAAGTGAAGTGAAGTGAAGTAAACTAAACTGGACTGCACTGAAGTGTTCTAATACTGGCTGTTTACACCCCCCAATTACCTCTTACATATGTACTTTTTTTGTGCCATGGTTTGGGTAGAAAAATAAATATTCTATTTCTGTTTTTAATTCTGTGCTGGGTGTAACTGTACTGCTGCTGTCTGTAACTTGTGCTCGTCAAGTGCAAAAAATTCACAAAAGCTAAATTAAAAACCCAAGTTGTGATTCCAGCATTCAAATATCACATCAAATGTCTCCCGATATAATATACGAACCTGTTTGAGTTACCAAAGATACTGATCTTAGTTCAGCAAAGCTATCTTTACGTTTAGCTGGTTCATGTAATCATTAGTTAGTGGGCGTAATTTCACCAATTTAAAAAAACGATTGTACATGTCCACACAGACGAAGGGATTTAAAAGAAATTGTCTGTGCCTATAATTTTCCTTCATTGATCTAAAATCTTATTGAATATTGACTAGTATATGACAAATATATTCAGATGGATTCATTACTAACAGCTGATTAAATTGTGTCTTTACCTGCTTTTACTTTGTGTTACACAGATCAGCCAGGAGCAGCAATTGATGAGGAGATATACGATGATGTTGATGCTCAAAATGCACCTCCCCCTCCGCCCATCAGCAGGTATATCTGGATTAATCTTTAAAAACAAACAATTCAGTGCATTTTTAACACGCTGTTTAGATCCATGATTCAAATGTATTTTTAAAGTTACTAATGCTTTCTGCTTTCGTCTGTTTTCCCGTCAAGCCTTCCAGGTATGAGAGGCAAAAGCAAAACTGAAGACATGGACCCAAAGAAGCAGAAAAAGTTTGAGAAGGAGGAGAAGGACTTCAAGAAGAAGTTTAAAGTTTGTAATTCTCTCGTGTTTTAACCACACTTTTAATATCTGTCCTATGTAAATTGGAACTCTTTTTCAATCTGTTTCAGTACGAAGGGGAGATACAAGTTCTGTACCAGGTGACCATCGTGCCCTCGCTCACAAACAAAAAGTGGAGCGGCAAAGAGCTGCCTGTTAAAGCAGGGGAGAAACTGGACGTCATTGTTAAAGCTGTGGATGACAAACTGATCTGTCGGAATGAGGACGGCAAATGTGAGCATTTACCGCATTTTCTTGTTTTTTGGTTGATGAGTTTGGTTTTTTTCCATCTGTGTTCCAACTTTAAAATCTGTGTTTTGCAGTCGGTTATGTCTCAACCAACCACATCGTTATGGAGTAAGTACCACCAACATTCACACACAAAAATGGAGGGAGACTGCTGACAATGTGCTTCTGACAGTGTACTAATCCTTGTGTTTTGCCCACAGTGATGGAGAAATCTACGATGATATTGGAGGGGATGGTATGTTGAGCATACATTTCATGAATAGATTCCTGAGCAGCGGAAAATAATCAGATTTTAGGAAAATTAATACCTTTTAATCATTATTCTCTTTTCAGACTGCATCTATGACAACGACTGAGAGACACCCTGCACTGGCGTTTTTGTTTTATCCTGAGAATAGTTTTCATTGTTCGTCTATTTATTGTGTTTATTGATGCTATATACTGGGAATTGCTGTAAATTAGCCTGGTAATCAGACTGAATTGCAATTCAATATTCCCATTATTATGTGTTTATTATTATCAAGTATGTGTGCCATTCACAGATCTGGAGACAGGCTAGCTTAAGGTCCTTTGAACAATGCAATTCATTTTAAAAGTTGCCTCAACAAAAAACTTAGAATATAATTATATAAAGTGGTTGTTTGCAGCACCTTAACAAAATGGGAAACATTTGTTTGAATAACAGTATTTGATTGTTTCTTTGTTCTTCTCAGTTTGGCTTCTTTTGGACTGCCTTTAAATTCTTCACAGAAATTAATTTCCAAATGTTCTTCTACAGTTTGCAAGGTTACAAGAATAACTACAGTATAAGACAGATATCAACACTGTTTGCCATTTTATTCTTTATTAGTGTCACTGATTTAACTTTTTACTATATGTACATAAACTGCTAACTACCATGCCAGCTGAAGTTCTTCACTGCTTCTAGTTTCAACATGTTTTAGTGACAAACTGCCTCTGATTTCTGTATATACAATTATAAAATACATGCTTTTTAAACATGTCTCACACATCTGACTTTGTTCTGTTGTAAAAGTAGCTTCTATTGAGATAATAAAGAGAGAGCTCTTGCTCTTTAAGGTGTCGCTTTGGTTAAATGCATCATCATTTTTGGAAGGTGGATGAAGAATTATATCATGCTGCTGCTAACACTGTTAGTCAATCCTATGACCCTATATCCAGTCAAGTTTTGCCCTACACTGCTTCTACAGGTCACCCACATATTGCAGCTCGCACACACGTAGCATTCATTTCTGAGGATGTGCTCACATGAATCTCCGACCTAATGCAGGTTATGTGGGGCAGCCATGATAAACACATGTATCCATACTCAAAAGCAAGTTTATTCCTGCCCAAGTCTTATAGTTGCTGGCAGCAACTAAACAGCTCTTTAATGCAAACTTTAGATTAGTTGGAAGTTTTCTAACTAATATGTGTACATTTCCAATAGACGAAGTAGCTGTTTACACCTTCTTTTAAGTGTACTCAAATTAAAATGGTGAATTTCAGAATTTTTCTCTCAACACACAAAATAAAAGCAACAAAAGTCTAAACATAAAAACCTAGTTCATAAAGAAACATCTTAGTATCTTAAACTAATGTGATACATATGGCAGTTTTGCTTTGAATAAAGTATGAATATAATCAGGGTATAAAGTGTGTGGTTCAAACTGCATTAAAAAGTATTTTACATACAGTCATTTGTTTTTTCAGTTAAATGGAATCGTTTTTACTTACAATTATTTGTCAGCTGTAAAGCAACTTTGTCAGGCAGATGGACAGATGAGTCCTCTGAGGTAGTACTTGTGTCTGTTCCTTCAGCTAATTGTTTGGTGAAAGAAGAAAGTCAAGAAAATAGAGAAATATTATTATTTAATTTAATTAATTTATTTATTGTTTTGGAAGAGTTTATATCTTCGTCAAATTGCGGTATTTCAAGGATAAAGAAGATATTACTGTTTTTTCTCGTACCTGTAAAACGTACTTCCGCTCAGACCGGAAGTCTTGGTCTACATCCATCATGGTTCCTCCAGTCGCAGTGTCACCGCTCATCAAGGTAACAAAACAAATAATTGAGCCTTAACATCGATGTTGTGAAAGGAGAAATGTCTGAAATATACCCGATTCCCTCTCAGTACACAGAGGTTTGCGAGGTGACCGTTAAAGGTAACTCTTCTAGCTGGCTAGCGAGTGTTTGTCAGCAATGACATTGAGACGCAGGTGAACATTTATTTTCCAAAACAGCGGAAAATCTAAAATATCTTCCGCATTAGTTTGATTCAAGCAGCTATCTCTATTATACCTCTATTATAACGGGCTAGTTGTTGAGCTACGCGGAGTAATGTGCGTTATATCGGTCAGTAACGATAGTGTTTTAGACTGTTTGAAAGGTCAGAAAAAAACTGGACTTCGCCCTTAGTTTTTCTCAGGTTGTATCATAATTTATCTAAGGGAAACGACAAGGTGGCCAGTATTAAATGCAAAGCTGCAGAAACAGAAGCGTTGGCATGTCTCAGCTAGTTATACCAAGATATGACAATTAGGACATGGAGGTAAATACAACTTTATATTTTTTCGCAAAGCAGTGAAAACACCATTAAAAAGGAGAGACAAAAAAGTTTTCCAATTGTTGATCTTACTGACATTTCTCAGCTCACGCACAGCTGGTTAAATACAATTGTTTCGTAGACTAAAACGTGGTGTTGTTTGTTTCAGACGGCCAGATGGTCCGCTCTACTGCTTGGTGTGTTCTACGGGAAGCAGAGGTTTGGTAAGTTCACGTGTGCGCATGCGCCGGGTAGTGTTTCTGTCATTGATCAAACCTGAAGCTGAACGGTTAAAAATCAGCGTTGTTGCTCAACCTTTGAGAATAACTGTAATTTTCTGTTATATTTTTGTTAGGTTGATTTTTTAAAAATTTTTATTATTGATTGATGGAAAATGTTTTGACATGGCGCTAAAGAAAAAGAGTGAAACTGTTTCTGAAAGTCAAAGATGCTTCTACAGAGGGATGGCATATTCCAAGTCATGCCCTTCATAGCCTTTATAGAGCTTGTATTTTTGCACTAAAAGGAATACAGCAATGACTGCCAGTGTTGTTTTTATTTAAGACTACCTGAAGCCAATTGCTGAGGAGGAGAGGATGGTTGAGGAAGCAGAGAAGAAAGTCCGTGAGGAGCAGGAGCGCATCTACAAACAACTGTCCGAAGGTAGTAAAAATGAGGCTTAATTCTTGTCGGTCACCTAAGCAAAGCTTTTGTTGTTTAACGCCATGACGGCATATATTTTGACACTACAGCCGCCACAAAGTGTCTTACCCTTTCTTCTTTTTCTCTGTTTGCAGCAAACTCCGACACCATCCTCAAATGAATTACCTGTGGACTTGTGCTGATATATTCCAAAGTTAATAAAAACCCAAAATATTTTTCATGTAATAACTCCAGGGTGCTTGTGTTTTATGTAGTAAGAGAATACACTGAAGCAGAAAGTAGGTTGTCATTAAGAAAAAAAACAAAATCCTCTCATAACAAAATTACTCTTGACGGGTGTTATCTGAGTTTCATTCATTTGTTGCATGCAAAGCAAGTAAAAAAACAGACACACTGTATGTTTGTGTCCTTCAGTGGGAGATGAGCCAGGCATTGTTTTAATCCCAGCCTACTTTAGCAGTAATCCCAGGATTAGGGTCAGGGGCCTGTAGTAGAAAGTGCAGTGTGGACAGAAGTTATCCCTAAATGCTCTTGTGTGTTGCGTAATAATTCCACCTTCATTACAAACTCTACATTATAGTATAGCACAAGCGACTGCATTATGGGTAACTTCAGTTAAGTCTGTGGCACATGTAATGTTTCAACATTAAACCACAAAATAGATTATGTCACGCCCTGTTTTACTAAAAGATGTCTGTGAAAGTAAATTACCTCTGTTGGTAAAGGGTCAGTCACACTATAGTTTTATTCCTCAGTGAGTCTCGGCTTCATTATTGCAAGAATTAAGTCACACAGCGAGCACATAAAAATACATTTGCTTTATTTGGGTCATCATTGTACACATGGAGCACATGACGAGGCAAGCATTAAAGTACTGACCGTAAAATAAGTCTATTTTAAAAAGTTCTGGGAGTAACCACAGCACATAACGTATTAGTTCATACCTAATGCATAGTCATCTTTGATACACCCATACCTCACTGTGTTTCCATATGTGGAAAATTTTAACATCTGTAAACTGAGGCAAGCACAATAAACTCATAATTCATTAAGTAAGGGAATAAGATTACTCGGTGACATATTTGCCAGTGTTTGCAGATATCTAAATCAAAAATAAGCATCTCTATTTCAACTTGAAAAATATTTTCTTTATATTTACATAAAGTGAGGCAGTATGTACAAGTCATCACACAAAGCCGACTCGCTCCTTTATGCTGTCTCAAACACTCTGTGCCCCAGGGATTGTTATGAGAAAAGCCCTTCGGCTCAGTGGTTAGCGCTGCTGCCTCGCAGCACCACAGTCCTGGGTTCAGGTCTTGAACCTGATCATTTGTTAAGTCTGTACATTCTTTATGTTTCTTCTAGTTATTTGGGTTTCTTCTCGCAACAAAAAGATAATTGTTGCAAATTCCGCTCTTGATTCCTAGAGGTTGTTTATGGCTGACCTCTAAGTTCAATATAGAAGTTTGCAGTTGGGTATTATATGCACAGCTCATTCTTTGAAGCAATTTTAGTGAACTCGCTAGTCCTACTGTTCAAGTACGCGTATGTTGGCGTCCATCTTTCATTTCACAAGTATAGACAAGGACATTTGATTAAGAACATCAGAACAAGAACAATCAGTTTTATCTGGAACCACCTGATTTCCTGGATATAGCCTGTGCTTATTTCAGAAGTAAAGAAGTAAAGTAAAGTTTGTAAAGTATCCTATGATACTTTCACCCACACACAAATTATATACAGAATAAAGGCATCACAAGCATCTACAGACTTTTGCTGCCAGTAAACTTACATGTCTATTGCACTGCATTAACATGTATGACAAGTTGCTGTGCTAAGTGTGGCATATTGAAGATCTACCTGTCAAGGTAAACAAACTCTCATTTGTAAATAGGAAATGACTGGAAGGAGTGAACATTAAATTCATTTTTGGAACATGACTAAAATAATGTACTAACCTAGAGTGTATCTATGTGTTGTGGAACCTAAACTCAATTATACCGTAATGTACAACTTAAGAAAAGAAAATAGAACTCCAAACATATTGTACAGTCTAGGCTGGGGCAAGAAAATAATCGATTAAAGAGAACTTTGTGTTCATTCTGATATAATGTTTCTGTACAGGGGGGGCATTCATCATTTACTGCATAAGGTATTTACAATTTGTGTCCTGTAATGCTTGAAGGATAACGTTTTATGACAAAAAAAGAAAGAAAACATATAAAAGATCGTCGTCATGTGCACATTAAAGATGTCTTTCTCACAAAGAAACACATTCACGCAATACACTCTCCCACCCCAACAAATGTTGATTATCAAAAGATAGGGAAACTGTTTTTAGAATAAGACAAACCTGAAATGCCACAATCGTTCACCGTTGATTCCATTTAAATACAAATACATGTTCAGCCAGGGATCGACAGATGTGCCTTTCATATAAGCATCTGATAGACTGGGCTGTGTTTGCTGTTCCTGCCTTGATCAAAAATAAAACTTTACCTCACATGGTCAGTATTTCTTAAAAAAAAGCAAAAAAACAGCTCTTCTTAGCACACATCTCTCGTTGTTCAGGTTTGTCTTTTCTAATTGGAACCAGTGTTTCTTTCTAACCTCTACAGTGCTTTACATTCACGTATCCACATTGCTGACTTTATGAAGTTTTTTTCCTTGGCGATCAGTCTGATATGTTGGCTGTGGTTCTCAGATAATTCTGAAGTCGGTCCATGATGAGCGTCTACTTACGCTCTCATTACTTACACAGGTCTTTTAGCACATGGAGCAGGTCTTGGATCCTCCACCCCCGGGGTTGTTTGTAGCAGCTATTGGATCAATAATACAATAAATTAAAGTATGTTGTTGAATGAGGAACATTTCTCAGTGATGACTGAGGCCCTGTATGCACAAAAATGGTTAATATGATAACTTTTTGCAACATTTTAAATAATGAAAACTGAACTTTTTGGGGTGAAGTGTTTCCCTCTGTCCAACTGTAACTTTGAGTGTGAAAGGGTCACAAGGTCAGATTTCACACTGCTATCTCCTTTATTTGACGTCAGAATATGCACCAATCTTAGGCTACGTTGCAATGGCGGACATAGCAAAGATATCGCTGGTGCTAACCTTGCTAACAGGACTTCTTGCATGTTTGCACATAAATTTTCAATTACTCACCAATTATATTAAGAAACTGAGGCATCAGAAAGTATTATAGTATACACTGCTCCTTAAAACAACACTCCAACAACACAAAATGTGATGTCAATGCCATCAATTTTGTACCAGTCACAGTCGGACATGAAGCTGCTTTTAGTTGAAGAATGGCTTGAGAATCTTTGTATGTCTTGGATAACTTGTTGCATGTGCTTGAGCTAAGTCACCTGTTCAGTGAGGGGCAGGAAACTGTTAATGAACTCACCTGTCAGTCCTGCATGCTAACTCTGCTGCTCAGGCCATGAGTCCTGCCATGCTACAGTTGGCTTCTGCTGTATGTCTGCTTTCACACGTATTGAGATTTTTTGGGGGAACGAAGAATACCCTTGTTCCTGTTTACTTTTTCTGGTGTTGCTAATTTATTTAAGTTTACATACATTCCATTCATCTTGGATATTGATGTCAACGTAATGTATGGTGAAATGGATACAGAATCAAAACTGTAGGCTTCTCATATTTATTTTGATGACCTTTAGCAGTTGGACCAGATTCTTTTGGTTGGCTTAAAAAAGCTGCTGGCAGAAATGTGATGTATAGTTGATTTGTATTTGTTGTACAATCAGTAAAAGTTTTTAAAAAATTGTTTGGTTCCAAAGCATAGATCACATCTTTGCAGAAGGATCAAGGTCATCATTTTCTGCAGGGCAATTCTAAAAGCTTACTGTTCGTCTGCTTTGTCTGTTTCATGACCAAGATGAATGACTATTTAGAGCAGTTCTCCCTCGTCATTATTCCATTCACTTTGTGCAATATCCCAGTTCCATTGGCTGCAAACAATAATGCTCCAACCAGCGTGATTTAAAGCTTGTAAAGTGTTCCCACCGTTACTCTTCCAAACAAAGCTCTGTTTATTGTAGCCCAATCTTTGTCTCATCTGAATGCCTTTTCTTTGACCGTATTTTCAGTTGCAAACTTCGTCTGAGTCTGAAAATGTCAGGAACTTTGAAGCAGAGCTTTACGTTTACCTGGTTAAAAATGACCCAAGACAAATGTGCCTAACTTGTGTAAATCTAAAATCTTTTTCAGGTTTGGACTGAACTCATTGGTCTTTCTCATTGTACTGTGTAATGGTGACTCCAAAGATTGCTGTCAAATTGCTGTTTTATGTTGCCACCTTAAAACTACCAGCTGCAATCATGATGACTGACAGGAAGTCACAAGGTGATTTTATAACTTACAGCAACACAGCGCCAAGCCTTTTACTATCCTGGGAGGATATCCAAATAAATAAATAATACCCCAATATTGCTATTACAGTCGCCCCAGGATGAGTGTAAAACCAGTAACCAAACAGGTAACACAATGTCAGTGTTTTTGGTTCAGTGTTCTTCCACAGTGAGTCACACCTGATGATTCAAATCACCAGGCATTGATAGTAACTGTTGGGGAAGGAGTGGTCATTCTAAAGAGTCACTGTACCTTTGGCTGCTCCCGCAGCATCTTTCGCAGCCTTCTCTTCCTCAATGGCTTTGAGTTTAGCCTCATACTCCTCTTTTTTAGCATTCCACTCCTTCCTGTTGTTAAGGATGCCATCCAGCATTGGCTGGATTTGTGGGTGGAAGCGAGAAAACTCCTGAGAAGATAAGAGGCAAACAAAGAAAGATGAGAACAAGTACACAGCTTTGCACCTGCCGCAGTTGAAATAAATGAAAGAATAAATAAGTGACTTTTAGCCAACCACTTTGCACTAAATGGGTTGAGAAATGGTCTCACAAAGAAACTTGATAAAGACTGAAAGGAAATATGCTGGTTTAGGATGTGAGTGAAGATGCAAAAAAATTACCTTGTAGACAAAGGTGCAGACAAAGTCAATGAAACCACACTGTAGCTTTGGAAGTTCTGCTGACTTGTTTCTATCCATCATGGGCTGGTGACAAGGGCAGAATTAAATCATAGCTGGTCAATATCCAACTTGGATTTAACAGATGTTTTACTGATGATTACTTTAGTTTAATTTACGAAGCTCTCGATTGGCAATAGTCTGTTTTTTTGTTGTTGTTTGTAAGAGGATGAATAAGTTCTACTGTCATTCTGAAGTTTTACATATCAGGATAAAATTAAGATTAATTTTCTCCTTACTAGTTCTTATCATTAGGTAAATAGAACAATGCATAAGACTGTCATCATTTATGTACAAAAACAAAGCCAAAATGCAAAAGAAGTTTATGAAAAATGAAGTACTGCTCAAGACTGAATGGCTTATAGAACCATCTTTCGCGGCAATAATTTGAAGTTATTGTTCTCCGTATAATGTCGTCAGTTTCTCACATTGTTGTGGAGGAACTTTGTCCCATTCTGCTTTACAACGTTGCACCAGTTTATTGAGATTTGCAGGCATTCATTTATGCACAGTTCTTTTAAGGTGCATCGGACCATTGCAACAATTCTTTTCTGCAAGGTGTCCAGTATGATCATAAATGGCCACTTTGGTCTCGTCTGTCCAAAGGACGCTGTTGCAGAAATCTTGTGGTTTGTTCAGATGGAGCTGCCGTGTTCTTTTCAGAGAGAAGAGGCTTTTCCCTGCAACCCTTCCAAGAGTCTGAGATGTAGCTATTCGCTTTTTTTTCACAGCTTCTCTGCACAAAGGTGAATTTGCTGGGATGTTTCCTCCTGGGAAGATTGCCAACTGACTCTATGTTTTCTGCATGGGCAACACAAAATGCTCATCCAGGATAATTGTTGATGTCTTCTCCAGATGATGACACTCCAGACCAGCAAACTGCCAAAACTTCTGTCTTTATGGAGATGTTTATACTTTATTATGTTTAATTGATCAGGTGCATTTGATTAGCAGCACCTGCTGCTACATGCCTTTGTAATTGATATGGTAGCTGTAAGTTTTTACTTAGTTTTTCTAACTGCTTCTTCATTTTGGCTTTTTTTATTAGAAACATAATGATACAGTGTAATATGTCCTGTGCTTAAGGTATATTTACCTAATTTCAATATATGATGAGGACCAGATGATTTTTATCATGTCCTGACATGTAAAATCTTCACATTTTTTGCTTTGTTTTGTCATAACACATAAATACGTTCAGGACATGTGAAACGTATCTGCAGACATGTTTCAAATCAATATTCATTCATCCCAACTTTCTTACTTACAATGGGTTGTTGTTCTAGAACTGTCCTTTCCAAATCACCCTGTTCCCAAAACTCTGCCGCCACAGACAAGGCAACCTGAAAGACGCACACAGTTATCTTTTCAGAACCAGTTCACAAACAAATAAACATGCTGAAAACAAACCTGAAAACAAATTTCCACACGTTAATCAATTCAATCACTGACACTTATTGACACCAGCTTTGCTACCCCTTGATTGACTTGTTTCTGTGCTTCTCACCTTGCTCTGTACTTCCCAGGGCTTCGTGATGGCGGACAAGTCGCACGCAGTCATCATCATAGCCCTGAAATGGTAGAAATATTTCCAGTTTCATAGAAATGCATAGAATCAACGAACCCTGAGTCAGCTTGTTGTCCTTACATGACAATCTCTTTTCTGGTTGTTTCTAGAGACATGAAGTCCACCCATTTCTTTTCATCTTCATATGTGTGTGAGAGGTCCACGATCTTTTGGAACATGGTTCTCTTCCTGGGAGGGTACAAGGACATAAAAAATGTTACTCTTGTCCCACTTATGTTTAATATATTTGTTCTTTATGACTATTCAAGAAGAGTCTAAACCAGCTGGTAAATCAAATGAGAAATGTCACTTACTTGAAATAAAGAGCCAGGTCGGTAGCGATGATGGCGATGTCCATGAGATGAATCACGTGATCTATCTGTCGCCTGTGAAGATTCTGGTAGATATTCAGTGACTGCAGATGAAATGAGGGGAGAGAAGTGGGCATCGTCATATTAACTGACTTTAAAGACATGCACATATTTGGTGGGATTGATTTCTAATTCATGCCATCTTGTTCACCTCGTCAGCCAGGAGGAACTTTCCAAACTCTAGATGGTGCCGTTCCAGGATGGAAGAACCGTGCAACTTTGCCAAAGGGTTACCAGATCTATTGGAGCAACAAAAATCCTCAGATATTGGATGACCATCACAATTACAGAAGCTACAGTTTCATCAGTGCAAGTAAACATGACCGAGGCACAAGTGCTTGTCATGTAAATATGAACTTGTGACTTTTCTTTAGCAATTTTTTTAAATCTTTAACACTTCCAGAATGTAATGAATTCCACATTTATAGCCCTTTTTTCTTAAAATAAGCCACTGCTTTGAAGTTCCCTTTCAAAATCTTCAAGTTTGCTTAGGAGTAATTCAATGGAGTGGACATTTTTAATTTTACTATAGAACTCCCTGTGATCACAGTATGGCTTTCCAGCTTAAAGGCCAAGCTCTTAAGAAAAAAGGCTAACATTGATCTGAGCCGCTCACGAGTATATAAAAGTTTAAATTGTATAAACCAGTTTTAGCCTGTAGGCCTCACTTCCTTTTGTTCAGTTGCTTTGTTTGACCATTCTGTGGATGCTTATGTGACACCCATGATGTTGTGTCCTAGCTGCTCAGTACTTGTGCTTAGAAAAAATATTGCTGTTTGAAACAAATTCAGACTACAACAAATACATTAAAAAACAGAGGACACCCCTGTTTGAAAATCTCTGTTAGGGAGTATGTTGACTGCACATTCAACACCATTACCGTACTAAATCAACAAATAGAAACCATGACAACAGCTTAACCAGACCTTTGAGTCTTGAATAAATCTTTTTAATTGTCATGATTAAAATATAGGTAGATGTGCTCCTAAAGCATAAGATGATATTTGTGATATTTCACAGCAAGATGAGTTACTTAGAAACATATGCAAAGGACAGACCTTCCCGTGCAAAGTTTAAGTTACTTTTTCATTATCTAAGAAGAAATAAAAATGTTCCCTTTGCACTTACTTGACCTGGTACAAGTTGTTTGTTCCTCTGTGATCAATATCATGCAGGAACCCTGCAGTTATCATGGCCATTACCTCCAGGTCAGTGTAGTATCGCTTCAGCATCCCTGTCTGAGCACACAAAGACACACACAAGTGTTCCAAACAAGGAAAATGCACGCCACTCATAGCTTTGGGAGACTGCAACAAGGACTAAAATGCAATGTTTGTCTTCTGTTTTTAGGCTATTGCCCAATAAAGTAAAAAACAAACATTAATTTGAAAATGCTTCTGTTGTAAATGGAGGTTAACACACAGTACAAACTATACCGTTAATAGCGTAAACATGGTCTGCCCCACGTTGAAGCCATGACGCCAGTTGTGGTAGGTGATTTTTCTGTAACCTTTGCTGACTGAGTACATGAAGCGAACCAGCACCTGAGTGAAGAGCAGAGAACTGATTTCTCAAACTGATTTCTCAAAGATTAAATGGATCTACTGTATAGTGTGTCTGCTTTTACCTCTTGAGGGATCTGGAACTTCTTGACCACTCCGACTTCGTAATACATCTGAATCCCACATTTCACCAGCTCCATCTCTGTGCAGTTAAAATCCGAAAAGCGGAACTCATAGATCTCAAATTTCTTGATCAGCTGAGGAAGGTTTTTTTTCTAAGAAGGGAAAAGCATAAACAAAATATGAGTGATGTTTTTCTTTCTTTTTTTTTTTTTTTTAAATGGCCACTTCTGACCTATTGTGTCACCCTCAGAATCCAGTGGATTAGTCAAATTTACTTTCTCTACTAAATACGAAAGACGTGTGCTTGAACACCCAAGTACACAAGTCTCAACTTTACCAGGATGTCGTGGAGGTCCTCCTCTTCACAATCCCTGGGTTCACAGCCATAGAGATCTCTCGTGTTCTGGAAGAAACAGGAGAAGAAAATCTTAAAATAAATGCTTGAACAGATCAAAGAAAGATCAAAGAGTAACTGCAAAAAATAGTTAAGGGTACTCCAGTGAAATGCTCATACAGAATTTACATATTCCAGTTTTAATAATCACTTAATTGGTACAGAACTGACCAGAATATTCTGAATTTCATCATCCCGACATTTAACATGGTAGAGCACCATGTCCTGAGCAATATCTTTCCGGTTCTCAAGCTTGTTCATCTTGTCGTAGGTGTCCGTGTTCAAAGCTGACCATCCCAGGAACTGAGTCAAAGCCTAAGACACAGAAATCGTACAGTTCCTCAGTTTCTGACTTAAAAAGCCATGACATCTAAGTATATCAACCATTCCATACACAGAAAAGCCTTTAATTGCCTGGCAAATAGTTGTTTTGCTGGGTAATTTCACATTACCTCCATGAGCTGCTCATCCTGATCATCAAAAGGCTTCCCATCTTTTCGGTTGTAAAACGTTGCCACACCGACTATCTCTTCTTTCTTGTTGACGATGGGGAGTGAGAGAACATTTTTTATGGTCCAGCCACTGTCGTCCAGCGCCTCTGTCTGCAACAACAAAGCAACATGAGATCCCTGAGCTGCTCTTCGAGAAGGAGCTTCGACTCCAGCTGGATTTATACAATTCATCTCACCTGAAACTGGAACATCTCGTCAGCAGCTGCATTCATAATGTTACAAATCTGAAGAGCAGAAAGAGAATACATTGATCAGTTCGGAGGATGTGCAGGTAACTGTGTGGTCTATGCAGCCCTAAGTGATTCAGAAGTTTATTCCAATGAATAAATGAGAAACTCACAAAACCACTCTCAGCAACGTAAGTCGGCAGGCCGCTTCTCAAGGCCCAGTGATCCGGAGTTGGAGTGCTGTGTGACAGACGAGCAACAGACAAGTTAGCAGATGTGATTGTCTCTAAACTGTAACGATATGCTTTCATAATTCATTGATATCTTTAAAAATGATTTTTAATACACAAATGTTCTTAATTCTGGAAATTACTTTCCTAGGGTTGAGTTATTATTTAATTTGCTATGCCTTTAAAAAGCAAACTAATACTCACAGCTAGACAAACTTTAAAATGACAAAGGTTTTGCTTACGGTATGACTTTAATTTCTTCTTTTCCATGTAAGATGTAATCAATCACTTTGTAGAAAATTACCTCCTACAAAGAGAATAAAACAAGGAAGTTAGAGAGAGATAAAAAAAAAAGACCAGAAGGATCAATAAGTAGAGGGCTAATAATACAGCAAGAGAAATTCAATTAAAAAGATGTACCCTGCCATCAGGAGTTACAGGGCCAGAGTAAGGTGGCTGCTCTCCCATCAACACGGGCCAGATATCAAAGAACTCCTGCATGGACATGGACACAAGTTATTAAAGTCAAGGTACTAAATAACCAGCACAAAAAGGGGCCATTATCACAGAAAGACACATTACCTTTTCCTTTGTCATGTCCAGTAAACCAACAGAGTAGCGGTCACAGTTGAGGTAGGCTCGGACTGTATACAAGGCTTTGTGAAACTGTCGCTCAATGTCGGTCAGCTCTTCAAAAACCTTGTTGGCAGACCACAGTAGCAGCTGGAAAACATGGCACACACACAGCATGTGACACATCTCATTGAGTGTATCTGCGGAAATACCACATTTCTCTATTTGTTTCAAAGGCGTGGAATGTAATATGGAGCTTGACAGACTGTAGCCCAGTACCTGTCCTTTACGTGTCTCACAGTTGTGGAGATAACTCAGGTGGAAGATCTTTAAGTTCAGAGAGGCAATTTTCAGGTACTTCATGAAGAGCTGAATTGACAAAAACCATTACATGTCACAACAAGATCTCTGACATCAAGACATTCAAACTCAATTATGTCATGTACATTTCAGTAAACATGAATATTTATTATTTCAGCCATAGGAGAGTACATTTTACACATTTTTCATGTATTTTTACATTGTAAGCTTCATGTGAACAGGACATCTTTGTTATTGATCATATTTCCTTGGAGAAAGTAGAGTTTATGCTATGTCCATGCTAAAGGAAATTTCCCTGATAATGGGTTAGAATATGGGATGTTGTTTTGTTTTGTTTGTCTAGATCTTACATAATTAACCTGCTCTGGGTCATTTTGCTGTAGACTTACTGTAATTACAGTTCAGGAGGAACTATATCCATCACTCAGATGACATGATGGATTAGACCTGACGTTTATTGAACATGCTCTGGTCCACCACATAAAGGGTGTCATAGCCTATTACTTTAAACGCGGGATATTCCCTGAGTTTAGCGATACACTTGATATTTTTTAACTATCATCATATTTTCTTACTAAAAAGATTTAATGTCTTCATGTGACTTTCTTAAGTTTTGAGTTAAAGGGAGGGACAGATTTTGGCCGTGTTTCAGAAACCACGACTTTACTTTGAGACTTCGGTTCTGTGTGTTTTGTGCATTGCTGCTTGTGTGCTTGAGACTCACGTCTTCGTCCTCAGCAGTGAAATGTGGTCCAGTGGTCTTGTTCAGAGCCATGATCACTCCCAACATGTCTTTGCCACTGAGGATGGGCGAAGCCAGAACGTTCTTGGTCTGGTATTCTGTGAGTTCATCAACGAATGAGCTGAAGTGCTCGCTCTAAAAAGCCAGAAAGTGTGCATTTATCAGAAAACCCTCAGCTTATTGAAGTATTCACCGTTCTTATTGTTTTTTTGTTTAATCTGTGCTGGTACAATATGCTGTTAACATACTACAACTTTACTGTCCCAAGTCTTTATCTTTTAGAATGTCAGTGGATTGTTTAGAATACAAACAGACACAAATTTAGATATTCTGATGATCTGATTTAGATTCCTGCTGACTAAATGCCAGAGGCGTCTAATCCACAGCTAAAGCAAGGCTGATGGGATCTGAAAATAAATGGATTATGTCTGACAAGGGGATTTACACCCTCACTTGGTCAAGTATACAGTAGCTATGAGAGGCTAACTCTTCTCCTACTTGTTCACAACCAACAGGCTTTGGTCATGATATGAAATCACAGAAGGATTCATGAATGCAAGCAGAGTCATTGTGATCATGCAACTCACTGTTATAATAACCTAGTAATCTGGTTTTGACTTTATGAGCAGAATTATTTTTTGCGGACACAAATTATGTCTGAATCCTTGGACTTTGGGACCCAACGTGTTTGTGCAGAAACTAGATCCCACCATTAATTTGTAGATTACATCAATTCCATTCTCACAGCAACTAGTTTTTTTCCTTATTATCTAAAAGAAACTTGTCTTCTCATTGTGCAGCAATACAATCTATTATTCATAGGCTGCACCATATTCTTCTCATTTGATAAAAAAAAGATTAAATTAATATTTAGTTATCATGCATACTTTAACTGTGTTGCCTTTTTCCATGTGTGATCTATCATTGCTTTTTCATTTGCAATATTACACTCTCAGCATTGAGAATCTGTTCTCAGCCTTTTCTTTCACTTGAGGCCTGCATATTGCTTAAAAACATTTCATGCCACCTCTCAGTTGTCATATTTATTAATGATTTACAATCGATAGTGATTAAGAAGATGTGGCTCCTGATGGTGATATCAGGAATCACACTATGAAGTGTACCTGTAGATATGCTTTATATCAACACATCATACAGATAAGGCTTCATTATCCTAAGCTTAGCGGTACTTCTCGGTAATGCATCATTTCGCTATGACTACCTGGCAAATTTAAGCTGCCCACCCTCCTCCTCCCTCTTTACCTGTTTGACATCTTTCACATTAACAGTCTTCTTGGTCAGGGCCACATTGCCGACTATTCCCAAGTCCAGTGGGTAGACGATCTCAGAGTCCGGTGGCACCACACAGTCCTCCAGCACTGAATCTACGCCCACGTTGAAGAGCCTTGTGGCCAGCTCTCCGATGCCGTTCCTCTGCCGGTACATGAACAGGCTGCAGCGGTCAGCGTGAATGAGAGCACCGAGCCTCTTCAGGATCTTGAAGACCACTTTTTCCATGTTGATGCTCTCTTGCATATCTTTGATCAGGTCATACATTATTAGGCTTTCTTCAACCTTGAAAAAAGAGACAATTATAACTCCTTTTTTCAGAATCACACAGGAGCTTACATTATTCTAGCTACAACAAGCTCTCTGAAGATGTAGAAATTTGTTTAAAAGTACCTCGATTTTTATTGTGTTTTTTTTTGTTTCCAATAAACAAGTAAATAACATGTAATCTACCTGACCGAGCTCCTGAAACTGGCTGAAGTCAACCTGTTTCTCTGGGAGTCCTGAGATTTTCGATATGGAAGAAGGGTTCATCTTCTTGGCAAAGTAGTTTTGAGCAAATGCAGGGTTGCCTTTAAGGAACTGTTCCACATCTTCCTTTTGCACACCCATGGTTACTTCTTCCTCCTCTTCTCCCAAATGTCCCTTGTCTACTCCCTTTTCAGCTCAGTGAAGGAGCTTCCTCTGGATCCGATGCTGCTCTAATAGAGCTACCTCCAACTTCTCCAACTAGAAACAAAATGAGCAATTCAACACTTATAAGGGGCCTGCTATTTCCTCTACTTTACCCCCTAAAGAAAGAAACAGATCTTACCCAGGTGTTATGCGGAGAGGGGGGAAGAAGAGTCGGACACATTCAAATACAGGTAAAAAAAAAATAATAATCCCCCCCTGTTAGTAGGATGAGTGGACTGCAAGAGGGAAAGCCCTGAGTAGAAGGCAGAGAGCTGAATCCAAACAATCCCTCTGTCATCAGCAGATAGTGCTGAAGGTTAGCAGGGATCTGCCTATGCTAAACTCATCAGCTGACCATGTAGTAATAGATATGTGGGCCAAAGGATCCAGCCCTCACCGTGCATCAGTACATTCAGTACCTGTAAGGCATATATCAAAGTCTGATACTACCATCAAACATTTGTTCAGCTACACACACAGAAATACACACTGTACCATTCAACACAGAGGAGAACATTTCATTTTCTCGAATGTGCATGATTTATTTTACGGTGCTTCTTTACAGAGGCTTTCTCCGATTTTCCTTTTCATTAGACCAACAATGATATATTTGGTGTGCTTCGATATCAAAGCAGCTGATCAAAAAGCAGCAAGAAATTAAAGATATAATAAATGAAACCAAAAAAAATCTAGTTCAGGTTAGTATATTACTGGAACTGATCCAAAATTGTACATAAAAATTGTATAAAGAACCATGTTAAAGAAATTTTGTGCAGTGATTCTGTGTTTCATGTTTACTGTACCAAGGATGGGTAAAAATTACACATACTACCATGTTTCCAACACATTCTCTGCTAGATTTGTAAGGTGACTTAATTTGAGTTGATTATAAATCAACAGAATGTGCAGCAGTGTAAAAGGTACTTAATTTACAGTTACATATATATGCAATGCAACGTATATGTCCCGTGTGTACAGAGTGCTGTTTCTGCTTCTCAGGTGTACCTGTACGAGCTCTTTATGTCCTTATTAAACGAGACTTCCTCTGGCATAAGCCCTATTTAGTTAGGATGCTTGCTGATTATCTCAGCAACCCAACTCTCTGATTTTCTCCATAAGCAATCTTACATGAAGCCTAAAAGGAGGAAATATTGAGATGTTCTGCACCTCCAAAGGAATATTAATCCTTTCATTCAGAGCTAGGAGGACCTGTCTATAATAAGGCTCCATAAATACCTTTCACAAAAGGTCAAATAGATAATCTGCTTCCACTATAATAGATTACGGCAGGTCCAAATATGTGTATGAGTGTGTGAGTGTGAGTCTGGTCTGTGCCCAGGCCTGGACTGGGACAAAAATTTGGCCCTGGACTTTTTGGTCCAGACTGGCCCACCACAATCCGTGTGCAGATACTGTGCCAACTCGGGCCGTTGATGTACTGTGGCCTACATATAATCGCACAAGCCCTTAATAACACTACTATACTGAATAATATCCCTTGATATTCTGGAGCATTGAATAAAATAAATGATGACTACACAGTGTGTCGCTCACTTGCGCTTAAGAAGCATACTGGAGAAGGATTGTAGGTAGACTTGGTAAATGCCATGCAAACGAAGCAAAACAGTGCGTCCCTGAAAGTATGAAAGCCACTTTCAAAGTGTGCCATCCTCGCAGCGGAAAACTTTCTGACATTTGGGGTTACTTGTTGATTGTTGAGGGTGATGGTTAAAAAAATAGCTGAAGGGTGTCTGGGTTGGGATGGGTGAAATAATCAATGGGTGGGCTTGGGGTCTCTGGTGAGAGATGATGTACTGGGCACAAACCTGGACGTGAAAAGTAGAGAAATAATACGGAATATGTTTGAACACCCCTAATATGTATGCAGATGTTTAATTGTAACAGTAGTTAATCAGTGTTTCATTAGTTTTAACTGTATCATGTGAAATGGGTCATTGTCTCTTATTTGATAGCTCATCATTAAAGGTGATTGGACGAGGGGTGGTCTGGAAAATGCGTGGGCGGGACAACTGGGCTATCATAGGGCCACTGGGCCTCTTATGCGTCTTTACATACATATAAAAAAAAATATTAAAAAAAAGGTCAGCCACTGCCGGCCCATTACTGACCGGCCCACCGGGAAAACTCCCGGTACTCCCTATGTACTCACATTATGGGGATAACCCATAACTCATCATGTAAATCTTTACCTTTAAAGATGAACAAAATTGAAATTGTGCAGGTTTTAAAAGAAACAAGCTTGACCTTGCTTTGAAAGTGCACAAAAGAAAAGGAAGAATGCACGAGGAAGAGAAGACTTCACCAAGGCACTGCAACACTAATTATATTGTAATACCATATTATCTAAAAAATGTGCATGTTGCTATTTCTTGAAGCAAGTGATCTATTCTTAATCTATTTTTAATAAGCATCTGCGTAATTAATCAGAAAAAATATTCTATATTTCAACTTTAGAGGGCTAGTGATAGGGGCTTAGAGGGCTTTCCTCTCATGTGAGTGCAGTGGAAGATAATTTTTTCTTTCTTTCTTTCTTTCTTTCTTTCTTTCTTTCTTTCTTTCTTTCTTTCTTATTATGTTACTTTAGCATTGTAACACTTAAAAAAATTCACAAAGCAAAGTGAAAGTGATAGGAATGTCTTTAGTTCCACAAGAATTCAGAGATAAAAGACACAAATCAGGTATCTGACCTGGAAATGGACCTGGGTGAAAAGTTATTGGGTCATCATTATTCTTACCTCATGAGGGTGTAGATCAGGTTTAGATTTAGACCTGTCATTACTCATATGGGTAAATAACTGTATTTACAAGGCGGGTTGAAAAACGTTTTATTGAATTTGTCAATGACAAGAACAACTGTGGCCTTGTGTTCTTATCTCTCACTGCTGAGATGATATCAAATTGTTCCTAACTAGAGCAATGCTGACACCAACCAGAGGGTGGCAGCAAACCCATACATTTGTGCTGAAAGTCTTGGAAAAAGCCTCGGACACTACTTTTCTTTGGGTGCATAGAATAGTAGTGTCCAAGGCCTTTTCAAGACTCTTTGATACTCTGAATATCTGTTTGAAAGTAATTGTTAAAAAGTAGAGTTCCTTGACTTCCCAATCCTCTCTTAATCAACACAATTTACAGGGCATTTAAGGCCTTTTATACAGAAACACAAATTATGACAAATTAAAGGAAAAACCTGAATCACTGACCCATCAAGTAAGGAAATTCTATGCTGTAAGGGCCACTTTTCTGCATGGTTTGGCTCCATTTGTCCATTTAGAGAGAGGAGTCACTGCTAATGCGAGCTGCTCAGTGTGGTCTTTTTATATCATCAGTAAAGCTTTCTTCCCTGGTGGCAGTGGTCTCTCCAGGATGACAATGCCACCATCCATATAGTATGAGAGGTCACAGAATACTTAAGTTTTTATGATAATGATGTCACTCATGAGCCTTAAGTAATCAGAAACCAGCTGAACCCTGTTGTGAGATTTCAGATTGTCCTGTCCTGTCCTAACAATAAAGCAACCTTTCCATGCAATCGATTCCGTCCCTACATTCACAAATGCAAAGATGCGGCTCATAGCCTTACATGCTTGCGATCGTCACACCAGCTGTGACACGAAAGGTCAGACATCTTTTTATTTTGAACTCAACCATATGCCTAGAAAGTTTGGATTCTGCATCTCATTGACATAGGCAGCTGACATGTAGCCAAAGTAACTACCTATGCTTTTGATCCACAACCATCATTCTGTTATGATGACTGATAGTAATATTCTAGCAGTATCTGTCATTGTTTAGTTTTACCTATACACAACAGTGCTATCATGATAGGATGCCTGCATTATGTATTTATTTTAACAGAGTGAGCAAATGCTGTATTTCTGTTCAGCAGCGCTCGTTGTGTCCAGTTTTATAAATTTGGTGCAACATTGCAGGCTGAACTTACTTTGCTCCGAAGTACTGCAAAATAGAAGAATGTCACATGAAAAAAAACATAGCCTTACTAACCACATTTAAATGTAGCTAAAGTAAAATTGCTGAATTAGTGTCATTTCATGGATTTAGGAGTTTACAAATCTAAGATGCATGAAAGCGAAACACTTACAACGGTTTCGTCAATTATCTATTTCAGGCTGTGCAAGAAGGATTATTGTGCTGCATCACAGACAGTGGAAAAAATAGATCAGTTGTCTCCATGGGCTTGTCCGTCTGAATCCTCACTGCTGAGACTGTTTACTCTATCTGCGTTGGGGTAGTGTACACTGCTGACCTTACTTATGAGTGCACAACAGATATAAGAACTTTAAATAGCAAAAAAAAACCAGTCAAAAATCTTAGAATATAAGATAGACTTAAGATATGTATTATAAATAATATATAATGATAGTAACACAAAGTAATCAGGGTCAAGAGAGATCACATGCACGTGTCATGGTGTAATTGCAAGAGTAAATGTGTGCATGCTGGTTGGTGGACAAAGTTAGCTCCTTTGCTGCTGAATGCTTCAGAAATTCTTTTGTTATAACTGTGCTGTTTTGTTAGCAACTCTTATTTCTTATTTATTATCTAACTGTATTATTTGGGTGTTTTTACAGGCTGCTTATAGGATTACACCTCGGTTGCTCAACCAAAAGAAAACATAATTAGGTAGTCCAAATCTGTTTACTCTCCCAGCTGATGATACTGTACACCCATGCCCTTAAACTTCCACGGGTCTAAGCTGTTACTTTCCCTGTCATTAATTCTGTAAGTTTCTGTTTTCCTGTCCAAATTTTGGAGATCTGCAATTGGGGGTTTTGCAAGTTCAGTGACATCTCCTTTGCTAACGAAGCTCAAGAATATTTTTTTGTAAATTACACCAGGCAATCATCCCTAACTTGAATGTATATTTGATGCACAACAATGAAGCCAAAATGACAAACCTTTAGTCTTGCAGATACGAAATGCTTGGGAGAGTTTTAAAATGGAGTATGCTTATCATGTTTTGTGTGTGTCTGTGTTGAACAACATAATAGTTATAATTAGGTTAGTTATATAATAATAGTATAATGATAATTAATAGTTATTATTAATTAGGTTATAGTTAGGTTAAGCTCATGCCAGAGTAGCACTCACTGAGGTGCAATGTCTTAATAAGACTTGAAAAGCAAAAAACACATATATGCACACTTCATATGGGATAAGCTAATGCAGGACTGTGGAGTGAAATCTGAAAAACTCCTGCAGAAATGTAAATGGGGGAGTACATAACAGTGATAAGTCATTCAGACTTTAGTGTTTAATTAACAAAAAATAATGAGGTCAGTGCTGACTAAATATCATTACATTAAGAGGTCCCTTTCACATCAAGGATATTCTTTTTTCCATAAACTTGTGACTTGTGGTTTTTAGTGTCAGATGTTACCCTACTGGCCTCCGGCAGGACATGCTTCCCATGGCCGAACAAACCTTGGTTCGTTTGATTAATTCTTGTCTTTTTGCCAGTCGGTTTAGTCAGCTAAAAGACACTCTGCTTCCATTGTTTTAAATAGCATTCTGTTTCTACGACATGGATTACTCTAAACATGCATTTTTGTGAATTTAGTTTTTTGTGTATTTGTCATCATTAGCACTTCAATAGTCTGCCAGTGTGTCAAGGTCTAAGATTTCTGTTAGATTTTATTCAGTTTATATCGGTTTCATGGTTCTTTGCTTTTCAATTCATGGTCTTGTTTTATTTCCAGAGTCTTTTCCTGTTCTCTGTAAGTCACGCTTCCACTTTTCCCACAACCTGGCCCTAGTTTCTAATTACCAAACCTGCAGCTCTCATTACTCCTCTCAGTATATAAACTCCACGTTTAGTTTCCGTTGTGTGTCTTAGTTGTTCACATCTTGCTTTGGAGTTTTTATTTATGTTTCTGGACTCCCTGCCACTGTAGCAGCCTTTTTTTTTTTTATCAAACTTTTTTTTTTTAATTCTTGCCGCTGCTTCCCAAGATTGAGTCTTATTTTGGGTCTTTTCCTTCACACACTTTTAAACACAAAAAACAAACACCATAGTTTTACATAGTTTTCTCTTTGCACATGCTTAAAAACTGTTAATTTGTCAGCTCAGGTATGCATGTGCCTGTTTTACTGTGCTTACAGCTAGTTATATAAAGGTCTAATTGTTTTTACAGTAAGTCTTGGGCGGGTTTGAACAGAGAAGCCAGATTACAGTAAGGATTTTGACCCAACAAGATTACTTCTATATTTAAGCACCTTATTTAGTTCCAGGCAATGAAAATCAGCCATAAGCTTGTCTGTTGTGCACATATATAAAGACAGCCTACCATACAAGCCCCAATCTGGTGGATAACCACATTCAGAACTTTGATTTTAAGCACTGTTGCTACTGTGACTCCAAACAGGTAAGATGATTAAATCTGTTTTTATCTTCTGACATTGTTATCATTTTTAAAAAATATGTCAGTAGCAATGAGCAGAAATTTGAGTTTTTTTCCTTCTATTCTGTTAGCTACAACTGTTGAAATGACAGACTCTATGATGACTATACTGTATGAAGTGGAAATAACTTGCTGTCACAGACATGTTTATTAAATGTTTTTGTCCAGTTGAAATATTTTAGACTACATTGCATTGCTCTAAGATATAACATAATGCTATCTATATGCCAGATATCTATGCCATCTTTCTATATATATATTATTATTATATATTGGTGCTATACCTATAGTTTTAATATATCTGGAAACACAAGTCATGAGCGTGAAATAAGGCCCAAATATGCTCATTTTGATTTTTGATCAATGAAACTAACATGTTTAAATTTATATTCAGCATCATATTAGAATTTAACCTCTGGTTCATTACAGAATGGGATCCTCCAAGCTGGCCCTGCTGCTGGTCTTCGTGTCCTGTGTAGAGCGCTGTCTTTCCACCTCCTGTGTCGTTGACAGCTTCTCAGTCAAACAAGACTTTGACCCCAAAAGGGTGAGTAAATTTAAAAAGCACAAGTAGCACGTGTGTTGAAAAAACGACTTATGAGGGCGTCTTCCTTTCCTTTTTGCTGTAGTATGCAGGGAAGTGGTATGCACTGCAGAAGAAAGACCCAGAGGGGCTGTTCCTGCAGGACAACATCTCAGCTGAGTATACCATTGATGATGATGGCTCCATGACAGCCTCCTCCAAGGGACGTGTCACTCTGTTTGGGTAAGGAAAGAAGCCAGGATGAGATTTTTTACACTCACAGTAATAGCTGTAAATCCTCACCAAAGCTGCCCTCACTTCTCTTTTAACACTGCTTGGGGATGGAGGGCATTGTATGCACAAACTAGTTGATTTAGGAAACTCAGATACATACTTTCCTAAGTCATAATTTCACAAAGATGCTCAGGTCCATGGTCTTCCTAGAGGTTAAAAGACGTGCAGTTTTCACATTCTAAACAGCATTAGCTACAAACCAAGTTTTTTTTTGGATTATGAAGGATTAGAAAGAAATCCCGGATGGAGAGGAGGGGTTTGACACAAGAATGTGGGTTTTAATGTACTTTTACAAACAAGCAAAAGACCTGCAGCAGCTCTCAGTAATCGTGGCCATGTGCCTAATGCATAATGCATGAATTATTGTGGAATACACTGTGAGAATTTCCCTTTGTACCATCTTTCTGCAGCTTCTGGGTTGTCTGTGCTGACATGGCCGCTCAGTACTCTATTCCTGACCCCACCACTCCTGGCAAGATGTTCATGAACTACCAGGGTCTGGCCAGCTACCTCTCAAGTGGAGGTACATTTAACACACATTTCCACTCATACACATGAGCCTCATACACTTTAGCCCTTTATTCCTCCTCATGCTCTCCATTTCTCTCCAACCAGGTGACAACTACTGGGTGATCGACACCGACTATGACAACTATGCCATCACCTATGCCTGCCGCACCGTGAAAGATGATGGCAGCTGTGAGGACGGATATGCCCTTATTTTCTCCAGGAACCCCAGAGGCCTGCCCCCTGCCATCCAGCGCATCGTTCGTCAAAAACAGGAGGATATCTGCATGGCTGGACAGTTCCAGCCCGTGCTGCAGTCTGGTGCCTGCTAAACAGAGAGAGAGGGAAATGGAGAGCGGAGTGAGTGCCAGCTGGCTGTAAGAAGAGGGAGAATGAGAGATTGCATGAGTGTGAGAGAGAAAGTGAATCTGTTTGAGTGATAGAGGTGAAAAATGCAGCGAGATTGACAGAGGAAGATAAAACAAAGCAGAGGCGTTGAAAAATCATCTTCATCTGTAATTTTTTTTTTTTTTAATTTACCCACGTCCACCTGCTTCACTTATACATACATCTGTCTATCAAATGAAAATGTTACTGTTGCAGTGGACTTGTGGGTGAATGTGAAAATCAAAATAAAGTTGTTTCTTTTCTAAACAAATATGTCTGAAAAATGTCCTTCTTTGTGCTCCTCGGAAATTGTGTTTACAACTAGATTTGAAATGAAAACTTACTGCAGCAATTATTGGGACAGAATATCTCAAAATAAATGCCAACAATGGAAAAAAATACAACATATTCATCCTAAACCTTGTTTTCTGATAACACAGCTCCAAATCAAGTCAGGAAATTAACAAAAAATCTGTGATTCTTCATTATGACTGGGTGGAAAAGCAGTATCTATGGGAAGCTGAGTTTTTTAGGGACAAAGATAGGAAGAGGGTCATCAGTTTGTCAAAAAATGGGTGAGAAAATCCTCGAACAGTGAAAACACTGTTCCTCAAAGAAAGATTTGTATTTTCTCTACCCACAGTGCAGAGTGAGACTGTCCTCCTAAAATGTGTCCATTGTTCATGCAGACAGATTTTGTCAAGCACTACAATTGAGTTATCATCACAAATGCAGCTTACAACTTTTTGTAAGAAAGAGGCCTTGTGTTTTTTGGTCAAAACAATCCGTATTCAAGACTTCTTTTCTTTCCTTTAGAAACAAATGGAGGCAATTTGCGCAAAATGTGACCAAAGATTTAAAAAAGCCATCCAGACGGTCATCAGCAGCAAGTTCAAAAGCTGATTTTATGGGGCTGTATTTCATTCACATTTCTCGTAAGGCTGCATAAATGAAGAAAAGATTATTTAGATGCTGCCTTTATGATATCTTTTCCACTGACATCAGTGCATTTGTCAGCCAAACAAAGCACAAACAGGCTTAGCGTTAGTGTTAGGGCTGTTTTAGCCTAATAAACCCAAGCCCTGCAACAACTGAAGATGCCAAAGTAAATACTGTACATCTCATTCTGGAGTGTCTACTGATGAACGAGCAACAGGTTTCTGAGGAGCTCAGAGGAGAAAATACGACACTCAAGTTTAAAACCCTCCCGGGACATTAATTTCTTTCTGTAAGTGCTTTGAATTATTTGCAGTTCTCTTGTGGTTTCTTTTACTTTAGATACTAAAACTTCTTTGTTAGGTTAAAGAAAATCTTGTCATCAGGGTTAGAATACACAGCTTTGTCATGTTAATCCAACATTTCAAATAATGATGTGGAATAGCACTGCTTCATTATGTTTACTTACATGTTAAAGTCTGACACTAAACACTACCATCTGTAAGGGGGTCCTACTCCAACAGATGTAAGTGACACTATGCAGTGAGACCAGTCAAGGTAATACCTCCTGTCCCAGAGGCAGCTAAGAAGCCTCATAATAAGAAAAAGCCTCCTCAATTATACTTTAGTTTTTTTTTCACATGGCCTTCATTTCTTCACCTATAAACAAACAGATGCACTACATTTACAAAGAGCTCTACTCTTACTCTGGTTTTCTCTGACCATTGTATATTATCCAATTGGGATTGTGGTTTATTGAAAATTTAGATTATGATAATCCCTAAACTTCCCATGTTTCAGTGTATGTTACAGACCTCTCCTGAGTGCTCCAGGCCAGTGTGAAGCTCTTCAGGTGTCTAATGCTGAGTTTTCAGAAACAATCTCTAAAGAATTTTGTCATTTAGAGATGACTTAAACAAGGACTTAAACATTGTTGGGGGTCATTTTTCAATCACTGGAGCTGTTGTGCTTTTATTTATTTGTTTCTTTAAAACTTTTCTGATGCTCTCTCACAGCTCTGTTGTCGTAGTCTTTGTGAGAAAGCTATGGAATCATTTTTTTTGCTCTAAAATGCTCTAAAACTATCATTTATTTATTTGATGAACACTGAAATGAAGCACAGGTTTTTAATCTTTTGAAATTGTGTTTAGATAAGTCATTTAGATCAATCAAACTGGTGCTAACAGTTCTGAAATCATATGGTCTATACGTTTTTCTTTAATTTAATCTTTTGGCTGTTGCTATTTTTCAACACCGTTGTACACTCTGTGCCGGACATACAGGGGTTACGATAATTCCCACCAGCACTGTTTAAAGGCACACACATAAGCACCAAACCTGTGATTAGTTCAAGCTTGAAAACGTGATAACATGCTGCACTTTGACCGTACAAGTGAGTAATCCCCTCTGAGCTCAGGAAAATTAAGCCAAACCCAACACAATATGCTCTAATAAGCTGTAATGGGTTTATTGGTGGTCTGAGGTTTAAGAACTCTTAGTCGCATTATACTAGCTCAGCTGTTGGGTCATGGAGGGTGCTCCAGGGTCAAAGATCAAATGAGGAGTTTTCTCATCTCTGGATTTCACATATGACTGTCCTAAAGTTCACAAGTCAGGCAGCAGAACCGCAGTCCTCAAACTTTCTTATTGGGGGTCTCCTTCTTTGTGTTGTTGCATCAGTAAAACGATCAATCATGGCTGGAGGAACCAAGCAGGCTGTGGAAATCTTTGTTATTTGAGAAAGAATGGGTGAGAAACAGACACTCTTTGATTTTATAGCTTCTGATGATGTTGTACAACAAGCTGAAAATGAATGTGCTTTTCTTAGATTGTGAAATAAAACCTGAGAGTTTTAAACACTTCATCAGATTAACGTTTTGATATGGTGCCCAATATTTGTCTGAAAAAATGTGTGAGGCATTCTGAATTGACTGTGAAGAGAATTTATCCATTGTTCAATAGGCTGTAAAGTTTAATCTCTGTAATATTTTATTGTTGTCTCTTACACTGGCTTGCTTGAGAGGGACATCCCAAAATATATGTGACAGCATCAACAAAGGAGACATTGTTTGGAACATTTCCTAATGCAACTGGGTGTGGGACTGTGGGAGATTGAGTTAGTCTCTATCTGAACTGGTTTAACTCTGACAGGATCAGTTCTTTGACCATACAAGGTATCAGGTAATTTTCCAGAAAACAACTAAAAGGGCCAAACACGAACAGTTGATTATCTCATCAATGATAAAATATAATTCACTTAGATCTAGTCTGGTGCCAAATGTTAGAGATGTTTTCTCAGCACAAAGACATTTTAAAGATAACCACATGGTTGACTTGTTCTCTGGGTGCACTGTAACCATAATAGTTCTATGACTTTGAGTATTGGCTCTGCTTCAAGAATTTGCCTCACTACTTTGTTTGGATGAGATATCTTTGAATATCTAGAGGTGTACTTAATCTAGAGGTATGAGACTCATCCCTGCCTCTCTGTGGGTTTCTGTCTGCACGGCAGAGGGAGAAATCAGTAAAAACATAAACAGGACTGCTTGTCTGCTCCAGCTGTGGTCATATTAAGCAACCAAGAAACAAGAACAAGCGTCAGCCAGCTGCTAGAAACAACATGTCATTGTAATACCTCTCTCACTCTGTTACACCACAAATTGGATGGTATGAGCATTTTGCTGTTTTGGACAAACATCAATTGATCTTTGGGATTTTCCAGAAATGTTCTTTAAAAACTTTTTAAAAACCCTACTTATTAAGCCTATATAAACAATAAACTGTCCATTCTGACTATATGAAGAAAAGAAAAAAAGAAATACATGAACTGTAGACCCATCAGTCTCTCTGAAAAAACGTGTTTTTACGACAGCATAGATTAAAGTCTCAGTTGCAAAACCCAGCACTTATAATATTAGTTTGGTTTACTGTTGTAATGCAGTTTGTTTCTTGGCTGATAGACGCATTACCTCACACCTAACTCAATAACAACTCATGTCCCTCACACAGTAAGGTTAAACGAGGTTAACAACAGTATTACCTATAAAGTAATCGTGTAAGCCTTTTTAGCCAAGTAATTGATGGAAGAATAGTTTTAAAACTCACACTCAAAGCTGTGTAATCCCATACATAATGATCCATTTTGGATATGAAATCATGATCAGTGAAGAGAGGGTGTTCTCTGGTGGCTTCATAAAGCTGTCACATCTTAGAGGAAACTGGGAGGTTTCGATGTTGATTTCAGTGTGTTGCAATATACTTAACCATTAATCAGAAGTGTCTCCTCCGATAGCAGACACATTTTAGATCATAATCTCAGCCTAATCTGGGCCAATTTTCACAATTGTGGGTCAGTAATGAGGCCAAACATTCTTTGCTGTCTGGGACTGTGTTTGGATATTTTAAGTTTTCCACAACAGGTAGGCCATGACTAAGCCAGTGTTGCCTGCAGGGGATGTTGTAGCATCATATCAGTACAAGGCCTTCACCTTGTGAAAAACCTTTTTGCTGTAACAGTGCTAACCAGGTGCTGACCAGGTCAAATGATCTGATGGGATTTTTGGGCCTGTTGAAAGTGCATCTTGTACTAAAGAGTCCATATTGTGTTAAACTGCAAAAATATCTTCTAGAGTATTAGAGTATTAGCATTGGGCTACTGTGAACAATGTGGGCAATGTTAACAGCTGTTGTTTGTATGGATGATGCTTACCAATTTATTTTACCGGAGAGATACACATTTTGTTATGTCACATGCTGCACTCTTGAGTTCAGCTAATCTCTATCCACTGATGTCAACAACTATTCAACTATATCATAAGTTTCCCTCATGCTGGCAGAGTGCCTTCTCCAACATAGAAGCTATGAAATTGAATTCTATTAACTCAGACTGTCCACAGTTCCTGCAATAGAAAACAGAGAGGATAGTTCCTCCGATAACTCCAATAAACATGTTCATGTTTCTGGAGTCTGAATATACCTTCTGTTGCCATTTATTCATTTCAGAGGCAGACATGCAATGGATTAATAAAGCCTTTTATTTAGAGAGCAGTCAAAAAACTCAAAACTCAATTAAATGCCATTCTTGCAATGGCATGTGATTAATTTGCTAAAGTAAACTTTACCACACTAGGAAATAAATATTAAACTTGAACACCTTTTATTAGTAGAACAGCATGATGATATAGTACTGATTAGTCGGTTCCCTCCACGCAGGCATCTAGCTAAAATTCAAACACATGCACACCAACAGCACTTTGTTTATAGCTATAGATTTTTCTTGAGAAAAAAAGAGAAAATCATCTTAAAAAGCCAACATTGGGAAACATTTTCTAAAACAACAACAGAACACTCATTGTCAAGCAATGCCCAAAAGTGACCCATTCAAAACATGCTTTTCATGTATAACTGATTAATGCCGACACTCCATGTCAACAATTTATGTGTAGACTAACGCTGTGATACTATAATTCTATAGTTTTGTTGTACTTTTTCTCTACTTCTGTTCTGCAGATTAATTCATTTAACTTCAGACTATACTTTTTAGCTCCATCTTTTCTTCGCTTTTTCTATTTCTTGGACTCCTCAATCTGCTCCACCTCACTGGATTCATCCACCACTTTTCCATTGACCATCGTCTGTGTTACCACTTTCACGATTTTCCTGGTTCGGACTTCGGGCTCCTCTGCAGAAAAGAGAGAAGAGAGATGAGAAGAGATTATTAAAGGTGAAAGCCATAAGGAGATAAATATGAATATGGGTGCGAAGACGAGATAATCTGTGAGATGAAATCTGAATGAACAACGAAGCATGTTTGGTTATATTACCAAAATTTCGAAAGAATGAGACAGATAAAAGATAATGAGACTTTATGACTTTATGAGATTTTAATGACAAGAGTTTGATGTTACGACATGAGGAGACTGACTCAAAGAGCTTCCATGATCTGTTCAGAAAAAATATCTTGACGGCGATAAATAAATAGCCTGTAGTGTGTGTGTAAGACCGATTAAAACTCTCGGGTCCTTGTAGCAGCTTTGACTATTCAACTCTCTTTAAAGAAAATGTCAGTCTCTAATTCTGCTGTTGTTTTTCTTTTGACTCATAGATTTGAACATTTTCATAACAGTTTCCTGTTTGCTAACCAAGCAACGGGAGTCAGTCGAACTGAGACGCAATTACAACATAGATGCAATCACACCCACAGCTGTTGAGATAGGAGCTGAGATGTTAGTGGAGTTTAGAGTGTTTGGAATTTCATGGAAATGTAATTAATCCCTGGCCTCTTGACTGTTCTAAAGAATATGTGTCCCATTAGTGTGAAGTCAAATTCATATGAATCCAAATATGATTTGTCTTTTGTGCAAATAGCGGTTGAATAATCATTTGCAAACAGTTTCCCCTTAGATATCTTTTTATCATTTCATTGTGATAAGAAAAAAATAAAATAAAGTAATCATCGTAATGTATAATATAGTAAATATATATATAAAAAAAAACCTGAAAACCAATGACTTACTTTTAGGTGGAGGAGGAACTTCTCTGACTCTGATGGGCCGAGAAAAAAAAACAGAGTTACTATAAAGCAAGATTTATGCACATTACCTGGCAGAAATGATATGAAAAGGTTTTACCACTGTGCATTCATGAGTCGGTTCATTGATTACAAGGCTACAACCTGTAGCCCAGCACAATGTCAGTTACCAATGAAAGGTGTTTTATATTCTATACTTGCCCTAATCTTATTAGAAAATGAAAGTTTATTCCGATAGTATGTCATCTCTGTAGTATTTTCATTGTTGTTTTTTTAAATAATATATTGTTTAGAGGCACAGAGGATCTACATAATCAAATGTGACCAAAGCCAAGTGGCGAGACCACTGGTGATGATGATAGTAGCCATTCCTAAGGTTGGTAATGTACATATTGTCTGCACGTTCAAACACTCCTACAAGGACAGCCCTCATCTATATCATCTGAGAGGGTTTGCTGTTGTGCAAACGTTACGCAGATAATCAGAAGAGGTGTCACATTTTGCCTGAGAAGGGAAACATGGTAATATTTTGCAAAAAATTTGCTTACACAACCAATGTCATATGGACTTTGCTGTAGTCACCACTTTCAGAGTTATTGAAAGTTAAATTACTGTGGTCGGGTTTGATTTGATCAATTTCTTGTATAGTTTAAACTCAAGTGTTTCGTATTTATGTTTGCAATTCAGTTTAAAAACTGTTGGTCAGTTCAGAGTTGAACCCAAGCAGTGATAGTGTTTTACAGTTTATTTTCAAGATGAGTTGGGCTAGGACAAGGGGCAATTAAAAATGTGTCTGATTGTTCGCTTGCCAGACTTTGCCATATTCTTTGCCAGCTGAAAGAAATTAACATGCATCTTTATCACTACTGAATAGAAGTTTCAGTAATAAAAGATAAAGGACAAAAGCCTTTGTTGTAATTTCCTTTAACGCCTCTGTGGAAGCCTTATTATTATGTTATTATTTCGCTATTACATTATTAAACTCACGATTCCTCTCCCTCCAGCAAGCGCCTGTAGGTAGCAATCTCCATTTCCAGGTTCTGCTTGATGCGGAGGAGCTGCTCGTAGTCGGTCTTGGTTCGCTGCATGTCCAGCCTGAGCTGGGAGAGATCGTCCTCTAACTGGTTCAGGGTGGCCTGCAGCCGCTCCATCTCAGAAGAATACTTATGACCCGTTTCACCCATGTTACCTTCAAGAGCTGCGATCTGAGGGGGTAAAGTGAAAAAGTGCTCATAATCATGATTGCAGCAGATAGAAAGGACTCGCTAAACCGGGTTTTTGCTACTCTGCTCACCACAGGGATGGTACTGTGCTGACTGTTATGTAACTAGAAATCTATGGCTCTTCAGCTCCCTCCCATTTAATCAGAAAGGGTGTGCAAGTGGAAATCAAACCTCAACAATGTCTCCTGATTATGTTATTACCTCCAAGAACATTATCAGCAGACACCTGGAAACTGACAGGGCCTTGACAACTGGGTCAAACCCTCACTTCTTAGACATTGTTACTCATCTCACCTCTGTATCCTCTACACTGTTTAGCAACTGAATCCTGTATGCTCTTGCCTGTCTTATCAACGTGGGAGAACATGCTCACTGCCAACACTGGATTGACAAAAAGAATCCCAGACCATACAATTCAGCAATGTGGAATGTGAATAAACTGATCAAGTTAGGAGTGAATGAGAATTCCTTTAAGGATTTTCTTTAAACATGTCTAAGAAATCTCTCATGTAAGCAGTTTATCTTTCATCCAACACCATAATTCAGTGTTGCTTTGTAAAAAGTAAATACCTATAACCTTTTTATTTAGAAGTACGGTTGTTGTGTTTGTATTGCTTTGTGTTTTTGTTTGTACAACTCCAAACACTGAAATTTGACTACCATGCTCATTTTTAGCAGCATGTGAGATTTCTGGAACATTAACCACAAACTTTAGTTTTCTATCTTCTACTGCATTTCATTTGTAACAGCTCACCTGTTTGTGCAGACTCTCCAGCTCTACCTCCAGGGTCTGCAGGAAGCGTTGCCTCTCAATCAGCTCTCCCTGGGCTCCTCTCAGAGCGTCGTTGCTCTCCTTCACTTCGTTCTGCACCGTCTCCAGCTGGACGGTTAGAAAAAAAGCCCACAAACATTTCATTTGCGTGACTTAGTCTGTTTTTGTATTGGCTGCACAGTGTAATTGTAAATTAATGTATGCATGCATGCATCTAACATCTGATTTCTCTACACACCTTCTTGCGGTACCATTGCTCCGCATGCTCCTTGTTCTTATTGACAATACCCTCATACTGGGAGCGCAGCTCAGACAGGACCATTCCCAGCTCGGGTCCACTGGCTGAATCAACCTCCACATTCACTTCATCTCTGGCAATGCGAGACTTCATCTGCTCAAGTTCCTGCAGGGGCATAAATAGTTGCATTCTTTATGTTGTTTTCCCCACACTGTTAGCAAGTTTATTCAAAATGATTATAGTTGCATTGTGTGTCAAATTTTGCTTTTTCTTTTTGTGTAGTTGCACCACATTCATACATCAGTGCCAACAGGCGTCATATGTAACATAAGGAGTTTTGTGAAACCTACACCGCAGGGTGGCTGAGAGGATGTGACAGTACTTTCATTATTTAGGAGTTATTCACAAATAATTGATGGGTGAAAGCTCATCTTACTACTGGCCTTTCAACCCACACTCACTGCCTCTGCTCGGGTAGAGCTCCTTCACTCTCTATTGTCTGTGATGTCGTGTTTTGTCTTTACATAGATCTATTGTGGTCTGTTTTTAATGGTTTGGTATGTTCTGATGTATACATATTTCCTACCTTTTTCAGAAAATGCACTCCTATTTTGTAATAAACTGACTACATAAGAGGGTGCAATGTGACCTAGTTGTCTAGTTCACCCCTCGAGATGCTATTTACCTATTTCCATGGTGGGAAAAAGGTACAGATTGTTTACATTGCTTATGTCACAACTCGGTCCCTCCGTTCGTCCCAGGATTGTCGTCTAGCAGCTCCTACACCACGCCTAAGACAATCCAAACTCTTTTCATGTGTCGTCCCACGATGGTGGAATGACCTACCGAGCGCTACCAGAACAGGGGCGTCCCTGTCTATCTTCAAGAAACTCTTGAAAACCCAGCTCTTCAGAGAGCATCTCCTATCCTAGCACTTATCTTGTACTTCCCTGCCCCCTCTATCTTTGCACTTTATCTTTCTGCACTTCCTTCTATGCCTGCACTCTATCTCTACTCTGTCACCTCTGACAGAGTTGGACTAGTGGGTTCCTTCTATGTAGTTTATTTGAGCTTTTTATGTAGCTTGTTATATCTTCATTTGTAAGTCGCTTTGGATAAAAGCATCTGCTAAATACATAAACAGAAACAGAAACAGACACAGAAACAGAAACAGAAACAGAAACATTACAGTGCTGAAATAGATTGGAAAGGAGAAAACAAAGATGAATCCACAGTACAATCTGTAGTTTCAGAAAACTAAGCAACCACATCTCAGCTTCCTGCACAGTTTACAGGACAAAACTGTCACTCAGAGGCAAAAAATGCTTAAATGTAACTATGCATGATGTGTTGCAGAAGTTAAAAAGGTCTGCTTGGATTTAAACCAATCTCTGACAGTAAACATACAGACTCTTTCTTTGTTTCACAGTAATCTAGGCCTAGATTACATACAGATCCAATCTGATGCCCCCCCCTTAAGGATCCTAGAATCCAGGATGCTGGAGGGAGCATCAAATTGGATCTGTAAAGTCCTGTTTCAGTAAGAGGGAGAACGCTCCATGATTTCCTAGGAGGGGGTAAGTTTATCTGTTTATCTTTTCCTGAAAGGACAACACAGATGAGCTGATTGGACTGAAAGTGCGTTTTTTGAGCAACCAGATCTCCCTCTTCTTTTGTCCATAGTAACCAGAGTTCCGCCCCCCTTCACATCCTTTTCTATCTACTTTGGCTCGAAAAAAACAACTGAGACCACTTAATAAGGTCGAGCAGGTAGCAAACAACGTGCTGTTTGTGAGGAAAGGCAAGAGAATATGAGAGAGGGCCAAAGTGAAAATGAGACCTAACACTTAGCTAAGTAAATGCTGTTTAACAGAGAGTTGAAAGAACTGCACTTACACATGAGGGAAAAGAGGGATAAAACTGCACACAGTGAACTGGAGATAACAGACCCACCTCTTCATGGTTTTTCTTTAAGAAGTAGAGCTCTTCTTTGAGGCTGTCCAAATCTCCTCTCAATGAGGCGATGATCTGCTCATGGTCGGTCTTAGCCTTTTTCAGAGCAACACAATCTCGTTCCACAGACTGACACATCACCAGCTCAGTCTCCCACCTTGTGAAGTTTAGAGTTTAGAAAAGATAAACGGCAACATATTCAAGAGAAACTACCCCAGCAGTCATCGGGCGAGAGGCTAAACTCATGGTAATGAATTTTTTTTATATATAAACAAAAGTTGCCTTTGTAATTTTCACAGCAAAGACTTTACATTTCTGAATATAAGATCATCTATAAACACACATGCTGAGTGCTTCCTTCAGTTATTTTCAGTATTTTTCATGTAACAGAAAATCATAACAGCATCATATCAGGACTCTTTACAAAGCACGGTCAAACTCTTTAGTAAAGGGATGCACCAAACTGTAATTTTGCTTCTATTTGAAACGCTGACAGTACTGACACATGCACATGTTTTTTCCACCTGTTCTTGTAGATAAATAATCATATGTTATTAGACTTAGTCTTATCTTGATGGCCAACCAGCAGGTGCAGACATAAAACAGGATAACAACAAATTAAGTGTTGAAGGAATGTGACTTGTCTCCTTTTCATCTGACCTGGATGGAGAAATAATTGCAAACAGCAGCTCTGTTATCTCTTTTCCCGCAAGCTCCGACATTACAGGGACACAGTGTTGAGCATTAACCAGTATCATCTTATGCCTGTTATTTTGGTCTGAAGGGGATATCTTTATTTCAAGGCTTTATCAGGTCTGATAGATGACACGCTGATATCATTGTGCATTTAGATGAGAACCTGAGCAATCATTCGGGGAATAACCTCAACAGAACCACACATCTGTGTGGCGGCCTTCTGACTTCAGCGGCTGGGGTATGGGAAGAGCAGAGACTGCAAAGGCAAGTAGGCTAGACAGAGAATTTGACATCACTTTAGTGTAATCATTAATCACTCACTTGATTCTGAAGTCATCAGCAGCCAGCTTAGCATTATCAATTTCTAACATGAGACGAGCATTTTCCAAGGTCTTCTTCCTCACCTGACAAATATTAACAGGGGTAAAACATCATTAATGTCCATCTGTAAACTGAAGTCTAAATCATTTGATTCCTCCATATGCAATACAATACATACAGTATACACTTATAAGTCCAATTGCTAATGGTTACATAGCACACATGAGGAGCACATTCCTTTTCATTAAACTATAACTATTTCAGTCTCAAATAGGGAAAATAATTATTAACTTTGTCTTGGCTCTATTTGCTACAAGCTTACGCAAAGATCAGACAGGTCAAATTCTGTATATCGGTGTGGCTCACACTGAAAGGCCTTCAGATATTTGCATGAATGTTTTGTATGTGTGATGAATGAAATTCATCATAGTCTTGAGTTTTGTTGATTGATTTCTACTAAACCCAGATCCTGCCATCTGACTGTTTAAGTGGAGCTCTCTCCATGTGTGGCAGCAGGCCTCTTCATACCCACCTCTTGCTCAACAGCGTGTGCTTGGGCCATCATTGAATCAAGATCATGACCTTTGGGAATACGATCGATCATCAGCTGCTTAATTCTCATCTCCAGGTCAGCATTGGAGCGCTCCAGTGAACGCACCTGAAGGAGGTGAAAATAAGGAAAGTGTTTCAGATTACTCACAGCTATATTGTTTCCTCATTTGGTGAGTAGAGCTGTGTTATATTGTCTGTTGTATATCAGACCTTGTCCAAATAGTTGGCCAGGCGCGTGTTGAGACTCTGCATGGCCTCCTTCTCGTTGGTGCTATTGCCATGCAGTCCATTAAGCTGGAGGGTGAGTGGCCCATTAAGATCCTGGCCGATAGAGGCTGAACGGGTCAGTGGGCTGGCTGCAGCAAAAGAGACTGAGGCCCGAGAGCGATTACGACCGGTGTCCATCAGAGAGCGACTGGAGAAGGAGGGCTGACGGTTCACAGCAAAACTTCTCACTGAGATGCTGGAAGCCATGATGGGTATCTGTGGGGGCAGAGGACACAAAAAGAAGTTCAGAATGAACTTGAAACTAAACAGGGATTGTTTCTTTACTTTTCTTTTTTTTTTAACAAGACATGACAAGACAGATTCCAGTCAAATTTGTTACATCTCAGGTTCACCTATCTGAAGAAAGAGTAGGTGAATCATATCAAAGACATCCTGACAGAAACACCCAGCTTGGAAAGCCAGACCTTTTCACCTTTGTCAGTCATTTAAAGCAAGCATCACATGAGATCTGGTTATAGAAAAGCTTTCATGTGGCCCATAAGCAAATGTGCTTTATTCTTCCATTTGGCCAGCCTAATGGATATACAAGTAGGGGCCTAAAGCTCAAGTCTGCTGATCATCCTCGTCCTGATGAAAGGAGTCTTTCAATGAGTCTATGAATGCCTGTGGCCATTTAAACTAACCTGCTGAATTTGAGAGATGACTGAATTTATGGTCAGAGCCACTTCAGTGTGTCATTCTCAGCTCTGTGCAAATAAAACTTCAACTCGAGCCGGCATTAAATCAAAATGTAAATGTTTACAGCTCAGCTACGGGTCAAAGATGAGCCTCTCAGTGAGGCTGAGAACACTTTCATAGCCTTTTAGTATAATAATAAGATTTGTACTACATTCAAGACAAAACTATTAATACAAACAGAAACAATAATAGGAGAATATGTGTAGCTTTGAAAACTGAAGATCATTGTTTCTGCATACATGTATCAAACTTAAAATAACATATTTGACTAAAATGTTATGATATAAATTTACAATCTTACTTCAATCACGTGCAGTTTATGAACAGATCAAATTTTGCAGCATTGCTACTGGTGTTCACATTACTAATAACCATGGCTTACACTTGACAAACACAATGTAAGACAGTATTACTTTGTCTTCATAAGTGTGAGTGTGTGTGTGTGTGTGTGTGTGTGTGTGTGTGTGTGTGTGTGTGTGTGTGTGTGTGTGTGTGTGTGTGTGTGTGTGTGTGTTTCTCGCATTTGTTACTCTGTGTGGAGGGCTTCAGAGGCAGATTAGTGGTCAAGGGAACCTCTCTGTATCTCTGTCACCTGATCCTCACAACACTGTTCCCACAACACTACAAAGGACCCTGTAGGAGACAGGCAGTCCTTGTTCAGATGAAAGATAGAGCTTGGGAAAATGATCTAGAAAATATTCAGAAGGAATTCCAGAGGCACAAGGAGAGACTTTGTACAGCAGGAAATGGACTGTCATTTCAGTTTTTGATATCATCACCAGCTGACAAATAGCTATGTTGACAACTTTGACTGAAAGTGAACAAAGAAATAGATCTAATTTGCTTGGGAACAGTTTCAGGAGCTTTTTCTTCCAATCATGATTTAGATACTCTTATCAGTGAAACTTTTTTTTTCTTTCATAATTCCAACTGTTAAAGTTAATGAAGTAGCAAAAATGAATTACCAAATGTCTGCCAAATCTGTCTTCCAAATATAAATGAAAAAGTAATCTAAAAAGAATATAGAAATATATTTTTCTTACCAGGATGTTTTTTCAGAGAGCTCAGGTTGGAACCAGAAGAATGCAAGAGGCTCTGTGCTGCTGATGCTACAGGTGCTTATATGCAGGTGTGCAGGAAGTGGGAGGAGCTTCTCTTTACAGGAGGTGTGATAACTGTACTACAGATGAAAGTCTTGTAAAAGGTCGTCTTGTCATGAAAATAATGCACCTTTCCGCGTTACCTGCGCCGCTGAGATGCAAAATGCGCAAATTGGCCATTTATGCTTGATCAAAATTTCTAACTTTGTTTGAAACACCCTAACTTATATTTAATTTTATTTCTATATTTTTTTAAAATGCATTTAGATGCACTTTAAGGTACCTAAATTAAAATCAGCAACACTGAACGCTCAAAAATGACAAAATTGCAAAACAATTATGTGCAAAATTTGTTCGAAAAAAAGAACAGTTTCCGCCTCACTAGTATAAATCATTTCTTGAACTACAATTACCTACAACTACAACTATTTATTAAACTAATTTTTAAGGTGGAAGCATATGGTTATTGTTCATAAATTAAAGGAGGACACTCAACAAAATAAAGAGAGTTCGGAGAGTTAACATGCTGCAGACACGTAGCCACGAGATGTGAAAGGTGAAGCTAATCTGATTGCTCTACCACTGGCTCCAAAAGATCTGCTGTTCCCCACAAACTCCCATTCAAAAAACACAACTGTGGTTCCTTATTTTGTTTTATAGATTTTCATACCGTTAATCGAGCCCGGTCTTATGACAGGACAAATGGTGGCATTGGCCCACAGTGCAAAATATTGCAGTTTCACAATGAATGAATTGAAATGAGTTTGTTTTCCTTACTCTTTTCTCTACACAGATCAAGTTTCAGTTTGGCAGCACATCATGTTTTCTGTCAGCGTGTTTATGTCCTATGTCACTATACCTGTTCCAAAGTGGGATCCAATGTCTATATCTTGTTAATATTTATGTGGCCACAAATTCTTATAAAGGAGGGAAGGGGGGACAGCAGATGTAGCAGGTAGTACTAAACGTTGATACAGAACACTTTTGTGCAAAATACCATGGGCCTACAAAATGCATTTGATATTGTTAGTTTTTTCCCACTTAACTTTTTACAAGATTATTTGGAAAGTTTAGAGACCTAGTAAAATGATTTGCTGTGAAATGGCAAGTGTTTCATGTACCAATTGTTCTGGTTAGTAAATGTTATTGACCTGTCTTCATGCTCTTTTCCTTTAAGCAGTTTTTCTGATGAGTTACAATGTATGTGTATGTGTATATTTTTTATCAAAGAAGGAAGACACACACATCAGTATTCTCATCAGTGATAGTTCTTGCTGCACTGTCTTACAAAGCTCGCTATGTAGCACTTGCATTAGTTGCTAACTTAGCACTCCCGTATTATCCAAACACCATCACTTTTGGCTGTAAATCTCCAAATAGTTGATGGCTAAATGACAAATTGTAGGCTTCAAAATGATAGCTCAGTAGCTGCAGTGTGATAACTTGGTGGCTTTGTCAACTGTTTCTGAAGTCCATGGTGCAGATAGGAGCATCATTTAGATTCCACTTATTTTGATCTGTGTGGAGGGTAATATCTAGCTGTTCAGCTGCTGAGAGATCCACTTTTTAAAGTTTAAAGCCACTGTATTGCTTTAAACATGAGCTTGATGAAAGCAGAAACCTGGAACAAAAAAAAACTGTACTTTAAAACGACTGAACTAAAATAACAATCTCAAAGAAACTTTACCTAATTAACTAAAGGATAAACATAATGATTATTGCCTCTTTGAATATTTGACACAGTTCACATTTTGTATCCTCTGTGATCGTAGTAACATACATCCACTTCAACTTCTCAGGAGCCCTCCTGTCCTGCAGTCGCTCATCTCACTGTAATTCGACCTCCTTCCGCCTGTTAGTGATAAAATATTCAACAAGTCACTCCAAGAAAGATAACCTGCAGTGATAAGGTGGTAGAATTAGCAACTACCTAATTTCATTTGAAAAAAAAACAATTGGGTTTTACACTCATCATGTCATCGTTGCTAAAGTTATCATTCAAAATTTGATGCTTTTGATCAACTGGGGAGCATTTTTACATGTTTCCTCAAAACATGTTCACGAACGTGTGTGTGTACATCTATAGCACACCGGCTCACTCTCATGCTTCCACCTCCCATAATGGAGGAGGGATGAGAAGCAGTTATAAACATTTGCACTCAGCTTTTGTGAACTTTGTCTATGCAAAGGCGTACAAGACATAGAACATAGAGGAGCCTATGATATTAAGGCTTGTTCTTCCCACATATTCAAATTCTGGTGAGATGAGCGTGTCGGCATTGTAAATGTCTCAATTTGCATTTAATCCAACATTTTGTGCTTCATGTCTGAAAATTATACTTCAGTAAGAAAGGTCAGATGGTTATATGTTGGTTTTTTATTTTTATTTGTCTTGTTCACTGCTGAATTAGGACTATTTCAAAGCCTCTGGAACATGTTCTGTTTTTGATGTGTTCTAGTCAAACACATCAATAAATAAAGCACACGCGTGCTTTATTTAACAAACTAGCAAGTCTCACTAAAAGTACAGAAAACTCTTCTGCTTTAATACATTGGTCTTAGTTGACTAGACTTTATTTTCAGATCCTATTTCACACCTTTTCATCACAATAATATCACCTCAAGGTATAACCTCAATGTACATAGACACTTGTACTTTACTTTTACCATTTTTTGCAACTATATTGATCTACTCCACAATTTTTCAGACACAAATATTGTGCTTTTCATCTTTCTGCATTTGTCCGAAAGCTTCAGTAACTTTACAGATTATGATTGCCATGTGTCCCAAATTTGGGTGATTTTTATTTGCTACTTACAGCTGATCTCTAGGAAAAACTATCATCAAAAATGCTCCTAGGTTAGCTGGCTTTTGGGAAGCTATAATAGCTGAACACAGTTTTTCGGAACTCAAGTAACGTAAATATTTTTAGCACTTCGTAAAGTTATTTTTTAGACTACAGTGTATTTCTGCCCCCCAAAAAAACTAGCCAACAGAATATAATGAGTCTTAAATCTGCTCCGCTTTAAACATGTCTAGCAGTGAAATGTAACATGCAATGCAATCTGTTGACGCAGCACTGATATTTATCCAGAAACTATGTAATTATGTAATGGAGCATCCCTTCTGTGGGGTGTTGCTGCTTTTAAAGAAGCATTGGATCCAGACACTGACTTAGAGTGTCTAAACTGTTAGACAATTCTTTTTTCTCTTTTTATTTGCAGCTATACATATTCTTTCTTTATAACTTGAGCGGTAAACCAGTTCTACCATGAAGAACAAAAACACAACTCGACTAATTCTTGAGGTACTTCTCAAAAACATGCCACAAGAGGCAAAAAGACAATGAAACAAGGTAAAAACTTAAAAAGAAACGTTTACGAAGCTATAATTCAGGATGTGATCTGAACAAAAGATGCAAAGGATTCCATGTGGTAAGACCATGTTGTAAATCAAAAGGATGTGATTTGTTAGAGTGATTAATTAGGTAAATACTCTCCAATATAACTGATTATACATTCAATCTCAAATACATAAAAATGCTGCTACTGCTTTGTTGCCTTTTCCCTTCAGGCATGTAATTCACTGCTGTGGCTGTAATCTACCTCCACTGTGTGGTGAATGCTAGTAAATACAAGTTCCATTTACTCAAAAAAACAAAAAAGCAAAAGGCACCAGAATTCTCCAAAAGGGGGCAGCAACAAGCTTTTGTTCATCATTTCCACTGGATGTTTGCATCTACTTTTGATACATAAAGAAAGATGTGATTTAAAGTATGTTTTAAACCTTAAACATGTTCTATTGTTTTTTTTTATTAATTGTATTTCTTTATATTCAACCTTGGTAATGTCTCCATGTTTGTATTTGTTCTTTTTGTTTGCTTGTTTTTTGTATCATTTGCACTATTAACTTGAATGAAAATGTTCCAGATTTTCTTATTCATCATTTCAACATTTCTGACTAATTTATAGTCAATGGTTGTCCATTTAGAAATATTTGGAAACTTGTTTTTCTGCCAATATTTGAAATATAAATTGGTGAGTGTAAATATTTTGGAGACACAACAAAGGTCTGTAAACTACAACCCAAACAAGCTCAAGTAGATATGAGATCCACATCAAACTTGAGATCAATCATGGTCAAGTTGAACCTTTAATCAACCCCTCCTGAGCTTACTTTCACTTTCTCCTTCCGTCAGTCAGTGTGGAGCAGAGTTTGTCTGTTAAATAAATAAACAGGTGATTAGACTGGCAGGATGTCAGGATCCTACTCATGGCCCCACTTGACCCCTTATGACCTCTGTCACATGTGATCATGTGACCACAGCTGCAGAATCCACAGCACAAAAGGACAAAGGCAAAATATAAGTTAGATTTACATAGAGACAAGTATCAGAGTTATGCGTTTTTGTGCAGAGATAACCGTCATTTGGGGGTAAATACTGCACTGAGACTCAATGACACAACTCGATGCGGCTATAAGTTCTTAAGAATTACAAAATTGTGTCAGCTGGTAGGATTATAAAAACATATAACACAACAAAACCTCTGCGTAAAGTCAATGCGATTATTAAAACTTTTGATTTTAAAGTTATTCAGATGTGGCAAAGACCAGGCTGAGACTAAGAAATACTAAATTTACATGTGTTCTCATCAGGATGTGTTGTGAACATGACAAACACCTGTCAATAGCCAGTTTGCCCCCTGAAGTGATTGCTTCCTGTCAATATTCTGCCGCTTTCCGGCCAGCATTCAGCTTAGTTGGCTGACAACTCGTGTTGGCCTCAATTACATGTGTCCAAGCAGGCAAAGCAGACTCAGTCCACCCAGCAAGTTGCTATTGTGTGTTTAGTTGTTGTGTAAGACTTTGATATTTCTGTGGAACAATGTGGGGGTTGGTCAAATAAGGACAGCAAGGTAGCATTGTTTCAAGTTAAGCTGCACTTACTGAATTGGACGTTGACAATGTGATACACACAGCAGACACATCAATCCTGTACTTGGACTTCTGCGTTCATTTATCTGAAAAAAAGAAAAAACTAATAAATACATACAGTACCTATTTTCTATCAATCACACTGAGTCAAAAAGTTGTTCTCAGAAACTCAAATGAAAATATACCCAAAAGTGCATTAAAACAGTCAGATTCACTGGAATATGAATAACACATACCAATAAAACTTTCTCCAAGAAACAGAAGTTATTAAACCATTTACATGTGTGGTCACATGTCATGTAGTTTTGTTTAAAAAAGAAAATGCAATTAAAGGATTAAATGAAGGAAAACCACCAAATTAATTGATAAACAGTTTTCAATGAACAGAGATGAAAAATATCAATCACCTGATTGTGCTGATAAAGTTACACTTTCCCTGGCTGACAGTTGCTCTGGTTTCTTATTGATCTGGTACAATAGGGGCAAAACACGCTCATCATTTGATCTCACATGGCGGCATGATCGAGGAACAAAGCACACGTGTGAAAAAAGTTCTGCCATATCCTGTGCTGATAATGACTTAGAATAGGCCTGTGAATGTTGTCTGATCTATCTTTTTTTAATATTAATGACAGAGTTTTGTCACACAACTTTTTAAACAGGAAACATATTTTGATGGTCCTCTCTGGCTCCCCTTCAGGTTTGAGTTGTTAGCTGTGGGGAGAAAGGAGATGATAACAGGGAAGTCAGTCAGTTATCAATTAAAGATAAACTCCAGGGATCAACTTGACTTTAATCTCATGGTTGATAAAGCAATACTGTTTGCCGCAACTGACATTCCTATAATGTGTGAGCCGATCATATAAACTAGGCAGTGTTATAAGAAACTGTTACTTTCTGAGTAGACAAATAAGACGCTAAACTTTTTGTTTTAGCATAGTGTTTTTACAATTTATGTTCTCCTTCTGCCCTATTTCTCACAGTTCCCCATCAAAGGTCTAAATCTAAGGTACGTAATCAAAGTGCATTCGTTATTCCATCAATTTAAGGAACTCAAAGCCCCGCTTTCCCTTCCAAATATCTGATTGATGCTATTTGGGCCCCAAGTCAGTGTTTGATGGGCGGACTTCAGTCCAACAGTCCCTCTACGATAAGAAGATAAGAATCTTCAGCGGAGAAATTGCACACAGATAACAACATATGTGAGCAAGTTTGGAGGTCAGCACCTGCACATGCTCGCTATTTCTGTTCTTTTGCTTGAACTATCTTTTTTTCCCCCTACGTTTGGGTTTTCCTCCCCCAGCCTAAGTGCAGGTTGCTTTTGTGTGACGGAAACACGTCAGACCACTCAGTGTGTTTGTTTAGATTGTTATCAGTGGGGTTGGTAATATTTAAGATACAGATCTATATACATAGCTGGTGACTGTATGAAAAGTTGAAAGGGAAAGAAGTCTGTTTGTGTGTGTCCATATGTGTGTGCTAACCCTTTTTTAAGAGGGGAAACTTGGCTAAAAGTCTTATCCAGTCTTATCCTGTACATGACCTGGGGAAGTAGCAACAGAAGGAGGCAGGGCAGCACCTTTGGGAGCTGCTTAACGGTACGACCATAGCTGAACTACTGTGCAAATCATACAAACTGAGTGCTTTGTTCATTGGCACATTCCCACATGCTGCCAGTGTATGGGTTTAAACCGCTGAGGTCCCTGTTTCAGGTTCACCTGCTCAATGCTGCATTACATCGTGGGCAAAGCTGCGGGTAATTGATTCAATGATCCAAAAGCACATATTTTACTGTGTGCTGATTGTGACAGTCAAGCACTATAAACTAATCTAGACCTTGACTTATTAGGTAATAGATTGGCCTTCTAATGTTGAGGGGCCTTATTTTAAAAAAGTATTAAATGCCCTGAAAAATTATTTCTGTTACTCCCTTTTTTATGAGTGATGGGCTTGAAGGCAAAATTTTCCTCCAAAGCAGGCGAAGTTTTTATAATTTTTATTTTATATTTCTGTTACTGTCAGGACAGGTGTTGGGAAAAAAAGGAAATATGTGATGACAGCTGTAGGGTTGTTTGGTAATGCTGTCAGAACAATTCACTCTCAAACAGACCCAAACAATTAGACTAGTTCATTTAAAAAAAAAAAGAAAAAATGGCATAGATATTATGATAATTTACAGTTTAATGATTTATGACAGGTCCAACTTTTTTATTTTAAAACATATTGTTTTGTTCATTGTACCTTACTGCAACACATTCCTACGAAATACTTTAACTTCTTCTTCCTTAAGGTCCCCTACCCTGACATGCCCAGCTTTCCAACATCTGTAATTGGTCAGCTGATTGGTCAAAACTGGCAGAATGCTGGACAGCTGCTCGTTCTTTGCTCGAAGTGTGCCAAACTAGTTACAAGGCAGGCATTATGCAAATGTTGCAAAGCTCGCATTCAAAAAGGAGAAAAAAAAGTGGTGGTTTCACTTAGATCAGAAGCAGTGTGCTCGGTTGAAATAACCCTCTTTGGTGTGGACAGACACACTCGTGCTATTTTTACACCAAAAGTAGCACATATAATCAGGTTTTCTTTAAACACGACTACACTTACTAAAAACAAACGGATAACTTTCCACTGCCAGTGGTACTGTGTTTATCCTCAGTTCTCTGGGGTCTACAGTGTACTCAGAACCAGTCCAGTAACTATCTCTAAGAGGACCACAATGTCTGATGAGCACAACTCTCTGAGATAATCAAACAGTGGGTGTCTGCACCCCCTGCCACACTGCCCAATTCTCAGCAGGAGTGAGAGTGAGCTGCCAGCTTTCTTAAAGATGGTAAAGTGATCAATCATTTTTCATATAATTTGGGAGATGTAGGGGGATAATAATTGTCATTCTTGGCTGTCATGTGTATTCTGTTGTGTGGATCGTACCTGATCGGCACTTAGCACAATCACTAAAGTGCACAGTGGATGGCAGAAGAGGCCCAACACCAGAGTATTGCTGCCTGCCATCTACCAACAAGCCACTCATGGCTGCTCGATGTCGGTTGTTATATCTGCCCAAACGGTTTAATAAAACGGCAACATTTCTTCTTAAAACCGGAGATTTTTTAATACTTAAAGAGTGAAAATTACCGAAATAAAGTGCACAGGGCAATGATGACACCTCTCTGTGCTCCATCGCTAATGTGATCGTTGAATGTTTGTTTTGCGGGAGAGAGCTCAAAATCCAATGTTGCTCAGCTTTTCTCCATTTGGTCCCATTAACTGCTGGCAGCACTCTTGTTTTTCCGTTGTTGAAAGAAGCCTTTTCATATTCATATGTTTTGAAGTCTGCACTCATATGTGTGTGTGTGTGTGTGTGTTTCCTCAGAAATTATATCATAAAAAGTCTGTTCCAGAACAAAGCTGAGAGCTAAATATTCAACCAAAGCAATCGCAGCAGAACGAAAAAGGAAAAATGCTGTGTTAACCCAGCCCTAATGAACAACTCTAACTATAATGACATAAATCTCACCAAGATTAATTTCTGATTTGAAAACATAGTTAAAAGAAATAGGTTTTAAAGAGCATTTGCTGTATAAAGCAAGCCAAGAAAAATACACAGCATTCAGAACTCTTGCTGATTTAGTCTATTATAAATCAAATAGAAGAAGCCTTTTATATGTAATTAATCAATGAAATGAGAAGAATTTGTCATGGTAAAGACAAAAATCAAAACTGCACAACACTGTTGGGGGCAAAGAACTTTGAATACAGTTAATTAAGTAAAGTAAAAGCAAGAATTAATATTTGGATCTACTTTAAAATAAATGGCATATTTTGTCCCTTCTTTTACAATGCAGTATATTAGCAATTAGCCTACACCTGAGCCTGATTAAAATAAGCACTCCTTCATAGTTAAAGGGCTTGTCCCACCAGATATTTCAGTCAATTTCAACAACAGGAAAGGAAAGAGTATTTCTTTTAGCACAGAGAAATCAACATGATATATTTCACTGCTTCTTGCTTGAAATAAATTGTTGATCAATATGCCCAGCGGGTGCGATGAATATGCACAAGGCGTCCGTCGCTGCGGCCCGGTAATTGCCGGTCGTCGGGGGTGGTAGGCATGGTAATTTGCATCTTGGGGATCCTGCAATCAGTGTTCTATTCATTACTGTGCCAGCCGCTTCATCTGCTGGCCACTCAGAGCTGCCAATCTCTTCTCAGCAGCCAAAGCATTTGGGGGAAAAAAAAGAGAAAAGAATGGAAAAGTTTCAATTATAAGCCAAGGCTGTGCGTAGTGGTGTAACAAGTCTTAAACCCTATATTTAGGTTGTTTTATGCAGGTGATTGACTGTTATTGCATTGTGAAAGAGAACTGGAGGAAGAGCTCAATGAAACGACCATGATCTCTTGTGTTTAGTACCACCTTTATCTGTGAGTGACTGTCTCCATTCACAGTGGAAAAGGACTGTGGCTACGGCTTTTTTGCCTGTCTGAAGTGGGCCTTCCATCCAAGCAGAGGGGGGAAGGGTTACAAGAAATAAGGCTTACAATAAGTGAACACTGCTCTTTAGGTCATTGTCTCATTGCAGTACACATAGTGAACGGGCAATAGGCTCACGCCAGCCATACAGGATATCTATCATTTTCTTTGTGAAAAGAACATAGTGATTGCAATAACCCTGCCACATTAAGCAAAGGAAGTTTACTGATATAAAGCATGACGCACACCTGACACTTTCCTCTTTCTCCTCTCAGAAAGCTCATAAATAAATCTGACAGCTGGTTTTGTGGACACTCTTCTCACTTTTATATCATGTATCCTGTCTCTGCTGTGTGCTTTCTTGCTTTTTTTTTACCCTCACCTTTGAAAAGAGGATGCACGACTGCTGCCGCCTCATCCTGATGACTTGTGAGTCCAGGAAGACGTGTCAGTTCAAGTGTGTGAATGTGTGTGTGTTTGGATGTGAGTGTTTCTGATGGCATTGCAGCAGGAAGGGAGTTCCTTGTGAGAAACACAGAGGGGACTCATGGTAAGTTAGTGCCAAAACAGTTGTCTGTGTGAGTGTGTGTGTGTGTGTGTGTGTGTGTGTGTGTTTGCAGTAGCGCTGTGAATCTTCTATTGTTTTACAGTGACACAGTTGCTGTTTCCTGCATCATAAATCTACACATTCAAATACAAATATTCATATAATTGCAGTGAGAAATAACTTTATGAAACATTATGAAAATACATGAAAGAAGAAAAGCTGAACTATCCTGAAAATATGCTAGCAGTAACTAATGAGACACAGTGATGCATCCTTGAATTTGTTCACAAACAAGGGCATACAGTCCTCGCTGCGCACACAGCTCATTTGCCCTGCCATTGTCTTGAAGAGGAAGCCTGCAATAAAGAAGGAGGTAGAACCTTGTACTCAGCTGGAGGAGAACATGTTTCAGAGGGGGCTAATGGATGAGTTAAGGGGGGCAACAATAAGGGGGGCAACATTCGTCACAAAACAGTTTTATCAAAAATAACTTTTTAACTTTAAATGTGACCGTGTATATTAAGACAAAACACGGGGCGAAGAACCACTGAGGCTCCTGGTAGGAGTCCGAGGAGGTCCCTGCTTGAATAAGAAAATAATATTTTGAAATCTTGTTTAAACCAAGCGTAATTTTTGTGGGATAAAACCTGAACAAACAGGTCTTGTATGTTTATTGGAAGATTATGCAAGGAATAAAAAACCCTTCAGTTTCAAAGTATATAAAACAGAGCTCAGTAATCTCTCTCTCACACACATACTGTACATACAAACACACACACATAACGCGTGTGAGATTCTGATGGCATTATAATAGTGTCTGCTTACCGGATTGAAATAGTTTGACTGGAATTGAGCCACTTGACTGATTAAAGCCACCACATCAGTATGTGTGTGTACAAACGTGTGTATGATTGATACATTATTTATATCGGCATAAAGACCTAACAGTTACTGTACTTGATATGTACAGCCTGTAACAAAGGAAACAGTGTTCTAATTAAAATAATGTTATATTATTATGGAAGGCACTACGAGGAGAAAAACAAGCCTCTGTTCATCCCATCTAAGAGACAATTTTTCTTGTAACGACCGGATCTGCAAAAAGCGTCTTTAGGCTCAAGCTGGGAGCCAACGCGTAGCTTCTAAATGTGTTTTTTGCACACATTTATTTACATAAATACAAGCAATGAAAAGATTCATAAGAAGGAGGCGCAGCAAGTCAAGGATGAGTGCTGGGGAGTTAGGGTTGGGAAAGAAGTCTGGGTTTAGAGATTGGGAATCAGGTTATGATCAGAATTAATTAGAGAAGTGTTAACTTCCTAGTTTGTCTAATTTGCATGGGTAATATCGAATAACCCCCCAAGAAATAAGCCCAATCCTTTTCCTCTCCTGAAATTGCACCCGTGTGTTTTTTAAACTATTCTTACAGTCATTATTTTTTCCTAGCTGAGTTCTATTCCCAATGTACTTGAAGGGTCATCCACTCCAGCAAAATGAAAAGAAATTGCGGCTTCCCTAAAAGGCTCAGGTTTAAGGTGTTGTTTTTTTTCAGCATATAAGTCCATAGAGAGTGTGTGCTCTGACATGACACACGAAGCATAAAATACATGGCAATAGCAAGCACTATAACTTGTGAAAAACCGATGCATCAGTTCAAGTTCAACATTTTGTAAGACGAGGCTGTTTCTTTTAGCCCTGGTCACCTCAACTCAAATCCTGACTTCGTGAATGTTACGAGTTTCAAGTTGCTTAAACTGATGGAAATATCAACACATCAGCTGTACCATTTTTGCTTCACTGGCCTTTCACTTGACCACCTGGAGGTTTGTGTTTTTAGTGAAATCTTAGTGGAAAAACAAGAAAGTCCATAATTAATTAAACTTCTCTGTGTTCACTTTGTTCCATGATGAAGGGTTAGCCTAAGCTCCACTTGACATATATTACTAATTAGCAAAATTGTGGCAATCATAAGCCTGTTATCCATTTAACCATAAGTATTTAGATCAGCACATCGATGTGTATTTTATCAGAATAGTCACTTGAATGTCTGTACACTCTTTTCTTGTGTATATTTACCTTCTGTTATAACCTCCTCATGGTTTAACCAGTGGTACAGTCTCATTTGACTGGGTAAACATGCAGCTTTTACTTCCCATTGTAGAGGATTAAAATTTATGTGTTCCATTCTGAATTAACCCTAACCCTTTCAAATTCAAGAATAATTTTAAATATTTTCACCTCTTTACAACATATTCATAATCTGTGGTTTAGACTAAAGCCCACAGATAAAACTTGTAATTTTTTTGCTTAGCTAGGCTTGAATTCCATTAATACAAAATTGAACACATTCTTGCACTTAAAACACACCATAAGGATAAAGAAACCATTGAAACATTACAGCAACAACTACTCATTTATCTAAAAGAATTTCATCATTTATTTAATAAAATCATAGTATTTTAGTAGTAGTAGTATAGTATCCCAAAGAAGGAAATAATTTTTTTCTTTGGGATTAATTACTTATCATTCCATTCATTTTTGTTTTTATCTTTGCACTCCATCCCTGTAGTAAGTTGAAAACCCAAATTAAGAGCAACCCATTCCTTTTCCTGCACTGATCTTTTACACACCATCATAATTGATTTGACGTGTCTCTGTCAAATTATTGGGTATCACCTCTCCCATTTCTGCTTCATTGCATGTCTTTGCCATGCTGTTACAACTGGACTCTGCACACACAGTAACGCCTTTTCCCCAAATGACTGAAATAACACTATTACTCCTGCCATCATCATGTCAAAACCTTTTTCAGTGTCAGTCTGTCTCACGCAGCATGTGTGACCAAACCTACAGCTGTCAAAATTCAGAAAATCAAAGAGACATAGTACAGTTGACGGTGAAAAGACTCCACAGTAAACACAACGGGAAAGAGAGAAGCAGTCGAAAAGTAGGGCAAAGTCAAACGCTGGGAATTTACGCTGGGGAGCCTCCATGTTTGGTTAAAAACAACAAACTTTTTTTTTTAAACTCTTGAGAGGTGTGAGTGGTATGCCAACACCGTCGCGCCTCCCTGGACCTGAAAAGAAAGAAAGTCTTCGTAGGTCTCTGAAACCAAGACAACCTCGAGGCCCTGCCCACAGAGACACCTTGACACGCACCTGCCTAGAGACATCAATTCATGTGCACGTGCACGAGAAACAGGAAGGGTAAGGGAGAGACAGATAGGGTGTAAGTAGAGAGTGCAGCTCAGCTCCGTGGGTGGCAAAGGAGAGGGATCAGTGGATCTGACAGGAGCTATTTGACTAATCCAAAACAACAGCTGTAAGGTAGAAATCAGAGGGGGGGGGGGGGGGGGGGGGGGTGTCTGGTTAGAAGGCGTACGTGGGAGGAGGGCTGTGAGTTGAGGAGGATTTTAGTTAAGGGGAAGTGGAATATCAAAAGTCATCCCGAATGTAAGCCTTGAGGGGGAAGAGAACTTAGACTGTTAATAGAAAATGTTGGACATGGCAAAAAAGAAAAGTGGAGATGGAGCTGATGTGGGATCTGCTTGAAAGAGGACAGACAAGGGGGGAGGCAGACTAAGGCAGACAGGCAGAAACAGCTTGTTTGAACCTAACACAGCACCTCTGGGTTGCATCCATTAACCTCTTTACAGGGGGCTGTATCAGCACACACCACAACACAGGTGAGAATGATTACACACACATGTACACACCATCATCGTGCATACACTGGCCTTCATTGAACATCTGGTTAAATTTTGTTGGGGGAAGCTACAGTTGGGTGGTCCTTGCTCCTCTAACGCGCCTATCCTGTTAACATGGCAGGTCATGTCCCCGTAGGCCAGCATCTTTCCATCTTAACATCTCATCTTGGTGCAACGCTGCCAAATTGCAGCCCTGTGTGGCATAAAGACAGGCAGCTAAGACGTTTGGGGCTGGTGGAGATATGCAATTTAGTTTTTTTTTTCAACAAGGAAACAACTCACTACTCCCAGGATATAGTGAGAGTTTCAACAAATGACAAAAAAAAACTCTTAATAAACATCTGCTTTATTATTGCTTCCCCATTTTTTGTCAATACTGGTATACTGACAAAAAACATAAGGTGGATCCCAAAAAGAGAAGCTACTGAAAGTAAATGTTCCCTATTGGGAACCAAAACCAGGTATGTCTACATACCACATATCACACACAGGGAAAGAGACAAGTCTAACCCGGAATATGATCTTTATCCTAAATCCTACAAGGTTCTTTTGTTGTAATTGGTGCCTAAAGTTTACCAAAAATCAAGTGAAAGTGAATATGCATCTCAGACCACTGAGTCAACAGAACACCAAGGGGATCTTTATCTGAATATATTCCAGAACCAAATATCAGCCACAAACAAATGAGCCCAAGTGAGAGACTTCAGCCACAATTCCTCCTATAGACTCTCAAACGGTGTAGAGATTTAACTAATGACACGCAAGTTGAATGGGCTCTACAATCATTGTTTCTTTATCCACACGAGGTTTGTTTGACAATTGAATTATTGAGTTATATAAATCATTTTAAATGTGTATGTTTTAAGTTTAACCTCTCTTTATAGCATAAATGTGAAAAACAAACACAAGGTTTGACTGGAATCCAGACCCCTACTGCATACAGCAGAGTGATCTGCAGCTCTGGGTTCTATATAACCCACAGAGATTACTTTGGTTCGGCTCAGGGACTTGGCTGTGAAGCCTAGTTCCTGTGGCTTCAGACCAAACCAAGTCCAGAAAAATTCTGGGTATCTGACTTTTCTCATCTGACTACTCAGTTTTTTTCTGATTTCACTCTGTCGTGTTATCAATCAATGGTTAATTTTCAATTCCATCATTGTAGTAGCTCTGGAGTAGCTGAAGCATACCTTTGATGGGATCAAGCTTTGTTTGATCATGAATGTGGTTTTAGACAAGGAGACATCACTAAAAGTAAATGAAAATTAAACTCTTTAAGGTGTAGAGCTTATACAGCGGGCAACTTTGGCCAAACCAAAGCTTTTTTAACTCTCAAGCATCATCCATGATCTTAAGTAATATGGACTAAAGCTAAAATAAAAAAAACTGTGATGCAAACTCACATCAAATATGGAGGTTATGACATGGACTTCTCTTTAAAGTCGTTTTGGGTACTTTAAATACGCCTTCAAGTCTGAGTGGGTCTCCGTTGCTTGGTAACTTATACAGAGCAGCTCTGCACTGTGTGTGTGTGTGTGTGTGTGTGTGTGTGTGTGTGTAGTCACGACTGTATCATGGACCTAAGTAGCAACAGATGCCGCTCTGACCTCAGAGGCTTCCTGGAAACACAAATTTGTCAAAATGAAGCAGGAAAAAGAGGGAGCAGCAGTTTAGGTAAATGTAATATATAGGGGGGACACACACACAAACCTGCACTCCACTCAGACACACACATGCACAAAAAGGACATACTCTTACATATGCCGATTCACTTTCTGAGCACACCCATTCCACGCTTCGGCTCATTTTACATGTATGCACAAAATGAGTATCGATGCAGAGCATCAAAACGATTTTAGAAAATACAATCATTCACTGAATATCTGGAGGAGGTAACACACAGATCCTTTTGAATTCATCCACACTGATCAGCCAGCTTTTAAACAAACAAAAAATATTTGTATTTCTACTGAAAAGTGCAAAAATGTGACTAAAGGTGTCAGTGCTCATTTTTGACAGACTAAGCCTAATGTTAAAGATACAACAGCTGTAAAACTACATGATCATATGGTGTAATTGGCAGCAGGGTGAGAGATTCATAGACTGGAGAAAAATCAAGATAGAAGAAAATAAGAATATCAAATAAAAACAAATTAAGACTAATGCTGTGCCCCAACCCCCCTGGAAGTTATAAACCATAAGTTCAACTGATAAGTCCAGTTTTTGATGAAGGACAATTTTCCTGCCGATGTAATGACATAGCATTTGAAACCCAGCTTGTAAAACAAATCGACTCTGGCTTCACTCCAAAGGAGTAATTTTGCGATCACCAGCCTTTGAACGATAACGCCACATGATTTGATGTGTGATTTACTGCCGCAGTTCCTCACTGAGATCTGCACTGCCCTCTCATCCATCTCTCCTTTGCTTTCTTCAGCACCGGAAGCAATCACGCTATCTTGGTGACAAACAAGCTGCCTGACCGCATGATATCACCTCTTTAGGAAAACAAGAGGGAACGCGTGCCAGTTGCTCTCACATGTGATCAATTATTTTACGCTGGAGTCGGGCTGGGGGGAAAATTTCAGCCATTAGCCCTTTAGCGCAGGGATCATACTGAGGGTAATAGTGACTAAACACTGAATAAACACATTTGGCTAATAGGTCATTCAAACCTGAAGTAGAGATGGTGGACTTGTTGATTGGCTACAAGGTTGCTTTAAGTACGTGAACAAGCAACAATTGCATTTACAGTCAAATGCTTTAACAAGTACATTTTACTTTATGATACAGTAACTCAGAGTATGTATTTTTTGTTGGCTGTCATGTTTGTTCAATGAGACTATGGCAGCTTCTGCAAATTATATTTTCGACAAGTGCACAAATGCACCATAAAACTGACTGAGCTGAATTAGCAGTGCAGAGGTTTTAAAGACAAAAAGAACAATTAAAATGCAGCTCCAGATAATCTAAGTCTTAACATTTTACACATACGGCTCGTGTATGAACACATATTTACATAAATGTGATGTATCAGCTCTTACTCTTTATATTCGTGTATTTATTGATCTATTTGTTCATTTATTTTGTGCACAAACAGCAAAAGAAAAAAAAAAAACATTGTGCAAATGAGGTTGATCAAAAACAATTCATGTCAATAATTCAGTTATATCAGTAATTCACAAAAATATGAGAGTAAACACAGAACCAAAACTTAAACTAAGTGATGAGCAAAAGTCAAACATGAACTTAAAATGAAATGATTAATGCAGATAAATGTAGCATGTATGTGGCTGTTTGTCTCGTTTGTCTCTGTGTGGCCCTGTGATGGACTGGCGGCCTGTGCAGGGTGTACCCCACCTCTCGCCCAATGACCGCTGGGATAGGCTCCAGCCCCCCCGCGACCCGACCGACGGATTAAGCAGGTATAGAAAATGGATGGATGGATGCAGGTAAATGTGCTTTATTGTGTTTTTTGCATGTATCTATTTAAGAGTGAGGCTCATTCATGTGAGTTTGTATTTTTTTATCAAAGCACCTTTCGTACAACAAAAGGTTCCATAATCTGTGCTACCAGTATCATTTGAAATCTAATCTATTTATCTAATTCAAAAAGCACAATTGACATCAATCAACCTATAAATAAATTAAATGCAAATGTGCCCAGGTTAGCACAAAAAAGGTTAGCCAAAAGGAAATGTTTAATCAAAAGTCCCTTTGCTGGAGGATAACAGGGATCCAATATAACATGAGCATCATCACATGAAAGAAAATCCTACATGATAACAAATATAACAAACAGCAGAGTTACAATCAATAGCAGCAGCAGAAGAGATAAGTAGAGCAGCAAAACAACAGTGTAAAAGTCCCTAGTCCTGACATATTCAGGTAAAATTAAAGGCGTTTTGTCATTGATATGTTTTTAATATTAGTAAAAATACCTATCCAAGTGGAACCTATCCAAGTAATTTATCATATGTTAAGATTTTTTACATCAATGCAAGTATTGTAGTGGTTGGTTCTGTGCAGCTAAAACTGCTTCATGATCGCTGTGGTTTATTTATTTTGTGCCACTCTTTCATTTTATAATTTGATCACCTTTTAATGTATAACCTTCATCTGGATAGTAGAAGCTCAAATTTGTTTCACAACTATTGATTACGACATTAATGCGTACTGAATATAACATTTATAGTGTGGTTGAAAAGGATCAAATCCCTCCTGCTGTCAAATTGAGAAAAATATAATAGGGCATGGGTGAGTTGGGATGGTGTACAGTAGCTGCAGAGGGTGGAAATTCAAGTAAAGCAAGCTTGAAAACACCAATATTGATAATAATTAGCTGATAGGTAAATGAGGCGTATTGGATAACTTTAAGCAGACGATGACTTAAAAAATTGATGATTATTGTTAAAAAAGAACAAAAAAAAGAAAATTGCAGCGTTGCATTGTGAGAGCTTTCTGTTTTTTATGTGTTGTGCACACATATGCACCTACGCACCTACACAAACACACACACAGCTTCAGGCAATGTAAGGGAAAGGGTGAAACATAATTAACGCATGCTGAGGGCTCCCCTTCTAATTCCAGCTCTTTTAACCTCAACCTAAGAGCCGGCTACTCACCAGAAAACCTTGACCTCAAGTTCACTGAGGCGCTACTTAAATATGATCTCACTGTTTGTCTATTTATAATATTTCTGTGCATTTTCCATCTTGTAATCAATGTGAGAAATTCACTTTCTCATCTTCAAACCATCCTCTTCTTTCTTCTTCATGGTCAATTTACACTGACCTCACAGTTTTGAGATTTGGAGGACTGCCGGCGGCGGAGTGATTATACTTTTTAACATATTTGTTTTTGCTGTAGAAATATATCCACAGAGTGAGTACCACACTGGTCGCTCCCCTTCTCTTCCCATCAATCTGTATGTTTTTCTCCGCCCTCTGTCCTCCCCTCCCTCTGTTTATCCTTCTGGTGGTGTACAACAGGCCCCAGAGCCCAGAGGCCAGTCATGTTCTCAGGGAAACAGCAACTCTCCACAGAGCTGATATCAAAATAGTTTAAAATGTGGATTGTCTGATAGTTCCCAGTGAGTGCAGAGAGAGCCAAACACTTCCAGATCTCCCTTCCAGCAGAATGTGAACAGAGACCAGCGGGGAGGAGAGCAAGTGAACCTGTTGTATTCTTGTCACACAGCACAGCCTGGTTTAGTCTGCTTGGGTCTTTTTTCTGCCTATTGGGGATGTTTTTGCACATATAGTCAAGATTTCTAAGTTGGGACCTTCTGATGGGGAATTTTCTTTGTCAGAAGTACTGAGATGAAACAGACTTCATGAAGCGGATATTTCATTTGTTGTTTCTCTTTGTCTAAAATTAACAGTGCTGAGAATCTGGAGTTGCATGCTCCTCTGAGAGACATAATTAAATAATGCTTAGTCTGGGTATCTGGTAGGATAGCTGTATAATATACAGCAGAAGCTGTATAATATACTGACCATACAATCCAAATGTCCACATTTTAGTCAATTTTTGGATGACCTTACTTCCCCTCACTTTCTGTGTACCCTCTTCAGGACGGTCACACTGTTGAATCAAGCTACGGTTACAGCTCGACTTGGACATTTGATTGGACCAACATCCTTGTCCCTATATACGCGCACAGAAGCGAATATCAGCTGAAGTGTGTTCTACGCCACCATGCTGTGGACCATCAGATGTGTATATATATGGCCGAAATTATTTCACAATATCTTTAAGTTGTTGAATGGTTATTTTGTCAGATGACCTTGCGATTAAAAAAATCAGGATTCTATTACAGCAGAGCTGAATCTAGTTGGGCGAACACGTGCTGAGTGCTTTGATCCCCAACTGCATCATCTGATTGTGTTAGTGCGGTTTTGAGCAGTTTTGTTTTTTCGAAAGACTTCAGTCAGACAAATATTCTTTCATTCATTTTAAAATTCCGGTTTCGGTCAGATGAAGATAAGAATTTGTTGTTATAAGCTAACAAAACACCATACAAGTATGTAAAGACAAGGTCTGAACAGTAATTTTGGCTACAGTTGCTTGTAGCGGCTACAATGATGTATTACAGAGAAGGTTGGAAAAACGTTTTCTACAGTCCACAATGTTGTGGCGTTAAACATAATTGATCATTTGATTCTGGGCCCGTGCATGTATCCTGGCACCAGAATATTTGTCCAGTTAAATGTCCAAGTTACGCTTTATTGTGTAATTGTAGAGGGAAAATTCAGTAACAACACTCTATAAAGGTCATTTGTATCATTCATTATAAACACCTTGTTAAATCATTACAAACCATTATGATAAAGCATTCATGTCAAAACACAATCCTACAATACACTTTAAAAACATTATAAGTTGCCTTGCACATCTATAAAAGAGTTCTTCAGAATATGCTTATGGTAGGTTATGATAGGTTAGATTGTGACTTGTGAATGTAATAGAGAACTGATATTTTTAGCCATGAAACAAAAAAGTGACAAAAGCCTAACGATTTAGATTTTTCTCAACAGAAGAAGGTAAGTTTAGTATACAGCCCATTTAATTAATATCCAGCATGCTAACCTCTGGTAGTACTGGGATTCTTGATATCCCAGTTTGCATACCAAACGTATATATAAAATGTCTCTTTGTCCATTTTGAGTAATTTATCTTTAGACTGTGGATAACATCTACTGATTTTAGCCAAAAGTTAATTTTCTGGTGCATTGAGATTTCCTCTAACACTCATATGGCCACTCGGAGCATATTAAAGTTATTAGAAATAATTACTCTTCACAGGTCACGAAAGGTGCACAGAACAGCTTATGTAAAATTATGCTGGTTTTCTAGACTGAAAATGTAAGAAAACATTTGAGAAACACCAAACAGAGAAACCATGAGAACACAGAAATGTTTGTGAAACTTCTGCTAAAAAATAAAATGGAATCTTCTGTAACGCACAAAACCCACAAACACACATATAGTAAAACCTCTTTGGAAGGACTTTTTCCTTGTCAACTCTTTTTATTGACTATTTTCTGACAGTATCATTAGCAAGTATCATGTACTTTAGGAGGTACATTTACTGTGTATTTCTGTAAGCATGCCAGAAATGTATGAAATAAAAGATTTGGCTTGATGATTGACTTGCATCTAATTTTTTAGCCTGCATGCTTGTGGTGGAATACAGTCCAAGTTAGCCAGGTAGAATAAGATACCAGCATGCGACTTAGGACATAGATCATCATGTTCTGGACAGTGACGTCAGCTTGAGGTGTGTAAGGCAGCGAAAGACTTATTTCTTTATTCTACACTCAAAAGTTTTTGAATAATTGACAAAGTTTAATTGTGCCCACACTAACAATCCTTCTTTTCTTTCATCGGTCCATGCATCCTTGTAATATTTGACATTGTAGGTTATTTAAATGCATAAAATCTAAAGTGTAAATTCACTGCAAGGCGGCATAACTAATGTTTAATTCTCAATATGTCTGAATGCAAATTAAAGCAAAACTGAAAAGAATTTTCATGAGCATGTCTACTTGTTGGGCGTTTGTGGATGTGAACAAGCACTGGAACTTTCCAGCATTTCTTTTCCTCCTTATTTATTTTTTGTCTGTGTTGTTTTCTCAGGATTGCAATGCATCACTTGACATTACCCAAGCAAGTTTGAGTTGCAGAGCATCAGCTGAAAGCAATTTGGTCCGGAGCACAGCTGCCAGGCGGATAAGACTTTCCTTCTTTCGTTTACTTTGAAATGTTCCTTTTTTTTTTCACCATCCAAAATACACAAGGCAGCCAAATTGCTGACATGTGTGAGAGGGGCAGTGAGACTCCTGCATTCTTTCATGCCCCACTATGCAAAACTCCACATTGTTTATTTAAAGAACACTGAACACTTTAGCACTATTAAGAAACATGTCATATAGTAAACTAAAGGTTTCCTCTCAGGAAAAATCCCTGTCAGTTTATTTTTCTTTTGCATAAAGTTGTTTTAGTTTTGACTCACAAACTGCCTGCATTCACAATTAAGCAACGGTGTTGTAACTCTGCCCAAGCAGAGCAGGATGCTAACGGACTTGGTAAACCTGGAAACGATGTTGATCATTTATATGCTTATGAATGAATGGATGAGATTGGAGAACCTGACGGCCTCTTTTCACAATAACAGGGACTCAAACAAGGTTGCACTGAAAAAAGTGGGTTTTTCTTACTTTTTTTTTGCCTCAGCTTGGAAAACGTTCAACTCAACTAATAGGATGAAAATGTATCCAAAGGACATTCTGCAACCTTAACACTGTTGGCAATGAAATTCTGTGGCTGATTATTCACTGCAGACAACTGAGGACCAACAAGAGTTGCTTTAATGCAAATGAAAATTAGAGATGACGAGAGAGTACTGTACTGTGATACGCCTTAATCTGTGTGGAAAACAGAGAGCGAGACATGTTAAAACTAAGAGAGATCAAAATTTGGAAAAGAGCTAACACTGACATGTAAACAGGGAACGAAGATGATGGTCTATGTTTCATGGCAGACAAGATGGTTCGTGGGAAGAGGACGTGGAGGGAATAGAAGCATTGTGAGTGACAGCCCACCAAGGCCCCAGAGCAACCCAGCACTGGGAGCAGCTAACTTACCTTGACATGCGTAGGAAACCCAAAACTTTCTGAGCCCTGTGTCACACAGAAACCACCCAGAGGAGCCCTGCCACAACTGTGCAGCCCGAGCCGCTGTGTGTCCTTTTTAACTACCACTGTTTAGATGAACACACTGTAAAGGAATGCTGCAGTATACCTTGCAGAAACCACAAGCACAACAGAATTAGCGCGACGTCAACTTTGCAGGGAATTCCATGGGAACAAGACAAGTCTGGCTACCAGCAGGATTATAACTGCTGCACGTCAGCTGATGTGTATCTCTGTGTGTCTAAGAGCGCACACAGTACCTCTCTGTAAAAGTCCCTTTGATGCTGTGTTACTGTCAGCAAAGAGTCAATAATAAGAGTTGACGAGGAAAAAGTGTCTCCAAGGAGGTTTTACTATAGGTTGTGTTCGTGGGTTTGGTACATTAGATATTAAAGGACAGTTCCGAACTTTGGTGGCAAGGAGCAGTGATGCAATCATTTCTTATCTCTTTTTATGTAGATGGTAATCGGATATCTTTTAGGATTCAAAACAAAAACACACAGATATGCACAACAGTGATGTGAATACAAAAAGCATAGGCAGACTAGAGACTTTGACAGACTTCACCTGATCTGACTGAATGAGTTATGACTGGGTAAAATCCTAGAACTGTTAAAAATAAATAAAGCGGGCTTAGCATAGCTCCACAGCTGCAGTAATGAATTTTTGGGCAAATTCATTGAAAGGACTTGTTAAATAAAAACACAGTGTTAACACAGTAAAACAATCAAACTGACAAAAACAGTTTTACCATAATCAGCATTTGTAAACAACAGTGTAAGAAATTTGACAGCAACTTGTTACACTTCACAAACCTTTTAATTTCAACTTGAGAAGACAGCCAACACTATCGTCATTTACTCAGACATTTGAATGTAGCCATTATAAATGTCCATAGGACCACCTGTAATGTCTAACCTTGCTGTGACAATGGCCTTTAGCCAAGCTCATGGGGTACTGATTTAAAGGGAAAAAACCAAAACATTCTTATCTAAAGGGAACTACGTTGTACTGCACACATTGATTGATGCAACATTAAAGTCTTTCTTTCGGCCTTTATTAAAGTGGACATGGCATGATTGTTTCCAGTCAGGAATGGAAGCCTCCTCCTAAAACCTGGCTAAAGTGTCTCTTTTGATTCACTGGAGGTTTGCTGAGGAGTGGGGAATGGAATGATGGTGACTGGTTAATGAACAGTCCTCGGCTAGGAAGCAATAACAAGACGTAAAGAAGAAAAGGTTTTGACAAACACTCCCGAGTTTTCAAGCATGACAACACACACCATCCAGCCGTACGTGTTCGAGCCAGAATCGGATCGCTGAATATCAAAGTGAGAAGAATTACAAACTATCATAACAAAGATTACAGCAGGGCGTCTCTGTTTGGTAAATATGCTCAATAAATCCAACTGTGCAATTACTTGTGTGAGTAACTCCGTGTTTCTGAGCACCTGTAGAGGCAACAAGTGGACACATTTAGTTGTCTTGCAAATAAACGTATTAACACTTAATACTGATAGCCCCATATCTACCTTTTCACTCAGTGTAACCAGGATGTTTGTACTAAATTTAGTTTGTATGTCTAATGCCGCCCAACACAGACGTATGAAACTGTTTTACTCTCTGCTGGCCCTTAAAGCCTCGACTTTTAGCTTCAGTCTCCCCACAAAGTCAGAGTCATACTGGTTCTTGTTCATAAAACGGTTGTCTGTGAAAAATAGTGAATAAATCTGACCTTTTTCTGCACTGCTGCCGGCCTGGATAACGTGCAGGCTTAACATGCAAGTGAGAAGTTGTTGAAAAAAGTCTTGCAAGTGAAAGTCTTGACTACCGTGTGAAAGAAGTTCCTTCTGCATAAAAATTCTAAAAAATGCCTATGGCTCTTCTTTTTCCCATTAGCACTGGGTGACATTTAAGGTGAAGATATATCATTTTAACACTGCAGATAAGACAGAAAACATGGAACATGGAAAAGTATGCCAGGAAACCTTTAAACATCTAAGAACTAGTCTCCACTAATCAAAATTAGATGTCAACATGTTATTTTTCTTCAAGAAGGGGATAAACTGTGGCAGGGTGGCCACAATAAAGACCATGCAAGCTGAGTCTTTAGATCATCAGCGCAGAGACGCACATGCACACAAAAACACCTAAGAGTGAGAAACAAATTAGCCGTGGAGACTCTCACACAGAGCCTAAGTCAGTTTTTCCTTTCTTTATTTTCTCAGCAGGTACCTGAAACTAGTTGTTTTTATTTGCAGTTGTCTTTTTCTGTTTGCTCTGTCCTTAAAAGGACCTCCCTGCTGTTACTCACCACCACCTGCACGCAAAAGGCGGGGAATGGAATCAAAGAAAAGTTCAGATGCTAAATCACTGCTTTCCTTTGAGAGACAGTATTTTATAAATGAGCTATTCATACATTCTATGAAACAGATTGTATTTAATTCAATTGGAATGAACTGAAGTTTATTTAATTGATCTCTTATTGAACTTGCTAAATTTCTCTCTGTGGCTAAATGCTAACATTCCATAAACTTTAAATCTGACTTCAAACCCTAAAAAGTTGGTCCATTCCCACCAGAAACCCTGGCACTTTAAATCTGTGAAGTCATTGGGGCAGTATCTTACAGTGTAGGATGTGGGTCGGGCTTATTCTGGCATGTTGTAGTACTGTTCTCAATCTGCCTGTCCATTCAACTAATACAGGATACCTGGGCAGGTTTTCATCTGAAATTACAGTTAGTCTCATTGGCAATTAATTAATATTTCATTTTATTGTATGTCATCAGCAGGCTTTTGTCTATTTAAGCATCTTTTGTGCAGACACCTAAAACAGATACTGCAAACATACAGTAATATGCAAGTGGTCAGATATGAAAGAGAACTCATTTGTGGATTTTGGGAAAAGTGGTTATTGAAAAAAAAACTGAATCTCAGTTTGGTCTCCATCGACTGTGGGAAGGGATTCAACAACATGTCTTCACTTTTGACTTAAGTATATCAACAGAGTTTTCTTTATGAATAATATTCTTGTCTCTTCGTGGGACAATTAGCATATAAACAATCAAAGGAAAGAATGAGTAAAGGGTGGCCATAGATGTAGACATTGTCATGATTTAATCTGGCTGAGAGGAAGAAGAACGAAAGGTTTTTTTTGAGGGTGATCAGGAGATGAGAGGAGAGGAAAAGGGATTGGATGTTGGCACGCAGGGAGAGGCAGTCTGCGGTAGACTTGTAAATAGCCGGAGGGACGGAGGGATGGAGGAATGGAGCTATCAGCAGAGAAGTGATGAAGGTCTGGGATCAAGCCAAGATAAACACACCAGCTCAGAAGGAGCTGCAGCAACACACACACGCATTTATGAACTTTACGGCACATGCATGTACAAATGCACAAGCACCCAAACACATAAGGCTGCAAGCCATTTACATCCATCACACAACTACATATACACAAACAAATTCATGCATGCACACACACACACCTGCAGAAAAATAAACAGTGTTACGTATGGCTCACCGACCACAGCTTCTTGAGTGTTAATCTGTGTGACAACAGGCTGGGCTGTCATTTTGACATCTCTTTTCATCACATACTACATTAGTCCATTTGCTCAGATACCACAGAATAAACATGAAGAGAAAAGAAATGGTTGGGAGTTTTATTTTTAAACATGTGGAATAAACAGTGAAGTTAACTGAGCCCTCAGAAAATCCCTTTTTTATTCTGGCAGTCGTTTAAAATTCTGCTCTATCCCTGGGAGAGAAAAAAAAGTGTGCAATTATCATAAATTCTACAAGTCAAAAATGTCAACTGGGTGCTGAAGCTTTAATCACGAATGCTGGAAAAGATATTTGTGGTCACCGGTAATGTGCGTGCTTGTCTTTTTTCTGTCTGTCTACATTCAGATGTGACAGTGTGTCTGTGCGTGGGACTGAGCTTCATGTGCCATGAAGCGAGGGCGCTCCTGCTCCGTCTTGTTTTCAGCCGACTAACACCTTGACGGAAACCTTAAAATTTGCCAAATGTTATCTTAAGTGAAGCATTCAGAGGCAAAACTGCAGCATGAAAGAGTGGCTGTGAAGCGTGCCGGGCTGGAATGCAAAACACAGGTCGTGGTCATCACTCAGTCAACATGCTGGTTTAGACTGAGGACCTATGATCTGTGCGTGGGGATGATTTTCAAAAGTATTCACTTCTATTTCGCCTTAGCAGGGCATTTGATCCCATTTGGTGTGTGAATATGTTATTCAAGTGAATCAGGGTTATTGTTAAAAAGAGTCTATCTTCAACAAACAAAGGTTAAAGTTGAGGTTACTTGAAGCAGCTGTGTATTATAATACCAGTGTTTCAAAGGATTGTGCACGATGTGGCACAGTGTGCTGTTCCCTCTGACCTCTGGGGAGCTTAAGGAGCTTCCAGCCCATTGGGTGGATTTTTCTGGCTTGCAGCTGCATAGGTTCACTCACCTTTCTGAGTTTTATTTATGACTGAACCAAGCAGGTGTTTTAGCAATAAAATCAAAAGCCAATACACTTTCTGCCCAGCACCCAACTGCAAACAAAGTCAGTGACCAGCCAGTGAACATAACATATCTCAGCTAAAAGGTTTAATGGCAGAAAACTGATGCTCTCAACACACTTATGGAGAGGGATGTAACAGACATTCATATCCATGGCCTCTAATTATGAGACTGCTTAGCAAAACAGACCACACAGTGAGGGTAAAATATTGCATTCTGCATAACTTCTACAGGGACAATGAGATGACAGGTGACAAATTAAAGGAAAAAGATGAACTCTTGACCTCTACAGTGAGGGCAGCCAGTGTCTGTGATTTACAGCGAGGGACATTTTGCTGGCTTGGTTTAGATTTATTTCTTCCATTTGGAGATATTAGGACCTAAGACGCGAAACATGGAGAAAGGAGCCCTTTTGGTTGAAAATTTAATTTGCCCAAAATTTGTAAAATAGATAGATAGATACATAAATAAAATAAGCCAAAGATTAGAAAGGTAGACCTGTAAGCAATTCAACAAAACATAATGCAGCATAAAAGCACAAACACAGGAGCAAATTGCATCAACTGACCTAAAACACTGAGGAAGAAGTGCTGATCCCACACAAAAGTAAACACAAATATGACTTTATATGAAGCAAAAATGACTAACAACAACCCAAAGAGCAAAGTCCAGGATTAAAAGTCTGCAGCAATGTCTGCAAAAATGGAAATAAGTGATTAATGCAACTGATAGAAAACAGTAAAATGCAAAAGCTTGTGTAACCATGCAGTGTTATTTTTCATATAAATGACAAAGTTTAAAGCTAATAAGTGAAAAAAACTGATATTATTGTTTAAGTGCCGCTGTTTGCTGTTAAAAACAAGTGGACAACACAAGAGGAAAGGTTAGCTGTGAATCAAAGCAAATATGTTCTGAGTAAGTCACTATTAAAACAGAACAGCCGCATGAAAAATGTACGTTTTAGCCTTACTGAAGTTGAATTCTTTATATCTTCCTTAAGCTATCATCAGATTAGGTCAGATCCCTCCCTACAGCTTCACAGAGGGAACCGGTTTTATTTGAACCCCTGACCACTAGGATCTGATGTTCAAAGAATCAAACCAGGCCCCTGGTGTCATTGCTGTTGAAGAGTTTGCTGTCATCATGCCAAGATCTGACGAACTTAAAGGACTCCACAAGCAAGGTTTTAGATGTCTATGGGTCTGCGAAGGGATTTAAAAAGATTTCCACGTTATTTCTAATTAGCCCACTTCAAGAAAATTGATCTACCCGCGGTGTAGATTTCATGTGACAAAGGCAGTTTGCTCCATAAATTCAGTCAAAGCGCAGTCTGCACCATGTCAGAGTTTACTTACTGTTTAGGGGGTGGTTGCAGATGCCACAATCCATCTACCTGCTTCAGTGAGCCCACTCTCGTCTGGAAAAAGCCAGCAGCACTGTCCGGATGAGGCTATTTTATGTCTTGTGTGTTTACTACAATTCAGCCTGCAGTGTTGTACGGGGGGAGCTCCAAAGAAATACAGGTGGAAGTTATTCTACATGATGCATCGAGCTTTGAATGATCAAAGTCCAGATTTGAATACCATTGCAATGATTTCGAGGGATTTGAGACCAGCAGTAACAACAACAAACATAATTTGGCTGTTACCTTTTAAGCGTGACCCAAAAGTCTTGTTGCTGAGATCGTCAGAATCATGCAAAGATGCCTGCAACTCCTCTTGGAAAACACAAAGTCTGCATAAGACGTGCACATGTGGATGTATTTGAGTGTTTTCTTTTTAATAAGGTTAATCTTTTGAAGATTTCAGATTAGTAATCTCCATTAGTACTTGTAGTGTATGTAGTGGTGGTACTTGTGACCTGGTGAACATGTGTTTCATACTGCAGCCAGCATGGCAGTTCAAAGCCAGCTTGTACAGCATGAGGGGGATGATGGGACACATGAAAGCAACACTCGACAATGTGTACTATCTCAAAGATCAGAGCCATATAGCAACAAGGGAGCAGCAGCATAAACAAATCAAACGCACCTACATTTTAGAGTTTGTCCAGTGAAGTGCACCCACATGTGAGGGGCTCTTAGTGGCATCGATGAAACAAGGAATATTTCACCGTAGTGTTTCAGACACAGAAGTGATGAATTTGAAGTGAGTTATACACTAGAAAACGAGAAAAATCCTCACTGGTCTATTAATGAAAATTAACATCTTTTTTGTTTGTTTGTATGAACCCAATCTTCTGTTCCAAACGCTAGTTTCTCGTTGTATTATTTGAAAAGAAAAACCTCTCCCAGCCATAACTGCTGGTGCTTGTCATCGCTTCAAACATCCATTTTATTTTGTCAAACCTGACACTGAACAATGGGAATATTGACAGGCATGTGTTGCAAACAGGCCAGGTTGTTTGAGTATTTTAGCGCATTGGTCTCCCAGGCGGGCTGTAGCTTTATGAAAGCTCTGTATTGTATTTCTTTCCTGTGCCAGAGCCAGTTTCCTGTGGCAGCTCTGTGTCAAACGACGATGACCCTACGCTTCCTGCAAGTCGCATGGAGACAGACTTGCCACGAGCCCCGAAGCCTCACCCCCAGCCACCGATCAACCTCATTCTTTTCATGTGTCTGTCCTCTTTCAAGTCATTCCCAGCTTTGTTCATTTCAGAGCTCAATTTTTTTCATGTCCCTCTAATGCTACTATTTTCTACCATTGTCGTTTCTTCTCCTCAGTTCGCCACCTTCAGCGCCTTTGCACCTCTCTCCTTTCCTTCTGTTTTCTTACTTGCCACCTCCTGCATATCCACACCCCCTTTCTTCTTCGTGTTTCCACACCTCCTTTCCTCTCTGCATCCCTTCTTCCCTCCTCTCTTTGTCCCCCTGTCCAGGTCAGAAGAGGGTCTGTCAGACATTTCCTGTGCAAGCCACAGACTCAGACCACACCTTGTGAGGGGATTTCTGAAACTACTGTCAGTGACGCCCTGTAGAAACATGGACATGCTCACTCGTGCCTGCGTGAGTACATGCTGCTTAAATACATGGTTGTTTTTGGAAATTGGTTGTGACTTCGCTCTGCTGAACTTGCCATCTGCACGATAAAAAGAAACTTGTGGGAAAAATGTTGAACACGCAGCACAGACAAGACATTCATCAGGGATTATATCGGCGCTCCATCTAGAATAAACAAAAACAGAACAGACGTGTGTATTTTTTACATATTCTGAATAAAATCAAAGTCACTGTCAGCATGGAGCCGTCAAAACGTCTAAATCAAGAACCAATCAAGAATTTAAAAAAAGCAATATTAAAAATATATATATATATATATTTTTTTTTGTTAAATCTTTCACAAAAAACCCCGGGGCCACAGCTCTGCTTCTGAGTATGAGAAAGCTGTCAAATCTTACATTACTGTTGGTCCCTGAAGAAATCAACCACAAAGGAAGGGATAAAGACTGCCATGACTGACGTCTGTAACTGAGCAAATCAAATAATGGCCACTGCTAGTATATGTTCTCATAAGCCGATTTGAGTGCTGACAAAAACTGAGCTTTCACTGGAAATGGTTTAATGTTGCAGATTACCTCTGATGTTGGACCAAGTCCCTGTGATACGTGAGTGCATGTGTGTGTGTGCACTGGCATTGTCTTCCACGTTCCACAGGCCGGCAGCGTCTGTGACTTGGCTTCACATCTCATTCCATCCAAGGTCATGAAAGCACATCCATCCGCATGCACGCACACGTGCCTATAGCAATAACATGCTTTGCTGTGAATCTCTGCACACTACCCCTCTGGTCTTCTTCCAGTCCAGGTCAGAGGGAGGAAGTGAGCTGAGAGAAAAGGAGGAAGCAGAAGCAGCTCTCACAGGCTGCAGGTACTGACCCTGAGCCTTGACCTCCAACCTCACCCTGCATGACTCTGACAATACAGACTGACAAAACACAGATGTACAAATACAGCTCCAAATACCTGTTATTACTAAAGTTAGAGAATGCTTAAAACTTTGATCCCATCATAAGGCGAAAAAAAAAGAAGAAAAAAGACATTCGATTCCAGTATTATAATTTATATCTTTATTATCTGACAACAATAATAACAGGATGTTGCTTTTGTTCACTTATTAAATTTACAGAAGTGGTAAGGAAAGGTGTATGGATGCATGGACTTTATTCTCACCATCATCCATCCTTCTTTCCTTTATCAAACTGATTGACAAAGTTGGAGGTACAGCTGTTGGAAAGACTGTTCAGGCATGAGCCCTGTCCAAATCCAACCACATCCACAGATAAAGATGCTAAAACCAGCATCATCAATGCTTGTGTTTGCACCTGAGAGATATCAACCCTTCAAGTATCATCAATGTCTCAATACCCACAAGTAGTAATGCTGTTTTTGGACAGAACCCATGGCTTTGGAGGGTGACTGACTTTTTTTTTTAATTTTATGTTTTTTATTTCTCTTAGATTTCTCCTGGAGCTGCCTCACCAGTTCCAGAAGAATAATCTGCTGCCATATTTGGAAGGCTCCAGTTTGCCCTCGATGACGGGGTTGGGCTCAGGACGAGGTCTAGAGTGGTAGGGGTTCTCTGGGAGGGGCCGTGAGGTCGACACTTTGGTCACCTGTGGAATGAAAGGAACATGCAAGCTGTGACTGGTCACACATCAGCAACACACGAGACATGACTGTTCTGCAAAGCTGTTTAGGAGGAGATGCTCCATTTCAGAGGGACTGCTTCAGCTGGAAGCGTAATTAATATACTAATATGACCTGACGGCTACATTAGATGTTGGCAAAGTGTATGACGAGATGATAAAATGAATAAAAAGCAATTAACAGATAAAATTAACATTTTTGCTCCCATGGTAAACTGAATAGCTTGGCTTGTGGACCAGTCAGAGGTAACGAGCAGCCTGAACATGGACTCTACAACAGCAACAACCTTTACAATAAAACAGCTCTAAGTGTCTGAAAAGTAAAGGTACATCCCTTTATCCCAAATATCATGATTTACATCCAAAATGTAATCATCAAACCTAAGATTTTTCTGCTTGAGTTGGTTACTAAGCTCATTTTTAAAGATGTTTTACTCTATTTAAGGAATTCCTTTTTTAAGACTAAGAAAAAAAGAAAACCTTATGTACTTTAAAGTGAATTTTAGGATGCTTTGTGTCTGTCTGTTTCTGTCTGACTTGAAGGAACATCTTCCTTAAAGATCATCTTTAATGAAGATGTTCTGGGCAACTGGTAATCTTCAAATTGGGCCAAACACATCCACCACACTAACTTTCCCATCCAAATATAGTTTACTACCATCACTTCAAAAATTTAATCTCTTCATTTGTTTCATGATCCACAGGAAAAACATGCTACTGTAGACATTTTAATCCCAATCTAAAAGTCAGAGAAAAGGTGCTTTTGTTTCCTTCGTTACATGATTTGACAGTGTGCACAACAGCTCCGACAAGTGTGATTCAGCCAGACAGTTTCCAGCCATCAACAGATTCACAGGTTTTATCTTTTTAAACACTGCACAAAATGTCCAAAATCTACCGACAAGATCACCTTTTGGTCCTTTCTTGAATGTGGACATCTAACTGATGCTTGTGAGATATATGAAAGACACTTAAAAACTCCTATTTAACTGGGGGAAGAAAAAACTCCTTAAAACACATAATTTGCCTGTTCAGGACTGTAACTGAATGAGAATGCTGTGCAGATGCAATCAGGGCCTCTTGCACAGCCTACAATAGGCAAGAATAGGGCCCATCAACCAAGCTGCTCACATTCTAAATGCACATTCAGTCTCACCTTAGATAGATCTCCCAGTTCAGGTCTCTCCCAACCAAGTTTATCAAGGACGCAGCTGTCAAAGGATTGCTGCGGTTTACGGCAGTGACGCAGTTCTGCCAAGTTGGTATAATCCAGGCAGGTCCAGTACTCTGTGAAGGACTCGGCACAGTTCCCCTTGATTTGTCTGAAAGGCACAGTGCAGACAGAAATCTCAATCAGACTTAAATATACGTCTAAAGGTGGCTGGCAGTTGTCAGACACAAAAGAATAAAACCAGGCCCCTGGTGCAATTAAACTTTTCTAAAATCTGTTTCCATTATAATAATTGCTGGTGTTTCTGTCACCCCCCCGTTTCTCAAAGGGTCACCACAACATGTTTGTTGCACACTCACAAAAGCTCCTAAGTTAATATCTGGGCATCGGGACAAAGCTCGGTCTACAACTTTTAGTAAACACCCACTCGGCATTTAAGAGTGACACATGCCAGACCACCTCCTCAACATTTAATGGTCACAACAGACTGCATGAGAACTTATTCATGTCCTAAACTAAAGTTTTGGGGGGGTTTTCCAATCCAAAATGTTTTGAATGTTACATAACATTCAAAACATTTGTAATCAGATCTACTTTACTACTTAGTCTTATTTATGTGCAAACTATAGTGTGTACTGAGAACAGACAAGCTTGTATTCAATAACCATGCAAACCTGAATATCTTCAATGTATTGTAGACAAATACAGGGTCAGTAGATGTTTAATCCAAATGCAAATTCTTACTTGTTATATCTCAGGCTATCCAGAATAAACACGGATAAAGACATTCACGAAGGACAACTATCATTAACGTCTATCCTTAGTTTGGACAAGAATCTTTAAATAATCCTTAGCTTTGCTCTACTTTTTCCATAAAATCCATGTTGCTCACTTCCATCCCAGATGCTGCGTATATCCTTCAGTACCACCAGCTTTTTCTCTTCTACTCCTGCAGCGCTAGATTTAAATTACAAATCATCGTGCTCGGCCAAAAAGTCTCTCCAGGACCAGCTTAATAGCAGGACAAGACAAAGGACAGGAAACTTCTGAAATCTTCGGTGTATACTTAACAACTTCAAACTCTGGAAGAGCAACTGTCCAGAAGCAGTATTTGCAACTTCAGACCACATTTTTGACCCCGCATGTCCATCACCGAGTAAGAAATACAAAAACTCTTGACCACAAACCTCTTCTGACCCGAGTTTCACATGAACTCTCTCAGAGTCTGCACTCTGTTGGCTCCAGCTTTAAGCCACATTTTCAATCACTCTCTGACCGCAAGCAAACTGCTCAGTTTTGCAGATGACAACAGTGCAGCAACCTTCAGCAATGAAAAAGGAATTATTCTGCCTGATCAACTGAGGATCACCTTTTCTGAAAATATCATGAAAACCTTTTTTCCAAATTAATGCAAAAGGAGAGATCCTGCTCTCGTTGTTTCACCAGGATGTACTCCTGTGTCTGAAGCAAGCGCTACGAACTTCAAAACTGTTTCATCAGTTTGTACCATGATCGTTTGGAACCAAAAACACAGAAAACAAAGGATTTACGTTACCTGAAGAAGTTAAGTGCACACTCGTTGACCTTCTGCCCTTCTTCTAGACATTTCCTGGGGTCCTTCTCCTCCCATCGGCAGAGCATGAACTCCTTGTTGGGTTTGTCGCACTGGGAGCCATAATGGTGGGCGGCAGCCTTCAGCACAGCAGAGGACACGCTTACCTGGACAGCGGAAGAAGCAGAAACACACAAAAAAAAAACAATCAATTACTAAAAAGAAAAGAAAAAATAACTTCATCTTAAGGCGCTCAGATGAGAACCAATTGCAGGGAGCAGGATTGGTCAATAATTGATCACGTGATGTATTTGAAGCCTTTGATCTATCATGTCATCGTTTTAATAACATTCAATGATGAGCATAAAATTCAGAGAAGAATGTATCATGATTTGACAGCAGCTGACCTTTCATGAAGCAGCATGTGCATCATATCACTCTTTTAAACCACAGCAGCCTGTTTTTGGTTGTTACTAACAGCTTATAGCTTAAATACTTTTCAGTTTTCTTAAAGTATAAAATAAGTAGCAGACAACAACAACACACCAAGTTAACAATAAATTATACTGAAGCAATCAACTTTGAGTATTTCCCTGAGACCTACTCATTCTCTCCATTTTGTTTTGTTTGATTTTGATGTTTAGTAGGCCAGGAGTAACCAACCACTCGGTCGTGAAGCATTGACCTGCTGGGTTGCCACAAGTGTAAAGCACAGGGTAGAGGAGAAGAGTACACATGAGCAAAGTGTTCACAAACAAGTTCAGTACCAGCTGCAAAGCAACCAAATCCAGGAAGTAGCTACTCTTTCCAGCTGTCAAACTGTCAGAGAAACAGCAGCCTTACTTTTACAGAAGGGATGGGCATGAGCATCAGCTACAAGGAGACGGGGTCATGATATATTCAGGGCAAGATATAAAAGATGCGAAAATGCTCACTTTTCCATAATTATACTGAATGCAGTGTTGTTTTTAGCATGCTGCTGTGTGTTATTCCTACAAGGAAAGTGAGAGTTGCATGTATGTGATTAATATTAATATAAAAAGCAGATGAGAAATAGCTTCAGTAATGCTGTGTATCCATATGCAAGCACTCAAACCGCTTTCAAACTAAAAGCTGCATTCACACACTCATACAGCACATCTCAGTCTGTACAGTGTTACAGGACACTGATGAACACATCGGATGCAACGTGGGGGTTTACCGTCTTGCCAAAGAAAACTTCAACATGTGGTCTCAGGAAACCGGGAATCGAACCACCAAACTTTTGCTTGGCAAACAACTGCTCCAATTACTTTACCTCAAGATTTATCTCAAGATTCAGTTTTGAGTGATAAAAGAAAAATTAAAGGAAAGGAGGAAAAAACTAATATCCTGACTGTTGGACGAAGGGTCCACATCCACCCATGCCTCGGTTTTAGGCAGATTAACACCCATTTTAACAGGTTTATTGAATGTATGGTGACACTAACACTGATTCATACAAGAGAGAACAAAAGCAATGATGCAGAAGTTGTGCAAAAATGTACTGATTTTTCCCTCCAAATGCCCATTTAAATGTACTGTTTGTCATGGCACACAATGAGTACTGAGTTGAATTGTGTATAAATACTGTGTACACATGGTTCAATGACTGTTTTTAGTTTTACCTTCTGTTCAAATCTACTTTTGTAGACAGTTGGTCTAAAAGAAATTACTCCACTGCACGCAAGTGCTTGATAAAAGATGACAAGACAAAGATTTATATCAGAAGACAGAAGGATTTATTCCCAAAATTCTCCAAAGGTTTTCTCCATATGTGCCTTGATGAAGAGGCAAATGAATTTAATGAATGATCCCAGATTTCTTGGATCTTTAAAACAGTCATTGGACTGATAGTCCTGAAATCATATCCGTAAGGTAAAACCCAGAGGAGAGCAATTTAGAAGAAGACTTAGTGCACTTATAATAAAAGGGCATTTCATAATCTGCCTCCTGGGATTCGGTCCTCCCACTCTGACTTTGAGTAGTGCATATTTTGGTGGAAAGCTAGCTTTTCAGCTCAGGCATAGTCAGTGCCAATCTGTGATTTCTCTGTGAGCTATTAAGTAACAGGTAGATAGTTGAAAAGGGTCTAAAAAAATCATTTGGGAATATTATTCTTCTACTTTGTTTCCCTGATGCAAATGTCTTCTCAGTTATTATTCCATCCTAGATTTAAATAATTTTGGATGACTTTTCCAGTGTTTTTTGTGCTGTTTTATTCTGTTGTTGTGAATTGGGTTTGTTTATTTTCTTGTGTCAATCTTTTTTTTTTTTTTAACGGCAGTCAAACATTTAGTAGTGGGATGGATTATTACTCAGACATCTAATTTGTCAGCTTCTTTCTGACACTACTTTCAGTGCAAACCATCCTGCTAAATTTCCCATGTAACAACCTCTCGCTTAACAGGGAGGAACGTGTCCTCTTTTTTTATAATTCTGTCAATTCTACAACAATCAGGTAAATGAGCATATAAACACCTCGGATGACCAAATGCAACTTTACTTTCAAATCTCACAGGTGATAAAACCCAAAACCAGGTCTAGTCTGTCCTGGATCAGCTAGTTTCTCTGGCACAGCCACAAATGTGTTGCTGGGTTCATAGATTGTCATTTTGCTGCATTAATCTGGGGAAGTCTTATGAAATTCATACTATGTTTGAAAACGTAAAATTGCTAATTATCAGTTTTCATAATTCATTATCTTTATGCACCAAGAATAACTTTGAGATGCATAGCACACAACAGTGGGCAAACAAATTAAAAAAAAAACAAAAAAAAAAACAGAAGGTATTACTGTTTTCTGAAATTTAGTTTTTTTCCTTTTTGGCTCAAATTTGAAAAATTATGTGTTTTGTATTTCTGTACCACCATATGATTTTTCTAAACAGGAATTAAAGCTCCTTGAGAGGTCATTGGAAGTATTGCAAAAGAATGTGACAAAAGTGAGGAAACAAATCAATGAATGAAGCATTGGTGAAGTTCTAATAATATTTGCTGTTGTTAATAAGGAATATTTTTTAAAAGTTGTTAAACAATGGATATGGAAGCACTTCTGAATCTTTATGATAATCTGAATAGAGGTCATTCAGATATGCAGCCTTCCTTTCAAGTTTATGCCGGATTTCTAAAACAGCAAGTGGCTTCCAAAAATGATCATAATTTGTAGAAAATAGTTTAAAATGTCTTTATTACGCATAGCAAAATTTAAAAAATTGAGCAACGTGTCTCGACTAACTGGATCTTCACCAGATTCATTGTCGGCTGACCTAGTGCTTTATTTTGTCCGACATGAAGTTGAAAAGAAAAACTAACGTGTGCTTTCATCTAGTTTACTACCTGATCGAGTGTTGGGCGGACAGAGTACTGACAATATCACCTGACTTCCAAGGACAAGTTCTTACACCAACTAAAATACTATATAAACCAACCGGATAATTATTTGACAGTAGCTGTTGTGACGTTATTGCCTTCTCATGGGTGAGATAGCAAAGTAATTTAAATATTAGTGTTGTACAAAACTTGTCAAAGTCACCGTTAACGCCATTCACTGTGGTTATGAAGAAAACCCTAAACACCCCATCACACTTCACCACGTCCGAGTACACGAAGCAATATAATCGTCGGATACTTGACTGAATTATTTTAACTAACTTTCACCACTGTGATGACTACAAATAGGTAACGCAAGTGGTCAACGTTAACAGGCACTGAGCCGAGCAGCAGCTAGCCGGCTAGCTTGCCTGTTAGCTAGCATGTCCTATTTCAGCTAAACAATAACCGCTGCTCACCTCATCCACCTTCAGCTCCTGCAGTGTGGGAATTTCCACGGTCGTGGGCATGGCTATGTGCCTGTACAATAAAACAAGCGCAGAAAATCAAATAAAGCTAGCGAAAAACATTCAAGGTCCTCCTCGTCTGACTCAGAGACGAGCGACGAGGCCGCGGAGAAGGTCAGTTTACTTCGCCTGCTGCCGACAGTAGGAAAGCGCGGTCTGATGACGCAACCGAGAGTGCGACCAGGAGACGACGTCGCATGCGCACTAGAAGAATTTTTGAAAAAATTAAATTTGATTACATTTTATGCTTTGTCATATATAGTGAGATAGTGAGATTTGGAACATGATTAAATTGCACAAATTATGCATTGCTTATTATTTTTGAACGTTTCCACAGGTCTTGCTTGCCACGTTGGTTTGATGTTACCGCGTTGTCGTGGTAACTGTACACAAAGCAAGGTGTTAAATCTTTGGCTCGTATATTTGTATTTTTAAAGAGAGGAGAGTTCGTCAGTTTGTCAATATATTGATGGAGTATATTGGAAGCAGATACACAGGAAGTACAAAAAATGGCAGGTAAATGCATAAAGTTTTTATATTTGTTGCCTACTGTGAAAGAAGGGTTTAAACAGCATGTCAAAAGACAGATGACAAAGCAGCGTCTCTCTTCTCTCTCTCAGAATGGATGGAAAGGGTGAATACACTTTTCCCACAGATACTAATTATGTGGGAGAGATGAAAGATGGGATGTTCCACGGCAAAGGAGTGCTTCTCTTTCCAAATGGAAGCAAATATGAGGCCACCTGGGAAAACGGAAAAGCTAGACAGGTGGATAAGTTGTGTGTCACTGCATGCATGTCAGATTGTATACATCTACATGCATGACTGTGTGTTTTGCATTGGTCATAGCTGATATTACATCTGTTCTATTTTAGCAATCACTCACTAATATTATTGTGGCAATTATGTTTCTTCCATTTTTCCCTCTGTGGCAGATTTGCTGTCTTCTGTTCTTAGGTGATCTTTCGCTGGCTTTGCAACAATAGTGATCATTCCAGTTTTTTTTTTTAATCTTGGCTAAGTCTAGTCTGCACCTGCATTGGATGCCAGGCCAAGAAAACCTTCCTCCATTCGCAACAGACCAGAGCCGTCCAACAAGCCCAGAAATTGAAACCATGGAAGTTATACCTGTCAGCTTATTGCTCTTAATGCAACTACCTCTTTGTTTAGACAATGCTTCTCAGTCTGTTGGACAAGAATGTCCGTTAAGGAGGGATTTTCTTTCTGTTTCTGAACCTGTCCTCCCCCTTCATCCTTTTAAGTTGACAATCAGCAAGCATTTAATGAGCCTAATAGATTGAGATTCATTGTGTATTTCAGTGACTAACATTCTGGTGTTCGACCACATGAATTTAGATTAAAACTGATCCTTTACATGTAGCCTAATAATCTCTGAAATTTATAAATTTAAACTTTGTCAAAGCATGCTATTATGTCAAGGGAACAACAGAGGCCTAACATTGACCAGAAATAAGACAAATGATGATTTACAAATGATCCAGTGGTGGCAAAGTGTACAACTGACACAGCATGAAAATTTTATCATTACAATTCCACTGCACAAAATTATAGAATAGTTGACCCAAAGCACTAAAAGGTGTTTTTCTCTGCTCTGCATTTCTCTGGATATAGTTTTTGTTTTGTCTTCAGAGGCTTTTGAGATATCCATCTCTCAGAGTTCTGCCTCAAGCCAAAGACAATAGAGGGAAATATAAATTCTTTTGTGGGGCTTAAAGCACTTCAAACTGACATTTGAAAACCTCAGCAGCAACTTATCTCTTCAAAAACCATGTCTGAGGTATGCAGGATAACCCTCCGACCTCACAGCAGCTATTTCTGCTGGAACTACTTTCTGTCGGAGGAGTACTTCAAGGAAAAACCATGAGGTCTTTGCAGTATCTGACAGAAACATTGTTCTTGCGCTTCACTGTTTTAATTGTTTGTTTTTTGTTGTTGTTGTTGTTTTTCATCCGTCACCTGTGCAAATCACACATTTCTGGTTCAAAATTATGTCAACTGTTCAAATAGTGAAACGTCAATAGTGATAAGAGTGAAATTAACATTATGTGTAGATGAACTGACTATGAGCAGTGTAAGTATCAATATCTTTGCCTTGTACTTCCTCACAAGGGGTCATTTACCTTTGCTGATGGTCTGCAGTACCAAGAGAATAACTGGGACTACTGCAACAGTTACGACAGGCGCTTCTACAACGAGAGGTGCAACGGACTCAGACCTGCAGGTTGGAATGCTTTTTACTTGCTCAGATCATAGTTTTTCCTCCATCCCACTGCCATACAAAACACTCATATAATTTAACATTAAATCATTTGTGAAGAATCAATATACATTGCTCTTGCACTGAGATTGGAAGGATAGAATAAGAGGAATAACCCCTGTCTGTACAATTTAGATTGATGATTTGCACGTCGACTGCTGGGATAGGCTCCAGCTCCAGTTAAAAAATTTTCAATTTTTAACTGTGCAGTGACAACAAACCGCATAGCATAGCCTTGAGAATGTAGCATCTACGATAACATCCTCGGCCATCCAGTATCTGATTTCAGTGTTTTTTCTTGTGCAGTCCATCTTTAAACTAAATTTTGCACCAGTCTTAACAAAATCTCCAAATTAATTGCATTTAATCTTAGAAAATCATTTGACAGGCTGGATCTTTTTAATGGAATGTTTCTTCAGCTCTTTTTTTGATTATTAGCTTTTAACACAGCTTCACAAGTCAGGGTCTTTGTTCCGACCTGACATACAGACACCTGGAAGCTACTTGAATTAGCTGAGATTTTTTAACCCAACTGCACTGGCTCAAATACCACAATGCTAATCTTGCTCAAAGACATCATATATCTCATTCAAAGCAAAACACCTGCTGTCTCTATGCAGGAGAATCTCAGATGACGGATCTACATCCTCCAAGAGACATTCCTGATGGGTGTTACGATTGTGGAGATGGTTTCTATGACCCTACTAGCAGAGTTGTCACTTCCTACTCAGGCAGATTCCTCAGGAATGCAGGTGAGACAGAAAATGTGATATTTTTTTACCTTTTTTTCTTAGTTGTGTGTCACTAAATATGTCTCACCTGTAAGATGTATATTCTATATTATAATCATATATTTTGTGAAATGTGTGTATTCCTTATGAGGTGCACCAAATGAGGCATTATGTTGGCATCAACAGCCCGTGTAACTGCATTTTTACAACAATTTAAAAATCTTACATTTTCCATGGCTTATATCCCTTCAGTTTGTTAGATTTTATTCCACTAGCTTGATGCCAATTTGGCTCCTTCTGATTGTTGAGTTACATCCAATCTTCAAGGCCTTTTCTACCAAGGTAAATTAGAAAGATGAAAGTCCAGAGCAAACACAAATTTCCATTTCAAATTATGCACAATGTTTTATGTCCACTGCAGCACATTTCAGTAATATATTGATAAGAATGGAATGTTTCTTTAGTAACTTGATAAAGTATAACTATAAACAATGATAATTCTGGTGATGTCTGCAACAAGCATAGGTTTTAACCAGTGGTTAAAATAATAACATTCTTTGCTGAATTTCACAATTTTTCCATTTTACTGTTTCAGTTGTTGGTTGATAAAGTTGGATTATTCAAGGAAATAAATGTTTACTCAGAAGTTCAACAGGTCTTGCCGTTCACATTGGTACAGCTAAGTTAATCAAAGCATACATTTTTCCAACAGTTTAAATCTTCTAAGAGCAGGCCACACTGGATAGAATCAGACAAATCAAATATAGGAAAAGCTTAAAGATTGTCTGAATAATTTATTTCATATGATAGGCACAATAAAGAAAGTTAGGAGAAATACGAGATGAGGCAGTTAGACCTCATTGTGATTTCAACATTTTAAGAAATTTATAATCCCATGAGTTGTATAATGAAATCTGCGCATGAGTGGTGGAGAAGTAGGGGGAGGAATGGTGATGAAATTTTGATGGATGTGATGTGGAGTCAGACGACAGATGGGCTTGTTGGGAGGACCAATGGACACTGGTCTTGATGAAAATTGATCTGGCTCTGAAATGACAGCTGACAGCAGCAGAGAAATGAACAGTTATTGGCAGCAATTAAATGATTGGGTCAGAGACTAAATTAGAAGCAAAATAAAGCTTTAGTAAAGTTACTGTAATTTAAAACTTGGTAAAGCACCTGTGCTGATTTTGGTTCAGTTTGGACCTTTTTCCTTCACTCATTTTAAATTTTTTTTTTTTGTCAAAAGTGGAAAATTGAACACACATTTTTCCAATGATCGAGTGCCCAGTACAGAACTCAAACATCAGCGTCGTCTATCACATGTCTCCTAAATTCTGACATCCTCTGCTTGTCAGGTCTTCCAACCATACATTTATATGTTAAACAATGTTGCGTGAAGCTAGAACCAAGACCTTATAGTGACTGACTTTTACAGAGCCCCTTTGCCTGCTGAGGACTCTGTAGTCTTGATGTCTTTTTACTGCTGAGCAGTATCTTAACGAACTGCATGCAAAGAGATTTACAATCTTGCAGCTCTCTTCTGCATTAATTGCAGAGTATTCAAATCAGAATTCTCTTATTCTTTCATCGTCAAATATGACAAAGTTCCACCTCTATGTCTTGATTCTCCTCTAATGATTCCCAGTCCTAACTTGTTTTGAATATGAGACTTTTTTTTTCCCTTTGAAAATGCATGCATGTGTGAGGACAAGATTCCTGGCAAAAATGTATCTATGACTCGCTCGCAGCCTAAGGTAGAAACGTGTTTTGGGGCAGGATATTTGTATTCAGATGAGCCTTTTGAAATTTAACACAAATGAGTTCCACAAGTACACAACTCTCGTTTACATACGTGTAAAGACAGGAGGAGACAGAGAAGATCCACATCCTCACCAGATGTTGTCAGCACGTGTAAGAACACAAAAACATGTTTTGTGATTGATGTGAGTTGTTCATCACCATTACAGCTCTGGTAGTGATTACTGAAACCACGAAGAGATAGAGATATAGAGGAAGAGAGCAAGAGAGGACAAAAAGAAAATGTGTTTTTTGGAAGTCGAGATGAAAAAGAGGAGGAACTAAGTGCCTTCCAACAGTACACTGACCCTCTGTTTTCATTTAGATAAACATGGAGTCAAACAGGAACTATATAATTGATGTGTCTTTTTTTCAGTGTTCATGTGCATGTGTGAGGAGGGATGTGCTCTATATGTGGCGAGAGCTACAATCACACACCCCATTTATGTCTATGCGTGCTCTCCCTTTTGTCTTGGTATACAATTCTTGAGAGGAAAGCTCCTGTATCCTGTATGGATTTATTTTTCAACCCTGGGAGGTGAAGGCATATTTGTCAGAGTGGGTGTGAAGACTGAATTTATTGCTTGGTGGCTTCCGTCCAGGATGAGGACTGCAATGATGATGGGACGCAGGGAAGACCCACCCTCCCAGTGGGGATGTTTGCTGCTGCAAGAAAGAGGAAGGAGATCCCTATGTAGCTGTGGATGTGAGACGAGGGAAAACGGAGCCACTGAAGACTGACGCTTACGAAAGCTGCAATAATGATGCTCATGAAATTGTTTATAAGCACAGATGACTTACAATTTACCCCCAGGAAGTAAATAATGTTGCTAGGTATCGGGCTAAACTTCACTTACTGGCCAAAACTAACCTTTTGCAAATACTTACCGTCCTTAGTTACTGTTGCTAACTTGAACAAACAGTTCATCTTGGATTGGTGCCAAGTAGCAAAACAATAGGATCTATTGCTGATATTCCCCTGGAGGTTATAGATTATTTTGGGAGTAGAAGAAATTTCTTGTCATCAACGCCTGCATGAAGGAGGTGTTGTCAAGAATATTACAGCAGAATATAAAAATGTAGAATGATAGATGAAATAGAAAGTGACAAGAGTGAACACAGAGCACCTGCAGTGTGTTCAAGTGTAAGTTAGGACGTCCAATTTCACTCTGCATTCAACAGGGAATCTTTATTTATACATAGGACTGATTTATAATGTTACTGGGAGCAGCAGTCTATCAACTGAAAGCATCGACCATTAATAGCTTTGGTTGTATGTTCCGACACTGACCCCAAAACCACGTCCTAGATGTAAGTCTTGGGAAAAGGATGGTCCAAATAATTTATTCAAACGATGATAACAATAATGGGATAATCATTGTTTTACACAACGAAAGCTAGAAAAACTTGGCTGCACAAAATACTTTTAAGATTTAAAAATTAAAAACTTGAGTTGATGTTTTCATACAAAACCCCATTAAATCTTTCTCTTGTAAGATGTAATCTTGCTAAATCACACTATCCTCTCCAAATCATAAAAATTAGGCAAAACCAGAAGCGAAATCTCAGAATATTTGCTCATACAGTAGGTATGTCTAGCTATATAAATATAAGGTAAAATTGTCCTTTCTTGACTCAGATCATATCCCTGTATTCTGGGAGTCTTTTTAAAAGAACAATTTTGAAAAGAGCTTTAGTGCAGGAAACAAGAGGCACACAGAGGGAGAGAGGCTGTGCACTCTAATATGAACATCAAAACGCCACTCTGTCTTTACACTTTACACTTTATGATTTCAGTTGAATGTTGTGTTTAATGTATTTAACGTTTTCTGCTTATGTTGGTTTTATGCTTGATAAATCCTCACATAAATCTGTTACACTAGAAACCTTAAACCATGATTATGCTCGATGCATTGCATGAGTGTATTGTGCCAACCATTGATATGGTTCAGTTAAATGGTTCACTTGCAGTCTTCATCTTAAACAGGATCCTAAACAGGATGAAGACTACATTGTCTTCTATTGAGGATTAAGACACAGCAGTTTTCATCGTAAACAGGATGAGAAAATGACACTACAGAGAAAATGACACAGGATTTGCACAAGAAGAAGTCATGAAGTACAAATGACATACGCAAATATAACTGTACAGCTTCAACTGATCTGTTTTACTTTTACCTGTAGTTTCATGTTTTTGTGAAAATTACACCAAATCTTGGTTCTGATAGATGCAAAGCTGCTCCCACTCTCTTGCCTGCAGCTCTCCTGTTGTTCAAATGCACCATTCAACCCGCCCCGTGACAACTTACAAAAATCAGGAGGTGCACAACAGACTAAACTGAGAACAAAGTGCTCAGAGCACTGTGATACCTGATATCTTGAAGTCAATTTCATTGCCAGCCACCATCATCAACTTTGCAAAAAGTGAGCTGTGACTTTGCATTAGGATGTAAAGAAAAAAAATGTCCTCCTATATCTTCACTCTAACAAATCCATGTTAATACCGTCAGCTACAGAAAAACAGATTCCGTTTCAGTCAGTCAGTCATCGCCTGTGGCCCCATCTGGGGAAGAGGTTGCTAATGAGCTCTCTCAGTTCTTGGCCAGTTTTTCCAGCTGATTTCTTTAACAAAGAATTTAACAACTGTTAGTTGTGTAAAATTAAATAGATTGAAAAACATGAAAAAACTTATCAGCAATCTGACTTGGGGGAAAAAATGAGATTCTGTAGCTCTAAATCTATTGTGCAATCTTATTTAATGACTCATTAATAACTCTTGAATTCTCAGCTAATTCCTTGAAACATCACAAAGATTTTTTAACTGTTTTATTTAAGAAAGTATATGAAAGTATTTACTGTGTGATGTAGATGAGCAGGTCCTAGGTGTTGACTAAAATGTCCCTGCAAGCCAAGGGAGTGATCTTTTTTAGCTGAAAGAGGAGAATTGCACTCACTAACTGAAACAGTTAGCTCGACCCACATCTGTTAGTGTTGGTTATGGTTGCCTTTTGTAGGTGCAAATTTACTGAATCATTTGTTTTTACAAGGCCAATTGCTGTGGACTCAGAAGAGACCTTTTAAGTGTGAGAAATAAGTGGAGTTTTGAAAACGAACTCTAAAAGTTTGGCACACTGAAGTGCCTTCAAGTGCAAAACCACCAGTGGTCAATAGGGGCTGGCTTCAACAGACTGCTACTTAAAAAGTGCTATCTTCTCTTATGAAATGTTAAGTCAAGTCATTAAGGTTTTATTCCCTAATTCAGCTTTTTAGAATAATTTGACAAATAAATAGATTTTAGGCCTTAAATATATGCATTTTTTCCCAATGAAGTTTCCAGTATTGCTCACTGGCTCCACCCTCCTGTTCACCTCGGTCTCCAACAAGACAAGATAGTGACAGACAAGTGGTGGGTTATAGCGAACCCATCTCTGTCTACTTATTCAAATTAAAGAATGATCTGCGTGGCCGAGTATATGTGGGCCTGGTTGTTTATCATTTGTCTCGCTTGACATTTTTTTACATGTTGTAAACAAATGTTTTATTAAAGAAACAACAAAAACATTTCTATTCACTGGTGTCAGACATCTGGTGGGATTTATACTCAAAATTGAACTAAATTAAGATTAAATATTCGGATATCTCAGGTGACTTAAGTTTTGTGTGTGCGTTTATTCTTTTGAATATATACATGCATATGCATGTATTTTTTTGTTAATATTGAGGGGGAAACCATTAAAAAATGCAATAAGCTAATGACAATCAATAATTCATTTGTGTTTTTCATTTTGATGAGAGCTTTCCAGCAAACACGTTCTTCCACCTCAATGTGACAAAACCAGCCCAGCTTAATTAAAGCTGACACACTACTACAGGAGGAAGTGATTACCATTAAATCTGCAACACAAATCACATAATCAACAAACTAAATATTTTAAATAAAAACAACTCAGGAGGTTGTTCTTATCTGATTTCCAGCAGACTTCCAGAGACGTACAATCATATTTTAATTTGTTATTTCTTATAAAGATGGATAGTTAAGTTTGGAGGTTCAACGTGGGAGATTTGCAAAAGTGTAATGAGAGAGAATGTGAGAAAAAAAATGTATAGGTCACATCTGCATCTGCACAATCAAATCTCCACCACTGACTGATTGAGCATGTTCTGTTATTACAAACAAACACGCACCCCGTGAGCTGTGTAAACTGTGCTCTTGCTTGGCAACAGGCAGCTCCAGAAGGGGCCGTGTGTTGCCATATTATTTGTAGCACTTTCCTGTTTCTGGAATAACTGCTTCCATTTGAAACTGTGCACAGAACGAGCGCGGCACTGAAAACATTCCTCTGCCAAGGAAAACACCTCTGGTGACCAAATCGTGGCCCGCCTCCTTTGTCCCTGTCCAGTCGAGGTGTTTCACAGACAGATAAAATCAGCCTGGGCTCTGGGGAGTGGAGCATATATTCCCCATGCTACCTTTTCTGAAACGCTTCCCTTTCAAACATCTTACAGAATTAGTTTTACCATAAACCAGGATTCATGTGTTACTCCTGTGATCTGTAGGAGATGAATTATTCATTCGAAAGATCTGAATCTGGTATGTAAAACTACAGGCTGATGTGTTGACAGTGAACCGGAGACAGAGGACTAAAACATCTGTTTGAACGTTTGTTTTAGCATTTACAGTTTTGTTCGATTTTTAAAATGCAGAAACAAAACGACTTGGAGAAAGTAGCTGAGCCCCTGTTTGCTGTCACTGGAGATGTTTTAAGGGCAACACCTCCGAGTCCAAACTTACTATTTCGCTCTCAGTTTCATCATCAAACCAAGCAGAACTCCATCGCTGTTATGGCAAATCACCTTAAGAGAAGAAAACACATTTTTGTCTTTGGTAATTGAAACAGTGTCTATGCCTTTGTGTATGTGTGTGAGGGTTAAATCACTGCCATTAGGCTGGAAGGAAACACTTTTCCCACTGAGTGTATTTTGAGGATTAAGATAAACAGACTTTAACAAGGTGCCATTATCGCTTCCACACACTCTCACCCCTGTGTGCGTTGAACAAAGATCAGCCATGCATGTTAGGCCAGATACTGTCTACCCAAAAACTGCTAAGTACTGTCTGCGTATCTGTACAGTGTTGAGGGTAAAGTTTTCTTTTTTTATGGAATTTGGATATCAAGAGAACCATAGACGTTTTTTCTACTTTTAGTAGCACAGCTATAAATGAGCACTGCCACAGACTGGTTAATCTAAATCACAAATAAAAAACAAAAAACTGTCATCTCCTTGCACTGCATCACAAAACCTAAATATACCAGCCACCTGTGTCCTCTGATAACTTAACATACCAATTACAAGTGACTTAAATCCTGACATAATTGCGGCTATACAATCTGAAGAGGGTAGAAGTACAGCAAATATGAAAATGTCCCAATCTGATTGTCATTAAGTTGTGAGTCGCGGTTAATTGAGGTCAGTCTCATGGCAACGTGGTGATATATTCGCTTCAATAATTACCTGCCCCACTTCCAAATGTGTCACAAAGACTGGTGAAAATGTTCGCCATGGCAGCTGTCGCGTGGCCTACAGCATATTCAATTGACCTCGCGATCAGTGCAGGTAGAGGAGAGGCGCGCGCGGGGGGGTTATGTACTTGAAGCGGCTGTTAGCGTTGACGCCCATCGCTGGCAATTACACACAATCAGTCCGAGAGCCGCAGACCTGCTTCTCTGTACAATGGGGCCCCGCGAGCGACGTGGAACCTGGGGGTGAGGCCCGCGAGCCGCTCAAGTGCGTGCAGCTGCGCGCGCTCCAGAGAAAGCTCACTTCCCCTGCAATTAGCTACTCATTTCAGTTTTTAACAAGGAAAAACTGGTTTATTATCAGCTCCTCTGGCTGTCGTTTCGTTTTTTAAAAAAAAAAAGATTGCCGTCCATTTTTGGGCTTGTTATTTGTTGGTGTCTGAAGTGGCTCTGAGAAGTTATTTTCTACTAATTGTCAGGCTTATCTTGCTTTGACAGATTTAACTGTCATTTGAATGGCACTTGAGTGTTGCAACCTCTCTCACACACACAGAGACACACACAATGACATGCGGATAAATTATGCAGGGTACTGGTTATTAGACATTTTACTTTAAAGTGAGCTTAAAAAAAATCGAGCACAGCCTCTTGCAGCGCGGCCTTTTTCACCAAAATGCAGGTTTGTAGGAACTTTTTGATATTAATTTTGACTCGTAGCGGCGACATGCAACTATAGACACATTTTATTGTGTGTTTTGTCTCTAAAAACTATTGAGAAAACAAACTTCTATGTTTCCCACCAACTCTTTTCAACAGATGACTCCGAACACGAGTGGATTGTGCAGACTTGTCGGAAGGCTTGGGATGAGGTTGGTGATCCTGAAAAATCCGTTGTACCCAGAAATAAGAACAGCAACAATATCGACTGAAAACGGCCGTTTTTAAACTGTACCTATTTTAACTTGGCATTCAGGACAAAAATAAAACTGATCTGAATGAAAAGTCTTGCTTTGTTCTTTGATTTAGTTTTAAATGAGTGAAAACAGAATGACAGAATTTATAGGTCTATTTACTTTTGATGTGATTGCTTATTTTCATTTGATCACTACTCCTTTACACTTAAGAAGTAGAAAATGCTGCTTTTGATTCAATGGTTATCAATCTGCAGGATATCTACCATTCAGAAGGGTTCATTATGTGACTGAAAAGGTAACCAGTTCAACCCTGGGTCATGAATTCAGTATATGTTGTCCAATTAAATACAGTTCAGTGGGTGTGAGACAGATTTGATGCAGTTTTTACCCCATATAGGATTATTTTAGAGTTTACACAGTCCCGTAAACAGAAAAGTAGATAACATTCAAATTATTTGCCTGTCACATTTGATTGGAGTGTAAGTCGATAGTATGATACACTGCAATGAGGCTTTAATGAAGCAGTAGGCCATCAATAAAAAAGTTAAGTGTTCTGTTAAAGATAAAGATTAGCAGAATATGCACAGTGCATGTCCCTTTAAACAAAATGCTGCTCATTATACATCTATAACTGAAGTGTAGTTGACATTTACAAGGACTGTGCTTTCTTAGTCACGTTTCTCCATAAAATCTCATTTGCAGATTTAGTTGAGCCTCCCAACCCCTTAACTAACTTTAAGCAGACATCTGAACATAAACAAGTTATGAGACTGTTAAAACTTTTTAAAGGCAGGTGTAATTTGCACTAATGTAATCGTTGCCATGATGCAACTTCCCTGCTTCAAGCCACACATCCAACAACAATCAGAAACTTCCACCTACAACTAAAGAATTTAAATGCCCTCAGCACAAGAAGCAAAGTAAAACAGAGTCATACAAAATGATACTCGCAGTTACAGCGTATTTATTCATTTTATTTATATTTTTACATTTAAAAGTTTTTCTTGATTGTGCTCACATTTCCGTACTTTGTGCCTCACGTGTTGTTGGGTCAAATTAAAAGGGCTTCGCTGATTTAATCTTGGAAATGATCCCCCCCAAAAAAAGACACTAGAATATGACACTATTTCATTGCATTTTATTACACAAAACATTTATGACGCACAGTCTATCAAATAAACCTTTTGTTTCATTTTTTGTTTTTTGACAAAACAAAACCATTTCAGAGAGGGAAAAGTGCTTTACAGGGATTTACCATCTCAATAAATACAAAGACTTTGAGGTCATGTTGGATCCTGTTCTTCACACAATGGTCATGGCACTAAAATACAGATGCACACTCGCTACCCCTGCCAGTACACACACAGAAACACATGCACACACGTCTTACTATGTACAAACCCAGTCAGTTTTATACTGTCTATATTGTACCAATACTCAGTTTCCCTCGTTGTGTGAGACACACACACACAGGCTGAACAAGCAACCCTATAAATTATAAATTAGTGACACCACAACTGTTTGGAAAAAGTAACATGTCTGATGTTGCAGGTATGTGTAGCATTGATTATATGCTCATCTCAGTCTTTACACTGTTAAAAGGATTGTAACTCCTGGTTGCAATTCAGTAATTCATAAATCTTAGTTTTATGACGCGTTTTGATTTTACTTTAAGTTTTTTTTTTCATTCTAACAAGTAAACTGCTAGTGCAGAGTCTGTGGACATAGTTAGTCATTTCCTTTAAGTAATTTTTCTCAAGATTTGAGATGATTTGATACCCTCAGAAATCATACAACACTTTAAGTTTCAAAAACATCCAAATAATTGTTCAGCAATGAGTACACATTTTAATTTCCTTTAACAATGGCAAAGATAAGGCACATAATGTTTGAATTCTTTAACAAAAATCTAATTCTACGCCTAATTTCAGTGGATAATTTAGCAATAAAGTGATTAGGAACTGTCGTTAAGTCAATAGTCAGTTCAAAAGTACATAAAATGCTGTTAACATTTGGGTTTCCTTCATGGTTGCTTAGAGAGAAAAGAGGGAGGAGTCTTACCTCTAATGTTGTTTATTGTGTGTGCCCTGTCCATTGGGTCACAGTAAATTTCAAATTTATCCTCAGTATTCTGACAGCGCTCAAAAAGCTTCAGTCCTGCTTCCTTTATCAGTTTCATCCCTCATCTTCAAGTTAGAGTGAGCAGAGTGGAGGATGCTGTACACATGAAGCAAAATGGGTCCATTTGGTGGTTTCAAATAAAGTCTGTGAGTTCCTGCTAGTCATAAATGCTTGACTGTCATTTTTCATAGACTGGCTGCAGGTTTCCAGATCTTCTTTCAGTCCTCAGAAAGAAAAGAGCAAAGATGCGTCTTAGTTTTTTTTCACTTCTTTCAGTTTGTTTAGGAATGGGCAGAGCTCCTGTGAGATTAGTCTTTTCTCCACACAGACTCCTGCACAATATGCACAAGGTCAGCAGGAGTCACTGATGGGAGATCAAGGGTAAGGATCCAGAGGTTAGGGGTCATGGCGGAAAACTAGCGGCTGAGGGGGAGCTGGGGCAGCGACATGGCCTGATGAGGGAGACTCTGAGAGGTCAGGACAGAGAAGGGATGACCTGGTGAATGTAGAAAAAAAAACACCAAGTAGATATTAGTCTTCAACAAAGCAACATGAATATTAAATCTCAAACGTTTTTGCATCTATTCACTACACAAGAGTAAATCATAACTCACTGTCGATGTACCCATGAAGGGCTACCATGCGTGCTCGCTCAGGACTACCAAACGGAGAGTAATGCAGTTCATCGGGCAGCGATGAGGGTATCCTAGACTGAGGGTGACCCTGGGGAGCTCCACTGTGCTGAGGAGTGTGCTTTTTATGTCTTGCTCTGCAGTTTTGAAACCACACCTATGAAGAATGCAATGTAACCAGACATCATGGAGCTATACTCTTCACATAGAATATGTTCATTTAGTTCATGGTGGTTTTTCAAAAATTATTAATGAGTAGCAACTGTGATGGTCTACAATTCTAATCCCATTAAAAAGTTCAGACTCTGTAAAATCTAAATAAAAACCTAATGAAATGATTTGCAAATCTCATAAACCCGTATTTTATTAATAATAGAACATAGAAGACACATCAGATGTAACAAGTAAGACATTTCACTATTTCATGAATAATATCTTGAATTAGATGGCAGTAACACATCTAAAAAAAAAAAGAAAAAAGTTGGGACTGGGCATGTGTACCACTGTGTGGCATCCCTTCTGTTTTTAACAACAGCCTGTGAACATCTGGGAACTAAGGAGACCGATTGCTGGACCTTTTAGAAGAGGAACGAGGTCCCATTCTTATCTGGTATATGTTTACAGCTGCTCAATCATCCTGAGTCTTCTTTGTCGTATGTTGCATTTCATGATGCACCAAATATTTTCAGTTGGTGGAAGGTCAGGACTGCAGGCAGACCAGTCCAGCACTTGGACTCTCCTACTACAAAGCCAGGCTGCTATAATAGATACCGTATGCGGTTAAGTATTGTATTGCTGAAGTATGCAAAGTCTTCCCTGAAAAAGATGTCAACTGGATGCGATCATATGTTGTTCTAAAACCTATATATACCTTCTAGGATTGTTAGTGCCTTTCCAGATATGCAAGTAGCCAGTTCCACAGGCACTAATGCACCCCTAACCCAAAAGAGAGGCAGTTTTCTGAAGTAAGTACTAATAACAGTTGGATGGTCCCTTTCCTCTGTAGTCCAGAGGATGCAGAGTCCATGTTTTTAGTCTGGCTTTGGTCCAGAAAGTGGTAAATAGACTGTACTCATATAACGCTTTTCTAGTCTAGTTAAGGTGGTGCATGGATGTGCTGTGGTTAGCACCATCGCCTCACAGCAAGAAGGTTCTTGGAGTCCTTGTGTATGTGTGAGTTTTTTACAGGTACTTGGGCTTACTCCCACCACCCAAAAACATACATGTTAGATTAATTTAAACTGACCCTTGGAGTGAATGGGAGTGTGGTTGTTGGGTGTTTGTCTCTACGTGGCCCTGTGATTAACTAGCAACCCATCCAGGCTGTACCCTGCCTCTCACCCAATGGCAGCTGGGATAGGATCCAGTCCCCTCAAGACCCTGAATTGGATTAAATGGATACAGAATATGGTGTGTGGTCAAATACCAGGATGGTGTGGTCCAAACTACAGACCTTCTGATTGGTAGAAGACTGCTCTTACTCCTGAACAACCGCCGCCCCAAAGAAAACAGAATCTGAAATCTGAAATCTTTCATTCTGTGAGATTCTGCCTCTCTAAGGTGCTTTTTTTTTAAATACCCAAAGTCCAGCTGATTCTTTTTAGTACCACTTACTTTTCAAGTCTCTTATTGCACAATCTGAATTTTTTTGTAGCTGCTATAAAATCAAATACTAAAAGGTGTCACTTTCAACATTTGATGTGCTTTCTGTGTTCTATTGTAAAAAGAATTTACAAGAAAAAATGTTTAAAAGAAAAACAGAATGCAAATAGTTGCATCAAAGGATCAAACTCGAGAGTGTGACTGTACCGACCTGTATAACTCTCCTGCTTAGGCCCGTCATGTCGGCTAGCTTCTGTAGCGTTTGGGCATCTGGATTGTTGTCCTGAGCAAATTGCGCCTGCATGATCTGGAAAGTGAGTTAACATATTAAAGCATAAGAACATCTGCTACTCAAATTATTTTTTTGAAGTAAACACGAACTACATTAATGAAATGCTAATTGTATAAGAGATATTAAAAAGTGAGACTGATGTGTGTCTCACCTGTAGCTGCTCTGCAGTAAAAGATGTCCGCGCCCTCTTAGCCGGTTTGGGTTGACTGTCCTGTTCTGTTGGAACTGCTCCCTCTAATGTGATGCCATTGCCTGAAAGACACAGAGATGTTCGATCGAAATTGGACAAGTTACATAAATATATTGAAATATTTTACAACTGAATACATTTAATCACTTTTAAGATGTTTACATAAGTAACTTTTTTCAGATCTTTTACTCGTAATGGAGTTACAAGTACTAATATTGCACTTTTGCAGTGGGATATTTATATTTGGCATGCAGATTTTGACAATTACTAATTATATGGGTATCAAATCACTGAAAAATTGTGAATAAATATGCCTCATCAGACATAAATGATTAAATCAAAATATTAATAATAGTTAATACAGGACGTTATACACTTGCAAAATGCCTCTTGATACAATACTGTGTAAGAAAGTGAATCTTAAGCTGACGTTTGGACTAATGCCACTCACCACTTTCGGCTGCTCTTTTGAGGTTCTCCACCATGGTGTCGTAGTGGATCCGACACAAGACCTTCTCCTCCACCAAACCAAACTCCTCCCCTGTGGACAACTGCCTCTTGCATGAGTAGCATGCAAAACAGGCCAAGTGGTATGCGTTTCCTCTCGCACGGCGCACCCAGTCACTGGCGTATATCTGCCGCCCACAGCGGGCACACTTAGTACCAAACCTACTGTGAGGGAGTGAAGGAGAGAGCAACAGTGGCAGAGAAAGACAAGTGAAACAGAATGAGAAACAAAGGCCAAATGCAAAATTACCAGGAAAAACATTTAAGCTGAAGTTTAAAAATCACATCTCTATTTAGAAGACATACCAAAAAAAAGAAATAAGTATTCAGACATCTTTTTCTTTGAGAGTAGTTTGATAAAGATAAAGTGTGCAGTGTGTGATTTTAAACTTCTGGCATATCTCAAATGTTTTCAGGAAGAAACCTTGGAGGAGGATATGGCTTTCAGAAAAGACTCCAGAGTGCGGCTGCAAGCTGAGCCTTGAATGCAAACAAACCAACACCTGCAATTTCCTGACTGATCCATGAAGGCTCTGACACACGCGCACACACACACACACACACACACACACACACACACGCTCAGACACTAAGGAAAAGAAAAAACTCTGCACACACAAGCCGGGGTGGTTTTACACACAGTGGAAGATGAGGAAAGACTAGGATGACATCATTCTAGATTGCCAGGCTGTAACTGATAGCAACAGTGAGGTCGTCTGCATATAAACTTAAACCACCTGATTTACTGTTCTGGGTGGGTGGTTGCAGGGGTTGAGGGGAACATTGGGAGAGTGGATGAGAGACAAATAGCCAGCAAGTTACAGAAAAAGAGGCTCCGTAGGTGAGGAAAAGAACATTTTAGATCAACAAATGACATAAGACTGCATGAGTGCAACATGAGATATTAATATCTCAAATAACCCTGTTTTTAACTGATGTAAATGTGACGCTGAGAAACAAATAAAAGAGAAAAAACATGAGGGTAGAGGTGAAACAAATACTTCAGGAGATCTAATTACACTATGCTTCTCAGATAAAGGCAGAAGTTGTTTTACCATCAACAAAACTTGACAAAACGCTGATGATGCTGTAGCCTTTACCCTGTACTTTTTGACTAATTTAGCCTGTTAAAGGCTTAACAGCTGGGAACTGTAGTTTTAGCAGTGTTACTCAAACTTGGCAAAAATTGAATGTACTGTTGTTTCAGCTGAAGATTGGTTTGATCCTCTCATGAATATTGTATTGTATGAAGACAATGTATGATGTATTGACTTAAAAGTAGCTATAGTGTCTGTTTTTTTGCAGCCCAGTCTCACAGAAAAATTAAATAGTTGCAAAATCTTTATTGATTAGTTTGAGATTCTCCTTTGTCTGAAAACGACCTGAACAAAATTATCCATAATTATGTTTGAAGAACATGAAGCCTCTCATGGTCGAAACAGCAACTGCATGTGACGTTTAAAAATAGCATCAATGAAGGTAACAATCACCATGTAAGAAGAAGGTATTTTAGCCCTAACCCTAACCATAAAGTGTTGATATCTAAATCTAATAATACTATTGCCTTAACCCAACCAGGAAGTAACCATAGTGTTTTAATAAGGTGATGTTGTGTTACTGACTAAATGTAATGTTATAATGTAAACAAAAAAAAAGAAAAAGTAGTCATTGAATACTGGTGTCACATTTCAGCTCCAATGTTATACACTTATATGAGTTGCGTTTTCTTCCTCTAGGTCGTGGGAGCAATATTTTACAGTTCCTTCCATCCTTGTAGGTCGTATTTAAGACCATGAACAAATGATGATCTGATTGCTTTGATTGGAGGACATGTTGACTAGTTTGTGTCTTTTCATGCTGCCAGGCACGAAACAGAGGAGCACAATATCACGGCATTTAGTGAAATAGTTGCAAAATTACTTGGGCTGGGCTGGGCTGGGTTGTACTTTAGGGCAACAATGGAGCTTCAATTTTGAATTTTAGCTTATTTAATTGTTTTGGGGGTTTTTTATAAGAAGAAAATGATTAAATCTTACTAGACTTATCCTTTAATTGAGATTGAACAGTAGGTTCTGATTGAACAGCAGGTTCTGTGGAGTATGAAGGGAAAAAAAGAACCTTTTTTTTTTACACAAGAATGAAACAGTTTAAGCCCCACACTTCAAGAGCAAATTATGGAGTTTAATGGGTGTTGAACGCTTTAGGTTTGAGATGGTTAGGGTTAGGTTAAGAGCCATTATTGGGGTCAGCAGCTGCCAATTCGTGTGATGGGGCTAAGATTTGTAACCATCCTGAAAAAAGTCTTGGGGGAAGGGACATAAACAGCAACCTAATATTGAAATATATATATATATCTTTATTTTCGCTCAGATGAAGCCCAGACATGTAACATATTCAGAGAGATGTCAGTGCAATGGCAGAGGGGAACAAACAGAAACATAGTCTGCCAAAGAGGAGGTAAGGAACAGAGGCAGAGAGTTGTAGTGCTGAGGGAAGAGGCAATGTGAAGTATGTGAATGGCAGCAAGAGAGAGCTGGAGGACGGGGGCACATTGCCAAGTGAGTGGGTTTGGCAGCCTATCAGTGCACTCAAGTCCATTCTGTCTAGGATGAAAGCATACTATAGCCCTGACATCTCATAAGCTCATAACCCCTCCTTATATGTACGAGCCAGAGGTTTCATTTTCATGCATATTGTAAAGTGGAGTACAGGACATCTCCCAAGTCTGATTCTGCATTAATCGGCATTCTTTCTTAGCCTTAATTGTAACAATTCAACACTCAATGACATAACAAATAAAAACAGATTATCTGAATATTTACTGACAGCAGTGGAGTAAAAATGGCCGGCATGGCTCCTACACATGGGCTTTTAAAGCCGTGCAATAGATAAATTAACCATGTGGCTTACTGTACAGTATTCATCTGTCCTTTAAAATTGTTATGGGTGATTTCAACTTGTTTCTAGTAGAGGGAAACATTTTAGAACATTGTGGCTAATCCAGCATGACAGCTTGTCAGTTTCATGCTCTGAGACAGAACCCAGAAAAGCTGCAAATCATCCCTTGTTTTAACCTCCTCCTTCTCTATCTTCACCCCCTCCCAAATTCAACCCATACTTTTTGTGTGTATGCACCAAAAACCTGATGTTTATGTTGGAAAGATGTCAATCCTCTCAGTCCCTACATCATCCCATATAAAAAAACTCACTTTTCCCCCAGAACTCTGTTTTCTCCCCTTCTTTCGCCTAATTTTCTTCTATTTTTTTACAGTAATTCACCTGCTGCTGAAAGAGGGGCTTGAAGAGGTACACGTTTTTTTGGATTATTTCCGATGTGCTAAGAGAATTTACTAATCTCTTTTCGATTTGTCCTAAGAGAGGTCTTGCCTGACTGTGTGGTTTCATGGTACAAGGTCAGCGTGTAGACATCTTGGATGGGAAAAGAAGGGGAAGTGATCCATTTACTTGAAGATTTTAACCAATTTATCATATTTACCAGGATTTCACAGATTAACCCTGCAAAAAGGAGGAATCCTTGACATTTTCATTATCTGATCCTCGAAACTGCTACCACTTTTCTTTTTCTGGTTTCCAGCCAGCATGAATAATCTATTTCAATACTGTAACTGAGCAGTTTTTATTTAAATGTGTTGAACTGTGTGACAGATGTCGTATTATGATTTTAATTCACTTGCTTCTTACTAAAATGCAAACCATCCTCTCTGTGCCCACTGCTTGCCTTTGTTGCTATGGAGACCCAATCAGTTAACCAGAGGTGGGTGGTTGATGAATAATTATTATTTCAAAACTAACAAAAAATGTACAAGTGCACACAGATAAAGAGATACATTCCCGTGTGCACACATCTCAAAGTTCATTACCTGCATAGACTCTAGTTACAGTGTCAGTATCGCAGGGAGCCCCTGATTAGTGCAGCAATGCAACTTCCTGTGTGGCCTGCAGCTCACGGACATGGATGAGGTTTCTACAGAGTGAGGCAGAGGAGGTAAGGGGAGGAGGCTGATAAAGAAATGGTTTGCGTGTGTGTGTGTGAGATCAAACCCCTGAGGCCTGACATGGGTTTGAGAGGCACAGCGGGGGCTCTATCCTGCCCCAAATGCTGACTTACCCCCTACCCCACCCCTGCACACACATTCACATGTACATGGAGGGAAACCCACTCTGATTTCCTGCTATTACGCCCCATTAAAGCAGCTGTCAGTCCAAAGCCAGATGAGAGGCTGACACAGATGAGGAAATATCTCCAGAGGCTTGAAAGCAGCCCAGAGGATCTGGACTTGCAGCAGTGTTTAGCCGAGTTTAATTCTGGCCTAAACCCAGAGTGCAGTTTATATTTACAGAACTGTGCAAGCCCTGCAGCAGAGCTTCGCTGTTACTGCAACAGTTATAGTTCATTTCTCATTCTCAGTGTGACTTATGAGGCCATCAAAACCTACACATTATATCATTTAAAAAATTTACAAGAGATTGTACACATACTAGAGGATACACTTTTCTGCTTGATCTACAGCACTTCTACTACATAAAATCTAATTCATTATTATTCAGAGCTGCTCTACTTGTTAGATGGTAAAACATTTCTAAACTGAAAAACACTGGTGAAACTTTGTTGTATGGCATGCTTTTGTCTTGTGGTCATTAAACCTAGGAAAATAGTAGCTTTGAATCTCACGAAGGTAGAGAAACTGGAAGATTTGATTAGATCTATCAGAATGTCGAAAATACAACAACAGCAATAACTGTCCAACAAGTGGAAATCTATTTTAAAAAATGACTTATATCGAGCTAAGCTACAGCATATAACACCTTAATCTATCGGTCCAGTTTTCCATTTAAACAAATTAATCACTTAAACTGCAGATGCCAATGTGTGATATGAATACAGCAGAGCAACACCTATCCCTGAATTAACATCCTAGAGGCCCCGACTGACTTTGTCTACACTGCACACAGACATGAAATTATTTCAGCAAGCATCCAGAAACCAACCAGATTTAGAGCTACAAATGTTTAGTCTGTGAAATTGTTTGTCATTTTCTCAGCGAAAAATGGTGTTTTCTCTCACTAACCTCTCACAGGTGAACGCCTGCTACCTTCTTATGTTTAGTAAATTCAGCATCCCTGTGTTCTGACTGCTGATCAAACAACAAACGGTACATTATACTGTTAGGTATATTAACTTGGTCTTCGGGAAATAACGACAGGCATTTGTCCTTATTTTCCACCCATCAAAATATGCGAAAATAACTGTGAGATGCTTTCGAAACGATAAACAAACTTCTGCAGTCTTGCAGTTTTCCAGGGATGGAGTAACGCCACATTCCAAAACACACCGTCACCACACAATACGAATCAAAACAGTTGAGGTTCACAGCCATTCAAGAGTTTAGTTCTATTTTACCATTTTTTTAGATGTAAAGTTCACTCTGTGTGTCACAGTCCAGAGTTCGGAACAGGTCATGTAAAAAGTTATGATGGTGCAGTGGTGCAAACACAACCTTAATTTTGTTTGGTTTTTTTAAAAAAAAGCAAAATGACTGACAGGTGCTGCATGAATAAACAGACATTTCAGTGTGTATTTCTGCGTGTGTGCGTGTGGTTGCGTCTGTGAGGGCGGGTGAGAGTTAAGGATGATCATCTGTACGTACATTCACGCTAATGTGCATTTAAACGTTTCATATTCATGTTTTGATATTTCCCATCATAAACCTGCCCAATTTAAAGTTTTCAATTACATGTTTTAGAGTGTGTGTGTGTGTGTGTGTGTGTGTGTGTGTGTGTGTGTGTGTGTGTGTGTGTGTGTGTGTGTGTGTGTGTGTGTGTGTGTGCACACGTGTGTGTCTGTACGTTTCACTTTGGATAGGAGTCATTCACGTCAGAAACATGCTGACCAGACTCTCGGGGCGGTCTAATTGCCGGTCTGGAGGCCTGAGGGTGTGGGTCGGAGGACAACTAATTGCTGGTGATTATAAACCTCAGAGTGGTGGCTTGGTGTCAGGTTTTGATCAGACAAACACCAAAGTTCCCTTACAGCTCCATGCTCTCACACACATATACACAGTATTAGTCACGTGTATCTATACACCACCTCCAGGCCACTAAACATAGTTTTATTATGCTATGGCGGGTGTGAACCCAGTTTAACCTCAGGTACCACACACACAGTTTCATACCTTCCATTGCTTTTAACACCCACTGAGACACACAAAGGATGCATGGACAAACAAAAGTGTTGGTTTGATCAAACTGTATATTTTTACCTCACCTGCGTTATTAGAAATGAGGATTGATTCTCATTTTTATTTTTTTTAAAAAGTAGTATATAATAGTAGCAGTAGTTATAATTAGATCAATTGTCTTTGTTGTTGCTTTTAAATTGTGTTTCGAATCTCTGAAGACAAACATCACGGAAACACGGCCAGTCCATTATTGAAGCAAAGAAGGAGAATACAACACAACACAACTGAGCCACCTTCCCTTGCACTTCACACTTTGTGTCCCTTTGGGGACCGACTAAACTCAGATAACTACACATTCAAACTGGCATTTCCGGTGATTTCGTTTGTCTCAAGTGTCCCTCTCAAGGTGATAAAACAGCTACCGCGAGCCTCGTGGCGCGTGGAGCATTAAGTATGAGTTATATGAGTTAGTCTGCCGTTAACTGCCGTGTTTGAAAGGCAATAGTGTGGGTTTATATGGGAAAAACCTCTCACACGTGCAGACTCAACAAGAGCACGTCCACATCTAGAGTTTAACATGAAATTAAGAAGCAAAATAAAGTCAGGTGACTGCCTTAATCTGATATGATCCAAGCGGTGGATGATGTAAGAACGTGACTGAAAACAGAAAAGCATACCTTACATAACCTCCAAACACAAGGCAACTATTCCCTATTTTAAGCTCACTTAGTTTACCCAAACAACAGTGCTGTTCTTTTTTTTTTTTTTTTTTTTAGCTTCGAGAGATGTTGTGCTTTGGATAGCCATAACAAAACTGCGGATCTTTCAGCTCTTCACTGCGAGCAGAGACTTTTATTTGGATACACAGTTTCGGCTTCTGAAAAGGCCTTTCAGGAGAACATGAAGCAACCCACATCCATCTCCAAGGGCTGCACGGTGGTGTGTGTGTGTGTGTGTGTGTGTGTGTGTGTGTGTGTGTGTGTGTGTGTGTGTGTGTGTGTGTGTGTCAAAGAGAAAAAGAGAGAGAGAAAGAGAGCGGACGTGGTGTTTTGAAAACACGACCATAAACTTACCCTACCTGAAATAATCCATTTTACAGAAGATCTCTTTGTTTTTGATGTAGCAGCTGCTGTGCTGACGCAGTGACGTCCTGCACACTGAGCACTCCAGACAGCGCACGTGCCAGATCAAGTTGTTCACCTGCGAAATCACACCAACCGTGTCAAACGCACAATGAAACAGCGCATGAACTTACAGTTTGCATTGTGCTGAAAAATAACCGCCATACCGTGGAGGTTTTTTTTGTTGTTCTGATCAGAGCAGATACGATAAAGGCTGATTTGGCTCAATTACGGGATCGTTTAGAATTTCCCCGGAAGAGCTTAATAGGCTAGATTTCCATGTCTCATTTAGATGAACGTTGCCTTATGATATTTAAATTATCTTAAAATACGATTTAAAAGTCCAATTTATCCATATTTGAACGTGGTACGATCATTGAAATATTCACACGTAACTAAATTTAATTAGATTATGTTGTTTTTTATTTTCTATATTTCCTCAAACCCTTTTTTTCCTCTTCAAATTTACGTTAAGTTTCCTTTCCAGTTTTCGGCTGCTGGCTATCATCTCTAATTTAATTATTACAGAATTATTGTAGCACTCCTGCTTTCTGCTTCATATAAGTGCCCATTGCAGTGCAGAAAATATTCTATGTCCCAGCTTGTATTTTCTGATACCGAGCAAAAAGCATTTCTTCCTGTAATTAAAATCATTTTGCATTTTAAAATAAAACCCCAAACCAGTCTGCATACATCTTGCGAAATGTTTGAAATTCGTTCAAAGATTTACAGATGCTCCCCAAAACGGCTTTTCCAGAAGAGGTCTAATTATTTATGATGGTTTACATTAATTTAGACTTTTATTTTGAATAACAATTTTAAATAAAAAATGAGCACATAGATTCTCAGTTTTGTTAATACACATTATGTTAAATTAGGGCAGTTTAATACAAACGCCGTAATGACCTGGGGAAAAAAATTAAGGCAAGAAAAAAATAGATGCCAATTAAATTTTCTAACAGGAGAGTTTAGTTTTAAGAAGGCATGAGAGTGAGGCAAACACGAGGTTTTATTGTGAGATACGTTGGGTTCAATTGTATTCATTTTTAATTTACGGATAGTTTTATGAGCATTTTTTGCTTGTAGTCTATAAAAAAGAGTGTTAAAAACATTAGCCTATTAGTAGAGGAGAGAAACGGAATCATCTCAAACGCACGAAAAGACAGTTTGACCATGAAATTATAGGCTGGGTTTTTTCAGGCTTATTCACTTGAATTTGGAAACCATCCTTTTTAATTAGATTCTATCATCATTCTGCATGAAAAACAACCTTTCGTCTTTTAGGTAATGGTCATGACTTTCTTGGTTTTCTGCTTTGCAGACTGAGAACAAAGTGAAGTCAGATAGATACCGGTGATGTTCACACTTCCTGAAAAACAGACGATTGCGCGCGGTTTACGAGTGTTTTGATTGGGAGCACGCGACAGGACAGGGCGCAATGACAGGGGGGCTGTAAAAGAGTAAAGGCCGAAAAATTCCTGTTGTGTCTGCGGTCTCCCGAACACAGATCCGTCTTATGTCAGCCAACATTTTACTGCGGAGATAACAGCGCTTACAGACTCAAACGCAAGCCGCCTGTTCTATCTAATGGTCTCTGTTTATGTTGTTGCTCATCTTTCGAATGATCCATAACGACAAGTAAATGTCACTGCAATATCAATTCAATTATTTCTTCCTAAGTTTTGAATTTGATTGGGGTTGTTTTTTCAGTGCAATAAAGAGAGCTTTAAGTTGTCAATACTTTGTTTTTACTCCAACACATCAGTGCAAACATTCAGCAGGCCTGTCTGATCCAAAATAAGCCAAAAGTCAACATGGCACCGTCTTTCGTTCCTGTTTGTGCAGACAAGCTAATATCTGACTATGTTTGTGCCAACATCTTTAAAAAAAAGAAAAGAAAAGAAAAGACGGTCAGTCTCATCCAGATCAAGTCCAGTTGGGTTGGCCTCTCACCTTGAGCAAGTATCTGTCCAGGATCTCCAGACCGCAGCTGGCGCACAGGTTCTTCCCCGTTGACGGCACCGAGCTGGTGGTGGAGATCGGCGAGCACACGGAGGGTGTGGACGGAGTGCTGGGAGACGAGCGGGTGTCATCCCGCTCCATGTTGGACCGCTGGGATTCTCCGTCCGAGTGAGACTGCAAGAGGGCATCAGCACAGCTCAGTAACACACTCTGATCCTCCTCCACCGCAGTGCCATGTTTGCAGATGTCGCCATTTTTTATTCTAAATTGTGGCAATGCGCGCATGATTCATGCATTAAAATATATAATCATTATATATCTTTGATCCTAACTACATGACATTGGTGCGCGCGGGCCAAACGGTCAACTAACGCGCGCAGATGGCGCGCTGGATGATCCATACATTTTAAAGCATAAACAGGGATTAAAGCTCTCACCATCGGTGTGTGTTTAGAGTCCACAGTGCAGCGCGGGGCTCCCGGTGTGCTCTGCTGCTCGGCACAGATCACCTACAAGAAAGCATGCAGTGAACGGCAGGTCTTCATCAGTTTCCCGATCTCATCTTCAGCTGACAAATCCTCGGGAAACATTTGCAGAAAGCTATTTAAGGCTACTCCTTTATAAAGTAGTCCCGATAATAAACCCCAGTTAAAACTGTTAAAAGGGCCCCCACAACAAAAGGCACATTTTAATGAAGCTATTTCAATTTGGCTTGATTTTACCCTGCCCTTAAACCCATGCCTCTCAGAATAATAGTGTTTTCTTCGCAATCCAGGACACCAGAGTGGAGGGGGGAACAACTACCTGTAATTACAAATAGCTCGAAACGCTGTGAATAAGAGGGACCCGGAGTGTCGATTTCAACTGTCAATCAGGAAGAGGCAACGGGTCACCCACAGAATTGCAAATTTGATTTTTAATGGCTGTAATTAAAATCTAATTCTCTTCAGGCGAATTGGGACCGCTCGAGAGAGGCTCGCGGACCGCAAATCACGCTATTCATAACAGGGAGGCGTGTGCCTCCTCGCAGCGGCTGGCGCGTGCAGCTGATCTCAGTACACAAGCCGTGATTCTTGTGACATCACACGGAGAAAAACAAATCTCACGCACGATACTACTGCGGGATGCAAATAAAGTGAACGCTTCGGTCCGAGCGGACACTGATGATACGAAACGACAAACGGTTTGTTCAAACCAAAAGGACTCCGCGTTAAGGCTGTGTTTGTGCGTCGTTTTAACGCATAGAATTTGTGTTATCACATAAAAGCAAGCACAGGTTAAAATTAAAGGCCCCGCAATGGTACACAAGTCGACTCTGAATCTTTTACGCACAGAGCTGAAGCTTTCCAAAGTGTTAGTACCTGCTTCGTGGGAATTCCCTCGGACAGAATCTTATTTCCCTCTGAAAGAGGGGACAAAACTTCATTTTTCCAGTACATGAACCCCTGGAGTCTCACAATGCGCAGTGTCTCCAAACTCGGCGCCTGGAATCAGGGGAAGAGTCGGCGCTGGGCGTCAAGTCCCGTATCATCCGTACCATGTATGGACTCGGGTGCAGACTGGCGCACAGTTTTGTTTTTAGCGTGTTTTCTTTCCTTTTTACGCTGCAGTGCGCAACAAAACAGAAATGAAGCTGTGCAGAGACGAGGGCTGCTTGCCGCTCCTCAGAGAGCCCTACTGAGACCAGAAAGATTTCTTCCTTTTCCCCCCTCTCTCCACTTTTGAGCAGGAGTCTGACTACAGGAAGCTAATCAAATGGAGGGGCTGGAAGCTTTTACTCCAAGACTTCGGGAGAGACTCGAGGGCTGCAGAGGCGACCAGAGCGCAAAAAGGCACAGAACCAGAGTGTCTCCGCAGAGCTGCAGTGGAAGTTTGCGAGTCTCTCCGGCCTGCCTTATAAGAAGGGGGAGGGCGAGGAAAGAGTTTCATATGCGTGAGAAGGGTGGACGCAGTTTGGAACAGTTGTGACAGAAACTTACTCAAACTCCGCAGCTGCATGTTTGATATATCAGATATTCACAACACGAAACACGGACGTATTGTTGTTCACAGTCAAGTAAACTGTTTGCTACCGGAAATACACAACTAGTGATGAGTGCATAGGAATCCCCGCGAAGTTTTTTTTATTTTTTTGCGCATTTGAATAAACATTCCGATTATTTCATTTTCACATCTAGTTTCAGCTGAAGGCCTACACATTTAAACAGACCAATAAGAACGGATCACAACGCAACTGAAAATTGTGAGACTGCATTTATTGAAATCCCAAAACGCACAAAATTGAATGTAGTTTATTCATTTAAATTCGGATGAGAATCACGGCTCAGGTACAACGTTATTTGATGACCATCACTAGAACTTTTACGGCTTAAATAAATGTTATTCACACAAACATCTGAAGTTCTGTACAGGCCGTATTTAAAAGAAGTCTCGGAGACAGAGAATAACCTCATAATTAGATTTTCTTTAAGTTTTATTTCAACCCATCTACGCTGGTCCGTAGAACTGTTGTTTTTCTCGGCCTAATCTTTACGAAGAAAAACAACCAACCAAAAAGCTTTCGTGAAAAAGAAAGCAGCTCAGGCTGCAAAAACTCACGGGATCTTTCCGCGAAAGGCAAGACTCATAATTACAGGACATGCGTGCGCCAACACCGGCTCACCGGGCAATCCGCAAAGATTCCACGAATATGCGCAAAAATCAGTGAGAGACCGTCCAATCAAAAGAAAAAGAAAATAAATATATAATGCATCTCAAAGAAAAGTTCATTTCAACCGAAAACATATTTGAGGCCTTTTATTGATAGTGATTTTACAACATAGAAATTCAAAGAATTGCTTGCTGATGTCAAGAGGTAGGATTTTAATTGTCCCTTTTTATATTAGCCTGTTTCCATCCAGTATGAGCGGATTTCCAGCCCCACTGCTATATGTATAATCGGGTGGTAAACCTGCTTGGTTGGTTCCCAGAAAGACTGATGTTGCTGGTGAGCAAATGTATCCTCCAGACAACCAAATTCAGATTAAAAAAAAAAAAAAAAGAAAGAAAGAAAGAAAGAAAAAAAGTCTGTTTTCATTGGCTCATACTGCATGTTCAACCTGAAAGGTGGGGGGAGGGGGGAGAAGGGGGGGGGGGGGGGGGGGTGAAAATACCATGTTGAACTATGACCACAAAATGGAATCAAAACCAAGCTAGATAAGAGATTCTTTTACTTGAGCGGTGTGAGGACCAACCAAAAGTGAATTAATCAATTAATTACAGAGTATAGGAGACTGTACACATTCTAGATTTCATGTAATATTCGTTATATAGGTGGGAAAGAAAACTGAACATCAAAAATGCAACAGTAGCCGAGGTTGTCTGCCCATTGTAAACAGCGTTGCCATGGTAGGTTTGTGTTCACGGTTTTCTTTTTAATAAATTCAGTAAAATTTTGAGAGCTCCTTAGTTGTGATGAAGGTGCATCAACTTTTATTGGATAATCCTTTTAATAACAGCATCTGGTAATAAAAGGCTTGGAGCAGGTCTGGCAAGTTTATATCTACAACTTATGTTACTATCATTATAGGTATGGTTATTAAACTTTAATTGAAATTAAAGTAATGAGATCAGAGCCAAGGAAAATAACCAAAAATATGCACATGAAACAGATGTTGGTAAAAAGAGGGGGACAGTAGGAAGTGACCACACAAACACACAAATAAAGTTTAAAAGAAAAAAAGAAAACCAACTAAACAGAATATTGGAACAATAAGGGTCACTATGTGGCTTGTGGCCCTTTTATTTTAATTCTGCTTATACAGACCAGTGACAAGTCTTGAAAATAAAGCCGGACCAAAAAGTTAGGCTTCCAAAAGAAAAAAAAAATGGTTTAAATAAGGTGATCTGCAACGAAGAAGGCATGTCAAAAACAACAACAAAATCAGCATTTAGACTCCCGAACAACAACATTTGAGCTGTGCATCATGTGACTTACAGCTCCATGAATAACCTGCTCAAGTGACAAAGGAGACAACTTCCACAGCAGTCGGGTACAAGCCATATGTCCGACTACGTAACAGCGATGGTAGGGTAGCCTGAATCAACACGGAGGGGGAAAAAGCACTTTCAGGGCTTCACCATGATCATCATTAAAGTCCGGCTGTTGCTCAACTTCCAAATCATCTACTCCCATCTCAGGTGTGAATAGTCTAGAGAAAAGACTGTCTGTGTGAAGGTGGGGGCTGAGGTGTTGTAAACAGGGACAAGGAGGGCTCCAGAATAAAAGGGAGGATGGGTCATCTCCTAAACCTGCGGAAGGGCCTGCTCTGGTTACTGTGGTGCGATTTCGAGTAGGGCTCCCAGCGCTTCTTCTCCTGCGGTTTGTTGTAAACGTAGGCCGAGGGGCCAGAGTAGTTATCGTCAGGATTGTCCTCCATCATCTGGAGCTTGGCCTCGATGGCACGAATCTTAGCACTGGTGCTAGAGGGGGGGGGGCAGAGAGGGAAGATTTTAACAGTGAGGATGAAGAGGGAAGGAGAGGATGAAGGACAAACTCAGTGATGGACAGACTGAGCTTTTGGCTGAGGGGTTCGGAAAAAAAAAAGAGCTATTAGCACTCTTAGTGACAGGCGGAATGAAGCATAAGCAAGAGATCAACAACTGCATGAGACAGCAGAGAGAAGCTTTTATTTAAACGGTGAAACAGAATATGGAGGCGCAAGTGAGAGAAGATGGCAGGAAAAATTGTAGTGCTTGAGAGGGGGAGTGAAGGAGGGAATGAGTAAGTGTGTGAGCGAAGTATCTAAAAAGCAGTAGAATGAAAGAAGAGTGGGGGAATGGGGGGGGTTAAGTGTGCATTTCCTCTCTTGTGCTGTGTGGAGAGAATGATGTTGTGAAGTGAAGTTTACACTAGAGGCAAAGTGTGCAACCTTTTCCACAGAAGAACCTGATAGCTGACAGTTTTCTACTCACACAGCACTGTATTGGTTGGAGTTGACACATACACCATACGCTGACCTAACAGAGCAACATTTGCAGTGTGTGTGTGTGTGTGTGTGTGTGTGTGTGTGTGTGTGTGTGAGAAAAGGGGCTGCGAATGTAGCCACATTAATGGAACATCTTGGAATTTGCTTTGACAGTACTTCAACACTTACACCCAGATGGTTCTGGAGCCAAAGTGTGGGTCCAGCTGTACTCAGATGAACTCAGCTTGAGCTGTGGTGAAAGCAAAAAAGCCCACCAGTTCTCTCGTTACAACTTCAGGGCCCAAGCTTGAGGACAGTGGGGGATATGTTAGCGTATTTGTGCTGCCTCAGTTAAGTCTCAGTATGCTGAGGTGGCATCTGACCATGTCTGAGGTAAAAGAGTTTGAGCCTGGAAATTTTCCACCTGGCCCACTGCACAACATGAAGTGAGTTTGGAGGTTAGATTCTTGGGTTTTAAAAGATTATAGAAGTTTTTATAAACAGCCACTAAGTTCAGATGCTTAAAGCAAAGTGATACCTTAACAATGCTTGTACTGTGCTAACTTCCCACTGAGCAATTTAATGGTTCAGAGTTGTCTTTTAGTTCTGACTAAAACTATTTAAAAGGGAGTTTAGTGGAAGGGAAGCTGCCTGCACCTTTGCTTTGATTCAACATGGTTTCATTGGCTAAGTTATGGAGTAATAAGACAAATGATGACGTGTGTGGGGCTCACACCCATGACCTTTATAATGAAAACTTTATTAACCTTATCAAGCTAACTAGCACTTGTTGAACAAATACACACATTGCATGCTTAATTTGCTAAAATTGGAGGGAGGCTACCATAAGCCTGTCCAAATAAATTCACCATGCAACACACAATAAAAACAGCATGTCAATTCACATGTACATTCATATGAATGGTAAAAATAGGCTGTTTTTATTTTAGTTTAACGGTCGTTGAGTAACTAGTGTTTGCAGGCTTAGCAGACATGAAAAGCCACCAATCAAATGTCTTTTTTTTTTTTTACAGTTTACTTTAAAGGCAGGGGCTTTGAAATGTGGTCACAACAACGCTATACATAGCCAAGAAATCCTAAATTGGGGCTGAAGCAGGGGCGTGATGATGAAATAATGTCTTTTGCTGGGTAAATTTATAGTGAAGCAGCGTCGCATCGTGAGTAAACATGCTCAAGTCTGAGAAGAATTTAACAGAGCAAAAAGTTCAAATGGTAAATATGTGTGAATGATGCCAACCTGAGGTGGCTGGTCGTTATGGATCCTGCCTCTGCTGAACCACTGCATGAAGGTTCCAGGCTTGGCGGCATCGTCTTGTCATTACGGAAACCTTCGAATCTCTGTAAACGGTAAACAGTGAGCAAAAAAAAAAAAAAAGAAGAGAGAGACACACAGATGGAGGGAGACAAACAAAAGGAGTAAAATAACAAGCAGAGCAAGAAACGACACACATACACACAAGGACAGTCACAACGTACATCAATAAAAAGAAGCTGTCAGTGAGATTGGATAAGATTAACAAGGAATAATATCAACCTGACATTAAGAAACAATAAATACAGACAGCAATTCTCTGGAGAGCCAAATTGAGTTCTCCTCCGCAAATATGAGTATCATTAAACAGTTGAGCTGATGCTGTTTGTCTCTGTTCGAGCAGACAGTAACCAAGCAGGACCGTGTCCAGCTCATAATCACACCCTAAGGGATGAGGGAGGATAAAGTGGGACCAGCTGACGAGCAACAACCAACATCTGCACTCATTCCTTTCAAAACCACCTTCCAAACATCTCCAACAGCCAACACAGAGTTCTCGTAACCTGTGGAGAAAAAACAAAAAGGAAAAAGGAAAAAAAAAGAAAGCATAGGTCACATGACTGCTATAATAATCTCCAGGGCTTGTTGCAGCAGCTTCCATTAACAGAAATATAATGCTTAGAAATCATCTGACAAAGCTGCAGTTGACATAGCTGGAACAGAATCAGCTGCAGTGACATGAGCGCACAAACGCATACACACATTTTTACATACTGTCCCATGACATAAACAACACGTATAGCCAAGAATAAGCGTAAAACAATGACCATTCCACCAGCCAGGACCCTTCCCTTCCACCTATTCCTAAAGGCATGTGGGCGGAATGCACATAGATCTGCATAGAGCCAGTAAGGCCATACTGAACCAGTAAACAATCAAAGGCCTACGTAATGGGAAAGCCATCACAAAATGATTCTAGTTGTTTGGTTAAACCTCCGTGTTATAATGATCTCTCAGCAATTTCAGCAGCTGATGCAGAATAATGAGAATGAGAATAATGTTGCCTGCTCTGGCTGGTGGAGCTGACATATCAGAGCAGACCTGGTAGGGACTGGGCTCCTTGGTTAAATATGCAGAAGCTAACAGACTAGCTGTTTCATGGGAACTTGTAATAATGTACAAATTCTCATGTAATAACTAATATAATACAGATAGAATTTTTTTTTTTAACTTGTTGATTATCTAATCAATCACTTAAGATCTTAAGTGTCATAGAAATGTAATTGAATTGGCAAAAAAGTAAGAAGTGGTACAATTTTTCTTAAAAAAAAAAACAACAAAAAAAACTTAGTTATTGATTCCTAACAAATCTGTCCACTTCCAAATAGGACGTGTCAAACAAAAAGGTTGAACCATGTAATGATAAATGTGAAATAACACTAATAAATATGGTCCCGAACTTCAGAAAAACTTCATTAACAGATTTAAATATCTTATTGTGATTGGTAATAAGAGGCAGCACAGAAGTTTCCTCACAGCGAAAAGTTTCCCCAGTTTGAATCTTTGTGGAATTTGCAGCTTCTCCTTGTACCTGCGCGGGTTTTGGATATTACAGCTTCCTCCCACAACTCAAAAATACACAGATTAGGTTAGCTAGTTATTGTAAATTCACTGTAGGTATGGGTGTTGTTCTTGGTTTTCTCCCTGTAATGGAATAGCGACCAATCCCGCCCGATGGTAGCCGGCCTCGGCCCCACCCCCCCCACGATCTTGAACAGGTTGAAGCGGGTATAAAAAATGGCTGGATTATCAATAAGACTTTAGAGTAATACTTAAGGTTAAATAAAACCTTATGAGAGCGATTTGCTCTCTCCTAAAGGTGTGTAATAAAGTCAAGTTGTGGGGGTTAAATGGTGCTTGTCTTGGACTCACTGATACCAGGGTGTCACTTCTGGATTGGAATCAGTGAAGACAAACCTTTACAAAGCTTTTATAATAAAAACTGACTGTGGCAAAAATCACAGGCCAGTCCCCTCGAGTCCCCTCCAACACCAGAGGTACCAGGGCAACACTTCAACATAAGGGCTTGGATCTTGTGTGGCTTCTTTAAACAAACATCGGCTCATTGGGTTGGGGGGGGGGGGTCTGGAACTAAGTCAACACTATGATCTGAGTCGCTATAAAGAAACACAACCTGTGAAATCCCTCCAGGGTGAAACCACTAAGAAAAACATTTTCAAGTATTGACTCAGTTCATACTTTAGAATCTGGTGTGATGACTTAACATGCCATAGTGAATGCTTTTGATGCTATACCTGCCTGCTGGGCACATTTGATTACAATGATTCATAAACCTCCAAGCTTTTCCCAGATTCTGAGCAATATAAAGAATAAAATGAGTAAAAAAGAGGTGGGACAGCTGAGCTCTTTGGCGGCATGCTGAGTGCAGATACTACCATAAAGCAATCATGGAGAATAAAACAGATCGCTATGGGGCTGTGTCTACCAGGGCAGTGTCACCGGGGAATGTAGTATCATGTTGTTGTATATAATCTTTATTTCAAGTGAAGGATCAAAATACAGCATTTAAACCCATGCTGGCATGTCCATTGATCAGTTTGCTTTGTTCTGTGGTGTCACTGCTAGCAGTCTGGACACAATTACAAAAGGCAAGTCTAAATGGCAGCTAAAAACATTAGAGACCAAACTCCAGCTCTGAGCAGTGTGCACGCTGGCTGCAAATTGCAAGAGGTGAGGATGGGTGGGTGGGTGATTTGCCCCTTGAAAGAGCATCAAAACCAGATGATAGTGAACATCAGAGGTCACTCCATTCATGCAGCACAACATCTAAAAACCCATTCATATTACATGTGAACTAAAGTCAAACATGAGGGAACAGCACAGCGAGGACACTTTTTGTAAGCTAAGTAGTTACATCGATTTTTTTTTTTTTTGGCATTTGAATCATCCAAAGTCAGAACGGACTAAATACATCTGGGATGAAACCATCTAAAATTGTGTATTTGTGAGAGTCAGCTGCTATTTTTGGTTGGAATAGTGGACGTAGCCCAGTTCCTATGAATCTGTGAGCAGATTTATCTAACAGCGTGTTGTCTAAGAGGCGGCAGGGTTGACCTTCACCTCCCTCGACCGTATCTTTGTGCGCATGTGTGTGTGTGTGTGTGTGTGTGTGTGTGTGTGTGTGTGTGTGTGTGTGTGCGTGCGTAGGGCGTGAGTCGTCTCTATACAGGATATCCCTTCATCCTTCGTCAGCAGGCTGTCTATTGTTCAGACACAGGCATAGGTAGCGCTGGCATTTCTGTGCTCTCTGTAAATAAGCTACAGCAGCAGTAATATCAAAAAACTTAACTGATGAAAAATACACAATCATCATATCAAACAAAGCAGATCCAAGATCTGCTTTCATCAGTGCTCTTCATCTTAAGTCTAACTGTTTTTCTTTGGGTCTCGTTTCTATTTGTGTGGCAACAGGCATCGTGTTCGCTTCACTTTTCTCTCTTAAAGTCAGAAATTCCACAGATTTAATGCCAGCAACGGCTATGAATCTAAACCTTTGGTTTCAAATGCACATACTGTCTGCAGCCACAGTCAATCATTCATGTTTTATTTTTTAGAAGTTTGTGTACTGTATGGATTGAGCTTGAGACTTACCCTCACCTGAGCGTGCGCCCAGCGTACAACCAGCTTTTTGGACAAAGCCAGCTTCCCATTTAAACACTGGATCGCCCTCTCTGCTTCCTGCAGACAACCACAGAGAGAGAACATCAGCAAGAGAAAAAAGACAGAGTCTTTAAAAAATGTTTCTAAAAACCAGACGAGTTAATTGCATCAAAGTAATTAAATCATTAGAGAGAGAAGAAATTATAATAGATGATGATGGGCCCTTCTGCCTGCAGAGGGCCATAACTGAGGTGTGTGTGCCTCTGTAGTTTGGTCTAATCAAATGCATAAGTGGCTTTGATGCTAAAAATGTACTAATGAAGTTCTTCATCCAACTATATCTACACACAACTGTGCGTAAGTGTGTAAGACAAACACTCGCTTCCTCTGTATAATCCTGTTGGGAGGGTTTCATATCCCACTGACAGACACTAGCGGTGCAACTAGATGCTTATCATGATCCCCAGGCACACTCAAAAGCAAATACTGCCTGCTGAACCTGTGAAGCTGAGCTCACTCCTCTTAAGTCCTCTTTTATTTAATTTTTTTTTTACCCTTTTTCTTTTTCTTGGTCCACTTCAGTCAGACATACAAAGAAGTTCTGACTGCTCATTCTTGTACCATTTGTGGATGTCTCATTAAGTTTGTTGAACAATTCTAATCTGTTGAATCATATTAAAATCAATGAGGGGTCCTCCTGTGATATAATATAGAGCGTCTGATTGTAATAGTTCACATCAAGGGACAAAATTACTCTTTTTATGCTCTGAGTATGTGTACATAACTTAAAATTACTGCACCAATTTGAGATTATATTTGTGGATTTAGGGTTTTTCCCCACCAAAAAAAATGGTTTTAATCTCTTTTAGTAATCAAAATTTTTATATACAGCACACAAATCTAAGTATGGCAGCAAGAATAATAAAATAAGTGAATTTTTTTTTTTTTTTTTTTTAAACGTACCTCTCTGGTGTTGAAGTTGACAAAGCAGTAGCCCCGTGGTTGCCCCTCCAAAGGCCCAGACTTATGAAACAGGAAGTCAAACTGTTTAACATTGCCAAACTTCTCCAGCAACTTTATGAGGTGATATCTGTTGAGAGAGGAATGGTGCGAGAGAGAGAGAACGCAAAAATGTGTGAGAAATACTTTGGTAAAGTTTCTTTTCAGACAACAAACTTACAGCCCATATCAGGCCTCGACAACATGAACTACGGTGGGACGCCGCTGTGAAACTGTCACGTGGATCAGCTCCACAGGCTCTTTGCCACCGTTCAGTCTGTGAATCTGTCATCTGAGGCTAATGAGAATGACAGCTTTCTCACCTTGACACCTTTTTAGCAGCAGGCCAGCTGGTGTGGCAGGCCAGTGACAGTAAATCTCTTATTAAGACAATGCTGAGGATACAGTAGCAGGACAATGAGGGAATAAAACAAAGGAAGGCTCAAATCCCCCCTGAGCACTGAGTTCTGCACAAACAACCTCCATTGACTGTGCGGAGCTGCTGTGGACTGTTGGACTATGAATGACGATAGAGATTTGCTCACTGAAGAGCTATGCAGCGTGCGTGTTACTGACCACCAGCAGCCATGGGAAAAAATATTTCTCTGAGAGCAAAGAACAGAGCAATGAGTTCAGGGTCACTTGGAGAAGATTTTCACTGCGGTTTCTGTAAATGACCAGAGGCTTGGAAAAATGTTTCCAGCAAACATGTTCTGCTCCTTGTTCTGTCAAATATTGAAATGATATCTTTTACAAATCCACATTCAATTTAATGTAAAAGAACACTAAAAAAAAAAAAAAAAAACTAGAACATTCCTATTCTTTAAGGCTAAAACTGATAGCTGACCAAAGCTGTTGGAGATGTGCTCTGTGTGAATCACTTCATTTCTATTTATAGTCTCAGGCCTCAGAGCACACAAGTCTGGTGTCCCTTAATTGAGTTAAATCTTCTCCCAGGAGAAGGATGAGCAATCTACCGTGTTTTCATGAATAAAATGCTGCATTTGGGTGGAACTTGTCGGACTATGAATAACATAAACTGGCAGCACCTTGAGGAACGAACTATCAAAAAAAATGTCAACAGAGACATTGCACCAGCCCGATGGTGCTCAAAACCCTTCAAACCTCCTGCTGCAACACTTTTAGAGAGATGCTATCTTTAAAATCTATGTATCTTTATGGAGAATGAAAGAGCTGAAAGTACAACACAATTAAAAACTATAGCGTACCGTGTCGGTATTTCTAAAAAACGAGCCGCCACGAAGGAGGAGATAAAAACCATCATATGACCTTTGGGAGATAACATCAGGAGATAATGGATCTCAGGGTCTGAAATAAAAACATATTGCTATTGCCAGTGACATCTGACACAAATCAGGACAAAGTTGTGTCATCGTAGAGGTGATTTGCTGTCAGAGGAGAGCAACTGCTGTTGCCACAAATGATCTCAGGAACAACTAAAGAACGACAGCTGGATGCACTCTACTACTGGGGATATTTGATGATTACATATTAGTAGAGAAACACTAACATAACTACAAATAAATTCTGACTCTCCTACAGCCCTGACGGACCTTTAACTTATGTCACTATCCAAGTCACAAATCATAGAGACAATGAGTACAAAAACAGTGGTGTCTGCCTTGTGTACAGCTGCTTTACAACTCACTTTCATCGCCCACGTTTCTCACAGCACAGCGTTTCTTTACAGCTGTGCTCTCTGTGTTTTCCATCACAAATCAGAATTTGGTATTTGAACTTTTTCCTTGTTATAATTGGCACCGGCTAATCAACTAGGATATAATCAACTAGTTACAAATGTGCAATGGGATCGACCAGCTGTGACACCAATGAGTTTTTCTGAACCCCACACACGGTGGCCAATACTGCACGATTTAATGATGTATGAGGAGTTACTTACGTAACCCAGCCATCATTCATTTTATCATTATCAATTGGTTTTTATTGTTTGTTTTTTGCCCAATTTGATAAGGTTAAGAGCCCCTTTAAGCAGTGAAAAGCAAGAACAAAATAAAACAAGCAAACACCTTCCTGTGTTTATGTTCCGCTGCTGTTACCTTGTGTAACTGTTCAGGCCTCAGAGTGACCTCAGGTGTTGAGGAGAAATTAATGCTGCAGTCTTTTATTGTTCAGGCGCCTGTTATTTTTAAGCCTTAAGTGTTTTTTTGTGCATGTGTGTATGTGTGTCACAGTAAAAGTGGCCGTATGACGTGCTCACACAATTGTGCATTCATGTGTTTGAATGGGACTCAATGCTGGATGCTGAGGCTGGAGAGGGGATTTAAGCAACAGGTTGTACTAATGTCTTCCACCCCTCTACGACTCCCTGGAGGGTTTTATAGGCAAGCAAGAATTTCTGCTTTTCCCAGACAACACCCTGCAAGCCTCCCATGTGGAGATGGCTCATCCTGCACTACACTCACTTACATAGAAAATTCTTTATTGCACTTCATCTGATCAACCATTTTCTCACGCACTGATAGATTAACTTCTGTCTTAGCGCACAACTGCACAGGGGAATCACTCATCAGGAAATGAGAGCACTTTCCTTAAATTTAACTGATTTATTATAGGAGTTTGGTGCGGCTGAGCCAAACACGCTGATGTTAGCCCCCAAGTAAGTCACAACACAGGGAAAATATACATATACATATACATAGTTGTATTTCAGCCAAATACAACTACTTTTAAATTTTGCAACACATAAAGTTTTATCTTGTGATGGTGCTGTACGGCCACATTCTATTGCACAAGTGTTATTTTTGAGAGAGATTATATAGTAGACACTCCAAGAACATTTTTGGATGCTAGCCGGCTGAACCACAATGGGACGCTCCTCATGGGGGCTGTAAAAACCACCAAAGGAAGAGGGGGAGAGAAGGGAGAGGAAAGGGAGGAAAAGGGAGGGAAAGGTGGGCAAAGGGAGAGTAAAGTTCAGGGAGGGGATGTTGACAGCAAGGTGAAAGGTGTAGGAGGAGAAGGATAAGCCAGAAGAAAAGAGGAGGTGAGAAGCCAGGTGAGACAGATACAAGAGCTCAGAAGCAGAGAGGAGGAAGGAAGGAAAATGGGAGATTCGTGAGTCCAGTCCAGAAAAAGATAAGACAAGAAGTTTGGTCGGGAAAAGTGCAGGTCAGAAGGGAATAAATTTAAAAGAGGAGGGGTTCAGTCTCGACTTTCTGGCTGTGCAGCTACAGTAATGTGACAATGAAAGCCCACACTTTTTTTTGTGTGTATCAGGACAAAATGGAAAAAAAATCCAGGTCTTAAAATTAGGGAAATTCAACGTCAGATGAACAGCAGCACGTGTCATATTCCACTGGGCAAAATGTGGTGGCAGTGTGAAACGACTGGGATCACCCCATGACTTTAAATAGTTGTTCTAAATTGAATAATAGTTTATCACTCCCAAAAAGGAAAATTATTTTCCGTTTGATTTTGGCAGTCTCTCATAGTGTTGTGGAGGAATTTTGGCCCAGTTTTGTTCTTTACAATGCTGCTTAAGTTGAGCGAGGTTAGTGGGCATTCATGTATGCACAGCTCTCTAATGGTCCCGCCGCAGCAATTCAGTCGGGTTGAGGTCTAAACTTTGACTTGGACCATTGCAACACTGGTTATTTTTTTCTTTTTCAGACATTCTGTTGTAGATTTGCTGCTGTGTGACCCAGTTTCAGCCAAGCTTTAGCTGTCGGACAGATGGCCTCACATTAGGCTCTAGTATATTTCGGTATACAGAAGAGTTCATGGAGGACTTGATGACAGCAAGGTGCCCAGGTCCTGTGGCTGCAAAACAAGCTCAAACCATCATCCCTCCACCCCCGTGCTTGACAGTTGATATGAGGTGTTTGTGCTGATATGCTGTGTTTGGTTTACTCAGGTCATGCTGCTGTGCATTATGACCAAACATCTCGACTTTGGTCATATCTGTCCAAACGACATTAGTTCCAGAAGTCTTGTGGTTTATTGAGGTGCACCTCTTCAAACCTAAGCTGTGCTGCCATGTTCTTTTTAGAGAGGAGAGGCTTTCATCAGGCAACCTTTTCAAACTATCCAGACTTGTTCAGTGTTTTTCTAAATGTACACAATATTAATGTGAACCTTAATATTTAACATGCTAACACAGACCTGTATTGCACATTTGAGGTGACTTTGCTGGTATTTCCAGTCCTTGGAACTTTGGCAGCTCTTTTTGAATATTTCTAAATTTCACGTTTCTAAGTGGTCTTATTATGGTCTTAATGGCCTTTTCTGATTGGTGGGCAGAAACAGTTGCATCTCTAACATAATTTCTGACGCCTTTCGTTGTCTCCACTGTGCCAACACACACCTGAACGCAAGCTGCCAAAACATCTGCTTTTACAGGAGTGCTCACACTTGCTGATGGTCAATCACTAAAGTGCATTTGATTAGCAGTACCTGGCTGCTGATAAAATTGTATTTAGTGTGCTTAAGTTTTCACATACGGCCTCTGCATGTAAAATAAATAATGGCAGAGTGTAACGTGTCATGTGTCGCTGTTCATCTGAGGTTCTCCTTACCTAATTTTAAGACCTGGCAAGGACCACACAATTCTTTTCAAAACTATGTCCTGATAACATAAAACTTTAGAACTGAAAGAAGGTGGACTTCACATAAAACGCTCAGGCAGGAGAATTCCCGGTCCACAACTTCACATGTAACACGAAGTCCAGGGAGAGAACAAAGAAAAAGAAGGTGATGGATTACTACCAAGCAGGCAAAAGTGCAAAAGCATGAATAAGTGGTGAAAACTCCAGTTCTACCTGCTTTGCTTCTGCTTTGTGAGATGTGCGAGGAAATAACGGGGGAAAAAAACAAGAGCAAAAAACAGACTGTGAGAAGAAACGTATCATATTACTTTATCATTTAAAGGAGTCTTTGTTTTTTCAAATGGTTGCTATCGGCAACAGAATGAAGGACACAAGTTTATCTTTAAAAATCCCATATTAGAATGTCTTTTTCCTCATTTTGGAGCCCGTCATTGGAAAATATGAAGCCAGCTGAAACCTTTTCTTCTTTCTTCCAGCAAGAAAGCTTGTAAAAACGCTTGTAATTAATCATAACTACATGCTGGCTGAAACGTATTTGTCTCGTAGGCAGTACATTATAAACAAAATTAAATGCTGCCTTCTTACATCATCACATCTGAATATTCCTAATGTTTCACCCCGACCAACCAGAGCAGAAATAGGTGGGATCAAGCTTCATATGATGCATTCGTACAAACAGATTTTGATCTGAGCAGTTTGGGGTCTGGGTCAACGGTTTGCTTTCTCACTTGGGATCCTTACCTAAACACTTATTGCATTGTGCCCGAGCACATTGTTCTTCTGGGGGAGGGTGCTACCATTCGGAAGTGCGGCTGCCATGTGGGGGAGGGCAGGGTGCTTGGTCTGAAACAATATTTAGGTACTGTAGGTGGTATGTGTCAAAGCAACATCCACATAAATGCCAGGACCCAAGATTTTCCAGCAGAACAAGATGCTCAGAGTTACTCACTTCACCTGTCAGTTTTTGGGACCCATGTGTATTCAAAGGATGCTTTTTTTTTTTCTTTCTTCAGAATACCTGAAAATATGGAAAAGTACAACTGCAAGAAGTCAAAATATCATTTAATTACTACAAGTCAAGTGAAAGTATTGATGTACTGATTTGGAAACCCTCTTGTTAAACACATTTTTCAATGATTTCCTTAGCTGAAACAGAATAGTTATTATCTATTTCAAATTCTGAAACAAATGTATGTTTGGTGATGTGGGCTCGTGTAATCAGAATCAGAATCAACGCTACATTCCTACTCAACACTGAGTTTGGCTGACCAGGACAAACAGAGAGGGTCCTGCGTGTTCCATCCTGGAGCTAATTAATCTTCCCAATCAACAGCAGGGGCCACGGGCATTTCTCTTGTTTTCCCTCCATACTGTGAAGTGGTGGACTATTTAAGAAGAAGTAGAGCAGAGCAGGGGAAGGGGAAGGAAACGCCTGTCTAGACGCCCACCAGAACTGCGGCCCGTACATTCTCCAGCAGCCCCCATGGGCGCACAAACACACCCCTCACCCTGAAAATATACCTTCCCTCCATCCCAAAATACGTGGGGATGTACTTATCAATCAACAGCACACACAGCCTTTAACACATGCATCACAACCAAAGAGGTGTGTGATGGGAGTGTGTGCGTGCGTCTGATGACGTGAGACAGACCAATGATGTTCACAGACTTCTGTATGTTGAAGCCTGCACCTCCACCAGCTGCCACCCAAACTTTAACTGTGCATTTAGACATGCTTACACGCACATGCACACACACAGGCAGCTACGGGTTGACACGGAGAGAGTAAACAGGGCAGGTGAGTGAGGAATGATGGCTGCTCCTTAGCAGAGCAGGTCTCCGCGCCTCACTGCCTCTCTTTCACACACCCAGCCCTGTCTGTTCTGTCTCAGCCTTTGACACACTCACACACAACACACACTGTTAATTAATCATACACGCGCATGTTGCCTCTCTATGAGTCAGAGCCACGTAAGTTGAAAACCAATGCCTGAGGTTTATAACATGGGCTAAATTATAGCAACTGCTAACATCAACATGAAAGGTTGCTCCCCATTCAGCCATTTTTTCAATGCCAATAGTGGTTTATACGATGTTTATACTTTTACTCTAGTTATCTGAGATTTATCCCTATTAAATGTGGAAAGTATACATGGATAACTTCTTTTTCAACCAAGAGCCTTATAGTCATTGAGTGTCACAACATTAATGTATAAAATCAAGATGGATGACATGGAAGAGCTGAACCTCTTTCTAAATGTGTGAAGAAAACACGAGCCTGGTAGAAACCAGAGGTGGATTTACTCACTCTGTGATTTTGGGATCGATGTTACCAATCCACAAGCGGTTTCCGTCATGAGCCATGCTCTCTGAAATAATAGAGGCATTTTCCACAGTCTCTGCGGCAGACGACATGTGTTCTCTGCGAGAAGCAAGAATAAAAGAGTTGTTTCCCAGGAAAAGGCAGAGGAAAATGCACATCTTGTAAATATGACAGTGTGGAACTGTTGGAACTGACAGCAACTATATAAACACAAAGAATCAACCGTCACAGAGGACAACAATAAACAGCACAAAAGTAAGATGTTGATTTGGTGACGGTAAAATTGCATTATGGAGAATTTCAAACAACTTCAACAACAGAAAACCAGCCACCAATTTGACCACGAACATTCAAATCTCAAATCACACCAGTTCCCTGAAATATACCTCCAGAACAATAGATAGATTAGGCAGTGCTGCTTGTATACATGGATACTGTTAATATCATGCAAATATCCTAATTTTGCAATGAAACATTGGGGTTATGGTTAGGACATGGAGAAGAACAGAGCAGCATCACTTACTAATTTGATCACTTGCTCTGTGTGATGAGAGCAAAATATCTGAAAGCTATCACAACATCTCAAATCATCATCTTTAGTCTGGATCGATAGACGAGTACTGTTCGAACACAATGCTGCCCCGAGCAGCTGATTCAACTACATGACTTTCTCTTTAAAGATAAATTCAGATTAGCAGTTGCAACTCTCGCTGTCTTTTGCTCAAGTTGGGAAAGGAAGATTCACATTTCACAGAGTCAAGTTTTATTTTCTATGCAGCTACAGTTTCACACAGAGTAGCTATCATTATGCCAGAGTAATGGATTGTGTCCAGAAAGGTCTACTCAAGTAAATACTGTATTTTCCTGTGACTTATCTGTTTTCACATGCGGACATGCATCGCAGAAAAATATTAAACAGCAATAAAAGTTTTTCTGTCATCAAATGTAACAAAAAAATCTGATCCATGATGGAGTAGTCGGGTCACGCCATGAAGGAAAAAATTAAAAAAGGAGGTTGTTAATATAATTTTTCTCCCTTCCCGCCCCCCCTGAAATTGCCAGATTAAAGTCAACTTGCAGAGAATAATGTTACATTGTTAAGACTACAGCCAATGTGTTGAAAGAAAAACCTGAAGTACTATTTCAAAGTAGTGTTGAATTAACAGGAATAAAGTTGGCATCCACTTTAAAGATTAATTCAGACAAAAAAAAACATTCAAGATAGAGATAAGCATTCAGATAAACATCAAACAGGCACAGGCCAACTGAATTTTGAAGACAAAATGCCTTGTTTTTGTCTGGTCATGTACTTCAGAAAAGGTTTTAGTCACAAGGGAATTATTTCTCTTTTAGCACAGAAACATAGGAGAGTAATGAGAATTAGTACTCTAAAGAGAAAATATGGGCCTGTTAAAAAGCAGAAACCACACAAACTTGGAAGATGTTTGGAAGATGTATTCCTGCAAGCTGACAGAGCTCAACATTTCAACCTTATTCATTCTTAAAATGAAATATATATATATATTATTAAAAAAATATTGTCAATGTGACCGTAATACGTAGCTTTTCACTCTTTTCTGATGTTTGGATTGAACACACTGAGGTTTAGACAAAATGACACATATTATTAACACTACCTATAGCACAGAGGTATAAATCAGTGATTGTTTAAAATCTAAAGGGCCAATAATTTAAAATACATAATCTATTCGAATGAGAAACAGTCTGGATCCAAATGAGATGATAACGTTGAACAGAATCAGGAAATGATGGACAGCGAGCTACTTTTACCTTGTTTTGACACGTTTATATGCTGTCATAAATCCTGAGTTTGTGTTCAAAACTTGAAAAAGGAAGTCAGGGTTCACAACTATGAAAAGTTGCTGCTAGCTAAAGTTGCCTTAGCTAACGACAGACTGACTGCATACGCACTATATCATGGTGTCTCATGCCCAACCAGCCTCGGTCCTGGCAGTAAGACTTTCTGTTAAAATTAGGTAAATCTAATCGAAACCATCCGTTTTAAACCAGCAGTGAATTGTAGCATCTAGCTTCTCTCATATCCGTTTACCTCGTTATGTCAAACTTCCTCTTCGGTAGCGACTCCTTTGACTCAATGTGTGATCGATCCCTCTTTCGGGATGTTTTAGCGACGTCAAAAAGTCATTGTATTCATTTCAAGCACCGATTTACCTTCTATATAACTGATTGAGTTAGCTAGCTCGAAGGAAAAACAGTCGAACTGCTACCACCTGACAACAAAGGCGCAGGATAATGCTGTAAGATGTTTGACTGTCAGCGGAGTCTAGTGAAGGCAGTCGGTTTAATGTTTGGTGTCTCCCGTGTTATCTACCTCCCGATGTGTAACCATTTCAGCGACTAACCCCGCTCATTCGGTGTATGAAATAAACAGTTTCAAGCCAACCCTTGGTGACAACAAATACAGTGAACGCTTGTTGATGACGTCACATACGTAAACTTTTCGACGTTTCCACGATTAGCTAGCATGGTTCTTCTGTAAAGACACTGGTCTTGAAGTAAGTATGGGTTTTTCCGGGTAATTTAGAGTTGCGTTTGGCCGAATCTTAAATGCATTTAACGAGCACCATTTTGAGCATTACGTGGGTGTGTTTGTGCGAGGCTCGGTTTAAAAAGAAAGCGAGGAAGAGTCGCACGCACGCCCCCAGTCACTCCGACCTTCACACAGCTCTACAGTCATACAGTGTTGCAACAGTTAATTTGCCTAGATATTTGTGTATTTTGTTGTGATACATTATACCTACTTATGTATTTTATGTACATTTTCGTGTGTCCTAAGCAGCCATTTAAAAAACACTTGAACTTGGTGGTCTTTGCATTACTGAATAATATGAAATTATGAATACGGAAAGACTTAACTGTATGATAATTGTATATATATTTGGTTTCAATCATAAAGAATGCCCGGGATCCAGTTAGTGTTTATGTGAGTTTTTGAGCACTGAAATGAACAGTTGATCAAGTTAATTTAGACATACTGAACGAATCAGTTGCAGAGTTATTAATGAAAAATGACAGAGGTACTGGCTCATACTTTGAACATAGGATGATATGCTGCTGTGTCGAAAAATAACTTTGATGATGTGTTGGACCTCTAATTGGAAAAGCAAATACATGAGTAAATAAAGCAATTTCCGGTTGTAATTTTGGACCTTAGGCTCGCTTTTTTTTTTTTTAACTCTCCCCTGTAGCTGTTTAGATTTGAGAGTTTCAGCATCATTGTGAGCTGTTTGTTTGACGAGGCAAAGCCATGCAGAACATCATCAGATACTCTGCAGTGTTATTTGCTGAAGCGAACAGAGGGAGCATGCGGGCTCACCAGCTGGCTCCTGTTACTGGAAGGAGCAGATGTGTGTCTGCAGCTGCTGTGAAATCTACAGGATATGAATCTACAGTATCCCACTGAACACCTGTGCTTCACTTTTTCTGCTTGACTTCCTCTTTAAAGAGATCTGTCACAGTCCCACATCTCTGCCTATCTGCTCTGCCACAGTGTGGCGTATCATATCGGTTTGTCAGGAAACCTGCCAGCCATGGATACCTGTTCTGGGTTTGTATTGGAGGCGGTGGTCTAAAGTCTAGCCTAAGTTATGCAATCAAAACATGATTGAATTCTGGTACATTTCTTCAGTGACAACAGGGATTAGTGGCATGTCTGTAGTTACATGAGAGGACACTGAGATCAGCATTGCTTTATTATCCACAGTTGTATGCAAATAACACACTGTGGGATGTTTAAATGTTACTTTAAAGGTTAGACTTCTGATTGTTCATGAAAATGGTTTACTGCTGTGAAACTCCCAACAAACCCCTGACAGAAATGCTGCTATCAGGCTTTCTGCCACATTGGGGCAACTCATCTTTGTGTGAATTACTATTTTTGAATTCCCAGCTCCCTCTGTTCAGCCAAAACTCTTTGAATTACTGGAACTTTTTGTGATCCTCGTGGTTGGGCAGAGAAACGACTCTAGTAGCCAGTTAATGGGATTAGTTTGCATCATGTTGGCTTCAAGCAGAAATGAAAAAAAAAAATCTGTAACACAATGTATTTAGAAAAAGAAAAAAAAACAACACTGTAAATGAATTGTTTAAACAGCAGGATGGTATGTTCCCCCCTTGCAGGTAATAGTTGTAAACACCCATCAGACAATAGAGGGTGTCAGTCACTGACTGTGAAAGATTGACCTAAAATGTGTGTTTGTGTCTGTGTGGGCTCAAATACCTTGGCAGTTGTCTTCATTTGTGGGTGCACGCTGAGGGTCAGTGACACAGTTCACAGTCAAGAGCCTGTTTGCAAGGTGGGACGGGCTCTTTCCATAGAAAGGCAGGGAATGGCCTCATTCTGTTGGTTTTTTGAATGGGAGTTCCTGCTCAGGAATGCCCAAACAACTGTGCGTGGGCTCAGCACGGAGATGGTTATATTGTGTAGTATCCTGTAGCAAGGAAAACGCGTTGTGTATCTGTATGTAATGTAGCCTTAACTGTCATGCTGATACTTTTGATAAACTATTTGATTGCTTGCTAGTAACTTTTTGCTGTAAATCAAACAAACGTGGTCTTTTTCATTTGGCTTGCAAGCAGAATGTGTCCACAACAGCTCTGTGGTTGTCGATGTCAACAAACGCTCGTTGAAAGAAAGCCAGTTGAATATTAAAGGTTAAGCACCTTGGGGTTAACACTTGATACCGTTAAATGTTGGTACAGTGTGAAACGATGTAGAGAGTCTTTTAATATGCCAATTAAAACCAAACTTTTTTTTTTTATGTGAAAAAGCATTGAGCTGAAGCAATTTGGTCATTGATAAACTGCTTATTCTTTAATGGATGGATGATATTTGATACATATGCTGTGAGATTTAATGTCATTTGTTGGCTCTTTTTCATTTAACTTTTCAGTGATGTACTGAAAATGTACGACATCATCAGGTTAGGGTGGAGATAGAAATGTGCATGTGCTTTGATCCACACAGATTATTCTTGATATTTGTGGTTGCTCTTAAAAATGGGGAACGCTGACCTTTCATCCCTAAGTTGATCTCTTGTGTATCTGAATGTTATTTAGATGGTCAAATATGAAGATATGTCTGACACTGCAAAGGAAATGCAGCAACTAATTATTCTCATATATTTGGAGAGGAAAGAAGAGCTCTTGGAACAGTGAAAGTTCGAATAAGATGTAGTTCTACCTCCTGCTGGCTGATATGAGCTATTACCTCATTTTACTAAATGAACTGATTTCTTTATTATTCGTGACAGTTATGGCTTTGAACCATCTGAGCCTGCTCCGACATTTTCTGTGTCCGTCCCTGGTCCGACACGTCAGGTCTCCCGTCCTGGTCTCCTCCAGGGTCATTGTTGGACCACCTCTGTACCTCGGCGCCAGCCACCACCCTGCTGCTACATGCGCCAGGCTCTATGCCACCAAGAAGGCAAAAGGTCTGTGAGGAAAGCACAAACTCATAAGTGCTGAACTTCTACAGCTCAGATGTCATGCGTGTGAGCTTGTTGACTGGATGTTTGTCTTAGATATGAATCTAATGTTTTTCCTCTTCCCCCTTCTCTTCATCTTCCAAGCCAAGGCAAAGGGCCAGTCAGCCAAGGTGAATATTAATTCTGCTCTGGTGCAAGACATAATCAGTCTGGATGAAGTAAAGGAGGACATGACCACTGTTGTCAATGCGCTCAAAGATGACTTCACACGCAGCCTCAGCATCCGAACCTCGCCAGGTAGTCAGCTTATGCCTCTCTTGGACTCCCTCTGACATTTTTTGTCCGCCTGTCTCTCCTTACGTCACTCTAATTTGGTCTCTCGCATGTTTCAAGTACAAAATCCAGCAGTTACCAGTGAGGCAAGGCATGCATGAATCAAATTATTCTTAAGATCAAAGCAAAGTTACCACACCAAACATAAGGTACACAGAAAGCCAATTGGATAGTTCCTGACTTCTTTTTTTAATGGTGAAAATGGCATATGAATCTGTTGTTTAGAGAGGGACTCAGATCTTAATGGATTAACAAATAATTCCCTTTGCTGCTTAATAAGTCTTGCGCAGCTGCACGTTGTTTCAACCTTCACTGATTCACAGAAAAGCTCACAAGAGACTCAGACTTGATGGGGAGATGCCATTTAGAAAGCTGTTAGGAAAGATATGAAAGGTGGATGGTTTGCTAGAATCCAGAGTTGTGTTCATTCTAGACATGATGTCAGAGGGGAAAGAAATCTGTACATTAGGCAAAAACAACCAAAGAGCTATTCAGGATGAAGAAGAGGAACCAAAAAATGCAAAGTTTCCTCATAACTGTGGATTAAAGAAGTGCAGACAGTAACTAACTGCAAACACTTTTCAACAGAATGTTAAGTAAAGCTGTTTAGTTTGACTTGTTCTGTATCACTGTCCATTCACATTAAAACTCAGAGTTAAAACTTTCAGTTTGGGCACTACGAATTGAAACAGATGTTTTTGAATTGCTGCATTACTCAAATGAAAGCTGAGACTTGGCACTTTAATGTAGGAGCTGTTGCATTTCATTCCAAAAATGTTTACTTTTGTGAAAAATGTAAATAAAAACAGATTTGCAGATACTTTAAACCCTCTTAAATGAAAAGCTTCAAGTTCCTCCAAAAAAGGAAAAGGGTCAACAAAAACTGAAAAAGGGTTGCTGAAAAAAACCACCTGGTGGAACATTGGATGTCTTGCCAGTTTCTGATTGAGAGAATCCATAGAAATCCCCATACAAACAATGTTAATTGATTAGCTGTGATCTGTGGGCCTTCAGGAAGAGCTGCATGTAAAACATGAGCCTTGGTTTCATTTCAGTGAACACAGGTCACTGCTACACACACAAATAAAGTTAACCAATTTAAAGGGGAGAGGAAACCTCTTCTGCGGTTTGACCATTTTAAAGTGGAGATTCTTTTTGGAACTGATAAATGCTGCTGAGGACGTCTTGTTCAGGGAAGACATGTCACATGTAGCTCGGTATGTATTACAGCAGCATGGCTTCATAATTGAAGCTCGTCTACCATTCAGATCTGTCACTCACTCAAAAACTTTTGTAGAGATGAACAAAATAACTGGACAAATGAGGCTCTGAATTGTCGAGCAGCTGAGATTCTAGATCAGGCAAGAAAAAAAATCTACAGCTAAAGTAATTTCCCCAAAGCTAACAGAGTGTTGTTTTATTTCTGTTATTTTTAACCTTTACTGGTCTAAAATTTCTAATGAAAATCTGATTTTCGAAAGCAAACATATTTCTCTGTTTCAGCATTTTGTTTGCAGTCTTTCGGCTGTTTTCATTTAACAGCATATGGATTGAATAGTTTACAGATAGATGTCTTCTGGTTTTAATTTATAAGTTACAGAGTCTCAACTTTTTTCAATTGTTGTAACCTATTTTAAATTGTATGTGAGTACATGAGCTGAAGAACAATGCTGTCCAAGTCCTTGCTGTATGGACTGTTCATGAATTATTCCTTGACTTAGTTTGTATTGAAGTGCAAATCTGAAAGAGTAGTTTTATACTCATGTGTACCATTTAGTTCATTCATGAGACCTTTGACTTAACAGCAGATCACATATTTTTACTTTGGAATCAAAGTCCCTTGTGCTTTCATCCGCCTCACAAATGGCTCAAGGGCTTAATATGAGGAGATCCCCATGTGGCGTTACCTTGACCTTGCTTCGGCCTATGTTTCCCCAACTACATCCAGGCCATGACCTTTTGTCTCTGGGTTCTAACAAATACGAGCAGGGCTCTGGGAGTCAGGGATGGGGTGTGTAATGGAAGCTCCCAGAGGAGGAGGCAGCCGCCAGAATCGGACTTCAAACTAAAATTCTCTTGAATTTGTTCTTTTTCTCCTCACTTGCACTTTCAGATTGGCTTTTTTTTGGTAGACTTTTTCATTTTTTTACACAAAAATGCAACAGAAACTGAAAATCAGTTTAGATGATTTTTTTCTTTTCTTTACTCATTAACCTCTCAGTGTCCTGGCTTACTTTTTGTATTTCCAACCATTTTTATTCTATCGCCATTCATAACTCAACAGTTTTGAGTCATTCTCTGTGTTCAAACCCTCCCTCATTTGTTTTTCCAACAATTCTGAGCTTCTTGTTTTCTCCCATCCTCATCTGTCATTTCTCAGTTTCTTCTCCTTACTTTTTAATTAACATTTCTTACTGAGCCACAAGGAAACATTTGTTCACGGGGCATTAATCTCAGCAGTTCCCTGCTTCACTTCCTCCATCTCTCGAGTCCTCTCTCTACCCTTCTCTCTCTGTTTCATCATTTGTGCATCCATCCCTTCATTCTGTCATCCCTCCTGTCTTTTCCCTCAATCTGTCGAACCCTAACTGCTCTCTTCCAGTCCCTTCATCCCTCTCTCCTCTGTCCAGCTGCACAGTAATCCAGGGAGGCAGCAGGACTTAGAGCTGACAGCAGAGATGAGATGGTGGAATGACGTCAGCTGTCCGAATGTGTGTGTGCGTGTGTCTCATGCAAGACTGTGTGCTTGTTCCATGAACCTCTCATCTGGCTCTCATTAAATCTACGAGTGTGTGTGTGTGTGTGTGTGTGTGAGATAATGACAGCATGCACTGCTGTGTATTGCCATGAGTGCATATTTGTGTATATTTGTTTGTGTGCATCAATGGTCAAACGTATAGGAGGAAGTCAGACAGATGGATGCATGAGGGATAAATGGCACGTCCATTATATTCACATATGGTTAATATGGCTTGGAAACTTGCTCCGTTTCCATGTAAACAAAATATTTTAACGGTCAACATTTTCAGCTTGATAAGCGACTAGTGTGCCTCTATGCACAGGGTTAAAACAAGGTCACCTTTAAAGCCCAGTAATTAACATACTCTTACTAATTTCCTTATCTATGATGAGATGACTCGGTTTACAAAAGCGAGCAAAGACACTGTTGGTTTGGTTCTGGGGCAACTTCACAGCACTCACCTGGGCCTCCATTCAGTGTTAGAAGAGTTGCAGTTAGCCCATAACTTTGCCCTAAAAGTTCGAGCAAAGAGTAGTAGTTAAGTGTAATACAGGAAAGGTCTCAGCAATTCTGAACGACTCCTCTTGTTGTGTAGCAATTTAACACACCAGATAGATACCTAATAGGATTTTCAATCAGTGTGCACAAGAGGATGTGATAATAGAGTGCAGGAAGGGAGACGAAGTAGATAGAGATATGTGAGCCAACCCTAGGCTCAGTGTGTCATGGCCTTAATGAAGGAAAAACAGCCGACTATAGAGACTCAAACAGTTGACCAACATGAAATCATGTGAAGAGTGAAGTCGTGATTGCTGCACTGCTGCATTTTTCCAGTTGCTAGAATATGAGATTACGTTTTGGCACTCGGTGGGAAATGCGAGCACCTCTTTGAAGAGAGTGAGCACAAAACAAAATTCCTGCCTGATCTACAACACCTGGAAACAAATACAGAATCACCACTCTTGAACGACGTTCTTACGACTGTTTTAATTGTCAGAAAAATGAAAGCAGTTCACAGATCTGACCCAACACTACTTTATTTATTTAAAATACAGGAACTGCCACTGAACAAAGGTCTCCATGTCACTTTAAAGTCACACTGTCCCCAGCAACTCATCAACAAGATGTCGTGTAACAATTAAAAGGGTCTTTATGTGTTCTGAAATTCAACATCTGTTCAAAACAATTACAGCAGCACTTGTAAAGAAAAAACTTTTGCCAAATTTCTGATATTTGACAGATTATTCCTTTCTTCGTCTGCCCATCTTTCAACCGCTCTGTGCTGCCTCCTCAGCATCCATCCTTCAGTCAAAGAAATAACTGTCTTAAAGCTGACTATGCTATGTGTTGATGCACATGTAACAAAGGCAGAGGGTAACGAATAAGGCCTTGGATGGACTGCAGGTAAATGGCCATGTGAATTCAACGGTACAATTGGCAGGCAGGTAAGCAGTGTAATGCAGCTGGTATCAATGTAATCGCATCATGCCAGCCTTTTGTTTCTAATATTTTGCATCTGCATTAAATCTCTGATTGATATGTCTTTTATTTTGCCCTTGAAATCAGATGATGAATTGATCTTATAGAGAAAATTACACCACTGGCTCACCTCCCCTTCACCTCGCTTTTCCACACAGAGCACCAGCAAAGTCCCTACGGGGGGGAAAGAAGGGAGGGAGTGATGTAAGGCAGAGGTGGAGAAGAAGGAAACAACTGCGTCTGAGGTTAGCCAGATGGAGGAGAGGAGAGGGATGGATGGATGGAGCAAGGGAGGAAAAGAGGAGAAGAGGAGAGGGAGGGTCAGAAGTTAGCTTGTTTTGGCAAACTAACCTTTGTTTCTCTCACTGTTGATGGTGAAAAGAGACAATAGATCATGGAAACTTTTAACAGTCTGACAGTGGCCTAACCTTTTTTTTTTTTTCTCATAACATATGTAATTTGTGGCTTCTGCTGCACATTCCTCTGTCTGTCTGTTTGTTAGTATGAATGAATAAATGATTGACTGTGTTTTCATTCATCCCATTTCTTTATGGAAACGGTGCTATCAAAGCAGAACGCCAACCACATTCAGTAGGACTCCAGTACCTGGATTAATACTTAGAATATGAGACCACAATATCAATTAACATGTAACTGCTAAATGCCAAACAGGCAGCACAATGATAAATACATGGTTGAAAAAGTAAGTTAGCAGTTGAAAGATGCAGTTTACTATCTAAGGTAATAGTAAGAAGACACAGAAGACAAGAAATATAATACTTGAATCTCCAAATATTGAATAAAATATTCATGAAACGCAGCCTTTGTATACCCTGCACCTGGCAAGACCAAAACAATGCCTCAAATGTCTGTGAAGGTAAATAAAGAGAGTAAACCCGTCCACTGATCTGTGTTTGTTTAGGGGTTCTGGATCACATTGTGGTGACGACTCAAGATGGGAAGTTCCCCCTTAACCAGCTGGGTCAGATCGCCATGAAGTCACCTCAGCTCATTATGGTCAACATGAGCAGCTTCCCTGAAGTAAGACAATCACATACGCTCACACACAGAGTCGAACACAAAGGCACACACCGGCACAGTTTCTTCCTACCGGTATGTGTTTGTCTCATATGGACAAGCACGAAATAACTAAGCTTTGTAAAAATAATCCAAAGCGCAGACAGATAGATGGTGCTCGCAGAAGGAAAAGTGAGCCAGACCAGAACTGGAATCCCACATCACTCTGTAAATGAAACCTGACCTGCCGCTCTCTGTGCCCTGCGTCTCAGATGCTAATTGATGGATCACTCAAGGAGCCCTTTGTTGTAGGGGTGAAAGATAGCAGCGACGTGTATGTGTGCACTGCAGTGTGGTTATGTCTGTGTGAGTTGTCACAGATAGGAAATGACCTCACTTTACCCCTAGGTTAGGAAGAAATGGATTATTTTTTTTCTTTTTTCTCCCCCTCCCAGATTTTGTTCAAGGGCGCAGAGGTGGCCTGACTTTCTGGTAGCCTGGAAATTCTGAAAGTCTTTTTTTTTTTTTTTTTTGGAGAGGAATTTTACGCACCATTATGAAATCATATATAATATATCGACTTTCTTCTCTGTCTTTGATGTCACTAGTGATTTTGTCCACTGTGTATTGATTTCACAATCTCATATCTGCTCCACTTTCCATCTGCAGCTGTTTGCAAAGTTCAAGTTTTTCATTTTTGTACTACACACTGTCGAAAAAAATACTTGTTAGAATGCTCATATTACCATGTGCAAAATCCTCAATAGTGATTTCATGCAAATTGATAATTTACATTTGATCAAAAAGAGCAAGAAGCTACTACACAAATAACCTAGGGATGCACCAATTGGGGGAAATCTGGAATTTATTTACCCTTCAATGGGAAACAATGAAATATGCTTTATAAAGATGAACAGTTTTCAAGTATTTCAGCCTTTGATCACGCTTTCTTTGAATGAGCACGAAACCTTTGATCCAAATGTATCGAAAACCTTTATTTTTACAACATTTCACACAACGGGGTCAATTTAGTTAAGAAAAAAAAGATTATTAAGACAAAGTAGAAGTAAATATATCTTCTCAGTTTCAGCCTAAAGTCAATGCAACTCAATCAGGACAAGCCAGATAAATATTAGCCACTGGCATTCACTGCTATCCACAGATACACTGATACAGTGGAATGCATACTGATGTGTACATCCCTAGAATATTACTGTATCATGAATCCTGTTTTATTAAGGTTAGACAGTTTGTGTGGTTGTTTTAGAAATGCTTAAAAGTGTCCTCACACGTTTGTAAATTTAGGATAAAAATCTAAGATAAGGAAACAGGAAGTGATCGGGACATGTATTTAAAAGCTGAGCCCAGTTCAGAGGAAAAGGAATAACAAATGATGCCACCTCGCCTTGCGTTAATAGTGAAAATACAGCACGCCCCGCAGAGACCTGCTGCTTTATTGTTAGTCCTGAGGTGGAAACTATAACAAGACTGGACGAAACGGACAAACCAAAACCAAAATCTGAATGAAACAACAACTCTCACAAAACACATCCTTATCAAGACGTTGTTATGTAAAATTTTGTTTTTGTTGCTCAGGGATTATTGAAAATAAACAGGTTTCCAAAGTGCTCCTGATGTGCTTCTGCTTATTTTGGTGACACTGTAAGACGTATCGCCACAGCTGTAGTTTCTTTATAGATATTAACCAGATTTTATGAGCACAGATGATATCTGAAAGCTTTTTGTTCTTTCTAAAGACGGCCTGTCAAACAAACACAGTCCTCTCAAAATACCTTCCTGTCCCTTCTACTTTCTTATCGGCTTTGGTTTCACTTGTTTGTTCTCCAGGTGGAACCGCGTCATACAAACATAAAACAGCATTCAAATCCTTGTATTTATCAACACTTAAAATCTTGAAATCCAGTTTTCAATATGAATCTGGCTAAATGGTTTTCCGGCGAGTTGCGTTTTCTTTTTTTCTCTTCTTTCCAGCAAACAGACCACACACGCACCAAAAGACACACACTTCAGGTCCCGCGTTGGCTCTGTCCCACACAGAGGTGTCCTCAGTACCCACGGCTAATAGGCCTATAATGATGCCTATCCATTACCGGGCACTGCAGAGCCTCTACTATTGTTTTTTCTATTCATTCATTAGGAGCAGCCTGTGAAGACACGATGGAATAACAACATCTTCAACCACATTTAAATCCGGGGGCAATTTGTTGTTCGTGTGTGTGTGATTTGAAATAAGTGTTTGCATGTTCTCTTTTCAGCATCTAAACTCTGTGTTCGCGAATTGTCTTTAAACACACACGCACGCAGACTCTCACACACATTCCTCTCTGCTCGCCAATCTGCTTTGAACCGGGCCGTGAGCGTTTGATGTGAAACTTCAGTGTAATTTCTCTTCCTCTCCAACATATTAACCAGAACCTGCCCGGCTTTTTCAGAAGAATTCCGCTCGGGTTTTTGGAACCACTGCAGTGGTAGTCTGAGAGAGGAAACGGTGATGAATTTGATGCCGAGAACAATCAAACATAGGTATGGGCTGAATCTATCACCCACACTCAAAGAGAGCAACTGGAGGCCTGCTTTCCGGATGATCTTAGCAAAAGAAAAGAAACCTCATGAATTAATTTAGTGCTCACAAATAAATTCCTTTAATCTTGCTGCCATTTTTTCACCCCAGTGGAAAGGGCCAGAAGGAGCTGTCAAGAAAGGAGAGTTGGATAGTTAGGGGAGAAAAAAATAAATGAATAAATAAAAGAGGAGGAAAGTTTGTGGCTTTTCTTTCTTGTATTACTCTTTCTAAAGCTCAGCTGAGGAAATTGTCATGCAATTTGACTGTTTTTCCACTCTCCTCCGTGCACGGCTTTACTGTGCTAAAAGATTGCGTTTTGTATTGTAAGTTTCACGCACGTGAATGCTGCTTTAACATTTAGAACAGGGTTTCAAGCGATCCTCCTCTCTGCCTGCTTGCTCACCTTCTTGCCATAAATGTTACTTTTTAATTAAAAGTTCACAAACGCACCAAAGTAGTAGATTTGATACCATTAAGGACTTTCTGAGTGTGGACAAGCAGTTCTCCAAATCTCTAATCAACATCTTTTGTCTGACTCGTTGCTTTGCGCAGCTGCCTCCTCAGTCAGTGTCCACACTTGTCTTCTCACTAAACACTTAATACTAATTTTGTCATCACCCTTTGATTATTTTCCTTTTTTTTTTCTTTTTTTTTTTGGAATGGTGTTACAGATCATGTCACGAGAAATGTTTGTTTTCAAGGAAATATTTTGATCCACAGCAGAGGAAAAAGGAAGTTTTTTCTACAGGTTTGATTGCTAGACATAGTTTCAACAAACACATTTTTCATTTGGCAGTGCCAGACAGACAAATCATCCGAGCTGACATACAACTTACCTTCTAAGAAGTCAGCATAGAGGTAAAAGTAAGAGTTTGCAGTACAGAGATGTCAGAGTTTTAGTCTATAAAGGCATTTATAAATGAGCTACATCTGTTAATGCGCTGAAGTATTTATTATTTCATCAAAGAGAGCTGAGTTCTTTCCTGAAGATGATGGTTAATAAAAAGTTCATACAGAGGAATTTGGATTTTATTTTTGCAAAATGTTGTGTTTGCTGCTTTTTTTTTTTTAAACACAAATCTTCTATTTCACAACATGAAAAACTGTGGCCAGAAGAATTTCTGATCACAGCATTTATAGAAAATAACAACAACAAAAACTACAAATAGGAATGACAATAATGGTATTTCAACAGTATTATGGTCTATTGGAGACAAAGTCGGTAACAATTGTAACAATAGCTATATGTAAAAGTCAATGCCACATTGTGTCACAGCTGCCATGAAGACAAAATATCAGCTGAAATTAAATCATTCACCAAAAATCGCTCTAACCTGATTTTACATTTCACAGTTATCACAGTTATCATCAAAGGCCTCCTCTCAGCTATTTTAATATGTTGCCTGTTTGAAAAGCATTTCTTACTGCCACCTTTCAGCATGTTTAACCAGAATTTTTGAAAAGGAATGTGTTCCATCTTGTCCTGAGATGGCCTCAAGTGAAATTTGGCCACGATGCATGAGAACTCTTAATTAAGGTGAATAAATGTTTATATGTGCATTCATTAATATGCTTAAACGTATCACTTCAATATAATTATCGTTTACCATCTTAATAATTAAACGCAAAGCACATTTGTGTGTCCATGTATCAAATACGAGCACAGGCAGACTCTTCTGTGGACTTGTCAGAGGTCAAAACTCTGCCCTGCAACCTCTCAGTCCAGTCCCAGGAGGCTGAGCACCAACAGTGGCCCAAGGCACTTCCACGCTGCGTGGGATTCCCCTGACACACACTCACACACACATACAACACCTTAATGATTGCCAGCTGGAGCTAAGCCACTACCTGCAGTTGCAGCCCTGCTTTTCCATTCACACCAGTGCTCAAATTGTATTTCTGTGTGTGTGTGTGTGTGTGTGTGTGTGTTTGCCCCCAGGCTACAGCAGCAGCCACCCGTGCCCTCAGAGAGAGTTGCATGAACCTAAACCCAGAGGTGGACGGGACGATCATCAAGGTGCCTGTTCCCAAGTGAGTCCCTTTCTGACACACAAATACGCCTAAGGCCAGAAATACTTTCCCCCCCGTTTAGCACTTTCCTTCTTTACCATCTGTCTCCTTTCACTTTTATTTTCCTTCTGCCTTTACTCTGTTTTTCTCACTCATTTTAACTTGAAAATGAACTTCTGCCAGACCAGAGAGTCTTAATGTTCTGTTGAGCCCGTTGTCTCATATTGAAATACTTTTAGATGCGTTTACTTTTTTCATTTATTTTTACACAGTTATGTTGTAACTAATAAACTGATAAAATAATCAGCCTGTTATGTAAATGACCATAGCTAAATGTCTCTCCGATGGTTTTGTGGTTCACCCCACTAATACATCCACCGGTCTCCGTGCGCTTTGCTGTAGCTGACAGGTTTATTGACTTTTTCTTGTAGATGTATAGAGACCCTCAGTGTGTTGATGTGAGGGTGGGGTCAGTCTCTCTTTCTCCATTCTGACTTCACCTCTCCCACCCCGTCCATTCTCTCCTCGGCCAAATCAAACATCTTCACACAAAACAATCCGTCACTCACTCAACATGCAGCTCCGTGTGTATAAAAAAAAGTGTTTTTTTTGTTTTTTCTTATACATATACGTAGCGTGCATGTGAGTCTACGTGCATGTGAGCCGACGTGCATGTATGATTGTGCGAGTGGAGCAGCAGGTGTTAGTCTGGCAGAGCAGGGACACAAGAGTCAGACTGCTTTCCCTCTGCAATCAGTCTCGGCACGCTCCAAGCAGCCATTTGCATTTCCAAAGAGAAGGCGCTCCTTGATTGGCTTTGGAATCGGTAATTAGACCGTATTGTTTGCAGTAAATAGACGCTGCTCTTGGATTGTTTGCAAATAGTCCCCACAGCAAAAAGGCAAAAAAGCCAATTAAGGGCAAAAAGGGAGAGTGAAATTGAAAGAAGGACTTTTCTGATTGATTAACAAATGCAAAGTGAATGCAAACTTGCTGGTTTATGTCCTTGGTAAGTGCTTGTTGTCTGATGTCATGAGTCGGACCTAAAAGGAATCTAATCCTTTAAAACAAGCAGTTAGCATTCCCGTTTGCACAAGTGGGGACGCCACATTGTTTGTATATTTATGCGTTTCTGATTTAGATTTACTCAGAAAAGTTGTTCCATGGATATTTGGAATAAACATCATCAGTAGCTGAAACTCATAGTAGTTTAGTAGTAGTAGTTGTCCTTTCAGGTGAGCTAAGCTAATATAGAGAGTGTGCAGATGACTTGAGGATGCTTTTTAAGCTACCCCACGTGTGTGTTCAACCATGCAGCTGCTGCCCCTGTAGAACCTCTGTCAACACGGTGTTAGGGAGAAAAATGTTTCCACTGCAGCAGTGACCCTGAAAAAAAATTGACAACTTAAGGGCTGCTCTATGGGCTGAATGAAGTGGTTCCCTCCGTCACCTCACAGCACGAAGGTATCTCAGCCGGTGTCTCCCTGTGCAGCTTCCGTGTTCTCTCTGTGTGGGTTTTCTCCAGGTCCTCCAGTTTCATCCCGCAGTTCAAAAACATGTTTAGTTCATTTGTGATTTTAAATTGCACACGGATATGAATACGAGCTGAAATGGTGTCTGTCTCATCCAGAGCGCACCCTGCCTCTTGCCCCACTTCAACCCCTGCCACCCTGAACAAAATAAAAAGCTTATAGAGGATGAGAATACAGATGGTATGACAGCATGATTACATTCATTTGGTTGCTGTTTTGGTGTTTTGTTCCACCCTTTGTACTTGATGTCATGGTTGAAGCTGTCGCAGAATTATTAATTATTATTAGATTCTGTGGATGGAAACAAACTGAAGGGGAGAACAGGTGTGACTGTTCAAAGTAGAAGTACAGCTTTCCATAGTATTAGCCACTCATCTAACTCCCAGGCATTCTTCCTTATCATCTGACACTCGGGTTTTCTTTCTGTTCCGACATCTTCTTTTCCCTGCAGAGTGACACGGGAACACAGAGAAAACCTTGCCAAGCTGGCCAAGCAGTTCAGCAACAAGGCTAAAGACTCACTGAGGAGGGTGCGCTCCAATGCTGTCACACAGGTGAAAAAGACAAAGGAGGGACACTCTGAGGACACAATACGGCTCCTGGAGAAACAGGTAGGAGACCAGAGAAGCAGAGGGTCATTCAGCAAGCTCTATACAGCTGCTTAATTGATATAGTGAAGAAAGGAAGTTTAAAAGAAACCTGAGAAATTTCAATCAAAATGAGATATTCTCATTAGCATCTCTTTATTAAACAAAAATAAGACAATTGAGAGGTGTTTTTTTAAAATACTTCTCACTTTCCCTTTCTTTTTTTCCCCCAAAGATTCAACAGATGGCAGACAACACTGCTGCGGACATCGACAAACAGCTGGCAGCCAAGACCAAGGAGTTGTTAGGTTAAAAGCAGTGATAAGAAAAAACAAGCAGGTCTCTAATTTTCAGCAATGGTTAGAGGACACGCACGACCGCAGCAACACGTCTTTTAACGTGTTGATAATGGACTGCATCATGTCAAAGAGGTAGTTTCTGAATCACACACAAGGACATCTCAGACTTGGAGTACACGGTTTGGTTCTCCAGGCAGAAACTGGGCTTTTGCTCCTGACCACATTGTTGGTGCTTGTCGCTGCTGTGAGATACCTAAGTCCAGCTGCACGAGTGCATAAACAGAAATTGGCACGGAAATGACAACGACAGACTGCCTGTCACCTCCCTCCTCCCTTGTTACTTTTTCTCGTCTTCAAACAAACACTGAGCAAAGGGAAGAATGGACTTTTAATGGGATTTGTGGGCCTCCTCCTAATCAAACCCCTTGCCACATGGGCTGTCTGTTTATACAAAGCAAGCGCACCCGTTCGAATGTAAACTGGCTGCGGGTTTTTCTTGGTGACACGAGCGAGAGAGAGTTTGTTCCAGAGATGTAGGAGTCGACTGAACAGATACCATTAGCATGTTGCCAAACATTTGTTTCTCATTGATTCCAAGTCTGTTAAAAAATGCGCATGAGTTAAAAGAAAAAGGCCTTTAATTTCTGTCCATGTCTAGGATTGATAACATGACTACTCTATTTTAAACACAATAAAGTCAGGAAAGCAACATTATTGATGGACCCCATTAAAGAAACACTGCTTTGAAGCATGTGCGTCATCTTGTTCTCTTTTGTTTTCTTTTCATTTTCTCCACTTTTGGTTTGAAGTCGCCCCCTCCTCCATTAGGTGGAGTGATAATGGACTTTTCCTGTACACGGACCTCTGGGCCCTGACTGCTGGCACCACGATTGTCCATTAGGAAATAAGGGTTTTAATGGTGTGCACTTGGCCTCCTTTGTCTTTAAATAGCTGCACATTTAAAGCTGCCATTCGGAATCGCGGTGCGATTACTTGCTGAAACCAAGTCAATAACAAGAATTGTTTGGACGCGAAGTATCCTGCAAGATCCAGCGACACACACACACACACACACACACACACACGGCTCCGCTTTCATCTATGCGCTGTTTACACCAGCTAGAGGCTTTCTGCACCGTCATGTGGTTGGTGTCATCATCTTTACTGGGATTTGTTTTGCTCCTTCCGCTACTGGTCGCAGGCAGCCCACAAGTCAGACAGGCTTTATTTTAAGTTTGCCCACACACTTGGTCTCACAGCCACACTGTCATTTGATGATTACTGCTCGGCAGCTTTGCAACTGCTAATTTTGTTTTTATTAGAATGCCTTCTGACTTCTTGACATTAAATTTAGGAATGGTCACATTGCAGATTTCACAGCGGTCTTGGTCGCTGTGAAATCTGTGCTGCTAGCTTGTAGCCACATTATGCCACAGACTACAGAATGTGTTTTATACATTTCCACTGGTTCTCTGTCTCCCTCTATGACTCTGCTTTAATGGTCTAAACAGAACAGAGTCATTGGATAAACAAGAGTTTAGCAGAGGAGTAGCTGGGCTGGGACAGAGGAGGGTGGGGTGGAAATGGCAGGTTTTTGTGGTGATTCTAGGTCCATATGTCAGCAATTTGAGGGCATTGTGTACCTTGGCCTAAAACAGAGGCTTCATGATCGATGGAGGGGTGAAAATCTCTCAAGTCCCTGGCGCAGAACACAGGCAAGCACAAGGAAATTGCTTTCAGCTGATAGCTTCATTTCGGTTGACATTTATCAAGTGAATTACCCCTGTTCCTTTCAAATGTTTACTACTACTACTAGCACCGCCTCTTTACGTACGTGTGTGTGTGTGCGTGAGACTGCATTTGTCTGCAAGCGAGAAAGCAGTAGAGCTTTGTCTTTGTGGAGGTTCTGCTGTGTCCTTTGGCGATTCCTCACAAAAATATACAAGACTAAATTAGTTCAGTAAACGTTTGATTTGATAGTCCAGGCTTTTATCCACTGCTGGTGCAGGGAGAGAAAGATAACCAGAGTTACACACTTTAGATGTGTAACCCAAAACAGGCTCGCTGTGTAAACTGTAGTTGAACTAAAAAGCATCTTAAGTCGAAAAACAACTGCATCTGCGATTATTTGTATTAATTCCGCTGAGATCACGAGTTGTTGAGATAACTCGGCTCATTTTCTATGATAATGGGTTTAAAATGATCTTGTCGTCTTGAGAACTCTGCTTTTTGTTTTCTTAAGGTGAGATTAATTAACCCATTAAAACATCATGATCAAAGGATCATTTTGGAGAATTAAAAACTGAGCATTAGATCTTTTTGGTGACCATACGTGAATTCAGCTTTCATCATCACCGTCACGCCTGTTAAGAGGGATCCAGAACTAAACAGTCAGTCGAAGCATACATTTTGTTTAGTCTGCAGTACTTGTGTTATTAGAGGAGACAGCGTTGCTTAATAGGAGGCAAAGGCAGAATAAATGACTGAGGTTTCTGCCTCTGCTTCAATCAGCAGTAGTTGAAATACAGAGAATGCGGAGCTTTGTCCCTTTTTTTAAGGCAACGACACTCAAGAATAATTTCAAGTAAGTCTGTTCCAAAACATATCACCAACAAATTTGACTGTTCTAATCCAACAAAGTTAAAGGGGACGCTTTTATACAACAACTGAGCCGGGCGTTTTCTCATTTCTCCAGTGTGTACAGTGGAGCGAATGGCGTACTTGTGAACTGACGCCAGAATCTGCCCCAGCATAGAAATGATCCAGCAATGAACCAGCGTGATGATCTTTCAGAACAATGATGTAATCAAGCCTCTCAGCAAGTGCCAGTTCTCTGCATCATCTGGTGCTGGTGGACAGGGAGGAAGACATAACCCCAATAAGGTTGCGAGTTTAAACAACCCCTAGTTGGCTGTAAAAACTTGCCAGGTCTCATTCTTAGTTTTACTTTTTGTGACTGCCACTCAACTCTTCAGGATCTCTGAGAAGGGTTACTTCATGCTACATGCTAGCTTATCTATCAGCAACACTTAATTAACATATTTAACAAAATATTATTACTAGCCCTTCAGTTCTCTTAATGATCATAATTTTTAATGTTTAAAACTAGTCATCTCACTAACGTTCCCCTGAAATGACCGGTAGAATACAACTTTGATCTGCATACGTACACATGGCCTGTAAAAACTGATAGTGAAGAGGCTCCTTCCTCCTGCTCAGGCTCCACCCACCATTTCACAATGGTGAAAATCTACTGAAAATCAAAATCCAGCTAAAGATCTTTTCAAACAAAGTCCGTATCAGATAGATCCCAAATATGGATTTGACCTGAAAAGGCATAAAGTATGAAATTGGACGCAAAACTAACATAAACCTCTGTGTAAAGGATAAGTGATCAACATTTTCATTAGCTTTTCAGGTGATACTGAGCATATCACTGGCCAGGTATCTGTGATATATTGTCAAGACAAGTAAATGTTGGAATATGATTTCATGTTGACTTCAGCACCATTGGCGCCCACTAATTGTGTGCAGAATTGACCACAAAGGGGACATTTATAAATGCTAAAGATGATTTAACACAAGAAGAAAAAAGACCATGAACATGGTCAGTGCTGCCAACGGCAATATTCATTGTTTCAGAAATACAGGAAGCAACTGCTCGTGCCAAACCAAGAGATGCTAAAGGAAAACTGTTGGATTTATAATCAACATTTCATAATCTTACCGAAGACAGGCTGCGACATAAAGCACATCCACAGGGTGTTGGCAGTGCGAACGACGTGTTGGTCGAGCAGAAGCAGCTGTGTCTATAAAGGTGAGCGTTCAGCAGCAAGATTGAGTTTCATGTCACACTTCTATGGCAGCACTCGTAGCTCTGAACAAAATTACTGTAGTTACACATGTAAAAGAGACAATAACACTGGGAGACATACTTAAGTGCAGGTAAAATGCAAGCCATTATGCACAGCCACCAAACTAATCTATATTCATGTTGAAATCAACATTTTTGAGCTCCTCTTCAGCTCGGTGTCTGTTCTCCATCTTTATTCTGCCCCATATCTCCACTTCAGAACTGCATTATTCATGTCGTTTGAGAGAATCTTGTGACAATGGTGTTGTACGTGTTTGCCTGAGACCTTCTTTGTACTGTATAACCACTGTATGTGTTAAGAGGAGGAGTGTGTATTGGAGGTGTCTGCTCTCCTCCTTCCACGCTGCCTCTGATTATACCCTGAGCTGCGTGTTCCTGCAGCAGCAACAGCGATGAGGAGGCCGTGCAGTTGGGCGACAACAGAGCTGACCACTTCAGCGTGGACAGAATTGGTTTGATCCCACATGCACGCACCTCTCATCCCCCTCCTTTTCTCTTTCTCTCACCTCTTTAAAGAGCGCCAGAGTGTGAGAAGCCACCCTGAAGATCTCATCAAGAATCCAATCAGCGTGTAAAAGCGAAATACACTCTCCTTGCAATGTGATGATAGAGAAAAGACATGTTGAGAGAGCCTGCACGGAGCAAAGATCTCTGCATATGCAAATTGAGCTCAAATTTAGATAGATAGCTTGGATGTTCCTAAGATTATCTCTGACCCTGTCTGGGATGTAGCAGCAGGCTCGAGGAAGAAGAATTTGTGGAGATTAGTCTATCAATATTTATAGATGTAATTGTTGAGCTGTGTGGCATAAGACTAGGATGTGCCTTTAATCCAGGTGGACACTCTTACTCCCTTTAATGCAGAAATGGTCGACCATTTTAGGAGGAAGCTGGATATCCCAATAATCAGGTAAGCTAATAGCGGATAGGGAGAGTGTTTCCTTCCGGAGCTGTTGGCACGTCAGTCATTCACAGAATTGCTCCTGTCTGGTCTGTGAGCCATTTTAATGCAGTGGAACGTGCACTGTGCCCCCCCCCATGCATTTAGAGAGGACTACACTGGCCCCCTGGAAGGCCTCTACATCCACAAGGAGGCTCTGCAACTATCGCATGGACCAACCAGACGTTCCAGCAACCCCCCCCCACACACACACACACACAGGTTCTCAAATCTGAACAAAGCGTTCCTCAGTCTAAAGTGGTTAAACTGTCATTTCAAATCGTCTGGACATTGTGATTACCGGCATGGGAGGAATTATATATTTAGCTTTATGTCTGTCGCCATTTCCTCCCCCCACCCTGATCTGAAGTGACTAGCCCAGTAGTGCCCTCGATATTACTATCTCTGAGGAGTTTAAACCTTCCCCCAAGAGACGAGAGTAATCAAGGGCTGCCAGCAGGAGGGAGGGAGGGAGAAAGCGGGAGGGAGAAAGCAGGAGGGTGGGCAGGAGGTGGATGATAGGTGTGCGATGGCTGATGTTAGAGACCTGTCGGGATGGGATGGTGGAGGTAATGAAAATTGACTCTAGATCCTTAAACAGATAGCAACCTTTAGCCTGTATTGATCAAAACCCTTTTAAAAATCTAAGAAATGTTTCCTTTATGCTTAAATGACTGAAATCTAAGAGATGCTTGTCCATAACCAGGTACTGGCAAAAAAAAAGAGGAAAAACAAGGTTGGGTTTTTTTTTTTTATTTCTGAGACTGATGAAAATGTGTCACATTTTATTAGAATGCAATAACATTTAGACCTTTTGCAAAAATATGTTTTATCCCACAACTGTTTTTTTTTTTTTTTTTTTGTCATTGATTCCAAATAGTTGTAATTAAGAGCTGGAGGCATATATTCAGTGACTCCACAGATGTTTCGTCTGCAAAGAAGTGGCCATATCAACTGTGACCGTGACCCGCAAAAAACCCACACACACAGCAAAGCAAAAACACATCTACCAAACAGAAAACACACTAAACCACAAAACCAAACAACAGAAAAGATTGAAATTTTCTGAATTGTTTGTTTTTTTGTGGTTGGGTCGTGTGAAAAGCTGTGTTTTTCTATAGTGTTTTATTATATTTTAGTCTTTTCTCTGATGTTTTTCTCTTATTGTTTCTGTTTTTTTTTTTTCATTTTCTGTTTTTATCTTGACTAAATGTTTGACCAGCTTTCTGTTTTCTTTTCTTTCTCTTGCTTCCCATAAGTGTTTGTTCTGATGTGTCTGGGTTTTATTTTCTGTTTTGTCATTTTCTGAAATTTTGTTGTCTATTTAAATGTGGTTTTCACTTTGAAGTTGAGTTGTGTTTTGTCCAGTGTCTTGGTGTTTTACACCTAAAGTCTCAGCCATACATCACAAACAACAGACACCTGAATCCAGAAAATTCCCCTAATGTGGTGGCAAATCAGTAAAGGACTCTCGATTCAAAGTTAATTGATTTACGTCGATATTTTGTAAATCAGCAGAAAAATTAAAAACATGCAGAAAAAATCATTGGAAGTTACTCTTGAATATGAGGAAATGTGTGAATGTACTCTTGAATAGAAAATTATGTGCTGTTTAGTGTCTTCATTGAGTCACTGATGATAGAAATAGGAATATTCAGTCTTTTCTACAGTCCACCAGTAAGAAATTTGTCTCTTGATGAAGCTCCACACCTCCAAACCTCTCATCCATCCTGAAGACACCCATTCATCCTTGGTACATCAATGTCTGGTCATGAATAAAAGTGGCTGTTAGAAAAGCACATGAATGCAGGCCACGGACTGGACAGGAAGCCTCTTAATCTGCAATCCAATCCAGCTCTAGTCTAGTGAAACCCGGCTCAGTTTGGCCGACCGAGGCCTGCGAGGAAGGAAGTGAAGGACTCAGGAAGCAGCGTTCAGAGCTTTCACCAGTCATATCCATCACAGTGCACAGTGATGGAAGCGTGTGTGTGCATATGTGTGTGTGTCCCTGTTTCACCAGTCATATCCATCACAGGGCTCTGTCTCCAGGCACGGGCAAAAGACTGGGAGGGTCATTAGAGGGGCTGGGCTGCAGCGCCGCACTTTAACTAAACATCTTTTCCATAAAATAAATGCTTCCAGGTTACCGTGGGTCCCCGAGAACCCACATCGCCTCGCTCTTGCTGCCACTCATCTGATCCCAATTACCAGACAGACCGGGTCAATGCCAGCCGAGAGTGCATGGATATAGACTGAAGCTCTTAGTCTCCAGAGAGGACCCGAATGGACAGCATAATCCAAGTGTGGCATCTTTTTGGTTATGCACACCTTGTCATTTCTTGTCACTGTGCAGTGTGTACACTGTTGAAAAAAAATCTGTAATTTAATGCATTAAATCACACATCAGTTGTGGCCTTTCTGTGAATAGTTAAAGTGTGTATCTTGGGGGCTTAAAACTGTCAGCTGGTGATCAAACCTGAGACCTATCTGCGATGAGAATGTAACCTCTTCTTTCAATAACACTTTTATTATATGACTGTATTCTTCTTCTGTATTCCCAGCACAGGGCCATAAAAACCTCTAAAACATGGTGTAAAATCATCACATGACATATTAATATGAAGTCTTATCTAACGCTGTCACATCTGTGTACTAGCATGGGATTTTATGTCATACAGTGTAGTTATGTCGTCATAAAATGTAGTTTCATGTCATGTCGTGTTTCATGCACATTAATATCATTGCCTGGGATTGCATGCAGTATCATCTCTTCATGGTTTACCGTATTTTCTTGCTATAATTTGGTCTCTAATCTATGTTTTGGTGGGGTACAGAACACAAAGGGTAACACTGTTCAGGGCACATGCTGTTGCACATGGAGCTTGTCACACTCTCGTAAACAACGTAACGCACAGTTGTGTTGCATCAGTGTATCAGCTTCTGGTAACCTCTAAAACCCTATGGTGGGCTTTTACAGCTGCGTAGGAAGAGACGCACTACATTCTGACTTTAGCTTTATAGTTTATTCTGTTTGGAAGAAGTATAACGTCACATTTGTGTGTTAGCCAAGCGTAGTCATTACATTCACTCTGGTTGTATTGAATGTATGAGGGTAACCTGATCTTGGAAGAGAGGAAGAGTCGATCATGGTGATGTATATGTGTTTGTGCACGAGTGTGTGTTTTTGTGCAGGCGCAGTGTGCATTTACATCCATACATTATTGAATAATTGCTTCCTGATGCTTCCCTCTTCCCCCGAATATTAATTACCAATTGATGAAACTTTGTTGGTCTGAGAGGTTGACATTGAAAGAGGAAATGGGGGCCGTGCATGTAGGAGATCAAGCTGTTTGATGGGGGTTAACTCTTATTTTGAGTAAATGTATGTGGTTTGTGGCGGGGGGGTGATGGGCAAGGGGTAAAGCATCAGCTGCATTGGGGAGCTTAGTTTCAGGGGAAGCCATTTTTTTTTAAAGTCATGATTAAATTTTTGAGAGGGCAGCTAGATAAGAACATCACAAATTATTCACATCTCCATGGAAGATTATCTTTCAATTGGAAAAAAAAAGAAGAAACTGCAAAAAGTTGCAGTTCAGTAGCTGTTGCTATTTTGGCAAGGTGCATCTAGTAAAGGAGATATTCCTGCCTCAGTGAGGTGCTTTATTAATGAAGTTACGGTACTCAATATGCAGGCACTGTGGCTTGATCAGTGATAATATACGTGCACATTTTTAATTCATGTCATACACTGAACCAAACAGCCAAATAAGAGGAAAATAGTACAGAACATGAACCATGGCCAGAAATAATGAACACGTCAGCAATGTTTGTTTTGTGTCAGTTTTCCCTGTGACTCTTTGATTTGCCTCAAAATTAAACCGAATTTCACGGATTTATTGCTTCGGCTTAGGCTTTCTGAAGCATCATCAACATCAGAAGACTCCAGAAAGCCTAAGCCTGGATCAAAAGGAGGATGGCACCATCTAGTGGAGGAGTGATGTAGGCAGGGAAGGAGCCTGCAATACCCAAAAATCAAACCTTTGTATCTATTCATGAAAATATAATAAAAAAATCTACATAAAAAAGATATGAAAGTCAGCTGCACCTGAATCAATAATCGGGCTCAGATGCTGAACACTTCCTCTTCTTTTCCAACACAGCTATAGGAACAAGCTGATTTTTTTTGTTTGTTTTTTTTCTTTTTTAACCATATGATCATACATTTTTTAATGAAAACATCATAAATCGCAGGATACGTTTTGTTTTGAAAGCAGTTACACCTTTGTGTGGACAGTATGACCTTACTGACCCCACTTTGTTGTGGGGGACAGAGCTGAAGTGGAAATAATTCTGCTTCAGCTGAGATTGAAGCAGATTTGGACCTGCCTGGTGATACAACAGATGACTTTGAGCTTGTAATTCAAGAAGAGGATGAGGTGAAGAAAAAGAAGCTGCTGTAGAGACCGATACAGGCAGAGATGAGCAGCGAGAAACATCACATCCTATGTGGACCAGGAGTGTCACGTATGTTTTATTTAGTGACAGGATAATGAATCAGCTCCTTTAATAAGCCACTATTGAAAGTTATAATATAAAAAATATAAATAAAATACAATACTTTAGATTTTATTATATTTAGGTTGTAATTTACCTGGCACATCCACAACACTAGCATTGTCCCAGTTATACACGAGTACTAATAAGTACTACTCTTTGCATTCCGTTTGCTTTGTGTTGGTATTTACCCAGGTATTGTTATTATTATTATTATAAGAGCTAAACACTTTTCTAATCTTCAGGATGTTCCTACAACACATGGTCTGATATGGCAGCACACGCAAATCAAAGGCAGGTTCTTAAAATGACAATGCATTCAGTTTTGAGAGAAAAAAAAGACGAGAATTACAAATTCTAACTTTTCAAAATCAAGTTGAATATGTTAGAAGTAATTATATTAGTATTGCACTACGGCCATTTTTATCTTGCATATAATCTGTAATATGTGTTATATGAAAATCAGATGTATCGATTTCATGTAAAATTAAGAAATTACTTGGAAAATTCAGAACTGCGAGATTTTCTTTCTAAACCCCAAAAAAAGGTAGCAGAGCATACCAAAAGAAATTAGACAACAATTACTTTACTGGTTCCCAGGTAGATATGTCTGTGTATAATGATTGATGATATAATAATTGGCATTTGGGGGAGAACATGTTGACATCAGCAAAGGAAGAAACCTTGATGTCACATGTAGGGCATGTTCAGTCAGTGACTGTAAAGTACCCGTAGATACCTGTAGAAGTTCCTGTAGAGTACAATGTAATAATTCAAAACTACGGCTGATGATTACTTCTTAAAGTCAGGTTATTTCCCATTCCTATTCATCCAATGTTGACTGAAAAGATTCCCCACAGAGAAATGCAATAAAATTACCTGTTTTACATGAACAAAGTTACAGCCAGGTAGTATATTCATTGACTGAAGATTAAAGGATGTATTCACCCCTTTATTCACCTATTTGCTGCTCAAAGACTTAACAGAACAATGTACTATATTCTGTATAGTAACACCGTATTTTGTTGTAGAGGTTATAAAGCATTTGGAGGAAGTTGGTTACTCAATAAAATCAGCAATAAAACATGATATAACACTATCAAGTGGTACTTCTGTCCAGTCTAACAATCCATCCATTTTCTGTACCTGTTTATTCCAACTCAGGGTTGTGGGGGGGTTGGAGCCTATCCCTACTGTCATTAGGCGAGAGGCAGAGTACACCTTGGACAGGTCACCAGTCCATCGCAGGGCCACACAACCATAATTTAAAGTCACCAGTTAACCTAACATGCATGTTTTTGGATGGCAGGAGGAAGCCGGAGTCCCCAGAGAGAACCCACACATACACGGGGAGAACATGCAAACCCCACACAGAGCTCCACTCCCCAGCCAGGAATCAAACCTGGAACCCTGCTGCTGTGAGGGGACGGTGCTAACCACCAAACCACTCATAATTTATGATTTTGTCCTCTATACAAACTCAAATACTACCCACAGATACAGGTCTTTTTCAACTTTGTTTCCGTAGCAAATGTAAGACACTTTATTGGTGTCTCTTTGAATGTGTTCTGTCAAACCCGTACCAACATATGTTAATACCGACAAGAAGAAGATTTAAGCATAACTGGCAATGAACAGACCGCAACAACACGAGAAGAATCACCATCATTATTCACAACAGCATTAAAAGGTTTGGTCAATATTTTGTTCTATTGTTAACAGCTGTGCATGAAAAGATGTAAAGAATTACACTATTCTTTACATTTCAATACATCTTTTTTTGAAAAGTTTTAATAACAGCCTATTTGATAAGTACCAACTGTTGGCTTGTTTTTTTTTGCCAGCTACACTTTAAGTGAAGACCACAGCCTATGTTTGCCACTTAATTAAGTATCATTGAGATGGTTGTCCTTCAGCTAGGTCCTCCCAAAAACTCTTTGACTACCAGGTTCTTGGTCATCTATCTGATCATGACCAACTATTTGCATGTGTTGCTGGGAATACACTAAAGCTTTAGAAAAAACTTTGTGATCTTTCTTTTATCTATGACTCAAGACAAGTGAATCACACGGGTCTTGATTTGGGTTTTGCATGCAGTATGAAGTGTAAGACCTTACATTCAGATGTGTCTGCTTTCCTAAACTATCCTTAATCAACTCAGTTTGCCTCAGAAAAAGACCCCCAAACCAGTTCCAAACACATGACAATGAGCAGGGCAGACGGGATGCAGAGTGCCAAAATGAGTTTCCTGTTTTTTATGGTTAACAAATTTAGAAAAAGAGTGTTAGTGATTAATGGGTTGCTGAAGGGGCATTCAATGGCAATTTCATCAGCTGAATATGATATCTACAATAAGTGAAAAAAGGTTTGGACCCTTTGTTGCAGCCGTTGTATGTAATGCCATGGACAAAAAAGACAAAACACAAGGTTGCGTGGATGTGAGAGTTGTTTGGAGCTCATACCTAATAGAAGATAAAGTGAAATCTTTCAAATCACCATTTCAGTAAACACTGAAGTTGTGGTTGTTGAAGATGATCAGCTTCACAGGACAGACACAAGCAGCAAAAAAGGAGGAAATAAGTCTAGTTCAGTTGCCTGAAATGCTGTCAGGATACAACATTTTCCACAGAATGAGTCAGACACTAAAATAACAACAGGCAGCGAAGCCTCTTGCCAGGAGTTTGAGTCACTTCTAGGAACACAAACGCTACAGAGAAAATTCTGCTTTGCGTGCAGACGGGCAGGTGACCTTAATCCTGACCTTTCATTTTTCTCATGCACCTACACTTAACAGAAGCCACTACAGTCACCTGAGCCATCACATCTATTGGAAAACAGAGTTTGAAGCTCAACTCTCTTTCAGGGCTTCCACAAACTGCACACAGTTTATGTAGATCAAGAAATAACATATTTCTTTACAACAAATGTAAAAGTTCTATCATTTTTGTTTCTTATCAAGACAACAAAGAGGACCACCAAGTAAAGAATACAAAATCTACATTCATGGTATATCTTTCACTTACTGTGTATTAAAATCAGCACATTTTGCAGCACATTTGGGTTTTGTCAAATCAATCAAACAAACGACAAACATACAGACCAACAGTGTAATAAATGCCTCATGAGTTTGCTGTACCCTCAGTATCGTACAGATGGCATTTGAAGCTTCAGAACCCTGTCTGTCCCCAATGTCTCTGTAAGCGTGGGACAGTGTCCAGAGCAGGCTGTGATCAGCAAGCTGCATTGTCCTCGTTCACTTAAAAACCTGTTTAAGGACTCATCAAAAACGCTGTTCCCTTCTCGGTACCCATCCAACAACAGCAGAGACCTGCCGGACGAGGTTAACACAGTCCTCAGCTCTTGTGTTGATATCTTTTCACTCAGAGAGAGCTGCGTCGCTGTCTCCTGAAACAGGTCACTCTTTGCCATGCTGCAGTCGACACAGATGAGATGACCAAGGTCGCTGAGATCAGGGAAGTTAGAAGGGGCAAGCCTTGGCCCTTCAGTCCAAGATGAGAGTAAAATTTGAGCTACGGTCGTCTTCCCACTCCCTGTAGGTCCCTCAAGTATAAGAACCTCACCAGCTTCTGGGATTAAATCTAGGAGACTCACAGACTGGCCCTCGCTGAAACAGAGAAGCAGTATTGTAATTGCAAAAAACCTCATCTGTGAGCATCACTTAGATCTGTTGGATGTTGAATTTGTGAGGCTTTAACAATGCAAACATTTCTAAAGAAAGAATGGGCCTTGAGTTGATCCCATGTGGGACAAAAACACCCTTCTCAAAAACACAATGAGATGTAAAAAAAAAACCTCTTTATGCTTTCAAACTCTTTTCAAACCACTGAGGTTGCTACATGCTCATAAAGTACTTAGGGTTTGCCTGACCTGGACAAAACTAACAGTTTAACAGTCAAAAACAACCTTTCTGTGAAAAACAAGGAGTTGGGTCTAACAAAATAATAAGTGATAGATTTTAGTAACCGTGGAATAAAACTGCTGGGTTTACTGGAAATGACATTAAAGAAGTAGGAGTGTGTGATATTCTTATAATCAGTTTGGAAATATGTCTTTGTGACTCACTTGTTTGTCAGCCTACGAGGCAGCTCCTCCACACTGAAACTTTCACAGTGTTGTCTCGTCTCTGTGCTGAGGGAGAATTTGGAATAATACTCTTTTAGACATGACCCAAGATCTTCCTCTGTGCAACCTGCAGACAACAAAACACTTATTCACTCATTTGCTGAAAAGGAATCGTACAATTTCTTTTATTTCTTTCTTGAAAAGACATTAGAAAGGAACTGCATGCATGGTTGTAGAAGTGTTCAACAACTGGCGACCCTGTTCTCTGCCTCTGGGTTAAGCTCCAAATGCCATAAACTGCAACCATCAGTTAATCAAACATGTATGTTGTTTGACTGTGGAAGTACACAGAGAGAACCCAAACACGCAAGAGAACATGCAAACTCGACACGTAGGGTCTGTGCCAAGATTCAAACCGAGAACCTCCTTGCTGTGAAGCGACTGCAAGATTTCTTTGTTTATTTCTTGCTCTTTGAAAATAAGAATGTTAGTGTCAACATTTGATATGTTGTCTTGGGGGCCAAATCTTTATTAAACCATGGGCTCAAAAGATTTAAAAATCTTTGCATTCTGGTTTTTATTTTTCATTTAAAAAGCACCCCAGATTTAGTGTTTTTGGTACACAGTGGTGGTTACTTTGTTCAGGGCTTCTTGGGTGTCTTGTGGCCATCTTCGGCTGGACATTTCCCATCTGAAGACATTATTGCACTTACACATTCAATTTACCAGCAACACTGAGGAAACAGTGTTGCAACACTAAGGAAACCCGAGCGCCCACAGATTTTTTTTACTCCATAGCAAAAAAATGATGTATGATCATTTCTCAACTGTAAGATAAAAAGATTGTGCCCAAACAATAAAAAAAAACTCTCACCTCCAACAAAGACTGTTCCCTCGCCCCCATTTTTCTGATCTGTTTGTAGGTCTGAAGGAATATGAACAGCGTGTAAGAAATCTAACACAAAAGTTTGTTATCTTTACAGAAGTACAGAATCAGCAGTCATCAGTTATTAAATGATTCAGTTATTGCTCATGTGTACGTATTCTGAGAGTGCATCATCAACAGTTTGACTCAAATCGACAAAAAGCATCAGAACATCTTTTCCTTCTCGGAGTTATCAAGACATATTTGGTTTAAGCGGTGCTTTCAAAACTAATTACATTAATGGGCTTTATACACAAAGGATTGGAGCTGTTGAGACTCACAGGAAGCTGCAGACGTAGATCTGTCCAGATCATCAAGGAGACTGTTCATGGTGGTGGCAGCACTGGCCCCTATAACAGAACAGAACGTCTGATTTAAAGCGTTGACACAAAATAATGGGTGTGCATGTAAGCGTGCACACAGTAACAGAAATGATCATGCCTGGTTTGTCCTGGTGATGGATGCAAACAGTGTATAAATGAATAGAAATCATTCAGCTGAATTAGATGCAGAAAATGCAAGATGATGGTCTTTGTTTAAACTGGATGTTTTTAGTCCTTTCCATTAACATATACTTTATATATGGGGTGATATGTTGTTATGATGTTGTAATCAATTAAAAATGATGATGTTCTGGCTTTGAATTTATCTCCAATCTTTTCAGCACTGAATATAACTCATTTAATGTGTGCGTTACTTGTTTGTGTAAGTGCCGTTATGAATGTTAGTACTTTCCTGGAAGCAGATTAAAAGAGTCATCCAACCATTTCCGTTACAGTAACTGAGTAGAATTTTTAACATTACGTTCACATGTTTCATATGTATACAGAAAAATCTGCGATAAGTCAACTATTCAAATGAAGAAGGTGTTTGGTTGATAGTATGAACACGTGCTTACGAAAAGCACCCATGCATTTGCAAATAGCCTCAAATTCCCCTGGTACACAGAGCAAAACCAGTCTGGGTGTTTCCTAGCTATTGTGACACATCTAAGTTCCTAAAAAAAAAAAACGCACATGAAATCATGCATATCAAGTCACATGCTCGAAAAATTCCATCAAAATTCAGGTGACAACCATAAAAGTGGCAAATCAACCATACAGATAGCAAATTATTTGACAAAAAGTTCCTCTTTTCAGAGGAAACGTGACTTAACGCGTTACAGTACAGAAAACAGCTTAGTCACTATTGCTGAAATGACACGCAGTTCTTCACTCGCAGGGCACAAATTATCCTGCCGATTTGACCAAAACAACAACAACTGATATGGCTTTGAAACAGGAGTTATGCAATCAGCCAGCCAGTGAGTTATGTTATGTTATGTTTATGCATTTAGCAGAAGCTTTTATCCAAAGTGACTTACAAATGAAGATATAACAAACTATATAAAAAGCTAACAATAAACTACATAAAATGAACCCACTAGTCCAACTCTGTCAGAGGTGACAGAGTAGAGATAGAGTGCAGGCATAGAGGGGAGAACAGAAAGATAAAGTGCAGAGATAGTTGTTTGAGGTGTGACTCAAAGACAAATTTCCCTTTCAGTTTGACAAAATCTAGTTGAATCATTTTATGTCCGAGGTCAGTGCAGCAGTCTCTGTAATTCCTACATGGATTATAAAAGCTAAATGGGGTCAAAACCTGCAGTGAAGAAATAACAAAAGGCCCTGCTGCCAAAGAGAAACCTGGCCTTGCAGTGATGTGCTGACAAGTCTGACCCTCAAGCTAAAAAGATGAATTTGAATCTTAACCTTGAATCATTCATTGCTACAAGTATATCTGTCATTGTGAATCCCTCGTGACTTTGCTTTCATTCATATATCCCTCATACGTGTCCATAATAAGTCTGCATGTGTCATATTCTACTGCCAGTTCAAAATCTCTCTACATGTGGAATGAATATGTGTCTCACATGCCATTGAAAAAAAAAAAGCCTTTCGAGGTAAATATTACTGGACATAAGAGTAAACCCATTAATTTTGTCTCCAGTCAACACCCAGAACTTATGTATTACTGTATCGGTATTTCCAGAATCTACTTGCAGCTAAATTAGGTGACAGGTTACCTTTTTGTCGTCGGTAAATAAGCACGCCAACAGTAATGACAGTCAGAATTATTCCAATGCTCAGTGCAATGATGAGAGCACCACTTTCTTCCCGATAAGCTACTGTTTCATCTGTATAAAAAAGACAAAACACAGAAGGATCGCTGTTAACACAATTGGAGTGAATTCAGCCATGACAAGGTCAAGTCCACACTTGTTTTAACCAGTCTGGAAAGAACCAAATATACCAATATAAAAGTGCTGTAGACTTCCTCTTACTGGTCAAGAGCTAAAAAAGAATGTGGTTACCTATTAAAAATGCCTGTGCTTGAGTAATAGTCTTTCAGATGTGCGTGAAGACTAAATCTTCAATTTGGAGCTGTAACTCAGAGAAGGAACATAATTCTGTTCGTAGATTTAACTTATCAAGTCCAAACATAATGGGTCTGAAAGTAATAATAATGGGTCTTTAGACAAATACAAGTGAAACCACGAGCAGCTTACATATAAACAAAACAAAGCCAGACAGTTCCTCAAATGGTAGAACGTCTTATAACAGCTGATCCGTTCAGAGCTTCACTGAGAAGCAGGGGAAATCTTGCAACTCTGAGGAAACTGGGGTGAAACTGCTGATCTCTTCTTCGTTGGTACTTGCATTTGAAGTAGTCTGAGAGTACATTATGAACACAACAGGAAGAAGTGGGGGAGGCGAGGTACAAGGGAGATGACGTCAGATTTGCTGTCCTCCTTTCTAGAGCAAGTTGCTTTTCAATAACACAAAACAACATAAGTTCAGACAATTCTGCTTTATTCAGACATAATGCAGGGGGAGAAAATGTTGGGTGGTATGAAGAAAAAAGTAAACTGGGGTGCAAAAGCAGCATAAGGTATTCATAGTTGATCTCTTCATACTAATTTCATTATCTTATATTTGCTCCTGTTAAATATTTTGAGCACTGCCCTGAAAGAAAGCCTCAGCAGATGTAAACATTTACCTGGAATGTGAAACGTTGCGAAGTTGCCATCACTTGTGAAGTTACACGTGTAGTTGTTCTTCTCCGATGAGCTGACTTGTATCTGACTGGTGATTTTAAAGAGCTGGTCCGGTGTTGTCACAGTGGTGGTGTTGGGACTGTGTCTCTGCATATGTCCATCTGACCAACCGACAGATGTCTTAGGGTATCCCTCAGACTGGCATATTAGCAACACCATGTCCCCGTTCGGAGTCGTCTCTATGCGTTTATTCACTGGTTTGTAGGTTGCTAGAAGAGAATTACAAGTTCAGGCTGACAATACTCTTTTATGGACAAGATATTGTGTACGGTGTATGGATAAATGAAGGCTCCTAAGGGATGATTTCAATGGGCCGAGAGCTGTGTTCTTTCTTTTTTTTTTTTCAAATTGAGTAATAATGGTCTCAGTTTCGTTTTTGGAATGAGGGATGCTTTAACTGCCCAGACATGTGTGGTGGCTATTGAGCAAGACTGTACCAAGAACAAAGTATTCAACAAAAAAACCCTCCAAAATCAACACAACATGAAACATCAGAGACCAGATCAGTTCTTACCTCCAACTGACAAAGTTATGGTTTTATAGTCAGTTCCTTCTGCTGTTTGAACCACGCACTGGTAAGTCCCAGAGTCATTAATCCTAAGATCGGACATCTGTAAGATGAGAAAAGAAGCAAATTCTTTGATATCCTGGCACAAAGAACAACTCCCTCATCAGTTAAGCCTCAATCAATCTCAGTAGCAAACACATACATCTGTAAGGCTACTCCACACATTGTTCTCTTTGTGTAAGCACAGTTTTAACATGCTGTAAGCTAAAGATATGGTTCCAGTGACAGCTCACCATCTAAAAACCTTTGGGGAGGGGGCATATGACCATTTCTAAGAGGAAATTCTAAGGGAAATTACTCATAAGTTGTCATCTAACTGTTATTTATGGTAAATCTGAGCGCATCGCATGACTGCTGGTAATGACCTGTAACTTTGCCCAGCCATCCTTCAGCTCATCGGTGAGAAGCCTGACTCGGCCCTGATACTTCTGAGAAGCAGAGTGCTCTGCTCCATTATCAATCCGAATCACTTCCTGATATGGTGCGTCGGTGGTCCAGTGCCAGGTCACCTTCAGATCAGAATTAGGACGTGCGGGTTTCAGACTGAACCTGCAGCCCATCACAACATTTCCTCCAAACTCCGACTTGTACGTGGTCTGCCCTGCCTCCACAGTGAACAAGACTGCAGGGAAATAAGAGCAAGTAAAGTCATAATCAATGAACAACGTCCATGGCAGGTTTCTAAGAAAGTAAGAGACGACATCAAGTTGTACTGATAAGATCATTTTTACTTTACTTTGCAGCTTTAAGATGGGTTATGAGTCAAACTCATATAGAAAGGTAGTTACCATTTTTCTTTCATAAAAGTAAAGTTTCAACCCACCTGAGAGAGATGGCTGAAGCATGACTTGCAAAAATACAAAAAGGGTCAAGTCCATTGAAACCTAAAGAGGAAACAAAAGGGACTTTTACAGATGTTTAAACATTTAACAAATGACTGAGTCACTCCACAGTCACTTCAAGCCGGGACTGAAGATTGATCTTCTTTACACTGCAACTTTATGACAATGAGATAACAACAACAATGAGATAACAACAAAGACAACATATCTATCTATCTATCTATCTATCTATCTATCTATCTATCTATCTATCTATCTATCTATCTATCTATCTATCTATCTATCTATCTATCTATCTATCTATCTATCTATCTATCTATCTATCTATCTATCTATCTATCTCTCTCTCTCTATATATATATATATATATATACATACATATATGTATATGTGGTTGAAAACATACAGAAGAAAAGCTTTAGGACAACTCTGGAGCTGTGTCAACACACACTGATATTACATAAGGGTAGCATTTTAACTGGGACAGACACCATGTGACATTGGAAAACAGCATGCCAAACAAGCTCCAAACTTTCAAGTTTGTACTTCACATAATTGTTGCTTCAAATGTGATGAGACAGATGAGATCTGTCATTGGTTAGTCAGCCACTGGTATAAATGCAATTACAGCAACATAGCATCATTAAGTGTAGATATAAAGAATAGATCAAAAGAAACTAATAATATTTTGAATTTCTATAAATCTCTCTTCCTACCAGTATCCCAGTTATTCAAATAATACAATTAACAATGTTTAACCATAATCTAAAGCATGTCGATCAAATGAAAGAGTGTTGCTCATAAGTCAGCTATTCTCCTACCTGCAGGTTAGTCAGCAGCCTGTTTATGTTTTTAAAAGTTGTTTCCTTCTTCCTTAATCTCTGTCTGTTCAAAAACGCTCTCGGGGCCCCTATTCAGCAGGAGAGGAGGACCTTATTCCTCGGTAGCGGGACTACACCCCCTCCTGTTGGTGCGGCGAGCCAAACTTTAACCACAACCAAACGCGCTTCGTTTAACACAAACAGCAACAGTTCACTCTTGCGTGTCTGCTAAATATCAGACATTCATCGTCATGTGAGCAGGTCGAGCACAAACAATCCACATGTTTTTCTAAAGCCGGCTGGACAGCAAGTACAGACTGACGTCCAAACGCGTAACGGAGATACAGTATACAGTATGAACAATACACACTTGAGTATATCTAAACAATAAGGCTTGTTGAGAGACGGAATAAACTACTTACTGTAAGGAGAGAATGAGCAGTCTCTGATGTTTGACAGGATCCCCAATCTGTGCGCCCGTTATTAGGGTTTGTCTGATTAACGGACAATCACAACCACAAGAATATATCTTGCGACAGTGGAGTCGAGTCAAAATGTGTCTTATATACATGTATCTAAAGTAGATAACCACAGTTGGTTTGTTCCCCCTCTCTGTTTCTGTCTCTGTGTGGCCAGTTTACTCTCGGGATGCTCAACGCGATTTTTTTAAATGTGACGTCACACTTACGGCGAAGTTTACTTCGCTGTATTTCATGCAAGGAAAAAACATCACTGACTAATTACCATCGATGGTTTCCCAACAAAAGCGGGGATACCGATTAACAGAAGTATCCAGAGTAAGTAGTAGCTAAAAAAACAAACAAGAAATTTTAAATCAAAGTGACCAAACTAACAAGATGTACTAAAGGCAGGTTAAATATATTTATATCTAAAGGAAAAAAACATAATGTACACAAAAAGCGACAGACTGAAAACACGTTTATCGAAATATAAGTGATCAAAACAAAACTGTGGGAGAAGCAACAGCCGAAAACACAGTGAGAGGACACTGGAATAAAGTTCTACTATCAATAATTATCGTAGACTTAACAGAGGCTCTGGCTGAACCTCAGGCTGCATTTAGACAACGATAAATGCGATTCTTCCACGTTTAAAGTTGAACTGTGGGACGAAAGACTGGTCCAGAACACTCAATCTCATTTTGAGTGAGTGCATAACAACGCGGATGTGTTCCAGTTAGAGGTCAAGCTGCTGCCTTTTGAATAATTGAAAGATTCAAAAATAGAATAAGACTTGAAACAGTATAAAATACCAACAGAAATCCCACCTACTAGCTTTAATTTGCGCTTTTATTATAATCCTTGTATGGGAACTCAACCGCCTTTAAGCTTGTAGAACTCAGACTGTGAATCTATTATGTCATCACGAGTGTTTTTTCCCCCCTTTTACTTTATCTTGTATATTATGCCAAACTAGTGACTACACTGTAATTTGGGGGGCAGTGTATGTAAATGGGCATCCAAAAAGTACCAATCCAAAATATCAGCAATACCCACAAAACAGATGCATGCCTTTTTGGGAAAGACGGAAATTTGACTAGAAGTTGAGTTTCCAACATCACGTTATAGTACCAGCCAAGTGGAATTCCCATTTAAACAAGAGACAAACATCCAGCAGTTTTAACACGTATCTATTACAGATAATCATCATATAACAATTACAGTTTGACAGCATGGGACGTTTATGGGCTTGTCATACTTCACTTACTGGCTTCCTTTGCATGTTTTGTCACGACTGTATTTTTTCTAGTATAGGAACATCATTCTGCCTGATCTTATCCTTGTTGTTGTTCCTGACTTCCTGATAATGCCATTACAGGTTATGCATTGCAGGTTTTGGAAAAGACCCAGTGTGGGGTAATATATATATGACTGCCAGAAAGCTTTGTGAATTGTGTCTTGTGTGAACTCTTTCCTTTCCTGTACATTCGTAGTTTAGTCTTCTATGCAGCGTAGAAGATAATTTAACATTCATTATATGTCTTGACAAAGAGGTGTGACCAAGTTTACACAAACACATTGACCTTGTGGCTTGGTAGTGCTGTGATTTATCTATTTTAATGCTTGCTGTCTCTCAGAAAAGCTGGAAAATCATGGGGTTGTCCTTCCAGGAAGGTGAAACATGATCCGGGACTCCCTGTTACTGTTGTATTGTACTGATGTAAAGATAGATAGCTGGTTTTGATATGACTCACTGTAAAATTAAGTTGTCAGAATTTCCTGTTTGTCATTTTAACTTTCCCTTGAAATTATGGTAGTACTGTTATTGTTTTTAAAGGTTGGCGTTTTAAAAGTTTATTTGCTCATTAATCCAATACTAACACTATTAGAACCAACAAAGTTTACATGAAATTCCTTCTCCCTTTAGGGCAACAAGCTAATTAAAATACTGTATTATTTGCTGTTCAGCAAACCTGTATTACATGTGGTTACTTGGCAAACTGTTTAATATTTTTATTATTATATGTATATACGTGTGTGAGTATATTATGTGTGTGTGTGAATGTGTGTGTATCAATATACATATGTGTAGCGTAAACTATTCAAAATTACTCATTGTTGATCACAATCATTATTTTTATGTATTTATTGCTGAATTCTTACTCTAGATTTTCCACCTTCTGTGGGTTGTTTCTGATTTAAACTTTAAAATCTTACTACTTATCTAAAACCATTTTAATCTGGCTTTCTTCTAATTAAATGATTTAGATTAAGATACTCGAGCACTTCCTCACTGTAATCTGTAGTGAGCCTTGAATTAGAGCTACTGGTGACCAGCAGAGGGAGCCAATTCTCAACTAACTGACACCAGCCTGAAATAAAACCTCGTACGGCAGGAAAAGTTCACTACAAGCTTTATGTAAATACTTACAGAAGTTGGTGGACAGATGGAAGTGAAAATATAACTTTGATATCTGTTGATATCCCCTCATACCCATGAACAGATTATTGAATAAATTTTTCAAAACAGAACTATTTTATTTCTGAAGGTTTAGCCGGAAATGGTAGCATAATATACTTCCGGTACTAACACGGCAGTGCGCGTAGCTTTTATTTTGATAGAAAAATATCCTTGAGGCGTCCTCAGTTTGTGCCCAGTTAGCTTAAAGTCTTAAGAGTATATTGGGTATGTAAAGCCTTCATCTTTAGCCAATTATGTTACCATTCAAGATTAAGAGCAAATATTTAATGTGGAGCTTGGCAAGCTAATGCATTTAGGTTAGCAACATTAGCCCATGTTGTCATTCGCTAACTTAAGAAAGTCCCAAATGTTAGAAAGCTACGTCAAGTGGTTTAACATCAGTAAAACTAACTAGCATTTAAATGATCGTCAGCATTTGATTAATACACCAACAGACATATGGACTTAAGCCCTAGTCGGCTGTAAAGCAAATGCTTGTAAGTTCTATTGAAGCACGGACAAGGTCACTGAGTCCTTCAACAAAAACAGTTGCATGCAATATTGTATGTATGTATTAGAAGTTTTATTTGTGCTGTTGAGACTTGTACTTTGATTCTTGTGTTGGCTGTGGCACACATTTACTCCCTGTATCTTTTGCTCGACAGTAACAACGCCAAAATGGGCTTTCTATTGTCCAAATCCATGGATGCGAACTTTAAAAAGCAGCAAGAGTTTATGCTTCTCAATGCACGGTTGCAGGTAAGTTAAAGTGAACCCCCCTTGGCTGAGGTTGTCTATAGGATCTCTAATGATTTTGCCAGGGCAACCTTGATCCCTGAACTAGTCAGTGGAGGAGTAGAGGTCCACTGTTGATCGAATTTCAAACTGCTCAAAGATGACCAATGTATCACTTAATGCTCCGTATGTAACGTGCATGGCCACAAAACTGTAAAATGAAGCATCTGTGTGCACCTCCAGGCTGATGGGAAATTGCATTAGTATGGTAGTTCCGGAGTTGCAAATAAGTTTCACCTTTATGGAGTGGTACTACTTGTGGTTACGATTATGTTTATGCATTTAGCAGACGCTTTTATCCAAAGCGACTTACAAATGAAGATATAACAAGCTATACAAAAAAAACTAACAATAAACTACATAGAAGGAACCCACTAATCTGACTCTGTCAGAGATGACAGAGTAGAGATAGAGTGCAGGCATAGAAGGAAGTGCAGAAAGATAAAGTGCAAAGATAGAGGGGGCAGGGAAGTACAAGGTAAGTGCTCGGATAGCAGATGCTCTCTGAAGAGCTGGGTTTTCAAGTTTCTTGAAGATAGACAGGGACGCCCCTGTTCTGGTAGCGCTCGGTAGGTCATTCCATTTGGAGCGGATCTTGGGAGGGTGCCTTCACGCATTGTTCAGACGCCGTTGAAGCAGCAGGGTTGCCACTGTGTTGTGTCTTATTATGCATTAGTCCCAGAAATAGGCCCATTTTAAGTCTGTAGAAAGCACCAGTTAACATAATGGATATTAACTGGAAGCTTCAAGCGACCATAGCAGTTAAGAATAACTTAATTTGAACAGTTATTATGGCCATTGTTGTGAAAAAAATTATTGTTGCGTTTTGGGCAAATGCAACAGACCATTCAAACAATTTCTAGTTCGGTTCGCAGAACTTTGCAATACTTAAGGCAATACAGTGAGGGCCGTGACATCTGTAAAAGCACGTGTATTGTCTGTTTCCTAAAAATACAGCGAACATGGTGCTTTGTAATGTTTAAGGGTAATCAAGCAAACTTAGCCCTTGTATACCAGAGTTAAGTCAGGATGACATGTCTCATGTTGCTTTTTGCTTCCCTGAGTCTCTCTCTCTCTCACACACACACACACACGCAGATTCAAAGCCACGGAGGACTGCTTCACTTCACATCTTTACATTTCCATCTAGAGACCCCAGATTTTTATTGCACTCATTATTTTTGGTTTGCTCGTGTTTTTTAATTTAAACAAAACATTGTTTGTTTTCCCGCTCCTTTGGAGCCAATTTTTTGTGATTTATTCATGCCTGCAAGCTGCCGAGAAGCAGGTGGGATGTGTGGCTGTCATAACACCAATGACATTATATGACTTAGACCCAAAAGGTTCGCTGTGTGGTCTGCCCCAGAAATTTTCTCCCAGCTGTAAACATGGAAGATGATGACTAATGTAACACAATGATGACAAAGGTTTGGCAATTGAGTTTCACAATGCCCTCATTTGGGTCTTGAAAATGAGTCATAGGTGAATATTAGATGTGCTTTTATGCATTTCTGTTGCGGATCCATCTGGTTTCATTAGCTTAACTCACAATAGATAGTTTCATGTTTATGATTCACGTTTCAAAGCAAATTGGGAGGGCATTTCGGACCATTTGTCTGTCTAAATTTGAACAATATTAACGACCAGAACAATTTACGATGACTAATTTCCGACTAAAATTTGAATCACGCTCCTTTTTTTCTTCAGCGTTCAGATTGTATTTTGACATCACCTAATTGAATGAGTGAGATTGGTTCCAGCAATTTTACTATACAAAAGCTACTCTCCCTCCACCCTGCATTAAGATGTCAAAAAAATGACCTCTCATCAGTGTTTTTTTTAAGTCACATCAGTCATAGCTAATTGATCCTTGCTGTCCTCTTGCCTTAAGTCAAAGTCATTGGCCATTGTGTTTGAATCATGACTTCAATTGTAAGCATTACTTTAAATTTCACTGTCTCTGATTGTGTGACGCATGTCTTTAGGACAAATGGCAGTTTCTGTTCACATTATATCAAAGAATGCTTCTTGGCTGCTAATAATAGGGCTGTGCCTTTCATTCAGTCCCTGAACTTGATTGGGTTTAAGTGTAAAGTAGGCAAGCTATTATTGCATCGCTATTGATTTTCATCAGCAGCGTTTATTTTCACTTATTCATTTCTTTTGTAACTCTCTACAGATAGGCAAACATATTAGAAGATTAACGAACACTATGTTTAGAGCTTTTTCAAAAACCCGACAAAGCTCTAAACAATACCGTGCAGCCATTGAACCCATGAAACACTTAATTTACGGGGATACGGTTAAACGTGTCTAAGCAAACAGAAAAGGTTAATAAGCGATAAGTTCTGTTAAAGGCAAGCAAAATATTGGTAGCCGCTGTTCTTGTTTCCTTTAAACTTCAGTGAATTACTCACATTTAGGTTGTGTGTGCAGTTTTTTTACATGTTCACTGTGTCACATGTGTCATGTTTTTACAGCTTTTAACTAAGGTGCGCTGTAAAATCATACTTTGGAAAAAGGGCCCATTTTCTGATTCAAAGATCGGAGGCCGCTGAAGAGATGAAATAGCAGATTTAAGACCTGAGCTTGTGTCCAAGTGTTCTGTTGATGGCTCACCTGAGAATGCAACCTCCCCAGTTCAGGTGCCAATAACAACCAAGGCCCAGCCTGTCCTCTCCCAGCTGTCAGCTTCTGTATTTGGTTATGTTCTTTGGCTCTAGATTTGAAATCTGACCTGATTAAATATAACCTCTCATTTCCTCTGTGTCTCATTTCTCATTTTTTCTTCTTCCTTAAATTTTATGGAGCCCAATGCTGAACCAAAACAGTTATTTTGGGCAATCTTAGCTTCGCCAACTTCTTGAGTGTAAACTTGGCCCTGCTTTTCAGAGAAGAACACAAGTACCAATGACTTGGCCATTTAAAAACATCTGTAGCGGTTTCAACACATGAATTGACACTTTTCCTTTGACCAAATTTAGGCGCCAATGCACAGTTCCTCTTTATTATGAAGTCGGCAGAGTTTGAGTCAGGCTACAGTTTCAGCTCCACTTGGACATCGCTGCGGTTAGAAAATCAGGATTTTATTTATTAGAGCACAGCAACAGTTTGGAAACACCTAAAACTACTTTGTAGGGTTTCAGTCAGAACTAACATGTCTACGTGCATTTTTCTTAAACTCCTCTACAGTCATCATGTAAATGTGCTTGGTGTTGGATGTTTTTTTTCTGTGTGCACTGCTCGGGTCAGGCTTCCCATTCAATTGGATCTATAACTGGGCTACAACCAGCCCATTTCTTTTTCTTTCTTGTTCTTTCACTTTTTCAACCATTGTTTGGTAGATTTGCTAGAACACCGAGGGTCATTACCCCGATGAAACGTCCACATTTGATCTGTCTTCAAGCCATAACATTTCCATCACCATGCGTCGCAGTTGGGGGGGAGGTTCTTCCCCTGAAAAGTTGTCTTTGGTCTCCTGTGTTACGGTGGCCATCCACCTGCAGTTTGCCAGTCCAGCTCACAATGATCCAGACGACCTCGTCTTTGTCTGTATGTTCACTCCCAAACAAATTCTTCTGATCTTTTCTGGATGTTTTGGCTAGATTAAAATGCATTCTGGAGCCATTGCTCTATTCATTAGAACCAGTGTAAACACTGTCATCTCTACTTTGGTGCGCATTCAACAAGTGGTCAGAGACTTCTTGAACAAACAGGTCGTTTTTTTGGCTTTCGAAGGAAGTCTGGTGCCATTCACCTGAAATATGAGTGCAGCTCAGACCAGAGCCAAGCTGTGTTGCTGTTCTTGATTCTTTGATTTCAGGCTGACTTCACTCTTCTCATAACAGACATTTTGCACATCACAGCTTGGTCATTTTCCTGTCATGCGGATGCTGCTTGTGCAGCCTGACGTGTGATTTTTATGCACTTTGTCACCAGCAGCTGCGGCGTTACTTGCTGATGCTGTGATTTAATTCAGCACGTGCCTTTGTGAAAGTTAACCTCAAATTTTTTTGGTGATCTCAGCAACAATGAGATGGAATTAGCCTTTTGAATTTGATAGTAAAAGAAGGTTTTTAGCTGCACAACGTCAGTCAAAGACACAAACGTTTACACAGTAAAACAATTGGGTTTGTGAGCCTGTGGACAAACCGCACACAGAAACCTGCTGCATGTATTGCCTGTTTCTCTCACAGCCACATCTTTTTTTTTATCCCTGATAACAGTATGTACGGTAGACCGTGATGATTTGGGTGTATGTGTTTCACAAGCATTGTCCTGCTTTGATCAGGCTTTCCAGCCTTTTTAAATGTCAGTGAATTTCCCGCATGGTTTCGGCTTGGTTTTGCTCTCACTTTGTCACCTTCGGGCCGGACTCGTCTCATTTCGCCCCTTCTCTTTTTCTTCATTGCTGGTTTTCAGTCACTGTCACAGCTCGTCTGAGCCTCTTGTTCTGTTTAGTAGGTGGTTATAAGACTTTTTTAGGTGTGTGTTTGTCATGCTGATAGTTTTTGTTCCTGATGGTGACTGTGAGTGTAGTGCAGTAGCAGAAGGAACAACAGACAGGTCTGGCTTTTTGATACTTGGATGCAACTGGAGTGGTCGGTGGAGTCCAACGGAGAAAGCTTTGGGTTTGTGGATGATGAAGATCTTTTACTAGACGCCATTTTGATTGGTATTCAGGGCTGGATTGAATGTCTTGGAAGATCCATGCAAATGTGAAAGTCTTTAGAATGCCTAAAAGGCATTTAAGCTCCGGCATTTAATTCACATAAATAAATGCTGTAAGAATGAATTAACTGTTAAAAGGCTTATAGTGTAATAGTGGCGTAAAATGAACCCTAACCCTTAACAAGTAAACTATTTATTGCAATTATTGATATGATAAATAATCCATCTGCCAATTTTCTATACCCACTTAATCCAATCTAGGGTTGCAGAGGGGCTGGAGCCTATCCCAGCAGCCATTGGGCGACAGGCGGGGTAGACCCAGGATGGGTTGCCAGTCCATCACAGGGCTGAGAAATGATCGTGCTGTAAATTTTCCTTATGTCACGATAAGGTCATGTCAGGAAAAAGTATAAACTTCAGTATAAACTGTAACTCTGGTCTGGTTTTGTTTGAGGTTGAGAGAAGGATGACTTCATGGGAGGGGACATCTCATTGAGCAAGTCATCAGATCTGTTATCTCTCTCGCAGTCTTTGATGTGCGTATACGGGTAATCACCTCCCCCCTCTGTTCTCTTCTCGAGAAAGGGTTTAATCGAAGCATAATTATGTTTTTGACTCATTAAAAACACCCACTGCATTTAGTTTCTGTTTCGGCTTTATCGGTTTATTTGATTTTTTTTTTTGAGGCATCATCCGGTTCACTCCAGTTCACAAACTGTTGTTAACAGTAATCTCGCCTTGTAATTTCCAGAATTTATAAAAGAAATTGCTCAACTATGGGCCTCTAGCTGGAGCCTGAAATGCCTTTTGGCTAAGAGAGATTTGTAACTTCCCATTTCCTGGAGAGTTTCATAGCTGTAGTCATCTTTCACAAGAGTGGTTTTGCTTTTAGGTTTCACAACCAAGGCCGATGTTAAAATTCCCACAGAAACTCCCAAGTTTACGTAGAAATTCATATCACTGGTACGTTTTCCAGCTTGCAGTATGACAGTGACATCTACAGTACGAATAGCTCTGTCTGCAGGGACAAATGTTTCTTCAGGCCTTTGCTTCTGTTCTTTCCAAAAAACATGTCAATGAGGATTTCTCAGAGCTGGAAAAAAAGCATTGAATGAATGTTTTTGTGAAGAAGTGGTAAAAAAAATATATCTTTTAATGGTTGAGATGTCACTTAGTTCTGAAAGTTTAAAAATCTGAAAAGGTGACGGCTTCACATACTCACTTTGAGCATTACATACTTAAACAGACTGATAAAGGTGGCGTAGCGGCGCTGAAAAATGTCCCCACCTAAACAGCATAGCAGGTCATTGAAGGGTTCAGCACCCATGAGGAAAATTTATGGGGATATTTGTGCAATATTTACTCAATCCACCCAACAAAGCAGAAGTTTAGTGTTCATTAATGTAATTTGTGTCCCGTAATGAGGAAACATCGTGGGAATGCATTTGAGCCAAAGTCATTACACCCACTGTTGCAGCAGCCTTTAAATCACAAGCATGAGGGTGCTTTCGAGAACAACCCTGTGAATTGAACCAAACTGAACCTTTGAGGACTTTGGCTGTTCCTGTGTGGATTCTTCTGTCTCCACGTGATGCCAGACGGACTCCATGATCTCTGCCAGAGTGAGATCGGTGACCGGCTGTGTGTCTGGGGTCACGAATGAGTTCTTAAAACCTTCGCGAGGCTCTTTACGTGCCGCGCTCAACTCAACACACAGGTCACGCTTGTTGATCACGCTCTCCACAATCAAACAACCTACTGAAAAATATTAGACTAGATTTAAGGTTTGATTGCGCTTTGTTAATGTAAGTGGCTTTTACTCTACTTTCACCTCCCAGGGACACGTCAGCCTGGTGATTGCAGCCGAACTCTTCGGGGCGCTACTCTTGTTGGCCACTTCTGATGCGTATTAGTCGCCGAGCCTTTCAGTCAACAAATTACTTCCCCACTTGATCTCCTCCACACAGTCGCAACAGGAGAACAAAGCAGACCATGTGTTTACCACCAAAGGCATTTGATCAGTGCACAGGCGCAGTGTCTGCATCTCTTTGTGCGACATAAATCTAATCTGAGAATGTTGTTAACCAGGGTACGTGGTCAAAAACTTTCAATACGTTTAATACGACACAAAGAGAGTGTGAAATGTTCCCAATTACCTTTTCCTTTGTATTAGGTTTGCTTAGGACCATTATTATGGAGTCATATTACTAATGGGGCTGATGACAGGTTTTTAGACCATTTCTCATGCCTACTGTCACCCTGAGGGAGGGTTAAGTGGCCATACTTGACAAGTTGAAGACATTTCAAGCTGGGAGTTGGTCAACATTTAGCTAACTTCCTCATAAAACATGGTTAAGTGGGCTGAGACTTGTTCACACAGAGGCTCCTTTCCATTTCTGTGCTCAGAGATTTCAGTTCATGTCCCCAGTTGTCAAGCTGGCTTGCAGTTATTGACAAGTGTTAAGTCAATATATTTGTTGTTCTTTTCAAACAACTCAACAATTCAAAAGGTCCGGTTGGCAAACTGACACAAAATGTTCCTTGTTTGAAGGTTTGTGCGAATATTTGGTGAATATATTTAAGTCTAATCAAAATGGAGCTACTCTGACATGTTGTAATTTCTGTCGTCCACCTCTGTCATTAGTTGAGCTGAATGGTGCTTTTTTTTTTTTTTCTCCAACCTCACCATCGTCACAGATTCAATGTTACTGTTCAGCGGAAACAAAAGCTCATCTTTGACACATTCACTTTATGAGAATAAAAGGCTTTTTAACCGAGAATGTCACTCAGACAGACTCAGGAGTGATAGTCATGCAGGATGTGTGTGTTCGTGTGTGTGTGTGTGTGTGTCAGACGGGAAGCAGCAGACAAAAGATTCACCTGGCTGAGGTTCATCAGCATGGATGCAGCGTTTCTGATTCTGCACCGGCAGCCTCTCTTCCCTGTGACACCTCTGTTTGTCTGTGGGTTGGTCATATGGCCTCACTGCGTCAATGTCTCCGCTTTCAAGTTTATAACGTCGTGTTTTCTAAAATATATAACAAATACTGAAACTGATCCTCAGTGAATTTGCCTTTTATGTGAGACAGAGTTACCATGTTAGTATTTGGTAATAATGCATTTGTCAGAAACTCTTACAGAAACACTTAACTTAAACACACACTTTTACCCTTTTTAAAGACCTCAGTAAAGCCCTTATTAAATGGTGTTTGTAAGGTAAATAAGAAATTTACTTTTGTTCTCTATTGGTCTCATAGATTCCTGGTTTGTATATCTAAATATATGTTTTCTAATGATGAAGTATTTCATGTGACTATGTTGCATTTTAAAACATTTGGCCTGTCCTTATCTGGTTTCAAAGACCTTTTACGCCTGATGACGTCCTCTGTGTCCTTTCTCCCTCCTGTTTGCGTGTGTGTGTGTGTGTGTGTGTGTGTGTGTGTGTGTGTGTGTGTGTGGACGTAGATGGAGCGTCAGATCCTGATGCAGAACCAGATGAGAGAGAGACAGATGGCGATGCAGATCGCCTGGTCCAGAGAGTTTCTCAAATACTACGGCTCTTTCTTTACAGTGGCCACGTTGGGACTCACAGCGGGGTGAGATCCGGAGAACAAACACACAATGCACAGGTGACCATCGGACACGGCGGCTGTAAACTGTGATCTTCACTGAGCTGAGGCTTCACAGCTTCAGTATTAGAAGGATCACACTTTGTTGTCCAGTGGCCTTTACTGCTGCAGCTCTGTCCGTGACATTTTGTAAGTGTTGCACAACTTAACAGATCGGGTTTAACTTAAGTTCTTGCTAAAAGTCACAAGCCACTGGCGGTTGGTGTCACAATCACATTTACATGACTGTACATCAGTCATCTTGACCCATGCGAGACCTTTTTCAGTCGACACGTGCAGGTTTTAGGTGTTGTGAAAAATGTAAAAAAGCTTGAATTACCTTCCGTCTGAAGCTGAAAACGCACTTTGGCTGCCGCTAGCACCAATATGTGTTAATCACACAAATTTACACAACTTTAACTGTAGGTTCCATATTTTAGTAGCCCATTTTTTGATCTTAATAGGATGAATATACATATATTTTGATCAATCATATTATATATTTACATATTTATATCATATTAAAGCAGCAAACCCACCATAAACGCTGTTCATGGAGCCTAAACTTATACTCCAACATTTTGTTCCTTACTTGCAAAGAGACGAAGCAGATACCAGTTTATGTCAGCATCTGGTATACTTGGACTATTTAGTATTTAGTTTTATTATAACGACATGTCTAACGGGATTTTGGGCTGCGCAGCTCAATTTAGTTCTCGACCTCAGCAGTTTCCTCCTCGTTCATTAGATTAGATAAAGACAAACAAAGAAATGGCACCACAGAAGAAGAGCTGCTATGGGCTGGGAGCTGGGATGTTACTTGCAGAGAGGCGACACCAGCGAGTAATAGAAATATGGCGTTGATGGTAAAAAATAGTAAAGTGTTTTCTCTATATCTTTGTCTGTTCAGAGCCATAAAAAGAAAGAAACCAGGCCTGCTGGCTCCCATCGTTCCTCTAGGATTTATATTAACCTACCAGATGGACAGCGCCTACGGAACGCTGATTTATCGTATGAGAGGTGAGAACATTTTCAAATCGTATTGCATCTGTTGAGCAGTTAGAAACGGCATATAAACAGCAATTCCATTTTTTTATGACAATAAGAAAACTGGTAGTTTTAAGAGCTTGTTGATGTCTTTGTTAAGAAATATAGCTCCTTCTTTAAAACTGCAGGAAAAAATGGTTCTTGATCACACGGTTTATTAAATTTGCATTCATGTCCCTACTCCCAGTAAATGTGAACTTCTATAAACCCTTTGAAGCAAAGAGCTTGTTCTTCATCATAAACAGCTCAGCCTTCGCATCTTACATTTGTAGATGTGTGAAAGGTGCGCAGCTTCCTGTTCATAAAGAGCTGCCGTAATCAGTTGTCATGCTTTTAAATTTGAATAAATCCTACTCAAGTATCTGGATCCGCCGTCGCTCACTTCATGTTTCCGATTTTAGAAAAGCAACATTTGCTAATTATCCCAACTTCTTCAGCCATAGACAGTTTTTTCTGTTTAGTAATCCGAATCATTTTGTCGGGTAAAACCTGGAGTCTTATTTTAAATCCATTGTAAGGAACTCTAACCAGCTTCAAGCACAAATAAATATTTACAATAAAACGTTAGTTTCTACACATCCATGGTAATGGATGCTTCATAAGCAGTAGCTGTTGTTTATAACAAAGACGTGAATAACTCCTTACAATGTCTTGTGACATTGGCAGAATCAGACGCTGATCTCATCGATTTGCTTCTCATTATCGTCCGTCTGCAGTTTAAAGCTAACAGCTTCTTAGTTAAGTTTTCTGTTTTATTAATTCATATGCCTTGTGCTGACCTACAAAGGCAGAGAACTTATGGGTAACCTTAAATAGACATCCGATGTAAACAACATCTGTGCGTAAAGGAAGAAAATGAGTTTGCTACATTACAACAAATTGTATTTGTGTTTCATTGCGCCTTCAGGCGAGGCTGAGAACATCATGGCGTCAGAGCGTGACCGCTTGGACTTACCTCAGGGGATTCCAACGTTTGAGAGCATAGAGAAGGCCCGTCGTGCTAAAAGCAGTCTCATCTCCATCTTGGAGAAGTGATACATCAGCTGTGACACGAGTCCAAATCAGAAGCGTCCAGAAGGTGTGTTCAACTGTTCTGTTGCTTCGTTACGGAGAACTGCTGTCAAATGCCGTGTGTCTGTTTTAAACGTGTCCAAGTCCGTGGTTTGCACTAATTCTCCCTCATGGACTTTGTGTCAAAGTTGAGGCATATGATCAAAATAACAGTTTAATTGTTTTTGGTGGGTTTTTCTTCATAGATGCATTGTTTTTGGTTTGTGTTGTATTTTCAAAGCAGATTGGCTGATCAAAAATGTTAATCTGAATGGGTTAGTCATTGATGCATTGTGGTGTGACATTAAAAAAAGAAATCTGCTCCAGGGACTTAATGATAATCTATTGATAACAAATTACTCCATGATTATGCTCTTAATTAAAACTGCTTTTAGTGAATTAGAACCACTAGAGGGCAGGGATTCCTGATCAGACTAACTTATAATGCTAATTTACTGACACATGCGGTGCCTTCAGAGTCCAATATTCAGTTGCCTTTTAAACTTTGTTTGTTAGCTCAGTGGGACTGACGTGTTACGATGCTAATCTTTGGATTTGCATTAGATTTCTGTTGCATCTTGTCAGGCAAATGATCTATTAAAACTCCACGACAACCAGAAACATCATGTAAGCAGTGAAAATGTTCAACTCTGCTGACATTTGTCCGGACAGATGAAAATTAAGACAATTAAAATTTCAACTGTAACGCAAACATTTGTCATTTCAATAATAAAGATCAGTAGTAACCATCACGCCAAAGCTATTACACATGTAACTTTTTAATTATTGCAGTGTTATGTTCACATAAAATGTTCCAATGAACTCATATTTATTCACTCTTTATGTACTATTGCATTTGTTTGTGTGTGACATTTTGATACTTTATTTGTAAAGTCAATAAAAGAAAAAAATCTCAAATACTTGATTTTATTGAATGCAAAGCTCTAAAAGCAGCAACTCGTAAATACCGAACCAATTTCATTAACGTACGTCACTGGAGAGGACTGTTCCACTCAATCTTTTCTTTTATTTCCTCCTGAAAAAATGTCCATACACGTCTTTGTTGTACCTGCTTTTAGCTGCTTCTCAGTCGTATCCTTTTGTCTTCCTCGTAATATCATCTGTGTGTGATGCAGGCACAATCGTGCTTGATAACATTACAACAAAAAAAGAAATGACTCTCAGTACATCACTGCCATCAATCTAAATAATGTGGATGTGTGGTTGTTCCTGTGTGTGTGTCAAGGAGGAGGGAGGGTGAAACAGGGTTATGAGTGAACTGGGGACTATAAAAGGTTGCATCCACTGGCATAGAGAGAATCGGAGGAACACCAGGCAGGCGAATTGAAGTATTTTGCCATTTGAAGGGGTTTGTCAAGTCACCTCTTCTGAGAGAAAAACGGGAGCAGGATCTGAAGCTCCGACTAGACCAGAGTTGGAGCTGAGCTGAACCACCTGTAGAAACAAACAAAAAAAAAAAACCCGCGTTGTTCCTTCAGTTAGTTGCAGCACGAGTGAAAATGCTCTGGAGAGTGACTCTTGCCGTGGCCGTGGTGTGCATCGGAGGCATATGCAACTGTGTGAGGGCTGACGTGATGAGCAGACTGATGGTACCCAGAGACTATGGAGTGAAACTGTGTGGGAGAGAGTTTATCAGAGCCGTCATCTTCACCTGTGGCGGCTCCCGGTGGAAACGATCCATAGAAGGCGACTTGGGTGAGTTATCGCTGCCACACCATCATTGAGGGCTTGGATGGGGACACTTTGATTTTGATGAGTGGAGAACGCCACAAAAGATGTTCTGATGTTTGCAGCCATAGAACAAATATACAAGACATCTACACTGAGCCATCTGTTGATAGAAGTGAGAGAATTCGATTCTCAGGATGTTCTGTTCTTAAAAACTGTGTTTTAGGTGAAAAGATCTGGTATTTTTCAGTTAAACACCACTAACGTGATTAAAAAGTGTTTCAGCACCACAGTCAGCACCTTGTAGTGAGTTAAATCCATCACTCCTGAGTTATTAGTCCACCAAATTGAAAAGATATTTAGATTAGATATCTTATACATATTTAATAGTAATTTACTGACTTTTTCTTCTCCTTCTCCAGACCCTCTCCTGTGGAATTCCTTTGGTGACGTTACATTGGAAGACAACGAGCAAACCTGGAAACGCGGCGCAGAACTGACAGACAGCCGCCCTCCTCTCCCTGGTGCCTCCTCGTACTCCCTGGCAGACCTCCTGACCCTTTACAGAGCCACAAGCGGCAGGCAGCAGCCGTCTCTGAGGGTCCCAGCCCTCATGGGGGAGTCCACAGATTTAGGTGAGCAAGAGGGGAACCGAGACGTGGCCAACTGGCCCGTACCGAGCAAGAAGAAGAGGAACTTTTCTCTGGGAGTGGCAGGGATGTGCTGTAATCAGGGCTGCACCAAGAATGATATCGGACGCTTGTGCTGAGGCAGGGTGGGGGAGGGAGAAGGGATGGATGATGGCAAAGTGGTTGTGACATGAAGCTGGTGTGATGTGCTGTAATGGGCAATGTGCCGTGGTGTGTAGAATTAGAGCTGAAAGAGGGCGGAGGGTTAGTTCATATCTGCCGTTTAACAGGCCGCAGTTAGCTGTTCCTGCTCATCCCAACGCACAGAAAGAAGAAAACTCACATCAGTCCAGCTTCATGCTTTTCTTTTTCTTTCTTTTTTTCAAATTCTCCTCACTTGTTTGATCATTTGTTTAGCAGAGATCACGCTCTGTATGTATTGAATGTCACCATTACTGTATACTGGAATAAATTTTAAATACGGTGTTAATATGAAATTATGCGCTGCGTCATATTGTCCAGAGAAATCAGCAGCAGCCTTACTTAGGCCAGCAGAATGTCTGACTAAAATACAGTCAGACATACTAACAAAACAATATTGCATATTAATATAATTTGGGTGGATGTAAACTCATTTCTGACCTTTGTTCATGACGTTAAAGCTGCCTACAATGGGGGTATCAACACCCCAAGGATAATCCTACAAAGAAGAGGTTTTATTTCTAAATCGCAACAAAGATATTGACCTTTGAATAACGCTTCACAAATACCCTTTCATGCTCCAAAGGTGCAAATTATTCTAAAACGTAATTGTTGACTGTCACATTTGGAATTTTCTACAGTTTTTTTCCCCCCACTGTTTTCATCTCTTAACATTTACATTACCGTCGCATTGAGGAATGCAGGAAAAAAATAAAAAATCAACCACAGCTGAAATAAATGTAGAGAACAGTGCACCAGTTTAATATGGCTGTGCATTTTGTTTTTAATCTTTGGACATAAAACTATGTTTATCTCTAAGATGATCATACTTGAGGCGACACAGCAAAAAAAACACATTCATCACAATAATAGTTGTACGAGTAAAAAAAAAGAAAAAGAAACATGCCCTATTTCATCATTTATCAGCACAACACTTGGCAGTTGGTTTTTTTTCATGTAAGACAAACACCAATAAAGAAAAGGCACTGAAAACACATTGAAATAGAAGTAGCTCGATCACTACAACTTAAATGAGGGTAAGGGAGCATCGATAAATATCTCAAGATATCCTTTTTTTTTTTTTTAAATTGTGTATTGCCTTTTTATACCAGAAAAACAGCCTTGAACAATTCCAGTTAAATACTCTGCTTAAATACTGAGTTTGGTCTCACGAGCCTTTACTCGGATCACAAATAGCGACCGGCCACTCTCCTACGGCCATCTGGAACGTTAACAATTAAATAGAAAAAATAAAAATTGGACCACAGATACATTCATGGTCAATAATGTAATGCACATATACATACAAAAATAAAGTGATAAATAAAAAATAAAATAAAACTGTTGCTTGCAACAACATGAAGGGACCTATTTTTTTGCAGCCAGACAGAGTAGCCTTGTAACATTCAAGATTTTATACTGCATTTAATGAAATACATACCTACACAATGCCATTAATTTTGTTCTCTCTCAAAGCTCTCAAACAGATTCCAGATTGCATAAAATTATGTAAACATGTAAAAAGGAAGTCTTCTGTCACATAGAGAACTTTTAGCAAACAGGAACCGCTCAAAGAACAAATAAGGATGCTTTTCTTGTTGCTTCACCAGCTCACAGGAGTCCACGGTACAAACAGAGTTCATCATGAAGGGTCCTCATGTTATGGAAGCGCAGGACACTTCCTTTCATCAGCCTTAAAAGATCAAATGAGAGCGCGAGAGCCGTGGGGCTGAGTTAAGGCCAACTTGGTGCAAGGAGGTCTCCTCGTGATTTGGGCTTTTTTTTTTTTTTTTTATTCACAAAGACGAATTTTTAAGTTTACAACAATAAAAGTACACAGTAACGTCCTTGTTGCTCACTGTCGCAGAAGATCATTCATCAAAACACGGAAAAGTTCTCGCAGTCTTCAGAAATAATCTTGGCTGTACTCATTCGTCAAATTGTGTGCACACTTCTGTGTGCACAGAAAGAAGCGGCTGGGCTTCTTCAGAGAGTGAACATCACCATCATTTCAACTCAAAAACAAGTAAAGCCAGGCAACTCATCTGTCTGTGACGCAAGTCAACACCAACAGGTCAAAAGTTAAGGAATCATCGGCGCTCATGCATCCTTGCTGTCTCGTACAGTCTCCACGCACTGAGTCAAGGTCTTGAATGTCGGCCGCAGTCCCGGGTTACTGCCCCAGCACTCCATCATTATCTTGTGAATCTAAGGAAGCAAGAACAAATCATGCGGAAGAGGTCAATGAAACAGGTCACACAGATGCAAGCCACATTAAGAGGAAATAAAGAATTTTGTGGTATAAATAGAGTTACTGACCTCCTTTGGACAATTGTCAGGAGCAGGCAGCCTGTAGCCCTGTTTCAGCAGGTCAATCAAATGGTAGACAATCATCTGGCCCTGCTTTTCGTGTCCCATCTTCTCCATGAACACCTGCAACAGAGAACGCAGACTGGTAAAAACGAAGTGCCTGAAAAACAACAATTTTCCTATGTTTGGGTTCATCACAGTGCTCTGCTCCCAGGCTCAGTTAAGCTACTGTAACAAATGAGAAAGAAGTAAAAACTGGGATGAGTCAAACAGCCGTTTAACAAAGTGTGGGGGGTGCTGTACCGCTGGTGGGCTGCAGTTCTTGTCGCTGTAGGTGAAGAGTTCGTAAAGGACAACGCCGAAGCTCCAAACATCTGATGCCACAGAGAACTTACTCTCTGTCAGAGACTCCGGTGCATACCTGGAAAACATGACAGCAAATTACATATGTGGTTCATAAGTTAACATCACGCTTCACACATTGTTTTAAACAGCACTGGATATTAAAGTCTAGAACAGGCATTTGTGCTACATTTAAAGCTACCCAGGATAAAGGCCTGACAGTAGAAACACATTTCTGCTGCAGTACTGTCCAAAAGTCTTCAGCTACTCTTCATTTCTTTTTGTTTTGCTTGCAAGGAGTCAAACATTCTTGTAATCTTTTAAAGAAGCCTTAAACAACAGAAATTATTTGTTTTATTACTTAAATCTGACCACTGAATTATTCAAGGGCGCCTAATTTTAGGGATGAACCCAAGCCAACATCCAAAAATGAGTGCTCGGGAATAGTTCTCCAGACAGTCTGCTTATTGTGCTGTTTTCTGTTCAGAACATCCCACACTGCTTTAATTATGTTGAGGATTGGGTTCATATATGGCCAGTCCATGATTTTTACTGCTCTTTCTCCTGGTATGCTCATACTGCATTTGCAGCTGCGTAAATAAGTTGCTGACTCTGTAATTGTCAGTCTCCCGCAGTATCATGAGGTGAACCATGGTCCCAGTTTTTGACAGTTTTATTACACGGTATGAGGACTCGTATTTACAACTTTATGTCTTCAAAACTAAAGAGATGCTGACCGACTCCGGTTTTAACCCTTCAGCCACTGCACCGACTCATCAGTGGCGCAACCGTGGAAACTGCAAGTCAGCACAAATATTCGGGCACCTTCTAGGATGATAAACGGACATTTCATGCCAACAGCAAAAAGTATAGGAAAGTGTTTTTCTTGATATTAGCAACCTTGGTGTGACAAACAGAAATAGGCTTAGAAAGATTTGTTAGACTGGATGCGTATGAGCCACAAAGACTATCTAAAATAACCTTTTCTTATTTGTAATGTGCATTTTTGTCACTATTTATCATATATTTCATGTGAATTGTCATGCTGAAAAATGAAGCCGCTGCAGCCAATCAGACGCTTTGCAGGGAGTACAGCATGGTACCTTTTTGCATTACCTTACTGCAATACCACTGGCTGATATGCAGCCCCGACCCACGACAGAGCCTCCACCATGTTTTACGGGTGGCTCTGCACACTGTTGTGTAAATGTGCATTTACACTGTTGTAAATTTCAAATCGAGATTCATCATTCCATGAGACCCATGACATGTTAGTCCAGTTCTTGTATCGTTTCATATGTCAGCTTTTCATCCCGATACCCTTTCTTAAGAGCGGTTTGTTGACAGCCTCCTTCAGTGAACACTAGATCGATCAACTTAAGGGTCAGATGTACTGATATAATTGATATGATACATGTATGCATCATATTTCCCAAGATCTTTTAAGAACATATTGCACGCCGTGCTGAGATATGCCAAATTTTCAGCTTCAACAGAAACAAATCATGTCTTTGTGACAGACTGCTGGTAACAAAAATGTCTAAACATACAGTTTTAAATTGGTTTCTTGCTAAGTTGTCAGTGTTCCCCTAAAACATCTCCCTGAAAACGATCAGGTACAAGGACTGGACCGAAAATGAATGAGAGAAAGAAAAACTTTGAATGACTTTTGCACAGCGCTGTACATGTGTTTAAAGATGAGCCACAAAAGGTTACTATATTGACTAAGACTATAGGAAAGCCAGTCAGAAACACCAAAAAGGGTATATCCTTTATCTTCAAGTGTATCTTCAAAAGGAAAGCTTGAAAATGTGTTTGAGCGGGCAGAAATTCCGCAGTGTGATCCTCACCAAAAGATGGGGCTTTCCCCAGGCTCCCTGACAGTGTAGTAGTCTTTGTCCTGCGGCAGCACCTTGGTCAGGCCAAAATCACCGATCTTCACCCTCATCTCACTCTCCACCAGAATGTTTCTTGTGGCCAGGTCTCTGTGAATGTAACGCTTAGTGCCAAGGTAGTCCATACCCTGAAAGAAGTCCATGTGTTACCACGACCAAAGGAAACGGTTATGTGTTTCACACATATGTCCAGAAAAAATGGAAAAGACTTCCAGTTGTTTGATGTTACCTTGCAAATCTGTGATGCATAGTGCAGCAGTTTCTTGGAATCAAAGTGGTCCTTGTGTTTGATGAGATAGTCTCTCAAGCTGCCAAAGGGGAGATATTCCATGATCAGCCGCAGGTTCCTTCGTCCTGCAGACAGAAGAAAGTTAAGTACGAATGTCTCGCCAAAAGTGTTGTCTGTGAGAAAATACAGACTCAGATCACTGACACCCAAGCCAGTAAGTGTGCGGAAAACACAATGCATGACAAACAGCTGCAGGGTAAACGAGCTCAGGACAGCGGGTTGTATCATTAGCATGAATAAAGAAAGAAACATACTTTACCCCCATTATTTAGATGAATAAGGACAATTATTTGCCTGATTGAAATATACCAAACAAAGCAACGCTCCATATTTTATACAAGCCTGTGTAACAGCTTTCATTGTCAATTAAACTGTATCTTATGTTAGGAACTAATTTTATTACAAGGTTTTATTTTGTTTGTGTTTTCTCTTAAGCCTTTGTGTGTGTGTGTTAATGTTGTGTACAGCACAGTTGTTCTTGTTTTAAAATGTGCTTTATAGATCAATTTGACTTGCTTTAAAAGGCATGTGGACAGTGTACTGGGAATTTTTCCAAAACAATACAAAAGCTAAATTGTCTGATCCAATGAAAAAAATATTGAATTATCTGACTATTGCCAAGCTTGTGGGATAGTTCTGGTCAAAGTTTCTTTACTAAAATATTGAGTGAAGCATCTGAATTTTATTTGATGTGGCTCTAATAGTGTTGAGTGTAGACTGAGGAGCAAAAAAATACATCTATTTTAAAAGGAGTGTGGACTGGTGAATGGTCTGAACTTATACAACACCTATAGCCTATAGGTTCAAAGAAGCACTGTTTTCTATCCACTCATGGAGACTTGTACATCAGTGGCATCAGAGCAACTTGGGGTTCAATGTTTTGCCAAAGCACACTTCAACAGGAAGAAAATGTCAAAAACCTGCAAGGGTCTGAAAACTTTCCATAAACACTATATCGAGATCCTGTGGGCGGTCCAAAGCTCCAATTGGAGAATGTGACGTACAACACAACACAGAAATCACTGTATAAAGTATATATACTGTAAAAGTATAGAACAAATGCTGTTTTATGTACATCATAAAACAGCAATCAGGTTATCTAGATTTGAGGGGGAGAGGACAGGCAGTAGGATAAATCCTCAAGCTCATCAGGATCTTGAGACAGATTCATATCACGCAAGGAAAGACGTTCATACCTGCGCTGTAGCACACTCCTTTGTATTTAACAATGTTTTCATGATGAAGTGATTTCAGGATCTCAATTTCCCGCTCAAAGTCCCTGAGGTGCTCGGCTGTACTGTGCTGCAGTTTCTTCACAGCCACCACCTCCCCTGTGCTGTCCTGCAGGGGGTCGTACCGGCACATCTCCACGCTGCCAAAGTTTCCCTGTGTGGGGACAGAGGGCAAACAGACACAGATACACGGAACATCATGTCTCTCTCTGAGCTGCTGATTTAACAGGAAAAAGAGCTCGACAGAAAAAATGTTCTTTCATATCAAACAGTGCTGTTTGTACTTTAATGTGGATGGAAAATGTCACGAAAATATCTCTGACAGTGGAAACTAATGATTAGTCATAGAGATTTAATTTTTGCCACTGTACATCATAATTTGTCCAAAAATGCATTTCCAACAACCATTAACGTCATGAATAGATGCACAAGAAGGCAAGAATCCCCTCAGGAGATGGCAAATGCTCGAGAAATTATCAACTGATTTTAGTCATTTATCTTATCCAGTTAAAAGTCTTTGTAATTCATTTACAAATGTTTGTATTGTGTCAGATTAAGAAGACATAAAGATAAGCTACTGAAAGCATTTTATCTCTACAGTTTGTGTCCAGGATTTTGACAGGAAGTGTATCTACAGAGTGTGCGTGTGCGTGTCTTACTTTGCCAAGCTGCTTGAGGAAGATGAGGTGCCTCTCCTCAAACTGGGCAGGCTCCTGGCTCTCAGCAGCCCACGGGAAGCCAAAGCCTCGTGTCCTGTTGGGCACCATGTCACTCTCCACCAGCAGCTCATAGTCTGCAACGTCAAATTGTAAAAAAAATCTGCCTAGAATCTTTAATGACAAATGTGGGTGTGGTGTATAATACATCAGCATAATCTGCACACTGGGGAGTTGTGGTCTTAAACTGTGGCTCTGAAAGAAGGTTACGTGGTTTATTTGTGTTTCTACCTGGAGTGAACAGACTGTTGAGATCTCGGATTATTGCTCTGAAAGAGGGTCTGTGCAAAGGCTCGTAGTCCATACAGTTGTTTATCAAATTGGCAAGCTCTGTCCATTTGGGAGCTGGCAGCTGGTGTCGGTCCTCATAGAACAGATACTTCTGCACATGGATGGAAGAAAATTAACAACCTGCATGCTGTCACCTTGGGTTAGAAAATGATCAAATGTTCTGGGCTGAAAAGTTACACTGTTTGCAGACATTAGATCACTAGATATTTGTCTGTTGTATCTGCTGTACTTACAGTTTTACCCGTTTCAATAATTTAGGAAATATGAACGTGCTTTCTTTTTTTTTCAGAGTTGGCCAAAGAATTTGACACTAATCTAAAATCTCTACAGTATCCGCAGGCAGCAACCAGTTTGTGTAAGTAGAAATCTAAACCTCTCTAATAGACATGTGATATGTCATTCTTTAAACTTTAACAAAACTTAGTGTATAAAATGACACCGAAATCATTTTTTTGTCTTGGAAACAAATAAAAAATTAAACAACACTCATTCATCTTTAATCAAAGCTTTCTTTGGGTTGTGTGACCTTTGAGCTGTCCAAGGTGCTGAGCGGTTTGTCTCCCCCAATGCAGATCTCCCAAAGGGTGGTCCCGAAGCCCCACTTGTCTGTGGCTAAACTCAGATTTTGGGAGTTTTCAATGCACTCAGGGGGCACCCAGGGGATACGCTCCACCAGAACTATGGCACAGATCAGTAAAAAGGAAGAGGAGTTCATAGGAATATAGAGAAACAGAAAGCAAAGATGACCACACTGTGTCCATGTAGGTAACAGATAATCACACTGGGGCAAAACCCAGAGCCGGTGAATTTTATTCCCTCATGGCATCACACACTCGTGACGTACAAGCTCTCAGTGTTTCTCACCTTCTCTGGGCAGCACCGTGATGCTGATACCAGGGTCACTGAGCTTGATAAAAGGCAGACTGCCCGTTTTCCGATCCTCCTCCCTGATCAGAAGAACGTTCTTGGCACAAACATTTCCATGAATGATGTTTTTGTCTTCCTGTATGTAGGGTATGACAAAGAAATTTCTAATTATCCTCAAAAATAAGAGAAAAGAAATGCTGTCTCTGTTCAAGGCTCAAGTACTTTTATTCATATGTTAAGAGGTTTTTTTTCTTTTAATTCCAGGATGTGTAAATGTGTGTGTAACATAAAACTAAAAGTTGTGTATTACCAGGTAATGCATAGCCCAGGCGAGCTGCTTAGCCACTTCTAGCTTCCAGGTGATGTTAACAGAAGTTTTCTTCTTTTTCAGGTAAATGTCCAGTGACCCAAACTTTCCATATTCCTGCACCATCATGTCTGACACAGAGATGAAGAGGGAAGTAAAGTTATTTCAAATTATTCATCATTTATTTTGTTTTTCTACAGTAAAAATTGTAAAATGTAAAAATTAGACATGGCATTTACACACAACAGAACACTTTCCCCACTCATCAATTGCTTCCGCCTTATATTTTTCTATCTAGTTCAGTTGATACTGATTAATACTGTCCATAAAGGCAAATCTTACTTTGGTGTCTAATGAACAATTAAGACTATTAATGCAACACATGTTGCATCATAAAAGTTTATAGACCCTTGAAAGTTTTCCACATTTTAAGACTCATCTTGAAATATATTTTAAGATGCATTTTCCCATCAGTTGACTCACAATTCTCCTCAAACACAAAGCTCAAGTGGTACTTCTAAGATTTGGTGCATTATCTCTTCTATCTGTGGTCCTTGAGAGCTTCACGACTTCTTCTACATGCGCTTAACTAAATATTTAGAGTTTGGCACACTTTGGTACACTCAGTCATTGTAGATGGAAAGAAAGATTGCTCAGGAACTCAATCTGGGATGAGGATTTGCATTTCAATAAGAAAACAACTTAGAGGACATCAAGAAAACTCGAAAGTACTGGAGTGACCCAGCCACAATCCATACTATAACAGGAGGGCATCCTTGAGGGAGCAGAGAATGGCTGTGTTTTTTAAAAACTCTTCATCTAACCATGTGGAGCTAGAATGATTCTCCAAGAAGAATGAGAGAAACATTCAATGTGAGGTTGTTCCAAGTGTCTAAGATCTTCCCTAAGAATACTTCAAAGCAGCTGTTACTGCTTTATTTCTGATAAACAGTTACTGAATACATTTCTCAAACAGAAACTGTGGGACACTTGAAAAGGCCACAAGATCATCTGCACAGCACTGTAAAATGTGCAGTTTTTCCTTATTTCTTTACAATCCCGTTTTTTCTTCCCTGTCAACTATCTCCCTACATGCAGGAGCGGTAAAGGGTTCCCAGAGAAAGGATAAATATGGCACTGGCTCATCATGGCTGGCTGCTTCAAAGGATTTTATTAAGTCAGAATGGGACCGTGCCAGCAGCTCCGAAGGTTTATGCCCTCTCTGTCTGACTGTCTCAGTTGCCTCCAGGGATTTGAAGATGGTTTGTGTTAATCCTCTTCAAACAATTGTTTTTAGCGTTTAACTCTCCTTTTCTCTTCAAGAGACTCAGAAAGTTCAATTCCTTGTGGGTTTTGACCACTGGATCAACGATAATCAAACATTACTTTGGTCTTGTCCTTTCATCTACACAGTCCCGTCCTTTGTAAGAATTACAGTCAAGAATTTTACTTTGTCAACAATTACAAGTAGAATGGCTTTTTGTTGCACACTTACTCTCATCGCCACAAACGCAGACGCCATAGTTAAGGAGCAAGTGCTTGTGTGAGAGCTGGCTCATCATGCTGGCTGCCTCAAAGAATGACTGCGAGGAAGAAAAATGACAGAAGAGAATTTGAATTTGAATTTCTCATAGCAATCTTTTTTCTTTTCTTCTTCAATCCACTGTCTCTGGGTCATTCATTCAATAAACAAGCCAACCTCTGAATAATTGCGGTGAGCCTTGTCCAGTATCTTGATAACAACGTCCATCTGGTGAATCTCTCCATAGTCTCCCCTCTCCTTCCTCACACCGCAAAAGATCTTGGTAAATGTTCCTTGGCCCAAACTTTCTTTCTGAAACACAGTTTTATTGTACTGTCATGAGACTACATTAGAAGGAAGACAGAGTTTTATTGCATCACATACATACAAAACTGTAAATGCTCAAGTTAAAAATAAAAAAAAGTAAATAAGCAAGCCACGCAGGTCGTGAAATCACGGTTGGCTCACTGTTAAATGAAGGTGGTCAGCAAACTCGGTGAGCTCACTGATGTCCTAAGGAACTGCTACTGAAGCTGAGCTCGATCAGGTGGCATCTTTGCTAAGTGGCTCAAAGTCTCTCCGTTAACTGTGTCAAGTTCAATTGTCCCACAGGAGTCTCATACCAGAGAGCTTAAAATGAACTACGCTATTTTGTCTAAACTAGGTCTGCGTCTTTACTGGGTTTGTTTGGCTTTACACTCACAGTTCTTTCACAGTCACAAAGGCACTCGCCTCTCAGACATGAACACTTTGTCAAGAACAATTTACTGCTCTGAAGGAAAATCGTCATTTTAAATGCTATAATAATGTAAACTTAAACAAAAATACATTGAGAATGTACAGAATTTAATCCAGCGCCTGATGCAAAATGCCGAAGTCATGATTCCCTGAGAAGACATGGTTATGTATGTTTGTGTGCTCATAAGAAAAGCTAAAAAATAAAAAAAAAGTCATGAGGTGTTGTCTTACGAAGTTGAGGTCCTCTTTGCGGATCTTGTGGAAGACCATCTGGCTGATGTGTTTGTGGAGCGAGGGAGACAGAGGAACCTCTGCCCCTTGATTGTTTCTGCACACCAGCAGGTTGGATTTGTCTGAACAGAGGTATATATGGGCAGGGCTCAGGATCAGTCAACATCTCATTTTTATAAATACACACAAATGAAAGATTACATCAGTGCATCTCAAGTTTTTTTCAGAAAAAACGATTCTGAGAGATGGAAATTTGGTGACTGACTGAATTACTAAGTCATTACGGGTTCATCCCTCTAAAGATATAATGGTCATCTTTTGCTGACAGGTAATAAGAAATGGCCTGTTTGCAGAGTTGCAGTTTATTTACGTAAGTAGATTGTACTGTATTAAGTTACTATGGCTTTCTAAATTTCTATTACTATATCCAAACATTTACCCTTAATTTTCAAACTTGGATTTATCTTTGCCAATTTGGCGCCTGCTTCCCTTTGGTGATAAAACTAAACCATAAGGAACTTGATAAGTAGCATGTTGAGGAAGAAAAGCTCCAATGTGCTACAACTATTTAGTTCTCGGCACTTTTTTCTTTCATTTTTGTATTCATTTATTTATTTTTAAATCAGCGCGATCGAACTGTATGATGCTACTCAAGTCTTATCAGATCTACACAATGCATATTTACACAAAGGAAAAAGGAGATAAGAAAAAAACTATTCCAGATTCTTTTAACGAGGCATTTGATAGAAGCTTGGATTGTCTAATCAGTGACAGCAAGCACTTAAGAGATCATGGAAAGAATAAAAAGCCATAAATGTAGACTAAATAGAGAACTAACTGTGCTAAAAACTGTATTAAGGACTACCGTGAAGCCCTAATCTGTGGTTAATCAATACTGTAATACTCAATGAGATTACTGTAATATAATGTAATTATTTCTATTTTTACAGCCTAACCATGTGAAACAGTCTTTGCAGTTTCTCAGAGACCCTCTGAAGAACAGAGGAGTATGGGCAACTCTGACCTTTGGGACTGGGTGGGCAACATCTGGTCAGCTGAAACGTGTACCCATCAGTTCGAAGCGCCTCCTTCTGGTAGCAATGCATAAGTTCCCTGAGTGAGCCAAAGCTCCTTATGGCACCACTCAGAATGAACTCCCCTGACTCCGTCTTCACAATCTGACAGTGCTTGTAATCCACCATCGTTTCATGCTGAAAATCAAAAGAAAAGTTCTACTAACTGAGTGTATGTGTGAATATTATTTCTGCCATACTACAGATAACACTCTGTGATCATTATTATTACTGAGGTCCATGTCAATGTTGGTAAAACTGCTCACACTATAGTGTTACATGGATGGAGTCTCCCTTTTTGGGGAAATCACGTCTCACTGCTACCTCTAGTGGTTGATATTATGCCCAATATTTTAAGACAAGGCTGCTTTCTGGGGAATCAAATACTCTTTACTTTCAGTAACAGCCACACAGTTTCAATACACAGTGATGCAGTAGTTAATGTAACTTTAAACTTCTTCCTTATACAACAACCTAAATTTTCTACATTAGTCTGGAATTGGCGAGATAATCTATTAATTTAGCTGGTTCTATGTAGTCTTGGTCTGAAAAATCACTAAACAGACTGTGACTCAACCTTGCCTGCGAGTAAAGTCACATGTGAGAAGCACAGCATTTCCTTATATTGATGTTGATCAAACATTAACACTACTTACCCCAACTACAAAAGACATGAAATATTTGTCATAGTCCCTGGGGCTGCAGCGAAGGATGTACAGGCCTTGGCAGTTACCCGAGCGACGCAGCTTACTAATTGTGAACTCCATCCTGCGATCAAAGAGACAAAACGTGTCTTAGTTTGTGTGAAAGATCTGGGGATGTGGTTGCATGACAACATTAGCGTAATGTGCTGTATTTGTGACTGAGAGTAATACTCACGAAACAGGGCCATGGCAGTAACTCTGAATGCCCTCAAGAAGTCTTGGCGGAGCTATCTCTTTACACAAGTAATGATGGGCATCGGCGACTAGTCGGTTGTATCCGTCAACTAACGATACAAATGACAGGGCCTCTGAGAGCGAATGAAACTCCAGCTCCTTGGTAGTATTGAGACAGACGTGGAGAAAAAAGTACTTATTTTAATCTATATCAGTGGAATGATAATACTGCAACTTATTCATTTATCTAATTCATAAGGACATATATACAAAAAACTAATTACAAGATCGTAAACTTTGTGGTCTCACTCAATTCATGTAAACCTGGTGACACACAACTCAACTAAAAAGTTATTCAAGCAAAAAATAACCGTAGAAAAGCGCTTAAACTGTGCTGCATTATCTAACAGGAAAGCTGCTATTTCAGTGCTGTTGAGATTTATATTATAGTACATCGATGACATTTCTTTGCATATGCTTAAGTGAGACATTTTATGCTAAGCTCTTTGCAAGCGCACTGCTGCCTCTTCTAAATTCAAGTAAAATGTTAGAACATTGGAGTAGAGAGTTTTAATGTCTCCAAACGTTAATTCCAGTCTAAAGACAATTTGAATAAATAAATTTGAATAAAGCAAAGTAAATACATTTTTAATCTTCCAGTAATAGAAAGGCATGGACAGAATAATTGTCAGCAGTCGTAGCAGCAGAAGCATGTACTATACCAGTATCTGGTTGTCCTGCCTGGTGAGGGAAACTATGCGACTCTCTGCAGAGCCTTCCTTATTGCCCTGCTTGATGCTGATGTCAATCACCTCTGGGAAATCACAGTATGTCTGTAGCTCCTGAAGACAGAGCAATAAGTTAAGCATAGTAGTTTGATTTTTATCTTATTTTTCTTTACTCAAAATACCATCCTACTGTGATAAATTAACAAATGTATTCCCACAGCAACACAAGCAAATCTCCAGGTTCTCACCTCCTCTCCTCCCATCTCCTCTTTCCCTTTAGACCACTGGATGCCCTTGTTGCCCATGACAACGATGGTGACCTCTCGTGAGGAGAGGTCAGTGACTTGAAAGCGCTCAGAGTAGAGAGAGGGCAGGAGCGTCTCCAGGTTCATCAGGTATTTGAGCTTGAGGTTACAAACGGTGGCCTTGCATTCACTGAATTGCTGGATGAACCTTCTGAAGCGGTAGCGGATCCTCTTCCGAGTCAACAGGTTATACTCCTGGATGCGGCTTCGCATGCATCTTGGCAGAAAAGACTTGTAGCTAAAAGCGGGGAGTTGGTCGGATGGAAATAACAAAGAGGAGGGGATGAAGTGTCAGCTCAACGAACAGTCCTCTTCACAACAAAGGGACAAAGTGCTGAAGATGCAATATTTAAGAGCCATTTCCAACCCAACTTTATCACAAAGAGCACAAACTGCTGGCATGTCACACTTTAAAGGTAAGAAGGGGTGCGAATCTGAAACTGTCGGGATAATCATCAATATTTTCTTTTTTGTGGGCATGTTTTCTATTGCTCTCCAATAATACAAAAGATCAGCAGCAGCAAAGCACGTGAACCAGGTGGGGTGTCCAGATATTGTACTGGTTTTACCTGGAATGTTTCTGTTTGTCCGTATCTGTCATTTTTGTGGAAAATGTCTCCCAGTTTGCTGGCACAAGACTAGTATTCAATGTTTAACGGGGGGAAAAAACAACTTTTCAGCACTGAGAGTGATTGATATAAATACATCCAAAGTCCAGCATTCATTTTTTAATCACTTAAGTTCTTATCCATCTTCTACAACCACTCTTAATATTCAGGTATTTAGTACTGAGTTAATTGGAATTGGATGTTTTCTCTTAAAATTTAATCAGAGACTTATTCAAATGAAGGGTCCCTTGCATGTTTTGTCACAATGAATTCATATCCACAATCATGGCCACTTTATTTAAGACTGTATATAGTGGAAGGTTTTTGCAAAAAAAAAACTTCCCAACGTCCTCTTCTTTTGAAATCAGACTCAATCTAACAATCTTGATCTAAAGGTACAGGTGTCATGCTATACACCGATGCTGTTGGTGCATTATTCATTATTCTTAACCCCCTCCGTTGGACTTCTATTAAAGGTTAGAATACACTTCTTCAGTATTCCAACCAGAAAGTCTGTTGTCCCTTGACAAATTAAATTTCATTCCTCTTTCAGTCTACATTCATTAGCAGCTTTACAAAGTGACACAAATGTATACCTCTTTTTCAAATCCATATGAAGACATTTTTGTTTTACAAAATCAAAACAAGGTGATATTCTGTTTGGTCAATAATGTCTTGTGAAGGAGTGGACTTTACCTAGTATCATTGTAAATGTCCACTGGTGACTGACCGCTCTCTTTGGCGAGCCTCATCATGTCCAGCACAGCCATACCCAGACACTCCTCCTGAATTTCATGGCTCACTGGAATATGAACCCAGCCGTTCAGAAAGTCGCAACGCCACTGAAGAGGGTAAAAGGAAAAAAAAGTATGGGAGAAAAACTAATTAAAGTGGGCGAGGAGGAGGATAAACACAAAGACAATATCTAAGTAAAACCAAGTGTGAATTATCTGCTGCATACTGTATGTTATTCTACCGCTACCCAAATTTGGACCTTTTCACCCAATACAACCTAAACTTAAAATCCTTCACTTAAAGTTTTCAACCTGTAAATAAACATGAAATAAGCCAAATTTGAGGGGTTAGATTAAATTATTGAGTCACCAATCACACAAAATAGTCATGCCCTTAATTATCTGCTGTTTTAAGATATAATTTAAATGGGTGGGGTACAGTAAATTCACCCACTATACATACCCACAGGTTAATGATTCAGTTAGTTGAGCTATCAAGGAGGCAGACCATTAAATTAGCTGAACAAAACGAGGACATCTGAAGTTGGAAAAAACTTGGCAAGTCGCAGACAGACTGTATGTTTGTCCAAAAGAACCATCATGCTGCGCAAGACTCGTGTTGTCAATGTGACAGCGGAGATAAAAACAAAGTCGAACAGCAATGTGTGCATGTGTATGAAATTTGAGCAAGCGTGTGGGCAAGAAAGAAAAAAAAAAAAGCAGAAACTATTTTCAAAACTTGTGCACACAAACATACAGATATGTATGCAGAGACGCAGGCAAACACACAAGGGACCCTGACATACCCTTGTTCCCCATTTGTGCTTGTTACACACTGTCTCACCACCCCACTTCCTGTTTTCTCATCTATATGAGACAATGGGCTGACATGAGAGACAGGCAAACTGGCAGTCGCAAAGAGGCAGGGAAGTGCACACACTTTATCGCCACCAAACAGTTTTTCATATCACATTTTTACCAATAAAATAAGACAAAGAAAGTATTTTGTTGTTTTAGCATAGGGAAATGGCCTTGAGACATTGTCCTCTCGTATGAAAACAGTTTCAGGAAGTATATGCAAAATGCCCTCATCAGAGGGAGTGATTGACCTGCTGGTGTAAAGATGTGCAAAGAATTGAGACTAACCTGAGAAAAAAGGTATGTCATGACACAATCATCCATTACAGGACTTTCCATCTCTTTGGACAAGCCATAGCGATGGATGTGGGGTGAATTGCTGCTGTTGTACCAGCCAGGAAAATAGTATCTGGACAAGATGGGTGACCACAGAAAATTGACTAACATAAATCAATGTTTAAAAGCCAAAACGTGAAATACTGGAAATAGCTTTCCAGTACTGGCAAAAAAACTATATATACATATATATATACATACATATATATAAATGTCTTACCTGATTCTGAAGTGCAATTTCTCATTGGCTGAGTGATGCGGTTTAAAGACGTGATTAGGAGGAAACCAAATCCGGTCATTTTCCCTCATTAGGCCAAACAAATTGAAGAACAGGGGATTAATCTCTGTAAATATAATTTTAAAAAATTTAAATCATCCCAGCACTCAGAACCGTTAAGTCATTTTAATGTCAACTATACAATAATACAGCACAGACAATCTTACTGTGGCACCAAAAGTGCCGAGTTCAAAGGTTTATTCTTCAATTCTTTCACAATTGACATGACAGAGCCATATAGTTCAAATGTAGTTCTCAATTATGATAGCAATGAGAGAAATCTTATGAAACTCTTCAGCACTTTAGCTGCACACATAACAACAACTTCCCCCTGATATGAGGCCACTTGCATCTAGTCAATATTAAGATATTCAGTCATATACTTAAGAGGGATTTCCCTGCCATTATAAGGCTGGAAATGGAATCCTTGAACTTTTTTAATCACACTCCAGTATATTAGAGCGTGGTTGGTTTTATTTGTCGTTTAGCTACAACCTTTCCTGTTTGAAACACCATAGAAGGATGGAAGAGCCCCCCACCCCCACAGAACCCCCACGACCTCTGAGCTGCAACCTCAGCATCTACGTCCTTCAGTAACGTAGTAAAAACCCTGCATAGAGCGCATGTTTTTTATACCTAAAAGGCGATGACGAAAGCACAGAGGCCAATGATCTCAGAATGCGTGACTGCTAACCTTCTTCTACTTGAACGTCCACCCCAGCCGTCTTATATTGTTTCCTATAATTCCACAGTTCATTGTTCTGTGCTCAGGTGTGTTATCAATTGTGCCAAATTAGCACAGAAAATGTCATCATACAGCAGGAAGCACTCAGCAGTCGTGAAGCAAGATCATGGGGACAGGGGTGCTGCCAAAGAGGAAGTGCACTCAACCACAACAGGGGAAGTAAAGTCAAAGTACAAACAAAGTTGATGCATGAGTCCAACCTTATATCACTTATCAATATACCAAATTCTTAAACACACTGGTAAGAAAACAGTTTCATTATAGTTCGGGCTATTGCACAGTATTCAAAGGTTACAACACCTGAGAACACCTGATAATAGCAAAGTCTTTAACATTCTGTTGGCAAAATTACTAATATCTAAAAATGTTTATTTAATCCAAGTCCAGTAACAGCATGACTGAAAGGAGGCTAAAAATGCTAGAATTCATGATGGTGGCAACAACATATCCTGCTCGGGCCACTTCCATGCGCAAATTTGACAAAACATTATGACAGTCCAATAACTTACATCCTAAAGCTAAGCCACATAAAAAGGTGCCATGCCTGCAATAAAACTGTGGTTAAACCATGAAAGAGACTTTGAAAGTGGCAGACAGAAAGGAAGGTTGATGCATGGATCAAAAACATCCAAAGAGGGAGAAAGTAGAAAATGGGAAGGTACAGGAGAGTCAAGGTTAAAAAGAGGACTGATGTAAAAACAGATATTTCCCAGCTTAAGGGGAATGGATGGTGCACGGGGGTGTGGCAGAAAGAGATAGAGGGCGGAAGGTGAAAAAGAGACGACTTCCTGAACTGAGTTTTTAAGAGAATGTGAGAGAGCACGCTGAATGCTATCGTTTCCACACAATACACGCCGAACAGCAAAAAAAAAAAAAAAAAAAATACCGACCGGTAGTCACACATACATACAACATACTAATAGCACTTTAACTTGAGATACTTTTGAAAGGGCAGCAGAAAAAGGCCTCCTCTGGTCTGACTGACACTATCTCATCAGGGGGACCTGCATCTTCCCAGAGATTAGGGCTAATCATCCAACACCCAACGTTAGAACTAAAACCATGCACAGCTAGTTTCTTCAAACACAAATGGGATACGAAGTAAACAGAAACGGCAACATGAAGTGTCTCTACATGCCAAAAGTGTTGTCACCAGCCAATTCGGGGCTGGTAATACACCAACTGCTCGTCCTGACTTAGTTCAGACTAGAGTTCCCACATTTCTATTGACATGTGCATACCAGAGAAGGAATGGGTATGATGAAATGTCATTGAATGAATGCACACCGATAACATTTTCAACTCAACAAAGATGCCAGTGTGCAGCCGAATGTAGCTATTATTTCCTAAACCTGCATATAATAAACGGTTTAATCATTAATGAAGTTAAAATAAACAGTGCAGCATGACATCTGATCACACTACATTTCAGTCTTTCTTTGTTTCTTTCCTCTTTGTTTTCCAATGCATGAAGCAGATGTTGAGTTGTTTTAGCCAGTTTAGCCAATATCAAGCAAACGCTTGACATCTGCTTAAGTTAAGTTAACTTCAGGTGAATAAATAAAATTATATTTTGAATGCCTGGACAAATAGGAACTGAAATCCTCAAGTGACTCACCACAGGCTTTTGCTGCAGTGATGCACAGTTCCTCTGCCACATACTCTCCAGGCGGAAAAGCTAGCATGTTTTCAGAACAGTTGGCCCCACCTCGAACCTTCCCCGGGTTGTAAAGGTGGACAGTTAAACAAGTGGCCTCCATTTCCTGCTTGGGGTCTGAGTTAGGGTCCACTGAGAGAAGACCACTGAGATGTGTTGCTGGATTGGGAGAGGGCGGGTCCATGTCTGTCAGCAGAATACAGGCCATGTGCTCCTTAAAGAAAAAAAAAAACACCTGTCAAGGAAAGAGAAATAAAATTAAACAATTAAGACAATTAAACAAAAAGGAATGAGAGCAAACAGAGAGGTCAGGGATAACCTTTAACCTGACCATTGTGTTATCTGCCAAGCTGTACATAGAGAGTGGTTTTAAATCTGAATATGTCTACAGAACAAAATGCCTAAAAACGGTGGCCGACACATATATCAGCGAACATGGAGGACATTTTCCAATCACCAAACCTAAAACAACAAATTAAAACAGCATCAGCCACAAGCTGATGATATTTTTATCTCACAGTGTTGTGGAAGTCACTGTTGTCTCAAACGTGAAACATCACAAATTTGGATGCCTTCACATTTCAGATTTGTTTTACCCCTTTTCCAAAACACTTCCAAAAAAGCTTCACATTTCAGATTTGTTTTACCCCTTTTCCAAAACACTTCCAAAAAAGCTTCACATTTCCTGCATTGGCTCAGTCACTGAGAAATTAGGGTTCACTAGCAGTCTAATACTGCTCATATATCAGCATGTGCCAATCAGAACAAGGGACCAGGTTTAAGAATATTTTGGGGCCATTGGTATAGATTACCAGACAGCTGAAATCATTGCTGTACATTTTAAACACTTTCAAGTCTGAGTTTGTCTAGTTATGGGACATAGTAACTGCATAAGGATATGCCCTGCACTGTTAAAGGATCATTCCACCAAGGCCATAAAAGGCTCTGGTCAAATCTGTACATGCAACGACAGATTCTTCTTCTGAATTTATATGCTGAACGCTTGTACAGCGTCTTGTACATTTGCGGACAAACACACCCTATATTTGTACTCTATTAGCTGTTGTCAAAACTACTTCAAATTCTAATGCGGCTATGAGCTGGGGGTTTCAGCACATGGCTTGTGTGAATATTGGCATGTATGGGGGAAAATATTACTTTGCAGTTATTCATAACAGCTTTCTTACAGAAACAGCTGCAGATGGATCCCGCTTTAAAAGTAGCTATACAGTAATGGTTTTCAGCCTCACATGCCTACGTATAAGAATGAAGGAAAATACAGCACTCTCGTCATTTTGTCAGTGTGTTTACACACCCAAAACGTTTATCACAAAGCTACAGGCAGAGAGTTGCAGCAGTTTCTGATGTGTCTTATCAGGTCCTCAGTGCAAGTGGCTTCATGGCTATCAGCCCAGCCACACTTTGCTCCTTAGCAATGCTCAGTTTCACTACTAATTGCTTGTGAAATTCCTTCTGAAAAACAGTAGGGCCTCCTTTAGGAGGGGGGGGGATCTTCATGGGCAGATTTTCAGTCAATTTCTGATCCAATTAGTCATCTTTAAAAAGAAACAGACAGAAAGAAAGAAACAGGGCAGGTTTATTTGGAATTTAAAATGGGAATTGAATGAATACATGTAGTATCCGGGTGTGTTAGTCTACTTTTGACAAGCTCAATATCATGTTTTTTGGCAGACCAACTTGTTTTTCATGCATTTTAAAAGTCCAATTTTGATCGGAGGAAGACAATAATTAATCATGTAAAAATGCTTAGTGAGAGAGTGTCTGAGGCTGTTTCGCCCAACACGTCTGCACTGTTTCTCATGTATTTGTGTGCACGTGTATCTCTGTGCTCATCAACTGTAGGCTCAGCTCATACCGTGTCTGCTCTGGTTGACCCGGCATCGATGTATCTCTAAGCCACACATAAAGATATGCCCATTCGGCATATGGCATATATTGCCATATCTGCCCATTTAGTCTGACAGCTATATAGAGACGTTGTAGTCAAGAAAGTGTTCCTGCAGCCATATCTCAAGGAAAATCATGAATAATCTAATTTGCCAACGATCTTACATTCCCCATGATGATCAAGGAAAGTGAAGATTTAAGCTTCTTTCTCCTTTCTCTGTATTTTGCTTTTGCTCAACATAGCGTCTCCATTTTTAATTCCCTTGGATATTTCAGGCATTACTCAGGCTTTGGAAAGCTCCATAATATCCTGCAACATGCAAACAGCTTTCCTGTTGGCATGGTTACTCATCATAACAGATGTTGGAAAATGCCAGCATTATCAGCTTTATACAGCATCCAAATCAGAATGGGAAAAGTTTAACAGAACAAAAAAGGCTTGGCTTTCAGAAATATCTGAATAATTCACACTGTGGATAACAATCAGTAAACAGCAAAATAAGGCTGACACTTGAATGTACAAACAGAAATCCAGGAGTGAAACTAAACTCTAAATCGAAGACATTAAGGTTGAAGACACAGAAGACTCAAGAGCTGTTCAAAGTCTTACAGAGACTTCTCTTTTCTCCAGTACAGTTTAAGTACTGACAACAGGAGAGAAGAGTGGAACAATCTGCCCGTGGTTGAACTAGTGTTTTGTGTAATCTTCTCTGCTATCAACTTGCAGTCAAAATATAAATCATCACAGTTTTATGCACTATGGAGCAACTTAGTGGAATAACCAAAAAGCAGCTGCCATGAGATCTGTGGCAGCTGTGAAGGACCCACAGGTTTCCATGCTAGGACGGTAGAAACAGTGATTACTGCATATACTCAGCAATAACATCAGCATTCACTACTCTATTATGCTAGAAAACCAAACCATCACATCATTCCAAACATAAATGTTTTACTGTCCAGAAGTCCAGAGCGAACACACACTCACATTGACTCAACATTAGAAGTGCTGCCAAAGATTCCCAAAGTGCCTCTAAAGAATGAATACTAGTTCTGTCAGCTGCAGTTTCATATTTACTTATGTGAAACAAAAGAAATAAAGAAGTCCAAACAAAATATAACTTGCTTTTGTCTGATTTGGCCCAACACAGGCCTAAGCTCTGCAGTTCTGAACCTCTGACCCTGAACTCACTAGAACACGAAGGGAAAAGCCCCGAAATTTATCAGAAGGGGAAGACAGTACAGAAACTCTACGGGTACTTTTTACATTGTGTGCATGAGAGACTGGAGGGTGTGGTGATCTGTCACTAGATCAGCTGCAGTAATCACAGTTACACAATGTAGACATTCTGTTCACCAGCTGTGGGGGGGAGATGGAGTCTAAATTTAAAAGTCCAGAAAGCCTTAAATGAAAGGCTAATGCACAAATCATTTAACCCTTCATTTTTTATCTATATGTGAACTATAAACAAAAATAATTCATTCTTGGTTTTCTCCTTAAAAATAAATCCAATACCTCCAGCGTAGCCAACACAAACATCTGGCTGTAAATGTGAGTTCTGTCATCTAAAATTCAAACATTTTGAGCAAAATCAAGCACCAGGTTAGAAAATGACCAGATATTCACAGTGATTTGAAGTTGCATAACCTTTACTAAGTAGATTCCAACATTTATCTTATTTGCTTCGTTAGATTAAAGGGGCAAACCTGCTTTTATACAACAACAGCAGATCAACAGATTAAACCTAAGAATCAAAGTCTTGACAACCAGTCAACGTCGCTTTTCTTAGCAGTCTGATTTCCTCCAACAGACGCCAAGTCTTTCATACAAGTTGATCCAGGAAAACGAGGCAGTTAATGACACATGCAGTGCCCCAATTCCATGGTATGCTTTCTATAGCTGTTGCAACACATCTGACATGCTTCCACTTCCAAATAGCTCACGTTTTCTCACTTTTTATAGTCTTAACTCAGAACCCCTGTTAAATGAAAGCAGGGCCACCTCGCCCCGACATGTAGTATCGCTAGATCATATCCAACAACTATTTCAGTATTGTCATGGACAAACGTTGGAACTGTTTAAATGCATTACCCAGCCCTGGGACATGTTCTACCACCCTTTCGAATATTGAAAAACATCTTTCAGATAACATCATGACAAAATGCACAGAGGAGACCACAGAATGACGTCACGAAAGTGAGATGAGCAGCGCACGGGTGTTCCTTTTCTTCTCCCTGCTGCACAGCGAGCGTGCGCACGTGCAGATGCTTGTTTTCACACAGTGAAAAGGACAAAAGGACAGAGATATTTTTGTTAATAAGCTACGATTCAGAATGATGCAAAGGAATGGCCGCGACTCGTTCAAAAACCATGTGACCTGAAAAGAACAGTGTCTGGTAAATATCGTAAGCTTTAAGTTACTGACTGTGAAATGTGTTGGAGTAGATTTTCAGCCACGCGTGACAACATCACTTAAGCTGCTTAACATAAATAAATCAGGACTCCAGGATACACAGGGCCTTTCCACAGTGTTGATAGCAAAACAGACATCCTTCGCTTTGATGCTTCTTCTTGCTCCATTTCAAACCAGTCAAGTTATTTTTCTCTTGCAGCAGCAGCTGATCTCCTTCTATGACCTGAATAAGACTCAGTCGCAGACGCAGAATGTTGCACATGACCACCGATGCAAGAAAAATGTACTTTTCCCACAACTTGTCAGTGTCACTGGTAATGTTCTTCCAGTAAAGACCTAAATATGAATTGCTAAACCGAGTCCAAGTGCTTTGGCATATGAATCAACTCTGCCCACATACAACAGAAACATTGTAGAGAAAACATCTCATTTTTCAGACAACATGTAAAATTCTTAAACAGATATATGCTAAGCATAGCTTTGTTGCAAGAAATATAAACTTGACAATCTCTTACTTCTTGAGCTCCGGGGTTCCCTTAACATGGTATACAGTCAGAATAAGAATCCATATTAGTATTACTGGTTAGGGATGATTAAAACATTGCAAACTACACAGCTTCCCCACTAAGAACTGGAGAGAAAAAAAAACAAGCAACATTCTGATACCTGAACTGGAAACGGCCCGCTCTGAAGAGAATTTAGCAAATTTACCCATCCGTAGGATATGCGTCAACATGAATCATATGACAGTAACAGCACAGTACTAAAGGCGCACTCAGCAGTCAGTACATTGCATGTACCTGATAAAAGTAATACAGTCTAATACAACAGAAACGCTGTTAAGCTTGTTTGCTGAAAGTGTTTGAGACACGTTAAAGAGATGGCACCTCGTGAAAAATCGAAAATTATTGCTGTGTGCTCGAGAACTGATGGTCACTTTGGAGAGAAGTAGTTTATGTACTGTTTAACCGTAGCGCTTTATATTAAGATGTATTATAAAGCTAAACTAACACGTCTCTGTAGCAACTGTTAATTTAGACCCCTGCCAATGACTGAGCCCACAGTCACACAACAGAGCCACATTATCACGTAACTGACGGCACAATGCAAATGCCAAATATATGCTGGAATGAGTTTAGATGCAGTGAACTGTGACTGTGCAGTAACCTGCAGTCTCACATGTAAAATAAGATGAACATCAGTTCTCTGCTCTCTGATAGGTTAAAACCAATTATTCATCTACTCTCACAGGGTGGAAAACTTACCAAGTACCAAAACATATGACACATCATTTCTTGTCAGAACATTCCCAATGAAAAAATCTAAGCAAAAGCAGGATGCAGATACTTGCCAAGCGGCCTTTGGATATCAACTTGAAGTGACTGGCTTCACTTACAGAGGACCAGTATGTGCAGAACATATCTAAACATGTGCACGGAATGTACTGGAAGGATTTTTGCTCGAATATAGTATATTGGCTCCAAATAAGCATGCCTATAAAGCTGAAAGTAAATATGAATCGATCATGAGAAATTCGAAATGGTTAAATAAATACTACACGTGTGAATAGATGTGCTCCTCGGAGTCATTTCAGATTCTTAGATGTTAGTGAGAGGATTCTTTCAAACTTAGTGATTTGTTCGTCTTTTGCTCTGCACTTTCTTATTTGTTCAGCTGGACAGTGTAAACAAAAGTCAGGTCCAAACTCAAAAACCTGACTGAGTTTGCTTTAGTTTGCTTTAATGAAGTCGAGTTTTTTTTATACTTTTTATTAACACAGATCACAGAGCTACTCAACTTAGTTATCAAGCCTTATGTATTCGTGTCACAGCTAATATCACAAACACACACGTACTCAGCTTGTTCCGATGTGCTGTGCTTGTCCGAGTGTCCCAGAGTCAGCACGGGTCGATGTGAAGTCCAGCAGAGTCAACTCGGACGAGCTCGCGGCATTAGCTAGCTAAGCTACAAACCTAATGGTTCATAATGAACATCACTACCGCTTGTTCCTTTAATTGCTCATCAGCTGCCATTCTGTCGCCACACACGTATTTCCCTCGACTTTTCTGCGTCATCGCATATTATTTAATATTACCCAACGTGCTTGAATTTAAGTCAAACAAAAAAGCAACAACTGCTCACCAACAGCAGCTCTACTATCTTTGCTGTCAGTTTTGGGAGCAGATTATAGTCACTGTACGACTATGATGACGGCACTGGTGGGGCGGAGGCGGAGCAGGATGCTTCAAGTTTTCTTCTGTTATTCTGTTCTTCCGTGTTGAACACAAAAGCTGTTACTTTACAGATGAAATATAAACCCTGGGCGTTTGAAACAAGGGACAGACTTTATACCTTGTACTGAAACGTGAGGTGCATGTAAGAGACAACAACCTGCTTGTGCCCTGATATTGCTTCAGTCTATGGCTTTTTCCCTTTCCTTCATTGAGTAAAGTGACTTCTGACTTAATAAGTTGTCTGCTCTGTAGAGAATTTAGAAAACAGCCTGCAAAATTAACCAATTATAGTATATGTGCATCCATTTAAATCGCAGTAACATCAAAGATTTAAAGTGCACTCACCTGTCAACTATCAGGAAAAGAATGATTCTGCTGCTGTTTCAGGGTGGTGATTAGCACAAGAGTACCTCTGAAAACCACACTTGTTGATGCATGCCCAAGATCCAAGCCAAGTGCAGGATAAAAATACACCATGCAAAGAAAAAACCCTGAGACACATCCTCCTTCTGAGCTCATTTGAGATGTCCTGAGGCCAAGTGGAAAATTCCCCTGTGCTCTGACCAATTGAAATTTGAAGATGTTTTTTTTTTTTTAGAAATTATGGAAGTTATGTCATTCAATTGGTAAACAACACCCAAAGTGCACAGGACATGAGCAAACTGTTCTTCTGACACCAACAACTTGGAACGTCAGCAGTTTTTTTTTAATGTTTTTTTTTTTATCACATCTTTTTCAGGGAAGCCCTTCTTTGTTCCAGCAAGACAATGCCAACCACATTCAGGACATATTGCACCAGCAACTCTTACACGTAAGAGTTCAGCTGCTAAACTATTTAACTATAAACTTGTTAAAAGAAGGGGTCATGTGACGGGGTGGCAAAAATATATGTTAACATTATGTTTTTCTCCGCATCTGACACAGTAACCCAACCTATTTATAAACTAGATTGTTAATATTGCATTTTCTCCTCCAATATGTGTATTTTTTTAGGCAACCTTGTTTGATATGAGCTCATGAAAGCAATAAGATTAACCAACAGTTAAATAAGAAATAGTTTGTCAGAAGATTTGATCTCAAATTCTTGAAAATTCATGTCTGAATCATCTGGTCGACAGCAGAGTGTAGCATCAAAAGTGGAAAACGTTCCAAGATGCAACTTGTTTTCAGCTTTTCTTGCAAACTCAAAGGAGACCACATTAAAGTGAAGAATCCACCCATTAATGCCCTCTACTCTAATGCTCCTCTACTGATGACCAATCGCTTTTGACTTCATCCCCCTGAAGTTGTTCTGTAAGTAAATATACAGAAGGATTGTAAGGGATCAAACAGAATTTCACAAAGAGCACTTTTTCTATGACTTTTTCTAAGACTTTATCTGTTTTATTGATGTCTCTGCCATTTCCACCAATGATTGGTGGAAATTGCAGGGAAGACGTGTCTCTGCTCACACTTGCAGCTGTTTCCAGCTGTAAGTAACTGCTTTGTAAAGGCTAAATTAACTCAAAGCATGTGTCAAACTTTCACATGGATTTTATTTTATTCCCCTTCATTAAATCGTGGTTAAATCATTAAATCATTTCAATCTGTGTCTCTCTAAGGAGGCATTTCAGTACATTCAGCTGAAAACATCCTAACGTTGTCAACTTTTGACCAATTTTCAAGTGGCTCGTGTTGTTATCTATGATATTAAAAGCTTGGTAAAAAATCAAACGTGTGTTTTTCTATCCAAAACCTTGTCTTCTGTAGACAATTACAGTAATGTCATAGATTTTTATGTGCTGCTGCAGGAGGGTTTGCCTTCCGAGTCAGAACCCTTAAAAATAACCACAGACTAACAATTGAGGGGAACAATGTTTTTTATTAGATACAACAAGAACGAATAAAAAGCGGAGAGGGATCCAACATGGGTAACATTTTCATATCCCACAGTTAATGCTTCCAACAACAACACCACTACACCACTTTAAGCAAAACTATTAGGTCAAAATATTCCACTCTTTAAACCACATCACTCTCCCCCATAAGCACCACAAGAAGCACATGGAAAATAGGGGAATTCATAAAACTGTCGTCCCTACTCAATTCAGGATGTCCCACAAAATCCCCCCTCCCCGGGCAATAAAATTCACAGACAACAGCCCTAGTGATTCCCACCCAGTCACATCTCAAATAATATTTTCTTTTTGCACAATCTTTGTATAAACGTACCCCAAGCTGTCAGGGTTTAATGATATTCTTAACAAAAAAATCAGTAAAATGTTTCTGGATTGTTTGATAACTTTCTGTGCTTTCAGTTGTTAACTGAAAAACATTAGAGCTGTGCTAATTCGAGAAAAATCAATCTTAATTGATTGCTTTTAGCCCAGTCATGTAGTGTTGCTGCCACTGTTTTTCTTTTTCTGCCTACATCTGTTTCTTCGGGTTGTCAGGTCAACTGACGTGGCAGAGAAAACAAGATAAAAAAGGCACCAAAACCCTAATTAAATAAAAATTCCCGTGTGATATCAAAGGCAGTTCGATAAAGTATTGACCAGAAGGGAGTGAGGCTCTGATAAAAATTTTGTTAGGGGAAAATGAGTTCAGACAGTCAAAAAACAATTTCACTGGCTACACAACAGTCAGACAGTCAGGGATATCAGAGAGAGCCAGAGAGTTGCAGTTGAGTTTGTAGATCTTACTGTAGCTAGTATTCTTTGTTAGAAATATGCCTCCTTTCACATCTAAAATTGAGATAGCAGTCTTAGTATTGTGCTGAATTGTCTGTTTGGTAGGACTTTAGGGCTGTTTTGAGAGAAACGCTGTTGAGATTCTGTGGAAGAGTTGTAGGATCAGAGTCAGGGAGAAAATCTGATACTTCAACCGACAGCACAGGTGACATGAGTACAATGCTTGAGGATAAAACTGTTGAAGCAACTGTGTCCATGCTTAACAATGGGTTAAGAACACTGATTAAGAAGCAGAGGGCTCACAGCTGATACGTTCGATCAAAGCTGGACTGGAGAAGGAAGGTTGAGGAGAGCCATGTAGAGAGGGACAGATTGGAGGAAAAAAGGGGGCAGAGTCACTGAGGTGAACAGAAAAAACAATAGCTCCCAACAGTCTGTTAACATTGGATTACAAAGCATTGCTGACGCACACACAAAAAGGGGAAAAAAGGACAGAAAACTTGGGATGGTACAGCAAAGAGGGAGGGAGAGGTTTTACTGCAAAGAAACATTTGGCTGAACAAAAATACATATATTTTTTAAATAGTGTCACTATTTGATCCTTTTTGCAAAACAAGAATCATAGCATTAAATTCTGTAATAAAACAGACAGCTGACAACAAATGGTGTTGCAGGAAGTCGAAAGAGTCACGCATTGGTGGGATAATCACTACAAGCTGCAGCTGTCCCTTTTTCAGCATGTATGAAAACAGACAAATGCCTTTTATTCTAATATATTAGATGTTTGAGCTCCTTCAGCCACTTATGTGCCTCACATGCTTCGCTCCTTTGGATTAATTCAGCAAGTGTGCAACCTCAAAGACACTGCATCTGTTTCTCTTTAAGCGGCTCTGGTGAACCAACAATCTCAAGAATCTAATTTGCGACAAATCATCACTGGAAACTGATGTTCATTACAGAGTTGACCATAAAGACAAAGACCTCACTGCTCTGACTTACATTAAATGAAAAGAGGCCAGAGACTAATAACAACACAAGCAGGCAGTGTTTGTGTAACTGTCTGTTGTATCTTTAACTGCGATAAAGAGCAATTTAGTAGGATATTTAGAAACATAAGTGGGTCCAATCCATTTTTTTTAAACCCACAAAATCCTTATGATTTCATTTCCTATAGGTACTTTGTTTTCCAAAAAGACCCCATGCTGCAAGATAAGAGCTGTACAGAGGCACCAATGGCTTTCCGTTTATGAAAGTCACCAGAAAATCATTCCAAATTTTAAAATCATCGAAAAACCTGCAACATTTAGAAAAAGAAAGAGAACTTGGCTGGATTATGCAAAAAAAAAAATTCTGGATTATGCTATAATGTTTCTATGAAAAAGTGAGAAGCAGAAATTAATTAAACAAGCTTCAGAAGTGACAAGCGCAAAACTTTTTTAGTCCCAATAGATCAGCAGCACTCAGAGAAACAGCTGGTGAGTAAAGAATAATATGTGTAGCACAACATACAGACATACAGCATCACAAACTTAAACGGGAGTCTCTAATTGTTTATTGCTCCTCTCTATCTTTGTAGACAAGCATTAAAATGTGTCTCATGTTTGTTCAGTTCACTGAATTGCAAATGTCATACTCAGAGCTAAGTTGATCTTTGTATCCAAACTGAGTTTTAAAGTAAATCCTATTAAACTGTCACTTCCAGCTCCAATCAAGAAGGAATGACTGTTTTTGATGGAAGGCACCGGGCAGGAAATTCTGTATATATACATTATGTGCACAGCGTACACGTGCTGTGAGGAAGCTGCTGCAGATTGAGCTTTGTCACCACCATGCAGTTGGTTTTAAGCACTGCATCATCTTTTTTGATGATGTAAACATTCTCCTGTTCTTTCAGCTACTGGGACAGCTTGGAGGCTACGTCAGAACCTGGGTCAGTTTACAGGCAACAAAAGAGTTAATTAGTTCACATGCTCCTGCGAAACACACAACCTCACACACACCCGCTGCTGCTTGCCATCAGCATCCTCAGAGGAGAGCAGATGGACTCAGGGGCTGGCTGTAACCTCACCACTGAAAATTGCATCTCACCCTTCTTCATGAGTGGACCGAGCGAGTTCCTTTTGCTTGTTAATTACAGTGGTTAAACAGCTTGGGATATGGACAGCTATGGATACTGAAATCTACTTGACAGTACTGTTCAACAGAAAAACCATCCTTTGTCAAGTATTGGGATCGGGTAAGCCTGCAGTTTAAAGGTGGGGCTAGATAATAGAGGCCAAACTGTGTGTTATTAGATAGACTCAGTCCAAAGACCTGGTGTTAAGGGATTGTAATTCAAATTATGCATTAAGATCTAAGGTATCCAGCTTCATCAGGATTGACAAAACCTTGCTATGCTATGATTTCACATGTTCAGTGCATTGTTAAAAACATTTTTTCTTTACTATTCAAAGTGAAAATAGACATTCATTAAAACTATTGTGGAAATAATAAGGATAATCTTCAACTCACAAAAGAACCAGCTTTCATACAACAACAAGAATGTGCAGTTTTTGAAATCCAGAAGAAACGTCATGTCAAGCTCCTCTGACACGCTGCAGTTCAGTCTGCCCACCCATGGGGACTCCATCCTTTGCAAAATGAACATTCTGAGAGAAGAGAATCACTTCTGTGATATCACACTCATCATTGGAAGTCCAAATGTCTCCACTGCCCAGTCTGTCCGTTTCCACGGCCACAAAGTGGTGCTTGCAGCATCCTCAGACTTCCTACGCGATCAATTCCTGCTCCATGAAGGCCAGGCAGAACTGAGTGTGGGTGTCGTTTCCAGCGCAAGAGTTGCCAAGACCCTGCTGCTGTCCTGCTACACCGGACTCCTGGAGGTGCAACACAAACTGCTTCTCTGATCACCAAGCAGATACCCCCCCCCCCCCCCAAAAAAAACCCCTCAATTTGATTCTGCATGTGCAATCATGAAAAAAATCACTGCAAACACTGTCAAGAGTTAAAGTTCTGAAACCAACATGCATGAAACATACTAAAATACTGCGTATGCTGACATGAAGGTTATAAATGACTAAAAATTTTTACTCTGTGGTTTTTCTTCTTCTCTTCCATCAGCTTCTAATTTGAGAAAGTGAAACTCTGTCTTGATTTTTGTTCTTTATGATTATTTATATTGTTTGTCAATGATGTTATTGTTTTATTTGTCTATAACCACTACACAGGTTCCTCTGACAGAGCTGGTGAGCTACCTGGTCGCAGCCAGTGCCCTCCGAATGAGCCAGGTGGTTGAAAAATGTACTCAAGCCTTCTCCCAGCACCTCAGCTCCATCCCGACTTGCTTAAAACTGGAGGAACTCTCAGAGGAGAAGCGAAATCAGCAGCTACACAGCAGCTGGCCAAGTTCCACCTCAAATCTGAAGAAAAAGGGTGCAGCCCGACCAAGCACTAGCATCCAGGAAGCAAATCCCAAGGAAAGGGGAGCAGTCATTAATCAGTCCAAGCTAAGAGTCAGCCAAGAAACTGAGGTGGATGGTAAAGTAATGAGAGAGATCATAGAAGATGTGGTGAAAACTAAACTGGAGTTATCTGAAGACGGAACACTCAGTCCTTCCACATTGGACTCAGAGAAGAATGGGGACGTTGAGTCTTTTCAAATGAACGACCCATTATTTTATGTTGACAACACCGCAGCTTATCTCAAGTGTGATATACCCCCCCATGCAGTTTTCCAAGACCCTATTTCATCCCCACCTTCTGACATCAGAAGCTCTGCAGTTTTTAAAGAATTGGTGGACAGCTTCCAGAAACAAAACAGACAAATAGAAGAGCCAACAGCAGAAGGAAACATGTATGCACTGACTGCTCAACGACAGCAGGACAGAGAACAGATGCAGCCAAAACTATTTGGCCTCTCAGGAGCACATCTGCTAAAGAGTCAGTTGACTCCAGAGGATTCAGACAGCATGTTGGTTCAGAGGCCATACCTGTGCAGGAGGTGTGACAGAATCTTCCAGCACCTGGAGAACTACATGGGCCACCTGAAGGAACACAGACAGTATCTCTGTTTGGTCTGTGGGGAAGGCTTTTCTCAGAAGAGCAAGCTGACTCGTCACATACACATCCACACTGGTGCCAAGCTTTTCCGATGCCCGCTGTGCCACAAGAAGTTCACCCAGAGGGCCCTGCTGCAAGAACACCTCCACCTGCACACAAGGGACGGGCCCCTTGCTCACAAGCCAGGCTTCAGGCACCATCTCAGAGAGGGTAAACCTAGCCTGAAGGAGGAGCTCGAGGGAGGTGGAGACCCAGGTTTAGCATGAATTTGGATGAATGTTGTTGGCTTTTTAGTTTGTACAGTAACATTGCACAATACACACAAACCTTTCAACACACATAGGCACATACAGACACTGAAAGTAGAGTACGAAATAACATAGAATTAATCAAAAAAGAGGGGGGAAGTAAAGAGAAAAAAGGTAGGGTGGGCATGGCACATGATCATGAATCTTATGAACCTAAATAAACATTTTTAAATGTGCATTGATTATCCATTTCCAACATCCCCGCTTCTATGTTGTTTTCGTCTATTATTTTGAATTGCCATGTATTGTATTAAGGGAACATTCAATATAGTTAAATATTTGGAAAGTGAGCATTGAAAAATCTATCCACTGCAGAAGATGTGGTGGGTTAACAGGCTTTGCATCCAAAACAACTTTTATATATTTTTACTCATACATATATACATATGCAGGTCTACCTGTTTTCAAAGATATGGTTAAAAAAGGGAGTGGGGCATCATTCTTCCTCATTTAAATAATCATTTCAACTGGTCAGAAAATTCCTAAAATCTTATAGGAGATCCTGCCTTTTGTCTTCTCTCCTTAATATGTTGTTACTGTGGTTCTTCTCCAACTACGATTAGCCCTCTTTGGCTCAGTGCTTTTAGAAGAACTAGTTACTCACAAAAGAATGCGATTTCAAATTTTCCTCAAATGAATTCCCCATGTTTTAAATATACGTGCATAAGCTAAATGATCTACAACTTGCACACTAACCATTTGCTCCATGCTTGCTTATCGTTACTAGATGTTTCTAAGAGAAACTGTCATACTCATTTGAACCATCTCTTGTTAATTAAGCATTTCAGTTATGTAAAGTTATTAAACATACAGATATGTTTCACTCTATTATGTGACATTAAAAATCTTGGAACATCACATGGCTTGCCGAGCAAAATTATTGTATTTGATGTAAAACACAAATGTGAATCCCTTTTCTGTGTACTGCAGTATTGTACGGTACTTGTTTTTTTCCAGGAGACTTTAACCTTTTGCACAGACTGGAGTCTAAAAAGCTCAATGTGAAGCACAAGCAGTCAGCTTTTGTGGCATGAATGAACCTGCTTCTTAAAGACATTTGAAGGAGTTGTGATGTCTCAGCTGTCATTACTGCAGGTAAAGCTCAAAGAAGAAATGAGTGAAAGTCTTTAGATAGATACATGACAGTTCCTGGAGGTGCAACACCACACTGATCACTAAGCATGTACCCCTCCCCCCACAAAAACCCTAAGTTTGATCCTGTTTTAGAACAAGATTTTGTTATAATGTGCAATCATGAAAAAAATCACTGCAAACGCTGTCAAGACTTAAAGTTCTGAAACCAACATGCATGAAACATACTAAAATACTGCGTATGCTGACATGAAGGTTATAAATGACTAAAAATGTTTACTCTGTGGTTTTTGTTCTTCTCTTCCATCAGCTTCTAATATGAGAAAGTGAAACTCTGTCTTTTTGTTCTTTATGATTATTTATATTGTTTGTTGAAGCCATTTTATGTTACTAGAATTTAATATACAGTTTTTCTAGTTTGGTGATTTATTTATTTTCTTGTGCTGATAGTTCTGTGTTGCTGTAGAGATGAGTATTTGACAAGTGACCAACGACGCCTATGTTGCTCAGCTTTGATTGGCTGTTTGGACAGAGAAGAAAGAAATCATCAGAAAGGTAGCGAGATGCCACTGGACCTTAGAGCGACACAGTCTTTTGTCTGCATCGCATTTCAGTTTGTCTTTTGTAGAAAATTCTAGATTTAAGTTCCTTTATTTTTGTGTAAATTTAGTGCTTATAAATAAACGGTAAAATTAAGAATTGTTTTCAAGACTTTTGCTTGCTGAGGTGCGCATGTGGAGTACAAAAGAACTTTGAGGTCCAAAGCTAGTGAGTCAGCCGGCTGCACCCACATTGTTTGTCAATGATGTTATTGTTTTATTTGTCTATAACCACTACACAGGTTCCTCTGACAGAGCTGGTGAGCTACCTGGTCGCAGCCAGTGTCCTCCCAATGAGCCAGGTGGTTGAAAAATGGAGCCAAGCATTTTCCCAGCACCTCAGATCCATCCTGACTTGTTTAAAACTGGAGGAACTCTCCGAAGAGAAGATAAATCAGAAGCTACACAGCAGCTGGCCAAGTTCCAACTCAAAAAGGAAAAGGATGAAGCCCAGCCAAGCACAAGCATCCAGGAAGCAAATTCCAAGGAAAGGGGAGCGGTCATGCATCAGTCCAAGCTGAGTGTCAGTCAAGAAACTGAGGTGGATGGTCAAGTAATGAGAGAGATCATAGAAGATGTGGCGAAAAGATATGATAAGATATGGTGAACGACCCATTATTTCATGTTCACAATACTGCAGCTTATCTCAAGTGTGATACACCCCCTCCTGCAGTTTTCCAAGACCCTATTTCATCCCCAGCATCCAACACCAGAAGTTTTGTTTTTAAAGAATTGGTGGACAGCTTCCAGAAACAAAACAGACAAATAGAAGAGACAACAGCAGAAGGAAACATGTATGCACTGACTGCTCAACTACAGCAGGACAGAGAACAGATTAAACTATTTGGCCTCTCAGGAGGCATCTGCTAAAGAGTCAGTTGACTCCAGAGGATTCCACAAATCCTTTAGTGCAACACAGTAAAAGTAAATGCTGCTACACCAATGCCATCCATCTGAAAGACTGAGAACCAAAGAGATGATGAGCTTGCAAACAATGTACAAATTTGAATCGCCAAGCTCATTTGCATACAAAGAGGGCTGAGATTTTATAACACCTTTGGCAGAGCTTTGGTATAGTGATGTGTAAAGACAGCTAAACGTGTGCCTTAGCTCCCTGTGTGTCCACAGATTATTGTATGTTCACCAGGAAGCTGAGCTACTTGTAACTGTACAAGCTGCCCAGCACAGTGAAGATTGTTAATTGAAGGTTTAATAAAACACTTGTAACATTAATATAATCAAATCATTGCAACAAATTCTGAAGACTTTCAGTTTGCATAAGAAACTAAATTGCTATCACTGTCTTAAAAGGCAGTTTATTGTTAAATCCCTTCATGCTTAGGCTTTTCTTTACCTTTTGACCCCCTCTGAAATTGTGCACAGCTCACTGAGCGCGACTCTATAAGTGAGTGGCTTCTCCCTTTACCATGTCTCCTCTTATCCTTCAGTTATTCTTTTTGGCCCAGAAATGTCATTGCTGCTCATCGCACTGAATGGAATACTGTCTGGTGGGCATCTGAAACATCACAGGCTCTGTGTGCATACACAAAGAAGGCTTGGTAGGATGTGCGTTCAGTACAGCAGCTCGCGTGAATGTGAGTGTTTGTGTGTGAGATCGAGGAAGATTAAATCATGTGATTGTTCCAGTAACGTCGGATCCTTTTTTGAAATTCCCTGCAACAGCATCTGGGGTCTCCCTGAAGTGGGTCAAATGCCTGCATGCACACGTGAAGGCACATGACCGCATACATAAATGCACATGCACAAAAATAGTAAAGTGGCTCAAACACCTTCATTATGAAAGAGAGACTAGGATGCATACGGTACGAGGAGGATGAACGCAACAGGAAAGATGTTAAGACGTGATGTTAAGAGATAAAGATGAGTGGAACGTGTTGCATTTTGTTTGCATCACACAAAGTATAGATATGATTAATTTCAATGACTGACATTGGTATTTAAAGCAAACTGAAATGCATTCCAAGATTAATGTCACTTAAAGGAGTCATTGGGGTGGGAGGGTAAAACCTAAACCTAATCATTGTTCAACTAATCATTGTTTCCTCATTTCCATTTACTTTAGTTTATTCTCTGTGCAAGTACAGCATGGTGTGTTTTGGTCTGTCAAAAATGGTCTCACAGTCACCCCTGGTGGTCACCAGTGATCCAACGATTTTATTTCCAGGAGTTCACTGTAAAACTTACTTTGCAGACTAGTGTCTAAGGAAGTTCAAAGAAAAGTGTCAAATCTACAATGTGAAAACAAACCAACTCCAGCTGATTTATTTTTGTTGATTGCAGTTTGTGCTGATAAGGTGGTGATGTGGTTAGCCCTCACAGCCGCCTGGCAGGCCTGCAGCAGTGTCTCTGTGTGGAGTTTGCATGTTCAGACACAATGCAAATCCTGGAAATATGTCGTCATTTACTGACAGAACAGCTGCAAACGTTGCATTGCAACTTTACAAGAATACAATGAAGATTCATTGTCATTCGAAATACAGAAAGAAACTAAAAAGACAAAACAGTGCCTTGCAGGTGCAGCTGGTATCGGTTAATTACACCTGCTACAGTATAGCTTTATCATGATTTAAATGACATCTTCTTAACAAGCAGATTTTGGGGTGTGAAATGACGAAAGATCTTCTGTGTTGCTGACAATAAACACTCTCATGCAGCCCTGGTGTCCCTCCATCTGGCCACACATCATGCCACAAAGCACATGAAGACTGTTAAAGAGAGGTTATTACTTATTTTCAGCTCAGATTAGCTGTCCAGTATGAACCAGGTGGTGAATATGAATCACATTGTGTCCTCATATATAGGCTGCCTATCTTGCAGTGGGCAGCAGATCACTGATGAAAACATGATTACCGCACAGCATGGATGTATTTGACAGTGTAAGGCCTATGTGGCCACTGGGCACCTATAATACAAATGTCATGCCAGGCTAAATCTGTTATAAACTGCAAGGTAATGCTATATCTAATTAATTGGATTACAGCCTTGATAAGTTGACGAATGCCAGCTGCCTCAGAGGTTTTATCTACTACAACAGTAGGTCTAATCCATGTGCTCTCCCTGGTGACATTTGTTAACCAGCCGTTAATGTCAGGTATTTAAATGTATAACCATGTGACTGTATTCTGTTGAGGTGAAGAGATAGAATGCCTCAATGGTCATAACTGCTATTTAAATGGAATATTCAGTCCAAATACATAATATACAGCAACATAGGCCTTCACTGAGGATGGCAGGGTAACACCATGCTTGTACTTCCGCGTTTCTTCTTCACTGAACAATACTGAGAAGAAAACAGCAACAAAAAAAAGAAGAAAAGCGCGCGGTGTGTGTTTTTGTGTTGAACTTCCTCCCCACGGGCACACTTGTCAAAGCGCATCCTCCCTTCAGCTGCCGCTGCGCTGCCTCTCGGTCTGTTTCTTTAAAACCAGACAGCCCACGCCTCGAAAAGCGGCTTGTTCCGGCTTGCCCCTTTACATCTTTTTATCCTTGCTCGCAACATTAAAATAGTGCCCTCCGATAGTCGCGCGTCATCGTTTCGGCTGAGCAGTCGGTCCGCAGACAAACCTGCACATCGGGCGGAGCACGCATGATGAGAAGCCGTGCGGCTGCAGCAGCTCTCTGCCAGCGCAGCCCGGCGGTGAGTCTGAGGCGCAGCTCTGGCACCATCATCACCGGCGGAGCGATACCACCATCTCTCCTCTGCTTCGGTTTGTCAAGCTGAGGGTGTGTGGCTCACTGTACCTGAGTGTCGTGTCCGTGACCGTGTTGTAAAGGGGAGCAGGGGGATCAACACTGGACCACAGTACCTGTATCTAATGCGCTGAAATGCAGAGGCACAATAATCTGGTTTCTAGAGGCATCCATCTGCTGCTGCTGCTGCTGCTATTCTGCAACTGATGAAGATTTTTTAGTTTTATTTTGATGCTTTCATGTGGGTGTGTGTGAAGATGTTTACCCTGGTGCTCCTGTAAAGAGTGTGAGGTAAGTGACTTACAGTGGGTACAGTACCCAGAGCTGCACGCTTCTTTTCCATGCTTCTCAGGTTGAGGTTTCATTTTGTGAGTGCAGTGCCTTTCACACTTTAGGGCTGTTTAAGTGTGTCTTTCTTCCCCAGTGGAAAATATTCAAGATCTTATAGCAGCTACAGATCTGATATGCTTCTACTATTGGCTCATCATAAAATATCTTAATCTGGAGCTGATGGAAAATCGTAAGCAGTTTGTGGGCTCTATAGCTGTTTGTTAGCTGCAAGTGGAAAGCAGGGACTGCAAGAAGAAGTGAAAGCACTCAGTGCTTGCAATAGGAATCTGTAGATGTACCGTTGTAATGGTGGAGACTGTTAGGCACTTCCTCTCGAGCACGGAGATCGGAGTAACATCCCTGTTGCTCTCCAAGTGTCTCCAGTTTCCCTGCTCAGGAGCTGCTTATCATTAACTGCAGGTTTCAGTCTAAGAAGCAGCGCTGTCATCATAAAGTTAAAGCATGTGGCAGCCTGCCATGTCAGAGGTTACTAAGTAACCTGCTGATGTGCAACGGGAGACAACTTGATATTCCAACATTAAGAGGCAGACTGGACAACTCTTGGTTTCTCCTGTTACTGCAGACACATATAGACATATGCTGCTGCATAAACGCCATTTAAATCAGCAGCTTGTGGTTGCCCTGCCTCTTATCCAGGCACAAGCCACACACACACACATGGAATAACACGCATAATGAATAATTAATCAGTCAAACCCACAAACCTTCACAGCACACTCAGAAACAAGTGAGCAGACACAATGAAACAATTGCTATGGTCCTCACGGAGCTCACAGATAACAGTATCCAAATATTGGAAAACTACAACGGTACCTTTATGGCTTTGTGCTGCCACACAAAAAGCACATTCAAATGGCACCTGTGCCAGCACGTTATGTGAGTTTTGTTGCAGGAGTGCCTGGAGTTCTTGGAGCGTCTTAAGTCAGATTTTTCTGGTGCATGCTGAGTCTTTCAAACTATTAAAGTTTAACCTGCTTGTCACTGTGCACCCGCTTGCAGTAGTTTACAGACATTGATTCCAGTTGCTTCCTTAAGCATCGAAACAGAAAGTAAGCGTTCACATATACACACCCTGAGTTTGACTGAATTTCGGACTAAATTCATGTCTCTGTGCTTGAGAGAACGCTTAAACAGTCAAGCATTTACATTTTGAAGTGTTCAGTTTTGTTTTTTTTATTGTTTTGGTTAGCATTGTGGTAGGTGTGAGGTTTTACTTCTGCTGTGGTTTACTTTGCTGCTCTCAGCAGGCTGTGCTGATAATTCTCCAAATGGGTTTTCTTTAAAACTCTGGCCATATTTTATCTTTGTAGAGGGGATGCCTTGGATCAATTTATTGTAATTATGGGAAAGAATTGAAAGCTGCATGTGCTGGTTATCAAAATGTTCAGAATGAGACTGATGATTACTGTCTTAAATGCCTTTCCTTTTTTTTGTTTTTCTGCTGAAGTATTTTGTGAGATTTATGTGTCATAAATCTTTGTTTGTGGTAGAAACAGAATCAGCCCAATAATAGCACAAACGGTTATGAGCATGCTGCTCCAAACATGCTCATACCACATGGCTTGTTGTGATTCTGGGGTCACACAGACAGTGGCAGTGCATCCGCTTATCAACTTTTTTTGTTTTTTTGCATGACTTGATGAGCCACACTACGACCCACTTTTTATGTTATTGGCTGGTGCCGAACTTCAAACTTTTGACATTTTCCTGCTGTATTTGACAGACAGTATTTGGGAAACAGGGTGGGAAACTGCAGATTGCACGTGACAGAGCGTGTGTGTAAGTGTGAGTGCGTCTTGAGCTACTATTCCACAAGGAGACCCTAAACTTACTGTTTGGATTCAACTTGGCTTCAGATGTAAATGTTCTGCTCTCGACACAGCGTGGACTCATTCATCACTCATCTTCTTCACACACAGTATACCATCCCTGATGTGTCTCTCTGCAGTTACAGGGGGTGCAGTAGAGGTAACTGTGCCACCTCATTCCTCTGGGTCCACAGAAATACTGAGCTGGAGTCAAAGATAAAAATCCCACGGTACAGCACAGCCAGAAACGACTCTGTGATATGCAGAGTGAGTGACTGAACCACTAGATGAGCAATCCAGTTGCCAAAAATGGAATGTTGGAAGTTTATGCTTCTGCAATCTCACCTTCCTTAACCAAATGAATGAGCAGAATGAGCAGAAACGTGCATGGTTGTGCAAAGGTTGAAGCTATTTTATACAGATGAAGCCATTTGTTTTGATGCACAAGTGCACCAGATTAACTATATGTAACGATTTGAATTATTTGGTCATTTTTGCTACACACCCGCTCCTGAAACGGGCACTCTGTCCTTATTAGGTCCAAGGAGTCATCATCCACTGGTGGTGTCTTTGTTTGAATTTACAGTCACAGGGCATGACCACAAATATTTAAGCTAGTGTTTCATTGGATGCAACCCAAATGCAGGATGAGTCACCATTTCTTTCTGGCTTTCCAGATAATCACAAACTCTAAAATTTTAAACTGCCTTTTTGTGGGGCCAGACACTGCCCATAGGTGATGTACAGGGCAAGACGTTCCCAGCAAAAACACTCAAACCCTTATTTTCATTGGCTGCTCGGTGTTGTTTGCCTCCACCCTCCCTTTCAACATGCCGAGGAGGATGATTTCAATGGAACACTATGCCAAGAACACAAAGCTACTAAGCTAGATATAGTGACTGAAACTGGCAGCAAGATTTTGAAGTGCGCAGCCTGCTGTGTTAAAGATGCTTCATGCTTCTCAAAAATATTTCCTCCCCTGGAAAACACAATTAGAAGATCTGTCAATATCCTTATTTCTAAATTGTGTAAAGCACTCACTGAAAACCTTTCTGTCTTGTATCCTTTTAAAACTATTCCAAAGGAAACTCCAGATGCCCTCCCCCTCTCAGAAGGGGGGGATAAGTTAGGATTCATTGCAATCCTCAGCCAGATGATAGCCAGCCAACTGTTGGCTGTAAAGACACAATGTACTTCTCATCCACCGCTCAGCGGAGTGGGTGCAGCAGACCCCTGCAACAAATAACCGCTGAACAAAACTTTCTCTGAACAATCCCAACAAAGTAAACTACGTTTTTCTTCTCACATTTAATTGGCTAAATCATTCTTGATTTACTCTGAAATGTCACAGCCTGCAGTTTTCCCTTGATGAGGAAGTTGTGGTCTGCTATAATAAAGCACGCCTACTTGTTTTGTCACAAGACCTAAAGTAGTCATGACTAGGGGGGGCTTTCTGTGTGTGTGTGTGTGTGCGCGCGCACCCATGTGCATGTGACACACTTGCCTACATGCAAGCAGTGATCCCTTCATGCCAGTAAGGGAACTCTGGGGATAAATCACGATATTTGGTGCTCGCCTTGCAATGTAAGAGAATGTGCGCAGGAACAATGTCTGTTCTGAGAGGCGGACGCGCACTGAGCTCCGCGGCAGCTGCCAGACTTCTGTTTTGGACTCTCCATAAAATCAGGGCGCAGCAGCTGCACAGAAGCAACAGGTGTCTGTCGACGTGACAGCAGCCTGAGAATCACGCTTGAGAGTTACTCGCCTCCCCCCAGATAGTTTGTACCACTGCCAACACGCACAGAAAGAGTTTCATCCGGCTCACGCGCCGAGGTAAAAATCCCCACCCACTTCTCCTGAAAAGCACCCCCTGACCTGTTTGATCACATGAGTGTTACCTCACTCTTCCTCAGACTGTGGGTTCAGCAGTTTGTGGGCTACAATGGCTGTGGTCGATGTTAATTTTGGGCTCCTCGCGGAAGGAAATATGACGCGCGAGGATAGAGCGGAGCTGTCCACGAGGCCGAGGAGCCAGCGCTGGTATCGCGAAGTGCGAACAGCTTGGAAGGTGCGTATACGCCTGGCTTCATACCCGGAACACGGAATAATATATGAAGACTATAAACGAAAATATTCTTTTTTTTGTGTTGACGTTTGTTGCGTAGTCGTTATTTAAAGCTGCAAATGCAACGGGTGCGTCATGCGCAAGGTTAGCTATCCGTTTACGGACTTTCTTTGCTAGCATTTTTTAAATAGTTAAATTTTTTATGAAATGTTGATTTTCAAGCGCAGACTGCTCTTATTTCTAAGTGCATGTGTTTTTATTTTATTTTTATCGACTAACACAGACATACAATGCAAAAAAAGTAGACTCTGGTCTCGCCTTGTGGGACCAGTTATTCGTGTGCGTTACTCTCTGATTTCCACTTCTTTTGTCATTCCTGCACGTCTCTTGAAGCGTTTGAGAAGACTGTGTTTCGTTTGTTATGGCACCTGCTCTGTCAGGGGACCAGCTGTCGTGACAAACTCAGAGAGCAACAGGTGCCCACTGTCTGCTCGCACAGTCCTAAAAAGATTTAGCATTCTGGAGCCCGAAGGATGATGTGTCTGTTTGATGAATTGCTTTGCTTTTATTAATGGGTTGAAATGCTGTGCAGGGGGTCGGGATCCAACTGCACTAGATGCTGTTATATAAGAGGGGGCGTTTCTTCTCTCTCGCAGTGTTTTAAGTCATGTCCAAAAGTGGAAGATTTGTATGGAAGCGACTCGTTTCTGAGAGCACCGCAGATAGAATCGTTGCTTTAGTTCCATGCTGCGTCTTGTTTTTGTTGATTCGACCTGGGGCTGTCATGGAAGTGTTGTGGTTGGTGTTTTGTGTGAGCAACAAGTCTTAACCTGCTGGCTGACTGGCTCCTTGCTGTGTGGAGGGTATTTTTCAATGTTTTCCCTGTGTGTTGGTTCTCTTCGGGTGCTCCAGCTTCAAAAGTCCAAAGACACGCGTTCAGGTCTGCTGGTGATTCTATACTGGTTGTGTTAGCCTTGTGATGGACAAGTGACCTGCTCATGGTGTAACCCATAGCTAAATGTAAGCTGGGAGAGGTTTCAGCTGCATAAAGCGGGTACAACTAATATATTAATGTATTAGTATCACTATTAGGTTGTAACAGTAGCATTTTTTTTTATTAATCAATAGTACAGTTCTGTGTTCATGCTGTTAATGTTTATTTTGATGATGTCATGTGCTGTGATAGAGTGCTTTTGATGTGTTGTAAATCATGTGTCCAGCTTGTATTTTGAAATAAACAACTGGCTTTATGAAAATTGAACTGTCATCTGGCAGAAGATGCACATTTGTCAGTAATCACGCAGGAGTAATTGTGTTTTTTCCCAGCATCACTGCGACAGCGTTCGCATGTCGCTGGTGTGCTTCATCCTGTTTGTCTCGCTTTGTTTTTATGAGGTCCAGGTCAGTACAACGCTGTAAACCCTCTTTCACACACACTCTCAGAGGTTGAAAAGGAGTCTGTTGTAAAAGTTGTTTTGGAACAGCTGAGATAAACACAGAATATGTCTGACAAACTTTCTCTGAAACAGGAAACTGCTGTTATTCTGCTCTGCCCGGGTTTTTTTTTGTCTGGGTTCATCTGTTGTCTGCGAGCTGATTTGCTCTTGAAAAGAGTTATTGTGATTCGACATGAGCTCAGCCTTCATAAAATAAGCGAAGGTGTGTTTGAAAGAGCAATGTGGAAGTTGGGATGACTCGGCGCCACTGATCTCTGTCACTATTTCTCAGTACTCAATCACAGAGATTTATTTTTGGGCTCTCCTGCAGGTAATTGTCTTTAGTATTACGTACCGTATGTGTTCCAACAAGATTTTTTACTGTGTAGATTAATTTTCCCTTAAAACAAAAAAAAAGCGCTGTCGTAATGCAGTTTACTTTTGTTCTGTTTCACTGGCTTGTTGTTACGGTTGTAATTGAATGATTGAAATGTAGACCTAGACATAAATCACAATGACGATCTGCCTTTTAATGCAGCATGAGTTGGGACATTGCCAACTACCTTTTCTTTTTAAGCGCTTGGGCACTTTTATTGCTCACATCTGATTGAATAGATTTATGAGTTTAATGGAAAGAGAGGCTCAGTGTGGCCCGTGTTCTTAGTTCACTGCTTGTTGTACTTAACAGAGCTTAAAGAGTAATAAAGTTACGGCTGCTGCTTCATTTGCGGAGCATAACGCACATGCGTCATATAAGGGAGTGTCTGCATCGTGTAGATACAGACTGCACTCATTTGCATGAAAGGCATTTCAATTCTAAGGCAGATAACAGTGTAATTGTCCACTTGATGATGTGTAATAGCAACCCAAAAAAAACAAAGAAAAGATTTTTGATGTCAGATGACAAGTGGAGAGTGTGACCAGATCATGCATGAGATAACTTTTCATTCACTGCCTCAACAGCCATTTGAATTAAACACCTGGTGCATCATTCTGCCTTGTCCCTTACAGTCACCCTTGGCTCTGGCGAGCAGCTGCTGTTGCCGAGGAATGCATTCCCCCTAAGCTCGGCGACGCCTCCCTCAGCGGCGTGGTGGTAGGATGCCAGTGCAGGCGGCCCAGTGGACAGAATTTCTGTCCTGTCCCATCTGCTACAATGAGTTTGACAGCAGCGGCCACCAGCCCATCAGTCTGGGATGCTCCCACACGGTGTGTAAGACCTGCCTCCACAAACTGCACCGCAAGGCTTGTCCCTTTGATCAGACGCCGATCAGCACCGACATCGACCTGCTGCCGGTCAACTGCGCCCTGTTGCAGCTGGTCGGGGCTCAGGTGAGGCAGCCAGAGAGTACTGAAATGAGCCATCTGGAGACTGTTGGTTCAAACTTTAAACTTTGTCCTCTTTTTGCGTGTCTTTGGTGTTTGTCGACGACGCTAGGTCCCAGATGTTCAGTCGGTTAGCCTGAGCAGTGCAGCGGAGGTTGAGCACTACGAGGTCTGCAGGGTTTGTGTAGAAGAGCTGGCTCTCTACCTGAAACCTATCAGCGGCGCAAAAGGTACTGCACAGAACGATGGTACACTTTTCCCATTCAGTGTGCAGGGGCTGCAGTTGAGCTGCCTGCTTAACTTGGCATGCTTACCCTCACACATCTCCTGACACTGGAAGGTTTTGTACGTTTATGGTATTCAGGAAAATGAACCTCTATGTGTTAACAGAAAGGTTAATATTAATGAAATCAGTTCAGCCAGTTCTAGTTGAGTCACTGCAACTGTCATGATTCTTTTTGGCTAAAGACATTGTTTGGATGGTTCACACTTGGTATCGTCTGGTCTCTTAAAAAGCCTGAAAAACAAAAAGTGTGAATTCTGTGGGAATGTGGGAGTTTAGATGCAAGATGAGCCTTCTGAATCTAAATTAGCTCTCAGCATGGCTGCTTGAGACTGCTCTATTTCTGTGGGTACATCAAGTGCAGTTGGTTCAGAGGTCCATCAAATTAAGGAATGTTATCACTGTGACTACTTTGTGCAGACGCACAGTTTAACCCCAGCGCTGTCACTTCCTACAGGCGTGGCGAACCTGAGTCCAAGCGTGCTCAGCCGGCCCATGCAGAGGAAGCTGGTGACGCTGGTAAACTGCCAGCTGGTGGAGGAAGAGGGACGCGTGCGGGCGGTGCGGGCGTGTCGGTCTCTGGGGGAACGCACAGTAACTGAGCTCATCTTGCAGCACCAAAACCCCCAGCAGCTCTCTGCGAACCTCTGGGCGGCGGTGAGGGCCCGTGGCTGCCAGTTTCTGGGACCTGGTACGTGACCCACAGAGCACCTTTCCCATTGTTTGAGGGAACTAAGAGATAAGTACATCATCCACTTTGAAAATGAGGATTAAACATTTCGATTTTTGTCTTGTCGCTGTCACAACCCAGCGTGTTAAAACGTCAACGCTCGTTTAAGACATGTTAAAAGTTTGGGCTAACTTTTGAGACTGCCGAAATGTACGAGAGCAATGTGGCTCAGCTGCAAGAACAGGTTTCAAAAGCGTCTTCTCGCAGCATTTTTTTTTTAGAACGGAAAGCATTTTGCTCTCACATTTCCTCGTAGAAGCTTACAAAACCTTACAGTGGGCTTGTTGCACGGCGGCCCTGTGGCACAAAAAGCTATTTCATTTGAAGAAGCACAACAGCAAAACACAACGGAAAACATTTGAAAGTAGCATGACGAAGAAAAGCACAAAACTTCTCAAGACACAACAGCGGTTGAGAAATTACGATTATGTGTCACAAAACATTTAAAAAACAGAAAAATTTAAAAAAACACAAGACATGTTTTGGTTTCCTCATCAAACTGAGAGCTGGTGCTGGTAACCGGTGTCCTGTGATGATTACTCATAGGGCAGATTCTGACTGGGAAATATTTTTTTCTCATGATAACAGAATGAGTTCATTGAAAAATCTGAGGACACCTTTTTTTAACTCTTGCGGTGCTGCTGTGGATTTACAAACTCATGTGTCCGTGCTGAACATTTGACTCTCTGTCACTCTCTCTGTTTTCCACGGTCATCTGCACCCTTTGCCTTCATCTCCCATTGACTCTTTCTCCTCAGCTATGCAAGAAGATGCACTGAAGCTGGTTCTGCTTGCTCTGGAGGACGGTTCAGCTCTGTCCAGGAAGGTGTTGGTTTTGTTTGTTGTCCAGAAGCTCGAGGCCCGGTTCCCCCAGGCCTCTAAAACCAGCATAGGCCATGTGGTGCAGCTGCTCTACAGGGCCTCCTGCTTCAAGGTACAGACATCATGAGTGAGCTGCAAACTTAACCATTCAGTGAACCCTTAGAAAGATACAAACCAAACTTTAAAGTGTCACTAAAAGAAAAAAGAAAAAACAACGATTTTCCTAGAATTAGTCAAAGTGATTGAATGAGCTTTGGGAAAATCCCTTTCCAGCTCTCGAGTGATCTTTAGATTAGCATGACCCAGTCTGACAGCCTTATCATATATTATCACTCCCCACTGAATCCTGCTGCTGCTTCCAGAGACATGTTTTATGTGTGTATTTCTGGGCCTGTTATCTGATGACAGACATCACTGGCAGGGCAGAAATGTCAGCTATCTGCCTGTGACGTAAACGCAGTCTATATTTGCCCTCGCTGTCCCGCCTGGCAGGGCAGAGACAGACAGCGCGGAGATAAAGAGAAAGAGAGATGAACGCACCGGTTGGAAGAGAAGGAAACGCGCAGCAGGAGCTTGAGTGCTGGCGAAATCTAAACGTGTTTCACATTTGTAGTAGATGGCCAGTGAAGTGTGTTGGTGTCTTATGATGATTACTCATAGGGCAGATTCTGATAAGGGGGATAGTCCCTTTGTGTGATCTGAGCTTGAGTTTGCAAGTCTGAGGACACCACATATAGGTCCACGAACTGTTACAGTTGTTTAGAAATGTCATTAATTAATCCGTTAAAACTAGTTCAATAGTCACAGAGTATGGAAAAATAGCTTGAAGTTGCTCCAAAGAAAATCATGTATCATATTTACATTTCTGTATTTTAGAACTAGATGGTATTTCCATGTGGGTACAAAATTGCTATAAACTATAAGAAACTATAAAAAAAAACAATTAAAACACTTTTTAATTTGAAAAGTGAATCCATTAATACATTTTAGGGGATTGTTGGTTTGGATATGGGACAAAACTCTGACTAAAGCGTAAGTCTTTCCATTCTCTTCCACTTCTCTCACTCTCTTGGTTCCGGCCTCTTTGCCATAATCTGTCCTCGCTGCCAGGTGACGAAGCGTGATGAAGACTCCTCTCTGATGCAGCTGAAGGAGGAGTTTCGTACGTACGAGGCTCTGAGGAGAGAGCACGACGCTCAGATCGTCCACATCGCCATGGAAGCGGGCCTTCGAATCTCACCCGAGCAGTGGTCCTCTCTGTTGTATGGAGACCTGGTCCACAAGTCGCATATGCAGTCCATCATTGACAAGGTTTCATTGGGATTCATACATGTGTGTCGTTATCGTTATCACTGCTAGACTCATTCGGACATTTCTAACAAGCCGACAGAGAACAGAAGTGTGGGACGAATACTTTTAACTGCTCTAGTTTAGAGTAAAGACTGACTTTCTTTATCTGCTCCAGTTGCAGTCTCCCGAATCATTTGCAAAGAGCGTTCAGGAGCTGACAATCGTCCTGCAGAGGACAGGTGACCCTGCCAACCTCACAAGCCTTAGACCACACCTCGAGCTCCTCGCCAACATAGACCACAACCCAGGTACTTCACCCTGTCTAACAGCTCAAATACAATTTGTTTTAAGCATTTGTCAGAGCACACGGTGTTCGATGAGTGTTTAACATTTAAAACAGCCACTCAGCACTCCGAAATTAATTCCATATTGTGGCTCTCCATTAAACCTGACTCTGGCATTATCACAAGTCATTACACACATTTTACTCAGCCTCAGTTTAGAAACCGCACAACGCACATTAACACAGGTAGGTGTTTTGTCTGTGGCGCCATACGTGGTGTCATAGGGATGCTGAGCCTGCAGGTGCACTAACTTTGCAGCTTCATGATAAGAGGGCTTCTGAATGTCAGCCTGCCAATTTGTCCGGTGCTTTAGTTTATTTTGACAGATGCTGGGAAATGTTACTGTGTGAATGATTCACCTCAAAGGTTGCAAGCTGCAGACTTGTGGGTCACCTGACCTTTCCTCAAACACTTCCTTCAGGATGACTTTTCATCCAGTTTGGTTCCGACCAAAGATCCTAATAGTTTTGGTCTATAACCAAAGCCTAAACCCAGAATTTGACATTTGAGACTTTCATATAAATATAACTACTCAAACAAGAGATGGATAGTCATGACACATGGAGCAGATCTGCATGTCCCCCACAGCAATTCTCAAGTTTTAACCTCGAGATAGAGATCTTTGTAGTTCCAGAAGAATTTTCAGAGAGCTACGCACTAAATTCCAGGTTTGTCTCAGTAATAAAACACCTTGCTGAGAATTTCCACCTGATGCTGTTGATCTTTTTGCAGATGCTCCCACACCATCATGGGAAGAGCTGGAAAGTGTAATGCTGGCTGTAAAGCAGGTGGTTCACGGACTGGTGGAATTCATTCAGAACTTTAGCAAGAAGAGCCACGACACTCCACAGGTACACCGATGGATCAGATTTTTGCGAATAAATAGTCAGATTACAAAGGAGTAGTTGTTATCTTTAAATCATACCAGCACTGCAGTGAATCACCTTCCTGCAGCACAACTCTTTTGTCCTGGTGGTGGCATTAAAAATGGTTTACAGGACATGAAATGATCCCTGATCACAAACAGCATAGCTTCAGTGGTTGTGTGCTCCGTTTAATAGCTATTGATTATTAAGTGAATGTTAACACTGAATTTTGAATAGTTTGAGAAACAATACAAATGAACCATTCCTGTCAAATATGATTATATACAGCAAAAAGAGTTTGAATGTAAAACTACCAGGTGCAAGACCTGGCTTCTGTGTGGTGTCAGCTGTGTTTTTTATGATGCACATTTTGTGTTTGATTGTGAATTTGTTGCTCAGTCATTTTTGAAATTCTTATTACATTTTTTTAGATTTTTGTTTTGAAGTTTTATTATCATCAGTTGGATTTTGACACAGTGGCATCATTTGCATCCAATCAGGAGATTAGCTCATATTCAAAACTCCGTTCTTGATGTTCTGGAGGGTACAGTTAATATGCAAATCGTCTTATGTATGTTGCAGCCTCAGGCCAACAGCAAGTATAAGACCAGCATGTGCCGAGATCTTCGTCAGCAGGGTGGGTGTCCGCGAGGAACCAACTGTACATTTGCACACACGCAAGATGAGCTGGAAAAGTGAGTGAGCACTCACATGCACTGCATTTTCACTGCCTTCAAGCTGAATAAGATGCTAATTTTGTTAGTGATATATTGCATTTATTAAGTATCGTAAATATCCAATTGCAAGACTCTTTTGAGCAGGTCTTTCCGTTCTCCTGCTGTGGCCCCTCCTTTCTACAGATTCAGACTGAGGAACAAGAAGAGCGGCAGTGTGGGTCGTGCCTTCCCTCTAGCCCCGGGTGTTATGAATAAAAACTTCACCATGGAGGGCAGTATGCACAATGATGTGTCTGCAGGAGTGGAGCAGGGTCTCAAAAGCACAGGAGAGAACACAGCCATGACAGAAGGAGTTCCCAGCCTGACTCACCCGTCGCTGATCTCCAGAGGGGCGGACATGATGGAGGAACTGAAGAGACCTGTGGCAAATGGAACCAGCGCGGCTAATGGGTCCAGCAGGCTGTCTGGCACCAACAGGACTACATCAGGTTCAACTGAGCAGTAAGATTACACCTTCACTTTTTGTGATTGTCCATCCTCTTTTGTTGGCATTTTAACAGATCATGTTTGCAATCATCTGTTGGCATCACATGTCTTTTTTCCTTTTCTTTTTTTTTCTTACCTTATTTCCAGCCCTAAATGCCTCATCTTATATATTTTGAATGTGTTGCAGGCCTGATACGCAAAAGTGAATGCATGATAACAATTAAATCAAGGTTATTTTAAAAAAACAAGAAAATCACTGCTCTTTTCTGTAAATAATTACAGGTAAAATTGCAGAGAAAAGCCAGATTTATAAATTGATAAATGTGTGGATTGGCATATAGACAGTCTGTGATACCTGTGATTTCCACTTTTCTCTTGTATTTCTCTTGTAAAGCACATTGAATTGCCTTGTGTATGAATGATGCTATATAAAGAAAATTGCCTTGCCTTTAGCCTGAGAGCCAGTCCTGTGTCCATTCTTCCTCTGTGTCTGTTCCATAGGAAGCCCATCTCTCCTCCCAGGACTCCAGTCAGCCACTCATCAGCATCGTCTCCCTTGTGCACAGCTGGCCGTGCTGATGGTGCTGCTCCCCACCCGAGACACGGTCAGTTCATTTTGCCCTCACCACATCCCTCTCAGGCATCAGAGCTGTACTACCAGGAGACCCACCCTGCGTATGACACTGCCCACTATCCACCAACCTGTGAGATATTTTTTAGAATAATTTTGGACTTTAAACTACACTACTGTCGTCTTGAAGGAGTGAAAGTGATTTGCTTTTCCTCTGCAGCAGGTTCCTACTATCCGTCTACTCTTCATCCCTCTCACAAACCTTGTATGGCTCGCTTCCTGCGATCCTCCAACGTCCCAGAATCCTCTTTACCGCCTTCCATGGGCCCTTCGTCGTCTTCTTACCTGAACGACCATCAGACTTCACACCCGCCCTCTTCCTCTTCCTCGGGGTACCCGCCTCACCCGCCAAGAGATCGGATGGGAGCTGCTGCCTTCCATCCTCACCCGGGGCAGCCTCAGTATGGGCCCCTGGGTCCGGCTCATGGTGTTTACGCTCCCCTCTATGACAGCAGGAGAGTTTGGAGGCCTCAGGTAATTTTTGTTAATTATGATTCTACTATATCACTTGGTCTTTCTGCAACTTAATTGATGGTGACCTTTACTGTTACAGCTGTACCACAGAGAGGATGCCAGGAGTAACTCACTGCCTCCAGAGGTGCTGCATTCCTCTGTCTACCAGCCTCCACTCAGGGAGAGATTCAACTCTCTAGATAGCAACTACTGTTCAGGAGCTGAACACCGTGCAGGGCTACACAGGGTAGGTGAAATGATGCGCATCATCCACCGTGACCAAGGAGAATACTCTGGATTGATTTCTTTTGTGGGAAAGATTTTCTGTTAGCCACATACCGTGTGATTCCTGCTCTATGTGCATCTCTCTTTTATTCAGACAGATAAAGCTACGACCCACAGGCTCTCTTTGAAATCAACAGTCATTAACATTTTAAAGCATCAAGTCTTTCTTCCTTTTCTTTAACTTGTTTTCTAGGCACGCACCCCATTCAATGACACCATCTATATTAACTGATGGTGGTCTGACTGACACTGAACAGATTTATTGCTCATTTCTCCTCTGCAGCTTTTCCTTATATTGTTTTCTGTTTTTGCACCCACGTATCAACTCACCTCTACCTTCCCTTCCAGTCTCAGAGCTGCAGTATGAAGCTTCAGCCTCCTCTCTGGTCCTCCCACTTCTCACCCATTTATGTCTCTGCTTCTCCCACTCACTTTTCTCCTCCTCACATCATCATGTAACTTTCACAGTAAATCTTCTACAGTACAGTGCTGTGTAAGGCTACAAAATCTGTGGTGACTTGTATGAGCTGTACTGCACGGCAAACTTCTGCAAATAGTTGTTCAAATAAGAGGGGAATAACAAAGGCAACTTAGCATTAGCATTGAAAATAGGTCAGTGCAACTTGCAACTTTAAGCTTACTATAAGCTTGCTCCAAGAAGAGGATTTCTCTGAGATATGAACTGAGAGGATGCAGAACAGTGTAGTGTTCCCCCGTTAGTGTAGTGTTTCAAACTTTGTGGAGAACATGCATCTGTACCTGTCTTCCTGTGTAGACCAAGACCAAATAAAAAGTGCATTTAAAGATGAAACTGACAGCTATGAAATCATACCGATGTGTACCTGGTTTGAGTCAGATCTGTGCACCACATCGTCCCTAAACTGTCAGTGTGTTGAAATATGACGTCACGATAATTATGCGAATATATTTATCTTTTCTCTCGTCTTTTCATTCTGTTTCTCTCACTTGGGTGCTGCTCCTTCAGGACTACGGACGTGTTCCTCTCGGCTATGAGGATCTGTTCAGAAGGAAGCAGGAGCAGTGGGCTAGTCATCATCACCATCACAATGCCAGCAGGCCCTCCCAGTCTTCCCCCATCTTCACCATTGACTTTCAAACAGAGGTAGAAAGCAAATAACCAAGGCAACATATCACGCTCACACAAAGCATCGTTACGGGTATTTACAGGCATGATAATTTGCACTGTCAGGCCATTATAACCGGTTTATTTATAGTGTCACTGCAGCTAATTTAAGTCAACAACACCAAACTTTACCACTTTTAATAATGTTGTGTTTAAATCGTATCCTAAAAGCTTAGACTTCTGCCGTGAACAATGCTATTTAGGTGGGAGATAGTTGCTTAGCAACTGTGGAAGAAAATATCATAGCAATGCACAATTGTAGAGTGTGTAGGTGTGTGTGAGAGAGAGAGAGAGAGAGAGAGAGAGAACGGGAGAGGAAAAACTTTACCAAGCAATCAGTGGGTTTACATGATGAGATTAACTCGATTATAGCTATAGTTGGGTTGTGCTCCTTATCTGATCAAGGGTAATTATCCTTTGTTGTATGGCGGTGAATGAATTGAATCACTGGCACAAAGCAAGCAATACTGCAGTACGATAGGTGGCGCTGTACCCATTTCAACTGTCGCTAATAGAGCCACTTCCTGTTGACGTCTTCACCACCACCAACAACAAAAAAACTAAGGCATCCGAGAAAGATGGCGAATGAAGAGCAAAATGAAGCTACGTCCCTCTACTTTTGTGATGAGCTGGTTATGGCACAAACGCGTTGTTTGTTTCTTTCTGACGGCAGCGACAACAGTAATATCGTCTCCTTTGACTTCAGGTTGACGATCGCGGGAAAAAATCTCGAGCATGTGCAGAACGCTCGATCCGATCCACTGTCGTCTCCAGGCACGTTCAGTGGGCAGTTGGATTGAGTTATCTCGGGGTCTTAATTCGATCTGATTCGATTTCTTGTCAGATTAAGCTGTCTACATGAGCTGAATAACTCAATCTTATTGTAATTTAGCCATTAATCCGATCCGATGGCCCGCAGGTAGCCACACTGAGTGACTCAGGCGGTCAGTTGAGTAAAGCTTTGTTTGACAGCACATCACTTGGGTTTTTGTGATAACAGACTCTGTTAAGTAGCTTACTAAGTATAACCACAACTTTTTAAGGTCCAATTAACAAGACTCAGTTTAATTTTGAAGCTTCTACCTTACACGAATAAGCAAGAATGTACAAGAAGAGTGGTTATTCGTTTTTTTATCCAGAGATCTTCATGATTAATTCATTTGAGCAAATCAAATCTCGAGCGTGGTGCTACCGTCTCCCCTCTTTGGAAGGGAAAGTAATTATACTAACACTCTTATCACGTGCTGAGGCATACTATTGAAAAATGTTAAAATACAGAGACATTTTCACAGAGTGTAGAGTTGCCCTAAGATGCAAAAAGATGTAAATGTATCAGAAAATGGAACAGAATTCCTGAAAATATGATAAACACAAAGAGCAAATTCCAACCTAACCAGAAGCAGTGAAGTGTGACGTGTGGTTCATCCTCCTTTCCACTCTCTTCTTTTAGCTCTTCCAACGGGGGAAAGCCATCCGTGTTAGCTCGCTCCATTGAGGGCATTCCTATTAATGCCAAGTTTCTATTTTTGTTGTGGAGCGTCAGACACTTTTTCTTGCATGCCTCTGAGGTTTTTTTGTGCTATAGGCGTCGCTGTTTCCCAAACTGCTGTAGCCTCCTCCTCGAGAGTCACCATGCAGATTTAAACCCCTGGTTTACTGCGCAGTATAAGTAAGGACATGATATGCATTGTGTTGTATCAGTTTGTTGAATGTATCAGATGTGTGTACATTTTTAGATTAAAAGTCACACATACACACAGGCTGCTGTTCTGTCACAACTTCGATACATATAAACAGCACACATACATATTACTGTGTAGATGCCATAGATTATCTATTTAATTGACTTTACTTAACATAGTTAGTTACATAACTGGTACTATCTGATACTCTTTTTGGTTCTACCTCATCTGAGGGTCCAGACAAACTGAGCTGATACTATACGGTGATGAGGAAACACTCCAGGGTGTTGATTGGTCAGATAAAATCACCACTTGTCAGCATAAACATCTTTCTACAGGAACACACACACGACATGCATCCTTATCCCACGAAGCTGTCTGAAAGTCTGGCTTACAATTTACAAATGAGATCATGGATATCTCATTTGTGCGCTGGGATAGCGTACTGTGTGCCTGACTAATGAATACATGAACCTTTTTAATAACATTGATTGATTTATGTCTCTCTGCTGACAGGAGCTGAGCTCTGTAGCACTGTCTTTATCTTTCCCGAAAGGTAGTCAAACCCTTCTGAACTAAAAGCCTGTCGTTAACTGTGCAATAATCTAGATTCCCTGACTCATAATAGTTTTGGATTAAAGCGATTTACAGCTAATAAAAGCGCCCACTGTCACGGGAATGCAAAACAAATCCTGGTGGAGCCGGGCAGAGTCAAACCGCTGCATCATACTGTTCCATGGAATAACACCAAAAGTCTCCAAAAGTGATGTGTTTCTGTGCTTTTTGAATGTCTCTCTTTTCAGCCTGTGGAAAACAGCGGAGGTCAGTGTGCGGGATGCAGGTTCAGAGGTGAGGAAAGCTTGGCGCACTACTCTCCGTGGTCCTGCGGTACCATCGGGCCGTGCCTCAGCCCCTTTGAGCCTGAAACTCACACCCACACCACAGCTCACTCGTGCTCGGAGCGCCCGGTGAGACCCCTCACACACCTGCAAGCAGGCGATAATGCTCACACATCCAGAGACAAATTATCTTTTAAACTTCGATACACGCAGGAGTTGGACAGTAACGAAAGTGGAGGTGGTGGCAATAGTGGGAAACGATGGCTGCATTCGTTGGATCACTACCGGCGCTTAAAAGATGAGGACCCAATCATTCCCTTTAGTGAGGGGCCCATTATCTCGAAGTGGGGTGCCATCTCAAGGGCATCTCGCACGGGCTACCACACCACCGACCCTGTCCAAGCCACAGCCTGCCAGGGCAGCGCCAGCACCACACCCATCAACTTTAAAGGTAAGGACAGGTACAGAGGAGGTGTTGGAAAAAGCGAGGAATGGTCACAGGGACACAGGAGAAAAGAGAGCAAAGTTGTAGAAAATAAGTTATATAGATAGATAGATCACATCACCTCATGAATTGCTTAAAAATCAATAAGCCTGTCTTTAAGTGCTTGATTCTGACACCATTTCTTACTGTTGTGGTTCATCTTGATCTTTTATGAGAATTTTTTATTTAAACATGTGTTTCTTTTTTTTTAAATCTCAATGCAAAAAAGATATGCCTGTCTATACTGTTATATGTATGGCCTTTATCTGCCCATAAAGCTAAGCTTTTTTTTCTTTTTACTCCCTTTTCTTCCATTCCTACAGATTACAACCCCCACCTGGATCACAGGGACTACAGGTGGAGCTCCAGAGGATCAGACTCTTCGAGCCACTCCAGTTTCCCTGAGAGGTACGGCATACAATTTCTAACTGGATACTGTGAAATCGGTTTCAGCAGATGAACTTTTCTTTATGCCAAAGGGGCCAAGCTGACAATCTGCCATTGGGAGCATCTGGAGCTTAAGTTAACAGCTGTCTTTTTTGTTTCGCAGCGTCTGCGCTATCGGACCCCGTCAACGTCATTTTCAGGCGATTTGGCATTCTCCGTTGTGCAGATTAACTATTTAGATCTCCATTTTTTTATTTCTACTTAGAAGCTCATCAACACACAATATTCCATTGTCATCTTTCTACAGATGCCACACTTGTTTTACTGAGAATATGACAGTCGCGAAAGGAGGCACGACTGTACTTTGTTTTATTAAAACATCCACTTGTATTTGTACGTTACAGTGAGCACCTTTGTGGATCAGAGCTGCACGGTCGTCGAACTTCAATTAGCAGTGGAGAGAAAATTGTGTCTGAGCTGCAAGCTCATCGGACTGCCTTCAGCCATAATCGAGACCGGGCTGAGAGTGAGCCAGACCCAGATCGAGACATCGAGCTTGAACTGCGCGCTCTGGACATGGAGGATTCAGACCACCAGGATATCAAGTCTCAGGTTGGTCCCGTTCCTCTTTTGAAGCTTTCAGTTGAACCCAACCATCACTGCCATTGGAAGAATCTTAGTGCTCAATCACAGTCTAAATGTAATACACTGAGGTCCAATCAAATCTCTGAAACATCTTTGCCTCACAGGATTCTTTAGATCTGGCCACCTCACAGTCTCAGGATGCTTCCCACCTCCTCCCATCCCCTGCAGAGGAGCACCCCCAAACAGAAGGTCTTATGACAGAAAAGATAGATGCCCACCTACTGAAAAAGATGGCCTTTAGGTGAATTACCATGGTAACCATTTAAAGGGTTGCCCTATTTGCAAACGATCTACACATGCTTGGCGTGCACAACTCTCTTAATCCTTTCATCCTTTCTCTTTTTTGATCTTGCAGGAAGTCTCTGTCTCCAGGTGGGCTGGTCTCTGGAGGCCTTGGCATCGGGAAGCTGGTGCTGCGGGCCGGACCGCCTCGACTCGGCGATGCCTCCACCAGGGCTTGTCCTGAAACACCTGAAATGCTGCTCAATGGAAGCTAAGGCGATATAAATTCTGACCTACAGTGAAACAGATCCGTCATCTGCCCACAGGTCAACTGTGGTTAAAGGGAATATCATTCAGTTTGCAGAGATATAGGTCAGCAGTCTGTCACACTGCAAGGGGCAAGAGAAAGCACCCTGTACTGCCTGTAAGTGGTGATGTTCATGTGTGAGTAGATGCCAAACTAGTCAGTTTTTGCTGTTTTAAACCTCGTTACATTTAGGGGCAGGATTGGAGAGTTCACAGTAAGTCGCTTCAGAGAATGTTCGGCAAGCTTTTTTTAAAAAACATGGCTAAAGCTCATGGGTAACAATATGAAGGGGGAAATGCCTTCTGTTTGGCCTTTTTTTGATTCACTCACAGGATATCATTAATTCATACACATTCAGGGTGACGGGGGGGGGGGGGGAGCCTATCCCAGAGAGAGGGGGATGGTACACCCTGGACATGATAACCAGACCATCACAGGCCCAGCACAGGAGTTAAACAGCAATGCACCCTCACTCCTAGAGTCAATTTAGAATCACCAATTAACCTGACATGCATGTTTTTGAACTGTGGAAGCCAGAGTACCCGAAGAGAACCTGCACATGCACAGGGGAGAACATTCAAACTCTACACAGAGAGGTTACCAATCGGGATTCAGAGTGGGAACCTTGTTGCTGTGAGGCGACAGTGTTAACCATCACACCGCTATGCATCCTCACAGGATGTCTTTGATCTTATATTTTCCTATATTTATTTCTCCAGTCTCACATCACAACAGGAGCTTAGTTCCGTGCTCCTAGAACTGACTTTATGTACTTAGTGGTCCCAGTAGAGGTGTGTGTAGAATTCCCTCCGTTAGCTCTCCTATAGCTGCAAGTAGCCACATAACAGCAGCTATGTGCTAACAGAGCTATAGCACACGTTCGTTCAATCATTCGTCTTAAAGTATTGGTGAAATAAAGACAGTTAATGCCTTATTTAGAGGCTGCATCGTCTTAGCCCCGTTCACTCCGTTATATGGATCGCGAGTTATCTAAATAGCTTCTGAAGGACGCCGACTTTCACCAAATTGTTCTCAGTGAGTAGATGAACGTATTTCATGCCAGAAATAAGGTCTAGGTTTAAAAATACCGGAGTTCCTGTTTAAGGTGAGGCCCTACAGGCAGAGACATTTTTAGTCGTCTGATCTGCCATCCATGCAAATTAGCACATACTTAATTTCATAACAAAAGTGTTTTAGCTCTTGTTGAGCCAGAAATCTCCACTCCAGAGGTCCTCCAACAGACTCAGTTGTAGTGTTTTGGAGCCTAAAATGATCCATTGTTAACAAAATATGTATCCGAGTGGGGGCAAATTTAGCTAAATTATTCTTTATTTGCTGTTTTTAAACCCGATCGTGGACTTAAATCATTTTCTTCATGCAAGTCACCACCTGGGAAGGTTTCTTGGCAAGGAAGTTTTTATTAGTTTCTTTTCACCTGTTGAGCCGCCTCAAGTATTTCCTTACAAACTGAGATTACAAGCTCACGACAGGTTATAGTGACACTTAAAAGATCGTTCTGGGAGAATAAAAGAAGCCCAGAACGGTAAACAGGTCTTTCACGTGTTGATCATGAAACAGGCCTCTTGTCTTTCGTGTGTCATGTGCTCTTTTTTTTATTTGAGCTCCAAATTCCTCTTGACAGTCATGGGATCACAGGATACAATGACACCGTCGTAAACAAATTAATGAATGATCATTGGTCTGGCGGTCACATGTTCAGCGGAAGCCACTTTAAGTCTCATGTTTGTTTTTTTTTTGTAGTTGTTTTTTTAAAAATCCACATTGGAAAACATTTAACATCTGCTGTTGGATCGTTCTTTCTGCATAGTTGGAAAAAAAGCGGTTAATCTTGGGTGGAGAATTGTTTTTTTTTCAGCAGCAGGTGGGGCTAATTTAACAGTTACAAACACGGTGTAAAAGACGTTTGTTCCGTCTTTGTGTCCCTGTGGTGGTAACTGGCATCTTTTCCTCCTGACTGTAAGTGCACTGTCTCACATGCTCGGACGACACAGAGAACACGAGCTGTTATTCACACACAACTGACACAGACATGCAACACAGTGGCCTTTCTCTCCTTGGTGTTGTCTTAAGCCCGACTCTCATCTACTTTCTGTGGTGTTGTTGGACGCATAGATGTGAATCTCAAAAAAAGGAACGCTGGAAATGACATTTTGTAAGCCTTACGTGCTTTCCAGTCCAGTCCCGTTTATGTTGCTGTGAACTCGACATTCACCGCTCGATCTTGGTGTTTGAAGGTGAAGCCGACGACAGGGAGTGACGCCACCTCTCATGTTTCTTCATGCTAATTTTTTTTGGGATTTTTTTAGAAGTTTTGGTTGATTGTTGTTTTTTTTCCTTTGAAGCGTTGCTAACTTCTGTGAAGTTGTGTATTTTGTATCAGGATTTTTGTTGTTTTCTTTGCATCTGATGGCGTGCTTGCTTGCTGTCATCAGTGCGTCGTGATCCTCCAAAGTCTACTCCTCTGCAGTTTCGTTTAGCGTGGCTGACCACCATACAGCCGGGCTGTTTAAACTTTTATTATATCCCTCCTGCCTCAGCTACCATTAGAGATATGCTGTCCTTAACCTTTAAAAGTAAACAAGTGAATGGTCTTGTGACTGTTTCCACCTGGCTGTTCAGAAAAGCAGGAAGAGATTCATTGTGATTTAATGTGAGAGCGCTGTTTTGAAGATACTCATTTCTGACCATAACAGGTAAGGGCTGGCGCAGGTGATCTGGCTGCACCCGGTTATTGAATAAGCCCGGCTACCTACTGTCACTCTGCTTCTGTTTACAACTTCACCTTTGAAGTCATGTAAAGTTAAGTGCCATGTTGTGTACAGTACAATCAGTCCCAGTAATTTTCCTAAAGCTTTTCATATTCCCTACATGTAAACTGTGTGAGGAGGGATGGGCTCAGTCAAGGTGAGAAGTGAGACACTTCTCTCTTGCAATTCTGCTGTTCTCCATTAGAGGAGGCTAAATCCTTGTCTGTGTGAATCGCTCAGGGAAGACCTCATTTCCTCGGCTACTTTGTGTTTTTTTGTTGTTTTTTTTCCTCTGTACTCATATCTTTGAGTCTTCAGTGGAAGTATTTATCTGAATTTCACCTGCCAGTTTGCAGGCCCTTTCGCTCGTATAAATGGGTTAGAAGCATTAGCACTGATTGTATTATTTGCCAATGTTTACCTTGCCAGTGTTTCCTTTTGCCTCATAGCAATCGATATTGGCTGTGCTATTTGTGTCATGACAAAGGGCTGGGCACATACTGGACTGTATGTAAAAACAGTATTGTTTTGAAAGTGGTTATTTAAGTGTCTGTGGAGCACTGTTGTAGTGGCTAACTGCGCTGCACTGATTTCCACCCCCATCACTGCCAGCGGGTGCCAGCGGGTACCCCTCCCCACCGTCCTCCCTGCATCCTGCGTCGTGCATGCAATATAGTCCCTCTTGTGATGGCGGAGGAGTATTATTGATTCTGTAGTTGTGATACAACACACCCAGCGCTGTAAGAGTTCTGCACATGCCCACTGTGTGGCCACGTCAAGTGCTGAAGTTTGCTTGCAGCATTTTAATTGCTTGCTCATGACGATTTGATTATTGTTTGTCAGAGGTTATATTATTATATCACTATTACTGTTATGACCACATTTGGTTGTTGTTGTGGTATTTTTCCTTCTCCTTCTATTCTTATTCTGCTTCTTTGTTTCGAATTTGAGAGTTCGGGGGAAACTTTTTCACTAGACAAAAAAGTGACTCATTATTCTATAGTATATGGAGAAAAAAAAGCTTGTTTGTTGATCGTGAAACATGATGAACTGATGTTTTTTGACTATTCATGTCTGTATTAGACATTTTATTTGCAAATCTATTGTTCGATTGAAATGTAAATGAAACTTTTAAGAGATGGTACACATCCGTCATTGTATACAGTCTGGCACCATCATTAGATGGACTTATAGTATTAACGCTCATTTCTACAACCTGTTCAAACTGATATATTTAAATGTTTAAACTGTTGGGGCAGTCGTGTAATGTTTCAGAACAAGGAGAACACAATCCTTAAGAGACAGTATGTCTAAAATGTCCCCAAATTGAATAATACTGTTACGTATTCCATTTATTTCCTTGGAAATATCTCATTGTGAAAGGTTTCCCTTTTACTTACTTTGTGGTAATGCAGGACTGGAGTAGAGTCTAACCTATAGTGATGATGATTTATGTGCTATTACTAATAGATGAAACTGATTGATTCTTCTGTGCATTTTCTGGCTCGTTCAGCTGTATTACACTGACCCACAGGGAGCTCGGCCGAGCAGCAGATTGCTTCTGTATTGCACTGGGAGATAGATTTATGACAAAGGCAAACTACAGCACATGGAACTGCATGTTATAATAAACCAACAAAAGCAATGCTTCTTTGTGACTCTTGTCGTGATTTGTGTTTTACTCCGTTTGACAGGAAACAATCGGTTTTATGTGCATTAAGCAAAAAAACAGTATTAGCTCTTTTAAGGATATGTATTCAGGAATTTATGTTTTTTTTTTAACTTCACATTTACAATGAAGAAATAATAAAGTTACTGCATTCTTCTTACATCATAATATATATAGAGAAAGAACGCGCACGGTATAGAACGGAAAAAACTTGACAAATGTACAAAAAAAATCTGTGATCCCTGAAACAGAACTGAGGCGAATTTTGCTGTCCAGATCGTCTAACAGAGTGAACATGATGTGAGAATGATTTATTAACAAAAGAACAGTTTGGGATCTTTGGATTGTCCGTCCACACATCTACATCATTCACCCAAATGGACAACGACTGCCTGAAATGAGAAACCTGACTGAGTCTTCACAGGCAGCATCAATGGGGAGGTATGGAATGAGCCTGAGTGCCACTGATTAAGGTAATACAGGCCATTCCCAAAAACACATAGCAGACAGTCCAATACTTGCAGAATCCTGCTCTGAAAATTGGACAGTCGCCTTCCACAAACTTCACTCCTGAAAACCTTGAGTTTCTGTGACAGCATAGTGAATGTAAACAACGCCTGAGGTTGTCACATCCTACGGATGTCAACCGCAGTAACCCTCGACTTCTCTTCAGCATCGAAGTGCGGGATTGAACTTCGGCGAGGAGCACCAAACTGGAAAATCTTGGACTGGATAATATCAGTGGGGTTTCTTTGGCTTATGTTTGGTGTGAATGCTTGTCAGTGACGTGAATCCAGAAAAAACATACAGAACAGGAAAAGCATAGCAGTACAACTGCTCCAGCATGCACGTCTGTCATCAAACAATAAAGGTAAAGGATTTGAATGAAAGATGCACTGTCTTGTTCTGATGAGCTGCTGATATGAGGCCAGTATTTCTAACACGACATATCTGAAGTGTTTTGAATAAACACAAATATCGGACTGTTTAACCTCAGAGTAATGGTGTTATTGAGGAGTTTTAAATCATCTGATATTTCAGATGCTGCACAGGGGTGTACTCACTCCAGCTGTAATATCTTAAGGTTTTTTGCAATAGTATCTTATGCTTATCAAGTCAACATAGGAGTTAAACAAACTTAAGCGGGAGGTAAAAGTCTTAATGAAAATATCTGAGTGGAAATGCTATGATAACATCACGCACTATGTTAACCTCATCTGAAATAGCAAGTCTTTACTGGCTGGACAGGAATAGCAAGCGTGACAACAACACAATCAGAGTGGCTGTGGGTGTGTTTGGAGGCTGAGAGATCAAAAGGATCAAAAGGACATAAAACAGCTCCGGGTCATTAAGGCCAACGCCTCGCTTGGAACAGGCACCTATGGGCACAGGCTGGAGGATTGCTGACGCGCGCATGCGCAGCGTGGTTGTCAGCGGGTCGGTCAGGCTTGTGTTTACAGCTCGGCTGGATGCTGTTTGCTGCTGATGTTCTTGGGAAAGTGCAATGTCGTGCCAAACACCACTGAAATAAAAAATACTGTGGGAATAAAGGTAAGCTTTCTTGCGCTTGCATATGCAGTTATCCTTTAAGTTAAAAGTGACTGTCACTTCAGTTATGAGGAAAAATGCCTGTTTGTTGGTTGGAACTGCCAGGGTAGCATGGCTAGCAGGCGCTAGCTAAGTAGCCATAATACAGTAGTGGCCTGTATTAAGGATCTAACCAACGCGGGCAAGTCAGCGGGTTTATATATGAAATTGCAAGGAACACCTTAAAATAGCAGTTCACATTAATTATCTAACGATGACTGGATAGTGTGGCTAAATGCCATGGAGTGGTTAAACATTTTGTTCGGACCCTGCATCGATATCTGTTGTTGCTATCTTAGCTAACGTTATGCAGGTAGGCGATGGCTAACTAACTTAACATCAGAGCTAGCTTGACTCGCCCAACGTTATCAACCAAAAACTGTTTAGTATACGCTCAGTTATCTGTTGAGGAGCAGCGAGGCTTTGAATACCCCGTTGGTTGACTTGGCTGTGTTGATATGTAGCTGGGTTGCTTGTATCTGGATCGAGGGAGGTACCTTAGATCTAAAAATGAAGTTCATTATAGTGACACTGAAAAGTTCTCTGTCTGTGCATCCTTGTGGAGTAGCTGTGGCTACTTTAAATAATAAATCCTTATTTACCTTGTTTATGTTTATGTTTATGAGTGCTTTAATACTAACTGCAGGATAGACAGAAGACAGGGCTCTGCTTTATTTAACAGAGCTGGAAACATTTCGTATAGTTTTATTTTTACTACAGAACACCTGCTGTAGCAGTAATACTACTCAAAATATTGATTAAGACAGTGGCTTGATAAGATAGCTTACTGGTTAGTAGTGAGTATTATACATTGAGTCATCAATGAGCATCTTTGCTTATTCGGTTGAAACATGACAAGACACTGAAGTTAATAGCAACTGCTCTGCTGGTGTTTTACACATGCAATTGAACTTCTAGAGTTATTTTTGAGTCAAGTACTCCAATTGAAAAAAACTTAAACCTTAAAAATCAGTGACGTATAGATATTTGAATGACATTTTGTTAATCCTCTGTCCTGTCGAAGAACATGGTGCCCACATGTTGTTGGCACAGTTTCTTACAAACTTATTTCCACACACACCGAAAGGATTTGACCAATTTCTGTTTCAACACAAGATTGATTTGACAATCAGTCTGTGAGTAGGACAAGCGGTGCCAACACAATCAGATGCGTTAATTAAGAGTTAGACTGCACATTTCTGCCACTTAAAGCCCAAGCCTGTTGTTACTGTTTTGTTCTGCAGTCTTGGTGTGCTTGGTGTAGAGGCACATAAACTAGCTCTGCATCTGGTGTAAGGTCAGCATGGAATGACCATGCAGCTCGCAGTGGATCTTTGCATTCCTGTATGTGACGGGGAATATTAAGTCATTTGGTGTTTTGACTTAATTAGAATTACAATGGCAACGTCCTGCGTCAGTCTTGGTTCATTTGATGACCGTTTGAGTGCTAATATTAAGCAATCCTCCTTCTGTAAATAATGAATGATAAATGCATTTACCAGACACAAGATGTCACAAACATTTCACATTAGAACAGTGATTGCCTCTGTGATATCTAATAACTAATGTTGACTTGGATGATAATCTTCGTGCAGCATTAATTATTATTCAACAACTAGTTGCTACCTCCTGGAGGAATTTGAGCAATAATCAATGTTATGAATAACTGTTTGTTATCTGTTGATTTTAGCATATAATTTGATGTTTGGGAAAGACTTTATAAACCGTGACTATAGTGGCAACAATTTGCATTTCAACACCGCCTTTACACAGACTAACAGGTCACACCCATAACTGTATCCTCAGTGTTTTCACTTCCTTGTATTCTACTTCCTAAACTAAAGGTGATATATATGGCTGCGCCTAATAATTATGTGATTCTTGATGAGTTAGTTTAATCACATAAATGACGATGTTGCTGAACGAAGCACTTCGGAAAAGTTATCAGAACAACCTACTTTTTTTTTTTCTACAATCAGCACACAACCAACGCTGCTGTTTCCTCGATTCTAAATTTTGTGTGAATTTGTTATTGGTTATATATGATGTTTGATGACTAACAGGCCACATGAAAAAGCTTCTCAGTAAATCATTTTCCTGCCACGGTGAGGGATGATATCAAGAAATGGAGAAAGGGAAAGCTCAGATCTGTTTGCAGATCTCTTCTTCAGTCTGCTCCTCGTGCAGGAGGTCATTTTCATACACCGCACAGCGCAAGCCGCACCCCTCACAACAGTGGTCGTCTCTGTTTTTTCTGTGGCGCGCAGTCAAGAGGGAGAGACAACTTCAGCTGCTGAACACAGAAAGCCACACAATTTTTGGTCAAAAGTTTGGAAACCTGGGACTTGGTTCTATATCAAACAGAGAGGAGGCATAAGGAGGCATAGACCAGGGGAAGACGAAATGAAGAAAAAACCCCCCAAATAACTTAAAGGACATGTACACATTTTTCCATAAGCCCATTTTTATTGATGTTTCTTCTGATTGTCTTAGATGGCTTCCTCTTCTTCTTTCGTTTCATAACTGACCATTTTCTAATCCAACACTGCTTTTCCCGTTGCTGTGCAGCTATGAATGGAGCAGCTGATTTTCTGAGAGCTTTTTTGGAGATTATGAGATTTGCCGGGGTTATTATTTGATCATTTGCTGCCATGCGAGCAGCTGAGTGAAGTTCTGACGAGTCACATGAGGTCTCACAATGACAATCGGACAAACCACTGCATTCGTATCATATTTAGCAAAGATCTAACACCTTTTCTTAGAAAATAAGACCAATTCTGATCGGTGAAGATATTTTTCTTCAATCCAGTTTTCTTAACGTGATGTTATCGACACTGGATGCTTCTTGTTCTGCTTTCTAAAGGCTCTTTGTTTACATGTTCACACACACACACACACACACGAGTGTGAGGTTTTCTGCATAAGCCGCACTTCTGTTTTCTATAAAACCAGCAGAGATAAAACATAGCTAATTAAGTGCGTATGAAAAGCCACAATATGGCTGAAGCTCAGTCTTTCACAACAAAGGAGTTTGTTGAGTCCAGCGCTCCTGTTTCAGATGTTAAAGGAAAACCCATGCTATGTGATTGATTTGTTTCTTTGCTTTTTTTCTCCTCCACTCATATAAAACATGTAAATTGTATTCGGCTCTGAATCGGAATTAAGATGTTTACTCGATACTTTCGCTGTATGAAAGGTAAATTTGGTACTGTGTATTTCTGATTAGCATAATTCATTATATGTTCATTCGGTCCCTCCTTGTTTTCTCAATTTCTTTTTACAAATCGAACTTTAGGAAAATCTAAGGTTAGTTAAACGATTTAACCAACCTTGTGACAGTTAATTTTCCTGCTATTCCTTCCCTTTCCCTGTGTGTCTCTTGTTGAGTGTTTGCTGTGTATTGGCCTGGCTGAAGTCACCGCTGTGAGGCAGGTTGAAAAGAACTATGTTGCAAGCCTGAATGCTCTCTGGCTCGCTCCGTCTGTATATGCCTGTGTTGTCCTCCCTCTTATGTAGCTCACATAGGGCCCAGCTGGCGGCCCAGAACAGCCCGTTCTGATTGAGAGTGGTAAGGACTAATGCAAAGCAAAACGTGCACAAATAAACCCTGTGTGGGTGTCCAGCGTGCACATTTTTACACATGAGATGACATAAGATATGCGTTTTTACAGACCCAGATACTTCACTGCTGTTTAACTGAAACAAACCGTGAAGACAGATCAGTCTGGTCAGACATTAAATTTAACTCCGAGTGAGCTGCTGCAGGTCACACCCAGGCTGTGCTGTCATTTATGAGCTAAAAGTCAAATTGGTAAAACTGACAACTTGGGTTGTGATCTTTAAAAGAAAAAAAAAAACTAACTAACCTGACCCCATCTTGTCGGCGATTTTTAGCCCTAAAAATGCAACCAGGTAACAGTAAAACACCAGTGGTCCCAATGGCGATCTGCTGATTAAACTCCAGACTAAAAAGATGGTACTAAACGAACTTTGATCGTATCAGTCTGCAGGCAGCCTCATACCCAACCCTTAAACATGGATAAAAATTAACAACAAACAATACAGGTCAGCATTGAGGTTGCAGCACTCCCCTTTCCATAAAACTCAACGTTTCTACATGATGTACATCTAAAAATTTCCACATGTATCTGAAGAAGCGACTCCACGTTTCATTGAATTTTGACACCGAATCTTTAGGCTGGGCTAACAATGATTAATTCAGATCATTAACAGTCAGTAGAAGAAGTTAAGTCCGTGTAATTAAGAGCTCTTAGAATAATTGTTGCCTTGAGAAAGCTCACAGGCTTTTTTTCCTTTGGGCCTCCAACAGTGCAGTTTAAAGAAGGCGATATGCTTTTAAAAGCAGTATTGGGAAAATAATACATTTTATTTTATTTTTAGTTTAATGCTGAAGGACACAACGGTTGCATTTTAAGAACCTCAAAAGTCTGTGATCTTTTGGGAACTAAGCTTCTGAGGAGCCTCAGTTTACACACGAACTGAGGAAAAAAATCCAATTGATATCCAAACGCAAATTTGTGGAGTTTGTTTGCGATAAACAACATTTATGCACTGGGAGTTCTCTGGTTTCTGGTATCAGTCTGCTTCTAGACTGAGTAGAGGTGACCGATACCGTTTACAGTCACAAACACTAAAATATGCTGGAGGCTTTTGTTCTATCACGCAGACAAAACTCCTGACTACTATCTGACGGGAACTTGGCTTTTTCTTATGTTCTCACGTTTCCATTAATGTTTCTGTCTTCAAACACTGCCTTGATGCCTTTTATCCATTGTTGTCATGTTTAAAGAACCTCAGAGAAACAGTCTTAAGACTATAGCTGATAGAGTCCCACGTTGTCTTCATTTATGACTCTGAAACGATAAGTTGGTAATAGAGAAAACGCCTCATTTAGCTGATATGCCACACTTTCTCCTCAGCACATTGATGACACAACACATGTCGCTGATTTTCAAAAAGAAATGAATGATTTGCAGCTAAGTTAATATTGAAATAGCCTGTGATGCATTCCAGAATTGGATGTCCTTCCAAATACAAATTTGCCAACTTTTGACTATTTGAGGGAGGAGCTGAGTGATATAGAGTGATAGAACTTTATTGAGTAAGTAATGGACCTGAAGTGACTCTCTGAGAAACTGAATCAACTTTACAGAAGCATCTCCAACAAAAGTAATGGCTGTTGGACTTGTGAGCAGCAAGTATTTGTCTCAGAAACACCACCTTTACCAGAGGTGGTTTCGACTAAATAAAACGTTGTAAGAGTGAGCTCCAGTCCCTCCGGTAATGGGGTATTTCAGAATCTTTTAAGCATTCAGATAATGCTCAATATCAGTAACAGTCAGTAGTATCCTTGATGACTGGCAATGAATTCTGTGCCTTTTTGGGAGTGCACCAAGGCATTGAAAAGGTTGATAACGAACAGTGTGGCTTGGCAGGAGCAGGCAGAGATCTGTTGCTGGGGCTGGGGAGGAAAGCAGGGTGACAAGGCAGCCATTATGAGTCTGTTTGAGCTGCCAGCCAGTCGAACAGAGTGTTGTGTTTGTGCGTGCATACAGATGTGCGGCCTGTGGGTGAGTAAGGACTTATTTGTGTTCACGTTACAGCCGCTTGCGTTTTTGAGAATGAAACTTTATCTTTTGATTCTCTCTCAGTGTGGAAGTGTGTGTCAAGTATCAGCAGCAAAGTTGATGGGGTTTGCAATCTTTTGTTGCTGCTTGATGTATGAGTGAGTCAGTGCCACTGTGTCTCAGATTAAAACAAGTCAGCATCGAGCATACTTGCTTTCAAGTGTAATGATCGAGGTCGAGGCAGTGGTTTCAAAGCTGTGAAATGCCCTGACCTCCATTCAGATATATTTAGAATAACAGAATATGCACAGCCTGTGGTCCGACAGAACATAAAGCAAATAGTTATGACTAGTTGATGCTTCAGATCTTAGATATTATTGGTTTTCAGGAGTGTAAAATGTTGGTCTTTCATTGTCAAAACCTTCTAGAAAAGAGTTCATCAACACAACATCTGAAGATGAAAAATACTACTCTTAATCTATAACGGAGAGCAGTTGTCTTTGACTGGTTTTATTTATTTATTTTTTTAATAGATCAGAAGTGCAGAATTCCCAGTTTTACCTGAATGCTGCATGATAACAAAACTGTATGCTGAAAGTTGCCATATCCAAACATTTTCCATGTGCATGCAGTGTTTTCTATTTATATTGCACACAGTTGTATAACTAACTTGGAAGGCATGGTTCGGACACACCGGGGTGTGTTTTCCCATTTGTTTTTATGTGTATATAATGATCTAACCTGTCAGGGATATATACCTTCTACTTATCATGAACAAACAAAAAAACACTTGAACTAATCGGCCACCTGCCGAACATTAAGTAGATTCTTCTTATGCAGCCAAAAGATCTCCGACCTGCTGTCCTGTAGTTTCTGGTACTGTTGGCAATAGATCCTTTGGGCTCTCTGGGTTTAATATTGGAGTCTGTCTGGACTTGATTCCCACAGATCCCATGAGATGGAGGTTTGGAGACCAGGTGAATCAGTCAGACTTTGTTATGTTATTTGAGTCTGTGGGGCCTGCTGTTGTTCTTCTGGTTGAGGCTGCTGCTGGAAGGGAGTGCTGTTGCCTTAAGGTTTGGTTGATAGATTACCAGGATACAGATTTTCCCAGCTAAACATGGAACTGTACACGACTAATGGCACTCATTTTTTTTCTGTCTGTGGTTTTAATGTTGTCATTGCTCGGTGTATTTACTGATGCGAGCTCATTCGATAGCATTTGTGCACATGAGTGCTGTTGTTTTCACAAGTTTAAAGGAGGACCACAGAGGTGTTTTGGACTTCATAGTTTCTGATTTTACAAGTGATTAAAATAAAGTTTTTAACTGTCCAATAAGGAGGTTTCGTCAATCTACATGACTTCATTAGTTATCTTGGGTTCTTTACAATAAGTTGCTGCAGACATATCAGGCCATAAGTTAACAGATTTTATTTGTTGATGAAGACACAGTGAGGTGATGTGTCAAAATGGCCTCACATCATTCTTTGGCTGATTTCTCTCTTAGTAGGTTTAACTAAAATGTGAACATATAGTACTGACTACTTCTGACTACTTTAGACATTTTATAACACTTTTAGACAAGTTGTCCAATGTGACATTATCTATAAAGTCTTTGATCAGGCGTTTTTTAATTGAAAAATAGATAAATGTACATCATTTGTAGCAGAACTACAAACCCACCTTTAGTTGAAGGGAGGACCAGCCGTGATCTAGATTTACTTTAAAGAAAATGAACTTGCAGTTTTCCACACGAAGCCTACTTTGTGTTGAAGCCATTGTGTTGTGACCATAATGAATCACTGATACTCGTTGATAATTTGCTGTGTAATTATTAGGAGAACAAGTGGCGAGTGTAGCTTTGAGTCATTCATTTTGTGTTTGGTAGCCCACTAACATCCACATCTGCGCAAAATGTAAAACTTACAAGTGGACAGCAATAATTACTCGGGGTTAACTGAGTCGGTATGACAATGTTATCTGAAGTAATTCACATTATTGACTGCTTTGACTTTTCTCTCCTTTTCTTTTTTTTCCCCCCATTGTTGGATCTGCTTTGAATAGGAAGGGCGGGTCTAAAAGAAAAAAAAAACAGCAATGGACATCACTTGTGACTGTGGTATCGCAGCAACACAGGAGAAAAAAAAAAGGAAACCAATTTGAAAATAGTGTGTTCTGGTTTCTTTTTAAATGTCTGCCAGAACCTTATGTTGAGCCTTTCTTCCTGTGTTGCACACAATGGCGTCTCCTTGAAGATGAAGCCTCGCTTACAGGCTCTTAAAAAGCCGTAAAACTTTCTACTTAAACTGCAGTTGGGACAAACGTGTTATTTGTGGTCATGTTATTAGGCCTGAAAAACTCTGACCTTGTTTTAAATGGGATGCTTTAACCTCATTTGTGACTCTGACATGGATTAGATGGATGTTTGATGTAAAGTGGGCTTGTTCCTTAGTTCCTCGCATACATTTGCATCACCTTTTGCAGTGCATCAAATCATTTTGCAAGTGATATTATGCTCTGATGAGACATACAAACCAGCTCCAAACAGGCGCTTTTATCTTTAAAGTTTCATTGCTTCTCCATAGTATGTCACTTTCACTGGAATTGAGCTTTCTTGCACCTTTCAGTTGCACCTTCGTTTTGCTTTCTCTCCGCATTTAGCAAAGCTAAAGGTTCCTTTTCATACCTCTAAATGTGAATGATAAGCGTTTCACTATATTTAGAGAGGGTCAACCAGGTCTCCGCTTGCCTTACAAGATACTTTTCATGGATTTCATCACATCATGACTGTTTTCTGCTTCTTTCTTTTATTATTTTTTTTCTTTTTCTAGGTGATTTTGCACATCATCTCCCACCACCTCCTCCTCCTCCTGTCTTCCATTCATGAGCAGCGTGGCTGAGTTTAACAGCGGCAGCCATGGATGACAAGGGTTCGGTGGGGAAGATTAGCGTGTCTTCAGACTCAGTGTCCACTCTCAACAGTGAGGACTTTGTCCTTGTGTCCCGGCTGGGGGACGAGACACCCTCCTCCACTAATAATGGTAGTGATGACGAAAAGACAGGACTGAAGGTAAGGACGGTTGGTGGAGGTAGAGAAGTACGAGGAAGAGTAGAAGGGCTGAGTATCATGAGCGTCAGACATGAAGCAACCACAGATGCTTCTCACTGTGACTATGCTCACTACTGATAATGCTCACTATCTGACCTTGATCACATGGGAGCAATTACATCAACTGTTCTAATTCTGTTAAAGGTATCTGTAGGATGACATGTCCTGCAGGCTAAATTGTGTCATGTCTCCATTCATTCTGTAAGACATTGACCATGACTTGACCAGGACTCACCGCCTTTAGTTTGTTTATCACGCTCTTGTCAAAAAGTCCTCGACCATCTTTATAAACACGCAGTTCACATCCCATTGTTTGTTTTAACACTCTTAACCATAAAACTAACCATTTCCTATTTTGTTTTTCATAGTTGGTCTTAGGTTTGTGTGTCTTTGTTTGTACTATTGGCCGCTCAAAGCCTTTGAAAGCCTTGTTGACGTATGGACCTCAGTGTGAATTGAGAGCACACTGACTGAGAATGTATTGGTTGGGATTTATCTGGGTAACGTGAGGAATTGAATTAGTCTTTAAAGCGCTGCTAAGTATGACGAAGTAAAGGGAAGTGGAAAAAGAAGGATGCTGGACTTGGATCCACAGATCAACTCCTGACGAGGATACGCTTTGGGCATTTTTTTGTGTAAGCTGAAAGTAGAAGTGTTGAGAAGTTTATTGCTACTTTATTTTGGAAAATAATTCCTATCTCCACTGAATCGGGTGCTTCTGTTTGAAGACATCACGGGCTATCAAAGTGCAGTGTAGTTTACCTGCATGTTACATGATTTACAAGCAGTTTCCCCTTTTTTTGCCCTCAGTCAAGATGGTAGTTGTGTCAGTGAATGGGACTGTGGCTTCAAACCTGCCTTGAACCCACTGAAAATGCAAATAGTTGTATTTTGAGACCGCGGGCGTGGCTTTCTTCAAAGAGCGTAGACTTTCGAGGCACCGCCATCATCCTTTGTTTGTCCTTAACGGGGTCAGATTTCCTCTCCATTTATCACGATTCCTTTTTTATCGAATACACTTAAGTAGCTGGCTCACATTTTCATACTGCATTCATTATTTTATCATCGCTGCACCTGGGCCACTTTGTAAAGGAAGGTTGACGTTGTAAATTTACCACAAGATGGTGCCAACAGTGCCTGAATGTCACAGCTTCAGTGTTGATGGGAGGATGCCACTCTTGCACTTTCTGTCATTTTCTGTGTTCTCAGAGATTATGACTCGGAGTCAGTGAAAGGGTCAGAGTCGCTTTGATGAGCATCGAAGGTGATGCCTTGTGCTGCCTCCTTGGCATTGTCTGCCTGCTGTCAGATGGATTAAATGCAGCACTTTATACGCATTCATTGTTCACAGTACGCCGTGGTAAAGTCACTCCATCCACAAACTCTTGGTCATTGTGATGTCATGTTTTGTCTTGTTTTGGCGACACTCTCTCAGTCAGCCCATCCAGTCAGGAGACGAGACGAGTCAGTGTGTCTAAACTTGTTGTTTGTTATGCAGGTGATTTCTGAGGAAGGGGTCAGCTTTAAGGTCAGTCTCTTCTCTCCCCATCTTTTCCTCTCTTCTCTCAGTGCTGTCCTCTTGCTTGTATATGAATTCCTCCTCTGTCTCTCTGTGATGTGATTTCGTGGTGATTTTTGTCTATGATTATTTGTACTTTTGTGTATTTTTGCCATGTTTCGATGGCGAAGTAAAGTTATGATTTTGATGTTCGTAGAACTATTCCTAGATGTAGGATGTAGCTTAGAAACCTATCCAGGCTTGTAGCACTACCTACAGATCACATGGCTCACTGTGGCATAATTATAGCAGATGTGTGAAGCTTAACGGGCAGTTTCTCTATAAGCTGCAGTTGTAGTGTCCATCCTGCTGTAGATGAATGCTTAGCATTGAACAAATTATCTTTCACCTCAGAGGCGCATATTTATTTTGTTGCTATCTTTACACGAATAGTTTTTCTTTATTTAATCAGAAATAAGACAAAGACAGCAAAAATCAGACACAGATCCCTCGTGTGCCAGTGCAGCAGTGCCCTCTGCTGGCCAAATGCAGTTTCAGTCTCACTTACAGTAAACTGCTGCCACCACAGGCAAAGGTTAGGAATTTGGAATGAGGATCTCGCTTTGCCTCATTTGGTGGGATTTTGTAGTTTGTCCAACGTTGAAATTGCACGTTTTTGTTTTTTTTTCTAAATTTTTGTTTCTATTTGGTAGTTTTGAAACAAGTGGAAACAGACCGTGCTGGCATTTGCTTCCTAAATGTTTTGATACTGGTATTTCATACCTTAACCCATTATGACCAGATTGCTTTTACCTTTCAGACCTGGAGAGACGCACATGTTGTGTCAATTTTTTATTTTTTAGAAAAAGTAAGTTTTAACCGCTAGTTTTTTTAAGCGGTTGAGAAATGAAAGATTTTAGTGGACAGCACTGAGTTTTCCAGAAAACCTTTAGGTTTTAGAACGCTGTTGTTAAACAAAGTCTGCGGTCGTGATGGGTTAAGCTGACTTACCTACTAATCACTAATGTTAGATGAAATGTAATCTCTAATAAATCTCTGAAAACTCTTGACAAGGCTTCTTTGCTCCTTCAACACACTGCAATCGCTGATTTGTGACATCAAGCAGATACACGGCACATATCTACAAACTGTAACATGTTCCAAAAGAGTTGGTGTAGGCGTATAGATAAGCTTAAATTTGATATGCTACTGTAATTGCTCTGATGTTGTCACTGTAACTCAAACTTGTTTTGTTGTTTGTGTGCCTGTTTGTGTGTGTTTGTATGTCAGATTGTGGGGAATGGAAGTGAGCAGCAGCTCCAACGGGAGTTAGAGGATGTCCTCATGGACCCATCGGTGGCAGACACTGGGCACGGATCAGAAACAGAAATGGACAGTCTTGGTGGGGGCGACCACGGCCTCCTTCTTAATACAGCTTCACCTGTACCGCCAGGCTCTGACCCTCTGAGCGCACCCCCGCCCAAGTTGGAGATGATGCTTCCTGTTCAGACGGCCCAGGAGAGTGAGCTGAATGAGAGGTCTTACAGAGGTGAGCCAATTTTAAACTCCTGTTTAAACTCGCACAACGACTCCCACCTCATAGATCTTTAAGCCATCAACAGTTGTATCCGAGGTGAAGTCATATTTTTGTTAGAGGACTGGTGCCTCTCATTCACTCTCTCCTCTCAGCTGGGCTATATTCTCTCATTAGACATTCTTTTTCTTCCTTGTCAAATAAATCAGTTCAGATAAGAGTGTATAGCTGTCAAAATCATCCTTTTCTCCCCTCTCCCTTTCCTCTCAGCAGATGAATCCTCATCAGAAGGCAGTCCTGGCAGTCCAATTCCAGATGAGGACAGCGTTGTTTTTAGCCAGCTGACATATCTCGGGTGTGCTTCGGTCAATGCTCCCCGGAGTGAGGTGGAGGCCCTTCGCATGATGAGTATTCTCAGGGGACAGTGCCAACTGCCCCTGGATGTCACACTGTCTGTGCCAGGCGTATCTGAAGGCACCGTCAGGTACTTATAACATAAAGATTGTTTGTAAGTCCTTTAAGTTTGAATTCCTTAAGGTATTACAAGGCTAGTTTATATGCAGTGTGAATACTTAAAGACTCAGTGCTCACACACAGTGCACATAACTAAAGAAATAAGTCAACAGTGAGACAACAAACAGCGTTTTATTGATGTTCTAATAGGCTGCTGGATCCTCATAACAACGCAGAGATCGCCAACTACCCCATCTATAAGATTCTGTTCTGTGTCCGAGGCCATGATGGCACACCAGAAAGTGACTGCTTCGCCTTCACTGAGAGTCACTACAATGCTGAGATCTTCAGGATCCACGTGTTCCGCTGCCAAATCCAAGAAGCGGTGAGCATTCAGTCATCAGGATTGTTTCCGTCTAATTCGGTACATGCAGAACTCTTCCTTGCCAGGGTCATAAAAACCTCTCACAGGATACAAATGGCTTCCTTGTAGATACAAGTGCTTGTGAAAATGAACACAATCTTAGATGATATAATATATAACGGTTTATACACACTCCCACATATACCAAGCATTGTTTACAAGTAATAACCAGCAGTCAATGTGGGAGTTATTATCGTGTCATTATGAGAACGTGGAAGAGGAATTTAAAAAGGGAGAAGAGGGCATTCACTCAAGAAACTAGGTTGAAGTGCTGCTGCTGTGCTCAGTGACCTGATTTCTCCCCCATAGAAGCACTCAGTGTAACTAAGACCTTCAGCCAGATGCTACTTTATCAGTCCCTCATCATTCTACTCTGCCCAGACACCCATCCATTATAGACACTCTCACACCGAAACACTAAATTGTATAAAACACACAGAGATAATCCCCAGTAGTGATGACCACCAGCAGACATCTCTGTCTCCGTTTCGCTCTTTCTTTTCTTCTCCACCTCATTCTTTGTCATGCACCCACACTTCCTGTCCCCCAGCAACAAACTCATCTACTCTGTCTCCAGCTTCTTTTTTTTTTTTTTTTTTTTTTTTTTTTTGGTCTCCCATTTGCACTATTTTGCAGGAGCAAGTCAGTCCATTGGTTGGCTCTTCCTCCAGGAAAAAGCTGTTCTAGTCATATGCCTCTAATCAGCCTCGGCTTCACAGTAAACAACTTCTAAGACCTTTTAAATCGGTCCCTTTATTCTCTGCAGATTTGAACAATTTCTTTTAAAATCTATTTTGGGCCACCGTCGTCAAGTTTCTTTTCCGGAGTAGCCGAAGGTAACCCTGCTGCAGATCTTCAAATGAGATAATTGAATGTAATTTGAGGCCTTTCTTGCAGAATTATAGAATAACTTAATAATTCCTTTTCCTTTTAGCAAATGAATTACTTGAAACACTTTCAGGTGTCTGCTCTTCTTTTTTGTATTCTTTGCAGTTTGCTTTCTGAACCATTTTTTTTTTGTTTTTCCAGAGTGGGGCAGTTTAGTTCTACTCCACCTCCTTTGTGTAAGAACTCCTAATCAGGCCTCATGGCTGGTTTGTAACAATACCAGTTTCCTGATGCAAAGCCCTACTGTGATTCATACCAAACACTTCCTTTTTCTGACCATAAACTAGGAATCCTAACAAATAGAATTTTAGTTACGGAGAAAAACACGAATCGAATGTTTTTTGTTTTTTTTTGGGCGTGACAACAATTAAAAATGTCAAGCTGTTAGTTAGTATAGGCACAAAGACAAAGCTGCCAAGTAAGGAAAAATCGAATTGTCTCAGTAGGAGTCAATGCAGTCTAACAGGAGGCCTGATGCGTTCCAAATTGAAGGCTGTGTCCTATTCGAGAGGCTTATGCAGTTAGTTTCAGAGGAAATCTTTCCCTTATTATTAGTTATTTTTCTGCTCAGGTGTGAGCCGAGGCGAAGGCTCGGTTATGAAGGCTATGTTATGAAGACAACTCAGAACTATTTAGCTGAGTTTGGTTTATTTGAAAGCATTTATCTGGAAAGCATTTTCTAGATGATCTTAATAGGTGATGCCTTTCCGGCGGAGCTATTGGAGAACCACTCTCTATCAAGCAAGTGTACAGTACGTCAGATTACGTTTTCTTGGAATCCAAGCATTCGTTTATGTGTGTGTGTGTGTGTGTGTGTGCTGCCGTCATGCTGCACACACAGAAAAATATTTGGAAACACTAAATACTGGGGTTTGTTCGGGCACTGATTTGAGCACAGAACAACACTTCTATTGTGTTAAATGTAATTATTCCATCAGTAACAGGGGTGGACACCACAGCTTTCATCTAATTTTCATCCTTCACATACACTCCCTTGTGGTTGCTGAAAAAAAAAAAAAATACGCCCTTAGCGATCCCCTGACATCCTTCTACTATATCAGCAACATAACAAAGGCTTTGTGTTTGAGAGGTCTCTCCTTTACATAACAACATTTCCCCCACACCATCTCTCAGTCACTATCCCCATAAGTTCCGCTGTTTAACAGTTTTAGAAATAAAAACACTGCTGTGCCGAGCACCTCTAGTTTGTAGAGAGCTCTTTGCATTATCACACGTGTTCAGTATTTAAGAGTTGATAAAAAGAATGACTCAAAATAAATAAACAATTTCTCACAATTCTGCTCCTCTTTGGGCTTTGGAGATTGAACATAAACCTCTGAAGACTGAGGTGTCTTTGTTTAATATTGATAAGAACTATTCATCCACACTCGGCTTTGAGGGCAAACATGAACGAGTATTTTAGATATTGCCGGAGAGTCTGCTGTCGTCAGAAAATAAGCTTTATTACAATTACGGTCCCAGATGAACAAAGATCTAGTGTAATGCTTTCGGTTAGTGATTGCTTTGCTTGGTGCTTGTTATCGAGAACATGGCTGAATGGGACGAAACACATGTCAACTACACGAACTGCAGAAGAAGGTGGATTTCTATTCCAAATATGTGGAGAACTTCTAATGTCAATCATTGTTACCATTGTCTACAAATAGCAAACAACAGGGGGCAGAGATTAGAAGAAGAGGGTTGTGTTGAATGCTAAATTTCAGTTTTTTTTTTTTGTATGATAAGACAATTGAAGCATGTTCTGCCTTTTCAAGCACAATTTATTTCGTGCCTATAAGTGATACAATGGACAAAATTCTGTATCCATCTGAACAAATGCAACACTTTAATAACCCTGAAAAAAAAACATTGCAGGGGCTACTTGGGGGGAATAGCTAATGCAAAACAATGACCTGCAAGTCTCATGCTAGCTTACATAGGCTTCTGAACCGTGTCTTCAGAAGCCTGTAAGTGAAGCTTATCTACTGTATTTTGCATTGCCTGTTTGTGTTCTCTGATTTCTTAAATGAGTGTTTTGTTTGGAGCTTACTCTGCGTGTCTCCTGTCCTCCTCCCAGGTGAGTAGGATACTGTACAGCTTTGCCACAGCCTTTCGGCGCTCAGCAAAAAAGGCACTTCTGTCATCCCAGCAGACGGCTCCGCTCACACCTGACAGCGACCTGTTCACCTTCACTGTTAGTCTGGAGATCAAGGAGGATGATGGCAAGGGTACTTTTAGGTAATTTCATATTCAAGCCTCCTTTTCGTTTGTGAAAGCAAGGGCATCGTAACCCTAACCCTACACAGTGCATGTTGATTCCAGCGTCACACACTTGAGGTTCGGGTTTGCTCTTTACTCTCTGTAAGCAGAGCAGAGCAGAGTTTGTGATGTCCTCAAACTTTTTGGTGACATGTAAGGACATATAAACACTTGAGTAAATTAAGAAAGAACTGAAAAAGAATTACATTAACTGTACCACAGGAGACTGTTATTATGACCATTTCTTTAAATGAATCACACACACATGAATCACATTTTCATTTTACATAGCTAGAATGTTCCAAAATGTCCCTGAAAGAGCTCACGGGTTCTTGTTTTGATACGAACACAGGGAAGCATGTTGAGTATTGTGAGCTGTTATTTATATAACCACGTCCACATTATGCTGCGCTGTGTCCCAGACTGAAAATGCACTTGTGGTAATTAGTGGTGTGGCTACAATTCACGTGCAGGCAGTGAGTAGTTGTGATAGTATAACAGAAAACAACTCTTAAAATGCCAGAACCATTGACTTTAAACTCAAAAGCACACTTTATAGGGTTCCCAGTAGTAAACCCACCAAGGTTTAAGTATATGGGATGGATGGTTGTTTTGGGAAGTCTCTTTCCCACAAACATACACACAGATAACACTCACACGGACTCCTGCATATATTAGTGAAGCAGATAAGAAAACACAAAAGAAAGTTCCCTTGTTTGCTTTTTTCAACACATCCTCCCTGACCTTTATTTTAAGATGTCGTTTTTCCCATAAAACTGAGTCGGTTTCCGCGTTTACAAGCAGCTGTAGACCTTCACCTCGGATGAAAAGCAAAACAAACTCAAATATACCCGTTTATTCTTAGCCTGCAAATATTTCCTCCTCATTAGCTTTCGGTTGATTATTTGTTGTACTCTGACTTCCAGGTTTGGAGGGTAAAAGTGTTGTGCTGACTGAGCTCTACACTAAACCTGCACTCAAAAAGAGGCATGTTTTTGAGATCTGGCTACTTCCCAAAATGCATCTTTCAGAGTGATTAAAATAAATCTTGGAATTTTTTTAAATCTGGCTTTCTGGTGTTAAGATTTTCTTCGGTATTTCCTCAAAAATTTATATCAGCGATGGCTTGGAGAATGTTGATTACGCTTTCTGTCAAAACAGAGCTCTTCATCAGCTCCAAAAGCCGAACAGGAAATGAGGCACAGCAGGACAAGAGCCTGTTTGAAAGTGGTTCATATATAGATTTAATATGAGAAATGGGTCTGTTCTCAGCTCAAACCAATGTCTAAAGAATTTTTTTGTTTGTTTGTTTGAGTTAGACAGTCCAGTAAGTTATAAATTCCACCAATCGGCTGTTCAGTGGGAAAAAACACATGTTGATTTCATCTTATGTACTCTGATAAGTCAGCACTTCATGTTCCTTGTCTACCTGTTTCTGATGTAAAGTTTTAATAGTTAAGAGTAAAACCTAGCCTGTTTTGTTAATAATGAATATCTGCACCATACTAATGCAATTCTGCAATTTTCTTTCTTTTCTTAATAAAAATGAAATTTTCAGCGCTGTAGCGAAAGACAAGGACAAACAGAGCTTCAAGCTGCGTGCCGGCCTGGACAAGAAAATTGTCATTTATGTTCAGCAGACCTCCAATAAGGAATTGGCAATCGAGAGGTAGAATAAAACACACACACTCACGCTGTATATTTTCACTGTATCTGTGTATTTGTATCTCTACACTTAAATGTAGTCAAATCTGTTATTTTTTCCACACTAACAAACATCCCCAGAGCAGTAGGTGCTTCTGTAGCACAGTTGCTGACTGGAAGTGGGGGTTGGTTGGATGCAGCAGAGGCAGTTGAGTCAGCATTTCTGGTATCTGATGGCAACATTCAAAGTCATTGTTGCTTCTCGGTTAAGTTTTAACCAACTGCAAGAAAGTGTCACTGCTTTTAAATGGTTCACGTGGGCCTCAGGCAGATAAAACCAAAAAGATATCGCTAAACATCAGAAAAGCTTGTAAAGCAATCAAGGAAATTGTTAAAAACAAGGTCACAGGAATTCATAGTTTCGTTTGTCCTGCATCAGCAGAATGATCCATGACAAACAGATTATTCCTTTATTTGCCTTTAAGGCAAAGCTTTCAGCTTTTTGACTAGTCATTGAACTATAAGAAATTTAATGTTATCGATTAGAAAATCCTATTTGCCACAGTGTTTTGGTTTTTTTTAACCAGACATAAGAATTACTCAGCTGAAATTGATAAACACGTACTGTTGAACATCTTTACAGCCGCGTGTCGGCTTGTGTCAGGGTTGAAGTGCTCTTGGACAGTTTTAAGGTTGTCTCAGAGGCTCCTCATTATCCACGTTTGAACAAATCTCTTTAAAATTTAAACATTCCTTGCAAACTTCCATTTTAATCTAGGGGTACTATTGCTTCATGAGCTGAGCAAAGATGAGAATTGAGGTGACGTGTTTCGTTTTCTTTTTGCTCTGGACTGTGTAACACGGTCAGGGTGATGGTTCCAGTGATTTATGTGGCGTTTCTGAACTGGCTGTAGATCTTTAGGGAAAGACTTATTGCTCTTTGATTCCTGCTCCTGCTCAGTTTTTTTCTCTCTCTGTTTTTATATGTAATATTCCAGTCTCATATGCGTTTGTGTTCCTCAGATGTTTTGGACTCCTGCTCAGCCCGGGGAAAAATGTGAAGAACAGCGACATGCACCTCCTAGACCTGGTGGGTGACTGCTTTCATGAGTGTGTGTGTGTGCGCGGGTGCGTGTTGTTGTGTCTTTGTGCGTGTTTGCCAACTCGCTCCACCTTGTGCCCCATCAGGAGTCAATGGGAAAGAGCTCAGATGGGAAGTCTTACATCATTACAGGAAGTTGGAACCCCAACACGCCTCAGTTCCAGGCTGTGAATGAGGAAACGCCCAAAGGTTCGGCCAAAAAATGTGTCCAAGGCTTAGATAAGAAAGAATTGTTCCCAACAGTTATTATATCAGTGGTTTATATTTACCAGCTAGTTGGTAGTTGATTGACTCCAGGATATGACACAAGTGTTAAAATCCACTGGTTGTGTGAATCTCTTAGTTGAGCTGGGAAGAAGCCTTTAGATTTAAAATTACAGCCACAGTAGGTCAGCAGGGAAATATACTGAAATGTTGGTTTTTATTCCATTTAATTTAACATGTTTGTTGTAAATTGATGACAAAAGTGACTCACTGACGGGGGATGATATTTTTATATATTTTTGTTTTGCTTTTCTAGATAAATTCATGTACATGACTACAGCAGTAGACCTGGTGATTACAGAGGTGGAGGAGCCGGTCCGTTTTCTCCTGGAGACCAGGGTCAGGGTGTGTTCTCCAAACGACAGGCTGTTCTGGCCCTTCAGCAAGCGCAGCTACACTGAGACCTTCTACCTTAAACTACGACAGGTGTGTCTGTGCAACTACAGCATACATGTCAGCTGTGATCGTCTGTCCGTTCTCTCCCCTGACAGTTTTTCTTCTGTTTCTTTAAGTATTCCGTTTTCACATTTTCTGTATTCAATAAGACATTCAAAACTAACACACACACACACACACATATGTAAACCTGGATTTAAATCTCCTCAAGTGCAAACCGGGAAAAGGAGTGGAATTACTGAAAAATACTTTGTTTCTAAATGTATTATGCAGCTCAGAATGACTGTAAACAGTGTAACCACACTTGTTCAGATGATGGCGTTTAGTTCTGATAACATTTTTGCTACAGACATGACGCTATTATGGGTGCTTTTTTAGTAGGTGGAGTAGAGATGCCAAATGTGAGCGTTCAACCCAGAAAATAGTTGATCCTTCAGTGAAATGCAAGACTTCCGAAAATCCCGAAGTTGTTGCTTTACACTTTCTGACCACACTTTGAGCTGTCTGGGGTGTAAAGATGAACCAACATGAATTGGTATCTGATTTTAACACTGAAGATGTATTTTATTGGTATGCAAACATGTTGATCAAGTATAATGTGTATTAAATCGGGCAATGGCCTGATTGTACCATTAGAATCCAGTTAAAACATATGAGTCGCTGTTTAACAACTTTGTACCGACGAGCTCCTAATGTCTCCTAGTCTCTACAGCTTTTGAACGGTTCCTTAGCCAACCCGCCCACCAGATCCCACGTCATATATAGATAGAAGATTATTTTACCAACAAATTTGAGAAAGGTGGAATGAAGAGGTTTTCAGGATATAAAAAGTTAAAAAGCTGCAAAGAGCAACGCTGTTGCATCCGATAAGGCAAGAGAGGAATACGGGCAGAAAACTGTAAATGGTGCAAATGCCTCAGTTAACATGTTTCTTTAAGCAGACGGTACACTCAATGCCTGCTGTTTATTTCCAGATTACATGTTTAAACATATCTCTCCAGAAGTACGTTCAGGTCTGATGCAGTATTTTATCGAAGGATAAATAGAAATTGCTTTTGTTTTGGATGAAATCAAGATAATGTGACTGATTTTGACAAATACAAATAGAGTAATTGTTTTTTTCTTTTCTAATTTACACGCTTAGTTGTGCAAAGCAGAACTGGCACTTAATCGGGACCAAACATAAAAAAAAAACATGTATTTTTATGACTGCTCAGCAGGTTTACATTTTGAATGAATCACCACAAGCTAAGAATCACAAATTTCTCACTTTTGCTCAACATTTTACATATTTTCTAATAGAAAATCACCAGTTTGTGACATTGATGACCCTGGTGACCCTTTATGCTCAACATACCAACTAACACAGTGATCTCGATCTTTGACGCATCCCTAAAGTGTAATGCACAACTAAACCCTTCTCTCTACCGCATCGCTTTTCCTGGGGTTTTATCAGATGTCTTCTCTTGTCAGATGGAGCGGAAAGAACGGAAGAGTCCTGCCTCTGACACACTTTATGAGGTGGTGAGTTTGGAGAGTGAGACTGAGAGAGAAAAAAGGAAAACCACAGCCAGTCCCAACATCCTTCCTACTGGGCCTGGTACCATGGCTCCTTCGCCACCTGAGGATGATGAAGAGGAAGGTGACTGAGTGTTTGCTTTATTTTTCAACAGCTGAGGGATCTTTTTAGAAAAGGCAGTGGAAGCGCAAAAATATCCTGCGAATCAAACTTCTGATAGTGCAACATTTACACTGTATGAGCCATATAGAGTTTCCCTTATAAGTATAATCACATAGAGCTGCAGAACAGGCCTGATCCGTACAGCTCTATGTAACAGTTTTAACTTTTTTAATCACCTATGAGATGCTTTAAAGTAACTCGAGAATTTGGCAAATGTCTCTATCTGTGCGAGTCCTGCTCATGTACAGCCACACACTTCTACAGCCACTTCGAAGCCACAAAGACCCCGTCACAAGCCCACTAAAATGTTCAAGCAACTGTAAAGCTAAAGCGTGTGGTTTGACCTACGATGTCCCAGTTACCGGGAGGTCCAGGACAGTTTCAGGACTGGGAACGTGCCTAACAATATTACGATGTGCTTCAAACGACATACGACGCACATTGTTTTAAGCTTCACAAACTTATCTAGTGTTTCTTTAACTATGGCCCACACGCAGCACACTAAAATGAAAGTGACGCTGCTTGGAAGCATAAAGTCAAACGAGGTCAATTACAGGCAGCGGAGCCAGTGTGTGCTTTGAAATAATTAGTTTTCAAGCAGTTCAGGTGTCTTAGTTTCACTACAGTTGACCAAAGAATTACAACTCTGTCCTGGGTGGGCAGCACCAGATATAGACACCGAGTCCACAGGAGTTGAAATCATGTGTGAGATCACTCTGTTACAGAACGGTTTGTACTGTATCCTCCCAGAGTACTTAGCTGTCAGTGGTCTGTGTGTTTGACTAAATGTGAGTGCTGACAAAGAGTATGAGAGGCAGAAAGCATAATTTAGTCCATTTTTGTATCTGTGTTTTTATCTGCAGGCCTTTTAGCACAGTTTGGTTTCACTCTTTGGACACTGTGTGTAGCTGCGTGACTGTTACTTAAAAAAATTCTAGGTCCCATTTGTAGATAATTGGGTTGTTTTTAAAAAAAAAATTTCTTGAAAGTTGATTAAAGACCAAACAACTTTTGGGGGGGTGGAGAGCTGCAGTTGTATTCAGAAGTAGTAATACTCAAGTCTCTGGAATTCAATCTTGTTATATCAGCGATAGTGTATAATAGAACAAAGCATTTTATTTTATTTTATTTTTTGAAGGTAGAGTGGAGTCTTTTTGGTAGAATCAGTCAACACAAAGTTTGAAACCAGCAACACAAAACGTTTTTTCTTAAAGAGTTAACATTATAAGTCTATTGGGGGTAGAACAGTTATTGAATCAAGTCATTTCACATGCACAAATAAAGTTATGCTGTGGAAAATGTGGACTATTTAAGAAAGTAGTAGCCAGGATTTGTTGTTTTACTATACAGTTGATACATTGGATCTCACATATTCTACGCAGATAATGACGAGCCCTTACTCAGTGGGTCAGGTGATGTTTCGAAGGAGTGTGCTGAGAAGATCCTGGAGACGTGGGGAGACTTGTTGTCCAAGTGGTAAGGATGATTTTTCTCTCTTAATTTTGCCCTTTCCACCCCTGACACTGGCTACTTTAACATCCACAGCAATGTTCTGATATCAATAATTCACTCTGACTTAGAGGCTACCAGGTAAACAGCTTTTTCTGAAAATCCCAGCCCGAAAACGTCCATCTTCAGAGTAAGCAGTATTTGAATTAATTATGTGGACTATGTCGCATAATGTAAAGCCTCCTAAGTCCTGGCATTTACTCATGCCTTTTATTGATGGTAGTGGTAAAAAAAAAAAAAAACAATGTGAAAAGATGAGCCTAGATTAACCTTTGAAGATCTAGATCTAAGTGTCAGGTTTATCGAGCAGTTTGAACATGAGCATTTTATTTGTGCTTTGATTTAATGAAAAAAAACAATCAATTACCTGAGCTGTTATTCTTACAGATATTACTGTATATTAAAAATTTGTTTTTTTCTTTTTTCGCTCTCTGGAAGAAATGCTGCAAGATCAGTTATGTGCTTAATGTTCCCTCTTGTCTGATCAACAGTGCCTAATGCCTAAATAAATACAGGAATCATAAGACTGTGCTGTTCTAACATAGGCCACTATGTTTGTTTGGTAATTTTATGTGTGTGAGAGAATGTGTTTCATGGCTTTGTGGGTTTGTTGCACTCTGAGAGCTCGGAAAGGCAAATTGCAGAAAGCCTTCAACCATTTTTTTTAGCCCGAGGACATCGTCTGGCCTCACTTACATCACATGCATGCACACTCATGAATACAATTTCCCTTTTGATTCTCACTGAAAATGCCACACATTGCATAACATGCAACAAACAAACAAACTAAATAAATGGACAGGGATGAATAAAAAAAAAAACTAGGAACAAGTGAGAGCATTGTGTTTCCTGACTTTGGGGAGGGAGCAGATAGGTACAGCTGTGCCTCGGAGTATGGCATCTCCTCTCTGTGTTTCTAATTCTGTACTTGATACTTATTAGCGTGTTGGCAATACCCAACGCTTCGTATCACACCCTGAGATGGTGTTTTCCCAACAGATAAATGTGGGGAAAAAAAATGAAGGAAGGAAAAGACTTAACTTGTTTACTGTTTGTTTAGTTTTTTGTTGGCTTATTGTCCTGTATTGTCTATTGTTGTAGCACCCTGCTAAAAATGAGGTGGTGGTGATAAAATGAAGCCCGGCTAATGTTAGGGGAAAAAGCGAAGGGTAAGGGACGAGTCAACTGTCATCCAGTTTCTGAACAAAAAATATCAAATCTTTGTCCCTGATTGATTTCCTCCCTTGTGATAAGCTGGACTGGAACTTCAGCGTGTAAATCATCTATATGTGTTTTGCTAGCTTACATAATTCCACATAATTCTCATGAACTTGGCCTCAATAGTTCACACTCCACGGCCATGTAAAACTCTGGTTATGGGTTGAAACAGGAGACAGTTGTGCACAGAAACATTGCATGTGCCAAGCTACATGTGTTAAGGCACACAATAAGCAACATTAATAGAAGTGAAACGAACATAGGTGTGAAACCACTGATGTTTGCTCTCCTCCTGCACACGTCCCAGGCACATGAATTTGTCAGTGCGACCCAGACAGCTGCCGGCTTTGGTGCGGAGCGGCATCCCTGAGGCGCTCCGTGGGGAGGTGTGGCAGCTTCTGGCAGGATGCCACAACAATGACCACCAGGTAGAAGAGTACCGCACTCTGATCACAAAGGTAAGACCACACAGAAGCCTCACTGATTTTATCAAGACACGCCTCTCATTTTGTTGGTGTTGTGATTAGAAAAGCTGCCCTTCAGAGGGTTTACTCCACAACAATCCTCCTGTCTTTTGGAACTCATCACCCTCAAACTCTTTGCCCAAACTTATTGAGATACTGAGGTAGACTGCTTCCTAAAGCCAATTTGTAATTTCATCTCTTGTACCTATTTGAATGTCTCTCACTGAAACAGACATCACTTGTTCATTTTTTTGTTTGTACTTGCGAGAGAGCATAATTGTTACTGTTATTCTCCTTGGCAACAGTCCTGCTTCATATTTACTTATTAAAGAGCAAACCTCAGGGACCTCCAATGGCAAGATTTCATCAGATTGTATCTCTCATGTGCTCTTAAGCTTGTGACGGTCACCACTATTGCCGTGTAGATCATTAAAGCTGATTACTTTTGGTGTTGTGCAACATACAACTATTTGTCTTTCCAACAAACTAAATGTCCTGTTTATGTAGCTATGTGAAAAGAAAGCCCCACTTTCCTTTTTTTTAATAACTCTGTTATGTTTTAACCCTCACAGAGTGCATTTATCAACACACAAGTATCTACAGTGTCTCACTCCTTAATTTGAATATGAGTCTTTTAAGGCAAGGACACATGCAGTTTTTGAAGAGGCTCGCTTCGTATGCAGCAGTCAAGCAACAGACCTTGTTCCATAGGTGGATTGAGCTTTTGATCTGCATTGATATTTTGATCTTGATCTAGCCCTTTAGGTCTCTGTTTTTTTTTTTATTATTTCAGATTGTCACAGGCTCACGGACAGTGTGCATTTGGAGCTCTGTCTGTTTGGGCTTTTGTTGACTCATTTGATAAGACTTAACCCTGGTGTACGCGCCCCGCCCGCATGCTTAGAACAGCCTCATTTTGTTGGCCACTGCTCTGTCTGCTCCTCTTATGTAAAAGCAACATCTCTGGCAGTAAGATGGGTCCCAGGTGGTGGCAACATGCTGGCCTTTACCTTTCCTCCCCTCTCCTCTCCTCTCTTACTCAAATTTTTTTTGCAGTTGTCCTCCCCCTGCCTCCATTTCTCATTTGATCTTTTCCATTTCCACGACTCCCCATACATGTAATTCTACATTCATGCTTTTGCTACCTCAGTATAAATACTGATTATTAAGGACGAGCAAATGAAATAGAAGTTTTGCAGCAACATACAAACACACCAGCTGTTTTTCTGTTAACATGAACGGTATGAATGGAATCCTTCAATCAGACAACAATAACAGTGAAACAGTGCTGCTATATTGATAAGAACTGGACAGAAGGTTTGATAGGAATTTATTGCAGAAGCACTGCCAACAAGCCCACAGAATAGGGAGGAGACACGTACAGCTTTATCTGACTATGACAGTGGATTTGTTTGATTTAGTCAGCTTAATCCAAGACCTAACAGAGCAGCCAAATTGGAGTTTCAGTTTGGATATTCAAGTGCAAAGTTGTATATTTTATTTTTTGCAATTAGTCTTATTTGTAATTCCATGCCAACTTGCAGCACTTCTTTTATCTACTTGACTGCCGCTGCACCCCATTTTGGCTGCAACACGTCAATTTTTTTTCTGTCCATAAAGGAACTTTGATATACACCAGGAGCATTACAGAAGCTGCCTGTACAAGTCGCATCCAGTCACATAAAACCACATGTTTTTGTCTCATTGAGGGATTCGACGTTGCTAAACTTCTCACCATTGATGGTTCAATTCCTTTTGACCAGTTTTCTGGCGTTATGCCATGCCGAGTTTAAACACATTTATGTGACACTGGGGGGAAAGAAGGTTGTTAGTCAGACCAAAATTGGTCTTTTTGCATGATATATAAGCTCTCAGCGCTGAATTGACACCAAGGTGTTGTAATTGGTTGAACTCCCCCTTTAGCTCGACTCAGCTGAGCATTTAAACACACCGAAAGTCTCTACATCGCTTAGTTCTCACTGGATTGAGTTGACATTTGTATTGTTTCTTCCTTGTATACCTCATACCCACTCATTGTCATTAACTGGAGTCTTCTTAACCTTGTGTTTCAAATGATACTACAAAATAAAAGGAAAATGCAACCAGAGGGCCATGTTTATGTCATGAAATACACCGCGAGACACCTTCGGTGGGTAATAGATGTGATTGACAAGCTTATCTTTTGTGAAAAGCTAACATAAAACAATTCTTTCAGGTCTTTACTGCAGGAGAAAAGACTTAGAATTTTTATTTTTTACTAAAAAGAAGTCCTGAATTGTCTTTGCAATATTTTTTGCAATAATACAATGTAGCAGAAAGAATTATGATGATAAATTATAAGAATTTAGAAAAAAAAATTGTTTTCAGATCAAGTCTCAAATACTGTGAAAGTGATCAATCATCTGTCAGCGCTTCATCATTAGTGCCACTAATAGCAAAACATGCTAATGCTATCATGCTACCGCCACTGCATGTAACTAACGATGTGCTATGCTTTGGATCACAGGTCCATGCTTTTTCTTATCCACACTCTTTACATTATTTCATGTGTTCAGAGAATCCTGCTCCTGAATTAATTATTTTTTTTATTTGGATACAAAGTCTGATTTCTCCTTGTCGTTCTCGTGTATCACCAATGATCTCTGTCTTGATGCAAACCCTCTCTATTTATATTCATGAGGGGTCACTCTTGAAATAGACTTTGTCCGTAATAAGTCTTCCTCCTCGAGGCTGCCCTTGACTTGATGTTGAAAAGTGGTTTTCTTCACCAAAGAAGGATTATAATGATCTTCCACTTTGGTTGTCTTTTGTGGCCTTTCAGGCCTGTTGTTGATAATGAGTTTTCCATTGTGGTCCCCTCTTTAAGATGGGTCATGACATAACAAAAAAACGAGGCCACACATGGCCACTGAACTGTTTTTCAGTCAGTTGTCCAATTATTTGTGGGATTATTTTATTTTATTTTTTTTAAAAGGACCGATTACGGCTGTAATGGCTGTAATTACTTGATGGTTATTAAATTACAGTCATTGAATTGTATCTGGAAATCTACCTTTCAGCTGAATCTTGATTTCAGCCTGTGGTAGACTGCAGAGGCTAAATTAGAAAAATTGTCTCTAAGCCCATATGCTTTTGGACCTCATTGTGAATATTAGAATAGAAAGCCTTTCTGCTGTTGTCCACTGTATGGTAACTTGACTCTACTCCCTTTTTTTTTTTGTTTTTCCGTTGTAGTTTATGTTTTGTACCGGCTTTTTTATTTTATTTTTTTATTTTTTTGTACTTTTTAGTCGTTGGTGAGCTCGATCAATACCAACAGGTGACATGGAAATGCTGCAGACTTCTGATTGGCCAGAGTGAATTGTCACACAAGCATATCATCAGCGCTTGCGCAGCCGTGCTCAAAGGTTACATTCCTTGGCAAGAAACTGCCAATCTGTGTATCGAGTTTACATATTCGTGAGCATTTCTCGCAAAACCATAGGCGAGGATCTATAAATGGATCAAACCCCTCCCCCCAGGCTGAGATGAGTTCTGTAGCACGCATGCTTACACAGGAAGATGTCCTACATTTCTGGTCGAAAGTTTTTTGCAGATTTTGTTGCCACCCGACACGCACAAGTAGAGTTTTTGTGTCCTGTCTCAGCAGTTCCACACAGGGTGGTGCTGCACTGATTATCAGCTTATCCTGCTCGCTTTAGTTGGGTTACTGTTTGGTGTATGAAACAAAGTGGATATGAGTACCTGGTTCTAAAAGTGAGTAGATTGAAATTAAGCTGAATCAATTCGGTTTGATCATATTCATATTGCTGTTGTTCCTGGTACTAATTAAAGCTTATCATCTCATGTGCTGAATGCACTTCTTTCCCCTGTTCAGCTCATGTTTTCATATTTGTTAATACCATTCCCATGTGCCAGCTCCTAATTGGTTTTTTGTGCTTTCACAATTCAAGCTTATGTTGGAGTTCATCTCTTCATGCTTTATTGCACTCACTGAACTTCACGTCCTATCTGGTGCCCTCTTTTGTTCCCAGTCTCATTTGAACTTGGTGTTCATCTGCAAATCTGAATGAAGGGCATTGATGGAAGTAGGTCTTAGACATTTAACCTATTCTTTCTCCATGTATCCCAAATGAAGATCCTGATACGAGGGAGTCCGAGGCTCGGTATTGTGAGTACCAGGCTAACTTTGAATGTGGGCCGAGGAGCGCTCCCCGGTAACCGGTAAAGTCGTCGGGCTGCTGGAGCTATGGCCCGCGCTTTGCGTTAGCGGCTTCAGTTCTAGTGAACGGAATCCCGTCGTTGATGGTTACCAAGTCTGATGAACAAAAACCGTTGGCTTTGGCAGCTCATGGGTCCAGTGTCAGGGGATTTTAATCAGGAGGATGTTACGAAAGACTGTGACATATTGGTATGGAGCTGTAACCGTGTCAGCATGTGCTATCGTGTATAAACTGTGACACAGAGTGAAACAGTTTGCTTATTTTTATCAGCTTCATCTCGCTCTTCTTATACCGTTAAAGTGAGTAACAGAGGTCTACAGAAAGCTGTGAAGCTACTAAGCTCCTCATCACATTGATCTGCATGTGTATTTGATTCAGACAAGGTTCCACGACCAATCACAAAAACAGATAAGTTGATTTGTTTGGCCATCAAACAAAGATTTGATGTGCTTCATGTCTTGTTAAATTTGACAATTTTGGCCTACTGTTTGTACAGCTAACTGTTTGTTTGTGCGGGCAAGTTTCAGAGAAAAAAAAATGAAACACTGCTTCATTTGCTCAAATTAACAACCTTTTTTTTACATATTGGAGTAATATTTCCTGCAGTCTTACGGATACTCCAGTGAGATCAGAGGGAATTCTTAAAAAACTAAAAGTATTTGAAGTTCGAGGGAAGTAAATTGCATCGAAATCCTTCTTTGGAGCCATTAGAATAACTGATGATTATTTTTGTTATTGCTCGTATTGGACCGCTGCTGATTCAGCTTAGTTGAGATTTTTTTTTGAGGTTGTTGTTAGTTTGCACATGGTTTCTGCTGGGGTTGTGCCACACGATGTTGCCATATGATATTCTAAGCCATTTCCTACCAACGGCAGAATGTTAGCAATGTTTCTTTAGGTGTACAGTTTATCCTCTGATCCACACAGACTCGCACTCACTCCTGGATGTGCAGCGTGGATACAAAGTGATGACATGATCTCAGGCCATGTCCTCAGGCCTGCTGCATCGGCCCTCCTGCGGAGTACCTGCCTACCTGAATGTCTCTGTCTGACCCACATAACAACCTGCCTGCTTGCCACTCTGTCTGTCTTTATAATCATTTGTGTTTGTGTATGTCGGACTCTGACTTCTACCTAGATGTGTTTGTGTCAGCTTGTCTGTCCTTCTGCTTGTCTCTGTCTTCACGCTCATGTGTGTTTGTTGTGTTTGTTGCTTTCTTCCTTCACCCTCTGTCTTACCGCTTTGCCGTAATTCCCTTTTTCATTTTCTGGGTGGCTCTATTCTTCTGTCTCTGTTCCATAGCTTTATGTGTGCATCGCTACCCTGCCTTCTGGTAATTGAAATACTTTCATATATGTTTTGTCTGACTTTGAAGTCAATTTCCCATATTTAAAGAAAAAAAAAGAAAGACGGCTAATGCCAGAGGGGTTCTAAGTGTCTGAAAGACACGAGAAGAGTAGGTTTTGCAGTTGAATGAGAACCGGCTGTATATTGTGGAGTCTGGTTTTCTTTCTCTTTATTGTGTTTGTATGGAACAATATGAACCAGTGCTTCTATTGCCTTGTGCTTGGTTTAGTTTTTGTACTTCATCTGATCAAAAAGGATGAAAATAATCAAATCGTATTTAATAAAATTTTATATATTAACTGCTGAGTTTTGATTAGCCAGAACCTCGAATAGGACATCGGCTGACTAGTTCTTTTAATGGTTTTGTTACAGTATATCACACTGATAAAGAAGTTGGGATTTATATAAAAATGCCATGTAGTGGGATAGGATTTGTCATTCCTCTCCATTGGGTTTTTCATAACCCTTTTTTTCCCCTCCTTAATACCAGATGTACTTTAACAGTACTCTAGACTAGAGCTACTATGTTATTGCCAGGTGTGTCAGCTCCTGGACACTTGTCCTTTGGAGGATGCTTAACAAGGAAGCATAGTTCAGACAGCTAAAAGGGCTGAGTTATACTCAGCTTGGCAACCATGGGACATTACACAATGCTCGTCTTTCTCCTGCTTTTTTTCCTGCTCTTTTCTGCTCCCAGTTTTCTTTTTGCCACCATGGATATCTTCCTCTCACCGTTGACGAGCAGTGCATTCAGTTTGACTTCCATCCTTTTCCCTTCCTCCTATTCCTATCCTTCTTCCAGCCCTTTAGCCCTACTGTCATCTATTTATAGCTCCTCGTGTTGCTGGCGGAGGAGGTGCGTGAAAGGATGGGAGTGTGTCTGGATTGTGGGGGAGAAAGGTGCAGGCTGGTGTGCGTGTGAAAGGCTGTGTGTGTACGTTTGGGCCTCCATCACGCTCACTAAATTTCCCAGCACGAGGCAAAGTCTGCTGTCTTTAGAAAGTCATTAGGTATAGGATGTTGACAGTGCTGCACTAAACCTGACAGTAATTACTACCCACTGATGTTGCTAATTTTAGTGTAGGGATACTGAGTAATTCGATTTAATCTTCACATCATGTGAACTTGAAATAACTGTCTGTACTTGTTCTAGCAAAGGTTCATAGCACTCCTTACAGAGGTGCTGATTTGTTCATACAGTGAAAAGCTTGCTGTTAATGTGTGTGGGAGAGAGATTAGAAATCAGGCTGCTTCGGTAGATCTGATTGTGTCAAAAACAAGGCTCCCGTTGAAACGGAGGTGTAGCATTTGCTAATGTATACAACATCCAGGACAAAATGGCGAGGAAATGGTTGGACCCTGATAGCAATTTGCATTCAGGTAGAACTTTGGCTCGGATTTAACGGCACAAACATTTTGACGAGGAATTACGTGACCATGAAGATGCTGACTCTCTGTGTCTTGCGCTCTCAAAAACAGAACACAGCAAACAGCCCCCCCCCCCCCCCCAGAAAGACCCTAAAGGAAAGTCGACCATATGTTGTAGTAGTTTCTGCTGTGTGTGAGCATGTGCACGTTTTTGTTGGTTATCTTTTAAGGCAGTTTCATGTTATTTGGCATCATTGTTATGACTGTTGTTATTAACATTGCCATCCTTTTCCTGCTGTAATTTGAAGACTCGGGACAAGATTTTTCCCTAATGTTTGACCACGACATTTCCACATGATGCTGAACTTGGCACCACGAGTTTTCATCCCAGTGCCCTAAGCATTTGACTATTCATTGCATAAGGACATCCCTGTTGAACCTAGTCAGAGGATGTTCTAATGTTAAACTAATTGCTTTGTTCTTTGAGCCGTTGAAACCTGAACATTAAATTTAAACTGGCATTGATACGCTTTTAGTGTAGATGTCGTCAAAGATCATTTAACCCCTTAAATTGTAAGACAATCTAGTGAAAACATCAACAACAACCTTGGAAAACACTCATGGAAAGTTTAGAAATACTAATAGTGTTGAATCTTAATGACATTTTCTCTAAAAAGAGCCCTAATTAAAATGATATAACCCTCCAAAGTCAATATTAAGGAGTAATTAAATCTGATCTCTGACGTGCCCGACCTCCACTAACTGTAATCCGGTTTAGTTCCTGTGCTGTCACCACTTTCTTCAAGTCTTGACACAGATTTTTCTTGGCATTGAAACCTGCAAGTGGAAACCATTTAAGGACTGTCTAGGAGCAAATTTGACCCAAATCCGGTTGGCTTGGTTTACGATGGTCCTTTCTTGTTCAGTGTTTGTTAGTCAATATCAATATTTTATTGATATCTCCTTTTACTTTTGTTGGGACACTGTTTGCCTTTTTTCTGTGGGCAAGAATGCTTTTAAACTTGCATGTAATTCTCACTTTAAAATCCTTTTTCTTATCATTCCCATGATGGTGCAATGGAATAACTTTTTTTTCTTTTTTCACTCTGCTATATTTATGACTTTGTTGCATATTTTGAAGGAATCGTATCTGTGTCAGAGTTGCAATGTTTTTAACAGCTTGGGGACATTTTGATGAATACTTTGTTTATCTCGCATATAAGTTGCTGATGTGTTATCAACAGTTTTAGATGGGATTTATTGATTTTGCCTCTGGACCGAAAATAGCTGCTTCTCAGAAGAAATTATTTCTGTCCGCATTTTTATTGGTAATTTAATGTGGGCTCTCAACTAATGCCAATGTAATTAAAAAAAATCTAAATTATTAGGCTACTTAAAGGTATAACTCTGGTAAACTCTGAATGATTTGATTTTGCTGTGGTATGTTCCTTGTTTCTTTCTTTAGTTCTTTCTCTCACGTTAGTTTTAACATATTTCTGTAAATAGAATTTGACCCCCCCCCCCCCCCCCCCCCCCCCCTTCCTCCAATTAGATTAGCCGTAGATGCTTTTTTCAGCTTTACTGGATTTTTAGGTCTTCTTTCCCTCACTTGCACCTTTCACCTAGAGGACGAACCCGGTTGCATTATCTTTTATCTGCATTAGTGAATCAGCAGCTAATTACACAGACTGGGTGTGCAAATTAAATAATTTTGATGTTTTATAACCCAAACAAAAAAACAGAGAGCCAGTAAACTTGCAAACTGAAAACACCAACTAGATTCTTTTAACACAGTCTAGCAAAGTCCTGCCATGTGTCCGTACTCTTTGTTAATAGGAGCGGGCTTCAAACCCACACACATGGGAACTAAGTGGCTCTAAAACTTCTGCACTGTACCCTTGGTTTACAATGAGATTAATAATAGAGATATTTCCTGTTAACAGAACTAAAGCATGTGATCATTGTTACACTAAAACAAACACAATGACTCCGGCACTGCACAGTGGACTGGGACTGTCCATGTTCTAAACAGCCCAGACGTCGCCATCAGTTGGTACCGGGGAGGAGGCTGCAAAACTCTTAACAGTCAGATGTCATTTAAACTGGTTCTAGGTTGGACTCAAGGTCACTAACTAGCAGTGAGAAACCGTAGGTTTAAGTCTTGGGGTAATTATTAGAAACACTGGCACAAAAAATGAGGAGGAGAGGGAGGTTTGGGGGGGGGCGCAGCCTCGTATTTTTGCGGTTGATCATTGGTTGGAGCCACAGAGAAGGGGGAGGGGCCTCACTGCCACTGTTTCTGTAGAGAGAGGCAGAGGGAGCGAGACGGAGTGTGAGAAGCAGACAGCAAAGGAGCTCAAATGAACACAGAGGGTTCTCCCAGCTCTCGGTATGCCTGCTGTTCTGATTTCCACTCCAGACAAAGTTGCTGCTATTCAGAACAGAAGTAACAGCTGAGCTATGCTTTAATGTATGTGTGTGAGAACGGGCTTTTGACATCGGTCACCCCACACACTGCCTTGATCCTCTTAACGGTTTTTCTGCTTGGATTTTACCACGAAGGACCAGACAGAACCTGAGACGAGTGCAATTTCAGATGGAAGAATGGTGAAGAGAGGATAAAGCAAGAAAGCAGAGAGGAAAAAGCTGCAGAAAAGGAAAAGAAAACAGCGGGTTAAAGGGTGGAATCAAAAGGAGAAATTATGCTTAATCATTCCCGCAATATATGTATGCAGCTCATTAAACAATAATGACTTTTCCCTGGAAGCTGTGTCAGTGACTGTGGACTACAGACTGATGAGAGAGATCTCCAATCTGGGATTTTCGCAGCGACAGCAGATGTTGAGGACATCTCAGACTTTATAGGGAGTGGAGGCATTTCAAGCATAACTTGGACCTGAATTCCTTCAAAGTCACTTTGTGTTTGCTCTTTTTGTGCCTTCAGCTGGGAGCCCTGCTTTACTGGAGGAAATTGAAAAGGAGGAATAGCCATTTGTTGTATGACAATCATTTTTTTTTTTACCCTACCCGTATTGTATATGTGCCTGCACTAAGGACAATACCAGGGGACTATCTCACCTTTATCTGCCCTTTCCATTCTTCCTGCATTAGAAATGGAGCATGGACATCTTTGTTTGGACTGAAGCCAAATAATACAGCTACCTGACAAAATAGTCTGTGTTAGGATTTATTGTATCCTTTAAGGGACACTCACACCTATTCCTGCCCAAGACCATGAATTCCTCCCTGGATCCACTGAACCAGAGCGCCACTAACTCTTCAACCATATCTGCTCCCTTCTGCTTACTCGAGATAGGCTATTCCCAAATTTTCAGCACCTGTCTCCTTGAAGTATCCATCATACTTCTCCTCACTATTCTTATTATTTGTGGTAACCTGGTGGTGATTTTCGTGTTTCACTGTGCTCCTTTGCTCAGCCAGCACACCACCAGTGCTTTCATCCAGACTATGGCTTATGCAGATCTGCTGGTGGGGGTCAGCTGCCTTTTCCCTTCCCTGTCCCTGCTCCACCATTTGCAGAGTCTTGACCCCAAACTCACTTGCCAGGTGTTTGGGTACATGGTGTCCGTTTTGAAGTCCGTTTCAATGGCATCTTTAGCATGTGTGAGCGTAGACCGCTACATTGCCATCACACGGCCTCTGACTTATTCATCTCTTGTAACCCCATGTCGAGTACGCTGCTGTATAGCTCTAATATGGCTCTACTCTGCCCTGGTGTTTCTCCCATCTTTTCTCGGATGGGGGAAGCCTGGATATCATGGAGATGTGGTGGAGTGGTGCGCATTGGAGTGGAGGACTAGTCCTGCTTTCACAACCTTTATTGTCGCACTGCTCTACGCCCCAGCTGCTCTCACTGTCTGCTTCACCTACGCCAACATCTTCAAGATCTGCCGACAGCACACCCGAGAGATCAGCGAGCGCCACGCGCGCTACCGTCCCCAGCAAATGCAGGGCCCAGGTGTGACGGCGGGGTCTGTCGTCAAGGACACCAGCACAGCAGAGCATGGGCAGTTGCCCCACTTGTCCCAACAGCAAAAGGCCCAACACCACCAACCTCAGTATCAGCAGCCTACATCAACATACCCAGACAAGCGATATGCTATGGTGTTGTTTCGCATCACTAGTGTGTTTTACATCCTCTGGTTGCCCTACATCCTGTACTTTCTGTTGGAGAGCGGAGGGATATACCACCACCCTGCAGCATCATTTCTGACCACATGGTTGGCGATCAGCAACAGCTTTTGTAACTGCCTCATTTACAGCCTCTCCAACTCTGCTTTCAGAAAGGGCCTTAAACGCCTCTGCTCCTTCTGCTTACAGCGCAGTGGCAGCGGCAGCGGCTTCGGCGTAAGGCACACCAAAAAGGCTTTCGTCGGTTCTGTTGAAAAGGGCTGTGGGGGGCCAGGGTATGGATATGACCACGGAGAAATGGGAACTGGTACAACATGTCATGTGTAGAGTGAACGCAGAGGAAGCTTCTGTGCCAAATTTGCATTTGAACTAGAATGCCTAAAGTGACTGCTGTAAACTATTTCTGAAATGTTGCAGAAAGAGACGGAGGAAGGCATCGATCTGTCACTACTGCTTCTGTTGCGTTTGGAGGTTAAGCAGACGCCCGCTCTGCACAAGCTGCAACTGGCAAAGTCAGAGAATGAGAGTCAAGAGCAAAGCAATGAAGAATAAAATAGCCTCGGTAGCCCTACAAGGTGTTTTTTAATGATCTCGGAAACATGAGCTACTTGTGTATGGACACAATGACAGATGGGGTGCTTTGGTAGGGAGGAGGAAAAGATGTCTGTCTTCTGTCTGGAGGAGTGAATTCCTTTGAGGGTGAACAAAAAGTTTATCGACCAGTGTTCTTTTTGGAATTGAGCACTTAAGTTATTTTGCCAAAAGATCAAGAAAAAAAACTTTGAAACAATGTTATAGAACATCTCGTTGTTGTATGTGACCGTCACGGTCAGCACAGTTCATGTTGAAAGCAGCAAAGAAGAAATCAGTTCAGTAAGTTTAGTACGGCTGTACTGAATTGATTCGGATTTACCGGGCTCTTGCGCCTTCAGTACTGAACACTAAAAGCTCTGTCACGGTGGGTTTGTGTGAAATGAAAAGCAACTGTGGAGGTAGATGTAGGCCCAGTGCACAGTGACTGAATCTTTTTATTAACTTTAACTGTAAGATTATTTATTGATCTTGTTGAAATGTCTTTAACTAAGTTGTGGGTTTGCACTCCCCATATGTTATTTGTCATATGACCCTCCTTTGGTGTACGACTGTTCTGCTGAATTTCTCTTTCAAGTGATGTTAGAAGTCATTACTCATTTAAATGCACCTTTATTTTGATTATGTAGCTTAAATTATTTTCTTGAAAGTCTTTTCAAGACAAAGAAAGACCAAGTAAGGATGTGTACACTTCTCATCTACTGATTGTTGGTACATCATTTGATTTCTTTAAGTCAAAGATGAAGACAGTTGATTAAGAGAGTGACAGTTGTCACTCTTATCCTTTGTCTTTGGCTTTTGGCAGATGGGAATAATCTTATGAGAAAATGGATTTATGATTGTGCAACTCTTACATGTACTCTCACACACACACACCCCAACAGACTAGTACATTCACACACAAACACATATTCAAACAGAACAGACAAACAGACCCTTTATTCGGGCAGTAATCTAAACTGTGTGCGGTGCCTCAAAGAGGGGAATAATCCACCGATTTTGTGGGATTACGACGGCACGTGTATGTACGTGTACTCTCTTGTGTATGGGGTCTGTTTCTGCCATCTTGTTTTTGTGAGTCTTTTCACACTTGACATTTACCGTGAAAGAATAAAAAAAACAAAAACAATTTTTTAGCTGAAATCAATTCAAGTGAAAGTACTTGAAACTGTAAACCTTGGGAAAGTTTAGCTATCAAGAAGTAAATATAGGTTCATAATATGTTGTAGCTTTAACTAATGTACCAAAGAAAAATCAGCACATAGTCTAATGACCCCCCCCCACCCTTAAACTCTACAATATGACCCTTAGTAAACTTCATTAAGTTTTTGTAAATGGGTCCAGTGCACTATGTTGGCTCAGTGATGCCTTTTGTGTATGAATATGACTGTTTTTCACAGTGTATCATCATTTATTGTTGCCTTGATTTTTAGAAAAAAAACAACTAATGAATTGAACTGTTGGGAAAGTTTTTCTCTAACAGCTTAAGAGGGCTCTGTTTATTGGCAGATGACTGTTTTTGAAAGGCACAGACTGGCAGTTCAAACATGCAGTGAGCCCGTTAAAGTAGCCTTTTTTCACTTGATTCAACATTCACTGCATAATAAACCTGTAACCAAATTTGCTATAAGAAGTACTTTGAAGTGTAATTTTTAACTCAGCAGTCAAACGTTTATACATCGCAATCGTCACTCCCGTCTGTCGGAAAACTGAAAAACAACCGAGATAACACGCATCAGACTCTTATTTCTGTGACATGTGTTTGTTCTGCTGTGTTCGGAGCACACGAGTGTGTGCAGATATGTACAGATTTGACCATTGGCTGAATCCTGACTGTTCAACTTGTTCTGGTCTCTGTGTTATGTAAGTATATTTATGATGTACACCAGTACTACTCTAGATAGGTGTCTAAATATTTCAGCTATCAACTGTAAAGCATTGCCAAATATTGTAACCTTTCCCGTTTGTACCTTCTTCTCTTCTGAGTAATTGTCCGTTTACAGTAAAGTCAGACTGAATGTTTGATGATCAGAGTTGACACATTTATTTTTTTATCACCTAATTCTTGTCTTTTCTCCTGTGAAGTGATAGATGTTGTAGTGTTGGCAGGTTTAGCAGCATGTTTTGCAACAGAAAGTTGAAATTAAAGTTTTGTCTTCATGAAGCTGTATTTTTATTTTTCACTGATTTATTTCTGTGGGGGGAGTTTCTGCTGCTAAAGTTGTCATTTTTAGTTTGGGAAGATAGAATTAGTTGAATTTGATATTTGGAAAAAAAAGAAAAAAAGTAAGACGGACAGAAAAAAATGCAACCTACTATATGTTCTATATGGAAACACCTAAAGGTACAGTTCCTTATAACGAAAAGGGATTAGAGGCACAATGTTGAAGGAAATTCTGATGCCAAAACAAGCTCAAATTACTGGTCACCCACACACATTGCCAATCCTACAGGATGTAGGAAAACAATCGACTCTCATGCTCTAAAGGGAATGACACTGGTGGTCATGAGGAACTTCAGTGCAACGGTGAGTAAGATTAGCGAGAACAGGGTGACATATTGAAGCTGGTGTAGGACGTCATTTCTGGCTAAAACACGGCTAATTTGTATCAAAGAGCAAAACTGTTTTTCTTGGGCACAACGATGAGCATTTCCCACAACTAAAACAGTTTGCGGTCATCAGTCATTGACGGGTGAATTGATCTTCGGGCATGAAAATATGAGTAAAGCAATGCAGCAAGTGCTAATAAGATTGATTGAAATTATTCCCGACATTCGTATCTAAAGGCCTCGCTTTATTTTTCTGAATACAAAATGTCAAATACAGTATCTTTGCAACATAGACATGCTTAATTTTAAAAAAACAAAACAACAACCAAATTAAAGAAAGCAAAGATTTCTTTCTCCGACGTGTTATTAATCTGAGGTGCAGCTTTAGGTGTATCAATATCAGCGCGATATGGACTTGACTGTCAGGAAGTTCATCTGCTTTCGTCTTCTCCTAATGTAGCCACGGTGGTTTATTCAGTTTATTAGCATATGAAAATCGTTTATCGCCTGGCCCTTCTCTAAACAGGCCATACCACAAATAGCTGAGTCATGACCCAGCTTTCCTGAGGAACAGATAATTATCACACAAATGAAGAAAACCGGAAACTGTAACTAAACCTTGAACTGGAAATATTCAGAATGCAGGAATTTTCATCTTCATTTGTTTTTTGGGTTTTTTGCCCACACTGAAGGCAGAAAATTGCTCCGTGAACAATGAGGCCTTGTAAGTTTGAGGCTTTAGGAAATTAAGCCACGACCATGTTAATCGATAACAAAGCGTGCCACCATTTCTTCATACCAAGGGTGTTGAATTTGTGATGTGATTTCTGCAAGATGCCAGCTTTTATAGGTCGTGGAAGTCAAGGAAGTTGTTAACGCATTTTTGATTGAGTGAGGCTTTTTGATGAAATGGCGCTTTGTAAACTGTGTGTTTCTGTAGGAGGCACGCGTGGATCTGCACTAGACTAATAAATGGGGTCCTATCTCGTGCTTTCAAGTGATCTAGTATGAATTATGAAGCTTTGAGCAGAGCCATGGACATTTACTTCTGGTTGTGTGCGCATGAATGGGTGCCAGGAGTGGAAATTTGTGCTTTCTCCAAATAATAGCAAATTGTTGCTGGGTCAGTTTGTTGTAAATGCTGTAATACAATAACATCACATTTGCAACAACACTCATTTTTCTGAATTTGCCTACAGTTAAAAGTGTGGTGGGAGATGTTTGGAAAATAACACCCTGTATTTAGTATAATTTTTGTCCTTAAGAGCCATATTGGGTCCGCTGTTGTTGTGCTGAAGCAGCGTACCAACGCTGGCTTGGCACAAAAAAGTGGGACAAGAGGCACACTATTACGATTTAACAATGGAAGATGCTAAGGTGAGGAAATGTCGCTATTGTTAGGCATCTGTCTAACAGATCATTGTAAAAGAAAGAAAAGGAGTCCCTGGATTTAACTAATATTTGCTTTGTTGAAATAAAAACTGACAGATTCTTTCAAAGCACTGGAGTTGCTGTCACATTTGAACTTCCCTCCTGATTTATTAGGAAATAAGTTAAATGTAGCACCCTGGATTGTTTGGGTTAGAGAGCGAGGCTTGTAGCAGGCCTGATAAATATCACCCCATGTTGCCGGCTCAGCAGGGTCCTCAGCAGCAGAGAAAGGATAACACAATGACACGTCAGCCATTGTGTTGAGTCAGAGAAAAGCAGGTACATAAACAATGGAGCTCTAGCTGTTCAGCTTTCTCACGGAAGCCCTATTCTGCTACTTTATTCCCAGCTTCTGACACACAAATGCAGCGACTAGAGCTTTGCTATTTTGCCCCCCCCTCCCCTAGTGAACAGAATAATACCACCTGTGGCTTTTCTCACTTTATAGAAGATTTTTGATTTCCCAACAGTACGACTGACTGTTATTTTCCACTGACAGAAGACAGTGCTTTGATGCATCCTTTAACAGAAATAGATTGCAGAACTGGAGTCGCTGTGGCTCTCGCAGCTCTCTGCTGTCAAACCTCTCTCATTATGTGCTGTTGATCGTTATGGCACAGGAGAAACTTTGGCTTGTAAGACTCCGCAATAAAGTCACCTCCCTTGCACCAACTGTAAGATTCTATTCAATATAATTCACATTCTTAGTTTTAAACTTTTTTTTGATGATGTGTGGACACACAACTCCCAGCCAATCAGAAATAAGTAGTTTGTAGGACACAAGATGATGATGAGATTCTCATTTCTGTTGACTTATTTTTAATCAGCATTTCTGAGCTCCTGCAGCAGTGTGTGATTTACGCTCTCATCAGTTAAATGTAGGATTGAAATTATTTTCAAATTATTGCTTTTGATGAGTTTAGATCTGACAACATATCCCAAGTCCTGACTGGATTGTAAGATTAGATGCTTTGGTGGAGAAATTCAGCTAAGAATGCCATTGCCTCAACCCTAGTGAGCTTTAAGCCCAGTACACAGTGTGCGATACACCGCCCTCCCTGTTGAAAGTTGGCCGACGTGAAAGAATATGGACTCAAGTGGGCCTAGGCGCACTACACGTTCCAGTGTTCCACCTTTTTTGCATCTTGTTGTTAAAACGGTACAGATTGAGTGCATATGATGCAGCTTAAATCGCAATAAAGCTGCTCCAATTCACATATTTTTCAGTCACTTTTGTAGCTTCTGATTTTATAGCCGCAGCATAATCTGACAAAGTCACCATTTCTGTGACTTAAAGACTATGTCAGGTCAGTAAATTCGACTATAATTACATGTACGATGACCTCCCGCGGAGAAAGCTGAAAATGGCAGAATGCCTTCAAGGTTTGTCGCACAAGTATGACGGTCCTGTTAAACGGCTCAGCTGTAAGCATAGCTCGACTCGGCTGTGCATGTAATGGCTCACAATGTCAGAAATCTAGGCTGTGTGTGTCCACTGAGCAGCTAATTGTACTCATGAGGAGACACCGGAGACCTGAGTGGACTAAAGAAACGTGGCAAGCTCCTCGGCACACAATTTTTTCAATTTTTTTTTTTTCATCTAGGACAATTGTTGCCATTTTGAAGTCAGAGTATTTGTTCAAATATTCATTTTTCTGTGAACAAGAAAAATACTAGTCGGGACATATACTCATTTAGGTCTACTGAAATGTCTTCTTCAGTATCATCTGGAGTGGGTTTTTTTTTTTTAAGGACTGTTTCAAGCTTCAGCACAACACTTTGAGACGCTGGATATGTTTTCTCTTTCCTCTCACGCAACCCTCGTTCTGAATCGGTCTTTAGATTATCACACAGATGGACAGAGAGGAAGCTAATTGGCCACCATGTCAGAGGGCTTTGTGTGTTCTCTCAGCACTTCAGATAAGTATGGCTAAGTGGTGCTTGTATAAACATGGATTGTTATCTTTTACTGAGAGACTGTGGTCAAGTGTAATGTGCCCTTCACGCTGGATTAGGTATCTCCACGCTTGCGCTCCAAAAGACATCAGTTCCAATGGCTTTTTATGCGAATGACTAGATTTCTGGAGTGGAGCATTTTCTCATTTGTCTTATTCATATTCTGTGGTCTTGGCCTTAAAGGTACAATTGATTGAAAATGATTGATGTACTTAATGTTGACGCTCTTCCAAGTCTCTTGGAAAAAAGGAGAGTAGTTAAGCAGAGAATAGAGTACTTCCTTCAAGGATTAGGCTTCCAATTGTGAGTGATTTGGTGTATGTACTGTGTAATGCCAAAAATGTCAGTTTGCTTTGTATCTTTTGCACGATATTTTTGTTAGAGTGATGCTAGAGAAGATCACGGTTAAGTTTGTGCAGTCTTGGACTGAGTGGAGAAAACTGAAATACTGCACAAATGTTTAAAAGCACAGCATGTAGCAATCAGAGGGACAGACTGTACTCGGATGTAAATTCCTCTAATCAAGCCTTAGCAGCTTGTTATATATTTACTCACTCATGTGACAGCCATAATGCATTTCCAGTCCCCTTACCATAACCCGCCCCCGGACCAACTGAATGGTTTACCCAACCATTACTCTACTCAGACATCTCTCTTAACTCTAGATTTGACCCCAAAACAAAGTCACCCATGCAGCCCTTTGAAGGTTGTTCAGAATAAGGACCAACCCAAAATATCCTCATTCCCAAGGTCTGAATCTCAGTCGTTCTGAAAAAGATTTCCACACAAGTATGCGTACAAAAACACACACAATTACTCTGCCTTACAGGGCGTGGTGTGGGATATGGATTGGACCGCTGCTGTTGGTCTCTGATCACCATTAGCTTGCTTTGTTTTAGTATTCCTCTCTTCCTGCATTTCTTCTGATACTTACATTATTTTAATTTCACACTCTTCCTCTGTGGAAGTTGGAATAGAAACCACGGAAAAAGGAGAGGGGGGGAGGGGGGCTTGATTGTTACAGTAACAGATGAAGAAAGTGTGATTAGCTGCAAAGTGAATGAGAAAGATTAGAAAAATAATTGGTGATTTACTGCAAATGAACGGATTTTCTAGAGAAAGGCTTTGGTTTACATTTAGGACGAAGTTGCAGATTGGTGTCGCCGGTATGGATTTTGTGCCTTTGGGCGAGGATTAATGACTAGGCTCGTTCCTACAGATTTGTCTTTCGGCATGTTACAGGATGCTGAAAAACATTTGGAGCAGTTTAAATTCCTGGACTAACTGTTTCCCTTCATGACTCATTGTTTTGTGTTTTTTTCCCTTATAAAGTCAAATGAATGTGACCCACAGTCCCAATTTCACAGCCGCTTTGCCTCCTAATGCCATGTGAAAATATCATAAGAACATATTTTATTCTCGTGTAATGGTTGTCTTGGGGTAACATTACTTATTTAAAGGATATTTGTTTGAAATGCACTGATAATCGATGACATAATGAGCGGCAATTAATCTTTGAGACTAGTTTCTACGTAGTGATCTGTGTGTGTGGTATTTCCTCTCGGTGGTGCTCTGTCATCACAGTGGAGGGATATCCCAGAGAGGTTTCCCCTGCCTTGTGTATGTAGTGCATGCAGTTGGTGTTGTGGTTACACCTCTGTTTCCAGCTTACATTTAAGATAGTGCTTGGTTACGTAAAGTTGATTTTTGCCAGTGCGTCTTGGTGGTGGAAAATTCTTCCCTACCCTTATTTCCTTGTGTACTTTTAAAAAAAGATTGTGGTTACGTTGTTCTGTAATCATTTCGCATGTAGCTTACAAGAGGATAACATTGATTATTCTCTTCTCTTTTACTTGAATGCACATGTAAGATTAACCCTCGTATTCTTGTGAAACAGCTCAACAACCACTATGGTTTACCAGGACATTTTATACAAAAGTCCAATCCACTTCATGGTGAACTGTGATGTCTTTGGTATGAAAACACAGATAAATGGATAAGTAGAATACTTTATTCATTCCCAAAAGGACATTCTATTGTGGCCACTACAAACATTAGGATGGTAATAGTGCTATTATGAGTATGTTAGTTCTGTGGCATTGTCAGAAGGCTGGACATGCAGTTGGGTCATGCCTGAACCCAAGGGTTTTTCCCCCTTTCTGTCAGTGGGATCACATCATTTTTTAGTGGAATGAAATAATGGACAGGCACAGCAAAGCAGCACTCTTCTTTCCACATCTCACAGTACCGACTTCAGTCTTTTTGAACAAACGTATCTAAAGCACTTCTTTCATAAGTCGCTGTTCTTCTTGCAGGATGCCACCCTCTTGTCAGCCTGATGTTTCACAGTGCAGTACTTCAGTCTTTCAGTCCTTTTTTATTAAGATTAAGACATCTTAATCTGTGTGAAGTAGGTCAGTATATCACAGGTTTCTGGTTTTTTTATTCCTTCCAGAAGCAGATGCACATTGGTGTTATGTCACGTGTAAATTATACAAATCGAATTAGCTTTTTAGTTCCAATATTTGTAATCATGTTATCTGATTAGCAGATTTATGACAGATTTCCAATTCTGATTTGATTAACAGCACTTCCGGAACCCATAATCTCTGTTTTTAATTCATGTGTATCTCGACTTTCTCTCTCTCAAATGTCTTTTAAAGTCTTGTCAGTGTTTTTTGCTGGTGTTGTATGTATCTAAACTTTGGCAACACAAGAAGTATTTGTGATGTTCTAAAACTGATTAGAATTAGAGCTGAAATGAACTCTTTTTAGAGGGACATGTGGCTGTGGACACTCTGTACGGTACAAGGGAACACTCTGTGCCACCAGTTATTCTTATTGCCCTGCTCCTCTGTATACTGTTGAACACTGACCACTGCTGGGTCTCCTTGGAATTTTTCTTCTCTGTGAGATCCAATATAAATGATATATCATGGACTGGTTCTTTCTCACGGTGCCTCCCTTTTTTCACCATTACTATTCTCTCCCCTCGCCTCTCTTCCTTCTAGGAGTCTCCTCAAGACAGTGCGATCACCAGGGACATTAACAGGACGTTCCCAGCTCATGACTACTTCAAAGACACTGGAGGAGATGGCCAAGACTCGCTTTACAAGATCTGCAAGGTGGGTCTTCAGCACGAACAAAGGAAGCTCATTTTTCAGTCAAGTCCAGGCAGTAAATTCTGCAGTCGTAAAAACAGAATTCAAGCAGCGTACAAATTACTGCAACAGCTGTATGCCAAATGAGGTGCAAACCGTTTAGAAGCTCAGCTGCAGAAAAACGTCAGCAGCTTGTCTCCTTCATGTGGCTCCACAATAAGGGGCCCCTGTTTTTTGGATTTAATGCAAAATTGACATATTTTGGTCCGTTTCAACAGAATTCTGATACCGAACATGTTCTGTTTGAGGCTGGAACTTTGCAAACTCTAAGGAACAGTATTTTGTGGCGTTTGCATTAAGATTAAAATCTTCAATTACTGCAGCCAGCGGATCTCTGGCACTTGAGAGATCTGATGAATCAACACAGTCCACTCTAATACTGATTATACATACATGCATTTGTAAAGCCATGATAAATGTGGGGGATACCATATTTACTAGTTTCAAGGTGATTTGAAATAGTTTTATTTTTTCAGAGAAGAAGCTGTGATAAACTCATAATTGAACCTTCATTTTTACCCAAAACTGCTTTGAGATAGGGTCCTCATTTCCAATAAAGCTGAGCACATATATGAGTAACAGAGGAGTTACTCATACAAAGAAGAAACCTTGAGAAAAGAAATGAGTAAAATGACCTCTATAAACAATAGACAATGCGTTTGAGATGTAAAATGAGAATGACTGGACTAAAACAAGGTCTTTTGGTGGCAGTGGTGTTCACTGCCTGAAACAGATGGGAAAAAAAACCACACCTGCATGCGAGATCGAACCACATTCCCTGGGATTTAGTGTAATTAATATAGAAACGACCTGCTTTACAGTAGGTCTGAATGTTTGTAGAGCAGTGGTGCGAGTTGTCATTGATGTTCATTAATTAACACTGCCTCTGTCGCCCGCTGGTTCAGTGAGTTCATACCAGTCTGTCTGGAAAAAGCAGAGTGCACAAACACAGTAATCAGCCCTGTTAAAGTTACTAACTAACGTCTCGCAACCTGCCACACAAAATGCTTTGATCGTCAAAGCAGTGCCCTCAGGAAAGCCAACATGTACCGTGGAAGTGGGAGCTCAGAATCTGAACTTTAACTCCATATTCAGTATATAACCCGTGTAAATATGACCTTTAGAAAACGACTACGTCCTCATCGAACTGTGTAGCGTCTATCTATACATGTAAACGTATAGATCTGTTGTGAAAAGCTGACTGCAGTATTCTCACACTTTTCAGTTTAATTTCATTCATTATGTATAACTCCATCCATCTCTTCACAGACAAACACCTCCTGAGGTGTGGTTTGAATAATTCAGTGGCCCCTCCCTTTCCTGCGTGTATGGATTCATCCACACTTTGTCCATATGACTTGTAGTCATTATTTGTGATTCTGGTTCAGTAGGCCACTGCAGCCCTTTTTTTTGTTTTTCTAATTCTACAACTTGTTCCCTTCCCTTGTTTTTTTTTTTTTAAATCAGTCTTTGGTTGTAATTCATCCATTCCTCATTGTATTACTTAATTCTTAAGAACTTAAAGTATAAAAAACCATCTTTCCGTACCTTTCATTTGCTCGTGCACTGTATTCAATAAGTACATGTATTTTCACACAAACAAACCTATTTTTAATGTTAATCTTTTTTTTATTGTTCCTTTACTAACTGAATGTCCGTGTGCTGACACGCTCCCCCCAATAGGCTTACTCCGTTTACGACGAGGAGATCGGCTACTGCCAGGGACAGTCCTTTTTGGCTGCTGTGCTGCTGCTGCACGTGAGTTAACATTCCAGCAGAGTCCAGAAAAATCTCAAACATTCCAAACAATGCCAAGAGCCCAGAGGGACTGCTGTGTTTTGTTTGACGGCAGTAACTTCTTGACCCTATGCAATATGGGAAAATTGGCGGGGATTACTTTATGTCTCAGAACGCCGCTATAATTCTGATATATTATGTAGAAATTTAAGAGACACTTTTATGGTCTATGTAATTTAAGTTCATAAGCAATTGCCATTTTGATGTGGTTTCTTTCTGTTACTGAAGTCCAGAAACATGGCAACACTGCCACCTTGTGGAGAAATGTTGTCGTTTTTAGTTGGTGGACGGCGTAGATCTGCAAAGTAACAATTTAGGAAGTTACTGAAGAACATATGGTCATTTATTAATCTTCTCCTCTGTATTTAGGGGTCATCGAAGCTAAATGTGAAACCAGAATCAGAAGTGACTGAAGGTACTGACTGACACATGTCTCGGTTTTCTTCAGATGCCAGAGGAACAAGCTTTCAGTGTTCTGGTGAAGATCATGTTTGATTATGGGCTCAGGGACCTTTTCAAGCAGAATTTTGAAGATCTGCATTGCAAGTTCTTCCAACTTGAGAGACTCATGCAGGTTTGTGTGTCACATTTTCACATCTCAGTTGCAGTATTGTGCATATTTTAGTCGTTGACTATGTTCACGAAACATCTGACTAACAACATGTGTTAGATGTTGTCTTCTCATTTGAGGTACTTTGTGTTGGCCCTTTGGATATATGCGTGTCTTCTCCTCCTTCTCTTCTCCCTCCAAAATGTTTCTGTATACCTTTTCTTTCATTTATTCTTTTTGTTGCCTCTATTCATTTATTTTTTCTCTTCTTCTCACCTCTATCTGCTGTTTTCTTTCCCTCTTTCTTCATTAGGAATATATTCCAGATCTCTACAACCATTTCCTGAACGTGGGTCTGGAGGCTCACATGTACGCCTCTCAGTGGTTCCTCACCCTCTTCACAGCCAAGTTCCCTCTTTACATGGTGTTTCATATCATCGACCTGCTACTGTGTGAGGTGGGTAATTAAAACAATTCACACAGATAGACTTTTTGCTGCATTTCCGAGTCATTTTCACATGGAATCAATTTAGTTTAGATACCTTTAAAACATGTAGAAGATGACAAATAATTCAACCGAAATACAGAGGATTTGTCCTTAAAAGATGGAAAAATATTAAATACAGTAATAGTGAAGTTTTCAGTGATGGAAGATTAATAATGAAACATTCTAAGGATCACGAAAAATCAGAAAAAGGTTCACGCACCTGGAGGATTGAGAGAGCAGTTTTGGTTTGTGACATTAGAATTTGATTTCATTTGAATTTAAAGGGTCTACCTTGTAAAATCCACGTCTCATTGGTCAACTGTTCGATTGCCACAATGACTCTTGGTGGTGTAGAACTGTAATAAAGGATTATTGCTGATTTACTGATTATGTAGGTTATTAAGAAAGAGTCTGTCAAATCTTGTAATTATTGGTAAGCATCTTCCAAGCCAGCAGCACAACAAACTATGTTGCTGTTCTTTGTTTTTGTGTCTCAGGGAATTAGTGTGATCTTCAACGTAGCCCTGGCACTTCTGAAGGTAAGGGTAACCTACACAAAGATTAGTTCACTCATAAACACACACCTGCATTCACAGCCACATCTGTGAGCAGATACAGAAACGGGTTGACTGGGGGGGGGGCAGGTGAGACGTTTGTGCTGAAAGCAGAGCACATGTTCTTTGTTAAAGGTGAGTTTTGCTTCAGTAATAGTTTCATCTATCAAAGAAAACCTTAGCTGGGTTCTGAATAACCTGTTCTTTGTCCCATCTGTCCTTCTGTTCTTTAACAAAACACAACATTTCCACCTCTGGAAATTGCTCTGTGTGTAAGACTAGCTGTTTTGACTTGTATCATTAAGATAAATGTCTATTTGGGTATTATTTTTGTCTTTCTTTTTTTTCCTCAGACATCAAAAGATGATTTAATCCAAGCAGACTTTGAGGGTGCACTGAAATTTTTTCGTGTCCCAGTTCCGAAGAGGTACCGCTCTGAGGAGAATGCAAAGAAACTGATGGAGCTGGCCTGTAGCATGAAGGTGAGTTCTGAGCAAATCTTGCATCGCTCACACAAAGGCCTGAGACACATGATACAGCTCACTATTCATTTTTAGGTTTCATTCAGCTAGTCTCCAGCTGTATGCGAGAAGGTGGATGTCTTCAGAAATATCCAGATAACCTCAAACTGTGCTAAATTTGGATATTGGTAATGGAAAACAAAAATCAGATCAGCCAGCATGTCTGATCATCACAAAGTGCTTAAAGAAAAAAAATTAAACACAAAATCGTCATTGTGCAGCAGTGCTGCTCAGGTGCCAGTAGGGGTCACTGTTGAACTTATTCTAACAGATGAGATGAACACACACACAAACACACACAAACACACACACACACACACACACACGCACACACCAGAACACCAGATGCCCACATCCCTCTTTTAAACACTCACACCTGCGTCCTGACCTGTTTTGAACAGTCTGGCCCAGTTTGAAGGGCCTGACTTTGAAGATAACTTTAGGCAGAACATATTTCTTTGCACAAACTCTGTACGGGAGCCAGCGTGAAGAGAGATTTGAACTTTTTAGTCCTCAGTTGGAGAGGCAGGCAGCAGGGAGCTCACACTTTGAGGTCCATCAGCAAAGAAACATTTGAGAGGTAAATGAGAGGTAACTGGAGCAGCTGTGCAGTTTTGAAGATGCTTCAGTTCTCATCTTAGAGGTATCACTTCTGAATATAAATCATGATGGGCTCAAAAAGGCCTCCAAGGCGGTAGAAAAATACCCAATGATTTATTTATGGGTATAGGAGCAGAAAATAATTCCAGGAAAACTGACCTCGGTGCCTGCTGTAATGTTGGTAGGCTAATCTGAGGCTTGGCTGTCACTATAGTGGGATTAACTGACCGGATTACTGTTGGCCTCATTGACTGATGATGCTACCTTCTGACCGTATCACATATCTGTTTCTATTGCAGAGGGCTCCAGCTTTATCCACAGCTTCAGTTCAGATTGGTCATATGTCATGTTATACGGTACATGCTGTATATTTTCCACATTCTCAAATCTGTGATGGCGTTGCTCAGATTTTAGTGATTAATGTTTCTCTTTTGGTAGATTTTATTCATATAACAGTGGTTGATGTCATCATCATCCTAGTCCTTAATCCTTTGAATTTTTCACCTCTTCCTCGCCTGTTTCATAAACCTTGTGATGCAAGTAACACAAATTGCACACGATAATCAGGATTGCTGTGATCCTCTCTAGAAGTTGCCTTGCTAAGGTTCAGGATTAATTCCACAAATATCTGGACACTGACACAATTTTCCTTTTATTCATTTATTTATTTTGTTAGTACCAAAACCTTTTTAAGTTACCAATCCAATCCACAGTGAGCCAAAGTGCTGTACAGGATAAATAGAGGCATAATAAATAAAAGTTTCACAAGATATTGCATTCAAAAAGAAAATAACTTAAATAAAGTGAGAGCATGAGTAAAAATAGCAGCCATATTGGCATTCACATCAGAATTGGAGGAAGTTTTTAGGAATCACAGTTTTTAATGTGAGGAATCATCTTTCTCTGGGAATAAAAAGTAGTCCAGCCATTGATTTAAAGGCTGTTTCAAAGAGTGTTGTAGGCTACTCTTACCTGTTCATAATATGACCTTCATAGTGTAACTTTAAAAGAGTCAGGTAAACCATTAGAAGAGCAAAAAATATGTCGGGGTCCAAATATATGTGGATCTTATTGTGTTTCATAGTGATAGTGGAGCTGAATAGCGATGTGAGCCCTCATGATTGCAGCCATACTGTAGGTCATAAGAATGTTATATTTTCAGGTCAATGTGCGACAAACGCATACGTCAGTCAGTTAAAAAAGAAATATTCACACAGCGGTCCAGAGGTCAGACCGGGTCATCCAGGTTGTCTCAGTGCAGGATTGTTATAGCTTCCCCGTCCTCACTCCTGCCTCCTCTTCACCTCTAAAGTTAAAACACGCAAGCTCTCATGGGAGTTTGAATAAAATTCTGAGTGTGGAGAGGTTTTGTTTTTCCTGGGAGACTTTTTTTCGTCATCATTCAGTGCACACCTCCATATCTCTTTGCAGTCAGGTTCATGCTGTGTGTATGAACAGAGATGTGCTCATATGTTTGTAGACACCCACTAAAGTATAATAAATCCAACACATGTAGCATTATAGTAATTGTGCGATGTTGAAGTTATTATTGATAGGCTTTTTAAATGATGGTTGCACTTGAGAGCTGTGGATGTTCTGCGTTGTTAATCGCTCCCCTAATTAGTATCCTCTGCAAACCCAGCTGTCTCTGTGAGAGAAGATGACAAAGGGAGATGGATGACACAGCTCCTGTGCTCAGTAACCTCCTGAACTTTTCCTCCTACTCCGTCTGTCTAATTGACGGAGCAGGGTGTTCCCACCAAATACTCTAAGAACACCGACACACAGTTCGAACTGAACCGGAGTCTACAACCAGGGGATGCTGGTAAACAAGATGCATTAATAATCCACAGAATGGACGAGGATTTCTCAGGTTGTTGGAGATGCTGTTTGATCTACGATTAATCGAAGGTGCTCCGCTAATCCCGAACTGTGTTTTATGATCATGTGTTAAATTAAAGTTCAGCTCTTTAGCCTTCAGATAGGACGGAGATGAACACAGTGCTTAAAACACACACTTGATCTTTTGTGTCTTCATTGCACTCATGTTAATGATATAATCCCAGTGCTGGTGGAAAAAGAGTGAGCTTTAGATTTGAACCTTTTTAACCTCCTTTTGCAGCAGTAATCCTGTTTGATTCGAACTGCCACGTTAAGGTCCAACCATACCTCTCTGTGGTTTCAGCTTTTGATTGTCTTTGGAGATCTCATCATCAGCAAATACTTCATCTTCACGCCGCAGTGTTTGCTTTTAAATCCAAATGGCTCAGATCCACATTTTCTGTCATGTTTCACTTGAATTGTCCTTATTTTATTTTTTTTTTTTTTAACATTCTAAGTCCTGTTGGCTCCCTGAGATCAAGGGTAACGGTAAGGATTTCTCAGCGACGCAGTAGCTTTTCAGCTAAATGTCTGAGCCAAGTAAAGATTGCAAATCCCGGGTCCTTGTTTATAAAATATTAGAAAAGCCCTCGTCTTCCAGCTACCTCAAGTGCATCAGCCCAAAGGCGGGTGAGCTGGTTTAGATTTCCTATCCTCTCATTATGTCTAAGCACCAAGCATTTGTTCTTCGACTCTCTTTGCCCAAAAGATCAGCCAGAAGAAGTTGAAGAAATTTGAGAAGGAGTACCACACCATCCGGGAGCAGCAGGAGCAGCAGGAAGCCCCCATTGAGAGATATGAGGTACTTATTATTTTGTATTTTTATTCATTATGATTAACCCTGATTGAACTGATTAAGAGTCCAAGCTATAATGTAATGTTTCAGTTTCATTGAACATAGTAAATTGTGTTTGTAGGTGTTGAAACAGCCACCCTCTTCTGGCAGATCTTCATCTGAATGAACTGAAACTCCTTTTTATTTGAGAAAATAAGCTCCACAGCAGCAGAAAACCTGTAAACTTTATATTCTTTCAGTCGCTGTAAGGTTGTAGGGTGGGTTGGGCACGATGCAATATCCATCAGTCCCAGTTAGAGTTTTTGTGATCCAAAAGATTAATCTCAGGACATTTGCGTCATTGCTGTTCGGGGGCATTTTTTCTAATACACTCAACCACTAAGCCAGAAGTCAAATGTCAATCAGGTTGTCGGAGTTGAACAATCATTTTGAAAGTACAGATTCTCTTTTATGTGCCTGTGTGGGAATGTTTGTGTTGCTTTCAGTGCTGACCCGCATTGATTTTTTTTTTTTTTAAATGAATGTCTTCACTTTAACTCGTCTGTTGCTGTTAATGATGGACAAACACGTTATGTCTTGTTGAACATTATAGACACCTTCCAACAGTGTGCTCTCACCTGACCACAGCGGACTCTTGTACTTCTGCAGTATTTCATGTGAATTATTGCTTTACTTCAGAAAGTTCTGGGCAGTTTACACATTTATTTGACTGACTCATTCTCTCTGCTCTGCCGTCTCTTCACTTTACTTCCTCTTTCACTTCTGTGTAAATTCTCTTCTGTTTTACAATTCAACACTTCCCTGCGTCCTCTTTGTTTTTCCATTCCTCTTTCTGCCCTGCTCTTCTGGTTTTTTTATTGTTTGTTTTTCTTTTAACCTGTGTTTCCTGTTCTCTTCCCTTTCTTGTCTTTCTATCATCTCGCTTTCACCTGCTCTGTCCAGCGGGAGAATCGTCGTTTGCAAGAGGCCAACATGCGTCTGGAGCAGGAGAACGACGACCTGGCACATGAATTAGTTAGCAGCAAGATAGCTCTGCGCAAGGACCTTGACAACGTAAGCCAAAGAGAAGGAATATATTTGTGTAATTGGGTGTGACTCTTGACTTGCCAGAACACAGTACATGGCGATGGTTGAGCAAGAACTGAATTGATATGAGGCAAAGTAAAAGCATGAGTTTGTCTGTATTTTTGGTCTAAACCCACACACAAGCTTGATTAATCTAACCTCAAAATGTCTGTGTGTGTAAGGCACAGGCTGCACATTTGTGTGAAGGATTTTTTCTTTTTCTTTTGACCTACCTTGAAAAGAGAGATGTAGGGAGGAAAGTAGGACACGTCTAACTTTCAGTGACCTTATCAGCATAGGGTTCTTCTGTCTTATGTGTGTGTGTGTGTGTTTGTACCAGGCTGAGGAAAAGGCAGACGCCCTGAATAAAGAGTTGCTGCTGACCAAACAGAAACTTGTGGACTCGGAGGACGAGAAGAGGAGGCTGGAGGAAGAATCTGCACAGGTTAGAGCAAAAAAAAAACCAAGGCATTGAGTCTGTGTTCAGAAAAACCTGATGTCTACAGCGTGGATCTGTCCATCAAAGCTCCCGAAGTATGCAGGCTTACAGGTTGTAATCCGCTTCAGCTGCTGTTACCTTTTTATCGATCCTGTAGACCCACAGCATGGGTCCGCTTGTCTTTTGATTAATTAAACTGTTCTTGAAAAAGAAAACATCAATTTCTGTCTTTGTTAGTTGTCAGTTTTTCCATTTGTCAACCTTTGTACATACATTTGATCCGGCTTTATTTCTACTTTCTCTACGTAAGTGGCACCATGTGAGATCTTTGATACAAACTATTCCTGTCCATGCCTTTTGTTTCTGTGTATTTGTCTACTCTGCCTTTTCAGTTCAGTCACAGAGAGTAGTCCAATGTTCACTGGGAAAGTCTGTTTGATGGTTTTTTGTTTTTTCCTTTAGTTTAGCAAAGAATCTCTTTGAGACCTACCTGCTATCTTCCGTTCCTGTGTGTGTTCAATGCTGTCCTCCAAATGTCTCCTGTCTTGTTGAGTGTGTAGGTGTAACTTTGAGTGATTTATGTGCTTGAGTAGAGGTTGTGTTAAGGGCAGGACATTGCCACGAGCTTCTGGACTGCCAATACTTTTCTGTGTTCTTTACATCTCACGGCAGCCACATGGTCTCTAGGGCCCATAAATCTGCTTGTGTCCTTTTTACTGCCACATTCACGGTTTCGGTGTGTTTGTTTTCCCTTTTCCCCACAGCTGAAGGAAATGTGCAGACGAGAGCTGGATAAGTCTGAATCGGAAATTAAGAAGAATGGTTCCATTATTGGGGAATATAAACAGGTATGCACCGTATGCCGAATAAGAAAAAAAATCAGTTAATTCCTTCCACTTTAGATGCATAGGACAATTATCTGGTAATACCCTGATGAAGCTGTCAAATGCGGCACCCATTTTTCGATCTTCTGTTTACTCACAACCTTTTAAACTCATCCATGACTGGCTTTACCTTCCATTGATATATCAAAGGCAGATGAAATCCATTTGCAGGATTTTGCATTTCTCATTTTTAAACATTCGGCCAACACACATTCGATCTTCTCCAGTTATTGAACTCAAAGATTTAAAAGGAAAATATCAATAACTGTTGCATTCTGTAGTGACTTCAGATGCCAGTATTACCCCCAATATAAGAAATAGAATCTGTCGGCTGTTCTGTGCACCAGTCTCTGATATTGGTGTAATCATGTCCAGGTGCCAGGTAGTTGAATAGTAGCAGAAAAATGCATCACAAACTTTTAAGTTTTAAAATTCTGCAGGCTGACGATGGCCAAAGATTAAAAAAAAAACAAAAAAAACCTACAAATCCAGAGAGCAACAGCTGCCAACATGTCCGTATAGCAGCAAGTCACTGCTTGAGTCTTAGTTGATTTACGTCACCTTTTGATGTTATAACTCGACCAAGGGTGTCTTTTCTTTCAAATTCTTCCTCATGCTCCGCCTAAGTAGCATCAGCAGCCCCACAGTGTCTACATCCAACACGTTTGTTGATGGCAGGTTTGTTATTTATTAGGCAGTGCATTTGGAGTGCAGTTTATGAGTCTCATCAGATCTGGATGAGTTTTTGGATATTTAAGGAATGAGCCTTTGAATACATCTGCTTCACCTCGGTCTCTCATTTGTCTTGTCTTTTTAGATCTAAATTCTCATCAAGCACTCCCTATTCCAAGAAAAATGAGATGCATCTTAAAAGCCATCAGTTTTCATTCGTTCATCTACTTTGAGAAGTAGAGATATCCCGTTTTTCCAGACTGTCTCTAAGCCGAACCCGGAGCTTTGATGATTGAGCCTGTGAGCGTTTTTTTAGGCTCCATCTGCCTGAATTCCTCTTCAGATCTCATCTTGTCACTTAATGTTTAAATATAAACTCACCAAGATCAAGTGCCATTATCATCAGCACAGGGATCTTACACAACAGTCCACCTCCTATCCTCCGAGTGGAAGCATACAGAAATAGCAAAAGACTAATTTAGAGTTGGGCCTTAAGTTCACCTGTGCCTAAAAATACTGACAGGAGTCTGGACTTGACAGGGAAAAGCAATCGTAGAGGAAACTGTGTGTAGTGCGAGTGAAAGCAGCCTCAGATAGCAGGCTGGCAGTTAAGAGCTGTGCTGAGCAGAGCTAAGTGTGAAAATGAGGCCTTATCAAAAAATAGTCTTTTTTTTATGACAGGAAAGAAGGGGGGTGAGAGATGCAGGGAGAAAATGAACAGAAGTTTGTGGAGAGGGAGGACGACGGCATTCAGTCTGCTGGGACTGACAAGTTGAGGAATGCCCCAAAATAGCCTGCGCTGTTTTGCAACCCAGATAACTCAAATTATTCTTTAAATAGTATTTTCCTCTTTCACCGACTATGAACGCCAAGTTTGTTTTTGTTCTTCGTTTTTTTTGTGTGTGGACTGAAGCCAAAAACAGCTTTGTGCTAATTGCACCTCCAGCCACAGTGACAGACAAATGTCTGCTGGTGCCAAAGCTGGAAACGGTGTCACGTGATGCATTGTAGTCCCTGTTGTTGTAGTAGAGGTTGTGTAGATCCTCCCATGCAGGCCAGGCACGGTGACATGTGCCTCTGCTTGTGTCTCTGAGGCCCTGTTACCATCACAATTAATTTACCTCTCAGATCTTTTGACTGAACACAGCCTCGTGTGAAGGATCTTTTAAACTTTTCAATGTTCAGCCCCCCCCCCCCCTCCCTCTAATTGTTTTGTTCAAGGGCTAAACTTTTTCATAAAAAGTTTATTAAACTCTTATGTTTCACAATATGTCCATTGTAAGCGTACATGCATGTATTATTGAACAAAAGGAAAACAAGAGAGGGCTTCGGGCAGGAAATGTAAAGCAGGCCTGGATAAATTATTCTGTTAACAATGTTCAAATTAGTAGTAAAGAATCCTGATAAAATAAACATTTTCAAAACTAAAATGTCCCCCAGGTCTCGAGCATGTTTTACTATCACACTAGAACAAAATCCATTATTAGTGTGACACAGCTGTGTTTAAGAAGGAAAGAAAAGAGCTTTTCATCCAGAATTTTAATGAGTTAAGTAATCCTGGACAGCTTGCTCGCAGATGGTGTAGCCATAACAATTCATACCATTAGATTGACTAGTTTCCCATGTTGCACTGGCTGGAAATCCCAACGGAACACATTGTTCTCCTCCCCGTGTCCCCCTCTCAGCCCCTCCATTACTTCTAATAAAAACCTGAGGAAGATGAAGGCATGGTGTGGGACATCGGTAAGCATGTTTACATGCCACCTGAAGAAAAAAGGAAGAATTTAAAAGGGCAAAATGTGAGCACAAGAAGGGGCAAGTGGTTAATGAGGGAAAGATAAAGGTACAGAAATGGTAGATGGGAGCAGGTGAAAAACATGAATGGATGGTGGTCTTCTGCTCAGCTGAAGATGTGCACATCTTAAGACTGTTCTGAAAAGGGTGAGTGAGGAGAGCAGCATGCAGCGAGCTGTTCGCCACATAGCCTGAGCTGCACGGAGGCAGAGGGAGAGCTGCGATGACCTGATCGGGTTACTGTCGGCACATTCATTTCTCAGTTCACCAATTAACTAGTTTGCAGGTGTTTACGTGGGATTTTATGTTAGCCAGCAGTAGCAAGGAGAACACAGGCAGAAAACCTCCAGTCTTATTAACATCCTGTAAAATGTACCGCAGAAACAGACCTTATGACACCACTAATGGACTTTCAGTTAAGAGGATGAACTCCACAGAGTGAATTACTAAGAGCCTTAAACAGAGTTGAGCAAGTGTTCCATGGTATGTTCAGTGACCACTGGTTGAAATCAGAGAACTAATTAATAAGTGAATGATAAGAGCTCAGATTTAGTGCACTTCCTTATTGGCATTACTTTTCATGTGATGATAACACCAAATTTAGTTTAATTTTTCTCCTTTTGTGGCTCAAATTCAATAAAATGTCTACAAAAATAGAATATTTAGATTCATTTGTACAATAAATTAATAATTCGTCTTAACGGGTGATGATTCTGCCTTTATTTCACACTCCATGTGAGAGGGTTTGGATTTTTTTATTTTTTGGGCCATTCTTAGACCAGTTTATGGATTCTAGGTTTTTTGTTACACGTCTGCATTGCCTGATGTAGTCATAAAAGCTCTTCATTGGTGTGGCTTTTACTGACATGATAAGATAATTTGTTCATTACAATTCATAGGAACTAAAGCTGAGCCGTTCACTTTATATGTTACCATGTACATTATAGAGAGACACACACTCCACTCCAAGCTGTTTGTTTGCTGCTTACAAAAATAATCGGATGTTTAGTTCATTCATGAATATCACTGGGTTTTTTTCTCATTTTAATGATATATTGAAGAAGACTGTTCAGGTTGAACAAGTTGCAGTTGATTTCATGGTGAAGGACAAGAACTGTTTAATCATCCAAACACGCAAGAAACTGCATGCGCCTCCTTCAGCTTTGTACATTATGATAATGAAGGACCCTAATAGCGCCATGTGAATGCCTCCAACTGGGCGGGAGTGCAGAACTTAAAGCGCCGATATGGGCTCAGACACCATCACTGTCGATTGATCCGAGCTGCAGTGGCTGATTGAGCTGAGCAAACTTCCGGTCTCTTTCTGTTTCCTATAGATTTGCTCCCAGCTGAGCGAACGACTAGAAAAACAACAGACGGCCACCCGAGCAGAGCTGGAGAAAATCAGAGTAAGTCCCACACAGACACTTTGCTCCAATCACTGCTGTGTGCATTCAAGCGTACGCTGCCTGTAGAAGGCGGTGATGGTTACAGAGCTACACTTTTAGCTACAAATGTTTATGTCTCTATTAGTAGCGTTCAGCCTCTATAAGCAGTCCTGAGAGACCGTAGATCGAGTGAGATCTCTCAGGATTGTGACATCTCTGAATGATGAAGATATCTAATTTTAGAGACCCCTCATTTCACAAAACTCTTGAGAAGTTGACCACACACACAATGTAACAGAGAGAGCCATGAAATGCATTCAAATAGAAGTTTCTCATCTGAACACATCAGAAAAGGGAATATCTGAACTACAGAAACAACCAGATATGATTTATGTATGTTCAAAAGAGTTTTGTCTTTGCTGACAGTGAAATTAAAGCTTTTTGTGAAAGAATGCAATATCAGGCCAAGACACTTGACTTCCAGCACTTGCACACATGTTCAGCTGGCAGTTGGACCGTAGCTGGGAGAACGGCCATTTTGGCAGGAAGCTCTGTCAGGGCTGCTCGAGGATGGATTGCAGTTTCCTCCTAGCTCCTTTTCTTTCTCTTAGTTACTGATAGTAGTTCAGCAATTGAATAAATTCTCATAAATCGCAGTGAGACGTGATGAGGTGGAACACTTGTGCAGTGAATAGTGCATAATTGTGAGTTTTAATGAGAATTTTCTAAATAACCTACGTAGTGTGTCACTATAATTTGTATTTAAAGCGACATGACAAACAATTCCAGCCCAAGCACTCTGCTGCTTCATTAAGGCTCTCATCCACTGCAGCAGTGACGAGGCTAGAAGCAATATCTATAATTAGGCATCAGCTTTAAACTCAGTCGATGGGTTGATGTAAATGTGTTTTTTTTTTTTTAAATGTTTGTGGTGATATCTCAAGTGCTGCAGTCGACTGTTAACGTCGACTGCAGTTAGAAGTTCTGCAGGCTCAGATGCTCAGATCTTAGAATAATGTCAGATTGTTTGAAAAGAAAAGAAAAACTTGCATCATCAGTCCCTCCCACCCCTCTCTAACCTGAATATTTTTTCTTCCTTTCTCACCTTCTGTCAAACCCCCCTGTAGTGTAAAGTTGAAGGCTGCGAGAAGTGCAGCAGTCTTTTCAACAAAGAGGGCCGTGTGCGGGCCGCGGTAACCACGGCGCCCGCTGGGGAATCTGAGGAGACGGATGAGGAGAAGGAGGGTTTGAAGAACCAGCTGAGAGAGATGGAGCTGGAACTCGCCCAGACCAAACTGCAGCTGGTGGAGGCCGAGTGCAAAATCCAGGTACAATAATACACAGTTTTGGCCCAAAAATAACTGCGCGTACACAGCTGCGGCCGCAGGGCCATGAGAACATAAAGGTAGAATTTACAGCGTCACCTTTTTTTTTTTTTTTTACTCCCAAGCAAGCTGGAGAAGTTTGGAAGTAGTGACTTTATGTGTTGAGTTGAACAAAATCACACTTGTTGAGCTGCCGTCACAGCTCCCTGATTGGAATAAAAGCCAATATTCATACAGAGCTTTAGTCACACTGAGGCTGCTGTACTGGCCTCTGTGGCTGCAACACAACCAACACCTTTGACCGCCTTTAAGAACATACCAAGGATAATGTCATTATGAGGATCCTCTTTGTCACCGCAAGCATTACAGGATGTACTGTTGCTGCAAAATAATTTTTTACTATCTAAACCACCTTCCTTTATGTGACAGCGTCACCACCATAGAACTCAAATCAGAGGCCATAGATTTATTGCTAACCCAACGAATCAAAGAGGAGAATTTTCTATTAAACAGATGCGGTTAAAGTGAAAAGAAGTGGGCTCATCTTAAGTTGCTATAGAAATAAAGACAGTGCAGTGAAATGTCTGAAGGTTTAAGAGTTGTCAGATAACTTTTAAACACAATTCTGAAGCGTTTATAAAGAGTCATTTCACTGAGGCTAAAGCAAAAGGGCTCGCTTTGAAGGGTGAACTGAGGCAGAGCTGTGATGTTTGAGATTAACTTTTTCTTCTTCACCTCTTCAATCAGGACCTGGAGCACCACCTGGGTCTGGCTCTCAATGAGGTGCAGGCTGCCAAGAAGACCTGGTTCAACCGAACGCTCAGCTCCATCAAAACCGTCACTGGGACCCAGGGCAAGGAGACCACTTAACCCTAATCACCCCTCTTCCACCAAGTTTTAACTAGACCATGTCCTGAGCTCAGTGCAACTCATCACGCTGAAACCTCCGGACCCTCTTAATGTAACCCACTGGGCCATAACTTTAACATGAACATTAACCGTAAACCCAGAGAGTCTTCTCTGCAACAGGCTGCGTTACTTGTTTACCCTTATCAAAAATATCCTTCAGTTTCCCTCACCCCACCTGTCCTGAGTTAGTCTCCCCAGCCCAAGTCTCCCCCGTCCACCCCACATGACTGCAGCCGAGCAGTGCTGGTGACAAGGGGTTGAAATGCAAGAAGTACAGTGATACCACTTCCCCCAAAGAAGCTGTGTGCTTCCACCAGTCACAGAAAGACAACTGTTTGAGAAGAAAAAAAAAAAATGCTTCATCGATTTCTGTCTGTACTGCTGATACGAAAAAACCCACAGAGGGAAGGGAAGGACATCAGAACTGTACCTGTCCTCATGGGATGGAGAAGAAAACACTCCGTCCTTCCTCACCGCTCTGTGTGCTTCCCCCTCTAAACTACTGGCACAAAACAACAAGTCCCTGTAAATCTTTTGTTTTAGGTACGAGAGCTAATAGACGCCTTTTCAAAACCGAGCTTTTTCTAATTTTCGTTGAACAATACCTTTCTTTTTCTATGTATGTTTAAAAAAAAAGTGCTTATATAAAGAGGATGTGTGTGTGTGTGTGTGTGAGAGAGAGAGAGAGTGTGTGCTTCTTTTTGTGTGTTGTGAAGTCTGGGTGTTCATGTTTGTGAGACTGAATGTGAAAAAAAAAATATCTGAATGCATTAATAAGTGTGTGTGTGTGTGTGTGTACGAAGCAGAGAGCTTGTGGAAGTCCAAGGGAAAGAAAAAGCACTAAGGTTATGAGTGCGTGCATGCATGTAAGATTGTCTTTGTGTCCCGTAATGTTCAAATGTGTACATGAATGATGCTAAAGAGAAGTTTTCTGACAAAGCCTTGATCTGAAGGTTGATAAAGACGATAGTGATGGATATGAATATGTAATTTATGAGAGCTTAAAAGCTGTTGTGTTAACCAGCCGCAGCGTTAATGTTGTCACATGGAAAAAGGAAAAAAAAAAAGGTAAAAAGCACTTGGGGTTTGTTTGGTTTGGATCTTCCTGCACAAACAAACTTAAAAAGCTCAAAGCCATACAAACCTCCGTGTGTTAGCGTATGTATACGAAAGCGTTTGAGAAACCCAACATGCAAGTTGATGCGAATTAAAATGGAAAACACGGGCAGGCAAACAGAAAGTTGTGATTCCCGCGGCACTTAAACACACCACTAATTCCACCTCCTTGCTCTTTTGACCTTTGATGTTGGCTGCCATGATTGTGTTTAATGCTTTCTTTGGCTATAGCAAACACTGAACTACAGTATAAGACAAACATATTCACAGAAAGTCGTAGTGAAGAACAAACTGGGGCCACTTTGCTGCTCAGCCTGCATCTGAAACGGCTTACCCATGACCCCAAACATGCAGAAAACATCAGGAGGTTATAGGAAGATGGAAAAGATTTTTTTTTTTGGAGTGGGGGGGGGACTTATTAGTGCACGACGACATTGTTGGTCTTTTTGTCTCTGATACTAATGAAAAACTGGGGACGTGGTTTGAAAATTCTACATTCTGATTGATTGATAATAGGGTCAAAATTCAAGGAACTCATGGGGGACTTGATCTAAAAAGAGAAGGGCGAACTCCCTCTGAAACATTCTCGATACCTCGGCAAATTCACGCCTTAAAATAGATGTTACTCAGCACTGAAAATATTTAAACGTCGAGGTGCCGATCGACTGTGAGCACACTGCTGTGGATGAAGGGCTGGAAAGGCACGAGCGTAAATACGCTTGTCAGCAGCAGAGGTGTGACAGCAGGCACGGCACCAGGCGCGGGATGTCAGAGCGATGTCATCGGGGGGCCAAAAGGGCAGGTCAAACTGTCGGACGCTCTAAATCTTGAAAGAGCTTACGTATGTGTGTGTGCGCGTTTCCAGTTTCTTCTCCTTTACCGTTTCAGGCTGGAAAGGGACGAGTCTGATGGGCTGGAATCAGCTCCTGTTGTTAGAAAAGAAACGTGGACAGAAAGGAGCGTCCCTCTGTAGGCACTGGGCTGTAAATAACGAACATTTGAAAAAAAAAAAAAAAGAAGAAGAAGAAAAAAAAAAAGAATATTGAATTTTTTTTGTTTATGATTTTCTACTCTAACTAATGTTGCCTACATGTACCCACCTACCTGCTGCTGTGCTACAATTTAATCCACAACATTTTATGTTTTTAATGTTTTTTTTTCCTTTTGCTCAAAGCTTCTCAGTCGCACTGCTGTTTGGTTAATTAAACGCCAAATGTAGCTTTATCATCCAACAACGAAAACATTATCAACGTGTGGAAATTGTAATAGAGTAGACTGCATTGTGTATACTTCATCGGTTTCAATATAAAGATATCAACACAAGAGTTTGTGTCTCTTTCTGCTTTTACATCTCCTGAGTATATATAATATGAGAAAAAAGATGTTCAAAGCAATCCTTACACTTGGATAAACAAAAAAAAAAAGATTGTAGATTGTAAAGATCTGACTAAGCAGACCAGGAGAGTAGCCAAATGGAAACGCTGTAAAGTAATTGGAGTACAAATCTCAACACCAAGTTGAGGGCTTTTAGTATAAAACCAGCTGTGACGAGAGGGCGAAGTACTTCTGCAGTGCACAGTCGTCATGGCAACTTGATATGATCATGTTCAAGGAGTGCATTTTATAGGGCAACCTCAGAAAGGGGTCTGGAGTCCACGGATGGAGTTTGGTGCCAAACAGCTGACGAGACGCGGTTGATTCTTTTGACTGAAAAAGAGGAACGTTTTGGAAAATTCGGTTTGATCTGAAGATCATCTACATCGCTTTTTGGTAAAAAAAAAAACTTTATGACTAAACACAAGAATTATTTAAGGCAAATAAACTGGTTTTCCAACATTAAAACACCTCATTTTTTGTTTGATGAACACCAATTTCACCAATCAACACCAGTGATGGGAAACAAAATGTTCAGTTAGGTAAAAGAATCAGGAATGTGCCCCATAGTGCTTCATTTAACAACTTCTGTATGGTTTTAGGGGCTTTTAACAACTGCAGAAGAAGATTCTTTAACTATTTTTGCTACCATGTATACCCTGTGTGCTCTCTTAAAGAAATGCGTTGTGATAAGTGTCAAAAATAGGACACTGATCATAAAATCAAAAGTGCCATCTGAGCCTCGCTGCCCCTTGCTTTCTGTCCCACATAAACACCTTCCCTCCATTGCTTTAAGTGAGAAAGGAAACACTTTTGAGGCTCCTCATGCAGCATGTTAAAACTTGACGTTGTTGGCATTATCTTTTTATCTGTTTTCCGTCTCTTGAGTTCAAAAGTAGCATCTATTTAAAAGGAGAAACTCTTCGGTTCCTCGCCAGCACCTTGTATTGTACCTGAGAGGGAGAAGGAGATAAAGGAGGAACATGTTGTTATGATGAGACTTTTCTAAGTCACCCCTCTGGAACATTTTTCTAGTAATACAAACTAGCTAATTAACGGCCTCTATTGGTCAGGCACTCGATGGAAATCAGTTTGGCTCCGGTCCTGTCGCTCATCTTCTCTCTCACAGAACATGCATCATAACATATGGCTGCGTTATTATCTGTGTCAAGGATGAGCTATTTCTGCCTTGTCCTCAAAGTATAAAAATCTAGTGTGTGTAGATTGTGTTGGATGTCTTACAGATATCATTTGGAGTGTTTATAACTCGGTGCGAGCACATAAAATTATCACCTCCGGTGATGACGGCTGGTGGGATCTTGGCTCTTTATCTGCCGCGATGGTCTCAGATTGTAAAGCAACCATCATGCCGAGCTGGAGAGCCGCTACCTGCAACGGCTGGAGGTAACAAGTGTCCGCATTATGCAATCGGCTTGTCACATTCTCCCCCTCCTCTTTCTGTACCGAGTTACAGAGCTATAAATACGACCAGAAGGCAGCAACAGCGTAAAAAGCTGAGATGGAATGCTGATGGATGAGGAGGTCTTGGGTTGCTGCTTGGTTCACTCACTGGTGACGTGCGTTTATGTGAATGTGCACTAGGGGAGTAGTTTGTAGCTGTATGGACCTCAGAGCTGACCTACAACCTCTTGAACTCTCCAGCACCTGACATGCTGTCTAAATCCACACATTGAAACCCAAACTCCGGCTACAAGCAACTTTAACAGGTTAAAATTCAGATGTGAAAAGTGGCTAAAAACAAACAGGGGGTGCTGGTAGGGGGTGAATAAAAGCAGGGCAGTGACTCTCTAATCGATTCATCTAAAGATTATTGTCTAATCAATTAACTGATAAATTGTTTGGTGTCAGTAAATTAAGTTTGCAACTTCTGATGACTTAAATAATCATCAAACACGTTTCCAGAAAATAGGTGCACTTGCCTAAAAACTTCATCAAATGATTTATTAATGATCAAAATTGTTGCACTTGACTTCAGTTTTTTTTCTCTTTATTTCATTTTACTCATAAGAACATTATGAAGAGAAGCAGTTCCTAACTATAACGTAATATAGTCATTCAGACTACTTGGTGAAATGTTCTGTTTTCACATAGCAGCATTTGATATAATCCATCATACGAATAAGTGAAATCCCAAGAAGACAGTTTTTGAATACCACTGAAAGCTTTTTACAACCTATTTATATGATAACTTTTATATTTCTTGAGATCAGTCTTTTCCACCTTTGCTGCATTTTAGTGCACTTTTCTCACGTCATTCAAGGCATATACAGAAAAATGTTTACATCAACTGTTCGGTGTCCACTCTTTTTTTGTTAATTTTTTTCTGAAGTTTGTACAACTTAAAAAATGTCCAATGACAATGCTCCCCGGTCACCAGTGGTGTTCCCCAGGGCTCCATCCCAGGGCCCCATCCCAGGGCCCTCCTTTTTCTAATTTATTCACTTCCTCTTGGTTCTGTTTTCAGGAAACACAAAATTCTGTTTCACTGCTATGTGGAATACACCCACTTTTACCCAGCCACCTAACCTGCTTCTATTCTCCCCCTCTCTCGGAGTTGCTCGCAATTTCCTCTAGTGTTGACAAAAAGTGAATGTCTCCTTGTTGGATTTAAATCCGTCCTTTCTAAAGGTTCACTTTTCTCACTAGTTATTGACAAGTCCCTCCTTCCCCCTAGGTCAAGAGTCTGGGTGTCATGCTTGATAGCACACTTTCTTTTGAAAAGCTCATCTATGCACTCTCGCAAAACTCACCTTGTTGTACTTTCGTATTTTACTTTCTCTTGTCCATCCCAAAATCCATCCACAAAAAAGTACTGCTACTCTCATCTACACCTTTATCACCTCTCCTGTTCATTACAGCAACTCTCTTCTTTCTGAGTTTACCCCACAAGCCCATCCATGAACTCTAACTGGTCCAAATCTCTGTTGCTCACATTGTCACTGAATATCGTCTATCAAACAAATGACTCCTCAAACAATTTCACCGGCTCCTTGTCTGATACTACATTGACTATCTTCACTTTTAGAGCTCTTCTTTTGGACTGGCCTATCTCACATATTTCCACTTTATCTCTCTTTTAAGATTCACAGAAATGTTGTTTTTGTTTGATTTTATTTACTCTTTTAAAAGCTTTTTATTTACTGTATTTGCTGTCTTAACTGGGTCAGGTGTCCGTAAATAAAACAAACTATATTCTGAATTGGATTCAGGTTCAAAACATGCAAGCACAGATTTTGGAAACCAAACATTAACAGATTTAAGGTCACTTACCCTCTGTTTTAAAAAGCTCCATGGTATAAATAGATGAGGTGTTGCTCTGTGTTTGCAGGCTTTCAGAAGCTAGCCAATCAGAAGAAAGGTTTTGAGAAGACGCGTTCATTCTCTTACAGGCATAAGACGTTCAGTGGGGTCGCCTATTAAGAATAAAGTTAAATACGAGCGTGTCCACCTTATGAAAAGAAACGAAGTAAGACACCAAATATAACAGAGTTTAATTATATCTAATACAAAATTTTAATATTTTTTCAGTCTTGTTCTAAAGACACTTGCACACACCTTTTTCCCTTTATGACCTCTTTTGGACAGACTTGGATGTGGATGTTGTCTGTTTGTAGCATTGAATCTCGTTAGTCTCATCTATGTCTCATTTGCTCTTGCCAAACAGTGTTAGTGCCTCCACCTTCTCCAGAGAAATACTTGCTTAAAATTACAATTTCACACTCCTTCGCTGTGGCCAATTGTTTTGCTATCACAACCTTTGTGATAAACAGTCGAGCCTGCAGCTGTTCTCAGGGGAGAGAAGCATCATTATCCGAATATGTGACATCTGGTTGTCACGGTGTTCAAATTGTTGTGAGAAAAAAAAAAAAGAGCAGCATTCTGGGACATTTGCAAGTCTTGAATGTTTAATTTATTTTTTTTTATCTAGAGACATTGACCTATTTATGTTTTTTTCTTCTTTTTATTCAAATGCGCAGTGTTCATTGGAAAGGAAGATTGAAAATTGAAAAAAGAGAATCTAGAAATTTTAATCTTTGTTTAAACATACCACATTTTCACATACCAGGAAACTAATCTTTTTTGCATGCAGGTCCTTAACAAACAACAAAAGACCAGTTTGTGGAAACATTGCTCCACAGTGCTGCAGGAGGTTTAAAAAAAAAAAGTAAGTAAATAAATAAAGCATTTGTTGATACTTCATCAATCACTTTATCTGGAATAACCCAATTATTTGTGTTACTGTATTTGTTTCCACTGAAATTATGTTACTCTAAAAGAGTTATGTTAACTATTAAGTTTATAATGGTGGCGTGAAAATGAACAGATAAAAACAGATAATTTATCTCATATCTGTATGAAAACAAATGATCAGCTATAAATGTATAATCCTGATGACCTATACCGTCTGAGCAGGCCATGACAATAACAAGAGACATCACACCCAAGATCATGACTAATACGGTCGAATTAATTCGTCATTACAATGTTTTCTGTTTGCAAAAGTATCACACAGAGCAGTTAGTTGGGCTTCTGTTCGCTAGCGAAACTGATCTGAAGCGATCTTTTGAAAAGCTCCACAAAACAAACGCTAATGAGACACATTTCCATTGACTGGTTTCGGCAAGTAAATAAACTTTTTTTAATAAAAATAAACCAACACATTTAATAGGAACAGAGAAAACAACTGCAGCGGGCATCCACTGAAGAAAAATGAGGAGAGCTCTTATTTGGATTTTTTTGTACTTTAATCTCTGAGTATCTGGGATGTTTGAGTGAGTGTCTAAACTTTTTTGTACATTCATAGATTCATAAACTGAAATTCTTTACAAACACCACATTTGACTTTAGGTACATACGACAAAATAAAAAAAAAACGGTATAACGCAAAATAGTGTAGATCTCTGTGTGCTGAAACATCTGTAGGGTTGTTAGTGATCCAAACAGCCAAAGCTCCTCTTCTTCCTCCAGTAAAAAATGCTGATCAGCAGATACCATGATACCTAGAAAATGAAACGTCATGGCCTGGTCCTAACTAGCTGTGACCCCTCAGAGCCTGGCACCAACAGGTGGTGCTGTCATAATCAAGTGGGAGTTTTCGAGTCATGTCAAATTAATTTGATTTATAAACAAATCCCTGTTTCCCTTTTCCAGCTGAAACAAAATACAGGTCATCCCTAAACTGTTGTCAGCAGTCCACGGTCATTTATAGCCCAGCGGTGCGTTAAACTGCACCAAGCACGCAGATGCCTCCAGTATATGGTGTCTGATTAGTTTCCCAGATTAGTGTACATAACTGTGAGATCAGGGAAGGTAATGCGACCATGGGAGAACGCACACAGATCAGTTCTATCACCAAAATGTGATCTGATATTTCTACCTCATCATCTGATCATTTTTCCACACTTCTCTGTCTGCACAGTCCTGGTGGAACCATTTACGTTAGATAGATTCTCTGTTTCATCTTGTCAACAGGAGCTAGCACGAAAATGCAATGTTACACTGACATCTTTTTGCTCTTCTGTCTTGCGTGTCCTGATATTTTTGTCACTCTTGAGGGAAAACTATAGAACAAAAAAGCAAGTCTAAGTGTGACTTGATGCTTTTCAAATGAATCCCTCCTAAGCTCTGCCACATTTGGCACAATCTACCGATGCATCACGGAGCGCTTGGGTTTCTTCGTCTCGGTCTTGTTTGCTTTTCCTCAAACAAAATCCTGTGTGTTTTTCCTTCAGTTGTTGCCTCACTGAAAACACACATGCACACAAACCCTCACTACTTGGCAGGATGATTGGCAGCTGTGGCTGTGTGCTGATGGTGTTGGATGCTGGAGATGTCACTGGATACCCGCTGGAGACTCAGCCATCAGCAGCGCTGCTCTGAAGACGACTGACAGGTCATATGGCTGAACCACTGTGTTCCAAAAATCTTAAACAAACTTGACAATTATTGCCCAGAACTTTGACATAATGTGGCATTCATAATGTGGATATTTTGAGTTTGACCTAAATTGAAAAATGTATCCCTGTGCCATACAAAAAAGCTAAAAGAATTAGCCTAAATACATTTAGGAACTGCCCATAAATGCATAAGGGAAAACTTTGGGTCTCATACAAAACCATATGTAGCAATGTTAAAGTGACTATAAATAACGTTTTTATTGCACATTTGCAACATTTCTAATGACATTATTTCTGCAGGATTAGAGTGATTGTTGACAACAGATGAATCATGGACGCGATCCTGAGAAGCAACTGTCTGCTGTGACTTTCCGTCCATGTCACCACGTTTCACCACGTCACCCTGCGCCGTCATCAGCTCCGTTATTACTGGGCTACGAACAGAATGGCAATCTCTGGAGATTTTTAACCACGTTTTTCTCTCTGTAAGTGTCAACAGATTTTTTTTTTTAATTGTTTTCTTTTCCCTTTAACAGTTATTTTGATTTCTGCCCCCCTAAATAGTTCATACTGCAACAACATAATTCCTCTTTGAGGATTAAGAGAGTATCATTCAATTTGATTCTAAATTCAAAACACAGATTCATATTCCTCTGAGGACGATGTAAAAATGTGTGTAATCTATCTTTTTGCAGATTGTTTAAAATGTGGACATCAGGATAGTGAAACGTTACCTGAGGAACAATGAATTTCTTTTTCTGATCCATAAATGCTGATCCAGATGAGGGTTAATTGTATGATTGTTTGTACGTACCTTTTGGTCTGAAGCACTTGATCTTCTCGAACATATCAAACATTTCCAGATTGCACAAGAGTCCACATGAAGATGAAGATGGTGCTGGTGTTTTAATACAGAGTTTCAGTTAAGTTTTCTTTAGCCATTTGATTTAGTGTAGGGAACAAATTTAGTTAAGAGTTGGAGTTATTAAGAGATCACTGGTGGGTTTATAAAAAAAAAAAAAAAAAAAACACCCTTCAGTGATTTGTTGATTTCTGTTGATTGCAAATACACAAACCAAATTTGAAACATTAAATCAAGCATACTTTAATTCTGCTGGACTCCAATTTGAGACCACAACATGACTACTGTTTCATGGCCATCTTGTTTTTATTAATTCCTTCCTCCACCTTCACTTGGACTTTACAGATCATGATTACATGGTTGAAGTTATGAAGCACAGCTTCCTGGTTAGGTTTAAGCACCAAAAGTACTTGGTTAGGATTAGTATATCACATTTTGGACTAACACACTTTCTTTCTCTGCACTGTTGATAAGTCACAGGGCACAAATTTTGTCAGTTGCCGAGATGACACAAATACGTCATACCTAATGCCCCCCCCATGACTATTTTTCTTTAATTCTTTTACAATTTCATACATTCATTCCCTCAGTTTCAAAGGGCATTAAAAACAATAGAGGTTTAGCACTTTCTCAGTTTTATTTTCAGGTCATCAGGCATTGGAACAGTGACAACCACAGATCATCACTGCAGTGAATGTTGCTACTGAAACAATCGACACAAGTTCAAAATGAACCTCATCATTCGTCGTCAGTGGTCTCCGTTAAGCACGACCTTCGTAACACTTCACAATTTTGATAACTGAATGGGTCAAGTAAGATTCTGTGAACAGATATTACGTCATAAATTCATAGGCAGCATCGTAAAACAGACTCTTTTAATCCCCCTTTTTGTCAAAAATTTGAAAAAAAATCATATTTACAGGGAAAACTAAACAACCATAAGACGCTACTTCTGTCAAAACAGCTTTAAAGAAATTTTAAAAGAGGGAAACAAATACAGGATGAATCTTAACAGGGTAGATGCACCTAAAATAACCCTCACACACAAGCAGTTCAAAAGATATATAGGTGTAATAATTATATATATATAGATATATATATAAATTATATATGTATTTAGCCATATATATTCTGTGTATATGCTTCCCTACAAAAAAGCAAGTGTACTCTTTCTATGAGTAAATACATTCTACTCGACAATCACTACAGCAACAGTGTACATTCCCAACCAAAATGCTCTGATCATTCATCAGGAGGGCTTCAACAATCTGTGGACCATGACCATGACCAGGAGGGATGCAACAACATGCTCAATATGACTGCAATATTGTGTGTGTATGTCTACATTTGGGTGTAACACAACCACACCGCCACCCCCACCCTCCGTCACAGATGCACACGCACACACCTTGAGAAAATGATGTGTTCAGCAGTTAGTCTGGTTAACTTTGCAATGTCGGTCGAAACGTGAGCCGGGATCTATTTCTGCTGCTCTGCAGGGCTCAGAGTGACTCGTGGATGGACTTTCCAGGGGTTTCTTCTGTTATTCTGTCTCCTTCCAGACAAATTCAGCACTTTAAACTCCAATCTTCTAGAGCTAATACAAACATGAGCAAATGCCATCCTTCAGATGCCTGATTTCTCACACAGATCTCAAAAGTGTGTAGATGTCGATTACCAGATCCCATCCCTAAGATTTCTCAGCTCTGAGATTGCAGAATGATCAAATTTGAGCAACAAAATCATTCAGTGTCTTTGGTTACTGGATAATTCCATCCTGCTGAAAGGGAATTAAAAAACAGTTTCCCACAGGCATCCCTGCATCAAGCTTCCCTTTGTGATGTTCAACTTGGCATGAAGATTAACAGATTCTGGGAAACTTGAACTGAATGTGATGTTTCTGGGTGAAAAAAAAAGTCACTCAGAACTCCCTAACAACTGAAAATATTGCAGCATCTTAAGCTCCTGTGTGTTTTGCCAAGACAATTTTGATGACGGCACTCTTTTTCCACCCAGCAGAGATCCATCATGTACACTGCTACAGACAGCCCCTCGTAAAGCACCATGATATTAAATGAAGATGTGTTGTCTCAGCTCTCCATGGCTCAGATCCTCACATACAAACAAGGTCCAACCACTTGGGACTTACACTGCACTCAAATGTACAGTAAACAGAGCAGACATATTTCAACGTGCTTGGCTGTTAAATGCAGACATATTTACACGTGATTATGTGTGTGCTTATTTGTGTTTGTTCGTTTGCATTTGTGTTTGCGAGTGTACATATGTGTGTGCGTGTGTCAGGTGGCCCTGAGTAGGATGTGTGGGTGTACTGCTCGTGCGCATTTTGTGCTTTTTTAGATCCATTGGTCTAGTTTTTTTGTAGAACGCAATCTGAGGGGCAGGGTTTGAAAAACTGGAAAATGGTGTGTGTGTGTAGAGAGTGATATTGTTCGGCAGAAACGCTGGACTGGGAAAAACATTCAGAAATGGGGCACAGGTCCAGCCAAAATAATCATCTCAAACAATCAATCTCCAGAGAAGTTTCAGGCATTTCTGTGCAAGCCAGTCATGGCCTACGTGGCTACCGTGACAATGTTTTCAGGTAAAGCTTTGCCACCTTCCTCTTGGAGGAGTAATTTGGGTGAGCCAAATCCTCAGCCCACCTTTAAATTCATCTTACTCAGAATAAAAATTGGAATTTCTAAGGATTGTGAAAAGAGCTGCATTAGCTGGATTTTCCACTTTGATTGCTGCTGTCAGCTAGCAGCGTTACGCAAAAGCATCCTGATCATATTCTTTAAAATTGTGAAATATGGCATTGGCCTCGGTAGAGGATGTAATCTCTAAGCGCTCTTCTGGCTTTTAATGCTTCCGCTAATTCATAAGCGAATATGTTGTTGTATTTCTGAACAACACGAAAATCAAATCAGTTATTGTGCTTTGATAATCCTTATTAAAGCCCAAACAACTTGAGGGCTTATTGTTTGAGTAAAACATCAGGCCTATTCCCCATCAACTTGCCAGATTAATAATGAAAAATGGGTTTTAGCTTGACCCAATTTTACTTTTCCTCACATTTCATCATAAGCTCTAACAAGAAGCACACTTGGAATTTCTGCCCAAACAGGAGATCACAGATCCAGAGTAAATTAACACCGTCTCTGACAGCGGACGAGCCCCGACCTGCACATTCCCATCTGCCTGTGCCAGTTTTAGACCGACCGTGTTTATCTGCTTTGCCTCTCTGCCACCCGTCCTCTGCACGCGGTTCTACAGACAACACACCAAGAGGACAGGGTCAGCAGTCGGGGTGACTACTCCTACGTGTTTGCTCAGTCTGAGGGGAAAATGAAAAGGTTGCTCACTGAGGTATGACTGTCTGCCTTATTAATGTGGGCCATCTGGGCAGAGAGAATGGGGGCGGGGTCTGTAGAAGAAGGTCTCAGCTGATATAGAAAGTCTGTTTTGACACAGGGGAGTGCCAAGTTATTCACCTGCATGTGAATTCCACACAGGACTGAAGAGTTGGAGCAAAGCAGAACTTTTCTCTGATCCAGACTCTTACAGATGAGAGCACCATTGCTCTGCTGGATGGAAAACTACAAAGAACAGCTTCACATGCAGTAGCTGGGCGACGGTCATGCAAGGCAAAGACTAACAGGCTCTTCAAGAACCAGGATCTAGTTCCAAAAGAGCAGTGAATGAGATTTAGAAGATGTAATGACCGTGTAAGGTTTAGCAGACTGGAAGTAGACAGCATCCTTCCCTTTACAGTTAACAGTTGCAAAAGTATTTTCATCAGTTCAGTGCGGTCACAAAAATCTAATTCGTCTTATTGTCTGGAAAATTTGACTTTAAAAGCTTAGTGTGTCTGTCACGTCTTTTGCAGGTGTCATCCCTGTTGAATCAAAGCTCCATAGATCAAACTAGTGTCTAGATCAAGGTGGGGCAAGAAGAATCAAAGCCCCATGATGCATATTCTAGTCGACTGCATCTCTGCAAACTTGGGTTTCATCTCTGTTGAAGGTTAGAAATAAGAACCAACAGAGATGAAGAGTTCTCAGACAGACCATTAGTGGATTAGTTAACTAGTAATCAACTCCTGCTAACACCCAAAATGTAGATCAAAATACTACTTGATGAAAAGCAATTTAGAGTTCAATGGAATATGTAATGTATCGTGTAATAATTAAACATGTGCTATGGCAGGGTTAAAGAGATGCCAGATTATCAATAGATTATTCACAAATGCTAGTTTCACTTCCTCTAGAGGACATTCCACAGAGTATATGAACCGGTTTGTGGTTTAGCCTCAAAACTTCAGTTTAGTGATGCAACTTTTTCTCTTTGTGTTGCATTTGTGACGCAGAGAACTAAATACCAATTTGATAATTGCTTTTTTTTTTGTAAGGCAACGTCAGACCAAGAAGGGGAATTGGGATACAGCTAAAACCCTCAGTCCAAGCAAGAAACAGGCCACAGCACACTGAAATCTCTAATTCAAGGGCCCCTCTTTTATCCAAAATTTCCTCTGCTCTTCATCTATAATTAGTCTGCTGGTAGTTTGTGCTGCATGTACAATAAAGCCATTTTCGGCAGCAGCAGCATCACCTCCAAACAGTGCTGAAAAACCAAAGAAGGGGACTGAAGGGTGTGTGTGCAGATAGGAGGAGTGCCAGGGAGCTGTGCTTTTGGACCCTATAAGGCGAGCGGGCATGGAACCAATGATTGTTCTGTGTTGATAGTTGTGGGTCTGCTAATGGTGGAGGGAGGAGCGTGTCTATCAGAACATCCACGTACTAGAAACGCACAGTATTTGTAACAACAGTATTCCCTGCCAGCAGTGAGACTATAGAAAATGTGCTTTCTGACAGGAAAAGTGTGTGTGATTAGGTTATGAGTGTGTTTAGGAATGAGCGCCTCTGATCCGGGCCATGTAAACAACCTCAGGCAGCAGAAAGCGCGCTCAGAAAGGCTCAGAAAGACATCAAAGACAGAGGAAAGGAGGAAGGAAGGAAAGTAGGAAGCATTAATATTCTACTAGCACAGGTTAATAGGAATACCAAAGATAATATTGCATTCTCTAGAACTAGCTTCAATTGCTCAGTGTATATAAAATTGGAAGAAAGCTATACTGTGATATTACAGTTACATTTCACTTGATAATTCTAAAATAATTTATAACAACAATAATTATACTTTTGAGTATTTACATAAATACATCATCATATATTAATATTATTGTCAACACTTTGTTATAGAAACACACCGTACCTATGTGTATATAGTCATGTTATAGCCACACGTACACACACATACAATGAAGATACAATCAAAATCAACTATTGCAATGCTGTGTTGAGTAAAACTCCGCAAGACATTCACGTCTTCTCAAGTAATTGAGCTCAAAGAGACGAGTTCAAGTGTATTGCTATAAGAAAAACCCAAAGTCCAGCCTGCTCTTGCGCAGTCGAGGCTGGGCTTTTCTCGTAAATCCGTGTATTGCTTTGAGTAAAGTTTCTCCCCTCTGACAGGATAATCTGGAGAGAGGAAGGAGCAGAGAGAGGAGCTCCGTGCCTCTCGGTCAGCAGGTCAGAGGGCTAATGAAACCGAAACTTCTCTGAATCTGGGAATGAATCCATCGTTCGGGATGTAAAGGCAGCCCACTTGTACAGACGGACAAAAAAAACGGTTGGGCGTGTGCGCAGCCAGGGGTCCTGTGTAGACAGACTGGTAAGTGTGAAGACAAACTACTGCCTTTAGAAGTCAGAGAAGAGATCCTGGGGACCCAGATGAATGATAAAAGGAGCGATGGTACGCGGCTGGTAGAAAGGATTGTCAATGAACAGACCACCTGCAGTGATGAAGAACAGAGAACCAGATGCAGTGATTAGCACTTTTAAAAAAACAAAAACATTCATTCATGTAATTAATCTAACACACTTGAAAGGTATTCTCTATTAAAAGCACTTCAACATCTTACAATCTTAGTATTCTATTTTTGCCAAGAGCTGGTAAGAAGATGAGAGGATAAGTAAAGTTATTATGCTACATGTGGCTACTGAAAATGAAGCTGCTGCCATATTAGTTCATCACAAAGTCTGCAGACAAGGGGAAACAGCTCTCCTGGTTCCATCCAAAAGGTTAAAAAACTAATCAAATCACCAACATATGTAAAAGCAGGCTGGTTTACAAATGACTCTTTTGACTGCAGCCAACCTGGACAAAGGAACAACTCATTAAATTTTTGATGTGGGGATTAGCATTCTTAAAAACTGCTAAATATCATTTTGTTCTTGGTGGTGGAATGTGCCGTCCGGGTTGCCACCGCCGATTTAATCTGTACAGGAGCCAAGGGGCGAAGATAGTCAATCAGAATTTAACGAGGGTTTGGGTTTGTGTGGGACTATTTTCTAGAACAGAGTAGTAACTCCGGTAGTCCCCTTGCAGCTTGACTGCTGCCTACCACATTGATCTCACAGTTATGAGAAATATTTAGCATTTATTTATTTGTAGAAGGAGAATCCATAATAAAAACCAACACAGTGATAATATCAACTTGAGAAATTTGCACAGCATCCTCCGTGACAATTTTCAGGAGAAAACAACCAATTTATAATAAAAACTGAAGAATAAGGGGTCGGAAAGGTCAAAGTAAAAGAAGCGGCTCCTGTCGCTACGGGTAAATGTAGATTAAAATATTTTAGGAACGTCTAGAGAGCACAAGTCCCGATGCGTTGGCCTCTGTCAACAAATTCTTTAAAATGTCTATCTTTAGAGTCGTTTCCCCTGACTTACAACACTTTGCAAAGCTGAGCCAGTAAACTCAAACTGCAATGAACTCTTATTTTGTTCCTTTTCAGCTAATCCAAGAAAAAGGACACAACACAGGAGGAGCTGAAAGAGAGCCACACTCACAAATATTCACTCAAATATTTGTGCCGACTTTGGGTTTCAACCACAAATGTGCAGAGTAGAAAATAAGTGAGCAAATAGGTAAATTCATTTAGAAAAGAAATTTAAAAATGAGAGACAGGTAAACAAAGCTTGCACCGAAATATTCTCATTGGCTCCATTTTTAGAAAAGGTTTCTTTTACCTAAAACAGAAGAGAACAAACACATAATGGGGGGGGAGACAAACAAACAAACAAAAAAACACATCCTCAGTTATGTGAGATTGAAGTAAAGAGAAATACTACAAAGTGTTAAACTTAATGGAGCTCAACCAACCATTGGTCCTCTCATCCAATGGCTGCGCCTCATAGCCGAAACCATGGAGACGTCCTCTGAGGGTTACCGCTCGCTTGCTGGATGAGGTGGTGGGAGGTCAACATAAGTGTGTCTGGACTTGCACTGACCTTTGACTGGTCTGTTGAGTGTCTCCCTCTCTGTAAATTACTTATCCAGGCGCAGTTTATCTTTACCAACAATGTCAAGTCATCTTAAAAAGAGTTTTTACACCAACAGCTTCTACTCAGAGACGACTAGTTTTCAGCCCAGGTTTCAGTGACTGACACACAAAAAAAAACATGAGCAAACACAACAAATATAGCAATGATAATAATGAAATAATAACAACATAAAAACACTGGCAGCGACTCTTTTTCCTGCTTTTGATTCTCTGAGAATATTTGTGAGCCAACTTTTAACTTTTAAATAGCTTCACAGTATGGCAAAAAGCCAGAGAAGCAACATTATGGAGATTTAAATCCAAGTGGAATTAACACGCTGAGCACAGAGTGGTAACATCATGCAGGCAAATGCAAGATGGAAGATCTTGCAGAAGGTGTCTAATTGATCATTTTTCCTCTGGATATCTACTGATGAGATGCTGGGTTAAAAGGATCTATTAAGAGGCGCTGAGGTGCATTTCATCTGAGAAAAAAACGGATGGGAGGGAAGCTGGAACTCATAGCTCAATGTGCGACAAAATGAGCAGATTTGAAGTTGGTCATTCTCAGGAAAACCGCTGTGAAGAGTGCAAGTCAAACCAAACCAGACGGTGCCTCTGCATCAAGCCTCCTGTCAGCTGAAAGCTTTTAAATCACACGCTCAGCTTTGTTTTTGGAGAGGAGTTTTATTTTTCAGCATTGTCGATTTATTCCTGTACATCCTTCACACAGCTCACATTCTTCCTCCATTTATACACAGAATATGTGTGTCGTGTGCTACATGGCAAAGGGCATCATCCTCTTAGCAAAGACTGAGCAAAATAAAATGCTGATATATATAATTTAGACTCAAAGACAGGTAACAATTCACAGTACAAATCTTTCAAGTTTTTTTTTTTTTTTTTTTTTTTAATACACTTAAGAACTTAGACCTGCAGGTTTTATATTCATAAAAGTTTTTTTAAACAGTAAGAAAACAAACAAACAAACAAACAAAGACCCCCCACAAAAAAAGCTGTTTTACAAATATCCTGCTCAAGTCCATAATCCTTCCACCATCATTAATAGTGTAGAAAAAAAAAAAAGAATGACTGAGTTTCCCTTCTAATAAAAAAAAAAGGCTGGCTGCATTTGGTATTTGTGTCTCCTGTGCTAAAAGAAGTGGTAGTGGGGGACGGGGTAGGCGGGCACTTTCATGACAGGCAACAGAAGCATTCTCTTGGGCAAACCTAGAGGGGAGACATGAGAAGAGCATAGCTCTGCATGAGTCCAGGGCAACAAAAAAAAACAAAAAACAAAGAGTCTCCATGCTCAGTGTACCACACACTATGCTACGGGTATGTATAACAAACCCAAACACACCTCGAGCTAGACAAGCAAGGCTCCCAGGAGGGGGAGTGTAAGTGTGTGAGAACAGGCGGGCGAAGCCACAGCGCTTATTAGAGGTTAGATGAGCCGAGAAGGAGGGAGAGTTAAAGGGAAGGAAAAGAAATTAGTGGAGTTTGGTTTGTCTCATGAAAGTGTCTTGAACCAAATCCACTGTTAAGAGCCGCAACATGGTGTCCAACAACAAAAACAAAAAACACGAGGAGTAAAATCTATCCGACTATCCGAGTACCACTTCTGTCAGTCTGGAGTCACATTACCAGATCTCAACAACTGTGGAAAGATGCATCATCACAATCTACAACAACAGAAATAATAAGAATAGACTTGGTTCTGTTCTCTAGAAATATTGCATGATCCAAGGCTCTGCAGTATTTTAGGTAGCAGCAAAGCAAAGCACAGTGAAAAAGCAGGAAAAAGATGAAAATCAAATGTGTTTGTTTACCTCTCTGATTGAAAGTGAAACCTCCTAAGACGTGACTTCTTACGGACTTGTGGGAGGTCATGGCTCAGGTTATGACACATTTATACAATCACGGCAGAGATGCATGATTTACTGTATGCACCACATCGGCCCGCAGAAGTTACAGCATATGTAATCGCCCTTTCTACTTCTGAGCTATGAATCAAACTACTGAAGGACTTTTGACTAATATGTGGCACATGAATATGTCAGTGAATGCAGACTATTTCAACTTTCACAATTCCATGAAAAAACTGCACGGATGCTGTGGAAGCGCAACACCCCAAACCCAAACTAACGCTGCTTCCAGCACACATAAACACATACACTGAGGTGCGCTTCATATTCAGTGCTGCTGGATTCTCGGAAGGGTACTAAATGCCTATCTGAGGGCCTCAGAGCTGTTTCTCCAAGCACATAAGACCCATTCAAACCCAAGGCTCGAGGAAGGACATGGAGGCCTCCGGACGCTACATGTGTACACACACACGAAACAAGGCAGAGTCTGTTGAGGTAAATAAAACAGTGTGCAAGTGTGTGGGTCTGAGACAGTGAGACGGATGGGAGGGAATTTTGCTCCAATACCTATACTAGTAAAGGTCAAGGACTAGTAAGGATCTTAAACACGGTGTGTGTGCAATAGTAAGCACCCAGTGACCAGCAGTGATGACATAGACAAGGAAATAAATATCAAAGCAGCTGGGCTGTAGTGGCAAAGATGCTGTGTTCTGCTCATCTGAACAGAAAAGAGGATGATAGAGCAAGCAGCGCGTTTAGTTACCAAGTTAGAAGTGGCTGTTCTACCACACAGCTTTCTGCTCTGCTCTTTTTTCAATAAATACAAAATGTGCGAGTGCAAAGGACTGCAAGTACGGGTGTGTGTGTGTGTGTCAGTTTCAGCAAGATGTTAAGTCACAGCTTGAGGCAGATGACGACAGTTTAGTGACAGAACAGTGGTCCAAACATAAGAAATGTGGGAGTGAAAGCAGCGAGCAGATTAAGAAACAAGGACTCATTAGACGACTTGCTAAAGACTGATAGAAAGACAGATCTGAAGCACAAAGCTGGAAAAGAGCCAACTGTTTAAGCTTTGTACATTAATGAAGATAACCGTCAAGATAATCAAAATTTGATTAAGTGAAGTTAAGGAAGTTGGAGAAACTGACGCAAAATAATCAGTAGAAAGGAAGGGTTGTAGGTGTAAGGTAGAAAATTACCAGACACTCATTAACCTACCCAGGAATGGTTAGAAAGGGAGGAAAGTTACAGATGGGAAAAGGAAGGTGAAAGAATGAGGGAAGAAACACGTACCGTAAGCTGGGGCAGCTGCTGCAGCAGGGCTGTAGCCATACGGTGTCCCAAAGCCTGTTAGGGAAGAGGTTACAGGGTCTAATTCAATCCTGTACTGGTTTTATTCCAAGCTTCACCTTTCACCATATTCTGTATGAGTGTCTGGCAAGTCCTGATTCTATAAGATAGCTGGATCTTTCAGAATAAGCAACCTGAGATCCTGCTTTACTCCTTACTTTGTTAAGTCATGGATTATATCAATGGAGACTTAGCATCTACTGCAAATTTGTAAACATTCAGAGTAAAATTGAAAAAGCATGTTAACAACATAACATGAAATCTGTCCCCCTGTCCCACAGGTTGCTATGGGATATTTGTGACAGGCTGTGATATTTCCAATACAGCTACAGGGACAGGGAGGGTTTTTATTTGCCAAAGAGAAATGAGCAAGCAGCCTAAAGCAGATGAAAATGTCAAGAACAGCTAGGAAAAATGCCAAGTCTGAAGAAACTATGGTGTCAGTTTGGAATGAATATGAAATGCTGTATTGGAGACAATGAAAAAAACTGAGATTGTACAGACAGATTAGATGAGAATGGAAAAACAGCACACACAACATTCGTCTAACTACCTGGTGTGACATATCCAGGTGCAGCTGCACTGACGAAGGCTCCTCTCGCGAGGGCTGCTCTTCCTCTTCCTCTGGCTACCTGTGCTGCTACTGCTGAGGCTGCTGCTGCTGCGGCCAGAGCTCCTTTAGTCTAAACACAAACACACAGTGCATATTATTTGCCTGATGCTATGTCACATCACCCTGATGGAGCAGCAGAAGGCGGAGACACACAGACTGTGTGTGCGCATGAATGTGAATTTAAACACTTTTTACTGCCTTTTCTTGTGTGCATACAATCACTTTTGGCTCTCAAAGGTTACAAAAAAAGAGCAGTTTGTTAGCTTGTTGGTGTTTCAAAGTGTCTGGTATTCACTGTGTAACTGCATGTTTCCTTACCTGAGGCAATAGTTTCTTCTTCTTGTTTGCTGCTGCATTGGGACCAGAGAACAGTTTTTCCAAAGCTGCGAGTGCAGCACTGGCCTTTGCTACTTTTTTGTTGGGGCCTGCCCCACGAAACTTCTGCCCATCAACCTCCACCTAACATGCAGGCACACAAACACACGTAAGATGTTGAATATTGATTAAAAGATGTTGTCTGGTTAAAGATAGAACAAAGGAGTGCTCTGTATTTTGGGAATCTAGAAATCTTATCTTGGATCGACTCTCATTGCCATCATTCCAGTCCTTTCTGTTGGTGGTCTGACTCTTTTATGCTACCAAGTCTAACAATCGCACAGTACAACTGCAGCACGTGTGTGTTTATCCATCACCAGTGATTCAGCCAGCGAGCTTCCCTGAGCAGGACAGCTTGTTTAGTGATGTCCTGCTGTCAAGCAGACCTGCTAATCAATCAGCAGAGCGATGGAGCAGCTTGGCGTGTTGGAAAACAACATACCCCGTAGAGAACAGGCCTGCCTCAGGAACCAAGCTGACTGATCGACTCTGCCGGGGGATCATCTTGTTTCTGATTGTGTGTTTCAGCCAATGTGTGTTTTTCCCTCTGGCTTGAGTGTACATGTGTGTAAGTACATGCTTCAGGTTTTCGTGGACACGACAGTCTCACCTCCATGACAAAGCGTTTGTCGTGGCTGCCTCCACTTTCAGAGATGAGCTCATATTTGAGGCCTCGTCTCTTCTCATTCAGCTCCATGACGGGATTCTTCCCGCTCGCCGTCAATATAGGACCCTGAGTTCGCACCTGGTAGTAAAAAATCATTGCATTTGAAGGCACTTCATAGCTTTATTAGCAGACACACAGCTGACAATAAACCCGGAGGATGGAACCTCATATTCAAAAAATGTCACAGGCTTGAAGTTGAATTAGCAGAGCATGACAGAGAAAGCTTATGTTAAAGCCTTTATGTTAAAGAAAAATTAAAAATTAAAAAAAAATCACAGCGCTCTTGCACATTGCTTAGAATGGCCATTTATTTGAGATGCACCTTAAAAAAATAAATGACTGAACATTGAAAAAGCTGCAAAAGTAACAAAGTGCAGTAATTCTTTATTTGGACTCAAAAGTGTATTGTAGTGTTTCTATTATTAATAGATTAGTAAGTGCTTTGCAGTTAGATCCTTTAACTTTATTCAAACAAGATAAGTCCTAAGAAGCAGTTTTTCTCAACAAGACAAGTCTTTTTTTTACATTGTATATCCTGTATCTTAACAAGTTGAATACAATTCCTGCACAGATGGCCAAAAATTGCTTGTTTTTACATGACATTTGAAAGACATATTTGCTGTTCATGCACATGTCACAGTCCTCACCTCCAGCGTGTTGGAACCGTCTGAGGAGTGTGTTGGGTTATTGCTCGAGTGTGAGGAGGTCTCGCTCTTTCCCTCACCGTCCGACTTCTCGTCTGAGCTCATGGGGTCCAGGTCTGAGTCGAAACCCGTCGGGTACCCCATCGCCTGGAGAACCTTTAGAGGGAGGCACATGATGAAGCATAAAGGAAACCGTAACATGGCGAAGAAATAAAAAGCAGGATAGAATCATTGATAGGTTTCAGCAAAACAGAAGGAGGCTGCCATCAGGATGTTCTAAACCACGCACAATGTATTCACATTCTACAGCCAAGTCTTTTTCTCAGTGGCTTTGTTTTGAGAAAACTTTTAGGCATCAGACAAATATTCATGAGCGAATTAGAGTGTCAATTTTTTTTTTTAAAATGAACTGGCACCTAACACCAGAGATACTGCAGCATGGCGCCTGTATTTAAGTAATACAGCATAATATAATTCCCTCAGTGAAAGTAAATCGCAATACAACATCTGTATGGAGTCACACAACTTTACTGTGAGTGGCAGACATCACACAGAGCAGCAAAGTGGTTTAGAAAAATATTCATGAGAATGACAAGTTTGACCGCGACAGGTGATTGTGTCGCAGCAGCTGAACCCGTCACTACTATAGTGAATGGAATGTGGGAGAGGAAAGAGAGATGAAAAGGTGAGCACGAAAGAGAAAGAAAGTAACTGAGAAAGAGAACAGAAAATGAGGAAAGTCACGAAGAAAAAGCCTTTCATGGGAATGGAGCGGGTTGCAGATTATCTCAGCTCTGAGGAGTGGAGAGCCTCTTTATTCACAACTACTTTGGGATTACATGGATTTTGCCCACCTTCATCGTTACCCCTCCACTCACACACAAACAGGCATGGAAACATTTTTGTAGATTCACACACATTTGGCAGCAGCTGGAGCTGAGGTAGCCAAACAAAATATAAAGCTCCTCAAATGTATTTGTCAGCCATTTTTCATGTTTTGTACAGCGCACATGGCAAGTTTTCAGACCCTCTCAAAATGTCCAAATTCACTGTAGTCGTTTCCAACTGACTTTAAAATGTTTCCTCATTAATCATCACACAATTCTTCTGAATGGCTGAGTAAAAAAGGTTTTGTGAATATTCAGTTAAGACGTTCCTTATACTGCACAAAGATAGGACATGCTTCACCTCTTATTATTCTAATGGCCACATTACCTTGACAGCAACATGAAGCTTGGCGGTTTTCTTGGAGGATCCGGATGCTTCGTAAATGGTTCCGTCCAGGTCCACAGACATGGTGAAGACCGGAGCGTGAACCGGCCCCGACTGGGACAGCAGGCGGTACTGCAGCCCCGGCCGGATCTGGTTCAAGCGCATCAGGGCGTTCATTGGCTGGTTGGAGTCTATGGCTTTACTATCCAGGACTACAGCAAAAAAACAGGTGGGAGGAAAAAGTAGAACAAATACGAGCAGATTTTAAAGTGGTTTCTGAAGGGTAACAAGTATCCCGCTGGAATTGGACAGACTGGGCAAATTCACAGATACTGTAGAAGATAAATCTCTAATGGTTTTTACTCTGGCTAATAGTTTTCATGATAAATAAAAGTGTCTTTCTATTTTCCTGCTCTTAAATCACTTTTGTCCTGGTTGCCAATATCTAGAAAAGCTTCTCAGTGTCCATAAAGTGTGGTTTGTCTTCTCCTTGTATGAAAAAAAGAGCTGGGCATGGTTGGGTGGCCTGCAAAAATGTTGGCAATCAATACTATTGATTTGCCTCCAGGGATGAAAGGGGGGCTTAAAGGAAAGGAGAAGACAAAGAAAAATACAGCAATATATAAAGACAAGGGACAGAGAACCGAGAGGTTTGTGGGAAACAGAAAATGTTTTTTTCCATCCCAGTGTTAGATAACTTTGTAATAATAACGGATAGTAAATTAAACCTTTGCAGACACTATATATGTGAATCCCCACTTTTTTTCTAGCCTTAAACATGTTTAGAACAAGCGACCGTAAGAAGCGCATAAACTATATGGCTCATTTTCCTCTTCTAATACCTTTTCTCAGATTTCTCTTCATCTTCTTAATGAGGTCCTTGTCATCCATTGTTCCGTCCTCATATGGCCTCTTCAGACCTAAGCCTAAAAGTAGAAGATGCAGGAGTCAGGAGTTAAAAATCTATCACAAACAGTTGTTTATGTGAAAATACACACACAGGTACAGAGGCATGACAGGAACACAGAGAGGCAATGTTGTGAAAAACAGCACATCAGAGCGAGTCCACAGTAAGACGAATAAACTCATGGATAAGATAAACAGAACTGACAGGCAGACCAGCAAACAGTCAAACAATGAAGAAGATGTATAAGCTCCTTTCCAACATGCACCTTAATCTGTAAATGCTTTGGCAATTTTCTATGTCAGCATCATTAAATACCAAAAGGCCCGAGTCGAATTGCCATTAGAGTCATTCTGGAAATGTGCCAACTCAACTATCTTAAGTTTTCAAATAGTCTTCCACTGATGTGAGTAAAAGCTGAAAGACTCCTGCATGGCTACAGCACATGCACAGTTTAAAGCGATTTCATCAAGGCTACCATGACCTTGGTGTGTCACTGGTCACAAAACAACAGAGCACGGAATAAGAAGGATAACCCTTATCTGACCCACATACTGTCAATAAATCGAGGTATGCTACAAAGTCCATGTGAGAAAGCGGGCAGGCAAACCAGTAGCTATGACTTCAGAGACAGATGAACAAAAAACAGAAAAAAAAACAGCCTATACTGTAAAATGAAAGCCAGTAAAGACAGACAATCAAGCACATGCAGACAGACTGAAATGAAAAATGTGTGGATAAAAAGAAACACACCCACACCGACTGAAACAGAGGAGGGAGCAGAGCAGACAGGCAGGGAGACAGTAAGGTTACACACCGTCTTTGTCAGACCAAGGATATTTCTGTGATGGTTTATTTGAGGGAAGAGGCTCCATCTCTAACACCTTGTAGATCTGTCCAAATGCCATGAGTCTGAGAGCATGCTGTTGAATGCAAAACGGAAAGTGGATTAAATCTAAATTGACACAGACATTAATAGTCAAAACATGTGCACTTTTTTTCTACGACATCATTAAATAAGTAATCCAGAGGTTTAGTATTGTCATCTCACAACGCAAATGGATTTAGTGTTACTCATTATGTCATCAGTTAAAGGATTGTAAGTCTAAAGCCTAAACAGACAAAACTTTGGGTAAATTCATGCTGAGATATTACACCACAATTTTTCATAAAATTCTGAAATAAAGTATCAAAAGATTTCCCTGTTAAACATTTCAACCCGTTTTCATACTGTAATTTCTTACTTTGAGTCAAAACATTGCCCTGTGTTACATACAACCGTGACAAAAAAAGGACAGGCCGCCAGATATTCAGATTTTACAGCCTTACTGTGATGGATCTTCTTTCTAGAAAAGAAGCTCTTCAACGATAGGACATTTTTCTCTTTAGGAAACCATATTACAGCTTGTTATTGTGACACACACAAAAGTAGTAAAAGATAACAGGGCCTGCATTTATTTTTCTTCCCATTTAAGATGAATGACATCAGCAGAATGCCTTAAACAGGAGTATCTTTGCATTAAGAGATATGCCAAAAGATAACAAAATAGCAGACACTGGCTAAACTAAATTAAATCTATTAGGGTAGTAGAGTGTGTCACATATTCATGACGCCTGGTGTAGCTCATTGACAGAACAGCTCCCTCTCTCCTATCTGCTCTTGTATCTGTTCCAATACAATTATCCCCATTGACATTCCAGCCTCGTTCAGGCTGCCTTCAAAGGAAATGGACGGCGGGATTCACTAAGCCAAGCGGCTCAGAGGCTGCCCTGCTCGGTCGAGTGTGCGTGTGAAGAAAGACCAGACGATATGTGCACATAGAGTGCATGCACACAAACACCATCCTCAGGGTGTCAGAGATGGATTTATGGCTTGCAATGACAATAGTTCCCCACACCAATCTTTAAAATGCAGCACCACACATCTCTTTCTTGAGACACACAAGCACAATCATGAGCGTGTGTGTATATGTCTCCCTGTCTGCTAATAGTCATGTTGCTTACATCTTCCCACAGTGACAGCTCAGAGGGAGTGGGGCTGGAGGATAACAACTCCGTCTCTAAGCTGCATTGTGTGTGCGCGTATGTGTGTGTACCTGTGCGCTGTAGGTAACAGCCTCAGCCTGCTGGTCGGTCATATTAGCTAAAGTGTCTGTAGGCTCTTTCTCACATGGATCATGTAGACCTGGGCCACCTGGGAAAGTGAAACACACACACACAAAGTTGTTGTTACTTTTAGCACCGACCCTGCAGCCGAGCAACATGTACTAGGCCGTCAGTGTCATGATATAAGTGATGCTGGAGGTCCTGACGATGACAAAATTTGGGAAAATTTGACAGGAGTCGTTTTTATTTTGTTCACACTTGTTTTTAAATACCTACTCTGCCTTCTCTCTACAATAAGAACTTAACATGTGTTTGACTTTTTGATCAAAACTGAATTTGTAGCATGAAATACAACAAAACTCGCAAAATATTTCCCCAAGGAATGGACAACATTTTGCAAAGAGGCTATTCACAGCTGGGTCTAATTAAGTTAAATAGTGACCTCCTCAGACAGCTGTGCTCTGTGGGGTCATTGATAATGTCTTGAGCACTAACAGCCTAGACATGTGCCAAGCACAGCCCCAATGAATCTGTTCATCTGACCAAACTGAACATGTTCTTTAACTCCGGTCACCACCATTTACAATGGATAAAATACGTGTAAATTGGATGATTCTAAAAACTTTGCCATCCTACCTGGTAGCAGTATGCCTGAAGCCAGACACTCCATGACCCGACGCAGGGCTTCTCCTGCCCCGAGAGGTCTGTTGCAGGTTGCAATGGCCTTCTCACATATGAGCTCTAAGGGCTGCGAGAAATTTAGATGTGAAAACCCTCAATACAAAACTAACTTCTATGTAAAAATCAAAATGACCGGAAACATTTTATACAGAACTGTGAGCTGACACTACAGAGGCAACAAAAAAGTTTTAACCAAATAATTTACACCTCAAATACGACCAATCTGTCCTCATAATATATTAGATATTTCAGAATAATATAACGTGCAAGACAGAGCTAATATTCTATAATTATTATTATCATTGTCAAACTTTGCTCATCATGGGTTTAGCATTTTGTTTGACAAATCAATCACACAAATCAAGAATAATAAAAAAAATGTTATCAGTACTGGCATATTATGCCACCCATGAGCATAATAAAACAAACAAATATTCAAGGAGGCTGAACCCTTTCCGATCACTTCACATTACGAATACTCAAATAGAGACAAATACAACGAGAGACTCACCCATCCCTTCAGAGGTTCCCAGACAAGGTGTCTATTGCACATGTCTCTTAGTATCCTGAGAACGATAACACAGGACTTAAGTCCGTTCACTCGAGCCTGAGAGAAAGAAAGGGGGATCGATGGAGAGGGAAGAAGAGGGAAGGATGGAGGGAGGCAAGAGGGAAGGTTGAACAAAGAGCGGAAGGAAGGGAACATTTGAGCAAAGGAGGAGTGGCACTTTTGTAAACATATACAGATAGCAACCTGCTTTACAGCACAATGCCACTATCATAATAATGTGACTTTGCATGAGCTCCCCACACTAAACCCATTGAATCTATTTTACTAAAAGTCTATTTATTTATTTTCTTTTGATCTCTGTCCTCAGAACAAACACATATTCTCGTATGCGATTTCCCTTCCTGACATTTTTTCTCTGTCAGTAAAGTAAGCGAGTTGGGAGATAGATGGGGAAGGGTATGAGAGGAGAATCAAAGGGAAGCACTGACATACTGTACAAAGCAGGCAGGTTCACACAATAGCCAAAAAGAAAAAACAAGTATCAACCATTGCTTTTGTAGCCTTACGATATTCCTTACATTCACCCTTTTCTAGTTCATGTATAGAAGGTGGAAAGGGACAGTTTGTACAGCAGAAATACACAGAGAATGAAGAAGGATATGAAAATATTCTGAGAACTGATGAAATGTCTGGTAGTTTTTGCTCACGATGTTTTAGAACATCCTGCAAACTGAAGTGTAGATGTACTTGTTTCAACATTTGATATACGATCAAATTTATGTAAACTGTATAACTTTACACCTACGTCACACAGAGTGAGCATAATAGGCACTGCAGCATAAGCAGAAACTAAGTGTATCCTCTGGGTAAATCGTCAGGCTACAATAAGCATCAGGCACGAAGACAGGAAGTGAGTGGGTGCCGACCTGGAACCATTTGGCGTGTCGCAGCGCTGCCAGGGCCAACAGACATCTGTGTCTATCCAGCACCTCCCCCTCCTCCTCCTCCTCCTCCTCCTCCTCAGCCTCCACTCTCTCCGCAGCAGCACCCAACACTGCCACAAAACAATAACAACCCAATATAGAGAACGTGAAACACACACACATCATGTCTGAGTGTGTGTGTTTGAAGACTGCATGTGTGAATGTACCCAGACATGCTTGAAAGTGTGCATGAGAGCATACATACACACACACATGCATGGATATTTGGTACATACAAGGTGCTTTTCATGCCATAAAGTTGTTCTCTCCTTGTTGAAAGTGCTCACTCTAGAGTTCACAGATCTGTGAGGAGTGCTCTTAAAGGCTTCCTTAAATTGATTTTAAATCAATCTTATAGAAGGTGGAATGCGAAAGTGCATCACTGTCTTTCCCATAAAAATATGTGCTAGTAGTTTATGTCGATCTTATTGCAAACAAATCAGTGAAGGGGAAAGCAACCAGTGTCACAAGGAAAGATGCAACTTTGTGGGATGGAGAGCTCCTCAGAGACATACACTTAACAAATACCTAAGGAGTGTTTGATTTACAGTGGGAGGGCGCTGTAGGAACAGTCGTTTCATTGTGCCCTGCGATATAAATCAATCTCTCCTTTGTATTTGAAGGTAATTTTGATCCAGTCTGCACCAGGCAGGAGTCAAAACAGGAGCTTGTTTTTCTTCTGGATTACTTAAGGTGCACTTGATTTCACAGACTCAGAAAGAAGTGGTGCAGAGAAAGCCAGTCAACAACCTCTCTGGGCAAACACACAATCAAGTGCTCCTAAAGTAGAGCTGACAAGAAAATATAAAAATCGAAGATTGTTTGACCCAATCTGAGACAAACACAACATAGGAGGGATCAAGGCAGGGTTTAGTCAGAGCGTTGCGGTTAAAGAGGAGCATTCTTACACTTCTGTGTATGAGTGCGTTTGCTTCACGCTACCCAACATATTAGACTAGTTGAGTTATTCTCCTACTTGAAGATCAGCACAAAGTTTATGATTGATGGGCATCTGCAAGGCAAAGTGAATCAAACGCAGTTGTGTATGAATGAGTGGAGCTTCCACAGACAGCGTATTATGCATAAAATAAAGAACCATTTACTTTTTACTGGAAATACAACTACTGCCATTATATGCTTTCATGTAAAAAGAATATCCTTTCCTCAAAACTCATTTGAAATATCGAAGGTGTGTGGCAGCCTAAAAGCATCTATTTGACATCATCTATAAAATGCAGTGTTTCTAGTTCTGTTTCTAGCAGCTAATATTTATGTAAATGTCTGTCATAGTGAGCTCAAACTCTCTGCCGGCTGCTTCATCTTAACGTTAAAATCTCCCTCTGTGTTACTGATGCCCTCCTGTCCCCCAAGTCTGTTAAAAAAAAAAAAGGATCCTTTTTGTTATAATGTCTCCTCTAATTTTCTGTTCCGCCCAGCCTCTGTGACGACACAAAGCATGCCAGCAGTACATATGCCTACGGAGCTCAGCTGTGTGCAGTATGCAAGGTAAGTGAAGTAGAAGTAAAAACATTACCAAGTAAAAAAAACACCATGTTAGATTTTTCTATCGATTACCTGACACTGATTACAGCATACATGATTTGAATTAACTCAAGTGTTTTGTACTGTACGTGCTTGTTATTGCTGCATATATTTGTGTGTAAATCCATGACAATAATGTTGGGACAAGGGAAGAACACTTGACAGCTCCTTTGGTGTTTGTGCTTGCTGATGTGCGTGTTAATGCACCAAAAATATTAGATTTATGGGGATCATATTCTAACAGACAGGGTCTGAGTGATTAGATATCCAGTATGACAGGTATGTCTATCCATCAGCTGCAAAATATGATCCCGTGTATATGGGTTCTCTCGGTTGCAGCGGCGTGAACCTATGAGCAAGCTTGCGTTTTTCTTTTGGTGTGTGTGAGGAAAAATATGAGCAGTGCTCTTCTTCTTGCCGAGGCTTGTGGAATGATGTACAGCTCACCTTCGTGCTATCTCTCATCTTTCTCTGAGAGCCGAGTGTCTAGTTGGATGGGAGCCACAGGATGGATGGGCAGCTTGCTGCAGCTTAGTTATTGATTTCACTGGCCTGCTGGCCTTGCTTTCCCAAGCTACCCACAACTAATTAGAACCAGTTCCTGTTAGCAGACTGAACACCAGACAATTCCTCATTATGTCAACTTAACAATCGGTTACATGTAATAAATTTCTGCTTTCATTTAAGGTAAACGTATTGTAGCAGCATATGTATACATTCACAGTGCTACTTTAATCAATTTTTATTAATTTCTATTAAATTTTTAAAGTTTGCTGATTTCAGATCTACTTGTGTTACATCCTTCTGCAACTCCCTCATGAAAAAAATACTTTGTTTATAGTGGAAAAGTGGTTACACCTACATAGGCTTACACATAACATAGCGCATCTTTGATCTTACTGTCTTTTTCATTGTTGGAGCTTGGCTTTCCAGCAGTGCTATCCTCTACCATTAAGTAACCACACTGCATTGCAGCAAGGCTTAATTTGGCAACACCTGCAATAACATTAAACTGTAAGAAAGAAGCGTTTCTTCTGTTCACTTTTTCAGTATATTTGTCATCACTTCACTGTGGAAGCTTATTTATGTGTTTACTGCTGTTCTTAATACAGTATGTGTTTACTGCTGTTCTTAATACAGTATGTGTTTACTGCTGTTCTTAATACAGTATGCTGATAATACAACTTTCAGAAATAACTATTGCTTTTTTTCACATTAGAAATATTGTAAAACTAAATATCCTCTTCCAACATCCTAGTACAAACTTTCCACTGTTTATTCTCGTGTTGTGACTAGTGCGTCTCACTGTATTCTTGCTTATACAAGATGCCACATCATGTCCAGGATATCTGACTTCTAGTCTGTGTTTTTTTTTCCCCCAGTCCAAAAATGTCCCCTTTGTCACTGAATGCACCATGAGTGACTCCACCTTTACCAAAATAAACTTACTACTTCACTGAAAAGTAGTTCATATAAGCAGTTCTTATTTTTAGCCTCTAAAGACTAACACAAAAAACAGAGGAGTGGACCAAAAGTGAAGCTAAGCGTTCAAGGAGCAATATGTGACAAAGGAACTTGACGACTGTCTGTTACATTCTGTAGCGCATTTTTTTTTAACAACGTGGGCCAGCTTGACACATGACTCCCGATAAGATGTGCCTAACACAGAAATGTACACCAGCTGTCTGTAGCCAAACTACAGACAAAGGAAAACATAGATTTTTGAGAATAAAATTGCCAGAAGGGTATTAGCTCCATCGGTTTGGTTTGCTGCATGTGCTAGTGTGAGCTATCAGGCTATTTACCGTATATGCTGTCATAAACGATCATTTAAGATCTCGAAAATTGCTTCAGCTTATGTAAAAAGGGTGTAATATGCCCCTTCAAATTTCACAGCACATTTACCCACAGAGACTTTATGGCGCTCTAATAATACTCTCTGGTGAAATACAAGGTTGACTTCAAAATCCTTATTACTTTAAAAGGACCACTCAATTTGCTTCTGTTACATAACAGTCAGCTGCTGATAATTTTTTTTTAACCAAGAGGCAAATTGTCTGTATTTATTTATGGTTTGTATTAGTAGCAATTTGTTTATGAAAATACTCTGACATCTTTGGTTACTGTGAGCACTAAGTGACTCTACTTTTGTGTGCTACAAAAATCAAATGTTACTCAAGTACTATTCTCATACAACATTCTTGCGAGCTACAGACTTGGAATGTTCTATATATGTATCGGTACGAGGTTACCGAATCAGAAAAGATGACAGTTTGAACAATCACTTTTGACAGCGGCAAAAAAAAGCAGCTGTACGTTCTTTAACTTTAAGAAAGATCATCTGTGGTTATATTGCATTGGTAAAATTAAAGTTGAGTAACTTTTCTTTTATTGAATAAGTTACCCATAACGCAAGCAGTAATTTCCAATAGTTACATTGATACTCTACTTGAAGGAAGGGTTTACTTCTTCAGTACTACTTGAACATTTATACAGTATGAATACTATACCTCTGCCTCTTCCTGTCTTATCTTGTGTTGGCATCAGATAATAAGGTCAAACCTCTGTTTCAGAACAAAGACAATTGAGTTCTGTAATAACATACACAAATTTAACACAAAATTCTTTTGCTTGCGTGTGCACTGTCTGAGAAATGGAGAAAAACTGGAGCTACCTTCCCATCTCATTTTTCCTACCTTGACCATTTTCCTTTCCCTGCTCCTCCTCTTCTTCCTCCACAGGCTCCTCTGCCTCTTCTCCTTCCTCCCCATTCTCCAGCTCCTCTTCTTCCTCCTCCTCCTCTTCTTCCTCTTCCTCATCGTCGTCTTCCTTCATGGCTGGTGAGGTGAGGGTAATCTTCAAAGTGAGTTTGGGCTCTGTTGTAGTTTGTACCAAGATGGCTGCCTCGGGCAAAGAGCTTGTGACCTCATATTTCTCCTCTGTCAGCTTCTGTGGTGTGTTAACAGACGCAAGCCAGTGGTTAGAGGCCAAGTGTCACAACACGGCTCAGTGAAAATGCAAAATGTATCAGGTTCTACTATGGCTTCATATATACATGAAGTAAATGTGAGACAAACTGATCTGCCATGGAGAAACAATATTTTCTGTTATTTCAAAGCAGGGCTATTTCAGGTTAAAAGGATAGTAAATCTTCAAATACTCAAATAAAAAGCTAATTAGATCCAACCAGGTATGGATTGTCAAATTATCAGGGAACAATTTCATACAGAACTTGAGGATGAAATCTGTTGGAAGCTCTAATCCTCTCAAGTAATCAATTACAGATGAGGTCAAGACTGACATGCAGAATGTTAGAACACAAAGTACATTTAATACACAAACAAATAAGCGCACTTTAACCTTCACAGTCAAATGCAGGCATCTATAGTACACTCTCTTTCCTCCTATAAGAATACATTACAATGACTGTGGCTGAGGGCAGTGTTTTATCTGTTGTAGATGGCCGGAAGGGTCCCAGTTTTTATAGTTATTGCTATATACTTTCCAAGCAAAGAGGTATTTACTCATTGCTAAAATTCAGCTGGCTATATTATATTGACAATATCAAGTCTCTTTCCAGCTGAATTTTTTTCCACAAAAAAACAACAAAAGTCTCTATGGTCTTAAGATTGCTTGGTTCTGACTCTTCACATTTTTCCTCATTTATTGATAGGGGACCTATCAATTTGCTTATTGGCCACACCCACAGCTCCACCCAACAGCAGCTGAGTATTATAGCAGATCAGTTGCTTGTGAAAATATCTGAGGCTGTTCATTTTCTAAAGCGTTCAACATGTTAGAAAGGTAAGAGCTGAGGCTATCAAGCTTCTGGCTTAAGCAGCAAGTAAAGCTAGAAAACAGGTCACTGCTGAGGGAGCCCGCAGCTTGGAGGTCTCGGCTCATTTGGCCGCTGGCTTGGCAAACTCAAGAGTTCTCGTCTTAGCACTCAAATGAGCTGGGATCTCCTGACCTGTGGGAATCCTATCATAGGGAACTGCTCATTGGAGCTTAGCTCACTCGGCCAGCTCACAGCCCCGGAAATCCTGGCCTGTCTGCCCAAGTTTCCAGCCGTGCACCCGGAATAGCTAGATTGGCTCCAGGTTAGGTCTCAGCCGAGATTGTTGCTTTTGAACTATCGGACAAGCAAACCTAAGTTGGCTAGCTTCTAGACCAGCTCCCAGTTCCCGCCGCCCACTTAGCTGGCTGAAAGCCAGCTCTTTGCTTGAGTTTGGTCTTCTCCACCTAGCGTGTGTTAACTTTTAGCTCATCATTAAAAATCCCATGCAACTTAGCTGTACAACCCAGTACAGCTCATTTGCAAGTAGTCAGGACTGGATCCTAAAAATAGTCAACTCAGAACAGTCGGACTGTCTGACCTATTTTTTCTGAGGATGTAGGGGGTGCTCTGGAGATTCAAAGCAGAAATAATCTGACACAGCATTGACTGCTGATTTTGCAGAAAAAAAAAAGTTTTATAGATGTTTTAATAGGGTTAAAAATGCATTTTTAGTAAAAGGGGATTTTAAAAGATTTACAGGGGATGTAATCCATAGCAGGATATAAAAAAGATTAATTGCTAGATTATGAAACATAAAACAAGTATAGAGCTCAAAGTCACAGCATCTAAAAAAAACATGCACACACAAAAAAAACAAATATGAATATCAGGAGCCTCAGTTCAAAGCCACGATTTGTTAATGAGGAGATGTGACACGCTGACATTACAACGCCCACCTTCACACTTGACGATATTGCTCTCTCTTGCCTACTTATGCTCACAGTAACACCCACAATCTTTCTCTACACACTCATGTGCACAGCACAGCAAGAGCTGGCCAATTCAAACAGAAATGCCTGTTAGATATGAGCTCTTATTCAAATATCTTATCTTCCAACATTTAAGAGGACAATGAAATAAAAGAAGTACTATCTTGCACTGAATTTGGCCCGACTCTGCCGTCACTGTAGATTTAATTCATGCTAAGATTCAAATGTGTGTGATAACAGCATTTTCACAAGCAAGTGTGGGAAAGAAAGCACAAGTGAAGCAGGTGTGAAGTTTATGCTGGTATGCATGTCTTTGCGTATGTGTGGGTCTGTGCATGTCTCTAACCTGGATCTGTGTGGGTAAATTGTGACAGACAGTGTCCAGCAGTGTCTGCGTGGGTTTATCTCTGCACATCAACACCAGCTCCAGGTCCATGTCGCCTTTGATCAAGAGTCCTTTGGCGACCAGACCGATCCTCATCACTCCACACAGCTCGCCACCGCTGCTGGACTCCCTGATTAAAAAGAGGAAAAAAAGCATTAGCGACTTTTCTTCTTTCATGGGTTTAAACTTTTAGTAAGTGTACATTCTAATTGACAAATGACAAAAGTCCAAAGATATAATTTCCCAATATAATCTTTGCTGACTGTCGCTTTCAGGATATTACAGCAAATTACACCGTGACATTGACAGAAATGTGTAATTCCACACAAAATCCTTTAATCATCTGACAATTTCATGTTGCATCTAGTAAATAAAATCACATTCCGAGTCAACAGGTCTAATCCAAAGGAGTTCCAAACCTCATTTGCTCAGCATAATGACTGACTTTCTGACAGCCTGGTGAAGGGATTAAAATACAAAGTTTCAGTTAACACCACAAATAAGATCAGACAGTGTGATTCACCACTTCAATAAGAAGTAGTGAACTGTTAATAAAAAGATTCATGAAGACAGCCAACCGTGCAGACTGAGTATGTCCAGAGATGGCATTGATTTACCGAAAAGCAAAACCTTTTGCCTGCAACCAGTTCCTTGTAGAATTTTTGCTCCAGTATACTCATGAATGGCATCTTTTTGGGGTAAAAATAACTAATACATCTCAGTGTGTAATGTAGGTTTATTGTCAGATAGCTGATAAGTATAACATTGGCTCGTCATTCCAAATATTCAGAGATTGAACCGTCTCATTCATGCATTCAGTTAAGAGTCAAACAGGTGGAACTTCGGGTGACAAGACAAGTAATTTCTCCCAGCCAAGAAACATCCCCAGGAACAAACCCACTGTTGAGAGTAGGACTGCCTGATGGTCCTCCTACACCTTTAATCAAATGATAACCCCCCCCAAAAAACAGCTCACAAAGAGTCTAATATTCCCTGTTAAATAGTATGTTTCATTAGCACTGGAAAGCAGTTTTATCATATCTCAATCAGCTCAATAAATAATAATAATAAAAATAGTTTGGTGTAGTAGTATTTGGTTTTAGACATGAAGTTAGAAAATATATCAATCTTTTTTTTTTGGAGACCCACCATGCATCATCTGTTTACCTGTAGCAGTGACTGGATTCCTCAGCTTCTTTGCTGGGCTCGTCACAAGGATTATCCTCCTCTGTGCTGTCTGCTGGCTGGCTTTCAAGCTGGTTGTGGATGTTGCTCTTGGTCTGATCCAGCCAATCAGAGACATTTTTGAGGGCGCCCTCGACAGTGGATACCAGAGTCTGAACAGCCTCTAGCTCCTGAGAGGAGGGGTAGATGGTGGAGTGCTTCGCCATGACGTGGCGGTCATCGTTACTAAAGGATCGGAAGGCCCTCTGAAAGAAAAAAATTAGAAATCAGTTAGAGATCCCTTATAGTACGTTCCCATACCATAACAAGGAAAAAAGAAAAGTGTGTCTGCAAGTGCTGTGTAGTTTGTGCAGGAAAGCTTGTTGCTTTCTTACTCACATACCATTTATCTCTTTTTATAGGAAGAATCAATTCTAAGCTCTTTGACAGATCCCATTTAATGTCACAGACCCTGACACACATAAACGGATGCACATTTACACACAGCTATCAGAAATACATCACACCACCTGTCCTAATTCAATCAGACATTTTGGCCTTGGGAATTCGTGTCAGCTCTTCAGTCTTTCTCATTTTCTCCCTCCTACTCTCCAAGAGGTACATCAAGGAAAAACCATGGGAGAAGGACACCAGGTGCGAGGCATCAGATGGGGGTAGCACAGGGGGAGTAGATGACAGGAAATAGAAAGAGCTTGCCATCAGACTTGAGAGGGTTCAAAATAGATAACATCAGGGTAGGGTTATAAGCATAGTCCAGGGTCTTTAAAAAGGAAAAAGGATAAAAGCAGTTGTGGGAGTGGAGGCCAAATAAAAGTAAAGAGACAAAGGAGAGGAGCAGGTGGAACTGTGGCTTTGGCGATTAGAATCTTGCACCAAATAACATCCATACGAGACCCTCTGCTTATTATAGATTAATATACTGTGGAAAATTCATGTCTCTTGTTTCCATCCTTTCAAATGACACATTTCAGTGGATGGTGGTTTACAAGCAATGTGTTAAATTAAGAAGGCTTTGTTATCTTAGAGCCTATCTACAAGTCTCACTGTTTAGGTACTAAACAATCCAACTTAAATTAGGTAACGACATTGAGAATTCATTGCAACTGGTTGTGAAAGCTCACCACTTAAAATGATTTTTTAGTGCATAACTAAAAACAGAAACACTTGTTAAACTGGTAATTAAAAGTTATAACAACATTTCATGTTGATCCTTCAGCGTTCATGTGGTAAGCAGCAACATCACTTCTGTTGCACTTTGAAAATTAAAGTCACAGCAGCTTTGAGGATCAATATCTTCAACTGTTCTTCCTCACTGCCTTGATCACGGACTTCCCTTTTTTTATTATTCCTTTATTTGCTTTATTTGCTTTTTGCCCAACTGTTCTCATTGTTACATATAAACATGTTTCTTTGTAACCTGGACCAGAAGAAGAAATTCATTCTTTAACAGCAAAAGTTATCAGTTTATGCTGGTCAACCTGAGGTGCACAGTTCAAAATGAGGAAGGTGCTCCTGCCAGGCCACAGAATAGACATGCTTATCTCCAAGACCCACATTTGCCTCGATTCACCACTACACACACACACAAATGTACTTAGAACCCTACACCAGTGAATATAGCCAACATGCACACATACAAAGAAGAGAGATGACCTTTACAGAGTGGTGGAGTTTGAGTGCTACTATCAATCTACTTAAAATCCAAGGACCACTGGTGCACACACACCAACATAACATGGGGACATAACCTTGACTTACTGTGATTCCCTGTAAGATGACCCCAACCTTAAATCAAGTCTTCATTCGAAAAATCGTAATTTAATGTACGAGGTCTTCCCCAATGGGAAGCAAGTCCGCATGACCGTGTAAACAAATGAAGGTCCCCACAAAATGAGTAATACAAGTACATATTGTATATACACACACACACCAAACACAAACACACAAATACATAATACACACTCCATCCAATCCTAATTGAACTGGTGACATTCTCTTTCACTAGAGTGAGTGAGATAAAGCTATTAACAGCATGGAGAACAAGCTCTGCACAATAATTGCAGCCTCACAGCCCGTGTAGCTCAGTATGTAGAGTGTCGCAAGAACATTTGGCAGAGCTACACACTCCATTTCCACAGAGGCTCACTGTGATTCTCCAACACTTTGTCGAGGCTAACTGGAGAGACATGGAGTGAATTTAGATACCCTGGAAGAATATACAAGTGTTGAACTCTATAGAAATCCTTTTTATCACGTCATAACTGGAGTCACCAACACAAGCATCGTCTTGTTTGACATGAGTCAGTCGGTCTGCATGTAAATCCTGTTTTCAATTGATTTTCATTAATCTATTGCAAAGCCAGTGAAAAAAACATTAAATTATCACGCAGTGCATTATCAGAACAAACTGTGCTCAGGACGAAAAGTAAATCTCTCGCACTGACCTTTGTGTCTATTGTTCCCATCCTTTCATATGGCACATTTCAGTAGATGGTGGTTTACAAGCCAAATGTTAAATTGAGGGTTAAATTGTTATTTTAGAGCCTATCAACAAGTCTCACTGTTTAGGTACTAACCAATCTAACCTAAATTAGGACAACTACATTGAGAATTTATTGCAACTAGTTGTGAAAGCTCACCACTTAAGTTATTTTTGAATGAGCAATTAAAAACTGAAACACTTGTGAAACAGTCTCAACAGTGTTTCATGTTAACCCCTCAGTGTTCATGTGGTAAGCAGTGGCATCACTTCTGTTGCACTCGGAAATTTGAAGTCACTGCAGTTTTGAGGATCAATATCTTCAATTTTTCTTCCTCACTGCCTTGAAATGTCTGCGATTGATAAATAAAAAAAAATAATTTAAAGGGGGTTATAGCTTTTTTTTCCTATATTGAAGTTTCCCCACCATCGTAAAGATATGAATTTTGGTCTGCAGTGAAAATGAAAAAAAAGAAAATGTCTAAATTACAAAGGTTTTAATTATAGCTAGAGTAAGAGTATTGCACTATAAAATTAAATCTTGAACTGCGACTGTATCCTCGTGTGCCATATGCAGTACATCTTGCACTTGTGTGTCTTCTCAAATCAGGGCTTAACAGAGCGGTAGTTGCAGATTTTATGAGCTGTTGCTAATGGGAGCTTCAGCAGCCATAAACCACATTATGACCAGGCAAAATGCCTATGAATCTATGTATGCAAGTCTGTACTCCTTGACCAAGGGGGAGTTGTTGTCCAGCTGCTCTGATCACCATGTAAATCAGAGCAGTTAAGTGGGACTCACTGACAAGAATGTGACATGATAAGTAAGTTACTGTAGTCGAGATAAGAACTGAATCAAGATTTCACATGTTCACAACTCATTTGAGACATTCATGGTCATTTTCTTTTTCATCAATAGAGAAAACTGCAACCACCTTGACAAAAAAATAACTTTGATGTTAAGCGACCTCGTCTCGTCCCTTTATGATTAAATCATAGGAAATGTCATCCAGTAAGCCTCCAGCATCAAAATGAGTTTGCATTTAATTTCAGCTGATTAACCAAAAGCAGACCTGCAGAAATACGATTATAGTACATTCAAGGATTAAAAAATTTAATTAAAAAAAACAAAAAAAAAAACACATAACTCAAGGGAACTCAGTGTGTTGTGTGGTGCATTCTTTAAAAAAAAAAAGTAGGGTAACTATGTGGCAGGCCTAAAACACGCTCTACGGCATGTGAACAGTATCTGAAAGCGATGCCGAGAGGACATAAAAAAAAAAATCCACTGTTCACAATAGTTTAATCAGAAACGGTCTCCATCGAAGAAGCCATTCTTAAGAAAGAGAAACGGGGAGTAAAGGCTGAGGTATGCCAAACTACACAAGAACTGGACTGAAAACCAATGACAAAAGGCCTTTTAGAGGATTAGGGGTTCATCAAGACCTCCAGGAAGTGAGGGCATATTATGTCTCCTTAATTGGCCACAGAAATATTGATACAAAGTCTTCCAAGCAGTTAGCAACTGGAACAATCTTGCAGGTTATAAACTACAGTATATTAAAATGGCTATCTTAATCCATTTATTTCTATTGGATAATAATCAAAAGTATTCTTCCAAATAAGTCTGGGTACCTGGGAAGTTTATGTACGGTTATGTAAATGCTCATGTCTTCTGCTCAGCCACATTTCTTTTAAACTGACTCCCTGTCATTCCAGACAATATACAGATATTAACACAATTAGCACAATGCATGACAAACATTACGAATTATTCTTTAAAATGTTGTTGCATAGCGTGTCCCAAAATACTGGTCTTAATCCATCAGCAGATATAACTACTTTATTTACACTAAACCTCTGCGAATTGCAGGTTACGTCCTAAAACACCTTCTGGATTTCAACTTCTATATTTTTATTAATGTTTTTATTCATTTATATAAAAAGTCTTACTCACATGTTTGGGTAATAACTTCTACTACAAAGCGCCATGTTCTAATCAAAACATAGATGCACACCACCCATTTTGGCTGCATCTGACATTCTTTCCATTATACACTCAATCAGAAACAGACGTGCACAGAGCAAAGTGTCTGAAAACCACCAGAACACACGCCATGTCAAATGTGCACAAACACACACCTTCATATGCCATTCCTGCATGGTGCTTTTAGACAACACACTCAACAATTACACTCCATTTCATGCTCCAGTGAGACCTACCAGCTGTCAGGACCGTGTTACATAACCACATTACACAGCATTTACAACTTACTGTGCACTAAAGTTCACTCACTAAAGTGAGAAAATACAGAACATATCAGGACAAAAAGCTAACAAATTCGATACATTGAAAATACAAAATTATTTGTAAAACATCCAAATAAAGCACCTATATGAATAAGGTTATACATATTAATATCTGCTCCAAAAATGTCCACATCCATTACCTGACCCCACAGTAGCCCCCTGCAGTAAAAACACTTCAGATCAAGGTGTTGTGGTCAGACACGCACACCATCTGCAGCAGCTACTTTAGATACAGCGGAGTCCAATCTCCTCTAGGCTCCTCTGCTCTCGTCCTGTCTCTCTGTAGCCATCTGTTATAAACTATGTGACCCAATGCCAAGGACAAGATTTACTGGAGCGATATTGGCTGTGACTGGAGGGATACTCTTCCCAGTGAAATGATCAGATAGAAATATAGACTAGTAGAGCATTAAAAGCTTATTATCTTTAAGCACCATCTAAGAATATTGGACTGTATGAGCGTGTGTCCACAAGTGTTGGACATCACAAGGTATGATTTTAGTTTCAATAAGGCATGTGTCAAAATTGCTGTCATAATCACTAGATGAGGAGGCAAAAAGGATGTGGGGAAAGAGTAGCTAAAAGTAAACAAAGAAAACAATAGTGAAACCTGCAAGGGGAGCTGGGGAGATCAATAAAATAAACTAAATTCTAATATTTTTTGTCCAGCTGCAGTGGAAACAAAGGCTTGTTTATTCAAATGCTGACAACACAGGCCAAAACACCTCAACAGTAAAACTGAAACCCATAAAAAGAAAACAAATCACCATCTATAAATATCTGGCTAAACTATTTTAGAAGTGTTGCTTGAGAATAAATCACGCCTCTATAGGAAAATGAAAGAAAACATGCATAAATGAAAGAGAAGAAAATTCCAAAACTTCAAAAACTCATCTCAAAATAGGCTTGGAGAGACGGGGCAAGTAACAGCACTGGGGGGGAAAAAATAAAAAAAATATACTCTGTGTCTTCTCTGCAACATCCAGCAGCCTCGGGGGGATTGCATTAAAAATTCATCCCGTGATTTATCTGCACTCTGCTTGGCAGGCCGGCCCCGCCACACTCCCCTATCTTGTTTTATTGTGCACTCTCTTCCTAGCTGTCTTTCAAATTACAGACACGCACCACAGAAGTGTACACATACATCATAATATATAAACAAAACCACGCTCGTGGCTGCACCAAAAATGCCAGAAATGTGATACAGAAAAAGCTACAAACCCATATACAGGGAAGAGTATGGTGCATGCCATCAATAGTCCCAGACTATTTTGTTTCGACAGGGATGACATCTAAAACCTGCTGTAATCAGTCAAGCTTCTAAAGCAGCCTCCCAAAACAACAGGACGCAGCCTACTTTGAACAGAATGACTATTTTTTATGCAACTTTGTATGTGTCCTTTGCTTCTAGTAACTGCATTATCATGGTTTAAAAAGTTTATTAGCCAACTATAAAATCTTATGACTGGGCCCCATGCCTGCTAAAAGCAGGTGAGTTGACAGTATCAGCAGTAGTGTATGTACATGAGGAAATGTGCCATCATATATCATCATAACAGCGTGGTTCCCTAGTAAAACGTTCTGCTGTCAGGCCACACACCTGCCACCCTCTAAAAACATTTAAAACATTGTGAAAGGAGAAATTATTTAAAAGAAAACTTAAATGTAGAGAGAGGCAGACTTCAAACTGTTGGGAAAATATTTCCCTTCCATGTTCCCAAAGGCTGACAGTGTGTTGTGAAAAGAAAAGGTAATGAAACAATACCAAAACTGTGTTTGCCAAAATGAAATTTACACCATCTTTTTTTCTTTTTTCTTAAGATTTTTCTAGGCTCTACTAGCCTTTATTTCAAATTGGAAAAGGGAGGGGTATGAATGCATTCAGGACCATAGGTCAAACCCATGCCATTAGTCAAAAAGATTTTCAGCCTCTGAGCATGGGGCACCCGCCGGTTAATTTAAGCTACCCAGCAGATTCCGATTCATTTACATTTTATACATTTAGTCATTTACATTTCTTTTTTATAGCATTTAAAAACTTCCCTGACATTTACTTCTACCATTTATCAGCAGAAAAGGGGTCAGAATCGCATCATCCTTTTTTCTTCCGTGCGACAGACTTTCACTAATGATGGTATGGACACCCAGTCGGTGGAAGGACAAAGCTTAACAGCACAAAATCAGTGTGTTTGTGTAGGTGCAAAAAAACAAACAAAAAACATCATTAAGACAGAGAAAAAGTGTCAGCATGTATTCATGAAATTCTCTAAGGAATGTCAGTGAAAAGTAGTTTTTGTGGACAATTATGCAGCTTATATTTTGACAACGTTACCAAGGTCAGCATTTGCTGCATTAGCCTAAGCCACGATTAATCACAGTACTGGGTTTGCAACACTGGCATGCGCTGGTCTCATTACCCTTGGTTATTTATGAGCTCGGCCATGTTTCCTCTTTATGCAATGCCCAACCTCAGCACCTTCAGTAACGTCTCGTTTTCTCTCCATCAAGCATTTTTCTTTTCTTTTTTCTCCTTTTTTCCCCTCATTCTTCTACTTTTTCCTTACCAACCACTCTTCCACATACTCACTTTTTGCACCCATTTTTTCTCCTTCCTCTTGTTCCAGTTTTTAATAATTCATCTTCTGCTTAGCTCTCCCCCCTCAGGGGAGCAGCTCCCACTGTCACAGACCAAGACCATTAATCAATCCCTCGTCTTGCTCATGCTCTACCCCTACCTCTCGGCTCTTAACCTCCCTTCTCTAGCCACTTCCCCGCTTCGCACCTCTCTTTCTGCTTTTGACATCTTCTGCTTTTCATCTCTCATGCTTCTGTCCATCACTCATGTTTTTACGGTCTTATATACCCCCTCTTGTCATCCTCTCCTTCCACAGCTTTCTTTGATCCTTTGAGTCATCCTCTCCTCCTCACACAGTAGGTGCTCCTTCTCACAGCATTTTTGAGAGCATTTTCTTGGTCTTATTATGCTTCTGCTAATATAAGGAACAAACCTCATTTCTACACTTATTGCCCAAGTGGACCGGATAAAAATACAATTAAAGAACTACTCAATGTACACCCTTCACAATTCAACAAATGTCAGGTGAAATTGGGAAGACACAGTGTATTCATTTCATGAATAAATTATATGGGTCTCATGATATTAATGTAAAGACATAATAGAGCAAGCGGACAAAGTCACAAAACAAGTGAAATGTGCCGAATACTCCTAATTAAACCATTCTTTTCATCACTACTCTCCTTTTCATCCTCACCCTGACAGTCCTTCTCCCTTTCAATTGTTCTTCATTTTCTTTACTTCCTCTGTCTTCCCCTTTCTTCCGTCTTCTCTTTCTCGCCTTTCTCCGATGATGTATGGTTTCTCATCCCCTATCTACTCTGCACTTGCTTTTATCTACTGCCCACATCTCAGTCTAGTATCAGTTGTCAAGTCTAGAAAATCTTATCAGATTGAACTCTCACACCCTGTGGTCTGGAGAAGTCCTTTCTCCACTGTGGATAATCCACACTCACACAGCCCTCCAGCACCTATAAATAACGAGTGCATTACCATGCCTGCAGGAGGAGTGGTCGCTTGTTTCCTTCCTGCTGACGCCCACTTCTGGAGTTGGCGGGCGCGCGGTCGGGTGCAAAAGCAAAGTTACTCGTCAGGAAGTCGGTGACGTTCCGTTTCTCCTCCTCATGTGCTCGTCTCTCACGCTGGCCACCACTCTGAAGAGGTTGTTTTCTCCTGGACAGAAAAGAAATAAAAAGGAGGAGAGATGGATGAAAGTTTGATCAATACTGCAACAACTGCAGGAGAATGTGTCAAGAGGAAATTGCAGGATTGCAGGATTCCAGGACAAAAATGCAGAAATGTAGATCCAACAAAATACTTGCAATACAGGGAAAAAAATATATTAAAAAAACAGTACATATATAAATGACAGCAAGAGCATCCACACCTTTACTTTTAAACATACACCGTCTAAGCAGGGCTAGCGGGCCTGTCCATGTGTAACAGATCTGACAGACTGGCTGATGAGTCCTTTTGCAGATAAATGTGGACACAAGCACAAGGACCCACATGGGCCCTCGTTCATATTTCATGATCTGGCCGGGGTCTGAGGGAGGGGATGCAATACAAACATGTACTTGTCCCCACGCACTGGGTTACACACTTAAGCCGAACACACCCTCCTTAGTTTACAAACTGACACGCAACGAACAAACCAGTAAGATGTATTTTAAATCTCTTTTTCTGAAGAAAGACGGAGCCGTTACAATCAGAAAACATTTGTTGGAAATGTACTGTCGAACAAACATTTGCAGTTAATGATGTGCCTCTTTGACTGCCGCCTTTTTCTGCAAATCTGACAGATCACCTCCTACAACCTATTGGGCTCTAGAGCCTTTTTTCATTTCCCATTTGGCCTGACAACAAAATGTGCACATAAAGATATTGAGCAGATATTTTAACAACTAAACACCTTACATTAATACCAGTGAATTTTAGAAGTTAAGGACCTCAAGATAAAGAGTTAGTGCCATTAAACACAGGGCATTAACAGTGGGAAACGGCTTGGAAATGAATATAAATATGACATTTTTACAACACAGTGAGCCTTGAAGTACGTAATATCTTGAGAATCGTGAAAACACACCAGTTCATTGGTAAACGAAGTGGTGCAAAAAAAGTTGGTACAGGATTTCTGCTTTAATTCTTTCAACATTCAACTCACTGGAGGGTGATCAAAGACCGTAAAGACAGGACATAAAGGAAGGAAAATAGAGCTGGACTTAACATTATAATGTTCAGTGTTTGGTGCAACATTGTGATGCAGAGTTCTCCTACCAAACACATGTTTGACAGGAATGGTTACTCTCACCTCATCTGTTATTCATTTCAGGCAATAAAAAAAAAAACTTAAGTGCCAGTAAATAATGAAAAAAAAAAAACTATAAACAACAAGCTCTTCAGAGTATACACACACACAAAATAAAAACCCTTCATAGTTTTCTGATTTTGCTGAAATAGCTAACAACTTTGTAAGAGTTAAATTCAAGCTAGTTTTGACATCTAGCTTTCGCATAATGACTAAAGATTAAACGTGGTGTTGCTGTGAAAACACATGCCAGTTTTATCAGGACTGGGCAAGCAAATGTTAACAGATACACAACGTTCCTATTCACAACATGAAATGTCAACAGTATCATCACCGATGTTGCACAGGTACATCTGGCCACACTCACGCCCCATCAGTGACATTTACAGAGCTGTGCATGTTCAAATGTGCTCACATCGGCTGCTTTCTTAAAGGACTGTCAGATTTGTGGGTTGCACAGTCAGGCGAATACAGCCACATACAAAAGTGCTCGTTTTATTAATGAAAAGTGTCACTTCAGCGATTGATATAAACTGACATTTAAATCAACAAATACACATTGGTTCATGACATCAGTCTTCATAGCTGAACTCCTTTTAAAAAGGCGCAATTTGTACGACTGTTAGTTTAAAATCTATTCATAACATTAAAAACTACAATGGTTCATGTTCCAATACAATACAGCTCCAATACAACATTGGAGCTAGCTACTACTTGCTATGAGAGGATATTGCGGTGCATTGATATTTCTACCAGAATGTGCAGCCTTCCCCCCACTGTGGGCCTTGTGTTTGTTCATTCTCACCGGTCTGGCAGCGGATGCATAAACACATGCTCATGTCTCTTTACGAGTGAACAAAGTTTTTTTTTCTCCGCAGAATAACACAACCATCTCATTTAAAAATAATTTTCTTTTGTCCACAATTCATCCAGTCTCAAGTTTTTTTTAAGGATCCACTGCACACCAAAATGTGCCCAATTAATAGCTCTTAGGGAGTAGTAAACAAAAGTTCCTAAAATGCATTTTTACAAAGTTTTCTGTTATGTGTAGACGCTGTCGCTTCATTCTTTGAGTTAGTTTTCCTTAGAATGGGACAGACATTCAACAGATACACATGAACAAACAACCAAAAAAAACAGAACAACTTGAAGCCAAAACCAACTCTAGTGCCAGAGTCTGATTACCTGGTTTGAGCTGCAAAAACCCACAACCTCTGCATTGCAGTGAAAAGTAAAACAGTACAGACCTTTAAGGGCCAGAATCCATATATTTAACATAATAGTCACCAGTCTGTACCTCTATACTGTTCATTTTTGACTTATCAAAAGAAAAGTCTTGTAGTTCTACATGAATCACAAGCAACATTCTTCTAATACTCCCAATGAATAAACATCTCTAATGCGAGGGGAATCATGAGCACTTTGACACACGCAGGCATATTTAGGTGCTGTCAGCGGAAAAATAAACACTTGCTTACAGTTTAAGGATTTTCCTTTAGTGATGCTTCCTTCAGAGCTCAGAGGGATAGACAAAGTATTAGAAAATAAATAATTAGAAAAAAAGAGGGGAAAAAGAAATTGCGAGACGCTGTGAGAACTTAAGAGGGAAGAAAATAAAACAACTAGCAAATAGGGGGCCAAAATAAGGGAAGCATTAAACTACAAGGCAAATACAGGGTGAGAGACGGAAGGGGCAGGGATAACCAACAACACAAGATATTGAGCTAACCCCTCAGGCGAACAGACTCCAGCAGAAGCTGCTCCTCATTTTCTCTCCAGCTCTCACTCTCTAAGCTTCTAGCCTCAGGCCTGCCACAATGACAATTACCTCCTCAACACACCTGGCAGCGACACTGTCTGTGTCTACTCGTGTTTTGCCAGTTACCTCAGAGCCAGTGCTCCTTGCTGGAGGCGGGTAGGCTTTCTTCCAGCATGGCTTGGCCACTTAAGACTGTATGCACATGATTAGAGAGCATACACACAAACACAGACAGAGATACAAACACCCAGCCAAGATGCATAATAGCAGTGTGCCAGCCCCCCATTCGATTTTCATTATCAGAACAATTCAGTCATAAACAACACCACCAATTCCATCCCACAGTTTTTAATCTCATGGCACTTCCCTTCTCATCATTTTTCTGAAATCAAAGTCAAGTGTAAAAGAATAAAAAACACAGAGCGTTGTAACTTAAAATAAAATATAATCTATATGTTCTTTGAATTGAATCTCCAGCAAAGCCTTCATTAAAATAACTAAATGTGGCCTACAGTAAGCTATATCCATTTCTGTATCCCTTTGGGAGATTAAGTAGACTGGTTTCCACCATGCATGGTTGCGTTTTGCCTGAACTCTTTCAGCCCGTTTGTTCATAACTCTCCCACGGTTTTGTCTTCGTTGGACTAACACTGATCAGTTATTACATTTCTTTCAGCATCCACCCACCATTTCTTTCACCGCCAGTATTCATTCCCATTTTATTCCATTTTTTTTTTCCATTTTCTCCTATTCACACCATGCTGGCTGGTCATTAAAGTGTGATTGTGTGTTACTCTCCTGAGAAGGGGAGGAGAAGGGGGGGGGGGGGGGGGGGGACTGGCGGAAGCCCTGCCTCATTAACGCCGGTGGTGGCTCGTGGGCATTAGCTTATGAACGCACGCATGAATAGATTAGTGCGTGGCATACACACGCAGGCATGTGCACAGACACCACAACCCCTAAACCTCAATCTGGTCCCATGGTTGACACGTTGGATATATTTTTCAAAGAACTTTATGCATGAGGGAAAACTCACACCTGTGCTGTGTCCTTCCTTTGCCAGTCAGGCAGAGGAAAAAAAAAAAAAAAAAAAGATGGAACATGCTGAAAGATGACGGAGAGAGAAAGAAGAACTGGGGAATTTGCTGAGATAGCTGTGAGTGGCAATTTACACCTTTCTCATCTGATAACCATCAAAGAGGATGAGCAGTGGAAGAGACAGAGTGATGGGAGACAGCAGATTGATAAAAGGCAAAGACTGTGTGCTAATTAGTGTTGGCAGAGCTTGTTTTTCACAATGTATTCCTACTTGGAGTTTAGATTTTGTATTCATGCTTAATAATGCAATAGGATTGTCAGACTTTCAGATCATTACTTCTTCATTATAAAATGCAGTTAGTAGCTTGCAGTTTGACTTTTGTAAGTCATGTACCTTAAATGTGACTGGTGCTTCCTTAAAATTGTTGTATTTGCTCCGGCTGACGGGCTTCTTTTTCTGAATCTACCACCACACAGTTTTGATGCTTTTCAATGAAGCAGATACACCATTTAGCTGAACTTTGCAAAGAAATGAGCTGACATAAATATGGATGGTGTTTCAGAGCATTAGTAGCCAGAGTGTTACATTATGGTGTTTCTGACATAAATGACTCCAGGGTTAGTGGGATCATAACGCCTGCATCTGGGGAAACCTCTGCAAAAGAGTGTGTTAATTAAACATGCCACACAGACAACAACACCCGCAAATAATTCAACTTTTTCAGCTCGAGTGGTGCACAAATAATCAAAATGGATGCCAAATCACGCTCCTATACACATCTCTCTAGCCCTCTCTGTGGTTAGTGTTCTGTAAACAGGTGCAAGCTGACGAAGATGTCTGTTTGCTCAATCTATTTCTCAACTGTGGTGAGACAGCAGAGCAAGGAGAGACTGAGACTGAGACAAATGGAGAGGCAAGTGGTGAGAAACACAGATACTGCTACAGGATGATGCACAGTGAGAGAAGGAGACATAGTAAACAAGGTAAAACACGCCTTGATAGGGAAGACTTATTTCAACTGCACAAGCGATAACAGAGAAAACCTCTCGCATGTTAAGAAGGAGACTATGATGAAGGCATCATCTGCTCTTCTTGAAGATTTAAAATCCATGTCTGAATTTTGATGAAAATGGAGATTCTCTACAAACTCATTTTCATTTTCCTTTCATGTACATCTTTCTCATGTTTTTCACATGCATATCCAAAGTAATTACTCCCTGCAGTATACATTTTTATTGCCTTACTTTTTGCATTCATTTATTCTCAACCTTTTTATACCAAAGGGACATCATTAATACCTCCATATCCAGTGAGGTAGATAAGGATAGACTGGTTAGGCTCCATGTGGGTTTCCAGAAATAGAAGTAGTAATTGAAGTACAATCTGGGATGCATGTGTTTAGAATGGATTTTTGTAATGCAACACCGAGGACCTTATTCTATTACAAAGTAATAAAAAAACACAATAGAAAATGGTAACGCAAACTCAAAACAGCTGTAGAATTTTACAACAGAAATGTCACAATTGATAAAAATATCTACTTATGAAAGTCATTGGTTGTTGGGGCTTTCTCTTCCATTTATGAACTGATTTTCCTCTCTGATAAGAACCTGCATTTCTTTACAGATTCCCCTTGACATCCCTTGTCTAGAATTAAGACAGCTTTTCCTTTGCTAATAAGAATACACGAGAAAAGGAAAAATTTAGTAAAAATAACCATGGTGCGAAAATAGCCCAAGAGAGACGTGCCCAAACAACCTTTCCCTATTCAGAATGTTCATGCTATGCTTTGCTGTTCTGCACAAATGAACAACATAAAGAAAACAAAAAGCCTTAAAAGGTGTCAGTACCCATACACTAGATATCATCTGCATTATGTCTCATTAATGCAGGACTATGCAGCAGGCTCAACACATGCTGGAGGGATATTAGAACAAGGACACCAGCGGGGTTGTGTCAGGTATGAACCACACGCCCATAACTGGCATCCTCATGTCCTGTCCTTTCTTAGTTGCATCTTTCTCAAACACAAATGAGGTATCTATGCTCTGAATAGGATTTAGACTGTTACCGTCTTCCTCAAACATGATAGTAAGTGTAATTACCAGGCAACCAGTGAAAACACTGTTAGGAATTTGACAATTAAAAGATAACAGTCATGTTGAAGTGCTCAAACTCGGGAAGCCCTGTGGACTATAATTCCAGCCATTTTATTAAGATGGATTTACCCTTGATAGTCGGTGTGAGTCATATTCAAACCTTTTAAGGATAGATTTAATGCGTTTTTTTTAAATTTTCAAGTAAACTATAACAACATATCGGTTGTTGGTTCTGATCTTGTGATATGTAATTTTTCTCTATGTTTAATTAACTTGAACACTAAATTTTCACATTTTAGGGGCATAAAAAGGAAAATAGGGTTACTGTTCCTTAAGTTGAGCAATGAGTACTTTTGCTAATGACAATAGCAAACTATATTTTCACCTGACAATTAAAATAAAAAGCATACAATTCTTAGATCCACATTCTGAAGAAAAATGCAGATACAGACGAATAGATCTGTTTCATGAATAAGTGAAAACAATCCTCTATAGAATCATGGCAAACCCACATCGACACCACTTGCAAAATATACACACACACACAAAAGCAATTACTTCTCCTACTGACCAGCATGCTGATTTCCCCAATGATCTCAACTTATGCACCTGGTCTGTTCCATCTTATTTTAGCTCTCCTGCTTCTTTTATATTTCCCAATTGTTATAAAGTCAATGATCAGTCTCTGTTCCAGTCTTCTTGGCATAAAGCTACAATGCGTCATCGCATTTAATTTCGCTTGACATCCTTTGCTTATCATTTATTTTTTAAATCATGCTGATGGACTAAAAGTAAAAATCCTAATAAATAAATAATAAAATAAAAAAAAAGAACCACAATTTCCTTCGTAAAATGATAATCGAAACAGGTTCAGAATTTTATTTTTTTTTTTTTTCACTAAATGCACTGGTATAAAAAAAAATTAACCCTGTGCCAATTACCCTGCTGATGTGATCTGCCAAAAATCAGGGCTCAACTATTCAGCTTTCAGCCTTTAATCACAAATCTTTGGACATTTTGAGAGCCTGCAATCAAGAAATACGACCACCAAACACACTGTGTACACAAATGGAAAGTTTTTAAAAGGTATTCTCAATGGTATCAGCAGAACAAAGATGGGTCATCTTTTCTGAATCCTGACCACTGATGAGCCTCCATTTTATTCCCGCTGTTGTCGACTCTTTTTTTCCCCCCCAAGTGGGAATTTTCTCACGACTTCAAGTTTCAGGCTACAAAAACGTGTTCACAACTTGCGTTGAAGAATGACAGTTTTCAGCGACCCTGCATATGTCCTTATTAATTCATTTTTTTCCCCATGCTCGACTGCACTGTAGTTCTGCCTCGTCTGGGTCCGGCTGCAGGGCAGGAGAGGTCAGTGCACAGAGAATTGATGAGATGGCAGCAGGCAGAGAAAATGCTGATGTTGCTTCTGGGAAGGAAAATAGATAACACTGGCAGAGCAGTGTAACTCCCTTTGGTCGAGTATCAAAAGGGAGGGATGTGTGCAGAGTATATGATGGTGGATCAGACTGAAGGAAACTTTAGGCAACATCTGTCAACCCAACTACTCATCTATCCGTATAGATACATTTACAGTATAGTATTTGCACTGTATCCACATCATATTACTCAGCTCAACTGTGTGAGTACTGTCCTGCGTCAGTATGAGGAATAAATAGACTATCACTATGCCAGCACTGAAGCATGCTACGACTGTGTGTGTGTGTTTGTGTGTATGCACTCGTGGGTTCCTGCTGTGCTGATTTCAGCAGGAACAGATGGTCCTGCCAGGACCAGGCTGAGGCTCCACAGTCCATAGTCTGTGAGAGGACTTGTGAATGTGCGTACAGTGTGTGTGTGTGTGTGTCCTGCTGATTTTTCTCCACTGTTTTTCTGCAAATAATCTGTCGCACATTTCCCGCTCCTACCAATTTAACATCCCACTGCACCCACACATAGACAGTGATAAGTAAGTGTAAGAGATATCTTAGTGGTCTTTGGTCTACTTGTCTCCTCCGTTGACACTTAGCAGCTTAATCCAGCATGAAAGGCTCTTCACTGCTAAGCTCATGTTTGCCAACACACAAAAAAAAAAAAAAAAACTGTCACACACCCACCACTCAGGGTGTGTGTGTGTCTAAGCTGGTTTGTGCATATGCGACTCTGGTGTCACATTTAAGTTATAATAATAACAAATTAGTCCTGTAACTGACACACAACCAGGTTACATGAGAGTATGGTATTCATCGTTAAGCTACTACTGTGCTTGTAACAACGCTGATATTTCTAAAAGAAACTGACGCATAAAGATTTCTATTTGGAGCATAAAAAGTATAGAGTGGCATATGGGCATCTATGGGATTAGAAAAATCTTAGCAAATCTCACACACAGTTGAAATCTAGTTTGGATATAATGATGATCTTCTATCATCCCCATCGTGGAATGAAACTCTACATACTGCAATGAGTTTCAAAGATAGGTCAAAGACCTAAAACAGGTCACAAAAATTTGAAGTTGTTATCTGAACAAGATTAAGGTCATCGCAATTGTTAGATGTACACTTTATGTTAAGAGCTGAGAAAAGGATTGTAAAGATGTGCACTAATTCCCTTATAGGCTTCAATAAACAAGGGCAGGTTAGTCAGCACACGCCCACTTAGTAAGTCAGAGATATAGGAGGAATGGACAAATCACTGTCTATTGTCATTAATAAAAGCATAACATGGCTGCGGGTGGCAGATGAGCCAGATGTATTTGTATTACAAAATCCACTTTTCATAAACTGTTTTTTAATAAGAATTTCACAAAACGAAAGTGTACCTGGTTATCTGGTCTTTATGATCATCACCCACTTAAGCTGCTATGCTCGTCTTCCTCTCCGTTACTCAGTTCAAACTGAGAAAAAAATTCTTGAGTATAGACAGCTTTTATCATTCAGCTGAATAACTGAATTCATTAACCTTGAAAATAAATCAATTTCAGGAAAATTTCAAAGGAAAAGAAAAAACATTTCTCTACTTGTATAGTTCAAATAATGCTTAAGAGATCTTAGAAAAACACATACAGCACATCTGTTGTGTACTTTGCTCTAGAGACAGATGAGATAACTATGTTTGAGTATTAAATCTGTCTGATAAAAGTATGCTTTTGGTCTGTCTTGCAGCTTCGTTTTCTCTTCCTGCATCCTTACTTCTTCATCTGCACTGCTTTAGCCTGAGCTGATCAGTGCCTCCATTCATTCCAGGTCAATTTGGGCAGTGTGCTTGATATGGCTGCGTCATTACACGCTTCCTTCCTGTCGGTCTCTCTGACTCAGGGGAGAAGACGGAGGGAATTAGAGGGAGAGAGGATCATGAGGACGAATTGGATTTCACGAGGGTAGAGGAATGCAGAAGGAAGGCTAAAAACAAGAATGTATAAAGGGGAAAGTGTAAACATGACTCAAATACGTGAGACAGAAGGTTCATAGTATGTGAAGGAAAGCGTGCAACACGATGTGGATATTTGGGGTGGCGACATAAGAAAGTGAACAGTGAACAGATTTAAATGGGAGGGTGTAACTGTTTTAGAAAAGAATAATGGGGCTATAATGTCAGATGTAGAGAGGATATGGAGAGAACAAAGTAGAGGAAGTGATGAAATAGTGAATAATGGAGGCTAAAATTGCTTCAGGAAGAGGGAAACTGCAAAGATTCAAAATATCGTAGATGAAGGGAAGAGGAGGATGGGAGGCAAGGGAAGTGCACAAAAAGCTGACTGCCACATTTTCAAACTGATAAAACAAACTTCATCAAGCCACAAGAAAAGGATTTGTCATGAATAATTGAAATTACTTTTTATGAATGATCAAAATTGTATTTCTGGTCATTTTAAATTTCCACTTTGTCTTAAGGGCTGTAACTGGCTAAACGATAACTCCATTAAATCCACAGATTAAGATTTAAAAAATTAAAAGGGAAATTCCAGTAATCGCAAACTTGAATTGTACTTTTCTAAATTTGCACTCATCTAACAAGACTCATTTTCAATGGTTTCAAAATGTAAGTCAGTAAGAACCAATGTTTTGGATACAATAGTAAAACCCAAGATTGAGGTTGGACGGTCGTGCTTTAGCAAAACCACTGCGTCAAGTGTCCCAATTAGTAGCTCCTCATTTGAAATGAATGGAGACCATCTGCATAAATAGACTTTTTCTCACAACAACATCACCTGCCTTTATTACTGTAGCTCTAAACTTTTAAGGTAAATTTACAGTGACGCCTGGAAGTCTCCAGTCTGAGCCGGCAAACATCAAACTCATGTAACGGACCGATGTCTTTCCAGAGATGATGTCTGAGATAGTCGCCAATATTGAAGTTATTCGTGAAAAGCAGTTCTCTCCATTATTCTCGTGCAGATGTCCACGTTTGTAGTTGTTATTATTTTGAATTTCTCCCTTAGGCAAAACCTCTAGTTTCTTGTAAGGGCAATTTGTTTTTCTGTTTAATTACAACCATTAGCAACAGCGTCAGTACCGCCACTCTCTGGTGATACCACACAATCTGAGTTATTTGCTTCAAACCAGTCGATGGAAACGTATCCGATTTGTTTAGCGAGCATGTTCATAGCTCTCTATGTGCCAATGGTTAGTAACACTGACACAAACTTTTCCAACACCAGAATATATCTGCTAGATTCATATATAGTCTGCATCCTATAAATATACAATAATTAACGAATGCAATTGTTACAGATATTGTTAGAAATTTACATTAATACAGAGGGGAAATTTCCATTTTAGAACGTAACATTAACTAATAAAGAGAGAGAGAGAGAGAGAGAGAGAGTAAGAGAAATACATCCTCAACTGTGTGTCTCAAAGAGAAGTTTGGTCACTTCTTATGTGAATGATTATGGCTGAACTCAGTGCAAAAAGAACCAAAACAGCGAGTGAGTCACAAATTCCACCTCTCTGCTTTTTAGATTTGATTGCTCATACCACTGGGAAAGCACTGCCTGAGAGAAAGGAGGAAAAGAGTGTGAATGAGACTCATCCTCAACTTTTCCCTTTGGGACTGTCACCATGGTTACAGAAGCATTTCCCACTGAATGTGGGACAAACATAAGAAAGAGCGAGGGAGAACAAACAAACAGAGACAATGAGATGCTCAGTTGTGTTAGCCTAGGTAAAAATGAGTGATTGTAATGAAGACAGCATATTAAAAGATACTTACAGTAAAGAAGTCAATTCCAATGCGGTATGAGCGTCAATCAACACATATCCTCAATAGAGCCTTCAGGATGCCATTAAGAAAGCTCATCTGCCAAACATAGCGCTGAAGCTAGCTAACCACAAGACACTTGATCTCCAACAGAAAACACGTAAGGTGGCAGGAAGAAGCAGTGACCCAATACGCACTCTAATGGAAAACAGAGACCAATGAGAACAAACAGCATCAAGAGACTATAACATCTCATCTTACAACCAGACAATCACGCTCCATCTATATTTCAAGAGCTATGGAAAACTGTAACAATGGGCTGTCCAGATCCAAGATTAGTGGAGGGCACCTTTAATGAGGAGGAGGGCAAACTGGGATCCTGTTTCCTTGCTGGTGGCCTAACTACAGTATCACATTTAGACAATTTGTTCGAGTTCGGTGACAAACCTTGAGGAAAAGCCATTGATGTTGTGTATCAAATCCAGTTTTCTTAATTTTCTCATTATGTGACCAAGATAATTAATCTGAATCAGTTCTTGATTATCTTCTCAGTGTCATCTTTCAGGTCACATTCCATATAATATTATACGTATATATATCAAGTGTGACAACTCACTTTGCTCTCTTTTGAACACCTCATTTATGGGACTCACCATAGCTGGTACCTATCTATCTAAACAGTGGGTGGGTGGAATTTGTTCTCAGCATGGGAGACAATCGTCTCAGTTTTTCTCTGCAATATCTTCGTCAATATTTGCATTAAGTGTAGTCTACCTTTCAGGATGAATTATTCATGCTGAACAAAGGAAAACGACTTGCAATGGTTGGTTCTGCTAGCCATGGACCTACCAAATGTGTGTATGCGTGCACGTCTGCTCAGGTGGTTGAGTGAGTGTCAGTGAGCAAGCGTGAAAGAGAGAGAGTGTGATGCGCTCTGCTGCGCTCACTGGCAAAGTCACTGCTTTCTCAAGGACACTGCGGATAAGGGGCAAGAAAGAGAGAAGGAATGACACATGAAGAAAAAGCAAGAGGGAAGGAGGAAGAATCACAAACACTTGATCATAAAAGATAAAGAACAATGACAGCAGTGAAGTTGGAAGGTATGACGAAAGAGAAGAGGGTAAAAAAAAAAAGGAGTATAGCAGAGTGAGTTCATGGGTATTTATTAAGATCAGTTCCTGTGAATGTAAAAACAAAACTGATTCTTGTTGGGAAACCACAAGGTGCAAGGTACATGAAATAACCAGTAAACCTGTTCAGGCTTGTTCAACCCACCTATGTGTAATAATGACTGTCACTATGAAGAAACGTATCAGATACAGAGGTCAGATTTCAGCACATGTATCTTATTTTAGCTTGATAATGATTTCCTGATTCACGGCCTGAACCTCTGAGTGGCACTAATACAAACTAAATTGAGTGAATTAACACCGACAAGTGGAGCATATTTTTCAGCCTGGTTTGGTCTCACCAGTGATGTAGTAAAACCTCTACAATGATAAATTATTTACACATGAACACACGCACACATAGACCCCCAAACAGTCCCACAGAGATGATAGTGGGTAACATCAGCTGCATAAAAGCTACTTTACATACTTAAGTAGGCAGTTTATCAAAGCAGACTGAAAGCTTCAACCACAGGGACTGAACTCCTGACCAGCTGTGATCAAAGAGTATGTCTAACCTAAGTGGACTGTCAGGGGCCAACCACAATAGTGACAACAAGACCACGATCATCAGGTGACGCTTGTTTTTTTTTTTGTTTTTTTAGATGAGTAAGATATGGAAAGAGGCAGGTAAGAATGTGAACAGGTGAGCTGACAGGAGTGTGTGGGGTGTAAAAAAGGCCATCACAGGTGTCAATATATTGTTGAAATGGAAAATCAGTTTTACAACTTAGCGTGTAACAGACCCTCTGGTCCGCTAAAGGATACCGTGTCGTCAGCGTCACATTTTCACTCACCTGACTGGAAAGACAACAAACTGTTGTGCAACTTCAGCAGAGAAAGGAAGTTGTTTCAAGGAGACGTTATTGGTCACACAGGATGCCGATTTGTCAGGTCTTTTGTGTTTTAGCCACAGAGGATAACCTACACGATGGAATCTCCTGTGATCTTGTAAGAGCTCTGCTGCCCTGGAAGGTAATCCAACACCCAACCTCCTGAGTGAAAGTCCGGTTTTTGTAAAGTAACAGAGGAGAATTTGGCAATGTTTTTGCTAAATTCTAGGACCACTGTCATAAAAACAAATTTTGCGTAGGCCCACATCAATTTGTCATCATGTTGAAGAGGCCACAAAATGCTATCAAAAGACCACAAAAATGTCGAGCGACCGTAGAGCAAAACAGTTTGGTGCAGCACTAGAAAACAAAGTTCTGAAGTGCATGTCAGCCCCGGGCGCTCCGGGGTAGTTTCAGGCCCGGGAACGTGCACAACGAGTTAGAAACTTCTTTAGTGTCGATTCAAAGTCTGTTTTTCATAGTCTGTTTGTCTCCTTCCTTGTATGACATATTTGTTTGTACAGTCGTTTCCTGTTTGGTAAAATGGCATATTCATGCTCCATTCCAATTTCTAAGTACATAGATAGTCCCAACACAGGCTGCCTATCTATGAATGGCACTGCATTCTCTCCCATCACCTCTCTACAAGACGTTTGAAACCTTGTACAAAGTGTAACAAAGTAATCCACACTGCATAGTGGAAACCACCTCTGACAAAATGATAATCATGACTCTTTCAACATAACTCCAGGCTGATAAAGCACATAAGATGACAAAAAAATAAGCAGGCAAATGCACCCGGTCTTGGGCTCAACAGAAGTGTGAACTCTCTACTACAGGGCTTTCTTTTGTACTCTGGCTAATTGGGCCTCACTGTATGTAAAGAGCCAGCACACTGAAACAGTACAAAGGAAGACAGAACTCAAGAAGAAGTTTACATAGATATAAACAGACAAAGAGATAAGAATGAATTCCCCCACTCATTCAACTCACCTTCTTTGTCCTCTTATCTGCCCACTTTTTAAGCATCAACCAGTCCGTCTGTCTGCCCGGCGTCACTGTGTCAGGACAGGCAGGGTTCTGGTGTCTACCTGAGAACACACAAGTACAAATGTTGGTTAAAATCAGTGTGACTGAACTCAAATATTGTGCTTGGCTTGATTTCAATCAAAAACGGGGGAGAAAAACAAGAGGTGTGGAAAACAGGGAAACTCATCTATCAGACTGTATGTTTACTGTGTAGAACGTTTTATGCGGCAAAACAGAGCAAAACAGCTGAAGTATGAAAGATGAGAGGATGAAAGACTGAAACCTCAAATAGGTACTTTGGTAAGTGCATATTTAAACTGTGCAATAGATCACTTTTCCTCTTCTTTCCAGCCAACATCAGAACAAAAGGCAATGTAGAACAACTGGTAGTTAGTGGGGACAGGGACAAGAGAAATAGAGCTAGAAAAAGAGAAGAAAAAGCATGAGAGAGGAAAAATGGAGCAACCGAGGTAAACAAGAAATTATTTGTGAAAATCAAGGAAGGACAAAGTTTCCCAGACAACAAAATTTGAAAACCTGCCTTTAAGGGAAAGCTGTCCCTCTCTTTTTATTTGTGTGCGTCTCTGTAATAACAAAAAGTTTTACTCTGCTTTCTGTGCAATCAAAGAATGAGCTGAACTGAGTTCCTTGGTATCGCAGAATTTATGAAAATATCCTGTTGTTTATTCCATTCCATTGACTTTGAGAAAAGCTGCCTATAAGATTTTCTGCCAAACTCTTCCAGCATCAGCCCCTTTCCAAAGTTTGTATTATACACACTGCTTAGCCATTCCTCTTCCACAATTTCAGGGACTGAAGACAGCTGCAAGCACATAAGGAACCTACAGCTCTACACCTCTTTGACAGTTTAAATCTCAACATTTTAAGTCGTATTTCCTCTCATCTCCAATAAAACTTCTTACGTCCAAAACCATTTATTCTATTCTCTCTCATTATGAAGCTTTACTTGTGAAACAAAGCAGCACTGACAGTTGGGTTTGTATTAACAGAGTTCTAACATGTTAGCTCACAGGCTTGTGATCAGTGTTGATTTAGCATCATCAAACCCCGATTTATGTGCAGCAGCAGGACATCTTTCTCCTTATCCATATTTCATCAGTCCACGGAGTTTGAGAGCATTACATCAGTCTGTCACCCCTATAGCAAATTGTGTTTAGACGGCAGATGGCAAGAAGTGAGGCTGTAGAGAGCAACAGATTGGGAAAAATATTAAAACTGGGGCCCTGGCATCAAATATCTAGTACTGCAACCTGCCTTGATATGCATATCGGTTTAATTATCAGCCACGATTAATTGATGAACCAGCTTGTCATTCAATAATCTTGCTTGGGCTTCATTCATATTATTGTAAATCAATAAGACAAATGCAGATTACTGGACCACAGGGAAACATCAGACTATCCTCTCTGATTGGTATCATGTGCGCCGTTGGAAGACATCTTAACTCAGAGAAAAAAGGAATAATCCTACGGACCACATGCCTTGCGGCGTACTGCAATCAATAAATCACAAGTGTCTCAAACAGACAGAGGTGATCTGGAAAAACCAGGCACAACGAACTGAAGATGGCACACCCTGCCACAAATATGAGACAGCACCTAACAGCCAGAGAAATCAAACCAAAGCAATTGTACGGTATTTACTGCGAGTTGTTTGGACAAGCGGTCACACCTTGCAGTAACGCGGCATATCCGAGGAGGGTGTTGCTTTGTGTAATGGATGTTGTGGTCCTGCAAGACAAACTGGTTCCAGGTCTAGTCACAGTTCTCATTCATGGTAACAGAAAAATCACAGTTAGGAGCACACTGCAGTTGGTGAACATACACAAACTCTTCTGCACATTTATTCACCAATGCCTATACTGTCAACTAAAACGTAGCTTTATAGAGTTCATTCTGCACCACAAGATTTTCACAGAAAATCTCACAGATGTCTTTTTCACAGATGAGCTTCAGTATGGCACTCAGATAGAACATAAATCATTTCTTGAACCATTAATGGGCGTGATGGTCCATTTTGAGACTGATCAACATTAAGCCACACATTTGTATTTGTTCTCCTTGAAGCACTTCTGCAGGGGTTAATGAAGATAGGCAGTACTACCAGATATCCAACTCCTGTGACCAACATCAGAGGCTTGTCAGTCATAGACTGCCAGTGTTGGCCACTGCCACTCGAGTAAAGAAAAATGCAACTAAAAAAACCCACATTAAGTCATCAATCTTATGTGAACCCATCTGAACATGTACAGAACCAGATTCAGGATCGTCCATTAAGAGCCTATTTGACACATTTTACAGACTTAACATATTTTGTGAGTTCTTATCAGGGTGGGGACCTTCACCATGTTTTTTTTTTTAAACTGTTATTTCACAATAAGGTCAACGCCTTCTCTAAACAGTATCCCATTATGCCTAAGCTTAATATGGTGTTCCATCACTAAAATGACTTATTAATGAAATGTGACATATTGGACAATTTCTAATTAATGATCTTAAACAGACCATTATATCAAAATTGCAGTTAATGAAAGTAGTCAAGAGATTTTCTAAAGCCGTCAGCCCGAGTGCAATCAACATGGGATGTGCCTTCTTTAACATATAACTCACGCAATTTTTAAATGCGTTTCACCATTCAATTTGTTAAATAAAGATCAAGTGAAAATCCCCTTCTATGATTCATGCATTTTAATAGTAATTATGATGTAACTGAGTATCCCTATCCTCTCTCTGTTTGAAATGATTCCATGTAATCCTAATCCTGATAATCTCTGTTCTTAAATCATTTTCATCACATCGACGCTCCTGCACAGACTCACCCAAATCAGATTCATTTCAAAGCATTAACAATTTGCTGAATTAATTACGCTCTTCTGACACCAGTATGCGTTTGCATGTGCGTGCTGGAGAAGTATCCGAATGTGAAGATAATCTAAACATTAGAAAAGGTCACAGAAATACACTCAGACGTTGCACAAAGCCCCGTGTGATCACCACATAGATCTGGACTAACTCAGCCATCGATTTATAGTTCCGATCCAGAAACCACTAAGGAGTGAAGGAAACATGAAGACAACATGTGGAAGAAAAAGAGGGATTGAGGGCAGGTGAGTGGGTTGTAATCCATTTGAAGACACAACATGAAGCAGAATTCAGAGACGCCAAAGGAAGACAAATAATGCTGCTGTAGGGTATCATTAAAAAAGACAAAAGTTCAAAGCATGAGATTGAGTTGGTTGAAGGTACATAAGGAAAGGGAGTGCAGAAAAAGTAAAAGATTCCAGGAAGTTTCCTCATTCAACCTGTTGTTCTGCATTGTTGTGAATCAGGAAGCTTTGTTGTTCCTCCTTCAACACAAAAACTAAAGCAATTCAAGCTCATAAAATGCAGCCACTGCAGAGTACTTTACTGCTGAAGGAAGTCTGGAGAAAAATCAAATAGCATTCAGTTGCAAAAGAGATGATCTCATGATGAGTTCAACTAAATAAGAAAAAAGTAATCTACTCTGCATAAAAGCAAAAAGTCTTAAATGGTGAGATTAATATCCTTTTGACAACATTGCAAATACTTTCATTCAAAGTGAACAGCCCAACCCAAACATGAAGCTTGATCATTAACCTAACCTTAGTTCATATGTTAGCTTAAACCCTAATCAGGACTTCACCCATGTTCTATATTATAAGCATATATATATATATATATATATATATATAACAGAATTAGGTCAGAGGCTTCAAAAATAAATATATTATTTTCCAGTAGTAGGTCTTTAAAAAAAGATCATTTGTAAAATACTAAGAAAAACTGAACAATCAACAGTGTGCAGCACTCCATGCTGCACCTTTAAGTACTTCAAGCGTGGGCAGTATAACTGAGAAATCCTGTATGGAAATACCAATAAACGTTGACACTCAAAGAAAGGAAAACATTTTTTTCTGATATAGGTGTAAATTATATGTGCTATGGAAAGCACTTTTTTCCCCTCAGTGTCAGCAAATATATTTCAGTAAGAAAACAAAAGAGACCCCATGTAATTTTTTTTTTAACTTCAGTTACAGATGTCCTGAAATCAGTAAAATATTGAAAGAAAATGGTACATAAAATTAAAATGGAGAGAAAAACTGTTCTGCATTGTGATCAGTGACACAGGAGCCAAACTCCTAATAACAATGGCAAAAGATCTGTTCAAAACTGGTAGATCTTCAATAAATGCAAAACATTAAGCCCAGTCATGTAATGCACTCAACTATTATATGGTGTATTAATGCCACAGGCACTCTGCATCTGCCTTGCATCTCCCCTATAAAGTGTTTAATTTCATTCAATTGACCATGTGAGTGTTTGCAACTAGTGAATAGGATTCAGTCTTTTTACAGGTTTATGGGCCACACTGAGACATGGTGGAGAATGAACTTTGTGAATGCATCACTTTGGCCAGACATAGCGCTAAAACACAACTTAAATAGAAGGACAGTAAGGATCTTCATCTCTGCATTTTCTCTCATCAACACTTGTATCTATACACACAACCAGACAAACAGTAAAGGAGCGAGACTGACTAACACTTGCCCTGGGCTTCAGACAGCAGCTCTTAACAAATCCAGGCCTTACCCAATCACTTCCCTTCTTTCTGGGTTGCCATAGCTACTGCCTGCCTTGTCTGTAATTTGGGAAGGGTGAGACTTTACCACTGTGTAAGTGTGTGCGTGTGTGTGTGTGTGTGTGTGTGTGTGTGTGTGTGTCGCATGACAATCCCACCAGATAGGGTCTCAACACTTCCCATCTATCAGGCTTACAGTCACACTCCTATTGGATGTCTCAGATGGAAAAGGTGTGAGAGGAGAGAGGAGCGCTTGGCTGAGAGATGGGAGTCTTTGGGCAAAGTCACTGCAGTGTGGTGGCCTCACATGTGTCATCCCATTCAGTACTGTAACCACATTTAAAGTGCATAGACCTACACCACTATTTCTCCATTCATAAAAAATTAATTCAAAAGGTTTCTGAAATGAATATGAATGTGTTGTAAAAATAAACTAGTAGTGCTCCTAATATCTTAGTTTGTGTAGCAGAATTTCAGATTTTCTTTTAAATTAAACACAGGGAGGAGAATTATAATAGAACAGTGGGTGTGTGCATTGGTACAGCCTGGTTAGCTTTACAAAAACATAACCTTCCTCAGTAAAATGATCCATAATCATCGTCAGCAGAGTTATGTTAAGGGAAACAATGTAATATATTGGGCCATTTTTAACATATCTGAAAAACACTAACAGAGTAAAGCACCTCGAAGCTGCCGTGAGTCAGAGGAGGCAGTGAGAAAAATGAGTGAGAAATTGTGTCTGTGTGTGAATAAGCCAAACAGTGAGAAAACCCCAGAGACTGCATGCATCCTTCACAAGTTATAGGTCAGCTAAGTCAGGATGGAGCTGTGTGTGGCCTTGGTGCACGCATGTTTTCAGAGGTGCGAACTATAACAGATGGCATCTTGCAGATTTCAGTGTGTGTTTGCCATCCGGGCGATGACAAGGATGATATGAACACTTGAGGATCGACATATCACTAAAAACGCCCACCATCTGCCCGCCAGCAGACAAACATAAACACAGTCTTCTCTTTCTGTGCTATTTCTTTATCTCCCCGCACTGCTCCACTTTGCTCTCCAGTTCTAGCTTTCTGCAGTGCTGCCATCCGTCATCATTAGAAGGCGAATAGATAACTTGTCTGCACACTCTGTCCCCTTCACTCTCTAAAGAGGAGAGGAGAAGAGAGGAGAGGAAAGGAAAGGAAAAGTGGATGGCAAGGGGTGAGCTATAAGGCATAGAAAAAGCCCCGAGGGAAATGATTTGGTGACTTTAGATTAGAATGTGTGAGATTAAAACTGTCACAATGCTACTAATATCTCTGATTCTCCGAATTGGACACGATCACTGTACCATCTGAGGTTCAATCCTCAACCCTGCAATGTATCTACAGTGTCCTTGGGCTAGAAATTGAACCCCCACGATGCCCCAAATATGTTCATTGGTGTGTGTTTGTAAAGGAAACAGCTTATATGTAATAAGAAGTGCCACATGAGTGTTTGTCTGAATGAGAAACACATTGTGAAGCGCTTACATGATAGGAAACAATATCATACTGATAAAAATCAATTAATTGATTAACCTGGGACTGACACTGTCAGTTTTTAAAAAGCTAGAACCTTAAACATGATAGATCATAATTCAAATTATATCAGCACCAAAAAAAAAAAAAAAAATCATTCTGTCATATTGATTTCTCCAATAGTGCCATGTCAACAGAAAATTAGTCAAGTCTAATATGCATATGATTTAGAAAAAATGTCATAGGTCTTTAAACATTATTTCAATAGCTGCCATGATTGTACTTATTTGTTTTAGTTTATGTGAATAATCCTTTGTGGTTTTACTCAACCTTATATGTCAATGTTGAGCAATCCAGACTTTATCCTGTGCCAAACACAGCAGGAAATTGATTGATCTTCACATCCCTAAAGGAGGACGAAAGATCAAAGCCATAGAAGCCAAATATAGAATACCGAAGTGGAGAGGAAGAACAGGATGATACAAGAGAAGAGGATGGCAACAGCTAAGATGGAGGAGGAGAAGCGAGGAGGGAAACATACAGATGTGGGGAGGACGATCAGAGGACAAAGTATTGTCTCCTGGTAATATGTAAAAATAACTCCGCTGCTGCTTGCTGCTTGGTGATGGAACTAACTAGGTCAGAGAATTCCCAGAGAAAGAGAGACAGGAGTGAGGGGGAGAGGTATCACATTGATTCAGGCTGTGGTATCAGTCTGAGGCAGAAGTCAGTCTCTTCACTTCAGGCTGTTAGGGATGAGGGGTGTCTCTGTGCACTTCCATTCCACGTATTTCTACATCCAGCTATCCGTGCATCTTTCTAATAGACTGCTCCGCTTACCCTGCCCTCCCTTATCTTCCCATCTCTCCTTTTCTGCCATCACTTGTTCTTTTGTTTACAACCTCTTCTTCACTTCTCTACTAATATGCACGTTCTTTATCACGCAAGCTTCTCTAACATTCTGCTCCTCAGTTCATCTCTAGCAATTAACCTGACTCCCACTCACCCTCCCCCCTTCATTATGCCTCTTTTCTTTTACTGTAATTCACCACACGCCCACTACACGGGTAAAAGGAGAAATCTTAGTGTGTGTAACATGTAAATTAATCTATTAACAATATGCCATCTAATTATAAAGAAGTTAAGCTACGTGACACATACTGAACCTGCAATAATGATGGTGAAATTGACTGATATCCCAGTGGGAATGAGAAGAACTTATTATTCTGCAGCTTGTATTATCATTATACATACTTTCATACCTCACCATGTTGTAATAGTTCTTATTCAAGTAACTTTGGTTGGCATTTTGAAACATTAATTAGTTTGGTTTTAATTTAGTTAATGAACTAACGCAGTTAGTATACAGCAAAGTTAATTTCAGGTAAATCATTCATGAGTTTGGGATTATTCTTGAGAGATTTCTTACGTTTTGCATTAAATTCACTCACATCGTTTGCACCCGTTATTATATTCCTCAATTTCTGTCCGTACTTGTTCCCATTCCCACCCATCAAAGCCATGCAATCTCGCTTGTCTGAATAAGACCGCACAGAAGCAGGCAACCAATATTACTTTCAGGCATCATTCTTTTTGGAGCACCTGGAAATAGATTTACTATATGTGAGCATTACAAAACAATTTCCTAGAGATTTCTCCTACGTATTTCCCAGCCATACGTACAGCATTTGTGGGCTTTTTGTTACCGTTTATACAACAAACTGTGTTGAAATTCTAAGAAATACAGACAAATTGTTCACATATCAGGACAAAATCAACTGTTTCATATCCATCTTTAAATTTCAGCCATTGAAAATCACCCCGATTGAAATCAAATAAACTATATAGTTTCTTTTGGTAGTTTCTCTTCTGCAGTTTCTGATCGTTAAGATGTAATCTCATGTCCCATTTATTTGGTGTGTGGTGTCTCAGGGCTTTTACCGTTCCTGCAGCCAACTCCGCAGCAATGAGAGGAGCTCATAAGCCATACGCAATGTGTGTTGGTCAGCACTTCCAGGCTGTAATTAAATCTTTACGAATGAAGAATGCAGTAAACACACTATTTTGCCGATTATTTTTCAGGCAACTATACATTGTGCATTAGCAGCATCTATGTCAACAAATCTTTTCCCAAGACAAACTAATAGTTTTTTTAATGCCCCAAGTGACGAATAATGTAAAACAAAGCACCATAAAAAAAATTGTAGCAATGCTAAATCTAATATATTACAATGAAGCTTTAGTTCCATTCCTTATAACCAGCATTTTCTCCTGATTTCACTCTCATACTTTTACATTTATCTTCTTCACTACAAGTCATGACGCTAACATCATACACGCGCTTGGATAAAGGATAATTTACTTTAAATCAATCCAGAGCTTACAATCATTAAGAACTAAAGTCCTGTGTGGATTAACCTGCAGTACTGACCAAAATGGGCAGGGCTGATCTTGGTTGGCTGACTAGATGCAACAGAAATAGCTTGAGCTGACCACAGCATATGTAAAACACTGCCGCAGTCCTCCAGGATTTTACATCCTCACACCTAAACCACCTGCTGTATAAGCGCCTGTGCAAAAGACCAGCTTTATGTGTTTGTGTAGCGCTCTTGTGATGCTCATGTGGGTTGTGCAGGATCTATACTTATATACAAGTTCAACATATATCGTTATGGTGCGGTGGTGCACTGCAGTCTGAAACAAGGGCCCAAAGACGACATTTAATCTATCCAAATGAACATAATGCAGTCCTTGTCATGCTGAGGCCGTGAGTTTATGAAACACTGCACCAGTGTTGCAACAGTAGATCTTTGACAGAAAAAAAGGACTACTTAGGGCCACTAAGAGACAGCACTATACTGACTTCTGTAGGCCTCCCGTTCATTTCTGCATGAGTAGAGAAACAGAAATGTGTTAAGTTTGGGTTTCACTGTGTAAACAATTCATACGGAATTCCATAACTGTACATTAAAGGGAGGTATAAAAAATATTAATGTTGTTGAAAAGTGTCCGATGTCAGAAACACATAATTTAAAATCGGTAACAAAGCTGGAAACCACTGCTGGATTTGGTAGTTTGTATACAATAAAACACATATTCTGCACAACTAGAGGAAGGCGTAGTTAGTGCAGCAAAAATCTGCAGTTACAGCATCTTTCTTGCAATTTTGCAAAAAGGTACATTGTTATGAGAGTGTAGCCAAGACAATTCTGTGCAACATTACAGCAACCACAGCCTCCTAACTGCTGACACTGCAGTGCCCATATATATCCATTAGTTTCATTTAGATACCTGCATAACTATAAATTAGTTCTAAGTTAAAACAATTCAGTAAGCTGCTACTGAAAGTTTCTGAACAAAGTTGTTCATTGTTTAGAACCCAGTAACTTAAAAGTTTGAAGTCCATAAGTCTTAAGCAGTAAAGTCACTTTATGACTGACTATGAAGGTAGTAAATCTAAAATCTTCATTCTTTACTGAGACTTTGCTCTTTGAAAAATATCTTGCCACCTATATTCAACCCGCCTTACTGAAATAGCCAAATCTGACATGCATACAGTGAAGCTTGCAGATTTATAAGTACTATTTATGAGTAATGTACACCCACAAACATTTACAAATCTGTCTACATCTACACATAGTAAAAGCTACTCTGTCCCCTACAGTAACAGCTCCTAGGTAGTGCTGATGTGAGGATATAGTGTCCAAACGGCTTTAGATTACACTGCAGACAGCGAAGTTAACTTTACGAGAAAGGGGATTCTATTTAGTATAGATTCATGGTAGAAGCGCTCTTAGAACGCTGCACAAAGTCATTTACACACCGGGCTTGTCTAAATTCAAGAACAGCAAATATATGCAATAAAGAAGGGTTTTTTTTCACACCAAGTAACATAATGCTAAAATGATAATGTTAAACAATGATAATAAACAACTGCTGCATTCCCACAAGGCATCTCAGCCAAGATGAAAACAACAAATGACAGGATTACGCACAATCTCTCTATTATTGATAGAGCATGACATGAATATAGTACGGTTTAGCAAAATCCCAGTTCTGTAGCAATGAGTTATTAATAGGAAAAAAATTAAAGATTTTGATCCTCCTTGTTTGAGAGTCATACATTGAAAACTAAAACTAATAAAAACAATTGTGGCCTTTTAGATTTATATATATTGTGAACTTTAATACATTTAGATTGTGTAGAAAAACGATAAATCTGCTGTTAGAACAATAACGTTTAATCGGTCAAAACCTATAAAATAAAACTAAATATTGAAACAAGCTGGATTAAAATACATACAATATTAGTGATTTGAACGAATGCATAAACCTTGATACTATTAATTTGAATTGCCTTAGCTTTATGCATTCATGCTTGACAAATGACATCACGTCCACTTCATTATGTGAAAACTCCTAAATCCAAATGGATGGAAATGTGTTATGCAGTTGAAACGCATAAAACCTAGAAATTGGGCACAATTTTTTTTTTTAATTTCTTTATTTCTTTTAAAATTGGGGGTCAAGCTCCTCCTCTTTTGCTCTCTGCCAAAAATCAGGGGTTGAACCAAAAGACATATGAATAAAACACAGTAATTATCTACTTACACTCCCCACTCTTACAGCTCTGTTCCCCAATGCTAAAACAAAGTGCTGCTTTCTCTTTCCTTCCCTTTTTAATCACACACATTCTGCTAGACTGTAAATTTGTCCATAAGTGGGTCAACTATAAATCAATAATGCAAATACGGACTGTAAGCAGGAACTTTAACTGAAGGTCCTACCAGGCTGAATATGGGATACGCCTTCTAACTCGATGTGTCTGGGCTGATATCTTTGTCATGTTAATTAGATGTTTTTAGAAAACCTCTTGCCTCTCAAGTTGTGCAGGTTTGTCCATTACAGTTAGAGGTAGCATGACTTGTTTATTTTTTTAGCTTCAGACAGGTCTCAAAAGAGATGTTTCCAGTAATCTGACAGGCGCACAGCTATGTTGACAGTCCATTTCCACACTTATTACTTGGCTTTTTTCCCCTGACATGCCCTCAGATTTCTTGCTTCTTGTGTTTAGTTATCTGCATAACTTTGTGGTAATTAAAACAACTGCTGAGAATAGCTTTTCCTCTCAGCATCACCTTGTGTAACCAAACGGGATTGGTTTCCCATTATTTTTGAAAGCAGGACTTAATTTCCTGTGCTTTCTCTCCCCTTCCATAGTCAAATTTCTTGAATTCTAATACTATATGTATCCTCTTCAAACTGGTGAAGCTTTGGTGCTGAAGTTGTGAGCAATTGCATATTAGATTTTAGTGACATTTAGGACCACAAATGACTTTATTTGGAGTGTACAAAAACATGTGAAATCATCCAAAATAGCAGTGAACTCTCTTCATTGGTTCCAATTGCTCAAACAATGTATTGATATATGCCCTTCACAGCTTATTTCTTCATTAATAAACTGATTTAATAAATTGAGCATGATTCTGTTGAGAGCTAGAAGGCTCATTTACAATGGCCGTGGTTTCACAGTAAGAGTAAGGTGACCAAGACTATCATAAAAATACACTTTATGAGTCACTCTGTTGAACTTTACGGTTACAAATAAGTATTGCTAACAGACACAGGGAATGAATAAGAAAAAAAAAAAGGAGATTATTCAGATGATGCATAGCTTTGAGCCTTATACAAAACTACAGCTGTGCAGTGCAACATATCACATAATAGTTCTGAGGTACACCTGGGTCCCCGATATCAGAAAGCCATTCTAACTGATATATTCAGCACCATAAAGAGCTAATAAACCCCCAGTAAACATACGTATCACACGGGAAAATATCACAGGGCAATACAACTACCTCACGAGATTCTCCAGCAGCTTGTGAAGCTGCAGATGGAAGGTGAGAGTATCAAATAAATACACATTTGATCAGTTTCAAAATCAATGTTCCGTTTATCATTTTTACTTTTAAACCCATTTCCTCAGAATACTACCAGATATCATATATTTTTAGCAAGTCTTTAACATTTAAGTCTCAATACTGACCAACTACATTATATTATACAACTATAACTATATAACTAGTGATCATATAAACATTTTTCCATCAACATTAGCATCAAGGCACATTTCCTTAAATCAAAGAACATCAACTAATGTCACAGTCTATGTAATGTTATCATTCCCACTTACGGCCAATTTAAACTGCACCACCAAGTCCCACAGCTTATGATAATGATAAATTCTATGTTCAACATATATGAATAATTATAAATCTTGAGAGTGGCAGCTTTGTTTTTAATCACTTGTATACTAAAGGTACAGTTTGATCTTCTTAGCAGAGCCAGGGTTCACTTTCCACAGGGTAAATGGTCACAGATGGTGAGCGAGCCTATTCTATCAGCTAATTTGACCATCATGTCAGGATGTCAAAGCAGTGATGTTGGTGCCTCTCTAGATAAGGACCAGAGAGGTTTGTTGCAGGGAAGATAGCAAACTGTTCAACTTTCATAAAACGTTGTGTTTCTTACCTTGCGAGTCATTTGTGAAAGAAGGTGCCCACACTCGCTCAGCCTGCAAGCTAATCCAAGTTCAGTATGTGGTAACTGAAGTGTGACTGCTACTCTGATAATGTCATAGAGCCCGATGTTAACCTCACATTCTATTTCAGATAAATCTTAACTGGAACCTTTGAATGAGTCCTCACCCAATTTGTCAGTCAAGTCAGTTTCAAATCACAGGCATGTGTTCAAGCCCTGCACTTCATGAGGTTTGGACTATTTTTTTCGTGTTTCTTTTAGGCTGACAAGAGAAACTCTTAAGCGCAAGTTGTGTGGGAGCTGTTAGATAGAAGCTCTAATGAGCAAAGTTGGAAAAGTCAGCGAGTTGAACGAGAATAACATTTCTTTATTCCACTAAAATATCCCTGATTATCACATTTATTATTCACAGTTCACATAAGTGTTGTAGAGAAGTAAATGATTCAGTATTATTACAATTCAACAGTACTGTCCCTTTTTTTCAAATTGTCCAAAATTTAAAAAATTTCATCAAGGCTATTGTGCCGCACTTAGCCGTATAATAACTGCAACAGTCATATCCTGATTATGCATTATCCCTTGTAGCAAAGACTGAACTAAGAAATCAAAGTAATCAGGGATTGCAGTTTATAATGTGAACAGTAACATGGTGTTCCTTCCTTGTTCTCACTGGTTTGAATTCTGTGCTCTGCTTGTGTTTGATATCACAATGCACAAAATGAAACCAAGCTATGAGCTGGTAATGATGAAAATATTTAGTCAGTAAACAGTTTTTATAGATCAAAGATGGCTTATAAATTCCAAGCAAAACCATATGGGATTTTTTCCTCATGAAAGCATCTCTTTCCCTCCAGTTGGTTCCTTTCACAGCTGAACACATGCACGTCGGTAGCTGACTGAATGGCGGTTGTGCACACGCTGATGTGTGTGCCGGAGCAAAAAGATGAAAAGATCTCAGAGGAAATATGGTGGCGCTTCACAGCAAGTGCCGTGTGTCTGCTCTCTAGCATGTATGAGTGTGTCGGGAAGGGTTTGCTGCTCTGCTGTATCCTCTACTCCATATCCTCATACTCACAATATGCACATTGAACATAGCTGGATACAGCTCGGTAGCTTTAATGTCAATAAATAAAGCCTGCATGTGCTTTACGGTAATATCTATGACTTCAGAAAGTTGCAGATACACAAAGGCCTTTCAATAAGGCAATTTAATCTGCAGCTTTTTTGCATGTTTTACAAGCGGATTTGTCCCAGTGAGGTAAGGCTGAGTCAACATGTGCCCACCTCAGCACTGCAATCAACAATATTTGTTAAGAAAAAGTAGCTCCACCAAGATATAGATCCAGTTTTTACGGTGATCCTAGTGCCTGCCAGCGTGGGCTGCCCTGTTTGCAGAGATGAAGGACCAGAATCCCATAATTTCCCCTTTTTAGATAAACACGTTCATCAGAAATCTCCCAATGCTCCACACAGCATCTCCCTGGTAATCTCCATTACCAATTACAGGGCGATATGCCACAGCTTAATATGAAAGCAACAATTAATCTGCGAGCACCAGTCAATGGGTCATTACAGTAGTGAATAAAAATAGTGTAGTGATAATAACATTAATAACATGATCATAACACTAATTAAAAAAAAATGTATATATATATATATATATACACACACACACACATATATACACACACACATATATATATCTCCTTGCTGGTAACAACCATATTTTTCCTAGTTTCTCTGGAGATGCAACAGCTCACGTTAGCATCGTTTTGTGTTTTTTAGCATCTACTGAAACAATTATGGTCTTGCCCTCTGTTTTTGCAGTGCTGCTCTTCTTTGGTCCTGTTGAATGAATCCAGTACATTGGTTTCTCCTGTACATGTCTCTGCCAGCCTATGTTTGGCTCTGATGGCACAGCTGGTCAAAAGCTCAGTATCAGGGGTGCCTTGGCCCCCTGTTACTTTATCCTTTCCTCACAACCATCCCTATAAATTTAACACCAATAACTGACAATATTTTTCACTACAAACACTAGCAAGTTTCAATCTGTGCTGCTAAATGTATCAGTAAAAAGTTTAAAAACACAGCATCACACTGATGGACCGACAGCTCCTCACTTTGTGAAGTCCTGGATATATCTGTTATGTTGCTGTTGGGTTTTTTTTGCATAATCTCCTGTTGAGAAAAAAAAAAAAAAAAAACGGGCTACAGAACAACAATATGAAGACAAAAATAAGTCTGTCTGTAAAATACCTTTTTACAGACAGTTTCCTTAGTGTTCTTCTACTGCTTGAAGCAGCAAATGAGGGCGAGTGTCTCGTATTATAGCCCTTTAACACTTTGTTGTATCAATCAAATTTGAATCAAACGCTACCTGGCAACTTTCCATTCATACTCCAAATATGGTCTGTTTGGTTTAAAGGAGTGTGATGTTCCTGGAACTCGGAAGGATGGCAAGCTATGGTTTCCCTGATCTAAGCTCTTTTTGACACAGTAAGCAGAGCTGGGACATGAGAAGTGGGGCGGGGGCGGGGGTAGGGTTATGAGTTTGTATGTGTGTATGTGCATGCATTTGCATGAATGTGTGCAAATGTTTAAGAGAGTGGGAGAGGGAAAAAGCCAGCGAGGAAAGAGAAGAACAGCTTGGGTGTGTGCAAATGGGCTATCAACATGTGTGCTCTATATTAAGGATAAGCGATCTGGCCAAAAGGCCATATGATGATCTTTTGGGGTAAAACACGTTCCTATGGTGCAACAACCACTGCTCTCCTCTTATATGCTCTCTTCCGTCGTGTTCTGTGGTTATTGTATTTTAGCGTATAACTAAATTAAATCATCTCAAGACTTGCATTTGCAAGACTTCATTTGTAATGTTGAAATAATGCACAGTGTGGTAACAGCTGTTGTGATATTTCATTTTAACAAACCACTAAATATTTTGTTTTTAAAAAGGTGCAGTCTGCATCCCATCCACTTCCTCATCACATCAGGAAATAAATACCGAATATGCAGAGCGTGCCCACGTGAAAACCTCCCTCTTTAAATATGTCCTTTGTCCAAAGAAGCTGCGACACATGGCACAGGCCAAAACACTACAAGAAAGATGTAGCATTAACGCGTCAATCAAATGATCCCTTTTACACTTGTTCTTATTCAGTCTGATGATGCTGTTTGCAACCATAAAGGACTGTGACACATTATAAGGTCCGCTTCTGAAAGTACACTGGCAACAAAAAAGTAAGATTAATGCTTTGCCTTCACTGTCAGGATCACGAAAAGTTCTTCGGAATACATCTCAATTTGTGGGCCAAAATATTCTACAAAACCCACCTTGAGTAGTTTCCACTGCCACCTGGAGCATTTTTCCTTATTGAGGAAATTTTTTTATTTTTTTAAAAGTCAATATGTGATGTGCTCTGTGGCGAGCCAAAATGAACACAGTGCTCCGTGGGATTTGTTCTTCACTGGCCACACTGATCAAAGAAATATTGAGCTCTATCTCTTAAACAGTGTATCACGGACCGAGCCGCTCTCCATTAGCTCTGCTAATGACCTGTTATAGCAGGCCAAACCACTGCAACAGCTGGAGTTCAAGACACCTATTACACTCCAGCAACGCCATGTCATTATGTTAACAGCTAGTTAGTCAGTCCCCTTAAGTACGAGGAGGAAAGCTCTATTATTTTTTAATCCATTTTACAGTGAGAGTTACAGCCTTTGTTTCAAGTTAAAAGTATCCTCACAAACGTTGAGATGCAGGAAACCTTACATGGCCATCTCCCCTGCTCTCTGCCTGCGTCGTTCCATCTGTCTCTATTTGTTTCTCCCCCTGTCTCGCATCTCTGTCACTCTGACCTATGCCTGGATTCCACAGAGAGGTGAAAGGAAACAGGAATGGCTGCAGTTCGCTGTTGGCTGCAGCAATTTTGTTTCTGAGAAAAGAAAAACACTGTCATGCACACTCACACCCACAAGCAAACACACGCACAAATGAGTCAATATTCCTGTTGTGATGGCTTTGTTCCTTTTGCTGTTTGGGAAGATGTTTCCTCAAACATGATGAAAGTCATTCCTGTTCCTGCAGATGAAATGTAGGGGGAGTGAGTCTTTTTGTGTGTATCTGCATGTGTGCATGGTAAACAACACAACTTGATATGGTCAGCTGGACGGATCCGAGTCAGCAGAGTGGGTCCTTTATCATTGTGTGTGGAGGACTATTCAAAACAGTAGCACACTCCTGTGCCGTCTGGCCCTTTGCACAGGCTCTCCTTCACCACAGCACCATTGGGACTCCCAACTCCCTGTTGTGCTTACCGAAACCTTGGCAGCCAGATTCCATATCGCCCAATAAGGAAAGCTTTTACTAAAGCTTTAGCCAATTGGATTAGAGCTGCCGACGTAACTCCAAATGTGCTGCTGTAAGCTCAAATCTGAGAGCTGGTGGAAAGACTCATGTTTTACCGATAGGCACCAGAACACAATCGCTGCAGGGGCAGCAGGAAAAGAGGGAGACATCCTGTGCAATTACTGTCTCTGTCCAGCTACTGAGTGTGTGTTACTGAGATTCTAAACTGTTTAAACTGAGAACATAACATAAAGCAAACCAGGACCTCAGCAGCTAAGGGGCTGTAAGGCTGTTCCCACGCTTACATAAAACAGACACAGAGGGGTCGTAGAAAGACAGAGCTGAACCAAGGTATACGTAAATATGAAAGCAGAGGATAAACACCTTTTTTTAAAATGTCTTTCTTCTCAACAGAGGATCAACATAAGAAGTAGTTTTGTCATTTATGATTCTGGATCATACAAGTAAAACCTACTGTACTTGACTTGGGTACAAAGAAGAGGTTTTTTTAAGTTATTCGTCGATTTTAAACCGTCATTCCCTTGGACAGTCTGCCTACCTACAATAGCATTGTCATTTATCTCTGTCCTTAATCTGGGTATCTAGGCATAAGTAAATTCTGTTCATGGAAATTAAATCCAAGCCTAAATCCACTGAAGCAAGCAATCCAAATTCAATGGATATGTTTCAATCAGCCGACTGACAACAGGAAGTGCAGAAAGCATCCAACAATTTTCATCAGTTCACTTCATCAGGGGCTTAAGTCTTATTTACTGACTTTATCAAATATAAGTTGTTTTTTTTGTAACCAAATTAAAATTCTACAGGTGAAGACTTACATCCATCCATTTTATCTGTTTTCACCGTACGGAACGATGAGAAAGGGAAACTAAACAATAAAATAAATCAACCATCAAACATTTGCCCACAGAAATGAGGAGAAGTAAAAATGGCCAGAGAAAACAAAGCTCCAAGAAAGAACTGCTGAAAGAGACAAAGACAGAACAAGCATAGTGATATACAATGCAGGCCAATTCTTTGGCTCCTTCCTCATCCTTTTATCTCGTCAATAACTGAGGGAGAGTTCACTGCCAAGTCAATGCTTACGAGAAAGCGTCTGTGAAAGCGCTAATGGGGCCTGGGAGCTCACGCAGGGTGGTAGACAGGTAATGCACACACACCGCCTCAGCCTAACCTGCGCCTTAAACTCAGCGCTTTCAAAGGCTGCCCCCAGATATTTGCCCTATCACACTCAACTGCAGAAGGGAAACGCAGATGCACACACACTACAAAGAGGTAAGATTGTAAAACGCAGACTAAAAGTCAGCATGTGAACACGCCATCGCTCCATATCTTCCTTTCTCCGACACATTCACAGAGTCTACTGTGTGCAGCACAAGAGGCACATTATACGGCTGTGACAAGCAACAACGAAAGAAGTCTGCGTTTCCTCTACTCTATCTGAGCGAGTGAAGCAAGAGTGGGGCATTTCAGCAAGGGCACCCCACATTTGTACTTAACTAGGGCAGGTGTGGCTGAGTGTGTTGGCAGGGTCACTTTGAGCAAATGAAACTGGGTGGAGCAGGGTGGAAAAAACTAAAATAACCCAAAGGCAACAGGCCATTAGTCAAGCTTAGAGATGACCAGCAGATAGTTAACGCTGCCTGGTTTGGGGGTTGGGGGGGCGGACACTGTTGCTACATAAGCTGAACATCAAGAGAAAGCCTTTTTCCATCACAAAGACCCACTGTTCGGCAAGGTGTGACCCAGGCAGCAGGTGCGCGGACCTTTGCACGCTGACAGGCGCGCGACAATCTTCCCAGTTGTTTCAAGGCTTATGGGTGCTGGTTTACGACTAGTGCACAGGTTTAGGTATGCCAACAAGCTGGCTCAGCGAGAAGGGAGAGCAGCTCAGCATTTCTTCATCTTTCCCATTATCTCTGTGACACATGCACGCGCACAAAACAGAAGATGTATACTGCGAGGAAATGACAGTTTCGGTTATGAAACACAGTGCCTCAATTACTGACTTTTGGTTCCCTAAAACTGTGTCCCGTGACGGTTAAAAGGGAACTGAACAAAGCCTCCGAAACTGTTTTCTTTTTTTTATCCTTTTGTTTCTTTGAGACATATCATCCGACAAATGTTCAGGTAACCCCGATCAAGTATTAAAGCGAACAAAGAACTGACGAGGACTGATACATGTCTCGCAATACAGTGCGGAAGTGGGCTACCAGACACCTGCCATAAAAGATGAGCCACAGCCAAACAGACACCTTTTTCGTTTTCAATCGAAGAACAATTTGGTTTGGGGACCAAAAATATTTAGCAAACAATAATTGAAAGCATTCGGAAAGTTCACGCTCTTTCCCGTGTCTAGTGTTTCGTTGTTTATTTGTTTTTCATTTTTAGAAAAACAGATCAACGAAAGAAAAAAAAATAATCAGAGAAATTTTAAATATCGTTGCCGAATTGCCACACGTCAATATCAATTTGCTTCTCTCAGGATGAGAAGCGAGTGCAAGCAAAACCTCCGGGAAATTCACAGGGGGTAAGAAAGAAAACACAGCTAGAAGGAAAACAACTAACTTACAGTGCTGGGAGCTAGTTGTTGGGGGTCCGTCACTGACACCAAAACACAGAAATCCAAAGAGCATTTAAAAAAAAAAAAAAGCTCGGTCCGACAAATGACAAAAGCCGTCCTGCCACAACGAGGAGAAGTCATAAACTACGAGCGCCTGGACAACCTGGGCTGCGAGCGCGAGCCCGGGGCCGCCTGCTGGTTTCTCCTGTCTCACACGAGACAGCAGAAAGCAAAACGAGGGAGAATTCCCTTGAGACGAATGGTGGAAGTGCGCATGCGCGGACGGGGTGGACTCATTCCGGTGGAGTAGGGCTGTAAAATGGCAAGTGCCAAAGTGCTGCATTTACCTATATTAACGGATTTTAAAGGAACAATACTGTCACGTGCCGTTAGAAAAAAAACAACAACAAAAAAAACACAGTAATGACTAAAAGTTACACTTTTTAAGATATATTATGCAGCTGATGGAATTCATTTAAACGATAAGAGATTTCAAACAATCCTTAATATTAAACTCAAGACCATTAAACAAATAGGTCTTTTGAGGGAAAATGTCCATTGTGACATTTAAATAGTTTATTTCATTCGATTAATAAAGATACAAACACAGACACAAATACAGAAATCAGACCGTGTTACTTTATAACTGAGATAGAGGCAATTAGTCAGTTATTGATGTTTGATTTTTCAGGTTTAAATTGGACGTCTTTGCTAAAACAATGACAAAAAACACAAATCGGGAAGCTTTTGTGATTATAGCGGTAGCTCGTGTCTTTCTCCGGACCTTCCCTTTACTCAGGAGAAGCATTACTCTCTCCCAATCTGTCATATAAATAATTCAGCAATAAAAGCTTGCCTCTGCTTGACTGCCTGCATACAGCACCAAAATCCTCCCCAGTGTACCGCATCGATCTAAGCAGGCGTTCCCAATTAAAACAAATCTCTAGGCAAAATTAAGTTCAATCAACATTCTTGTTTCGAAAATGGCTGTGACCGGTCAGCCAGATCAGCCAGGGATTACGAGGCTTCTGTCAACTATCAATAGCCATGTGCCTGCAAGACGCAAGAGAGGGGGAGGGGGAGGGGGTGGGGGCGAGTGCGCAGACGGTGCAGATCGAGGCAGCCAGTCGATGATGCTGTTTGTCCTGTCCGCGGATCGGAGGAGTGAGAGGAGAGCACGCGACGGCAAATTGAATCCAGCACACATCCTGTCCCACAGCCCGAAACCGAATCGCTGCACAGACAGAGCTGCCGAGAAGAGACGGGAGCTTTAAAAAAAGTGGAAAAGCAAGAAGAAAAGAGCATTTTACCTGCACCTTGCTCCCGTTCAGCCTTCCGTTATTACTTCCCATTCAGTGTTGCTTTTCCCCGGCTGCCGCTCTCTCCGCGCTTCCCTCCGCTGGAAGGAAATTTAGACGACGGGATTTGTTCACGTGGCCGCGCTCTGTGCTCGTAATTGGTGGAGCGGCACGAGCTGTTGCTGCTGGCTCGCACCTGTACGCTGGACGTTAACAGCGGTGCAGGGAGGGACTCAGCGGCCGGATGTCCACTCCCGCTGTGAATCTATCCCAATTATGTTTTTTTTTTATTTAAACACCTTGAATACATAGAGTTGCAGCTCGAGTTGATTAAAGAACAACCACATGATGATGAATGAAATGTAAAAACAACAACAAAAAGAACTGATAATCTTTCAGTGAGGGTTCTGTGAATTCTAAGGGGTGTTTTGCTGGTATTACTGTCAAGGGCACAGGCTATTGTGATAATACCAAAGAGGAGTCCCCAAATGAGGCCACTGTAACATTAACAATATTAGCTAAGCATGCATCTGTTACACATCTGTCAGTAGCATGACTGGAAGATTACCCTTGACCTCTTTGAATGACATTTCAACAGATTGCTGCTATTTTCACATTTACAAACCTATAAGGTCTAACATCATAACATACAGGCTACATACATAACCAGGAACACTGGAAAAGTAGCAGCAGAATAATACCTGAATTTACAGTTGTTTGAGCCTTGCCGGTTTGCCCACAGGCCTTACTGTCACGCACGCACACACACACACACGCACACACAGGGAATATGTACATAAGTTGCAACATATCTCAAATGATCTTTTGAATAGCCCATTTGGACTTGAGGATTTTAAATAAGGCTGCAGCAAGCCTCAGAATGTTGCCCATACCTCATTCCCAGTTTAACGCACACACACAAGCATACCATGCACACACACTTATTCATCTAACTACCAAGGCCACGGCATAAAGCAGTCAATGGTGTGGGTGTATTTTTAGATTTCATGTGGGCTGCAGAAGCTGCTCAACTCAACCAGGTCATGGCAAACAGAAAAACGTTCTCATTGCAACATTTACAGCAATGCCTTGAGACTCCCTCTCTGATTTCCTCATCAACGTCTGTCATGTCATATTTGTAGTAGATTTTCCATGAAGATAGTGCTGAGCTTTGTTTTTGTTACACTTTGCACGAGACAGTAAGCACACCCTTCTGAGTGGCGCTACAATGATGCAATGATGCCATTTAAATGATGGCTTTTCTTTTTCTTCTCTCCTCTTATATTTTTGTTTTTTCATTAGTCCTGGTAGATTAGACCAAGACACTGAGATGGCTTCCAAGCTGTTGGCAATGATGAGGCTCAGTGTTTTATTTCCCTAACTCAGCTTTGGCCTGAGTTGAAAAGCATATTGGGTTCTGTAGGGAATCTTAGGGCCTTTATAATTGACTCTAGGAAACCTGGCATATATACAGGTTCAACTGCAAATAATCTGCAGTGAGTCATCTTTCAAGTATGTATATAAATACGCAAAAAAATTCAAATTAGAGCTTCTGAAATCAAATGTATGGCACATTTTGATGCATGGTGGCATAGCTAGCTCTTGCATCACTAGCTTGAATACTGAAGGCTGCTCATGTTTCCAGACTGGAGGTGTTCCCTCATTTTTTGGAGTCAGTGGGTGGAGAGTTTCTGTCTAAGAGAACAAAAGCTGAAAAGCCAAGAACAGACCAATCTTTGCCTCCTCCTGTTTCCTTCTATTCCATCCTTTATCCACCCCCATCATCTTTCCATCCCCCATCCACACACCACCACAAACGCCTGCCATCTGACACCCCTCTTAGGAGTTGTTTTTTAGAGTTGTTAATTGTGATGAGATCGTATGTTCACCATCCAAGGCAGAGAACGGGGCCAAATGACATAGAGAGAAACAGAAAGACGAACAGATAGACACACCATTTGTATACATTCATCAGGCCTTTGTGCGCGTCAGAAAAGAAGCAGAAAAAGGAGGATTGAGAAGGACTTTCTGCGAGTGGACCGCACAGCATAGGTCACAGCATGTGTGTATCAACCGTTGGTCACTTGGTATGATGCCACAAGGCTGTGCGGCCACAAGCAGCACACAGGGATTTGTGTGTGTGTGAGGAGCCTTGCTGGGCCGGACAGAACTTCGACGGGCAGCAGATGGCGGTACCAGCGTGGGATGGACAAGAGCAAGGTGGACTCACACATGGATGAACACAGGCTGTCTTGCCTGTGATCCCACAGCCAGAGTTGCCAGAAAGAATTTCAATAAATGCTAATCTGACAATCATACTTCACCACCCTTTGTTATTCTGAGCAAACATGCAGAGATTTTATCCAAGTGTGTCGCCTTTCAATTTTGCCGAGCTTGTTATTACTGATGATTATGCAGACCTCAATTTTAATTTCTAATCTCATTAAACAGTTCTCTCAATCTATTATTGAGGCATGGGTTGGCACCATCAACGAAGCAATATTCAATCTGTTTAAATATCTATTAATCAACTACTGGTGTCAAACTAGTGATGTGAAGTCACTATCAAGCTAATTTCATAGTGAGAAATGTAACTTTGATGTGAACTTAATGTCTTGACTGAGGCCCATTTTACACACAAACAAACACAAAAGTACAGTTGCACAGGCACACTCACGCTTTCATGGCACTGTGGCTGAGCAGCTGTCTTGGGAGTGGAGGACATCTCTATTGTTGGAGTGTGATGGATGAGATGGGAGCATTACATGCACTGCAGTGGTGGACTATAGATTGAGAGGAAAATTTCCTCTGCTCACACTGTGTACCTTCATTACTGCAGTCGCTGGAAAAAGATGTTTAGTAGAGGCTTTGTAAACAACAATGCCCTTTCGGTGTGTCTTTTTCTGTTGTATGAAAACTGTGGACAAAAGCTGTCAAATTAGGATCACACCAAATGAGCAGATGATGACATGACATCTCCACGATACTGATATTGCATAAAGGAGATTTCCTTTGAGAACATGCTTTTGTGTACTTTTGAGGGATTGCTTTGTTGGCTTTTGATTAGTTACCCATTATTTGCTTCACTTACACTTACTCATAACTCTGGATATATAATTGCGAATATTCTTGTGACAGAATGTACCTCCTAGCACCCTATCACAATCCAACCCAGTCTCACCAGAGAACATTTATGGCTACATTTGTCCACATGTCAAAAATGAATTAGTGTCACAAATCATGGTTATCGTTTGTGAGCTGCCAATGTAGCTACAGGCTGCTGTTTCCTGTTGGATGGGTTTCCTGTGATATGACAGGACACATATAACAACATGTGTAAGCCATGACCATGTTGACTTTTGTACCTGTCTGAACATGTATTTTGCACCATTTGCCCTAATCGTCACCTAAACCTAATTCTAAAATTCAACCCAGTTTGAATTCAGTTGCTGAGTTTTGTTGATATGTTGTTGTATTTACTGAAATGCAGTGCATTGTGAAGAGTTTGTATATTTTAGTCTTCTGTTTGCAACATGTTGTGTTTTCACTTTTGTTTCTGGCTTTCTGAGATTTTGATCAGTTTTCTGAATGTCTCATCTGTTTTGTGAATTGTCTTTTATTTTCTGCCTAAGACTAATTGCTGTCTTGTATTCCTACTATGTATACTGTTTAGTGTATGTTCGGTTTTGTTTTTACCAGTGTAGTGTTGTCCACCTCATTTTTAAATATTCCTTTAAATATGGGTCACAAAGTGAGGAAGGAATGCACCTACTTTGTTCACTGTCTAAAGCTAAAACTAAAAATGATCCTTGCAGCATCCAACAGCTACACAGTGACACATGCACACACATGCACATGGTTGGTGTGTAAATAATGTGCAAACATCTGCTGTCAAGGACAGATGATGGTAAGGTGAGACAATTGCTGTTGCCACCACTCAAACCTCACATGAGTAACTAGCAACAACAAAGGCATTCTCAGACTGTTGTACATCCATGACATTACTTAAATTACATTTACTTGTGTTTTTTTAAATCTTAACTATTTCTACAACTTGCCTAACCCTCACCATGACTTTACCTAAACCTATGTCTACAGTTTAAAATGCTGTGATCATATTGTGATTTGCCGTTTGTCCCCACAAGGAAAACTTTCTTCTTAATATGACTGTACAAACAGGTCTCTGCAAAATGACTAATATCAGGATAGCACACTCACAAAGCCCATAATACTGTGTGCAGCTCAGGCTACCAGACTTGTTCTCAGGTTCTTTGTAAAGCAGTGACACCATGACATACACACCCATCAAAACGGTTGATACTCTCTTTGTTTGGACCAACAGTCCTGGACCAACACACACTGTGCAAACCACAACAGCTACTTTTCCATTTCAAAAGCTCAATGGAAAAGAATAATTTCCTGTTGGGAAATCCGCTTTGATAAACAACACACAACTTATGAAATGAAAACAGAAATAAACAGAAAGCGAGAGGTTATCCTCCTCTTGATGGAATACATCTCGAACGGCACGTTGAGCTTCTTTTAGCTCTTGCATTGATCCATATATACAACCCTAAACCTCTGACCTTTAAGTGCAATGCAGAAAATGAAAGACAAAGGAATTATTTGGGGACCACTGCAATATAATCTATGATGTCAGGTATCATACAGGTATGCAGAAAAAATATTGTCCTAATTAGCCTTACGTGCCACCCAATTTCAAAATTTAATTTGATGAACAAATTGGATTACTCTACCTATATATCTATTCATCCATTCATCCATTTTCTACGCTGGCCTCATCCATTTCAGGGTTGTGGGGGTTTCCAGCTGCCATATGGCAAGAGGCAGGGAACATATTTAGAATACATACATAGAGTTAGTGGCTTAGTCCTTAACCTAGATAAAACCGAGAAAATGGCAGGTGATATTAATAAAATGGATACCAAGACACACACCTCTGAGGAACTGAGGTAGAGCATGTGAAAAAATGACACTTTCTGGTAATCAAAATCACATAGAACCATGGTCATCAACTCCCAGGTGAGAAAAAAAGAAAAGAAAAGAAAAATGAAGAATTTTACAGACAGAAAATAAGAATGGAAGTGACCCTAAGAAGCCTTTTAACCTAACTGTGCGACCCATCTATGAAGCATGGAAGCAGTTTTGTAATGGTTTGGGCATCACTGTTTGTCTTGTAATGCTGCTGCATGGTACTGTCTGCTTGCTTCCAGGGAATATTTCCCAATACTGTCTACTGTTTCCTAATGTTGGTTCCAGGTTCCAATTTCTTAATTATGAATGGGCACCCTAATTTTTGGAGTTTTTGTTTGGCTGGATGCTGTATGACACACTTTGCTTTGGAGATTTCGATTTCACAGGGAAGGAAAATGCATAGTTTTATGGTAAACTGATTTGCATTGCAGTGTGTTGCATGGACTATAAAGTCATACAGGTTAACTTGGTAATTTACCACAAAATTAAATGGGAAAAAGTGTTCAGCTTTTTGTGGTTTAGAAAAAATCAAGTTAAGCCTCTTAACAGCACATATTACCACAGGTTCACACCTTCTTGGTGAGCATCCCATCGCTTTGGTTGTGATGAGAATTTCATCAACATCACAACTGATTATTTCCTTCACAATGCCCTGGGAAAATTCACAATCTCAACTTCTCACCTCAACGCTGAAATTAAATGAATTGTTGAATTCAGGATGGGGGGGTGTTGTGGCCTGTGGGAGGAATTTAATTAAGCAAACCATTTCCTAACTGGTCCATCTGATTCAGGTAGGCCAGAAGAAGTTGGATGTTAAGATCCTAATGTGTAGAACAGGTAAGCCCATGTACATCTCATAATTGGCAACTCACATCATGATACTGCCCCCACTTTTTTTTCTTGCAACTCAGTCTGTGGAGTTACGCTGCAGCATCTCCCTCATTTGGCAAGACTGAATCCACCCTCAAACAAAAACAAGAATGTAGGCTGTTTACATCCTTAGGCGACATCACAAAACATAGGGTAAACATATATGTCTGACTGCTTTGATATCTGAATGGATAATTTTTCATGGAAAGGTTTAAATGATGAAACAAAGCTGTTTTTAGTACTGTTGCTGTGAAAAGCAGGGCAGTTTTACCAAGAACAAACTTATATGTTTTGATCAGAAAGCCTGTGCTTCCTGTGTTGCACATAGGTGCTGAAACATATTCAACAGGCTAGGATGAATGAGAAATTCAGATCTGGTGTGGACAGTCAACTCACTGCTCAGAGATTTTAACTTAATGCTTTGTAAAAAATAGTTCAAGAATTTAGCCACAGCTATCAATTAAAACCCCGCCTGTTTTTGTGACCGTGTTACTTTAAGAAATCAGACAAAAAAAAAAAAAGAATAGATAAATTGGTAAAAGAGACAATGAAGCGTTTCAGGTCTCAATGATAAAGCAGAAATCCTTGTGATTTTCTATGACTGTACGTTGAAAACATAATAGGCACAAATGGAGAGAAACATTGATTGGATATCTTAGTTGAATTTGTCTGTTTGAAAGAGCCAACATATTTCAATTAGTTTTGGAAATAGAATCACAATATGTGTTTAGATTATATTTTCTAACATGCAAACAACAAGAAGGTAACACAAGTTCACATTTTTAAAGCAGATGCTCCGTCTTTTTTCCTGCAATCTAAGTGAGCACAAAGTTCTGATGGACCATGTCATTAAATGAAACTGGATCTCACATTTAACGGTGGATTACCTTCCTTTTATTCTTGTGACTACGAGTTTCATGTAGAAAACATGGACAGGGGTTTTGCATTACAATCAAACCCCAAGTTTTTTTATAAAGGCTTTGAAACGCCAGACATTTGGAAAAGGCATGTATTCATTGCTGCTGCTTGAATATAATCGCCTGCCCAAACACAGAGACTGGGGAGATTTCAGAGGTCGAATTGCACAGAGGCAAAGTGAACAGACTTCAGACTATTGGCTAGATGATGCAAAGCAGTGAAACCAGCAAATCATGCTTTAGTCATCGTCGTATCAGTCTCATATTAACCAGCCTGAAGGTGTCAGATGCCCAACCTCAACCCGAAGGCCTAATCACCCTCACAGATTTCACTGATGTCACAGCTGCAGTGCTTGAATACACAAGCAAAAAAGATATAAAAAGATGAATACCATCATGACATCCCACTTTTTTAAATGAAAGCATTATTGATTTTAGTAAACTCCCCAAAGTCGGGAAAGCTGAACATAATGAATCCAATGCAAACACCACACAAGCAATAGATAAACAATGAGAAGTGTGATCACAGATGGAGTTCCAAGCGTATTCCATCCCTATAACATCCATGTTTAGTTTGCCAACATTTTGTGGAGAGCTGAACATCCACCTGTTTATGTTTATAACAGGCCTCAGGAAAGTCTGCAAATGTGCACTCATAGAGAGGGTGGACAGACGTGTCAAAAAGTTCACAAGTGCCCTTTCACAGTTGGTGACTTGACAGAGGGACACCCATTGTCCTTTAGAGCTATCAGGAATTAGCTTCAAAGTCTGTGAGTCAGTGAGTGTGGAGACTGGAATATGGCCATAATTTGACTGTATAAAGTGCTGCTTATCTGGCAGCTAATCAAATGAAAGAGGCAACGATGCACAGAGGAAATAAAACTGAACAGAGTCATTCGAATTGCATTATCGATCTTGATCATGTCAAATGTCGGTTACTTAAGATTGGTGCCTGACATGAATCAAGGCAGTTCCATGTGTACTCCATATGTTCAATCATCTCTTGCCAACCACTTTTTTCCCTCCCAGTCTTATAAACATCGCTGTACTTTCATCTGCTCCCATGTTTGTTTCCCTCTATTTAACTCCCATCTCTCCCACCCCTCCATCTCTTTATTCTCCCGATTTCAAAAGCTGTTGAAAGATGGATGCAGCCAACAAAGAAGGGAGAGAGGGACTTACAGGGTCTTGTGTATCTAAATCAACTCTTCCCTCCATTTTCTACATCCACTTATAATATATTGAACATCATGTCCCAGTCTTGATGTGTTACTGTTACAAGTTTATTGGCATGTTGCTAATAAAGATTCTAAGAGGTCTCCAAGTATAAATATTTACTGACATTAACGTGTGCAAAATGTTTAAATGCAGTAATCAATTGGTCATACAATTTACTATGAATTATGTTGTGTACATCTCATGCTTGGTCCATTATCGCTGATGACAAAGCATTGCTTACTGGCACATATTGCTAATTTACAGAGCTAGAGTGCAAAACAATTTCCTCACGTGATCAATATGGTACGTATATGATTGTATACACAGTAGAAGCTTGGAGTCTTATTGGTGTGGATGGAGAGATAGCCTCATTATGTTTGTCTTTATTACATTAAATTTCACACCAGAGACCCAGTGATTGATAACAGGCAACATACTGATGCACACTGTATAATTTGATCCTGGGTTAGTTCCAGTGGGTTGTATGCAAAAGCCGGCAAGTCATTAGTTTTTGTATATCTGTAGATTGGCTGGCCATTGAAGCGTTGATGATCAAACTTCTTCGGTAGCTCCTTCTTGTTCTGTCTCTAGTTCAAACTTGGATGGGCGTATGATTCTGTCAAAGACAGTTGTGTTTTATTTGATAAACATACTTTCTCCTCAGCAGTTTGCAATGCCAGGTAGAAGTCTGAGGAGAAGCATAGCCCCAGCAAGAGGATCGAAGTAAACCCACATTCCCCCAACTCACTTAAACAGGCTGGTCTGAGGAGTGTTGTTTCAGTGAAGGTGTGAAGACAGCTGTTGTGCTTAAGTCATATTTTGACTAAAGTATCTCATACATTTTTATAATTCCTCAGGAAATTGTGTCAATTTGTTACAAAAGTGCATATTTCTCCTTTAAGTCAACAGTGTAAGTAAAAAAACGTTGGTCTCACACTTGACTCCAGGTCTCCAAGAGAAAAGAAAAGACTTTGTTACCAGTTGATGAGACAAGCATTCATGCTCGCTGCCAAAGAGTTTGCCTTCTGTGTCAGTTAGCTGCAGCTGGTGCTTCATGACACAGTTGGCGAAGAGCATGTTGATAAGATATGGTTTGAGGTTATATGGATCTGGTTCTATGTAGAAACCCTAAGATAAAGTTTTCATTCTGGCAACTGTGTTGCAAAGATGTTACGTTTTTTTTTTTTTTTTCCCCTTCCCAATTTGCATGGTAACTCATGTTATTATAGATAAAACTACAATTTACCATGAATACAGTACCACATGCAGCTACACAGCAGAGGTGCCAAAACAAAACGTTGTAGTCTGATTATGAGTCCAAAACTCACTGTTGATTTTAGCGACACATTATGTCAGTAATGTCTGTTCTTATACTTCAAAACCGACATGTGTATGAGTATTTATTTTAGCAGTGGGTGGTAAGAGCATTGTAAATGTCTGGGACTTAAAGGAGTTATGTGTGATTGACGCGTCTCTGTTTGAAATCCCCCGTTCCTTTTCTCCTTTCTGCTCGTCTATTCTAAGTCATCTTATTTCTCTGCCCATCTCCAACCCTCTCACTTAAAAACATTAGCATAAATTTCTACTCTTCAGCTCCCTAATGATGGCTCAGCCTAAGGATTCTCTGCACTATGATGAAAATGAGTGTGGGATATTTACATCTTTGGGGCTAATCCACTTTTAATGTGTTCTCGGTCTTTGATCATCTTCTTTTATTTATGAAACAATGGCGTGTTGTGTTTAAAGGTGTTAACTACTCTTCAGTTTTAGAGAGACAGCTGTCTATCCTCTTTAGGAAACACGGCACAAGGAGATAAGTGTTTGTGTGTGCGTACATGAGTCCACACCACACATCATAATGGGTGACTAAATTAAAGATTAATGGTACTCGTGTAAATGTTCGAGTAGAATCACAAACCAATTTTTTTTTTTTTTGGTTTGATTGTTACAAATAAACACCTCCACACTGACATTTTCATTCTGGAATCTGATAAAAGATTTTGATTTCCTTTTTGATTTCCTCCGTATAGTTTTTTCCTCAGCTTATCCTTTTAATTCAACAAAGTTGCACGTGAGCCTTGGATACCTTGTTTTGAGTGTGAATAATGAATTAGTGAAAAATGCAGAGATTTGTTGTCAAACGTCCATCTGTTCACCTCAACAGCATGGCTTGAAAACAAACTGACACATTAAATGAAACGGACAAATAAAGATAAAAATTAGACTTAAAGAATTGAGAAAAGGAAGAGTGGGGATACAAATGGGAGATCTATTCCCACACACATAAAGTGCCCATTTACAAAAATAACTAATAATTTTTGTAATTGATCCAAAACCAACGCTAATCCTACCTTGACTCAGGAACCAATTTACAATTTTAGGCATTTTCTGCTCATTTAAAAATTTTTTTTCACGTTTTCTATCCAAATCAGGAGAATGTAACCGGTTATTTTCATGGAGCCAGTTTTGAGCTGTTGAAGAAACACGACATTGTTTACGACTTTGTTTAGATTTTTCATGAAAAGAAAAGATAAATAAAACATTCAAATGAACAGTGGGTGTATGCAGTTACACAAAGGTCTTTACCGCTTGTGTGTTTGTTTGCCTAAGATTGAGGGTTAGAAGTCACAGAAGGGGAAAATGAGAACAGCTTGCCAGAAATCTTTCCTGTGTCTATGTGTCTGTGTGTGTGTTTAGGCATCTGCCTCTGATCTGCAGACTGCGACTAGATTCACACCTGCTGAAGATTTTGTCACAGACACTCAGAAATCTGTCACCAACACATTTTGTTCCTCCTCCGGCTCTCTGACTTTGTACTGCCTCCTTCTCTCATCTCTTTCCATTCTTCAACGTTCACGTTAATTTTTTTTCTTCCTTCTGTGTGGGCTTTTAGGGCACAGATTTCTTACCCACAGAGATGTGCTCCTTTTTTTTTTATAAACCCCTTATACTGTCTGATTTCTCTCTATATATCTTCTCACGCCGTCCTCTTCTCTCTATCCCTTCCTTTCTCAGTCTCACACTCATCTCACTTGCGACTCTGTCTCTCCTTCTCATTATTCTTCTCATTGCAATTACAAAATAATGTTGGCTGTCTGATTGTGAAGTGTAGTACCAAACAGAAAATACAATGTGTACACAGAACACAGAAAGTGAAAAACTGATCATTAATCAATCATCTAAGCATGTTGTTACAACATAAGCTGACTGGTAACATTCTTTTAATGTAGAAGTGTCATTAAACTGTACTTTGGGTTGACTGTAGGAGCCAATGAAACCAACCTGATCTAGGCATAGTTATTGCACACATATTTTGTGTTATTAGTACGTTTTTGTAGTTATGTGTGTCAGTTCACACTATGTGCTCTGAGAGGAAGACACTCCGCCCTATACTTTTACTGAACCCTAAACATGTTATTTTAATGTGGTAAAATGTCATGCCAAAAGCTTAAAATTAATAGAAATAAGATGTGATATTTGCTCAGCGTGACTTATTGATACCATGGCTGTCAATTTAAAATATTAATTTGCAATTCATTGCATGATTGAGCGTAGTTAATTAATTTCCTTTCTTCCTGTTTTATTTTGAAGAGTTGTCTTCTGCAGAATTTACTTCCTGTGTCATACCTGGTCTTATGTCATTGATTGCCACACCCCATCCTCGACCATTATCAAATCTCCTAAGTATATACTTTCTGTTTATTCTCACTTGTCCGTGCCTTCAGTTTTGCCTATTAAAGCCTCAGAGACCATGTGCCAGTCTTCACCTCCTCTTTCCAGCAGTCCTGCAACTGGGTCCAAATCTCGTGAGACACTCAAATTGTGACATGTTCTTAAAGGGTTTTTTCAAATATGCTTGCTTTATGCTAATGCATATCATATTTATTGTTGCAACAAATCAAAACAAATAGTCTTGACAAATGTTGTTTGGAACATTTTTCAGCATTCTCAAAAAATATATGCTGAAAGCTTATAATGAAAAACTCAGTCCTAAGAAGCACCAACAGAAGGGCATGTTAAACTGAATGTAACATTCTGTCATGTGTAGGAGGTGGCGAGGAAGGAGGACCCAGGTGCAGACACAGCTTGAGAGCCAGAAGGTAAAATGAAAAGAAAACCATTTATTTTAAACAAAAGGCACAGCAAAGCCGGATAACCATTTAAAAAAAAAAAACACCACAAAAAACCAAAACCAAAAAGAGGACTGAACTAGGAAAGCCAGAAATAACACAGAACTGAACAACAACAACAACAAAAAAAGGACGAGAAAGACAACTCGGAAGGACAACTGTAGAAAACGAAAGAGGACCTGACAAAGGGTGAAAGAAACCAGGAGTTTAAATACAGAGGAGGGTGGTTGGTGAGTATCACAGGACAGTACAGATGACATAGGCAGGAGTAACTTCTGAAGAGTTTTGTCTTTTATTTCTGTACAACTCTATCAGCCCCCCCAAAAGTTATCAGAGACAGTCTTTTATACCTTATACACTTAACAGGTTCAACCCATTTTCCTCATGAGGGATGTTTCCTTTTCCCATCTTTCACACAAACAATATTTTTACCCACTGGTTATTATCTCCACATATATAAATAAACCCCACAAAATACCAATAATTATATTTACAATGTTAGCTAAAATGTAACCCAATTACCAAAAATAAACGTACAAATCCTTCAACCCCACCTTTCTCATCCCATGGTTTCTCCCGTAACCATGGGCCCCTGGCGAAACCAAAGCACCCTGGAGAAAACAAGAGAACAAAAGTGAGTGAACCACACAGTTAACTTTGACACTTCCTGCGCTCTTAGCTAATCACCGACATTCAGGGGGGTGGAGCTGATGACCGGACTGAAGAGAGACTGAGAAAGTAAGACAAGACAGAAAAAACAAAGACACAGATCACCACATTACATCCACATCTGCCTCTCGAATTTGTAACGTGGCCACATTTTGCATAACATTAAAACTGTAATGCATTCTGAATAAAAAAATCAATCAAACAATCAAAAATTTCTCTCAAAAAAAAAAGAAGAAGCTGAATACATACTTTTTAGTTTGCAAATTGTAACATTTCTATTTTTTTGTTTCATTACATGAAACTGTTACAAATGTGATGTTGCACAAGTTCAAATATGCCTATCCTATAAGGAGATGGGATGGATGGCTTATGCAAGAGAAACAAGTTTGCGTGCCAACTCTTTATTTGTCTTTTCTGTTGGTTGCATATGTGGTTTGGTTTACTTATTTGTAAAATTGTGCTTAGTTTTAGATGAAAAACACGTGATAAGGCTTAAGTATGGATAAATACGTGCTCACAAGTATGTATCCATTTACATGAAGGCCTCCAAATACAAATGAAAAATGTAAACATCTCACAATTTCTGGGCCTTTATTGTGACACTGCTATGGTTTTTGGATGTGTGGACCATTCTATCTATTACACATTTTCTAAAAGCACCAAGCACAATATTAAGTCATACCAATACAAAATGTGGTACGGTACCTAAATTCAACCAGACAATAAAGTTCTTAAAGTAGACAGACTGATTATAGCTTGGACTGGTGGGAGCAAGACCCTTAACACACAGCTGCGACCTTCTCCACATGTGGAGCACAGTTACACAATTTCTCTCTGCCAGTGCAGCAGAGCTAGACTACTTTCCTCAACGGACACTGGCATTGTAAATCTAAGCAATGAGATCTTACACCTTAGCAGTTTATAACAGTATCTACAAGGGTTCATGAAGTTTAAAAAGATATATGTATATATTCATTATCAAATAAACCATGGATGAGTAGCAGAGCATACAGCCATGTAAGACTAAATATTACACTGATATTAGACTTTCCCCCTTGTATAGTTTAATGATTTTGAATGATTCCACACATTAACAATGCAGTGAAAGTTTTAAAGGAGTTTTTGTGAAAACAATAAGAATAGGTAGAGTCCTATTCTGTTATGTGTGCTGGTAACCGTGGAGTAAAAAGTAAATATTATCATGACCAATGTGATTAGGCACAGAAGATATAACTGACCGTAATTGTTTTCGCAACTCCTGCCAAGAGCGGCATCTAAATTCATGCCCATTATTTGTAAGTAATCAATGATCATTTTCATTGATCTTCAGCCCGAAGGAGTGGGAAAACACTGGGGACAGCCTGCATAATAGACCAAAATCAATGCACTCACACTAATTGGGTTGGGAGTGATTCGAGGGGTGAGCTTTCCTCGGAGAGCATAGTCAGGGCTGAGGTCACCCATCCAGAGAAACACGCAGAAGCTGTAACCTTCACCTGAACTTAAGCTGTCCTCTGAAGGGATCAGGCGGACAAAAAAAAAAGACAATGAGATGTTTATTAAATAAAGAAGAGCAGAGTAAAATAAATCTGCTGAATATTGTATAAAGTGTTGGTATGGAATCATTCGCTCAATACTGAGTAAAAGCCCGGGGCACCCAATGTCGGCTATTTCCATTGATAGAGTGGCTCATGTTGGGATCAATTAACTGAATGATTCATTCAACTACATGGACACAGTTAAGCAGTTTTGGTGGAACAGGCACTGCTCGTGCACATGCACAGATTTAAAAACACGAAATTGTGTTGAAAGTGAGGAATAAATAAAATACAATCTCTAATCAAAGCATGCCAAAAGTAAGACAATCACTGCTTCCAGGGGCCATATTGTGATCAATTACTGCAAGGACACAAATATTATCATCACCGGAATTTACTGTAAAAGGCTTGGGACATATTATCGATCACAAGTAAGATTTTTCTTTTTGCACAACCAAACAGTGGAGAGCAAAATGGTTTCTATCAGCAGCTGAGATTCTGACAGGGCTGAAACTCTATTGTGGCTTACATCCTGCTGACAAACTCGAAATATGTGGACAATATCAAGATCTCCAACTATGGAGTCAATTAGCCTCGAATTTGTTCTGGATTAGTTTAAAGTTGGCAGGTTGGAGGAGCAACATTTGCTTTATGCATTTAGCATTTATGCAGGATAGTTGAAATTCAGGCTTGGACTAGACTTTTCCAGGTATTTAGAAAAAAAAAGAAGACTGTTGTTCCCTCCATTTGAAAAGTTCTGGCAAGTAGGAGCAAAGTTCTAGATAGTTTTACATCATCTTACCCGTTAACAACAAGCATTAAGTGTATTTAAGGTATGGGGTTAACACATTATTTACACTATACTTGAAAGATGCTGTTGCTCGCCTCCTGTTCTTTAGATCAGCTCTTCAACCTTTCAGCAAGTCACAAATAGATCTGACGGCAGTTTTTTCATTGTGCCAGACAGCACAACCAAGAGCTCTCCATATGTTCCGAACACCAGCATAAACATTACATAGTTTCCATAAGCGTCTAATCCACAGCTCTTTAAGAAAGGTCAGTCGAGTCTGCGTGATGTTCAGGTTTCGGGAAATTAAACTGTCCCACCTGCTTTGCCTGCTTTGCTTGGGCAACTTTAATGGTCCCCTTACTGACATAAATCAGAGGTAAATTCACTGATTCCAAATTGTCCTGAAAGCGGCAGCCTTTTCCCCTAACAAAACCCCACAGAAGGAAACATATACTGGCCCTTGCAATCATCTCAGACTGACTACTGGTTGGTGTCTTTGATTTATGCTTTTGTACATTACTTCCATGACTAATCACTTCATGGCTAGGATCCAGATCATACTTTTTAATTACTGTCTCCCTACCAACAATCCATTCCTTTCTGTTGGACACTAAAGTGAACTGAGCTTTTGCATTCAGGGCACCCCAGAATTAGAACTGCTACAGTAATCAGCTCTAATGGGTGTTTCTGGTGTTGTGTTCCAGAAAAGTTTGTCCGGTTAACTGTATCAAATAGAAATATATCTATTATCATTAATGATAAAGGTCCATGTTATATATACTTACATCTAGTTTATGACCTAAAAATTAGAAAAAGAAAATCACCCTGTGTTTATTAGAAAAAGAGTGAGTAGCTTCCCACAAGCCTGGCAGAAACCTTCCTATAAATGATGATCCCAGTGTTAATGTCTGGGGATCTCTTTCTCACACACATACACACGCGTTTGTACTAATCTGTTTGACTATCATCGACACGATGCATTCCCCAGCTGCTCGCCCTAACCTTTACCATCATAACTAAATACCACGCCATAATCCTTACCCCAAACCTTGCTCTTATCTAAGCTCTAAAGACAAGTCTCAGTCCTCGAACAGTCTTTTTAACATCTGTCCGAGTGTGAGGACCTGCCAAAATAACCTTCATTTCCTAAAATCTTAAAGCTTAAGCTCACAAAAATACATGTAGAAGTATACTCAGAATCCATGCTTTACACTTACACCTGCTTTACAAGGGGACCGCAGCACCCAGCAGCATCACCTTTCTTTTCAGTCAGCCAATCGCAGCGCAGATGGTCTGGATGTAATAATCTTCTACCGCTTCTTTAGGCCTATCTTTATGAGGACCTTCATTATAATGTATTCCCAATCTTCCTCTTCAGTCTTGGTTTGCTGTTTCCTTGTTCTAATTATTAATTTTACAAATAATGTTTTTATATAATATATATTATTATATATGCATGTAACAATGTTTCCTCTATTCTTTAAGTATGAAAGGGTAGAAGAAACTGGTCTTGTGGCTATTTTGTTATTTTCATTTATGTGGTGAATAAGAGAATAAAATGGTCCAGTTTAATAATGTGATAGTTTGTTTATCTGAGGTTGTGTTTATCTAATTCTAACGTTAAAAGTAACAACTTTTTTTAATTTATTTTTTTACATCCTGACATATGAAACCTTATGACTGAAAATGGGTATACTCTCTTTGTCACAGTACCGTGTACTTGTACATCTTTAGGGGGCATTATATCTACTTAGGCCTTACTTAAGCTCAACCAAACCCCTACCTAAGCTAGGTCTTGAGATTATGATTTATGTCCCTGAAAAGAAGTCGTCCTTGTATATGCAAAAAGACAGGTGGAGCAAATAACAATAACCACGGCTTCATTCAATAACTGCAGCAAGGTTTTTTAAATATTGTTTCTAGTGACACCTGTTTGACAAGGCACACATCTCTTGCCAAAAAGAGTTCTCCAAATCTGATGTCATGCAATCATCTTAAACCCCACAGACCCATAAGAAAGCATAGAAAACAAAGCGTCCAGCATACACTTTTTTCTCAGCAGTAATGTGAATTTGTTTTGTCACTCGGCTCGCTGCCTGAGATCATGTTTGGCTATTTTTGGCACAGTGAAGCAAAGCACTGATGGAGAGTGAAATGAGAGACTAACAAGACAGCTAACAACTTAGTGTGTGCATGTGCATTATCTTTATATGATGGTTGTGTGTGTCTGAATGTGTTTGGATATTTTGTTTATCCACCCAGGCAGGATTGTTTAAATGATTTTCACACGCAAAATAATTATTGATCTTAATAAAAATTTGCTCTTAACTCCACAGAGTTAACACCATAGAGTGGCTTAGCTGTTCTACCCATACAAAATTCCAGTCACTGGCATTCACCCTAATTCTTTACCTGGCTGTGAAGCCTAGTTTGGAAATCTTTCTACTTCTGTCTCTCTCCTACTTTCTCTGTGGTATGTGGCCTATCAATCATCTAGTACCTGCTGAAAGTTGTCTTGTAGGTTGTGTCTATTGTGTCACAGTGTAATCAAGAGTGATTGATATAAAGGAGCAGGTTAGAAGGAAGAGGAGGCTCTATTCCTTAGTAGTATAGACAGCAGGGTGTTTTGCTTGCGTGATGACACATACAAATATGCCCCAAGAGAGTGAGAATGTGTTTGGAATAATGCAAAAAATATGAGATGCGAGATACAAGAAAGCACAAAGACGTGTACATGGGGGTAATGACTGAGACTACGCTGTCACAACATGTAGACATAACCTGGAGCATCGATCGAGGCTTTCACTGCACACACACTGCAGGGTGCTGTTGTAGTCAGCATTTTGATTACTATCTCTAAGTTTCAGGCATGAAAATGATTGGCTCTTTTTCCCCATAGTTTCCTATTTCCTGTTTTACATTTTTTTTTTGCCATGCACTGTGGCATTTATTATGGCAAGGTGAGAGTTTGAATACACCTGCAACTGAATTCGTAGTATACATTTCTGATGAAAATGAAAAATTCAGGAGGGGAGAGGGAGCCTGGGAGGTATAATGAAAAAGAGAAAAAAAAACATGTGGAAATGAGACAGTGTGCTGTGGGAGAAACACGGCCTCAGGTGAACAAAAGGAGCAGTGGAAATGAAAGAGAATGTGGGAAGAAGAGGGGGATGAATGTGGGAGCTCGAGATGAGGAGAAGTGAAGGATCAGTAAACACCTGAGGCCCTTCTGCCTTTTTTTCATAGCTAGGATCTGCCAGAGGAGTGGTATGATGATGGCAGGATTGTTCTGCAGTCCAGATGCATTAGTGGTAAATATGTATGTGTGAGTGAGTGTTTGTTGGGAGTACAAACAAGTCAGATAATGAAACATGAAGCAAATGGACAGCATCAAGTTAGAGATTAGTGTATACATGTATTCTGTGATTCTCACATCTGTGGGCATTGCAATGTACTGTGCAGGTGGGTACTGAGCAGGATGAAAAGCCAAAAATAAGGATTCCTCTGCTGATCTAAAGCAGCTGTAGGGAAACTGACGTGGGTTCAATGTAACACGTAGACTTGATTTCTAGTGTGCAAGAAATAGTCTCTCATAGCATGAATGTGGGCTCTCCAGGTCCGAAGTCATTCAGGGCTGTAGCAATACAGTGCTTGGACATAGGGACATCTGCCTGAGTCAGGAACAGGTGTCATGTGCTCAAAGCTCATGTAACGGACTCATAGAGTCTTTTGGAACCCCAATAGACTGCTCTGTTCAGTTTTTGAGCATGTGGTAAGGATTTAAATTGGAACTAGCTGCCTTTTGCACTTTTTCCCTTGTTCAGGGCGGAGAAAACATCTGAAGTTGAGAAAACGAGAGGCTTGTCATCAGGGTAAAAAAATAACTACTTTGAAGATATCCTCCTTGTTTCCTCAGTCGACACAAGTGTAGAAGTAATTGTGTCTGTCAGGGATTGACCAGAGTTAGTTGGGCGCACAATGCTGGCTGCTTTGATGTTTGAGAGAAGATGAAGTGCCTTTCAGTCTTCTCTTTGTAGTGGTGTTTTTGCCAGTGAGGCTTCCTTCCTCAAACTGACCTCGACTGAACTGACAGGTCTTCAGAGCTGAGGGGCTGCTTCTTGCCTTAAGCATAAGGTGAACCTCTCTGTTTATCCATGGCTTCTAGTAGGGTGAAGGTTGTTATACTTTGCATGTTGTGACACAGCTGTGCTCTCTGTGTGAAGATCATTCAGCTTGTTCATCAGGTGAGGCGGATTTTAAGTCGTGCTGGCTGATGTAGGTTTAGCTTCAACTTAGCGCAGAGCCAGGTGCACTTATCCTATCTTTGTGTACTCGTTGTATTCGTTGAAAAAAAGCACAGAAATGAACATGTCTGCAATCTTGTATTTATGAATATGATACATTTAACATCTTAGTAAAAACTTATCTGCAATATATTTGCCCTGAATGTAGTGTTCATGTTTTATGACTGCCTTTACTTAGATTATTAAAACACCACCATTTTACATTATTTATGTAAAATGAAAAGACACAGGAATAGACAAATGCACAAAACCCCTAATTTCAAGAGGGATAGTTGGTGCAATAACCTTGCAAATGACCCAGTTTGCAAACAACTATATGAAGTGTGGGATCAATGCAGTGCAACACAATGCAATGCAACAAGTAAATTGTCAGGGGTGCACAAATGTTTCAAGGGGTGTGCAGCTAGGAAACCATAAACACAGAGCAGGCAACTTGTCACAGATTTTTATTCATTGTCACTGTCGATCTGACAGTGATGAAAGCTGAAGGTATTCAAGAAAAGACTTGTGTCACAAACAGGATGAAAGGTTGTGGAATGGGCAGAATCTTATATAGAGGGGAAGTATTCATAATTCTGTTGCTTTTTCAGTCTCTCTCCAACCACATCCGAAGTTCTTTTTAGTGAGTGTTGAAGAGATATTTCTAAAAAATTCAGGTTCTCCTGTGAGAAAACATGGTCTGTTAGAGTGCCCCTGTAATAGCTCTGTCTGTGATTAAAAATGTGGAAAGGAACCTTTATTAACCCTAACCTCTCTTTTGCCTACTCACGTATTTAAAAAGTACGACTACTAGATAAGTTAAAGGATTTTTGGTCCTTAATTTGTCTAACTGTTCTTGCTTTGTATTGTGGTCAACTCACAACTCATCTGTTTTTAAAAAAAATCAGCATAAACTGAAACTTTCATTATACTATGTAGAGGAAGTGCTTTAATCATCGGCAAATGCACTCACACATAGGGTTTATGATTCAGGCAGTTATCCTTCTTTAGTCAGTCACTTACAAATCACGTAAAATAACAGTATTGCTGCCTTGAAAAGAAAGACATTACAGATATGTTTGTAGAGGATTACAGTTAATAATAGCTAATAGTGTTTGATAAAATTAATGTAATTTGTTCCTTATTTAGTTTTAAACTCCAGTGTGAATTGATAAAACAGACACAAGCTAAACTAGTAACTTGACACAAGTTTCTGTGCTTTCATGCCCTGATAGATCATTAGTCATAAGAACTCCCTTGACTAGTTGCTCTCTTTATTCCCCACATTTCTCACAATGACATATTTGCTTGTGCATCAAGAGGAGAAAAGAGAAAGGGCATGCCACTGAGGAGAAGCTTGTGTTGATGCTGGCTGAATTTCTCAAGAGCAGGGATCAGGCGAGAGAGATTCATCAGTTTGACTGCACATCCCTGAGGGCCGAAAAACTGGGTTTTAATCTAACTTCACAGAGATAAAAACTGCGTGCATTATGTAAGATGGGAAAAAATAATAAATGCACCTAAAAATCTAAAAATGGTAACTCACTATTTCACTCTGCATCTGTGGTGGGGAAGACAACCGCAAGTGAAAATGAGATGGTTTGATCCTCTTGTTCTATGTATTATTAATACACTAACTACATTATCATTAGATAAACAATTAGAAGAGTGTAAGATCAAACTTAAAGGGAGTTTTTTTTTTTTATCTTAAGCTCTTAGGCTGGTGACTCCCCTTAAGTCCCATAGAACTGCAAGAATATTAAGGTATTTATGTAACACGATATGAAATGGTTCTCTCCGGGTTCTCCGGCTTCCTCCCACCATCCAAAAAACATGCATGTCAGGTTAATTGGTGACTCCAAATTGTCTGTAGGAGTGAATGTGAGAGTGCATGGTTGTTTGTCTCGTTTGTCTCTATGTGGCCCTGTGATGGACTGGCGACCTGTCCAGGGTGTACCCTACCTTTCGCCCGATGACTGCTGGGATAGGCTCCAGCCCACCCGCTACCCGATTAACGGATTGACGGTATAGAAAATGGATGGATGGATATGAAATGGACAGTTACTATGGAAGCAAAACACCCAGGATATGAAATTGAATTAGCATATATGTGTAATTTAGCACAGAATATCAGTTCCTGTGGGTTCAGAGTATTTTTCATATTTTGAAAGTTTCTAAAGTACAAACAGCATAAAAAAACTACTTAATTTTCCTTCCTAAAAATGTAATTGTCCTTCAAATGGTATGACATCACCATCTCAGCTGAGGTTAGTGAGAGCCTGTGGTTCTCTCTGACGCATGGCCTGCTATATTTCCATAATTCTTGAATGTCATCAAAGGCTTCACTAAATCTCGGAATAACTGCGGTAACGCTATGTTTCCTTTCAAGTTCTTTTTGCATAAACTCTATACAATTTTTTTGCTGCACAAAGAGAAAACAGCTCCAGCTGTTGGTCTGTGGTTACTTGGTGCTCAACTCAAATAGTGGATTGGGTGGATAAAGAGGTACAAATTACTTCTGCCTGTGGTGTTCAGTGAAATTATTAAACTAAATCAAACCAATAATGCTGGGGCCACTTGAGTGGGTTTATAAACTCCTTTCATCTCTGAGTGTGAATCATATGGTCTATTTGACATCAGTTCTCCTTTTCTCAGTGGTGCATGCACGCTTTTAACTTCCTTCTAAGTGTTTTAAGCATACTTTTGACCCAATTTATGCTTTCACAGAACTTCTGGGAGGTCAAAATCTCAGACATTAATCATAATTTGTCAATTTTCAAGACAGTGAATTATCCTAAATATGAAGAAAACTCGATTAACCTCTACTCCGCACAGATGGAAGCAGCTGATATATCTCAAAATCTCAGTAATACTGTAAAATTTTCTGTAGTTAGTTCACAGTTAGGACTAGAATACACCCTCTATGTCACCATCACCTTTACCATTTTGACTGCTCTCACGTGCAGCTGCTCTTCCAGTCTCTAGAGGTTACATATTCTTTAAGTACAATTATAGGTCAGTGCTATACACAAATCAGGTTAAAGCATGCAGAATAGAAGCCACATGTTAACAAGATCCAATAACACACCTGTCTAGTCTGAGCAAAAGCTCATTTAAATTGGACTGAGACAAAGTGGAAAACTGTTTCGTGCCCAGATTAATCAAAATTTGAAATTCTATTTGGAAATCATGAACATTGTATCTGTTGGACTAAAGAGGTGAGGAATCATCCAGCTTGTTATCTGCAGTCAGTTCAAAAGCCTGCATCTCTGCTGTTATGGGGGTGCATTAGTGGAACTGAGGAACACCATCAGTATTGAAAGGTAAAAACGGGTTTTGAAGTAACATGTGCTCCCTTCCAGATTAAGTCTTTTCAATCAGATGCCTTGTATATTTTAATGAGACAATACTAAACTACGTGTAGTATCAATTACAGCAGCATGAGTTGAGTTCTTGTTGTTGAAAAGCTCATGTGTTGGACCAATCTGCCCTCAGTCCAGAACTTTCACCAACAGAAAAGATTTGGTGCATCATTGATCATAAAAAATGACTAAGAGAAGCTGAGTAGCTTTAATCCTATATCAGATACGAAGGGACAACATTCCTCTCTCAAAGATCCAGTAACTAATCTCTTAAGTTCCCAGACATTACTGTTGTAAAAAGTGGCGATGCTACCGATTGCCACTCGTGCCACTGTTTCCTTCTCGTCCCACATCTTTTTAACTTCCTCCTTCAGCCCTTGGTACACAAGCTTCTCGTGTTCCTTCTTCTTGATACTGTTGTCATTTGGAATTGCTACATCTATCACTCCCGCTTTCTTCTGCAGTTTGTCAACCACCACACTGTCTGGTTGGTTACTCATCACCTATATATCAGTCTGGACCTGGAAGTCCAACCCGATCTTAGCTCTGTCATTCTCCCCCACCTTTGGAGGTATCTCCCTCTTTGACTTTGGGACTTGCAAACCATACTCAGCACAGATGTTTCTATACACTGTTTGTGCCATTTGGTTATGTTGCTCCATGCATGCTGTACTTGCCTGCGTCTTGCACCCCGCTACTATGTGCTGGACTGTTTCAGTGGCCTCTTTGCACAGCCTGCACCTGGGATGCTGTCTGGTGTGGTAGCCAGTGCTATTGCTCTTGTGCTCAGGGCCTGTTCTTGAGCTGCCATGATTAGTGCCTCTGTACTTTCTTTCAGACCAGCTTTGATCATTGTTATGATTTTGTTATTTGGCAGTCTCCTGCGCCTCAGGTATGGAGACTTGCTTTTCTTAGGGACTTCCCTCTTCATTGCAACTTTCTGAAGCTTCAGTAGCTGGCTAACCTCCCTACGTGTTGACTTGATGTGTTGTTTATCTTGTAGCCAAGCATCTCTTGGATCACCGCAACTGTGGTGTGCATCATCTAATTGGTCTTTGTGATGGTCCCAGTAGGTATTGTATATAGTGACTTTCAGGAGGAGTTTTGTCTCTTTGCAATGGCAAAGGGTAAAGGGTCATACAGGTTCCAAGTTGCAGGTTATCCATAATCTTCCATCTCAGGTGAACTGTCCTCCTGTTAGGGTTGTCAGGGCTTTTTAATGGGGATTGCTACCCATTCTCGGATGGGACGGGAGGATGTTATATCCCCCTGACCTGTCGTCCTCCCCCTTGGCGTAGCATCTTTGTTGTACCTCATCAATCTCTAGTTGTGACAACAGATTCTGTTTACTAACATTAGAAAACTGGGTTAGAAGTTTTTTCTTCACATAGATGTTGGGTTTCGAGGTTTCCATTGGTCCCACATCTTCTGCATACATCCCTTCTCACAGGTTTAGCTGGAATAGTAGCATTCCAACAATGTGAGATTTTCCACTCTATTCCATGAATCTTGTTCCAGTAGCCCACTTGCCATCAGTATGTCCTGGTCCTCCAATACCTGGTACAGACTTTGTTATGTCTTTGTGTTATGTCTGAGCTGTGTTGAGATGCTACTTTTTGTAGAAATGTTTGCAGTTTGGACTGCACTGATGAGAGCGTTAATTCAGTAAAAAATAGAAGAAAAAAGCCAGAATCACCTGTGAAAACAGCTGCTATCGAGTGAGGGGCGAGGTACATTCTGGACAGGACAACAGAACAGAAAAAAAAATCTTTTCAAGAGTCAGTTACAGCTGGTATTATTTATCGGTGCTTCTGAGATTCCTTCAGTTTGCTTTGTATGAACAACACTTGAGCTGTCAGCACATTAACACATGAGGAGGCATGGACATTTTCTCAATGAGGAGCCGCAAAGCTGCTCAATTGCCTCCACAATTCAAATCAGCATGTAAATATGGACAACAGAACACTTGACAAATAAGAATGAACCATGTGTCTCAAAGATGGGGGGTTTTCCACACAAATTTTGCTGTTAAATTGCACTGGTAAGTGTTATAAATATAAAATTACATGTACAGATTCCTTACATTGAAATATACTGAGACAGCTTCAACCCACTTTATTTTTTCTGTTCAAGAATTATATATAACGACCTGATATTTGTTTTCAAATATATAGATATTTCTTAGATTGTTGCCAAGCAGATCAAGACAGTAAAAAAATGCCCTTGCATATGAGCTTAAGAGAGACTGTGAGAATAAATCAGTGCTTTTAAAGCCCATTTTAACTGTCAATGCAAACACAATTTACTATCAACAAACAGAAGAAGATTATAAGCAGATTTTCTTAATCATCTTTCTCCAAAGTATAAGAACATTTTGATGTTGCACCAAGTGGATTCTCTATTTGTCTGTCAATATACTCGCTGCCCACCTATACTCCTACCTCTTATTGGATTTCATCTATAAATAATTGATGACTTTGCGCTTCCCCCATCTGCCTCAGTCTCTCGCTTGTTGTCACATCCTCTCAGTCAGTGGTGAAAAAGGACACTCAAGGTTGAACAATGTGATTTCATGTGCATTTTTTGTGGGCATGTATGTGCATAAGCCATGGCACAGAGAGCAGGCTTCAAAGAACAGGAAGCATCCTGGCTTGTCTCCATGAGGCAGAAAAGTAATGGAAGGATGTAGCAAAAGGGGAGAGAGAAGAGATCAGTGGTCAGAGAGAATGATGTGCAAAATAAATGCACAGTTTAGGACAATAAAATGAAGAGCACCAAGAGAATAACAACATGACAGAGCAGCTTTAGATTAGTGGATGAAACATTTATGATCTATGAGTTCAGAAAGTGGGTCACCCAAGAGGATCCAAGCAGCCTTTTTTGACAAGTGTATGGCTAAGGTATGAAAGAAGATAATTTTGTAACAAAAAATTAATAAAGCAAAAAGAAGTACAGGTTTACAGGTAAGCAGGTGATGACAGTCTGCATATTTCCTATAGTCAGACACTTCATAATGGATATGCAAGTGTGATGCTTTCCGCTCACATCATCAAATATGCAGATGAGAAAACATTAATACAGAATTATGCAAATGAGTGTTGCTAGCTTCTGACACAATTCATGAAATTCAAAACAGAGAGAGAACGCATAAGCCATCTCTCCCAGTGCTGTCTGTTGTCAAGTTAACTGTCGGCATGATTGCTCTGCATTCTTCTGAGATAGAAATAGAAATGAAAACGCCAGAAGTGCAGAGGATAAAAACAGTCAATGTAAGTGCCTTAACAGATGCATTCTAATGTCAACAAAGACATTTATGGCAGAAAATTGGAGAGAGTAAGAATTACACGTTGTACATGCTACTCAAACTGCCACAGTTTGATTTTGACTGGAAATCCTCTGCAGATACATCTACTGTTGTTGTGGTGTTGTAGATCTAAAAATAAAAGTAATCTTGTCCAATCTCCCAGGACTACATAGATAGATAGATAGATAGATAGATAGATAGATAGATAGATAGATAGATAGATAGATAGATAGATAGATAGATAGATAGATAGATAGATAGATAGATAGATAGATAGATAGATAGATAGATAGATAGATAGATAGATAGATAGATAGATAGATAGATAGATAGATAGATAGATAGATAGGAGTAGACTAAAATTAAATTGAGGAATATTTAATTTGGTGGGATTAGACTCAGAATGATCTGCATGACCATCTGCTGTCTTCCACTTTTTTTGTAAGGATGACAATAGCATGTTGACAGGGTCATGGTCTATGTCAGCTGTCTGGCTGGTGAACAAATAATAAGAAGATTATGATCAAGTTATCACAGTGTGTGTATGTGAAAAGAATATGAAATGTTTTAATTTTTTCTTTTCCACACTCAAATGTTGTCAAATATTTTGAATCTTTATGAACTAACTCTTTTTTTGTCACCTCCAGCAATCAATGGGGTTCCTTTTAGTCCAGTGTGTTATAAACACTACCTTGTGGAGAGGTAAGTGAGCTTGACAAGGGCTCATGTTCAGGTCAAGCAGTAAATTGTGGCCTTGACACTGCAGCTCTGACAGTATCATGTTTTTGCATTCAGCTTGATTACGCTTAATGGTACCTGCATAGTGAATGAGGACTCACAGTCTCCTTATAGACCTTTGTCTTTGCCACCAGTTTAAATGCACACATATGAGATCTCAAAGATGGGGAGTGTGAGCACTCATTTTCAGTCTGTCTGGGTAATTGAGAGAATTGAGCCTAAAATCTAATTATCAAATCTAAAGCAGTAATTGTCCGCAATGAATAAAGAGAATTAGTATTAAAGCATTCGGTTTTTTAAATAGAGGCTCTTTCTTTCCAGGTTTGTTCACACACACAAGGACAAGGGAATGTGACCATGGTCATATTATGGTGTGACTTGTGTCTGCTGTGTTTAAACTACAGCTGTTGATGATTGAGATATCGCACATATCGTATGTATTCTTACTGGGCTGTTTCACACAGTCTCTACAAATGTCAGAAGAAGAGAGAGCAATTCAAATGATATTTCCAACCAAGGTTGGTCATTTAAAAAAGAACAAAAAAGGAAGGACTTGCTTGCTTGCTTTTATACTCCTGTTAACTTACATTTATTGACATGAATTACAGTCGATATAGTTTGAAAGTAATTGAGCATTGCTTTGAATGTTGAGGCACTCCAATAGCTTCTTCCTTTCATACTGGGGAACTCAAGTGTATCCCATGATGAATTATACAATAAAGATAGCATAGAAGTCCCTCTTCTCAGGATTTAGAGAATTCAACCAGCCCTTATTGTGGTTGCTGCTCAGATACATTTGGGTTATTTTCCTCTGTTATGGGCCTTTCAGTGTAATAACAAATATGAGAGAAGAAATAAAAAAGACCTGATTACGTTTCCCTCTGGACTGCTGTCCATGGTGCTGACCACATCTGTCCTCCATGTCCCTTCTGAGTGAGAATCAGCACACATGAGTATTGTTTTTTTGGGTTTGTTATTTTTGTAAATTCTTATTTTTGGGTCACAACTGTGTCACACTGTTGTGGTTTGTCTCGTGAAGTGGGAGATTGAAACTACAATAAAGCCCACAGCAAGACAGTGAAAGTTGATGCCAAGAAAGAGATTTGGACAATTCTTTCCACCTTGAAGGTTTTGACTGATTTATTAATCTTCCCTCACTAAGCATATGAGAGCAGGCAGGAAGCAAGACTTGGCTCCAACTCTACTCAGCCAGACAGCCATCTGTTTTAAGACTTTTCCTCTTGGGGACCAATCTTAAGTTGAATCCCAGTAATGACCAAGATCCATTTGGACCTCAAGTGTTTTTCTAATGATTATTATCCTACTCAAACCAGCCATCCGCAGATTTTCTACTACTCAAAAATTCATGTCCATGAATTTACTCTCCTGTGTCCAAAGCTTACTTTGACCGTGACCACTTTTGTCGCTTATTCAGAGAACAGTGTATTATGAATTATCTCATTATTCACAGTTTTCAAGTAATAATTGTAATGATGAAAACAATAACAAGAAGAAGAAGAAGATTGGAATACTTCCTTTTATATCTACCTAATGCTATACAGCATATACTTTACATGAAGCAGGTTAATTCACAGTCAGTTAGGATTGTTTTCATGAAAACGAGAACACATTTGGTTTCACTTCAAACAAAAATTTGTTTTGTAAGTATCATATTTGGCTCTTAGTTTTTGGCATATTTTTAATTTTCTTTTAGTATTTTGCATAACAACATCACAGGAAACCCTTTTTTTTGTTTGCCTCTTCCATTACAATTAAAAGCATGCATTATACCGTATATACTATACCGTATATACTGTTTATTTAAAAAAAGAAAAACATGGCTATATATTCAGAATAATTCTAATAAATGTGTATGTATCTTTCCATTTGATCCAGACACTTTATCGTCTCTTGTCTCATTACTGCCTCTATATAGCCAATCTGTGCAACAGTCAAGTAACAGATGTGTTGCTTCCAATTTTCAGTCAAGGCCACATGGATAAACTAATTGAATAAATAATTGTGTTCCTACACATTTCTATTGATCAATGTAATCTTAAGTGTGTCTCTTCATTCCATTGTTCGTGGTTTATAGGTTAATGAGTTAGATTGGTTTTCCTCTAAAAGATGAAGCGAAAACATTGGTCTTCTTTAGGTTCACTCATCTGTAGATCTTAAGGGATCTTCCTTTTGAGGGGTAGAAAATTAAAACAGTGAAGCATCTATGATTATGCAAATAAATTACTGGTGTCTGGTGCAGTTGGCCTCAGAAATAGAGTCGGGTGGTTTCCAATTAAAGTGAAATTTAACTGTCTTTAGTGCCCCCTACAGTAAAAAACACACAACTACATATTTGAACCCTTTAAGCCCCATTCAGGCTTAATTTCCATGAAAGGGGTTTCCTTGAAAAATCTAAATTGTTCATACAAACCTTTTATTTGTCAGTCTAGACATGAAATATAATACTAATTCAGCAATAAAAGTCGAGGTTTTTATTGCAATAAATTAGTCAATTTGGTCTGATGTTTATTTGTATCAGAAAAAATGTTTGTGTTTTGAAAATGTTGTGAATGGTAAAAGCATGCAAATGGGTTGTTTAGGTCAAGTGTGCGACTGTTGAATTTAATTGTTAGGTCTGATTTCAAATAAAGGACTGTGCTGCAGTTTAACAAGGCCCTTGTTGGACTCAGTTCTAAATTACAGTCGTGGCTCCCAAGCAATTGAAAGATTTAATTGAACTGAATTTAATTAAATTTAATTGAAAAATACTTTATTAATCCCAAAGGAGAAATTATATTGCTGCAGTTTATATAAAATAGATAAATAAAAATAGATACAGTAAAATGAAACTAAATTAAATTTTTTTTTTAAATTGTTGAAAGACGTTGGAAAGCTCTGTTTAACAGAGCTGAAATATGACATCTGAAGTATGGCTGAAATCTCCGGAGATCACCAATGTAGTGGGACAATCTGATTCTAGCTCGGTAACAACTGAGCTGATGACATCATGTTACACAGGTGAACTGTCTTGGCAGACAACAAGGATAGAAATTTATAGTCATCAGTTCCATATCCTCCCTCTCAGTAATATGTCCAGGATTACACCATCCGTTGTAAAAAATGTCAATCTTTCCTACTCTTACCAGCTTCTGCTGTAGCTCAGGTGGAAGAGCAGTCATCTTCCAATCAGAAGGTTGGGAAACCATTTGCAGCTTCCCTGGACCACATATCGATTTGTCCTTGGCCTTGCTGAACCAAACATTGCTTCTGATATGTCAGTCCTACCGCTCTATCTAGAGTTTCTATCTGGTCATAGTCGTACAGGACAGAGTAATCATGGAGTCAGGAACATGATCCTGCAGTCATGTCTTGATAAAAAGCCTAGAAATGCATTTCTAAATAATCCAGTTGTGTCTTTACATCAGCACTCCATTGATACTCATTTTAATTGCCATTCTCATATTTTTCATGATGACTTAGTTAAGAAATAGTTTAAATCTCCTCCTCTTTGCTCACATCTTGCTCCAGCCCAACATACACAATGTCTACTCTTCAGTTTTTGTTTGAATTGGGGTCTTATTAGGGGTATTACTTGAGTTTTGGAAAGCTCCATCAGATGCTCCCACATGGACACAACATTCCTGTCGCCATGGTTGCACATCATTATATATGTAAAAGGTTTAAGAAATGCAAGCAGTAGAGCAGTAATGCTTCAAAAATGTTTTCTTTTCTGGGGAAAAAGACACAACGTGACCAGAACCAGGCTGCCACTTATCTGGTGATATTGTATGAGCTATTTTTTCCTGACTGTTTGGAAAAAATGAAACAAATCAGGGCATAGTTATCTCTATCTGAAAGCACCCAAAGGCAAAACCTGGGGAGAGATGTGGGTCTGTATCATGTAAATATTTTTCTTCCTCCAGCAGGTGAGGTCTTGAAATGTGCAATACACTCTAGGAACTAACTAGTTAAACTACCCTCATTGAGAATTTAAAAGACACTTCAGATTAGTCATCTGTCTTCGTGTTCATACTGATCAATAGTGCCCTTGTTGTTTGCACTGTGGATGATAATTTAATCCCTTGAGCAGCAGCCCCATAGACCTACACCTAGCCATAGTCCTTACAAATACAGCAAAACGTAGCACTTTCATCTCATCGTGTGTGACTGTGTGCACATGCTGCTTTCACTTCACCTTGATGACAAACAAGGCTTCAATTATTCATCACTCTTGGTTACATTGGGACAAATGGAGGCCACGTCATCACAATGTGCCAAAACGTGATGACAACACAATCTGAAACACTGTAGTCATGACCTTTCATCTCACCTGCCTTCATTTTTATCTTACAATCCATGTGTTTTGCAGTTTTTCTGTTTCATTGACAATACACAATAAAATTTATCAGGCTGGATGGCCGAGGGGTACAGCCGATTCCCTGACAAAAAAAACGGTTAAGGACAAAATTGCATGCCTATAGATTGACAGCGAGCTTGAAATTAACAATGAAATACTACACCGGAGATCTGACCTCAGTGTCTTTCTCGCTCCTCTGGTCTATAAGGAGAACCCAAGGACAAGAAAGAGACAGCATTTATGTCCATCTTGCCACAACCTTTCAGTCTTTTTTTTTTTACTCTATTCATAGTCTATTCAATTGACAACTACAAAACATGTGACACTATTATTAGAAAAAAAAAATTATAGTTTAAATAACTGCAATATTGCAGTATTTATCTTTCATTTTAAAAACGCTACTATCACAACATACATGGAAATCTTACACATATCAATGCAATTTTAAAAGCAATGACTTAGCTGTGTAGCTTTCATACTAGGCATGTATTTTGTTGATTTCGCTCTGTGAAATGTAGATCATCTCCTTCTTTTTTTGTTGCTGAAAGAGACACTTCTTCCACCAACTGATTAAAGCTTTAGTGTCCACTTTAGAGCACGGTGAAAACACTTATCATTGATTATCCAGGAAAGAGCAGACAGTGGGATCATGACAAAATACTATAATTTTCAAATATAGACTCTACTCCTGTAATAATAACAGGACCGATCATTTTGTAAATGATTCATAGCTTGACACCCAGTGCATTGTGGAAGAAAGTCCGTCAGATACTAAATGTCCTGTTGAAATGACTCAGAATTAAGTTTAGAATCTAGTCAGCGGGATTTTTAGGAGGCCCACTTGACCAACTCTATTCAGGTTTTCATTACAGCTGGTTTGACTGGAGCACTACAAGGAAATGAATGCAGTTTTCACCATAAATTGATTTATCCCAGTGAGAAAAAGTATGAGCACAGCTTCCCCAAACATGAATGTTCACATTTATGCAAATATCACTGAGACAATTGGGAAGCGAATGCTTTTGCATTCCTATACTACATCATAAGGCCTTTCAGAAAAGCTTGAAAAACATAAATAAATGTCAGAGATAACCTATGATTTTTCATGAACGTTTTATATGCATTATAGAAGAAGCTTTGCTTCTGGCTGCATTGAGAAATGCAAAATAAATATCAGGAGGTAAGATTTCTTTACATTTTTTTTCATTATGTAGAACATGTGTACATTTTTGCAAGTTGGTAAGGAGATAATTATACAACCACAATTTTTGTGCTTCGTAAAACTGATAATGGGTTAAAATAAATATAGTATCATAATAGAATAAAGGGATATATATACATATGGAAGTCAGTCAGGACTTTTATTTTAGTCTAAATAAGCCTTCAGTTTTGTGTCTCTCTCACTGAGCTTTGTATAGTGTGGCCTTGTGTCATAGTGACTGATATTTGTCATTGTATGAGGAGTCAGAGAGCTGAATTATTGAAGGTGTGTGTTTCATCAAGGTCAAATTAAAGCAACACACTCATGTGCACACACACGCACACACACAGTCATTCACTATGACAAATTACTTCTGTAGAAAACATGGTTGGGATACAAAATCCAAAATGAAACATTGTATTGCTTCAGGGCTTTTTTTTTTTGCTTGTGCTCGTGTATGTGTATGTGTATGTGTATGTGTACGTGTATGTGTGTGTGTATGTGTATGTGTACGTGTATGTGTGTGTGTGTGTGTATGTGTACGTGTATGTGTGTGTGTATGTGTATGTGTACGTGTATGTGTGTGTGTGTGTGTATGTGTACGTGTATGTGTATGTGTGTGTGTATGTGTACGTGTATGTGTGTGTGTGTGTGTATGTGTACGTGTATGTGTGTGTGTATGTGTATGTGTACGTGTATGTGTGTGTGTGTGTGTATGTGTACGTGTATGTGTGTGTGTGTGTGTATGTGTACTTGTATGTGTGTGTGTATTTGTATGTGTATGTGTATGTGTGAGTTAACTCACTATATCATATTTCTCACTTTACTTCATCTCTGTCCACACTTGGATTGCAGAGCTAAGGTTAGCAGTCATGCTCACTTGGTTCAATCTGCAGGCTGCCAGAACAAGATGTTCTTCACTGAACAACTCAATTTTCAAGAAAAAGGATTGTACTTAGCACTGCTCTCTGTTTTTACTACAGCCGGCTCTCCCTCAATCCTGAACAAGGTCTCAGCACCTGTTAAGGAAAATAATGCCCACAAATTGATGCTGCCATGATGATATTGGACCATGGAATGATATTAGAAAGGTGATGCTCAGTTCCTGATTTCCTCCACACTCACCTTTGTTTCATCAGATCACATCTTTTATTCTGAGAGTTATTCAGTTGCTTTGAAAATGACCAGCAGGCCTCTGTGTGCCTTTTAGTGAAAAAAAAGCCTCTGTCATAAATATGATTGGTGGAGTGCTGAATTGATCTTTGCCCTTCTTTATGATTCTTTTCCACAGAGAAACTCTGCATCTCACTCATTGTGACCACTGTTGGTTTCCTGTGTGACAAAAGCCTTTCAACCCTGATTATTCAGTTTGGCAACCTGATTTAGGATGTCTGACAAGTTGAAACAAACATATATTTGTTTATAATGGCGTCCTATAAAGTACTACCTCTACAAGCTGCAGGAGGGAGAAACAGTATGCCCCATTTTAGGGTTTTCAAATCAGACCACACAGTCATACCTTTAACGAGGCGTAAAATCTTCATAAGGAGGTAGGAGGGGGCGCTGGATAGCGCATTATGCATAGCACTTTCAATTATTCATGCATTCATGATGTGTGTTCATGACCAAGATATGACATTTGTTACATCATGACCGTTATGCTCATGGACCCCATTTTGCCGGTTGTCTTGGTTATATGTAAACACAGCATATTATGACAAAGCTCCTCTGTTGAATAGCTTCAAAATGTATTGCTTTAGTCTAAGTCTGAACACTCTCACACCACCTCTTGTCCTGCACTGCCACCAGCTGTCCTCAACTGATGCTACAACTGCAGTCGCCGCTGTTGTGGCTCTTCCATAACACACTGTCCTCTCTTTCTTCTTCTTTTGTTGGCTCCAGGGCAGCTTAGACAGTATGACTCATGTGCTGTCCAGTGGTACAAGTTAGAGGAGAATCCTGTCCATACCAAATGTTTCTCAATTGTGTTTTTATATGATGAAGATTTTGTGATGTTTTAAATATTTTTGCAACTAAGAGCATTTTTTGAAGTCATCACAAGTGACACATTTACTACAGTGCGCTGGGCAAAGCTTCCACTACAAGTCTTGAGGAACTCACGGTGGCAGAGGCCCTGTACTACTGTAGAGTAGTTGAGAACATGCAAAGGGATATCCTAAAGGATTCAAAGAAGTGCTCAAAGGAAAGCCTGAAAAAGATCAGGGCCATAGAGGAAAACTATCACAAGATGTTCAACAGTTACATGACTCTGAAAAATAAAAAGGATGGACTGCAGAAAGAAATGAAGGAGCTTCAGAACATTTGAGATGCTCGCGATCCTTTGCAAAGGGAAAGTTACAAGTACTTCCTTCGCTGAAATTTGGAATCTCAAAATAGAAAAAGCTGAGAGGAAACAAAGTCTCCATCTGGACATTTTGCATGTCTTCGAAAAAAAATGTAAGGATTCTGGCAGGAAAAACACAGAGATGAGGCCAAAAAGGCTGGAGCCAAGTGTTTCAGGGGGATGAAAAAACAAAGCGATTGATCCAGCTGGGAAACACAACTCTGTAAGTCCCTGTGAAAGTGTTCTGGATGACATCTGTTTATCTTGTTTACCTTGTTTTATCTGTTCAGCCAGTCAGAAATCCTGAGCAGGTTTTCACTCAGGATTTCTCTATATATCTCTGCATAATTGTTCCTCCATCATGACAAATCTACCAAGTCCTGTCACAGAAAAGCATTTCCCAAATAATGATACTGTCATCACCACGCACGACTGTATGGATGGTATTAATGAAGGGATGCTCCGTACCTCATTCATAGTGACCTCAAGGCTCTTGGTGGTTTCCTGTCTGACCAAGAGCATTCATCCTTGATTGCCCAGGGACCTTTTATCTTTCCCAAACTTGCCCGTGTTACCCTTGTACATGCAGACAAATATAGATGACAGTAACATTAGAAAAATATGTGCCCTCTAGAGGTTGTGAGAGCAAATGCCTGGGAAGGGTAATTCATGTTGTGTTGTAAAATAATGTTTTTTATTCCGAACCATGTTACATTTCTAGCCCTAACCAACTACTTTTGGTTTCAAACCCCGACCAAGTGATGATACGGCCTAAAGTCAGTCAGGATGTGATAAAGTTTCATTGTAATGTGCTGTGTTACATTATGTGTACATACATGGTATAATGCCATGGTATAATGTGTACATTAAACCATATAATGTGTACATTATACCATGGCAACCTATAAGTTGCCATGTGGATGATGTAACTGTTGTAAAAACATTCTACTTTGGCTCAGATCATGATAGCGTTTTTAATTGTACAGAAGTAATGTTTTTGTCTGAACCCAACTAGAAGGTAAGAAAAGTGCTTTAGTAAAGTGTTGCAGTACCACTGACTGGATGTATGCTGGTCTTGATCTCATGTTTCACAAAGGCTCATGGCTCAATACTCCACCCCATCACCCCTCAAAGCAGACATAAGAAGTCAGTTAGCTGTAACAATGTTCCTCCATTTAAGAATGATGGAGCATGCTGTGTGTCAGGGCTATTTAACTGCTGCAGAAATGTTGATGTTTACTTCCCTAGATCTGTGTAATTACATACGACTGCCACACAGATCTGCAAAGAAGCCATGGCCTAGTTTTCACCCATACAAACAACTAATCACAGGGACGTTTTCTAGGACTGCGTTGGACTGCAAGCTAAATGTAGAAATAAAACTGTATCCTTGTAAAAAGTGATATGATATAAAAGCTTTTTAAGAGTGGAAAGAGTCAGTGGAGTCAGTTTTTGCTTAGAAAATAAAAAAATTAAGCATACAACATCTTATCTGTGGATAAGATATGAGGAAACAAATCAAAACAATAAATAATTCCTGATATAGTTTCACAGTAATAAATACAGTGCAAAAAGATGAATATATTACAACTGGTATCAGCTGGTGATTTTGACAAGAATAAAAGAACCATTTGGATGTTTCAGCCGCATTGCAACTTCATTTAGCTGTGTAAAGGATATTGCTTTTTTGCACCTTCCTTGTTACATATAGAACACTGGTGTGGTTTAGAGCTGACAGGAAGAAGGTGTCTTTGCAGAAGTGTCACTCAAAAAAATTAACAGGAAGTTAAAAACTGTAAGAGGGTGTTGCTTAGCCATACCATTTTAAGATGTTGCAGTAGCAGCATCTTAAATGACTTGGCAGAACAAACCACTTTTAAATTTTTGGTTACTGTTCAGTTTAAATAATTCAATGAGTACTCATATATCGACACAGCCTGAGCACACCAATGGGGGAGGGAAAGACTCTTTGGTGTATCCCAGCTGTCTCTGATAAAAGTAAAGCTACTAGGTGGAAAATTAGGCATATGGTGGTGGTGATCCTCACCATGGCTCTGCACAAAATCAAGGGTGAACTGACTGTAGTTAGACCTACTCCTGAAACTTCAGTTCTCTGAGTAGGTGTGAAGTCCATCATCCTGTACAGTGAGGCCCTGGCTCCTCACAAAATGAATCCATGTTGTGTAACTCCAGTAAGTACCTGAGCATGCAGACTGTAACAACAGTGGTACAAGAGTGTAAATTTGGCACTTCACTTCACAAAGTACAAATCTAGTTCTCAGTGCTGGTGTGCAGTCAGATCTGTGGTTGTATCTTATTTCAGCTTCACTCTTCACAAGATTATCTCCATTTTTCTTTTCTCTTTGCACATATTGCCCATGTTCTCCATATTCCGGTATCCAAAGAAGATGCATTTCTGTGTTAAAAGCAGAATAGTTAGCTAGCTAGCTGCTAGTCCAAGACTAATATATTGTAGTGGGTCTGTTATAATGCCCCAGTGATAGAAGTGGCGTTGTGTGGCTCACATTATATAATCAATCCAAGTGCATCATGGAACTTTGATTTTATATCTACGCTAATGATCCTAAACCAGCACTAAAGATCAGCCTTTTAACAAACAGCTATTGTTTCAAATATTTTGCATGTTACAATCAAATCTATCAATTAACTTTGCTCAGACTTTAAAGCAACACTAAAGAAACTTCAAATCTATGTAGTTCTGACTTTTTTTATGTACAATGACTTTTGTCAAATACATTCTGTGGTGGGTGGGGCTGCACGGTGGTGTGGTGGTTAACACTGTCTTTTTACAGCAAGAGGGTTCCTGTTTGAATCCTGGCTGGGGCCTTTCTGTGTGAAGTTTGCACGTTCTACCCATGTATGTGTGGGTTCTCTCTGGGCACTACCCAGAGGCTGAGTTACAGCAGTTCACGATGGTTTCCTGCCCCTCACCACTTATTTTGCTTCATGATCTCTTGATATTTTTGTAGGCTTTTGATGGCATCTTTCTGGCTGTATCAACATGATAATTAAAAAAATTCTGGGTATGGCTTTACACTTATGGGCTAACTCTGAGATTTCTTTTTATGACAGGGGTGTTACATTCCACACTTGTTGGGGGAGCCAAAGAGCAAAAAAAAATGTTCTCGTGTTACTTTAAACTGGATATTATTTTGGAATAGAATCACACCTACTTTGATGCCTGTGATATCTTGGACCTCAGCCATGCGGAAAATGTCATATGTGTTCATAGACAAGATTCAGATACTGAACCTTGAATGGACAATCAGGAAACATTTCAAATAAAACATTACATGTGACAGGGGCATAAAGTTATTTATCTAATGTACAATCTTAGATAGACCCAACATTCACTTAAAACCTTATTCATATCATACATTGTCTATATTTCAGTGCTCTTAGGTTGGCAAAATCTGTGTGCAGATAAACATATATAATGCAATGAACACGCACACACACACACACATGCACACACACTCACACGCATGCACACAACCAGACATGCACACTCACACACACACACACACTCACACACACTCACATTGCAAATTTGTATGAGGAGCTTCCACATCAAACGTGTAATTTTCTACAGTGCTTTTGTTCCCTTTAAAGGTATATTTTGTAAGTTTTGCTCTTCAACAATCATCACCACAAGGAGTCAGATTAAGTGTACATTTCCATTTCTTTTTATTAAAAGCAAGATTACTGTAATGGTCTTTTAACCGGACATCCCAAAAAGAGCATTAAACATCTGCAGCTCATCCAGAACGCTGCTGCTAGAGTTTTAACCAGGACTAAGAGATCTGAACATATCACACTAGTTTTAAAATCTTTAAAATTCCAGTCAGTCACAGAATAGATTTTAAAAGCCAACTGATGTTTTACAAATCCCTGAAAGGTTTAGGCCCAAAATACATCTGTGATATGTTCAGAGAATATAAACCTAGCAGAGCTCTTAGATCTAAGGACTCAGGTCAGCTGGTCCAGTCCAAAGTCCAGAAGCAGCATTTAGCTGTTATGCTACAAACAAGTGGAACAAACTGCCAGTGGAGCTTAAACTGTCACCAAATGTAGACATTTTTTAATCCAGGTTAAAAACTGTTTTCACTTTTCTCAAGTGTCCTATACATGAAATCTGCACAGTATCTTTTAACTTATCTAAACTGTTGTTTGTTTTTATTAATTTTAATTATTTTATTTTTTTCTATTTATATTCTTTTACATATTTTAATGCTTTTTTCCACTCCCTGCTGCAATGCTTTTATTTTATGTAAAGCACTTTGAATTGTTTTGCACATGAAATATGCTATACAAATAAATTTGGCTTTTGACTTTTTGACTTTTGAACAAAACCACAATACAAGAGGAAAAAGAAAAAGGCGTACATCATAATCTTGGGAAGTATGGGCTTAATTCTATCGTATTTCATAAATTAGGCAGCCCTAATCATTTATTTCCTTTCTCTATCTTACAATTTTGGTGTTCTTTTGAAATGATCTGACTAAAACAGCATCTTAAGATCAAATAATCAAAGATTTGCCATATCAACTATAGCTGAAAAATTAATTATCTCCCAGCCTGAAATAGATCAGAAATCATCAGTGATATCAAAGATTATTAATTACTTTATAGCAAGACAAGATGCCACCAAGCAGCACTTCAGTGTTAAACACTTCTCACACATCTCTTGTAGTTTCCAGTGGCCCACTTTCATTTCCATCAACATGTTTTGATTAAGGCTATGGATGCCCTCAAATGTTTTATGTATTCATATTTTTATCCTGTTCTGTCAACCCTTGTCTTGTCATCGCACGGCTTTTCATTTCCTCTTAGTATTGGCGCTCTAGGCTTTACACAGGAAGTATCAATTCTGCCCTGCCCTGCTGCTCGTCTCTCAGTTTTATTCTCCCCCACACAAACAAAGTGTGAGCATTGCCTCACCCACAGCGGAGGAAGTGGTGTTTGAACCAAGACTGATCCACCTCAGCAAGAAGTTACTATCCATCTCTGGCACTTCTCGTCTGTTTCTGCAGCATTTCTTAAGCAGTTCATTTGCCCCTCACCTGCTGCTGAGCACCAACATGAGCGTACGGAAGCTGAGTGAGTATCACCAGTGTTTGTGTGAGTCTGTGTCTGAGGCAGTGACTGTTTTTTTCCTTTCAAGGGCTATTGTGATGTGCAAAAATCAAGCCTGTTACTTTACCGTCTTTGTTTCTGTTAAAAGGTTAATACGGTGTGGGGAAAAGTTTGCACTCAAACAAATTTGAAGTAGCAAAATGCAAATTGTTTTTTTCAAGCACTGAGTGTGAAGTTCCTTACTGCCTCCCAAAACAGCCACAGAGATAACCGAGCACAAAGACACATGTCTTCAAATACAATTACCTCATAGCTGAAAATAGATAGTTTCACTGGTTGACTGCTTCTACTCCTTCACACAACATGAGCTCTGTAAAAGACATTTTGTTGAAACAGCTGCGAGGAAAGACACAGATGTGTTTGCTGAATAAATTTTGTATTCAGCAAAAATGGAAACAAATTATATCCTCAGCTCCTAATGATTAAAAAGGGTAATTAAAAGGAAGGGTGTTGTAATTTGATGGCAAACTTTACTCGATCCCAACTATTTTTAGTGGTATCAAATCCTATATTCCTATTAAACAGTCACAAGTTGATAGATCATACTATTAACAGGGCAACAGAGGTGAGGTAAGTCTTTCATCCACTGAAAATCAAATACTGCTGGCATCTGCTTTGTGGGACACTGGTGGGATGAGCTTTCTACCTCTCCTTTAACTTTTGAGTGGTTTAGAAGATACTTTACAAATTAAAAAAAAAAGTGAAAAACAACATTTGCTTCATAGAATAGCAATAGAAATAACAAAAGATATAAAGTAACAGAGGATGAAAACTAAAATCTCTTGTGTTGTGATTAAATGAACAACATACTGCAAACATCACAACATACCGACTCAACCAACCTCTCAAACTCTTCCCCTTCCAAGGTTTCAAATGGTTTGGCAGCCTAACCAACCTCTCTTTTCGCCGCTCCACTGAGAAATCAAAGTCTTCCAAGTCGAAGTCAGGATCGAGATGTGAACCTGAACTTGACGGCGAATGTATCGCCACAGCAAGCCTAAGTCCAGTTGCTGAGACAACGATGGATGACATGGAGGCCATGCGTCCTCGCACTGCCAGCTATATCCGTTCTAGCGAGGGCTACAGTCATGTGGGCACACTGCCTCGGCTACTAATGAGGAGGAGGGACAAGAGTAATAAAGGTAAAGCATCAGAAGTTCTGATGAAATTACATTACTGAAGTCTGGCAGTTACCCTTCACAGAGATTTGGGGAAACAAATTGTGTCCTCCCATCAGTTTTGAAATATTGAATTCCTCTGAATTTCAAATTTTCTGTCTGCCTTCACCTGTTTTCTTCTACTTGGCATCTTATTATTCCTTTCTTCCCCAGGATGCCCCAGTAGCAATAAAAAGAGTAAAGACAAGAGTGGCATCACCAGAAGTCAAAGCCAGAGACCTGCAGGAGAACAAGCTCATGCGGCTGTGAGAGTCAGAGACATCTCATTCAAGGTGGCTGAGGATAAAGCAGCTGTTACAGCGGACACTGCAGGTGCCACCACTAAGCTCAGCCCCGACTCTCCAACTGATCCCAAGACACAGCCTGAACCCTCAGGGGAAAGTAATGTACCAAACACAGAAAACATCCTTCGTGAACCCACTGCTGCAAATGAGGAGATGTCACCCTCTGGTGGCAGGAGCACAACGCTCCGGTCAGAAGAAGCAGTTGTCTTGAATCACAAATCCATGAATGAGACTTCATTGGTTCCTTTTAACGAGAACAGAGATGAATCTCATGAAGATTATGGGTCTGGGTCGAAGCCTCTCTCTGAACCAAATATGGAAGCACGGAACAAAGAGCTGAAAGAGGGAGGAGTAGAATCTGACAGGTAACTACTCTTCTTACAATATTTGAATTGTAATTTTTCTCTTTTTGTCTGAAATAGTAAATGCATAGATGCACAACTTAGGTAAGCTAATCGTATGTCACATTTGTCTGGCATGAATTGAAACCTTTGATTGTTTGAGGTAATCTTGCTTTTTGTTTGTATTTCAAGTTTCATATTAGTTTCAAACTGTGGCCTCTAGGGGGAGACACGAATCCAACATAGGTCTGTCAAGAAAATATGTTTATGGCTCAGAAAAAAACATCTTATATACCTTATCTGGGCTACATTGTTTAGTTTACTGAGTGGACCTCTGGTATTCTGATCATTGGATCATTGAGAAACATAAGGATTTACTTTTGATGTTAGAATTCTATAAGTATATGTCTTCATATTTCATATAACAATAAGTACAATGCATTTTATAGAGAGGCCATGAAACTAAATTGTATAGTTTTGTGGGAACCAACTCATTTCCAAGTATATCAATCAATATATGAGATAACAGTGAATGATATCATTCATGATTTGTATCATTATCACATACCAAATAAACTACCCACATTTTGCATAGATGTGTAGTTAAGTCAATGGTTTACTAATATTGCTTGATCAGCGAGGTCCAGCGCAGCAGTGTTCTGTGCAGTTGCCAGGAGGTGCAAATCTGCTGGTTTCAAGGCTCAAAATCTCTGAACGATTCACTTTGAGCTGACTTTTCTCTGGACAAAACTTGTCTTAGACCAATGAGGTAAAGTGAGATTATAATGGGATTCGTTTCTCTCATTTTTTAATGCAGCAGGTAACTTAGATTTCTTCTTTTGATCAGATATTGCTGGAAATCTGCTGCTCTGTCCCTGCTTAGATGATTTTCCATCAACCGAAATGAGCTTTATGTGTCCTTATTGTGTGCATTTTTTTCTGTGCTGTAGCTTATTTATCAATATGGTAAGAAGTTGGAGAATATGAGGGGTAAACGCAACCCCCTTACCCACAGCCCCCTTCAGACGAGCAGATTGTATTTCCTCACAGTTTTCCCATGACATGCCAAGGGCTCTGTGCCCCCAGTGCCCCACGCTTAACTGCAGAGTGCATGTATCGTGTTACACGGTGTGTATGTGTATGCGTAAATGTAGTCTGTAGCTGTGCTGTCATGCAAGGCCTTGAATGTGTGAGCGTGGAGCATCAGCCCATTAGTTCAGCTAAGGGATCGTGGGAAAATAAGCTCTATAGTATACTCCAGGTTACGTATGGACACATCAAAGAGCACTCCTTCCACTGTCCATCTAATCATAAATCACACGTCTGTCTGTCTATTCACAGGGTGGCTTTTCATGTCTTTGCGTGAGATTCCTTGGAAAACCCTTTTAGCTGCTTGACACACAGTGTTGGCGCTGCTAAAGTTTCCCTCTGAAATTAAATTCTGCTGATAAATTTCTGGGATAATAAGCTCAGCTGGCAGAAAGATGTTTTGGTCTTTAGCCTCAAAGTTTGCCACTGTGTTTTTTAATTAGCGTAATACTGTGTGCAGCAAGGGTCCTCCGTTGGTCGGATCCTTTCACCAACGCCTTCATAGTCTTTAAAGGCTGCAGCCCCTGAATTAGGACACAGCTATTGTCTTTTAATTTCAAGAACAAGTGGTTTATAACAAAAGATTCCTTGCCTATGTGCCATGCTGTAACACTGTTTTTCTACAATATCCCAGAAGGGAAAAAACTGTAAAAGACTAGAATAGGCTTTTAATATAGTTCACAGCCACTCATAGGCAGGATAGTTTGAGGTTTAATGAATGATATTCAATTGGTTTCGACTATCAATTTGTGCAGCTATGTGACAACATCCCATACATTACACCTTAATTTCCCAGAGGGAACCTCCTGAGGGATCAATAAAGTTCTATCTATCTATCTATTAGCTTTGATCTCCTGGGTTATTCACTATTTGCGTCCCTTGTCAAAATTGCAGTTGTTGTGAGTATCCAAGAGAATGAAGGAGGATCTGATTTTTCAAAAGTATAAATTAAAGACACATTTCTTTAACAATATGAGCAAGATTGTTGTAATATTTCCATCTATTATAGTTTCAAATAACACATGAAAGGGTGACCTGTAAGATCGGTAAATTGCACAGTATGACCCTCTTTGACAAGTTAACACCCCTTTAAGCCAGATAAGAGTGCTTTAGTTCTTGTTTGGGGGATTTTAACCCAATCTTCCAGCAACAGTTTATTAAAATTATTGGGTTTTCCTGCATGCACTACTCTTTTAAAATCTACTCAAAATTTTCAATGATGTTGATGTCCGGAGAGCATGGAGTTAAAGCCAAAAATTATGCAGCTTTTTATGTATATATGTAGAGACCAGTAGTAATTAAAAATGGCAACAGACAATACGCACATCTAGAATGCCAATCTGACTTAGTAGAATATTACTTTTCCGTTTTCTTTTCAAAGCACACTCGTGCTTTTTTCTCATTCTTTATGCATAGATGCTGATGTTATCAGTGTAAAGGATGGGGGCAAATGTTTTATATATACATTTATGCACTAGATTTTTAATCATTGAAGAACAGAAGCAGCTTGGGAAGGCAGAGTAAAACCTCTGCACTGTGGGATCTATTAACATTCCCCAGCCCATTGCTATGATGGGACCCTTTGATCTGACCTCTCTGTAGTTGTGTGTAACTCAGCTTTGCTCAGGGCCCTTTGAGATTAATCTCGCAATTGGGAGTTGCACTGATTGATCTTAAAACTTGTCTGAGAGTGTAATTAGCTCTTTTGCTTGCTCTTCCTCCATGTTACAAAGCTGTACAGCCACACCCGTAGCACAGCTAACAGGACTACACCACAGCAGGGTTTTGACACATGATCGGAATCCATCAAGAGAGATTTGGGAGCCCAAGTCTGTATTCAGCAACCTGAGATGCTCAGTGTAGTTATTTTAATTTTTCTCCAATAGGCTGAGCTCCTTCTGTGTTTACCTACTTGAAAGCCTCTTATGGACAGCCATGGGAATACAGGCATCTTTTTTGATTTGTTCTAACATGCACCTGTTACAAAAGATCAAACACAAAAGCACAATGTGTGTATATCAAATCCCATACACAATTTGAAGTTATAAGTTTTTTTTCTCTTATGTTGCATTGCCCAACACTTTGTCGTTTTTTCACATTCACTCACTTTTGTTTCTGTCTTTTCAGCCACGTGGAGCCAGCTGAGAACCAAGCAGAATACGTTCAGGTTAGTCTGCTCTGTTAAATCTGTATTCATCTTATGTTGAATGATTCTTAGCGTGTGAATTGCTGTCACTTTGAGGTGAAAATGACTGGCTAAATGGCTGAGTAAACATAACACTCTTCCCTGCCTATTATATTAAGACATTTTACTTTGTCATTTAATTGTTTTATGTGTTAGTTGGAATTTTTGGCCTGAAAACTCTTTGGTGGTGACATGTTGGAATTACGTCCTCTCTCTGATATTATTGAATTAGACTATTAATACTAGTGCTCAGACGTAATTCCAACTGATTATTAGCCCTTAGTCTTCTCACAGCTTTGCACATTTCAGCAGACTCACTCTGCATTAAGCCTAATTCAGCTTGCCATTTAGCTAATTGAATTTTCAGTTAGGCAGCACAAATGTCAGCACTGCGCATCTAGTAAGCAGCCTGTCCTGCAACCAGCAGGTGGGGCCATTTGCCCCATGCAGTAAACTTCTTCAAGATCAAGCTGTTTTGTGACATTGGAGATGTATAGCAAGGTTTCATGCATCCTGTTTGCACATGCAAACAAACACTTCAGGTAAGATCAAAAGTGGGAAGTGAGAAGAAGACAGTGAAGCTAAAACAGGAAAGCAGGCAGAAGAGAGACATAAAGGGAAAGTTAACAGTTGAGAGCGTAATGATCTGTTTTTGTATTGATTAGTCCTTACAGGCGAGGTGGTACAAGCCCTCTCTTATGACCCTGACCCATATTCCTTCTGTATAACATGTGTCAAACCTCCCCTAGCCACAGCAAATTGACTGCACTTAGATACCACCATCAGGACCGTGACAAGTGTGCCATTTCAGTGGAGGGTTATTTATCATAAAAGTTACAATAATAAATCATTTGAATGCATTACCACGTTCATCTTTATGTCACTATCTTGTTATATAAGAACATAAATGATGTTTAAAAAGTGCTTATTTGCCTTTTCAGCTACCTAAACAGCAACTGCACATGGCTGATGTGACATGACAAGTAACTGACAGAAGTACAGTAAAATGACTCTGTTATCAGTCAGCCAAACAACTCTACTTCTGGGGGTGCTGATTTTACAAAACGTGCAGATAGAAACGAGACTTAGACGATATGAAAAAATATACGATGAAATTTTGCCATCACTTCATAAACCTGGTTATCTTGCCATATATGTTGGCTGCTGTATCAAAACATTTGCAGTTTTCCCAGAAGGTTAATGTTTTATTTAAGTACACATTTTTGTTGCGCAAATCAAACCATCTTGGCAATGTGAAACAGATATCCGAAGGCGGATCCACTTTCAAAAAGACTCTCAAAAATCTAGCCCCAGGGCCTCAGCCCAAGAATACTGTTGGACTGTGTTTTAGTTCCTTTATTCATATTGTTTTTTCTTTTAGACTTACAGTTTTGTTCTCATTTGCTGGTTGGTTAGATTTAGGTAGCAAAAATACTTGATGAGGGTTGGGAAAATATTGTTCATTGTTATTGTTAGAGAGCATTAAAGTAGCTGGATCCATACCATCAGACAATAGTCAGTGGGTTATAGGAGCATTTGTAGCATTACTTAAGTGTGTATTTAAGAAAATAATGTTATTATGACTTTAATATCACTAATAAACAAGTCTGGCCTTACTACCAATATTTATAATTTCACTTAGAGTGTCTCAATAAAATAAATTTTAAAAAGAGCTTGCTTTTTTCAGCATTGGCAACCCAGCTAATCTACTTTTTTCCCTTTAGTTTAAAAGCTTCTGTATGTTTTCTTACCCACACCCTCACCACAACAGTCCCTCCAGCCACCACCCACCTCTCCATCCACTCCCTGAGAGCTGCCAGCAGTTCATCCATCCCCTTCCATTTCTCTGAAACATTTATGACAGCTGATGTTTAAATCAGGAGTCAACCTCAGTTAGCCCTGTTATAATGGGAAAGTCCAGGCCAGTGAGTTTCCTTCAGTTTTTCACATGTACACTCTCACACACGTGGTTACAGTCACATACATACATGAGATGAAAATGAGACATATAGAAGAATATGATCTAAAACTTTGAAAAGACGATTGGCAGTCAGTTAGAATAGCCCCAAAACATTCAACATAATCTCCACAGCTTTACTAAAAGATGTGCATCCCTCAGTTTTCATGGGGACAAACTGTCAGTAAAACAAAATACTGTTTTCATCACTTCTTGGTTGACTCATCTGTCTCAGTCTCACTGTTTTTGTAAAGTGTGTGTGACATTTATGTGTATGGTTTCTTATTTTATGACTGTGTGCATCTATTTTTGTCAGCAGCCCAGCCTAGCTTTGTCTCCTGCCCTGTTTAGTGGTTTGGTTGTACTTTGATGGGAGGGGAAGGAGGGGGATGTGAAACAGCTTGGTTCATACAAGGTTTATTAACATATGTCTGGGTCTCACAATGCTGCTCTGTAAAAATCTGTGTGTGTGTGTGTCAGTATGTGTGTGCAGGGGCTCAGCTGTGTATCAGTGTGTTACTGCATGTTTGATTATGCGAATGGTTTAAATTTCCAAAATCTGTATGCGTCTGTATAGTGCTTGATTAAATCAAAGCAGCACCCTGTGGGGGCATATACGCATGTGCGTGTGCCTATTATAGTAGACAGAATTAATGTTGCTCCTCTATAAATAAGAGAGGCGGTAAAATTATGTGCGAGAGCAACACACCTCTGAAAAGTCATTAGTTACTGATCCTTCTCCCTGCAAACAGACTGACAAAACACACTGTGCAGACATGTCTAAAAAACACAATCTTTATGTGGGTTATTTAATCAATATTAGCATTTTTGCTAGCAAATAGAAAAGAAGAAAGACATGAGCCCTGTTCATCCCTGGACAGCTCTTCATCTATTATTAAGATGCACCTCCATGTGCATCTTGTATGACCACTAATAACTGGAACTCATTTTCCGTATTGCCAATCAGCACTGACATGGCTCAGTAGACTGCTGATCCATTACTTCTGAGTATCTCCAAGTCAAATCCAGACTCTCCCTGATGCCTTAATACAGCTGCAACCAAGATTGATGAACTGTAGTTAAACCTAAGGCTACATAATCACCCATTTTAAAGTGTTGTGTTTTAACTTGCCCAGTTGGGCAACCCGTTTGAACAAAAATAATTAATAATACTGGCTGCAGGTACCTGATCCTGGACAGGGCTCTGCCTGATGGCCCAATGATGCAGATGAGCACACCGACAGCTGAAGGCACCACACACATTTAGCTGTTTATCTTACAGTGTCCTCTGTACATGTGCTGTAGATCAGCATCTACAGTGACCATTATCCCAGTCCACATGGTCATAACAAATTGTCAGCTATGCAGCCATCTGCAAAAAGCTTTCCTCTAATGTCACCCAGATCATCCATAATTCTTGTGCGTTTACAAGTGTGCAACGTTTAACAAAGTTTTAACTTTGTTGTTTCTCAGTGGCTGGAGACATATCAGTTAAGTGGACGACTTATGTAGTATAGAGACAACTGAGCTGGCATACAGTTCTCTGTCTGAATGATGCCTTTGACCTAAAAGCTAACATCATCTAGATTGGCATGCTGACACCGACAAGTGGTTTGGCGATAATAGCCGGGTTTCCACTGCCATTGTTGATTCGCATTTAGAAACATGAGTAAGAATAACTTTGCGTCTGTGAATAACATTTGCCCTAACAAAGAATAAAATGACATGACCCAACAGCTGTTCCTGATCCGAGCCGGCAAACAGTTTACTCATGCAACTGACCAAAAACCTCCCAGATATTTCTAATGTTGCCAAAGATGAAAGTAACTCCTAAGGAAGACGAATATCCTATTTCCTCTTCTCAGTGGTTGTTTTTATCCTATCAGGGTTTGTTCCAGTTAGAGCAACTACCTCCTCAACTAAATTGCAGCAGCGAGCAGCGTAGATAATACTCTCACCCTTTGGTGACACTTAATTGCCCAGTTCATTCACCTCGAACCAGTCAATGGAGAAGTGTCTGATTCTCATTTCTTATTTGGTGTTTTTCAAAGATTGCATCAGATTTGCTTCACGAGTGAATGGAACCCCTGCTAATGTGTTACTGCTTAAAGTTGACTTTTGCCAGGTGGCACTACACACAATGGACAAACAAAGCTGTTACTTATTAGTTTTTATGGCTTTTAGTAATACAATTGTGGACAAAAAGAAGTGGAAAAATTGAATCTTTTTGCCCATTGATAATGAAAAGGTCTTTAATTGGGGCTACTTTTATCATGTTCACAACCTTCAACCTCAAGTATAACCACTGAGTTAAATCGACACCTCTCAGACTCTCATCTTAAACCTTAGCTATTTCCTGCAAGTTTTTCATATTCTTGGATGTTTCTATTATTTAGCCCATTTCTTCAAGGTCACCATGCCACTAAGCACCATATAAAGGAAAGAATTATGACACATTCATCTCTCTTACACACTTCTTTATTCATGCTAAAAACGTGTCCAGTTGCCACAGCAACACATTTGTGAAAGGTTTAGTCATTTGAATGTGTTTAAAGCAAGACAGCTGATTTTAAATTGCACTATTTTACACCTAAAGCTGAATTTTTCAACACTTCTGTGTGGACAAAGTCTCAGCTGTCTCAAGGCCTCTTTTTTTTCTCGGTATCATTTTTGTAGGCCGATGTTTCAAACAGGCTTTGACATACGTATCTGTGGTTCTATACGGATTAACCAGTAGGTGAATAAGGTCCACCCTGATCCCCCCACTGGTTAAACAGTATGTGTGTGAAAACACACTGACAATAATCAGAGACACACCCTCATACATACATAAATCATTAACTGCACCCCTCTAACCCCCAGCGGAGCCTAGTCTTTGTTTTTAGGCACATGCACAAATGTGCACACATTGACACAGTTACAGATGTGTTTGCTCAAATAATCTTGATCTACCCTCAGTGTATCTTTTTCATCTCACACACACGTACACGTCCGCACGTTCAGATCCCTTTCCTCTCACACTCACACTCCATCTATCTAATGTGTGTCTTCATCTCACATCCAGACACACTTTCATTAGAGGGATGCTGACAGGCACATGCAGGGATTCTCCATTGTCCCCCTATCAGCCTGCGGGATGAGGATCACTAATTAATATTTAACTGAAGACCGCCTCCAAGCAGGGGAGGAGATGTGGAGATAGAGGACTAGAAGGAGGGGAAAGTGGAGGGATGGCCATGGATGAGAAGGGAAGGGCAGAGGAGAGAACAGAGACAGGGATCAGAGAGAAGAGGAGGCTGGAGGAAGAAGGTTAGGCTATTGATCAGAGGGATAAGAAGGCAAGAGATGAGAGGAAGAGTAGAGTGATAAGAATGGCTGGAGAAAGCCTGAATTTGATTGAGCGCAGAGAGAGGGAGAGGAGAAATGGAGGAGTAGTAAAAAGAGAAAGGACAGCTTCAATAAATGCATGATAGAACAAAGAAGCAGGTTTTGTTGCAACATGAAAATGCTGCAGCTCCCGACACCAGCCTCTCAATATCTGTTTGGCTTATTGAAATTCATCGGAGGACGCAAAATGACATTTACAAGCAAACTTTCAGCGTATTTTACTTCAAGACAACAAAAAGTCGCACTCCCTTAAACACGGTTCTTCCACTTTCGTGAATCAACATTAAAAAAAAAGGAGCCCAAAAGGCTCACATCACTGTTGTAGGCAGAATATAATAAAAGTACAATGCATTGTCCCATGCAGAGAGGGGATCCAGTGGCTTTGTTATACTGCGGGGCGCTTGTGGCTGGCATGGTTTGGGTCTGGCAAACTTAGGGTCACAGCAAATCAGATTTGCTTTGAGTGATTACCTTTATCATAGGACGAAACATTTCTATCTTAACGGCCTAAGTGGTCTGTCCCAGTGCACCAGCCATAGACCACAAGGGGTCACTGAATGGTTTGATGAGTATTGAAATTATGTGAATAATGTGCTATATGGCTTTCACAGTCACCAAATCTCAACCCCAAAGGAACACTCAAGGGAGTTTTTAGACTGCGCTCTCCACCAAGATCATGAAAACAGTAAATGAGGGAATATCTTCTGGACGAATGATATTCCAACCCTCTGTTGGAGTTCCAGAGGTTTTTAGAATCAATGCCAAGTGCCACTGAGGTTGGTTTAATTTTCTCTGATCCATCTTCATACCTAAATGATAGAATAGGCTCTTGGTTATTGGCTCCTAAAATGAGATACTGCATATGAGCGTTTGCAGAAACAGAGAGCTTCTCACAGTTTTGACCACATGTTAGAAAGGCAACTGTTATGTTTTCTGCATGTTACAAGGTTCACACAGTTGTACTGTTTTGTTGTTTTTCTCAAAAGGTTGGTATTCGCACAGGGAGTTTTGGAGGGTGTGTGTGTGTGTGTGGAGCAGCTGCTGTATGTAACACACTGTAGGCTATGTTTTGATTGTTTTGTCATGGTATTATGGAGGATTGAGAGAAGGAGAGTACAGAGCCCCGAGAGATTATTTGTGACCCCACTGTGTAATCTGTCTAATCCGGCACTGGATGGTTTGAGATTACATATAAAAGAGAGGCTGTAGATAATGAATCTATCCAGTGTTTCGTAGGCCCTTATCTGCACCCCCCGCCTCTCTTTTTTTTTCTTTTGACCTACTAGCATGCATTCAAGAGGCCGATTAGAAAAGCGACCACTGGCATCATCTGATGCGATATGTGTTTGTATTCGTGGGGTGCATTGAGAAACTCAGATGACACAGTGGGTAGAGGCAGGCCATTCTTCCTTTTTTTTCGTGACTGAGTGCATTGCATCTCTGGCCCCGTCCCTCTCTTACGTTGTGTCTCGCTGCAGTGGTGCAGACCCGACTAAGTGCACTGTCAGAATTTTGGATGCTGTCAAGGCACTCTGCCTGCGTTGCCATGGTGAAGCGTCCTCAATGATGTCACTCGGCAAGGCCTCTGGAGACAGAGCCCCACCCCTCCTGACATCTCCCTGCCGCTATGTGTGTTTGTGTGTGTCTCTATGTGAAATGGGCCGGTGAAAATCACACCCTGTTATCCTTGAAACACCTGCCTCTGTGTTTCGGCTTATAATGAGCTGTCTAGCTGCAGTCTGCGTGGCTTTTTAGAGACACATCATTATATTCAGCTACGCATACACACCCCACACACACCCACACACAGATATATAGCATTTCTGTCAACATTTCAACACAACAACCAAATCCTCTAGAGCACCTGCTACAGTCATAGTAGTATGTATGTGGCAAAATGTAGGAGGACTAAAAGGTGAGAATATGCACTGGGCAGCTCCCCTGTTGTGGTTCTTTCATGGCAAAAGAAAGGTTAAATTCCTTTTGAGGGCTGCACACGTCCTCTGTTTCTCTCCTATAACCTAATCTTCTTCATTCATCATCTCATCTTTTAATTTTCTTTCTCCCCTCCCATCTTTTCCCCACTTTCCCAGTGTTTCACAACCTCCGTCGTCCCCCTCTTCCCCCCAGTCGCTTGTCAGCATTGTCTCAGAGCCGAAGCTGGGGGGTCATCGGGTGGGTGGGTGGGGCCTCTGCCCGCATTTCGACAGCACTCCTCTCAGCTTGTGCCTGTAAGCATTCAAGCCCCCACCTCTCCTCCCCCTCCCTATCCCTCCCTCCCTCCCTCTGGTCCACCCTCCCCCTACCCACACTCCTTTCATCAGCAAGCAATGAGGTAATCCCTAGCAGCCGCGTGAAGTGCAGCAAGTGCGGAGAGGGGGAGAGAGGAGCGAGAGCAGAAGCGAGGAAGATGTCAGGAGCTGTATCATCTCTCGCTGTTATCACTGCCAGCTGTTAGCGGCTCGCTCGTGGGTAATAGCTGATGTTGCTACCGGCATCCGCCTGCAAGCTGTGGCTGAGGTGTTAGCTGTTTAGCTCGCAGCTTGCTTTTACTTAGAGTGGTGGCACAATGTTGAGGGGCTGGTAGTCAGGCAGGGGTGGGACAGGCTTAGCCCAGAGGCTGGTGTTCAGACCGGACACCCCGGGTGGGGGAGAGAGAGCAGGACGCAGGCAAGAGAAGACGAGGGAGCGGGGAAGTAGCGGAAAGAAGAGGAAGAACAAGGTAGCAGGGGAAGGTGTGTGCCCACCATGACGGAGAGGTGTAGTCTGTGGAGTGCCCTGTCGGCTGCAGCATGCTGCTTCTACCGGGGGTCCTTCATGCAGGTGCAGGTGAGTGGTTCATGTGCACGAGCTTCCACCTCCAACCATAGGCATCCTTTAAACCCACACGCTATACAAGTTTCTTTATGCGCATTCAACTACACATGTGTATGTGTGTGTGTGTGGGGGGGTGTGGGTTAGTGCTTGTGTGTGTCCGTGGGAGGTTTGTCCACTGCTGGCTCCTCTTCTGTCCCAGCAGCCGCTAACGGATGATATCATAGAGTCTGTAAAGTACTTGGGTTTTGGATGGACTGTGTGAAAACACTGTGTGTAGAGATTTAGAGGGAGAGGGGAGGTGAGGGCTCCAGGAGTTTGTGTGCGCGCGCGCGTGTGTGTGTGTGTGTGTACGCGCGTGGGACAGAAAGCACAGGAGTAAGTGTTTGTAATTTGTTTGGTTGTGTTTGAGAGTTGTAGAAAGTGCTTGAAGGGCACAGTAAAGAGTGGGACACTGTATCCCACAGTATCAGCTTTACTTTGGTCTAATTCTGGCTCGATGCCTGAAACCTAATATCTGACCTTATACTTGCACAGAATGACACATACAGTGTGATTTGTGCGTTTTTACCTGTGTACACTTCATGGCTTTTGTCTGTTTAAAGCTTGGGGAAAAGCTTTCAGAAAGAAATGTGTGTGGATGATAATGGATTATATTTGTAATTGTAATGAACAAGATTGATGCTGAGCTTTGTTTAGAATAGAATCCTGTTTTTAAAAAAATGTTGTAATGTCCCATCTCATCTCTGGCAGCAGAACATTTCGTCTTTGTCTCAACTGTCTTCGCCCTGGATTCCTTTGGTCGCTTTCTGTTCTTGAAACAAACGTCTTCTTCACAGAAATGCTCTCTTGGCTCAAGGTTTTTGGAGTCATCTGCTTTTGTTTCGAGGAAAGTGTTTCAAAGCTCGGCGTAATGAAGTTATTGTAATTCAATCTGCCACGGGGTTCCTGTGTTGTGGTGCTTGTGGTAGAGCTGTGTGTGTCTGAGAGAGTGGGGTGTGAAATAATTACCCATCGCTGAATTGTAAGAGTTAAGTGGGAGCCTTTCGAGGGGAAGGGAAAAAAAAGTGACTGAATTCACAGCAACTTGAGTTTGTTTACTAAGAGCGTGATTTTGTCTAAAGACTGATATTGATTCTGCAATCCATTCTAATTAAACCTAGCCCATCAAGCACAACACCGTGTGTCATGTAACCCAAATACTGTTTGCTTTCAAGAAGAGCTTTAATCATTACTCGCTTTGCCATTCAATGCCATGTTGGTTGGTGTTCTAAGCCTGCAGGGGAGAATCGTCTCGCACAATATCTACACTCGTGGTACTTTTTCTTAAGACTGTTGCAGTGAGTCTGATGTTCAGTTTTCCTTTAAGTGATATAAAGAAACAAACAGACAAGTAAATGGATAACAACTAACACCCACATCGTGTGTAAAGGCAGTTGCAATCTCTACCTGTCTGGAACCAGAAAATCCTCCCCTACTTGGGTTTGAAGCTTGTTATTTAAACTGTGATACATTTTGATGAGAATTGCATGTTTGCTTGGGTGTGTTTTTTTTTTTTGTTTTTTTTTAGTCATTTAAGTCATATTTACAAGGTAATTAAAGTGTTATTACCACAACTAAGGTGGTGCTTTTTAGGCTTGTCACAAAAACGCCTTTAAGCCAACACGATGACCAAAGCAATGGCAGGGTTTGCTCTTTCATTATAAGATTATGGTGCTGTGTCTAAGACGTTTATCTATTTATTTATTTTTCACAGCACTGAATAAAAATTAACAGAAAAAAAACCCCCAAAACAACAGAAAAGTGCTATGTTTTAATTTCTAGAGGCGCTAGTTCTGTCCTCTCACCAGACCAGGTGTTGCTTGGTCATGTTGACGGCTCTTTTGAACCTTTTTGAATATCGCTATGATTGTATGGTTACGGTATGTTCATACCTTTTTTTTATTGAGCGCAGAAGAATTAAAAATCAATCGCTTTTTGAGAGACGGTACTTTCTATTTGTGTATTATAAGTACGTTATTACGTATGGATGGATGGATGGAAGTGAGTTATTATGTGTATTGCCCTTATACCAATAGCATGAAATGCTCCTGAAATGATATAGCTTATCGCAGTTCCTTTTGAGTCAACGCATCCGAATATCATTCTTATTTACCGCTCATCAATCTTTAATGAGCTGTCAGCCACCTTTCAGATATGATGATAAAAGTGTATCCCAGATATGTAAACCTAAAGGTTACCATCGACCTGGTGTGTGACAGTGTCGGAGTAATTACTCGGCGTCTCTCTCTGCCGTCTGTGCTTTCCTAAACGACTGCACAGTGTTCCGTTCATGCTGGCTTCTACTTTGAGTTTCCATTAGTGTCTAAAAGAAAATCTGCTTGCTTTACGGGAAACGGTAGCAAATTTTATTCTCTCTCACACCTAAAACAAATGTAAAAGTATACTTATCTGGCAAAAAAAAGTTTTTCACATCAGCATACTTTGCAGAAGCGTGTAAAGACGATGCACATAGCGCACATAGTGGAGATACTTTCAAACCGTAACTGCAGCCAAATAAGGTCAAATACTGTAATTGTCTGTGAACAGTTTGTGGATTAATTGATAAGACCGCAGTTTTACACTGACCTGCTGAAAGGATTTTGTGTCAGTGACAGTTGTCTGTGACCTAAGCTCATCAGCTGTATCAGTAGAGAGCTTACGCTTGATCCCTTGGTCTAGACTGTAGTGTGCCAACCATCGGCACACACACTTTCACGTAGGCATGCACACGCTCGCAGACGTGCAGCTTAACAATTGTGTCCACAGTGCTGCCAGCATGTTGATGAAAGTGGGACAATGTAACGGCCTGCTGGCCTCCTGCAGGGGTGAAACTCCCTGTCACTCCCCAGGAACAGACACACACACACACACGTGATGCACACAGATGCATGGAGTACATGAAATGATCCCCTCTTCTGATTTGATTGTTTTTTTTTCCTTTGTAGCCACTTCCCCTCTCACTCCCCCCTCCTGTCTCTCCTGCTCATTACTGTAGCCTCGTTCCCTGACCAGCACATGGTCGCCATCATGCCGACCAGCAGCCAGTCTCTCTGTCCTTCGGCATTCCTGCAGCCCTCCTTTATCTGGAATGTTGCTGGCACCTCTCTGCCATCCAGCCACATGCGCTGTGAACCAGACATCTGTTTGTTCAAGCTCAGAATGACTCTGTGCAGTGTGATATTATATAATGAAATGTAAAACATCTCCCATGCTTTGGGATGGTGTGAGGCTGTAATAAGACAATTTAGTGGAATATAAGGCAGTTTGTTTACAATTGAGTTCTAAGATATTGCAGAGATTGAATTAGACTGATTTTGATGTGGACCCTTGGTAAGAACTCCTTGGTATCAGTCAACCCCCCCACCCCCCACCCCCACCCCCCCATGCTTTTAGTTCTCTACTTTCAAAGTATTTCTGTGATTACTTACCTTTCTGCCTGTTTCCCACTCGCAAATGATTAGAGTTAGTAAAATACTGTATTGTTGGGGTTGGAATTAAAGGACATGATCAGGTTTACATGTCTAAGAATACATGGCTGGGCTTTGAAAACTACTTAGATGTTGTCATCTCCCAAACTGTGAGCCTGCGTTGTGAAACTCCTACTATTTATTAGACTTGCGGACAAACTTTCCTATTTCACAGTTTTTAGTGAGACTGGGCAGCTCGTTGAGCTTGGTTATATTTTTCTTTTTCAAAGTACTTTGAAAAAGACAAAAGGGCTTGTTTTTTTTGTGTTTTTTCACTATTTAAGTGAACCCTTGGTTTGACTGAGGGAAATCTTGTTGCTTGGGTAAGAATACACCCTTCAACAGTGTTAACTACTTAGTTCACCCTCCTGTGCATTAGTTTTTACTTTTGCAACAAGCTTTCTCTTCAGTTTCCAGTTTATAGTGAGGCCAGAAGCAGAGAATGACAATCTCTGGGGTTTTTAGATGTTGCAGGATTTCTCTCCAAGTCTATTGAACAACCCTCCGTGTTGAAAAATGAAGCTAAAGGGGGAACCCTGTGTGTTTAGAAAGTGATGCCAAGGTTGTGGCCTAGAACATGCACCATCAGTATACCTCAAGCTTTGTATCATTGGTTTGTTAAAGTAAACTAAAAACTTTTATACTTTTAAAAAAGTGGGAAAACTGCAAAGGTTGTTCCTATATAACCTCGTAAGAGTACATTTATTCGAAACTCTTGTGGATTTTTCTAGAAGCCCAGTCAGAAACAGTTCAGACATATTAAATTGGCCAACTTTTATTGCACTGTCTTGTCTTGGCATAACCCTTGTTTCTATTCCTAAGAGGTCATACTTTCATAACAAAAAATTAAATATTGCTATATTGGACGTCAATGCTCTATACCATGTTTATTATCTCCACGCACTTCAGTCTGTATTGTGATTTTATTAGTTTTCATATTACAAAAAGCTGTGTCAGAAGTTCTCGCCTTTCTGGTTTTAATCTGGATGCAAAACTTTGGTCCCTTCACTCTGTAACGGCAGTCAGTCTATGAGTCGGACCCCTGGGGGGTCCTGGAGGTTTCCGTGCTAGCTTTACACATCACCCCACTCTGCGTCTAGTCAGTGGTAAGTTAGCTGTAGAATATATATTCCAGATAATGCATGTGTGTGTGTGTGTGTGTGTGTGTGTGTGAGAGAGAGAGAGTGAGTCCATGCCAGAAAGGGAGTCCAAACCAATTGGTATATTTTAGTATTGAAATATTCACCATGTAATCCCCTCCTCTCCGCTCCTTCTATCTCTCCCTTTTCCTCTCCTCCCCAAAGCTTTTCACCACAAATCCTCTTTTGGCGTGCTTGCCTGTCACACCCTGCAGGCTCATAGTGTGAAGGGCAGCTGTGCTTGTGTGTGTGTGTGAGTGTTTGTGTGTATGTGCTTGCTTGAACTGCCTTGTTTCAGAGTCCATATCCTCATTAAAGCACTGTGATGTTTTTGGCACTAATGAGGAGAAGGACTGCCAGTTTGTGTGTTTGTATTTATCAGCTGTGTGTGTGTGTGAGTGTGTGTGTTTCATATTTGTATGACTGTGTGCGTCTTTCTGGTTAGTTACTGGTTTATTGCAGACATTTTAAACTTTGATTGTTTTGGCATTAGCTCAAGAGGAGGCTCAGTTTAAGCTCCTGTAATTGATCAACACTTCTTTAGATCAGCTTGTTTTACACAGGATTCTTTAACACTTATATCCTCATTTGATTTCCCCGGAGCAGCAAGTCTGAGGCACAGGCCCTCCCTTCATACAAAAAAAAGCTCCCTCTTCTTAGTTTACTTGCTTAATTTTGCTCTGTTCCTAAATGCTTTTGGGATCATGGTTACAGTATTTGAACCCACAGGCACCAAAAAGAGAAAAAAAAAAAAAAACGATGACGATAATATGTAAAGAAAAAGCTCTGTCCTAAGGCATTTATTAGTTTTTTTTCCTTGCATAGTAAGAAAATGATACAATGTGCTAGAAATGCTGTATTTTTTTTTAACAATTACAGACACGTACAGGCTTTTATACCCAACCTCTGTTTGATGAGTGCTATTATTGCACATGTAACATCTATTTCAGTTCTATGCAGCCTTCACCTTCGCTGAAACTGTTTGGAGAGCCCCAGGAAGACACTCTTCCCAATTCTAAAACCTGCGCCTCAATGAGTGAACCTAAAGTGTTAAGTCATAGTGAAAAAAGTGAGAAATATAAAATTATTTGGGATCTTTATTGGTAATGACAGCATTGCTTATGCTTTCATAAGAGATTGACAACAGTACATTTAAAGCTATCTGACAGGGATGGAGGAGATTGTTGGTATTGTTTTTTAAGAAACCCACTATTGTAGGAGACAAAATGACGCATACAGACTCTTACGTCAAATTAGATGCTTTGTAAGCTTAACCATCCTCTCTGATCTCATCACAAGTAGGTTTTGACCCTACAACAGCATCACAATACTGTGATGCATGTGCTCCTTAGAGAACGGTTATTATTAGAATGACTGTTTGAGGCTGCTTGTCTGGAAGTCATAAACACAGGTTCAAAGATGTGCAAATATAAGCCAAGAAATGACTTACTGAAAACATTTGTATGGTTGGACTTGGCAGAAGGGATTGGCATGCTCAAAGATTTCAACCAGCAACAAGGAGTCTGCTTTCAGAAATAATCCCTATGTATATGAACATGAATGACAAACATATCCCATAAGAAGAAGGCTTTAGTCCTTGGCATCAGCTTACCAGCAGAAAAATGATTAAAGGTTGTTTTTTGTACACAATTATGAGTTCATATCCACCTATTTGTGAATGAACCAGTAGATGTGAAGCATGAATGAAATAGCTGCTGTCAACCAGTTTGTATAAAATGTGCCACCAGATTTCAGCTCAAGTTGGACATTTTGAGACTCAGACTGTGGTAAGACTTTGATGGGCCCTGGTCTCCTCCTCTATGTTTCCTACCCCTCTATTGAAACTCTCCAGTAAAAGCTGGAAAAGATATTCTTAAAGGAAAACTTCAATCCTTTCCTAGAGGCTTTTAGCGAGAAGCAACTACAGGAAGTATTGAGTTTCTTTTGACAGCATGCTAAAGAGTCCACTGGTCATTTGTTCTTTAGCAGTGCTTTGTCCCTCTGATCCATTGTGTTCAGACTCTCTTTAAATCTTCATCTTGGCTTAAGAGGTCAGATAAAGCACTGAAAGTTAAGTGCTTCTTCTGCTGCGGGTCACTATTAGACAGGTTACTCTAAAAAAATAGAGCACTTTCAAGGACTAAAAAGTGAATTGGCAGATGTGTTGACATATGGCCCATCAAACATATTGTTGCATAATTTCAACTTGTTTGCAAGGTTAATTGTATGCAATAAAAGCCCAGTTTTGAAAGAGATCAACCTGTAGGCCTGAAAGCTATCGGGAGAAAGCATTGGAAGAAGCATTTAAACAAATCTATCTGCTGCTATGTCTGAGCATAGAGCCGACTGTCTCGAAGAAATGTGGCTCCAGGCACACTGTGGCTCAGCAAACTCAAGAGCACATCGTGCTCGCCATTCAAACAAGTGAAAATGCAAAAACAAAATGGTCTGTTCGTATCGTGACTATGAGCTGCGGGCCAGGATCGCAGAGCTTTCCAGCTCAGTGCTTCATGTAATCATGTGCTTTCTCCTGAAATGATGGGGGGGGACTTTAATAGAAGAATAGAGAAGCATAGATATGTGGTAAATGCTCCTGTACATTTAATCACAGGTTAGACGATGGAGACATTATTCTGAAGAATACCTTGCTGCAGGTTAGTTTAAAATGCCCTTTGACTCAAGATCACATGGTTTTCTGGCAGCACTCAGTGTAGAACGTTCTGCAATAGCTTTAGGCACATTTGGACCAGCATCACCCAGCTCTTAAATGGCCTGGGGCTCTTTTTTAAGAAGCTAAAAGATTATTCTAAGGTAAATAGCGGATGGGGAAATTAGGTCAGTTGAGGTGTGTTGTGCTCCCCAACAATGTCAAAGCTGCACGAAGAATTTGTTAATTTCTCACATTTTTTTTGTTTTTGCTTTTTTTTAAATTTGTGTCTTCTAATATAAAACTCTGAGGCCGAGATTAAACATTTGGATGCTCTGGTTGAACTACTTGCTGGTCGAGACCGGAGCCGTCTCTCCCCATTCAATTGAGCACCACACAGCTCGCGATGCACCCATTTCTTCTCAGCCCATTTAAGCCTAATGAACTTTCCAAGTTTGAATCTTGTCATCATTTTGTGATGAACACATTCGTTTTTTATTCATATGTTGGACTTTCTTCAGTATTGATCAGCTGGTTTCCCCGGTAAACTTTGAGAACCGACAATGAATGCTGAAAACTGTGTGACTCTTGCAGAAGAAATGACACATACCCGTGGATCCACCACGCCCACGCAGTCACTTGCATACACACCATCCTCACATATGCTGGGCGAGACGCAGCTGAGCTGGACTGTGGCATAGTGGGGGGATTTGGAGCAGGAGGTTGGCAATTGTTTTCTCTCTTCATCTTTGACCTCTCCCTACCGCGGAGAACGCAGAGGGTGTTGGACTTAAGGCAGCCTCGACTTTAAAGGCTCAGTTCCCCCCAAAAGGAAAAAAATAGGCATTCCAACATGGGGAGCTGGGCTGTCATGCTATTAATGCTCATTGTTAGTTAGAAAAAGTTGGGCCGTCGTGTTTCAAATGCTAAACAAAGATTGCAGTCTGGAAGTTAGCACCCACTTTAAAATGATCGTTACAGAAAACATTGTTTTATTTTTTTTCTTGCGCATTTATTTGTAAAGGCTGAATGTTCAGTGTGAAGTGCGCCTTCATGGGGACTTTTATTTTTTCATAGTCTAAGCTTTTCCAGCTCTCCATGCCTGTGTTGCTCTGAATTCTAATAAATCCCATTGGGTAGAGTTTGTTTGAGTTACTGAAGGTCCGGGACCTCTGCAGAGTTTTTAATGCATCATTTTCCTTTATGAAAAGACCCGGGGCTGTTAAAGCGTCTCTGGGTGATTTGCAGAGAGCAGCTGAGAATGGCGGCGAACACACTCGCTTAATCCGTCTCTTCCCCACACACACTCAGCCATGCATGTGCACATGCCTTGACATAAATGTGTCTATGGACCTACACTTTAGGGCTGCAGCTCCTCATTAATTTTCTTTAAATTTGTACTCAGTTTGCACTTGTCCTTTTATACAGCTAAAGTGACTAATTGACGATTAATAATATTTCAGCACGAGTGCAAAAACATAAGGTATGCGCAGAGATAGAGAAGCAAACAGGGTAGTGCTCCTCTAGAGGTGCTGATAACATCTTATGGTTATTAATGCAGCAGACTGGAGTGTCAATGTGAACCAGATACAGATACTGATTAGAGTTCAAACTGATTATATTGACAGAAATGCGATCGCGGTGTTGAACACAATTACTTTCAAATTAGATTAGAATAATACTTCTGCCAATAACATGGAATTCATGCAGCCTGGACACACAGTTCATGTGCTGGAACATATGGAACTCATACATACACAACGTGACTGGCTCATAGTGACAGTGATTAGTTTAAGCAGTGAAGAAAAGACGAGGGGAGTGTGTCACCTGAGCTGTAGATAGCTGTTATCATGTTTCCTGAACATAATAAGAAAGTAATAGAAGCCTGTAGATAGAAGAGAGAAATGGACAAGGTACAGGCAGTGAGTGTCCTCCAGCACGGTAATTATTTTCTGTGTCAGGACATGTTAAAGTGCGTTATTATGCTTGGTTAAGTGCCTTTCAGTGTGTGATATCTGGATTCATATCCACCTATGCTGTGCCTTTCTCAGTTTTAAAAAGAAATTACAGCATTTAAGATGCAAGGCATCTCTTGTGAATTCTTGGGCAGTTACAAGCTTGTGAGTGAGATCATACTTGAAAAATGGGGTACTGTGCTGGGGTGGAATGTGCAGTTGGATTAAAAATGAAGGGGCGTGTAAGATGTGTAATTGGGAGAGACGGAAAGATGAAGGAGGTTGAAGGTGCAGCGCACTCTAACAGGCAACCACAGGCTAATTTCTCCTGAGCATCTCTTAGAGGACGTGTCTTGTGTCTCCCAGGAGAGTGTTTACACTCTCCCACCTCTGCATTCACACTCTCCCACCTCTGCATTCACACAAACACACTTTCGCACACCTAGAGTCTGTTTCTTCTGTGTTCCTTGAAAGCAGTTGTAAAGGCAGGGCTGCTCTCAAAAGGTGTACACATGCACGCATCAATGAAAAGGGAAGCGGGTGTTGCAAAGTGAGGGTCCCAGCGAGCAGTAAAAGCTCCATCTGCATCACCATGACAACTGCTTGGTAACAGTGAGACAACACCCATCTCCCAACCCCCCCATCAGTTCTGTGTGTGTATGTATGTGTGTGTGTGTGAATGAATGTGTGTACACATGAGTACATGCATATGTGTGTGTGTGTGTGTCAGAAGGAGGGTCCATTAGGGAGCATCCCAGCAGGTAATGTCTGTGCCTCAGAATGATGGATGCAGCCCTAATAGCTCTGCCTGTATGCCCCACTGGGGAGTGGTCACATCCACAAACACGCGCACACACACACACACACGCATGTACGCATGCTTCATTGCTGCCTCTGTATGAATGGAACTGATACCTCAGCAGCGCTCTTCTACTGTCTGTCTCAGCCAGCCAATTATATAGCTCGCTGCTCAACCTCTAGGAAGAGATGACATCATTACCGGCCAATGGCGTCTCAGCTGTGGGGTGTGCTTCTTTCTGCTGGCTACATGGCCGGTGTGATGAGGAAGCGTGCGTGTGTGTTTTCTTGTAAGAGGGATATTAAATGATTGATGCATCTTCCAATGGGATCAAACATTTTCTTAGCATGTATGGGCTGTGTTTGCGTCCTTCCTTCTTTCTTTTTCTCCTATTTCTCTCCTTCATTGTTACTTTTACCTGTTTTCCTCTTAGTCATTTTTTCTTTCTGTTTCAATAGTCTTATTTTCTGTTCTGCTTTTTCCTCTCTTTGTCTTAAACCTCCTGTGCCTCTTTATGTCTACTCCTCCCAGTTGTATCTTCAACTACATCATTGCCTCTTTCTGTTCATGTTTGAGTATCAAGTTACATGACCAGTCGATAGGTCATCATTTGTTCTAGCGAAATGTATCAGTGGGTTTACTGATACCGCTGGGAGAAAGATGTCACCACGGCAAAGCTACAGATTAGCATGCTCCTGATTTCAAAGTGCAGAGGAATGTTCAAATTCCAAGAATGAAAATTTTTCACCAGAAATGGCTAAAGAAAAGTTCTAATATCGACAGTCTGTAAATGTTAGCTCACCTTTGGTTCAGTCTGTGTGCTTGGCTTGGCTAAGCATCCCCTCCACCCCATAAACCTTCAGTTATTCAATATCCCATTTTTCAACTTACATATGTGTTAATGTAACCAAGCCCCATGTTGTTTTAACAGACAAACGCAAGAAAGGTCTCGATCATCGATCTCTTATTCTCAGCGAAAAAAGCACAAACGCTAGACCCACAATGTCAAGCTGCTCGGCCACCATCAGAGTAAACATGTAAGATTGGGAAAAGTCTTTTCTTATATATATCTACTGGGACAGATTCATGAAAAACGACAAGCGCTGGCCTAAAAATATATATATATTTGTACCATCACATTTAAGGTATAATAGGTGACTTTTCATACAAAGTATTACATTTCAGTAGAAACAGAGTTGGTCTACTTTAACTAGGAAGTGAATGTTTTATTTGATTCTGTGATATATGTATATATATTTTTTTTTAACAATGTTTCTTGGCTGTGCTTCTAGTTTCGAAGATGGTTAATCCTCTGCTGTCAGACATTGATTAATTCATTAGATGCTGTGTCACCATATGTGTGTGCTTCCTTGGTAACAATGCCAAAGCTTCAGACCACAGCCATTGTTGACGTAAAAAAGTACTGTTAAAAGTAAACAACTCTATGGCAGCCATAAAATGAAGCCCATAAAGTCGATTATGTCATAAAAATGGGATGTTTTAGATTTAGCCTAATTTGTGCATAACCAACCATTGATTCTTCTCATGCCCGCCCAGTTCTGTATTACCCACAGCATACATTTGTTTTTCTCTCCCTTTTTTCCTCCTTTTACAATGCACATGTCATCTCTAACAGGCTATCTGACCCCAATGCTGGAGCACAAATGGATGATGCACAAAATGCAAAAGCAGACGCATTAATTCATATATTGTGGGTAAAAACCAGGCTGTCCATTTTCACCAACCCCCATCCCTCATTTTTACCTCTCTGCTTTGCGTCCCTCAGCTGCTGCTTCCTCCCTTTTTGTCCCCGTCCTCTTTAACTGCGTTGGAGAAATGCATTTTGGGTTTGTGGTTTCCCCTTCACACCTGTCACTGTCAAGATAGATGGTCCTGGTGTGGATAGTAATAGCACTGGCTTGCGGTTTTAATGGCAAATAAAGAATAGGTGTGTGCTTGTGTGGATATGTATGTGTGTGTATGTTGCGTTGTAGATTCATACCGTGTGTCTGCACCTCAACAAATAAATGTGTGGGCTCATTTTTGTGTAACAGTGGAAGGTTAGCATTGATGAGTCCTGAGACCTTCCATCCATCAGTGTGATGACCTTTTACCTTCCAAAGCTGGCAAATTGGCTATTAATGGTTAAGCCCAGAGAAGCGAGGATGACTGAGTGGCACCCCCCTCAGGGGAAATGTCTTGTGCCTTTACTGGAGGAAAAAACAGATTCTGAGGCCGAAGAAAGCAGTGCGTCATTGAGAATGGACTGACTTAGCACACCATAATCAGCATACTTGTCATAATGAGGTTGTTTTTGAAAAAAAAGGCTCAGTTTAGTGACCTTCAGACCTCTGACTTACTAATCACAAGTTCTTCTCTGAGCCACAATTAAAGGTTAGATGTGTAGTTCCAGCTGAGTGAATAAACTGCCCTGAGCATCTGAGTTCTGCCAGCTGGTCCCAGTTGTCATAGACACCAACAGCTCCTGCTTCAATCAAAGACAAAGAACCTATAACCTGAACACGAAGGAATGAGGCAAAAGTTAAAAAATAAGCTGTGTTTTAACAGAAGAATATTCAGTTTTTATAGAAAGCTGATTGAATTGATGACATAACTGACTAACCAATCAGCTGGAATTCTATTAATAGAGCTGAGAGATAAAGGCAGTATGTGTTCCTTATTAGGCAAGGAGAACAAACAAATGAAAAGCTAAAATTAAGCGCTGTCCAGATATGAGATATGGGATACATTGGTGGCTTCATCAGTTTATTAGAGTGACAGCTTTCAGTCTCGCACCACCAGTTAAGTTTGGTGTGCTTTTATGTACATTAAACTTTTATGTGCTTCAGGTTAATAGCCCCCAGAGGCACCAGTGACAGCGATGATGTAAAACTTGCACTATAGTTGTCATACAAGATTGTACAGTACCTCAAGTGAGGTATAGTGTATGACGTTGGAGTTGTGTTACCATGGCAATTCGGACCGTCCTAACAAGCACATTGTGTTTGTGTAAAATATACTTTGGACTGAAGAGATTGAAAATATAATTTACCAACTTTTTAAGCTTGTTAAACAGGTGCTGTGATAAAGTGCTTTTCTGGACCTCTTATTCAGACTCGCCCGTGGTGTGTGTGTGTGTGTGTGTGTGTGCACCTGTTTGTTAATGTGACAAAACACAATTCAGACCTGTGCCAACCCAGAGTGATATATAAATGGCAGGAGCTTCAAGAAAGTTGCTGCAACCAGAATGCTAACTAAGAAACGAAGACATCATTTTACACACCAGAAGTTGTCGCATATTCGACGAAAAATATAATCATGCAAATGGTATTAAGAAACTAGATGCTTATATGTTAAATGTTTGCAGTATATCCATACAGCATTTAATCTCTGCCTTCCTCTTCATTTCACATCTCTGCGCTCTGCTGATGGACCAGCAAGATGCCTCTTCTGTTGTATGACATCCGCATACATTCACACACTGAGATCCTGGCCGAGTGGAGCTTGGAGGGGAAAGTGCACAGAGAGAATGATATGATATGCAGCTGAGAGATGGCAGGTTGCAGCAGGAGGAAGGCTGGAGACTGTGCAGTGGAGAGATAGACCGAATGACTGTAAAGAGGAACTTAGAGGAGATGTGGCAAGGTGTGTTGAAAGATATATCAGAAAATGTAGGTGGAATAAAACAAAAGGTAGTGGAATAGTGTTACAGGAAAATGAAAGCGAAAAAGCTTCAGATTTTAGACGGATTTGTTAGTGGTGTTTGCAAGAGAGATTAAATGAGACAACTGACCTCCTTCGGCTTACTTTCTCCTTATATGTGTGATAGACGGAGGTGTGTGGGAAAAACACAAGAAAAGCAATGCAGATAAGTTCAGAAAAGGATCAGAGCGCAGCATCTCTAGAGACAGAGAAAGGCTTCACTGTTTGCCTAAAGCATGGTAGATGGAGAAAGCTAAACCTGATGAGAAGGGATGGAAAATAAAGCAGTGAAGTCAAGGAAAGCCACGGGATGAGTCAGATGTGTGTGTACATTTGAGCCATCTATAAATTGCACCGCAGCGAGGGAAAAGTGAAGTATGAGCGGCACAGAGAAGCAGGTGGAAATGCAGTGATTGAATAGGAACTCCTCATTTCTCGATGATTACTCTGAGCTTAGGTCAGGCCAGAAGAGATGGACAGGGGACACTGAGATTAGCAAACATCCTGAGCTGCATTTACTGCTGAGTATAAGTTTCAAGTCTTTTTAAAGTCAATTTAAAGTTTCCTCTGTTCCTCCAGTAACAAGATCTGTTGAGGATAATAGCACACTGTCCCAGAGAGTGAGAAAGCTGCGGAACACAGCACCATGACTGAGAACTAGTTATTAGCCAGGTGTAGATCAGATTACACAAATCATACTTTTACCACAGTTCAGCTACCGGAATAAAATATTTTCTTTAGAAACCACAGATTAATATGTCAACATTTCACTTTTATTTTCATAATTCAAACCGAATAAATACTTGCCAACCGGATAACAAAAGACAAAAAAGGACAATGTTTTCATACGTTACTCACAAGAGACTTGTGCGCCAGTGTCCAGGGCAACATAAAGTGGAAAAACACACAAAACCCTCATTGATTCCCATTGATGATGCATCATGTGTACCTCAGAGCTGCATGCACAGTGAGATTATGCATATGTCAGGTTTTGTAATACACTGAATTTTGTAATCATATTGTCCTTAAATGAGCACTGTATGAGGATTTGTTTTAAGTCGGGGGAGGGGCTAATTGACCAGCTATTTAGCCGCAGTGAAAAATCGATGACTCAAGGATGCTATAGGAACAAGTCACACAGACACAATAGCACATGCCATGGGAATCCACGATAACTGCCTGCAACCAGTTATGTTTTCCTCCTCGGTGCACCTCGCTGCACATGACGTGGCAAAGCACACATGGGCCACATTAACCTCTCTTTCTCTCTCTCTGTAACACACTTCAACTCACTCAGGCATTTTTTTTCTCCCTGAAGGAAGCACCAGCTGGGGCATGCAGAGTATGGGGTTACCATGGCAACAGCATCTTATAGGTGTGGCATTGCTGAGTTGGCTTTAAAGCAGTAGGGTTTGGTTTTACATGTGGTAATGCTGGCGTTTTACGTTCATTGCATACGTTGACTGACTTGCACAGAGAGACCTACTCATCCATCTGTTATTCTTCATATTCAGTTACTGTGCAAATGCAAATTTCTTTTGTCGTAATCTCTTGTCTAGTGTTTTTCTTTTTATTTGTGAAATAGTGCATTTTGTTATTGTGGCATTACATCGCTGATTCCTGTCTAATATACATTCACACACCTATCTGCTAATTGCCCAAAATATTTTATGTATATATATATAAAAAATATTGTTATCTTATGGGTCAGTTTTTGACTGAAAGCAGATGCCACGGGATGATGTAAAAGCACAGTAGAGTCTTGACTGGTCAGAGAGCTGTTGTTTCCGTTCACAGCAGACATTTTGACTCCTCAAAACAGTGACCACGAACCAGCATGGGCAACAGCAGGAGCCCCCCCCCCCCAAGTGGAGCGCAGCTATCAGTAATGCACCTGTGCATTTCCTGTTATGATCTGTCAAAGTTATGACCTGCTGTGAAGAAGGTACGTCAGTTTATAATGGCGTACTAACGTATTTTCCCCAAATTTTCTACATTTAAATGATGATAAAACTGAACGTGTTGTGTTTGGGGATTCTGTGATGGCCGACTTTAGCACCTTGTCTTCAAAGCTCAGTTCAACCATCAGAAATCTGGGAGTGACCTTTAAGTCATCTGAGGTTTGACAAACAAATTAACAATGTTGTAAGGACTAGTTTTTTTCAGTTGCGTCTCCTGGCCAAAGTTAAAATGTTTTTAAGCCGTCACGACCTTGAGAAAGCCATCCACTTTATGTCGGTGTCTCCCAGACTTTTCTCAGTCACCTTCAACTTGTGCAAAATGCTGCTGCCCATCCGTTAACCAACACTGACAGACGTATGCATATCACTCCTGTTCTTAACTCCCTTCATTGGTTTCCTGTCCTTTTATAGAATTGATTTTAAACTTTTAATGTTTGTTTTTAAAGCTCTCAAAGGCCTCGCCCCATCGTATTTATTTGAGCTTTTAACTGTCCGTAATCTGGTAGAGCTCTGAGGTCAACAAATCAACTTTTGCTGGAAGTGCCTAGGTCAAAATACAAGCACTGACCGAGCCTTTTCCGTTGCTGCCCCCAAGCTCTGGAGTAATTCTGGATTGTTGTAAAGGGCTGTATAAATGAAGTACATTACGTTACATTACATAACAATATCTGCAGCCTCAGTCCTTTCTAAATCTGTTCACACGGTGTACAAATCTCTTACCATGGACTCCAAAATCTTGCGCAGTCCAAATAATAACTATTTTGTGCAAAAAATCAAGTGTAGTAGACCTTTATGGTCCAATTGGAAAAACCCTAAAGTGACCAAAGAACCCATCTTAAAATTCAGAAACGGATTTAAAAATGACCTCCTAATGGCCTTTAGGTTAACCAGCTGAGATACATCTCAAGTTCTCAGCCATTTTCAGTTTAGGTTTCGAGCTAGTTTAGTCTATTTGTGTCCTCTCCATCTCTGAGTTTACACTTGCGACTGCGGGTATTTTGGTAAACCTGTGTGCCCCTCATGCTGTGGAGTCCTTTTTATGTGTGCGCTTTATTTTTGTTTCTGCTCGTTGTGTATTTTTATTGGTTTAAAAAAAAAAAAAGAAAATTGTCAGTGCAGATTCTTTTGGGAAATGAATGTTCACTATCCCACTTAGGGAAGGGAGCTTTAGCCTGCAGGCCTGCTTAACATATAAACCATGGGTTGGGAGGTGATGGAGAGAAGCGCAGTCATTGTTAACAGCCAAACATCATTAAAATCTTCTCTTGCTCTTCTGTGTGTTTGTGCCCGAGTGCGTTCGCGTGTATGATCGTGTTGTGTTCATGCGTTAGGGCGACTCAAGTTTCCATGGATGGGGAAAAAGTTTTTCTGTTTGCATGTCTATGATGTTGGGTTTACTCTTTTTTTTTTTTTCCTTCACTTCCATTTTCCCTTTCATTGCTCTAGACTGTGCTGTCATGTATCTAACACTCAACAGATTTAAAAATGAAGAGAAGAGATAATTGAGCCCCAAAAGAAACAGTTCAGTTCATGTTTGTGGTTGTGTGCACAACAATGATAAATAAAAGCACGTTCACACAAGCAGCCACACAGTTAGTCCTTCAGACAGCTGGTCCTCATCCTATATCTTTTGCTATACTGACAGACACACACGCACACTGCTGCTTAACTCTCAGTAATGGTCTGCTCATCAAAGTGCTGATAGATGCTGTAGAGCAGGTTGATTAGATGGGGAAAGAAATGGAGAGGGGGTAATGCTTTATAGAGGGCTTTAAAGCCAGAAACTAAAAGGAGGAAAAGAAGTGAATGACAGAAGATGAGACATTAGAATATGAATGGCCGAGTTGGATAAAGACAGGCGCAGAGAAAAGACTGGTTTGGACTCATCTATTAAGAGACATATTTATAGTAAATATGTAAATATATGATGTAAAAGATGTCCTTGTTTCTTGAGTTTTTATGCACTTGCCCAGTTGATGCAGAATGTGTCGGCTGTTATTTGAGATAAATGTGATTTTTTTAAACCTTGGTTTTGCACTAATAGGAATTAGTAAATCACCTCAGGAATAGGTCACTTACAAATAGTTTTTACTGTTATTACTATTACCATTTGGCTTATGCTGTAATAGTGGTTTTAAAAAACTTGATTAAATTGTCAGTTGTAAGTATTTGTAATGAAAATCCATCATCTGCTATCGTTGCACTTCTACCTGCTGTGGGATGTGGAGCTTGTTGGTGTTTTTAGCAGAAACGGCATGTACGGTAGTATTCTGACTGCTGTTTGAGGGGAACTTTAAAGCTAACACTACCTGAAGAGATCTTGCAAAGCCAGTTCTCGGTTCAGCTTGGCTTGACCTAATGTGCTGGGATGTACAAGAATCTGTGGCTCTGGAAAAAGTCGATTTTTAGAGACATTTTGGGTAGTCTCTCTTGGGTGAACGTTTCTCGTGAGTGTCCACCGCCAGATTTCAGTTTGGAGGAGAGATGAGGAGCTGATAGAAATATTGACATGTGAAGGTTATTTTCAGTTGTCCCACCAATTAGGCTTCATGGGCAGAAGAGGGTGAATTGAGGACTGCCTTTTCCCCAGGGCTGTTTTTCTCACATAACACAGAAGCTACTGCCCTTTCTTCTGATTGGTGGACAAAGTGCATCTATTGTACTATAGCACTTTCTGACTGCATATTTGCTCTATTTCTTGCCTGTAAACGCTCTTTGAATTGAGTTGGTAGACAGAATGGGTTAGAAGAAGGGGTAGAGATAACCTGATAATAACAACAAGGGTGTAGTTTTGAAAGCGGAGCCATCCAGAGCATCACTGTGTAGCTTCAGTGGGAGTGCAGGTGTATGTCATATCCTGTCCACCAGCTGTCTCTCCATACAGGGGGTGTCAGCTCTTACACCGTAATGACTGACAGCTCGCAGCAGGGCTCTGCATGTGTGTATGCGTGTGTATACTCCTGCAGATACACAGTATATCAGCATCCAGTTGCCTTAAGAGGTGAATGCACTACATGTGTTTGAGTGTGTACTCGAAGGAGACACTTATTCTTAATGACAGTAGAAAGTCAGTGTTATCACTCTCATACTCTCACTTTCTTTGTGTGTGTGTACCAGTCCTTACACACTGTCTGAAGAGACTACTTGGTTCCCTGATTCTCTGTGATCATATGACACATCATCACTGTTACTGTCACCAGCGTTTTGGAATTTTTCCTCCAGGCTCTGTGTCACTTTTAGTTAATGCAATGTTCTTACTGTTGGGTTTTAATTAAGAAAAGGAGGAAAGGTTGTCGGTCCAACAGTCTTTGGACAGTTAGGATTTTGATATCTCTCTATTAGTTCCTTGTTTGGTTACATTTTGTTTCATTTTGAGTTCTTTTCACATGAGATCATGTGAAACGGCAGATTTAGTTTCAGTCTGCATCTGCTCCACAGACGGAGAGCCCCAGTGAGTCAGAGATGCGCTGTTACTAACTACTCTTTCCATCAACAAGTCGGTTGGCAAGGCAGGATGAAGTTTGAACTTACAGCTTGAAGATGGATACTAGAAATTTAGAGGCAATATTAGAAGTAAAAATTGCAATATTGGTATTTGAAGCATCCGTCCATGATTCAGCCCCACCGTCTGCTCTGCTGTGATGTGTACTTGGATGCTTGTGCAGCAAACAGCAGTATTGTGTACAATGTAGCTGGGGCCTCTCTCCTGGACATTTGATAACGTGTGATAGGCCATTCTATCATTTAAACTGGTCACCTGGAGCAGGTAAAAGTCTCAGGAAACAACTTATAAATACCGTGAGCTTGCTCACAACTCGGCATCATCAGCCAGGCTGGCAGAGTGTTGATGGAACTCTGGCATTCAACTATTTCTTCAATAATGTCTTTATTTTTCTGTCCAGCTAGAGATTGTGATGCATCTTTGGAGTGAATCTGGATCTGTTTTCTATTAAATTTTTAAGACTAAGTTCAAAACACATTAATACATCAACTTGCATTGCATCTACTTTTACTTTTCTGTAAAAGCATGTGTCAAATCTACTTCTACACTTGTCTTTATGGCATTATTGAAAGAGTAGCCTGTATTAACTTGAATTCAAGAGCATTGTAACCTTGCCCAGAAGAAATAAAAAGGTCTAATGTTAACATCCCTGCCCTCTAATGCCCGTATCATTTTACATGTTACTTAAATACGACACCCATGAGAGTTGGTGTGAATATAACAATGGAAACTAGGCTGGAGGGCACAGCGGAGGGATTACAGCGGTCTGGAGAGGGGTGATATTGGCTATGTACGTACACAGAAACCACGATAATGTGTACATGCAGTGTGTGTGTGGCTGTAATCGGAGATAGGAGGATTCGAGGTTCAAGGTTTGTTTTGCAATAATCCAGGTCTCTATCGCCATAAAAGAGGGGAGATATGGGGATGAAGGGGGTAAAGAGAGGAGTAGAAAGGGAAGGCAGATAAAGGTAAAGCAAGGCTGTTCAGGATTGGACCCCTGACCTCAAAGCCTGTGTCTGTGACTGTGTGTATGTGCGCAGGAGGTGGGATCCATCCACCCCTGAACACACCCGTCCAAACCCCCACAACTCGGGATGTTACCGTGACAACAGGGTTTAAAAACCAGCCCACTGGCTGAAAAAGCAAGAAGGAGCATTCTGACATGAGCTTTGATCCAAGTGCAGCAGTCTGTGTAGAGTGCATTCATCTCCTTTGTTGGTGCTTTTACATTGGAATGTGTTCCTGCTTTTTGTTCCCCTTTGCATCCTTGCTGGTAAATGCCAGATACTTTATTTCTTCCCTGCAGGTTTTCATACTTGTCAGCAATCATTTTCCATTTCATTTCTCACTGAGGCCTTCGCTCCTGGAGTCGTGTGTTTGGGTTACATTTCTTGGCATTGTGTAACCCTTCGGCAAAAATTAGCAAAGAAAGTATTTCATGCACAAACAGCAACACGCTGGTTTGCACCCCTCTGTTTTATGCATCGTAAATACTTGTGGCTTTATATTTCTGACCTAACATCAGCAAACCCACACATCCATGGGTCCAAGTATGTTGCTGTCTCAGTTAGAAGTGGAGTCATGCAGTGAAAATGTATTTCATGACTGCCAACACTGAACACTTGCACTAAAGAGAACACTATGCAAACTGGACACAGCGATATAAGCAATTCAGTGCGGAATAGACAGAACATAATCAAAGAACCGCAGGAACACACACACACACACACACTCATTCAAAATGCTCAAAATGGGTATGAGTGCATAATATATGGATAAATATGTGCATATTTTTGAATGTCTCCCCATTATCATCCCTTTCATTTATTTTCCTTTTAGTTGGTTCATTTTTTTTTTTCTACTCAAGATGTTGATAGAGGTGTTGATTTTCACCCAGGGAGGGTGTGGTGATGTCATGACATGAAAACTAATTGGCCTGCTGTGAGAACAGTAGACTCGAATGCATGTTGGTGTAAATTAGGTGATGGATCACACTGTTGTTATCGACAGCCCATTTTCACACGTGTATCTTAACCTGCTAAAACCCTATAGTATGTTTTCCGACTGTGCTCTCTCATCTCTTCCTACCTGGTGCTACTTCTCTTAAACGCAGCCCTTGCCAAAAATAGAGCCCAATCCATTTAGAGCGCCACCCAAGTAGAACTCACACAAATGCAGTACATGGACACCTGCACACACATATATAAATGCATTGTTATGGTTCATACATGTGAATTTCCTTCTCTTTATCTCCCCAAGGAAGCTAAGTCCTACATCAGCTGCTAGATTGCTTAAGCTCTCTCATCGGCTAATGGGCTACCGATCTTTCTCCATGTCTGCCTCTCTGTCTACATTAATGACTTTCTGCTGTTTCTGTCTGCCTCTGTGCCCTCCTGAATGTCTGATGTCTTGTCTTCATGTGTGCTTGTTGTTTAGTCTTTCTCTGGAGGACTATCTGCATGTGTTATCCTCCCGTTTGTTTACATGGTTGCTCCTGATTTCTGTGGTTTGCTCGGAAACCTTTTGTCACCCTGTGTGACTGCTGTGTTAATAATTCCATGCTTGATATAGACATGCATATTGTACCAATGAAATCAATTCCTGTTTTAGTTTGGTACAGTGAACCAAAATAAGAGACTGCTGTTGTAGAATGTAAGTCAAAGAGAAGGCAATGGTTTTTCAATATTTCAGAAGAAAAACTTGGGACAGGAGGAATAAAATACTGTTTGAACGCTTGACGGAACATCTCGCATCTTATCGGGTTAACTGGCAGCCAGTCGGCAGTCGGGTTTCCTTTGCCATTTGTGAGCTTATTAGAAGATCTGGATCTGAATAGGTGAATAGAAATGAATGCCCAAAAATGGAATCGCTGTCTTGATGTGTTTTTAGCCTGTTTCAGACTTTGTGCACACCGGGGGGCGGGACCACAGAACATAACACCGCATTACTCAAAATAGTGAGTTCACTGGAGCTCAGTTCATCAAGTTTTTTTTAACAGATAAAGTTAGGAGCTAGCTGGCCAGTATTTCACCAATGCGCAAAGACCGATGTGTCATGCACAAACCTGGCTTAACAACAGCATGATCCTTTTTTAGCGTTTCTACTACCCGTCATGCTCTTCACGCTGTTCTACTTCTGCCGGCAGCCCCGGCCTCCTACCCATTGAAAACAATACAAGCGTTAGTGACAATTAGGCCTAATTATAAGAATTAACAATTAATCATTGTGCCAGCAGCTGTAATACAGACCGACTGACGTTACTGCTTCTGTTCTTCACACTGACAAACAAATACACATATTTGAATGGAAATGAAAGACTGCTAGTAATGTCATATTAGTCTTTGTCACCGTCTCCTATTATACTTACAATGAGAGTGCATACAACGTGTAAGTACTTACTCCCTTTGTACGTTTCCCTTTTGTCATCAGATAATATGTTCTCCCTATATAGAATTTCTTGCTCTTTATTCACACCCTTCAGGAGCTCTTGCCTCTCTTCGTCCTCTCTGCATCCTCACTTTTTAAGAGGAAGGTGCATCTGCAGCACACTCAATTCCTACTGAATGCCCTCGTGAAAAAACAACAACAAAGTATTAAATACTATTATGATGATTCAGATTGACAGCTACCACTGAACTGTGTGAGATGCATCATTTTTATTTTCTTTAGATATAAGAACACAGCAGAGTAGACGTCGTCTTTGTCTTTATCCGACCTTGTCAAATCACTTTATATTGTCTATTTGTTGGTATCCGTCAGTGTTTCCCCTTTAATGTCAGCCTATTTCATGAACCGTATCATAAATAGAACCCTGCTGACATTTCAATTTGCCTCATAACCCTTCATACACACACACACACACACACACACACACACACACACACACACGCGCGCTCTCAAGCCAAGTTCATTGCAGAGCATCAGTTCAGTGGCAGGCCTCTCTTGGGTTTCCACGGAGACAAGAAAAAGCAATAACTGCACACTTGACCCCTCTGCTCTTTCACTGGCCTCTTCTCACCTTCACATACACATTCACAAAGCTAAAATCTAATCTGGGAGAGTGAGCCTCCATGGTGATATTCCTCCATCCTCCCCAGAGGATTGGAGAAGAGACGAGGGTAGAGTAGTGGAGGAAGTTAATAATTTCATCTTGCACCAGCCTGGAGATGATAAGATCGACTGTTAGGCTCTTGTATCATACGCACAGTCTTGCAGGGATGCGAAAGCACAGCCTACATACAGGTCATTAGTCAGTTTCTCATCCTAACTCACTGTCTTGTTGTTTCTCTGTGAAAAGTCTGACAACAATCTTGCTGAAACTTTGACTGTGGGGACTGGAAAGAGGGCATGTGTGCGAGACGTGAGAGAAAGTCGAAGAAAAACATTCACCCGCCTCAAAAAAAAAAAGTTGGAGATGAAATGAGTAAGAATATAAGAAGGAAAAGAGGCTAGACTTGGTTACAAGGCTGTTTACTGTTTATTCTGGTCTCCTGTCTCATCTCTCTTCATATTGGCAGAGCTGAGAAGATTTTCCTTTCACTCTTTATTCCTGTGTGCATTGCTCTGTCAGTGCATATTTGTATGGAAGTTTGTGTGTGTGCGCATGTATTTGTTTATGTGCGCTCTGTGTTTTTTAATCATGTTAAGCCGTTTGTCTGAACTCTATCTTTCCACAGTCGGGAGTTGTTATGATTTCATCACACAACACCGGGGTCCCTCTGTGGGACTTCCCATTTTTCTTAATTTCTCATGCAAATGGTACTTGAGCAGAGCACATGCAGCATTACCTTCCGGAGTTGATGTAAAATGTCGAATGCCTAATGAATTGTGAATGCAATGTGGATAAATGCAACATAAGTCAAACGGTGTCACTTATTATACATAATTTCCTCTAGCCTCTCAGATGTAAGTGAACTACATTTATTTAATGCTCTTCTAATCTTACTCTCTATAAAGGCTTTAACATTCACATGCTGGCTTTGTTCTTTTCATAGAGCACCTTCCTATAACACACACACGCACACAGCATTTCTATACATAGGGGCTCTGTGTAATTGAGGTTCATCCCACTGACACATAGACTGGAGAGGCTTGCAGATCGAACCTCCAACCATCCAATTAGTGGAAGACCTTTTTAACCTCCTGAGCCACGACTGCCCCATTCACAGAGAAAGATTCACCTAATGAGCCAAACTTATGCTGTTATCATTATTTCAGAGTCGCACAGATAAAGGGGGGGGGGGTTCTGTGCATATTGTATCTTCCTCAGATGTTCAAGTTGTCATTGCGCAAAGAGAAATATGAAGCTTTGAAATGTTAGATTTCTTGAAGGTTTTTTAAAGTTTTAGATACATTTTTTTGTGTTTGTGTGTATTTGGTATTGTAATAAGCCATCCTAACTGGCCATAATTTGCCCATGTTTATTACTTCCTCTTCGGTCAGGGTCTGTTTGATTGTTTCTGCTGTGTCAGTGGGTGTGAGCATGTTTGTGGGCATGGCAGCACATAGCGATGCTTCCCTGCAGTGCTGCCTTCTGTAGCACAGGTGTGTGTTTTTATGTATCCGTGTGCCATACACCCATGTGATCTTATCACTCTGTTGGGATTTAACTACCATTTGTATGGAAAATTTCATATTATGCAGCTATAGATATATTCATGTTTGCCTTTTTGTAAATAAATGTTGTTCTCTCTGGTATTTTGGTGTAGATTTAGCTTTTTTACATGTTCCATTGTCATATAAATGCCCTCCACAAGCTACATGTGATAAGTCTTTTGCTCCGATTCGCCCCAACTGATGTCATGTTTTCTCCTCTTGGCTGGCACAGTTCTCAAAGGACAAGTATCTGCTGGAGTCTCCTCCTGAGAAACTTCGTAAGGAACTGGAGGAGGAGCTGAAACTGAGTCCTGCTGACCTCAGGAGCCATGGCTGGTACCATGGACACTTACCCCGAGAGGTATGAACCCTGTGAAATCCACTGTATGGTCTTAATACATACAGAGAAGAATGCACAGTGCTAGTCAGAAATGATGGAGAAAATATCCAGACGCTTTCCTCTAGTAAAAGTGCAAATACAGCTAATTAAAATGGCTGTATTATATGTAAAAGTGTACTTTACAGTACTTTAGTATTTGTTGCAAAATGTTAATTTATTATTAGATATTATTAGTACCGAAGCATCAGTGAGCAGCACATTCCATCTGTTTTCACCTCTTTAGAAGCAGTATTATATACTGGAGCAACGGATAAATCTGAAACAAGTTCTCATTTACATATCTGTTTTCAGTATCTGCACTCAGATGTTGAAAGTTAGTGGAACAAGGTCCAAAGTTCAGAGGGGAAAACAAAAAAAGTTTCACTGGAGCTGTTCATAGTTTACATCTGAAAATTTCCCCCTGACCAAACAGAGCTTTGTTTCAGCTTTTTTTTACATTTGTACATTGGGTTAAATCTGCTTAAATCTGTTTAACTCAAGCTTCTTATGTAATGTAGTGCAGTGGAAGTGCAAAGTGGCATAAAATACAAATTCTCAAAACAAAAATACAAGCTACAAAGATACAAGCACGTTCAAACTGTTTGGAAACGCACTACTTGTAGATGCACTCAGCGACTTTCCAACACTGGTGTCAGCCAGACACTGCATTTGACGTTTGGAAACGGTCTGCTAAAGATTTGCTGGGTTCAGCCTCACAAGCGTGAGGGTTTGCCTCTCTTTCAATTTAGTTTAACTAAGAATATATATTTATTCAGGCCAGCCACTATGCAAATTCCACTTTGCAGTCTGGGTATTTTTAGGCTTGATAATTAATCTCTTCATTGTAAAAAAAAAGAAAAAAAAAGAATAATAATAATCACAGATGAGGAAAAAAAAGTAATTAGCCGCAGCCACACAGTCCCAATTTGCCTGTTTCAGATAACACAGTGCTTTGAAACGTAGACAAAACCAGAAATGAATTTATCACGAGTCAGCATGAAAACAATTTAGGAATGTAGTTAGCAGGAAGCCCACTGATGTATGAATGAAAATGAGTCCCAGCAGCACAGTAATAAATTAGAAACAAACAAATTTTATTTGTTGTTCTATTATCATATAGACTTCACCATCCAAACTAAAAAGCCAGATGATGATGATGGGATTAATAACTCCCATCATCTGTCACAGCTCAGGAAAAATTGCTCCAGCGCTCAGGAGCGAAGCTCTGCTAAACAGACAGCTGCGCTTGTTCCTGATTGGCGCAGTTGAGTTTCACAGCTGGTGACAAAGACACGGATACACAGAGACACACACAACAACAGACCCGGACACTCGCACACGGACTGGATGCACATGTGGAGGGTACATGCACATTGTTCCTAGACACAGCCTCTGTCTCTTGATCAACCTCTGTTTCTCTTTCACATACACATAAACACAGACTCAAATCAGCCATCTGCGAGTCTTTCCTCCTATAATTTACATAAAATATTCATCTATTCATGGATTTGCCCCAGTTTGAACTTGGGGAAACCCCAGACGCTCTGGTTACTGAAACAAAACTTTATCTTACACAATCTCTGGGGGGGGGTGTTACTGTGCATTAGCTTACTTGAATTAGATTTTTCCTTGATGTTGTTTTTTCCCCTTCTGTTCGTCTTTTAAGTGCCGTGGGTGTTTGTTCCCCTTCCTTTTAGTTTTTTTATACACTTTTCCGGACCAGTCAAGGATCAGATAAAAAAAAAGAATAAACCTACTCACCTCGGCAGAATTATGTTTGACACTGTGAAAGATAAGAAGACTGGGAATTTGCTTTGCACCTTTGATCTGTGCGTATGCTGCCTCCTGCTGGTCTGGGACACTGTTTACCTCAGGCTGCGCTGAACTGCATGTTTCATGCCTCGTCTAAAGAATTTAAAGCTTCGCACCATCTGCTTTCAACAGCAGTCTCCTCACAGGTAGCTTTCAAAGATTTGCTCAGTTAAATTTTTTTTTCTCTTTTACTACATGGAGACCTGAAAAACAAGTCCATTGCAGCGTTTCACATCGGTAAGATGTACATTCTAAAGTTGTCCCACTGCACATGAATGGGACATTGCTTTTAAGTGCCTCTTTTGTCAATAAATCCAAAGTTAGTTTCCTTCTCTTAATACTGCTGAACTCATCGTAACACACAAGATGTATCACAAGGAAGTCGTTCCGTCATTCTTAAATTGTATCCATCTGTTTTGGACGCGTTTTATCCGTCACTGTCTGGCCAAAGTAAGCATAGCGGAAACAGTTTGGCGATAGTTGTTTGTTCAGCAACATAAACGGTCTGAGGGCTGTTAGAAATCATCACAGCTCTCAGAAATAAATTATTCAACTTCCGAATTGTCAGAAACCAAATGTTCACACAAGCTGGTTCTCGCGGGGCCAAATTTGCTTCGAGCATTTTTAGGCTTTGAACTGTTTTGCCTTCTTTTCTAACTTCTTTACCTACTTTTTTTTTTTTTTTCCTGTTAAGGTGTCAGAGACTCTGGTTTTGCGGAATGGAGATTTCCTTGTGCGCGACTCTCTGACCAATGTGGGTGACTATGTTCTGACCTGTCGATGGGATAACGAGGTGCTCCACTTCAAGATCAGTAAAGTCCTGGTCAAATCCAGTGAGACTAAGGTACATATTCATCTTTTACTGGCTGTCAAAATCCTCATCTGTACTTTTAGATACGATTTAAACTTAAATCTTATATTTACTTTAAAGTCTGCTGGCATAATGGACATCAGAGAGTAGTTAACTACAGTTGATAGTCTATTTTCTCTGAGTGTCAGAAAATCAAACAAATCAGCCATTAAAGGGAGGATTTAAGTTGCTCATCAGTGAAAGCATGGTTGTAACTAATGGCATTATTGATGCTTTGGTCCATTTAGATCTCGGTGTAATTTTTCCATTGAGTTTCCATTGAGTATGGCGATATTTTAATTGAATCTGGCCATCATTAAAGCTGGTAGTTAGACCTGTGTTTGATCCGTCCTCTATATCCTCTGTCTGTTTTAAAAGAGCATAGACACGAGAGCGCTGTACATGCTAAGGGCATTTTGAAAGACTTCTGGTAGGACAGCAAATCGGCCTTTTATGGGTTTTGGGCAAGTTTGTGATGCAAATGGAGAAATTAATGGACTGTGCAATGAAAATATAGCCCCACACACAATACTTACAGTACTGTAGTGATCGCGGAAGAGGAAATAAGTTGCATAATGAAAGCGTCAGCACTTTCAAGTTTAAAATCGAGCAGAGCATCAATCAAAACAAGTATCCGTGATCAAATTTTACATATTGTATAGAATGGACTGCAAGAGTTTATACACACGCTTCTTCTAGGTTCACAGACAGAGGATATTCTGGGTAAACAAACACTGTACCATAAGACAATAGACCTACATGTACCATTAAGCAAATCTGAAGCTGAAATGTTATATCTGTAAAATATTGAAAGATATGTTAGGATTGGGCAGAGGGCTGAAACAGATATGGAAGCAATATTATAATTTTTCTGATGATAGGTCATACTGGTCTTAATATACAGGCAAACATCCTTGATCCCTGTTTCTTTTTGAATGTTTATGAGGTTGTGTGTGTAAAAGGAAGTTCTGTTCCATCTTCATCTGCAGGTGCAGTACATGCTGGAGTCTGATGGTTTTGACTCAGTCCAGGAGCTTGTTCGCTTTTATGTGGGCCAACGCAAACCGATCTCCCAGTCCAGCGCTGCTCTCATCTACTGTCCGGTCAGCAGGACGCTCCCCCTGCGGTACCTGGAGGCGACTTTCGCCCTCTCCAACAGCAAGCAAGGCTCTGCCTACTCGCCTTCCAGTCAGAGGGGAGCGTACATCAAGAGAAGGAGCGTCACCATGACTGATGGACTGACAACCGAAAAGATGATATCTCACAGGTGAGCGAAGGAGTGTGCCTTTTTGAATGAAGACGCAGCACTTCTCTTCAACACGAGAGACGAGCAGACAATAGTAAAATTCTAACAGTTCTTTCTTGGAGTCTCGCAGCAAATTTGCCATTGTTTCATTGATGCTTTATGTTATATACATGATTAGTGACTCAGACAGTCCCAGTCCAGTTGAGACACCAGTGGCATCGCCAGAACCAGAGCCGGAACCTGTGCCCAAATGCAGGTTGTGTTTGTGTGTGTGCGTGTGACACTAGTGTTGTTCTTGTGCACTGAGGTGGTGCACTTATCTCCCACAATCCTACAGTACCCTCACTTCACATACTCCTTTAGCACCTCCCCTCGTAATAAGCATCAGACCCACAGACCTTTTCACTCCTGCACTGGATCACTCAAGTTTCAAATGTACAAGACTGTTTGAAACCTGAACGAATCTACAAAAGAGGAGCAGACAAATCTGTTGTGTACTGCGGAAATAAATTCTGGGCTCACGTTAAAGAGCTTTATGGAAAAAATTTGCAAGCACAGATGTTGAAAATAGTTCCAAGTGTTAATGGATAAAGTGATTAGCAATCTCAAGTGTTTTTCCTCACGATTACAGATTTCTGCTCCTGCTTCAAATTCCCAAACTTGATCGTTCTTGTAGTTGAGAAATGACAAACATAAGACCTATTTGTCATGAGTGACACCAACTAAAATGTCTCCCTCTTCTGTCACCCAAAAGAATAAACATTCACACCCTTAGTAACACCATTCGTGGCCATGTGAAACTGAGGTTTCCTTCAGTACCCAGCCAACCAAAGATTTTTAACATCCTGAAAATGCTATGCTTGCAGCCCATCGACAATCCACCACCATAAAGATGCAATGCGGAATTGTGCGATGAGCATGGATCAGATTCAGGAGTATCGCTGCCCCTTGTCGCCTGTTGGGGAAACCCCGCTGTCTCCTGCATATAGTGCCAGTAAGTGCCAGAAACACGCAGACTCAGACACATAAATAAAACATTTGAATATTCACAGACACTGTCTGCAGAGAGTTTAAGGCTGCTCTGTCTCCTCTTTCAGTCACCAGGCAGAGAGCCCACTCAGGCGGGCGGGTCCTTGCCGTCGTTCCTCCCTCCCCTGCGATGCGCCGCTCCAGCGACCCTCAACTCAGCCCCTCAGCCAATAACAGCCCTCCAGAATACCCTCCTCATACCTCTCACTCTGCACACTCCTCACCTGCTCATCATTCAAGCTATCAATCGCATTCCTCAGAGACAGCAGGGAGCTACTGTGACCTCAGACCCTGTCCCTCCGGGCCACCTAAACCTCCTTCTAAGAGCTATGTAGAGCGGTTGCGAGTGGAGGAAGGGAAGGGGGAGGAAGCAAGAAAGGAAGGAGAGGGCATGTTCAGCATCCCTCAGGTGGAGACGGCTTCCACGTTCAGGCCATCCAGGTACGAGACAAACGGGCTTCCAGTCGTGGTCTTCACAAAGGATTCTTACTATAGCCTCAGTTGTAGAATAACTTGGGAGTACATTATGCAAGGCACAGCTTAAATTAGGAAAAGAAATCAATAAAATATGGATTACAGACTGGACCACATTGTGGTTGTTTTAGTGCAGTGTTTTAGTGTCCATAAAAAGAGGAGTAAACCCTGAAAAAATGCTCTTTCTTTGATTACTGAACAATACACAAGATAGCTTTTAAACTAAATCAGATTTGTGTGTGCAGGGAACACCAAGGAGCTTACTATTGAATTTAGGACCAATAAGTCTGCCATTTGATCATTTTTACTAATTTTATTTTCTGTTTTATTTATATTCTATATCATTCTAATTAATACAGGTGTTACAAGAATTATAAAGTCTTAAAGTTTACCCAAAGTCTGTTTTTAGGAAGGAGGAAAGTGTGAAAAAAGCAGGATATTTTGGGATCACACAAAAGAAGGAAGTTGTGAGGCAAACCAAACCAAACTGCAGCTTCAGTCTTATATTTTCCCCAACACCTGGAACAGTTTTCTCCTCAATAAGGGATTTTTTTCCCCCCAAAGGTCAACACACCAACTGACATTCTGTCATAGAGGGAAGATATATATGGCAGTGAGGCGGTTTTGTCAGGAGGGCAGTCTTTGTGCTGTCTGACATGAGGGATATTGTATTTTACTGGGATTTCAGCCATGGGAGGAAACAGCTTGTGAAGGGAAAATGGTTGGATTCACATTGTTGGAGGCAGCACCTTTGTACATTTTATGCGACCCACTGGAATTCTGGTGTAGGAGGATTATTGCTAAATCCTTGTGGAGACCTCTGGGAGAAGAAGAAGAAAGTTAAGGCAGGAAATGCTACAAACATTTTACTTATGAGTTTGCACTGCATTTAATGGGGGTGATGCTGATGATACAGAAAATGCTCTGACGCTTTCCAGTTTTCTGCATTTTGTTATGTTACAGAACAGCTAAGAATAAATTTGATCTATTTTCCATCTTATCAGCTTTAAAATTAAGAGACTGAAATAACTCACTAACATATTAATTTAGGCTCATTGTTATGACACTAGCAACTAAGGACTGGTGTATCCTGTCAGAAGACCATGCAATGCCTCGACTGGAGTCCACCTGTACCCAATTCACAGAAGATGATTAAGAAAATACACACTAAATTTAAACTTTAAACTATTTCAGAGGTAATTTCAGAGTTAAAAACTAGGCCATGTTCATATCATGTCAATTCAGATCTGGGAAATAATGCTAGTAGTTGGTTGCTGAGCAGCCAAATGAAGTAATCAGATGAATGGCTTTGGTCAAACAGGTAACCAGGAACCCAATTCTTCATTAAAGGCATATGACAGCCTGCTGGTAAACTGCTAAGAGACATGTGAATAATCTATCCTGGTTGGAAACCTTTACCCAAGTGTTCAGGTTAAATTTCGACAACATCCACTAAGGAAATACAGAAGTGTCTTCTGGAAAGTTTTGTAAAAGTCCTGGAGCAATCCTTTCAGAGTTTGATCTTTAGTAACATGATCCAAACAACTGGATGAGTCACAGATCCCAGAACTTTGTAACCAACTTTCCTCTGCGAGTCACTTTCATGGTAGTCCCAGTGGCTCACATCCTGTTGTTCAGCATTTCCTGATGCTGTGGAATTGTTCTACATTCAGGTACGACTCCCGTCTTCTTCCTGCTGAGAATAAGCCTTTGGAGATGACTGTGTTAAAGAGGGTCAAAGAGCTGCTGGCTGAGGTGGATGCAAGGACCGCAGCTAAACACATCACCATGGTGGACTGCAAGGTACACAAAAACACATTTATGCAAGTCAGTATTAATCACACACACATACTCAGTCATTCTTACATGCTAAGGTGCATCATTACACGTGTTAACAGAGACTTTTCCGCAGCAATAGGCATACCTGTGGGCAAGCGTAACAGTTACCTAAACGTACGACTGATCATTTTTTGTCTTTACTCTTTGGCAGGTTGCCAGAATATTAGGCATTACCTCAGAAATGCAAAGGATGATGGGAGTGTCCTCAGGACTAGAGTTACTGACACTACCACATGGACACCAGCTGAGACTTGACCTGCTGGAGAGGTACAAATGCATTTTCTTTTTCTTTCTTGTCTTGCTCTCTTGCCTTACTCAGTAACTCTTATTAACTCCAGCATTGATCATCTCTGCTCTTTCTTCTATTACGTTACTCATCCCTGTGTTCTCATCCTCTGCTCCACCTCCTTTATTTTCCAATAGATATTTCCAAATATATCTCAGAATCAAGTTTATTGCCAAGTTGGTTTGCACTTCCAATGAGTTTGACTTGGTGTAGTTGGTGCAGAGTATTAAGTCTGAAAAGAAAGCTATCTTTTTGGAAGTTGTGCAGTACAGCTGTTCATTATGTCTCTTCATCAACCTTCTGTGAAATGATTCAACAGAGTAATGGTACCACCTTTTTATCTCAGGTTTTACACAATGTCTATCATGATGGCTGTAGACCTCCTCGGCTGCACAGGAAGCACAGAGGAGAGGGCAGCTCTGCTCCATAAGACCATCCAATTAGCAGCGGAGTTGAAAAGCAACCTGGGAAACATGTTTGGTTTTGCAGCAGTGATGAGAGCCCTGGAGCTGCCACAGGTCAGAGACTTAAAGACGGCTATAAAGGTTTCCATCAAAGCCTGGTGTCAAATGTGTTTTAAAATGTTCATTTTCCCTTGTTTCAGATTTCCCGCCTGGAGCAGACATGGATAACTTTACGCCAGAGACATACGGAGGGTGCTATCCTATATGAGAAGAAACTCAAACCATTCATGAAAAATATGAACGATGGCAAAGGTGAGGCTCTAGTAGTAGTTTTGTGTTTCATAGAAAAAGATGTATGCATGTATTTTGTCATAGCTGAACTCTGACTTCTCCTTTTCTTCCAGAATCCAGCGTCCTGTCCAACACCTCCTTCCCCCACATACTTCCCGTCCTGTCTTTATTGGAACGCGGCGTGGCTCTCGGGGAGGCGCTTGAGCCCTGGGAGAGCGCAGAGGTGGGAGTGGATGTAGTCATGTACCACCTAGAGGCAGCTCGTACCATCGCGCATCACGGGGAAATCTACAGAACCAATGCAGAAACCAAATTGCAGGGTAAGGCAATAAGTGTGAGCTGCATATACTGTTTTTACATATCACTTCTGTATTTCCACTTTCACTCTTTATCCAGCACCCTTGTTGCTTGTCAACCTTTTAATTATTTCATCAACACCAATATCCAGAAATGAAGAAAGAATGTCTTTTTCTTGTTGTGTATTCAGCATTGTGGAACATCTCGTGCTGTTTGTATCATGCTGTAAATAATGTGCGTTCAGTATCAGTGTCACAACACCCCCGATTTGATTTATTGATCTTTTGTGTGTGGTTACTATGTTAACTGTATTGATCATTAATACTTTGCCAATGATTCTCAGTCTGAGGCCATTACTGCTTTATTGACCAGCCTGTCAATAGTTTTTTGTTCACATCTCTGTTTTTGGTTGTAACCGGCTATTGATTATTCTCACCTCAGTTGGCTCCTTTTATCAACAGTTCTATAACCCCTCGTGGATGTGCTTATTTTCATGCAGTTAGACTTGGTTGAATTAAAGATTCTTGTTTAAAATCCATCTGTAGGTAACTTAGGTCAAGGTGTTTGACCTAAGTGACCTACCTCTCTGAAACTTTTGGATTGCCCTGTAGACTTACTGCTGTGAGAGTTATCAGATCAGATTAGCATGTTCAGACATTGCCATTTCACAGGCATCAGTCACTTAGTAAGCGACTTCTCATCTGTGGGTCTCTTCCAGTATTGCCTGTTAAGAAGTATAAGTACCTTACTTAAACACAACTTAAGGCTTTTTTAATACAACTGGCTATGCTGAAGCAGTCCACTTTTGTAAACTAATCCTAATTTCCAATTATAATGTTCTACGTTTAGCTCCATTTCTCTATAATCAGAATTACAATGTCACCTGTATGATAAAAGCTCTTCGTCTCCCTTCTTCAGGATTTCAGGAACGAGCAGAGATACACGAGATCTTCCAGACGGAGTTTCAGATGCGTCTCCTGTGGGGCAGCCGCGGCTCTGAGGGCAGCCAAATGGAGCGTTATGAGAAGTTCGACAAGGTCCTCACGGCCCTGTCACACAAACTAGAGCCTCCTGTGCGCCACAGTGAGCTATAGCGTCCACTCTGACACCTACATCGAATCACTCCTGTTTGCTCTTACCACACAGTGGTATGGTCGCAAATGATGATGATGTTGGAGAGTTCAGTCTGGACACTGGGAGAAGGGGAAATGAATGAGGAGGCAGCTAAATGAGCACGAGGAATACAGAATGGAGTCTCACTTAGAAACACGTGTTGCACTCAAATAAAGCCGTTCATTCTGTTCCACTTGTGGATTTACTCAGCGCTAGCATATTTGAACACAAGGGAGAGCAGAAGGGCAAGTGGTAAAGAGGACAGGAGAATGGGGTGACCAGCTCTTCTATTACAAAAAGTAACATTTGTACGGCGTGCCTCGAGGGCCAAAAAGAGCTGCATTATTTGGCTTTGCTCCAGTATAACACAGACACTCAACTGCTGTCACACACTGTAGTCGAAATGACCACAATAGGTTACATAGTTCAAATGTAGATGTTAAGTCTGTGTGTGTGTGTGTCTGTAAGCGTGTTCTCCATTTTGGTACATCTGTTTTGCTTTTGCTTTTTTTCTTATTTTTTCTGGTCCTCTCTATTTGTTCTCATCAACACATGAAAACTCTGTGGACATTTCTTCATGAATCCTGAGAATCGGGAAAGAAAAAATCTCATTAACTATGTATCAAGCAGTCCCATTGACTCTCATTTAAAATGTATCAGGCATGCATTAATAAATGTATCTGAAACGAAACATTTGCAGATGTAATTCAGCTACTTGGATGCGAGGGCCTCGTTCCGACGACTAAGCAACCTCTTTTCGTTTTGGCTGTAATACATTTGATATTGTGTGTCCTGTCCACAGGGTATGTGAACATTTCTTGGGTATGACTCGTGCTTCAGTTTGCAGACTTGCTGAAATAAAAAAAAAAACACGGTTGATGCATGCATCTGTAAAAGTTATACCAAGTAAAATGTTGCTTTAATAATAACAATTTAGGTACATTTGTGTCAATGGTGAGAATTTGTCTGTGGAAAATCTTTAGTGACATCTGGCTGTAGTTGAAGCCTGTCATCTTTCTTTTTTTTTCATTTGTTTGTTTTTCTTCAGTTCATCTTGTTGTTTTTCAGTTTGAAAACTGAGGTTAAACCAAGCATGTGTACTTGACAGCTGGGCCACAAAAAGTCCTCCGAATGTATGTCGTGATTTTCTTTCTTTTTTTTTTATTTCACCAATGAAGCTAAAATGACTGGAATAGTTTTATTATTTTACATTTTGGTTGACTGTCCAGTGTTATATTAGTGCTCTATTGACAGTATATGGGTCTGAGAGGACTGGAGCCAACTCTCAGAGCTATGCAATCATTTCAGCCAATGGCTGAGAGACCCAAGAAGGCAGGATCTCTTTCATAGTATTTAGAGAAATCGTCAACCATTCTCATCCAGATGAATGGATGAAAGTCATTTCAGATGTCGGACAGAAATATTCCTGAAGATAATTCCTTATACCCCGGAAACGCCTACTGAAGCTCCCTCAGTTGATGTAGAATTGTGTTTAAATTGCTGGTTTTCTATCCTTGCACCCACTGTACAGATGAGGATTAAGGTTGGAGTGCAACAGGAGCTGCACTTAAGTCAGGAAAAACACTGAAATGAAAATGTACAGTGTGCACACACACATGCACAGAAATGACACATCTGTTGTGTTGTTTTGTTTCGGTTTTTTTTAGACCAAGAGGATGCCTGCTGGTTTAGGTTTGACCGATGATAATGATGTAAAATGTAAGCAAAAAGTCTAGAAGTGATTCAGGACTGATCTCATGTTTGTTGTTTTTTTTACTAACTGTACATAGTAATTCAGTTTTTTCCAATAAAACGATTGCTTGTGTTGAGGAGTGCGATTCTTTGCTCAGAATGAAAAAAAAAACATTGCAGTTTTGCTGCTGTTGTGTAACATCTTGTTACATTTAAGTGTAATTGCAAGTAAGTGCAGTCTTAGGGTTATTAAATTTTATTTCTTAATTAAAAAAAGAAATAATAATAATTGTAATCATATTTCAGCCTGAAAGGAACAGCTTGCATTGAAACTTTCACAATGTAAGTAAAACCCACCAAATTACAAAAGTTGTGCTGTGACAGTTGGCAGTTCACAGTAGTTTAGAATGAGGCAGTCGTACACATAAACTGCATGTGCCTATCTGCTGAAAACTGCTTTATGGGAAGCAGGGGATTCAAACTCAACACATTTGTATGTCACACATCTTCCCAAAATGTATCACAGCTCCGCCTACAGGGGCTGTGTCTCAAGTTCAGGGGTTTTAGTAATGGGGGGGGGCAGTGTAATTAGGGACGTGTCATGAAGTTACATGTCTGGTTTAAGGGGGTTTTGCTGCACAAACACTTTTATATAAGAAGGAAGGAACAAATCAATTGTTTAAAATAAATTATAAGTGTTGCATGCTGGGTCCATGTGCATCCAGATTGATTCCCCTTTTCAGCGCCAACATAGATTAAAAAATTTGGATGCATATAAAGCCAGAATGACACTTTTTTTTAAACTTTTTGTTTTCTTACTCGCAGTGGAACATAAAAAAAAACATGAAGATGAGACATTTAATTATTTCACGAAAACAATATCCGCTCGCCTAGAAATTATTTTTGGCAGCAACACATCTCAAGAAGGGTGAGACGAAGCAGAAATTCAGTAATGAATTTATGTAATGAATTATCTGTGATGTTCAGGGGCCCCCTTGATGGGACCATCAAGCTTGAATTTAGAAGTTAGTTCAAAAGCTTTGAGCTCTGTTGGTATGCGGGTGCATTAGTGTTCAAGGCACTGACAGCTTGAACATCCAGAAAGGATGTTTTAGAGAACCATATCCACTCGCACGGGTGTTTTTGTTTGGTGAAGTCCATTTATTCTAACACCATGGCTTTGTAATAGATGAGTTCAGGGGCTGGACTGACCTGCCGGCACTCCAGACCTTTCAGCAACTGAAAACATTTGGCGCATCATGAAACTTAAAAATATGCCAAAGAAGGGCCAGCACTGTCGAGCAGCTAGAATCCTATGTAAGACTGGAATGGGACGACATTCCTCAAGCAACTGGTCTCCTCAGTTCCCAGACATTTACAGACTGTAGTTAAAAGAGGAGGGGATGCTAAACAGCAGTAAACACCACTTCCCAACTTTTTTGAGATTGCTTTCTTTCATCAAATTCAAGATGAGCTAATATCTTTCCTAAAATAGTAAAATGTTTCACTTTTAACATTTCATATGTTTAATGTTGTGAAAAATATCTATTTATGACATTTGCATATTAGTGGAATTGGAGTTGTGTTTTTTCTTTTTGCTATCCTCTGCTACATCTCTTACTCCACTATAGGAAAGTCTTACACTTGACCCTCAGTTCTGTCGGCATAGTGTACACTGTGTGTGATGCTGTATTAGAAAGGACTGACTGCCCATCAGCACTTTTAACTGGAAAGTAATTTACAATCTCCTCGGTTATTAGCTTAAAAAAGAGGAGTTATTATTGAACACAATCAAAAAGGCAACATAAACATATTTCAGTTTAAAGTCTTTTTATTAGTTTACTGAAATGTAATTATTTATTTTACTTATCTTTTTAAATGAAGCTTAGATTTCATAATTCTGGTACAGCACCATATTCTTTCTTGCTGCAGGTTATGGGAAGTTTTCTTTAAGCAACAGCGGACCAGTAACAGGATCTTTTCCCACAGCTTTTCAGAAAATGGGTCTTTAAGGACTACATCTATTTTGGCAATTGAAGTATATCATATGTTTAAATAGTGATGGGTGTGAAATGTTGAATGTAGGACTATAACTTTATTGGAGTATTTACATGGAGTATTTACATCAGTGTTTTTTCATGTTATGTTTCATGAAAATAAATTATCTCAACACTTCTTACACTGTGAAATTAAGCTCAGCAGGTGACGTTTTGCCAAAAATATTTTGCCTGCAAAAGAAAAGGACAAAGATGATGATATCTTCATATTTCCACACCTAAAGATAATAAGCAACTATATTTTTAAGAACTGTAAAAGGTCTATTTTATTACATATTTTTTTTATTTTAAAAAAACAGTAAAAAACTGAAAATGCCACTCTCTTGCAATGTACCTTTTTGGCCAGCAGGGGGTACCATTTCTCCATCAAATGAAAACTGTCACCTCTTGAACATAGATTACAAATTTAACCTTCATCCATTCAACTAAAGTCATCCACATCCTCATTCCCGGTCCAGTTTGAATTTTTGGTATCACTGGATTACACTGAGCCTAAGTTGCTCATTAAAAACTTTTTTTGTTTGTTTTTTGGTAATTTCTTGGATTGTGCAAAATTCTGGGCACTTTAGCTACTCAAATATGTGATTCAAATTGTCATTATACATTAAAAAAAAAAGTACGTGTCTTTATTTATAGGAGAATGAACCATATAATGTGCACTGGGTACGTGTGTTGTGTGAAGCATCACACATTGTTTTGCAGATAGACCCGTGGTGATGGCAGTGGGAGGGAGAAAAGACAGATGGAGCGTGTGCGTATGAGTGTGTCTGTGCATGTGAGTCCGCAACTATGTATATGTGCATTCGTGAATAAATGTGTTCTTTTGTCAGCATGAGTATGTGTGCTATAGCACAGATGTTGCAGGAATACTGCTGGTGCTGCTTACTCTCCTCATGGAGACAGACGTACGTTCTGTTATACTGGCTGGGAGAAGGGGTGACCATACTCCAGACCAAAAAAACCCCAAACAAACAGGAAAAAAAAAAAGAATTATTTAAAAACAAAGCCAGCAGGAAGAAAACGTGAGGAAATTACAAAGAAAATCAGAAGACAAAAGGCCAATTTTAAACAGGATGGGATGCCCCACAATCTGCAACAATAGAAAATGAAAAATTCCCCCTCTCTTTGTCCCCCCTCGCCATACAGTTCCATAGGCGTAACATGTAATGGATGTAATCTCTAAGAGGATTCTCCCTGCTTGGTATCATGGTACGTGTTAATTTTAGTTCTTTATGTTTCTTTTTGAAACAGACCCAAGATCTCTCAGGCCTGCCAGCCAGCCAGCCAACCTTCATCAATTCACCACCTAATCTCTCCCCCCACTCCTTCTATAGCTAATCCATCGTGTTGGTCATTGTCATCTGATCATGTGTGACCTTGGCTGCTCTATAGCTGGTGCCTGGCAGCACAGCACACACGTCCATCTACAGGCAGGATTTCGGTGGATACTGAGGGAAGCACAGAGGGTTTTAAGTACAGAGTGTTATAACCTGAATCTTTGTTTTAGTGGAATTAGAGTAGGATTTATTTTAAGTTGGAACATTCTTAGGGCGCCAAATGATCTGCAGCTTTGAGTGTGTTCTGTAATAGATTAAATATGGGTCAAAATTGAGGTATTAGAGGTTGAAGATGTAACAAGGTACTTCACAGAATTAAACTAATCAAATTAAGAAAAACCTTATAACATGTTTCACATAAGGTTGACTTACAGAATATTGAAATAAAAAAATGCAAAACAAATCCATCAGAGCGCAACAGAAGTGTGGTGTACCATCCATAACAGCTTCACGTGAACCTCAGTGCAGCTTAGTAAATGCGACATGACATGCAGTAATAGTGTGATCACTCCTGGACAACTCACTCCACAGCCATGAAACTTGGAGCCATAAATATCCCACCCACAGCTCACCTTGTGCCTCCACGCCTCCCTCTGAGCTCACGCCTTGGGTGTTTCCACTTGTGAGGATACTCCTCATTCCAGCTGGGACAAAAGAACCAGCAGCTGCACTCATCATGTCTTCATTATCTTAGAAAGTTCCACTGTAGCCTCAGCCGTCGGAGGACTTCCTCAATTTCCCGCCTGCCTCCTCACCCACGCCTCACACATCCCTCGCACCCGCCAGGCCCCCGGTCGATCCGTCTGTGCGCCCCTGCTCTCACTCCTCATTAACACATGAATAAAGACAAGGAAGGGCCTGCTAAGGCTTGGACGCCAACAGAAGGCAGCAGATTTGCAATTCAAACCTTTGACCATCCACTTCTACCCCCCTTTCCTTCATTCTGCCCACCCTGTATGTAGGGACAGGAACTGTCACCAGTATGACAGGGATGGATGGGACAGATGTGAATTCAGACTCATGTCATGCATCTGCACACAATGTAAAGACGTGATTAAGCAGATTGAGAGGGTGGGAGAGTGGGTGCTGCATATAGCTACTAATGACTTTTCTATGTAATGATTTTCCAAAATAAAGTCAAGTCCAAGTGGGATGCAAGTTCCCAAATGGGACATTTTGTTTTATTAAAGAGATGCTTTATTATTTTGTCTTTAAAGTGGGCTCATGTGAGACACTTACTTATGTCTTACCTGTAGTATACATCTCTGAGTTTGGAAAATGCCCTCTCTAATGATTTGTGATTGTTGCTTTCCAGATGGGTGGGCTCAGAACGGGGCCATCATAAGGGAAACGTTTTCTCCATCTACAACAACACAAACCTCACAAATTTCATGGCAGTTTGAGTCAATCCTGTACTGTGGATTTTCAAAACGCGTCACCTCTGCAGTACATTTGCTCACTTACTTTACACTTACTGTAAAATTCACCACATTCCCATACACTGTGAATTGCACAGAGCACACTTTAGTAATATCATGCAATTTTGTACTCTTTTTCCTCTGCTTTAATATTTTTTCTTATTTCGGTGGACGCAGCAGCCTGTTGTAAGTTACTGAGTTCTATCAGTGTTTGATTCTTTGCAGCAGGAGGTCAACCTCGGGGGAAAAGATGTCCCTTGATTCAAAGAAACATAGGGACAAATTATAAAAAGAGCAAATAAAAGCATTCTAATTTCTTTTCACATTTGTATCCATATTTTATATGAATAAATTCGTCTTTTACATTTCAATAAATATAATTTATTTCTAATATAAACATTACTTTATATTTTTCTTTACAATTTAAAAACATTTATTTTCATACAATTTATTTATCGACATTATTTATATATATATACACATATATTCTAAATGTCTCATTGCATTGTTATTTCATCATTGCTCTGAGGCATTATATGATTAACTGTCCAGTTGAGGAACAGGTTTTAACTGGTTTTGAGTATAACGGATAACAGAAAAATGCATATTATATATATTTTTTAAAGTGTATATTACCTAAAAGACACAATAATAATTGTCTGTCATCATCTTGTGTCATTTGAAAATAATTTTAGGGTTTGCTTACTAGGTACTCGTTCCACCACATTTCCACGTGGCAAAATGGTGAATAAAATAAATAAATAAATAAATCCTGCTTAACCGTTCAAATACGTCTCTTCCGGCTTCCCCTCAGATACTTCCTGCATGTGCCGACAATATGGCAGCCCCCGTAGCTATTCATCTGGAGTTCGGGTAAGCGCATTTAAAACGTTGCGTAATGGTTTACTGTGCGTTTTTTTTTGTTGTTGTTGTCTTTGTTGAGGGGTACACTCAGGGAAAGTGTGTTCGCTCATTTTCTGTGTGAACGGGGAGGAAACACTCGTTCAACTCAACATAGCAGCAGACGTGAACACAAATCAGCGCTGACAGCTGACTGAAGCGACTGTTCAAATCCATATCACGTCAAAAACAATGCGTCCTCTCAGCAGTGGCAGCAGCCAGTGTTTCAACCAGGTGTATCCGCTTTATTTGGCTCTGTTCTGAGCTTCACTACTAAATACTTTCTCGTGTACTCAGCTACAGCATCGAGGCTACATTAAAACAAAGGCTAAATGTAACCAGGGACACTCTTCCCTGGTGAGGCTGCTCTTTCAAGATATTAGGTAACTGCGTCGATGCCTGATCAAAACATCGCTAAAGTAAATATACTGTCTGAGGAATTTTCCCGTTGTCCCTTTAAAATTTTTCGTGCGTGTTATTATTAATCTTAGGTGAGATCTGTTACAAAAGTGCTGGCCTAAGCGGTAAACATAGTCTTGAAGTCAGTTAAACTCCCCATTAGTGGAGACATCACCGGTCGGTGGCTGTGTGGTCTTATAGAGCCAGATTAACTTTTGATACATCTGGAATTTAGGAGTTTAAAATACGTATTTGATCATTTTTAGTTGTGTGTTCTTAAGTCACTTTATTCATTGACATTATGTGGGAAACTTAACTTTAAAAGACCTGAAGATTCCTTGAACTAAATCAGTGATTGACTGCCATATATTTTACTGAGAATCCTGCCAGTAATGTTTTAGTTGATGTGACCTGGCACCTGGCAGTTTCCTGTATCTATATGCCAGGAGATTGTTGTGTTGTTATGGTTTAAAGAGAGGAGATTTGTCACTTAAAGATGTAACTAGAATGTTTATTTTCTGGGTCGTTTTACAGTGGGAACCCGAAGAGTCCCGCCTGCTGTTTTAGGCACGCTGGTCTCACCAGATGATCTAAACTCCAGTTTATCTTGAACACTGAAGTCAGACTTCAATCACCATGAATTGGTCTCGAGACCAACTCCAAGCCTAATGTGAAAGCTGTCTTAACTTAAAGATTCAGTTTGATTTAAGACCGAAAGCAACCACCATTAAGTCTAAGCTCCCAAAAAGCACACAAAATGGATTTTATGTTTAAACTCTGCACCAAGACGGTGTAAAAGTGCCTTTTTTCACATATTTCACTGTAAATGCATCCTCTTAGGCGTTACAGCCCATTTTTATCCAAACGTAACTTTGAGAAACAGCAGCTGTCTTTAGACACAATATACTATTAAGTGTATGTTTAACCATAAAGATAAGTTGTAAACAACATGAAAAGTTTAATCCATAAAGCTTAAACACCATTACATAAAGTACAAGAGAGTTTATAGTCAAAATTTCCAAGATGAATTAGGATAATTGGACTGGTATGAACAAATGTGTGGAATTTGAATGTGCTAATGCAGCTTCTGGCCGTATTTTGCCTGGAGGTCAACCGAGAGGAAGTCCACAAGCATCCTGCTCCCTCGCTTGACCATTTTTCAGCTGTGTTCTCAACTCAGTCAGTACTAACTTCTCCTCAAAGCTCATAAGCTTCTCGTTTCACCTGTTCCACACAGTGCATGCAGATCAGCTGTACAGCTCCGGCCCGCAAGTAGTCAGGATTAGCTGGCATTGATTAAAGTGGTCTCAGTCTATGCAATCAGCCGGAGAAGTTTCTTATTGTTGTCTATTATTCTAAAGTGTTAACTTTATACACTGGAAGTTGTCGTATGTAACCGGATATTGTGGAAAATTGATCAACTATGGGAAATAATGAATATGAATAATGGCAGATGCAGTGCTCCATCAGTGTCTCCTCAGAAAGTGACGGGGGGAAAAAATCGTATCACAAAACTTTTGGAACCACACTGTAAGGTTAAGATGTGTTTGTTTTGTTTTTTTTTAGAGGGGGAGCAGAGCTGCTTTTCAATGGTGTCAAGGAACATCAGGTGACTCTTCCAAGCCAATCAGAACCTTGTGAGTATCACTTTTCACTTTGGTAAAGTCCAACAATCCTTAGTGGTGGGGGGGGAGCAACAAGGTCGTGTTCACACCAGTCATTAAAATGCATCCTGGGTAGTCCTGTCACTGTCAGCGCTCCTGCCAATATGTCACTTCACACCAGGTGTGTGATTAGTTGCGATCCTGTTTCACTTCCACACTCTAAATGCCTCTAAAATAAACACATTGACTACATATTTTTTGCAAAGATCAAATGAAATGATCTGTGCATATAATTCCTCTGGTACCGTTTTAAGCTCTACACTGCTTCTTCCTCTTTATTAAGAAGCACTTTTTCTGTACAGTAAAAGACACTTTGAGGGGCCGGGAATTGAACCTCCAACCTTCCAGTTGGAGGAGTGCCTCCTTGGCCCTGCTCAAGCCATGTATTTGACATGCTTTTTGGATTTGTTGACTTGTGTCAATAAATCGATTCTCGTTTCTGTGCTTGTGTCGTGGGACTAAGGCAGTAATCCCAATAAATAACTGCAGCTCAACTTAACTGTGCACATAAACATACCGAGTATTGTTTCATAAGGTTCTCTTTCTGTGCCGTGGTGCTGCAGTGTTGGTTAGCTTCAGTAGTACTTTTAGCTTTAAGGTACTTGTTGTGTGCTACGTTGCAGGAGAAGAAGCTTTTTTGCATTCATCTTCATGGCTATACCTATATGTATAGCTGAGTTTGGTCTCTCAGTTAATTAAGCGCAATGTAGGAATGAAATCATATTAGGATGGGATACAAAATACTGATAGATCTTAAATTTTGGCTAACTTTAACTTATAAATCCAATAAAGAGCTATACACAATTCAATAATTGTCCTTTTGCATTTATTTTTTTCCCCAATTCTTGTTTTTTCTTCCATCCATCGTCATCTTTGACATTTGTGTGGATGCATTTGATTTCTCTTCATTTATCCTTTCAGCCCTTTTCTTCTTTCTGCTCCAGCAAATACTGCTGTGCGTGTGTGTGTGTGTGTGTGTGAGAGGGGACGTACTAAAAGCGTGGAAACAACATTCATGTTGCTTATGTGTGTTGCAAGAGAGGAGTCGGGGGACTGGTTCCTTTTTTTAATTTTAATTGTTGGTCGAAACGCCAAAAAATTGTCCACCCCAGTGTCGAAATTAGAATTTATTTTATTTTGAGTCCAGGCTCATCCCGGTATGGGTCATTTTCACAGCACGAAGGCGGTAAAACCTGCAAAAACTGCCCTCAGTTTGAATTTCAAGTGTGTGTCACCGAGAAAGAACAAATAAGAGAAATAAGTGTCTTTGGTATTTGGCTAAACAAAGGGTGTTCATCTGGGGTGCTGATGTTTCCACGGCAACAAAGAGACAAAAGTTGACCAGAACAGGGAATGTCAGACTGATATGACCTTGCTGCACCAGCTTGTGTGTGTGTGTGTGTGTGTGTGTGTGTATGTGTGTGTGTCTCCTAAGGTTTTGCCTTATAGTGCACAAAATTCCAAATTTACACATCACAGCATCACACTGATTTCAGCTAAACGTATCTTTGGTAACATCCAGCCTGATGTGTGTGTGTGTGTGTGTGTGTGGGTGAGTGTATGACAGCACAGGAGGGGATGCGGCAAAGGCATATATAATTGCTTCTGAATCTTTCTTATTTCTTTTTGACCCCAGCTAGTGATTGATGACCCTCGACTCAAAGGCCCCACCCCCTCTCTTTCTCTGTCTAACTCAACCTCTTTTACGCACACACAACAAAACCCCAAACCCTGTGGTCGTATGATCCCACTTATTTCTTCTTCTTTCTTTTTTTCGCCCCTCACGTCGGCAGAAAGACTGACGGCTCCTCGCCCTCACATGACCGTCATAATCGCACATAGAAAAGCAAAAGATGGTAAAACTGCACACACAAAAGGACGGCTCAAACGGTTTTGAATCTACATCAAAATGGCGCCTTTCCGCCTCTTCTCTGTCCACCCACGCAACACAGCTACATCCCAAGATGCATTAGGAGCATGTGACGCATTTTCCCTTCTCTCTTGTGTGTTCCTCATCCCGTTCTACCTGGACTGCAAAGCGCTATCAGAAACCTTCACCTCTAAGCCCTGCGCTCTTCCTTCCTTTCATCGCTCAGCTTCTCATTTCTTAACTTCGCCTCTCATCTCTACTGCAGTTCATGTATATAAACCTGGCCCTTATCTTTAAGCTTTGCGTGATTGAAATTCGTTAAGCCAGTGAGATATTTCACAGGAACGCAGTTTAAAGTGCTGATGTGTCCGATCTAAGAAGCCTAATTGATACTACCAGCGTGCGTATTCGCCGTTCTGTGTTCAAGTTTCCACACGTTATCCTCTGTGTGTTCTCTAAGAGTATAAAAGAGAAAACGATGGAAAGAAATGAGAGAGGGATAGCGAGTTTTATGAGAGAGAGGGAGTGTGTGTGAGAGATGGGATGAAAAAGCAAATGGGTGAGAGGATGAAAGAACGAATAAGGGGTAATGGTGGAGAAAAATACCAATAGTCAGAGCACAGAAGAGAGTCACCACAAAGAAGGAGTTATGGCTGCCGTGGTGATTAGTTCTGTTTTTAGCCCCGCAGAGGTGCAGGTCAATATTCACTACCTTACAAAGTGTGTGTGCGTGTGTATTGCAAGAGGAGGTATTTGTCTTTTTTATATGGAGGCCTGGAACCATAACAAAGCTGCACTATCATTACACTACTGAGCTGGCAGGCAGCATTGCAATTAACCTGAGTGGCATGCACACATGAACTCACTCGCACTCCTCATCCACTGTTGCCCTCAAAGCCACAACATCTCTTTATTTATTTATTCATTTATGGAAGTATTCTAAAATCTCCAAATTTTTGGAATGGAGATAGTAAAGATTTCCACTTTGTTTTTATGAAATGCACATTTTTTTTTTTCATATTTTAGCTTTTATGTTTCATTCAGCATCAGAAGTCCATTATTCTACTGTTGAATAATTCATTCAACTTAGGACTCTGAGAGATGGAAAATATTAAAAGAATAGGAAGACATTTTTGTCACGTATGTGGACATCCCGCCGTAATTCTCGCCGTTTTTAAATGAAGTCCAGTTTTTAAGAGGAAGAGAGATTGTTGTCGATTTCCGAACACTTGGTGAGAATGCTGAATGTGAGTTGAATGGTTCACTGAAACATGAAGAGCAATCAAAATTTGGCAGGTGCAACATTTTTCCCCTCACTTTTTTTTTTTTGTTTGTTTCTGAATGCAATCCTTTTGAAAAAAGGCGACTTGCTTTATCGTGACTTTCATCCAGCTGGCCTCTTGGATCTCGCCGCCTCCCTGCAGCAGCTTCAGCCCTCTCCTCACACCTGCCCCAGGAGGACGCACCATCTTCCTCTTTGGCTTTTGCTGTTCTCTTCGTCTACTCTCCTCTGCGTTTCCGTCCCTTCATCTCCTCCGTTCTTCTAATCCCTTGTGAACCAGTTAAAGAGGCCGACTCCGTTTATTTTGATCGTGTGAGTGCGTGTGTGTTGCCACTGCAGACCTGCTTTTGAGTGTTATTGTAAGCTAATCTATGTCAAGTGGACAGCTCTGATCATACATACACGCAAAGACACAAACTGAAAACAGTCACAGGAAAATATTAGATTAATGTGTGTTTTTAAAATATTTATTCCTCTCAGAAAACATACACAATTTACAAGGAAACGCGTTTCGATTAACACGCAGACTAAAGGGCTCTTACGCCACCTCGAATCTTAATGTTAATGACTGTTATAGCCATAATATATTCATTGATGGTTATTTAGTGGGGATTTGTCCTAAAACCCCTCATTGGCGTTGCCTTTGTGGCTGTGCGAGGCTCAGCCCATTGTTGAGACAAGGTCAGTCTGATTGTTGGAGAGGTCAGACTCGTAGAGAATCCGGGCATCACTGATATTCGCGCTCGCATGAGAAGCGTCGCTGATTCGGATGGGTGGCGGAAATTTATCAGGCAGAGACATGGTTTTGATTTTTCATTTAAAAAATTTTTTTTAAAAAGCGAAGCTTAAGAAATATTGTTTGATTTTTCTGAAGGCTTTTTGAACATGATACATTATTTCAGTCTCCTTCTCTGTTTTATTCTTTCAAAATAAGATGTCCAGCTCAGGATTTTTAGATTTAGAAATAACCGTTTATTTGATTTCTCTCTTCTCAGGGTGAATGATGTCACTGTTGGTCATTGATACCAATCAACCTTCCCCCTATTTCTAGAGTGTGCACCCCCCCACCAAACACACATACACTCATAAATATACATACACACAAACACCCCGTCCCGCCTGGTGCCTCTGTCGCGTCACATCGACCAGGAGGCTGGAACCATGCACCTTGACCCTTAACCCCTGACCCGTGACTTCTGTTGTCTGCCTTTGTATGGGCTGTGTGTGTGTGTGTGTGTGTGTGTATAAACGCAAGACATAAATCTGTTTACGCACCCACACTGTGGAGATTGGCCTTTCTTTTTGGGGATAAATAAAAACAAGTCCTCATAATGTGGACATTTTTGGAAGATCAGATTTAGGCCGGTCGTACTTTAAGGTTAGTCTCCAGAGGATGAATGTAAGTTAGGAGAATGTCCACTGGAGTAATGATGTAAGTGCATGTGTGTTTTGCAGGGGACATGAAGCAGCTGCTGGTCTGGATCCAACGGAACCTGCTGAAGGAACGGCCCGAGCTCTTTGTTCAGGGAGACTCTGTGTGAGTGCACTTGACACACACCTGATCTGTGTACATTACAACCCCAAAGTAAGAGTAATACATTTCCCTGCCACTAAAACCAACTCGTACTGTCAAAGAGTGACTGGAATATTTGCTCTATAGGAGCATCTCTCAGTATGGGGCGCAGAGAGTGTGTTGGGGAACGCTCACAGCCATTTTTCCCGCAGTGAAAACCGCTGAAGGAGCTGGGGGAAAGAAGTGTCTAGCTTTCGGGTTATAGGCTTCAGTTAGATGATTACCTGAGTGTAAGTGAGCTTGTGTGTTCGTGCGCACACGTTTGTGTGTACATGTTAGTGTGTGTGTGTGTGTGTGTATTGGGTCCAGGGCTCACCGCAGTCTTATAGGACTGTCTGACTTTTACAGCTGCTTTTGTGCAGGACTATTTATAGCACCATCTTACCAATGAATGGAGAAAAAAAGCTGGCCTGCCTATAAACCTTATAGATTAGATGTGTTTGTGTGTGCTTTGTGTTGGAAGCATGCATCTTTTTTCATTTATTTATTTTCAACAAACCACAGAGGTGTTGCTTCGTTGTCCATAAAAAAGGTCCACGGATGACGTGGGATTAACATCTTTCCCGTGCCTTAATTCTTTTGTTCCTCCTCGGCGCGTGTTTTTCCCGGTGTACGTGCACGCTTATGCAGACACGTTTGCGCTCTGTTTCCTCACACATTGTCCTCTCCGACTGACGTCAGAGACGATCTGTGAGGTGGATAGGACCAGTATGAGAGACTCCAGTGCCTGCCTCCAGCATTATCTCAGCATGCACATGACTTTAAGTTACCTTTTTTCTTTTTTTTTTTTTTTTGGAAGAAAGAAAAAAAGTCCCCAAGCATCTGCTTAAAAGATTGCACCCATAGGTGCCCGTTTGTAACCCTCCTCCATTATCTCCATTATCCTCTTTTCAGTGCTATTTGGGGACCCATTCATTTTCAGGTGACAGCTGTTTTTTGTTGTTGTTGTTGTTGTTGTTTTTTCCTCTCTATGTCTCAACCACTCAGGTCTCATTTAAAAAAATTTAAAAAAAAAAAAAAAAAAAGTAGAATAGTAGAAAATTATTAGGGAGTTGTGTCTCGTGCCTTTGCTCTTTGTACATTTACAGATGAATCATTTCAAGTACACATCTCATGAGCTGCTGCATGTTGAATACCCCCCAAAGCCTGTTTGTTCTCTGTTTGCTGTGACATGAACATAACACATGCACAACACATTGCTTTATTTATTCCTTTTGCTCTCTCAAGAGTTGTAAACTGATATATTAGACTTGATTACCGATATTCTCTGGACGGTATTTTCCATAAATGCTATTTTTAATTTTTTTTATTTTTCAGAAGCGAAAAGATTTCTAATCACATGTTAACTCTCAAGTGTGTCATAAAGTAAATCCCACTAAGTAGGTTTGTGTTTTTGCTGTCTGTAGCGTGTACTAACTGGTAAGAATTTATTTACTCTGAACTGCTGACATTCAGAATGAATTTGGGAACAAAAAGTTAAATATTTCACCCAGTATATGAACAAAGATGATTCCACTTCACCTTAACTGAACATATTTTCCATCCCTGCCGTAACACTTTAACTTGAAATTGAATTATGTGATTTAAGATTTTTATTTTTTTTGTATTTGGTTCTTCATTTTTTGGGAGGGAATTTCTTTATTATTGCATTTTTTTTAAGTAAATTTTTCAATACAGTCAGGATTTTGATTTGCAGAAATATGCAAGATTCAGGTTTATGCCAATTTTTCATTTTGTGTGTGTGGGTGTGTGTGTGTGTGCGGGTGCGTGTATCACCTCTGGGAGATATATCTGACTGAAAACGGTGTGTTTTCCCACAGGAGGCCTGGGATTCTGGTGCTTATCAATGAGGCAGACTGGGAGCTAATGGTGAGCACTGGGAGCCACGGTCACTGTCAGATGTTGTGGCCATTGTGTGTGTGTGTGTGTGTGTGTGTGTGTGTTGGTGTGTGTCTGTGTAGGGTGATTTGTAGCAGAGGTAAAAACATTTCTTTATTGTCTGTTTAACGTTGAATAATTTGAGATCATGTGTGCATAACCAACACAGCATGTGTGGGTGTTTAAATCAGACAGGATCAATGTGTGTGTGTGTGTGTGTGTGTGTGTTATTTTAGTTAACCTGCAAATACTGAGATTGTTAATTTTCTCTGGGTCAGTTATCATTTTGCACAACGTGGAACTCGTAAACTGTAAGGCGTGTTTGTCCTCGGGCTATCGTGTCTTAACGCACATTTGCATGCGCTCACACTGTGAACGCCTCCAGTTGAAGGATTCGATTCAATTACACGACTCAACACGGGACGTAAATAAATTGAAAAGTTTGTCATTGATCAGGGCCTAACGGGAACGCAGGAATAATACATACTCGTATTATTACAGCCGGGAATTTTTCATTTGTCTTTTGCGCATGTTTGTAAATTGAATGTTTTGAGTTTTTTTTTATTCTTTTTTTTCCCCACAGGGCGAACTGGAGTATCAACTTGAGGACCAAGACAACATTGTGTTTATTTCAACTCTTCATGGAGGATAAAAAAAAAGAAGAGGAATACAAACATCTACTTGACATGTATAAATCACCCCCCTCCTCTTCCAACTCCACCACCACAACCACGTCCCAACACCAAGACTCCCCATTGGACGCTGACTGTGGCGGCCCACACAGTCACGACTGCTGCAGCTCAGGGTGTTTAGCAGAAAATGAGGAGAAAGGACTGAGACGATGAGCTGCAAGATGGAAATTTTTTTTGTTGGTAACCCTTTTCCGGAAGGTGAAAATGACAGTGGTGTCACCAAAATTCCAAGAAAAACTCTTCACTTTAACCTCCCTGTGCCCTTTCTGAGCAGTGTAGAAACATGTTATGAGCTCATGTGTCAACAGCTGAAACTTCCATGAAGCGTTTGTTATAACGCTGTCGTTCATTTCAGGGTTTATACCCAATAAGTTATGGAGGCTTCACAGCTTTGGTCTCTTTGGTGTCTTTCCAAATACCTTACAGAGGGATATAAACCATTACAAATGTATAATAAATGTTTTTAATTTTCTTTCTTCTGGAATTTATTTCCATTTGAACAAAAATGGAAAATATTCTGATTTGTGTGTAACATCCCACTATCTCTTTTCAGAAATAATTCAAGATAAGCTTCTTTTTTTCATTTTTTTTAGTCACATATTGCCACGGAGGAATATTTTTGTGTATTTTCATGGGCCTTTAATGAATTACTCTTACATGCATGTTTCATAAACGACTTTCTGTTCACAGATGTGTTTTAAAACGGAGACAATATAGTATTATTTCTGTTTAACGGTGAGCATTTTGCATTGTTTTCCTGCAACTCGCAAACGGCATAATTACCCATAATTACGACACTTTTACCATTAAACCATATATATATATATATATTCAGCTATTCAGCTCTGCACACAGATTCCTATTTTTCCACTATTAAGAGGCAACATAACGTTTCCAAATTTCTGGTGTGAGATCGATTTGAGCTCAGCTCTGTGATCACGCAGCAGTTTTTGGCTGATTAGGCGGCACTTGAGGGAGATTTTACCTTCCTATAGTATAACCACACGGATGGAATATTCATAAGTGGTAGGAAGGTGGAGTTTGGGCATACGGTGTGTGTGTGGGGGGGGTGTAAACTGCAGGACCACTGCGGGAGGTCGAGGTCTAGCCTCCGGGCTGCCCTCCCCTGAACGCCCGAGGCGACCTAAAACCTTTTCTCGCTTGTGGAGTCCGATTTGCAACGGGAAACCGGCCTATAATGGCCGCTAGAAAGGAAATGCTAATGAGGCCGTGAGGGGGTTAGGGAGGAGAAAGTGTTGCACTCTGTCAGCTGGTGCAGGAACTAAGCGTGTCTGCGAGGGAGACTATAATCTGGGTGTGTGTGCATAAGCTTGATGCCTCCTATGGGCTGTCTTGAAAATGCCGCTTCTAGTTATTCAGAATGAAAAGTTAAAAAATCCATCTTAATGAAGCGGTTTTACCTTCTGAGTGCATATATTTGTATACACGAAGGGTTTCCCCCCTCCGTATCAGGTTCGCAGGGACCCACTTTTCCTCTGTTCCACTGTTTTCACTGTTGCTCGCTAAAGTTGTCATTCGCTCGTTTTTTTTTTTTTGTTTGTTTTTTAATAAAAATGCTGGACTGTGAGCAGGGCCTGCACTTTGTGGCTGAGTCCTCGGTCACAGCCTGCACTTTGTGGCTGAGTCCTCGGTCACAGCCTCCACACTGACTGCTCAGCAGATGATGGGATGGGATGGGATGATAGTCGAACCGTCTGCCCCCGACACATCATAAAGACTCGCACAGGTCACAAACATCTCGCGGGATCCTCAGTCCGAGGTAAAAGCCTTAGAATAAACTGTGGGTAATATATATAAGCTGCTACAGTGTGGGTTGACAGGACGGCCCATCTTAAAAACGTTCTATTTAATTAATTAATCAATGTATCTTTAAAACTCGTCTGTAACGTATGACAGACAGCTTCGTACTTGTGTGAGGGGCCGTTATCGGGTCGTTGGGGAAAATCCAAATGCATACGCTCATTTTAGATTAATTTTCAGTATAAAATCCTACTTTTTGCCTTTTTTTTTTTTTAATTGGATTTTTATTGCTTAAATTGCCCACTTTTGAAAGCAGAAAGTGAGATCTCGGTCATGTGTTTCTGTTGCACCCATAAGATCCCACAATGTCCTGCAAAGAGCAGAGACTCAGAACACCGTCTGCAGGAGGTTTGCAAATGAAAGCCCAGCTTTTAAAGGTCCCCTTTAACAAATGCAATTTGGTATGAATGACTGATTCTTAGACAAAAAAATAATAATTAAACAAAAAGAAACTGATGGTTATTTGGCTACCAGTTCATTTTTAATGGCGTATTTTTTAAAAAAATCTAATGGAATTAAATTAAATCACGCTCATCAAAATGTTTAAAAGCATCTTTAAGTGAAAAGTTGGGTTTCAAACGTGGTTATGTCAAATTTTATTACAAAACTAGAATGAATAACGCTCGTTCACTCAGAGAAAAAAAACAAAACCATGAAACTTCTACATTGGACGCAGAAGCATTCCCGCAAGAGCGAATGTTATACACTAATCCCCTGGAATTAAGAGAGGTTAGCCTTTAATGTTCTATTACAATATATATTTGCTTAAGCTATTTGTCCCTCTGTGTGTATGTGTGTGTGTGGGTGTGTGTGTGTGTTCCGAAATAATTGGTAGGAACAAAACAGGAGCTATTTTTCAACATGTCTGAAAAAGCAAGATGAAAATGTTCACCCCCCCCCCCTTTTTTTTTTTAAGTGTGCAGTTAAATGCGTGTGTTGTTTTTCCGCGACACTTAAACTGCTGTTAGATGAAGTGCTCGACATTGTTGCGTTTTTAGGGAAATCATTTGAATTCGACGCATCTTAAGTTGTAATTTCCTTCTCTTTTTTCCCTTAAATAAACAAGGCAAGAACGTGACTTGCCTGATGGGCCAAGAGGTGGCCCACGTGATTGATCAGCTCGGCTGTCTGGCAGCATCCATCATCGTCCCAGCCATGTTGGTGTTTGTTTTCTGTTCCCACTGAATTATTACACACGTATGCAGTAAACCGCCTCAGATTTTTTCAAATTTATATATATATATATATATATATATAGATTCTAATCAAAGAAGTGCTAACCTCCTGCTGAGCGCACTGCTTTAGCTTCAATGGGCTGGTGATATGTTGTTAGTATATTATTAAATGATCAGCCATAATATAAGAGGTTGCTTCCCCTCCCAAAAAAAATTAAAAAATAGCTGCTTCCAAGAAAAACATTTTCATCTAAATTTAGCCATCTGCCTCCCCTCTAGTCGCTCTCGCCTTGAATGTGATGATCCAAGCCTTTGGCTCATCTGATCTCATCTCATCCACAGCGTGCGTCTGTGCGTCGTACAGGCCTCACTGCGAGCCCTCAACTTACTGCCTCCCCCTCTTTCCCAGATACAGTCGATACGTCAATGCTTCCGGTCGATATTTACCTTTTAAAACAAACAGTCTTGATTAGATATTCGACTAAGTGTAAATACCAATCGGGCAAACCACGACACACACCCTGAAAAACACATATGAGGCGGAATAAGGTTTCCTCCACTTTATTGGCCCGCGTCTCTCTCTCTCTCTCCATATCATGCATTTTTGTTTTTTGGGAGGTGGGGGGGTGTTGCGTCTTACCTGAAACGATACAGTTACAAAACAAACCGAGACTAAAGGCCTTCCAGTCGCCCTCTTTGTGGTTTCAGAGGCCTATAATCTCGATGAGGCGCCTGGCCAAAGGCGGCAGTGATGAATGTGAGTCTGCAGCAACAGATGTCCATACACAATTCTTGGGGTTGAATTGGATTTTACTCAAGAATTGCGTTTGGACAATCAGTCGCGAGAGACTCCCTATATCCTCTGCCAGGATGAAAAGAGGAAAATTGAGCATTTGAGTATTTGAATCACAAATGTCCACGCGGGCAGTTATTGTATAGGCCCATGTGTGCACCTGCTACGGCTGCCTCCATGTCCCTTGACAGTACCGTCTGCGTCTGACAGGGAACTGTTTCCTTTCCCTTTTCTCCCCCAACATAAGGAGTTGCATCACTGTGCATTATCTCCGACACTCAGTGCTAGGCTCTGCCTCCTACATTTGCCTTTTCTTTAGAAAAACCTGCTTTCTCGCTGTGCGCTCCCAACAGTGAGCTGATGCAGGATATTTCTGCAAAAAACCCTTAGACAACCTGTAGTGTAACTTCCCCACAAACCCTTGAAACAAACCCCCTATCAAACATATAGGCTAGAGCCCGCTGTAAAAGAAAAGCAGTCTTTTTTGTTGTTTTTAAATGGAGGCATACCCGAAGCCACAGTTACACTGTGACTTTTATATGCTGTTTCTTCTGTCTTCTGGAAAAGCAAACGTCCCCTCCGTGTTTTACACTAGTTGCTGGATCTGAAGTTAGAGTGTCAATATCTCTATAGGCCCTTAAGATGGCTGAATAACCACTGCAGTTTTAATTAATGTGTCATCTCATAGGGCTCCCTTAAGAGTCTTACGTCTAAAGAGTCTCGGTGAGACGGGATCAAAATAGCTCTTCTGTACTTTATTTCATCTTGAAGTCCGACGTGAAGGGGCCAAGAGAACGCCATTTATGCACCTGTGTCATCGATTTAGGGAAAGACTCTTCACTCCCGGTGCCTCAAGGTGCACAATGGCTTTCCACGGTTGTTAATTTAAAGAAAAATCCCCTCCTGTTTGAATAGAAGCACGTCGGGCGTCTGTGGTCTTCCCTCTGGTTTTACTCGACTGTTGGAAGGAAAAAGAAAAAAAAAACAAATTTAAAAAAAAAAGAGGGAAAAGAGAAGGAAACCCCTTTAGTTCCCGTTTGTGCGTCCTTGGTTCAGTTCCCACATCGCGCGTTCTCTCTGATCTCTCTGCTCTGTCCAAGGGCCCCCCCAGAGAGCAGCGTCGGATGGCGACAAAAAGAAGGTGCGGAGCCGGAGAGAAGCTTCGGGCTTCGTACACTCCGGTCAGGCGCTCCTGCATTCACTCCACCCATCCTTTACGGCTCTCTCGGACTGACTGACAAACCGGCTGACTGTGTGGATGCATGTCTCTCTGCCCTCCTGGCTTTTTCTCTCCGCTGCTCCAACAATAAACGCTGCGGCTGCGACGCAAGGCGGAGAGAGGAGTGGAGAAGGTCCTCGCTTGGTACTGAATTTGAATAACACCATGGGGTGATAAATGTCCATTGTACTGCTTAAGTAATGAATCTCCGCTGTCCTCTATGTCACACACACGCACACACACGCGCGCACACACGCCAGCAGCTGCGATGAGGGACCAGCAGCCCCTCTTAAAGACACAACAGCCCCATTTTCTTCCCAAAAAGAGATTACAATTCCGACACTGTTTACTCTCTGACCGCACTGCATGACGTTTAGTGTTTCTCTTTTGCTCCCTCTCTTGTGTGAGCAAACTAGTGCAACGCTGGAACCAGGCACTTGGACATAAAGCGGCGCCTTCAGCGCCATGTGCAGTCATTCTGCGCCTGAAAGGGTAGTTTACTGTAGGCCTCTGTGCAAAAAGTTACAGAAAATGAGTGGATTATGAGATTCTCATGAGGCAAAGCATTGACGGGATGGCAGAGAGTGTGTTGTCTTATACTTTGAATGAAACTTAATTTAGTATTTAGAATTTTGTCATGCAAAAAGATGCAATTTCTTGTCAAAAGATTGCAAAGCTGTCCTTGTCCATTTTATTTTTTTGCATCTCTTTCGCATGCTATTCTACCCACACATTGCACCTCTCCAGCAGGTCTTCTAAATGTTTGAAAATGCCAAGGTTAATTATTTTTGCCCCTCAGGCGCATGTATCTCTGTGACAAATTAGGTCAGTTTATGTTTTTAAAAGCATTGAAACAAGGCAACTTTGAGAACCAAGTTACAAAGCTCTGTGAGTGTTGTGTAGTATAACATGATGTTTTTCAGGAACAGTGAAATGGGCTTCTCTTCAGAGTTGCCACGCTTTTATGATCATGCTTAAACCCGACTAACCGTCCCACTATGTTGCGGTCTTTAAAGCGCTAGCGAAGCCCGATGGTGTCCCTCTCAGAAGAAGCAGTGATCCTGAAGCATGCAGGCACATCCACATGTCGTGCACATCAGCACTTTTGAGTGCTGCGTTTGCGCTGCAGCTTTTTGATGCTTGCAAACGCCACCTTCTCTCTCCCCTCTCTCTAATAAATCATCCTGACTGATCCCGCCCCGGGCGCAGGGGGTCCTCCTCTTTAAAGCTCAATCCGTTTTTTCCTCTTTTCATTCCTCTGAAGAAGCCGAGTTAACCTCTGAAGCTCCACACAGCCAGAGCCCCTCTCAGCCCCAGCCCGCCTCACATTCATTCAACCAGTCACTCATTCATTGCTCTTTTTCCCCCCTTCCCTGTTTTGAGTGGTGAAAAGCAAACCCCTCCATCTCCAATCCCCTCTTTCTGCCTTTTTTCATGCTTTGACTCCTCCAGAGGCGGGAAGAAGTCAAGAGGGTCCACTTTCACTCACCTCCGCATCTCTCATGATCTCTATGATGGTGCAGGGTTATGGATTGAAAGAGGTTTCACACTCTTGGTTTATGTTGTCGACCGCACCGCTGTGTGATTTAATTATTTTTTCCTAATCTAATCCCCCCCCCCCCCCCCCCCTGTAACCCAGTGGTGGAAATTTATTGAAGTGGATATAAGTACCAATTTTAAGTGCTTGCACTTCTCATTTCTGAGGAAAACATAAGATGAAAAACTAGTTACAAAGTCAGCTGAAAAGATTAGGCTTTCATGAATAATTAATTTCTGAAAAGTTATTGATAAATATTTAGAGCAGTGCCGATGTCTCGCTGATTTTTTTTTTTCAAACATAATTTAATAAAAGGAGGAAAAGAATAATCATATTAATCCTTTGTGAATTTGAGCTGTGACAAAATCATATAAAATGAGCTTAATTTCGACAAGTATAGCAGTCAGATCTTGGTTTTGCATCACTGCAGTTAACGGGACACCGTTCGCATCAATTCTTTAATATCCTGGAAATACTTTTAACATTTTCACAGTTGGATTTTCATTAAAAGTGTATTTTTACTATGTGGCATTACTGCTTTTCTGAATACTTCTTTCCACCAGTGTTGTGACCACATCATCAAGATCACAGAGACATTTTGAAACCTCAGCTTGTTTTTATATATGCAGTAAATACAAAAACTCCTCCTCTGTATATGGTTGAAATAACATGATCATCATGCTTTGTTAGATCCACTGAAGCTCTTCAAGCTTTTTGTGCTTTTGGATTGAAAACATTTTTTTTTTCCAGATTCACGCATTAGTTAACTAAAATGACTTTTCCTTTGAAAGATGGAGCTTTTCGGGTAATATAGACCTGCAGGTTAAGAAGGTCAAAGTTAATAAAGGCGAAATAACAACACACAAACACTGTCTACGACCATCAATCATTTTAGTTGTCCAAAAACTAATGCGCGAATCTGGAAATATTTTTTTTTTCAGTCCAAAAGCACAAAAAGCTTGAAGAGCTTCAGTGGATCTAACAAAGCATGATGATCTCGTTATTTTAACCATCAAGGCCTTTTAGCTCAGTGGCTTTCATGCTGGCTGTTAGTCGTGGTGGTGTATAGTCGGGGTGGGTGTGTACACACAGAAACAGTAGGAGACAGCTGCACTCCATACAGTTGCCACTGTGCTTTCCTCCATTCACAAATCAATGTTTAACCTGCTGGCTAAAAGGCTTGGCAGGGGAGAAGGAGGCCCAGTCACTGAGGTGGGCTCTGTGACTGCCCCGAGAAGTAAGGGAAAGGACAGAAGGAACAGGGGAATCCTCAAAATAAAACTCCTCTGGTGAAGGCATCTCTTCCCCGCTGCTAGGCCACGGCTACAGAAGATGAAGAGTAGAGAGAGTTAGAAAGAGAGGCAATAGTGTTGCAGGGAACGTCATTTGAATTAATAGTGGGGAGTCTTTTCGGTGAGCCAGGACACAAAGTCATATAGACAAAGTGGTCAATTGGGAGGAGAGTATCTGAAAAGGGTCACCGGACAAACTCAAATTTTCTATAGATGTACCTGCTGGTTCATTCTTAGAGGATCCTTATGAAGGAACAGCTAATGTGACTCAGTAATAGGGACAAATCACTAAACTGATCTATCAAGCATAGATATAGAAGCCACATGAGTCAGTGGACCCCAGGTCCTAAACAAGTAATCTTCTAGAAATATTTCTTATATCCTTCAGAGACGCAAAACAACCACAATGACACATAAAAGTGATGTAAATGACAACAAATGGATGAATAGTAACCACACCAAGACCAAAAGTGATCAAAAAGGGACAAAATACATATCCTCACAGAGATGTGAAATGATCAAAAGCAACAAAGTTAACAAAAGGAAACAATAACCAACGGCAGAGAGGTGCAAAAAGTACTACAAAAAGACATGTTCCAAAGAGAATCAAATATTTGAAAAACAGACAAAATGGGACATTAAGAAAAGTCTCAAATGAGACGCAAAGTGACTAAAATAGGACACAAAATTTCCATTTACATATGACTCTGGTGATTTCAAGATACTGACATGAGATGCCAAATACAGTGGTGTGGGAGGGGGTGCAATCAGCCTGAAGAGTAGAGTTGCCACCAACTCACGGATCCTTTGCTTATGTGGGAAATCGTGATGTTATATTGTCTTCACAGGAATATGTGAACTCTAGTGTTGCGCGAGTGTTCATGAGAACAACCGCTAAGAAGTGTCAAAACGATGTCCATTAAGAAGACAGCGGCATCGTTCAATGAATGTAAAATGATTTTCTTTTTCTAACCTTACAAGAGTAGTTTTATTGCCTTAACTAAACCAGGAAGTGTTTCTGTTGCTTTGTGTTATTTCATTACTTAAACATTTCCACTAACTAAATGGTCCAACCCACCATAGTCAGGAGGCTTCATGAACTGAGGCACACTCAGTTCACACTCCCTTTCTTTCCAGCCTGATACATCAACAATGATGTCATACTGTGCCTTGAAAAGGAATTTCATTTCATTTCAGCCAGTGATTAATATTTGTATATTTTGAGATTTTACGTAATGGACGAAAAAGACAAAACATACTTCATGTTCATGTGCAGCCAATTTTCTTCAGACGTCACATAATTAGTTTAACTATAGGTCCAACTGTGTATTATAAGTGTCACATGATCTTAGCATATATTTATCTGTTGTCGAAGACCCCAGAGTCGACAACATCCCTAAGCAAGCAGCACAATGAAGACCAAGGATATCTCCAAACAAGTCAGGAGGATAAAAAAAAATAATATCCCATAAAGCAGTAATAAATCCATTATTAGTAAATGACATGAACCACAACACACCTGACAAGAAAGGACGGACCACCAAAACTCATGTTTCATATAAGAAGGGCATCTGTCAGGAACAAAGGGGCCAAAGTGAGTCTTAAAGTACCTGCAAAGGGTTTACCTTATTTCTAGCTTGGCTCACAATAAAATATTTTTGCACCCTCAAAATAGTTGGTGCATTGCATTGATCAACTGACACAACGGCCCCCCCAAAAATACATTTTAATTCCAGGATGCAAAGCAAGAACATAGGGAAATAGCAAAAGGGGGTGAATACTTTTTCAAGGCACTACAAATGTTCAAACATTAAAAACCTGCCTATTCAGCTTTGATAAACTTTAAAAATTCAAATTCTATTGAATTTTTGACAAAACACGAGCACAAACTGGAACTCAACCCAACTTGCATTAAATTGTCTTGGATACTGGTTGTTTTTTGTGCCTTTTTCAGTGTAGTTGTCACAGACCTCAATGCACACAGCAAATTCATGAAAACTGAGACAGTTGAAGCTTTTATTTTAAGTTCACAATATTGTATGAACATGCTTTTATTTTTTTTAATCTACAGGCTGAGCCACAGTGTAGGTTATGGATGACATCTCAAATGGGCCTCTGAGGACAAGGAATCTCATGTTTTCACCTAATTCGATATCTACCAAAAAACAAACAGGATACTGCTTACCGCCTTAAAAACACACAACAGATAACTTAGACACTTATCTGTGAGTGTGGCAGCCCCCCCCCCGTGCAAAAAAGCTGATGCATCAAAAATCAGGCAAGCAGTTTGTGACAATGATGAAAAGTCTGGATTATACAATAATTGTGGCATTAAGGCTAAGATTAAAAGATTATCAGAAGATTCTCATATAAATGCACAACTGAATGTGTCCTGTTCCTTTCCACTCAGGCGAGCACACTCTCCTCACCCCGCTACTCCTCTTCTGCCACCATCGCAGCCACACACGCACACTCCTTCCCCCCAAGCATGCTGCTGCCTAAACATCCCCCTGAATTCTTTGACAGTGGCTGCACTGTTGCCTGGCAACGAGGAGACGAACAGCGTCATCCAGGGAGTATAGGAAGGAGATGAGGAAAGTCCTCTCTTGTCTCACCATTCCTTTGAGTCTTGGGCTCGGAATTATACTGTAATGCTGTACACTATACTGTAATAAACCTTTGATTGTGTATCCGTTTTTGTAAGACTTAAAGATAAACGTTTTAACATGGTTCCTCACTCAATTTGCTTTATTGGTATCTTTTCAAAGTTAAAAAACTACACTTAACTGCATTAATAAAATCAAAATTCAAAAGGTTTTTGCGCCTTGTGACTTTTTGTTGTCTCTTTCAAATTCTTTCGATCAGATGTAATCGTACCTGTGATCTCGTTCCTTCTCCGGAGAATTCAGTGAGAGTTTTGGTTTCTCTGTGCTGACAAGGTTGTGTTGTGTAAATACTGGACTCAATGTGCTCAAGCAATTTTTTTACTGAAGCAATTCTGTTTAAGTGCTTGAGTCAAACAGCAATATTGGCCACCTGGGGTAGAAAAAAACAGCCAAGCAGTCAATTTATCCATACTGCTGCCAGCTCCACAGAATCTCCTCTTCACACTGTCAATAAAAACAGTGACACAACACAAACATGACTTATGTGAAGGTGTGTATTTCAGATTAAAATACAGTATGTTGCATGGGTTTATGGATAATTTATTACAAGCATGAATTTTGCTTAGCTTTAATGGACAGAAATACCAAAACTTATTGGATTAGTTAGAGCTTGTTATGACTGGAGAAAAACTGGAGTCCTTTTGAACAAAAATCGGGAATTTCTGCAAAATCCAAAACATCATCCCTTTTCCAAATGCAAATTGGATTGACACTGGTTTTACATAATCAAAATGTAGGCCTCTAAATCTTAGGGAATGCAGTTTTTTGGTGGTTAGAATACCATAACTTAACAACCCTATTTCCAAAAGGTAAATGGTAAACAACCTGTACTCACATCACACTTTTCTAGTCTCATTGACTGTTCAAAACGCTCATTATTATAAAGCACTTCTTAGTCTATGGGTGCATCAGAAGCAACGTGAAGCATCAGAGTCTAGCCCAAGCATGTCTGAGGAGCTGGGACTTGTGGAAAATGCATACAACACTGACTGTAGAATAAGATATTCTGTAACTATCTTAAATGATTATGTAAAACAACATATCAAATGTAGAAAATGAAAAAAGTGGTGCTGGAGGAACACCTCCTCTTTTACCAACAGCGTTTCGGATCCGAGGAGACCAACAGCTGTGGGTTTTTTTTTAATTCTTAATGTGTCCAGTGTTTTCAACAGATGCTGGGTTGGGATTGCAGTTCAGCATTTGAGTTTTTTCTTTTTTTGTAATAGAGCCCTGCTGTTGTAATTCATGCAGAATGTGGTTTGACATTGAATTGCTGAAGTAAGCAAGATGCTTCCAGAAAAAACATTTTGTATGGCATCATATGTTGTCTTCACAGATGTGTGTGAGTGTGAGATACCCACGCTGTGTTGCCCATATCATTAGGGATGCTGATTATAAGCCAGATGTCTCTTTCCTCTTCAGTCTGTAGGATAAAACATCTAGATTTCCAACAACAGTATCCACTTAGGATTTGTCAAGCCACAGAACACTGTTTTCCACTACATCAGTCCATCTCAGTCCATTTCTGGATCTTGTTCATGCATGCTTTTCTTTGCATGGAAAATATTTTACTCACATTTGTTAATGCAATAACAAACTGTGCAGTGACAGTTGAACAGACACTGTTGAATGAGGCCTTGAACTGCTTGTGGCTCACTACCTCTCAGTAGTGACTTTCAGCCTTATTCCTTGTATTTCACTACATCAAACATGCTAAGCTCATGTGGTTCTGGCACTTTCTGAATCAACAGGAGATTAGTGACTCAGTGTACAACAAGCAATACCCCAAAGGGGTGTTAAATGCTAAAACCATCTAACTGAAAGCGGGTTAAGTAAAAATTAAGTTATAACAATTTGGTTGCTCATAAAGCTGTTCACAAAGATGAAAAATTGTGCATCAGATTCTCCACAGTGGCAGGTTTTTGTTTTCTTTTGTTTAATAATCTTCATAAACCTAACAAAATAGTGCTTTATACCTGTACTTGATAAATAATCATAACTCAAAAACACGAAAATACAACGCAGTAGAGAACGTTTGGGTTAATACACAAAGCAACAAACACTATTCAGCTAAATGTAAACCCCTGATGCTATTGCACAGTTGGAAATGTCCTTAAATCCTTAAAACGTGAAGATGTTACACTCCAGAGACACATGCAAGATGACATGGGAGGTGGGGAACGGGCTGCCGTAGCTTGCTGAGTAAGAGGGTGTGTGCCACCGCTCAGACCCTGAGTGACAGGTATTGACCTGCCCAGCCAAAAGACGTCTCTGTGGGAACGCCATTGATTATTGCCACAGCAGTAAAGGTCCCGGAAGCCTGTGAGAATATCATGACTCTGTGCTGCCAATGTGAGCCCCAGTCCCGACATACAAACACAAAGACACGAACACTTTGACAATGTCACACCCTAACCTACATCCACTCATTCTCTTGTACTAACTGAAGCGCTCTGGCTGGAAAGATAAGATAAACAACAGATTGGTGGCCTAGTGACTGCCTAAGCAGGACAGGACATTTGTGTTTAGAGATGCAGGAGTTGTGAATCCTTGATAGACCCACTACTGTGTCTTAACGTGTAAGGTGGTTAAAATGTCAGAATACATATAAAAACAGTAGTTTCTAGGCATTTTAGAGTTTTGAGTATGCTTTCCAAATTCTGCCCCCACCTCTAATACAATGGATAATGTTATTTAAAAGCCTAATTCCAAAAGAAGTTGGGAAGGTGGATTTAACAATTACAACAGAAAATAATGGGAAATGCAATACACTGACGTTTCATTACCATTAGAACATAAAAAAATACATTAAGTGTTGAATATGCCAGCTTTTCTTTAATTTGCTCACCAGCCATGGGTCTTCTTTGTCATATTTTGTGTTTCACAATGAGCCAAATGTTTTAAATTGGTGAAAGACCTGGACTGCAGGCAGGCCAGTCCTTGCGGAAGTCCTTGCTGTTGTAACAGATGCAGTGTGTGCTTCGGTCAGCAAGTCCTCCAACTTAAAAAAATCATATAACTAATTTGTATAACTAACGCCTCAATAAAGCTTACAACGGCATCCTTTAACCAGCAGCAGAAGGGGAATATGACTTATTTGAGCTTTTTCACATCAGAGCAGATATTATTCTCTAGTCTTTTGCTTGAGAAGCAACAAAGTCCTCATGAAGAGAAAGAAGGGCAGGTGGATGGAGCAGCTGAGAGATGTTGTTTCAACCATCGGCCTTTGATGAGATGAGATCATATATCCTGTCAATAACACAATAACACTTTACTAAAACATTTATGTGACTATTTTGTTGGGTTTAGACAATACCATTGCTTGATTAGGGTTAGAGGATTATTATGGACTAAAATACACTCTTTTTACGATATAACTGTCACCCATATGAATGCCATTTTACTAGCTGCCTTGGATACATGCAAACACAATACTTTATGACAAAACATAGTCACTTTCTGGTTGTCTGTAGGAAGTAACATCACTTGGTCAGGGTTAGAAATGTACTACTTCAGTAGGCTTAGGAAACAGTTCAGTTCGGGCTAAAAATAACCATTCTTTTCACAATGCGACTATGATGCAGTGGGAGTACTAGAAATATCATATCTTTCATATTTTCCATGGCTGCAGGAAGGAAACCTGGCTCTCAAACTATATGGGCAGGCAAAGATGTTGAACATGTTGTCTACTGAGAGAGTTCAGCTGTGTTACCTACCGACACTGTGGGTGACTTCATCAGCTAAATTGTGGCCAAGCTACAAACACAACATCCCAGTCTATTCGTGTATATTTCTTAAGATTTCAAACACACCTGTCAATTTAACTTTTATTTTTATTTATTTTTATTTTGTTCTATAAGATATCTGTACAAATTGTTTATTCTGCAGCAATGAAATTTCCCTTCTGGGATTATTGAAGTATTATTCAGTTTAACTGAAAAGACAGCAGCATTTCTGGAATGTTCTCATATGCCTTCTTCGTTGCATGATAGATCTTTAACGTTGGTAAACTTCATACACACGCATTGATTTCTAGAAGTGTTCTTGAGCCCTTGCAGTGATTTCCATGACAGAATCATGCCAGTTTGTGATTGCAACGCCGCTTGAAGGCCTGAAGATCATGGGCGGCCAGTACTTATTTTTGACCATCTGCCATTGCACACAGAGAAATCTCTCTAAATCTTATGGTGATATTATGTATTGGGGTTATAGTTGGTCGTGCTTCATAAATTCATCAGCGATGTATCATCTCAGAATAACTGCAGAGGAAGTTATTTATAATTGTCATGAGTACTACTTTTGAGTATAAAGTACTTCCCATAAAGGAACTGTGATATATAGATTATTCCAAATGAATAGGGATTGTGTTTCTGGAATAAACATGATTAAATATAAATGACACTTTTCCCAAATGTGAGCACCACAAACACTGATCAGTTCCATTGAACTGACATGGACACATATATCTTAAAGACATCCCAGAGTCTGATTTCTCACTACCTAATACCAAAAGAACACCTAACTGTCTGTATTAGTGTACCAACAGGGGCAAATTAAAAGACTGTTCAGCGGAGATGTGAGACGCCACACTATATATCCTCATGCCAGCAGATTTGATCCGTTTTTCTTTCACAGTCTTCCTCCTGCAATCTGGTCAAAACAATGAAGATTTTCTTTTTGTCTTTCTGCATCTTTCCCTCTCCCTCTGTCCCTCGTTCACACACCCCCTCACACAAACGCCATCTCCACCCTTGACCTCGCAGTGAAAAGTTAGTTCACCCGAGGTTGAACTCTCCCATATCAGCTGCAGCCACAAACTCTGGGAAAGTGCCCCGGACATACGTACATGAGTGCATGTGAGCGAGTGTGTGTGTGTCTGTGTGTGAGCATGGCGACACTTGGGGTGTCATGAATGGGAGAGATTTGACCCTCAACCCCTCTGACCTGTCCACACAAACGATCCCCTTTAACCCAAGTCCGCTATTGTCAGCCATGACTGCCCTGACTGCCTTCGTTTATTCACACAGCCTGCCAAAAGACTCAAAATTCATTATAGACCACTTTGCTTATTATTGTCCGCCCACACTTATGCATCTCCTCTCCTCTTTCTTCACCGCTCTTTCCATCATTTTCATTGTCTTTGCCCTGTTCCCATCCCTCCCCTTTTTAACGACCTTAGTCTCGTCCACCTAAACTTATGATCTTGAATTTTAACTTAAGTGTTGAGCAGATGTATGAACCAGTATGAAAATATTTGCATGCATATTCTCGTTATATTCATTAGTCTTTCTGGAGCCCCAGATGAACACCTGCCAAACCAAACGTTTATTAAGCGTCTCGCCAAACGAGCCACCAAAACTTTTGGGAAAACAAAATATCCATATCTGTGCTCCAGAACTGATTGCCTACTCTTAGGAAAACAGTTTCCATAACTCAACATGTTGCATCTATTTTTTCCAAAGTTGGATTGCTGCTCGAGGGTGTATTTACAGGGCATATTTGCAAAAATTTATCTTTCAAAGACATTTGTGCAAACTACAAACATAATAAAAGTTGCTGCATGTGACCAACTGTGGACAGACACCAAGAGTTTACATTACTGTCCTGACCACAGCTATCAAAGGAGTCTCTGAAACTGGACCCACAGACCTGCAGGAATCATCTGATGCAGACCCAAATGGCTTGACTGAACATGTTGAGTAAGGCAGTGAGAAATGGGAAGAGACATACATTACCACTTACAACCCAGTGTAATCAAAAGAGGGCTGATGTATAAGAGTAATGATTGACAATTAAGAAACAATTATAAGTATGTTATGCCACCTATGGCTTTTGTTTGGATTATTTCTGTGCTTTGTACGGTTGGCTTTGTTCCATCAGTGAGTGAACCAACTGACTGTTTGTTTTAATATGCCCACAACTCTGAAATTCAGCCCAATGTGAATTCAATGCACCTGTTTTCTCCTTCATCCCACACGGTTTTCTGCCATTAATTCCTTCATGTCACTCACATTCAAATTCTACGTTGACCCATAAAACAAAAACCAACAAACTAAAATCTGTTTTCTTTACCCTTCCCAAACACCTGTCAAAAGAATATTCCAAGCCATGGGGCTTTAATGTATTAAGGAAGAGTGTTGATTTGACAATTTCATTTAAAAGAATGAATAACCTCGATGTCATAAACTTTCAATGCTATTATTACATTTTGTTTAACAAACTCTGATCCCCTTGCAACTCTATTTTGAATGAACCTCATTCAAATGTGAAAATGTACAATAAATATCATGTTGAATACTTGAATACCTTCCTATTTTTTTTTTTTTTTGCAAGTTTCAAGAACTATAACCTCATCATTCTACCATTTATAGGTTGGACTCTGCCGTCTCTACCGCTTTCACTCCAACAATTTCTGCACTACAAGCATGTAACTACATATCTCCTCCTGCACAAACATAAAGTTAGACACTGTCATGGCCAATAATGTTTTTATAGGAGAGACGAAGATAAAAATAAACTAAACTCTTTGAAGCCCATATTAATTAGACTAATTGGGATTTACTCAAATTTGGACATCTTAAGAGGAAGCAGTCGCTCTACGGTATAAAATTCTTTGGTAAATCTACAGAAGTGTTATCAGCATATAATATTACCATTACATTATAATGAAGTTCAGACATAATGTATAGTGGTTCCTTATCAAATTTTACCAGCTTATCACCATATTCTTTGTTCAAAATTTGTATGTTCCATCTATTGAAGTTTATTTTTTACAAGACATGAAGTAAAATCCACTATATGTCCCTTCTAAATCTAGAAAAGCCAAGTAAAATTGCATGAAAATGCTCATATAGAGCCCATGCTGCCAGATAACTGTACTCAATGCACCCGTTGTTGAAAGATCCAGCTATTAGAGAGTGAAAACCAAAGGATCAAAGGCCTCGGGACAATGCTCAAGTCAAGTACCGGCCCTCCTGCTGGATCAAAACTCCCCCTGGTGGTGAGTCTGTGAAACTGCAACCAAAGAAAATCCCCGACAAATGACCATTTTTAGTCCACAACCTTCAATCTGTTATATTCGTATGTATAATTATCATCCATGAAATATGATGTGAAAAAAAATCAAACGCAAGCGCTCGTGTGTAGGACTGTTTATCCTACACTTAGGCTGCAGTCCAAATGCTTAGAATGGTTCCACTGAACATATAGTTAAAATATCTCAAGTAGTAACTCTGACACCAAATAAACTTGAATTTTATTCAGATTTCATGAACTTTTTTTATGTTTTGGTTGAAGTTGGTTACATAACAATATCAATCGTCCTCAAGACAAAGAGGCCCGTGTTAGTCGACAGAGTTTATTTCCTTATTTTCTTTTCCAAAAAACAACTCATTACAATCTATCCAAATCACGCCTCCATGTTTCCTATGAGATTTTTCTCGTGGCGGAAGTTGTTTAGCCTCTCCCGGTTTAGTTTGCTTCGTGGTAAAGAGCCAGCCATGACTAATAAAGGGGGGGTGAATTTTTTGGGAAAAGATTTTTTTTTTTCTTGGACTGCTGACGCGTCCTGCGCCTTCGACTTGCTGCTCGGAGGCACGGCGGACTACTTTTGCAACAGCCTCCACCATGTTGCTTCACTCTTTAGTTTTAGGGGTCCTGGTTTTCCAAGTCGAATGTTACTTTTCGGAGGAAAAGTATCCAGAGGAGTCGAAAATGCAGCCTCCCACCGTGGTTATCGCTATCATAGCCCGGAATGCTGCCCATTCCCTGCCGTACTACCTCGGAGCTCTGGAGAGACTCAACTACCCCAAAGATCGCATCTCTGTGTGGTGGGTTTCCTGCATGCTCTGCCAGGCTGTTAGTAAAAAAAAAAGAAAAGAAAAAGAAAAAAAAGGCTCCCCTTTTTTATCGGACTAAAGCAGCCGTTCAAAAGGTCAATGGCATTTAAATTAGTTTGTGAAAGCAGCAGCGCACCTCCCCTCCCCAGTTCCCTCTGTGCCTTTCACAGCCCAGGCTTTCTTTCACACCGCCGCATTCATTTCCGACCGTGGATGGCTTGCAATTTTATGATCTGTCGAGTTCATCTAGAATAACTATTCAAGAAAGGGATTTAATTCCTTCAGCAACCCAAGCAGTGGGGAAAGCACAAGAAACATCCAAACTGAGATGCCACCAGAGGATATGATCAGCTTTTATTTTATCTTTTATTCCATGGAACTCGATTCTCTGTAAAATGAACTGTAATCTATGTAAAAAAAACAAAAACAAAAAAAAGATCCATAGTTGCTTTTGAACACAGAAGTTAAAAGTGCTGAATTCCACTACCATTACCACTATGGAGCATGTGTGTGGATAAAAACAATTATAGCCCAATTATAGCCTGCTATTTGAAATTCTCTGTTCAGTTTTATGTCTTGATCAAACAAAATCATGTGTGAAAGTGTTGAGGAGCTGACTGAAAGTGGGTCAGCTTTGAGGAGCCACAGTTTACACCTTGTTCTATCAATTAGAAATAATTCTAAATGATGCCAAAGTCATATATTAATCCAGTGTTGCTCCGCCGGTTGCCAGGTTTGGTGAGAGACATTGTGATTTTTGGCTGTTGCTGCTTGATTTCGAGTAAAGGTTTACTGGAGTCTGTTCAAAAGCATCGAATGCAAAAGTGGAACAACGAAAGTCACATAATCACTCAGTCACATAAGACCAGTAATTACCATATTTGCACAGCTATTACAGTTCTGGCTGCTACCTGAGCACTTCAGACTGATCTTAGGTTTTGGTGATATGTGCTGCTTTACTCTCTGCCTTCTCTGATGTCCTCAGGGCGGCCACAGATCACAATTCAGACAACACCACGGCCATACTGAAAGAGTGGCTGACTGTCATGCAGAAATTCTACCATTATGTGGAGTGGAGACCAATGGAGCAGCCCACGTAAGTGCAAATGTCTGACTGTATTAAGCCCCACTGACAGTTGTGACAGGATATTTACAGTGATCACCTCTGCAGGTATGTTTGTAGGAAGGGAAAGGCAAAAAGCAACTGCACATTCTTAAATATGTTAACTCTCTTGCAAAATGCTCCATCTCAAATGTATTTTAAGGGTGGATTTCATTCAGTTTGACAGAAGGTGAGATCTGTTTGTCATAGTGATGCCTGAAATAGAAAAAACATAATGTAGTTAGAATAAAAAGGACTTTCTCTTTGCATGATGAGGAATGTCTCTGCTTGTCCATACTGGTCTATTAGTGCCTGTAAGTGACTTAGTCAGACTGAACTGTGCTGATTTACTTCACACTCACACACACACACACACACACACACACTGTTCAGTCTTGAAGTCCTGCAGGACTCCGCCTATAGTATATATATGTATGCATTTTTTACACAGAGATACCGAGCATGTAACCCTCCATCTTGCACTGCATTGTTTTTTGTTTAATCCAGTGTCTTAGCACTCACAATAACATGTGTTTTCACATCTGGAATTCATCTTGCGTTTGTACGTTCGAGCTTCATCACTATTGTGCCGTTTTATTTGGTGCATACCGTTCAGAGTTTTTCGTATTTATTGTAGGATTTGATTTATGACCGCTCAGCTAACTGAATTAACGTGAGGCGTACCTGGGGAGCGCATCTTCCGTCAAGGCCAATGCCCTGTTTTGCAATTTTAAAGAAAGTGATCTGGATCTGCGCCAGAGCAAAATGGGCTCATGTTTTGTCCACGCGTCACCTCTCCACCAAGTTTAATGAACTTCTGAACAGCTTTATATCCTGTAACGACACGTGTGTGTATGTGTATGTCACAGGTCCTATGCAGGAGAGCTGGGTCCTAAACATTGGCCCAACAGCAGATATGAGTATGTGATGAAGCTGAAGCAGGCAGCACTCAACTTTGCCAGGAGACGGTGGGCTGACTATATCCTGGTACATTCTAAAATAATCTTTCTTGTCAGAGCGGTCCAACATTCACATCACTGCTTAGCTTGATTTATCAGATGTTCTGTCTTTGCAGCTGTTATTCAATCCAGAAAAAGAAGTTTGGCAACTGTTGTTCGAATGAGAACATTCCTTTTCTTTTCTTCCCCCTCACTGTTTCAGTATGCTGACACTGACAATATCCTCACCAACCCAGACACCCTCGACCTGCTGATAGCAGAGGACAAGTCTGTCATCGGCCCCATGTTAGACTCTCAGGGAGCGTACTCCAACTTCTGGTGCGGCATCACTCCGCAGGTGAGCAGCTTTTGCGAGTGCGAACGGGACGTCGGTCAGCTGCTGGAGGGAAACACCAGAGAAAAGCTGTCATATTGTCGGTACACTTGTTTTTTTTAGGGATATTATCGTCGAACGGCAGAGTACTTCCCCACCCGTCACCGCTACAGACTGGGCTGCTTCCCCGTGCCGATGGTCCACAGCACGCTGCTGCTGGATTTGAGGAAGGAGGGCATGAAGAAACTGGCTTTTTACCCTCCTCATGCAGACTACTCTTGGCCCTATGATGACATCATTGTTTTCGCCTTCTCCTGTCGGGCTGCAGGTTTGTCATCTGCATTTATAGTTATGTTTTATGATTAATGTAGAGTTTACTTCTGTTGTTTCCATAAATCTTTGGACACTGATGCCATTTTCCTTATTTTAGCTGTTTACCAAAACAAATTAAAGTTACAGTTTTCTGGTGAATATGAGCTTAAAGTAGAAACAGAAATTGAGTTGGACCATTGTCCCGCAAGATCTGAAGAGGATTTTTGGCGTCTTATTTGTTTCAAAACCACAATAAATAAATCCATCAGAGTGAGAATGGAAACAATACGAGTGGCCAAATCGACATTTTGATACGTCAGTGGAAAAAGGAAAGATCTGTTTGGCAAATCTGTTTTGCATAAAAGGTATTCAGATTACAATTCTGCTGCCATTCTCCTGTTCTGATATGAATATTCTCAAATGTAAGCTAAAATGTGAAAAGACTGTAATCATGATTTAAATGTAACTGAAGTTTTGGTAAACAAGTCAAACATTGTGTCAGTGTTAGAAAAAGAAAACGTCCCCACTGTGTTCCACTAACGTCTGCACTTATTCACCTCAGTCCGGATGGTGAACAGTTTGAAAAATCTCAGGATGTGTAACAGCAAGTAACACATTTGTTGTGACACAGCGATACAGATGTACCTGTGCAACAAGGAGCGCTATGGTTACCTCAACGTTCCAGCCAAACCTCAGCACACGTTGGAGGACGATCGCCTCAACTTTGTCCATGTCCAACTTGAGTCCATGAGTAAGAACACACTTACTCACTGTTTTGTGATAAGGACAAATACTGAGACAGTTACAAAAACTGTCTTCTAACTCATGTCTCCCTTTGTCATGAAGTTGATGGTCCCCCCATGCATCCCTCTCGATTCGTTCACATGTCCGCAAAACGGAGAGACCTGATGGGATTTGATGAGGTGAGAGTCTCCATTGTTTTCCTGGCCAGGAGGCTCATTCGGATGTATTAAAACAACGTAGTTCTTTTTCTCTGTTTAGAGTTCTCAACCAGCCGAGGAAAGAAAAACCACATTAATGAATTTGTAGCTTTAAAGTCTGATGTCTTATCTGTTATCTTTACATTAGCTTTTCACCACTGTATGTCTTTATCCCCACAAGAAAGGTTACGTACTGATAAGAGCGTGAGGGAATGTGAACTTGAAACCAAAGTTAAGCATCATTCAGATTAGCATGGATCGTGTTAATACTGAGACGCATTACCTGGATTAACAAAGTTAAACTGCAGTCTGTCCTTCTCTCTTCAGATATATCTGATCAATCTGCGACGCAGGTCTGACCGCAGAGACAGGATGTTGTCCTCTCTGAATGAGCTGGAGGTTGATGTCAAGGTGGTAGCTGCCGTGGATGGAAAGTAAGGTCATTCCCAAAGGCACCGTTCAGCAATAAAGGTTAACATGGAAAATGGGGAAATGTTTTCACGAGAAGGAGAAAAGCAATATTGCCAAAATTGCAGCTAGTGACAGGGAATACAGATTGCAGAATGGGTAAACACCAGCTCATATTTAGAGTGAAAACAGACTTAAACTTATTGGAGTACTTAGATCTAGAAGTGAGGGAATTCAGAGAGCCTGCATTTCTGTGTCAAGAAAAATAGAATTTTAATAGGCACATTTCTGACGAATCCAGACATGAAGAGCTCACTGATACGCATCATGCTCACAACCCTCAGTTCTCAGTGACATTACCTCATTATTCAGTTGTTTTGTCCCAGTTTCCATCATGTCTTAGTTTATTTGTCTGAAGAGATCTAACACTTCGGCTCATAATACATGATTTTACGGTTGGTTCCATTTGTAATCCCAACTTGTGAAAATCTGAATGAGAACACACAAAACAGTCAGTGTTGTGGATAAGTGTGCGGTCCGTGTTTGCATACAGAGAATTTTCTTATTTAGAAGTCGATAAAAAAAGAGAAATGCATCATGCATCATTATGCTGCAAAGTTAACAGCTAGTCATCCACCTCGAGGCATTGATTTTAGTGTTGTCCAAAGCATAATCTTTCCTGGTTTAACACACATTTGTGTGCGTGTGTATGCAGTGCGCTGAACAGCAGCGACATTAAGATCTTGGGAGTCGACCTGCTGCCTGGCTACTATGACCCGTTCTCCGGACGAACGCTGACTAAAGGAGAGGTGGGCTGCTTCCTCAGCCACTATTACATCTGGAAGGAGGTGAGACAATACACGCACACCCACACGTGCAGGCACATGCGCACTCACTCGGTAGGCAAGCGTGCAAGCAGTGGGCGTCCTGTTGCTCCAAAGAGAAGCATTGAGTGATCCAGCAATCTTACATCAAGACTTACCCAAAATATGGTTGTTTCCAGCATATGTATTACTCAGCGATTTGTAAACTAAGTGGGACTTTATTTCACAAAATTAGAATTGTGTTGTACTAAAGAACAAACAGTCTTTTTTTCACATAAGAGGATTTGCTCCCCTGCTGGTCACTAGAGAGAATGCAGGTTTGAGGTATTTCTGCATTAGCCTCACTTTTTAGAGTCAGAGTTTATGCCCAGTGTCAGTCTTTGCTATATGCAATGTATGCAGTGGCCTATGGAAACATCTACAGGGGTACACTGATGTAAAAAGTCAGATTATCTCCTTTTAGCGTCAATGAAAAACTCCACCATGTGATTAACTTCATAAGCATCAACATGAAACCCGCCAATTACTGAAAAAGACTATTATAAGGAGAAAAGAGGGAAAAGAATGTGGTTCTCTGTTCAGTTATATCTCGTCTGTCTCCCCTTTTATTGCTGTCTCACTGTCAGTGAAAGCCATATGTATGCAATGAATAAGCCATTAAACTGCTGGCTTGCTTTTTGCTTTCTACCTCCTGTGATTTTTGTGTTTGTGTCATTGTCCACTTCCTATTCAAGATAGGTGGCAGCCTAGAGGAAATGGATTGTTGTTTAACAGGCCGCGTTCGATCATGTCCTCCGCAGTGATTTCAGTTTCTGTTATTTATTCATTTGTCCATTTGATCTCTGATGTTTTTGCACTGCAGTAAAACAGGAGGCATATGTGCCTTTTATACTCTTCTGAGTATAATTTTTAATGCAGTTTAAAACACGAGGATCTACTCTCAAAAAACTGACGAAGTGAACTAAAACTTCCAAGAAGGTTTGGAATTGATATTTAAAACTGAATCCAGAGAGAAAAACAGCTTTTGAAGCCTGCCCCCTCATACTTTCTTTGATTGGTTAAGTCTGTGTAGAGTGTATCAGTGTTGACTCTGTGTTTTCAGATGGTGGACATGCAGATGGACAAAGCCCTGATCTTTGAAGATGACGTTCGCTTCCAGGCCAACTTCAAGCGACGAGTGCTCAGGCTGTTGGAGGAGGTGGAGTTGGTGGAGTTGGACTGGGACATCATGTGAGACGCTTATTGTCACGGTTCCAGTTCTGGTTGAGGTTAAAGTGGGCAGTCATGCGTATGGTCAGGTTAAGTTATGAAAATGAAAGGGCTCATGAGTCTGTAGCTTTTAGCTTGTTTAAACAAGTTTTCAGAGTGTAGATATTCCTTTCTCTGTATGCAGGCAGATTTGCATGTGTTACGGGAAAAAGAAACAAATGGATTTAATTTAGAACATACTAAAAGGATTAGACCAAGCTTCAGACACACGATCACACTTTTTAAAGAGTCCATCCGCGGGGAGATGGGATGCTGGCAGCTTTCTTCCTCTGCATATTGTGTTTGCAAATGTACAGAACATATGCTGGAGAAAATATTTATTTAAAGAAGCAACTAGCAACAATATGGCTGCAGAGTTTAAGTAATCATACATCTTTGCCATGTCTAAATATCTCCTTTACTGTAATTTTGTTCTCCACTCTCTTTACTTGTCACGCTTGTGTCCCGCTGTCACAGATACTTTGGCAGAAAGCAGGTGAATCCTGGAAACGAGGAGGCAGTGGAGAACGTTCGAAACTTGGTGGTGGCCGACTACTCATACTGGACTCTGTCCTATGCCATCTCCCAGCAAGGAGCCCAAAAGCTGCTCAATGCTGAACCTCTTTCCAAGATGCTGCCCGTTGATGAATTCCTTCCCATCATGTATGACAAACATCCAAAGTAGGTATCACAAAAGAAATTCACTCTTACACATTCATTTCTACAATGAGTCTGCCCCCCCCTTAAAGGCATGCTTTCCCTTGTTTAGATCTTGATGAATATTTTGGAGAAGCTATTTGTACTCTATAATCTCCCTCTACTGCAAAACTTATAAAGCTAAAAACAGACCTCTTACTAATTGCTAAGAGCATTCTTTCCTATCGCTTAAAGATTGAAGAGCTAAATGTGACAGACAGACTTGAAACCATAAGGGATTCCGTTGTTTTGTTTTGTGATGGATTTTCTGTGCAGCCTTGATGAAGATCCAATTCTTTTCACATTTTGAGCCGCTCTTATCACTCGGCTTTTTGAGCAAAAATACAGGTTCTACGCGATCACGTTTGTGTGAGCTTTAGTTGCATTCTTGTCAACCGACGTGTGAATCATTAAAGACAGCAAGCATGTCAGATGAAATTAAATCTCAAAACCTCCTTCAATACGATTTAGTTTCTTATAAAGTTCTTAAAATGTGTCCGCATTTAAGCAGCAAGCACTGCGCAGAACAGAAATTCTTAGCTCAGATATCCTTAACCCGGCTACACTGGAAGCACTTCAGTCAACAGATGATGGCTGATGACATCACAAAACAGCATTTTTGGCGGAAACTGAAGACACAATGTACACAAATTATGATGAAATTAAACACCAATGTTTAATAAGACGAAATTACAAAGATATTAGAAGACATTTTCTATCCAAACTGTCACAAACTGTAATTTCTCTGTTTGGTGGAATTGGTTTTAAGATGTCTTGACCATGGCAACTGGCTAAGCTGCTGCTAAACATTAGCATGTTAGCATAGCCTGTGTGCTTGCATTTAGTTCAAAGCGTTGTACACCACAGAGCTATGAGCAGGTGCTTCAGTCTGTGGAATACAAACAGACCAAAGCTTTCTGAAAACTGTAGCAGAATTTGGTTCCTGTCACCTGTCATTCTTTGTTTTCCTTCTCTTGTGTGAATCTCCTCATAGCCAAAGCAAGATGTCTTTAGTTTTTGCTGAGTTTTATAAAGTATCAGCTTCACTGTATGGCTGCATCAGAAACCTGACGTAATTTCTAAACCTAATGTTTACTGACTGCAAGAATCCAAATGCAGTGTTGAGGGATCTGCAAACCAGAGGGCTTGGCAATGTCTGTGTGCTCCATCATGTGTGGAAAACTGGCTTATAGCCAAGCCACTTTCTCTATACTCCATCCCTCTCTCTCACCTCTGTGATTCCAATTTGATATGCTTGACTGCCCTGCTAAGAATGCACAACGACTTCACCCCACGCTTTGGTCCTTCTGTCACCCTTCGTGCTTAGAGTAACTTAACTGTCTTTGAAATCAGCCACTCTGTCTCCATCTCTTGTCAGATGATTCAAAACCATTCAGTGTTTTACCTTCTGAATCAACCACTGTAGAAAAAAAGAAGTCAAAATGTGCACAAATAAAGCAGTTGTAATCTCAGCCACGTGATATCTTTCCCTGCTCTCCCTCTGCAGCGAGGACTACAAGTCCCATTTCCCCAACAGAAACTTAAAAGCTTTCAGTGTGCGCCCTCTCCTGGTGCAGCCATGTCACTATGCTGGTGATCCACAGTGGGTGAGTGACACGGAGACTTCGACTCTGTGGGATGACGACTCTGTAAAGACCGATTGGAGGGGTTCCCACAAAACCTTGAAAGGAGCTGCGCCGGCACCCGAGATGTTGTCGGCTGCCTACAGGGATGAGCTCTGATGCAGTGTAGATGGATGCACGGAGAACCTGTGGGTAAAGAGACCATGAGGACGGAGGAACGAACGCTGAGAGGAGAATGCGGTCTCTGTTCTCTCCCTGTCATGGCACCGACTTGCTCAGTGACTTTTAAACTTTTACAGATATCTGAGCATTTCAAATGCGCAAAATTGCACAAGAGATTCTTTTTCTCAAACTGTCCCAGTTTTTTTAATGTTTCCTACTTTGCTAAGAAATCTCAGCTGATTCCAAGATAACTTCTGATTAAATGTATTCTCGTGATGATCGCATGTTTCTAACGCTGATCACAGAGGGAGTTAATCTGTTTGTCTGACTGTGAGGCTCCTGTAGCTGCACTGTTCACAGCTCCTGATAAGTCAGGACGAGAAGCTTGACATTGTGAGTGACATTATTTCTTCTTTTATTTTTCCATGTTGGTTTATTTGTGCGTTTCGTAACTGCTCTGCTCGTGCATGTCTCCCATTGATACTGTTGAGATATACAACCGTATCTAACTCAAAGCTTCCCTTGCCATAAGTGAGTGTTTTCTTGTTTTTTTTTTTGAAAGGAAAGAAATATATCTTACGTTTGAACAGTATGGAGCTGTGTCACTGACACCAGATTACAGTCATCGACTCTAACACACCGAATGTTTGCATACAAATAATTTAAAAGGTTTTTTTCCAGATCGTCCTTTTTTAAAAAAGATATAAGGTAAAATATGGATTGACTTCGACTACCTTCTGGTTGTGGTTGTGTTTTGATATTCTTACATGTCACATTTAGCCCATCAGACTCAAATCCGTTGTCAGTTGACAGGATTCCTCGATTTTCAGAGAGTTTTATTCTGCACACATTTTTGTATTTATAAAGACTACAAGATGTCCGGTTCTTAAACTAGGTCCTGGAATAAACTGGTCCTGTCTTCATATAATTTAACCCTCTGATGACAGAAGAATACACTCGAACTAAGCCTTATAAAAGTTTACCTTTATTAGTTCAACACTAATAGTGACAAAAAAATCCCTTTATGTAATTGAAAGCGGTCTAAACTGGCAGCACGTGCATCATGATTTAGCAAATATGTGGAAACATTTACAATCTTAAGTGTTTAGTAAGATAATTATTCATGGTTTTGTTGCACCGTGATGTTGTTAGAGAAGCTTGTTATGCACTAGCTGCTGTTAGTCTCATTCCCTTCATGGAAATAAATGACAACGAACAAGTCTCACTAAACTCTAACTAATTAAAATGGTCTGTTTTAATCGATTATTTTCTAATATACAACTTCCTTCTCGTGCATGTGTCTTAATTTATTGAGTCTGTGTTGGCAGGGTTTACTGATGAGCCACAACACAACATGCTATCAAGGTGCAATGGGTTATTTGCCTTTGTGTCTTTGAATTACGCATTCGTATTCATGTTTTAAAACAGAATGTCTGGACAACTGGAGAAGGAACAGTGCAAATGTAAATAAAATAGACTTAACTCTACGTTGTCTAAACTTGGTTGTGTCTTTATTACTTCGGAAACTATCTGCGGTGTGAAAGTATGCATCCCTGCTACCATGCTGAAGTGACAAAAATCTACCACAAGAGGGCATAATTTCTGAAGCATTAGTCAGGTTGCTCAGTGGATTCAAAAAACGTTTTCTCATAATACACTTGCAGGCTTATCCATTTGAATGATAAATTATTGTTTTTGAATGCATAAATTTGGTTGTCTAAAGTCACTACCAGCTCAAAAACCTGGGCATTTTGATTTGGGCCCGATGTACTATATCTGAATTCTGTCGTTCGGTGAGCCCTTCAGGTCTGCAGGATAAAGTTCACTTTAGTATCACTTTACGAAGTTATCCAGTCTATTTTCTCATTATCTCCACGAGCTTCAACTTCACATGACACTGAATTCGCTGAACATCAGAAGTAGGAAGTTGAAACTCTTTTTCTGTTGCTTTTTGCTCCAGTCTTAGCATCAAATCTCATCTCTACATATCATGTAGATACGTTCACTTACAATGCTTTAGTAGAACTTTGTTTCATGTCTTATACTCTGACAGGGAAATGTGGCTGATAATTGTTGTTCTTTATTTATCTTTCTTTTTACCGGTCATATTTGTGATTTAATACACCAACTACGGTCTTTTTTAAACAAACATTGGCCTGTGATGGAGGAATTATGATGTGAGTTATTAACTGTAGGTGCCAGTTTAAACATTTGGGCCATTCAACATATGACGTTTGATAATACTGTGCCCTATAGAGACTCTAAGACCTAAAATTATTAATTTAAATAGAGGTGAAGACAAATGAGTAACTGTGATGTCTCTCTGTGTGTTATTTTGACCAAAGCATGTCACAGATATTTCATTAAGACCTCAGAAAATTTTGTTAACTTGTGAAAAGAAGACATAATGTGTCTCCTTTAAATCTCCTTTTCAGCAGTTACAATGCCCAGTGAGGCTCACATGTGGTGCCTTATTGAAAACTCTAAACCTTTGCAAAGAGTGCTGCTTCATTTTTTATACTTTGGTTGCATGGGCAGTGTGCTTTAGGTCAATGTCTTGTTGCACAATGAAGTTGTGGCTAATGGAGGAATTGTTTTGTTCTCAGTCAGACAAATGTTGTCTGTCCTCTCCTGCATTCATCCTACTGTTGCTGCCTTCATTAATGAAGACGGGTGGGAAAGTTCCAGAGGCAGGCCTTTAACCTTTCTGGTTTGTCTATCTATCGAAAAATTCCAGTCAAGGTTCACACTTTTTGTGGCTGATAATTAAGAAAATCATGAAACTTCCACACAGGCACTCTCTGGTCTGGCAGTGAAGAAAGTAACTATTGTGTTTGGGTTCTGCACAACTCCAAGGACTTTTGTTATCAGGTGCAGTTATTTTATGAAGGCAGATTTTTTTTTTTCCCCATTGACCTTGCAGTCAGTTTTTACTCTGTATTTTCCATATCTGTACTTAACCTGTTCATTCTCTATTATATATTTTGTTTTGCTGAATTTCATCATAGTAATGATGTAGCATCTTCAGTCAGAGGCTTCTTCAGATTCAATGCAGTAAGGACCAGTACAGACAATCATTGCTGCCCAATCTGTAGCTTTCATGTCTCTCTATAAAGACAGTTTGTTATTTTTTAGTACTTTCTTTTGACCAGTAGTTTGAGATTAAATATAATCCAGTTAAATTCAATTCAACTAATGTCATGAAGTCAGTAGTCTTGTTGGTGAAGAGTAACAAGAGTGTGCATTCATAGTCCTGTAGTTTGCGCAAGTATAGTACACGGGCTCCCACGTGTGTGCTCACAAACATCTGTAAGCAGGCATTCTGTACTTAAGAAACTATTAACTAACTACTTATTCAACCATATAATAAGGGACAACAAAGTTCAAAGGTCGCTGCAGTTCACTTTCTTAGTTTCCAACATAAAGTAGAGCACAGATACATCAGATAGAGTTACAGGCAACAGCTTCTACATTCAGCTCCTGTCCAGCTCAAAGCTGTATGAACTAGACAGAACCTCCCATCACAGGAGGGAGCCCAAACTCAGCCCCTTATTGGCTGCTGGTTAGGAGGTGTGGACTAATGAGGTCAACTTGGCAGGCAGAGGGACTGCATATGACTCTGGGCTGCAGAGAATAAGGTTACATACTGGGGAGTTACTAAAGCTTTACTAAAATGTCTTGACTTCTCCCAAGATTACAACTTTATATTCAGTGCCTCACATACAAAAATCCCCACATACATTTTCGTGATGTTTATCGTTAATCTCATGATCTACTTCTGCTTGGCTTGCTCCCTTGGCCAGAGGGGTTTCAGTTGCAGCTGCGACCCTGACAGAGCATAGAACAGAAAAACAAACAGGTCAAGTCCCCAGCACCAACGTTTTTTGTACATGTCATGTGAGCATTTACTTCTAGGATGGCATGTATATGTCTACAATCATCAAAGCAGGTTAAACTATCAGTATTTGGCGGGCAAATCTGTCCAAACAGGCAGAACAAACATTATATGACTGAATGTATAGGAAAACAGCACAGTCCCTTGTTGACTTTTGGGGCTATATCAGTAATTTTGCAAGCTCCTATTTACATATGTCAAAAACACTTAATTTTTATAATTCTTATTGATAATTTTCTCTTACATTACTGTAACTGCAAAATCATCATTCCCAACATGAGAGAAAACCACTGACATGCAATCAAGTCCGTGTGGTATGATGAATCAACAGAATGTGCTCGAATCGTGTGAGTGTGTGTGTGGTTCAACTGGTAATTTACAGTAATCCTACTTGATTAATATCTTATTCGATATAGAACCACAGTATCAGCCCTCTGACCACATTTATAGCTGCATGTGCAGCTTATCATCAGCACACTCGGCAGATCTGGTCTCTCAGAGCAGAGGGAGGGGGTGAAGGTAGAACCTACAGCTGCAGCTCACACTGTCTGACAGCTGTTCTTCACAAGCGGCTCTACCTCTCCAATACTTGAAACTATTCAAGCCCCACCCGCCCTCTCAAGAACCCTTCTCTCGGCAACTGCAGCTTTTTCCCTCCGTTTACATCCAGCATCGAGTGTTTTCCCGGAATTGCCCGACGGAATCCAGTGTAAGTTTACACATGGACACCAAACTATTCTCATGCAACAAAGCAACCGTGTGATGCTTCTTGCTGCTTCGGTAAAACTTGATATCTTCCTGCCGTTATTGTGAAATCACTTGAGGCGCTTTATGCCACGTTAATGTCTGCAACTACCAAGCACCGTCTTTGTTGTGTTATACCTTCTCGTTTGAACTTCTCGTTTCGTGCGTTACAACTCGGACAGTGTTAGCTTTGCGCTTTAGCGTGTTAACTCGCTATCAAAGTGTGTGTGCGCGCTAGCAGTGCAGAATAAAATATTGTTAAATAATCGGTGCTTACGTAAGTTTGAACATGTGTCCACATTTAGCTACCTATATTAACCTGAATAAACTTAGTTATTCAACTGCTCCCCCAAACAGGAGAAGGCAGGCTTTTGGCTGGGTAATAGCTTTTATATTTCTTGTATTTTCCTCACCTATCACCTGAATGGTGACTTTGAACTAGCAGCGTTACTACTGGAACCGTCCAGTGCAGGACACGGTTCTGGATTACTTTGAACCCTCTGCTTATATCTGCCTCCTGTGATTTAAAAAAAAAAAAAAAAAAAGATATTAACGTGCTAATTATTGACCGTGGACGTGGAAGCCAATGCTTAATCATTGTTTGTGAGAATGCTGCAATGTGAGCTTTGATCTCCATACAGGAATTATGCTTTCTTGGTCATTTATGGGAGTCTAGATTGTAGTCTGCTGCAACGACGTTTGGTGTAGAATTCCTGTGACACTGAACTGAATTTGAGTCAAATGGTTTAGATTACTCTCTCCAGCTGATATATGGGCCTTTCTTAATAATTTCTACTGTTTATTGCCCAACAGAAGTGAGTATACCCCTGTGCTCTGTTGCTAAATTGTCAGAGTATGATGCATTACTTCACAGGGGAACAAATTGGCTATTATTTTCACAGGTAAAGATAAAAATGAACCTCTAAGAATTCATTTTTACAAATGCAGGCCACAAAACTCTGTTTTGGCTTAACTTTCAAAAGGGTTCTGTGGGATCCAGCTCAAGCGCCATAGTTGGCATCATAGTTTTCTTCTAGTATTTTGATATTTTGTTATGTTGCTGGTATATTTCTAATCTGCTAAGCTTTTAGACACTAGAAGTCATCTCTGCCTGCCAGAATTTATGTATGTCCTCATACATTGCTGTCACCTATGCCTTCTCCTCCAAGGAGCTTTTTGCACTACCTATCATCACACTCCCACTTCCATGCATCACTGGACTGTGATAAATAGACCCTATTTGAATCAAACAAATTTATCTCGCATTTGACCAAATTATGTGCTCCCAATAACTATCCAGCTCTCTTTTCCTGTTCTTAAGCTCAGTGTATTGTTATAGCTTTGCACTGAAGGTCATTAGGATGTTTCTTCTTGGACGTTGTCCATAAAGGTGGATATGCTGTCTGAGCTGTCACATGAACTGCTTCTCAGAGTAGCACCTGAGAAGAGTGTCTGTGGTGTCATTTTTGGAGGACAGACATTTTTTTTTCTTCTTTTCCATCTTTAGAACATGTCACAAACCGATTTTTAAATGCATTTTGTTGATTCTTTTCCCTATGAAGCCATGGTGTGAACATATATGTAGACACACAATCCTATACATCCAAAACTGTGAGAATTCCGCTGTTAAGGGGTCATTTTGTAATGTTTTTATACATCACATGTCACAATTTTGTTTCAGTGATCACAAGAGATGGACCAGACAGGGCTACACAGAAACAAATGAGACAAACGCAGAGATGTGCTCACTTCTGTTGTAAAACACTACACAAATTCTGTTTGCTGACGTTGCACACAACATTTTGGTTTGAATGTTCAGTTATTAGCTTCGTGTGACAAACAGAACAACAGACCTGACCCTCTTTGTCCTTCTGACTGTCCACAGTGGTCATGGCCATCCTTGGGAGTGCAGTTCGACGAATGGTGTCGGCAGTGCGGCCTCCTTTCTCCCCTCTGTGCCGGACAAGCGCACGGTCCTACAGCTCAGAGCACACCAAACAAAAGAATGTTCCCTATGAAAAGACACTGAAACAGCAGGAAGGATCCACCTCTGGACCCACAAAGCCTTTACCAAGGTTAGCTTAATAGAGCAATGGACTGTTTAATGTATTAAATATGAAAATGCTTCAATCTCGTTAAATGTTACAGTTTAAAATTGGCATCTGTTTAGCTTTTTCTCAGTTTATGATTTGATGTATTTGGAAAGTGCTTTGGTAAATAATAAAGTTACTAGTTGAAGTGATGGATCTGTACATAGTTGTGAAAAAGTTAAAGTTGATGGAATATTGTAGTAGAGCCAATGATCTGAACTTGAACAGGTTTTAAATGTTCTGTTGGTCACTGTGGTCTGAATTTCTTTATTATAGTGAATAAAAACATTTTTTTCCTTTCATTTAAAACACTTTTCAGTTTGTGGAGACATTTGTCAGTGAGTGCAGAAGAGAATAAAGACTTCAAATTAGATGACACGTACAAAAAATTCCTTTAAGTGAATGAAGGCAGCTTTTCTCTTTGACTCAGTAAATTGTGTCATTGTTGTAAGTGGCATTGTCCTCCTTTCACTTTGAAAGTTGTTCCCTCTGCTCATGTGCAGTTAACTCCCCTCTGCCTCAGGTCAGCTGATGCAGTGGTGATCGGAGGGGGCAGTCTGGGCTGTCAGACCATCTACCACCTGGCTAAAATGGGAATGACTAACGTAGTTCTGCTGGAGAGAGACAGACTGACTGCTGGTACCACCTGGCACACTGCAGGTAACAAGCTGTTAGAGTATAAAGAGTGTACCTGACTTTAAACATGCTGAAATAGTTATGGGACCACATGTGGAAGATGATAACTGCAGAGAGTTCCACTTTGCTGGTCAGTGTCTAATGTTATTGGACAAAAAGTAACACTGTAATGGATGAAAGCAGGATGTGTATCATCAACTGTATGTGTGGTCACATTCTTAACACACCATCAAGTCTCTGTATTTTTGCACACCTGCCAATGTGTCCAATAGGCCTCCTGTGGCAGCTCCGTCCCAGTGATGTTGAGGTGGAGCTCTTGGCCCACACCAGGAATGTAATCAGCAAAGACCTGGAGGAAGAGACGGGTCTCCACACTGGCTGGATCCAGAATGGTGGACTCTTCATTGCTTCCAACAAGCAGAGACTGGACGAGTACAAGCGCCTAATGTCGGTAAGGACAGTGGTGTCTTGGTTTTTATCCATCAAAATGAGAGGGTGAATGTACGGTTTGGGTAGTGCTTCGTTGTATAAAACCTGGACTTTCCACTGATGCCAATCTGAACTTCTCATCTTCTCAGTCGCACCGCGGCAGTATAGACGAGGCTCTGGTAGAAAGGGATTTTATTCCAACACATTGAAATGAGAATTAATTGGTTTTGTATGTTCTGTGTGCTTAAATGACAAAGAAAATGTCACAAATCTCGTTTCTGCATCAAACATAAGTTAGTTTTAATATGTAATTAACCGGCACCGTATGCGATTAGCTTGACCATAAATTAACCATAAATTAAGTGTCAACAAATGAAAGTGTCAAGAAATGGTGGAGCTCATTGCACGCATAGGCTTATGCATGCTATGCGAAACATAGGCTTATGTTTGTCTTATGTTTGTTTAAAAGTTATTTTGAATCATAAGCTGTTCCTTTTTGTTACCAGACAAAAGTAAGCTTTGGTTCCAAAATACCTTCATGGGTATGAGATGGATTTGACTACTATTGTAAGCAAATGTACATTTACCAGTTAAAATCGGTTATTGTTAAAGACACAGAATAAAAAGACTACAAAATATGGTTTTGAAAGGAAAATGTTTACCTATTCTTGTTTGTTTTTTCATTAGATGATGGTTTTGGAGTGCAGGCAGGCCTGTTAAAGACCCCGGCTCTTTATTAGGAGAACATGATGTTGTAGTACATGCAGAATTTGGTTTGTCTTGCTGGCATAAGCAAGATCTTTTCTGGAAAAGATCACTTCTTTATAGCACAGTATTGCTTTCAGACATGCATTTAGCCCTCAGCGTGTTGGTGAGGTGTTTTAACTTGTATGTGGGAATGCAATAATGAACTGTGTTCACTATCTATAGTTTTTAGCAGATCCAGTGATTTCCACTTCAGAATTGTCTGTTTTTTAATGCAGCACTGCTGCACAGTCCAGCAAATGATATAGTATCTACATTCTTCTCTCTTTTGCAATGAGAAACTTTATTCTTGATTTGATTAATTATTTCTACAGAATTACCTGATTATGTACTTTTTTTTTTACACTTTAAAAAGTCGCCTCAAAGTAAGATTATTGCACCTGTAACAATATTGACAAATGCTGGAATGCAAGTGCCAAGTAGCAATAATCACCCTTCAGTCTTCAGTCTCCCTTATGAGAGTGTGCAAGCATAGATCAGTTAATATCTTGGGGTTGGAAAAAGACACAGATACTCACATAAAAAAAGAATAAATGAAATAGAAACAGCCCTGATGAAACATCTCCTCTTTGTGTTCTAGCTGGGTAAAGTTTATGGTATCGAGTCCTATGTCCTGTCGCCAGCGGAGACGAAGGACCTTTATCCACTAATGAACGTCGATGATCTGTATGGAACGCTGTATGTTCCAAAGGATGGCACCATGGACCCTGCAGGCACCTGCACCACCCTGAGCAGAGCCGCCTCTGCCAGAGGCGCAATGGTAAATATGCTCATCTACTCGCTGCTTGGCCTTGAGAACTTGGAAACAAAGTTCCAGTCTGTCAAAATGTGTGACGCAACAGCATAATTGTTTATTACATAAGCTGTACAGTGTTCATGTGACGCGAGTTCCCAATTTTCCCAAATTTGTACATGCAAGTACTTCACATCATGTGATGTTAATTGCTCAGATGTTGCAAAATCTGTTTGAACACACTAAATAGCTTAAAAGGAAATGGCTTTGGCCTTTCTGTGCAAGTGTCTGATGTGTTTGTGAGTTTGTGTGTGACTGAGAAACTACAATTCGGTGTATGAATAGCATCTTTATCTGAACAAAAGTGTAGATGGCCGTGCTATAACCTTTTGCACAGCTAAACATTAACTGCTGCTTCTTACAGACGTGAGCGTTAATGGCGACGGGTAACAGTAACGCGATAGATTATCTTCAACTGATCTGTTAGTCAGTATAGTGTATGCCCTGCACACTCAGGTAGTTTGCTTGTGAGAAGTCCACACTTTAAACCACCATAGTAATTGGCACGTCTCTGTTGGAAGGAGAGAAACGCAGACAACTTTCTTTGATTGTGTCTCTTGTGAGTTTCAATATCTCACAGAACACACTGAGCAGTTTAGTTTTACATGTGAGAGATATTTTCAAGTTTTCTCCAACAACAACTATGTTGATTTTTAGCTTTGTGTTGTGTGAGAACCAGCAGATCTACCATATAAGTGTTATGTGAATGATACCACACCACTCTGTTTATATCAGGTGATTGAGAACTGCCCTGTGACTGGTATTCAAGTGCGAACAGATGACCTCGGGGTCAAGAGGGTGAAGGCAGTGGACACCCCCCATGGGACCATTGAGACACCTTGTGTGGTGAACTGTGCAGGTAAGATTCAGGCAGTATTAGCTAATTAACATGTGTGACATTCAAAGGAAGCAATTTGGCACAATTTTAAAGATGTTCGCTGTGAATAAATGTATTATTCAGTGTTTGTCTCTTGTTGTTGTGTGCAGGTGTGTGGGCCACCAAGCTGGGGGAAATGGCTGGAGTCAGGGTTCCTCTTATTGCCATGCATCATGCCTACGTTGTGACGGAGAGAATTGAGGGCATACAGGTAGGACCGCCATCTGTTGAGTCACTGCTTTTTGATTTGTCCGAAGGGAATCTTATAATGTGTGGAGCATGCAACACCTTCTGCCTACCAGCCAGAATTCTGATTTTTAAAAAAAAAAAAAAAAAAAAAAAAAAAAATGTCATCCCTTGGTATTTAACAGCCATTCATGTTTGCAGCTTTAATCCTCAGTTTTCTGGTTGTGTGTTTTGTAATCTAAGCATTACACATGTTGTATTCTATATTTTTAGCTCTCAAAAGTCTCTTCAGTCATGTGTCAAGTGTATACAACCAACAGGGGGCACTGTGACCAAACAGATTTCTGCATGTTCTGTCCAAGACTGCTGTGTGTGTGCATGTGTTTGCTTTGGGAGCGTTTGTGTGGGAGAAAAATGGAGGTTAATTTGTATCTATTATTATGTGTGCTCACACCGGGAGGCCTCTGTATGCTCTATAACGCATACCTGACATGGCTCGTTATGTGGTTCCCTGTGTCTCTGTGCTTGTTGTTTTTGTGCATGTCAGATGTACACATGACTGACTATGCTTATCCCCTAGAGGCTGCTGGTTTTAGGGCAGACTGTCAGAGCGTCCCTGTCTTATGTAGTTTAAGCAGAGCTTAACCAGCATTGCTGCTACATCATGTACAGAGACATCAGCCCACACACAATGACACACTCGCCCACTCGGATGTCGTCAGTAAATCTGTTCCCACCAGAGTGTGCAACTTGTCAGGTCAAACATTTCATGCTGACCATGTGTCTGAGTGTGACAAATAGCATTTTTGTCCTGGAAGGCTGTGGTGACTTTGAGTTTGGTTTGTTCGTGCATGTTTTTTTTGTTTTTTTTCTATCTGTGTGAGTATAGTATTGATCGCCATAGAGAAAGCTGCCAGACTCTGCCTGGTGCTGAGGAGGGAAGAAAGGAGCTGCTTGGCTTTTATTGTTGGTCGTGAGCTGCTTTTGAAATGTCAGCTTGTTCACTGGTATTTTGGTTTTGTACCCGGAAAACCAATGGACTTCAGAAAGATAAGCCCTCATGACTGAGTGACTAAAGATGAGACAACTTACTCAAAGACTCATTGCATGTTAAATCCATCTACAAAAACATGTACAGGAGCACAAGATGAATTAATCTCTGTTTTTTTTAAATAGATTTCATGGCATGTCAGCATGCATGCAGTTTCATTAAATAATGTCATCGTATGTACCACTGGTGCTGTAGAATTTGTTTTTTTGTCTATTTTTATGGTTGTTAAATCCCATAATGTGCCAGTATAGCTAAGACCACTGAAATAGTTTTAGGAGCTGTTTGCTTTTTAAATCTAAGATATATAGAACTATCTGTAATAACCTTTGTTTACTTGCCTTAAGAAAAGAGGGATTGAAATTGAAAGAGATCTGTACTTTGAAAGATTTTAGTCCATTGTAAGAAAAGAACAAGCATTTGCTGTTAGTGCACAGGACATTTCAGTCAGCTTGCCTTCTTTTTAAATTCTATTGATCATTTAGAGGGAATGTTTCTTTCTTTCTTTTTTTTTTGTCCTCACTTTCTTTCCTCCCTACTTTCTCTTTTTTCGTGTTAAGGTTAAGGCCAAACTTTAACGTAGTGAATGGACAAAAAAACGCCATTTTACCTAACGTATCCATATCTGGCAACAGGCTGTTTTTCCTGATTAATCTCTGATGTGATTACTGAGTTCTTCCACTTGAATCTTCACTTTTCACAGAACATGCCAAATGTCAGGGACCATGATGCGTCGGTGTACCTGCGACTCCAAGGTGACGCTCTTTCCGTGGGTGGTTATGAACAAAACCCCATCTTCTGGGAGGAGGTAAGGTTGAAAATTCTTTCATGATTTCAATCTCTCAGTGTCTCTGAAATGTCGACTGTCATTATGTCTGACAGAGCTGAATAATAATAATAATAATAATAATTTCTAATGTATCAATTAGGAAGCTGAAACACTCTTTTATCTATGCTTGTGCCCTCATTACCTATGTTAATTTGACCCGATCACTTATTTACTCGTTTTAGACGAGTCTTGTTTCCCATTAACTAACTGAACACATCGGGGCTTTTCTATAACTTATTGGAGCAATCCTAGTGTTCATTATCTTGCCCAAGGACACTTCGTCACATGGATGCAACCTTTTGGTTGGAAGACCAGCAATCTATCCACATACTACTAACATATATCTGTCAATTTCAACACAGCTCGAGTCTGAACAGCTGCAGTCGCATTGATGGACAGGCAGCATACAGCAGCAGTGGGTTAATTTGACACATGATCAGCTGTTCAGAGGAAGATTGCATTGCTGAATGAACAAATAACAGCGCTCTCCAAACTTTCCTCCTCCATGCTTTTACCTATGCTAATTAGCTGCAGAACCGAGTCCTTCTTTTCTTCATCATCGGAGCAAGTTGAATGAGAGAGGACTTTAAAAGCGTTTGAGGTGCCCTTGAGGCCTCGGCACTCTTTTACCATATCAAAGTATATGAGTGCTTCCATCCATCATAGTTTTGTTTCCCACAGGGATGTGTATTTGGAAGCTTTAAATGAATTTTCATGGCAAAACAACATGTTGTAATGAGAAAACAGTGTTCTTGTGTGGACTTGAAGAGTCGTGCGCCGTGCTGCAGCTCCTTTTCTGACACACTGCAGCGAGTGCAGAGACCTTGTCCTCAAGTGAAGTGAAATATCGTGTTTTTCTCGAGTTTATATTAACTATGCTGGTACTATCATGCAAGTAAACCCTCACAGTATAGTTCTGCTCAGCTGTTCAGCAAGCTTAAACATCTTAAGAAGTCATATTTCAAGCTGGGTACTATGTTTCAAACAGGCATTACATGTTTGGAATGCTGACATGACTTGTGGGGCATTATGACATGACGATGTTTGAAAACTGTGACCCTAAAGATTTTCATATTATACCTCATATTATGCCTAGACCAGTCGTGCACAAATTTTTGTCACTCGTACAGATTGATGATGCTATTATTATGTCATTTCTGAAATTGACTGTAACCTTCAGGAAGTCAGGAGAAGTCATACGTAGTGCAGATAATGATTTGTTTTTAGGACAAACTCAAACCTCCACTTCTTATGTTAAACATTTTATTTTTCATTATTGCAGTAATGCTAACCCAGCAAGGAACGTTGTGAAACAGTACTGCACGCTACCATGAACTTCTTGCATGTCTTATTACCTCCTCTGTAGATATTTCACTTCATGTATGTCAGAAACCGGCAGGACGCAGATGCAGGATCTTTCAGTATAAGACAGTTTATTTAATAAACCTCTTATGGATCTCCTGTACAGAGAAAACAAGGGGCTATGAAATACTAATACACTATCCTCAATAATTAGGTTTGAGGCTAGTGTAGCTATAAAACTTAATCAAAATCAAACTCACTCCACTCCAGGAGGAAAACAAAAAACTATAAAAGATTATCTTTAAACTCTACGCACTTCTAAAGAGGCGGAACAAACAAATGACGCTCTCCTGAAAACGGAGGCACTACGAAACTGTACAGAAAACAAAAAACATGATCCTTCTAATGGAGGCTCTATGAAATTACAAATAATTAAACGCAACCGCTCCTTTACCAGAGGTGCTATGAAACATTACAAACAAAAGATCCCTCCCAAATGGAGGAAACCAAAACAGACTATGAACTTTAAAGGAATCTAGACTATGACTATGGTTCAAAACTTTACAAATAAAAGATCTCTCTGAAGGAGGAACGCTCGACTTCAAAGGACAAGGAAATCACGACTATGGAACACTGGATAAGGCTAGGATGACGAACTCTCAGAAGATTGTTGCGACACACAGACAAGGCACAAGATAAGGGAATTGAAGACTATTTGAAAACACGAGGAGCCATGGGGAACAGGTGGAAACACTTTGGAATCAGGGAAGACAATCAGACACTTGACACAAGAGAAAGGGCAAGATACCTGAAACGAGAGGGAAGTTAATATTTCAAAATCAAACAGGAAATGACAAGAAAAAACATTCAAAACATAAAGTGTCACTGAGTCCTGACAATGTACATAGATTGATGAGCATAATACATTCTCCAAAGGGGGTAAACTCTTAATAAAGGGTCCACGAAGACTAATATTTTAGATGTGCTTTGGTAGCTGTAAAAAAACATTGTTCTTAGCAAAGGAACAAAGACTAGCTCCTTAAGGTGGGGGTGGGAGGGCTTGACTTTGGAGATGGATCTATTGAAAGCTGTCAGTCTAAAAGCTTTATTATTTACTCTTATGATACCATATATATATATATATATATATATATACTTCCTATACGTCTTATTTTTTACAGTTTTGTAAATTAAAGTTATTAGCCTTTCCTTTTTTTTCTGGTTCCAGGCATCGATGGTATCTTTTTGCTGCTCGCCCTAACTCATGAATTTTTTTCTTCTGTCTTGCAGCCTGCAAGAATCCTCAGAGGTTTTGCATTTTAGAGGATTTCTTTGTGCAGCAGCAGCTTCTTTTGTTCCCGTTCTGTAACTTAGCGTTGCTTTGATGTCTTATGGCGAACAGAAGAATAAAGTAGATACAGAAATGAGAATTGTCAGACTAAGTGATGATGAGCTGTATTGATGTCTTGGAAGGGATTGAGAAAACTGTGGGTTTTGGGACAAAGAGTGCTGCTCCTCAGATACTCCAGTAGAGTTTTAGTGCCTGGTAATAATGCTTCTTCACATGAAAGCAGCTACAGTTGACTCACGCATTCACGTGACATTGAAGTCTTATTAAAAGCTGAAAATGTCATTAATTGTCAAGAAAGAGGGACTAAAGTAATTACAATTTTTTATGTGTGTGTATGTATAATTTAATTTAGTTTAAGGAATTACTTTATTTGGGTAAAAACAGATTAAAATTGTGTTTGGTATGTTATGGATGGGTGCCAAAAACAGGGAGAAATACGTGACTGACTAGCTGGACTTCTTTTGAGTGCCCTGAGTCAGCCAGACTAGTGCGGTAGGGGAGGATTTTAAGGCAAGGCAGTCTGCACGTTTGGGCATGAGCTGGAGTTGTTAATGGCTGCATTTAGGTTTGGCCATCTTGGAGGGCGCTGCTGGAGGCCAGATGGGAGGAAATTACAGTTTGGACAAAATTCTGAGACAAACTGGTCCGATCTGATGTGATCACAGATGCCACATGGTTTGTTGTGGCTGCAGTTTGCACCTCGGGTGCACAGTTGGTTGTCTACAGTCACATGTGTTCACAGTAGTGTTTTCAGTGATATTAAGGAAGAAAAGGGAAACTGGATTTTTATCTTTTTTTATCATTCATTTTTAACGCAAGAAAGGTTCAATCAAAAAGGAGGACACAAAGCAGAAAAAATGCTAAATTAGATTAAAACCTTTTTTATTTTTCTCATTTGACACGCTCACTGTTTTAAGAACACAATGTTTTATCATTGTGTTCTTTAAACTGAATATGTATTTTTCATTCAGTAACATGAAATCAGTGAGTCTTAAAATCCTATTTGCTTTTGTATTTTAAAATAAATTTGAAAATATCAAACAAATATTGAATGTATGCAAGTCACGTATATGCCTTTTATTTCCCAGGTATCAGATAAGTTTGCCTTCAGCCTGTTTGACCTGGACTGGGATGTTTTCATGCAACATATTGAGGGCGCAATCAACAGAGTTCCTGTTCTAGAACAAACCGGCATCAAGTCAACTGTCTGTGGACCAGGTGCACAAACACTCATATACACAGTTGTGTTTCCATCACTGTAGGAGAGGCATTACATTTACTCTGATGATTTCAGAGGAAAGTTATCCTTTAATAACCACTACTCGCCTAAATCTGTTGCTTATCCTAAGGATGCCCGAATCAGTTATCCAACAATCCTCCTCGGGCAAAAATTGTTGAATAATTAAATCTGTCGTCGATAAAAAGGTCAATAAGAAAAGGCGTTGAGCTGCTCTGTGTTATACTGTATCTCCACATGGCTCAAGGATTCTTCAAATCCAGGCAAAATTGCACACAAATGAAAATCTATTACTAGGTTTCAGTTGCAAAATCGCAAGAAATGCTGGCATTTAATTCAGTATCACTGTCTGCTGAAGAGAAAACTGTCTCGTCCTTTTGGAGTGCTTGCAGGAATTGTAGATTTAAGTGAGACTATCATAAACAACAACTGTTATGTTAATGTCACTGCAGTGAATGTTTCCCAGCATGTGTTCATTCATCCACAACCAGCAGTGGAAAGATGTGGAAATCTGATAGCTACTTCAAAATGCAAAGGTTTATTTATTTATTTTTTGCTTTAAGCGTCCAACCCAGATCTGGCATCATCAGAGAAATGCATGACTTGTAAGAACCTGTCACAAGCTGCTACAAGCTTCTACAGCCGTCACAGTCGAAGGAGAATTGACACAATAGCAAGAAAATTAAATGTTTTCATCTTTAAAGACAGCATTTGAGCCAAAAGCAACAGCATCCAACAGGGACCTTCTTGTTATCTACATTTTCAATATGATTTATTGTTAAATTGGTGTGTTGTTCACAATTGACTTTTATTCTATCTTTTTTCCATCGCATTCAACTTGTAGAATTGTCATCATGGCCGTCTGTGAAAGAGCTCACCGATGCATACATTTTAGAGAAAAGTCCATTCTGGAAATTCATCATAGCATTGTGCATTAAAGCTAGGAACAAGCGAGAATCATGACTCTTCTCAGATTAGTCACACTCTAATTTAAAAGGGAAATCTGTCTGTCAAATCTTATTTTCTTTCTTCAGACTGCGTTTCTCATGAATACCTTAACTAGCAGGCTGTGTGTCATGTTTGTAAAGCAGATGCTTTGATTAGCTCAAGCCTAACTTCCTTTGCAGGCAAAATCATGTCGCATAGCTGGCTGAGTGAACTGGCTTGTAGCTGTGCTGCCTTGTTTTAGAATGGAATATGGAATGTGATACAGTTGTTAGGAGAGTCGGAATGATTTCATGAGATGAGACAGGTGACATCTGAAACAGTTTTCTACTTAGATTGGTAGACGACTTGGGAAAGGCAGGTAGCATCAGAACTGAGAAGGGGATATGACTAAGATACAGTAGTCATTCATGTATTCCCTGGGTCCTAAGATTCATTTGTAGTCTCCCAGCATCGTGTGGTCCTCAGATTTATATGGCACATAATGGAGATGATACAAAGGATCATGTACCTGGTTGCTTGTGCTCCCATCTCTAAGAATATGGGTTTTAAAAACCTAATCCCTCTGAGCTAGGGCTGTTGCAATAACCTCATAACTGTAAGACACTGATTTGTGTTTTTTATGTTTCAGTGCACATGAGCTGAATGTTAAATAAATGCTCAATGAAAGTATCTGACATTAAACATCAAAGTTTGCTTGTTGGACCCTGGATATATCATGGAGAGGATCTATTCCCCACGTTGGTTGCTGTTAGTGCTGGTTGTAGGTGGATGGTCACAGAGCACCTACCTCTGGACCACCAGCCACCCGAGCCTCTTTGCATTTCTCCTGTCCACCATAGCAGGCCTTTTCCTATGACTGAGCAGACTGCGTCAGTTGCTGTCGGGCTCCTCACAGTCAAACCATCCCTCTGGGTAACACTATTCACTGGGCTGGTATCGGTCTCCCTACAGCTCCGTGTCTAAGCACGAATGAACAGGACCTGGACCAGTTCTCCACTGAATTTTAAAACAAAATGTAATATCATACCAACCCACTTTGATGCATAATAAGTCATTTGAATGATGCTGTGGAACATTAGCAACTGTATTTTATTTAAATTTTTTTACATTGCAGTCACCAATATAGATGCCTTAATAATTCATCAGCAGTGTGAATGTCTCATTGTACAGTAGAGACCCGAAGAGCCAAAAATGTCAGGATGAAGTAGCTCACAGTGAAATTGCACAACAAGATGATGAACATGAACAAAGAATGACGTACCTCCTCTGGGATACGTTTGTGTGGCTTTCATTTGCTGTCACCTTAACTTTAAAAGTTTCTTACCGTTTCTGTTTTCAGAATCATTCACAGCAGACCATAAGCCGCTAATGGGAGAAGCCCCAGAGGTCCGAGGTTTCTTCCTGGGCTGTGGATTCAACAGTGCTGGTATGTCCTGCGTCGATTTGAGTTATTACAGTAGAGCAAAGGGAGAGAGTGTAAAAAAAAAAGATGGTGAGAAACAAACACTGCGTAAGAATGACAGAAAGGGCAAGGAGGTCTCCAGTCTGATAAAATTTATAAATGTTACTTTAAACAAAGGATACACACCACCTTGTGCAGGTTAGAATACGCAGTGCTTCCCTGTCACAAGTCGGAAATGATAACGCTAGAAAGATTAAAGATATCTTCTAAGGAAGTAAATGGCAGCATGAATTCGAAGAAAACAGGGCGAAATGGCTGAGAGGGTTTAAACCAGACTTTGACCTAGTCTTCACCTTCACATATACAAGTTCATGCACAAACCCAAGTCACGCCACTACTTCACTGAGTTTAGGTCTCGCATTAGTCAAGGAGGAACGTTAACATCTAAGTAGTCTGAAAAATGAAGAGACGTGGGCGTAAAGGCTAAAGCAAGGACTATAAGCATTAAAAAAAGAGTCTGCAGAAGAGTGGAGGGCAACAGGGTCTAGCTCTGGAGATGTGCAGACAAAAGCTTGGGAGGTGCAGTAAAATAGAGTCTTTATGAGTGGGCATACAGTGCTGTGTTGTCAACACTAACACACAATGTCTAGACCTTCTGGCAAATTAATAACTGGTCCTTGCTAGTCACGAGCACCTCCTCCTTTGCTCCATTATTCTCCAGCCACTTACTTTGTAACATTCTGTAATCCTCAAGTCCTTTTGATGCGCTGTCAGGTTGGCAGGGGCTCATACATTCATGTCTGTGAGCTGCACAATCATTTCATATCTCTACATGTCAAGTATGAACAGTGCTCCTGTTTGTCATTAGGTACTTAGACAAAAAAGACAAAATGTTTATATAATGTCTCAGGAAAAAAAAGGCAAATGTTTATAGTGTACATTTTACATCTGAGACACTATATACCTTTTTAATGTTATGTAATCAGTGCAAAAATCAACGTCTTTGAGTTTGGACCGTTGGTCAAGCAAGGCAAGACTTAACCTTGGACTATTGGAAACTGTAATGAGCTTTTTTTGTTTTTGATTATTTTTATTTATTTAGCATTTTTCTTCAGTTTTGGTCTGAAACATAAAAATCTATAACCTACAAGAATGCCGAGGCAAACGGTTAGGCCGATAGCATGTGGAAATGGAACAGTCCTTTCCAAATGGGGGTGGATGTATTTTAAAGTGGATCTATTTTCAAAGTGTGGATCCCCCTCCCTCCCAATCTCTCCCTCATCTGTCACTCTCTCCTCCCTTGCCACTGCTCCCCCTCGGCAAGCCTTCTGTCAGTTTCACATTAACTCTCTGACAGCTCACTTAGCTCCAGGCAGTGCAAGAGAAGGGGGACAATTCAGAAAGCTCAGGGTCAAAGTAGATGCACTCGTAACTTAAAAACCAAAAAAAGTGAATATTTAAAAAAAAAAAAAAAGAAATTCCATCCTTGAGTCTTTAGATAACTTTTTAAGCCTCCTCACTTGATAGAGTTAATTTTGGTTTCCAAGAAATCATATTTGCTGATTGCTCGGCAGTCTGGAAGAAGTTATATTTGTTGCTTGGCAACCCTTGGTTGCTTAATCTCGGAGTCAAAACCGTCATGTCAAGCACCTAAACACTTAACTTGCCATGCATTTGTTTATTGTTGGGCTTTCTATGGTTGCATAATTGCTTTTAAGTGCAGCACCTCTTATGCAGAAGCTTCACAATCATGCTCAGAATCACAACAGTAAGTGTGTTACATTGTGTTATGCTTAGTACTTCACATTAGAGTTCATTGAATTATTCAAGGAAGTACACGATGTTTGGATAGAACCAGCGATGCAAATGACCTCATCTAGTTGCACTTGTGCCTCCTCTTTCAAGGCTTTTCAAACAGAACTTGACAGTGTTGCCCTCATCTGTTGTTTTAGGTGTATTAACAGTTGTTGAGAAGCTTGGATTGTACTTGCATTAACGTAAGTAACAATGTCATCCTCCACCCGTCTCTCTTCTCACATTGAGAAAACTGTAGTTTTTGGATGTAATTTCAGCTCAGAGTATATGCAGTGAAATGGAGCAGAGGAGAAAAACTACCACAAATTCAAGTGACAGCAAAACACAGTGGAGATTAAATGAAACAAGTGCAGATAACTGGCAGTAATACTGCATTTTGTGCCGTTGAGCCATTTAAAGTCGGCAAGGGAAATCCTTTCAGTGCAACAACTCAAGTCAGAATTTGTCTTAAAATTTAACCCACAGTTACGGTTAACCCATTCAGACCTCAGGTGTTAGTATAGTAGGCATTGTAGTACCCAGGTATTGTTTGAAATTGCATGCTGTAGGTTTTCTGGAAACCTACAGGAATTGTCACTGTCCACTAAAGTCTATTTTTCTCAGGCTCTGACAAAACTATAGATTTGAAGTAAACATTTGAGAAGTTGAACCTTTTGGGTTTTGTTGTAAACCACTGAAGGCATCTTTATGATGGTCAATATTTATAAAATAAATCAGTAAATCACTGTCTTGAAAATGATGGCACACTCTGATGGAAGACTTGTACCTCACCAGGTTAGGAATGTAAGAGCCAAGATGCCGTTTCAGGTCTGAAAGTTGTTGTTTTTTTTCTAGGTTCACATCCTGAAGGTTTGATATTTGTATGGTAAATGTGAAGGTAAACCCAGCAGCCTGTCAGCTTATCTTATCTTGTCAATTCCAGACTTGGTAATTGGTTTGCTTTAGAGGTGTTTGTTGGTGGATTTTAAAGTCCCGGATTTGCATTGACACAAACCCAGCTGGTGCCTATGTGGCTGACAAATGACTGTTGGAGCTTTATTCCTTCGAAACGTCATGTCAGTTGAAGCTGTCCGATAGTGTTGTGGAGTATTACTATAAAGTGTCAAGAAATTAACATCTTTTGAGACTCTTACCTCAGTCTGCCTCTTTTTATCCCTGAGTGTTTTGTCAGACAGTGTAACAACCAGTCTAAGCAGACCCTACTTTGTTGATCCAAATTCCAAAAACTGAATTTCCTTGAACAGTTACTTTGAGGGTTGCTCTAAAAGGGAGTCAAAAAGCCTTTTTTTTTTTAACCAGGATTCATTTTTGCATTATGTAATCCTGACTCCATTTGCACACTTAAGGTGTGGACATCAAATAATTTAGGGAAATTGTCAAAGGGCTAGGTTTGAACTGTTAACTGGTCCAAGTCATTTATGTTTATCCCAAGGAGGCTTTATATAAAATTGTGTTTCTTACCTGCCTAAAACTGTCTTTTGACTTGTTGGCAGCATCACTGTAAATATCAGAGGGGAGAAGAATTGTAAGATAATATGAGATGACAATTTTGATAGAGGCAAGTGTTTGCACAACTGAAATGAAGAGCAATAGAGCCAGACACGTACAGTGAGGAAGGACAGAGGGAGTATGGAGGGGATGACACGATACGTGGAGGCACAAGCATGAACGCTTGCATGCACATGCCCACTCCTCACTGTGGTCGTCTCAGGTGACATTTATCAGTGACACCTCGCCTCACTGGTTGTCACCACGTTGTCCTGGGAGAGCTCCATCATTCTCTTCTTACTCTCCTCCCTTTATCTCTCAGTCCCTACAACCATCCATCCAGCTGGCCAGCCAGCCATTCAAATATCATCTCAGGCTCCGAGTGGCGGCGCCTGCAGATGAGTGAAGTAATGAGAAATGGAGGAAGAGGACAGGCTGTGAGAGATTGAGATGGAGATGGAGGGAAGCAAGGACTCGGTGCAAGTGTATGCAGTATGCAGATTACAAGCATGGGGGTTGCTGAAAGGGCCCAGCTCATTAACCAAGCAGTGATGGGACTTGACGGATTACAGCACTGAGTTGCCATCGTTTGTTTTCTGATTAGTTTAAAACAAACAGAATGAAGAGGTCAGGTTGCTCGGGGGATCTTCTGAGCAAGAGTCAAATGATGGAACAAAAGTCAACAGAAATCCTCTGTGGCTCAGATGTCACAAACGGGCTGTAGCAAAGGACTGCTTGCTCTTTTTTTCCTCAAGTTGATGAGACTTGCTCACAGACCTTCTGACAGGTTATAGTTGAGCAAAAAGGGAACAGAGCCTCTGTTGCTTGCACAGATTTTTTTCACTCATAGCCCATTTGGTCAATCAGTTAATCAATTATCCTTAATCGTCACACGTACACAATGTAGAATGCATAAACATCCATCACAATTTCATACAGTCCAAGGTGACATCTTTGTTCTGTTTGACTATCGGTCCTTGTGATATATTATTGTCACCTTGAACGCAGGGACACTGCGGTGAGTATTTTTAATCTTTATCTGACATTTCGTTCAAACCATGATTAATCAGAAGCAGATATGTGTTGCGGTCCTTGTCCACAACCCGATAATTATCAGTTTAAATGGATCATGGATAGAATCAGCAAACATGCTTGATAAATGACTTTCTTTGAGAATGATGCTGTTCAGGTATTGATGCTTTTGACAGCATTTTTTTGTCTCTTCCGTGCTTTTCTCTGTTAGGTATGATGCTGGGAGGTGGTTGTGGTAGAGAGCTGGCTCACTGGATCATATATGGCCGTCCTGAAAAGGACATGTATGGATATGACATCAGGTACATCAATGCACACAAATATTCAAAGGCTTCCAGCTGGTATTTTAGCAAAGGGCACCAGGAAGCACAACAATAATGAAGTGGTAATGAAAGCTTTATGACTGTAACTTTTAATGAACGCTTTTTAATTCCCCTCCCTCCTGTCAGGCGTTTTCATAGCTCACTGACAGACAACAAACACTGGATCAGAGAGAGGAGCCATGAGTCATATGCTAAAAACTACTCCGTGGTGTTCCCCTTTGATGAGCCACTGGCCAGCCGAAACATGAGGAAGGACCCTTTCCATCAGGTAGATCAGAGGTTTTATCTCCGCTGCAGTCAGTTAATCATGATGTTTCATGATGAGTTCAAGGAAATGGACCTTATGTGCTGTCAGTCTGCTGTGAGTCAGAAAGACTCTCTTTATATGTGGTTTGTTGGATCATTTGGGACTGAGGTGAAGAGATGTAAGGAGAAGGAATTAGAAGAATGAGCAGAGGAGCTTGTTAATCTGGCTCAACAACAGAGATTAAAAGTTCAAACAGCTAACCTTTATGAAATTCAGGTTGGCAGAAGAACAGTACAGGAAAGATGAGACTACCAGCAATGTGCTTGATCTGAAAACTATGACATCACTCACATACTTGCGTTAGGGTAAGCAGAGTATCTTAACAGAAATTTTCAGAACCTGTATCAGTGAGATTTCCTACCATAGATGTAACCAGTTTCCTTCCAAGGTTGCAGAATTCTCATGAGATTCAAGGTAACATGAATGAATTCAGACTCAGACTCAAAAATCAATATCAGCAAAACATGTCCTAGATTATGCGTAGAAAAGCGAGAGTGCACAGGTGTATTCTCACAGTGTGTGGAAGCCTTATTGGCATCCTTGACATATTAAAGGGCCACCTTTTAAAACGAATGAAACGTGTACATTTTCCTTGACACTGTTACTGCTCAGACTGTAGTATCCTTGCTCTCTACTTGTGTCTCCTTCCCTCTACTTCCACTCGTATTCCCCTTCTTAAACACACAGGTGTGTGAATGGAGAAGGCAAAGAGAGGAAATGAGGCTCTACACACTGAAACATGGCTTAGGTTTAAGGCTTAAAACTGTTTGTTGCTGAGGGAAAATGTTTGGGAACTATAGGTATCCTATCCTATACTAGTGATAGTAATAGATGGTTGATTCAGCCAATTCATTGTCAAATTTTTTTTCCCTTTAAGTACTCTAAAAACAACTCCAGTCATCTTTCATGACTTTCTGTTTTAACACATTGCACAAATCCTCTACCACCCCTCTGTTTAGTATGTTTATATGTCTGCTACCCTCTTGTTACCTTTCTGTCTTTCCGTCCCTTTTACCTGTTTCTTACTCATTCTGTTTCCTCTGATCAAATCTAGAGGCACATGGCTGATTCGGGCTCAGACAGAAGGCAGTTAGCAGTGTAATTACCCCCAGCAGCTACATTTACTAATACAGTCCCTGCCAGTATGACTATAAATGATACACTCAGCTTTGGTAGCCTGGTCTTGAATGCCCCTCAGCTTCGCTTCTCTCCTTAGCTCAGCACAAAATTCTAATGGCCACCACACTTTATGCATTAATGATCCACTTAGACATGTTTTCTTGTACCAGACATTATCTTTTAACTGTTGAAAATGTAACCCTTGCTCTTGTATGTGGGATATTTTTTCAGATCAGATTACTGTCACACAAACTCCATTAACAATGTTGTCAGTGTGTTTTGTGGCTCATGTCCCGTAATCTCTTAAAGCTTGTTTTATTTAGCTTCCGTGACACTTTGCATGCATGATTAAAATATCTTGCAGCGCCTTTTTCAAGATGGACTTTTTTTTTTTTTTTAAAGATTTATCCAGAATGAGCACCAAAATAAAAGATAAAGAGAAAACAGTCGGTATTCTCACGAGGAATTTCGCAGAGAAATAGAAAAAAGAATAAAGGGTGAAATAAACCAAGCAGCTGAAACGCTTGGATGAAAATTAGATTGTTTTCTCAAATTATTACATTTCAGGTTTTTAAAAAGACCTCAACCTGCTTTAAAAGGATCTACTGCATCTTTTTATTAAATGTTTTTAAAATTTTTAAACAGGAAAATGGTAAAATGTATTATAGCAAGAGGTATACTTAAGGGATTGATCAGGCTTTCATGCTGTCTCTGTGCAAATAATACGACTGTCTACTTCTAATAACCATTACGGAGTTATTTCAGAGCCATCTCTGACACTGCTGCTCGCATGTTTTCTCCACCTCAGTAGCACAGATGGTAAATATAGCTTGGTGTGGGAAGTTTTGGCAAGAGACAGCTTGATGCCTGCTTGGGGGAGCGCATAGCAGAACATACCTACCAACTGTGGGCGACTGTCAGTTTTAACAAGGAGGATGGAGAGCCCTGAAATGTCTTTTCTAAGCACTGTCCAAGAGTTAAGAGGTGTGCTGTTTTTGCAGTAGTGTATGCTAAACAGTTCTCTATTGTTAGATGGGTTTTTTTAAATTTTGCCCAGTTCTGTGTTTTCTCTTTGCTTCAGATTATCTAAGGACTAAAGCTGCACTTATCATGTATATTCATAATTGCATTATATTAAATGTCTGTAGCGTGAAAGGAGGGCTGTATCTACTGATGGCCCTTTCAGCTCATTATTTATCACAACATCCCTGTCACTACCTGATGTGAGTCATTGCCTTCTGTGACACACAAGTGCAACCTAGATGGCAGCAATGCACATGGGTGGCCAAAGAATCTTCCCGTTTTTGTATATACAGGGCAAGGGATGGGTAGATGTTTGTTTGATATATACATGCCTGACAGTCGTTTTCAGGGCAAAAACTGATGAATTCATTGAACTTAAAAGCAAAAAGACGGAATGTGCAAAAAAAGGAGAGCTAACAGGAACGAGAATAGTGCACTTACATCCCACAGGTGGTCAGAAACACTCTTCCATCTGTTTGATGCGCAATTTTGCAGCTATTTGCTAGCCAGTTCACAGATGTTTCCTAATGTTAGCGTAAGTGTTCTATTTTACGGTAACTGAGCACTGACATGCCCTGGGTGGAGGGCATATCAGTGGAGTTGATAGAAAAAGATGAATGACAAGAATTTTGTTCATTTAGTGAATCTATTTATTTTCTCTTTTTAATCCAAACTGACCAGCATATTTATTACACCTGACATGTGAAAAGCATGTCAGGTGTAATAAATATGCAGCTTTGCATGTGCCATGCTGATTTTTACTCCACTTTGTTTCCGTGTGCAATTGTTTCAGGTGCTGACAGAGCAGGGCTGTGTGTTCCAAGAGCGACATGGCTGGGAGAGACCCGGCTGGTTCAACAAAGATGGACCCGCTCCTGTAAGAGGAGCCCTTATAACACACACATTTACACAGCACACTGTTGCATACACACCAGTAATTGACTTCTGCATAGTGACAAAAGTAATTTGGAAACATAAACAATGCTGGATAGTGCCAGTAGTGGATGACACTTCAACAGTATTAGCCTCTAATGGTTTGATTGTCTGTGTTATTGAAAGGTTAAAGACTACGATTATTATGGAGCTTACGACCTCAAGAAGAATGTAAACTACAAATACAACGAACTCCTGGGCAAAGAGTACACCTTTGACTTCCCTCCTCATCATGATGTGGTAAGATACGAAGAGGAAATATTTGAGCGTGTGTTTGTGTGCAGTTGGACAGTCTGGTGTACAATCTCCTGATTTTTCTCAAACAGTGATCATGCCGGGTGGTGAGGTAAGAACATATGCTACCATGGGAAATGGCCATGGATATCAGTCATGAACTTGTGACTGTGATGAGTACAGTCAGCCAGTTTAGTGGTGATATAAGATTTTTCGAGGGACCAAACTAACTCAGCAGCTTGACAGATAGGGGAGACCGACAACCTCGATGTAAAAATATCCCTGTTAGCTCGACGTTCTACACTTCTGTGATGAATTCTGCCCTCTGGGATGTAGCTATGATACACAGTCATTGGAAATGTCGTCAAAGACGGGGCAACATTTTTATTTCATGAGTATGTTGAATGTGTGTGTTGTGGGGTGTTTTTTACATGCAGATTAAGAGCGAGTGCCTCTCGTGTAGACATGGCGTAGCTGTGTTTGACATGTCCTACTTTGGAAAGTTCTATCTCACTGGACCAGATGCCAAGAAGGCAGCAGATTGGCTCTTCTCAGCTGATGTCAACAAGAAGCCAGGTCAGTTTTAGCAAACACACAGATGGTAGAAAAGATGGACATAATCAAGAAGGAGAAGACATGGATGGAGGCAATAAAAGGATTCCAGCATAAGAGAAAAACAGCCCGCTCCACTACAAAAAACTCAAAATACCATTTGTAAATGCCAGCATGCAGTGCGTGAGGGGTTTTGGTGGTAGGAGTGACAGGGGTGTGTTTTTGCCTCATTATTCCATCATATGCATGCTCTCTGTAGTGACAGGTGTATTAATTTGTAATTCACCTTACCTCTTCTTCTGGGCAGTGATTAGCTCACTGTCATAATTTGATAAAAAGAACAACCGAGGAAGGGAACGAAGATTACATTTTTTAATTCAAATTTTTATTTTTTGTTCTTATTGAACCTTAATTTAACAAGGCTAGTCATTAAGAACCAGTTTTTATTTTCAAAGATGACCAGGTAGTGGTTGGATTACCTGTGCCATAACAGTCCTTTTTTGATGCCCCAGAAACTAAATCAGGAACGATGCACATAAACACCTTGTCTCCACATATGCGTGTGCGCATGTTCGTATGTGAATCAACAGGAAGTTCTTTCGTTCCTTTGGGAATCCCTATAACTCCCTGAGAAATGTGCCAAATTGTGACTTATGATTTGATTGAAAAATTCAACTTTCACAGTCAATGGTAAAGAGAGACCTCTCTTCCTGCCAAGAAGTTAGATAAACAAAGTAGCTGACTGCATAACAATCTACTCACTTGACAAGCTGTTACTGCACACTTAACACCTCCTGTGCCGTATCCAATTGAAATCCCTTGTGATCATAATTGGATAGAAACCCTCCTCTTATTATCAGGTCTGTTATAGTCGATGACCACACCATATGAAACAGTAGACTTGACAGATTCGAGATGATTCAGACTTTATGTCCCAGTAGGGTGACTTACAGCATGTTTCAGGAACACATCTCCTCACAACTTTTGTCATCATGCATCTCAAACGAAGCTGTTACATACAGTAAATCCTCCATGTCTTTTTGTAAGGCTTATGAGTAATCGTTGCACCTGCAGTATGGCTTATATTTAAGTTGTTTCCTTGCAAACTTCTTCACAGCTTCTCAAGACCTTGGTGACATGAAAGTACTTAGAAATGATTTTCTTTTCACATTTTCTTGTCTGTGTCAGTCAGTAACAAGATTTGCAATTATGTTTCTCTGTTTTACACATACTCCAGCCTTAGTGTGCATTTGTGTGTTGTTTTTTCCCCCTGCATGTTTCAGGCTCCACTGTTTATACCTGTATGTTGAATAAAAGAGGCGGGGCGGAGGCTGACCTAACAGTGAGCAGACTGGAGTCCGGTGCTGCCGGCCTGCCCCTGGCACCAGAATCCAATGGTAAGACATGAAATATTCCCTTCTCTTTATATGATGCCACTTCCTCTGAAAACCCAAAATGACAAAACACACACACACACACACACACGTACATGCAAAGATGGAAGTCTGAGACATTACACAGCATGAGCCATTGATTTATATTGCCTCCATCTTTTGGATTCGGGAGAGGAAAAAAAGGCAAATGAATTAGATTTAAGTGACGAGTTTAGTGAAACACCATCACAGGTGGTAGGATTAACTTAGATTCACTTAAATGCCACAAATTTATGGATATACGATTGTTAAGTTAGTTCTCTTTATATATAATTCTACACTGTATTTTAAGTAGCCCTGTGATGGAGTGGCGACCCGTCCAGGGTGTATCCCCCCCCCGATCCTAAATTGGAATAAGCGTGTATAGAAAATGGATGTATGGAGGGATTATTTAAGTAGCTATTGTTACTTCATACATGCAGTGACATGCTAATGGATGATTCATAAATGTGTATTTGTCTGCTGTTTCAGTGTCATTTTTGCAAAACTTGCCCTTATCCCCGTCTTTGCACCTTTGCTCCAGGTGATGCGTACTACCTGGCTATTGGAGGAGGTGTCGCAGAACACAACTGGAACCACATAAGAACAGTTATTCAGGACCAAGGCTTTCGATGCCAGCTGACAGACCATTCGGAAGACATGGGAATGATCAGCATCCAGGGACCCAAGAGGTAAGAAGAGAAAATAAGGGAATAGGTTGGACTCAGGGTAGGGGGTGCAGCAGGACTGAGTTACACCAAGGCATGAAACGAATAAGAACACTGTGTGGGTGGCATGCATGAGAAATTTTGGTCTAAAAATGGATTCTGATTCATATCTGGGAACAAGAGGTAGAAGAAGCCATTTGATTGTTGTATGGCCATAAGAATGGGAGGTGATGGCAGGGATTGTGGGGAAATGAAAAGTAGTGAAAAAGGTATGTAGCCATGAGTTGTTGGAGATAGACTGAGCAGATTGGACTATGCTCAAGAACATTTAAAAAAAGCAAGAGCAGCTCTGGAACATCATTCGCTGAACAGATGGAACTAAGATCAACCTGCAACACAACAACACGAAGAAATTAGTATAGAGGCTTAGATCGTGGCTCATTATCCAAAGCATGCAACATCATCTGTAAAACAAATGGTTTCAGTGTGATGGTTTGAGCATCTGTGGCTTCCAGTGCCACTGAGTCACTAGTGTTTATTAATGATGTAGCAGGAGAGATCAGCAGCCGGATGAATTATAGAGAGCTGTCTGCTCAGATTAAGCCAGGGATGCTGAAGTGATTGGATGGCACTTCAGAATACAGATGGACAATGACGCTACTCTTCAGTTTAGATGCCAATACCTCCAAATCAAAATTGAGTCCTAAAGCCTGTCACCATCATAAACAATGCATATGTGTTTTTGGATGATAACTTAAAAAATCTTGTGTTTGTGACTAAATATGGACCTGACTTGATACCCCATCTGACCTGGGTGCACCTTGGTACTCATCAAGTAGAGCTCAAAGGTGCTGGCTAAATGTATGATTTGGTGTCTGAGCTTAACATCCCATCAGTGTCCGTTATTAGATGAACTTTAGTCCAAATGAAGCCCATAACCTTTACCTGCATCACCTTCCAAACTGTCTCATTGTAAACCTATCTCATGTATGAATAGTATTGTCCACAGATTAAGCTGCAACAGCAATGATTTGATTGCAATGATTTGAATGAATGGTTCAAAAAGTAGCAGGCAGGTTGAAAGCCTGTTCGTTGAACTCTGAAGGCATTCAGCCCCTGCTGTCTGTGTCATGCCTTGGGTGTTGCTCAATGCTTTTCTCAGGGTAAACTGGACGTTTGTATCAGATTGGGTGTAATGTTTTCTATGTAAAACCCATTAATTACCTTGATTGTTGCATTTTATATCATCATTTTTTCCAAACACATAATTTTTTCTCTCTCCAACTCAAGTTTTCTTTCCTGTTTTTATTTTATTATTTTTTTTCTTAGAAAAAATAACTTTATTCAACCAAGTATGTTACACTGCTCCCATTTTTAACCAGGTCCACCAAAGCCATCATGTATGGATGAGAATTTGAAAAAAATGTGTTGCAAATTTGGACATAGGTGGTAATCCAAGCTTGTCACTTTCATCTTGCTTCCCACAGCTCCACTCAGAGAGCAAGTCAGACTGCCTTTACTTCTTCCTGATCTCATTCTCTGCTCACCTCATCTATCTTTTCCTCCCCTCTTACCTCCTCTCCTCCCCACCTTGCTGGCCTCTGTCTTTGTTCTTCCCTCTCACCAGCACAAGGGTTCGTCCACTCCGTTTCTATGTGTGGGCTTAGTCGAATTCTTCCCCTTGAGGCTTTTCTCTGCTCTTGTTCTCCTAAGTTTCTTTTCTTTTAGTCTCTGTAGATCATATCTATCTCTTTATCCCTCTTTTCACCTCCCTCACTGCTCAGTCACCTTTTCTTTGTCCCTTCTTCCTTAACTTCCAGATTCTGTCCTTCTAGCTTACATCAAACCAGAAATGATTGTGTCAGTAGTATCAGTAACTTGGTATATGCGTATGTGTAATTATGTTATTACACAGAGACATGTTCATAATGGATTCCATTAAGATATTTTTTAGCATCCAAAGTGCATTCAGCCAGTTGTTGTAGTTTCATCTGTAGAGGTTTTCCTCTGTCTCTCTGTGTGTGTGTGTGTGTGTGTGTGTGTGTGTGTGTGTCTCTGTAAGTGGATTTCAGATTGGCTCACTCTTCCAGTCTTACTCTTTTGTTTTCTCACAAAGTAAATTGATCCCTGTAAGGCTTGAGGACGGACGCGATTACAGTGTTTATGGAAATGTGATTGACTGTGTTTTCTCTCCATATGATTTCTCATTCAAATCTTCCAGAGAGGGGAGTCTTTGAGCTTGCAGTTTTTTTTCTCTTACACAGCTTGGCAGTATCCTCCAAAAGGGTGAAACTAGCGCTCACTCATTTGCTTTGTAATTATGAACCATATGTATAATTGATGAAATTATGTGATGTCCTATGTGTATGCATCCCCAGATCCGACAGTTAAGTGGCAAGTCAGGGAAACAAATTGGTGGTTACAAGTGCTCCCTTCCCAAATGTGCATGCACACACGTACACAAACCATTCTCTGACTATATATAGCTAATTGGCCTTTGCGCTTTGGCTCTTGATTTCACTGAAGAAAGGGAGGAAAGATACTGAAGGACATCTCCTCCCCTCATATATTCACATTTCTACACATTTCTTCACATTTGTCCATCAACAACGCATCGGTTGCTCTGTAGAAGAAAAGACTCCCACACAGATGGACAATCATAACCTGAACCCTTCCCCTAATATCTGCAGCCCTGGCTTCTTGCCACAGCATGACAAAAATATCTTTTGGAGAAGGCATCACACATTGTTTTCTGTATCCTCCCACTCACAAACATAAGTAAAAAAGTGAGCTAAACTTAGTCCCTCTTCTTTTTCTGTTGACTCATCCTTATGTAATATTGATTTACGTGTGTGAGAGTTTGTGGGAGAAAAGGAGAGTTTTTACATTTTTTTTTCATAATTCCAGGGAAAAATGTGTTTAAAAAAATAAAAATAAAAAAATAAAAACACAGGTTGATTTTCTCTACAACAGCTGCCTGGATGGAAATAAAAAGAGCCTTGGCCGACTGCCACTGTTTTGTAATTTTTCTTTGTATTTTCCTCTGCATTTACAGCCGAGAGGTATTGCAGGAGGTTTTGGACACAGACCTGAGCAATGAAGCCTTCCCCTTCTCTACCCACAAAGTTGTCCAGGCAGCAGGACATCAGGTGACAACACGAATGCACACAACATGTTACGTCTGTCCAAATTTCCCCCTCCCTCTTTTCACCTTCAACCTCTTCCTTCCACAACCTGCCTTGCTGGTAAGAATAAGAACTGAATACACTGCTGATCTTAACTGGGGAAGTCATACATTTCCATTTATGATCTCATCCTCCTGCCTCGACCGAGTGTCTCTGACCTCCAACAAAGAAGAGCATGCTGTACGGACACTTGCTGCGACACATATGTTCACACACCCTAGTTCTGTCTTAGTTACTCTTGTGTGAATTATGCAGCACCATGGCGATTGCATTCAACATCTTCTCGCAGCTCTGCAGGAGTGTTTTTGCATGTGTGCAAATGTTTCGCTTGTGGTGTGCTCCAGCTGGTGGTTGGCCTTGTCTGGGTGACATTTTAATGGCTGCACTGCTGCGAGAGCAGAGCCCTTCCTGCCCTCTGCACTCCTCGTAGCTCATTAGTCTCTCTCTGTCTCTTTCTATTCCCATTATTTATCATCTGTGCCGGCGTTCACATTAGCTCATATGCGTTCATGTTTGTTTGTGTTCTTGTATGTGTGTCTGTTTGTTTATGCCGTGTAAGTGTATGAGTGCCATTGCGCATGAGTCATGTGTGCCTCGGGTGTGTGTTGCAAATAAGCGCAGGCATACATGTACTGTCCTCTCTGGGGCTTCACAATGTACATATGGGACCCAGAGTGATCCCTGATTGGACAGATGGCCTTGCTGTCATTTTGCCCACCGGGGAAACTGCTGTGAAAGTTGCCTCTCCTCATTTTCTACTCCCTTCCATATCTTCTTACTAATTTACTCACCCAATGCTTCTTCTCTGTCACGCTCCTCTTTCCATTAGCTTTATTTGCGTCCTGACAACTGAAGGCATTTACCAACACTGGCATTATTCTCATGCTATTTCTGTTACTGATGTGGAGTGAGAGATATTTGAAATTGTTATTGATATTTCAAAATAACCAAACACAAAAAAAATACTTGCTTATGCATATTATTTTAATGCTGGAAAAAAAATGAACAAATATAGTTTGTCACAGAGAACCAAAGGGAAAGTTGTTCTTGGAAAGTGCCTTTGAGAAAAAAATGCACTTGGCAGGTGATCTGTCTGTCAGTGTCCTGCCCAGTCTCACCAGGAACTCATAGAAAGGTACGCTGGTCTACATCTCCAGAAAGTAGAGTCATAATCCATGATTGAAACTGTGAGATGGCAACACATCCCGAGCATGTTGTTTTGTGCAGTGTAAATGTTGACATGAAATGTAGAGAGAATAGAAAATCCCTTTTTACTAACACTATCCATGTATTTGAATAAATCTTAAAGGACTTTTGAAAGCATTGTGGGGCATTGGTTTGGGACTTGGGTGTCTAGGTTGGGAGGTAACACCCCCAACCTTGCTGAGTGTGTTACTGCGACATGCTTGGAAAGTATTATGCCTGCAAAGATGAAGTGGCAAGAGACGTGCTGCCCAGTTCTCCTCATTTGTCCCCCTATTATGAACGGGTCATTTTTCCACTGCTTCTGTGTAGTTTATTAAAGTAGCTTTTAGTATTTTAAGGAGATTAGTGTGCGTCTTTAATTCTAGTCAGAAAGACTGAGTGGAGTCGAGTTTATGTGTGTTAAATTGAGGTTCTCCTGAAGTTGTGGCAGAATTGAGCTCTTTGGCCTATTTAATGCTGTTCTCTGCATTTAACAAAGTCTCTACAGTGGAGGTGGGGAATAAAATGTTACTTGACCAACGTTCAAAAACCCAAAATTACAGTGAATATCTTTCAGGTTAAAATCTGCTTTGGCTTTTCTCATTTCAAACCTTGTCCTTTATATTTGTGTACTTTGGTTTTCTTCCTTCTCTTGCCCTAGCAGAGTGGTGTTGGTCCTCTGTATACGTTTGTCTCTATAAGCCTCCTTTCTTATTTCTCTCTCATCCAGGTGCGAGCAATGCGTCTGTCATTCGTGGGAGAGCTTGGCTGGGAGCTGCACATTCCCAAAGATTCTTGTCTTCCAGTCTATCAGGCTGTCATGGCTGCTGGTGCAAAGCACGGCATCATCAACTCAGGCTACAGAGCTATTGACTCACTCAGCATAGAGAAAGGTAATGTTAAGCTACTTACCTTAGCATCAGTCCAACTCAGGTACAGATTCAATGTTTAAAAAAAAAAAAAGTAAACAACGGATTTATATCTTGCATTTCTTCTAATGCAAGATTGGTTGAAGAGTTGAGTTTTTTTTTTCTTTATTCTGTCTGAAACTTGAAATTATTTTTATTATAGATTTTTATTGTTTCTTGCTTTTATTTTACATTAGGGTACAGACACTGGCACGCCGACCTACGGCCTGATGACACACCCTTGGAGGCGGGGCTTGCCTTCACCTGCAAACTGAAGAGCTCCATCCCATTCCAGGGTCGTGACAGACTTGAGAAACAGAAACAGGAGGGATTAAAGAGGCGCATCGTTTGCTTCACCATTGAGGAGTCAGTCGAGCCCCTTTCATGAGGCTTTATTTCAATAATAATAATTATTTCAATAAGTATTTATTGTATGTATCAGAGTATGAAGGATTTGATATATGTTGAGTGCCTTTTCTGAAGGAAAGTACTCTTCACAATTTTATCCCATTTCAGATGACATTGATCATGCATATCTGGGTACTAATTGCATTTATCTTTAATTTATGTTTAGTTGCTTTTTTTAAAAAACAATGTCCCGTTTAATGTTCTTCTCTTAATTTTTGCATGATTTAGTTTTATTTACCTGATTGATCCTGGTCAACCTAGTAGAAAACTTTCTAATTTTATGACTGAAACTATAAATTCCATTTATTAAAATTTCCTTTTAACCTCTTCTCCACCAGGAAAGTACCAATGTTTGGTCTGGAGGCCATTTTCCGCAATGGCGTTCCTGTTGGCCACCTACGGCGTGCTGAGTATGGCTATTTTATCGACAAAACTCTAGGTTATGGATACATCCGCAACCCTGATGGAGGAGTGGTAAGAATTTCATATACGTACAAAGACCTGCACCCAACATTGTCCTTTTTGTTGTTCAGGGCTGGATCATTTGCATCTCGGTATTCGGGCTAATGTTACTATTGATGATTTTACTTGTGGGGTTTTCAAAAACTTAATTTAATTCTGGCTGTCAACTAAAGCCTTTATTTCTTGGCCTCCAGGGTAAATGTAAATGTAGATGTAAAGGTATAAACCATTTGAGAGGTAAACTAGACGATTGAATTTTCCCTGAGAGAAAATATGTTAGTTGTGTGTGAATCGGTCTCAGCAGCTGTTACTCAAATCCTCCGGTTCCTCTGGTGTAAATATCCGCAATTACACAATTAGATTTTAGTGACCTTCATTTATCTTGGGACAATATCCCAGTCCCATATAAGCAAACAAATCCTAAATCTGTGAGTTACTCGTTGGAGATTTAAGTTTTTGTTTGGAGTTGGGTACTCATGAATTAATGTAAGTCAATGTAGTGTCCTCTGAAAAGATGGAGACACGTCTGCGTGCGTCACAGTTTGTGCGCCTTTTTGTGTATGCTCATTTATTCAATGGCCGTCCAGGAGTTGTGACCATCAGAACGAAGTTCATGGAGCTATGAATTTGTCACGCTCCTCTTTTCAGAAATGCATGCACACACACACACACACACACACACACACACACACACACACGGACATGGATGCAAACACACACGCAGGTGTAAATCCAGGGGGTGCTTTCTGTAATCCTGACTGACAAGAAACCAGTTGGTCCTGACGTGCCTGTGTGCATTCTCTCCCACACACACAACATGTGAAGTGACACATGTATCGGCCTCTCTACATGCCTCCTCTCACCTTGAGTATTTTGTTTTCCTCTTTCTCTCTTCTATCTGTACACTCGTGCCATTTTCAGTTTCGAATCACTGATAATATTTTTTCAGCTTGCTCTCACTCTGTTCTTTCCTCTTCTGGTCATGTAGTACTCTGCAGAAAACTAGTTTCTATGGAAATGAGTATGTTGTTAAAAATCCGTTGGACAGAACTCTCTCACTCCCTTCACCTGTGTTGTGAGCTGAGGAGGAGAAAGAGAAAGAAAGCAGGCCTCCACAATTCAAGCACAAGTCGTGCTATAATGTTGTTTTGGCAGCTTTTTTTGGGGTTGTCTCTCTTTGAATGTGAATTACATTTAAAGTTATGTGCTTTTCAAATGTAACAATAAAATCAAGGCGAAAACTTTTTTTCCCTTTTTTAAATTTAAAAAAAAGAATTATATTATTTTAGTTAACCTTTGTCCAGACAGGCATCTTATTGTAACTAAAGTCTTAGTTACAGTTGCAGCTTTTCAGAAGGCAAAGTATCTTTAGGAAATCGTGATAAAGAGACCTAAAGTGAAAACACCCACAGCTTGCGTGCAATCCCAAACATACTAAATGTAACAATACTTTCTTTTTTGGGTGTTGTTCATGATTTCTGACACCTTTCAAATTGGATAACAAAGATCTTTAACTGTTTATTACATGGAACTTCTCAGTTTTTCACTTTAAATTTTGATGAGAACAAACTTACTTTTATTTGACCAACCAAAAAAACCTTAAAATTAGGGAGCTACGAAGCATGCTAGAAGGTAAACTTTCATGGGTTGCTGTTGGGTTTTGGTCTTAGATTTAGACAATTGTGGGTTTTTTTCCCCTCAATAAGTTTCATTGTATTGAAATTTTAACTTAAGCTCTGATCGAACTAAAGCTGTTATGTTCATGTGATGACAACTGTTCTTGCGGGGACATTATCTAAATTTGTTTAAAGTTTCATTGTTGGGGACCTACCTCAGTTTGGTAGACAAAAAGCACATGTGTGTGTGTAGTTATATATATATATATATATATATATATATATATATATATATATATATATATATATATCCTCCCAATTGAAAATCATACAATTTGTGCATGAAGATTTAGTTTAAGATTTACTTGGGGAATGGGTGTAACAGTCGTCTGCAGTGATGGAAACAACTGTGTGAATGTGTTAGTGTGTGAATGAAAGAGAGACGGAGTGTCAGATCAGTGGGATTGCTGCAGGGAGGGAAAAGGCAGTCATTCAGTGAATATTAGCTTTTTGTGTGTCAGAGGAGCTGACACTGACTCACGAGTGACTTAATTGCTTCCTGCATTTTATAACTCCTGAGCCATTCTCTTCTTGTTGTTGCAGAGGCTTTTAAATCGTCCATCCTGGAGAGCTCAGCCAGTTGAGAACACAGAGTTTGATTTAATCTAAATCGTTTCTTCTTCTCCCAGAATTTATAGTCGCTCTTTTTTTTTTTTTTTTTTTCCTTGCTTGTTTACCTAGTTTTTATTTAAATTTTATTTTTGTTCATGTAACTTTTTATTTTTACTTATTTTTGCTTCTCTATTTCATTTTTCAGGTAAGTGCAGATTTCATTAAAAGCGGTGAGTTCACCATGGAGAGGATGGGAGAGAGATACAAGGCCAAGGCACACCTCAAATCTCCGTTTGACCCTGAGAATAAACGCGTCAAAGGCATCTATGACTGAGAAGACCACACATGCAAAAACTCCGTTTAGAGAACAAAATGAAAGTTGGAGAGATTTGGTACTTAAATATGCAAGTTCTGTTCCTATACATCTCTCTGAAAAATAAGTGTTTGAAATGCTTTGTGTCAGTTGATGGGGCTGAAGTATGAAAACTATGCTATGTTTAACATAGCCTGTTCAAGACGGTCTAAAATCAAAGAGACCATAATTTGGTATGAATGTTTTGTCAACGTGTGTTCTCAAGAGATTGTTACTGTAGTTATACGCCTGTATAAACAAAAAAGAAAAGAAAAACTTATTTTAAAAGCTAATTTTAGCCAAAATAGCTAACCCGAACAATCCATGTTTACGTCAAACCATGAGGAGCCAAACCTAGCTGATTTATTAGGGCATCTTAATTAATAATTAACCCATGTTATGAGAGTTTTTAACGTCTGCATGTATGATTTATTTTCTTTGTCTTCCTCTAAAAGCAGTGTATATTCTGACCTGACCGTTAACTCTGGAAGTCGTGCCCCAACTTAGCAGTGAACCTTTGGATGGAATCCATGACTGTGATCATAGGTGTGTGTATGTGTGAGTGTGTGAATGGTACTGTTTTCTATTTAAAGCACAGGTAGTTGTTGCCTTTGTAACAAAAGAACTGTTAAAAGGGCTAAAATAAAAAGAGATAACAGATGCATGAGTGCGTGTTTATCCAAAGTAAATGCCATGCTGTAGATTCCCAGTCCGTGGTACTCTGTACACTTTATTTGAAGCGAGGTAGCAAAACTGCTTTAGCACCCAGAGTGTTTCTACCTTTTCTCTATTTCTATTTTTCTTTTTTTTTTTCCTTTCCATCTGCCACCGGTATCTGTGTTATCCCCTAAGAAGAAATGGTAAAATGCTCTGTCCCCTGGTTCTCGTTGCCAAGTTTAATGTCTGCTCCTTGAGCGCTCTTGTGAGTGAGGTTAGCTTTTGCACAAAGAATTGTTGTTGGATTTTTTTTGGATGAACATGATTTCAAAGTGTTCTGTGAATTAAATTTCTGTCATATTATATCAAAAAGAAGAACAAAGAAATGGGGAAAACAAAAAAATCGACTCAATTTTCACAAAGGACAACCAAGAACAATTAAGAGTTACCCTGGATTTAGATGTATCTTTTTTTTTTTTTTTTTTTGCTAAACTATTTATTTGCTTAAAAAGATGACAAACCAAACGTAAGACCATATATCAGCATCAATGCACAGACTACAAACCTCCTTTTGAGGGTGCATAAAAGCCTTTCCAGCTTTTGACCACTGTTTTGCTCTGTTAATGTTGATGTTGCTGTCTTAAACAAAGAATTCATCTTTCTGGTAACAAAGTAAGAGGTTCAAAGGAGCTCTCAGCTTGTCATGCCAACGTAATTCATGTGACCACCACCACATCTTACTTAAATTGGCACAGATAAACTGATTTTGGAGATGGAGCCACCAACAGGAAGTTGACAAAGAAAAATCCTAGTCAGGATTTACAGTCTTGCTTTTAATTTAATCAGATTGACTGTGCCCCCCTCGATCAAAGTTAGTCGCTGACAAACAGGAATTTAACCCGTTTGACTGCAAACTGAGTCTGAGGATGACAGCCACAGTGTTTATGAGAGACGGAGGGGCATCTGGCGTAAAAATATTGCAGGAAAATGACGGCGGAAGAGGATCAGTTGTTAGATTGCAACCAGCATGGGCAAATCTTTTTTGTCTCCACGATTAGCCTGCAGTCACTTTTGTTTTCACAGTCAGTTCTTCAAGGTTGGGTCGTTAACAAATACCTTTAACACAATAATACTATTCACAAGTTTAAACATTGGTATGGGCTCATTTAGCCTTTTATTAGTTAAATTGGAATCAATAAATTGTGTTTCTGCCTCACAGTAAAGCAGCAAGGAGCATCATTCCTCCTAAATGACTTCTGCATGCAGCATAGCCACAATAACCCAATTTAAAATCTCTAGATAATGAGCATGGCACGACTTTATTGTAATAGTTATGCCATTAAAAATGAGAATGAATGCTTTCAGCTTTTTAAGAGTAAAATTGTGCATATGGAAAATTGGCTCATGTTTTCGATGGCGGTGCTGGTGTGCACAGTAATTATTCTTTGTGTCTACATGACTATCGACAGTCTGATTATTAGTTTACACTTTTTATAAAATTGTCTAAGACTTACACAAAATACACTACAAAAAGCCAAACTTCATCTCGCACATCAAATGAACAGCAGCCAAAAACGAGGATGCCTAAACGAAAGCAGCCATTTGCATATCGTGCTCCTACTCACCTCTCTGATCTTTGCTGCTGCATGTTGAGCACAAAATGTTAACTAATGTGGAAGGACGGATTGATTCTGCCCAGAAGGCTATTAATCATTGAAACGGCTGTTCTCATGTGTGACTCAGGTTAACAACAAGATTTATATGGGAAATGTGAAGCTCGCTTATAAAATACTACTACCATAATGAGCCCAGGGGTTTTTTGTCTTTTCCTAACACAGTTTGTATAATTTCCCTTCTTTTCAACATGTGATGTGAATAAAACTGCAAATGTCTTGGTGACAGTTGAAATTAATTTGAATATGCAAAGAGATTCAGTTTCTTCATGTTGAGCTTTCAAGCAAAAATCCTAACTGATCTGTTTGGACTTCAAAGGAAAATGACAAAATTATTGTTAATCCAGGTTTGTGTCTCCTGTCCAAAGCAATTTGCGTATTGATAAATTCTATTTAACTTGAAGTGGCTTTTATTATTCACAGTAACATTTTCAAGGAAAGACGGAGAAGTGTAGCAAAAGGAGAGGAGAGGGTGAAATTATAGAATTTTACAATAACACATGTAATGTTTACAATTATTATGGTGCCTCTGAATTTACTTCAGGCATTTAAGGGCTCTTTCCTATAGACTGTAATTATTTGATAATTCACATGTCTTGTAGGAATGTTGTCGGTTAGAAACAGCAGTAACACTGAGAATAAAATGGAAACAAAAACACGTTTGTCCTCCTGTACAGTTTTTTTTTTTTTTTTTTTTTTTATGGAAGCACATATTTTTGTTTGGTACTTGCAAACCACAACAGTGTCATACATGATGTCCATCTCCCTCTTTTTTCCGATATGACACGATCAGGACTGTTATTAGCTTAATAACGACATAGACTGTGGGTGTTTTTGGAAGCGTATATTTACAACAACAAGCGGAAGCCATTAGGCACCCAACATGGAGACAAAACTAAGGCATACAGAGCAACATCACAGGAACCTCTTTAAACTTCAAAAGCTTCAGCGCCTGCTCGCTGGCTTGAAACGTCCTGTGGAGTTAGCTGGTGGGGACCACACCTCCTTTGCAGGGGTAGCGAGGTTTCTCAAGGATGGAGGTCACTGCTGGTATAGACTGTTTCTCCCACTCTCCCTGGGGAAGCAAAAAATACGTTTCTGACATCAGATGCTGACCTTTAAACAGAAAGTTTTGTAACTGTGTAACTGTGTAGCAATCACCCAACAGTGCGTCATGCATCTTCAAGAAAGCACCCATTTCTGTGGTCGTGAGCACATTTTATACAGCACACAGCTTTAAAACTAAAAATAGATGGTAAACTGAGGTACCGTAAAGAGAGTTGATCTGCCCTGTGTGAAGTGTTAGAATAATGATAAACTGTGAAAAACCCAATTATTTAGTGTTTTGCATCCGATAATTCTGAGACATGACACCAGGGGATATTTAGTTAGAGCATATCTTGGGAAGCAGCTTCATGACGCTTTGGAGCCTGTGTTGTAAAAGTTTCAGTCTGGAGCCCTAATGTTAACACTGATTTAGGTCAACATCATTTGATCCTGTTAATCACTTGATCCATCAGTCAAGATTAATTTTTAATTGTATTTTTTACGTGTGTTTTCAAGCTTATTCCTTTTTTATCCCTATTCGCTTTAGTGGTGCTTGGTTGTGTGCAGTGCTTTTCTCTGTGCTGCTGCGGTAGATGGTGGCCTGCTGCGAGTTTGAGGCTTTCAGCTTCAAGCTGTTTGTTGCATAAGCTCAAATCTACAGTTGCTGCTTTGCTTACTATCTCCTGCAAAGCTTCCAAGTGACAAAAAACATCTACTGTTCTTCATACAGACGACTGGCAGTTGAAAGACCAAATCAGTGGGAGTCTGACCACAAACTTAACTGCTGAATTACTTTGAGCTTTTCCTCTCATTACGGATTCTCCCTTTAAATGTCTTGAATGCCTTTCAGTGGTACCACCTTCAGTGGAATACATGCCAGTGTATAGAAAGGTTGCCTGCAGTGCTTTATATCGGGGGTCTTGAAAGCATTTTTTTCAAAGAGCTTTTAACTAAAAGTGGTAACGCCCCCCCTTTGACACGATCATTTCGACCAGATATGGGCAGTTTTTTTGTGGTTCTCCTTCCTTAGTTCTCCAGTTTTCCCTTCTTTGTGACGTATTTCACCTGACTTTTTAAATTAAACACTTGTTTCCAGATCTTGATGATCTAAATGTTTATTCTTGTAGCGTTTAAGTCATGTGCTCTTCTGCTGTACTCCCATGCCTTGGTATGCATTTGGTTTGTGCTTGCACAAGTAATCTAACACATCAAGCAGAGAGCAACATTTCTGATCAAAGCTGCTGCACAGTTTGTTATTGATTTTTCACTCTGATCCAAACATCTTGCATGTGCGTCTGTGTTTATTTTTCAAGTTATCGAGCTGTCTGCTCAACTGTCTGAGTCCCCTGTTCGACTGATGTACACTTTTGAGCTGGTTTTATTGGTGGCTTGGCAGCCTGTTGTGGCATGTATGTGTGTGTGATGGTTGGGGACTCACTGGAAAGAGGCTTGCAGTGGACTGGTTGCAGTGCATGGATATGGGAGCTGTATTATAAAGAGAGTCAAGCACTTCCCCGGTAAAGTCATCCCAGTGCAGCTGAGAGTACTGCTCCGTTACACTAACCTCACCACACACACACTGGTCATTCCCATGGAACCTGAAGGTTGGAGGGAGACATTGTAGGAAAGTCAATAAAAGAGGGAGACAGAATGAGAACGAGACAGAAAAACATTGCTTATCAGAGCCCGGTTTCACTTTAAAAGGACAAAGCATTTTGAGATTAAAATGATTAATCCCCACTCTGCTTCCCTGGAGCGAGGGCCGGAGTGAAGGAGAATTGAAGGCAGAAAACAAAAATTGATTACTCGCAGAAGATTTAGACGAAGCTGAATGCTAAATGAGGAAGAGGGGAAGCAAGAAAGGAAGCTGGAAAGAGGAAACTAAGAGCTGATTTCAGGAAAGGAAAGAGGAGCAGCATGTACTACCTGTTAATGAAGCTGAAGTATTTCTGCAGGTATCCTGGATCAACATGGCTCTTACAGAGCTCCAACTGAGTCCGAGGGTAGTAGTGAACATAGTTGACGCACATTTCCTCCATGATGCCAAAACCTCCCTTAGGAGACAAAGGCAGAGCAATCAAAGAAATACAGTGGGAGGGAGGTGAGTTACAGAAAAACTACTCAAGGTTATCCTGATGAAACACACATTCATATGAACATGGTAATGAATACAAAGTATGCTGCTCACCACTGTGGGGTTGCTCCTGTCCTCTGTGTTGTAAGTACACTTTGTTATGAGGACGTCACCCTGAAGGATAAAGCAAAAATACATCAGCAGTTTGTTATCATCTTCTTTTAAGAAAGCGCAATATCAATAATTTAAGATTACTGACAGGGAATTTCTTCTAAAAGTCATATTGCTGTGAGAAGTAATGTTGCTTTGCTCTGGCTGCTGGTGTTCAGTCAGTTTTTACAGCCTACTCCTGTCTACGTTCTCATTGACGTGACTCATTACTTTAAATGCAAATAGGGAGAAAAATTCAATCTGTGACAGTACCATTCAGAGGTGATCAGCTGAGCTTGCAGATAAGTAATATTACCATTTTTGTCTGAGAGTGAAATCAGTGCAGTGGAAAACTAAGCCAAATATTAGTCACTGCCTGTAGTAGTCTCTATTGAGGACACAGTCACCAGTTTTATACTTACAGGTAAGACATTCACCATTTTCCTTAGAACTCGGATTGTCTATAAAATAGAAGACAAATATGAATGCAGTGCAATAAGGCAAAAGTCCACCAAACCAAACGCACTGGATTTATGTGTTCTTATATTTATATGTTTGAACTAGAGAACATTAGAGATAGAAACTATCTTAGTGATTTGAACTGAGGCCTATATCATTAGTCTTCAAAATTCATAATGCAAAATGAATTACTCTCTTGACAGCATCTTGATTTTGGGCATTGCGACCAACATATATTTCTACATGACTCAGGTACACTCAGATTAGTGTGATATCCACTGCAGCAGGAGATTTTATCTGACAGTCTAACAGATGTCTTCCTCTGCTGCGAGTGTGCATGCACCTGCCTCTGGATATCTCACAGAAATTAAGAACAACAGATGTCGACCGCAGTCTCCCAACATGTTAATGTTGCTGTTTGTCAGTTTAGATGTGGTGCAGTCAGACATCATCTTTGCATCTATGGTATTAGAGATTAGTCTGCTGTGAGGCCCAATGAAGTCTTCAATCATTGCATGACTTACACTCTGTTTATGGCTGCTTATCATAGAAGACTTTAATCATTTTGTGGGATGCAGACAGGTCAGACAATTTTATATGCAGGTCTTAACCCTTTTCTTATTCAAATAACATCATGCTGGACAATTGAGTTTCATTCAGTATAAGAAAAACAGAAAGGCTGTATTATTTCTCTTGTGATATTAAAACTGTCAGTAAAGAGTATGGAAAAACAGTAATGAACTGATGATTAAATCCTCATTATCCTTGCATGCTTATCAATATGCCACTGAAATGAGGGATTTTAAAAAGTTACATCGTTCTTCTTTGGAATCGGTTTGCAAGGAAATATGCTGTGTTGTGGTGCTTCGTTTGCCCACCTGACACTTTGTCGACAACATGTACACTACCCATTATCAAGTCTGTGCATGAAAACTTTTAGCTTTTATTAAAGATTCTTTTTTTTTTTTTTTTGCTTTGTTCTTTTGGGGAAAAAAACAACAAAAAAACATTTCTATCTTTCTGCTGTAATAAAATAGAAGTTTTTTACTTCAGAAGGTACAGAACAAGCGCCTAGAAGCATTTTCATTGGGAATAGTAACTGGCCAAACATGATACAGCAGAATGTGAAGTCGAACCAATCCCAGATAAAACACATTGGAAAAATGTGCATCGTTGCTCCGACTTTTGCTAAACTGAGCCCTGATGACTCTCACCTGGTAATGTGTACTGAAGTGCTGGTCTTCCTGTACGACCTCCAGCTCTTTGCCTCCCTTCACCAAAACTGTCCTGACCCCACGACCTGCCAGATGGGTGTGCAGCTGGGACGCGAATATGAAGATTCCTCTTGGAGGCAAAGCCTAGATAGACAAAAAGGCAGACAAAAATGGATTATTTCGGTTTTGTTAAGCTCCAGGCAAAACTTGTGATCGAGGGACAAAACATACTGCTGAATTGTTCGCCGACGATTCCTAACTTTTGGACTATGATATCTAAAAATGATTAGTTACTGTATACGTACAATCTGGGTACACTTGGATGTGCAGTAACCACTGAGGTAGAAAGTAGGTTGTTTAGGAGGGATGGCCATGACAGGAGTGTAAACAAGGCCCAGCTCCATGATTCCTGCATCATACTGCCTCAGGCTTGGGGTGTAATGCAGCCGTATCCCTGATGAATCCCGCCGACCTACGAAGAACACTCAGACGTTAATGTGTTCCACGTTACAAACTGAAAAAATTTACTATTTAAAACATTCAATACCAAAAATAATTTATTTCAGGTGCGAGCAGTAAATTGCTGACAGTTAAGGAGAGAGGATTATAAAAAATAATTCACAGGTGCAATCAGCACTCTCCATCTGACCCAAGCCACCAGACGTGCCACTGTTTTATGATTTATTTGTGGTTTAAAGAAGACAGTAAAAGAAGTCTAATCCCTAAGGAAATATCAGCATATTGAAAGGTGATTATGATGATGAAACATGTCGAGAAAATTAAAGTCAAAGGGCTGACCCTATTTGACAAAAATTATTCAATTTGCAATATAATCAAATCTGCTGGGGGGAAATATGTATATCACCGCTGTTGCTTTTTATAAACTAAATTCTTTTAGAAAAAAAACACCAAAATTACATTAAATTTTTTCAAATTAAGGAAGTTTATCTAATTTTCTCTGATAAGATGAGCCTGAGGCTTCAAGGCAGAAATGAAAAGAATCAAGTTAAGTATTCATGTGTGTATTGTACATACCAGATATAAGGAGAGGGTTGTGGTAATGGACTTCCAAACGAAGGAACCTCGAAGAGCCTGGTCCACCCATAGCCAGCCCTGCATCAGGGGGATAGTAAAAAGCCTACAAGCACACACGCATGCACACATTTAGGGCACACATTTAAGACACACATGACAAAACCTGTTATTTGCTGTATATTCGGCTTTATATTGACAATAGAATTGCCGTAATACATATGAATGTGAAGGAGACTAAAATACACTGCAAGAGAATCACAAAAAGAAGACAAAAATTGACCTTCTAGTGGAGAGATATGAAAAATTATCAATGACAATAATTTTTGCCTCTATGGACTGCTCTTTTTTTTTAATTCAACATGAAAAGTAAAATTTTATCCCTGGTCTGTTTTCTCAAGGTCAGATTCCTTTTAGCACTAAAGATAGAGGCATGATTTGAGATATACTTCTAAAACCTCACAGGAGTTAAAATTAGAACTGCAAAAAGTCATAAACACTGCTACAAAAAACTGTGCAGCCTTTTGTAAGCATTAAAATGTTTTGAGGTCTTTCACCTATTGACTAAACTGATCAACATACAACAACATACATACTGATTAACATACAGTGTGAGTGGATCTTCTGGGATGATGAGAACTGTTATGCATTTTTCCAAGCTTTTATCCAGGAAGTCAGGGTAACAGAAAAAGCCCTATGAGACTTCTACACACACACTACACATACAAACACGTGTCCCTCTTCGCATTCTCACAGTGTCAGAGATGATTGTTTCTCCTCTCTTTCAAACTTCATTCACTCAGTTTCCCTCGTTTTTTTTTTTGTTTCTGCAAGGCCGTGTTTTCCCCTCTGATACAGTGCCGAGGAGAATAAAACAACACTATTAGAAGGTGATGAAAGAGGCCTGAATATTTCTCACCTAATCTTGTCTTCACAGCTCACAGAAGGCATCCTGCTTGTTTTTATTTAGCTGGCAGATAATCCAATCGGAGAGAGACCAGGGTGGCTTGCGATACACAAGGGAGCAGTGCAGAGAAATACAGTGACAGCTTCAATATTACCTATCCTCTTTTCTTTATGTTGCTAGCAGGCTGCTTGCTTTCTCAGCCTCTCTTATGTCACCCACTGGTTTGCAGACTACCATTTCGAAGCTTTGAGTTTGTCATTTGGATCTTGCCGTGGGGCCAGAAAAAGGGTGGAATGGAGTGAATCAAATTCTTCACACAATGCTTTAGTGCTCGCCATAAAGTTAAAGGTATTTACCCATCAGTGGATAAAAGAAGATTAACATAACTTCCTGTTAACTGAAGCCAGTGTGGAGTGTAGGGAGGGAGTATGTTTAACAAGTCCATTTTTATCTGAATTCTTATGCTTGAGGGTTAGAAATGCAATACATTTTCTGCAAGTTCTATTTTGCTACATAATAATGCAATTAACGACAAATCTATCAAAAGAGTCAAATCATCAATCACATTATGGTTAGAACATTCTAAGTCATTGCTTGGTTTATTCATTCATTTATTTTCAGAGAGCAGATTTCTTTAAATCGTGATATATACAGCTTTAAAAACCAAGAAGTGTTGCACAGGAGCAGCAGAATATCAGTCAAATACTAAAAAAAATCTTTTTAGAGCCCGTCAAGTAGCCATGATGAAACCTTTTTTGTATCCTATAGAGCACCCTCCTAAATCAATTAATTCCTAATGTGCATACATGTGCAATTTTCTTTTATAGGTTTTGGGGGTGTATTTGCGTTTCCAGATAGGCAAGTTTAGATTTTTTGTGTGCATGAGCGCACATCCCACATACAGACTGTCTCTTTATAGACGGGCTGTGTGTGGGAGCATCTTTACAAAATTTTAAAGCACACAGTTCTGGGCTTGGATATTACTTGCGTGGGAGCTTTTGTTAATCTCTTAAAATAGGTGCAAGGACTGGACCAAAAACAAGCTCTATCCCTATGCTCTCTTTCACTTACTGTAGGTCCTTCTTATCTGAATTTGAACAGGTGACTATTTATATGTTTGTTTTGCTTCATCTTATGTTGTGGGTGCACCTCTGTTTCTGTTAGTTAGTCATACACGTGTTTTCCATCATACCTCGGCCCCCATAGCCCATGCAGCTAGCACATGGCGGCAGGAGTTGAGCTTTCCTGGCTTCATTTTGTCATCACAGGAGCCGCTGTACTGTGGAACATTGTGGATATCCGGCGAACATTCAAACACTTCGATGTGATGGACAATGGCCTCGTTACCTGGAGTTATGACTGATTCATACTGACAGAGACAGAGAGACAGCAAAGAGTTTATGCATTTCAATTTCTGTAAGACATCATATTCATATTCCCACCTGACATGTCAAAGTGTAACTAAGTTCAACATCAATTTAGCTTGATGTATCTTTCCTCTTAGTATGAGCAATGATCTCCACCCGATACATTCTACTGGCTGTAAAAACACGCTCAGTGTTAAGAGTTTCCATTTTCAGGAACTCAATACCATGACGATGTGGTTCTTGGACATATTCTCAGGCAGTTTGTGGATGAAACACCAGTAGGTGGTCTCTTGGTTTGGTATGATGACATTTGGTGCCACAACATCTAGCGTCTGAACATCTGGAGGCAGGGTGGGTGACTGTGTGTCGGGACGAAGCATCAGCACTCTCTGTACCCCCGTGTGGATCCTGGAAAGGTTCAGTTCTTCAAGAGAGGTAAGTGGTTGATCCAAGAACCCATAGATGATGTGCACAGTTCCCTCCTGACAATAAAAGAGAAAAGGGGAAAGTGATGGCTACAGAGGGAGTATCTCTTTTCTCATTTTTATTTGGCTGGTGTATCTTTTCTGAGGCAAACATAGAGAGCCTTTTATGACTTTGTAATAGTCACTATTTTTATGTATCAAACTTAGATATAATGAGGTACCACGCTAAGTATGTTCCTTACAATAAATGTTTCATTGGAAATTATAACTTGAACCCCATCTTTTAAGAAAAAATCCAAATGGTTTCCAAATCTGAAACCATTTTTGAAAATCAGTCATTCATTTTCTATATGGACAAAATACTACAATAGAATACAGTACAGATAAAAAATAAAAACTCTAACTGAGCACTTGCACATATATTGCAACTTTCCTATTAATTAGTACAGTATATATGTTTGTTGCCATGTAGTAACTTTTGCTTTGGAATTTTATGAAATGAGTATCTTTACACAAGTAATTTATGGTCCCTTGAAGGCTGAACATTTGACTCCCAAATAATGTTGTCTTTTTATACAGTAAATCAGGTGTGTTGTCAAATGGCAACATTGAGTGACAAAGTACCGGCAAAGATGTTGGTGTCAGTGGATTTCATAATTATGAACACCTGAATAGATTAAACAGACAGGCAGACAGATCTGAATACATTTGAGTTTTTGAAACCTTACTCTTCTGTTTTGAACATGAACTTGAAAAGCAGACTGAAAGGATTGTACAGGTGGCTGTTTGCCCCCTTAACGTTCGAGAAGTGTGAGGTAGGTTTCAGCAATGAGACGTGAGGGAAGCAGACATCCTAGCTGTAAAGGCATTATCAAATGGGCTTCAAGAGAAAGAAATGGCTTTATAAATCATAGCTTTAGTAATTAGACACAACAGTTTAAAAAAGTACTCAAGTGCTCTATTAGTAATAGCATTGAGGATGCTGTTAACAAAAAAATCAAATTCACTATCTGATGCACAGATTTGACAAACATGTTTTTGAATGAGGACTTTTCCTACCTCAATGAGGTAGTCTCTGGGATCACAGGTATCGAAAGGTCTTTTGAAGATCAGGTAAAATCCGTCAGCTCTATGTTTGGCCTCAATGAGCTCATAGTCTTGTTGACTATCCAGCGATACGTGACCCTTGCTGTCGCTCCATGCATCCTGAAGGAGAAGACACATGCAATAACACTAGCAATTCTTTATAACCCTCTCTTAACTGAGATTTTGGGTCAATGTTAACAGCTTCTTTACAGTTTTGAAGAGGTGTGGGGGATGTTGTATTAGATGTAGCTTGGGTGACTACAGCATAACTTCTGTCACGTGTGAAATTCATTTTAGAGCCAGGAGAGGAGTGTGACCGTGCAATCTAGTTTGGATAAACACAAATAGCAGATGCAAAATTTATTTCGCAAAATAAATGAAAAAAACAAAAACTGGAAACAAAGTATCAGTATATCAGTAAGCTACAAAGAAGATAATTTAATGTTTTCACTGGTAAAATGTATCTTTCTAACACTGGAAAAAGAATATAAAAGCTATTGTTGTGGGTTTTTAACTTTTAAGTTAAGTAATAATGAACACTTTGATGGTGTGACGGTAACAGATAGATTAAGTTAAACTGTGGCAGTTTGCATTGTGAAACCTTTCCATCCTGCTGAACAAGATGTTCTTGTTCTTTGCCAGAAGGCTTTGCAGTAGCTCAATCTAGCCACTTGTTATGTTTCTCACATTCATACCTGTCCAGAATAACACCTAAGATTCCTGTTTTTATTTCTGTCTTCCTTTCTGTTGCTCTTATATAACTGTTCCATGCAAGCTGCAAAGATTTTAAAGCCTACAGTTTTTTTAAAAGTATATACACTGAGTACAAAAAAATTAGCGCAATATACAGTCTGCACTGTGCGTTAACTGTCTGTGTAGAGAATACACAACCTTTACACATGTCTGAGTGAACAGTTCTCAGTCTTGAAACTACAGATAATATGTTAGTTAGGATTTTGATGCTGTTGGATCCTGACAGACAACAGACAAACAGAAGATAACCTGTCACTACCCACTGAAATATACCACATATTAAGGTCTTGATCACATGGTGGGTCCAACAAGAAACCATATGAACGCAAAGCAGAACAATCTTTTTCATTGTATGATTTGACACAAATTGTGCATTTTCACTGTGGGTGGCACGGCATGAGAGCGACGTCTTTGTTTTTTTTTACCTGCACCACATCCATTGCTTGTCCAGATGAGGCATGATTCCTATTATGCTTGAAAAATTTAATTTCTAGCAAGCCATGATGTTTCCCTTACCTTTTCCAATGAATTTTTGAATGTCTGGACCTAACCAAAAAGCAAGTGAAAGTGGAACTAAGCAGCAAAGGAAAATTAAATTAAATGAACTTTTCAGGGTGAAGCCCAGATTTCCTGGATGACAATCATTTAAAAAACTTCCTGTTTCATCCTCAAAACATGGACTTTCTCAACCAAACCCCAGTAAATATGCTGTGACAGTTTCATGAATTGCAGAGAGACTATACTGTAATAATGTCTTTGACTATCTACACACACACACAAAACGGAATAGATCAATAAATGACCTTTTGTGACAGTTTCAGAGACTACTGTGAGACTGTGTTAGATTACAACTACATACATTTTGTTAATGTTTGTAGAGAATGGTATTGGGTTCTAATTTGAAACAGCAAATAAACAGAGGTATCATGAGCCTCTTTGACAAATCTACAAATTTCTGGGTCTTTGTCTGCTAAATTCTCCTGTATGCTCACAACGTTGTCAATAACATGCTGTCAGAGCTTTGTTCTTTACTGTGGCTGAAAATTGTTGTTCCTTGAGAGTGAACAAAAATAACAAAATTGCTAGCCAAAGAACAGATAATTCTCAGTTTCTTTTCCTGAGAGATAACTCTTTTTGCAATGTCCTATTTTCATGTTGTCATTTGATACATTTGGTATGTATTTTGTTTGATCAAAGAAATGTTTTAATTTGGTGTGATTTTACAATCGGAGACCAAAGTTTGTTAGTTGATGTCAGAAGATGAACTGCTACAATATTCGTAGCTTTTAGTGCAGTAAATCTGCTGAATCCAAATGTTGAGACAAAACAGCACCCCAGGTGTATTTAAAGATTAGGTCATAAAAGTACTCAGAAGTTCAGACTTTTACAGTTCTTCCTTCACCGTAACAACCACACATTTCTGTGTTGTTATTGTGACTGATTACTCCATTCCGCCTTGATCAGTCATACTAAAAATGCTAACCAGGACTGAATACTTAGTGCTCATTGGTCCAGGAACACGAGCTGTATGTTTTTTCATTATTTCATTGTTATTATAAACTATTTGATGTCAGTGTAGAAATATGTGTTTAATCTCTATTTTTGCAGCTGCAAAAAATAATTGACATTATTTTCAAACATTTACGATGGTATGAAACTGTAGTGCATCAGATCATATATATGTATATATGTGTATATATACATCCATAATTTGCCTTTATTCTCTTTTATTAACACAATCCTGTGTTAATTAAGATAAATAAAATGCCTTATTTTCATTTCAAATCTTTTTTTCCCATTTAAAATCTGGTAAAAATGTGTGTGTGTCTATAGAGGATAAAAGCAAGTTTCATAGACATTTTTATTGGATTTTAAGGGAAAAAAAAGATTTTTTGGGACAAAAGGAAAATGAGGCATTTTATACATCTTAATTAACACAGGATTCTTCTTTGATATGCAAATATCTGCTAATGATTCCCAAAAGAACTCCAGCTATTAGTGCAGTTTGAGTGATTTCCAATTAGCAGGGGCTGATAACATCCTTTGTTACTATGGGATCATCAAGTACAAGTCATTCGAATGCAGCTTATGCAAAGACCCAAACTGATAAGGAATGGTGAAAAATCTCCACTCCTTGAGGTCTTTCATGTAATTTCTTTGCATTTATGAATTTTACAAGCAAACTTTGAGAGAAAGAAATTCATTGAATTCAACTTTTTTACAATTTCTCTTTAGAAGCCTACTTTATATGCTCTTTAGAAGAAAGCCTTGTTGCTTACTTTTTTAAATTTTTACCATGCAAAATTCCTCAATACATTGCACAGCTTACACACATCCCAGACTTTCTTACCCCAAAATAGCTTTTTGTTCCAGATTCCCACAGCACTACCAGGTCAGCATTGGTCAGCTCACCCCGGTCAGACATCCCCAAGACCACGCCATGTCTGAGCTCAGCTACCCTCAGCTCCATGTAAATCTCCTGGTTGGTGTAGCTGATTTTCCAGGACAACTGGAGCTCCCCGCGTGGGTCAAGGGGCACATGGAAAGGCATTGGGAGTGGTGGGAGAGGGCTAGAGGGGCTTGGTTTAAAACTGGACACATCGACAGCATTGGGAGATGCCTGATAAGAAGCCACTAAGATGATCATCAGGGCAGCCAGGGCAGTGAAATACATGACGGTGATGTCCTGAAGACGGAGTTCTTTGTTGCAGATCCTCATATCCCCTGTGATGGATCACAGTCAGCTTCAGTGCAGTGGAGGGCAGATCCTCCTTGGTTTTCTTTTTGACCCCTGTTTTGTCTTCAACAATTTCTGAAGTCAAATATGAATTGGATATTAAGCCAAAAATTTGCAAGGAACCTTATTCGCAACTTCTGCTGTAAAAATGCTGTAGCTTGATGTAACCGCTTATTCTCCAGACTCACTTTTTTGTCTTCTTCGGTTTCCAGCCACAGTGGACTCCTTTTCAGTTGTCAAGTTGGTTTTCAGTTTTTTTTCCCTATGTTTTTTAACCTATCAGGCTCTCATTGTCTAAGGAGTTTGACTTTCTTTTTAACATCACCAATTTCCCAGCCCTTAGCTCTGTTGGAAAACACTTGTGGGTGTTTCCTCTAAGCGACTTCTACATCTATCTGAGTCCCATCCACCTCTCTGGTTTTTAAAAGACTCCTCCCCTGTGAGTTGTCTGTTTTTATCCAGCCTAATGGTATTACATTTGTTGAGGAAAATTGGATTGTGTTCTTTAAGCCTTGGGGTCATCCATGATTCTGCACATCTGCCAGACCCTAATTGATCCAAATTCAACCATGGACATTATCAGTGACAATCAGCTTTGACTAACTTAACTTTATTGCTCCTTCCCTTCTCCTTTGGTGAGCATGTATGATACATTTATCTTTACACCAAAATGTTCACTCTACATCCTAAACATCCTTTTTTTAAGTATTTGATTCAAAGAAGATTTACAGGGCAGTGAGCTTCTGTGGAGGTGTAAACAAGGCACTAATGCATGGGGCTCTCCTTAAGCCATTGCCTTGGGCTGCAGAAGACCTAATCAAACTGTCAATTATGTGTTTCAAAAGCAAAAGAGATGTGGTTTAAAAGGTTAGTAAAGTCCCTATGGCTTTGTGCCTTTTTTGCCTTTAGTGAAAAACAGGTAGTGTTCTTTGCGCTGTCCACACTTTCTACACATATTTAAAAGATTGTGTAAAGTGTACTTGAGACTGCTTTGTCATTGTGACTTTTTAGTGTGCTGTCTTCAAAAGACATCACCGAGAAGAGTCATTAAACTCCACTTCTGACAAGAACAAAGAGAAAGTACAGGTTATAAAGTTCATTTTAGTGCAGCCGTGCGGCATGTGGAGTCAGCCATACAAGTTATAGGTTGTTTTCACAGATGAAAAAAGTAACTAATTGTGTTGAAATGCCCCTCATCATTCCAGTTGGCTATTAGAATATTGCAATTTAGTGGGACATTTGAATAGAAAAGGAACCATATAACCATATACTTTATACTTCCCACCAAGCAGCAGTACTACGTCGGTTACATGTGCGATGAAGCACACTTCTGATCACACATCCCCAAACAAAACTTTCAACTAAAGAGAAAATTAAACTTCTGCTTTACAGTTCATGTCAACTTATTCTCAAGACTGAATGGCTTAATGAAATCTCTTTTCTTCTGAGAAAAATATTGTATTATTGTTATACTGTGGCTGCCAGCTCTAAATGTGTTGGCCTAGATTCTGGACGTGAGGCCATGTTGCTGAATAATTGTTCCATAAGGGGCTCATACGGGGAAATCTCTGGACCAGAGGAGACAATAGTCAGGAGAAAAGAGAGGCTGATATTGTGTTGGTTAATGTAATAAAGACTGCTCGCCCCTGGGGCACAAACAGAGATCCATGTGTCCTGTCTCCAGGCCTCATGTGTGGCTCAGTGATCATCTATTGTTCTCTCTAGTTGTCTCCAACAAGCTTTTCTTTTTTATCTTTTAAGCCATCACACTTTAGCCTCTTTGCCAGTCTGACTCTCTTCCATCACATGCCTCCCTTTTGGGTCTTCTTTCACTCACTCCTGCCTTCTAATCATCCCCTAAATGCACAGTTGTCTTTCTGTCATCACTACTGATGTATCAGCAAACTAATTAGATGAGGTGCTGTAAAGTCAACTGTGATTTGGAAGGAAAATGGAGAGAGGAGAGACGGGAACACTGGGTGATGGGTAGAAACGACAGATTTCAGGGAAATTATGCTCCTTTATGTAAAAAGCCTTTGATTTTGATGTGACTTCATCATGTCTAAAACAGCCAGCAATTACGCTAAGCAAGCACAAGTCAATATACATTTATTTTGGTTTGGGACAAACAAACCTTGAGCAAACTCTGATCTTGTTATTTAGGGCAATGTCATTGGGAGCAGGGCTTTACATAGATTGCAAGGTAATTGAAAGCTTGTCCTAATCAGTATTTGAACCACTAGTACTCTGTTGTTCAGTCAGGTACAGTACCGCTACCTCAACTAGGTGCAGGTGTTGCAAAGAAACAGGATAGCTCGTAGTACCAGGGTGTAAGCAGAGTGACATGGTGCTAGTATGTACAGCATACATGGGACACCATAAACAAGTGACTAGAATAGTCCACAGGAACATCAGTACCAAATATTGCTTGGAAGTCCAAAAGGCATAATACATGAGTCTTCCGAAAGTGGTGGTACGATCTTCCACAACCAGACTGATAAACTAGTGATGGCTAACCAACTGGACATTGAGGCATTCAGCAACTATAGAGGAAGGCACTGTAAAATCTACGTAAAAACAGAATGCAATGATTTCTCATAAACCAAACCTTCATTCACGATAGAACTTAGAAAACATAAAATACTGGAAGTGAGACATTTTATTCTTCACGCAAAATATTTGCTTATTCTAAATTTGATGGCACTAACACATCTTTAAAAGGGTGTTAGAGGGCAATACAAGGCTGAAAAAGTAAGTGGCATTGACAAGTTAACAGCTGGAAGAATTTGTAACTAGATAATTAGCAATAAGTCAGTCTCTTTGAGGTAAAGATTGGCAGCGGTTCACTAATCTGCAAAAACTATCTAAAAAATGCTGAATATAATCAGAATAATGTTCTTAAATGTAATATTGCAAAGACCTGGACTATTCAGTCATCTACTGTATATAGTATAATCAAAAGATTAGTCTGAAAACATCTCTGTGTGCAAGGGACATGGGAAAAAATCTCTATTAAATGCACATGATCTTTGGACTCTTGGGTAGCCCTGCATTAAAATAGACATGAGTCTGTCATGAAAATCACTGAATGAGCTCATGAACCACTTCCAGAAATTATTGTCTGTGAACACACTGTACCATGCACTAATGCAGGTAAAAGTTCTGCCATGCAAAGAATCATGTGACCATGGTCCAGAAATACTGCTGTCCTCTCTAGGCCAAAGCTGATTTAAAATGGACTGAGGTGGAAAGCTTTTCTATAGTCTGTTCAATCAATATATGATTTTCTTTTTGTCTGTTTGTTGAAGTACACACACAGAAAGAGAAAAGGCATAAAGGCAAAAAACACCTCCACATAACCAATTCAACCATCTTATTCTCTATACATTTAAATATTTAATCACTGAAGATTTGTAAAGTGCTTTAATCTTGACTTCTGTGAGTTTGAATAATGAATGCAATAAAAACTCACGCTGCTACCCTTAACATTACCCTTCGTCTGATCTGAATAAGGGAATGGAGCAGTTGTAGGCTAGATTGGATATTGGAGCTGGTGGGAGAAAGAAATGGTGAAATAACACTTAGGTGATATCACAGGAGGTGGGAAACAGCCTTTCACATCCAGGGTTAGGGTGCTTTTACATCTTCTACTCTGGAGGCTGAGTGATAGAAGACTTAATGAAAGGACATGTGACAAGGGGAGGTATACAGAGAGAAAAATGGTCCTTCCAGGAACACTTGTGTCTATCATCGTGATGGAGTTTCATTAGGGTTTTAATCCAAATGGTGGGTCAGTTTGTTTTTTCAGCTTGGCTGATCCTTTTGAAAATGATAGGTGTCATTTCTTTAAATGATCTTTATAGATTTTACAGTTGCATAGGTATATAGCCTGGATGATTAACTCCGGTCACTACAAGGGAAGATTAATGAGTCTCCTATAAATGCTGCAGTAGCTTGTTGTCCAGTGTAATAGGAAGACACAGTACAGGCTCATTTTATGCTTTAGGCTACAGTTGTGATACACTCTCCTTGCTTCCCTGCTGCCAAACTTTTTCTATTATTTTGCCATACTTTTTTATCTTTATTTGACTCGCTTCCCTAGAAATCAAGATTTCTGGCCACAATAACACATTTTGCATGCATCGAAGCCCAACAAAAACACCTCACAGACTTCAACTTGAAAGTCATTAGAGCTTAAGGTTTCTCTTTTCTCATCCCACTTCTATGTAGCACTGCATAGCCAGATCTGAGCCTGTGACTAAAGCGCCATCTCCCATACTGTACGCTCCAGGCTGCATTTACTCGCTGGCTGTGCAGGCACCGAGCCACCTCTGGATTCAAAGCGCATTTTTCGTCTCCGCTCAGCTCCAACCGGACGTCGCTCTGCAAAAACCAAGCAATTAACAGGCCTTTACGGAAATCCAGCATCCGTGCATTACCTACACATATATCTCTATTCTCTGGGACCGGCCAGCTGCGGGCACCTTGTTGCCCTCCACGACTGGTCAGCTTGCTTTTCGACAAGCTTGCTCACATGCAGTAAGAGGAGCGTACTGAAGCGGGAGGAGATGGTTAAATAGCTTCAAAGAGAGGACATAGAGGAATGAGCAAATAAAGCATCAGGATCGGAACCTGGAGCAGCACTACAACAAATATCAGACCTCGATCTTCTCGGACGGTGAAGGAGTGCTTGTTCAAATTAAGATGACGAGATTTTTTCTATCATCCCGTCTCCTCCTCCAACTCACATGCTACCGAGGCTGCTGATCATGATGATGTTTGCGTAGGAGTGTTTTATTTTGCGGACAGCGTCGGTTCATCAGTCTGTACTGTTCAAACAACTCCAGCCAAGCGGTGGATGGGAACCGTTGACGACCGCCTTCCCCAAGCACATCTGTCTGAGATATCATCAGTGTCACTGGAGCCCGGTTCCTTGTTCACATTGGAGTGTTTTTCAGTTGTTGTTGCCTGTTTTTCTTCGAGTCTGGATTTGGGCACAACATGCTTTGCATGCGGTACCTAAGAACGTGTGAGGAAAAGTGGTTTTCGGGCAAAGAATAAGAACATCAACGTGGACATTTTTTCAAAAGGTGCATCTTTTATCTGGTGTTACTTTAACTGAAAGCTGAAGAGGATCAGGCCCAGTGGGTTTTATTTTGACCCTAATCGAGACTTGATTCCCTCTTTACTACAAACTCTACGGTATTTAATTCATTGCTTTACTGACATTGGATGTATCTTATTTTTCTTTAAAAATAATTCTTTTTTGTTTTCTTTTATTGACCCCCTTTTTTTAAAGTTATTTTTCCATCACTGATCTCATCATTCTGTGACTGAGGTCGATATAAACTGTCACCAGCCTGGGTCGGGACCTTAGCTCCAAGGAGCCACCACTGCCCGTAGATGTGACCCAGAGAATCCCTCTTATCTCTGAAGGTAATGTTTGATCATTTCAGGCAGAACACTTTGTTTTTCATGTATTTCAGATCTGTTTACATATCGGCTTTCAGCCTTCGAACTGATAGATAGATAGATAGATAGATAGATAGATAGATAGATAGATAGATAGATAGATAGATAGATTCTGTCATTTGTGATTTCAGCACCATGGACAGATGCACACTTGTCATGTGTCAGGGTGGGAGGACCTTTATTTTTTATGTCTCTATTTCACACCAAGAATGAAATCTATGTTTTATACACAACATTAGATAGATCTGTGTTTCGGCTCAATCGGCTTTGATTAAACCACGACCAAGAGGAGTGTATATTTATGTTGAATCAGAAGCTGCAGATAAATATAGACTGATGGGAAAGCAAGGGTAAAGGCAGTGGACAGGTTCAGTGCTTTGTATGAGACACACTCGCTGGCTGGCCGGCTTTCCACATGCTGACAAAACAGCATGGCTTGTGAGCCACAGCTTCTGTCACCAACTGTTAGCCATGGTCACATTCAAAGTGTTTGCTGCAGATATTTTTAGTCAGGGTGGAAATACATCTTAAGCAGTGCTAAAGACATACAAAGCTAAAAGATTCTACTAAATCTGGTGAAAATTACAGCATATTTTATGAGGTGGAGCACAAGTTGAAATCCACCACTCACTGGGTATTTTTGGAAAAACTGTGGTGGATGAAGTGGTATTAAGCAGCTGCAATCTCACCTCACAAGTGAATTTTGGGAAAGTTAAACTGCAGCTAGCACAGTATTAAGACTTACTGTAAAAGAGGATTTTTTATGTGCAAGAAGGTAATGTATTTTTTCCCTGTAATTCATGTGTTATGTGTAATGTGGGAAAAGTTTTTACATCAATCCCAATGAGGATAATAGACATGTTAACATGAATAGAATTTCAGTTTGAAAAATTTAGACTTGAGAAAAATTCTCTAGTTTTTTTTTACCAAATGAAAATTTGCTTCCTCCCAAACTGGTACATAAGAAGTTTGTGTTATATCATCCTTGCCTATTTTTTTTAACAAGGAAACAAGATCAGGCCCTGCTAGATGCTTAAACTACCCAGGGCAGATTAATCAAATGCTTTGTTCTCTGCTGTGTTAGAGCATCATGAGAGGTGATCTGAAGTAATTAGTACATCATCTCTTGTATGTTTACTTAAAGTAATCCTCCCAAAAGTCTCAAATTATAATCATTCACCGCCAGTCTTCTATCAAATCTAAACAGAGAGGCCTAAAAATAGAAGGTTTGCCAACTTGCTTAGATTGATACCCCTCAATTCACAGCGATGTGGCTGCTCATCATGTTTCATTTTCAAAAAATTTCTTTTTGAATTTTAAGAAAATATTATATATAGCTAACAGGGTCTAGTTAGAGAAAAACACTCTTAATGTAGTTTTAATTGGCCTATAACAATGAAAGACAAGGCAGGGCTTGTGTTCCCAAGGCAACTTCCTCAATGACCCTCAGACCAAACTTGGCACCCGTGGGAGATCAGTGCACACACACAAGTCTATACACATACGCAAGTTCTCCTTCAAGCAAGAATATGAGAGATTTACATCTCAGTCTTTACAAGAGGACAGTGGGAGCTGAAGGACAAGCTGCTGCGTGGGGTGGAAAAGCAAATTTCAAAGACAGATAGGTGATGAAAAAAGATCAGGAAAGGAGTAGAGAAGAATGCATATAAAACAGGGAGAAGAGGGATGGATAAGAGCAGGAGGAAAGGTTTCAAGAGTGCTAGAGTAATCAAGGGTGAATGCAATTACAGAGGTAACATATCCACTTTTTCTGTGGTGTTCTCACATATCAGCTTAATTACCTTTAGAATGCACCACGGAAAGGATGAATCACTAGATCTGCTTTGGCTGTGATATCGAGGAGAGAGTGAATGAACTGAAGCTGGGGGAAGGGAACATGGCTGCTCAGTGATCATGTTAAACAGTCACCGCCGGCTCCTCCCTTCCTCCACCCATCTTTCGTCCCCTCCCCCTCGGCACCACATCTACACCCTGACATGCTCACACATGACTCGCGGACGGATGCGCTCAGACCCCAGTGTGACCATCACATGCGTCCAAGCACGAGCACATGTGTGCAGGGAAGCCATTGGTCAGCTGGCCTCATCCCACCCAGTGATTGTAAAAAAAAAAAAAAAACGAAGCTCATTCCAAAGAGTGGAAGAGGGATGAGGGGGGTGGAGACAGAGAACAAAAAGAGGGTGTGGAGAAAGAGTGGCAGAATGAAACCTGCTATTCTCATATATCCCAACCTTCCAGAATCTCATCCAAAGCAACTTCATCACCAAGTGTTTTTGAATTGTTACACACAAAACATATCAACCAAATTTCTTTCAGTTAATGTCATAATCTGAAGCCCTCATTTTCTCTAGTTAAATTGTGGAATTCTATCTTATTTTCTATTATAGTCATTATGAAATTAATATAGTAAATAAAGGGAGATGGTGATGTCTCTAGATTCACTTCACAAATACACCTTACAAAGTGAGCTGCCATAACTAAAAACCAAACAACGAACAAAAAACATACATATGTCATAATTTCACAGCCTTCATTGTGAAAATATAATGGATTGCTCTTTTTTACCTTTGTGGCAAGCTGTTACGGATTTTGATGTGAGACTTATCACAGCTGAAACCCAACAAAACTGTTCCCAGTCTAGCCCTGGATCTTTTTTTTTTCAAGAAAAAAAGTTCTCATGTCACAGTAAGAAAGCAGAAACTATCAAAATAATCAAATCTGTGCTGTGAAAGCACAACATTTTTCTTTAAGCCCTTTACAGTTGACTTGTCTGTGTACACAGATGACTTGCAGCACTGTGAATATATTACATATTAAGCATAAAAGAACACAACATATTCCTCAGAATAAGTTTATCATTTGGATTATACTATACAGCATACATTTCAAGGAAGCCGAGGAGTATTCTTATGACTTATTTCAAGGCTTAAAGCTTTACTTTAAAGCCTGCATGCTTATCATTCGAGCACATGGCTTAGCTGTGTAATTTTCAGTCTGAGACTAAAAACGTTGCAAATGTCAGCAGGCTCCTTTTAGAAAGTGATGTAATGAAAAGAAAATAGAGAACAAAGGATATCAGCACGGTCTGACACAGAAGCCGATCACAACAAAAGCGCTCGTCAGAAAAAAAGTCTCTAATTCATAAACTTCCCTCTTTTCATTATTGCTCATGTCTGCCATTCTGCCTGGCTGCACTGTGGGTCTCTTTTTATCAGCTTGGAGATTAGCATACAGTGAATGAGTTTTGGAAAGTTGGTTCAAAACAGGTTACCACCCCCTCAAAAACAGAAATCGGAATGGTAAAATGTCAGTTTCTAATAGTTCCGTCACCATAGCAACAGAAAGCTAGAACGCATTGCTGCATACACTGTTTTTTGAGCGTTGACCATTAGCAATAACAATCAAATAATCACGAGCTTTGAGCTTTGAACATATCTTTGGTCATCTTTACTTTTCATCTTGTGCATCAGGTTTTACAAAGGTGCCAACGACATGCTGTCTTTTCTTTTCTTCTATGCTAACTTTTTTCCACATTTTCCTCTCCTTTATATCTGCATCTATGCTGTCCCACATTTTTTCAAACTACTCTGTTACTCCTTCTTTCAGTTTTACGTGTGTCCAAGTGGTCTTCTTATGTCTTGCCCTCCACAATCTAATCATTTATACCACAAGCTGTGGTACCAATTAACATTCAGATTTTAAAAAACACATATAAACCGCAATGTAGTAGAAAGGCGAAAACATGTCTATCAAGCATAGTAACACTGTAAATATTCTTAATTTGATGCTTTCTTTCTAACTTTATCTCAGCTACTCTCAAGCAACATAGACAAACAGTTTCGGCGTCCAGCTGGTTTTCTCCACTGAAAGTAGCTCAAATTTGCATAAACATAGAGGTGAACGGGATGTTGTTTCTGCAATTGCAGGTGTACGCCACATTATATGAGACCAGGGCAAAATCTCATATTGAGGCTCAATATTACTTAACTTTTAGAGCTGCATGGTTATGTGTTGATTAGCACTATTGCCTCTCAAGAAGGTTCCCAGTTTGTTGCTGGGTGATGTGTTTCTGTGTGGAGTTTGAGTTTGATCTGGTGTCCTCTCACAGCCTGAATTACACAATACAAGTTTGGATTTTTTTTGGTTGTGGTGTATTGTTTGAACCTATACAAGTGCAAGTGAAATGTGTTTTCCCCCTCACCTGAGGCAATTTGGTACTTTTGTGCCCCTCGTAGGCTACAGTTGAAGGAAAGATGTGTCACTGTCAGTGCTGTAATATTACAATTTCTATCGCTCGTCTATATCTCCTTTACTGTTCTTTTCTTTTTTGGGAAGGACAACAAATTGTTTACAGTCATTTGTGAGTCACTGATTTCAGTTGCAAACAGGGAGTAGAGCCGATGAGATGAGGGTTGTAAATATGTAATATGTGCAGGACCTTTGTGTTTGCAGTTATGCATGTTTAGTTGTATTTGAGTTTTTGAGTCATTAAAGGACTAGTTAAAGGTCTTCTCTTCTTCAGCTAGAGTTATGTAGTGGTGAGTGCTGTGATAGCCCTGTTTAGATGCTGTAAAATGACTTGACCTTGACACCTTAACACTGCTCCACCTCATGTTTCGCTTCATATACTCTGGCATCTGGCCATGTGTATGTGTATGGGTCCCTTCGATACTGTATGGTGTATTTTAATGTAAACATTTTGATGAAATATCAGTTGAAACATTCATTAACCAGAACGAGGACATGATGATCAGGTTAGATGTCCTTGAGTTGCAAAGACTGCATCTGCAAAAATACAGCCCACTGTTCTCCCATTCCTCTTTCTTTTCACAAATTTTTTAATGATTTAAAAGAATGATAAGAGGTAAAGGTGAGTAAAACAAAAGTGGATTCTTTTTTTTTCATTTCTACATGACATGAAAATTCTCTGTGGGTTGTTGAAAGAGAAAGGTTTTAGATTACTGACACTTAATGAAGTTTGGTAAAAAGTAGTTGATACAGCTTATTTAAACTCCAGTTTAAGTTATAAGTGCAGCCAAAAACTAAAAACATAACAATAAATATTCTATATGCACATAATAATAATACTTGTTTCACCCACACTCTCAAAACATAGATCCCACACCAATAGATGTGGGTGTATTATTTCTGTTCACCACAAACTTTTGTTTGAAAAGTTGACAACATGTCACATAGTGAGTGACCTTGCTTGTTTGCACGGACCGTAGCAAACAAGATAAAAGATGAAAGCTGACATGACTTGTGAGCTGTGGCATAACTCCCTGCAGAAAGATGCTTTTCTGACTGGCAGTGGTTGGTTTAAATCATCACCTCAACATTAAACTATATTTAGACTGTTATACAGATGCTAGCATTTTGGTGCATTTTTTTCCCAAGTAAACACCTTAAACAGTTCCAGATCAAGAGCTAAAAAAATCAATACGTCAAGCTGACAGAAGAAAGAGCAAAGAAAGAGAAAAGTCTAAAATTGGAATTCTCATTGTCAAGTCAAAGGAGCAAATGTAATTTTAATGGCGTCTTATCTAATTAAGGAAAGGGGAAAGAAATTACATTTATTCCAAGGCGGTGTTTTACCCTGAACAGACCTTGTAGCCAGAGGGAAAGACTGCTTATGTCCATGTATAGATGCAATGTTCTTACCTCTGATTACACTTCTGAGAGTTTTGGCAGTAATGTATTAATCTAACACAGCGATAGGCTGGACATACTATAACCTGCCTGTGTTTGTATGGCTCACATTTTTTCTGCTTGGATGTCCGAACAGCAAACTGTATTCCTCTTTCGATGCAGTCTCTCAAGCGCAGACTTGACTAACAAACCAGGAGTAAGCCAATGAAACACAGAGAGCTGGGTCTATTGGATTTGTTTATCATCTTCCTGTATTTATGCAGTGCCAAGCACAAACAGTAACAACTTGTGATTTTAGAATATAAGAAACTGCTTTGTGTGCATGCGTATGTGCATGTATGTGTGTGTGAGGGACAGAGAGAAATAGTGAAGGCATCTAAAGGAGACAGTCTTGTCAGAATAAATCCTGTTTGTCCTTCATCATCAATTAAAGTTTTCTCCTTTGATCTAAAATAGAAAAAATATGTGTTCATGACAGACAAATTAACATGTACACCTATGTTATATGTTGTGATTGTCATTGAATCGGAACATATATATAATACCTTTGACTGATGCTAGGGCCTTTGCTTAGTTCTTACACATTGACTAGTCTCTCTATAGATGGTTTGAATATGAATCCAGAAGAAACCACTATAGCTTGTGATAAAAAAAACAACTAAAAACTAAACTCTGCACTTGCCCTTTTCATAAGATTAAGATTGTTTTCTGAGTTTCAGGGCTGTACAGCAACTTTTCTTCTATTCATAAACTGTAAAGTTCAAAGAACCAAAATATCTCAAAACCCACTTCAACTCCTGCTGGTGCCAAGATTATAGCCTGTCGCGCACAGACCAGTGGTATTACTTGCACAGCAGAGGGTAAAGCATGTATGGAAGAGGGGAGGAGCAGGAAGTGCAATGGCAGTCTGACAAAATGTGATTATATGCAATTATTCTGAGATTATTTGAAAGTGAAAGCTTTTTTAAATTTAGTTCTTAAGGGAACCGAACAATAAATGTCTAAGTGACAGAGAGATAGATGTCATGAAATACTTATCAGACTGCTTTATCAGTATCACTGTATTAGAGATTGACAAAGAGTACAAAAATAGATTAAACTAAGATTTTAGAACCACAAGGACACCCTTCACAAAAGTGCAAGCAATTGAGCACATTGTTTACATAAAGATATGCCCACATTTATATTTTAATATAATTAAACATGCTCTTATTTAGGTCCTTTAACTGGACATGATTTGAGCTTTTAATAGTGTGGCTCATGAATTACCTTCAGTATGAGCCTCTGAGCTTCAGCTCTTGTACCTATGTTGTGTTACTTTTTGCTTTTTTTAAGTGTTGTATTGCAGCTTCCTCTGTGGATTTTGGTGAGTAGAGATGGCAGTTATACTAGATATTGATTGTGGACGCTAAAGTGTATAAATCATAAATAAGATTGATGGCTGAATGGGGAAATTTAAAAAAGACAGTTTATGGATTTGATTAAACTGACTTGAGATTTAAAAAGAAAATCATTAAACATAAACATATGTCATACATTAAATGTATTGTGATCTAAAAATTTGTGAAGAAGTGTTCTGAAATTAGAAATATGTAGTTTCAGCATAGCAATAATTAATATTTTCCCTGCACAACTATTCTTCATAAAAAATATGTATGTTGTGGACAATCAAGGGAAGTCATGCTTTGTTGCTTTGGAGCATGTACAACACTTTCAAAATGAAAGAAGTGCTTCCTAAATCATCCTGCAAATTTGAGCTGAAAAAGCAGCTAAGCAAGGTCATTCAGACAGATGAGAGACATTTATTAAGCTGTATAATTAAAAGAAGAGACCCCCAGGTCACAGTTTAGTGCTATATTAATACAAGCCAAGAGCCATTTTTGTGATATATCATTCAAGGGAGGGGGGGATTAATTACAGAAATGTTTCCTAGGTAACACATGGGACAGATAAAAAGCTTGCGTTTATGGCTGCCAGTGAAAGGTTGCTCCTATTCTTTCTTTGCACACATCCCTGTTTCCCCTTCCTGCTCTTATTAACAGCCTTTGAGATTCCACTGGTACTTGATTTAGGATCCGAGTTAGGAGTGGGCTAAACTGGTCAGTGGCTTTCAGTAGAGGGATGAGGTGGGACAGTTTTACCTGAGGGCAGCTATTTTTGTGTTGTCATTATTCTTGGAGATGGCGCAGGGACATGGAGAAATGGTGAAATGATATGCTGGAACAGGGTGAGTCAGAAATGGAGAGTCAACTTATACAGCCAGAGCCAGTGCAACCAGACAGCGTAATGTTTACAAGGCTGATATGAAATGGCTTAAGGAGGAATTTGTATGCTTATTAAACAAATGTTTTCTTCACTTTTTTAGAACTAGGGGTGGATTTTTGGAGATTTTTTTTTAATCTATATTACAGCTTCTATTGGGGTATAATGAATACCTAAAGTAGGTTGGTTAATTGATTTATTGTCATTTATTGTCAAGTGAGCATTTCTTATCTCTCTTAGGCAATCACACAGATGCACACACGTCTATGTCATTTGTATTCTAATTGTGTCATCTTGTTGATGTTTCAAAGGCCTTGCCTAAAATTTGGTTTTGATAGGTTTTGATTCAAATAGGCTTCATTGAAACTTTACCACCAACTGTAGACTCTTTTTCTTCTTATGTGGGATTTATACACCCATACAGAAATGAACAATCTCTGCCTGTCTCTAAGTAACCAGGATTGTTGAGCAGGTGTTCTTCTAAATAGCAAAGCATCTCAGTTTGGAATAAATTACCCATAATTCAAATTTTTCTGTTAATTACTGCAGTAGATCTAGAAATATTTAGTCCAAGAGTTTTCCTTATTTGAGAAATACTGGTCATCATATTACTCACAAATCAGCTCTACAATAGTCCTGAGTCTGAATTCATTTTGCAGCTGAGGTTTTTTTTGTTTCCAATTTCAAGTTACATAGTCCATAATCCGCCTAAACTGATTCCAACTCACATTACCTGTGAGAGTTTATTACACTTTGTGCAACCACAAGAAAAATAATGCATCTTTTTTATCATCAGATGAAGCTGACTTCTATATGTAAATTTGCAGTGATGAAACTGAAGTCAAAAAGAAATTTTCTAACTTTTCTAACCTACCATGAGGTTAGTGGAAGCATGAAACACTTAGTGAGGACCGATCCAAAGTTTAACCATGTACCTACCAGTGCTGCTAAAACTTGCAAATTAAAAATACCTTTCTCATTTGATTGTACTGATTCAGAAACAAAAAGAGAAATAAGAGAAGAAAAGGTATACTCACTATAATTATTTATCAATTAAAGAAGAAAAAAAATCACCATCTCAGTGCTCATTTTGCCAAGCTAAGCTAACTGCCTTCTGGTTCTTGTTCCACCATTTAAGGCAGTAGACAAAACAGCCCATTCATGTTCTCATGTATCCCTGACAGCGTGTCAAAATGTTGAACAGCCAAACAGTTATCAAAGATCCTTTATACATCAGCAAGATGGTACATTTCAAGCAGAGCTAATGGTACAAAGTAGTTAAGAATTCCAGTTAAGTGGACCCGTTAAAGTGTTGTGAAAATTGTCCAGTGAAGCTGGATGTCCACCCTATCAGTGGAACTAAGTAGATGTTGAAATCCAAATGACTTGAGGTTATACATTTAGCTCTGAATTAGTTATTTTGTCAAATTTAAGAAGAATGGGTTACTGAGACAAAGACAGGTTTGGAACAAAGTCAAATTTCTCCTGATTTGCTGATCTAAATTTGCGGATCGAAAATTTCTTTCAGAGCATGTGGGTCGAAAGAATCATTCATAATCTGTTTTTCGTATCCATGTCTGTCATTAGAGACCCTGCTGCTGGTCTCCTAAAGGGGCCTGCCAGCCGGGAAAACCATGTGACAAAATTCAGGAGACAATTCTTCAGTAGGGTGTCTCATTGTTGAACAGTCTCTGATCACAGCAAGTGTGTCACAGGAGAACAAGTTGTGACAAACAGACACAATAGTAAAGGGTATTTAGAGGATCTGAGAGCTGCTTTGTCATTTCCATCAATGTTTTCATATCTTACATCAGTGTTAAAGTGATGGTAGATTTTGAATTTTACTGGTTAAACTATAAGGAGCAAGTTGTGAATAAAATAAAAAAAATGGATTATTATGTTTTATAGCTGGTTGAACAGTTAATAATTGCACACTTTGTGAGAGGTTAATGATCATCACAGACAGCTTTTGTAATAAGATACTGAATGAACAGTTTTGTTATTGTGTTGATTTTCATAATCCAGACTGAAGCCTTTATAGAAGTTGAGAAAAAATTCTTAACAAAGAAAGTTCACTTTTGAAATCTCCTGACTCTCAGGACTGTTAGACTCTTTTGATTTCCTTAAAAAGCTCTCTGCAGAGATGTACTGTGCCTTTGTGTACTTTAATGTGTGTGTCTTGTATGAATTCATCCTTTGACAGCCACCATTGTAACAAAGCTCTTCCCATTGCTCGCCAGGCATGTTATTGTCTCGTGTGCACGACTTGGATCCTCCACCTACTATGTACTTCTCTCCCACTGAACTGAAACCTGTCAACAGTCATTATTCCGAGCAAGACCTCTCCTGTGATCCCTGCCATGTTTCATCGAAGCATGGCAATTTATTCCAAAGCCCACTGTCTGAGCATGGTAGCCACCACTAAAATTACAGCATGTGAGTGTTTGTGTGCACATGTATTTGCTGCCGTTCTTCTTTTGCTCCCAACTCTCGTCATTCCTGTTGACGAATGACAGGTAAAAGCAGCTGAGTAGACAGGTTTGTCATTCTCTGGTGCTATTTCACAATGGAGACTGAGCTGTACATTTGTCTGTATGTGTGTTTGTGTATATGTACGCGTAGTTGAATAATTAACACTGTTCCTCACCTTGCTGCAGTATATCCCTCACGCACTGGTCTGATTAATGGAGCCCCAGGAGATGCACATTGCCTCCCCAGCCTGCGCAGTGACTAAGGCCTCATATGTGTGTGTGTGTGTGTGTGTGTGTGTGTGTGTGTGTGTGAGAGAGAGAGAGAGAGAGAGAGAGAGAGTGTTTTTCTAAATTTGCAGACTCAAAACAGCAGCAAGACTTTCCTATAGACCTATATTCACTGAATATATATGAACTGAAAAGCCATCAGCATGGTTTGTTCACCCACATTCATATTTGTGTGCGCAAGCTGGATCGTGCATACTGTATGCTCATGCACTGTTTGGACAGCTTCTGAGAACCTGGGATTGCATGAGGGTCGCTTTCCCTCTGTAGTATAACAAACTCTAACAGGACACTATGCACAGATGACAAGGTTATGACTTTTGTTAAACAGCTTTTTGATACAGTGTATGAGTAAATAATTCAGTAAAACTAAACCATGAGCACATGCCCAAAAGTAGAAACTCAATGTAACATCAGTGAATACACTAAAAAGAGCTAACTCACAAATTAGGAGGCCTGAAATCACAAATACAAATTAGATTACACTTGTGGTTTCCAAATATTTCCAACCTGCAGAAACATGGTTATGGAAATGAGCTGTGAACACCAGGTTTTTTCTTTGAATAGTTGGAAAGATACAGAAAGATTTCCACACAGGCGTAGCAGTATTAGGGAGGTGTACAACTACTCAGAGCCTCAGTGGTCATCCTGAAATGACTCCACAATGAACTGCCTCTCACTCATAAAAACAGACAGGCAGCTGTTTGGGTCTTGAGGTTGTCAGTGAAAATCTGAGTTTCTGTGACTTTGAAAAGAAAAGAAACTTTGCTTGTTGTTTTTTGGCAAAAAACTGCAGGATTGAATGTTACATCTCCACAATAAATTTAAAACAATACAATCTCTATATTTGCCATACTTTACTTCTTACACAGATGCAGCTTAAGTTTAGATTAGTCAGCACATAGACATTTTCATCAGCCTACACCTCCATACGTGTTCCTGCACGATGAAGTTTCCATTCCATATGTTGCCTGTTGACTGGGGCACAAACGCTAATAGAGAGATGAAGGTCATAATCAATGAGCCTCCATGCAGAAGAGCATCTCTTTAAGACTCATTCTACATAATGTTTTCAACAGTCATCGTGCTTGTCTACTTGCCTTACTTTTCTACTAGATTCTTATCTGCAAATGGTGAGGTTTTGGTGATAAAAGTCAATGGTCAGTTGGGTATGTCATGTCACAAAGTTTGTGTTTTGACAATTATTAGAATCTACAAGGTTATGACCCAAACATTTTAACAGTAATAGGTATGGCCATATGCCAGCCTTACGGACAATAGTTTGTTCATGCTTTATGTTAGATTGATACCACACCTTTACTAATTATTGCTGTTCTGAATGCAGCCATTAACCTTAAAGGTTTTCTAGATATTCTAGCATTTGTTTCACTGTTAAGACGTGTCCTCTCATATGAAGTTGGATAAGATTACAAAAAAAACACTTCATATAAGGTTAATTATTTCTGAATGGCTTCAATCTGTGCAGAGGTTACAGCAAGCCTTGCTCAGGCAAAATACATATATGTTGTTTTTTTTTTTTGTTATTTGTCAAAAAACCTCTCAAAATAAAATATACAAAACCACTCTGCTACTGACACTTAATTCAGCCTATCAAAATCACTCTTTGGCATTAGTTGTTGATGTAAAAAAAATATTCTACCTTCTATAAAAGTCTTCTAACCCATTTGGAGAACCTTTTTTTAAAACTAGTAATAGTAAAACTATGAATCTAATGGGCAGACTCCAGATCAAATTGAACAGTTGAGACTACGCTCTCGGTCGGCCTTTGCACCCAAGGAATTCAGACTGCCAGAAGGATGTGTAAGCATAATCGATCACAGCAAGCTTGAGAATCTGTTTTGCTTGATCAAATGTGACTTCACAATTCCTTTTGCATACTCAGATCATCTATTATGCTTACTATTCTGTCCAGGCTCATGTTCAGAAATGATTGTGCTGTGCTTTTCTTAGATTAAAGCAGGAACAGAGCATCATAAGCATTCATCTTAAGTTGTGTGTCTGCTAAGTTCATGACTGGTTATATTAATTTTCCCTTCACAATAGCTCTATGTTTTCTTCTAACTTTGGAAGGAAATATATGGCTCCTCAGCTGTTTACTCTCTCAGTTTGTGAGTTGGTTGTTTCTGGGAAAGGAGCAGGCAGTTAGTAGTGCAAACAGCTGCCTGTGGTGGTTAGAAAAATCCTGATCACGGCAGAAAGAGTGAACCTAAATAGTAAAGCTGCAGGTTGCAAATCTCTCATACTAAAAGATGCTGAAACTCATGATTAGTGCAGTTTTAGGCTCATTAGTTCAAGCAGACCTTTAATTTATGCATTAAGTGAATACGAGATACAGAGGCTTGCAGTGCATTACACTGAAAAAGCTTTACTTCATCTAAACATGAGATAAAACTAAATTTTTCTTCTTCCTGACGCAAACAATGTTCACAAGTCACTACATTTCCTTCTCAATTGGACTAGAGTGCTCTATGACTGAAACACTCTGTTCGATTTGTTACTTCATATTGATTCGGTTGTGGGACTGCAATGCCCACAGAATGGATTAGAGTCCAGCTGTATTGCAGCTTGAGAGAAGGGCAGGGTTGTTGTGTGTGTAGACAAAGCAAATAACAACTGTAAATGCACTCTGATTTATTCTACCATTACAGTCCAATATAGTTTGTCTCTGAGGCAACAAAATAAATCATACAGAAAAGTATAATGTCTGGCCAAAAAAAAAATAAAAAAAATAGAACCAACTGGATTTAACTAAGCAAATAGGTATATCCAGTGAAAAAAATACTGCCATGATTAACCAGTTTCAGCTGGCAAAAAGTTAACAAGTTACTTAACTTATAGTTTCGTACCTTACACAAACGTGTCTGAAAAGATACATCAGAAAGGTTTCAGAGGGGTCACATTTTTGGTCTGCATCAAACTAACAAAATTACAAATGAAACTACCAAATTTGGCTTAAGAACTGTCCAAAGCATTATTAAAACCTAGTGAATCTTATCTTTGTAGAAGAAACGTGGTCGGGAGGAAAATCTTGAATGTTCCTGATTGGAGAGCACTTAAATATTTGGTGAAATTAAACAGAAGATCAACAGTAGACTGATCTAACAGCTGTACAGCCTGAATAAAACCACTTATCAGTAAGGCTAATCCAAAAAAAAAAGACTTTAATTTGCTTGGGAGCAAATTAAAAAAGGACTCTGGAGCAATGCGGTGTCATAAATCCAGATTTAACCTGTTTCAGAGTGATGGGAGCACCAGCGTAAGAAGAGTGGTGGATGAAGTGCTGCACCCATCGTGCCAGGTGCCTACTGTACAGGCCTTTGGGGGCAAGGTTATGAGTTGGCGTTGCTTCAGTTGGTCAGGTCCAGGTTCGGGAACATAATGTGCCCAGAAAATTAGATCAGCTGACTGCCTGGATATATTGAAGGATCTGATTTTTCTATCAATAGATGTTCTTTTCATCAGTGCGACAAACATATTTTAAGATGCAAATATTTGTGATGTGCTGGAGAAGACTTCACACAGCAATCTGACTTTTCCATCATAGATATAAGATGTTGGCCAAAAATGATATAGCACTGGACGGTGTTATGACATAGCATAAGTTATGAAACCATTGCGAAAGCATGCTGTAAACAAAGCCAAAGGTAGTCCAACATTTTATTAGAGAGCGTGACTTTTTTTGGCCAGGTAGTGTATTATGGTTCAGGCAAGTAACCAAGAAAAGAATTCAGCAGGGTTTAAGGTTGCTTCATGTAAAAAAGCAAATACTCACTCAGTCACACTCTTTACAGTAAAGTTAATGTTACTTGGATGATGATTGCAGGGCATTGTTTACACTAGATTGTGACAGTAACAGCTGGAGCAAAGATTACATAGGCTGAATACTGGTTTAATGCTGATAGTTTCTATAGGCTTAGCTCAGAGTCATCCATAGTGTGACATTTTAGTAGTCCTGTTTCTTTTTTATTTATCTTTATTTCGGGTGGGTCCATGCAACTGTTGAATTTGATCTGGAAAACTTATACCTATGCTGCAGTGTACTTGTTGCTGATAATGACTTTCACCATTGAGTCATAGCTTAGCAACAAGCCCACTGGCCTATTTTTGGTTTCAGGCAATTATCCACAAGTCAATATGTTGGTGTGATTCTACAACACTTTTAGTTTGTGGATGAAACGAAAGGAAAGGGTCTCAGCCCACCTCTATAAAGTTCCAGATGTTATTGTAAATTAATTAACATGAACTGAATGACACATCTTAATCTTAGTCTTTTTTTCACACAAACTGGTGGGGAAAACAGTGCAGAGATGCAATCCATATTTCTACAATAATGAGCAATTCTGACAAGGGAGGCATCCAAACAAGCAATGCTTGGTGATCCCATAAGGAATAATTCCTATATTTCCTATAGAAACTAAAAGTGGTCTTTAAAGGGACTTGTTGATCTAATAACTTGGTGATCAGCTCAGTTGTTTCTAAATCAATTATGCTGCCACAAGTGATGCTTCTGTTACACTCAGATTACACAGAGAACATCTGCATACAGACAGATAACGGGGACATTCCACACAAAGTCATCAAACTGCTAACTGATGCAATAAAGATCTTGATTATTGATTATTCCCTCTGTCTGGTTTGACCCCCACCCACCTTTACTCCACCTTACCTTTTATTTTTTTCTTTCTTTTGTCTGTTTTTCTCTCTGTTAGCTCACCTTGAAGCACAGTTGAATTAAATATATCTTGGTCACCTTAGTTTGACTCTTTGTTCTCACGCTCATCTGATATTCCATTCATTATTACTTTTACATGGATTTCATCATGACATGCATCTAAGTCAGGCACTATTGCTGTTTCATTGTGGCTTTGATAACTCTCCCAGGAGTAGTGACTTGATATGTCAGTGCTGTAATCATACTCGCAGCATTTCTGAGCATGACATATATATTAATATTTTCTGTAGTATTTTTTTTCCAATCTATTGATGTTATACAGAGACCTCATTGAGTTTGCAGCAGTATTTTGACATCAGCCATTATGTAGATCGCTGACGAGTAATATCTTTGCAATGACATACAGTCAGGTATATGTGTTAAAAAATCTCTTTTTGCTCGTTAAATCATGAGCATGGAAGTTTTTAAGACACAAAACTTCCATCCTTCTTGCTTTTTCTCTGTTTGTCAACCAATCCCTGTTCGTTTTTGTCATCATCCAGTCTTTATTCCCACTCTCTCCCACCCACTCTGTTTCATTTCCATGCAACCTCTGTTTCCTTTTCATCTGTCCCTGTCTATTTCCATCCATCTCTTACACCATTTACCTCTTTTCTTTCCTGTCGTGCCTGCGCCTCATCTTTACCGCTGTCCTGCTGCTAATTGCTGATCCCCCTCCACCTCCTCCTTCACAGACTGTGTTCCACTCTGAGATCCCGTCTATATTATGAACAGCACTTTTAGGATGATTCTATTACATGCCTCCTAGCAGTTGGATAACTCAATAAGCGCGGCTGAAATGACACACAGTTATAATCTACTTAATGAAGCTACTGTACTGATGAAGTGTTCATCTTTTCCTCCAATTCTCCTTTCACTCATTCCCTGCCCTTCTCTAAATCACTGCTTTTTCTCTTTTCCTCTCCTCCTCTTCTTCCCTGCAGGGTGTTGATGGAGAGCCATTCGAATGACAGCCGGGACAGTGGTCATCACTGGTGGAATTCTTGCTACTGTTATATTACTCCTTATCATCGCAGTACTGTGTTACTGTAGGCTGCAGGTGAGGCTGCGACATGTTTTAATCTATGAAACTGTGCTTATGACTCAGTCATGAAAAATGTGGTAATTCTTTCAAAGTGTGAGGCTGCAATCTGTGTACATCTGTCCAGCTGCTCAGTCATCTAAATGTGTTCCAATACAATATACTGTTATACTTAGAGGTGCATGAAAAAAAAGCTGATCTGAAAATGAAAGGTGTTATATTTGTGGATTTCTTAAGATGTGTCAGACAGCATTAGAGTTTTGTGTAATTGGATTGTAATTGGACATTAACAACCACAGTGTGATTCCTTCAGCTCCCTAAACTAATTTCTCCTGAAATAAAGGCAAGTGAAGTGGAAGTCAAAGATACAGAATCTCTTACCATACTAATCTTACTCGGGCATAATATGAGACTTAGTCAGCTTCTTGTGGTGTTAGTATGCCTCCATTTGCATCTATCTATCTATCTATCTATCTATCTATCTATCTATCTATCTATCTATCTATCTATCTATCTATCTATCTATCTATCTATCTATCTATCTATCTATCTATCTATCTATCTATCTATCTATCTATCTATCTATCTATCTATCTATCTATCTATCTATCTATCTATCTATCTATCTATCTATCTATCTATCTATCTATCTATCTATCTATCTATCTGTATATACATATATATATGGTCATGGTCTGTACATGGTCTGTACATGGTCTATATATATTCTCTTTGCTGTTTGGCTGTTCTCCTCTTTCAATTTTCTTTTTCCTGTTATCAGAGGGACTCTCATAGCCCAACCACCATTATTCACCATATGGACAGTAGAGTCTGCCTAAATAGTACATTTTTTAATGTAAATTGACCATCGTCTTTCTCCTCATGTTCTCAGTTTTCAGTTGGCAAACTGCAAACCAGCTGTTAGGTGTGTTTTATCTAGGAGAGGTTCAATTTTAGCCACTCTACCACGAAGGCCTGATTGATGGCATGCTGTTGAGATAGTTGTCCATCCAGCATGTCTCCTGATTTCTGCAAAGGACTTCTGTGGCTCTGTTAGAAAAATTATGTCTTTTTACTCAGTTTGGACAGATGGTGTAGCTGCGACTCAGGGGTAGAGGAATTGGTTTGATCTTTGACTACATGTCACTGTCCATGGGCAAAATATTTATATATATATATATATATATATATATATATATATATACATTACATGTATACTTGTAATATATACATTACATGTATATATATATATACATTTATATATCTTTATTTTTTTATGTACATAAAGCCCCTGTGTGCCCTGTGACACCACCCACAGATATATAAATTGCTATTTGAAACCTTCAGTTTGACTGCTCTCTTGAACCATTTGTAGCTGAAAAGTTATATTCAAGAAAGTAATCTTGGAAAGAGAGTACTTTCCACATCCAATAGTCAGTAAATTTTTGACTGTCAGCCAAAAATTCTTCCCTACAGTTGTCATAAAGGGACGAATATACTGTAGAGGTAAAATATGTTTTTTTCTTGTACCAGATGATGAATATGTTTACTTCCTCTGACATAACAGTTACAGTATGCAGTTGGTTCAAGTTAGCAATCTCTTTACAACATTTAAATTAATGGCAACTCCTTCTCCTTGTTAAATTTTGACGTAAGGATCCAAGATGTTTTATTCAGGATATAATCTGAGACTCCTCTGATTTCTGTGGTAAAGTATTTTTTGTTGTTCAGTTTTTAAAATGTCAAGAGGATATTTGAGATTCATAAAGTTTCATCATTTCTTTAGCATCTATATGCCCAATAATTAGGTCTTAAAAGACCAGAGATCAATTATTTCAGTTCAGCGTAGATAGATAAAAGTAGCTGGACATAAAAGTTGATCGATCATGATGAATAAAAAAATTTCAAGTTTCAAGGAAATCCATATTCTTGCTCAAACTCTCAAAGTATTAAAAAGCTCTACGGAGAGTTTGTTAAACTTCTCCTCTGAAAACCCATTTTGAACTAATTTTCATGTGAAACATCACAAAAAACAGTTTCCACGTAAATATCACTGAAGAATTTACTGATATAGAGTTAACAAGATTCTTCCTGTCCTTATAGATATACCTGTGAACAGGTCAGTTCTGCACTTTATTCTTCCAGGATGCAGTTGACAGTCAACCCTGTCCACAGATCACAGGGACACAGGTGGAGGGAGAGTGAAAACCAGAGCATTTAAAGGACAGGAATGGACATAATACTGCAGACCTGGGTGTTTATTTTCAGTAGGATGAACTGTACTAGAAGTTTTTACAAATTGTAAAGAACGGTTACATTTAACATTAATATGTGATAAAAGAGCACGCTGTGTTAGTTTCACTGATAATCTATAATCTATTGATTATCAGTGAAACTAATAAAATAAAATCTGTCTACTAAACTGTAAAACCAGTTTGGCCTTGAGGCGTTTACTGAACCTGCATCTGGCAGTACTATGTAAAGGTTATGGACATGGGCTGACACATTTACTACCTCATAGATTAGATGAATATAAAAACCGATGCCCTATGTCTTACAGCAAAACACTAATCTTATATTTTCTGCTGATGGTTAACCCAGGTATGTGGATGGTACTGGGGTGTGCACCTTGCGTGAGTGATTAGGTGAATGCAAAGCAAATATATCAAAGCTATATGCAAAGGTCACGGGCTAAAAGTTCTACATAAATGCAGTGATTTACCAAGGCCAGCAGGAGATAAGTTAAAATTCTAGAACAGGAGTAGAATTTAGAAGATCCTATCTGCTTTGAGCCAAAAACAGATATTATGATACCCTGATAATTGCTTAATACTAGTTGGAAAAATGCCAGGATTGAATGTGAGAGATTTAGCAACTAGAAATGTTCTGCTGGAAGATGTAATCTGTATTCAAGCCTATGATTTAGTACAGTAGAAAAAAATCACTTGAGAATAAAACCATTACTTCAAATAAATTGCAGTATCAGATGATATGTGAAAGTATGAGGCAACAGCTTCAATAAAAATGAAGTAAAGTGTTAAATTGTACATCATCATTTGTTACTTTTTGTCTCTGTCTTTCTCTCCTCCTTCTCCTCTCATCCTCCACTGTCACCCCCTCCCACCACCAGTACTACTGCTGTAAGAAGGAAGAGTCTGAGTCGGAGGAGGAGGAGCCAGACTTCGCAGTAACATCCCGTCTCCCACCAGTTCACTCCAACCACAACATTGTGGCGGCAACAGCCGCCGCCTCCTCCGTCCCAAATGGCCCTGCCCTTTTCTCCACCCCTCCGCTGGCTAGAAAACTGACACGCTCACAGACCTTCTGTCCATCTTGTACACATTATGAGCTGCCTTTCTACCTCCAGCCTCCTCAGCCACAGCTCCACCACCAACCAGATGGGTTGAGGAACGGAGGTGACCGGATCAGCTATCGCAGTGTCCAGCAGCAGGATCTGGACCTGCCAGTGCCTGTGAACATTTCAAATTACCGCAAACCAAACCTTGCCCGGTCAGTTACCATGAGGGACATGTTCACACGCAGCTGTAGCATCAGCACTGATGTCTAGCTGGGTTAGCTAAAGGTTAGGCTCAATGTAACATCATGCTTCAGTGACTTGGGATGGCCTGGCATAGACTGGGCTTTAGCCAGACTGTGTTTCTGTCTATTGACCAGTTTAGTCTGATCTTGTCTAGTTTCATTCTACTAGTCGCCGCATGCAGAATGGAGGACTCTCAGGACAGCTTTTTTAAAGGCACTATGCTCAGGTCCATGACCTTATTGGGCCAAAATAGAATATTTAAAAATATCAAATCATCAAAAACATAAACATTGTTTTATTTTGAACTGTTCTTTTAACAAAGAGAATTACATTTGTTTTTACAGTTTAAAGTCTGTGAAGTCCTGCTGCCTGGACCCTTCTTCCCCAGACCTGAAAAACTGGCAGTCAGATTACTGCCATGTCAAAATGACATAATCAGGGGGGATTTTCTCTTTTGCGGAGCTGCTACAAACAAAAATGTTTGGAAGAAGTCAAGTGTTTGTCACTATTACAAAAAGATGATCAGTTTGTTCCTCCATCAATAGATAATAAAGATGATCAAATATCAATCACGACAAGTGTAGAAGGAGGGGGTTTTAAGTTTTACCTGTCAACCACTGACATTCTCGATAGTTTTAACTTAGGTCAGAATATTTTAGGACGTAAAGGGCTCACACAAAATGTAATTTCCCGCTTATTTTCCTCATCCCTTCATAGATATCTCAAATTTATCAGGCGGCTAGTCTCTTTGGGTGTCTGCAAACAACACACTCTGTATATAACTTCTACACTCCTAAAGAGTGTGTTCTTGCTGGCAGAGTGGACTAGGTGCCAAAGGAGGCTGCATTCTTGCATTTGTGGGTATAAAATGTATGTGAGTGTACTGGCATGCATGTGTGTATGAGTGTGTGTTGTGGTCAATTGTTATAGCTGAATTTCTATTCCATAAAATTAAACACATTCTGTCATCGCAACGTCGAAAGAACTCAGAGCTGAGGTGGGTTGCAATAACATTAAAAAGATTTCATGTGAAGGGTAAATGAACTGGGTTTTTTTTGCAATGTGCAACTTTTCCTTGAATTCAAGTAAATGCAAAGACGGACCCAAGCAGATTATATGACAAATGCTATTTTGTAAATGTTTAATTTACCGATAAAAGCTATAATACAGGCTCAAGTTGTGGGTGCAGGCAGTGAAGCGAAAAGTTTCTGGGAGAACATTTCTGTGGGATCTGTTTTTCACTGAAGTTTGAGTTTGTGGACTTTTCACTTCATTCCATGTATTGTACCTGATTTGTGGTTTCTTGGGCTAAAGATTCGCCCTTAAAGGCACATGTATAAATATTTAACTGGCCATAACATACACTTCAGTCTCTCTCCTCTCTCTTGACTCGTTGGACTGAGGAAAATGTGCTCTTGCTCAGAGGTACACAGAGAGTTCCTGCTTGGAACTGTTTTTATTTTCTGCGCTTGGCTGACTGGCCTGGCTGGAGGGCTGATATTCTAACTGAAGGAGCAGCGGCTGGATTTAATGGGTCCAGGACACACAGTTAATGACTGAAATTATTTACTGCTTGATTTCAAAAGAGAGGACACCATTGATTGTGTGAGGGGCTTGAAGCTGATTGGATTGTCCATTTTGGACCCCACCCCATCTTCTCTCTCAGATATGTGGTAGATGCTATTGTACCCTCGTCTTTACATTTGGGTCTCTCTGTTGGTTTTATTAACAGTCATGCGCATTTATTTTCCTGAAGGGTGAAACAGTGCATAATTTTGTCTTAAGTTTTCTTCTTATGACATGTGCATACACAGAAGGCTACAGCACACACACAGTTTTATAAATCTCACTTTGCGAGGACATAATTACAGTCATAATGCACTCCACGGCTCATTATTCTAATGCTAATCATACCAACTGAAAGCAAAGCCCAAACCCCAACCTTGAATTAAATTTTAATCCTAACTCTGAAACAAAGTCTCATCCATCAAACAGCCTTCTTACAGTTAGAAAGTGATGACCAATGAAAATTCCCCAAGATCTACAACTCAAACTGGTCCCACAAGGACAGTCACAAGTCCACATACATGCACAGACAGACAACCACACAGACTCACACACAATAGTTCTCAAGGTACATATTGTTTAAAACTGTCTCTATCTGACAGTTGCACAGGAAATGTTGTGCCATAAAGAATTATAAGAGAAATGTACTAGTATTATTATTACTGTTATGATTACAGATGTATATTCAAATGCAGTGTTGCTTTTACGTTTAAGTATTTGAATTACTTGCTTTATTTTATGATCCAGCTGTTTTTTCAGACTCAGTACAGTACAGCAGACATGTTTCTGTCTTTGTTTCTAATATATAACTAACAGACACATTGTTGCTAATAAAATGGTGTGAAAAGCCCTCTGATTTCTGTTGTTGTGGAGTCCACATTTCTTTTCTCAACTTGCTACCTCTAAAAAATGCATTTACAATGAGATACCAAAGGTTTTGCTTGCATTTCTCTATTTGTCAGTTCCGATTCGAGTGACAGCTTGACAGAAGTTATTAAATGAAAAGAGAGTTCATGGAAAAGTCAAAGCAGGAGGGGAGGACAGAAAATCTATTTGAAAGCACGTCTACTCCTAACTTTTGCCTTAGTAACAGCAAGGATGTTATGTATGAAGTGGTGTAAGAAGATTATATTCACTTTTGATCAAGCCTGGCCAATGGAAACATGCAATATGTTCCTCAAACAACAAAAACCTTGGTATTCATGTTTTTTAACTGTTAATTTTGTTTTACCTAAAACAATTTTGAATGCAATGTATCAAAACAAATATTTTCTTTAAATCAAAGACTTATTCTGTCTGACTGTATTCAAAAGACACAGAGATGACACCATATTCACCACACATATTAAATACACTGTGTATTTATTTTACGGATTCTGATATCCTATAAAGGTTTATCAATGGATACGCATCAATTAGAATTTGCGTTATATCTGCTCGATTCCAAATGTGGACATAATGGATTCAACCAGAAATCCTCCTGGATTATATTATTTGATGAACTGCTAAATATAAGGTAAATATCAGCAAGCTGAAATGTTTTGCATGGGGCACCAACTGCAAACAGCAGAGCTTTGCATTCTGGAAATCCTCTACTGATAGTGATTAGCAGCTTTGCTGTGATATCTCTCTGAAGGAAGGTGAATTAGACTCATCTTAGAGTCAAAGCAACCACCTAACTCTGTGCTGATGAAGTTATTAAACAACCAATCCAAGGTTTTCAGGTGTGTATCTGAGATGGAAACCATTGAACATATCACATTAATTTATTATAATAGACATTCTGTAACAGAGAAAACATTATCACGAGACAACGGGGCCTCTGACAGCAGCAACAACAGTAAAGTCTGCACACAGATCCAGTCAGCCCTGAGGCGGCACGGTGAGTCACAACAGTAAACACGTTTGAATTGGAAAATAAGAAGCAACAATGGGCTGCTTAGGTGGGATGATAAACAAAACTGACAGAGGTGAGGAGATGACAGTCACAATGAAAAGCAGGAAGGCGAAAAGATTAAAACAGGAAGTTTTACTGCAGCAATAAACTGAATGACTCAGAGAAGAATAAAGAGTAATCATGCAATAGAGAAACAACTGAAAACTATTTCTGAGAGGAAATAGAGGTAGTTATTAGAAGATGAGTCAAAGCTAATGAATGGGAAATAGAACATAGCACAGAACACACAGACAGATGGAGGCGTAGAGCAGCAGATATCCCACCAAGGCCTGCCTGGCTGAAACATGAATAACCAGTATGTGATGGCATTAATACAACAGCACTGCTTCAGACATGAAAAACCTTTCAGATTATAATAAATTCCCTTTGATGTAAGCATATTCAAACTCCTACTTATCTCTAAATGTATTGCAAGAGCTGTAAGAAGAAATTTAGTGTCACTAACATTCCGCCCACAAAATAACTGGCTTGAGAATGTATCTATTTATTATCATTACAGTCATCAGAATTTACAAGCGGTGCACTACGTGAGGCAAAAATGGGGTACAGGTTACAGAGAAGATTGATGATAATTGGCTTCTAAAACTATAACAGTTAAGTGATCCATCAATTGCTTTATTTTTTTTTTCTTTACTTAATTTTTTCTAAAAATGTGGCCACTGGATCCTAAATCTGTAGATGTCTGTAGGTGAACTGTAAAGCATAGATTTACAATTGCGTCTTGCACATGAGCTCCACATTTTTGTGCGTAGGTATCTGGTAAACTGCATTAGTTTTTGCATGTTTTACTTTGTTTGTTTGCATATGTAGTTTGACTGCATTCTTTAGAATGAAGGCTTGTGCAAGCCAAGTGAATAATTTAGAGGCACGATCGCCTCCAGTTTAAGCTGCGCTTGTAGCACGGCCGTCAGATGTGTATTGATGTGTTATGACATGCTGGTCACCATCCTCCTCACCTCCGCCTCACCCAGCAGCATGTTCGCCCTCCTCCACTCAGTCTGCTCACTGTATGTTTTGTGCATTCCTTTAGTCTCTCTTTTCAAGTGCTTTTGCTTTGTGTCTGGGTATCTTGTGGTCCCTGGTCATAACTCCCCAGCAGTGGAATTCAGATGCAGTACAAAGGAGCAGTTGGGATTCCATGAATTATGAACATGATAGATAAAGTAGGAGGCTTTTCAACTAGCAAAACAAATCAAAGCTTCCCACTTCTCCCTCTTTCCTCTTATTTTCCTGCTGCTTCGACCTTCTGCCCCATTATCCACTCATCCCCATTTCCCTGTTTCTCCTGAGTCGGCTTTCATTGTGCCCATATTTCTCACTACATCTTGTTTGCTCATGTCTTCTCTTTCAAAATTAGATTTTTCCAATATAAAAAGAATGCAATAAAAGAAATACAGGATGTCAGCACATCTGACTTTAAGACTTTTTTCTGTTGTCCAATACAGAGAAGCTGAGCATATTCTTGTTTGCAGAGGAACAAGTACTTGATAGATACATAGTTCGGGAAATATTGAAAACGCATTCTGATTTTCTTTCTGTTTTGTCAGCTTGAGTTGATAAATAAATAAGCTGATTAATTAATTAAATAAATCACAGTTCTCTGAATGGCCACTAGAGGCCAGCTCTAGATGTGAATCCTGTCTTGGTTGAAAATCCTTTTTACAGCCCAGTTTTTAAAAAAAGGGGAACAAAATGGATTTTTTTTTTCTTACATCCTGTTCTGTTGTTCCTTGTGTATCTTGTTTTGATGGCAGAATTTGTCCTCTAATAGCCCCTTGGTCTTGACTATTCCCATCTGTGTCATTCAGCCTCTGTGTGTTGCTATATAGATTCCCAAGTTTCCAAGTTTGTAACCTTTTTTCAATTTTTCAAAGTTTTGCTGTTTTTTTGACGGTTTATTTTAATTTCCCTTTGTTGACACTGCGCAAATTCCTAGCTATTCTTGAAACTTCATCACATCTGATATAAGTCATATTTCCAAGACCAAAGCCAGCAAAGCAGCCCCACAACGTGACAGAATCTCCACTATGTGCTCTTTTTCTTATTGGCTTAAGTTAGTCACTAACAGACAAACAGATGCACAGCAATTTCCAAAGAGCTTTGCTATGGTTTATTCTGTTGAAGAGGAGTTATCCCAAAAAGACAATAGCTTATCTATAAAAGGTTTGCAAACATTAGTCCTGCCTTTTACACCTTTCTTTTAGTATTGATATCCAGTTTGCTTGCCCATGGAGCCCTTCTTAGTTCAGTGGGCAGTGTATGATACAAACTGTCATCCTGTGGCTCTTTGGTGTAGACGTGTCAATGTTTATTTCTTTTCACCAAACTGTCTCATGAGGGTTTTTTTAAGGACCATATCTTTTTAGCATCTTACCAGTTTTTTTTGACTGTTGAAAAGCATTTCTGATGCTCCCAGTTTTCTTATCGTCACCATTCTGAGGCAGAAATAGGATACAATCAACTTAATTTTATTGAATAAAAATATCAACATTAATATAGATAACATAAGTGAGTCTTCTTTTATTTTGTTTGACAAATGGATTTAAACTCATCCACACGATGCCAGTAATTATATCTAAGGTAAGTTTTATTTGTAAATATAGGTTAAGGTTAACCAGGAGCTCTGACAAGGACTGCAAAGTCCACAATTATTTCCAATTATGTCTCACTTTTAATCAGCAAATGTCCTCAAACAAAAATCAAAAGTACAACAACACACTGAGTCTTGCTAATGCTAACTGTGATAACAGATGTTTGTTATGACATTTAAAAACTTGCATAATTCAAGAATTTGTGCACGTTCGTATGTATGACCCAGTGTTCTTTATTAATTTGAGTTTAATATGGCAGCAGTTCAGAATATATGATTTAATTACTGCAAGCACACATACCTCGTACTGCTTTGTCAGAGATAGGGAGAAGTAACCCACCTCCATAAATTTCTCTCTCTCCCACACACATGACTGCGTGCAGGAGCCATTACCGCCCAGTGAGTGTAATACTGCAGTTTCTGAAAGGAGGAAATGCCATGCCTCTTGTCTGAATTTTTTATTCCCCGCCCTCTCTGTTTCTGTATAAACTAATAAATAACCAATGAATCCAGGGGACATAACGCAGAATGGACTAGATTTTTTTGTCCTTCACACCACAACATCAGCTCCCATTGACGCACATATTGTCTGCTCTCTTTTTTCACCGCTTCATCCTCTTTTTTACCCTCTGTGAAATCTGGCTCACTCTATGTATTTCAAGAGCTAAATGTTTCACAATGTTCCTTTTGTAATTGGCCAGTTAACCAGGCAGCAAAGACTTTTAGCCTCAATATGTGGAGAAAAGTGTCTTTTTTTGTAAACTGAACCTGACCTTTGCTTTGTCAATTCATCACTGATGTCCAAGAGCATGGATGGTAACCTAGCCAGAATAGACTCATTTTGAATCAGCTAATGAATATTTGCCACTTAGGTCTGATTGAGCAATATTCTTCTCAGTCAAGTGGCGTGTAGGTTGTTTCAGACAGAGAGGGACACGGTGAGTGAGAGCCTTTACGTGTTTTGTTAGGTAAGAGTCGTTAACCAGCTCTTTGTCGCCATCGAGTGGACAATGATTTTTGCTGATGCATTCGAGCAAAACGCAGTCTTAAAACTCCTGAAATCACTAATGAAAATGTCTATCAGATAACTAGCAGAAAGTTAGTGTGAAATTAACAGTGGATTGATTGTTTAAGTCATTTATCCACATATTGCACTATATTTATCTTTAACTTTCACCATGTTACTGATGTGCAACTCCCCTGTGTGCCTTTGCCCCCCAGGGACAAATAAAGTTTTTTATTTTATTTAAATTAATTGACTTTGATTAAAGCACTAAACATACAGTTTATTTGAAATTATTTAATCTGATGGATACATCTATTCTGTGTCTGTGGAAAATATATGTATTGGGGTTTTAAATTCCAAATCCAGCTCACAATGACATTGTATAAGCAATATGCTTTATAAAGTAATTATGAAAAGGATTTTGACGTCTCTCAGTTTGTCATCAAATATGCAAAAAAATCTTACTCCCTTTATGGTTCTGTGCTTGGCATAGGACAGGAAAACAAAAAAGCAATAATTTCACAATATACAATATCTCACAAAAGAGTTAATTATTCATATTCTGAAACATTTATAAAGTTAATAATAGAAATATTTGTGAAATATTTTTAAGCCTTTTTCGTATTGTAAATGTTGATGTGTTTAGCACCTTACAACCACTCCAATGTCATGTGTACAGTTAGACTGTTAATTGAAAACATTTACACCGATATTCTTAAATACCAAATGGTCCAACTCCTCTCAAAACTCTAGACTAAACGAGGAGTTTCAAGTGACTACGTTGCCGTGGTTACCTCTGTCCCGCCTCCTGGTTTTAGTATCCAATCACATTTCGCTATGAGTCTGTTTACTGTCAGCCGCGAATTGCAAACTTCTTTTTCTCAGTATTGGTGTGCAGTAAATCAGATATTTCTTTAACACTGCAGGCAACATGAACACTGAACAGTCCATCGAAACACAGTACAGTGCAAACAACTGTCAAGTTTCTACGCCGGAAGGAAACGACTCAAAGAGAGGGACACTAAAAAGGTATCGTCACAGTTAGCTTAGCTCCAAAGGTAGTCGTCAGCTAAGTCAACGCTAGCCAACGATCTAGCTAACGGTACACGTCAAGCTAACGTGGAATGTCATTTGTCATTTATGTTAACCACAAAGCAAAAAAGGGCTATCACAGCTTAGGTACCTAACTCTGAAGATTTAGCTTCGAGTTAATGTTATGGTGTGTCGCATGAGGGACGCTCGAGGGATGACGTTGTAGCAAACCAGATACAATAAAATATCTCCCTCTCTCTAACCATTGAGAGATGCTAAAAATAACTGTGAATACTGATTTAAGTTTTTTATGGCCCGATGTTAATATTTTCAGATTAAGGGTATAAATGGTGTCTGATTTCATCAGAATTTAGTCGATAAAATTTAACAAATTAACTTTCCTGAGTTAAATAGTTGCTATTAAATGACCCTACTGACTTCACTACTGACTTCACTAAACTTAAAAATACCACGAATGTATTTGTGTGTCACTGGTTTAACAGTTGTGAAGTGTTTTGTATTTCGATGTAAAGCTGTTGATGATAAGTCAATATTACTATTGCTGATCATAAGGAGTTATTTACTGAGTTAAAAAAACAACGCATAGCCAGTCATCTTCAATACATTATATTCTGTCATGAAACATGTATGTAGATCCACCGATAGTTTCCTCCCGTTTTCATTTAGAACTCCATTCTCAAAGTTTAAGAAAGTACACTCCAACTTCAAGTCGCCTGTGAGTAACTCCTCTCATCACACAAACCCTTGCATGTCACTGTTTGTTGTGTCATACATGTGTTCTGTGTTCATGGTTTTTGGTCTTGCATGTCACAGCTTCAAGTAGCTGAGAGTGCTAAAGTGAGCCCTGCAGAAGAGGCGGCAGAGCTAGTGAGGAGAAGAGAGCAGCTGGATTCAGAGATTGCACAACTGGAGGCAGAGTGAGTACAGCTGTGTTAATCTTTCTGTATTCATTTCTTTTTTTGAGGCCCAACTTTAATGGTATAGAGGCTTGGTATGCAGTGATGGGTCTGTGTAATATTAAGGGAAATGGAATCAAAAGGTATGATCCCTATAATTAGTTCCCCTAAATATCAATATATTCTATGCATATGGTAGTTTTGTCAGTGATAATTTTATCAGATGTTTACTTTTTTGCTCTAAGCTTGTGTATGAACTTTTGCACAAAAAGTGTTTTTGAATGAGACCAATTTCATCTCTGTTTTCCAGGGGATATAGAGTAGAGGAGCTGGAGCACCATATCGATAAGTTGCATGAATACAATGATATCAAAGACATTGGACAGTCACTCCTGGGTCGTATTGGTAAGAGAGCCTTTAAGTTTCCTAGTTTAATCTTGCAATCACAGTTTTTGCATGCCTTGGGGAAAAAGTTAGAAAAGTTGTTTGCCAACTAGCATTACATTTGGATTCGTCTGAATTCAAAGCTTAATCTGGAATACACGCACATCTGGTTGAGTTGATTTCCTTAAAGCCTTTGGTTGGATTCGCGGTTTGAAATAATCATTCACCGTAAACCTTGTTCAGCTGAACTCTCAGCTTCAAAAATTGAGAGTGGTGAGACGACCACTGATCCAAACTGTCGGTGACTCATGTTAACACCTCTTGGTTCATCTGTCAGCTGAATGTGATGCATGTTAACACTTCATTTGTAATAGACCAGTGTTAACAATAATCTGATGGTATGAGACACAAAACAATATGTCTTTTTCTGGTGTGCTTAAGATCAAAGAAAACAAGCTCGATAACCTGTAATCATATCCCTGAACCCCATCTAAGCAACTCGGATTGGATTTGACTAACAAACAATGCTAAAAACAAAATCATAAACAGACTGTAGTCAAATTGTAACTTGACACTTGTAATTATAATTATCTGTGGAGTTACTGTTAAAACATTATATTGCCAGCAATGACTGTGGAAAAAAAAAGATTGGGAGCATGGTGATGAAACTTGATTTGCAACTGTAAGTCATAGGAAACATGCAAACTTAAAACTAGGGGCTTTGTGTTATTAGATTAGTATGGCTGCAGGTTGGTGGAGTTTCAAGTTGTTCTGCTAACAACCACTAGAGGGCAGCAGATAATATTTTCTTTTGACCAATGAGGCAAAAGCCAGGGCAAGTCTTTTATTTAGCAGTATTTAATCCCACAAAACATACATTTTGTACTTTGATTGCTATAGTGTCCCCCATAAAACATAAAACACTCAAACACTGTGCAATATATGGGCTTCAAGCATCTCTGTAGCAGAGCTTGCTATTTAGGTTCCCACCTCTCCCAACTTGAATAAACCTGCCACAGAAAATTGTTTTATTTTCTGTGTTCACTCATAGAGTTTCTACTATTCATCAGCAGCAGATACATTTGGTACTACATTTAATCAGCTTACTCAAATAATTTATTTATATATATAAAACATACTTTTCTTATGAACTTTAGAACAATTTGGCTACCAGGGTTATCGTGATTTCTGTCCTTTAAAAGGTTTTCAAGCTGTATGTTTTATGAAGTTGAGGAAATAGGGAGAAGTTCATGCTTTTCACACTGTCAGGGATGTTTAATGAATCATGGCCAAATGACAACATGGTCTGTGTGACTTATGACTTTTTACCTACTTTTTATAAGCATATATTTGTGTGTGTGTCCGGCATGAAATAAGATCTGGGAACGTTCAGTTTAATAGACGGACAGTGTAGAGAGTATATACACAGATAGTTTGCCTTTCATTGATTGTTCTGATTATTTTCGGTAGGCTGCATAGAAAAAAGCTCTCATATTAAATATGTATCGTGAGTTAAAGCTTGCGATCTCGTTAAATTCCATCTCAGTATAGTAGAGAGTCGAGATGATAATGACCTCTTAGTGAACAGAGGTGGCATTTCCCCTCTGACACAATGACAGTCTTTCACATCACTCACAAGCTGACACACAATTACAATCTCTGTGTGTGCCCATAGATACATGCATACACTCACACGTGCACATGCAGGCCTGGGCTATCGTCTTCTCTTCCCCCTTTGTGCTCTTTTCTCTCTCTCTCTGTCTCTTACTTTGTCTCAAACAAATGCACTTTCACAAAGAGTGCACACTTAGACACTGAGTTGCTGTTGTACTGTATGCTGTTATTCGACGGGGAGGAGACGAGTGGGGAGAGTGAGCAGTGAGAGATGTCCTATAGTACCCTCCAAAGACAAGCGTTCTGTTTGTGTTTGACCGTGTCTGTCTGTCAGGATCATTTCCATTGTCATTTCAAAGTTTCTTTTTTAGCATATATCGTTTTTAAAATGTTCACAATTTAAACTCTTAAGCGTTCTTTCTGTCGCACGACTGAAAAACCTGCCTTTGTTTGTCATACAGTATATACATTTTAGAGATCCATCTCTTTTTGGAAAACATAATATTCTCATATTTCCCTTTTTTCAAGAAACGATGGCAAACTTCAGTCAGCAATGTAATATTCAGGCATTATCTTTTTCAAAAGGAAACCTCAATTAATGATATTGAAACCCAACAGTAAGGATATATGCAGATAAAGGCCTTTTCAAAATTGATACATTTAGCATTAATGGCTCCATCAGTCTGTTAGAGCAACTGCATTCAGTCATTCAGACATAGGTTATGTTTGCCTTAATGTTTATTGGAACCTAATTAATATATAACCGTCAACGGTGTAAGAGAACGCATTCGTCACAGAGTCATCCATGCCAGTGTGATAATGGTGCTTTACCGAATAGTCTGTTTTGTAAAGACCGATTTAAACCGATCAAAATGTAAAAGGAAACATGTAGCTGTGTTTTTTTTCCCTTACTCTGAAAACAACATTTACTGGAAAGGAAGCTGGAAAGTGTTGTTTAACTGTCAGCTGAACGTGACATGTTAAAACCTCTTTAATAACTTTAAATAAGCAAAGACATGTCCTTTATCTGTCTAATGAGGCAGTCCGTCTGGTTTCTCTGAGGAGCAGACTGTATGCCAAATTAACCCTCATCTATCCATTGCGTGTCAGTTAATGAAATTAAAGAATGTCAGACTTGTCCGGTGCTGACAGACATATACTGGGTTTGACCCAGTACGGTAACTATAATCGTCATGTAAGAGAACCAGGTTTCTCATTCAACAATGTCATGTTAAGATGCTGGTAGATAAATGTTAAGGAATGCATGTCTGAAAGAGCGTTCTCCTCAGGTGCAGAGATGATTTACTGTATTGTATAAAAAGTAACTGAACCTCTCTTTACTTCTGGGCCTTTAAGACTACACACCCTCCCCAAGAATTTGCATTAGGTAGAAGAAAGCACCCTGCACTACAAAGCAGGTTCAGCCTATCCAAGCCTTAATTACTCAACAGTCGAGATCACACTAGGTGGTGTCACTACGCTGGGTATCAACTCTTGTCAGTTAGCCGAGGGGTTCCAACTCTGGATACTGCGTGTGCGTGTTCACGTTGTTTTTCTTTCTTTTTTTCTTTTTTTTTTTAAAAACGTCTTGCATCAGTTGATCCGCCGCCATCATAAATCTGAAGCTGCATATTTCTACCAAAACTAACAAAACATCATGGTAAACTATTCAGCTGGTGCAGGGTGGAAGATGATGTGAATGTGTCGCAGTGGTTTTAATCAGTTTTGAAAAAAACATCCGTGCGATGGATGTTGATGAGAATATGGTTAAACAGACACAATGTGACATCTGATCCACGGCACGGTATGCAGTTCATAAACAGACAGTAAAATCAAATCCTATTTATATAATCCTGTCATTACATTACAACCATGCACTAACAAATGATGCAGCTGTGTCACCCACGTACATCTCGCAGAAGCAGGTGAATTCCAGCACGTCTTGGTGTAGTTTGGTTCTGATCTACATGCTGCGGTCCGTATTATTGCGCTTTAACAGGATAAATACATGGGAATCATTTTTAAAAAGCTGATTTTTATTACTGAAATAAATTAAACTAGAAGATTATTTAAACATGTGGTTTGATTGTGCTTTTGACTGCATTTTAGGCAACAGTTTTAAAACTTTTACCTCAAAGTACACGCTGCATGTTTCGAGCGCTGTGTTTTTCCATACTGTGATCTTGGTCTGTTTAGTGTTTTGAGGATTGTTTGAAATGTAAACCAGAGGGAGTTGACCTTGTAATCTGTCTATGTCTTGCAGCTGCTCTGAGGGGGACCACCACACGAGATCTCTACTCACACTTTGGTCTTGAATTGGATGACTGAAGATAAAACCAAGAAAACGTAGAGTCCCGAGTGCTCCCTAAAACCAGTGAAGAAGACATCTTAAGTTAGAGAAGTTAGTGTTGATTTGGTGCAAAGATGTGTCTCCTTTTGGGACTGATTAAACCATTTTCTTTCTTTTTTTTTCTTTTTTTTTACAGCTTTTACAAAGAGATATTTGGTTAAAGGGAGTGGTAACAACAAGAGGAAAAGTCCAGCATGCATGTGTATTATTTAAAACATGCCTGCCATGCTAACTGAAGGTATAGAAATGTTTGTGACTTTAACATACTGCCTTTTAAATAGTGGTTTAATGTAAATTCTTGTGTGACATAACTATGAAAAGACTTTTGTCCTTTTGGATTACATAAATAGTTCAGAGAAACATGTGGCTGTTATTTCTCTAACCTTTGTTCTCTTACAGAAAATGATGCGTATCAGTGTCAAAATGTAAAATCAAATATTCCACCTCCAAAAATAGCTGGGCAGTAACTGTAAAGAGTAATGAATTAGAAACATAGTATTTGTGACTAAGCTGTCAACAGTATTCAAGAAACAAATTAATTTTTTGATATGCACTCCAAATCCTTAGAACAATGAAGGTGATTGAAAAAAAATACTACCACTGAATACTTATGTCCTAACAAAGCTTCTGAGTGGTTTCATCCCCCATATTAATCCCACCCACCACTATAAAAAAAAAAAGAAGAAGAAGAAAAAGAAGCCCTAGCGGTAGGGAGGAAAAAAGGCAAGTATATTAATTTACTGTTTCCTGTATCTCTGCAGAGCTAGCTAGAGTTTAACTGAGGAAGAAAAGTGTTGGGTTCCTATATACTCTGCTTCCTTTGTCTGAGAAAGAAAAAGAGAGGGTCGGAAAGTACTGAATGGAAATCCAGACAAGTGGCATTCTGTTATGGGTGGGTCCTTATCGGCCCGCTGATAATGAGACTTATCTTACTGACATCAGCCGAGGAGTTTCACAACCATCATGGTGCTTGGTTGTCATGTGTGTGTAATCTGGCATCTGGCCCCAAAAGTGTTTGATGAAAGTGTGTCTTTGCACTTTTATCTCAGATCCACAGGTCAAAGCTCGCATTATTCCATCCTGATGATTGCCTTTCACACATTCACCATCTTACATGCATGACTCATTGTAAGATATACTGCTTACACTAAATGAGATGGGATTCTAATAGTGCTTATTTTATGCAACCCACATGATTGGGTTACATATGAAATATTGGGCAACAATTTCTAAATAAGTGTTCCCATTATTTCAAACTATTTCAAGGCAGTGGGGAAGTAACCTTTGTTGACCTGCGCCTGTGATTCTGTTTTGTCATAGTAAACCCTCTGTAATCTTCCTTTGTTGTGCAATGTGTTTCATGAGATGTCACACTGCTTCTATGACAAAAACTGTGTTAAATGTCAGCCCTCTGGTTGTCTGCAGACATTGTAGGCTGTAGGACACGTTTTTTTTGCTTAAAGTTGCAGCAGACGCTTGATGGCAAAAGCGACTCAGTGTGTGGCATTGCATTGGATCAAGTGTTCCATGCTGTATTTGTTGGCTCTCTCCAGTGTTTTCAGTTTTGCCACGACAGTTAGGCCTTTAACTGGATGTAAACATCTGCAGGAAGTGCATGACCAGCAGAGTTCCAACTGAAACCCGCCTGCAACCACAGCTACCGTACAGGTAGGCAGCTTCAGCAGCCTTTACATTTAATGGAACACAAGCAGGTTAGAGGCAGATCGGTTCCTGTTGGCAAAAGGCAGACCTTTTGTCGACAAAATGATGGGTTAGTCGCGGGTATTGTTCTGCATCCTGCCTGCCCTCATTCCTCGCTAATACTTAGGTTCCCCTCTTGTCAGACACAACGTATTTACGTCTGAGCGAAGAACGAATGCTGATGAATGGACGAGGTGAGGCGGACTCTACAGGCAGAGGCAAGGTTCATTTCATGCCATAAGCCTCCGCATGACGGCCTTGTAGCTAATGGGTGGAGACTGCTACGCTTCCTCGCTTTCAGGCTGAGCTGCATTTCCTCTCCGCTCGTGTCGCAGACTCCGCCCTTTGCCGGATGGGATGTAGGAAAGATTCCCTTTCTCGATTGGCCCTTGCATCCATCAGTCAGCTCTTATTCCTGATTCACTGATTTGATGCTGACAGCAGGGGGCGGGCTCAGCTTAGAAAATTATAAGGTCATTTGAATTACGCCTGCCTGTGCGCTTACCGGCTAGAATGAATCCAAGGATGATATAGATGATTGTGACAATGAACAGGTGATGATCGCGGAGTCAAAGTCGACGCGCATTGCCAGGCCATTTTGGAGGAGCAGGTCGTTGCGCGATTGACAACAGGAGAGACAACTGGCAGACCCCAGTGCGTGTGTCTTGTCTGTGTGCGTTTGTGTGAGGCTCTATCCAGCCAAGCTAGCGGTGGTAGAGAGCGGAGGTGTTGTCCAGGCTAGCCTATAAGCCGATCAAGGTGGAACTGCACACATCGAGTTTCACGTTTGGGATTTCTGCGCACCTACATGCTGTAACGGTGTGAAGGAGGAGCAAGGTATGTAAGCAAAAAATGCTCATCCCCGTTACAATCCAAGCTGGCCGAGCGCCCCCGCGATGTTCAATTTAGCGGATCGGTGGTTAGGTTAGGTTATTATTAACCCGGAGAAAGGAAGAGAGCTCGTTGGCTTTCGGTCCTCTCGCTACCTTGTTGGTGATTAATCAAGTGTGTGTGGGGGGGACACGAGGCGGTCGTTCTACGCTATCATTTCAGGCATCCTCGGACCTTGAAAGGTAAATTATGCATACGTAGACCGCATGCCTGCTCATCCAAAAAGAGGCTGCTTCGTGTCATACTGTCCATCCGCTTCCTTAAACCGATGCGCGCACTGCGCCGCGCATCCTGCCTCATGTTACCATGATAACCTCCATCAGGTTAGCACAGTAGAAACCGTTCAACCGGTTCACAACCGAAGGCCGTGTGTCGAGTGCACATGGCATGGTTAGTGTGGTAACCTACAGTGGGCTGAGCCTTCCTTATTTATCGTCTTGGGCCCCTACCGCAATATGATGCTACGCGCTTTTTAAGTTTCCGGGTTAAGCAGCAATAGCAGATGATGAAGCTTTTGTCTCCAACTGTGAAGTGGCTGCTGTCCTCTGAGTGCGTCGCTTTCCTTTGATATGTGACGTCTTATAATCACCATGTCCTATCCAATATTCAGATTGTTTTAGTCGTCCACACAGAGTGCTTGTTTGTGCCTTGTGTTTTGGCTTAAGAGTCGACTGACAGAGTGAAAATGAAGCCATCATTACCATTACAGCCACATGCACGGAGGCAGAGTAATAAAAACCACTCAGCATATTAACTTAAGAAAATTAGTTGTCATAGAAACAACCCGTTGTTTCCTGATGATAAACGGTAATCAGACAAAACTGATGAATAGATAATGAGCAGATGTGTAAACCTATCATTTACTGTTTTGGATCGGCTTTCTAACTATCAGATACCATTTGGAACCAGAGTCAACTCACGCTGTACTTTAATGCTCTCTGTTGATACCCTAAACTCTTTCCTTTTGAGTGGAATTTCCTCAAGGTCTCTGTGTTCTTGGGCCTTTTTATTTTCAACACAGCATTTCTAGTTGTTGATTTTCTGACCGTTACCATGAGAACCAACAGTATTTGAGTCATTTTATTCTGTTATATATGTTAGCTTTCACAGCAGGTTCGAGTCGGTGGGTCAAAATGGGCTCTGGATGTGTAAATAAAAGCACAGTAGATAACGTTTTGAAGTAGCTGGCTCTTATATCACTGTGATAATGCTCTGTGATTCTGCACCCCTCAAACCACAAGTAATCTTGGTCCAACTGAACTGATACCTAGCCTGGAATGTTTTTTGATTAGGACTCATGGTCTGGAACCCATGTGCCAATATCTGTGTCTATTTATATATGTGTGCTTTCTTTCAGGATGATGCGTCTAGCATGTTGTACAGCCCTGCTGTTTGTGATGAGGCTGCTGGTGGGTCTGCCTTGGTACCAAGTTCTTCCGGCCATCCTGATCTTCTACCTTGGAAGCGGAGGATGGAGCTTTCTGCATATTTTTGCCAAAACAGTTGGCAGAGACTTACAGTAAGCATGGGGCCATTTGTGTCTATAAAATGCAGAAAGTCAAAGGAATTAGACTGCTTTTCATTCTTTTCTAAGCATGCAAAATTCAGTTTTTCCTGTCAGAGAAAATGTAAAGCAGTATTTGAGGGTTCTGGGTCATGACAGATTTTCAGTTGTTTTGGCTCTCCACTTCACAATGTTTCACCTTAAGTGAAATAATCCCTGTCAGGGTAAAGCACTGACAGCGAGCTCTGACTTGAAAGTGTGAACATCCATAATATGTGCAGAGTACTTGCACTGTGGCCCTTTTATGATGTCACTGCACTGTTGTAAAACTGGGGAAATCTTAGCTCTTTTTGTATTAATGAACTATAATCATTTGGTGACCTTTCCTAGATTTTGCAATCTTTGCCTAATCTTCTGGCAATGACATTTGTGTAAACAGTCCAGGGATATGTCTTTGCGTTATCATTTATCACCGCTCAGAGAATACACATCATCGGCAACAATAATTTGACTCGTGGTGAAACCCAGTAGTGAAATCTTTGGATTAAATGCATCCACAAGCTCAGCATTCACCTTAACAACAATATAGATAATAACTTAGATATCGAATCATTACACTATCATGACATTGTTTCAAGTGAATGTCGGTGTGATTTATGCATGTAACTATGTTCAGTAGAGGAAGACGTACAGGAAAAATGATTACACAACCCTTAAAAGATATAGACAATCATCTTTGAAAGCAGCTTTGAGGACCAAAATGTTTCATAATAGTTAGGCTGAAATGATTTGGAAAAAAAGGATAATGGAGGAAATTGGGTTATGAGCAAATGTTTTAATGTCCTAACCTAAAAGCAATGTTTACAGTTGGAGGTTGCCATGGTAATTGCTTTGTGGCTAACTTCCTGTTTATCCCTCAATAGTACTAGTAATGTAAAACATGGGCCTTTTGATGTAAATGTACTTTATTTACACAGCCCTTTACAACAATCCATTTTGGTGTACCAAAGTGTACCTCTTAGGACAAAAAAAGCCAAAGTTGTCCAGGTAATAGTAGTTGTGGTGCCTCTCTGTGATCCATCACATCCAAAAAAAATGGCCCAACTCTCTTATCGGTCAGAAAACTAAAAGGTACAGTTTCAAGGCTCCATTCTGAAGATATTCTTATGATTTAATAACGAAAGGATCCGTAACTAACATCTCATAACTCCTCTTTATGCATATTGCTACTTCTGGTTCAGATGCACATAACTTTAAGTATAATTACAGTACAGTTCAGATTTGTTCTATGTACAGGTATTGGCCCACAGGTATTCAGTTCAGACAAAGCATACATGTTCCGCAGTGACTCATAAGTCGTTAATGTGTAAAGTGGTTGGACAGGGCTTTGGTATTTACACGGCAAGAATCACAAAAAGGGTCCACCTCTATGCTTTGTACACTTAACCAACCTATTGTACAAACTGTCTTCCCCGACAGAAGGTGTAAAGTACCTCAAATAATAGAGTCCAAAATTAAGTGTTTTGTTACAGGTCTTTCCAAGAGTCCTGTTGCTAACACAAGCATGTCTGAAGAGAGCATAGAAACTAGCACTAGCATAGAAAAGATCATGTACTTCTGTTGTCCAGAATTAATGTATTTCCTTTATTGGAATAGAAAGAACCCAGAAAGTTTTATTGTAGAAAAATGAAAAGAGCGACCCAGCTGAACCACAATAGACTACATTTTATCTGGACCAACATAAAACTGATCCCTGGTGTAATGATAACATTTCATCATGACTACAGTTCAGTCAAGAAGTTATTTGCTCATTGGTTTTTATGAGGTTTCTGTAATTATTCACTACTGTGTACCTCTGTGCAGTAAATGTAAAGCACTGAGAATTGCTATTTATACAGACTTTGCTCTCTTGGGCATGCTCAATGTTTTATGTCTCACTTTTTATTATTTGTTTACTTGAAAGTAATAGACACCCTTAGCTGGTCAAATATCAGCGATGATTAGTCTCTGAATATTTAGACTTGCACACCATATTTGTTTAAATGAACATTCATGTGGATTTTCATATTTCATCCTTTTACTACAAATTAGGCATTACTGAAGACATACTAAGCCATGTAAAGCAGGTCTAAGATCACCCGTGTGCAGCATTCAGGACTGACAGATGATAACTATTTTGAAATAAGTTCAGCCAAAGATGCATTTTTACTTCAAGTCTTGCATACGAATAACCTGTTTTACAGCTTTAACACCAAAACTTAGTAATTGTAACACATCATGTTATCCAGGTTGATTATTGTTTTCCTAAATGGTTCCACGAAAAGTGCTTTTAATGTCCTGTATTCAAACACTTAACATTTTCCGTCCCTCCTTCAGTGCAGCATACGTGTTATTACGAGTGAAGATGAATGTCAGACGCCACCTCAGAGAGAAGAACACTATTCCTAAGATCTTTGCTGAAACCGTGCAGCGTCACGGGGACAAAACGGCTCTCATCTTTGAGGGGACCGGAGAGAGGTGGACTTACCATCAGTTGGATGAATACTCAAATAGAGTAGCTAATCTGCTGCTGGGACGTGGTTTTAAGGTATGCCAAAAAAAACTGTCCAGCAAAAATGAAGGAGAATCATCTTTTTTTTAGGGAGTGACTTACTTCAGTCAGTTTTGGCAACACTTTTCTTTTTCTTTTTCTCTTTTCTCAGGAGGGTGATGTGGTGGCCCTTTTCATGGAGAACAGATCTCAGTACGTGGGCCTCTGGTTGGGCATGGCTAAGATCGGAGTAGAAGCCGCTCTGATCAACTTCAACTTGAGACTAGAGGCTTTGGTCCACTGTGTCACCATCTCCAATGCCAAAGCTGTGGTGTTTGGTTCGGAGCTTACTAATGGTAAGTGGATGGAAGAAAAAATTAAAGTTAGACAAGGATCCTATATATGTACGGCATTTACTTATGCTGATGGATGCTGTTCTACTTCCTCTGTAATGCGAGAGGTGAGTGTGTGGAGAAAGCAGCAGAGGCAGAGAAAGATAAATAGATATTTCAAGAGGTGGCTCTTCAGTATCAGTGAGACTAGTGAGGAGAGAAGATGGAAAATGTCTTCATCGTGAATGTACAGTGTTCAAAGTCTGTGTTCTTTTGAGAAAATTACCTGATAAGTGATAAACTAAAATCGATAAGAGGCTGTAACACTGATGTGTCGACAGATTGAGACGTATGCAACTAAAACTGATTACACATGAAACTGCTTTTCATGAACAAGCCTTGCAGAAAATCTTTTGGGAAATAAATTGTGAATCCAAATGACAGCAACCACATTAATCTATAACTATTTTAAAACCTATTTGAGTCGTATTGTTTTTAGAGGTGATTCTGTGTAATATTAGTTCAATTTAATGTTTCAATAAAAAATAATCTCAGCACTTAAATAGTCACGAATCGTTACATTTCGCCCTTCTTTTACACGAACATCGATGTCATTTAAAAAAAAATTGAAAAAAACTAAATTAGATAAACGCATGCAAAGGTCATTTTGACTTGGCATTATGATTAATTGAACTGCTGCAGGACTTAAACCATTTTTTTCCTGATCTTAATTGTGTGTTTGTGGAATTAAAGTTGCATTATTTAATTGCTAATCGTGCAGTCTGCTATCCTGCAGTATATTGCTAAATATATATCGTCACTTGTGTATTGCATGAATTTGAGCACCAAGTAATCTCGAGGAGCAACAGCTCAGATCAGCAGTCGCACATAAACTGGGGAAGTGTTTCACTCAACTTAGGGCTCTCTTGGATCCCAGCCCAATCTGAAAAGCCTTGATCTCCACAGCCGTAAAGAGTGAATGAGTTTTGAGCTGTTCATTCTGAGATTTATGGAACCGTCTCTGGACAGGATCCTGGTCCTGCATGGTCCTTAATGTCTTTAAGTAATTGGAAACGAGGCCTCTTTACAGAGCAAAATCAAACCAGAAGCATTAGTACTCAGCCAGCATGACATAAACCTTTAACATTATGATACTCTCTCTTTTTAGAGGAAAATGCTGTATTACAGTTGTTTCATTTAATGATCTTCTTTTATCTATCTTTGTCACTCATTGTTACATATTAGTTATTTTTCCCTTTGTAATCTTACCACACTTCCACTCCTCACTCCTCCTAATCACTCCTTCTCTGTTTCAGGGTGCCCTTCACCTTGTTTCCCCCCATTTTCCCTCCTGCTGTTATACTGTCTGTTCTCTCTTTGTTATCAATTCAATTATGAACATCATCCATGTTTTTAAACTTCCTACAGTCCTTTTGCATTATAGGAAAGTGATATTAATCAACTCGTTTGTCCTACTCTCACAGCGGTGTCTGAGGTCCACAATTCAATGGGGAAAGCAGTGCAGATGTTTTGCTCCGGAGACTGGGATCCCAAACAAGTCCCACAGGGAACTGAGTGCCTAGAACCCCTGCTGGATGCCGCCCCTTCTTACCTGCCACAACGGCCACAACGCTGCTTCACAGGTAAAAACACGATACTCATTACATCTTTCAAAATCGTTTTTTATTATGAGAATAATTGAGTTTTAAAAAACAATTCTCAATGTTTAAAAAAAAGAAAAAACAGAATGTTGTTGAGAATTTGGGCAAATGCTATAATTTACAATAAAAGCTAAAGTTTTAAACTCTTAAAGCTTTTAATGTTTCTACTGTATCTGCTTCAAGGGCTGAAAAATAAAGATTTTAGTGAACTTTGACAATCCTGTCAAGTTTCTCTGAACGCCTTTAAGTTTTTGGAGGTTGTCCTTAAGCTATGCTTAGATTTTGGGAAGCTTTTATTATAATTTCATATACTTACTTCTTCATCAGATAGAAAACCTTTGGTGAAATTGCCAGTGTACAGTATATCATTTGTTACTCAGAGTACCTGTACGCTCCGTCGTTATTCTAGTTGTGTAACAATATATTTACCGCTTGCACATCATGTCCTTGCACAGCAATAAAGCCTTCAACCTTTGGTCACACGAGGAAGAATTGCATCCACAGTTTATCAAGACTGATAAATTTATCAAGATCTGATAGATTGGGGATGAATTAAGAGGTGATTTGAAATGCTTGGGTGTATATTTACACTAGTGCATGGAAATGAGAGGCGCTGCACTGAGTGGCTGCTTAGTCAGCTTTGTACAAAGTGTACCTGACCCATTTGCAGATTTATGTGTAGCAAAAGGTTTGCAGTTTGTTTATGAGCTATGCACAATAGGCTACCGTAATCCTGCTCCGTCGCTGTGTAAAGAATACAAAAAGTACATTTCTTCAGTAATGGCTGACACTCAAAGCAGAACAGCCAAATCCACACATGAGTTTGTCTCAGTTGGAAAACGTCTGGCTGCTTTACTTTTGGTGAGAGCAGGACCTCGGTGGCTACTCGCTCACAACTTTTCTTTCTTTTCTTCGTACGGCACTTCTCTCTTCCTCGTTCCTTCAGTGTTGTTACAAAGTCATCTTGCAATTAAAAGTGTTAATATGAAAACCAAGAATTTAACATTCTGCAAAGCTATCCTGCGCAAGGTCAGTTTGAAAAAGAGTGACTTGAGGCTGCCCTTTTAAAACCCATAACACATTATCAAACATCATGCAGATGTGCGTATGTTATCTCACTCACACTGTGCTGTCTGTTTCAGATCGCCTGTTCTACATCTACACATCAGGAACCACTGGCATGCCTAAAGCTGCTATTGTTGTGCACAGCAGGTAGGAAGAAGGCGTGCAGCTCATTAATGGACACACAGGAACTGCAGCTGTTCTCTTTTCATCCATGTTGCTCTCTGGTCAATACCTGTTAGAAAAGAATGAGGATACAGTAAAATATGCCGCTTTTGATGGTACTTAATTGACTTTTTCTCTTGCCCTGCCTCAACCCACCCTGGTTTTCAGGTACTACCGCATGGCAGCTTTGGTATATTATGGCTTTAGGATGACATCAGATGATGTGCTGTATGATTGCCTCCCACTCTACCACTCTGCAGGTATGTGTGCTTAAACATGATAGTGTAGATAAGGGTTATCAAAACGTTATTGCGACACAGAAGAAGGTTCAATCTATCAGTGAAAAGCAAGTTGGAGTTCACCAATATGCATCACTTGAGGTCAGTATCAAGCACGTTTTGTGGATTTTCAAGGTCAGGTATCTGCTGCTTCTCCTGCTGAATGCAAGTAATTCTAGATTTCATTCAACCTTGTATGCAAAACATACCTGGTGAGTGAGAGTGAGAATGTTGAGTTGGGTTGGGTTACAGTTGTAGTTTATCCAGATCGTGGTAGGCTCATATTCCAGCTGCAAACAAAGCATCAGAATTAGTTTGTGACCATAACAAGACTACTTCCTCTAAAGGACCTTGGTGTCACTATGGCTCTCACTGAGCACGATTTCTGTGTTCTATAGTTCAAGGAAACAAACCAAAATCTCTTTAAACTGAAATGAACAAGCTGGATTTATAAATGCTCATAAAGCCATAGTATGCAGGTTTTCACTGATGCTCCCAACTGTTTCTATGTTAGCTTGGTTTTTCAAATCTGTTGGCATAAAAATGGCGTCCTTCCAGCGTTCACTTAGAACTTTAGTTTGATCCCGCTTCATCATTGCCATGCCAAGGCTGGCAGCCTGACACTTCCTTTTCTTTGCCTTCAGGAAACATTGTGGGAGTGGGCCAGTGTATAATACATGGCATGACTGTAGTCATCCGAAAGAAGTTCTCTGCATCACGATTCTGGGATGACTGTGTCAAATACAACTGCACTGTAAGCATCAAATCCTAACCCAATTTGCATGTTAAGTAGCACACCACAATCTCAGTGTTGCTTAAGCTACTTACTGACAATTGCTATAAAAGTGATTTAACAGTTTATTTTCATAATTTTCATCTCAGCTTATTTGAACTATTATTTATTTCACCATCCTCTTCTAGATTGTGCAGTACATAGGTGAGATCTGCAGGTATCTGCTGAACCAGCCAGTTCGAGATACTGAGCAACAGCATCGGGTGCGCATGGCACTGGGCAACGGCCTTCGCCAGTCCATATGGGAAGAGTTCATGACACGCTTCAACATCCCACAGATTGCAGAGTTCTATGGAGCCACAGAGTGCAACTGCAGCTTGGGCAACTTTGGCAACAAGGTGGGAACACATCTTGTATAGAAGCACTGACAATACTGAAAAAAGTTGATTTTTGCCTGCCTATGAGTTTAAACTGACTTTATCATAGTGAAATGCCCTCATTTCACTATGATAATGTCTGTGTTAGGAAAAAGTCTGCCTTTGATTCTCCATGCTCACACTTTCTCACTTTGTCTCTGTGTGGTAGGTTGGAGCGTGTGGCTTTAACAGTCAGATTCTACCCTTCATCTACCCCATCAGACTGGTGAGGGTTGATGAGGAGACCATGGAGCTCATTAGGGGACCAGATGGCGTCTGTATTCCTTGTAAACCTGGTGGGTTTCATTGTGTAAATATTTCAAACATCCGTTTCACATTTGATAAGCGTAAATCTGCTCACAGTGGTGATGTTAAGCAGAATTCAAAGCCAAATCGTGCTTAGCAGAACTATGTTGTTAAAATATAAGGTTCATTGAACTCTCTATTTATTGGTTAATAGGCTTATTGCAGGGCTTCTCTAGTCTAACTTGACAGAAAGCCCACTTTGAATTATTGTGAGGCCTTTTTAATACATGTATGCATGGCAAATATACACAGGCACTCTTTCTAAAACCTCATTTAAGATAAAACAATCCATTCTTTTGTTCCAGGTGAGCCTGGCCAGCTTGTTGGCAGGATCATTCAGAATGACCCTCTTCGCAGGTTTGATGGCTACGTCAACCAGTCAGCAACTAGCAAGAAGATTGCTCACAGTGTTTTCAAGAAGGGAGACAGTGCCTATCTTTCCGGTTGGAATTTTTCAAAGACAGTTGACTTAATTACTATATTTCACTCCAAATGAGCTCTATTAATCTCTTGAATTGACCCCTTGTCACCAGGTGACGTATTGATCATGGACAAGTACGGCCACATGTACTTCAAGGACCGAACAGGAGACACTTTTCGCTGGAAAGGAGAGAATGTCTCCACGACTGAGGTGGAAGGAACTCTAAGCAGGCTACTAGACATGAAAGATGTAGTTGTTTATGGAGTAGAAGTGCCAGGTAACATCTTTTAATTCAAATTTTCAATGATTCTTATTTGATAAGTATTGAGTCAGTATAATGAGTAGTGCAGATATTTTTCTTTCCAAAACTTGGACTTGACGTTGTGCAAGTCGACCTCTTTGATCTGATTTACTCTTCTGTGTACAGTAGTATTTCAGTTGTGTCTTGTGTATCTTCACTCCTACGTTACAAGGCACTGACTACTGAAACTATCAGCTGTTTCCAAATATATGTTTATATTTATGTTTATATCCCCTTTCTCATTAAGTCACCCTTGAAAGCTTAAGTTATTATTTCATCAGAACTTTGTACAAAAGGTCAGCATACCAATCGTATTTTTAAAACATACTACTGTAGTGTGTGTGTGTGTGTAAGGGGAAAGACTGTATATAGAAAGACTGTATGTAGACTGTATATATATATAATAGACTGTAGAGTCTATATATGACAAGAACAAAACAATGTTGAATACAGTGGCTATTACAGCAGCAGTGCCTTGGTTTGCTCTTAATCTATTGTGACACTAAATCAATTCTAGCAATTTTGAATGTCATCACCTATAAAGCAAAACTCTAATTGAGGCTCCAGTGGCACCAAAGACGAACCACAGATGCTATTTTCCACTTGCTGTTGTTAGATTACTTTGTCATTCACCAAAGGGGGAAACTAGTTTGGCCAATCGAGCACAGTGACGATGAGTTGAAGCTGCACAGGTTGTACTCATCAGACACCAGCAGGGAGTAGAACGTCCACTCGTACCAGTGGTCGTAGAAGCTGTTTGTGTTGCCTACGCACTGAATTGAAGTCGAGTTGAATTGACATCGCCAGACAGTCCACATGGTCTCTGTAAAGTTTAAGTGTTTCCAATGCTTCTGCGGTTTATTTGAGCGATTTTATCGGCACTGTGGTGCAATGACAAAAAAAAAAAAAAAAACGGCACTGAGACGGCGGACTGGTTTGTTTCTGTGTGCACAGGAGCAGAGGGAAAGGCTGGAATGGCAGCTGTCGCTGATGAGTCTCACTCCACTGACCTTGAGAAGTTTTTTAAAGACATGGAGAAGGTTCTCCCTCCATATGCCAGACCGGTCTTCCTCCGCTTCCTTCCAGAGGTCAACAAGACGGGTAAAATGTCTTTTTTTTTCTTCTTTTTTTTTAAAATGCGTTTTGATGAATAGATAGGAGAAAATAATGCCATCCAATCTTTGAGAATCTCACTACACATTACTAAAGAGAGCTTTCAAATGGTGAAAAGTATTTTTCTTGTTCATTTCCAAAGTATTTAAAATACAAATGTACCATAAAACAATGAAAAATTCTTTGAATCAGTAGATATGTACAGTAGTGTCTCCAAACCTTAAGGTTTAAGGTCTTAACTCCTAGCAAAAAGCTGAAAGCATTTGTCAAACTGAGAGCATCTACACACTTTCTTTGTGTGTCTCTCTTTCAGGAACGTTTAAGTTTCAGAAGACGGACTTGCGTCGGGATGGCTTTGATCCCACTGCAGTGTCAGACAGACTGTACTTCCTGGACTCCAGCAGAGGGCGCTATGTGCAGCTGGAGGAAGAGCTTTACCGCTCCATACTGTCAGGGAAACACAAATTGTGATGACCAGGCTGACCACTACATCTATACATATACATATTGGCATACACTCATGTACAGATGCAAAAAAAAAAAAAAAAAAAAAGCGGACAATATTGCCTGCCCAGGTTAGCAGAAAGTTTTTTTTTTTCTCCCATAAACACAAAACGTAAAGTAATAGCCATACACTTTCAAAGACCAGTGCACACATGTTCATAGTTTACTCCCTTTGCCACTTTGTTCTTTTAATTCCTAAAGAAAACAGACTTACGAATGGCAAACACTCCACTCTCCATTCCTCCTTAAATCTCCCCGGCAACTCCTCTCGCTACCTCAGCAAACACAGAGAGAGGCACAAACACAGTAACCAGGATTATTTGATAACTTGAAACATCCCTGCATTGCCACACAGCTCCCTAACATCCCTTACCCATCAACGCTGGTCCATCACACCAGATGTTTTGCTGGCGATGACGAATACAAGGCTGCCTGGCATCCAGAATGCAAAAACTTGAAACTCCAGATAAACACAAACTTAAAGGATTCTGAGAGGAACATGGAAACAGTACTACACATGAAGTGTGCGGGACAACGGAGGGACCTAAGTGGACCTGAACGGTCTCTTTTCATTGTTATGTTAGTGGAATTATTTTGTGAATGAGGGCGCCTCTACTTTTGACTTAACCTGCACAACCAGCCAGAAGTGACAAACCAGTGAGACCTCCCCCTCTATGGGGTTCAGTTTATCCAAGAGTGTTGTTGAACTATCTGGGCATCTTTCTTTTCCATTTCCAACCCGCTTGGTCTCCAAAGTGTCTCCAGTGTTAAAAGGGAACAACAAAAGGATGTGAGGAACGCTGTATGTTGATTTAGACCAGTGGTTGAAGCTTTAATGTGCAATAGAGCTCCAGCGTATGCAGTGCAATAATCAGCTACGAAACAGAAGAGCTGATGTATTTTAAAGGTTTTTACTTAAATGTCTGCAACATACCAAATATTTTTAAGTTCTACTGTTTACATATTTTAGATAGTATGGACATTTAATTTTAGTTGTTGTTGTTGTTGTACATGGATTTTTGTATTTAAGATATTTTTTTTTTCTGCAACCAAATCACTATTCACTAGCTTTTGGAGTCTTTCAAAAACAAAGCTGCAGAATGCATTTTCTATCAGCCGCTGGAACACAAAGTAATGCGACCTGAATGATTCAACCCTGGGCTAAATAGATGGGGTCATTTTCACAAGCAGGACTTGTTCACATGCTGAGCTGGTGTGCACATTTTTGTTGCCGTATTGTGCAGGTTTTGTCTAAAAACAGCAAACTTTGCCTGTCTTAGGATATGTGTATATTCTTCTGTGACATATGACAAAGGCTTGACTGAAAATTGGAAAAACTCCCTGATCAGCACAGACTTGATCAGGTCCTTAAGGGGGACATTTTGCCACATTTGGCGAGCTGAGCCATCCAAAGATTCTAAGGCACAAGTAGGAACATTTGAACTGGAGGGTATGCGTCACAATAGAGTGGTAGAAGAAGAGAAGAGAATATGCTTTGTGATTATTGTTATTGTCCATTGTTTGCAGTAGCTGTCTTCAGAGGTTGTAGCAGCATGAATGAGCATCATTAACCACAAGCAGAGCACTGTGCCTTACTGTGAGTTCACCTCCCAGATTCACAGGCCCTGGCCCTCACATTTTATCTCGGAGATTTTTTCGCATGTTCGACTGCTCTCATTCAGCTTCTGTTTTTCCAGTGATCTGATTTGTCTAAATTCGCAGTCACAGCTGCCTGGTAAAGCTGGCCCAAATTTTGAGAAGCTCCAATTTATTTCGGAGCCCAGCAACTAGCCCCTTTGTCCTGCCAGGTGCAGGAAAATTTTGTGTCTCAAGAAGCAAAAGTTCAAATTTTGCAAGGCTGCTGCTCAGCATTTTGTACACTTATTTGGTCTTTAATTTTAACCATGACCTTACTTTGCCCTGTAGATGTCATATGTGCTTAGTGTTTATTATAGTATGTGTCCATTTGTTCAGCACTTTTCCTTTAAGCCTTTGTTTATTTCTGCCAACCATCTAAATCCATTCTGTTCATCCGTCTCTCCCCCTTGTCTTATCTGATTGTAGCTTTCCATCCCCTCTAGCTGACACCTCTGCTTTCTCCTCCCATTTTCTGTCTCTCTGCTATGTCCTCTTCTTCTCATTGTGCTCACATTGATTCAGATGTTGGATTGAAACAAACGTTGAATACTTCCTGGGTATAATTAGAATTTGAAGGTTAAACATGGTTGACTTTACTGTCAACTTTTGAGATAGCGCAGGGGTTCTGGTGACCTAAAGCTTACATATTCAAAGTTATTTTTAGTATCTTTTGTTTAAGTGTATTGTATGAAGTCTGCCATAACACTTGTGACTTTTTTCTTTACATTTCAGCGGATCCTATCCTAAGTCACCTACAGTACAGAATAACAGACTGTTTCTGTGTCACAAGTCGTTTTAAGACTGGCTTTAGTTTAAAGGACATTATCGTTTATGAGTTTTTGGGGGTTGTTTGTGTCTACTTTGTACTCTGCAGACTGATTCGATAAGATTTTGAGACACATTTTCTTAGTTAATATGTTGCGCTGACTGACACAGTTAATCTTGATGGCTGCAGTCTGCTGACAGCAACCGTCAGAGTTTATCTCACCCATCATTTCCCCATTCTAGGGAAAAAAGACCAACAAAGCCGTTCGGCAGGACAGAATTTGTTCCTGCTTCTTCTGTCCTCCTCACTTGTATTTATTCTTTAATGATGAGTGTGAAATGTTCTCATGAATGTGTGACAAAGGAACAAATGACTGATGATGGTGTTGTGTTGTCAAGTGTGATTTGTGTGTGTCTAAGGGAACTCAGTTCGGCTGTTATGATGCTTCTGATTAAGGGTTGCATTTGTCAACTCTTACCACCAGGGGGCGGGTGATTTAACGGCCCCATAGCGGAGCACTCTGAAGAAGATGTTTCCATTTTTATTTTTTAAAATGAGTTTAAATTATTACCTTTGAAGAGCTGTTAATTATGCTTTGATTGTGTCACTGCTATATATGTTTGCTTTTTGTTTATTTTGTGTGAAATCATAGCTTTGCGGTTTTGGTATAAAAGGAGATTCATGTGTGAATGGATGACAATCGACTGGCTGTTTCTTCCCCCCTCTTATGTTGAGATGCACTAGAAACCAGCCAGGGATCTGCCTTCTTAGGCAGGGGAGAAAAAAAACAAAACAAGGTTGTTGATGGTGATGTAGATGTCTGCCTGTTTGCCATTTCCGAGCTAATAAACATTGACAGTAAAAAAGAGATATGCAAGTTTCCATGCCATCATTTTATCAGGAACTACAACTAATATAAATTTCAATAATACAAATGTGATCTTACAAGATATAAGTTACAGTTTTGGGTTCGTTTAAAATCTGGTTTATCAGTTCCAAACATTTTTTTGTAGCCTGTGGTTGTTACCATTTCTACTTCCCCAGGTCTCAGCCTCTTAAAATCCAGACTTTAGTCAGTTTGTGAAGATTGCCGTGACTATAATACATCCGTTGAAAAGTTGTAATGTGGACAAATGGTGTGAGAACGCCTCGGAGGCAACAAACTGTCACCAGTCTTTTCCCTTACATGATGAAATCAGTTTCTGAGTCCAGACAAAAACTCCTGATTGCAAGTTTCATTTAAACCTGATGGGAAAATGACGATTTATAGCACATCTGTGTTCTTCATCCCTGATTTTCTTTAACACGTCACACCTTGCTTTTTGCATGTTTTCTCATTTGTCATAGAATTTTTATTTTATTTTTTTATTTTGTTTGTCTTACCGCAGCTCTCAGCCTATGTAAAGTGTGTAGACGAGGTCTGTGAGGTGTGCTCTGTGTGTGAGACACATACACTGATGTCCTCTTGCCCACTAAAGGCTTGTTGTCTGTGCAGTTTGTTCGAAAGAAAATCAAATAAAAACTGTGCTGCAGATGGAAAATCATTGAAAATAAATCTATTTAAATTGTTCACTCCGACTGTTGTTGTGTCAAAGCTTTTTCTGATCATGCAGATTGAATAGTTTCCACACTGTCATTGAGATGATTACTCTTACTGCCTGCATTTTATTGTTGAAGCATGTATTGGATTTGGCCCGTTTGCTTTGGATCGCACTGACCCCCCTTAAAGGGGAATTTCCAAACAACATATTTTTATATTTTTTGTCATATTGTATTTGGTCATTTCAGTAACAAAATCATCTCAATTAAATCACCATCTCTACAATCTTCTTTCTCGTGCATCCAGTGTATTTCATGTAGGCGCTTCAGAGAGAAGCATCTTGTATCTATTTACTATTAAGAGTCCAAGAAAATGGATCCAGGATATTTGTTGACCAAAAGGTTTAAGTGTATCCAAAAACCTATTCAGAATTGTACACGAATCTGAGTTTGTATGTTTTTAATCACCAAATATGAATTGTGTGTTCTCCCTATATGTTAACCATCCATCCATTTTCTATAAGGATTAATCGTACCTGTGAGGTGGGTCGTGGGGGGGGCTGGAGCCAATCCCAGCAGTCATTGGGTGAGAGGTGGGGTACTCGCCAGTCCATCACAGGGCCATACAGAGACAAACAAGCTCACACTCACTCCTAAGGAGAATTTTAGAGTCACTAATTAACCTAACATGCATGTTTTTGGATGGTGGGAGGAAGTCAGAGTACCTGGAGGGAACCCACGCATACATGGGGAGAACATGCAAACGCCACACAGAAAGGCCCCAGGTGGGGATCAAACCTGGAACCCTCTTGCTGTGAGGTGACGGCGCTAACCACCACACCACCGTGCAGCCATCCATACCCTTATCCCTACATTTATCATTTACACTGTTCAGCATCCAATTAAGTCACAGCTCTATTCCATTTATATGTACATAGTTTAGCTTTAATTGATCAAGTTTGTTTTATGTCTTTGTTTTCCCACTTTCAGTTGGAGAAAATGACTCATGTTTCGCAAGAAAACGCACTTACAGAAAAGTGAAGTGGGATTTTTTAAAGGGTTTAAAGTGTCATAATGAATCTATGAAACTCAGCTTTTTAAAAAACATGTGACAGCCAAGTGATAATTCTGAATAGCAAACTTGTCCTTTTATGCCCAAGCTTTGGTTTAAGGCAGGAGTGATCACATTTTTTTTTTTTTTTAAGAAGAAGAAGAAGAAGAAGGAGACACTGATTGTCACTGTTTTGTCAGAGGTCTTTGTTAGTCGGTTCAAAGATAAAACTTGGGGATCAGAGCCTAGTTGCAGAAGTTGCTGATCCCCTGTGGTTTATTCCTCCTGATGTGAAATCATGAGAGTCTTAACTTGTGATGACAGCACTTCAATCTCAGCTGATCCAAGCAAACCACAAGCATGACTTACGGTATTCCTGAGAAGTCTGGGATTTTTTGAAACCACACATCTCCAACACTTGGCCTCTGTTTGCAAATCCTTCGCTATGATTGGCTGACAACCAAGTGGGTGGATCATCAGTAAAAGCAAATATTACCACAGGGTTTGCCACTCTGTCCACTGAATTTGTACAGTTCACTTTAGGCACAGGTCAGAAGTCCTGTCTAAACCTTTTAGCACGTTAACTTTGTTTCTCTGCAGCTATGAGGACGTCTGTTGCCATGGTGATGATGTGCGTGATGATGATACATGCAGATGTGAAGCCACAGAGAGATTTCAGCCTGCAAAAGGTAAAAGGGATTTCATTAATGTGTTCCTTACTTATTGTTTATCAGGTGGCACTATCAGTGGGGGACAAACTGTGCTTTGCAAAGTTTTGGAACAGCTACTCTATTAGTGAGCCAAAGCAAACTGATCAATTAATCAGATAATTAAAAATATAAATCATTATTTTCCTGGCTCCATCACACAGATGAGTTTGAGGGAGGTCGGAGTGGCATTTCCTGTTGTAGATATGGCATAAGAAAGAAATACCTTTTGTTTACTGATTGACAGGTAACCATGATGAGATTGTCTCGCGTCTGTCAGAAGGTCACTTACCAGCCAATTTTCTGAGAGTTTTCGATTACTGTTATTTTCTACTAAGTCTACAAACTTATAATAGTGGTAAAAGGAGTCCCTAAGAAGCATGGTTGGAGCTATTGTCTTTTTTTAGGAATCTGTTCTAGCATATTTAAATCAACTATGTGTGGATGCCATTTAAAAGTGAATACTATGGTTTACAACAGTATTTACAGTTGGGTACACTGGGGGTTGTGTCATATCAAATGATAAATGTCTTTGGTCCCGTAGTTTATTTTGAGTCAGTCCCACAGGCACCACCTTGCTTCCTAAAATACTCATAATGTACCAAATTTGCAACTAAAACTATCCCATAAAAACTGTTTACTCTGTCCAATACAGTCCACCGTTGTTTTTTGTAACTGTTTATATTGTCCAGTGGGCCTCAGATTCTGAGAAATCATGTGGCCTGTGCCCAACAGATTGCGAGTTGAGAACCTACAGTTGAATGTAGGCATATTTTCACCCAATGCACACTTGATTACTTATAAATACATAAAGACAGTAATTTTCAGTAAGTTTTTCTGAAACGTATCAGAAATCTGAGCGGTGGATAAAGCCAGGTGAAATATTTGTCAAAGTTTGTTGATATAATAGATTCAAAGGTTTTTACTCAGGGTTTTGGATATCTATGAATTAGGAAACACCACCAAAAAGTGTTTACTATATATATTTGAAATTAAATGTTCTATTAATCAGGCAATGAAAAATATATATGAACAAAATGCATGTTTTGTGTGCGTGTGTGTGTTTAGTTTGCAGGAAAATGGTACCGTGTGGGCATGGCCTATGACCCTCCAGGTTTTGCTCGCTACCGAGACAAACTGAAGGCCTCGATGGGCATCATTACACCACTGCCCAATGGCAACGTCAACCTCACCATGTGGGAAGCCTCGTAAGTCTGCGTGTGATAGGGTGGCACTCAGGATCACACTGTGAAACAAACAGGCACATAGAGTGAAGCGCATGTTTGAGTAAATGAATAACCGCAGAGCTAACTGTGCCAGTGAGAGATGAGGAGAAAGATGAACGAACAGGTTTGGAGAGGGTACACACTGATTGCATCGTTTTGTCTGTGTGCTTCAGACCTGCAGGCTGTCTGATTAAAATGTACCAGTATGACAAGACCAATGTGGCTGGACAGTTCACCTACTTTAGCACACGTGAGTCTTTAAAGGTTTTATCGTGACAAAAGTAGAAGGGTGTTTGATCAATTTTGAGACTTCTTCCAAACCAATACAAACATTTGACTGCTACTGGTGCTAACAGAGAGTTTAGTTTTCAATTCAGGTTTGACAGGTTTATGAGCAAATAATCACAGTGAGCCAATAAAGAAACACATGTAACACAAGGTCATCTTTTTATATATATGTGTGTGTGTATGTATAATATGGTTTATCCAGTTTAATATGGTTAACCTCAACTAATTCTATCAAATATAGACTCAGTGTAATTGATATTCAGTTTTTTGGTTATTCAGCCTTATCATTTGTAATAATTGAAGTATTTGTAGTAATAATTTGAATCATCAAATCCAAGAGGTGATTGTGATTCACGTCTCTGTTGTCTTATTTTCTTCAGGCAACAACATGGTGAAGGATATTACAGTGGTGGACACAAACTACACTGACTATGCTCTAGTTCTCAAGCACAAGGTTTTTAACAGAGAGTACACACAGGTGGCACTTTATGGTGAGACACACAAACGGACAGGCTGCGTGAAATGTTCAAATCTGCATCTAAACCCATGAGCTCCTCGTTTGGGGTCCGCTGCAGAGAGAGTGTAGTTCATCAGTGTTCTGTCTGCAGGTCGCTCTCTGAGAGTTCGGATTGACGTCCTGCAGAAGTTTAAAGCCTTTGCTTTGTCCCGTGGTTTCCCCAGAGAGTCCATTGTGACTCCCCCTCCTGCAGGTGAAAAAGGGAGAGAAAACCCATTTGAAAATACGAAGCGTATAGTATGCATACAGTTTGTACCTGCAGATAATGTGCCAGTAGTTTGCCAGTTCTTATTTGTATGTTTTCTTGTCAACAGATAACTGTCCACCAACAGGATCTGGACCTTAGGTGAACTGATTTTCTTTTTTTTGAAACATGAAAATCCGAGGAGTTCATTGTAAATATGTGTGAATGACCTCTTCCCAACTAATCTCCAGTGTAAATGGATCTCTTTTTCTCCTTGTAGGTTTCCTGCTTTGGTTGTGAAGAAGGAGCCCTGATATGCTGCTTCGGCTCTCAGCATTTATTATGAAGTTACCAAAAGAACTACAAAGATCATAAGTATCAAATATTGCTGATGGAATTTTTACATTAAGTTCTATCTATGCAGTTTTACATGTATTTTTTTCTTTTCCATCTTTCCTCTATGTTGACATTGTTAAATAAACAAAAAGAAATTTGTCCACATGTTCATGTACATTTTAAGGATGGGATTCCACACTTCTTTGAGATGTAAATGATATGAAAATTCCCCAGTTTCCACACAATAAAAGGGAGACATTTTCTGAAATTTGCCAATCTGTGTGATCACGTTTGTTCTCTTGAAAATAAAATTTGCTGCAGATACTTCAGTGCTTTTATGTAATATTTTTCTACACAGAGTTAATGTTTTACTGAAGTGAAGAAAATGGTGTTATCCGTAGTTCCCATATTACTGTATTCAATCTGAAAATGATTTGTTGTGTTGTGTTGACAGTTCAATAAACCTCCAGACTGGAAATGTATTTATGTTAACAGTCTATAGCTGTAACATGTGTTTGTGTTTGTTTTGCACACTTGAAGTGGTGTAAAAGTAACAGAATAGAAGAACAGAGTTTTTTGTGCTAATCCGACCCAGATTCCAGAATGAACACAAGGAGGAATCAGTGATTGCTGATTTCAAAGCTATGCAACCTAATATAAAGCCTAATACAAAGAGAAATTTAGATTAAGGCAACTCTCATGTAGAATGATCATGTTTGGTTGTATCGAAAGCTGCTTTTCCCTCACTAAACAACTGTAAAAACCTGTATTGATCAGCCCAATTCTGAAGTCCAGCGATTTATGTCTGATTACTTGACACAACAAACACGTTCCTCTGGATAGACACAAAGGAAAAGATAGAGATCCTCAGAACTTTGCTCTCTCAGTTGAGTATTTCTCAAATGTTGTGGGTGGGAATTCACAAAACCAACATAGACAAAGGGTGTCACTTTAACCCAGAAATTTGGGACTAGTGGTAATGGGCAGAAGCCCCAATCTTAGAGACAGAGGATCCCTAAGGATGCTGAGAGCGGTCTGTCTGGTGCCTCTGCTGGGCCTGGTGTCGGCCTGGACCCCCCAGGCGGCCCCTGTGATGGAAAAAAGTCCAACACTCACACAGGAGAAGTTTGACTTGAAGCAGGTGAGTCACTGTGATACATGTCTTACAAGTGTTCGTGGTTTAAAATGGTCTGTTGTTGGAATTGTAAAATAACCTATTCATAACAAAGACTGTCAGTTTTTCCTTTAAATAAATGTTTTTCATTGGGCAAATTACGTTTATTCAGATATTTTTGTCACTACAATCTCATTTTTGCAGCTCCTCTGTGCAAACTTTATGTTTTCTTGTTGTAAAAAAATTATAGTTGGAGTTTCTCCCAAATCTCTGTAGATTGTTGCCGTCTTGGTTTCACATCAACCCACATTCAGATGTTCTGATGTGCACTAAATATGTGTGAGTTCCCTGCAGTTTATGGGGAGGTGGTATGAAGTGGCGGTGGTCTCTACCTGCCCCTACTACATGCAACGCAAGAGTGGAAACCCTGTCATTGTCGCACTGGACCTGAAGAATGTCCCGTCTGAGCGAAATTTCACAATGACAGCTTTCACCTTTGGGTCAGATTTGCATGTTTGTTGCTGGACACACATTTAAAATCATGTTAAAACCAAAAATAAAAGCGCTGATGTGTTTGTGTGTTTTGGTGGGTTTGCTTGCAGGAATGGCTCCTGTCGGGAGACCTCCACAGATTATAGTTCTACAAACTTTCCAGGACGATTTTTCCACCACGTTGCGAGTATGTTGTTTCAGCATTCCCTCTTGTACGTCCTTTTCATGTCTTACATGTCATATAAAAAAAGGTTTCTCCTATCTTAATATGAAATTCCTCTCTGCAGGGTTTGGAGCCGATGTTGATTCCTCTGTGGTTCATACCAACTATGATGACTATGCTATGATATTGCAGTTGAGCACAGAGAAACCTTCCGGAAATAAAACAACCACAGTCAAGCTTTATAGTGAGTGAACTCTTAAATAAATCCATTGCGTCTTCAATACATCAACTATGTGGGTTAATTTAATCCTCCCGCCTTGAAGCTCCTTTTCTTGGGCCTGGCTGTATTTGTAATAAATATACAACAGTGGCCAACATAATATATTGTCTTAATTTGTCTTAAAATTGAGGCAGCTTTAGTGTGCTCGATTGCTGTGGCATCATAATTGGTTCCAGTTGAAAATCCTCAGTAACTTGAATGCCATGACCGTTTTTGGCCTTACATTTGAGGTGCTGTAACTGACCAGTGGAAAGAAAAATAGCAAAGAGCTCAGGAGATAAAGTGAAATGATCAGATAATTGTCTTAAAACAAAAGTCAAATGACTGTATCAACATAAGAGACCATGGCTTCAGTCATTTTCAAGCTGAGGAGTTTTTGTCCATTGTTGATTTTAATATAAACTATATTAGACAAAATCTGTGTGTGAAAATACTTTTAAAGGTTTATATGAAACAAGTTTTAGTGGTCCGTATTAAGCTGGTCAATTATTATCATTAATGCTCAGGAGCTTCAAATTAACTTGAGGTGAGGTAAATCTGACAAATACATACTATTTGAATTATTTCAGCTCTATGATGAAATTATCTCTTTTTATGCAGCAGTGATATAGGAAAACGTTAAGAATTAAAACAAAGGCATTGAAACCAAAAAAAAGCTAAGAATCAAAACCATTTAAATAGAAAGTTGAACAAGAAGGTCACCTGGATAATGCAACTTTATCACAAACTACACTGATTACATAGGACATGGAGCAAATTTGATATTTTCTGTTTATGTCACTCCAGAATTGATAGAAAAAATAACATGTTCATATCTAAGAAAAGATATCACCAACTTCTTCTCAGGTCGAACTAAGGATGTGGATCCTCCTGTGCTGAACCAGTTTAAAACATTGGTCAGAAAACATGGAATGAATAATGATGCCATCATCATCAACCAGCACAGCGGTACACAGTCATTCTCTGAGGACGTAAAATGATCTTTGTCTTCTCTTGAACTCTTAGTATCAGCTGTAGTTCATCTTATGAAACTAAATCATTTTGATCGATATGTTTTAGGCTATATCATGTTGCCATAATTGATGATGATTTTACAGCTACGTTTATGGGGATATATATCTTTATATTTTGTATTTTACATAGCTTATGTATTCAGAATTTTTCATTTAAATAATTTTCTTTAATTTTATTGAGCTTTTTCCTTTTGATCAACATTCCCTTAAGTATGAATCTGGAGTTTTGCACGAGTCACATTTTCAATAGCTTTTTGTGACACAAGACGACACATGAGCAATAAAAAACAAAAAACAGAAACTCCCCTCCGTCTGCATCTTTCTGTCTTCAGGTGAGTGTGTCCCAGGTGGACAGGTGAAGGAGCCCGCTACTCAGTCTCAGGTACCTTTTTCCCACTGTGATGAGCTCAAAGCCACACGTATTTGTATATTTGAAGCGTCATCAGTCACCAATGGCAGCCTTTTTTTGTCTATCATTCAGACTTTTGTGTCCAAGAGGTCAAAAAGAAATATGCGGCCACCAGTGACAACTGCAGAAGAAGTGTACGCTGATATCTGATCAGGTGAAATGACAGCTGGCTCAGTGTTTGACTTTCTAATGCATCAACAGAGATATTTCTGGTTTGCATTTATAGTTTTTTTGTTGGTTCGAAAACATTCTCCACTCTTCATATTCTGACTCAACCAGCTGGAACTGAGTTCAGCTCCACTAGATCAGGAAAGTCTGAAAACTTGTAAGTCTAAGAATAATTAACCATTTTTTTTCAGTTTCAAAGAAATACTGAAATGACTCATTCTGTAGTTGGGCGCTGAAAGCTCTGAAGTATAAGACATCAAACAGCAACAAACTGTGTTAATATGCTATTTAAATTCTAGATGTCAAAATCATAACACATACTGTATGCTTTCTGTTACAGGATGAGAGACCATGTAATGTGGAGAAACTGAAGAGGAGGATCATGATACAGACATGTTCATCCTGTTTACTTGAAATCAGCTGAGAGTCACAAGTGTTTTCTTAAACAAATAAAAACAATATGTATTAGTATGGTATTTGAAATTCAGAGTTTGTGTTTTTTCATTTTTATTTCCAGGTGACATGAAACCGCTGCATAGCACCATGCAAAAGTCTCAAGTCGGACCTAATTATTTCATATTTCTTTTTTAAGTTGTCTCTTAATGGTCGCTCATCCCTTCACCTGGGTGTCTTTTTTTAATGGTTGAACGATTTGTGGGTTGGTGTTAAATTTGTTAATAAAAAAAATAAACTGACACAAAAGGAAATTCTTGTGAAAGGGTCTTAAAATGGGTCTTGCTTCTTACTTTGAGGCAAAATTTAAAGAAATGAGAGATGACTTAAGGACTTTTGCACAGCTCTGTATCTTGTACTCCTTAAAGTACATCTTGCACGTCTTAGTCTGTACCTTAGACCATTTCAAACATGTGATACTGGCTGATGATACATAGAAATTGTTACAAAAATTGGGAATTCTAAGGACTTTATATATACATATAATATATATCGCTTTTTATTAAAGTCTCATTGCCTACATAGAAACAGACTACTTTTTCATAATGTACCAACATTTTTTCACTAACTTGTTATGTTACCAATATAATTAATCACTAATCATATATAAAATAAAGAAGCTTGCTATAATAGTATAAAGAGTAGTGGCCATTCTGATTAAGGCCACTCGTTAACGTTCTAATTCCATCTGCCATATTCTTTGCATGAAAGGCTGATGTTTTCAAAGCCAAGCGTGCCCCGCCTCGTGTGAAGTGGAGGGACGGGGGCCTGCTGGTGTTTTGTATTTGACCTGAGCTGACTTAACCAGCCCATCATGAGTAAACTGAGTATGACTTATTCTCCAAGTATATCAGATCAAGTCATAGAAAAGAAGACACTCCGTATGACTCACCTGAAAAGTATAATCTACATTGGTGCTCAGTGGCTACATTACCGGCTGGAAAGTCAAACTAACAGCCAAACATAGAAAAATCTGATTTGAAAAAAGTAGAAATAACAAAAAATACATGTAAGTATGGACATACACACTAAATTCAGGGAAAAGTAGCACATACTTGTTACTGATTACTTGCTTAAAAGTATTGATTTGTTGATATTGCTACAATTCTGAAGTCCAATGATTAAGTGGTCAGCTGTCCATGCTGGCAAGTCAAACTGCAGGGAGAGACAAAGAGAGGCAGAACTTTGCTCTTTTGCTTGTTTATTTTTTACTTGGATGTGGGAGTGAGGACACACAAGGGTCACAGCACACATAGCCCATAACGGTTCAATGCCCTGTTTCCTTCTCAGTTATCAAAACGGGTTGATTTAGCGTCTCAGACCTCAGGGACACTGTCAGAGACGAGCAGACAGACAGTTCTGGCAGGATGCAGATAGCAGTGGTTCTGGTTTCTCTGTTGGTCCTGGGATGGACCCGGACCCTCCAGGGGCTACCAACACTCCCAGATCCTCTTTATCCCACACAGGAGAACTTCGATTTGGACAAGGTGAGAGGGTGAGCTTGAAGGTTGAGTCCTGCATGTAATTTCAGACATTCATGTAGAGAGATAAACAGCTTCTATGCTCCCATAGCAGCACAGCAGTTGCGAATAACTCAGTTTCAAAGCCAGTAAACACCGCTTTGTCAGCTTATAAAGATATTTGGTGAGTCTGAGTGTTTTCTGTTCTAAAGGCCACTTTAAAGGGCAGATTTGCAGTCTTAAATTTCAGAAATTGTTCGGCACTAAGACTTCTGTCAAACGTGTGTTTATGAGAGGCATCTTTAAAATTAACTCAACCTTTGAAAATCAAAAAAATTATTTTCAATTATTTTGTTTTGTAGCTTTGAACATTTTTATAACATTGTAACCTTTGAAGCAGCTGAGTCTGTTTCAGCAGTCAATGTTTTTTTTAATGCTATTTCTAATGCTATTGACACATCTCCTTGACAGTTTTTGGGAACGTGGCATGATGTTGCCTTCGCGAGTACATGTACCCATTTGCAGCGTTACAGGGGAGATTTAGCCATAGGCAAACTGGTGCTGCAGAGAGCTGCCACTGAAGGAAAGCTCAAGATGACCCGGACCTTACTCAGGTTTGTAATAAAATGCTGTTGAATTCCCAGCTGAGGGACCTTTGTTGCACGTGTCACCACTTTTATGTTGTCTTTCTTTATGGTCTCGCGTTGAGCTGTCTAACAAAGGCAAATACTTGCAAAATAAAATTTGATTAAAAAAATAGGATAAAATCTCACATATGAAGATCACATGTATTTTTTCCTCTCAGTGAACAACTCTACTTCTGCTTCAGTCATTCTAAACATTTTCATCCTCAATTAAGGAACATTATTTTAAGAGAGGTTATGAGAAACTAGAAGAAAGCAGAATTTGTGTATGCATCTTTTTCCAGAAAAGTCAGGGCACTGTATCAAATGTCCATTACAAAAGAATACTGTGATTAGCATTTCATTTAAACCTGAAATTTAGTTGAATAGATAAGAATCAAAGCAGAAACTTTTGAAAAATTTAGTTTCAAATGAGCTAACCCAGACTGCTGTACCTTGACCTAAGTTGAGCAAGAAATTCTGGATGCAGATCAAAATCAAGAGTTAATAACTTCTAGGCCGTGATCCACCTTTCCATAAAAAACAGACAAACAGATGTAGAGGCATACTATTAACACAATACTAATGCCTTGTTGATTTAAATTCACAATTATCATTAATACTCCTGGAACACACAGATATTGAGTCTTTTTTATAGGTTGTTGGACTGTGAGCACTTTCAGTACATTTTGATGCCCAATTCGCCATATAATGATGGGAAGATTTAGATGGGTGCTGCATCAACTGTGATTAAAAGGAGGAACACAAATTTTTTAATTGCTTTGTTCCACCACTAAGCTGTGCTGTTTGTATGTGTGTGCAGACGTGGAACGTGTAAGGAGATAACTGGGGATTATGAGCTGACCACCACACCAGGACGATTCTTCTACCACATTGAAAGTATGTTTTTCTTTCAGTGTCACAGCTCTCTGTTCAGTATAGAATATACATCATATATTACATAGTCTGTTATATATAAACGGATATTACGACCCTTTCTGTGTTTGCTCTCCTTTCTGCAGAGTGGGATTCAGATGTGGATGCTTATGTGGTTCACACAAACTACAACGAGTATGCCATAGTGATTATGAGCAAAAAGAGGTCATCGGGTGATAAGAGCATCTCAGTCAAGCTTTACAGTGAGTGTCAGATTCCCATCGGTACAACTGCATGTTTCACCGTTTTTTTTCTCCTCGTCTCTATTAGTCCTTGAAAAAACAGTAATCTTAGTCTTTGGGGAGATTTGTTTAACACACAATCTCCACCTAATTTCTGTTGGATAAACCACAACACAAAAAGCAAACCAGGATATTTGTATGTTCTCAGGTAGTACCATTTTTTAACACTGTATTTAGTATAACTTTCAGTAGATGTTAAAGCAGACCATATTAGGTGCCTTTAATTGTATTTGAGTCATTGTTAGAGTGACTATAAGGAGAACTGGAGAGCATATTTCTGCCATGAATACCTCAAAGTTTTCTTTGCACAACTCTGTCTTCCTCAGGTCGAACTAAGACTGTAAGACCGACTGTGCTAGATGACTTTAAAACACTGGTCAAACAACAAGGAATGAGCGACGATACCATCTTCATTAAAAAGGACAAAGGTACGGCCCACTGTATAGCCTATAACACAAACACACACTTTAACCACACACAGACACAGATATCAATATCATCCTGAGACATTTGTCTCATATTTTCATCATCCTAAAATATTATGTTTTTGCTGTATGCTGCATAAAACAAGAAAGATCACAACACATTAATATAACAACAAAAAGATTATTGAAGAAAATGTAAAGGTTTTCATTTGTTCTCTGTGTAGGTGACTGTGTTCCTGGAGAGCAAACCGTGACAGAGCCGACAACTAAACCTGAGCCTCAGGTAGCAACTAATGTTATGTATAACCAGAAATATTTTGTTCTGACAAAATGTTTCAAATGTTTGTGAATGAAAATGTATATTTAAACATAATCTATACTCTTTATTTTTATTTTATTTTATCATTTTTTCATTAAAAAAAGTCATGACAGTGGCAACAAAAGGCTGGAAAAGTAAGTGGTGCTAAAAGGAAACAGCTGGAGGAACCTGTTGCGGCTAATAGGTTAACTAGCATGAGGTCAGTAACATGATGGGATATAAAAAGAGAACCTTGGAGAGGCACAGGCTCCCAGAAATGAAAATGGTCAGAGTTTGAGCAATCTGCAAAAAACTGCAAAAGCAAATTCAGAATAATGTTCCTCGATGTGAAAGACTTTGAATAATCCATTCATCTAGAGCAGAATCTGGAGATGCAGAAAATCAATCTTGGATGACTTCAGCGCACTGCACTGAAAACAGGCATAATTCTGTCATGAAAATCAGCGCATGGGCTCAAGGCATAGTTTGTCATTCAGAAAACTCCATCCAGATGTCTTTTTCAGGGAATGCTTTGTATATGTCAGCAAGACAGTGCTGCGATAGCTGGCTCAGATTATTCTTGCAAAACTGAAACAGTTATTATTCTCAGTTATCAAATTGTCTAAAAGGGAAGGGTGGTAGCTATGCTAAGAGTGGCTCGATTCCAACTTTTTTTTTAAGTTTGTCTGGCATCAAATTCTACATTTCTTTAGATTTACCAGTGCAGCTGGTCAGTGAACAAACTGATCAGTGTTTATGAAATAAAGACTCAACAAATAATTGATTAATATTTATTACATTTTAGAAAATGGCATTTATATCTCTGTGCCTTTACAAACATGTGATTTATACACTCTTATACGCTTTAGCTTTTATTGTATGACTGAGTATAAGCAAACTACAAGGTCATCAGTGGATAAAAGTAACATTAACAGGTTATTTACATTCTGTTGATGCAAATTGCAATGTTCTTGAGAGAAGAAACAACTTTACATGCAGCTATACAAAAATGAAGCCACATGTAGTCTATTAAAAGGTTTTTGAATTATGTGCGGGTACATTTTAAATAATAAGTTTAAATATATCAGTATCAAATGCTATGTGTCCTTGTGATGCAGCGGGTGAGGAGAAATGTGGTGCCCTCTTTGGAGCTTGCAGATGTGGAGGGCTCTGGTGATCAGACCCCTCTTTTCAATGGAACCGGTAAAAGATCAGCTCCCTCAAAGCACAAACTAAATACACTTAAATACCATTGTGCAGCTCAAGTCAGTCATATTCAAATGAATATATTTTAATCAGAAATCCAGTTCTGATGTAACTAATTGGCATTGTTTCTTATGTTCCTTCTCACTCCATGTGTCTGAACAGTGGCCTGTAAAGAGGCACCAGATACAGGGCCATGTTTTGGAATACACCAGCGCTACTTCTACAACTCTTCCTCAATGAGCTGTGAGCTCTTTCAATATGGAGGGTGTTTGGGCAATCAGAATAACTTTGAGAGTGAGCGAGAGTGTCTGCAGAGATGTCGCACAGAGGGTAAGGAAATAAGAAATATCTTTATATGTACATACATACACTTCAATGTTTTGGAAAAGGTGTTTTTCCCACTTAGTGGCTGCGGTGTACAATAGACAACCAAAAATATTCCTGCAGGACACATAAAAAGAGTATTTCCTGTTGTTATGGTTTGGTGTATGTCTTTTGCATCTCCAGCTGTGTGCCGTCTGCCCATGAAAGCCCAGCCCTGCACAGGGCAGCCACCCATCTGGGCCTTTGACTCCTCCGCGGGTCTATGTGTGCCCTACAAAAATGGCTTCTGCCAGGGCAATGCAAACAAGTTCTACTCCAAGGCGGAGTGTGAGGAGTACTGCGGGATGGTGAAAGATGGTAAGACAACAGAAGAAATATGACAAAATAGAAACATATACAAAGGTACTGCATGGAAAAGCCACAGACCAAGCTGACCAAGAGAGTACAGAGAAGAATTTTGCACTCTGACTTGCATGATAAAAACAACAACTGCACCTTGGATGTATTGCACAACTTTTTGTCCTATTGCAAAGAAAAAAGAAAAGAAGAAGCCCAGCCTTGCCAAGTATATATGCTTTACCACATGCAACACAAGCATTGCCTTTATTTTGCTCTTTTACAGAGGAACAGCTGCTGTTGTCAAACTGAGTGAGGTGAAGAAACACGACCACTCATCGGAACTCATTTTACAGAGCTGAGGCATAAACCAGCACTGTACAAGATGCACAACAATGAAAGTATCTTTTATCATCAGTGATGTCGTATCACACCAGATAATCAATAAAAACCCTTGACTCTCTGGTTGTCAGGCATTTCTTGTTCAACACTGACACTTATGTTTGTTGATATTGGATTCTAAAGACACAGATGCTGACAATCACAGATGCAAATAGAGTCATACTATATATTGTTCAGACATAACAGAGGTTTTGATACTGTCACACTGCAGTGATGAGCTGTTTGTATGAATAACACCGGCCAATTTACCTATTTTTCAAGGCTGTTCAAAGTACTGATGGTTACACAAAATATCATCGATCGATGTTGTAAACATCTGCAATGAAATTGCAAGAAAGAGATTTTTCTATGTCTGTTAAATTAAGGACATTTTTTGCAATTATTGGTCATAGGGGCCCACACATGTGCACATACAATGTGAAGATCAGTTGCTTAAGGCAAAGTAGCTCATATTAATTGTGCCCCATGTACACTTTAAATTTTGGAAGGGAGCCATGTGTAGATTACTGTTAAGCTGAGAAGAATATGTTTAATTGTCCATTTTTTTAAGGTTACTTAAACTCAAATTAATGCAGTCTAAAAGTCCAAATGCAGTCTTGATAATAAATATGCATTTAGCTCAAAGTGAGCAATCACCTCTCTTAAGTATGTGAGAGCTCTGTGATGATCTCACAAACTATGTCACAGATTCAGACAACATATCTGTGACTGCAGTGACATCCACTGGTCCTTACTCTAAGAAATTCCAAATACTGTGGTGGAAAATGTTATCCTAATTTGGTGCTCACATTCAGTCAACATTTTATAGCTGCAGTAACCTAAACATTGATGGCTTCATTGAAGAACATAAAGGGCACAGACTGAAATTACTGAGAGGATTACTGGACCTTTTATGAGAGACACTTTGTGTCCGCTGATTAATTCCATCAGTCTGAAGGCCTAAATATCAAACTGAAATTGATGACAACTTGTTTTCAGTCACTTTTTTTGATCAGTGATTTAAAGTTAGACCTGTTGTATTTCTTGTATTATGTCACATCTTACAAGAATCAACTATAGAAGAAATAGAACTAATCTCAACAAAAGGCATTGGGTTATGCCTCCAGCTTTCTACAAACAAAACCATGAGGGGGCGATGTTGCTGTTTCAAAAGATGATTCACATGTATTTCACACTATCTCAGTCAGATACACATTCTCATAAACTGAGTTTGGTCAGCAAATGATGAGTCATCCAGTGCTGCAAAAATCGCCACACAACCTCACCACTACATGCCCTCTCTCCTGTGGAGGAGCCAGGCTTCCTGCTCTCAGTTCCCAGAGTTCCCGGCTGCTGGCAGTAGAATGCTGGGAATATCCGGAGAGGAAGGGGAAGTGACATCACAGCGGTGACCTTCCGTACCAGGCCAGATCACCTGGTGCAGCCTGCGCTAGAGCTACCAAACAAGCCCAAACTCACACACGCATAGATAACCGGAGGTGTGTACTTTGTATTGGGTACACATACAAGTCTACTTATTCATTAAGAGTGCTCATGACATATTTTGACACCTCAGGTTGTTTTCCAACAGGGTAGAAGAGTTAGAGATACGGAGGTTCCCATGAAGAGGGAGGAAGTGATAACCTCAATTAGTTCAGCAGAAAACTTTCCAACAGACAGTCTGAACTGACCACAAATTTGACAAGAAAAATTCCCACCACAGTTCAGGCGGTTCCTCACAACAGCTGACACTCTTTATTTCTCCCTGGTTGTTTACCACTATATATGTGTAGTCAGTGTTACTATGTGGTTTTAGTTCATTTAGTTCAAGCAGTCCAAACCCATATGAACTCAAATAACATTTTGGAAGAATACAAGACCGCTTAAGTTAACAAATTCAAAGCTTTGAGAAAGTAAAAGACAAAATAGTATGTTTTTATTTTCTTGTTACTGACATTCTGGACAATTACAATAAGAAAGCCAGACCCCACCCAACCTCCCCCTTCTCCAGCTGCCCAGAAAAGAGGATCCAGATTGTCCACCAAGCACTTCATAAGCATGCTCCATTTTGACCAGGGCTTTCACAAGTCTTTTAAACACCTGTTCAGGATGCTAACATCCCTGGACAGCTTCTCTTACCTTTTTTGATGTGTAATTGATCATTGTGTGGAGGTTTGATTATTTTGGGTCATGAATTTTTAGTTAAAAGCATGACAAACAAATATTTCCCTAAAGTAGATATTACATTTATTTTCTACCTCTGGTATGCAAGATTTCTGAGTAAAATTATATCAATTTGTCGTTGCTACACAGCTGCCCCTTTTCTTATTAAGGCTTAACTGTAAAAACAACACAAGCTAAGACTATTGTAAATTTTTTAGATTCCGAATATCAGGGAGGCCTTTGCACTCCACACAAACGTCAGTAGATGAAGGTTGGAGAAAGATGGGAACTGCACATAGTTGTGAACATACAGTCTGTAATGGAGATATCTGAGTTTAAGGAGTTCCTTAAAGGTTACATTGTTCACAAGCAAAGACTGGTAAACACATATATACAAATCCCCATACTTGTACAATGGTACAAGATAAGTTTAGGCTGTGTCACTGGGGAGCAGGATGGACAGAAATATCAACTAAAGGAAAGAGAGCAATAAATTCATTTGAGAAAAGCCGGCTAGAGAGAGAGAAAAAGCAGATGCAGATGTCCCTTCAACCCAAATCTGGCAGTGTGTGTGTGGTGGAGATGTCTTTTTATTTCATCAGCAACCTGCTGCTGCCATCATCTATTATCCTCCTGACAGAGGACCCCCCTCCACTTAAGCACACACATAGTGGTATTTCCGTCACTTCACAGGACTTACAACACATTCATTCTCAGTCTTAACCAGATCATTCTTGTGCAGGCCTTATCCTTAACCTAAACCATATCACTTTCTTTCCTTCTTCAAATCAAACTCTGTGTGTCAGAACAACTGGAAGGCATTAACATTCAAAAACTCTAAAACGCAGCTGTGTCCTCTGAGCATTTTCACTAAGTCATTAATATATCCATAAAGAAAGAGTGAAAAAGTCTGAATTTGAAAAGAAAATGAGAGGATTGTGTTTACTTTTACAAGTTGTAAAGAAATATTGGTTGAGTAAAGAACAAATCACCCAAATGTCTACAAATACATGTATTGAACATTCAAGCATTTTCAGTGATCTTTAAACTTGCAGCTGTCACATAAATAACCTTATTGGGTGAAAAGATTCATGTAAAATTCCTAAGAACATATCAGAACAGCTTACAGGGTAGTAATGCACTCGGCCAATCCAACTTTAGGAGTTATAGATGCGTCTATTCAGATAACCGCAACAGTCTGTAAGTAAGCAAGGAGCTGACTATTTCTCTGCCGAATAACAACACCACACCCAAGTTCCCACCACAGCGCACCACTCCTCTTCAAATCCCAGAGCCACAAAATACAAAACTGTTTAAAGTGCGCCGAGAGGCTCCCACCACGAAACTTTAAGACAGAAGGGCCAGTGTTTTTCTTTTAAAAAATATTAAAAACAGCAAACTGAGGCGAAGGCGAGTGAAGGAGCTTATGACTAGCTTATAACTTAGGACAGTTTTGTACATATACATACCTGTCGGACCTGAGCAGTAATTTTTTTAAGCTTTTTTGACACAGCTTTAATAGGAATTAGCGTCAGACCTCAGCAAACTGTGATTTGATTATAGGACTTTATACTTATGTATTGTACTTATTTGCAGTACTGGGTAAGTCTTGCACCACATCTCATTTCTTTCTATTTTGTTTCCAAAGTGTCAGACTTGAGCAATAATTGTCCAAACTTTCTGTGCGTCTTTAAAATGTAATCTTTGGACATTTGTTTCTTAGTCACTCATTCTCAATCTAGTCCATTTATCTTATATTAAACTTTATTTTATGTATTTATCTATTTATTTTGTAAAGCCACTAAACCCTGACCTATAAATCATTCATGTTTCAAAAAGGCACCTAACTCAAGGGATGAACCAGAACAGTGTCTATGCATAACAGACAACTTAGCAAAGAACCATTTTTAAATTGTACCATAGGTGCTTTGTTACTCACAGCTTGTTGCAAGCACACAAAATGTATTACCACATAACACCATTTGACAGATATAGAATAGTTTGTTTGCACCAACAAGGTGACTTCTGAAACGCTAACAGCCGAAAACATGGCACATCTCAGCATGATGTGCAGTATGCTCTGAAAATAATGTGGAACCTGGACAAGTGGAGGACTAAAGAAGAAATGTCAGATCTAAAGTACTATCCACAGCAGATAGGTTCAGAGTGCTTGAAAGTAATGTGATTAAGAAGTGTGAAAAACTCCAGCAAAGACCTGACAGGACCTGAGAGATGTATCTGGTCCTTCAGTTTAACATCTACTGTTGGGCAAAGCCTCGTCAGAAATAGTTTCCATGGAGGGATGGTTGTCAAGAAGCCATTCTTAAGGAAGGGAAACAGGGAGAAAAGGCTGAGATATGCCAAATGACACAAAAAGTGACAACAGGTCTTGTGGAGGGATGAATCATCCACAGAGCCCGGACCTCAACATTACTGAAGCAGTGTGGGATCATCTTGACAGAGAACGGAACAAAAGGCAACTAACATCCAAAGAAGAGCTTTGGGATGTCCTTAGAGAAGCCTGAAAAACTATCCTGAGGACTAAATGACAAGAAACCTTGTCTAAGAAGGTTCAGGCTGTGTTGGGGAATAAAGGTGCTCATACCAAAAATCAACTTTCATGTTTGTTAGAATTGTACAGACTTTTTTTCTACCTTTTATACTGTACGTTCATTAATATTTGCACGTTTAAATAAATTACTGGAGACATTTCTGGAAACCTTTCAATCAATGCATCACCTCTACTTACAAACTAACTAAAATCAGAATATGTACTGTAGGCTGACCTGTAAGGCGCTAGCACTCTGGACTTTAAGCCCTAGAGTAGAATTTCACGTCCTTGTGGTAGTTAATTTACATTAAAGCTGCATTCATCTGATGTGTGGTAATTCTGGAGTCTTTTTGTATGGAATTTGTTTTTATAACATCTGGCAGCAATGCCTCTAGCTATCCCACCTGTTTGCATTTCCTCAGCCAGTTTCCAGCACTAATCCACTGGAACTCCTGCACCCCAGTGTCCCAAACACCATAATAAAGAACAGGAGCTGCTACTAATTGCTCAGTTAACCCATAGATTTATAGGTCAATGGAACAACAGTCTTTCATAATCAATTACTGGTGAGTTAATGATTCAAGAACAGGAAGCACTGGACAATTTTCGTAGAATGCTTCATCTGACAAAGAGAAGCAGCTGTGAATGAACCATTTTCTTCCTTTTTTGTGTGTTTGCTCTTAGAGTAGTGGTCAAAAGTGCTGAGCTACTACATGGTACCTCTCATTAGTTGATATATTTGCTCATATGCATTCACTGAGTGTTCGTAAGCGTGCATCTTTCATCTCTGTGTTCAAGTAAAAATGCATGAAATGACCCTTGACCGACTGACCTCAAGAATATTCCGCCCTCCACTGTCTGTCTCTCTGGACAGTGAGACACTGACGCCCACTCTGCTTTGATTGACCTTTCTTTGACACACACACACTCACATGCAGAGTGTAGATGACCACCCGGCGCACTCCCAGACAAGCAGACACAATAGAAGACCCAGCACATTCCTTTTCCCAGGTGGCATAAAAGACGCAGCCAGATCAATGTCCTAATGGGGTTCAAAGCAGTGGCAGAAGATTATTAACCCCTGACGTGTGTGAGTTCCTTATCCACCAGCCCAGACTATTGTGTGACCACTGTGTGTTTGTAAACTTACTATTGTTTGAGTTTTTTGTGGATCTGGTTAACTCCTGGAAAAGAGTTCTAACTTAAGAGTGTGACATTATGATTACATGTGTTATTTTATGCTACACAAAAATGTACCAAAATGTGTCACAAATGTTACGACTGTGTTTCACGATGTCAGCAAAGGTTTATTTTCCAAAAGCATGAACACGAGAAAAAAAATTGTATTCTAATTTAGTTTTTAAAGCAAAAACAAATGATTAACTCATCAACAGCTACAGGAGAGCCAGTCATCATGCTTCAAGTATTTTGGATATAAAATTTCCTTTAAATTATATCAGTGTTCTTTCCATCTTCAACAACGTTTGTTCCACCCCACACCCCCCTCTTCCTCACTTTACACCCCCGACAGCTCTCAGGTTCAACTCCCTCATCCCCCAACTCGTCATCGCTCTTTCTCCTCCGGGCCTCCACTCCAATTCCACTACACCCATGAATGTATGTATGGGTCTGTGTGTGTGTGTGTATGTGTGTGTGGTGTGGAGAGTTGGTTGTGGGAGGACAATGGGCAGTAAGGGGGCTACTTGAATAGGACCATTGAGCCTGCTCAGCCAAACAGAAAATCATCTCCCATCTCACTTCAAAACCCACAGTTTCACTCTGTACAAGCAGGCCTTTATTCTCCGTAATTACTCCCTGATACACATGTACACACACATACATACATACATAAAAATGTTTATTGCATGTAGACTTGTGCACCTTTTTGCAAACATGCCATTTGTGCACATTTAAGAATGTACATGAAGGTCCAAAATCATTCATATTCAGGCATAATTCAGATTTAATATCAACTAATTGGTTTGTTCTGGGTAGAAATGGTAAAATGATTCAAGACACGGTGTTAAAGATGGTAATGATAAGTTTTGATAATTCTTATACTTTACATACTAGAATTATCATGTCCAAAGTCTCCTTTTTTATGTGTTTTTATGTATAATCAATATAATTAATGAAAAGCTTTTTGTCTTTGTTGATGGGGAATTTTAAACCATTCCCCATCAACAACACCCTCGTAATTAGCCTCTGGGTATTAATCAGGACAGTTGATCTTGATCTGATTCAAGTATCTTACGACCATCTTGGCTGTTTCAGATCAATGCCTTCTTGGTAGGTCAACCACTGTCGAAGGCAAAAAAACACCAGGCAGACAACTGTGTTTTCCTCCAGAATCACAATGAAGTCCTCTTTTTTAGAATCATGCAGGGTATAAGATCATCAATGAGGCCATCTTGGTGAATCTGAACATGTCTGGTATCAATCCATGCTCATCTGGAGCAAGTTTGCAGGCTAACCAATACCTGCACAAGTGTGGTCTTCATAGTTACCTACCAAGATGGACAATTTAAAATGGACAATTTTCCAAGGAAGGTGATTTGTTTGTTTTTTGTCTTCCACTACTGGGCCGGGCAACCATATCAAAGTAAATGATATACTGGGGAAAAGCAAACTTTTCATACCTGAAGATACCTGGCTTGTTGTTGTCTGTTCTCTTTGTGAAACCATATTATCTGTCTGCACTCTGTGGCTGGACCCCAGCCAGAGTACAGAATGTACAGCTCTGAGAAACTGAGCACAAGTAGCTGCAATGTAATGTAATACCTGCTCTTGCAGTCTCTGTTAGATGTCAGTATAAGTGTTGCACCAAAGCAGTATTTTAAAAGCTATAAAGTCATGCTACAACAGGCTGTGACAGATTTATTGATAAGATTTTAATTTGTTGACATATTGTGAACACTGTCATGAGGCCATTCATCCTGTTTGCAGTTACTATTGCAATAATATTGCTTCCATTTCCAATAAAATTCAGGTGGATTCCCAACCAGAGTCATTACTGTCTGCTAAGTGGTGTCTATATAGTCATCTGCAGTGATTACTTACTGTAATATAATTAGCTGTTAACAAATATTTTAGAATAATTCTGAATATACAAGAATATTCTCCCTTAAGAGTTTTCTTTACCTTTCATGCTTTTACATTTTGATAATATTCTATGTAGAAAGCATCTTGCCCTTGATTATTTGCATGTTAAAAACCTAGCCCCATCCACAGTTGTATGTGGCTTAAATGTAGGATGGGAAACGATTCAGCCAGCAGATACAGAGATTAATCTCCAGATCCAGATAAGCCTTGTTTTCCCTGCTGTAATAGAAAAAAAATTGCTGCAACATCTGTGTCATATGTGTTTACAGCCAAATTCGCTGTAAGCCCCTTAAGTAGAGGTATTATCAGAAACAGCCTGTCAAACAAAGCAAGCAGGCCTTGATGGAGAAAGTGCTGTCGCAGAGTGCAGTAGCACCAACGCTGTTATTATGGGCCATTTAAACCCCACCTGGCTCGTTAGCCCAGATCCAGCCATATGGTCAGCCTGCTCATTATGCATGATGCACACTGAATCATTGTGGAGTAGGATAATCCATACAGGGCTAGTTGGTATACCTTATCTTTCTATCTATCTATCTTTCTATCTATCTCGTTCAGTTCAATTCAATTCAATTCAATTCAATTCAATTCAATTCAATTCAATTCAATTCAATTCAATTCAATTCAATTCAATCCAGTTCAAGTCAGCTCAACAATACTTTATTAATTCACAAAGGGAAATTATATTGCTGCGATATAGATAATTATCAAAGACACGCTATTGTTACAGATGGATTAAAAAAAATGTAAAAAGTAAAAAATCAGCGGTCAAACAAGTAAAATGCTGAAGTGTAGCAGAGAGGAAGATATGGTGGAAATCTTTATAGATCACCATGAATTGATTTGGGTGTCACACGTGGCTTCAGCAAGCAACACAGGTGAACACTCTCAGTAGACAGTATGAACAGGAACTCTGGGGAGAAGAGATGCTTCTTCGCAGTGTATGTCCAGGATTACACCATCTGTTGTTCACAAGCACTATAATAAATTCTTCACTGTCTGCAGTCTCTGTATGTCCAAAAGAGCTGAGTAGAGAGGAGGTAGATTTCTGCAGTTCCTGCAGCCAGGTCTCGGCAAAACAAATTATATTGACATCCTCAGATTCACGATTTATCCTTATCAGTGCTCCAAGCTTGTCCATTTTATCTGCGAGTGATCTCCCACTTTCCACAATGATCTTAACCAAAAGATAGTGAAAACTTCCTTATTTCTCTCCATGTTGTTCCTGACCTGGATCCTAGACCTCTCTTCCTCAACTAATGTGAATCTGGAGTCTTATTCCAGGCATTACTTGGGTTTTGGAAAGCTCAATCAGTTGCTATGACATGCAAACAATTTTCTGGTGCCATGGTTATGAAAAATCCCGCTAAAATGACAACCTCAGAGCTGATGTATCCTCTGACTTCTCAAATTTGTTGGGAACTGTTGCCTTCTATCAGCTTTTCTCAGCACCTCACTGAAGTTAATTCATGACCAAATATAGTAGGGGCTTTGAACATCAAGGTTAGCCAGAAGACATCTAAGTAATAGATATCTAGTCCAAGACCAACTTGTTTCACAACTCCTCCACTTTACCTAACACTTCAAATGCATCCTTGCAACACCTACTCAATATGATTAGTGCATACTACTCACACTTCAAAAGCATAACAAATGGGAACCATTTGTGCCATAGAAACCTGACGGACTGTGGCTTTTACCTGTTATGACAAACAAATTAAATCTTGAAAGTTGATTCTGTATGTTCACTTGCAAATATCTGATTATAGGGATTATGCTTTCTGAAACATGATGAAGCATGGTGAAGAGAAAACCTGCATTAAAAAGAGCATGTCTTCTGGCTAAGAAGCAAATCCCTCATGAGACCTCTGCTGCAGGGTAAAGACAGGCTGATACAGTGGAGTGGTGGTGCAGCAATAATGCATGCGGCAGAGTCATCAGAAGAAAAATGTTCTTGCTATCTCACCAAAGATGTCAGCTTATAGTGTGCAAAAGCGAAAACACGGAAAGCCAGAATCGTTTTCGAAAAAAGATTGAAGACAGGTAAAGTTCAAACTTCAGTTACTGATGTTGTATTCGTAGATTTTAGTATTTAAAAACAAATCAGGATTGCCTACTTTTTTAGTTTTAAGCTTGTGAAATATATCCTTTTTAAGATTAATAAAGTATTCTTGATCTTACCATCATCACAAAACGTTTTAAGCCAATTGGCTGTTCTTGTTTTTCTTTTGTCACATCATCATTCTTCTCTCCAGTTGTGCCCTGACTTTCACTTATCACTGTACATACATATCGAAACAAAGAGTGCAGGAATCAGAAGACGCTCAAGCCACATGCGTGTGTGTGTGTGTGCGCTCGTGTGTGTGTGTATGTGTGTACATGTGATGGACAAGGGAATGGATGGGGGTGGTGGGTTAAAGCTCCATATGGGCAACCATCCTTTGTATCCCCTCTTCCCATATCCCTCCTCCTGCAAACAGGCAGATGTCAAATGGGACGTGCCTCCCTGATGGGGCAGAGGGTCATGCTGCACAGGGGCAAATAACAGAACAGGGGGGACAGGCAGAAAGAGGAGAAATGCCTTCCTGCCAATACCCCCCCCCCCAGCACACACACACACACACACACATACACTTTTCCATCAAAACGCACCAACAGAGATGTACACACATGCTCCCAGAAAAAAAAAAAAAAAAACTGCTGACACAAACATGCCAACACACAGCCACAGACACATTGCACATAGCACTACAGTCTCTGTCATAAACAAACTCTTGGATTGATTTCAAAGTTTGGTTTTTATACAGGACAAAGTTTTAAAATCAATCACTGAAAAAGGTTATGATGAATTTCAGTACAGAACAGTAAATGAATCAAAGTCTAACTTTTAACAACAAGCAACATCCATCTCTGATAACTCCTCAAATTAATAAAAAGTCGAATAAGAATAGTGCTGTAATTACAGTAAGTGTTTTATATTGTCTCTTCCCTGAAACAAGCATTATGAGTTATTTTAGGCCATAGAAAATGAAAGGTGTGGTATTTGTCCATCCACTTCTGATATATTCCAATACACTGATTTAAACAAAGTGGACAAAATACCAGAAACACCCTCTAAGAATGAAGCATTTACTATTGCAGGAATCAAGCTGTTTTGTAATATGATCAGAATATTGATCTGTATCTAATTTTACACATTTGATCAAATTTTCATTTTAGATTTTTTTCTTATTTAACTTTTTTTTCTTCTGCATAATCAACATTGGAATGGCATGCTTGATAGAGAGTGAACTTTTATGACTTCAGATGGGTGAACCGCAGCCTCCAAAAGGACCATTAAGCTAAATCAGCATCTCCCAACAACTGTTTTACTAAGTTGAAGGTTATTGCAAGGCTGTTTTCAGTTAATTACACATAATGAATTGGAAACTGATTGGTCTTGTTTATGAATTACAAAGTGATTGGTGTGTGTGTGTGGTTGTGTGTTCAAATCTGCATACAGGTTTCTAACGTGTAGAACTGAGGGGAGATGCAGCTAGACTGGAGGACAGGTGTCAGTTGTGTGCATGTGTGTGTGAAGGTATGGACTACAGCCCTAAACAAAGCAGGGGAATAGACACACACACAAATACGTGCACACACAGAGGTGGTGTTCTGTGTGTCGGGCCCTGAATGGTTACGCCCGCAGGGCAGGAGTAAGGTTAGTTTACATACTGCACTTACAGCTCCCTTTACCACTGGGGTATAAAATGGATTTGAATTAGAAAGAGGAGAACAGAGGGGGTGGAGGGAGGAGGGAGAGGGGTGAGAAAGGAGAGAGGGGGGGTGTCCCTTTGTGTAACAGGAGGTCTGCTGCTGCTCTGGCATGACTATGGAGATGGAGGAGCGGGGTCACTCTCCCTGCTCTCCCTCCCTATGTCCTTTGACTATAGGCTGGCTGCTCTGTCTCTCCTCCTCATCCCTTCCTCCCTATTAGCATAGCAGCTGCCTGATACAGGGCGTAGGGTGGAGAATGGCCAGGTTGCTGTGTGCATATGTGTGTGAGGGTGTTTTGCAGAGGGAGGGATGTTAGGGGGGTGAATAAGAGGGGTGTGGTGGGGGTCCAGTCAATGGCGGTCCGTCTGGCTGGTGAATAGCAGCTAAAGCAGGCCCCCACAAGCTAGACAAAGGAGCCAGGAGGGGAGGGGATGGGGTCGGGGTGTGTGAGGGAGATGGAGGAAGGAGGGAGGGGTGGAAGAATAAGGCAGTGAATGGAGCGCCTTGTCACTGGAGCTATGGAAAGAAGCACAGAATGAACTGGAAGAATGAAAGAAGAGTTCAAAAGGGAGCGGAGGGCAAGGAAAAGACCAGCCCGACCACCTGTCTCTCTGCCTCTCTCTATTTCTTTTACTCCCCTTCTTACTCACAGGCAGACCTTTGGGAGGGGGATGCTAGCTGGTCGTGTTTAGCGACAGACATGTTTTTGTTTTCAGAGAGAAAGTGCACTATCAGCAGGATTTAAAGCTCACTGTCATCCACGAGCATCACAGACTGCAGATTTTACTGCATGTGGACTGTTACTAAAATGATCTCGAAGGACAATCTGTGAAATGGAGGAAAAAAAAGTAACCAACATAGTGAAAGACCGTCTGAAAAGGCATTTTAAAAAGGAGAAGTAAACCAAAAATGTGCTGATACATTATAGGACTGTGGAATACAACAATAATCACAAGGAGGGATTGTCACCACTAACACCTCATCAGTAAATAATCTTTGGCACCACCAGCAATACTTACTTCCCTGTCCCGACTAACTGTAGACAAGAAAAGAAAACTATAAAAATTCTGCCAAGCAATGAACAGCAGATCTACAAAGTTAGAGAAAGTTAACCTGATGGAGCAACTACAACAGTAAAACATAGACAGGTCTGACATATCCAGTACATTCCTCAAGTGGACATAAAGACAGTTCTACAGGGATGTAAAATGACTGGTGGACACTCCAGTAACAAGTGTCCTCTTGTAAGTTTGCAAGTGTTGGTGCAAGACTGGCCCAGCCAGAAGATTGGGCTTCTGTAGCCTGGTTTTCATTGTAGTCTTTTATTCGCCTTGGATATGAAAAAGAAAAGCTGAAAGGAACAACAACAAAAAAATCAACATGGGGAAAAAAAACATTTATTCATTCACTTGTCTGTTGTGTAGAAGACCTGAAGTGCATTAGGGAAAATGGAAACAAGTTTGCAAATCCCATCTGATCTGGCAAAGATTAAAAATACATAACCCACCAACTGCTTCTGATCTGAGCCGGAAAACAATAAATTCAGAGTACTCAGATATGATATGATATCCCAGATATTTTCAGATATGAAAGCAATTCTCCATTTTCTTATTGTTGATGTCTATCATGGTTTTATTTTGAGTTAGAACAATTACGTCTTCTACTGAATTACAGCTACTAGCAACATAGCCTGTACTGCTAACCTCTGGTACTGTGCAGTCTAGTTTATTCGCTCAAAACCAATAACTGGAAACATTTCTGATTCTTTTTTTTGTCTTTTGCGCCTTTTCAAAAGATCACTTTAGATTTTCTTTGCAGAAACCCGACTTGAGAGTATTCATGTTCTGACCAAACAAAGACAGTTTAAGCAAAGAGTTTTGAAAAACAACTCGAAAAGTGGGGTACTTGTACTCATTTATACTTGATACTTTGATTCCAATCCATTTTTAAAGAAAAGGTTGTGTTCTTTATTCAGTATACCTAAAGAACACAGGACATTAGATATTGCTTAATGTGTTGTCATAATTGTGTTTGTATACAGAACCAGAGATGAAATATCTATAAAACTACCACACCTCACAATGCCAGCTTTTCAAATGAGCACATTTACTGCTTTTACTTTCAACAGTTTGGACTATTTAGAGGTGTAGTATTTAGACTATTTGTGCATTCAGTAATGTGTGTAAAATCACTACAGAGGATAACATTTACTAACAGTAATTTAAGAAATTTAGTCAAGACCATTTAGCTACTGCACATAGCCGAAATTACAAGGAGAACAGACGGATCCATATCCTATAAAACATGCAAACACGTATCAAAACATGCAACATTCAGGTTGGAAAATGTACAAGAAAAATGTATCTCATGAGGCTGGCAAAAGGTGTCAACACAGCATGTTATAGAGAAAAAAAGTAACCAACATAGTGAAATACCATCTGAAAAGGCATTTTGAAAATTACCGTATGGGCTACATGGCAGGTTCCCTCAGGTTAAATTATATATCTGTACCCGGCCTGTCTTTTCCAAATGTCCAGTTAGCTCAGCAACTAAAGTGCTGTGTAGGCCACGAGTGTGAAGAGTGGGTACGATCACACTCAGATCACTGCTCATCAAACAGAAACAAAGCATGTTGGAAAGACATCTGATCAGTCTACTAAACTTTTACTTTTCAACATTAGGTAAACTTATATAGGCATAACATTTAAAAAAAAAATAGATGGACAGTATAATAGACATGGATCAAACTGCTCAATGTGTGGTAGTCAACCTTCCATCCAATCTAGAACCCACTTTAGAAAAGTGAAATATGTCTGTGTTGACTTTCCATCTTACCCAACTTCTACCAGGTGGCCAAAAGATCAACTAGTTACGGTTTGAATTATGAATACGTATGTTTTCTAAAATTTCTATTGCTAATATTCAAGGTGCTGTGTGTGATGTGGTGAACAACTATGAGAACAAAGTACTTGCTTGGACGGCTATTCTGCTGTGTCACAGTCAATTAATTGTTGAAAACACATCTATGGCTCTGCACGCCCACACACTGGCAGTTGCTCTGCCCGAATAAACATCTATTTGAAAAGAAGTTGTTTGTGTAATGGAATCTCCATTAACCAAACCACACTTATGATGATGTTGGCGATGCTAGTTGCCATGCCCTAAGATGAGCAAGAAAACTATTTAGTAGGTGACGGAAAGAGATAAAAGCGAGAAGATGTGCAATCAAGCAGCCGAAATGATGTCACCTGTGTAGGAGAGTTGGTGCATTACTCCTCAATAATTTGAAAGATTTCATATTTTCAAATGGATCTGAAGCTGCAGAATTTTTCCCATCTCAAACATTTTTTCATAGGTCTTGAGGAGACTATAAAATGCCAACTGGCAGAAGGTAACTAGAACCCTTATATGCAAGTAGAAATGTCTACCTCAAGAATAAATGACCTGTTTTTCTTTTCCCCACTTACTTTGAATGGCCTCCTGTGAAAAAGAAGTACTGTCCTTTTCTGAGGTCATATAGTATAAACAGCAGCAAAGATGCCATATAAAGGGCAAAGGAAAATAAAATAGTCTAATTCAACATACTGGAAGGTTCCTCTTTGTTGGGTTGTCATCACTCCTCATTCTCTGGCAACAAGTTCCTCTTATGTGTTTCCATCCTGTTGTTCAAGTGAGCCGTTTGTTGCACATTTTTACTCAATCAGACACCAGTCAAGTCAAAGCCAATGCATTCCAGAGGAAGTCATAAGCAAGATCTCACAATCACAGCTCATTTCTCCGGACACATGTTGAGTAGCAGCCGTTATAAAACTGCTGCAAAACCAGTTCAATTGCATTTTACATTATTTTTCGGTTAATCTTGCTTGTTTTTGAGCAAGTGTAAGCCTTCAAATTAGGGGGGAAGAGCATGGATATGAATATTTTATGAGCCTGTGAACAATGGCCTTTTGAATAGAGGTGGAAGATAATCACACAGATGCACTTGATTGCAGCTGCTGTAACACCAACCCACCAAAACTATTTAACTGTCTCTGCTACTTGTGACATACAACTGAGGACTCTAAAATAGCTTACATGGCTGCAACGAGACATATATGCCAAGGTGGCTTGTTCACTCTTGTGAGTGAATTTGTTCCTGTTCTCTAACTTTTTGTGGACTTTGTGCTGTTCCCCAAATGAATAACGATCTTATATTCTTTCACAGTCTTCTTTCCAAAATTCCTCCCTAAAAAATGCCTTGTGTTGTCTGGCTCACTAGCACAGACCGCTCCATGCAAAGGCCAGACCAAGATGCGCAAGGAAAGCCAAGGCACATGAAGAACCTATTAGGGGGCCTAGCAGCCAGCAGCAACCCTGGGAGGCCAGCCAACTCAGTGTGTGAACAATGGGAACCCAGCTCAACAAAAACATCCTGCAGAAGTGAGAGACTGGATGGGAGGGAGGTAGAGGCAGGCCAGATAACCCGTTCTGCCTGCCACGGTATCAAAACACAGAGGGGCTGGAGTTTAAAGGAGCTAACTTTCCTGCTGTTAGTATCTGACAAAGAAATGCATCAGATCAGTGCAGTTCATGTGCTGAAGTTTTGAGCTGAGGTCATGTGCGGTTCAGCTGTCACTCGGAAAGCGAGCTCAACAGCTGCTTTAACCAATACCACACACTTTTACATGTCAGTGAGAACCAGAAGTAAGCGACTACTCCTTTTTTCACTTGACTTCACATTGAAATGAAAAACTCCCACACCGCAACTGTTGTTTCCATCACATTTGCAATCTTCAAACGGTCACGGTTAAAGCTGGTCGACACCCAGAAAATGTTGCAACGCGAAAATGTCAGGCACATAGGGAAATTAACCGTTTCTGCAGCCATGGGAAATAACGTGCCGCTCAGCACGTCTATGAAACTGAGTGAATGGTGTATTATCTCCACTTATCAGTTTTGAAATAAGTGACAGTGGCTAATTGTCCAATCAGCCATTTTCAAGGCCATTTTATGCATCACTGCAGTGGGCTGTGAGGACATGCAATGCAAATGAAATCACACCAGCAGACATAAGGAGAAAATCTGATCCTTTTTTTTTGTCCCCCTTCCAGACAAGTGAGTCTATCATTGAGGAAGAGTAATTAAACTTTAGGCAAAGTGCTGGTTAAATGACACAAACAAGTCAAAAAAAGAAACACAGAGGTAAAAACAGGCTGTTAGGTGAAAGCTGAATGTAGTGCAAGGCTTGGGTCTTCATCATTTGAAGGACAGCACAAGAGGAGAGTGTTTTGGAAAGTTTCTGAGTGTGTGGAGGGGTAATATAAAACCAGCTCTCTCACAACACACACAGGGGAGGGGATCCTACTTTAAACTGAGCCTTCCCACAATGCACTGGGCTCCTTTATCCCGGCAGTGAAAGGATGAGGCCAGATGAATGACAAAAGGAGAGAATGGGGATCTGGGCTGGGCCCGGTTTGGAAGACAGGGTGGCAGGAGGGGGAGGGGGTATTTCCCAAACCAACCAAAATGCAACAGGAGGGAGGACAGTGTGTCAAGCCCAGGGAAACAGGAGTTGAGGAGGAAATGCATACACAAAGAATTCGAGTTTAATGATTTCTTTACTGGCTTGTACACAAACGTACAAAAATAATACAGCACTCATCTCCACGTGACATGACGTCATCATCACAGTGTTACAAATGTTCAAAAATAAAAGAGTACAAACAAACAAACAGATCAAATATCAGACAAGATGGAACATCTGCATCACTCATGAAAAATCCATCCACTTCCTCTTACTTGAAATGAAGCAAGACCAGAAACACAAGTTGGCCCAAAGAAGTGGCACTTTTTCTTTTTCTCTTTATTTTCCTCAATTTTATAGAAAAAAATCCCCATCTCACTCATGTACACCAATCCGGCAGCAGGCTCCTTACGTCATAAATGTTATGACCAGGAAAGCCAAATAACTGCACAACCGTGCAATTTTTTTTTATCATGTTACAATGATCTTACCATCAAATGTATTATTCCCCTTTAAAAAACAAAACAGGAAGACAGCACTTCAGAAAAGAAAGTGCCCCAAGATATCATCATGATCAGCATTGATATATATATCCATATGTATATATACATACACCCAATCACAGAGATACACACATCTTTGTTGAAAAATAGTTTTTTTTCCCACAAAGTAATACACACATTAGGACATTATCACCTGGAGCATATATTTATACAATAGTATTTTGTTGTGTTTGTTCTTTTTTTTTCTATTCAGAAAAAAAATTAAATGTTGACCTGTAAAAGCCAACTTTTCAACAAGTCAGTGCAATATTCAAAAAAAAAAAAAAAATCAAGTTTAACACAAGCGATGCATATTTCATTTGCTGCCTGATACCAAGCTATACCAGATGTGGTGGAACCATGGTTATGGGTCATTGTGGTTGTTCCAGGTTGGGCAGTTCTTACCCTATCTGACACAGTGACACAGGCCTCATGAGAAGTACACAATAACAAAGACACGCAAACACACATCAGTACGTAGAAAGACAAAAAAAAAACTTTCTCAACAGCTTCTCATGAGTTGAACCAGTGTTACTGTGAAGCTTCTACACAACTGTTGGCAATTTTAGCAGTAGGCTTAAAAAAAATTAACAAAAAAGAAACACACAAGCAGCATTGTTACAAATGTTAGGGTGCCATGACTTTCAAAATGCAGCAGGCAAGTTTATGAAACCTAATTTTCCTTTTTGTGTGACATCCTGCAACAGTCATGTGTTGTTGTCTTCATCGTCCAACAGTATAAGGGTCCTGCTCAGTAGTAGCAACTATTTCAAAGCCTCAGCTCCTGAAGTTACCCCGTACGAACACTGGGGGCGCACAAGGCTCCGTATTTTTGTGCAATAAAACTCCCTGCATTTATTATAAGTCATGCGAGACAATTCCATTAATGAACGAGAGAGCAAATAGAGAACCAAAAAAAGACAGGCTGATGAGAGGAGGGGAGGGGGTGGGGGTCATGCATGAGAGAGAAAGACAGACTCCCTTGCAAGAAGGTAAGATGATGCTTTGCTTGAGAGCACTGGTTTGGTTGTAGTGTAAAATAAACTGTCCCGACAAAGGATGCAGGAATGGCTTCGTTGCATCTTCTGCACTGAAGTCCGTCTGTCTGTTAGGCTACATAGCAGAAACATACTGGCATGCAGATGATTCACAGACAAACTGTGAATCTCTTCAGACTCCAAACAACGTTGTAGGGTGGCGAGAAAGCGGAACAACTTGAGAATACTTTATAGTCGAGGTAGCTGGGAAAAAGGCATCCAAACAAAGTCATTTTAACAGGAGAAGGAGGAGGAAGAGAAAGTCCAACAGGCTACAGCGGTGGATATCTAGGGTTGTGGTGGGTGTTGAGGGGGTGGCAGGTCTACCTCCACATGGGACAGTTTATACTTAAGAGTCTGAAGCAGCTTGAGTCACCCATGATATTCTTACACTACTGATTTTTTTTCAAACTTTTGTTTTTAAAGAAGAACCAAAAAATGTTCAAAAATGCATCTTCTCAATGTACCTTCATAAATAAAAGAAATTTTTAAAAAACCCAGCCTGTTTTCACAGTGATGACTAGGATGTTAATAGAATACTGAAAGGAGATTATAAAGTGAATTCCAATTTTCTTTTTTTTGATACAAAGCGAAAGCAGCGGTTTTTAGTAACACAATGACCACTGGCAAGGTGGTCGAACTGGCCTGAAAAGTTGGATGCCAGCATGGCAAAAATCTGCTTGCAGAGCGCATTCAGCTACTGTCTCTCTCTCTCTCTCTCTATCTCTTTTTTCCTTTTAAAAACAAAGTAAAGCTATTTGTGTACAGTACTTCACAACAATGATGGAGTCAGTTGTTGTTACATAATGATCACACATCTGGAAACAAAAAAAAAACGTGTTGGATAGCTATAATGCAGCTCTTTGAATAAAAAAATGTATTTCAGAAAACAGACCTCTGATAACCAACAGAGGGCAACCCTTCTCTTGTTCATGTGTCTTCCCTTTCAGATATTCCAGCATGCAGCCATATAGCATCAAGTGCCGTGTTTCACATAAAATAACTTAAAAAAGAAGAGGGTTTTACAGAACAATGAGGAGCAACAGGTCAAATCTGCGCTCTCACAAAGAGACTATTCGACTGTACTGAGAATTGGAGGTCAGGGAGAGGGAAAAAAACTGGGCCATCTGCACTCTGAAGTCCTAACACACACACGATTTGAAATATACACAGATCGGTTTCTTTTAGAGTGGGATGACACGATCTCGTTTAACATTCAAGAAGAAAGCTTTAGTACCAACAAACTCACCGAGATGGGTTTCTTTTGTGTGTGTGTGTGTGTGTGTGTGACATAGAGAGAGAACTATTCGTGCTGGAACGCTGTGCGTGGACCATGCGGTGCTTCGCTCAGGAGTGCAGAGAGGGTCCCGTTTGGTTTACAGTGAGAGAAGATTATTGTGCAGGCCTGTTTTATCTCTTTTTTTAATATATAATTTGGCACAACTTTGTAAATAATGGCAGTCTATTTGCTTTTACAAGAGCCTGGCTTTCCGTGTGTTGTGTTGCAGTTTTATATTGTTTCGTTTGTTGATGTATTTTTTATTTTTTTAATTTTCTACTTTCTTTTAACTTTTTTTCTTTCTTTTTTTTACCTGACAGCAGAGACAGATCACCGGGCGCCAGAGGAATACTTGGCCTTGGTGATGAGGTATAGCACAATGTCTTGGTGGCCCCCGAAGGCGGCGATGTGTAAAGCGCTCCACCCTTCTCTGTTGGCCAGCCGGATATCTGCACCAAACTTCACCAGCAGTTTTACCAGCTCTAGGTTGCCGTCAATGACGGACTGATGGAGGGCCGTCTGTCCTTCTGGCCCGAAGGAGTTGACGTTGAACTCGCAGTTTGTCATGTTCTGCAGCAACGAGTGCAGCTCCTTGGTGTTACCCTTCTTCACCGCCTCCTGGAAAACCCTCTGCGGCGCGGAGCAAGTCGACACGTCCGCTTGGCTCATAGTTGCAGCTCGCTGAAGGGTAGGGAACAAGTAATCCTGCCTGGGCTCTAAAGCTGTTAATAACTGTCCTCTCCCTGTTGAGCGTCTCTGGTCAGGTAACAATGCCACAGTTACACTGGATTATAACCAGTTGTTAAGGCACTTTATAGTACTAAAACGGAAAAAAGAGCACTGTGTATATATATCCCAAAAAGGACAAGAGAGGAAATGACACACTTGGTGTGCAAAAATGTTAATATTTGAGAGATCCTAAATCCCCTAAAACATAAAAGGGTTCTCTCAAGAGATCCAGGGGTCTCTAGATATAGCTCTCCTTCGGTAGCAGCAGCAGGTAGCCTGCACAGGGGGATGGAGAGGAGACACCTCAGACCTCACTTGGGGAGACTGGAAGAATGACCACTATCTCCACAGGGCAGCCTCCTAGTTGTTGGATCCCCGTCGGTTTTCCTTCAGCGGTCCAACCTGCTTCCTGGCTGTAATGTCGGCCAGGGTGTCTGGGAAAGACAAAAATGACAAGAGAAGTCCGCATGAATCCCGATTTCTCACTAACAGACTGCCCCACATTCCGCCACATCCAAGAATGACAAGAATTCTCCGTATGCACACGTTTACGCACAGATACCCCACTTTTTTCAGCAAAATGTGTGTGGAACTGTAATCCGCCGCAGCTTTCTGACTTACCTGTGACAGATGGACGGGTCCCGTGGCGACGCAATCGATAGAAATCCACCGTGTGGCACTGTGGCCTGGGCTGTGTCCTCTTCGCGGTCCGTGTGAGTCTGAGCCCTGCGCTGAGCTCCGGGGGAATATTTTACGCGTCCTTTATTTGCATGACAATGCCTTCCCAAAGAATCAACTGTGGTGGAATGGGCGGAGAACCGGGGAGGTTATAGGCTGTCGGCTCGGTTAGAGGGAGGGATCAGAGCCCTGTGAATCTATGGGGAGGGGGCGTGGTATGCCGAGGAAGGAGGCAAAAATGTAGCAGCAGAAATATTAAACAAGCCGCCCGCAGCAATATTATGGTGATCTCCTATCCGATCTCCTGCACGGCCAGGCGGGTTGGAGAACAGGGGAACGGTGCTGCTAGAACCGGGAGATGATCATCCACAGGATTATCAGCAACCAATCAATCAGCTCCCACAGCTTGAGCGACATTTTATCAAATGGAAGTTTGATTTGAACAATCGTATTTTTTCAAAACTACATATACGGCACACCTAAAACCTGATTAAGTTTTTTAATGGTATGCCACTGGGCGTAAGTTTTAACAAGAAACTTTCTTTCAAAATGAGAAAAAGTCGCAGGATTTCTAAAATAGTTTTTATGTCTGGAATCTGTGACACCCAATTATGTTTGGGTGTCACAGAGGGTGCTGATGGTGTCCAAGAGAGGGTGCGGTTCCCAGCAACGCGCTGCTGGCCAGGCAGTAAGCGGCCCAACTTTCTCTGTCACGAGTCCCCAGAATGAACAAGAGCTGCTGGCTGCATATGTGCACAGATATGAAATAAAAAGGAAAGAGATTTAGGGATTTTTCCAGTTCTGTCGCACTTACATTTAAATACGTAATGTACAAAAAGTCCTGGCGTCCAAATTGGAGTATTTCTAAAAAAAAAAACAACAACAACAAAACAGTTACAGACTCGGATGTGAATGAATCATTCCATTACTTTAAGGTCTACATAAGTTAAAGAGTCTGCGTTTTCTCGGGAAAGAAATTACCTCTGAACCAAATGGTTATGGCAGTTAAATAAACCCCAAACGGGCCGAGTTTCCTGGTCATACTTCTCCGTGTAAAAACATCTCCGAGGAGGAGATTATAGGTGGCTGTTTAAATCATAAACGGCGGATATAGTCCAGTTGTTTTTAAAACGACTAGACTGTGGGACTTCAAATAACAAAAGCCCCGCGTTACTTCCTTTTTGCAAGTGAAAAGAGGTGACGCTCTGCGCAGATTGACACGCCGCTCAGCTGCCCGCGCCACCGTGGGAACTGGGCGCCTGTTTGTGTGTCTGTGAGTGTGTGTTTGCGTGAGAGATAGATAGATATATAGATAGAGCGAGAGGTGCACAGAGAAAAAGGTGGTGATAGACAGACGCACAGTTAAACAGAGCGAATGAGCATTAAAAGTGACGAAAAGATAGAGAGAGAAACGTACATGGAAACCACACCAGGCAAATCTGAGCCTCCATCGGACCGTTTGCTCCTTTTGGCGGCCCGAAGTTTATCTCATCTGTGTCACACTCTCTGAACTGCTCTCAGCTGTAATGGTTGGCGGCTTTCACACTGTCCTCTTTTTCCCACAGTCTGAACTATACATTTGTCGCACGTCTGTGGCTGCAACTGCTTGCATAAATGTGTGATCTGGAGGGAGGGAGGAAGGGAAACAACAGCACAGATCGCACGTATGAAGGCCAAAACCTGCTCAAGTCGAAACCGAGACAAAACTGCTAAAATCACTGAAAACGCCACCTCAGCTACCTCATTAACAGCAACACAAGATCATTGAGAGAAAACATTAAGACTGCAGAGATGACACCGTGCTTTAAATGAGAAACCCATGGAAGTAAACATTTAGCTGATGCCACATAATCATGGCCAAAGTATGTGCTTCCACAGAAGCAAACCAAAAATCTTAAATTTAATCAAACCAGTTTTAAACGAAGCACTATGTTAGAATGAAGTACTCTTGTTTGTTGATTGTAGCTCGTGTAGAAATGTAGATCTGTGACGGCAACGCATGGGTGAAATGACACGTAGGAGGTTATGATTGATCTGCTCTGGATACTTGTAGGTGTAGCCTGTGCTGGCTGTTTACGTGCTGCGTTTTGTTTGTTCCTTTCTAACAAGTGGCCCCCACAGCTGCAAATGCTCCCAAACAAAGACAGCAGCTCTGACTCACTCACAGAAATGCGGTGAACTCCAAACCCATACCTTCTACTTAGGCTGCAGAAACAGACATGTGTTCTGCTCTGTGGTAGTTCTGTGACACGACATAGACATGCATGGCATATGGGGAGTTTGGATGCCAAACAATCTCATTGGCACGGGATGAAGGTGATGGGTTATAGATACTGATATTAGAACAAAGTTCATAGACTCGTATTATTTTCCATATAGTGTTGGGAAAAAGTTTTTCCTAATTTAAATATTTAGGCTGCTTTCCATCATGGCTCCATCAGGTATGCGTCTGATTGGTCTCCAAATTCATTCGGCAGCATGACAATCTCAAACATACAACAGATGGTTACCCCCTCCTCCTCTCTGGATTACATGAATGAACAGAAACAACTGAGACAGAACCGTGGCGAGCTTTCAAAGATGCTTGAAGAGCATCTTGGAGAGTTAGTGCTGTTTTAAAGGCAAGTGCGTTTGTGTTTACATTAAAGATAATTACTCATTTTAATTCAATCGCCTAGAACCTTTACAGAGTACCGTGCATGTGCTTTTGTTTTGTCTTAGGTTACTGGATGGCGCGGAACACTTTCTGGGAAATCAGGAACATCTGTCCGCTATCACAGCTTTAGCTGCAGCGCGTCTGGACACTTGGAAAACATTTGCACAGACTGTAGGAGCCAACAGTTTCTCCACTGGACGAGTTTCTCTGCAGATACCCTCCCCAACACATACATTTAACTCTAGAGTCTTTTTTAGAAATGTGTGCCTGGGAGGCAGCCAAGGTACACTCGATTAACTAGAGATAAAATACTTCTCACTTTTTTCCCCCCAATTTCTTATTCTCAATTATTCTCACACTCCGTCAGGCTTTGCGGCATAATTTGCGCATTCCGTGCGTGCGTAAAGGCGTCCGCCAATGGCGGGCATAATGTCAACGTCGTTTCGTCTCATAGATAATAGCTATTATTTTGGTTCTGTTCGTGCAGCCATGACGAATGCCATGTTCTGTCTGTTCATTAAAGAAATATATGTGTGTGTGTGAGTGTGTGGTGGTGGGGGGGGGTTCCACACTGAGAAAGAACCAAGTGCATCGAGTGGAGCCCTGCGACTGGAGCGGCAGGCACCTCAGTCCTCTGGACTGAGATTTGGCGCCGAGGCCGGCTCGGCTTAGGTCAGACAAGACGGGAGGAGCCTCCAGTCCTGTTCCGTGCCTTCCCGGAATGTGTATTTACCGCAGAGTCCAAATATGAAAACGCACAGCCGGAGCGATACAAGGAGGGAAACCGAATTAATGAACATCTTTTCTGTCACGACGCCGCGACAGTGTTACATTCATACCAGAAAGCACAAGTGTTTGTGTGTGAGGGAGAGAGAGAGAGGGAGAGGGGAGAGAGAGTGAGAGGGAGGTGACGTTTAACCAGGAGGGAGGTTCCTCTGAATCCAATTCATTCCGGGCACCACGTGTCCTCAGAGCGTGGGAAAGAGGCGAGCTTTTCTTCCCAGCAAAGAAAGAGCAGGGATCAAATAACACGGTGCTGCAGCGCAGAGCTCGTGCTCTGCAGAGGCTCTGCAAGGGCTGCGACCACCCGGACAAGGACGGGACAAGGGCTGTTCGGGAGCTATAGGGTGTCTGCTTCATTCATACCAATAAAAATACTTTAGGGAAGCCTAGTGTAACTGTAGCTATAACACAGTCTGCTTTCTAAAAGCGCATGGCGGCAACCCAAGAGTTGTATGTGTGTTTGAGAGGAGAGAGCCCGTATTATATCATAAAGGAGCAACTTGAGGTATAGACGGCTCAGACAGCTCTCGTTGGCGGATTTGGGGATCTTTTTCTGCAATGACACACGCCACAGACATGCTTCAGTCCAGCCTCCCCACCAGAGCTCAGTGTTCATTTTCTGCTGCCAAGACCAGTCATGCAGTTAGTTTATCATCATCTTTTCCCCACACATTCAAGTCTAATTTATGACGATTCAACATCGTTGGAAACGGTTAAGTTCGTCTCAAAAACACAATAATTAATCAACTGACTGAATCATTGTCTTCCGACCCTAGTTGGATCGTTGTACAGAAACTGTGGGCTATGATTTATAATTTAAGAAAAACATACTAATGGTAACAGTCTTTTTTGTTTGATAATCACAGACTAATGATAATGTGTTGAAAAAAAAACTTTAAAAATCTATTATTTAAATCGATCAGTTTAAGGACCTCTCACTGATCTTTTTTATGTTTTCACAAATTCAATCTTACTCATATTTACAATAATATCAAAGACTTGTAGAAATAACAGGAAAGTTAAAAAAAGAAAATAAACCAGTCCCAAAGTGTCCCAAATTTACACAAAAACCCTTTTATTATTTACATAATGCACCAACTCATTTAACAGTATTTACTGCATCAATCAAAATGAAGAGTTAAAGGATTTTTTTTTGGTTTGCATTTTGTTTTAAAAAAAAACCTCTTGGTAACACCGTGAACACCTGCTGCTTAAACAAAAACGTGACTTGTTTTTAGTGATACATTTTTTAGTAATTATAGTATCAAAAATGTATTGTTGGAATATCATTTAATCACATGTTGTTACTGATGTTGTGAAAAAATAAATGAAAATGAACTGTCTCACCATTCTCTTCTTCTGCTTTTTAACCAAGTATTAAGGTTGTTCTAAGAAAAATCTATTCTTTAAAAACAGCTTAAATGAAAATAAAAAATAAAAAAAATCATGAATAAATGAACAGAAATAATAAAAAAATAAAAACAGTTACGCACATCTAGTTTTTGGATTTATGGAGTTTACAAGCCGGTTATCATTTGAACCCATTAAGACCTGATGCAGAATATGGAAGTCTCTGTTCCCGTGGTTAGTGAGCAACTTAAATGGTTTAAGTAAGTTTCAGGGATGGAAGAAGGAACACATTTCAGAGATTTTAACAAACAACCAAGCTACTTTCGATCTTTGTTGTGCTCCTGAGAAATTCAAGAGGACCGAACTCAAACTGGTCCAGACATGTGAAAAGCCATCCACAGACGCGTAAACAACCTTGATTTGAACAACTTTAAAACACGGGACTGTCAGGGACAGAGAGGAGTGTGTTCAGTCAAACCTTTCAAGAAAAATTTACGTCCACTGTTGCAATGGAGATCGAACGGTTCAGGCTGCTGCGAACTCAAATCAGCGACCCAAAAGATTCTCTCTTTAATCACTCCTTAATCACATCTGTTGTCTCAATGTGGTTTCAGTTTATTCATGGTATAAAGTTAGAAAATCCAAATGTCTGACCTCCTCCTGCAGCTGCTGTGATTCAAGCTAATTTACCTCAGTGATTCACAGCATGACCCGTCTCTGAAACACTCTGCGGCTTTTTTTTTTTGATGCATGTGATCAATAAAAGGAAAGTGCACATCTGGCTACAGTTAAGGATTCTTACATTTTTATGGGTGTAGCCGTCTGCTTGTAGCTTCAACAAAAAATGCCTACCACATACTTTTCCAAGAAACACCAGAAAATTTTTAATTGCAGAATTTGCAGCGTTGGTTATCTCTGAGCCCGGTGGGTGACCTCATTTTCTGCAATCATTCAAATTCAGCGTGGGATTAGGGAACAGAGGCAAAGCGGTATGAGAAAATATGAGGGGATTCTGTTGGTATGTGCCGGTTTGTTCTGTGAGACCACTCTTCAGCCCGGGGGTAGGAAACCCCCGTGCTAGTGTTACACCTGACAGATATCAGTGAAGCTTAGATGACCTCATCAATCTGTTCACCCTCAATCCTTCACCATCTGCTTTGTGAATGCAGAGAATTAAAAACAAAACAAAAAAAAAACATCTGCTGACAGACACAGTGAATACTACTCTCATGGTTTAACAATAAAAGAATACAAATGTACACAAAAAAGGGAAACTATACAGTACCGCTGATGCTGTCATCACAGCTTTCAAGTAAAACATAACAAGGTCACATACTGTGCTGCATTGAACAAACTTAACGTTTACCTTTTTTTTCCATTGCATAGCACGGCTTTCCAAGGCAGTTGGTATCCCCTCGAAATGGATGGGATCAGCCGTTTGTCACTGGGGTGCTACGTGAGGCCATAGTGACACAAACATAATATACAGGCTCTATATACAAGAGTTAACAGAAGCTCCGAGTGGTCATAACACCTACTAACTTAAAGCTTGCTTCTGAGGAGTTAAAAAAAGAAAAAGACCTATGAATAATAAAAGACGTGCTTTTTCCTTTTCTTTTTCTTTTTTTATAACGTGCTCATGGATTTAGAATTCATATGCACATGGATGTGCCATCTGTGCACGTGGATTATCAAACAACTTCTCAGCTTGGAGAAGAGGGATGCTCCTGACAATGGAAAAAGCGAACTAAAAAGGTGCCTAACAGAGTTGTGCCAAACCAAAGCATTTGTTTACTGCATGAAATAAAGCCCTTTTGAGTGAAAAGAACAGGGCAAAATGTGGACACAGTGCAGCACATCTAAGGGACGCTGAAATTCAAATGCATTTGAACGCTAACAGAGTCTTAAACTTTAATAAAGCCTAAAAATTTTAAAATGATAAAAAATAAATACAGCTGACGGCAAAAACTATGAAACTGGAGACGTCACCTGTAATCAGTGCATTAATGCAGGCAAACTTCCAAATAAAAACAAACAAAAAAAAAAACTGATGTGTCTTTTTTTTGTAAAGACTGGAATTTGTTGGGGGTGAATAAAATTACTTGAGGGGGGTCTTTGTTGTATAATGTGGATCTCCTTGCAGGGTCTCTTCTCAACAACTAAACCCAACAGTAAGATTGACATCAAATGGCAAGAAAGCTTGAAATGGCATCCTATTTTTCACTAATCTCTCCATGTTTACCCAAATTATTCATTATTTCACAAGGTACACAGTGCATGGTCCAACTCAAACATCTTACTTGTGTCACACTTTAACTGACTGTCCTCTTTAAGTCAGTCAGTTATGCGTGTTTCAGGTCAACATTAGCACCTCTTCATCAGTCAGTTGTGCTGTGTCACTGTAAAGTGTTCTGCAGCTGAGTCACTGTCCTCATCCGTTATGCGGAAGACCTCCTGAAACAAGGACAGGACGCGGCCAAAGTGAGAGCCTTCCCAGAACACTTTGCCACATCTGGTGCAGACATAGAACAGCGCTATCCTCTGCAGCAGGGCGGGGGGCACGGTGTGGAGCTGGATGGGCAACCCCCCTGGAAAGGTCAGGGTGTCGCGGTCCAGTCCTGAAAGGGAGGCCCAGCGACACTGAGTGGCATACCTGGGTGGTTCAGGGGTCACACCAGGGGTCAGAATGTCATCAAGCTTCTGGTCTTCCTGTTGACAGGACTTCTCTAACATGTGGTCAGAGATTTTGTGGTCCTGCAAATATCCTGCAGATGAAAACAACAGTTTAAGAACTTCATTCTTAAAAAGCTACATTTTGTGTGATTAACCATTCTGAGGTTAAAATTTCCAAAGGAGTAACACAACTATGGCTTCCATATTGCATCTTAGAAAAACTTTAACAGTGTTTCTCATGTAACTGTGAGAGATTGTGCGAGAACAATAGGAGCTGACACACCTTTGTCTTTAAGCATCGTGATCATGTCCGCTCGGGGAACAGCCACATACTGATCGCTGTTACACGCCTGATAAAACACAAGCAGGTTAAAAAAGAGCAGTTTACAAGAGCTTTAACTCTTTAAATAAAAAAATATCCTTGAAAAAGAGGAAAAACACATAATAATATGTTTATATGAGTACTTTCAGTCTACTGAATATTTTTGTGAATTAGAGCATTTTTGATGATACATTTCTTTATTTAAAAGTAGATTAACATAGCAAAGAAAAACAAATTGGCTCATTTCAAATTTGTGCCACATATGTACTTCTATCTCGCCTGAGAGCAAATTTCATTTTCAAGACAAAAGCAAAAATGTACAACAAGAGAAAGAAGGGAGCAATCTTATATTCCCCCTCCCTCATTTAGATTAACGTGGTAAAATGCACACACAGCATTTTAATGTAATACAGTCAAGTACAGCAGCACAGAAGAGAAGCAAGAGTAAAATACAGAGAAGAATGACTGTTTTTTTTTTTCATAATGTCAAAAAAAATGTAAATGCTGAAGCTTTACAGTTCCAGTGAAAGCTGTGGTAAATTTGGTTACATTTGATTTTACAGATGTGGCTACTAAAGTGAAAGTAGGTATCACACAGAGGCAGAAAACACTGATGTCAACGCTGTGCTAACATGTACTTATGAAATAAACCACTAAATGTAATGCTGCAGCAGCGAGAAGTACGACAGTCTAACCAGTTTCCAAAGACAGACAGAAAAAGAGAAAGACAGACAGAACGAAAGAAAGAAAGACAGAAAAAGAAAGAAAGAACGAACGAAAAAAAAGAAAGAGAAAAAAGTAAGAAAGAAAGAAAGAAAGAAAGAAAAAGAAAGAAAGAAGAGAAAAAAGAAAGAAAGAAAGAAAAAAGTAAGAAAGAATACAAAATAACAAATAGAAATGAAATAGACTTTCATGTAAAAAAAAAAAAAAGTTTCCATGAATTCAAAATTATTAGAAAATTACTAAATCAAAAAGCCCTATAATAAAAGGCAAAAAAAATTATTTTATGTTTATTTTATCAATTTATTTCTTTGACAATGAACAAAACAAAAAACCTGTGTCTCTTTTAGACAAATGACGGTGAAGCAGTAAATGTTTACTGTCAACTTTTCTTTAGTTTCATGGATGTTCAGAACAAATATCCAAAATTAAAAAAAAACTTTTCTTAAATTCTGTTTTGCATGGGTGAAAACACCTGTAAACACCTGCTAACATCTGGCTTTTGAAAGCTGTGCAATGGTGTTTAATCGTCATCCTGTCCCGTGTCACATGACTCCGCGGTAGGCACGACTTTTAACCAGCTCCAGCTCAGCTCAGCACCAGTGGGAACGCAACACTTGGGTCTAAGTGCAAATGTTCACTAAGGAAGCTGCGGTCAAGGGAACAAAATAGCCACCACTCACTCTTCCTTTAGGCAAACTACCATCAACCAACTGTGATGCCTCGTGTGAGGGCTCTGAAAGTGACATCAACATTTCGTGGACAAAATGAGACGAGAATAATCAATTTTATTTTTTAAACTGTTGTCAAGATAGCTTGAAGCTTGTTCTCTGTCCAGCTGAGTGGGGATAACGTCCACTGTCTCATCAAACGCAGAGTCCTGCTCATCAGAAACGCTGTCCTCTGGTAGGTAGAGGTATACTGAACTAGTAAGTTAAAGCCTTCAGGGTACTGATGTTAAAACACTTCAGCATGTAATGGGAGCGACTTTAATTGGCTGGTATGTTGCGAGTATACCAGAGTTAAAAAAAAAAAAAAACATACTGTTGTATAAACACAATATTATTTAGCTCAGTCCAGGTTTTGTTGTCTCCCCATGATCCAAAGCAAATGACCTGGATAGATAGATGGGCATTGAAATAATTCTTAATTTATTTAAGTTATATGGCAGTAATGAATCTTATAAAAAGGTCCACTGTTCAAAAGTGTCATACCTGTGTTAATTCAAGCTAAAGCAGGGTTGCTGAGCCTGTTGAAACATTCACAATGATAGCAATCAGAGGTCCCCCCCCCCCCCCCCCCCCCAGGTAGCTGCTTTGGTGTGAAAGGCCTTAAGTGTTACACAAAAATGGATCTGGGGTGTGAGTGCGTGTGTAAAGATGGGGTTTACGCTTCAGTAATGTTCACACGTCCATGCTGCCCTGCCCTCCTCCATGGTAAAGGTCTCCGTGGTGGGACATTAGTGACCTCTCGCTTGCCGGCCCCTGACATGAACACACACTTGTCTGTAAGCCATCCCGACAGCATGTCAGTGCTAAAAGCCTTGTCAACACACCTGAGCTCCACCCAGCAAACAGCATTCCACTTAGAAGTGGGCTGTAAATCTACCACACTCACAAGAAAGATCCCTGACTAGCTCACTTAAGCTTTGTCACTCGTTACCTGGGAAAAACTCTGGAGCAAACCAAGAGCCTCCACCCACTCAACACAAAAGCAGGCCCTTTCCTCACACATTGTGCACATTCAGAGTAGGGTTTGCCTCTGTGGTAACGGAGGTCAGGACAAGAGAACGCACCAAGAGACAGTGGAGGTGTGGGAATAGCAGAGGTGTCCTGTCTGTGAGAATGAAGCTCATCCCTTCATCAACATATATTTTTCTTTCAGTATTCTGCCTCATGCAAAAACCCAGACAAACAAAAACTCAACCACAAATAAAATTCATTTTTTACAATTTGAGCAGGCTACGCGGCGTTGTGTAAATACTGCATGAATACACATGGCTCATGCATACGAGTGTGGCGGTGGCCAGGAAAACAGAGCGAGCTATTTACTCAGCCCAAAGTTTCCCAGAGTTGAGCGTGCCAGAACCTGCTCTGAACTCTCAAGGCTAAGCCACGGACAGGCAGAGACACACGCACATCACCTCGCACACACGCAACATCCATGAAAATAATTCTCTAATTGTTCAAAACAGGAGGCACAATCGCACAGATCCTGGAGATCTATTAGACAAATAAGTGAGGCAAAAAGTCAAATAATTTCAATTTGCACTGATATGGAACACACCTCACAGTGATTAACAGATCTGAAGATTTTAAAAAAAGCTTTGTGAACAGCAGCTTTTTGTTTATTCAACAGCACTACCTTGGCACAGCAGTTTCCAGGCATGTCGATGTCACAGAGAGCACAAGAAGCACAAAGCTATGCAGCTCTGAAGCTTTGCAAAACCAAACTGACAGAACTGTCAAACCATTTCTACAACCGAGAGTCAAACCTTCTCATGTCTGCACCTACCTCGGATCTCGCTTGAGGTCAACATGTGGGCCAAGTCGCCGCAGCCTGCAGGTCGTTCAGCGGAACTGGCATCTTCAAACAAAAGCGATGCCTGCAATCACTCCACAATGCCATCTTATTGATTGTCTTTTAAACATTTGTCTTCTGGGTACTTTTCTCTTCTGTCTGCAACTAATGAGCTTTTTTTTTTTTTTTTTATTTTATAATGGACACACCCTTCTGTCTTAATCACACTGAGGTTATTGGATTTTCCTCACGGTAAAACAACCCTTGCAAACATGCCAAAGATATTTCAGGGCTTTGAGTCAAGATTCTCAACAGGCCTTCTGGGAGTGTAAAATCAAAAGAGGACCTTAAATCATCAAGTACAATGAAATATTCAACTACTTCTACCTCATAAATGTTTGAGGCAGTTGCTCAGTTGTCTTACTCCCTTCTCTCTCTCATTTGTTCTATCTCAGTGGTTTTCAGGGGAACTTTATTGTGACACTTTGGAGGCTCCTTGCCGTGACAACAAAGGGTATCTAAAGTGTGATACTGATTTTCAAAGGATGGGAGGTGGCAGGAAAAAAAGGAGAGAAAGTGGGATAGTGGAGAAGAGGCAGAAGAGGGAGGGGGTGGAAGATTTTTTTTTCTTTCCCCTAATGTTCTCAAACACACACACACAACTCTGTAGGCAGCTCCCATGGGAAAAACCTAAACCAATCTCAAAAGGCGGTGCTTCTTGGGCCAATGTAGGTCACATGGTTAGAGCAGCCAATTGGGCACAAGTGATTTGATTCAAATTGTGGTAAGTCAGGTAAGAGGCAGCGTGGGAACCAGAGAGAAGACGAGTGAGAGGGGAACATGAACTGCTCCTCGACTTCCTTTGAAAATGCCCTCTCCTCTGTCTCTATGTGAAGTTCAAGTAAAGGTTAAAAATACTTTCACTACCAAAGGCTGCTGTGGTCTGAAGCTTAATCTTTATTTTATTTTTTTTTTAAATCAAGAAACTACAATTGCTTTTCAAGGAAAGCAGAAGAAAACATTAAAAACCAGATTCATTGTTTGCTCCCATCATTGCTTGTTTGGGACGCTCTGTCATCTTCACTACAGTCTGTTGGGCTGATAGAAAATTCAGCCGTGACTGTAGAATCATTTAGATTCACTCTTTTTTCACAGAGATTATGTTCCTGTAAACTGGACAAACAGATACAGCATCCAGTTGTTTCAATGTAGTGGTTGAATATTTGACATTTGACAACTTCTCCCGACTCACACAACGGTTACCGGAGAATATAAATATGCTGAAAACTAGATGACAAGCTGACTTTAACCATATTAAAGAATTCTCATATAATTTAAGAGACAAACTGGGCTAAAGAGGGTTCAAATAATCAACTAAACAAAGTGTGTAAAGCAATGAAAAGAGAAGGGATTCCATAGAATACTGGACTGTACAATTACAAAGAAAGATTTAAGATGATCTTTTACTGCTGAAAACATGCATCAAGTCAACAGACGACTGCATTAGGTCAAATAAAACCTACAGTGAGATGGCATATTAAAAATAGAACTCAAAATAAATTCTTCCCATATGTGCAGTATCTCTTTACCCAAGAGTCACTTTTCAGCTGGTGCAGGAATATAAGGGAGATACGGCTGTGACCTACTAAATGTACTTTCCCACAGTTTCCTGAGGGTATCTGGGCAGTATCTCAGCCTGGCAGTCTGAGGTAATTACAAGCTTTGTTAACTAACCACTACCACCTGACAGCAACCTGAACTTGGACCACAGCAAAGCCTGTATGGGCTTGACATCACACACCTTCCTCTGACTCACCTCGCACACACACACACTCATAGACACTGCACATGCATTTGAAAGATGTAACCACTCACATGCAACACAGTCAAATGCAAACGCTTCCCAGACTCATGTTGCGCCCACTCATTTCACCTGCATAAAGCACAATTTCTAGGAGTCATGTCACGTTCTATTTGTCCGTAGAACCAATATTTTGATGAATTAAGTCCTTCCTTGTTGGGTTTTTTTGTTTTTGTTTAGCAGCAGCTTCCTTTGAGCGCAATGTTAATTTCACATACATTTTTTAAACTACTACTTAACCAGAACAAACGTCCTGACTTTACTTGTAGATCAAGTATCCCCAGCATGTGACTGAAAATACCTTACTGTTGCATATGATTTTGACATACTTAGTTTTGTTCATTTTTCTGTTTCAATACACAGAATTTACGCCGCCTGGTCAAAAAGGTCACCACCTGAATTTACCCATGTGATCTGGGATGGCTTCAGTTGGTCAGGGTATAGGTTTTAGCAATGTTGTGTGCCCAAAAAAATATGCTCAGCTGACCGGGTTTTTCCATCAACAGAGTTGTTTTTTTCTTTCTTTCCTTGATGACTCAGGCATCTTCCAACATGACTATGCCACAGTTGATGAGGCTCAAACTGCGAAAGAGATGTTCAGGGTGCGTGAGACATCATCTTCACACATGAGGCCTTTTGACATGACTTTCAAGCTGGGACTGATGCACCTTTGTTGATGCACCGATGTCTTGTGTGAAAGCACAGAGGAGCAGAGGTTGAACAAAGTTGATCTGACACTGATGCACCTAAAAAACAGCAAGGGAGGTAGTCAAAGAGGCAAAAGGGCCATGTGTTTGAGAGCAAACAAGTCGCAAAACACCCCGCTCTAACTAACGGTGCTTTTCATCACTTTGCTAATTTGGCAGCGCTGAGTTGATGTGTGTAAGCGCACATAGATGCAGGGCTGACCCGCTTCTCATTGGCAAGTGTGAAATACCAAAAGGAGAACAGTGCTGGGTTAACAAGGACTTTTTGCATCAATCAACTATATATATATATGTATGTGCGTGTGTGTATTTTAACTACTAAACAAGGTGAGCCAACACCGTAACTATTATTGCTGTCAGTAACAATATGTGAAAAAATATCTAACATGTTTCGGATCGCTCTTCGGTCACCCTGCCTCACTCTGTTTAAATCTGGCACAATCTGTTCATCTTTCTTTCTCATGTCAACTTGTTTTACCACTCACACATTTTCTCACCCCTCACTTGGCCCCAGCATTTCTGGCTCTTCCTCCCCCCTCCTGTGCCCCCTCAGTCCGTCTTTACTGGTGCTCACTGAAAGGGGTAATGAAGATGATAATAGTCTACAGCCTAGTAGATAACAGTCTAGCCATGAGAGAAATAGCGCCAATGCCTTCCCTAGGCAGGGCACAGACCGTTCATTCCCTTCTCCACACACACACACACACACATCAACCTGAATCTTAAATGCTCCCTCACTGTCCAGCTGAGCCTCTGTAATTTCTTCTCTCTCCTATCACTTTGTTGAAGCTCCATCTACAACATCCAAGCGTTTTACAAAGTTTCTTCTCTCTGGTTGTCTCTCACCTCTAACCACTTTCTTTCCTTCCTTGGACAACTCTTTTCTCTCTTTATGAGACCTCTGATAGCTGAGACTGGACTAAGCCAAACATCTCAGGAAACCTGAGCTGAGAGGGTCTGCTGACAATGCTGTTCACTGGGCAAAGAGGTCGAAATGGGGTAAAAACGGTGGATGGTTGTTTTCCTCATTTGTCTCTTTGTAGCCCTGTGATAGACTGGCGACCTGTTAGATTACGTGAGTAGAGATAATGGATGGATGGATAAATCCTAAGATGAAGACAGAACACCTGACATAGCTTGATTATTTCAACTTGGTCCATTACAGCTAAGCCTTGCTTTGAGCAACATATTTTCAGAAAACTGTTTATATGGATCACCAAAATATAAATTTTTGTTATTGCTTTATTGTGAAACCCGAGATGACCCAAATCAATGGTTGTAGGTTTTCTCAGTTTTAAAAAAGGCAGATAAAACAGGAGACTTTTCTAATTCTTTCTGTGAAAATATGGTGCCGTTTTCATTATTTTATGACAACCTGTGGCCCAAACAATCAACAGATGAGTTATTCATTAAAATTGAAATTTTAATGAATAATGAATAAAATGGGTAGCTGAAGTGTGATCATCTTTGAACTGATGTGAACCTGACAGAGTCAAATAATGTAATCTGGATAGGCTGGAGAGGCAGCTTGGTGAAAAGGTTGGGGCAGTGAATGATCAGCACTATGCAGCTCCATCTCAGTCACAGCTGAGGTCTACCTGAGGAACAGAGGAACAGACATACCCCCCTCCAACACTACCCCGCCCGCCCACTGCTCATTTTTTCTTGTTTGCTCAATGCTCATAGCGTGGTCAAAACTTCAGATAAGTTAAATGCAGAGGTCAAAACTCTGTTTAAAAGCATGCTGGCAAAGAAAGGCTCTCCTCCTAAGGTGAGGAGCCTCATCCGCTATTCTCCATATCCTGTCAACAAAAGCAAATTTCAAAACTCTAGTTTTTGCATCATGTCCTGCCTCCTGTGCTCTCCATCCAGGCAGCTCCCAGGAGTATTTCCTGTTGTGTTAACACATACCCTGAGAATCTCCTGCTGTGAACAGGCTACTGCAGAAAAGTCCTGTACCAAACTCTCAGCATGTTCTTCAGACATCCTCTGGTGTTCATATCTTGTAACTGAAATTAGACCAGGTTTCAATTCTTATGCTTGTGATGCGACACATTTCCACATATTTAAAGTAAATCAAGAACCGTGTTTCACATTTTTTTGCCTGCTGTTCTTTCGACTGTTGTGCAAATGTTGAGACAAATGGCAGGATTTGTGGTACTGTCATATGAGCAATAAAAACAACTGCTCTCTCAAACAGAGCATCAATACAACTGTCAGCTGACATCTGCCTTTTTGAGAAAGGCCTGGTGCTCCAAATGTCTTTTTCCCCTGCTCATCTATGCAATGCGAAGCATCCACCTGCTTCCATACAAAAAACACAAATTTTTCCCATGCCTTCACTAAAGGCATTCAAGCCTGTGTTACAACATCCACAGATTTCCTCGACAAGCACCAACACTTCTTAAACTGTCACTACACCCACACACTTAAACTGAAATTCCTCCCACTGAAACTATCAACCTGAGCTAGATCAGTGTGCGCACGCCCAGTCACAGCCTTGTCATGGGAGAGCCACCGGCAGATTCTTTGCTCACCCTTCCAGACCCCCTCTTTTTCCTTTTTTTTTTTTTTGTTATACCCTCCCTGATGTGGAGGCATGCAGAGAATGTTATTGTAATGCAGAGTGATTCATCCAAGACTGTAAATATTGACGGTGGTAGCTGCTGCTGGTCTGGTCTGTTCTCTCCTGAAGAGCTGCAAGGGCATGGAGACGAAATGACTCTCCCTTTCTGGCTTTTTGACAGAAAATGTGTCAGAGTTAGAGTGAGGAACCACTAAATAGTTTTCCAGGGTTGGCAAACGGATCCGCTGGTTTGAAAACGAGTGCCTGCAAAACCCATTGTGGTACATGAGGTTCTCTCACAACAGTACTAAATAAAAGTCCACAGTTAGACACTGTGGTTAAAAAATATTTCAGAGCTCAACTGTGACAAAGAGACTTACACACATCCTAAAACAGCGGGGGGGCCCGTAAGTTTCATTCTCTAATTAGGTGACTGACAGCACTGAAAGTAATATGATGAAACTTAGGGAAACTTAAGGAACTTCATTCTCAGTTTCTCACCAAACCAAACACCGATAATGAAGAGTCAGACTACTTTATCCTGACAGATGCACTTTCACTGGATACTCTGGTATAAAACATTTTCAGATACACTGCAGCACAAGCAGAATCTCCATTAAGGTAAAAACAAACAAAAAAAATGAGCCTGTGTGAAGTAAATGCCATAATATTCCCACAAGTCTGTGTATGCAGAAAGCCCATGTAGTGCACACAAAACTGTGTGCGTGTCCACTGACCACAGACAGTCTTGGACTTTATTCACCAGGCATTACATACAGTATGTGCCTTTGTTGAGACTAAACCCATAGTTAGGTTAGAAAAATGTATCTTTAAGGCCTTATTCACATGTCAACTACCAAGTACTGAAGAGAAACTTTGAAGCTGCCCATTTTCACCTGCTCGTGCGATTACTTCAGAGACAGCTGAGTTCACAAAACAAATACTGTACAACAAAGCTGGAAGCCAGCAGTAACACCTTTATACAGAAGAAATTACAGAGCCAGATCAGACATGCACACTATGTCTAACAATAGCAGATATTTGTCTTCCACTATTTTCACACAAACTGTGGACAAAGTCCACACGTTACGCAAAAAAGGAGACTATCTGTGTTCTCACAGCTGCAAAACAGTCTGGCACCTGAATAGAGTGCACAGAAGACATTTAAAAAAATTAATTAATTAAAAAAAAAAAAAAAATCAACCTACAGAAATTGCAGTGTTTATTTTTCCAAATTTATTATTACAATTATTTTTGAAGATGGTGGGCACTTACCTGCACTTTATTAAATAAATGTAACTGTATCAAACGAGCAGAAAACAGCAAGTATCATCAGCACACACTTTACAACTTTGCTGAAGGGTTTAGTCAGTGATTGTGCAGACTATGCAATAGAGAACTGAGACGGCAGAAAGCTAGAAATTTCCCAATTTGCTTCGCTTATCTTTCTTCTAATCTGTAATATATTAAATATTCCCCTTTCTTCTTTTAGAAAATAAGCAACTCATCTTGAACAATCAAAACAATTAAACCTGTTCTGATGAGTAAACAAGTCCAAAATAAAGCATGACTGTATTACATCGCAGAAAGAAAGTGGTGTATCACAAAATAAAGGACTGAAACAGGTCTTTGGGTGCGATTATATTTGGGACATCCATGAGTAAACATGTAGGAGTAAAATGGCAAACAAGACGGCAACATCAAAACTGTTTCAAACTCTTATCAAACCACTGCTGAGGTTGTAGACTTAGAGAGACAGACTGACACTCACAGAACTGGTCATATAGATCATCAGGATGCACACAAGTCACAATGGACAGGCTATTGGAGGGGGAGATAAAGGCATATAAAAGAGGAAAGAGCTCAGGGTTAAGTGGCAATAATGATACAGGATAAGGCACCGCTATGTGTCTGAATTCAAACTAACTTCAAAGTGTCTCTGGGAGCCTATTTCATGTCAACAGGAGATGCAGCATTAGCAAAGCAGAGAGGTAGAGGGGGAGCTTAGAAAAATAAGAGGGTGTGGGGTTAAAAGGGAAGCAGTACACGATGGTGAACAAAGGCTTGAGGGAAAGACAGGACTGAGGTTGGAGGAGGGTAAGGAGGGGTTAAGGAGGAATGGGTCGGAGGTGAGAGGTTGGGGCGTTGGGGTAGCGGGAGGGGGGAGGGGACTGACGGTAAAGGGGTTCACCTCTAGTGTGAGTGCAGTGAGGTACAACCAAAAGAAAGGACGACGAAGAGAGTTCCTGTGTCATACAGCCTCTTTAATTCCACCCTTCCTTCGCTTCCTCCCTTCCTCTCCTCTGTCCCCTGCCCTCCCTTCATCAGTGCACCCTCTCTGCGACCGGCCCCAGCAAATTCCCTAGGGCCAGGGGCAGTCCCCTTTCAGTCTCCAGTGACACAGTAATTAGAAGTGTGGGAACTGAATCCGTCGCTCTTTCTGAGCACTGGACTCCCTCCCTCCCTCCCTCCCTCCCATGCTCACTCCTCTCACTGGCCCTCGGCCCCCTCACCAGCTTGCGGTTCTTACTCTTCCACTTCCTTTGCCACCTCAATTTTTGCACCACACCTCAGTTTTCAATCTCAGGAAGTAGCACTGACCGTTGAGAGATAAGTCTAAAATTAGGTTAATATCAACAAATGTCTCCAATATCAAAGTTTGATCTTACACATCAAACGAGCCTTATCTTTACTTGCGTATTCAATGGATCGTTTTCATTGACAACAATAAGGATAGTGAAAATATGATAATCCCATACAGCCAAATTCAATTAAAACATAAAAAAAGCCAGAGGCTAAATTCTCACAAGCCACCTGTGATGTTGATGGGAGCTACGCATCACACAGACTCACACACAGACTCACACAGCCCCACACCCTTCATCCACCCCCACCCAGCGTCACTCCCGCCTCCTCTGTAGCCACATAGCCCCCTATCTCTTCGAACAGAGCAACGCTGTCTCTCCCGCTCTCCGTCAAGCCCACCACCGCCACCCCAACCCCCATTCGCTATCTCCGCGGCGATAACCATGGGAACAGCAGCACTGTGGGAACGGGCCACCAGTTGACCAAAATAGACAGCAGGAAAATGGAGGGAAAGAAAGAAAGAAAGGGCTCCCCGCGTCCAAGGAGGCCTGTGAGAGTGTATTTCTGTGTGTGTGTGTGTGTGTGTGTGTGCGTAGGAGGTCCATGGGATCACTCAGACAGACAGGTACTCAGGCACTCTGCTCACCTCTGGTTTCCACCACCAACAAAGGGGATGCTGGGTGGCTTGAACTGTGACATTAATTAATTAACAGATATGCGGCTTTGATTGTGGCCGGTGGGACATGCTGACAGTTCATCTTCTCACACATACACACTTCAAACGGTCCTACAGTTACTAGATAGCAGTGTCCCACACAAAAAGGCTACACCCTAACCACAAACACCCACACCCAAACAGCAGAGTAATGTTAAATCATCACACACCCACGACTATACACCTCTAAAAGCCCATTTGCGCACACGGACATTGCTTCCGTGACTGGAGTGGCTGGTAATTGAAAACCTCACCTTCCGATGAACAACTCAAGCATTGGTTAGTAAAACTATTGGAAAATTTAAAAAAGAAAATTTAAGTATAAAAATTATCTTTAATCAAAACTTTTCATATCATGACGTATCGCTTGTTGGTATATGCTCTTTTCTCCTTTTGCTCTTCACCAGCCTTGATATAGTTTAAAACCAAATTCAACTGGGACTTGCCAACAGTCACCCATTCACATACATATTCATTAGAAGTTTTTCCTCAAACACCACTGAACACGTGCGGACCAACTCTGGGTGCAGTGTCTTGCTCATTGACACCGACAGGTGGAGGGGCTGGGGATCAAACCCCTGACCTTCCAATTAGCTGTTTTACTGCCTGAACCCCAGCCGCCACAGGTATTAAAGCAGCTCATACAGCGTTTGGCATTTACTAGTATTTGGTCCACAGATAATCCTCACAGACTCTAGAGAAAACAAAAACAAGTGCATGCATTCAAACCCATAAGTTCCGATGAGAAACATTAGATACTGGCCTCCAAGAGGCGGAAAAGGAAATGGGAGAAAGTGGTTCATCTCAAGCCGGTCAAATTTTCCATTCCATTTATATTCCACATATATTTTAGTAACCCTGAAGTCCAACACACCCAAGACTTAGCTTCCACTCTTACTCTAGCTCTCTTCCTATCCATCTCAAGTTTTATTTTTAGATATCATTCACTTAATCTTTTCTCTTATTTTCTCTGCAATACTTCTCCTGTTATTATCTTTTACTTTCAGCACTCACCACGACTCTTTTCTTCCCATTTTGTCTCTCTGCAGCTCTGTGTTGGTCATATATCTTTTTTCTGTTTTTCAGTATTTTACATTTTTCCCCCTGATTTCTATCAACCCATCCACTCTTAACTATCCACAGTGCCCCCCTCCTCCTCATCCTTTTTCAGGCCTTTCCCAGGCCAAGCAGCCTGACCTCCAGCCTTCTACCTCTTTGCTCCCAGGGCTGAGGGGGTGTGTGCCTCTGACCATTCCCATCCCACTAGGACTTTCACTTTAATCTGACTCTGTGAGTAACAGAGGAGAAACGGAGAACAAAACAGATTAAATGCGTGCGCGAGTGCCCGCCAAGGCTGGAGCTCCCAAAGCAAACAGACTTCTAGCCTCCTGATAGCATCACATCACGCACACTGCAAGCTCTGGGAAGAACCACTGCATGACATAGTTTCGGGTTTTAAAGCTGAACTGGGCTCACATTCCAAAGACCTGCACATGCACATACAAGCAGGGAACACAAACACTGACTGAACATTTAAACAATGACTACGGAGTTTACAGACCTACACTATGCTGACACTTACAGTTTCACTCATGAGAGACAAGTGAGAAGCAAAACAGCAATACCACACAGAAGCGACAAGCTTGAAATCCAACACACACACACAAACACAGAATAACATGGTTTAGATCACAAACCACACACTGTAGGGGGTTACCATCTATTATGTCTGACTCCATGAGGTTTATCCTCAACTGTTGACAAAACTCTTCCTGAGAAAATATATGCAAACTGCACACAAAAGCTAGAATTTACACACAGCCTGCACTTACATAAGGGTCCGTTGGGCTTATTGATAGGTCAGTAATTCACAGTCACGTTGGTTTTCTATGTCAGTAAAGATTTAAAGCCAAATTGGACAAATGGCTTGGATTAAAACTAGCCTATAGACCAAAATTTGTATTAATATTGGCACATAGATGACTTTGAGATATATACAGAGACCTTTTTGTTTTAACACTCCCAAAAATGTAAACAGGAGACAGGAAGATACATACAACCACAGAATTTCAATACCCTGACTCTCGTGTGACTATGAGCCGAGACAACAGACCACACACATTCATCATGCAGAGACAGCAATCATGAGCTGAACGGTAACTAAAATTATGCAGTCAGTAACCTAACATTAGGAAAACATAGCAGGGAAGGATAAGATAATTTGCCTCAACAGTTTTTTCACACCATAGGAGATATTGTTACTGTAAATGATAACCTGTTGAGAAAAAAGTGCGTCTTCCTCTCAAATGTCGGTACAAATATAAACTACAACTTGTGTGACAAATATGCAGTCATATATACGATTGCATATTTGCTACGATGCAGTTTGGTTCTGTAAATAAATGGGAATGTTTCGAACACTTCCTACACGTTTTTGCAGAGTAACAACAACAGGGGAACAAGGTGTCTTAAATCTGTCAACAAACAGAACAGATTCCATGCAAGCCTACTTGTTTTTGTGGTTTTTCACAAACTGATGTAAATGTAAATCTTTAACCTGGATGTCGCAGCAATCAGGTCACAATGTTAAAAAAAAAAAAAAGACTGTAGCTTCAAAATGAGCCAAAAGCGCTTGTACACATGCGAGCAAGCCATGCTTACTGCGTGTTGAGGAGTCACCCGAGCTCTTAAAGTGAGTCGGTGTGCCACAGAGTTGTGATAATAACAACCCTAAACCTCTGAGCTATTTCTCACTGGCAGGTAATAGCACGACTGACAAGAGTTCTTCATCATCCAGGGTGAGTGCAGCTCAGGCAGAATGAGCTTGGATGGTTTGCTATGTTGTGGTGAATGCAGAGTGTGGGAGAATGATCTACGATTCACTAAGCTGCAAAGACCAAATATCACATTTCACTATCGCAAGGGAAACCATTAAACCATGACCACAGACACAAAGAGAATCATACCAGCAGTTTCTGGGGAGAGGAAAACATGATAATGAGGGCTAGTTCTCACAACATTTCTTTAGTACCTTTTCAATTTCAGTTTCATTGGTAGAAGCTAGAACAGTTTGTCATCTTTACACAAAATCAGACAAAATAATCATGAGCCCATACTCTTCATTTGTAAGCAAAATAAATTCCTTCCAGCTGTTCATAAATATGAAAAAAAAAAATCAGATGAAGAAATCGCTGACCTACATTTGCACCTAGTTTGATATACTGAAGACTTCAGCAGGCTCCAAGTATGTACAAGTATTAAAGTGATAAAACATGAAGTAAAATAATACAGAGTTAATGGTGTAAGATATTTTCTCTGTGTGGTATTGTAGTCATTAGCTGACCCACGGTTTGTTATTATACTGCAAAGAATTTTGCCTCCCTTAAGGGACTATTTGGAAGCATAGGGCAATCACTCACAGCAGCACAGTCTGGCTGTGCAGCTACCGTGCTCTGCAAAACATGAGAAACTTCCTCTTTCTCTGGTATGTTTGAGAGGAAGGCATCAGTAAGTGGTTCCCTCTCCCTGAGCGGCAGGGGAAAGTAGACCCTCTCGAGTGCCTCTTGGCTTCCCCACCTCCCCCATGAGCCAATATCGCAGTCAGACAGACACACACACACACACACACATAGTGTGGTTTCTCCTCTGGAGGGGAACATAAACAGGGCTCTCTGTCTGCAAGTGGAGAGCTAGTTCTCATGACATCACCACCCAGCAGGAATGCTGCGCTCTGCCACGTCAAAGCCCCTTCACCGGCCAGCAGCTCGCACATACACACACGCACGCACGCACACACACAAAAACATATGTTAACTTATTTTTGCACGTCCACATTTTCACAGAAAACTTTACCAGATATAGGACATGCACTCAAGTGGCCTCTTGCCATTCTTTTGCCACCTTCTAGCATTTCCTGACTTTGCAAATGTTTTTGTTTTCTCACTGCTCAGGTATCCTCTATCACCACATCTCTGCCACAGTCTTTAATACACAGGTTTGCTGCTCGTTATTCCCTCCTCCTTTCATATCTGTGCTGCCTGTGTAGTCCACAGTGTCAGACCACACACAAACTACCAACACACAGATGATGCATGAGAAAGAAAGACTGAAGAAAGACTCCATTCTGCTGCGGTTATAACCACTCAAATACAGGGAATAAAGCTTCATCTACTGGTAGAAACATGTTGTGCATTTGTGTGTGCATGGGTGATGGAGTAGGGGATGGGTGGTGGGGTATGTATGGGAAATTACGCACTACTTCATTGTATTAGTGTTTGGAGGAAAAGCCCTATTGAAGCTCTCCCTCCTTCCTTTTCACCTCTCTTCCTCTCTCTAACTCTCTCCTCCCTTCTCCAACCCTCCATCACTTCCTCCTTCATCTTTCTCTTCCTAGCCATCTCCCCTTGCTATTTTCTCCCTCGTATCCCACGTTCTTCCTTCCCTCTCTCCATCACAGCCATTTCTCTAGCTATTTCTCTCAACTGTTCTCTTCTACCCTCTCCCGTTTCTCTCTGGCGTTTGGGGAAAGCAGGACAGGAAGCAGCTTGGCCCTCAGACAATGGACCACATCAAAATCAAAAAGCAGCACCAGCCTCACCAACTTCACACACACACGCGCACACACACACACACAAACACAGTAAGACAAACAGGACATTCCAGCTGCCGGCTGCACCGGATTCCTCGCCTTGGCTAATCTGAAACGGAGAGTGAGACTGGGAGTGGAGCTGAGCAGGGAGGCTGGGTGAGAACTGTGGGTGAGGAAGAGCGGGGGAGATGGAAAGTGAGAGGGCCAGACACAAAGTGAGAAGGAGAAACTGACACAGAGAGGGAGATAGTACCATGGATAGCACAAGACTATATATTCTAAGAGCAAGAGCGAAGGTTGCCTACATGTATGTGTCGTGAAGGTCTATAATGGAAAATAATTTTCATTGTGTTATGCACTCCGGTTCTAATGTGCAAACTGATTGCTACAGTGCTTGCTTACCAATGGACAACAGTTGCTCGGTTTCATTTATAACGAGAAGCACTCATGTTTGTCTGTTTTAAATCAGCTCCTATGTGAAAACAGACCAAGAGGGAAAGAAACCACAAAAACAATGTTAAACCTAAATCAGGAGGTGAAATGAAGAGGACAGAATCAAAGCCAGAGAGAAAAAAGAAGCAGATGAGCAGAAAGAGCTACCAAGTTCACAGTTATAAAAAAAAAAAAAAAATATTGGAGCAGTGAACATTTTCTCTCATTTCTCCCTGCTTAATGCAGGTGTTCACACCCTACGTCTGGTTTCGGACAACTTCATAACAGTACAATGGCAAATAAGCTCCTAATTTCTCTACGCTTATCGACTGAATTACAATTTTTCACCGCCATCTTACGATCCAAATAGAAAACAATGCCAGTGAAAGCACATCTGTGCTGTACAGTGCTGGCAGTTTGATCCGCTGCGTCAAAGCATGAAGTTTCTGAACTCATTCACACAACAGGTGTGGGCAGGTCTGCGTAAAGACATGTAAGGGGCATAACTGTCTACAGCTTTGTCTAATAACAACAAATGTGCCTTAATAAGTGCAGTCTGTTTACAGATTATGCTGTCATACAAAATAAGCAATCACGGGAATAGTTGGTAAACTGGTTACTTTGCAGCTTATCATGTCCAACATCAATTTATGTGCAAAATCTATTGTACTAAAAACACATAATCATCCAGCTCTCTGATTCAGGGATGAAGTTAAGTGGTGTCAGAACAACTACATGCTTTCAAATAAGCTTGCAGAGAGCGACACACACACACCCACACACACACACACACAGGTGTCATTGCATTGCTATGCTATCTTGGGGCCAACTTGACTGTGGGAAAAGAGAGCAGGCCAGATTTGTTAAACGCCTGGTGAGTGATGGCTCATCTTCTTTCTTATCTCTTTGTGCGTTTGTGTCTGCTATTGTGTCTGTTCAAACAGCTGCAAATGTTTTTGTCAGATTTTTACACAACGTCTAAACTAAACCTATCCTGTATCTGATGTTGCAATGACGTCAGTTTCCCCACTGTGGGACTAATAAAGGTTTATCTTATCTATGCAGCTGCTTGATAAAAATGTACCTTTAGAGTACTAGAAAATAGATTGATACAATCTTTTTTTTCTTCAGGTAAGAAGTAAACAACATTATGACGATATCAATGCATTCATTTTCTATGACCACTTTATCTTATCCCGGTCACGCGCGGCTTGAGCCCATCCTACCCATCATCGAGGAAGAGGCATTAACGAAATTCTATTGTGAATAAGTGCAGAGCTTTTGAGTGTTAAGTGAGTCTCTTTCAAATTAATTCACTGACTTCCAACCATGACAACAAAAAAACAAACAGTATTATATTACAACGTAATTTCACAAACTTCTGTGGTCTAAATTCAAAATTATGAGGCCGTTTGGTCTTTGGAAAAGCACACTGGAACATTTCATATTTTCAAATCACGATTTATGCCTACAACAGGGTGCATATTTGTTTGCTTTTTCCATCAAGATATCAAAAGTTTGCTTCAAACCGTCTTGACTTTTGTTGATATGATAACACAGTCATCACCTATTCATAACGGCCAATGTTTTCAAAACAAACCGGCCCCCTCCCACTGGATGAATAACGCTTCATTTATCAGTTAAGAGGCAATATCCACAGTAAATATTAGCTCAAGAGTAACCAATACAAAGCTACACAACATCCGTGGTCATGTCCTGATTACTCACTCATTCCTAAACTTGTATTCGACTTAAAGAACAATCGCAGTGAATTCTGGTAAAATGCTACCTGCACAGCGAGACTAGAACACATGCAGTGTCACCCTTTAGACAAAAATCTTACCATGAAGATGTCTGCTTAGTATCTATCTGTGTGTATCATAAACAAGAGTGACTGTGAGACTCATCTGGTCATTTGTGAACATTTCTCTTGGCGTACACCTCCAACACTTTCAGAAGCTGTATGTGTGTGAGTGTACAGGAGATGTGAAGTCTACGCCACACACAGTGGGAAATATTTGGGATGGTTTCCCTCGGAATGTCTTGGCGTGCCTATGGAATGCCCCCCACCCCAACCCACCGCTGTCTCCCCCTCGTGTCTCCGGAGGGGGGGAGAAATGGCAGGACACACAAATACGACCCGTTTTGTCACCGCAGAGAACAGCACACATACGGAGACACACAAGAAACTCACAGAGTGAGAACACTTGTTTGGGTTTTAAGAGTTGCGTGAGAAAAGATTACGACACGCCTCATATTTGTGACCATCTATGATATTAACTCGTGGTACACGTGTAAAAATGAGTTGAGGTGTGAAAATACATAAGTATAGGAACAAAAAACATCCTCAGTTTTCTACACTGGACCTTGACAAATGCATACATCCCCACACTGATTAACCCCTTGTCACTCATGCACTCACATGTGCACGAACACACAGAAAACACGGGCAGTGGAGGTTAACATTAAACGTGTCTCAGCCTCTCACATTCCTTCCGTTTCTCAGCCCGCGGCTCTGTTAGTGGATCAAAGGACAGACAACAAGTCTTTCTATCACCCTGCTCTCCTCCACCCCTTCTCCTCCTTCACTCTCTCTTCCTCCTGCTATTCCTCACTCAACAAAAGCTCATCTCACTTTCGCATAAACTAATTTTCCCCCTTTCCACAATTACTCAAATACATTTCAACTGCTTCGTGTCCTTTTTGTTTTTTCTTTCAGTATCTGACCCACCGGCACTTTCTCAGTTGATTGAATTCTTTCTCATCCCTTTACCTCCCTGCCATCACCTCTGTTCTCACTACTCTCCTTCCCTCGGTCTCCTTTTCCTCTAACCCCCCCCTCTCTCTCAGTGCTCCCACCCCTCCCTCTCACAGTGTGGCGGTTCCTGTTGCTCTTGTTTTCACTTCCCCAGCAGTCTGGTGCGTGGGAACCAGTGCTTCGGCTGCAACAGTGTCTTCAACTGAGTCTGAGTGCAATTGTGGCCAAGTCTATGTGCGTTTGAAGGTGCTGCGATGTCTGTGTGTACAGTATGATGGTTTGGAGTTTTGAAGTGTGTCATCGCTGTATACTTATACATGCGTTTTCTAAGGTTTTGTTCTGTTTCAACTCTGCTATTGTAAAGCACTCTAAAAAGCAGCTCTAAAAAGGTGCTATATAAATACACTTCATTACATTGGTTGGTTGGCTTCACGTCTATCTCTCAGTCAATCTCATGTCTATAAAAGGCTAGTATGGCGCATTTGATGGAAATGCGTAACCCAGCGGAAGTGTGTGAGAGTAAAGTTTAGGTGCTGCTGGCATGGACACGAATGAAAAAGGAAACTGTAATGGACCAATTACTAACTTACCCCTCAAAGAAGACAACTACTAAAGCTGAGATATGTTGACATTTTACAGAGGGAATATTATTAGGTTAAAAAGATAGCATTATACCAGTTTGCTCATGAAATCAGAATCAATATCTAAAATCATGCATTTGATATTCACATTCTGCAGTTTGAGTGTGTCAGAGGAGCGGAAATATATCAAAAAGAATTGATCAAAAATTATTTGAACAGAAGCCAAGTCAATATGCAACTGACTTTTGCAAGAACTTAACCACATTAAGACTGCATTTAAAGCACAGTTGAACATTTCAAATGATTCATAAATTAATAAAAGTTCAAAGCTATAATCAGCTGCAGTTGAAGATCTAATTTACATATAGAATAAATCTATTGTGCTTTTTAAACGATAAAAGGTCCTTGCTGTCCCATTAAGCTTAACCTGTGTGGTAGATGTGTACTTTTAAGGGCTAGATGCTAGAGTGAAACCTGTATGGGGTTTTATACATGGGGTGTTTCTCAGTTTAATTTGACATTTGCTTGTCTTTTCAAACTGATACAAAACAACTAAGTTTTTTTTAAGACTATTTGTCTGGTTTTCTGGAAAGTTCCTTGACAAGATATTTTAAAACAGTTAAAAAGAGTGATAAAGCACATTTTCATCATATAGCCGTACTAATAAAAATACAGATCTAATAAAGGGGACATATAATACAGAAAAAGAAAAGGTTTTTTTTGCTTGACAGAATATATTTTTACTGAAGGCAACTCAAAACTCTATAACATTACTCAGATTTGTCAGGGAAGTTTACATCACTCTACAGGGTTATCCAGCACATTTTCCTGACTATCTCCACCTAACTTCAACAGCAGCACATGTGGCATTTGCTGTTCCTCAGAAGTGGGAAGCTCAAAGTCTTCGCTCTCGCTTTTCGCTTTGCTATTATAAAATCTCATAGTTAGTTTTATAGTACACTTAACTCCTGATTGGTGTTTCATTTCTCACCAGTCGCAGGGTGGAAAGTTCAGAATAGCTCAACTTTTTAAGTTGATTAATTGAATGTCCGATCTAGTGACTGATCATCATGGCAAGCCCAAATGTAACGCCTGCCCACTGTTGAGCGTTAACACATCGCATCCATGTGAATTCTGCCATAATCTCCTCTCCCTTCTCTTTAACTTGTGACATTCATGTGTAGGTGAAAGAGGGAGACAAAGACAGACAAAAGGAGGGAAACTGACCCGTCCATTGCTAATAAGAGAGCTTTACAATCAGATAACAAAGGGGTTAACTTTGCCTGGGTGGGCCATGGAGCAGCCCCCAGGGTGAAAATCTCTCGCTCTCTGTAACAAACACACACATACACACATGGCAGCAGTGTTCTATATTCGTAGAATATTTACCTATTTAAGCAGTATCCAAGTAAATTTGAAAAAAAAAACAAAAAAAAAAACTGCAAACATTTTATTGTAAAATGGTTACATTTGCCATTATTTGAAAGAGTATTTTTGAGAAAAAAAAAAGAATTTAAGTTATTCCATCTCTGGAAACAGATTCTAAATAAAATGTGGTTTAGGAGACATATTCATGTCCTGGTTTACTTTGGAGAGATTTCCCACATACTAAGATAAATTTTACTGAAGTTTGCTGTGGATCTAATTACCGCTACTGTCCTCTTTAAGTTAAACTGTTACTTCAGAGGTCCCATTTGGCCTTCTTTTGGCCACAATATGTCAGAGTAATAGCTCCTCGTAGTGGCGCCAGGAGTGGGCATATTTAAGACTGGTAGACCGATGACCATTTGGTAAATGGTTGTTAAGTTTGGGGGGGGCGGGGGTTCTTGAGTCATCATCTAGCCATCAAGACAAGACAAAGTTTTAAGGTGATCCCAGTTTGTAACATTTTGTTACCAACAGAAATACAGCTGGTGGAGTATCCTGAGACATTTGGGCCACCCTACTAGCAGGCCAGAACACCCAAGTTAGGCAGCCATCCTGCAAAGAGTCACCATCACACAAACACAAACAGTCCTTGTCACACACGCAGTCTTTCTAAACAACCACCCACAGAGACATGTACAGGTCAGGAACGTAAATCAGACAGTTACTGATAGCAACTCATCAACGTGCATATCTTTAAACTTAACAATGATGATAAAAAATTAATGGGCTTGCATCCGTTTGGGTATATCAATACTAGTTCGGATATTCTGAAGTTAATTATTTTATATAATGTTAAAAAAAAACTGTGGGGGAAAAAATGACTACAATTACAGCTCACTGCTTCACTTTTTTCCACACGCACCAGCACTGCTGTATCAAATATACGGCACGATAGCGGTTAACCCCCCTTAATTTAATCAAAATTAAATGTACGTGAAGTTGAAATGAGCAAATAATTTAACAATAACCACATGGTAACGATGACAGAGAGCTTACAGCTTCATCTAGCCAGAGAGGGAATGACTCCTTCCATAGAAATACTTCAGATTTTGCTAAGTTTTAGGATCTCAATATAAAGCAGTCTCTCGGTTATAATTGGCATTTACAATTGACCGTTTTCCAACAACAACCAAAACCAGAGTTTCTGACAATGAAGAGAGATACATTACATTTAATTCATGCTTACTTAAATACTTTTACAATTTATCCAGTATCATCTCTTCTCTGGGTTTATCGTCCTTGCTCAAATCTTTCCCTTCAAACTCCTTGTGTTATAATGCATCAGGATCGATTTCTTAAAGAAATACTTTGTGTTAAACTCTAAGGCCCCCTTTTCCATTTTTCTTTTTAATTTTTTCTCATTAATCACTGAAAGTTCCACCACCTGAACAGGTTGGGACTGTGGTAGCAACAACAGAAATGTTGCAACTCCTTCCTTCCCACAACATCCTCCAGCCACTGCTGGGAGATCCAAGGCATTCCAAAGGCAGCTGGGAAATGCAATCCCTTTCTGATCTGCCTCCATCTGGATATGCCCAGAATATCTCCACAGGGAGGCAACCAGGACAAATACCAATTAGAAAACCAAGCTACTTTTCTACACGAATATAGCTCAACTTCAAGCTCCTGAACATTTCACTAAAGACTATGTATCCAATCAAATGAGCTCTTTATGACCACCTGTATCTCATGTTCCTAGTTCCTACTACAAGACATGAAAGAAAAAAAATGCATCAATGAAGGTAAATGTTTTATAGACTAAAAGAGAAAAATGCTCGCATAACATTAAATAATTAAGTCTAAATCTGTTAAGTGAATTATTATTGTCTGTCATAAGTAAATCAAGTACTTAAAACAGCAACTTGTTCTTTCACAATTAAGTAATTCTGCTGCATCAAATTAACTAGTTTTGGTTAGAATAATCAAATCTATTAGGGTTAATTAGACATTTTTCACATGGATGGGTCCCAAAGTAAAATTAATCTTACATCAGTTTATCAAAGAACCATGTTGACAAGTACCATAGAGAAAATACTTGTTAATACATCAATATTCCATTTTCCAACCCATATTTATATTAGGTGGCCATAATAGAGACCACTTCATTTTAAAATAAAGACATACAATTGTGTGGAAATGGTCTCCATGTTTATTCATATCCGTTCAACAAAGTATTTTTTCAGTCTGACACTTTACTGCCAGTGCCATGCCAATCTAGCTGCCGTTTTCTCAGCTTTCCTATTTCACACAGAACTTCTCTCCTCTAAAGGTAATGAGTGAAAATAGAAAGCCCTGCTTTAAGGCAAGAGTTCGGTCTCTGCACACAGCGTGGAGGTGAGCCCAGTTTGTGCATAGCTTCCCTCGGTTTGTATCCCCAGAACAGTACAAGTCAAGGTCTCCATCTGCCTCACTGACAACGCTGCAAACATGACAAACCTTGCAAACCTTGTAGCTTTCCCACCACTATTTATTCATCTCTTCTGCTTTCATTCGGCATTAGACAATATACCCCAAACATTTTCTTCTCATAATTGAGGAACTTAAATAACTGAGCATGTTTTTAAACCACAGAAATACTTCCTCAGGATCAATTTAAAAATTCTCTCTGAAATAAGAACTCTTCTTCCCTTTTCTCACAGAAACCTAAGCAAATGCTTTTGCAATACATTTTGAACTGACTGTACATACTGTATGCATGTTATTCGTCTGACACTGAGCAGTTGTGTATCCTCTTCTTAACCTGCTTTGTTGTGCAACACACAGTTCTGTCCGAACTTTACCTTTTCTTATGAACACAAACACTCTCACATGCAGAAGTACCTGACAGCGGCTGAATATGTCACTGGGAGTAGGCTGGACATTGAAGTGTTTCAGTACTCGTACAGCCTGGTCTCTGGCCTTCTCTGAACAGTCTAGGGACAGACAGCGACCCTCTCCCACCTGGGAACGCAACTACGTGAGGAGAAAAGAGACAATTTATGTATGTTACCAAACACGCATAAAAAAAGTATGCATAAAATGTATAATAATAATAATGAGTTTAAAGATTTTGGCTTGTGCTTGAGTTGTACGTACACTTTGGAATGGCTGTCCGCATGTGAGGATGATACGGCCTTCAGCTTGTGCTAACTGACACAACACAATATAGAGCAAAAGTAAAACATTACTTACTGCAGCACTAGTGTTTATCCAAACTACGGGGATTCAGGAAAACGTGATAGTGCTTGCTTTTTTTCCTGTGGTACACAAGTAATGAAATACTGCACATGGGACAAAAACATGTAAAACCACAGTGACAAGTCCTGTTGCTCTACAAAAAACATTGTGTGCGGAGATATTCTGAATTTTAGTTACATCATCAGGGACAAGTTATCAACATAATAAGACAGGATAGTCAATCAAAGTATACGACCTAAAGAAAGCATCTCAACTTTCAGTGATTTGCTTGACATTGACAACATTACAGAATTGTGAAAGGTGGCGTATGCAGTAAGTACAATTGGGGGGTCAAGATTAACGAACCTCTGAGTGGAGGGGGTTGTCAAAGAGCTGAATCGATATGTATGTGAGGGAGAGTTGGCTCAATGGAACCTACACCATGCCAAACAGAGGAAGATCAGCCCCGCATCACTGTGTCTTTACACACATCAAGCTGGCTGGCTGGAATCAGCTGAGAGGCACCGTTGGTCAGAAGGGCGACTTCCATAATGTCTGCTTGATGTGTGCAAGCCCACGCGAGGCGGGATCGATTCGCCTCTGTTACTCCCTCAGGCTCAGAAGCATATTGGTGGAGAATCAACTTTCATGTGTCACTATGGGCAACGCAGGCGTATGTGAAAAAGGATACGGATACAGCCCTTCTTTTAGGACAGTATAACCAACCAAAAGGCAACAGCAGCAGCTTAAAATGGTTGTCAATTTTGCACAGATACAGCTTGACTGCTGTGTGTAAGAGGATACTTATACTCCATAATGTTCAAAAAGGCTGATGCTATCTCGCTTGGGAGAACCGCAACATCTAATCTATGCTGGTTGTTGTAACTCTTCTAGGTCAATATTATTAGCATCTAGTCTTTCCACATACAGCCTGTACAGACAAAAATGTCTATACTGACAAGCAGTCGTCTCCTTTTTTGGGGTCATTTTATTGGCTCATGTGCATTTTTTTCTGTGTAAAAATAAATAAAAAAGATGTATGTATTCCTTCTTGATAAAATACCAACTAACCTTTGCTGCTACTCTGTGATCATCGGTGTTCTCCAACATGACCACATCAACTCCTAAACAGCGCAGGTACCTGCCGAGTCCTTGCAGCATGTTGTCACACACCACCCGCAACTGCTGAGGGGGTAGAGGGGGGGGATCTTCTGAAGACTTCTCGCCACACAGGAGGCCTTTCTCTGTGTCAGAGTGAGGGGGACTGACCCTTTGAGCCCCCTGACATTCCTAAATGGACAGAGAGAATAATGTGATACTTAACTGATCCCCATAGGGGGATTTTCTTTTCACTTGCACCGCAGTTCAGGGAGGTCAAAGCACAGGGTGAGTTATACAACTGCACCCCTGGAGCTGATAGGAACTGCTGAAGTGTCTTTGTCAAACACATATTGTCCCTCTCTGCTGGCTGGATGCTCAAACCCCGGGCTGTCAGCTAGAGCTGGATTCTCTTTATTCATTCACTCGTCACATGAAAGGTCACAGGTTATCACTGGAATAAGAGTTGTCAAATTAGCACCGTGGCGCTGGGTGCAAAAGGAGCAACTGTGAGCCTGGTTCACGATTGCAGTCTGTGAAGCTGAAAACATCAGAAATAACTCAACTTTGTGGTGGATGGATGCTCTACACTCATGCACAAATTGAAATTGCAAAATTCAAAAGGTACCTCCACAACCACTACGATACATTTAGTTAGTCAGCTCCTGTAAGGTAGATCAGCAAGACTGTTACAAATCAACAGGAGATAAATAACCACCAATCAATTAGGATTATATTTTCTTTTTAGCACTTGCAGTAATCTATAATATCAAATTAGATTTTCAGAAACCCACACCATGACAAGGGAAATGTATCAAAAATGTAAAAAGTAAAACATTCTATTACAAGAATAATCAGACTCTTAATTTAGTAGTTTGTGGAGGGCCTTTAAGCAGTAGTTACAGGTTTTAACTCTCCATGAAGAAGTCTCTACAGACTTTGCATGCCTAGAGTTGGTAAGTTTCATTCTTGGAGGAAAATACTTTCAAGCTCAGTAAGTCCAACACAGGAAGCATCTCTGAGCTGACACCTTCAGGTCTCTCCCACAGATGTTCTCTGGAGTTTAAGTCTAAGTGCAAGTCTACTTCATCACCAGCATATTTCAGAGCAGGGATGGTGGAGCCTGCAGTGCCTGGGGTTAGACATTGTGTCTGTAATGCCATAATTAAGTCTAGCTTACATCTAGGCAAAACGCCTGTGATGAGGTGCTGCTGAAATGGTCGTTTTTCCTCTCAGGTTCTCCTACTTAATCTCATCAAAGGACTTCTGAAACTGTGCGATTGTGTCACCTCAATGACTAAAGCCTTACTGCTCGGCTTCTGTTTGGCTGTGCATATGATTATATGCAAGGATATAATGGATTTAAACTAGTTCTATTTCAAAGTGGTTGATATCACTGTGCTCCCTCATCCCAATCTAACGAACAACACAGGCCTCCACAGAGAGCTCCTTGGACTTCATAGCTCGGTGTCTATCTCAAAATCTGGTGTGGATTGTGACTTCTTTACATACACGTGTAGCATTTTCATTATCAAAGTGCTGCAGCAGTGACCGAATTATCCACCTAATGTGCTGCCGTTAAGGCTGCTTAGTCTGTCAAACTCTAGAACACTGCTTGGTAATAAGCTTTTAGTCGTATACAACAGACAATCATGTTCTGCTACATAAACCAAAGATGTTCATTTGTCTGCACATGTAGTTTATCTATTACAAGCAGCAGCCAGGTAGTTGTTTAATGATTATTTTGACAATGTGGTTATCTAGCTACAAGGTGCAAACTCATCAGTTGTGCTTACAGAGGCTGAACCTGAAGGAGATGAGAAGACAATCAATGAAAATGAAAGGGTGGTAAGAACACCACTGCAATTAAGAGAGACATTCGGAAATCAAAGTGGCCTTATAGAATGGGATATAATGAAATGAGAAATGCAAACCTGAAAATACCTTTGCGATAAAACAGCTTTCTTTTAAATGTTGATCTTCTATTAAATGTGTTAGTCATATTTATTCAATGCTGCATGATGGACTTCAAAGCAACTGATGTCTACAGAAGCCACAGAAAAATAAGTCAACACTGTCAATAAATCATCTTAGTTGTGGGGAAAAGGCAGTTGATCTCTAACCTCTTTGCCAAGCGCCTGTTTAGTCTTCTTTCCCTTTTTATCCTTCAGCTTCTTGTCTCTCCTCGTCTCTGATTGGCTTGAGATACTGCGCAGATCAGGTGGCAGCCCAAAGTATGCTGGATTGCCGGAAAGAACCATGTACACATCCAACAAACAGTAGGCATCTGCCACTGGAAGAAGGTTGAGAATTGAGAGAAAGCGTGAGTAAGAGGGGGGTGAACTTATTGGTTCCCATTTTGTCAGGGGATAACAAAATAATCTCTGATATTCTATTGAGAGGAGAACAGTGACCATCTGGCTCTCTGTCATTGTCTGTCTGTGCATGCATAATGCCTTACCTGCATATCTAATTTGGCTGATGCGTAGTGGCCGCTTCTCCCAGTTGGACATCTGCTCCGTCTTGTCCAGGGGCCTTCCCAGGACTTGTTGTACCAGCAGACTGAGGCCTTTTTCCGAACAGTTCTCTCCTACCATCACCTCTTTAGGGCCATTTTGAGATCGATTGGCCTTACCACGCTGAATCTGTTGAAAATGTAACAAATATATCAATAAAGTCTAAGTGGTGAATGCTTGTTGTGCTAAAAACTTTACAGCTGTAAAACTTTACAGCTGTAAAACTTTACGGCTCCAATCAACTCAGTTTTGAGACTTTAATTGGTTCCTTTGATGCAGATTTTCTCACATCCTTCAACAAGCAGCCAACTAAAGCAGATCATTAGTTGCAGACCCATATTGCCATCTAAACACAGAAATAACCCTCAGAGAATAGAGCCCAATTAAATCTATATCTGGCTATATCTAGTGTAGGACTAGAAATGTAAAGGTAAATTATGAGGTAGGGTTCTGACTTTGAAAATGTATTAAAGTAAGATGTAACTCTAAGTCACATCTATTTTGTGAAATATTAAATCCTGGCTAATAAAAAATGGACAATGAGCCTATTTTAAAAAAAAAAAAAGTGAATGATGGGATAATTTTACCCTTTGGTGTACACCTAGAAGATCAAGCACCCCCTCCATCTTTAATGGCTCCTCTGATAACTGATGCCAGGTGGCCAGGAGACTCTTGAGATCCCCAGCCATACCATAACCTGAATAGGAATAAAATAAAAATAAAAAGAGAAGTATGAAGAACCAAAGTATTTCACATAAATCTTTTGATAAAATTTGTTTATCATTTCTCAAGACTTGCTAACCCAGTTTTAGGACATTTTGTTCGGAGAAAAAGGCCCTAATGAAACCAATTGTCTCAGGATGTTGACAGAAGCCTCTTGCGCAAAGGTCTAACAAGAAAACTTGATCAAAAACTGCAAGCTGTATCAGAGCTACTCGCTGAGTTGAGACGCAGCCAAACGTAGGCTGCCACTCCATGTCGACTCCGACTACTCCCCCTTCCTGGGAGTGGAGACAAACAGGTGATGTTATGTCAGAAACACACAGAGAAATGTTTTAGATCTGAAGAAATTATCAATATCTACTTATAAAAGTTACCACAAGACTCTCCACATCCAAAACACTAATTCCTTTACTAAGAGGCGTGCGTTTCTCAGTACCTTCAAAACAATGCTTTGACATCTCTGGAGAGCTTCTGGTGTGTCCACAAAGTGAACCTGGTCTTTGGTGAGAGGCACTTGGTAGAATTTCTTACAGTGAGACTTAGGCGGCACCCACTCCTCGACTTGTGCCAAATCACTCCGACAAATCTGTCTGAGCAGAGCGGACAAGTGTGGGTTTTTTTCTTCAGTTTGCATATCAAAGGCAGAGTGAAAAGAGACATTAAACAGAAAAACATGGACCAGTGCAATACTAGAACTGGACTGTGGTACGACATGAGATGAAAAGGAACGTTGGGAAAAGTCTGTAAAGTTATCAGCAATGAGAGGTTGGCAATCCAACAAGCCCACACTGTTTATGACATGAATGTAAAGAACGAGTATAAACAGCTGTTTAGTTCATGAAACACTAAAAAGAAGATCCTAAAATTTGACTTTAATTCTTTCTTAACGATCACATTTTCACTGGACTGGGTTTAATCAGTGCAGAGCATCCACTAAACATCAAAGCTGATTTATGTACAAATAGCTGTTACTGGAGGTTTTTGTCTTTAATGATAATGAAAAGCATACCGTAAATCTAACCGTATGACAGTATGTCTTTTAATGAAAGACCCACAATACCTCTATAAATGAGTTCTGGTTGAAAAATGTGGCTGCAAAACCAGCAAAAATCTAAATTTTACCGAAACAGAATGCTGTACATCAGTCATTCAGAATTCAAATAGTCAAACAGAAATGGCATCTTTACTTAAAAGACAGTGTTAAACATCTGTTGCAAAGGAAGTCTTATATGAAAGCCAGACAGACCGTGCGCGACAGAAGGGACACGAAGAATAAATTTAGAACTCAGATTGCACTTTCGGCTTAAAAACTCTGAGGCTATTCCTCGTTATGTAAAAAAGTACAACAATGTGCATACCAGAAATGTAAGTGAATGTAAGTGTAATAGGATATGTTTATACATGTTTTCAGGCAACTCACTGTAAATGAGGTGGTAGAGTCTGCTGCTTTTCCCAAACCCCGTAGGGAAGTCGATTCCTGGGGATGTTGTATCTCAGTGACCACTGAGAGGCTTTTTCTAAACTACAGTATTTCACCAACATCTCGACCAAATGGACCTGCAGCTCAGGGTCATCTGCCACTACATACTGTGCATCCATCACACACACACACACACACACACACGAAAAACTAAACTTATTAAACAACTTACTGACACTACTAAACAGAATTTAAAGTGCAGTATATACCCACATATAATTACATGAAAACATACCTTAAAGAAAAACCTACCTGTACGTGGTCGATCCAGTTCTCTTCCGCCATGCCTTTCTGCAAGAAAATAAAGATACAAAGCAGTTCCTTAAAATATTCCTATTCAAAAGTTTTTATTCTCATGACAACTAGACAGTTTTGCAGTTTTATTGTGATTAGGCAAGGCGAGTTTATTCGTAGAGCACAATTCGTACACAAGGCAATTCAAAGTGCTTTACAGCTACATAAAATCACATGAAGGCATCATTAACATCATTTTATAAAACATAAATATTAACTGACTCCATATCCTTTTCCTCTCCGACCTAACTAGTTTTCTAAAGTCACGTTTTTAGGAACTAAATCCATCTTACCCACAAAAACAATAAATAAAATCTGGAGATTCCACTGGGATCCCTTGTTTCTTTTCTCACGCGAGAGAGACAACTAGACCATTTTGATCTGTAATTAAATGCGACATGTGCTGCAAAACTGAAAGAATATTTCCCAGACAAAACTAAAGCCTGCAGGCCAAGGGAATTAGCATAATGGTGTTTACACCCTGCTCTTTAGTTTAAACTGCATTACTGTCAAAAATGGTCTCATTTTGGTTTGATTTGTTAAAGACGCTGCACACATATAACACTGTGCAGAATCCAAGTGAAGCCAATTTCAATGCAAGAGAAATTTTGCAGCAGAGGCCCTCTTGAGCAGACGTAGCTCATGGGGGAAGAGCAGTAGTCTACCAATAGGAAGATCAGTGGTTTGATCCTCTATCGACCAACAAGTGCTGTATGGACGTGTGTGTGAATGCGGCTTGTGGTGTAAAAACTCTTGGAATGGTCAGCAGGGCAGAAAGGTACTACAGAGATGCAGTCTGTTTAGCTACAAATACAGTGCTGATGGAAAATGTTTTTAAGTTTAAATTGTACATTCTAAACTCCTTTGCTTTGTTTTTGCTTTGTTGGTGTGGATATGTATAGACTGGTTAAAACTATATGGGTCAGAAACTTCATGTTAGCACCATGATGTTTTCATAGAAGCCAGGAAGGAACATGTCTGAAACAAAGTCTTACATTTCTTTTACAATGTTGGAAACACACATTTGCAAAAGGCCAAGTCCTCACTCCATGTAAACTGTACTATTCAGGAAACCGTAATGCACCATGTCCTGTAATGGAAACTTTCCACTATTCCCCACTGTGTTACATGTCTAAAGAGAAGGCTCTTTGATTCTGCAGCCAAAAGGTCCTGCTGCAGCCTCTTTATGCATGACCACGATGAACAATCTACAGAAGCATACAGCTTTTAAGGTCGAAGAAAAATAGAAGGCCTTTCTGCATCACTTACATTCACAAATGTCTTATACATGAGGAAACGAAGAGAGTCTAGTCTCCTCTTGTGCAAAGCATTGGGACACAGTCCTGTGGGCAGGGGGGGGGGATAAATAAATAAGAGAGAGTAAATTCTGCCAAAGAAATAAACCCATAATACACAAGAACAACCAGACATGTGCAGGTCACCCACCGTGGTCAATCTTGAATTTCTCCATGAGTCGTAAAACGTGTTTGGTGAGCATTCTGGGCTGGATATTGGCTGTGTGATGACTGGACAGAGACAGATGAGGGAACTGCCTGCGGAAGCAAATGAGTGCACACAGTTATACCAGTTTAGAAGGCGACACTCTGATGATGACGCCTTCAGGTATACAATCGGTTTCCACACATTCCGTCGGGTAGCATACTTGCGTATATCTTCAACGTTGAAGCTGGGGTGGCACCAAGAGTCGAGGAGTGTGACGAGCTGTTTTTCTAGCTGATGGTGGCCTGTGACAAAGGACTCTGCTAAAGGCAACTTATCTTCCAAGATTAGCGGTACACACATCTGCAGAGGAATGTTGGTGAGGGAAATTTAGAAACTTAGGAAGTTAAAAGACAAGAGAATTTTAGACCCAACTCTCCTGAAGCACATCTTTATAGTTCATTGTTTAACAAACAATAAACATAGAAGAAGGCAACCAAGAAATGTCTGGTCTCACCTCCTCCATACGGAGTTCTTTCTGTAATTCCAGCTTTATGCTGAGCACTGCGGCCTGTCAACAGAAATAAAAGAAATCAGTCTTTAGTTCCAGCATTAATCAGAATTTTTAAAATGCTTTGAATGAGGTTTTTTTTTTGGTACATACAATGTTAACATCAAATCTGGCACTCACCTCTTTGTGACAGTGCAGAGCCTGCAACCTCACGATGTGCCGACATAGATCAGATGGGTCCAAGGACTTCAGTTGGTAGATATTAATGAGACTGTCTGCAAAGTTTGGATGGGTATCTGTTACAAAGCCAAGTGCTTGTCGCTGGAGCACAACTGCTTGCTTTTCAGAGAGAGAGCTCAGGTTCACCTGATTGAGAAACACAAATCACAAGAAAAAACTTTTTTTTTTTTTTAAATGTTGGAAGTAGGGAGCTCATTTTGACTGGATCCATGTTCCACAATCCATCTAAAGGATGGCACAAGAGCAAAGAAAGAAAAGATTTCAAAATGAACACAGTGGTCACATGTATCAAGAAGCACGGGGCTTTAACAGCAAGCTCTGAGGATGTACCTCAGGATGTTCCCTTAACCATGTCTGGAATTCCATGACGATTTGATGCCCCAGGGTGTGGCTCCGACCCTTCTGTTTGCCTGGACAGCTCTCCAGGATTGTTAGTAAAGCCTCAAGAGGCTCAGACAGCTTTGAAAATCCCTGGAGGGCTGCCCGATGTAGCTATGGGTGGAGAGGGAAAGAGAGAGTTGTACAACTTTAAAGTTAAAGAGCAAAAACAACAGGTTTTTGGTGCATCCACCCTAATCTAAACCCGAAAGTTAGATCTGTTATTCTCAGAGTTTCCTAAAAAGATATTTAAGTTACTGTAATACAAGAAATAGATCCCTGAAGGAGAGGCTTGTAGGATGGCTATTATTTCTTCTTCATTTAAGCTGAGAAAAAAAAGTCTAGAGTTCACTCCAAATGCATTTGCATTTGGCAGGCACTGCTGAGAACCCACAATATGGGGTCTCAATGTCAGTAAAAGTGTCTATCCTGAGGCTGTGAAAACAAAACTATTACATCAGAGTGGGAACATTCAAAGAGGACAAATCAATAGATCGGTGCATTCTTACAAAGAAAACCCAAAGTGAAAAGAGTGACATTACACATTAGTGAAAGAAAAAAACGTTTGGACAAAGGCAAGGAACAGCTCGAGCTCTGAAGCTACAACATCACCTGCACAACATGTGGAGACGGTGTCACAAGAGACGGAAGCAGCCGTGTGAATTGTCCAGTGAACAGAAATATACCGTCATCTCAAATCCAGTTTTTCAGGGAAAGAAGTGGAATATTCTCAACCTGATTAAGCTGCTTTCAACTGTTGAATGCAATAATGAAGGTTCAATCTGCAGCACATCTGAGAAGCTGCTCTTTAGAACTTTTATTTAATAACTTTATTGTGTCTCAGTGAAAAGTTAAATGAATAGAAAAATAATTATAATGACAAACTGCACCAGAGTCCAAATATTTCTCAAACCCGATAACATGCAGAATTCTGTGTGTAAATGGTACATCTCAAAAGGTTTTTAGCGACTATAGAAGGCCATTTAATTTTATTTAACACTTAAAACGCTGCTTTATACAAGCATAGTCATGCTGGAGTAAGAGCGTCTGCGGACCACCGGACACATTTGTTTGTGACACATTTTGGGTCCTTGCAAAACAAAAAAAACACAAACTCCGGTGTCAGAAACTTCCTACATTAGAAAATAATATCTGTGTGAGAATGCCTTGCACTGTGTCTTAATTTGCAAAACAGATGTCATCCACTCAATATCCTCTTCTCAAGTTCATTCAGAGCAATGCAAATTCCTTCCTTCTGACAGACAGTCTGGTTTCCTCATTAACACACACACACACGCAGTCACACATCGGTGAGCTCCATTTAAATATGCTGGCATCTCTCACCGTTTTCCTCCTTCCTGTGCAAGTGCTGCAAGAAGACAGACACACACACACACACACACACACACAAACTCCATCGCACTTCCTTTGACAACACGCACAGTGATTGTTGCATGTCTGGATGTGACACATACTGGGAAAGTGACTCTTACCGTCTGCAGATCTTTCTTGTTCCATAGCTCAAAGAAACTGTCTCTCAGCAAGGCAGGGTCAAGACCTGAGTGATCACACACACACACAGGTGGGATTTCACTTTGACCTTTGACATGTTAAGAAATCAAAGCTATTGAAGTTATTTTCAGATGTGGAAGAAGTATTTACAGCCTTAGGTAAAAGCTCAATGTATATGGCAGATTGTGGTTGGTTGAAGCTTCTGTCAACAGACTTTGTGAATGAGCTTTGCGTTTCTTTCGTGCTTGTGCACACCTTTTAGTGGATTTGGGTTTTTTTCAGATTGTCAGACAAATGCAACACAGAACAAGGTTAAATGTTTCACTTTGAAATGTAGTCAAGCAGAAAACGACAAGAATAAAAGAGTCAAGTGAAGTGCAAGCATATCACATATGCAGTAAATTCATCCACCCGTGCTTGTTCAGGACTGTTTGTGGCACTTAATGACTTTCTAAAAGTCTCATTTAGGTGTTAAAGAGTCCTGAATTATGCAGAAGAACTGGTAAAAGATACAAATACTGTCATTCTAAACTTTCAGGATAGTTTTTATATAGATAAAAAAAAAACATGCATTATACTTCAGCTAAAGCCTGCAGTTGTAACAAACGGAATTCTTATCACATCTACAGACCTGCCTGTTAAGACATAAAGCGTTGCTAAGCTCTCATGGCAAACCTGGCTGTATACGTGTAAATACAGTTCTGACTTGCCATAACACTTGACCATTGGTTATGTATTAAGAAAAAAGAAAAAAAAAGAAAAGAAAATCACATTTATTGTCAAAAGTTTTGAAATCCCATTTTTTTGTGTCCCACCTAAATGTGAGTTTATCTGTAACGTGATATACTGGAAATATTGTTTGCTAAAACAGGCATAGCAGAAGAGCCATAACAGCAGATTAACAGCTGAGGCTGGTTGGACAGTAGAGGCACCCAGCATTAGCTCTGCATTCCAGTTGAATCTGCAGCCAAAAATACTCAAAAGACAATTAGGATGCATTTTAAGTCAAGTTCGGGGACAGAATGAGATGTGAGCATGCATGTGTGTTTCACCTGTTTTCTTTCTTATTTGCCAGCTTATGCAAGCGTTTCATTGAACCTTCCCGAAAGCCCTGCTTCTTTCTCGGTAGCTCATGCTGTGTGGCCTCCAGAATACCTGCCCCTCTCCACCTCTCCCACCCCCCTTCCTTCCCAGGGCTAGTTTTCCTGTTCTCCTCTCCCTCCCCGCACCAGCTTCTCTTGATTTTGTCTCGGATTTCCCCAGGAAAAGGCTATGCGCTGGTCATGCTGTAAAAAATACAGCCTTCCTGATGCTTAGCCTGGGAAAGCAGACTGACAGGCCTCTCTATGTTGGCCTCTCTCTTAGCCTCACACTTTGTGTGTCTTTCATGCAACGTTTCTCTTACATTACCTTGGATTGAGCTTGTTTCGCTTACTATATTCCTCTCTAATTGCTTAATATCTCTCAAACTCAGGAACTCCTTTTTACAATTACACTATCGCTCTCTTAAGATTTGATCTAATTCCAACGTCAATTCCACTGTTTCAATTCCTTATTTCAAAAGTTTATTAAACAGAAACTATAGAATCATTTCATGTAACCTGGTTCTAGTTGCAAGTACTGAACCAGTAAATACTGACTATACATCCTCCACATCAGTATTTCTTACTTTCCAGACATTTCTAGTTGATATAAAAGTGGATTCTCACTTACTCTGAATCTGGTTTTAAAAACATTTTTTTAATGTTGCATCCTTTGTAACAGCACATCACTACACACTATAGTAAGCAGACAAAGGATGCTGGCTTTGCATTAAATAGACTAGGACATGCATAATAAGACAGTACTGTTAGGGACCAATCAACTGTCCTTAATTTAAAACATTTGAATGGCTGCAGGGTTCCCTTTGCTCCTTACTGCGGTTCCCTGCTGTTGCACATGCAAAGGCGACGTGCACAGGGACTCACACAAACACAAACAACACAACCCACTTCAGTCTTACTGCTTGTATGAGGAGAGGAATGTTGAGCATGTAGCTTCTTTGCAGTCTTGGCTGGTGCGTGAATTACAGAGCTAGAGGCTCCCCCATTCATTACAACATAATAACTCTATCACTATATTCAAACGACAACGCAGAGAATATGCGAACTCCTTCACCTCCGGGATGGTTACGCTCTCTTTCTCTCCCTCTCTTTTTTTTACATTTGGGAAAAATCAACACTTTCACGAAGAAGATTCTAATGTAATTAGACACTATCTTGAATTCCAGTGCTTGCCAAACATTTTCAGCAACAATTAGTCAGAGATTAAATCCACAGGCAGGTCCGACTACATGTTGCCAAGCAGCTGCCAAAACAAAGGAAACACAAAGATCAAGTGTCTAAATGGGGGCATTTGGTGTTACTACAGCCACCAGAACAACTTCAGTGTGACTTGGCAGTCGTTGTGCAAGTGGCTCAAATCCACTGGAAGGATGCCACAACATTCCTCTATAAGTACTTCTCTCCTTTTGTGTTTTGTTGTAGGTCCGAGAACAGGCCTTCAACAGGTGCCATTACAGAATCTTGAAAATGAGTAGAGGTTATGCTTATCAAAGAGGTATTCTTGTGTCAACTGTTTCTCTATAGTGACCCACTACAAGCTGGGACATGTACAGGTTCAACAATAAGAAGAAAAAAAAGAAGAAAGATAACAAAGATGATGTGATCATACACCCAACAGACTCCTTATGCACCGTTTACCAAAAATGTCACAGAAAGCTATACAGACAGAACATATTAGATACTAAGTAAGTAATCTTAAATAACCTCCAACGTTGTGGTTGGAATATCAAACACTGCCTATTGGAAGACCTTCAGATTATTTTCCTAATAAAGCACATTTTGCCAAGTTTAATGAGGACATAATGAAGTTATCAAAACCATACCCAATACATTCATAGCATTGCATAACTGTTGATAAAATCGGAAACATTTCACCCAAATGGTCTTCTGTGGGTGTGATATTGTTTGGGTGAAATTTATATAACAACATCATGCTCATCCCAGCTTAAAAGCTTTGTCATATGATGTTGATAACATGATAGCAAATGTACATTGCACTGCATATAGAACTCATCTGTCCTCAGCCATCCTGTGTAAAGCCAAGTGTTACCCCCAAACGTGTATTACTTTCCATACAAGATCCTGCAAGATAACTGTGCAATGAAACTGTGGTACCCACCCATTTCCTCTGAAGTAGTATGGTTCATTTCTGCCCTCTGGGTCATATGCTGCTTTCACTCTGTGAATGCAGAGACAGAGAAGTGTGAATGGGAAGTCTTGACAACACCTGTTAAACGATACATTTTAGGCATAAAACTAATTATTTCAATGCAATGACACTCTGTAATCGGCTTGTTTAGGAGGGTGCTTTGGGTAGCTGGTCGCGGCCATCATTGCACATCTAAACTCCGGCCGAGAGACACTTCTTCTTCAAACAACAGGAGGCTAAACTGTCAGGTCAAGCTCATGAGAACCTGTACGAAAGAGCAACGTAGAACATCTGTCACACATCAGCGCACTTATGAGGTGAGGTTTATGAGCAGAGCTGAAAGTAAACTAAAAGATAAGATCTACCTCAGTCTGTTCCTCTTGCTGCTCTCTGGCAGGTGACACAGACCAGTCAGTTGTTGTACCAGCAGACTTTGGAGCCATTTCAGATTCCGCTGAGTTGGTTTGTTTGTTTTATTGAGCAGCACAAAGAGTTGACGAACTACAATTTCAGTCTTCAGTTAAGATGATTAAATTGAACGTGTAATGTTTCTGCATTTGTGCTAAAATATGCAAACAGACCTATCTTCAATTATGTAACTGTGTAGTGGGAAAATAATTTAAAAATAAAGAAAATTATTTTTAAAATCAAGGCAAACAAAGCGTCAGACTACATACAGCAGTTTTAGCAGCTACAAGGAAAACCTGTGGGAACAGAAGCCTGAGAAAGGGCAGGATGCCAGCTGGCAGTGATACATTTCAGGCTGAGGATGTTTTTAAGGCCTAAAGTCTGGTTGTTCCTGCCTGTCTGAATGTCTGAGGGCTCTGGAGGCGGCCTTTGGCAGTCAATACTGTACATGCAGCAGCGCTATTTCACAATATGGATAAATGATGGCAGTGAGATACGATACCTAACATCGAGTCGTCTCTTATTATATTTTATCTCCACCTTGTGGTGAGAGAATGAAGAGCCTACTTCCTCGACACTTGACTTCACCTTCTGTAATCAGGTATTAGCTTGTGTGACTCCGTTAAATCAAAAGCACCCTCTGTCGACACCTGTTCGAGCATTGCTATAGTATTCCACTTATTCTTTCTGAAAAATGACACACAAACTCCTGAGAAGATGTGAAACATGTTGCCAATGCTTCAACAAAGTTAGCTCGGTTTAAGCTAGCTCACAAACGCCAGGGCTACGTTGACATGTTGCTCTCCGCCTTCTGTTGTTTCAGTGTGTCAACAAGTCAAAAATAACTAAATATAATGCAAAATAATACCGAATACATGCAAATGGACTCACCATTAACCACTTTCTCTCAATTTGGTAGTAATCGTCGGGTAGACTACCTTTTCTATGCTTTTAAGTTCACTGTATTTTTGGGAGAAATTTTAACCCGAGTTTTGTCTTAAGCATTTCTTGCTCTCACTTTATGTGCAGATTACAGAATCCAGCCAGAATTTACTGATAGTAACTGAACAATTATTGCATATCATATGTACATTTTAAGCATAAAAACAAAATAATACTCTAATGGAGTTTCTTAAACATTCTACAACCTGTAAGACTACAATTAGGGCAATATTTACCCCTAAGTCTTACTTGCTCTAGTGGCTACGTTTTTGAGGAACTCTCCTGTAAGGTCATAGTGCATTACTGCCACCTTCTGGACAAGAGATGTAGTACAGATGAACAAATTCAGTAACAGGTGTGGGTCACAATATTTTGAAATAGCCAGATAAAATGACCGTTACATTACAGGCACAAACTACATGAATACTGTGTGGGCGTATCCGATGCCATTTTTCTGTGTGCGGATTTTTTGGCTACTATCTTAATTAAAGGTTACATGGAAGACTTTGCTCCCATGATGTAGATGGAATATTTTGTCAATAGTTTCACCTTCTATTTTCATTGCAAAATAACTAATCAATTGATTCAAGTTCATTTACTATTTTTTTCATTTATTACCCCTTTTTTATTTTACATCCTATCATGTAGTCTTATCTAACTTTGATTCACTCTACTCATTTTATATGTAGTTTATAGATAGATAAAAATAAATATACAATAGTAAAATTGATTTGTGCAACTAAAAGGCATGGAAGGTATGCTCATCATTCGTCTGTCTTAAAAGTGTCAACATGAGGGGAAGATTTGACAAAAGAGGGCTGTTCCAAAGTGTTGCAGCCACTACCATGAAGGCAAGAGCACTCTTATTGAATAACCTCGGCTGACGAACAGTTAAAAGCTATGGTTCTGAGAATATAAGAGGTCAGGATATAGCTGGGGCAAAGAAGTTCTGAAATGTAGACCCACATCTTCCCATGTATGCCTTTACAGACAAGGATAAGCATTTCTGACTGATTATAACTTTACTGAAAATATTTGATGATATTTACATATTACGTATCTAATTATGTAAGTATAGAGACTGTTATAATTGGCTTTATTCTTAGACATTATAAATTCATATTCTGTATTTTACTGAAAAAAATCGGGCTAACAAGACCAACTAATCTAATCTGGAACCAGTCCTGTTCATGAATACATCAATACATTAGTTTGGTATTTGCTCTTTTTGACTAGCTCTATGAAGTCTTTTTCTGCTTATTTTGCTTTTTTTTCAGTGTTTTTGGTCTAATCTTTTAGTTCTTTCTTGATCAGATTTAATTATTTTTACAACTTCTTTTATTTCCTCTCTCTCTCAGCCGATGGCCTGTCCCGCTGTGTTCCTTATTTACAAAAGATACTACTAGAACCAGACAGAATTTAGCAGCAGTTTCAGACGTCGTCATGTGGCAAAAGCAGTGTACCACGTGTCCATTACGTTATCTCTTAAAACAGACGCAACCGGGACAGTTAGAGCTTTGAATGTTATTGTTGGTAACGTTGTCATAGTGCTTTCTCAACGTCATACTCTCCATTTCGCTCTATTGGATTTTTCCGAGGGGCATTTCTTTCACACATGGCCGTGGCTGACAGCTGAATATAACGAGCAAAACTGTCTCTGATCGCTGAAACATTGCTAGCATTAGCTAGCTACTGTAGCCATAGACCCATCAGCAAGCTAGCCAGGTAGTTGCTTAGCATTATGGAGTGGCTGGGCAACGGAGCCTCGCTTCACTCAACGGAAGAATCTAGCAGTGACCCGTCTTCGACTGCCAGAGATATTACTGGTGTCTATCCTCACAAACAGGTAATTAACTCCTCCTCCTCCTCCTGAGTTCGGGTTGTTAGCGCAAGACTTCAACCTTACTTGGCATCACGGAGTTAACTTCACGGTATAAGATGCGTGTTCTCTTGTAAACGCTGTTTGGGGTCTTTTAAGTGAGCTCGTGTCAAGTTGCACAGCTAAAAAAGGAAATTATTTATTCTTTTTCTTAATATTTCTATTAGTTTTTTTATTTCGTTGCCAAGTTTGCGGTTCTCTCAAGAGAGGAATGATTTAGTCAGTTTTCTGGCTACATGCCAGAGTTAATGCTGGTGCATTTAGGAGAGCTCTAGTCCACTGTGGTATTTGGCTACAAGGTGTTCATTCGAAGCAACAAAGAAAAAAGAAAATTGTTAAGATCAGGTCAAAATGAGACCATTCCAAAGTCGGGAGACTGACAATGTCAGAGGCCACAGCAGACAAGCCCAGATTCCTAAACCCCTTCAGGTCCTCCATATCTCCAAACAGCTGCAAGGCATGGATCTGTTTTGATAGACATGACAGCATTAACTGAAATAAGCCTCTATGATTAGTCCTTCTCCCTCACCCTGTACCAAATATAGCTTGTTTGTAGTCTTGAAACCCGAAAAGCAAACGGCCCACTTTGGTTTGAAACTTGAGTGATACAGCAGTTTGTTGGTGCTAGCAGCTCTCTGCTGCATTTATTCTCACAATTGTTCAAACTTGACTGCAGATACTTGCCGTATTTCTTACCCGGTCACTCTCTTTCCATCCAACTCACTTTAGCCACCATCATCGGGCCTTTGTGACTGTGCAATGTCATCACTATGTCAGAGCCAGCAGCGCTGTCTGAAGGCCTCGATCGTCTCCAGTTGGAGGCTGGCTGAGGCGCAGGACCAGCTATGTTCTTTAGGGGTCCACAGCTCAGAGTCGATGGAGCAGGAACGCGCTCGGACTTTGGCCTGCCCCACAGAACTCACGAATACCGAGGAGGAGTGGCGCCGCAAGGAGAGTATACTGGGAGGTCAGGAGCCCAGCCGCAATCCGGTGTTCGGTGCTACTGGCAGCTGGGATGTTTTTGATAGAGTGAGTCTGAAGTAGAGAATTAAGAATCAAACTAAATAACTGAAAATAGGATGAGAATGTTGAAAAATATAGAGGTGCATCATGTAGTTTTCTAGCATCTTGGCAAAGTCGTATGTTCATTTAAAGCTCTCTTATTATATTTCTTTGTCAGAGTATCATCAATGCCCAAAATCAACCTGCAGAGATGGATCAGGACAAATGCAAAACATTTCTCCAGAAGTATGACCAAGAGCTCAGGCATTTTGGTAAGTGAGACCATTGAAAGCAGTAGATTAACTTTTTTTTTTAAATTTTCTTACAAATAATCCTGTCAGTTTCATATGGACCGAAACCAGAGATTATTTTGGGTTAACTTGCATGTAGATTATGACACTGGAGTGCAAGAAGTCAGAATTAGAATTAGCTTTGAAAACAATCAACATGATGATTAAACACTGGATATCTCCATGTGTTAATGTGGTTAGTGAACCACATGAAGACATGGATCTTGTTGTTCTTTCAGTAGCCAGTTAAGGGGAACCACTAACTTTCTATAAGCTCGTCCAGTATCTTTTGATCTTTTTCCATTTTGCTCTTGCTTTCTTAAATCCCCACTGATGCGAAGCCAATTTTTGGTGTGATTTTCATTTCACACGGTCATTGTGAAACAGACGTGCATTCTTTATTTCAGGTATGTTGCGGAGATGGGACGACAGTCAACGGTTCCTGTCAGACATGCCTCAACTCATCTGTGAGGGAACAGCCAACTTCTTAATTCTCTGGTGCATTAGACTACAGCAAGAAGGGGTAACGTGATGATAGGCTTGAACCGGTTTTTACTTTATCTTGGCACTGTCACCACAGAGAAACCAAATGCAACATTTATTTTTTATCCTCTTAAGGAGCTTTGCCTATGTGGGCGCAGCCTGATGCAGTGCATGCCTGAACTCAGTCTCTTTTCCCAAAAATGCACGAGAACCATGAAACAGAACATCAAACAAGGCTTCCTGGTTGTCTCAGCTTAGCCAGTCGATGTAGAAGTGTCTCTGTTGCATGGAACCTCCTGCCTTAACCTGTACATCATTCTGATTTGAAAACACAGTTTGGGGGGGGGATTAGTTTTTGCGGAGGTTAAATCCGCCTGATGTCGCACAGAAGGCACATAATGGCTAGAATCTCAGAACTGAATGATGCTGCTCACAGATCTTAACCTCAGTATCAGCAGGCATGTATGATCAAAATGTTTGTTATATGTTCATATATGTGTAATATGTTTAGCACTTTAGTCTTACCCTATGGGCCAGCTGAGAGCAAACTTCATAATAAAGAAATACTTAATGACCTTTTCATCCTATACAGATCTTAATTTCCATTTTGCTATTAATTTTGACATAATGGCATTTCCTCACGACATGTCTGCATCAGAAGCCCAACATTTACGGTTTCAGTGATTGATTCCTGTTCTGTACAAACTGCACCTCCACAGGGATGCTTCATAAATCTGGTTTTGTAGAATTCAGTAATATTGCATGGTTGATTTGACACGGGACGTATAAAAATGGGTTTTTGCATTTTCAACTTTTTGCCACAGCTCCAGACGTCAGACGAGCAGCCTGTTAATAGAACCTTTGTTTTGTCTCGCAGAAAGAGGCGTTGATGGAGCAGGTGGCGCATCAAGCTGTGGTCATGCAGTTTATTTTGGAGATGGCTTCGAACTCCCAGCAGGATCCTCGAGGCTGCTTCAGACAGTTCTTCCACAAAGCCAAAGTAAGACTCACACTTCTGATTAACAGCAGGAAGGTCCTTTATGCCAATGCTACCTACGTATTTTGAGTTGAGAACTCATATCTTACTGTGTCGTGATATAATTCCTAAGAATGGAAGACAGTATGTCTAACTGAAAAGTCTCTTGTTACCCTTTAGATGAACATAATTCCTCTAAGTATGTTGCAGCCCATTTTCCTGTTATTGTTGCTTTGTAGGAAGGACAAGACGTCTATTTAGAAGTCTTCCACACAGAAGTTGAGGCCTTCAAACAGAGAGTTAAAGAATATACGGTCAAATGTCGAAGCGATGTGTCCAACTTTGAACAGCAGCGTGCCGACACAAACAACAGGCCCAGCTCCAAAGAAGCAACAGTTTCACTACCGCAAGTAAGTGCTGCCATCTGTTACGGAGTGTTGGAGGCTGGTGACCTGTTGCAGTTACACTCTTTCACTGCAAGATGGCACCGCTGACCACTTCTGTATTTATTCTCACTCACACTCGCACAAAAATCCAAAACTAACCCTTTGTCACGGTCTTTCTGGTCGTCTTCACTTTCAACACTTGTGTTTGGTCAGAAGTGATAACGATCCATTTTTAGTGAACATCCTCGTTCATTTTACAAGTCAGGTTGTGTGTTAATGAAAAGGAAACAATGGTTTCTAAGTCATTCTTTCAGTTGTATCTTTATTGGAAAGGTGCTTGACAGGAAATGAGAGTAGGGGGGTGGGGGGCACAAGCGCCAAAGGACCCCTGACCCCCTGCATCGAGGAGCTTCAGCCTCTGTGTGTGGCACACCTGCTCAACCAGTTAAGCTAATCAACTTCCCAACCTGTTGCATAATGCCTTACAAACATGGTGAAACATCTCATTGCTAATTATCTCAATAGATAGCATATGAAAAACTTGACTGGGTAGAAAGTGTGTCAGAAGTAAAGATACGGAGGGGTTCTCACCTCTTTTAGACTCTTTTGATTAATAGTTTAACACTCTCTGAACATAAAATTGAATTGTTTAGATTGTCTTCAACACAGAGGCTCTGAAAAATCTCTACATGCAAGCAAAGAGGATTAGCATTTAAAGACCCACAGCTAAGAATCGCTCCTGTTCTAAAGTATTAATACATTTTGAAACTTTCACACTATCCAGAGGCTTTAAAACTTTAGTAACACTGAGATTTTGTGATTTTTCCTTCATGTAAAGGGCTGAACAACGATTTCCTCAGGCTGTTAGTTGGTGCCTTGCAAATGCACATCAATGTGTTGTACCGTTTTGCTGCCACTTGGGGGCAGTCTTCTAAATACGTTGAAAAATCTGAGCTGTGGGCTGCTCTCAGTTGTGTGGGTGCTGTAGTGGTCTGTTAACTTTGGTCTGTCGTGGAAAAGCACAGAGGCTAAGGTGGACAAAGATCTGCTCTGTTTATTAGCAGATCTTCCATTTAGCTGTGTGATTCGGTTACCTCTGGCAAGGTCCGTCTTCTGTCTCTCTTCTTTCATTCTTCTTCCATTTCTTCTCCACAGAAATTGTCTGTTTTTAGCCAAACGCACCCAAACCTAACCAGAAAACAATGGTTTTAGACGGAGGTGACGGGAGAGCATTCCTTACAAGATGAAGCTGCATTCTCACATTTTGTTTTACTGTCGCTGAAAAGCTTCTTTGGCCCAATATAGGGCTCAACGGTTTTGCTTTGACGCTGCGTCACCAAGTCAACACTGAGTTCAGACTGAAAGAGATTAATTAATTGTGGATCCAATATTTAAAAAGATATCAATGAGACTGCACGGTATTGTGTTAAACTTTGGCAGCATTTGATCAACATCTAAACGTGGGACAGTGGTTGACTTTTTGAATGAATCTAATTATTGATTTTCTGTTATTTGACAGTCCAACCGCATTGATTAAGCTGTCAAGCTATCAATTTTGTTTCAGTGTCAGACTTAAATGAATCACCTTCTCTTTTTTTTCCCCTTTTTTTTCAGATAATTGAATCTAAAGATCTTTACATAAACTGTTGTGAAGCACATTATGATTTCAGCCTAGGTTACCGTGGTGATCTAGCCAGACGAACAGAAAGCCACCTTCACGACAATGAAAACTTTCAGCTCAACCTAAACTGCTAAGCCACTAATCCCTGCTATGTGGTCCGTTCTTCTTGTGTCAAAGAAAAATGAGTCATTGTTTGCTTTATTATTACCAGTTTGGGTCTTCTTGGGCTAGTCTTTTGCAATTTAAGTACTTGTGGATCACAATCAGCCAATCACATTATTTCCAGCAGATCCTGTCAAGCTTCACCAGACTGGATTTGAAGCCTCTGTAAAACGCTACTTTTAAACATTCTGGGATCCAGAATACAAAAACTCTCTGAACTATGTGAAGTTGAGTCAGTTTCTGACAAAAATTTTCTATATACACTAATTATTTAAATGAGAAACAATCCTTCTTTGTTGGCGGAGCTTTTCCATATGAAGAAAAGGAGAAGTCATGTGACAGATGTGTCGCAATGTGAGCAGAAGGTCACGGAGCCTCAAGCCGCCTGTTGTGAAGAAATGAAAAGCCTCTATGTTCCTGACATGAAAAAGTGATTCCAGAAATGAGTGAATTTCATTTAAAGCCCATAACAGCTCAGTGTTCAGATGATGTCCTGTGTAAATGGTATTTACCCCAGACTGTTCAACGTCCTTATTCCCTGTATTTTTCAAAGCCCGTTGTAAGAGAGAAAAGAATGGGGCCACCTCCCTGCTGCTGGCCCCACAGCTTGACTAACTGCCAAAATCTACTCACAGAATAAGGAGAAAGGAGTCTCCTTCTCGGGCAGGGGGGGGGGGTGGTGCTGAAACTGGTCCCGGCACCGCTTTCAAATTTGTGCAGGTTTTCTTATTAAGATCAGATTTATTGTCATGCATACACACGAAATTTGTCCTCCGCTTTTAACCCATCCAGGTTGGCACCTGTGCACATGCACACGCACATGCACGTGCACGTGCACAGGGTCACACTCAGACAGATGCCATACACTGGAGCAGTGGGCAGCCATTCACACCGCCCAGGGAGCATGGAGGTGCGGTGCCTTGCTCGAGGGCACCTCGGCCGTGACAAGGAGGTGGACTGACACCCCTCCAGCTGTCAGTTTCACCAATCTTTTCGAAGTCTTTTCGAACCGCCAACCTTCCGGTTATTGGACGACCCAATCTAACCACTGAGTCACGGCCGCCCATGTTTCACAAAACCATTGTAAGCTGAAGGTGCAGAAATCATTTGAGGTGTTCTGTTAAATAAACAGGAAAATCCCTAAACTGTGCAAAGTTGGGTTCAATTTAAATTTCCCCTTTCCATTAAACTTTGAGGAAATTGTTTAGAATTTTTACTTAACCGTATTAATTTGTGTTTGTCATTGACTCCCATCTGTCTTTATCGTTCTCCAGCAGGCGTCCGAGCACAACATGAAGCATTGCTTAGAGGCTGGACTTTGGTCGAGTGCAGGGAGGTGGACAAAGGACGATGCTACAGAGACAGACGACATACTTATGATGGAGACCTCATAAGTGATGTAGGATCGGCTCCTGCTTTCTTTCCATGTAGGAACAAAAACTATCGGCGGAGGACCCAGATAAAGGGAAAAAAAAAAACCAGCCATTGCAAAGCAGGAGTACATGAAAACATCATCAGTCTTCACGCTGCAATATTCGCCAGAAGAAAATGGTGTTGTTTTTTTTTTCTCAGCGTTGCCTTTTCTCATGCAGCTGTTCCACATCAAGATGGCTGCTGCAATGTTTTTGCTAGCCGAATGCTCGTGCTGTGCCATAACCTTCGTTATCAGAGAACTGGTGAAAACGGCACATTCAATCCAAACAGAAATTATGCTAAACAAGCTAAGAAGTGCCTGAGGCAGTACTCTGGTCAGAGAACAGCTGATGAGGAATCATGTGAAGTCTGAGGGAAGCAGATCTCTTAATGCTTTCTGTCCTGTGTCATAACAGTAAGTTTCCACCGCAGTGTTGTCAGATAGATGTGACCTTTAAATTATTAGATTTAAATCAAGTAAAAAATAAATAAAAAACACATGCTCAGGGACTTCTGAGCACATTTGGTTTCTGGTCAGTCGCATCTTATCATTGGTAAATACTGAACATCATGTAATTTATTTATTTCCTGTTTTGTTAACCACAATCAAACATCTTGGCTTTAAGCTCATAAGAAAAAGAGCAGTTGGAGTGAACCTGTTAAACGGAGTCATTTTTGACTGTGGTATAAACAGAAAAGGAAGAATTTTCCAACTGGGGCTTCCTGCATTTGTATTTCTCACAGTGGAAGTGTCTGCCTGCAACAGTCTGCTTTGGTCAGGGTTTCTCTGTAGCTGTACGGAGCTTTGAGTGTCCCAGCTGATCTGTAAGCAAAAGAGTTGCACAGATCCCCCTGCTCTCTGAGGCTGACAAACGAGGATAAATAATGCAATATGATTTGCCCATTCTGATACTTGACTGAAGGAGTTGAAATAAAGAAGTGCTTCAGGGTTGGGAGTGCAAACATTTTACTTGACTTGGCTGTTTTGCCACGTTTTTGTCGCGCCAGAACACCCATCGGGAATAGCCTGTTTTGTTGTTTTAGGATGCAAAAAGTTCAAAGGTCATACAAGATGGATGGTTTATTTGACAAATCCGTGGCCTTAAAGCTTTTGCTTTTAACACTTTAGTTGTGTGACAGGTGTGTGAGGGTGAGACCATACTTTAGCTTCAGAAGCTGAGGAGTTGGTTAGCGCTGATGCCTCCCAGCAAAAAGGCTCCAGCTGGGATCTTTCTGTGCGAGTTTCAATGTTCTCAACGTGCATGTTGGCTTAATCTGTGATTCTAAACTGATGGCAGGCGTGTGTGTGTGAGTGTTCATGGTTGGTCTCATTTAGTGTCTGTCTTAGCCCTGCGGTGGACTGGCCACCTGTCCGGAGTTGTGCCCCGACTCTTGGCAGAGAACATCTGGGACAGACTGCAGCCCCTCCTGCAATCCTAAACAGGATGAAGTGTGTGTGTGGAAAATGTATTCCTTTTTGCAACTGGAAAATGTTTTTGTAAGCAAACTGAAAGCTTTTTCCATTACTTACAGGCAACATCAGCGTGGAGGTTTTTATCAAGAAGTTTAGGGAGTTTAACTGTTCAAATTGGTGTTGAATTGAACTGGTATGCAGCAAGTTGTGACGTCTTTACTTAAATAACCAGTTAGCGATGCACCGTGTATTCACAAAAGTAACTGTGTGTTAATTTTCTATTCTGTGAATAATTAAACTATCCAGCTACGGTGGTTGTTAATTTAAGGTAAACATTAGGAGGCATGATATTTGCTAAATTCTGCTCCTTTGGAATCTATTTAATGTGTTTACATCATCAAAGTTCTAACCACTGCACGTATTCTAGCTCAGATCATCCCAAAGCTGTTGTCTCCCTTTAGTTTATTTTTCTGTCTTTGGGATGTTCAAGAAAACAACCAAGTGCTTTGTGGTTTGGATGCTTCATCTGGAATCTGAAAAGAGAAAAAGCACCAGTATGGAGGAGTGAGGGTTAAAAAGGGCTTTTACTGTGTACAGAGGCGAGCTCTCTGTCTGAATATGTGCTGCACTTTATGTTTCACTCTCAGAGCAGAAACCGTTTCAGAGAAAACGTCAAGGCGGAGTGTTTGAAGCACTTGACTTTGAGTGTTTCTCCTTTTCTTGTTGTGTTGCTATTGTTTTTATCAGTTTATTTTTGTTTATTTTTCTGTCACCTTTTTCTTTCCCCCCCACCTTGCAGAGTGAAACAAATCCAGTAAGTTTAGATTTTGCTGCAGCATTAAAAGAGCTTGTGGATGGGGACATTTTGTTGCGTTGAACCTTTTTGTTTTGTTGTTTGCTGCGTTTTTTTTGTTTGTTTGTTTGTTTGTTTGTCATGTTGGAGCTATTACCAAAAACCTTTTGGGTTATCTGTCCCCTTTGTGACACTGTTCCTTTTATTTAACAATCCAACTAAAAAGTGTTATAAAAAAAACAAAAAAAAAAAACTGATGAGCAAAACCATCAGTAAGATTTGTACTGCAGTCTGTGGAAATTAGAAATGGTGGGAAACATTAAATCCAGTTCATGACTTAAGCTGCTGTGTGGTACATTGGTTATTCTGCTCTTTATAATAAAATTAATAGAAATCATTTATGTGAGGAAAACATTGACCAGTGGGTGAGTCTCGATGATGCATGAATTCTTGTTGGCCTGTGAGAGTGGTGCCATGTTTGCCGTCTTTAAATCTAAGTTACTTTTGAATCTATGTCAGACTAGTCTCCAGTTCCAGGAAACTCGTTTGCATATCAGTTTTAATTCTATTACTGAATTGCATCTCATCTGGTGGTGGGTTACAATGAAACAGGTCCTCAGACCTGCTCCTGTCTATGTAAAAGTAAAATAAAGTTATATGAAGCTCCTTGTGGACCCACAGGGAGCTTTGTAACAAGCGAGCTGAGCAAGAGTCCACAAGTTCAAACGAAAATCGGTTGTTGTGGATTTGAGAAGAAATTAGCTTATCAGAGCCATCGCCTAAACCCATCACCAGCAGGACAACCGTGGAGGTGCATTATGGGTAATGTGGAGGCAGCACTTTGGAGTTCAAAAACAATACTTCTGTGCACAGACTTGGTCCTTTTTAAAACTGCCCGCTGAAGCACGTTAAACAGGTGTTGTACCTGACCTAATTCAGTTAAAACAATGACCATGAACACAGGTACTGTCATTCTGGTGTACAGCACAACGCATTTATTGTTATCATAAATATTTATGACACTGCTGTGAATGGTCTACAAAAAGGAGAAACTGTTATATTTTTATAAACCTTGCATTCAAGTGTTTAATACATAGAATAATTCAGGAATCATTCAATGTGTCAGTACATATGGTGCACTGCAGCTCAGTGTTTCAAAGGCTTATAATGGGATGAAACATGTAGAGGAAAGTGCAAAACTGGAGTGATGCCTCCCAACAATATTAACCCTGTATAGACCGTTAAAACATATATTATTTAGTTGTTCAGTGAGACATATTAAATGATAAATGAGTTACCAGTTGACTTGGACACAAAGAGGAATGTGTAGTCATGCTGAAAACATTGTGGAGTATTGCAGAGGCATCACTAGTAAGACTTGAGATGCAGTTTCTTGAGATAATTATTCAACTTAATGAACGTGGTCAGTTTACCCATTATTAAAACTATGGCCCATGATCCTAAATGAGTATTTACAAACCACATTTGCAGAGCGTTCTTTCAAATTGTCCAAAAGCAGCAAAAGGCACTTGTGTGCAGAAGTGAGTCCATGACTGCAGAGCAGATTCCCTTTGGGACAGCTACCCACTGCATAACAAAGAGTTTCCCTAAGGCAGACGTTAGTCATACCTCTGTTATATTAAAATGAAAAGCGTCTCCTTTTGTTTTCATACGATTCTTCATTACATTCGACTATCAAATCTCTTCATTCAACTCGGGGTATGTGGATGTGTGCGTCTGCTCACAAATCCTTATGTGACGCACAGATTGTCTCCTGGCTTTGTAAAGGCACGACGTGGTGTGAAGAGACGACCTACATCCACACTAGTACGAAATGTTAGAAAGGTTTTGCACACCCAGCTGAGAGGTCGCCAAATTAAAAAAAATTAAATAAAAATCAGACTTTACATAATGTGTGTAGTCTGTCCCATCTTACATGACAAAATGAGGCTCATCCTCATTTTGAACACACGGAATACGTTACTAGATGGAAAGCCATCTTTGTCGATCTCATAAGTGGCATTTTTGAATGGATGATGCACACAGAGTGGTTTCAGTCGGCAAACTTCAGGCCTTCTTGAGCCTTTCAGGCTTTCTAAGCAACTCTTTGACTGAGTGAGGAGAATTTTCTGTGGAGGAATGCTTCAACGTGGGGCCATATCTTGTTGGTTTCTGTCCCTGTGAAGGTCTCCAGCACACCTTTACTCCTGGTGGGGCAAAGGAAATAAGAAAAACAAAGTTAAGTCACAGTCTTCGATCTTCCGGTCTATTTTTACAACAGCAGTTAGAGAAGTAGGTGACTCTCCAATCAGCCAGTTGTTAATGCACTCAGAACTACGCACACCACCTTTTGGAATATGCTGCGCAATAATCAAAGCAATCAAGGTTAAATAACTCCTCAGCATTTACATTGCTGACAGAATCTGAGCTGGTTGCTAATAATAGTAGGACTCTAAAGCTACAAATCTATAAACTAAAGGAACAGAACGCGACATGTTTCATAGTCAAATTAGGACTGAAACAGAAAAGGGGATGTGTTCCATTTCTAATTTTTCTTTTCTATTTTTAAGTTAGTGAAGATTTTTGAGATAAATATTAAAACATTTACGTCTCAAATGAGGTTAAAATGCAATCTGAACCGTCGGCTCATATTTCGTCCTCTTGGAATGTGGCTCTTAAGCAGTTTTTCAGTCTCCGAAGAGGTCTGAGTTCAATAGCTGTGACCTTTTACCTATATTTAAAGCATGTCTTTGGCGCACACTTCAGTGTCACTTCATGCTGTGATGCAGCCGAATGTGGCCCATCGTGAGATCTGTGCAATCATGCAAAATAAATCATTGTTAAGAATTCAGCCTTCGTGAGTTCAGCGCACACAAAGCAATTTTGTACACTGCTGTAATGCCACTTAAATGTAATGTTATGGAACACCAGCAACAAAAACAACACAGATATATTTATATCTATATTATTCAGTGCTTACATGACCTGAACTAACCGATGAAGGATTGTTTTTTGGGGGGCTGATTGTCTCCAACTTCCATCTCACATGATGAAGACAGAACTGTCTGAGGCCATCAAAAAAAGCTATAATCAAAAGCTGTTTCCATGGCAACAATGACATTATTAAGAATTTAAAAATCCAGACACTTTTGTGGTTAAAAAAAAAAAAGCAAGACGTGTACACAGCAGTGGAAGAGAGTGTTTGTATCTTTTCATTTGGTTTTCTTTCTGTGAAGTAAACTCTGACATTTTGTTATGATATTCTGGTTATTCAATATTAGTTTGTCTGCATTTATATCTGAACCCATTATGAATGATAAACTTTAAATCCAGCGGTACCCGTAACCAGTAACGTGTGTGTGTGTGTGTGTATTTCAATTTGTCTGCAATGTAGTACCTGTAGTACTCTAAGACGGGCTCCGTTTGGTTTTCATAGGACTTCAGTCTCCGTGTGACCGTCTCTGGTCTGTCGTCGTCCCTCTGGACGAGAGGCTCCCCCGTCTCATCATCGAAACCCTGGAAAGAGAACATGAACACGTGTCGTTTCTAACAAGAAATTTCAAATATTCAGCTGCAAGTGATTTTGGTCATACCTGCTAAATAAGAAGAAGAAATACCACATTGTATAATAAGGGTTGAAGAGCTACGTGGGCTAACGTTGTCTTTTGGTTTTTATTCTGATCTTTAGTAAGCAGACAAACACAGATGTTACCACAGTCAGTCTGTGGCTTGTAAAAATGGCTCAGTCAGCAGTTAAAACCATAAATATCTGTGCAGAGATTGATTTCAATCCTTCCAGTTGGCGTTAAGATTTTTAAGACGGAACCAAGGTAAAGACATGACCAGCAAAACTTGAAAATGAATACATCTTAAGCAAATTCACAACTTTGAAAGCAGGGGAATGTTGTTATGAAACTGTTTCACATGAATGTGTCTTCCATTTTCTTTCTGCGTGCTCTGTCTCTAAACAGCACTTCTGATTTCTGAACTGGACATTCAGTTCAGAAATCTGCATGAAATGAATGATTCACACGGAGCAAGAAAAGAGCTATTTGAGTTCAGACAGTCCAACAAAAATACTCACATGAAAATTACAGAACCTTTTAGTAATTCGACCCTTTTTGATGGCAGATTACTGCTGCTTAATGAACTAAGGGGAGAAAAAACCCTGCCATTTTTAATCCCTTCGACCTGACTTTATGCCAGTATTAGTGTTTCTGTGAAACTATCCTCTTTTGACCCGGAAGAACGAGCGCATGACCGGCCATAAATGTTCTGCTCCACCAGACTGAACAGGAAATCTGGCAACAAGTTACTGAGCAACAAACAGCACGTGACCAAAGACGCAAAGCTATTCGTCCTCTGTCAGACCCTCAAAAACTCAGATCCATTTGGAGGACTGTTCTTTGGCCAGGAAGAGTGCTGAATATTTCTTTGGCAAGTTTGTCTTCAACAAGAGTTGATGAACATCATAGATTTAAGACATTAATCTGGAGAGAATTAAAAACCACAACAAAATAAGACAATATCAAATACTTGTTAATGTTGACAAAGAACCAATGGTTTCACGTTCATAAAAGCAGAGAGGAGCTGTAACTGTATACTATGAGATGGAAGATGATGTTACCTTCCTGTCTTTACTCGTCTGTTTAAAAACACAAAACCTGTCAAATTAGTGCAAAGAGCCCAAAGGGATTTTCACAGAAAACATCCTTTTGTACTTTTATCTTTTCATTTTTTCCCCCTATTTCCACCCGTCGTACACTCTGTGGGCAACTTTTCTCCGTTTGCACTGTAAACTGATATTTTTCTCACTTCTACAGAGTCTCTGACACTCCTCTCCGTATTTCAGAGGAGACAGATGTCCTTCAGTAATTGGAGATCAAACAGCAGAGCAGCACTGGCACCCACTGTACCTTTTGAGATCATCTTTTCATTCCTCTCATACGTCCTCCAGCTGGGGTCCGTCAGAGATTTAGTGTTTGGTAAAAAGTTTAGAAATTTCTTGCACTAATTGGGGACCGTCGCTCGATTTATTATTTATTCTTTTCTAACCAAACTCTAATGACACCAGTGGGTCAAAGTAAGAGGTGCATTTATGCATGTAATTTTGCAAAGTAAGAGGTGCATTTATGCATGTAATTTTGCAAAGTAAGAGGTGCATTTATGCATGTAATTTTGCAAAGTAAGAGGTGCGTTTATGCATTTTGAACCTTTTGATTTTCTAAAAGTCTTCCGATCATGCTGTGTTTAAGGCGCAATTCACTCTGAACTCAGAGCACTGAACTCTCCCATACTGGCTTTTATGATGAGTTAAAAAATGTTAACCAAAGATCTTCAAAGCAAGCCTCCCAATAGTAAATTTGGGTTTTATACTTTGCTAAAATTCCTGTACGCGTACAAGCCGCCAAGGAGTAAGTGAGCATATCTCCATATCTCAGAAATTGTGTAATGCATTAGCACTAAAAAATCAAATAAAATGGTGGAAGGTGCTGCAATAATGTTTCTTTGTGTTTTTTCCATGTGCACAAACAGAACAGCTTTCAATGGGATCAGATTAAGTTGCCATGGCAACTGTGCACTGCTGAGCTGCTCGGCCCCCTCCCCATCACTGCTTGCAGCTATATTTCACCTTCATTTTGTTTGAGGTCAACTGTTTCTGGTCAGAAATCGATATTTTCGGGGGTTTTTTTCCAACCTGCTGCCAGGGGATCCTTTTTTAAAGACCTAAACTGAGCTTTTGGAAATGGTTCAGGGCTAATTCTGCAGTAATTCAGTGCTTTTAAAACGACAGAGATTAAATCATTCTCAAATTTAAGAAAACGACTTTTTAAAAGCAAGATTATCCTCTTTGTTTTCATGGACTGTGAAACTGTGACAGCACAAGGGAACTGACACAAACAGGTAACAGAAGCTATATTTACAGGAACTTTTGGTGGGTTGAAATCTGTATTGTAGACTCTGCCGCTTGGAATGTGCGTCCAACGAGAGGTCAGCCTCTCTTTGATGGTCTGGAAAGGTACATTGAGGTTGATGACTGTATCCACAGTGAACATTTGATCAAGGGCTTCTGCCTGGGGTACTGTGCGCGGGAATCCTGGGGGGAAAAAAATATAAACAGAGGGAGGAAAGACAAAAGGAACAATGAACAAAAGTGGATGAGATAAATGCCAGAATTTGAATTAAACCACCAAAAAACAAATGAGGTGGAAACATATCACCCTTGACTCATTTTTTAAGAGCAAACTAGAAAAGACTGGTGTCACACATGTTGGAACAGGCGACCCTGATAACATGTTCCATTAGCAAACATTTTCCAGAAGAAACGACTGTTGATACAAACTTGTGAGAGCTCCTACCGTCGAGCAGCCAGCCGCTGTGGTTGATTTTTCTCAGGTCATTCAGGATAAGACGAGACATGACGGCATCAGGCACCAGCTGACCCTGGTCAAGACAGGACTTCATCAAAAGGCCCAGCTCTGACACACGGAAAAGCAGAGAGAAAAGATAATGCTCATATCTATTGCCAAACTAGCTTGCTTTCCTCTTTCTTTTTAATCTTGCTGCTTTTTAAAATTACACCTGTTTGTCAGAGGATGTGGTGTTTGCTTTCTCTCGAAAGAAAAACTATAAACCTTTCATGTTTCAGCTACTTCAGCGCTGCCACGTTCCAACAAGTCTTATGAACAGAGTCTGTATCGCCTTGCGTCATTCAAAACCGCAGAACTTCAAATTCAATATGCAAAGATATGTAGTAGCATGCAAAAGCTTAGGCAACATACAAAATGAGCTGATCTTCAAAGGAAATAAAGTCAGAGATGGGACATTCTTTTCAACATTTTATGCAAGATAAGTTCATTAGTTTTATCATTTTAAAGGCGCAGGAACTCCATGGTTAAGTTTGGATAACTCTAAAATTTGAGCTTTCTCAGCAAACATTTAGAGGTCTTTAAATAACTTGTCAGGGCTCTGGCTGAAAATAATCACTGAGCTGCAGCATGAATACTGTTACTTCTCTAACAGTCAGTGGCAATGTGCTCCTCTAAGCAGGATTTGAGTTTAATAACAGTTCTCCACAAAGCAGGAGAAGGCCATGAGAAGATAGGTAGATGTTTTTTTCATTTTATTCTGGGGGGAAAAAAAGGCTATTAGCAGGAATAGTGGAGGTCGCGTTAAGGTCCAAAAGACCAAGAAAATCTAATTAGAGAACTGCTTGTAGGTTTGCTAAGAATACAAAAAGCCTGTCTGACTGCAAAAGGCATTCAGGAGAAATGGGTAAAAAAAAAAAACTATAAATGCTGGAAAACTCTTGAGCTGTTGAAGCTGTGGTGCTGGCCAGCAGGGGTAACAACTTGAGATCATTCTTATTATTGTTATGTTGAAACAGCAAAATATATTATTCAAACATGTATCTATGAAGTGCTTAAAATATCAATCAAATATGTCATTTTCAGTAAAATTGTGTTTTCTTTAAATCGAGTCATATTTGATTAATTTAGCACACACAGTACCAGAACTTGTGGGTTTTTGTCACATCTTCTCAAACTACAACTTTTTTTGTCAGTCCAAAAAGTTATCTAATGGTAGTGTTCCAGAAAGCTGGAACATATAAACTCAGCTTTAACTGGTCAGAGTCCAGCTCAAAAAGAAAAAAGAAAAAAAAGGAATGTCCTGACAAGCCTCCAAGAAACGCTGCGAATATACTGCTCAAATGAACGGGACATCGAGCAAATGATAAAAACTGGTGAACGCGCAGCGGTTTTCTGCAAGTTTGGAGAAAGTCTGGAAAGTGTTGGGCCTGCACAAAGAATGCTGTCTTAAAAGCAAATCTATTGCTGCATAGCCTCTACTTTAGCATGATAAAAAAGGGAGTTGGGAAATGTGCAAAAATGGATTTTTCTCAGAATCATTCATGTGAAAGTGAGGAGGTCTCAAGAGACACAAGTCCAACGGTTAAAGCAAAGAACAAGATGGGGGCAAATCCAAAACAAAACAAATCACTCCTGACTGGACTGTAAGTGTCTGAGCTGCTCAGGTGCAATGACACAAGGATAAGGTCCAGTTGAGGAACTAAACACTGCTTTGCACAATCCTCCCAAGCTACTTTAGGTTCACTGAAGTGCAGCATTCTCTAATCATACCAGTTCCTCTGTCAGACAGCTATTAAAGCAAGCATAGCCCTTCCTTTAAAAGGAACAAAAGTTCACAGTTAGAGTTATCTTTACGACTCCCTTTATCTTCATTCAAGGTGATATTGAGGAGAGGTGGCCGCCTTCCAAAGTTCAGGTAATGCTGGTGCAAATGTTAGTAGTCTAAACATGAAACAAACACTTCTTTAACCCCTTTAAATCTGTTTGATTCAACCTTGAGAGACAAAAAAAACCATTCCTGTGCTTTTCCTCTGTGGTATGGAACAGCAAGATAAAAAACCAACTGTTATAGGGGTGGTGCTCTTATCAGTAAGAGTCCAGAAGATCATCTTTAGCAGCTTTTTCCATTTTCTAGTCTCTCTATATGAAATATATCTTTAAAAAATTATCACAATAAGAATCATAAAAGACCAAGGAAAATGTCTAAAGTTTTTATCTTTTCATTTTAGCCTGTATTGTGCATTATCTCTGTTGTGGCACGAGGCAGAACATTTTCTCACCTGTTTTTGCGTTGATGTTGGCTCTTAAAATGTCCCCACTGGAGAGGTGTTTCAGTGCAAAACTTTTGGTAATTCGCGCAGACACCGTCCCTTTCCCCGATCCCGGGGGTCCCATGATGACAGTGCGGATCACTCTTTGCAGAACCATCTCTGAGCGAGCGCGGCTTCAATTTTAGTTCCAGCGAGCGAAATGTTTTGAGAGTGAACCTCCCCTCCGGATGCTCAGCTGAAGCAGGCGCAGAGCACGTATTCACAGCGTTCTTTAAAAACTACGCAACAAAGAGTGGGCAAGTCTAAGCAGACGGTCTCGATTCTTTTCCTCATACCCAGCTCACGCAGTAGGAAGAGGAGGGGAAGGAGGAGGAGAAATAAGATGAACAACGGCCAGCCAGCTCAGCAGGCTGCAAGGCCAGCAAGGGCAGATGGAGATGTAGCCCTCATAGGACGACGAGGCGCGTCGCACAAACGAGCTTTTGCCGGTGTTGTGTGAAACGCGTTCGCCTATCTTTCCGTAGATGCGTTACTGGCAATAAATGTGTGGTATAATGTGGTTATGCAGTTGGTCTGCTGGCGGAAAAAGCTTGCTGACCAGGTTGCGGTGATTAATCCCTTCCTGATCCTTTGAGCGGGTAGAACTGCAACAGATTGACGGTCAACCTGGACTGAACAACCAATCTGCTTCCCGATTCTGTGTCTTTAAGCAATTTTATAGTAGTGTAAACCATTTGCAAAGAATTACATTATGATCGCCAACATAGCTAATTTCACTATGACTTTAACTGTTTAGAAAATACTGTCGCGTTTGCCATCATGGTGCTACTTATTAAGAAAACATTTTAAAATGGGTTTAATTTCATTTTAATTTGCAGTTAAATTCTTTCTTTCTATTTCTTTCATTATTTTTTGTTAGGGACCCCGCTTGTTTATGTTTCCCATTACTGTGCCTTTAAGAACTGTGTAACCACGCCCACTCACTTTTAGTGAATGGTTCCACGGCGCCTCTGCATTCGTGCTCTGTGTACATTTACACAAACCAATTGGGACAGCAAGTAAGATACTACCTTGTGGGTGGGTCGCGCCGACGTCTCGAAAGCATGGCCGTGTAAACAGTTAACAGTACTTTGTAGACGTATGTAAAACACCCCTGAATAACGCGGATAATTTTCTGTAAAGTATCCTCAACATGACCGAAGCTGTTCTTCTGCTCCTCTTCTTCTTTGCACGATATTATGTTTTTCTCTTGAGTAGAGATTTATCCAGGCGCATTTAGTGTGTTCAGCCCTCGTGGTTACGAATATTTGGGCTACATCTAACGCCACATACAGTTTAAAGTTGCGCAGTCCGTTGCGCAAAAAAAACAACAACAAAAAACACGATTTACATTAATTTTTCACGTTTCAAAAAGTAGTTGCGTGCGAAGACGATAAACTTATGATATATTAGCCTTTCGATATTTCCCTCTACTCATCCTTTCTCATTCGTTTGTGGTATGTGTTGGAGCTGGCTTACCGCCACCAACTGGGGAAAGACAAAACGGACACAAGCAAAACAATCTTTTAGCCAGATAAGTTATTTTATTAATGATTTTTTTTTGTTTGTTTATCGAATCTTCCTGTTGCCTTCGAGTTTCAACGTTCCTACACCACATTTCGTATTGGCCCTGACTTTATATGATAATGGATTTTCAGTAATTCTTAAGGATTTTATTAACTTGCTCATTTCCCCCAGTGCCGACAGCCAGAGCTCTAAATGAAGTTTATCTTTCCCTTTTCCTTATTCAATATATACCAAAATAAAGACTGAATTGATCATATCCTCTTCAAATTTTAAACTGACCTTATACTTGTCAGAGCTGAGATGCACTTTCTGTGTGTTTTCACTGTCCAGAATAAACTGCAGGGCCAGTCATATTGCTAATATCTCATATTGCTAATATCATCTGAAAAAGAATGAAGTTTCTAGGATTCTATTCATCACAACTGCAAAAACTGCAGTAAAGCACATGCCTCTCTCCACAGTAACACAACAGCTGTACCACGGGACAAATCCTGTTGTTCTTTGAGTAGATTTTAGGGTTAAACGGAATTTTGTGTTTTGCAAGCCATTCATTGGAATAGAGTATTGATTAAGTTATCCTGTGCAAAACATTGGTTTTCTTCTGTCTTGTAAGACATTAATCTGAAGTAGATAACACATTGACTTTGGTCTGTTGTACATCTGCAGATGGGACCTTACAATGGTAGCCATCAGAGAATGTTAGTGGAGAGGGGCGTGGAACAGCAAGCAGATCTCTGTTTGTGTAATCTCTGGAAGATAGTGGAAGAATGAAAATTTTATCACATTTACATAGTTTCTTAAACCTGAACACGCACATAAAAATCCGCCAAATGTTCAACGAAATTAGGCTATTGATTATTTTACTCTGAATTTATTATTTCAGTTGTGCTGTTTGGCTGGAGCCTATCCCAGCTGGTAGCCTATCCCATGTTTACATATACATACATATACATATACATATACATATACATATACATATACTATTTATGTGTGTGTGTGTGTAGAAAATGTCTGTCATATACAGGGAGCTTACTTTGTCGTACTCTGTTACTTTGTATGTGGGTTAAATAAGTGCAAAAATAAATCATATTTTTCAAAACACAACCACAAAAGAAAAAATAGGAGCACAAAAGAGAATAAGCAGCTATGAAAGAGAATTGAGAGAGTCCTTTGCAACAGGTACATGTAATTTTCTCTTTTTAGTGTTCAATGGAAGATAACCTCTCTGGTGGAAAGTATTACTGGAGAGATGTGTTAAATGTATAAGGTCACATGAAGTGGTGACCGTATTGATGATAAAGATGTGTTCTAATATTGAAACTCTTTGTTTTTTTATCTTTTTTACATGCAGTGAACATATCTATTTAACATTTGGTTACAATACTAGAGGTTTATCTTTCATAAGTGTCACTTAGATAGTGTTTCCACTCACAAACTCAAGGATCGATATCTAAAATTATATTTCGGTCCAGTCCTAATCCTCCTAACCAAATATTGAACATATCTGTCTGCTGGAAGTGTAAAAATCCCAACATCTAACCTCTAACGCGAGTCTTAAGCAGGGGCAATGGGAGAGCATTCCTCACAAGATGGCGCTGATGTTCCAGCATTCAACAGGTGTGACGTAACTTCACGTTCTCTATTTAAAACATAAGTTGTTCAGTCTGAACAGTATGTTTGGGCGAGTTGTGATGAAACTTGCTTTTGAAATACTTGGTAGCTACAACCACGAGTCCACCGTTGGGCCTAAACTGACATCTACCATCAGTTATTATATTGACCAACCAGACTGCTTTTTGTGGGCAAAATTCAGTATAAGTCAATTCAAATATACTCAAACTTAAATGAAGTGAAATACAAAGTTTGTAGCGAGAGAAATTTATGCAACACAGAACTGTGGCCTAACTCCGGCGCATAATTATGAAATGCTCCTTCGTTCAAGTGGAACTGCTACCCCATATCCACTGGTGAATGTTTTAATGAACATAGTGGGTGAGAAAGGGAGTGAACGAGTTGGCAACTGGAAGCCAGGCTTAAATTTTTTTCAGAAAAAAAGGGCCTTTTTTACCCTCTTGCTTTGCCGTACCCGCGCCTCCCACCACCCGTTTTCCTGCACACAAACACACGTGGATTTTACTGACGCCAAGCACTAACAACAATAATATGGCAAGCCACGGACTGTCCTACGACGGTTGCAATTTCTTCAGACAGCGGCTGGTTTTGTCCACACTTAGCGGGAAGCGGGTTAAAATAAAGAATATCCGGTCTAAGGACGACGACCCAGGGCTCCACGGTGAGTTGCAGCTTCACTTTGCATGTGGCGTCGCAGTTAGCTCGGCGGCTAACGGGCTAGCTGCTACGCAGTTGGGAGTGTGTTTAATCGCGGGGAGTGAGAGGTGGGAAAAGCATGGGGTGAAATCGTAAGTGGAAGGTAAATATTGCCTCATAGTACCTCAACGATTTGTGTCGTTGGTTGGCTTTTCAGAAGCCTCGAAAGTAGCACTTGGTTTGGGATGTCTGTTTTATATTAGTTTACACACTTGTCTTGGAATTTGTGATCTGACACGCCTACACTAGATACATGAACACATTAATATTCTAGTATTGTACGTAAAGTATGCAAAGATTGCAAAAAGTGCTAAGTGATAATCTTTAACCTATTTAAATCTAAGTTGCTGGAATGATGGTTGGTGTGACTCAGATGTGTCTAATTTCTTTGTTGGGTTCTTTCCTTCAGATTTTGAAGCCAGCTTCATCAGACTCCTTGACAAAGTGACCAATGGCTCCAGGATAGAGATTAACCAAACAGGTAATTGTTGAAATTAGTCTCCTGTAGTCTTGTTCAGTGTGGTTTATCTACCAATATCTAATAACAGGATAAAGATAAAAATAGGAGTTAAAGTTGTTCGATGATTTCACATTCTATACACGTTTTCTAAAATGAGTTGTGTAAACTTTTACATGTTGTAGATGGTTATCAGCTCCAGCACGCCTGATTTGGTCATCATCTGGCTTTTCCAGAACTTGCTTAGCTGATTCCCTCATTTTAATCAGGGGTGCTGGAGCAGGGAAATAAATGCATAGTTGGAATAATCTAGGACCGGTATTGGGGAAATGTGTATGCTGATTTATTTAGAATCAGTAGAAGTGTTCTGAGTCTGAGTCTGAGTTATGAGTGTTATGTTCTACATGGAGCGTGAGAATCCTTGTCACTGAAATCTTTGTGTACGCGATTTATACACCTGGTCACGTGCGTGCAGTTCCTAATTTATCTCCATCACAGCTCTTATGTTTAGCACGAGAGAATGCTCAGAGACCCAAATGAGGCGTTTGCTTTCCACATTGTCCCAGTTTCTCTTGGGGTCCGGCTTCTTCAGAACGATGTCCCAGTTTCTGGAGGCCGACTGGGAAGTGTGCACATGCTACGTATAGCCCAGGACTTCTGAAAATCCATCTATCATTTTAGCCTTTTTTTAGATGTGCAATTCAACTGTGTTCTGCAGACAGAAGATAACATTTGTCACTTTAATGTCTATAACAATAAGCTTAGCGTGGATTTCATTGACTTGGAGAAACCTTCCATGCAGATATATCTTGTCTTCCATGCAAAATATGGGTGTAAACCTTAGTACTGTGGCGATAATACTGGCAGTTGTATCATTTGCTTATTACAGACTTACTCACCGTCTTCACATGACTGTCTTCACTAGGTACTGTATTATTCTACCAGCCTGGCTTGTTGTATGGAGGCTCTGTAGAACATGACTGCAACACACAGCGATCGATCGGATACTACCTAGAAGCTCTGCTCATGCTGGCTCCTTTCATGAAGACTTCTCTTAAAGCAACTCTTAGAGGAGTTACTAATGACCCTACTGACCCAACGGTAAGCATGGAAATAAGAGTGAATGAGTCACACCCAAACTAATGGTTATTTCGTGCCTATAATAAAAAAAAGGGTGGAGCAGAACCAGCCTGCTGAGAATAAACATATTTTATGGTTTATGTATATGGACCCAGCCATCGGATGTATACAAGCTGGTTGAAAATATGAGGATAAGTTAGGGCCATAGTTGAGTCCTTTTGAATGTTTTACATATAATTATAACATACTAGTTTCATACTGTGCAACATCTTGCCGTGAGAGTGGATCATGTCGAAACCAGACAGGTATGCTTTGGAGAGAAGTGTTGTCATGGAAACAGACCAACCTCTCTTTGTTGCAGAGCTCGTTAGTTGTGGAGGTTTTTGCAAAGTAGTGGACTTATTCAGCTCTTTGCAGAAACAAAAGATTGAGCCGAAACAAAAGCTTGAGTAAGGACGTCCCCACCCTCTGTCTCACAGATCGACCTGCTGAAGTCCACCGCCCTCCCTTTGATGAGGAGGTTTGGGATTGATGGAGAGGGTTTGGATCTCAAGGTGAGAATGCCAGCGTTGCCTGTTGACCAGCACAGTGTAAAGAGAAGTTTTGCAGGGGGATGCATTTACAGACCGGGCAGGCACATGAACACACCATCTCAGTCCCTCTTGGCTGCTTTTACCTCAGGTGGTGAAGAGAGGGATGGCACCTGGTGGGGGAGGAGAAGTGGTCTTCACATGCCCTGTCCGCAGGACCATCAGGGCAGTCCAGCTGACTGAGCCAGACAAGATCAAAAGGATCAGAGGAGTAGCGTATCCTTCTCAGGCTTTATGTGTATATATATGTTGTCCTCGCCGTGCAGAAAGTCGATCAGTGCTGAAAATCCCTCTATTTTTTTGTAGAAAGCTGTTAACAATCATTATCATATTTTGGTAACAACTGCGTTTGCTAAACAAATATCAAAGTAAAAAGTCTGCGACTGTTACTCAGCATATAGTTTCAGCTTCAGTGTCTTGAATGCAGTGGTGAGATGGTTTTACATTACAGGACACACTACAGCTGCTGGAGGCCGCCTTGATATTATTCCTGTTAATGGGTACAAAAAATATTGTTCCTGAAATTTTTCTCCTTTCATCTAAAGTTTCTGTCATTTATTGACCTCGGTGATTAAACCTCAAACTCGCTGAGAAATGGTGCTTTTGAAGTCCTTGACATTCTAAACTCAGATACTCCGTTCGAGTGTCTCCCCAGATGGCCAACAGGATTGTGGAGTCAGCTCGAGGTGTCCTCAACCAGTTCCTCCCAGACATCTACATCTATACAGACCACATGAAAGGAGTCAACTCTGGCAAGTGGGTATCTCTGCATGCATCTGATATGCTACGAGGTTTAGGTATTTCATAACATCTGCATCGACTGATATTGAGTTGTTGACTGCAGTCAGAGATAAGGTGACATCAACTGATGTTTATCCAGTGTGTCCTGGTTGTGTCACATTTTTTTTGTCCTGAACTGACATTTTTAAGTTTGTTGGACACAAAAAAGAAAAAGATTGGGGCATGTAAGCACTGACAAGTCATTGAGTTGCTGAAGATTTAACAGGCTGAAAAGTCATTTGAAGCAAGATGGGCTTTCTTTTTTTTTTAGTTTTTAACTTTTTTTTGTGGTTCCACAAATTAACTTTTATTTTGTTGTTGTTTTGTTTCTAATAATTTGTGGTCGTCCAAAGATGGGGCCATGAAGGACTTAAAGTTTTCCTTTCATTATGCACAATGAACTATTGTTTCCCTGGCATTAAAGGGAAAATCAAAAATATTAAATGATATTGAACTTCACGATAGTCGCATCGGTGAAGTTGTGTAAATGTTTGGGTCCCTAAAGGTGCTGTCAGGTAAGATGCCGACTCCATTTGTTTCGCTGCAGGTCTCCAGGTTTTGGTCTGACGTTGGTGGCGGAAACGCTGAACGGCTGCTTCCTTAGCGCAGAGATGTCGTCGACGCCGCAGGGGCAGGGAGACCCCATGCTGCCGGAGGACCTCGGCAGAAATTGTGCCAAACTGCTTTTGGAAGAGGTGTATCGGGTAAGTGTCACATTTTCTCGCACATACACGTTGCACACACTCAACTCTTTGCTTTTAAATCAAACCTGTGTGGCTCAGAAATCCTTAACAGTGTTGGTCTGATACTGCTGGCTACTATGGAGCGTCTTCATCGCCTTTGCTGATCTACAAAGTAAATGCTATTCAGAATTACAGGCCTGTGGAGCCATATTTTCATAATTTAGAAAGGCAAAGTTGATGTCTACCTTTACAGTCAGACAGCACTTCAAAGAAATTTGCCTGGGATGTAAATCAAACTTGGTGTCTAATTTCTGAGCATTGCTCTTTCCAATGCTGTGTACTTTCTTGCTGTCTTAGACAGCACCAGGAGAAAGCTATTTTTTTTGGAGTAACTTTAAAAATCACTGAATAAAGATGGAACAATATGATTCTATGAGTTCGAAATTGTGCTCTTATTCAAATGACAAAGCCACAGCTATAAGGGAGCTAACACATGCGGTAGCATTTATCAGTCCTGCCCAGTATGGCCGGACAGGGCAGCGTTGTTTTCACATCAGGAAAGACATGGTGCCCATTTACTCATTTTAAAAGCTCAATATTAATATGTCTGACAGCCACTCAGCTGCAAATGTTTCTAGAGGTAGGATGTTTTCTTTTCTCGCCCTGGCTGTGATACCTAAATGGACTACACTGAAGTTACGGTACCCTTAATTCTACCCGCTGTTCATTACTTACAGTGCTGCAGTTCTGTATATTCGAAGGCTAAGGCTTAACGCTTCAGACCCTGTTTCTTGCTCCTCTCATGGGGAGGGAAAAATCTGAATTCTTTGGGAATACCTGACATAGACGACCAGAACACTCATGCAACAACATTCACTGCCCTTGTTTACCCGCATTCCCTGGTAATGACCCTTGTCTGCAGATTCACTGAGAAACTGTTTGTTGGCAAAACCACAATGTGGAGAGCAGCTACAGGCCACTTCCATTTTGATTTTGACTTTCTTTTTTTGTTTTTTGGGCTGTGTTGGCACTTACTTGGAGATTTAGTTTTCTTCTCTTTCAGCAGTGAATACTGAATTGATTTAGACTTTTTTATTTTCAAGCGTCGGGCATCTTATCAAGTGTGAAAAGGAGTTAAACTAGATTTTCTCAGTTTGTGGACATGACAAATGAACAAAGTGTGAAGCACAGACTGTAAAACCAGATGACCCCTCTCATCTTTGTTCGTTTCACTTCAGAAGCCTCAAATTTATTCAACATAAGATCCAAATCGCAAGAAGCTACAGTTTTATAAAAGTCACATTTTCTGCATCTGTGTCTTTGCACCCGTTTATTGCGACTGTAGTAACTGTAAACAGCCTCTCCTGGTGGTTACCGTACAGAGACACGGATGACCGGCCACTGTCGCACAGGTAAAATGAGCAACTTCAACAGAATAAGTACAATGAGGTTCAGTGTGCCTCGGCATGGCTCTGCCTCTCGGAGCCATGTGAGTCCAGTTAGCTGGTCAGGGTAGTGCTGATTATCTCTGAAAGAGGAATATTGTTGATGCATCCTCTTAACTCCCGAGCAACAGAGTGCAGAGCTCATGTTTCTCTTTCTGCTTGGAGGGTGGTGAGTTCAGAAATACTTTGTTGAATTTGTTGTGCATCTGTTTTGTTTTTTTTTTCTTTTTTTTTTTTTTTAAAGGCTAAAGCTGCAAAAGTGCATTCAGATCAGTGAGCGAAGCCGGGGAAACTCAGGATTGGAATAACTTGCTTATTCTAATTCACAACAGCCACGGGAGAAATCCCTGCAAGGACCAAGAGGGGAGGGGGGGGGCTGCAGTGAAAGGGATGTGAGAAGTGTGCTTTGGATGGTTCTTTTTTTTTTTTTTTAAGTCTTAGAAAGAAGTCGAACTTTGTTAGATTTACATTTGAGGGTACGCATGGGTGCTCTGTGTGTGTGTCTGTTTGTTTTATGGTTAATCAGTACAGTTCTCTAGTAGTAAGCCAAAGCCACGCCATCGACGTCTTGTTTTTCGGAAGCGATGTCAACACACGGCAGGAGCTGATGTAAGTGCTGCACGCTTAATATTCTGAGCTCGTAGAGTGAGATCAGTATGATTTTTGTTTTTCCAGTACAGGAAAATACTGTACAAAATGTTTTCATGTCAGTGCTTTTCCTTTTTTACTAAAGCCAAAAAATAACAAGGTCACTGGTTTCAAAGTTTGTACAGCAGGTCCAGTTATTGTGAATGAGTAATGATGTCAAATAGGGCCGTGGAAATGGACTTTAGGCTTTAACCTTTTGAACACTACAAACCGCTATCTGTATTCTTTAACATTTTTTTTTGGCTGCTAAGGAAAGGGATTCCCTTTCACTCAGAGGATTTAAGGGACTTTTCCATAAGTCCTTGAGGCCTGCTGGTGGCTGCAGGCCTGTTGGGACATCTTAACCGTCACCTGAAGTTAGAAAGTACATTGTTGCTTTACATCTCACAGTTTGTACCACAACGAGGTGGAAAAGCAGAGCGTGTTGAGGGAGAACTGAAATAGCTTTGGTTTCTTGGATCCAGGTTTAAAAAAAGGTAGGGTTAAACACAATTTCTTTTTCTTTCTTCTTTTTTTTTTTTTTTCCAGTTTCTACCTATTAGTGAACTCTTCAGTTTTTACTGGAGGCAAATTATTATTAACGTATTCTGGGTTAAATGGTGAAAAAATTCCTAGAAATTGCAAATTCCTTCAACTGCAGCGAGAACACGGGAAATAATTTCTAATATTTAGAATATAAATGGTAAAACATGTCAAAATGCACAATAATATTATCAGCAAAATTACAAAAAATGTCAAATTCTTAGTTGTCTTTGTGTCGGAATTAGTTGTCCTTAAGGTTGTGCAAGTTGAACCATGAGGTGTGTGTTATAAAGCTGGCTGTGGAGCCTCACTCTGTTGTAGAGGGAATGCAGTTAACAAAACCACAGCTTCATCAACAATATAAACACAGTCAACATAGTGTCACCATGGATTCACTGATATGATTAAGCAATTTAATCATAATTCTGCTGACAAGCTGTCAGGACGCCATGATACTGCATGACCGGGCCACACAAGTACTTTGTTACATTGAATGCACAACGCCAAAAAGGGATCCCCTTTGGCCTGAAGGTCATTGCAGAAGTCTTTCTAAAACTCAGCCATTTGTAGTCTGTTTAGTTTCTAAAATGCTCTCGGGTGTGTCTAGTTACACATAGTGTTCTTGACATGGGTTGGGAAATCGCACACGGCCTTTTGTGGAGTAATCACAGTGGCATGTGTTCACTTGGATACAGAGACTGGATCATCTGTCCTCGAAAGGTTTCATATGTAGAAGAACTGTGAAGCATTAGGCAATGGGCTGGAGATTCAGTGAAAATCGCAAAGCATTCTGGAGACGGGAGAGAAACATGAAAGGAAATGACTGCTAGAATAAATGAGTTTGTAAGAAAAGGGTGAATGCAAAACAGATGTCAGCAAGCCACCGATGTGTGTGGCTTTCACTGTTTTTGCTCTCATTTGGGGCGAAAAGGTTTAAAATGTACTAAGTGAGTGATACTAACATGTAATCCTGATTAAAGACCACTGTTAAATTATAAAAAGCCGTTTCTGAATGTTAAAGAGTTGCAAATCTTTGGGCATTTCATTTCATTCTCAAAATCTCCACCTCTGTGACGCACTTAGCCGTTGGTTTTTTTTTTTTGTTTGTTGTTGCTGGAATACATGGCCCCTCTCCTTTCTCTGCTGTAGGGCGGCTGCGTGGATTCATCCAATCAGAGCCTGGCACTACTCTTGATGACCCTTGGCCAACAGGATGTATCGAAGGTTCTGCTCGGACCCCTCTCACCGTACACGTAAGCCAGTCATTCAACACTCGACTCGCACAAAAGGCCCGTCCGACTGAATTTTACTAACTGCACACAGATAAAGAAGTTTAGTTGTTTATTTACTCGTTTTTTCTTTGGAAGCCGACATCATTTGACTGTAGTGCAAGAAATTCTGACTAATAAAAGTAATCAGATTCTTACTAAAGTCTTTTTTTTTTTTAACTTCCACAAAGTTCACCTTTACATGAACTTGTCTCAGTGCAGCAGTTGCAGAATAATGTCTGTGGTTTCAGACTAAACAAGGGGCTCGTGCTTGGCGTTTGTGCAAATGAGTGAAAAGTGAGCTTACAGTGATGCAGAAGTTACTTGGGTTGAAAGAAATCTACATTATTTTAAATGCGCGAAGTTCTAAGAAGCTCAATTTGGGTTGAATTAACATGTTCAGATGCAGGAAGTAAACTTGATTTCTGAGCGCTTCCAAACTTGGTGAAGAGGAGTGAACTATGAACTGTCCATTTTCAGTTATCATGGTACCGGTGCTGTGTTCCTCTCGAGTACAGTACTATGATAACTGAAGATTGGCAGTGCCATCACGATGCACTCTTCCTCATCTCCCATTTAAGATTGTCTCGTCTTATGTATTGTTTTAGGATACTTACAAGTAAAAACTTAAATAGGAGCACTTTTTGCTTCTTTGTCCACATACTAGTTCTAGAAATTGAATGTAATGTGTAAATGAGTTATGATGACTGATGGCTTGAGTTCAGGGAACAGTTGGAATATTTATGTGTAAAGTGGCCTAAAAAAAAAAAACGATTGATCTCTCTCTCACTGTCTCTCTAGGATCGAGTTCCTCAGACACATCAGAGATTTCTTCCAGATTATGTTCAAAATTGAGGTCCAGAAGCCTTTAGAAGACGAAATGAAAGGTGGAGACAAAGTATTGATGACCTGTGTTGGAGTAGGATTCAGCAACATAAACAAAACTCTGAAATAAAGTCTTTTTTTTATATAAATGCTTCGCTCTCATCTGTTTTTGTTTTTTTTCCACACCAAAAAGAAGACATTTTATTGCCTGCAAATGTTAAAGTTAAGAGAATAACGGGAAAAATACACTTATTAAAAAAAAAAGAAATGGAAATGCCATTGTAAACTTTACAGGACATTAGAATTCCACATTATTATAGATTTTTTTCTTTAATCGGACCCATTCAGTGCAACGGCTCTGAAAAGGCCAGCGGCTTGTCGTGGTTCTCCCCGTCTGCTCCAGAGAAAAGCGGCGCTTCATGTCACATGCGCTGGGAGGAGTTAGTCGTCTTTGCCACACAGCTGCTTCAGGGTGTCACCGTAACTACCCGACACTTCAGACTACGGATAAATACGAGGAGTGAAAAGCAAGAAATCAGATTAGTTTGACACGTCATACAAAACCAAACGGATATCTGGGTGTCGTTCATGCAATAGAATTCCTGACTAGTGTACCAGACGATACTTTAAAGTTCTGACAGTTCATAGGGGGTAATGGACCCTGTTCAGTCCACTGGCTTGTGCACTGACCTCCAACTGGGCGAAGAGGGAATAGCCAAACAGCTTCTTGTACTCTGTTCTGATGTCTGACAAATCGATCTCCGAGCGACTTGCAAAGATCCTGGTTAGTGTGGACTCTGTGGTCCCTGCACCCTGGGAAAACAAGCAAATACACCAATAAACCAAACTAAAAAGAGGCCTGCATTGTTTTTTTTAAATCCGCTTTAGAGTCCAGCTTTGTCACTGACGCGGTACGCCAATGCAGCAACAAAACGTAGCTTAGCGTGCCTTTCCACACCACTGGCGACCATTACAGTCTGCTGTGAAGAAGGGGCACAATGCATGCAAACAATGTGTGGATTTGGTATTGTAGCTGTTTGTGTTCAACTTGCCTTCATGCTCTTGAAAAGCCTCTCAGCCAGGTATGCAGGAACGTTCTTCACACACTTGACTAAACAGAAAAAAATGAGTTGAGCTCTGTTCTGCGAAGTTGGTCTAAATAGAAATGGGCTAGTTTGCGTTGTCAAGGTTTAGATGCAGGTTTCATACCAACAGCCACCAGCAGTTTCTCCAAGTCTCCGGACATCTCGCTCTCAATGCTCTCCTGCAGAGTCTTCTTGCTAAGATTCTTGTACTCTATCAGAGCTGCCAAAAGAAAACGGAGATTTAAAAACAGATTTCTCTTTTCTTTTTTTAATACCATGCCATTTCCATGGCGAAGTTTTGCTCCTTTCTTGTCTTCATGGTCTCCAGCAGATTAATTTGATTTCGATGATCACCTGACTTTGGTTTCATCCGTTTGATTTTCAGTGTCTTTAAATCCACGAAACTCAATCCCATGAAAGTTTTTTTCCTATACATTTAATACTTTTGACTACATACCTGCAAAATTAGATACTTCCATTGGATCCGGTTGTGTTTTAGTGATTCGCTGAAATGATTTTATCTACTTTTTTTCTTTTACATTGTGACGAGCAGAACAATAAGAAGTAACTCATCTGAGGTCAACCCACTTTGCCGAAGCTGGGGAATACTCCTGTGGCACAGTATGTCTATGAACTTCGTCTCATCGGTTCCCCACTTCTTCTCTCCTGCTTCATACAACGCCTGTACGGAATAAACAGAAGGAGTAGCAGCTTTATATGCTGACCGTGTTGGTGAATTTTGTCATGTTGAATGTGCAGTGTGAGCAGGTTCAGAATTGAATCATATTCAAGATCCAAGAAGAAGTGTAGCTGCCCTTACTCAAGCTCTTAGGATTACCATGACCTGGATGACTGCGAATCTACACCAACAATTATTAATAAAGCCTCTACAATGTGTTTGAAATGTCCGTGTACTGCCCTGTCATTGTTGTTTTTTTAATAAGTGCAGCAACAATAGTTAAAATCCCAAATATAGAGAGCAGACCTTAGCATCTGCTTTGGCTTTGGCATTATCCACATTGGTGCTCTCGTCTCTCTTCCCCTGTGATGATGGAGAGAAGAAAACACTTTGTCATGCAATAAAAGAAGCAATGTTTGGCATTTGCCCAGAAATTCATTCAATATCCTCACAGATCCAAATGTAAGATGAACATCGCAGCTTAATAATAGAGACGACAAGCCTCCCAACGATTCTGTAGAAAACATTTTTCCTCAGCATTCAACTATCTTATCAGATTAATTATCCTCTAATTCACTCATTTCTTTTTAAAGCTTACATAATACTTCAAATACGAAACCATTTTGGGGGGAATCTTCGGCAGGTAGACTATTTGGATTCAAATAAAAGATGTGTGAACACTGCATTTTTGAGAGAATTTGCAGTTGCAGGTCCGGTTGTCATTTGTCGGGAATGGGAAATCGCAGCATTATTTCAATAGAATGTCGGTACCTCAGCCAAAATGAGCAGCGCTTTGCCATAATCTCCAGACACCTCGGACTTCAGGTCGTGAGTCAACAGTCTTCCCGTTTCTTGAGGGCAGGAGATGCAGAATGTCAAAATGTGCTTGACATTACACAGCGTGGAGAATATCTTTACAGCACCCTCAAGTCGCTCCATGAGCCACGCAGTGACTTTGTGTTGAAGTTACCTTCCAGGTAAACATCCGACAAGGCCTTTATCTGCCTGTTGGATCTCGAAGCAAAGATTTCCGTCAGTGTACTCTCTGTTGTCCCTGGGCCCTGCATGTGGAAGGTTAAATTTACAAGTGAACCAGAATATTAGAGAGTGAAACAAGAATGAATTGAGGGCCGAAATTTTAGGCTACTAGACTACACTCAGATTCATACAATTGGCACATTCTATGTGTAGGGTAATTATTAATCTGAGTCTCACCTTCATGGCTTTGATGACTTCATGGCAGTCGTAGACCGCGGGCGGTGTTACCAAGGCAACCAACAAGTCCTCGAAGTCCCCGTGCGTGTCGCCCTCAAGGTCAGCAACTAATGTCTGATGAAGGAGGAAAAGACACTCACTTCGGTCTGTGTCCCTGTCCATGACAAAGCAAAAATAATGCTTGGCAAATCTACTCGTATACCCTTCCTGTAGCTTTCTCATAAGCTCTGGCAATAAGCTGTCGCTGCGCGTTACTTCTTTGGCTCAACACCTCGATCAGCGTCTTCTCCGTTGTACCTGAGAAGAAGACGACACCAAAACACTGCGTCATGCAGACTGACACAGAAACTGTAGTCACAGATGTGCTCTTCTGCATAATGTTTTCTTTAAATGACACATAGGAGCATATTTAGTTACATATTAACAGTATTTTACATGTTTGACTGATTTAGATTATATATATACATACAGATAAGAGTAACTCATAAGCTTACCGAGCCCCTCTATGGCCTTCCTTAGCGCAGATACGTCTTCTTCCACTTTGAAATCAGCCTTATCTTTCACAGTTCCTCTGGTATTAGACTAGCAAAGAGTATTCATCAGCTCATTGTTTTGCAATAATTATCATTTTAAAAAAGAAAAGAAAGACAGATGATCATATTGCAAAACCACAAAACTCCCACGTGTGCACGGCATATTATTTTTAATATTTCAGTAACTACGTGTTCCTTATTTGAAGGGAGTAAAGCATTAACAGTCATTGAGTGATACTGATGATCACATGATCACCGTTATCATCTCCACGAACCTGCTGACACCTAAAAGGTAGGTGCTGGTCCAACTTACTGTCACGGTCAGTGAGGAAGGGGAGTCTAAGAGTAGATCCAGGTCATCCTGCAGTACAAAAACAGATAAGCTTGATTTGCTTCAGCTGTATATTCTGACGGTTTGAGCACTAAATATCTTTAAAACCAAACTTCTCAGAGACAGTGTCGACCAACTCACCCAAACAGACATCGTTGTGGCAGTAAAGTTTTCAACTGGAGAGGAGAAAAAGAATAATGTGTCAGTTCACTCGTTCTGTACCATTTATTCCCTGCTTCATCTACTCATATCCCGACCCTCCTTCCATCGGAAACGTTTTCACGAACACATTTTGTATCTTTCCCCGATTAGACTCTTACAGTCAAGCGTAAAAGTGAGCTCGAACAGGATTTCTTCCTATTTCTTTTCTTTCTTTTTTTTCGGGCCTGCAAAACTTAACGAAACGACACACGGAGCGTGCGCCAATAATAAAGTCGCGTATGTTAGATATAAGTGAGAACGCTTCATTTATCCTCTTACCTTAAGTGAAAGGGCACGATTGATGTCGGAGGAAGAATTTCAAAGCGCGACCAAGCCGCCACACCTATCAGAAAAGTTCGGAGGGCGACGCCCTTTTATTAGCTGTGGGAGGCTTGAATCACAAACCCCTCCTCACTTGTAGACAGTTACAGTACCACACTGACAGAAAGACGCTGAAAAGGGGGATTGAAACTATTGCCTGACTTTGCGCGATAACTTCTCATTATAGACATTATCTGCTGTATATCTCAGCTTTTTTCTTCTAATGCCCATCCATGAATGCTGATTGGGGCTGCATGCCCACTGAAAGGTTGGTTCAATCTCATGTTTGTTCTCAGGGCAGGTACACGGGGATGAGTCAGAGAGGAGGAGGAAGGATATTGAGAAACAGCTAACTCTAGTCTTATCTCTTCGTTTCAACACTGAAAGTGAGACGGCACATTTTTGATGACCGCACGCCTTCCCAGTCCATGAACGGCGTGGATCTAAATGCTACTCGTCATCACACGACACAACAGGAGAAGCAACAACATCTATCCCTGTGCAATAATAAGTGTCAAATAGTTGTCAAAGGAGCCCAAATAACCAGACGTAAACAAACAAACGCATAAAAAAAGGCGATGGAATGGACAACAGTGACACCTTGTGGCAAACTGTTGACATTGCAGACTAAAGGGGTTATGATGTGACACTGGATTGTTTTCAGTGAGTATGGACCGTTTTGGTTTTAATTGGATTTGTCCCATCATTAATTGGAGTCTGATAGTTTAATAGACACTTTGGACACTTATTTCGAGAATGACGCAACATCGTCCACTATCTATTTAATTTTTTACCTATTTACTAATATGTGCGTTCACCAGTTTAGTCAGAAACGACCACGAGAGGTATGAACTATTACAAATATTATAAACGGGCCTAAAAAGTACTTGCAGTAATACTAAAAGTACTATGAGAAATAAACTCCACCTTCCATTCGACCGCTGACTGTGCTCGTTACGCATGTGTGAGATGTTGATTATAAACCCTCAGCCTGGCTTGCAAGGAAACTTTTCATTGCCTGGATTTGAATAACTGACCCACTGACGGTCTCTAACCCCACAATGGACCTCTTATCAAAACACTCATAGCATCATAGATACAAATAGTTAAAGTAGTAGGGATATAAAGTAGGAAAAACGACAATGGCAAAGCTTTGGACCATCTTACGTGGCACGAAGCCTGCCTGAAAGGCTAATAACGGGCAAAAATATAACCTTTTCGACAGCCCCAGCGGCACGGCAGCCGGGTAGCCTGTCTGTTCTTTGACAGCTCGGCACTTGACATGTTACTTAGGGTGTCTATTTACCCGTATGGTAGTATCCTGGGTAAGCGGGGAATTGCTGTTTAGTTCAGAATCCATTTTTGTCCCAGCCTATCTTCTTTGTTTTGATAATAAACTCGTTAGCTAACTCTCTAGCATTGCTGACGACGACCAGCAGCAGGTTAGCAACAGGGATCCTCCCAGCACTGTGCTGTTGCTACATTGTCTTCCTATTCCGTCTGTTTGGTAACTAATTGATGGCTTCCCTGTCCACTTGCAAGTGCGTTTCCTCCAACTAGCTTCGGGGTCAGTCCTCTTTGGCTTTCCAAAGCAGCAAACGTTAACAGGCAACCGCTAAGCTGTAGCTTGCTTCCTCCATTGTTTACATGGATTGCGTTCAGCTGACTTGCTTTGTAGTCATGAAGGGGTCCTAATACGACGGGAGGAACAACTAGGAAGCATGGAAATTGGGAGGTAGCCAAAAAGGTGAAATTTCGCTACCAAAAATGTGGATAACCTGGACTCTTGAAGAGGACAGCTGTGCCAGCTGGACTGTTTGACTTTGTGTGGGCGTTGGACAAACAGCAGGAGACCATTTGTCCCTTTTGAAGCATAACCTTATGTAAGACTTCAAGAGGAGACTTGGTAATAAACTTGTCTGGAAACCGGGCCACTCTTCTGGCACCAAGATGATGCTAAAGATTCTTCTGATCACCAGTTTCCTTGGCTGGGCAAGATGTCAAGAGAGCCAGAGCATGACACCAGAGGAGAAAACTGTTATCAGGTGAAAACTGTCTACATAGACCAGCCTGGTTCGTGGCTTTATACTACATAACCACGATCACACCTGCAATATCATCAAAACTGTTTGAAGCAATACAGCCGTTTTCAATTTATTGATTTCTATTTTTCCATGATTTATTTTGCAGGGAACAAATTATTGAAATGTTTGACCACGCGTATGGAAGTTACATGGTAAGGGGTCTTCATTCTGTCGGTATAGTTCTAAACACTGCATTTGTGTTCACCAGTTGCATCGCTTAACTTGGAAAGGAAACTCTTCCGTTTGTTATGCAGGTGTTGTGTCTGCTACTTGGCTCCAGCGGTTCGCCATTTGTACTTCTATTACAATACAAACCTAATTGTAGTCTTAAGAAGACTTTTGTAAAAAGAAGAGCAATTTATTATCACTGATCACAGTAACACGTGAGTTAAAATGAGACTTCTTGCTGCCTTCTTAGTTTTATAGATCCAAACTTCTCGGGGGCAGACACTACATAAATGATTCCTTAATTGTGGCTGTCTGTGCAAACTTGGCAAACTAGATGGTCTCATGGACATGAGGATTGTTTCTTTGATTAGTGGTATTATCGGCCTCATTTTTCATCTGACATAAAGGCAAAATGTGTCAAGATGTGAACAATTTTGTAATGAAAGCCAGCAGCAATAACTGTACACAATGACAGCATATAATCACTGATATGAAGGGGTTCTGCAGCAATATAATTTCCCTTTGGGATCATTTAATTTCAAGATGTATCCGTGCTGTGCTGTTTGGCTCTTCAACCAAATCCATAACATTAATCTCCATAGATGCTCATCAAAATGGGGTAGCTTGAATATAAGAAGTCGAGTGCCGTTCAATGGCATCAATTCTCCACTCAGTTGCCGTTAGACGGTTGTATAAGGAGGGGGACGCGACTGAGGGAGAGCCAAATAAAGCCTAACTTTTGAAACCCGGTCTGATGATGGACGTTTTTCCATCTTTGTTAGCTTCATCCGGCTCTTTTTTTTCTTTTTTTTTCTTAACTTCTCTCTCTTTTTTTTTTTTTTTAAAGATGACTGACTTTTAACAGTGTATTGTTATTGCAGTCGATTCAAGTAGAGGCCTAATCTCAGCTGTTGCTGTTGCAGAAATATGCCTATCCAGCAGATGAACTGATGCCTCTGAGCTGCAGAGGGAGGGTGCGTGGACAAGAACCTAACAGAGGGGACATAGACGACTCCTTGGGGAAGTAAGTTATTCTTAAATTGACATCTGTAGCCTTGAAAAATCAAGTGAGATGTTACAGTCACAGCAGTGAACTTCCTTGAAGCAGACACGCTATTGATTTTACTCGGTTTATGTCAAGTAATCATTGTTGCGACGCCGCTCCAGAGGGTCAGCCTGCCATGGAGGAGATGCCCTTTTTCATACATGCATACATACTTCAATTGGATCCATGTCAATAAAATCTACAGGAAGACAATAACTCTCAAACTCATAGCACAGTGGCTCTATTTATGTACCAGAAGGTGGAATAATGTAATTTTAATGCTAATTCAACTGATCTGACATCAAACAGTGCGTGGTTTACTTTAGATAAAAAATTGGAGCACTGGAAAAGTGGGGCACGTGCTCCACTGTGCCATGCCAGCTCTCACGTGTCATGCCATTTGTTAAATATCTTTTCTGTAGGTTTTCTCTTACTCTGATCGACACCCTCGATACCCTGGTGGTGAGTACAGACTTTTTCTTTATTTACTAGGGCAAGAGAAGTTTTCTTAACCTCGTCTTTGAGCATTTTGTCTCACTCGACTTGTACGTTTAGAACTTTTTTGCCTTTTGGCACGAGTTTGATTTCTTTTCTTTTCTTTTCTTTTTTTTCTTTCTTTTTTTTTCTTTGTTGGTGTTGGCACGATGCAAACAGGTGCTGAACAAGCTCGATGAGTTTGAGGATGCAGTGAGGAAGGCTGTGAGGGACGTACGCTTTGACAATGACGTGGTGGTGTCGGTGTTTGAGACAAACATCAGAGTTTTAGGGTATGAAACTTGTTTGACATGAGTTTGCTTTTATTCAGTATGCTTTTATTTTATTCAGTTACCTTTATGCTGTTATTAAATCTCATGTTATAGCAACTCCTTACAGGGGTTAAAATTTTGGGATTTAAAAAAAAACAACATATCTTTTCAGTGGGCTTTTGGGGGGCCACGTTATGGCTGACCTGCTGCGGCAACGTGGGGAGAGGATGCAGTGGTATCGAGATGAGCTCCTACAAATGGCCATAGAGCTGGGCCATCGATTACTTCCTGCCTTCAACACCACAAGTGGCCTTCCCTACCCTAAGGTACTCTCTGTTGTATTGTTACATATCACAGGTCATATTTTAGATGTATTTTAGGTAGTTGGAGCCATCAGCTTACTGTTTTATCTTATTACGATCATTTTGAGCTGAATTAAATGGTGAGATTCAGTTTTTCATATTTGGTTTATCAGGTGAATCTGCGGTATGGCGTCCTGAACCCACTTTCACGCACTGGCACTGAATCAGACACCTGCACGGCATGTGCAGGGACAATGATCCTGGAGTTTGCTGCTCTCAGCAGATTCTCTGGAAAATCTGTGTTTGAGGTACCTTCCTCTAATTTCAGTTCTTTTTAATGTTTTTTTTTTTTTTTTTTCTGAGAATGCAGTGTGTGTGGGATTACTGAGATATATGATTAGAATATCTTATATTGGAAATTATTAGTTGCAACTGTAATGATGTTTTGCAGGAACATGCGAGAAAGGCTCTGGACGTCCTCTGGGAGAGGAGACAAAGAGGAAGCGACTTGGTCGGGACTGTCATTAATATCCACAATGGAGAATGGGTCAGGAGAGGTGAGACAATTCCAGCACTTAACATGCATTTGTAAAACTTATCACATCTGAGTGACGGCAAGAGATGAAACCGTGGGTCCCCATCTGTTGTCACACAAATGGTGACAGTGATATGATATTATTGTCATTTTAAAGCCTTCTTCCTTGTGTGTTCGCAGAAAGTGGAGTTGGTGCTGGGATCGACTCATACTACGAGTATCTCATGAAGGCCTACATTCTTCTAGGAGACAATGTTTTTCTGGAGCGGTTCAACATTGTAAGTCTTCCTTTGGTTAACTTCGTCCCCGGCTTTTGACCTGGCTGTATTGTGCCCCCTGCTGCACACACAGTGTCATCATGTTCACGCTGCAGGCTCTTTGGGTCAACGCCACTTTTCACTAATTGCTGATGCAGTTTTCTTTTCGTCTGCCCGTTACAGCACTACAGTGCCATCATGAAGTACATCAGTCAGCCTCCCCTGCTGCTCAACGTACACATGCACAACCCCACTGTGAGCGTGCGGAGCTGGATGGACTCTCTTCTGGCGTTCTTCCCTGGATTACAGGTCTAAAGAGGCTCTCCGTTAATTACATTTACTGCACTTAACCAGTAGCAGAAGGCGTCCAAGCTGTTGTACTTCTTTTTCCAAAGTGAAGTTGTTTTTTTTTTGCCCAAGTAGGTTTTGAGAGGAGATCTGAAACCAGCCATTGAAACCCATGAGATGCTTTACCAAGTGACTAAACAACACAAGTTCCTTCCAGAGGTAATCTATACCTGCTCCTTTCTGGTGTTTGTTATGCCATGTAGTAGACGCATGTCAAACATTTATAACAGTCAAAGATAATAATATTTCTAATTAGTTATAAAGTTATAAAGTTTGTCTTTGAGATGGGGTGTGGGGTGAGGCAATTTTACAGATTACAGGGGGTAAAAAGAAAGTGAGACATGCACATTCCACCCTCATTCACCAGTGTCACGACAAGTGTTACTAACTTTCATTTTATGGCCTTGATTCATTTCCTCGCAGGCTTTTACTACAGAGTTTAGAGTTCATTGGGGCCAACACTTACTGAGACCAGAGTTTGCAGAAAGCACCTACTACCTCTATAAGGTAACAAGAAAAATAAAATCCTACTGTACAAGTGAGCTGACCAAAGTGCTCTCCATTGTTGTAAAGAAAAAAAAAAAAAAGATTTGTGTGTATATAGTACAAGTTTCATCAACGTATTTTTTTAAGATGTTGGGTTGAGATTATACTTTGCTCTGTTCAGGCCACTGGTGACTCGTACTACCTCAGAGTGGGACAATCCATAGTGGAAAAGCTTGATGCCTACGCCAGGGTGCCTTGTGGGTTTGCTGCTGTGCAGGACGTCCGCACAGGGATGCATGAGGACAGGTACTATGTGAGACAAACGTTGTTCCTGAACCAAAGCCCCTTTAACACATGGACTGCACTGGTGCTTTCTGACACAGGAATCTGATTCATTTGGACTCGGTAACATCTGTATCACCAACGCGTGTTTGTGTATTTACAGGATGGACTCGTTCTTTCTGGCAGAGATGTTTAAATACCTGTACTTGCTGTTTTCGGAGAAGAGCCAGCTGCCAATAGACATCGATGAGTACATCTTCACCACGGAGGCTCACCTCCTGCCCGTCTCCCTGTCCACCACTCAGGCAACTTGTCAAGGCAATGCCACCGTAAGAGCTCTCACTTCAACACAAACCTGGCTGATCTTCTCTGATTTATACAAGCTCACATGCAGTGCCATATTTCAGTCAATGTGAACACTAAACAGCATGTTATCGTTTAGTACAGTTACAGAAAAAGGTCCATGGAAACATTCGGTGTGTTATTTAATTTTCTTCTTTTTTATTCTTCTTCAGAGGACTGCTCCTGTTTCTCAAGATGAAGATCTGTTCACACACTCCTGTCCCAGCGCGGAGACATTGTTCCCCAACAACCCCTCATTTGCCAAAACCATCAGGGATGGCTACAAGTACCTCACTGGGGTGGGACGAGCCTTCCACCCTCTGCCCGTCAGGTGTGGCCACTTCCAAGAGACTTGTCTGATTTCTCTTCCGTAATTGCTTTTGATTTTAAATCTAGAGTGTTTATTCTTTACAGGGAAATTGAACTACCGCTCCACGATAGTGGCTTGGAACCGGTGGAGTTCTTGAAAAGCATGGGTATCTCCCTCACCCCTCTGACTGAGATCAGTAGAAATCAGAAGGTACATTTTTGGTTATTTCTACGTAGATCACTTTAACTTGAGAGATGCGTGAGACCCATGCTTCTTGTATCGATATATGTTGTTTCCTCCATTTTATTATTTTTTTTTAAAGTAGCTCCGAATGAGCAGGTGACTGACTTTTAAGGGTTGTTCACATCAGGGTGAATGGGAAGAAAAAAAAGTGTGACTGTAAGTTTACAGAAACTAAAGAAGATTGTGATCTCCTTGTGGTTTGTAAATTTAAATGAAAATTAGGGCATGTTAATGTATGTACTCCTTTTTAAATTGAAAACAATCCCAAATTTCAAGGTAAAGATGATCCTTGCCAACAGCGGGACATCGTGAGTTCACAGTGATTAATTTCTGAATATATTGATCATTGCAGGAGCACAAAGCAGTGTACCGGGTAAGGCTTGTGGCAGAGGTAAGCCAGACACCAGAAGAGGAGGTGGTGGTGCCGCTTGTTGTTCAGCTCATATCACCCCCATTTCTAGGAAGGACAGTCCTCACTGCGGGACCCGCTAAGTTTGGAATGGACCTCACCAAGCAGGAGCATGGGGTGAGATAAAACGAGGTTTAAGGTCTTCATTTTTTTTGTACACCTACTGTAGTTTCACAGCATAAAGCATAGACTCCTGTGTTGCAGGTTAAAGGCAGCATAGTGAAAGCTTCCCCTTACACAGCATGTGGACCAGTAGACAATGCTGTGGAGCTGAAAGGCCGCATTGCTCTGGCACTACGTGGTGACTGCATGTTTGCAGCAAAGGCTCGCTGGTTGCAACAAGCAGGAGCAATAGGAGTCATCTTCATAGGTGAGGACTATATGAACTGAACCAAAATTGTATTTATTTAACCTTACTTCTCATTGGTTATGAATAGCCACCAAACACTGAAGTCTGGACCTCGCTGAAACTAAATCTTTTCCGACTATCCCCTTGTTGCACAGACCACCGTGAGGGAAGTAATAGTGAGGAAACTCCCCTCTTCCAGATGGTCGGAGATGGCGACTCCACTGAAGACATCACCTTGCCTTTGGTCTTCCTGTTCAGCCGTGAGGGCGCCGTGCTGACAGCCGCCCTGAAGGAACACCACAATGTGGATGTGCTGCTGCTTCCCAAGGAGAGGCAGCTTGGACATGGTGAGGACGAGGGGAAGGAAGATTAAAGAATAAATCTAGTGATGTAATATATTTTTGCTGCTGTCAACAAATCGTCATTAAGTACACAAACTACTGTGTTTCAGTACTCTTCGATCTCAACGGTCTGTCTAAGAGTCAGACGGTCTGTCTATTTTAGTTATATATTCTTTGTTAATAGTATGGAAAGAAATATCAAACATCCCCTTGATTTTCTTGTAGATTAATTAACTGTTACTTAAAGATCATCATTTAGTGGTTTGACATGATGCTTCATGACATCTGCACTGAAACTGGGAAGTGATCTATCACTGATTTTAATCCTTAATGCTTTTTGTCCCAGGGTTTCACTTTTCTCGGATGCATGTCCCCTCTTGGTTCTTCTACCATTTACATGTTTCACTGTCTGTTTTCATTGTCCAAATAAAGCAGAAAAACCTGTCAGCATGAACATAAAACTCCGCCTGACAGAGGAGGGGGAGCTGGAGTCAGAAGCATCTCGAGGGCCCACCCTGGAGTTTGTCCTGGAGAATGATGAGGTGTTTCTCAAAGAAGAGAGGGAAGGAGAGGTCAATGGGAAACAGGAGTCACAGCAACAGCAGGTCTGCACACAAGCAGCAGAGAATGACAGAACTGAACCATGTTCAGCAGACTCCTTTAAAACCCCAAATTCTAACATCGGACCAGACCCATATCCTTGACCACTGCGGATCTCGAAGCAGCCAGGTGTCCCAACGCTGGTTCCTTATCAGTTTCTGAGTAGCATGTGCCTCAGAGCCCCCTCACTGCCCGACTGTTAATGGAGCCCTAACTGAGACAGCCTGCATGTTTACAGCTGATGGAGGAGAGTGTCAAAGCCCCACTCACATCCCGTCTTGACTGTGAAACCTAAAGATGGCTCCTTATTCATGAAACAGTCATTGGAGATTCTGATCTGTGTTTATAATCTTATGAGACCAAACTAGGAGGTCAAAGAGCAAAAGCTGTTGGTTAGGAAACATAGTTTGTCATCACTTCAACTCAAACTTAACCTAACCCTGGCTCGCTGTGCTTCAGGCTTGTGATGATGATGATGATGATGATGATGATGATGATGATACTGCAGAATTAGAAGTAATCTCACTTTAGAGGAAAGCCAAGATAAGGCAGCAAAAATGTACTTGGTTACATTTTTTATGAAACACAAGGTTGTTCTCAATCTAGATTGCACCTTTTTACTTAAACAAGTACTGTTTAAATATTCAGCAGAGGTGAGTGGAGCATTACTTGGCCAGTAGGGGGTAACTTCTCCGTTACAAAATGTTGGTGGATGAAGAAGATGAACTGGGGGTTAAATTGAAAAGCTGATTTTTGTACTCGTAAGAAACTTCAGGGAATTTCATGAATGAATGCAGTTTGCAAGTTTGATTCATTTGAGCAAATGATTGTGTGTGTGTGTGTGTGTTCTGCATTTAAAAAAACATTTTTTTTGGCTATATTATGAGCGTTTGAGTGTGTGTGCAAGGTCTTAAATAACTACAATACCCAAAAATGCACCTCAGTAAAAGCCTTTTGAAAAAAAAAAATAAAAAAAAACATTAGACAAGACCTCACCATACAAGAAATAAGTGACAAAAGCTGAGGATTGGCCATCATGAACATTTAGAAATTTAGTTTTTATTTTTAGGTTACATGCTGCTTTCTCATCATATGAATAACAGGGTTGTTAATTGTAATTAATCTCATTGTCTTAAAATTAAACCAGGCGACTTGAGATGGCCGAGGTCCGGTTTCTTCCGTGTGCAACATCCACTATTTGTAGTCCCAGCTGTTGCTATGCACTTTGACATAGTGGTATGAGCGTTCATGGCACAGAAACAACTATTAAGCCTCTTCCTTACATTTGTTTGTGTTTTTTGCTGCTGAATTTTAAATGCCAGCAATAATCTACTTCCTTACTTTTACTCTTGGATTGAGATGCATTGTTTTTTTTTTTGTTTTTTTTTTATCCACCTTTTAAATGAGACACAACTTATCCAAAGTTTCAGATCAGAATAAAAGGAATAAGTTTAAAGTTGTCTGTGGTGCCGCGAAGGTTTTGCGTCATCTTAAAAGCGGTAACTTGTGGTGTGATTGAACTCTGTCTTGGATGCAGCTTGGTTTCGCATTTGGGGTCAAGACTGAAATGCAACTATTATAATGTTGTCTCTCGCACAGGCCACACAGGCTAAACAATTTCTCTGGCATTAATGTGTAATTACTTCATGCAGTAGTTAAAAAAAAAAAGCATTGCTCTTTAATCATATAGTTCCTATTTACTGTCTTTATCCTTCCAAATAAATCTGCCTTTTTTTTTCTTCTTCTAATTCTTCTTCTTCTTCTGTGGCATGAGGAAATGAGAGCCTGAGTTGGTATGGGAAAAGCTCTTGCCAGAACAGGTTTTCTTTCATTTCTGAACAGTGAATTTCCTGATGCCACTGAACTAACTCTTCAGTCTTAATCCAAGATGTTTATTATGTTGTTGAGCCTTAGCTTTAGGCTTTGCCAACCTGTATACCTCAGGACAGTGTATGACACTGTCGGTGTGGAAAAATGGACCATGGAGAAGAAACTGAGAGTTATTTTTGTTGTTTTGCATTCTATTTATTAACCTGTTCAGCTGTTGTCTGACTTCTTTGCTGGCTGGCTCAAAAAGTGCCAAAAGTGATGCGTATGTGCCGGTCCGGTCAATAAATTCAAACTCACAATTTCCACCTCTTTCCCTGTTTTATTTCTGTGTTAGAGAGTTTGTTTTATCTTGTTTTTATCCTAATGGCAGCCATGGCTGTTTGGCAAACCTATATGCGTTCCATTTTTCAGTGAGGATGTATTCTGGTAGCATTTGAAAATAATTCCAAAGCTGGTTTGTCTCTCATCTTTTCCCATCATCAAAAGGGGCCTTTGTGATCATTTTAAAATGCTCCATTGCTGGAGAATAAAAAAAATTGATTTGTGAAACTTGAAAGAACATGAAGCTGCAGAAGTAAGCAAAGCCTTGTGGCATTTTATTAAAACCTTATTTGATGTCACTTGACTTGACTTTTTTCTTCTTCTTTGTTATATTTATATATATATTTTTTTTAAATGTTTGTCTTATAAACAATGCTTCCCCTTCAAAATGAAATCCTCTTCATTTAAAGATTGAAACCGCAGTTGTTTTTCAGTCAGACGTTCAGGGCCAATGACATGGCGCTCATGTCTTAGTGTGACCGGGAGTTGTGTGTTGAATTACAAAGGAAATTTCGCAGTTCTGTGACTGTCTTTGTGACGAGAACATGAGACAGACCTTGCAAGGTTTTTTGTGCCAGATTGGAGAAGCCACCACGGACGAGCGCAATGACAGAGTGATGACTCGTGACATTTTTAATGATGAGAGATGAGAGAAATGACAAAGCTCTCCTACAAAAATTCAAAATGACTCAAACGTTTTGAGTTTTTTTCCTCACATTTTCCTACATAGAAAAAAAAGTCAGACTGTTTCTCCTTTTTTTTCTCCAAGCAAAACACATTAACAATCCGAGGCTGTCGATACGCTCCACTTTTCAGAGGGAGATTTATCTGCAGCTCCTCTTATGAAATAATGAAAACAATTAAGTTTGTCAAATTTGGTAACAATGTCTGTCAATTAGTTGAAATCGCATTTAACAGCTGTCTCAGGTAGAAGGAAGACAGTGATTATGTATTTCTTTTGACATGTTAACTTGTTTTTACTTCAAATTTAGAGCCTTTTCCTGCCTTATTTAATCATTTGTAATTTTAATTGCCTTATTTGTAATTGTGTAGTAATCAGTAATTGCTACATCCACAACACTGGGGCCATGTCGTACTTTCTTCTTCCATTTAATTAGTTTGACAGCTTCATTGACTTCCAGATGAATGTTTTGCATTATTTTTGATTGGCATGATTTTAAAATTACATACCGTCCTGAAAATTAAACCAGTGGTTTTACAAACATTTTAGCCTCTGATCTCTTACAAAAAGAAGTTTTTTGTCAATCCCATTTGAAGCAACACTAGATTCTGACTTGTTTTGAAGTACTTTTTTAATGCACATCCCAGGGGCTAGGATACAGCAGTTCAGAATTTGCTTTATGGACAGTCAACATTTATGTGGTCTCTGTGGCTTCTTCTATATGACAAAGTCAGGGCTCACACAATGATTTGTTTTTCTGACAGTGGTCTTGCAACCCACAACTGTAGGGCTTCAGAATTTATGATATATGAAGCCATAACAACATATCAGTCAGATGGTAAAACGTCCAAAAAAAAACATTAGTATTTTTTAATTTAGTTTTATTTCTGCTAACAGGCCATTTTGGATATGTTATATGGGTGATATTTTTACTTCAGAGGGAGTTTCTTGAAGGAATTTGATTGCATTAGAGTATAATGATTCATTAATTTATCTCTATTCCTATTGGATCGTCCCCTCCCCTTATGCCTCTTCCAATTGTCATAATCAAATTTGTGTAGGACCAGAGGGCAACAATTTATTGGAGATTAGAAGGAACAGCACAGAGCTTCCGACAGTGCCACTGGATCATTGTGCAGTATGTGTAGATGAGTATTTATAAAGTGGCACAGCGTGCACTCAGTGAACTAAGAATAAAATAAATGCATAAAAGAGCACATTTTCCAGTGAGTCTAAAGATAAGATGTTTTCACTGCGTAATCACAATAAAGTTCTGAGCTCACCATCAGAAGTGTTAAATGCATTGCATGCTATATTGATAGGCACTCCCCCTCTCTTTTTCTCTTTTTCCAAATCTGTTCTCAGTTTTATTTCTATGGTTTTGAGAGAGAAAAGTGGCTGTGGAAGAACATGTACTCTGTATCACATTATTCTCAGTCCATACTAAGGTAAAAAAAAAAATAATTAATTAACAAATAAATGACTAGTAAATGTTTTCATCCTACCCCGCTCTGTAAACTAAATAGTACGTCATGCTATTAAACCGGTTTTTCCACGTCATGGCGTCATACGCACCTCCTGCGCTCTGCCCCCGATAATCTCCTGTAAACTGCTGCCTTCAGGTGCTGTGGCGTCATGGTCGTAACAATCATAGAGTTTATGGTAATACTTGATTGGAGCATATGGGGGAGATTATAGTAAAAACGTAATGTTACATAGTACGCAGGAAAATTCCAGTTAAATGAATTCCAGTTATAAAATGATTCCTCTTAATTCATTGCAATATTTCTGCTGACTGTCGTTTTACTTTCTTTGCATCCTCTCTTATTGTGTTGAATGTGACATTCAAAAGCCAAATTCTCCTAATTTCTTATGTTAGCTATGAATGCTTCTTGATCCTGGGAAAAAAAGTGGTGTGAGCAAAAAGTGAATGTAGACAGCTGTGTTACTATATTGTGAATTTTGGTCTCGTTTTACTCGGGTTCTCATTTTACTCGAGTATCGTCATCCAACTGTCTGCACAATCACAATCGTGACAACCAAAGGTTTAAAATTTATAAATCCTCCACGGGAAGTCTGTATTTATTGTTGGGTATTTACGAGGAAGCCCTGAAGGCGGCATATCAAACACATCACCGCCCCCTCCTCCTCTGCCTGAAGCTCCACTATCTTTAGCTCTGCCACGGATTACACTGCGCAGTGCATGTCTCTGGACGGACGGCATCCCGGCTCTATCTTCCCAGTTTATTGCTGGGTACGTTGCGCTGAAGCTCTCTCTTTCGCACTACGAAACAAAACAGTTGGGTAATACCAAAGTGATGGGGGAATGACAACAACACCCATTCTCGTCTCCGGTTCTCCGTCAACCAGAACACCCCAGGATGCTGCTGCTCTCCAGCCCGCGGTGCGGACGTCAGCGCCGGGCCTCGCTGCTGCTGCTCGCCGCGTCCCTGCTGTGTATCGTCCCTGTCAGCACTAGCTTCCCAGGTAAACTCACGGCAACGCTCTTAATGAACCCCAACCGAGCCAGCTGCTCTCTTGAGCTTATATTGTACAATTCCCGTGCTGTCTGTCTCCTCAATTATCTTTACTGGGTCACCTGTCACCCATAAACTCGCGACAATTAGAGCCTTTTTTTTTTTTTTATCAAGCCATGCATTTTTAAGCAGCCTGCAGGCCTTTAACATGACACCCCCGATTCTTTAATATCTTTCACACGGTTGTTTAATGTGTTAGTTTTGTTGGCAACAAGTTTAGACCGCCGTTTTGGACAGGTTAAACAGGTGCATGTTCACCTTGCTTGACTGAGAGGAGAATAGGGAAAATTCACTTAATTTCCTTGTAAGTTCTCGTTCATGCCACACTGTTGCTTCTCTGTATTGAATGTAAAGGAGTGGATGGAACTTTATTGATGAATGTTATCAACCTTGTGAAATTATGATTTACAAGGCACAGTGTGATTTTAAAATATTAAATGGGTCACAGTTTTTGGAATATGAGAGAAGCAAGTTGCACTTTTTTTAAATAAATTTTTACTTTAACTGAGGAGAATTGGATTGAGGGAACACATATGTATGGATTGTCGAGTGACTCTTGACATAGAGCTGGTTTATTTTTAATGAATGCAGGGGAAATGATCTACCTCTCAGCTTTTAACGTATACCAAGAAGATAAAGAACATAGGAGAACCAACAGCTGGACTGTCACATGTAATCTTTAGTCTTTAACCTACACACACACAACTCCGCACTTTGGTGTGGACAAAGATTTGTGTGAGTGTACACAGCCTTATTTTGTTTTCCACTTATCACAGACCTGAAAGTGTATGTATTCATTTATATTTTCACTTAAAAGCCAGAGTTTGATCTGCGTGTGATCCCGCTCCAGTGTGTGCCTAACCAGCCGTGGAATGTGGAGACACCCGTGCAATGGAAATATCTGCGTGTACGCAGGTGGGAGAAGTTCCACCTATATTTGAAAAACCGCGTCAGGCACAAATCAATATTGAATGCACAGTATTTATTTATTTCTTTTTATATGTCTTCCAGCGTCCCTGAAGACACGAGTCATCGGGACTATGTGTTTTGTAAAAGACGGAGCATAAGTTTCCTTGTTCTGTGTTTCCAGAGAATGAAAATATGGTCTCATCAGCAGTCAAAGACTTTGGTTTATTTTCAAAATGACACTTGTTACATGTGAACGCAGCTTGTTGATAACAGCATGTGGCAGTATGTGGGCCATTGTTGGTGTATGTTGTGTTAAAATCAATTGAGGAGTTGAGAGAACACTTTTTCCACCTCATTCCTATTTGAAAGAAGGGACGGCATAATGCTGTACAGGAAGAGAGCGCAGTGTCTGCTGCATGTGGCGTATACGCAAATCTGTAGTCGGTGTTTGGGAAGATTTAGATGTGTTGTCACAGAGTCACCGGGTGTTTGATTCAGGAAACGCTGATGTATCAAGTGTAAATATGCCAGAAAGCTTTCACTGAACATTGAGCTTTAGAGATGGAAGTTATCCAGAATTTCCATTTAAGCAATTGATTACATTTAACCATGGCTGGTATGCTGGAAAAGATGCAGATCTGTTACTTAAAGCATTCAGAGTCTGTAGTATACTGCGAGCTCAGTGGCCTACCATCACTTTTTTTTTTCCACGCCAAATGTGTCACCTGCTCATTCTCATGGTTCTAATTTGAACTCCTCATGTTAGAAAACATATCCACTCCTCGGTTCTTCAAACCGAGCTTGATCGTTGTCGTGTTGCCACGTTTGAATGCCACGTTTGTTATTCACCAAGCCCACATTGAATCAGCAGGATTATTATTCACATGAGCCCCTGCCTGCAGCCTTTTCCTCCACCAGTTAAGCTTTAACGAGTAATAGCTTTAATGTCGCTCTCTATCACCTCTTCTCTCACACACACACACACACACGGCCACTGGCCTTGAGAGTTTGTGATCACCTTTTGTACCCTGCGGCAAAAGGCAGCCACCTGTGTCGGAGAGGGTATTAAGAACAGAGAAAGGTCAGGTGGGACAACACATGTACATGGAAAACCACTGAGTAAGTTCACAGGACTGGAAATCATATATAGATTATATAGACACACACCTTTTCATGCAGTTAAATGCATGCATTGGGTGTCGTTTGTCATTTCTTTACAGTACAGGAATAAAAATGGCCCTGCAGTTCTTGAGAGTTGGTTTGGAATTGGTGTGAACAGTGTTCTGTCAAGAGCCATTTATCAGTAAAACCATTTTCTAAAGGCTTTTAGAGGACAATCATCATTTCAGGGAACAATGGCAGTAATGATTTGCCTGGAACGAGGAACAAAGTAGCAGATTAACTAAATGTAAATAGATTTTTTTTTCCAAAAAACCTTGACAGAGACTGATTATCTGATGCCCTCAGTTTTTTTTTGTTTTTGTTTTGGGTAAACCCCGTTCCCATGAATGTATCGTTTGCAAAGTCTGGTTCCAGGAAGTCATTTAGAAAAACTCGGTGTAAATGTAAAGATAAGTGCTTCTTCTGCTTTCAAGTGGATTCCTTCTGTAGCTTTTGTGGTTGAATGAGACATTACCAGCTTTTGAAATGCAGGGGAAATTAGTTTGATGGTGTACCACCACGGCGCTTGAATTACACAACAACCAGCGGACCCTTTTTAAGGCAAATATCGATCTGCTTCACTGTGGTCTTTGTCGAATTGAGGGTCTGAAAAATGGTGCTTTGCCGCAGTGGTTCCTCGAACCACTGATTTCTCATGCTGCTTCTCATTCTTCAGCCCACATTTGCTGTCTTCATTTGAAAGGATGCTATTGACTACCAGACCTCTCCAGGAAATGAAAGGGCTATAATTATTCAACTCGCAGACATTTGATCAAACCTGAGGTGACATAGTTTCTGACTGAGTCACAATGTGCTCCTTCCGTTTTAGGGCTAATCTTATTTGTTCAGCGACATTAACAGTGTCTTATTTCAATCATAACTTTAGGTTAAAAACCGACGACTTAAAAAAAGCGTCCCCTTCTTGGTGTCAGCAGTTTGTACCCACATCCTTACCAAGAATGCCAGTATATGATTTTGACATTGTAATTAGAAAGGAAATAATGACACTTGATGATACTTTTGTTCAGCCAAAACATTTGTCTCCATCTCAAAGTATTTTGAGGACATTGTGAATGACTTCTGAATGACTCTGGAGCATAATTTTTAATCTGATGTGTAATATTTTACAACACTTGATAATTAGAAAAGCCATTAAAGAATGTTTCATAACAGATAATTGTAGTAAATGTTCCGACAAACACAACGACCATGAAAAAGAACAAAAAAAGACTGGAGCCCCATGCTTTCATTTGCTTCCTGCCCACTGCCATTCTATAAATCCTTTCAACATTAATTTATTTTTGCTGTGGGGTGTGCTGCTCTGCTGCAGTCAATTGATGACGACACAGTAATTGTCTCCTCTGTAATGGGTTAGTCATAATTGTCTGACATGACAAAAGTCACTACACCAGAGAAGAGAAATGACAGATGTGGAGAGAGATAAGGCAGACGAGGCACGATTGCATCACAAGAGGATAATACAGAGCCTCGTTCTTCCTCATTCTTCTGTCATACTTACATTCCGTTATGGAAGAAAAAAAAAAATCTTCAACCTTTATGCTGTTCACTTCCTCTTAACCTTTATTTCTCATTACCAGCTTAAACAGCAGTGCATTTCCTGACTCTTGTCTTTCGATTGTGGCTTTTCGTGGGAGGCTGCTCATCTGGGTTGAACAGGTGCAAAGTCATGCCCCACTTTCCACCAAAAATTAGACGTGTCAGAGTCCATTACATCGGATCATGATGAGAAAGAGACGCCCACACGACACTGGTGCACTGAAAACAAAGAGATAGTCAATAGTTGTTTGAATTTGGTTCAAGTCCGTCTGACATTTTCATTAAAACATTACGCAAGCATTTGCACAGCAGTTTTTACTGTTTGTTGACTGAACAGGGCACAATGTGCAATATACACAACGTTAAAGAACACATTTTTGTTGTATACTCTTTGCTCACATAGTTTCCACCTTATCATGTTCACCGATCACAGGATTTTCTTTCCCTTTAAAAGACTGCTATTGCTCTTGTTGTCAGGTTTCTTTCCTTATTATTACATTCAGAAGCTGTGTTGCTGCTGAGTTCAGTGGGCGTTTAATTCCACAGTGTGAAGACTCTAATAGCAAAAGCTCGACTCCCCCTAAGCATCGGGGCTCTCTCTGTTGATCACTGTGGTTGGGGGGGGGGACACACCAGGTCGAGTAGGTCTGCAGGGAGCTTTTAAGGATGAAGCCATTTAAGACTTTAAAAGAGAGCAGTGAGATTTTAAGGATCAATCCACAGTCAAATAGGGAGCCAGTGCAGGGAGGGGAACACAGGGGTGACTTAGTGGTGCCTCTTTGTCCAGGTAGTGAGCTAGCATGAGCTTTTTGGATCAGCTTACAGTAAGTATATTACAACAGTCAAGGTGAGAGAGAATTAAAGCATGTATTACTATTACAGCAGTTGAATTAAATATCGGACCTTTTGAGATGATTTTAAGCTGAAAAGAAAACCTCACTGAATTAGACGTTTTAACTTTGAGAGACAAACATCACCTCTTGTTTCCGAGCAGCATATGGGATATTATTTGACAGAAAGAGAGATTAGCACCAACAGAACTGACAGATTTAGGGACCAGACAGAATGACCTCAGATTTATCGTCACACAGGATTTATTATCAGAGACAAACTGCGAGATTTTCCAGGCTGCTTGAATCTCTGCATTTGAACAGCACAACCAGTTTAGTGGTATTCCAATAAACATGGTAAAGTAAATCACTGTGTCAAAGATGCTGGCCACGATGCAACATGTGCTCAGAAAACAAGGGGGCCAAGGACACCTTTAGGGGCATGCCACAAGTTGGCTGGGAGATTGAGGAGGTGCAGTTATTCAGAGTGATGGAAAAGGATAATTTAGAGCGGTATGACTGATTTAACTAAGAGTAGAACTCTTGATTATACCTTAACTCTGTGATGAATCTAAACATCTGACAGATCAGTCTCCCATCTGCATTCAGCAGCAGGTAATGAGTCACATAAAATGTGATGTTTTTGTCATGTCAAATGCTTTGAAATTAGACTAGAAACTGTTTTAAACACTAGAATTTTCCATAGAGGAAATCAACTGCACTAGCATGATTTTCTCCAAAACTGTAGCGCAATAAAGTTTAAAAAAACATACAGTGATAAAGATAAAGTGGTATGAATATACAACAAATTTAGTAGAAACTTAAGGGATCAGCCTAAGTTGTGTTTATACAGGAGTACAGAGACACTAAAAGCCAAACATGGATATACACTCATGAATTTAAATGCACTCTATCCACGTGGAATTAATCGCTGTGGTTATGTATCAAGTGAAAGGCACTGAGCAGAGCTTTTTAATGTTTCCACTTGATTTGGAGTGTTTGGCTTACTTCCTGTCCACTATCTGAGTGTCAGGAAATGTACACAATGGAAATGTCCGACCCTCCGACCCTACCCATTTCCTACTTCCACTGAATCTATCTCCCCAATAAACATGCACACGTGATTAGCGGGTGACATTTGTTACATAGTATCTGCACAACAGCTTGAAGGAGCACGAGTGGCGGCATGAAACTGTACATTCTTGCATGTATGTGTTCCTCTGAGAGTGTAGGTGTTTTAACAGGCTGTGTGCGAATGTGTGCCTCTGTTTGACGCTCATATTCTTCCTGGCAAAGCTGCTGCTGCTGAGCACACGTTCTGGCAACGGCAGCAGATGGTTAGCAAAGTCATGTATCACTTTTTCCAAGGACAACCTTACATAATGCGTTCTCACTCCTCCTCTGTCATATTTGAGACCCAATGCCCTGATGTGCTGCTGAATTGTTTTAATTTCTTTGTCTTTGCCTCCTTGATTAAGGTGTTCATTTCTCTCAGCCGTGCAGTATTGCAGGCATGTCTAGAAATTTGATGCACACTTCTGTGACTTATTTGTCATGCTGGAAAATAGATTTGTGCCGCTTTGTCAAAGGTAAATAGTTCTGGTGTCTTATTGTTGCCAGCAACTATATTTCAGATATTGATTGAGATATCTCTGGAAGTGTTGCCTGCTCAGCTCTTAGGACCAATCTATGAGGGTTTATGCAAAGAAGAACACTGCTGCTCCTCCATTGCTTCATCCACACCTGTTTTTTCATCTGTTGCCAGCATCATGTATTCATAATGAAGAGTTTCTTTTTGTGCACGTACCGGTGCTTGTTTGTGTGGAGAGTAATTATCTGAATTTGTGTGGCTGCGATAGGTTTCCTCACATTAGCTTCCCATATGAATACCAGATGAGTGCAGATGTCTGTGTTTTTTTTATAAAGAAAAAAAGAAAAGTGGAGCACGCCGCACTCTCTCTTTCTGCACCTGCATGTTAGGTTTGAAGTTATATGATCCATGCAATCGATGATAGCAGTTGTTAGTTTATTTAGTTTCATATTTCCCATCACCAACCACTTTGTGTATTTCATACAAAGGATCCAAAGCAAACTTCTCAGCTGACACGCCTGCTCTCTTCTTGAGTTATACCAGTAGTTTTCATAGAAGGATGTGTATACGTCTGTCCACTATCTGCCAGTTGTGTGATTGGATTGGGAAACGCTGTTAATCCCAAATGGGAAACTATTTTGCCACAAAGATTTTTAAAAAACGTTAGTCATTCTAATAAAAAAAACAGTCTGAGTGCTGAGTTGTTGTTGTTGGCAGGAAGGCCCTCCTGTAACACTCTGTTGCAGCAGAGCGAGAGAAGCTTCTGACTGATCACACTCCATTGTTTTGTTTTCATCGTTTGTTTCTGACCACCGACTCTGCAGCAGATCAGTGCATCTCGTCTCGAAGGGGATGTTTTACGCAGTAATTTATGCATTTGTCCAGCTCAGTTTTCATGAGTTATCAGAATTTTTATGATGAATTTTAATATCATGTTTTCAAGCTTCAAGTATTGTTTCATAAAAAAGTCAATGATATTTTCTAAATGAGTTTACACTCTTCTCAGCACATCAAAAACTTATTTATATAAAGAAAAATATAGAAAGATGTAGCATAAATATGGATCCCATCTTGCTTTAATGGAGAATTTATCTGTATGTTTAAGTCATATTGAGCCAGATGTTGTTAAAACTACTCCCCGACACTGAAGATGTCATTTCAGAGCACTACAAACTAAATAACTAATAAGTTACTACTTAACACCTTCCTCTTGAGTCAGGTGAAAAGTCTCCTTTTTATTTTAGGGTAAATCTCTGCAGATATGTTCCTTCAATAACTCGCATCTTTCCCGGAATTAAAATCCAGATATTACAAGCCTGGTTGCTGTAGAAGTTATTTAGATTCCAACCACTTTTGTCCTGCCGTTTAATTCTCTCTTCTTATGTAGAAATGTACAAAACATGATCTAGAATAGTACTAGTGATGGTAACTGCACTCTCAACTACCATTTTAACTAGTTTTTAAAAAAAAAAAAAAATATATATATATATATGTGATGTCTTGACATTTGGCTTTTTAAATTAAACATAAACTCTTAATGATTTGCACTACAGACTCAGCCAACTGTGACCTGAAACGTTATCGTTTGTCCTCCCGCCTGATATCACCTCATGTCTGTTGTGCCAGCATCAACACCTGCTGTGCTGCTCACCTTTAGCTGGTCTGCTGTGGAGCACTGCTCGGCTCATTATCTGCTCTGAGAGCCTTCCTGTGCTCCACATATCCTCTGTGGCCAAACACACCTGCAGTGGCCCACGACCTCCTTTCCGCCTCACAAGCTGCATGCATCTGTGTTGACTAACTAAATTGGACTCATACAGGCAGTAATCAGGTCAAGAGATTATCTGACCTGATTGAGACAGAACAGCTGTAGGTAATTCTTCTTCTTTTTTTTCTTTCTTCTTCTCCTAGGGTTTAACCCAATTTAGACCACCAAAGTCATTATTGCACATGTAGAGAATTTTTCAAAATGTTTTTTTATTTTTAATTTTTTTACTGTGAGTATTCAGTGTGCATGAGCTCACTTTTCTATATTTTAAAGCTGTGATGTAACTCTGAAAAAATTATGTTGTTTATAGCGGCACATTTTCTCATAAAAGGAGTGACCATTAGAAAGATGATGCATCTTTTATTTTGAGGATTAGGGACTCTTATTTCACTGCCTCATTACAAGCATCCTTTCTGCATCACTCGTCACTTCAGTCTGTGTGGGAACTGATGAAACTGTTTTCTCTCTCTCTCTCTCTCTTCCTCAGCTCGTGTTAGCTGCCCTCCCCCTTTAGACTGTGTCCAGCAGAAACGTCACCACTGCAAGCCTGGCTCGTCTTCCTGCGGCCCCTGCCTCTCCCCCTTTCAGGAGAATGAGGATGAACGCTGTGTGCTGAAGAAGCGCCACAAACACGGTATCCAGAAAAACAGCACCCGGTCCACAGCTCTGCACACACGGCTCTCTCAAACATCCCATTTCTTTAGCACATTGCAGCTGAAACTCTATACTTACAATGCACTTTATCTGTTTTTATGCTGTAAACACTCTAAAAGTCAGAAAGGACAGACTGTCCTTCACTCTCACTGGCCAACTCGGACATAAGTCTTTTAATCAATTTAACGTTGCCAGTGATGTCTGATTCCCTGTAACACTAAAAAGAAATGTAAGAAGAAACAGAGTTGAAGTGACTATGGTCATTAACTATTTCCTTATGTACTTATTAAATGCATAAAGAGGTTGTCCTGTAGAAATTGGTAAGTTCTTTTAGTCGTTTGAATAATTATTTGGTGTTTCCGTAGTCCAACACACCCAAGGCAGGCATGGATTCTTTTAGAATGTAGGCTTAATTGATTAGTTGACTAATGATTTATTCCTTCTCTATTCAAAATATTTCAAACTGCAGGAAATTATAATGATCTGAGGCAAAATGTTTCCATAATAAACTTAGGGTGACGGTAATGAATAGAAGTAAGTGAACTCTACCACCGTCAGCCATCTGTGTTACTCTTTTAGCACACAGTGTGCTCTGCAGCATTAAAACACAAAGCTCGACAGACTGATTCACTTGTTTCTGTTCCTCACCTTAAAGTCCGACTGTTTGAGCTTTACTGTGATGAGAGCATGAGAAAGGTCTGAGACGGGAGGACTTTCACACTCACTGATGAGAAGACAAACGTGGTGATCTTTGATCACTCAAAGTCTGATTCTAAAGTTTTAGATTGATTGATTTTTGTATTAGATCACTGCAGAGTCTATGCTTTAGCTTACGCAAATGACCGACAGGATTGTGCACGTTTCTGCCTGTGTGCTGGTGTGTCTGCGTCACTCAGCAGTTGAACCTCACAAAGCCAGCTGCCATAGATTTCAAACAACAGTAACTGAAAAGAGTTTACTGGATGTAACTTAAAGGGGAACTCCGGTATTTTTAAACCTAGACCTTATTTCTGGCATAAAATACGTTTATCTACTCGCCAAGAAAAGTTTGGCGAAAGTCAGCGTCCTTCAGAAGCTATTTATATTCCATATAACGGAGTGAACGGGGCAAAAACAATGCAGCCTCTAAGTAAGGTATTATCTGTCTTCCTTTCACCAATACTTTAAGTCGATTGAATGAACGAACGCATACTATTGTGCTCTGTTAGCACATAGCTACTGTTATGTGGCTACTTGCAGCTATAGGAGAGCTAATGGAGGGAATTTTACACACACCTCTACTGGGACCACTTCATCGACAGGCATGGCTGCAGCACAGCTCATTCACTTCGGTAAAAACGTCCATCTTACTCAAAGTCGTCGTACACATTGTCAAAATTTGATAAATATCCTGCCATGTTGCACAAAACTAGCAGTAGCAAACTCCGTGTGAAGTTAGCCGACAGAGCAAGGAGTAAATAAACAGTGCTCCAGGGGGGCGTGTGGATGAAGTGGTCCCAGTAGAGTGCCTGTGTAGCTGAAAATAGCCACATAACAGCACCTATGAGCTAACAGAGCTATAGTACACTTTCGTTCATTCAGTTTCTTAAAGTATTGGTGAAATAAAGACAGATAATGCCTTATTTAGAGGCTGCATCGTTTTTGCCTCGTTCACTTCGTTACATGGATCGTGAGTTATCTAAATAGCTTTTGAAGGACGCCAACTTTCGCCAAACTGTTCTCGATGAGTAGATAAACTTATTTCATGCCAGAAATAAGGTCTAGGTTTAAAATTCCCCTTTAAACTTGGTTACTTAAAGTATTTTAAAGTGATATATTTTTTATCTTGTACATTTTTCTAAGTCAAAGAGTACATGTGTGGAGTTGGTGTTTGCTTTACTCCATCTTATGGTGATGCTCTCCCTCCTGTCCTCCAACCCTCTTCTGTCACAAACATGGTTCAGCCTGAGCCTCTGTTTTCTTTTTCCTTTTTTTTATTTTTTATTATTAATCCGCCCCTGCTGTGTCTGCAACACACACACACACACACACACACACACACACACACACACACACGCTCATCGCCCTGCATCGCCCCCGCACTGGCAGACTTAATCACTGAGATGACATGTTTCTCTCTCTTTCTGTTGCCCTTCATCTCCATCACTGAATCAAATATCACCCAATAGAAGGGCTGTGCTGCGAGAATAAATCAAATTTTTCTGATTTCCGTGGCATGGCGCTGCACTGCTGGCATGCACCCCACCTTTAGAGAAGGTACTGCTGAAAATGGGGGGAAAGAAGGAGACATATTGTGTATATTTAAGCAAAATGGCCTCCATCTGAATGAATGTGTACATGTTTACAACTGTGCATTTTCATTATCTGTTGGTTGGCATATTTTGGATATCTGTTGAATTAACAATTTATTAAGGGGTTTGAAGCAGGAGAGGATCCAGCACACACTTCAAATAAATTTTTGTCAAATGCAAAACATGAGAAGAAGATTGTCAGGTTGTAATGGAGAGAGGTTACATCGTGCAGAGCTCTCGTATGTTGATCAGTTATTAGAATTTCAGCATTGTGATGATGATGGTGTGTGAGAGCGGTTTATGAATCTAGTACATCATGCAGACATTTAAGCTCCCTTCAGTGGTTATATAAACCTCTCAGAGACTACAGAACACAGTGATCCAAAGGGGAGACTGCTTTTTTTTCTTCTTCTTTTTTCCCCCCTTTTTCCTTTTATACTGAGCTCATATTGATCGTGAACTGATAAAATGGTTATCTGGTCAGATGAAGTTTATCACCTCTTTTTTGCACCACCAAACATTCTAGTTGGCTATGCTGCTTTACCTTCCTTTTACCGCCTTCAGCAAGTTGAATTGGATTTAAAATCCCAGGGAGAAGTGTGCTGCTTAATGGGGCCATCACCTAATCACCTCAGTCGGGTTTTAGTTAATCACTTTTCACCTTTTATTCTGTTCCAGTTATGATACATTATTACACATTACCGACTCATTCTTGATGATGATGATGATGATGATGATGATAAGGTTTTGGTCATTAACCACTTGACTTTGACAGCACTGTCTGCATCAGTGAATTTATTAAAATTTGTGATTTTTAAATAATGTTAATGCCACATAGTTATTAGATGAGCTGTATGACTGCAGTTTGCTGTGAGTTTAAGTCATTTCAGCTCGGTATCATTTATATAAAAACAGTAGACACCTTAGGTCAGTGTACAGAGAGAAAAATCCAACAAATTCCCCTTAGGCTTGACCTTGGTATTGTTGCTGTTTTACTCTTCAAAATAGTATTGACTGAAAAGAGGATAGATGACGGGACTCTCCTCTCCTGTCGTGCTTCACAAGCAGTTTTTATCAGCAAAGCTTCGGGGAAGGAAAAATATTTTGTTCAAAAACAGGCTGTGACATGTGACTTTAGGTTGAATTAAATGACCGACCACCTGCAGCTGTACTGTTAAAGGTGTTTTTTTTCTTTTGGAGGCCATCAGGTTTGCGCACATTTTGTGCAGGTCATAACATTGAAAATAAAATCCAATCCTGTCAAATTACTGTTCATCATTCTCTGACTAATGCACGCAATTTTCATTCTTCATTTGCTTTGCTTGTCGATTTGTTCTTGTGGTTTCGGTTGCCTGTAACGCAAGTAAGTTCAGCTTTAGTCTCATACTTGCTGGAAAATGTGTTTATTGTCAAACGCATGGGACATTTGGCCTGATCAGAGTTGGGTTTACACAGCAAGTGAACAAGTAAGTCAGACAGCACTTTCATTCTAAATGGGACATGCCTGTGTTTGACATGGAGGCGTTCACTGCCATTGGTAAACATTCCATATTCCTCAAAGCCATGGTCTTCTATTAGAAGCACAGAATATTAGAAGCTCTATGAGAGCGACACGCAACATGAGCAAATGAAATTGGTAATGTTAGGTTTGAAAGCTACACTGATCGTTTTTGTTTCACTGTGTGATACAGGTACCATTATTCAGTCTAACATTTGTAGGTTTACACTTTATTTATAAAGTTGACCATTACAACTGTTAACTGTGACTATGTTTAGTAAGTGTACTGTGGAAAGAGATGTGACACCTTCTGCAAATGTAATTGTATCAACACCTGACAACAAATATAACAGCTGCCTTTTTTCGTCAAGTGAAATATACATATATATAAAGCTTTTTTAGATCTTTTTAATGTTTGCATAAATCTTATCTTATAAATGATTTAGTATCTGTAGATTTGAACCTTTTATTGACTTTGTTTAGATATTATTCCATCAATGTGTTTACAAGCACAACTTGTATAAACATTCTGAGCGGTTCACTGATCGCTTTTAGACTTTTTTTTTTTTTTGTTTCTAATGGTAGCCTACTCCATTTTCTAAAACAGTGGGTGAAAGGCAGGTGGGGCTGTTTACTGACTTAGAGTAGAGCTGGTCAGATTTCATGTACCCAGTCAAAACTGTTCTCTCAGCTGTGACTAACTTTTTAGAGCAGGTGGGACAGTGACAATTACAAGGTACACAGTCCAACCAACTTGAGAATTGTGTTGATGGAGTGACATTTTAACTGAAGTTTTTGATAAACTGTTTAATTGGTGAAAGAGTGAAGACTCAAAAGAGAGATCACAAATCATATGACACTTATAGAGAATTTGATAATGCCATCACAATAAACTCATCAGTCTCCATGTTCCTGCATGAACTGATGTAGCCACTAGATGGCAGCAGAACATGCTGATTATAGAACATTAGTGCATTGTGATGAGTTGGGACTTATTCTATTACTTCAGATTATGGATTTATATTAAACTATGTTTTATAGTCTTGAGTCATCTAATTTTTCTTTTGTTCTTGCACAGAAATTATCATTTGATTGAGGTAATATCAATCGTTTATGTAGTTATTTGAGGATGCAGTGCCTTATTTTCTTTCCTCATAAACATTACTGAAAATTCTAGAAACTTTTGGTTGTTTGACACTTCATATTGATACTTTTTTTTATCAGAAAAAATAAGATGCATCAATACAAAAAACACAGTTCTAGCTCTCTTTACAGCATAACTATGGACACACCAGATGTTGCCTTCCTGTTGTGGTATACGTGAGATTTCTGGTGCAAAATGTCAAAAGGGACTCGGTAAATTTTCCCTATTATACTCAACTGTAGGCCAACAAGTTTCTAATAGAATCTCATCCATCATTCTTAGATTTTCTTGTGTTTTAGTAGAAGAGGTGGGAAGGAAGTGTGTGAACGTGTGTTGTTTGCGGGAGGAAGAAATGTGAATGGTTTTTAAGTGGGAAAAGACAACAGCGCATATGTGTGTGACCCTTAATCCCTGTTGGGATGTTTAGTGTTTGTTTGTTGTACCCAGCTGCCCCCCGGGTGCTCTCAAGAGGTTATGGGTCATTATCAAGACAGTGACAAAACTCTTATACGAGTAGAGGTGTGCATGCTTAGTGAGTGTGTGACAATCCACACATATGCACACAGTTACTTTCATAGGGGAAGTACCGACTTTGGCTTTAGGATGTGGCTTTAAAGAAACAGTGTTCACATGTTTTTAAAGAGTTTCCTGCAGATTTTCAGTCACATTTTAAACACCAGCGACAAATCTATCACGTCTTTGTGTGTCTTCTTTTAATATTCAAACCTGTTCTACCACACACTCCTGGTGAGCACACAGGCACAGTTGGTGCTCTGAACCACCTGCAAAGTGCAGATGGTGCATCCCGCCTCCACAGACACCTGCCATGGCGTGCACTAAATGGTCATTAGTGGAGGGGGGTAAGAAAATAACAAAACAGTCAGTGAAAGTGCTGGCATGTCTTATCCTACACATTAGCTCAGCCAGATGGCCAGCCTTCTGGACCCTAAGTGACACTGTAATCTTCAGTGTAACGTAGGTGTAGCAAACAACACATTAAGATGGGGTTGCTGGTGCTGCTCAGTTTTTGTTTCAGTGGTTTTAACGTTGGATGTTATGCACAGAAACTGTCCATGGATGCCTGGGATGTTGCATGGATGATATAAGTTGGGAAGAAGTGGCTCTTTCTGTGCAGCAGTTACTTTTATCTTATCGTGTGAAGGAAAGTTCACAGAAAGTCTTTCACAAAGCTTAAGGTCTCGGCAGGTTTACATGCTCTATGATTTTTGCATGTGATATATTGCAGGGAAACTTTATAGAGGGAAATAACTCTTTGATCACTTCCATTAATGGTGGGCTTTGGGATCTATTGTGAATGTAGCAAGAGAGGCCCAGTGAAGCCGAGGATTGGCTGATTGCTCCTGCCCCCTGCAGTGCTTCTTCCCCTGGCCACACACACACTATCTGCCCTGGTCGCCTTGGAGCCCTCGGCAGTGCTGCAGGAATGTGGCTCGCTGTCTGGCCTGAAGGACTGTTAACAACAGTTTAGTAGTGTCGGTCTTTTTACCAGTTCTCCAAACAAACAAAACTCAGTGGCACACTCTCTGTCTGTCACTTCGGAGGAAAAATCCTGAGAACACTTGTAAATTCATGGATGCATCTCTAGAAACCATAAGCACGTGCTCTTGCATTCTCTGTTTTACGCGGAGCTGCAAAAGGGGACACGCTTGATGATTTAATCAAGGCCAAGAAGATAAGGCAGAACATTACTGTCCACTGATGCAGAAATATGAAGGAAGGACAGATCTTGTACTTCTTTACTTGTTTTGAATGACCTGGGTCTCCTTACAAAGTATATTATCTGATGTACCTCAGTACATACAAAGTACCATGATGGATCCAAAACAATGCACTATCCACACACACACACACACACACACACACAGATATTTGAGCAGTGAAGTTTGTTTGGTATATGTATCCTGAGCAGCTCCAAAAATTCTCTTCATTTCAAAATGTGTTCTGTTAAGACCGCTGTATTATTTTTATCAACATTTTCCAAACCGAGGTCTGGGTATCCTTTGAGAAAAGCTTGTCTGCTTGCTTTTGGGACATGTGTATAAATCATGTAAAAGTCAGTTATACGTCATTAGACGGTTTGAGTGGTAAGAGACGAATCTTCAGTTATTTTATCTGTGAACTTTGCTTCATCCAATCTCATCATCCAATGTGACTCTGAAAAGGTTTTTTTTTTTTTTTTTTTAAATTCATTTTTAAAGTATCTGGTAATTGACTAATGTAAGGTATTAAAAGAGGAACTAGTAGAATATTCTTTTCCTCTCCTTTTTTCTCATACATGTCGGTTCGATTGTGGAATTGTCACCCTCAGTTATATTTTTATTTTTTTATTTTTTCCATTTATTGACTGAAGTTTTAGAGCTCATTCACTGATTTTAATGCATAATTCACTCTCTTACATTTTTAGATGTGCTGGATGTATTTCTATGGTATTAGAGTCAGTTGAATTCAGTCATTTTATACCAATGCTAAAATTTAAAATCTTTGGTTTGCTCTCTAGGCAAAGTGACGACCTACTCTGACCTGGATGAAGAAATCGATTTCCTTCACTCTGTCATAGAAAAGCAAGAGGTGCCTGAGATTAAACCCTCAAAGATGAAATCAAAACCTCCTGGTAAGAACATGCAACAGAATCAACCCAGTGCACACCAGTCGAACGTCCATACACACCTATTCATTCGATTTTAAAGTCCTGACTTTTGACTTGTAGTCTTCAAGCACCAGTTTTTAAGAACATGAAATAGTTTTCCTTGGAGTTCTTTCAGATGGAAGGTCTGATTTTCTAATTATCAGTTCTTTACACTTGACCGCTGTTTGTCTCTTCCTCCTCACTCTCCCTCCAGCTTCCATCTCCTTGCAAACAGATGCTGGAGACAGCAAGACAAACGCCTCCAAACAGAAGAACCAGGACAGACTCTCAAGTGGAATCCAGAGTAGTAGCACTGCAGCCACTACCCTTCCTAACACTCCAACCCCCCAGCCCAGGGCCACTGGGGGTGATGGTCGAGCTGGTCCTATAGCTGTCCCTACACCCAAGAATGACAGCATTATTGTCAGTGAGTGGACTTTAATGTCAGCTGCATACAGCACTTAAAAGGGCTTTTTCTTTATTCAACTAGGCACTTTAATGACTTGTAGGTTTGATGAAAATATACTTCCCATTTGCTTTCTATCAATCTCAAGACAACAGTCAATCACATCATTTTGAAGACTACAACACTTTATATTGAACTAAGAGTTCAAGTTTGAACAGCCTGCGTCACCCTCTGTTTTTCTCTTTTTTTTTTTCATCTATTTGCAGTTATGATCTCGCTGTGTGTGGTGGTCGGCTCTGTGGCTGTAATCCTGGTTACCATCTGTTACGTCAAGTAAGTATGACCACAGAAAAACAGCTGATGTAACAGAAGGCTACACGTGTGTTCTTTTTTTCTGGTGGAACTGCAGTCATTAGTTATCCTCAAAAGAAAATGGGGTCGATGCAATGTAAAGGTCATCATCTGAACTTGCATTTGGAGGGAGAAGTCATTTTAAAGTGACTGCATAAAATTGATTTGTTGTATTCATGCACAGAATACATCTTCCTCTAGATACTGGTCTACTGTACGTATTTAGAGCACATCCCCTAAGTGAACTTTAAACCGTCATTTCTAAGAACAGCAATCTGTCCGCAAAGTCACTCTAGTTGCACGATAAACACATTATCCATTCTAGTTTATATAGTAATATGAAATACTCAATATTTGTTTTATGTGTTTCATAAAACCGGTTTAGCAGATCAAACACCACTTTAACAGCTGTTGTATAGAACAAATGTTCATTTCATGTTTTCTTTTTGAATAAGCAGTATGTGGGATTTACTGACTTACAGCAACAAAAAAAAAGCAGATTGTACCCAACTAAATAGTCCCTGCCTTACTCTGCTCTTCCAAGCATACAAGAATAAACTCGTGTGACCACTTTAAACATGAAAGACCCTCTCTAGAGCCACCGTAGAAGCGCACTATTATGAATCTTGTATTTAACTTCTGCTTATTCTGCTGACTGAAACTTCAAAATATGACACAGCATTGCATTCAGAGTTTGAAATGATTGATCAGATTGGAAAATCCTGGAATCCAAAGTTGGGGAGGATTAAAAATGTTTTTACTTTGCTTTTTAATTTAATCACATTCTATAGTAAGAGTGAAATATGTATGATGTAAGTTGTTTACTCATTATTTTCTTTAGATAGTTGAAGCTCAGACTTTATCCACCTTGATTTCCTTTGGATCGTCTTTAGCTGGAAAGAAAACCAAAGAATGCTGCACCTAGGGTTGAATTCACTGGAGTTCTAGACATTTGGTGCACAAGAGCTTTTAAAACAGCTTTCACATAGACCTTAAATAAAGGCCTGCTTCAGTTTACTATTCATGCATCATAACTGTGGGCTTCTGTAAAAGGACTTTCTAATACCAGAAGCAGAAAAGGGGCTTTAATATTGAAGGTGACTAAGGTTCCTGATTCCCTTTGCAGGGTGCAGAAAGAGTCACGTCTTGCTCAGAAGGTAGACTACCCTGCTTCCAGAGGAAAAGGCGTTCATGCTGCCACAGACAGTGGTACCTCGGTAAGCACAACTGCTTTTTCCGCTGTCTAACTGCCAACGTTGTTTCTGTTCCATTCTTATTCTGCAAAAACCACAAGAGGTGCACCAGTCCCCTGTGCACCAAGGTTTCTGTTTAAAATGTCAGTCACACCTCCGTCTCTGTTTTATACGCAGATGGGAGATAAGACTCTGGCTCAAAGTGCTCAAATGTACCACTATCAACATCAAAAGCAACAGATGCTGTCATTGGGAAAGTAAGCTTGTTTGTTTGTTCTCTCTTTTTTTTGCCACATTCCCATAATGTGTCTTTCAAAAGGCTGAATGTTTCAACCACATCCCCACATCCTCTTGCACTTATTTCCTCTTTGCCTTAACTTTACTTAGATTTTTTTAAATTTTTTCCATTTCTTCCCCTTTTAGTCACAAACCAGAGCAGAAAGCCGTTGAAAGTGAGGTTACATCAGATGAGGAAGAAGTGGGGGGAGGCTTCACGGTATACGAGTGCCCCGGACTTGCCCCTGTAAGTAGACACACGCACACACAATACTTCTAATTTCCGATGAATGTTTTCTGACTGGTAATCTATTTTCTGCCCTCCCTTTACAGACTGGAGAAATGGAGGTGAAGAACCCTCTGTTTGATGACTCTACTTTGCATTATCAGGGGAACCATAAGTGAATGCTGAACACTTCACAAATGCATACACACACACACACACACACACACACACACACACACACACACATGTACACGAGCATACAGAGGCACATAAGTCATTTCTCTGGAAGACGCCTCTCTCTAGATTTCACACTGCTTGCATTGATATTGGGGAGGTGGTAATGGATTGTTTTCTTGTCCACCTTTAAACATATCTGCCCCACTATGGCTTTTTAATACTGCAAATATATGATGGGTCTACTGTTAATTTATTTCGGTCACAGTTTTGGAGCGACTCTGTCTTTTAATGTTTTTTTTTTTAAAATAATACGCTGTGTTAGAGTTCTCCTTTATAGGTGTTAGTCCCGTTTAATTGTTCAACTCTGGCTTTGGATTTTCATTTTCACTCTTATTACTTTCCTCTATCTCTGCAGCTATTTCCAAAGATTATGATACAATCGCAGATGATTTATCACACATATATATATATATATATATATATATATATATATATATATATATATATATATATATATACACAAAAATGTTTTGTCATGTGGCTGAACAACCGCTCATAACTGATTTCCAGGAAATATCTCATATGAGAAATCTGACTCCTCTGAGAAAACCCCCAAACACAACACAGAGTTTAGTAAATTGTTACCCCTAGTCTTGCTCATTTTTTTCCTGTCATGTAAGCTGCTCATAAAGATTTTAAAATGATAGAGTATAGATATATTGATATAGATGAAAATGAAGTACTTGATGGTGTCTGTTGCATGGTTTGACTGTACTGTGTTTGAATCATGGTAAAGCTTTGATGAATCGCTCCTCCTCCCATGTGTATGCATCCTGTTGCTGCTGGAGGAATGTACAATAAAAGTGACTTCTTTGCACCGGAGTGGAATTTTAGGGACAAGCTGTATGGATGGTTGTTTTGGTGGCATCTATCATGATCCCGTACTCTCCTTCCTCTCTCTCTGTCCTCTTATTGGTCCTAAGCTAATCTTGTGCTGCAACGTGTACAGACAAAGAGTGATAGTTTTCACTTTTTATAGATATTTGTACATGCAGATTAAAGATTGGAATTAAAACTTTTTACCACGTGGGGAAAAAGAATCTTTGCCAACTGTTTTATTTCTGTGCTTGTCTGCGTTTTCAGATAATGATTAGACTTTGTTTTATTTTATTTCCTTTTTTTTGGTTCATTGCTACGTATGAAAGTAGTCTTCAATAGTGTCTTCTGACCAACGTTTATTTGAAGTACTTTAAAACCTCCAAAGTCATCACATACCTGCCTTTGTCTTTAAGAATTGTGACATGTCTATATTTGCATTTTTATTTTTATAAAAAAAAGTCATTTTTTAAACGCAGGACACCAAACAGTAGGCGGGCGGATGCTTAACAGATGCTTTGTGTTGACACCACACACACGGCTGAGACGGAAGACCATTAATTAATGTTAACTGACGAGTGAGTGAGAGCAGCTGAGACAGATTGAATACAGGTGAGTGTAAAACTGAGAACCAAACAGGGGAACTGAGGACAACTACAGGTGAGGAGGTGGAACTAGAAACTAAAATGAACTGAGGTAAGACAAAACTAATAGTACAGACAAATACAAGAATTACACCAAAGATATGCCACCAGAGGAGCAAAAAGGTCAAGCAGGAATAGAGACTCCCAAATGGAGAATAAATGCGAAACAAACCAACTCAAAACACTAGGAACACAAACGAGAAAACCAAATACAGAAATACAAACGCAGAAAAATCGAGAGTAGAAACACAAATCCAAACAAAGAAAAACCTACAAACCCTAACAATACTACCCAGTGTTGAGCTGGATCAAGCCACTGTCAGTGTAACAGAAATGAGTAGAAATAAAGAGGTCTCGTCTTAAAACAAGGATACAAACCTGGGTTTAAATATCTTTTGGGGTTATTGTTAACTCTAGCTGGCAAATAACGGAACTAATTCAGTATGGCTGAACCAGAAAGAAAAGTGAGGAGTCCTGCCAACACAAGCTAACGTCAACTAGCCTTGTGTCACATTTTGTGTTTCCAGTTTGTCTCAAGTTGTCGCTACTGTTTGTCCTTGGTTTACAAATCGCAGCACCCAGAGTTTGTGTAAGTATGAGTGGAGAGATGGATAAGGGAAAAGAGAAACCTTGCATGTGGTTATTGTGAGATTGTATGTCCGTGTGTGTTGGGGAGGGGATGGGTCATTTGCCTGTCCCCATTGAACCATATGCCAAGGGCCATTAAAGCCTTTGTGCTGCTGGACATTGGAGGGAAGCCAGCCATTGGCCCAGGGAAGAAAACCCGGATGGGTGGAGGGTCTGTGAAGGTGGGTGTCAAAGGCACGATCGTTAGGAGGAAAATCAAAAAGCCATCAGACTTGTTTGTGGGAGACGACTGTGCTGCCCAACAGGAAGGGCGGAATTAAGAATCTGGTGTCGGTACTTGATCGACTGAAAGTATTGACTGAGCTTTATGCTATTTTGAGCTTGCAATATTTGTAGTATATAGAAACCAAAACAAAATAATTACTTTTAATCTGTTTTGTTGGTAAAAAATAGTTTTTCTTGTTTGGAACTGTGGGATAAAATGGCTGTGAACACACAGAGGTAACCACATGAACCATAAGTGTTACTGATGCACCTCTGGAGATGGCAAGTGCACCTGAGTGTAAAAAGAACAAAACATAAAATAATAAAAACAATCGAATGCTTAATCAGATTCATCAACCTCTTTAAATATATTAGAGATGGGGAATATGTGACCATAGCTTCCTGCTGCACTGATTCAGGGTGGTATCCTACTCCACACAGTTACATTCTCATACCCTGAAAATGTGTTAAGATGGAAGATCTCATCAATAGTATGCATCCTGCAGCAGCTAGTTTTCAGTCAGGTGACCAGATGTCAATCCAATGGGTTCCACACACTTAATGCTCAGTATTCCAGTGCTTCGAGTGCACTTTGTCCAAAATAACAAGGGAATGAAGAAAGGGTTTTATTTTTCTTGTTTGAAGTGTGCGACAGATCAAGTCTGTGACTGTATCAACAGGCTTCCTTTTATCTCTCACTTTCTCCCCTTCCTTGTGTGAACCAGCACCAGGCCTTCAAGCAACTTCTAGATCTCTGAAGAGGCCACATTAAAAAAAAAAAAAGGGCCCAAAGACAAGATCTGAGACATCTGTGGGGGTTTTCCATTGGATCCTCCCCTAACACATCTCCTCCTCACTGTACTGAGCTATTCAACACTGACCCCCCCTTCCTTTGGACACCCTGAGAGCTCTGTGCTCTGTTGTCTCTTTCTCTCACAAGCTTGGCCTGAAGTCTGCTATCTCTCTTGCTGTTTGTCTTTTGCATGACAATTATTCTCCCAAGTCCATGGGCCAGGACAATGCTTGTGTGGCTGGAGTTTGATGTCTTTTAAGCCATTGACCAGGCTCTTGTGGTCTCCCCCAGGTTATTTGGTCCTGATCACTGAGGTCCTTTTTAAAGTGTAACCTGCTAAGAGCTGATCTCAGAAGGTTCAGTGTATAGATTGGCCCTGAGACAAGTATGAGGTGTAAACAAAACTCTGCATTTATCCTATTCTTGTTTTTTTTTATTATTAAGTTTTCACATTCCACAATTTCTTGTATTTAATCAAGGTCTTTAGCAGTATTACTTATTCATGAGAAGCCAGGACCGAAGAAAATAGGACATTTGGACAATAGGAAAGATGATTCAGTTATTTCTTCACCTGAGGAGACATTCCAGACGGCTTGATAATTGCATCTGCAGACACCTTGGTCTTAAGACCAGTTTTGAACCTTTAGGCCACATGAGAGTGGATGCCAAGGTAGGACCAGAGCGAAACTCCAGCCTGGTGTTTGTTTCAGATGACAGAGGGAGGGGGGAGGTGGTCGGTGTGGGGCGGAATCAAAGGGTTGTGACTTATTGTTCTAATGTGAAAAGGAGCTAATGGCCGACCATCGCAACTCGGGATCTGAAATCCACGGGGTGCCCCGGGGCCAAGACGTACAATAGCACCCCCCCTCCCTTCCCGCAGTGCGTCTTCCTGCCGCAATCTGCGGCCAACGATTCGCGCTGGGGGAGCACATCTGCACCGGTGCTCCGGCCATCAAGGCCTCTGAATGACGATCAGGGGTCAATGGGAGACGTTCACCTGAATGAATCAATGATCTCAGTATAGCCAACTATAGCAGCCCAAATCTCTATAGTGGGAAACTTACGCGAACATTCAGATGTACATCTTAACAGAGCCACACGGGCAATAGGACATGCTTCACTTGATATGACCTACAACATATCAAAAGTACAAAAAGTTAAAAGCCCCGATTTATAAACATATGGTATTAAGTTGCTGAGAAAACTACAACAGACTAAAAAAAATTTCTCCCCACATTTCCGAAAACGAGGTCTCCACAACAAGCTCATTTCTAACTATTCGTGCAACTTTTCGTGTTCACCCCAAGCATGTCTGTGTTTCTTTTACCATATAGCACTCTTGCATTGCTTCTAAAGTAGCAATCAAAATTGCTTGTTTCTATCTGCCATCTTTTAATTTCAAAACGTTGGTAAATCCACGAGGCGAACCCGTTTCTCCCTATTTAGACGCTGCCCGATTAAGATAATGAAATGATCGTTATTCTGAATTACAATGTTCTGTTTTTTTAATGGATGGTTTCAGACCAAGTTGAAGCCTCGTCGATAGGGATTTTAATATCAAAGACATCTCCTTAAAGAGGAATAATTTAAACAAACGCAGCATTATAATTCAAGAGTGAGGTGAGCAATTTACAGTGCTAATATATGGATTTACAGAGGTGGCCCGTGCCTATTTTGCATTGTAAATATGTCTTTATAATGGTTTATTGACTCAATAATTATCAATGTTATCCACTGAATCAACGTTAAATGCACAAAATATGGAAGGTCTGCTGCAAAATGTCTTAAAGTTTAAATGAAAACACGCCCATTACTGTGGGAAGAATCAAGGTCATTCACAAATTCACCATCAGCTGTGCGCAATTGTCTGCGTCAACCAATGAGCGAAGAGATGGGGCAACCTCCAACACCCACAGCTGTGATTGGGAAAACCTGCGGAGGCCGCACAAGGGATGAACATTTGAGCTTGAAGGTGAGTTGAGAGTTGCTGGTGGGATTCATGGAGTAGGCCGTTGTGGTTGCACCAATACGGCAGCGGAGGTCTTCTTGTTTGCGGTTTATTTGAAGGATTTTTTTGTTTTTCCAGTTGCTGGTTAATTTTCTCTTCAATGATTTGATTTGAGCCGAAACGAATGAGTACGTTAAAAACCCACTATCTCTTTTAAAAATCAGAACAATCTTTATAGGTGCGCTTGTTAACAGGGTTTCACATCCTTGGAAGGATGTCTGAAAGATCCCAGAGCCCAGATTGCCAAAGCCGCCCTTATGATTTCAGCCGGGCTAACCCTTGTAGCCAGGTTTTGGATCAGGAAAGTTTAGGCAACGCTTCTTCATTCCAGCTTTCCCATGGTGTTTTTCCGGACCCCAGCCTGCTTTACAACAAAACCGCTTATGGTGGAATCACGCCCGCGTCCGCACAGAGTTTTTTTCCATTTCCACCCAGTGCCAGTGATTTCAGGGGATCCGATCTGCAGGGTGGAGAGTTTGGGCAACCAAAGCATTGGTATCCCTTTGCTGCGCCAGAGTACACCGGCCAGGTACCCGGCGTAACTGCAACAGCCCAACCTACGAACCTGAGTCCCCAAATCGCAGAGACCCGGGAGCAAATCAAGTTGCCCGAAATAAAAACTGAGAAGGACACTGGTGATGACTACTCAACGGAGACTAAGATTCAGCAGTACCCGACGCCGCCAGCCTCCGCAGCGATGCCCCACGGCGTCTTCTATTCTGCTGCCTGGAACCCGTCCTTCTGGCCCGGGATCACCCACATCCCTCCCCCGGCTAGCAATAATCAAATTCCATCTGCATCATTGGCATCTTCCCCGTCTATGTCCCCTTCACCCCCGGGCAACGGGATTCCAGGCAGCGCGTTTTTCAGCGTGAACGCAAGCCAGTCTACCACCGAGCCTCAAACGCAGAACCCGACCTCTTCCACGCGGAGTACTGGGTCCTCGAGTGGAGGCTGCAGCGATTCCGAGGAGGTAAGAGTCAATAGCCTACTCCATATTTTCAAGTTGAACTAAAGTCTTTGCCCGTATTAGAAACTATGTCAGACTAAAGTAAGGGATCTATCAAAGGATTCAACGAGTCTTGAATATAAGGTCCCAGTGAGATGTTTTATTTGATGTTTGCTGTTTCATAGGAGAATCTTTCCACTGAGGAACTGGAGCAGTTTGCCAAGGAACTGAAACACAAAAGGATTACTTTGGGTTTTACCCAGGCAGATGTTGGCCTTGCTCTGGGTAACCTATATGGTAGGCCACCATACTGACTTTGGGATTGTTTTGAACTGTACCTATACAAGATGTGGTTCCTGAGTCTTTGTATCTTAGAAGTTTCCTATTCTTAGTTTAATCTGACTTTATGTGCAAATCTGGACTATTTAGTCATTATGCCAATTTTGAATGTCAATTCCTGTTAGACATGGCAGCAACAATGTAGGCACTATGGGGACTTTCTTGAAACTTTCATCAAATTATAATTTGATGTGTAGAAGGTCACACCACCAACTATGTAGTGTGCCCCCCCCCCCCCCTCCCCACCAAGTGACAACTGTCTTTCTTGCATTCCTCATAAGTTCTTCTTGTGTACATATAGGTAAGATGTTCAGCCAGACAACCATATGCCGCTTTGAGGCTCTGCAGCTTAGCTTTAAGAACATGTGCAAGCTGAAGCCCCTTCTGCAACGATGGCTGGATGAGGCAGAAACCTCTGAAAATCCTCAAGATGTAAGTGTGTAACATCTGCCACCTAGTTTGCAACACAACAGCTCCAACTTGATGGTGCTGATCTTTTCAGACCTACAGTAGCTCAACTTCCTGCTGAGCCAACCTGAATGTAGCCATCTGCTCTTGTAAAACGCCACCTAGTGGCATAATTTGAACCCCAACTTTTCATCATGTATATCAAGTGGCATAGCCATGCACCCAGGACACAACCAGTGTAATATTATAATCAACATTTGTGAACCCATACTAATGTTTATGCTTTCTTAGATGTACAAGATTGAGCGAGTTTTTGTGGACACCAGGAAGAGGAAGCGGAGGACCAGTCTCGAAGGAGCAGTTCGCTCAGCACTGGAGTCCTATTTTATCAAGTGTCCTAAGCCCAATACACAAGAGATCACACACATCTCAGATGACCTGGGCCTGGAAAGAGATGTAAGAGTCCCAGATTAAGTAGTTTTTCCTCTAAGGGTTGTAAAGTTGGTTGCATTCTTCAGTAACAAATTCTATTCTTGGCAGGTTGTGCGTGTTTGGTTCTGCAATCGAAGACAGAAAGGAAAGCGTCTGGCCTTGCCGCTGGATGAGGAGAGTGACGGGCAGTACTTTGAACAAAGTCCTTCTCCGCTCAACATGGCCCCTTCCCCCATCCCCAGTCAAGGCTACCCAACGTCCAGCTACCCTGGAGCACCACCACCCACACTCTACATGCCACCACTTCACAGGCCTGATGTCCTGAAACAAGCCCTGCACCCCGGACTGATTAGTCACCTAACAGGATAAACTGGTGGGTAGTCCCTCCCAGACCATAAATCACCATCCCAAGCCTACATCTAACCCCAGTCAAACTGGAAATGAGATTTTAATCCAGTAACTTGATCAACCAATAACCCTCATGGATCATGGGGAAAGAACCATTCCAAATGAAATGTGGGGTGGAACAAAGAAGCGTCTTATTTCTGTTGTGATGATGAAAATGAAGTACCATGAGCCACCTTTTGGCATGACCTACAACTTCACACCAACTGCTTTGACTTCAAAAAACCAACACTGAAGGAAATTGAATGTACCTGTTTGTGTTGTTGCATTGTTTAAGTTATTCCTAGGCTTTAATCATTGCAGCTTTAGGCCAAAGATTGTGCTTCAGCATACTACCCAAAAGTATAGTGACAATGAGGTTACAAGTGCCCACAGAGGGGTGGGGGGTTGTGTAGTTTAGCTTAATTCAGGTAGCAGATCGCTGTCGGGCTAACCAGGGGAATGGGTTATTTGGGTTATCAAAGGAAACCATGTAACTGCCTCCTTTTTATATATTGTCAGTTGGGTCAATATTTGTGCAATACTTGTCCACCATCTGTAGCGCCCCCCTTATTCTTTTTTTGGCTGAAGTGGGGTTAAAAAAAAAAGTCAAATGTGTCCTCCCATTTTATTTTTGCACACTTACTTTGCAGTGTTAAGTCTTGTCTTCAAACTTTTTAGCTTATGGTTTTTTTTAATTGGAATCTTTTTTTTTTTTAAGTGAGGATTAAGACTAAAGGAAAGATCTCTAATAGGCGTCAGTTTGTGGTAATGTAAAGCAAAAATGTATTACTTGTCATTTTTGGGATGTCTTTAAAATGGATGAAAGACAACTGAGTGCTCAGTGAGTTGTATTTTAAAGTTCCATTATACTTTTAACTTTTTCTAGTTGAAATGTTGAATATTCGCACCCCACACATGCAATATTTCATATTAATTTGTTTAAAGATGAAGCTAATCTTCAATTACTCTGTTCTGTGTCTGTTTCCAGTTTTAAGTGAATATCATATGCTGATCTTGCTCCCTGCATTTGTTGGTGATCTGAATATCTGCTGTGGGTGTGGTCAGCTGCTGCTCCAGCTATTCATTTTTAATGTGACATTGAGATTGTAAATTTGATAATATATTAATGTGACATCAATGTTTTCACTGAGCACCTGAAACCTGTGCGCATCAATTTTTGCTTTTCAAATGTCTGTTCACGCAGGTTCCTGAATTATTGCCCTCTATTTCAGTAAATCTTTCTACGTCATATCAAAACTTCCTCATACTGCCCATTATTTGTCGCGAGAACTACTGAGGCCATCCGTGCTGTGCAGAAGACTGGAGAACTGAACTGATACATGCAGCATATCAGTGAACTGTGCTGTTCTCTTTCAGGTCACAACAAATAATTTTGTGGTAATCTCTTTTTTTATTTATTTTTTTTATCTGGCATAGAAAACCATGCAGTAGTCTTAAACTAAAACTTATGACATAACATCAAAACAAAATTGTTGGAAAATATGAATCCATATCAAATTTATTTCAAGAGATTTTTGCATAGATCAACTGGATTAGTGAAATATGGTTTAAATATTGGATTTATATATATATATATATATATATATATATACAGTTGATTGAGATGATGGGTTTCATAACTTGTCAGAACTGGGCTGCAGTTTTGCATCATTTCACATTTCTGTCCTATGCTAAGTGAGGTGACAGCACTGTCATTGCAGAGATGACGTGTCATCCCTTCAGAGTTTGGTGTGACAGCTTACCTATTCTGGAAAAACTGCTGTCATCAAACAAAGTAAGTGGATACACCATCTATTATAGGCTTCACCTTCTGATGCTACCTCTCAACCAACATTTCTGATATTTTCAATCTAATGAAATTCCACTTATGCTGTTCAAACATTTTCAGAGGACAGAGTTAGAAAAGAGGCTTTACATGAAGTGATGAACAAAGAGCCTTCGATAAGATGAAAACTAATCTAAAAGAAGAAAAAAAAAACTTTTCAGAAGGTCAAATGAACCTACTTAAGATGTACTTAGCTAGGGAAAGATCAACAACTCTTGCAGTCACAAAAAATGCCTAAAAATAAATCTCTTCACAGCTACATGTCCTTTAATACACACAAGTCAAAGAGTAATTCTTTCCAGAGCTTTATGCTTGCTTCAAAATACCAAATTAATTAAAAATCCATTGTTGGTTGATATAGACATTATCCATTATTGAATTAAAATGCATGCTTTAATGTTCAGTTATTAGATGCACAGCACACAGCTGGTTACATAGATTTGCATTTGACAATCACACACGGTAGAGGATATCACCCCCCCCCCCCCCCCCCCCCCCCCCCAACACCCACACCCACACAAACTGAGAAAAAAAGCCTACCCACTAACAATTGATGTGTGTACTTTCAGCATAGAGCAAAATAACTCAAGTACTTTATTCAAGTATTTTATTTCAGTTAAATTATAATTGGTATCAATTTATACGTTCATGAAAGACAAAATTAGACACTGCTCAAACTGTCTTAAACCAGTTTGAGCCATATTCCTCAACACTACAATTCAAGTGGTACATTTTCGGAGCGACAGACACGTCTGCCCGTAATCACACCGGAAAAGGTTCTTCTGGCTGTGCTGTCAGTCTGTCTCTGGGCCTTGTCATGTCTTTTCACACCACTACATTGTGAGTTCTTAAGCTCAATCGTGGCAAACTCCTGGTTTCTACCTTAGAGTTGGCAAACTTGAGCTAGTGGCTAGATATATCTCAGAACTGGTATCTACGTCAGTTCCTATTCAGGGCTTGAACTTTTATTGATATGCTAATGTTGGGTTGGGTCACTGACAAAGCTAACACCAACAATACAGGTTTAGTTTTAGATTATTTAATATTTATTTGGAGTCAAGCAGGTTCATTCAACCAAAATGATAACAGTTAATTATATATTCATTAGGATTTTCCTTCTAACTCTTAAATCCAGGTTTATAAAGCAGATGATGATTACTTACTAAATAACTAAATGGGAGATACTCTCAGTGAAAAACTAGGCAATGAGTACTTCAGAATGGTCTGCAAATAAATCTTACCCTGATGTTTTTCAGGCATCTCATTCCTAATTCTCACCCAGATACTGAGCAGCTCAGAACTATTTACTGATCACTCTTACATTAGTTGCTTATTTTATTGCCCTTTCGTGTAAAAAGAAGCATCATGAATCTCATACTGTCTAAACACTGTTTATAATGGACTGTACCGTGATAAGTGTGTTTTTATAAATCGTTATTGTATTCCGTTTGTGTATTATGTATGAACTAATTACCACTGATTATGCATTGTTTTGAAATTACAACAATGTGTAGAAAACAAAATACTTGAAGAATACATAATGTGGAGAATTTGGTAAGGTTATCAGCAAATGTCACAAAAAGGGCAAATAACCTTTTGAACATGGGAGCAAAACCACCAACAAAACATTGATCTTATTGATCTTATCCCAGGCCTCTAAATCTGAATAAATCTTATGTTGAGGTATTGTGCTCTCCTGTGAGCAGTTCTTACACAAGCTTTCCCTCCAGTCATTGCAAAGTTTCAAATATCAAATATTGGAAATATTGGTTTGCCTTTTATCACAAGCAGACACAGTTTCCCAAGGTCCCAAGTTACAGTGTAAGAAATAATGTCAAAACTACTCACAGATATAGTACAGCTAAATAACATATCCACCAGCTTATTAGGGTGCAGTGAGATCCACTTGACTCCTCTCTGACCCTCTCGTCCTCAGGAACTGCCTTTTGAGATCTGTAGAGCTAAACAGACCTTGTAAGAGAAAGCTTAAAGTAAACAGCATGAAAGTTCAAACCACAAGTGAAACTGAGAGATATCTATCCATCTCTCTTAACGTGTGGAAACACAAACTGTTAACATGGCTGTTGGCCATATAACATCACTGAGAACTCCCATCATAATTCCTCTGTCACATAGCAGTTCCACAAACTCTGGACTTCACTGTCTCTGTCTCCAGAGACAGTGAAGTCTTATTTTATTTCAGCTTTTAATGCGTAACATAAAGAATTTCTGTTTATATGGGTAAATGGTAAATGGACTTGTACTTGTATAGCGCTTTTCTAGTCTAACTGACCACTCGAAGCTGATGTTAATGTTGATGTATGAGCAAAAGCATCACAACTTAAATAAACTGGATAAACCTTTAGAGTGTTGTAGTTCTTCCAGCAAATCTGAATAGCTCAATGGTGACATATTTTAATTTCTATGGGGCCCAAAACAAAATGCCAGGATTGTTTTTGGTTTTGTTTAAAGTTTTTGAGTTGATGGTGACTTCCGAACTTCCAAATATAGGTCCTCATGACATATTTAACTGTGTTATTTTTATTCAACAAAATTTAGATGCAACAACAAGATGCTATTACTCTAGCATCTATTGAATATTGTGGTGGCAGTGATTTGTCTTCACTTCACCATCATTTACTGTTTCTGTGTCATTTCAAATATAGTTAAACATCATACTCAGTTATTTATCATTACTTTGGGATTGCATCATTATTAAGTCCTATTTCTATCAATTTATTGAGCAAAGTGATGCATAATACTTATAAGCAAGTAGCTGATTTGCTGCTTTAAATAACAATTCATTACCATTTAGTCCTCCAACTTGAATTTTCTAGATAGTACTCATGAAGGGGTATTAACTGTCAGGTTGCTCTTGATTATTTACATGTTTTGTTAGCAGTACTGTCATTATGACATTTCTACAACAAAAATGGCAGAAAAGGCACAAATAACTATCTTAAAATTCAACAGCGTGCAGGAAATAAAGGGAATGACACTCACTAAATAGGAGATAAACTATTTCTTCAGCTTTACACTCATGTCAGTGATTACCTTTTTATTGTTGTGTTTTACCAAGTAAATAAGGGGCTCCTTGAAACATTTAACTCAGGAACAAGAAATTAACAAAGACTACCATTTGCAGTGTAATATGTAACCATCAGATCATCCATCCATCCATCCATTTTCTATACCGTCAATCCGTCAGTCGGGTAGCGGATGGGCTGGAGCCTATCCCAGCAGTCATTGGGCGAAAGGCGGGGTACACCCTGGACAGGTCGCCAGTCCATCACAGCCATCAGATTATATCGTTACAATTTGAGTTTACTTCAGTTTCTCAGTTTAATCAGTTTTAAGTTCAACCAATGAAAGTTTACAGTCCTATCAGCACAGCAGTGAAGAAGTTCTTTAATGTGTTGGGCTAGGCAAAGAAGATAACATCCAGTACAGGGGTTTGTATCAGGAAGTGCATGGTATATGTGGTGTGCTGCAAACGCCTGCACAGAGAAATCCATTCTGTACTGTCAAACCTTACTGTGTTAACAATGCTATCTCTCATAAAAGTATGGCAGGTTCTAGCTTAAGCCAGATTAGGGTGGAAGAACTAAAGTTGTCTTCATTTACACTCAGCTACTGCCACATTTTGTTACTTGATTGATATGGAAGGCAATGTCCATTATTGTGGGAACCATCTATGCAATCAGTAATCACAATAAATGCAGCCGGATATATGAGCAATTCAAGCCATACACAAGTTGTGGTAGTGCAGAAATTAAAAGGAATAAAGATGTAACCCATCAACTCTAAATGTACAGAAAATTAATTTTAGTAGAGCATTCGATGGAGCTCGAGCTTATTTGGTCAGCTCGTTTGTTTGTTTACATTTCAGAGTTTCCTGTCCCAAGTTACCACAGTCACGTACACAGTCCAATATGTTCAGTCACTGTTTGAATGAACAGTTAAACAAAACATGATTTAATTTAACTTTATTCATCTCAAGTGACAATCTTGAAAGCTGATTCCTAAAAACAGACAAATATGTCCTATTTTCTGTTGGCACCCCTTAAACAAAATCAAGTCTGCAAGTGTTTTCTACTGCCTTCCAGATTTGATGTGCACTTTACAATCTAGTAGATTCTTATATTAAAAAAAATACAGACATTCAACATGCATGTGGTCTTTTTTAACCCCTTACTTGTTTTATAATTAATAGAGTACATATAAAAACATAAATCCAACCAACTCTCTGTAAAAGCGTGTGTTACATGAAAAATAATTACAATGATGAGCCAATATTTGGGATTTTTCCACTGATAAGGTTAATCTTTGTCCAACTTTTAATCCAGTTTGTGTTATGCATTTTCAAGTTTTTGACATGACAAAGGCTTCAAAAAGGCTTGACTATGACTGAATACCCTTTCCCCCTCATTCAGTGAATAGGATGTAGAAATATGCTAATCAAGTCCTGACACATCTACATCCACCAGCGGATGACACTGCCGAGTCTGTCTTCTTCACTCTGCAATACTGACTCTGCTGTGCTACAAAATGGCTGGTTTTAATACTGAAGTAACTCATGAAACAGGGCAGCATGGTGGTGTTGTGGTTAAAACATGCATCAAGTGGTGGTTCTAAATTTATCCTAGAAGTGAGTTTGGTTGTTGCTTTGCTGTTCATATTTGTAGTGGCCCTGTCAGGAGTATACCCTGCTTCTGACTGGATGGCAGCTGGAATAGACTCCAGCTCCCCTGTGATCCTGATTGGATGAAGCACGTATGGAAAGGATGATCCACTCTTAAGAGGAACAAGGGAATGCTCAATCATACTAGGTCTCATGCAAGTGAAAGTATTAGAATGGCAATGTATTCATTTTTTCATTGCTTTCAAAAACAGGGACCTTTTTAGGTGAGGTGAGATGAGAGGGAGCAAAGAGGTGTCTTATGACATGGGATCAGTTTGACGTTTAGAGACAAGTTTAATGCTGTAGAGAATTCCCTGGCTTTTGGACATGAGGGACCTTAATCCAATCTTTTACTGGACTGGATCCACAATCTTCTTCTGATCTTGGCAACAAGCTGTGTTCCCCTTAACATTTTAGACTATTTCCAACAATATTTTCAGGTGATTGATACATTTTTTTGGCAGAGCACAACTGCCAAACAAACTGTGTTGAGTAACGCTTTCTGTCCCCAAGTTGCACATGCACCTCTGTGATGACATTGTACAGAAACCCAGCTATAGTGAGTTGGCCATTTTGTTGTGCTTTTCAAAATGTCAACTGAAACTTTTCATTCACTATATCATTCGCATAAAAAATGGAGTACAAAAGCTGTACACAAGAATGGTAGAAATAGACCATCATTCATTGCTCCCCGGGGGCCAGTGACAGTATTTTAAGGCTAGCTAGCTCTAGCTGTCGCTAACAATCACAGCCCATTATTGTAATTATTGGGAACTGTGTAAAATGCCTGATTAGCAAATTCCTGAGACATCTCAGTTATGAAGTGGTTAGTCTCTTTTTCTGCCTGACAAGCTGAAATTATATGTAATGTATGTGAGTGTGTGTGTGAGTAAACGAGTTGGCAATTCAAACACAGCTTCCAAGTTTGACTCATCATATACAGCAAATGGAGCAAAAATCCATTGTAGTTAGTCCAAAGTGACGTACTAAGCTTCACAGACAAGGCTGTTTTCAACACAAATGAACCTAAAATGAAATGCTTCAATTGCCTCAGATGTACACAGTTAAGCAGGTTTTTGATAACTGAAAGAGGAAGCAGAGAAACAGTCAGTGGTGTGCTCTGCTACTGCAGCACTACTTTATCAAATTTCCTGAACCCATCACCGTGGAGATTGCGCACATCTCCGGCCCTGGAGAGAGTAATTAACTTATATTCCCATTTAAGAATTGTGTAATTGGTTTCCATCTTCACTGACTAAACCTATTCTTGGCTGGTGGTACTTGTTTGGTTCTGCAACCAAAGACAGAAAAGAAGATGTCTGACAAATATTACACTTGATCAAATGCAGCATGTAAGCTACTTTACTGTGGTTCAAAATAAAGGAGCTTTCACAATAGTTCAGAAGTGAAATAAAGTTCAGAGGTGGAGTGCTGTGTCAACTGCATTCAATGTCAAAATCACTCACATACCAGGTTTTCGCAAGTCTGATAGACTTGCCACATTACAAATGAAATACATAGATAGGCCTACATCTACCCATTATGTGTTTAGTCTCTTCTATGTTTACAATACAATATGTATTTTCTTTCAATGTACTCACAAGTTTAACATTTTCAGTATTTTTTTAAATTCATTGTCTCTTATACAGCGAAGGTGACAAAATCTACCATTTCAAAACACTGTGGTGACATGTTCTCAGCATCCTCAGTGTAAGCGACGCTTGTGATGCACTAAGAGTTATTGTACTACAATAACCAGGTTTCTTTCTGGGTGTTGATTGTAAGCCAAATCTTAGGTTTTAAATTTATGTTGTTGTCTTGAGTATACTATGAGAGTGCAATCAGAATTTTAATCTCCAATTATGGGTTATACATGTGCCACTAGTGAGATTGTAAACAGAATGTGATTTGATGCAGGGTTGACAACAATTAGATATATGGAAACACTAAAACCTGTCTGCATTAAGCCCAACTGTCATTTCTATTTTTTTCTTCTTTTTTTCCATGTTTGTACATGCAATCTAATGAATTATGTTCATTTTAATCATGTGCATCTTTCCACAAGTAAATTACGCTGTTGTGCTTTTATAGTTTTTATAATGAGGCTGCTGTGAGACCGGCACAGCTTGTAACTGGTAGAGAAAAAAATGAAGCATGACAGGGGAAGTGAAATGACAAATATTACACAGCTGTAGAAAATATGACTACCTAAAGATATTCAACTCTTGTTGAGCCTTGTTTACATCACAATCAGCTCATGGTATTCATGATGACAAGACAGACAGTATATATCAAGTGTAACTCTATTTTTATTTAAGTCATCATGGACAGAACAAAGGTTATACAGCACAACAGTATATAGATAAAATCAAATACAGAACTTGCTTTTACAGAACAACTGCAGAACTTGTGTTAAGGTCAAGATGACAGGCATAAGAAAGCATTTCATAAGATAATAATAATTGCAGCCTCCTCTTGGGTTCTTAAAGTAGTATTAAAGTATTATAAAAGCCTTGACCAGAATACATACTAAATCATCACTATGCATGCTGTAATGGATGTACTTCAATAAAATGAGGAAAGCATCAACATACATGCCTCTGTTCATAAGTTACAAACCATGGTTGCCTTCAGTTTAGAGCTAAAAAGATGGATTTATCTTTTTTGGCGACAGCATACTAAATCAAGTTATCTTATGATGGTAGATTTATTAAGCAAACACACCGACACTGATCTTTGCAGAGAGATCACTTCTACCATTGTAATCACATTTCCCAAAATAGTTTAAAGTTATTCTAAACTTTGAGAGATCGATCGGCCAGATACATAAACGATGCATATATACAAGAAGAACAGGAAGAACGTGTGGTGAAAATGTGTGCACCCCGTGCATTTCTCAGACGGTGTGAACACATTTTTCAAGAATGCAATCCTGATATGAGGTGGGCACAGAAAATGGGGCCACATAATTGACTGTGAAGCAAAACTGACAAAATCACGGAACTTCCTTAGTATGATCAGAATCAGTATGATAGTGATTTTTTTTTCTTCCAGATTTTATATTCCCATTGACAATTTTCATAATATACTTATATTAACAGTGATTGTAAATAACAGCAGCTTCAAAGAGGTTTTTACAAAGAAAAAAAATATTTATGTATATATATATATATATATATATAGGTCAGGATTGTCTTATAGGCTTCCATATGACTATAAGAAAACTATACAGATACCATGCATCTATTCATCTGTGTCTCCTCCTGATCATCTCCACAAAGAACATATACTGTACGGGTTATGCTTTCATCTGTTGCAGATAAAACAGGAATTGTTGATCCTTCACCATTAGGGATGGTAATTGTTAAGAATTTAGCAATTATGGTTACATTATCGATATTGCTTAGATTAGATTTCCTTTATTGTCCCACAATGGGGATATTCACACGTTACAGCAGCAAGCAAGTATATAGTACAAATGTCTTTGGTTGCAGTAACACTTTAAATTCAAGTATGCACCAACATGTTAATCTATTTTTGCCTCTGTCATTTTACATTTTAGTCAGTTGGTGTACATGATGAGATTAACTTGATTATAGCTATAGTTGGGTTAAGCTCCTTATCTGAGCAACGATTCCATGGAATTGATCCACTGGGAGCCGGCTCCCTTTGAGAACCAGTTCTCGATTACCATCCCTAGCCCTGAGCTGACATGTATAATGTGCACTTTATGTTCAGACCATTTCTTTTAACTTCTTCAGGGTCATTTGCTCTGAACCTACAGAGCTGATGGCTTGTTGTTTTTACAAATATATGGTTGGATGAAGAATATGCTAGCATTGTCCTTATTTTTTTTAGAAAATTTATTTATATATATATGATTTTTAATATGACTTGATAAAGTGCTAACTTGGACTGTGCTTTTCAGAGTGTCATAATATCAGCAAATGTGTTAAAGATTTGATAATATTTGCAATTTGACAATTAAGTCATCCACAACAATTTATTGAGGTCAGACATTTTCAGCACTGGCCCAAGCCTTTAGGTTTGAATAAACTTTATGCTGAGGTAAACTGTTGTACTGTGAGCAGATCTTACACAATCTTTCTCTCCAGTTTCTGTAAAGTTTCACTCTCCACTGCTGTTTCCAAGTGAAATACTCAGAATATCGCTTTTTATCCTGTGCAAGCTGATGGAGGTATATTCCCATTTGTTTTACTGATGTAAACTCATCAACATGGATGAAAGAATGATTTGGAGCCACTGCTTCATAATCACTTCTTGGTGGACCTAGGACGACAGGCACAGCCCCACCTTGGTAGGCGTTATACCAAAGCTTCTCTGTGATATAATCTTTGGCTTCTGAGTTCTCAAAAGCCAAATAAAAGTAGCAGTGAGAAATAGTAGGCAAGAGGTCTGCAGAGGAGAGAGGAGTCTTGGTCCACTGACCATAAACTTTAACAGGAACTATTGCACTGAGCTCTTTGTACACTTGGCTTCTTTTGTGGTGGCTCATGTAGTTACTGACCACCCAACAAACCAGAGAGCTCTTATTCACAGGGCTTTCTTCCATCACAGGTCCTTCATCTTCCTTAGGTAACAGCTCTCCATAGGGTACGGTGATATCAGCATCCCTTCTGTAGGTTATAGTCATGTTGAATATGTTTGTGAACTGCTTCAGGTTTCCATTGTGAGCAGGGGACTCCAGGGACATCCAGGCCCATCTCTGGCCCCTTGGTCGTGGTAAGTCAAGGGGCAATGTCTGGCTGCCCTGTATCAGCTCTCTGTTGTGGAACACCACTACATCAGCTGAAGGGAAAAAGGAGTGCTTGTCCACCAGTTTACAGTGTGGGACTTGATAAAGATCCCAGCATATATCACCCTTTAGACTGTATGACTTACTGAAGGGCCAGTGCCACAGCAGGATGGTAACATTTTTACTGGTGTACTGGTGGTTGTAAGTGGAGTATTTGATTCCTCTTTGCCATCCATTGTGTAAACACAGCAATAAAATGCATATCATGAAGAAGAAGATGTATGTCTTCATGGAACTGAATCTCATCTTATTAGTGTTTTAAACCCCTGTCAAAAAAAAAAGAAAGATGAAATGTCAGTCAAAGTATAGAATTTAAAGTTAGAGTCCATAGACTTTGAACAGGATATAATATAAAGATTTATTTTCCAACACTGAAATCCTGTGAACTGCCAGCTACCAGGAGTAACCTGTCCCCTCGAGGACAGATAATACTTTACAGGGCAAATATTTTGCAGATGTGAAAGTTTAAATCAGGGATGTCCAAAGTTGGTCCTCAAGGGCCGCTGTCCTGCACGTTTTAGATGTTTCCCTGCTTCATCATACCTGATTCAGATGAAATGGATCTCTTCCAAAAATTGTTAGGTTCTGCACAAGCCAGCAAGTTATGCATTGATCTGAATCAGGTGTGCTGAAGGAGGGAAACATCTAAAACCTACAGGACAACACAAGGATGTGGTCATCCCTGGTTTAAGCCAAGGGCGCAGTTTTTGTTAGAATGCAGTGAAAAATACAAGTCACCATGTTTCTGTAACATGTAGAGTGATAAAATGAGAGTTGGAGTCACAAAAACATAGATACTTAAAAAGAAAAACAGATCTTAGATGTATGCATTCAGGGACAATATTGCATTTTTCTCAAGGCAACCTTTGTTGGACTAAAACCTCCCCAAGATTTACTAGAGGGGATCAAAACAGTATGATGTGTGGCGTTTCAGCAGACAGTTTGATTTCCTTGAAGCAAAATAAAAGTTTCAATTTAATAAAAACTCATCGATTAGAAAAATCACTACTCTTAGAGGCAATGCATTTCTGTGTAGAAATTAGACCTGTCTGCACCTAAACCGCAGCAGAAACTAAGAAATATGGAAACAATTCCATTGGAAGCTGAAAGTACAAAAGTATTTGATAACTATATAGATTTATTTTCAACAACAAAACATTCTCAGAGTAATTAAATATCTGATACAGTAAAGAGTACACATGAAGATAAACTCACCACCAATGACTAATTTGCACATGTCATCAATTTGGACAAAAAAGTGAGCATAAACAGAAAAGGAGAACTGCTTTTTCTTCAACCAGGCATGGTAGGTGGGTGTGGTGTACGCTCAGCTATAGGTGGGAGATGTGAGGAAGTGACTCAGAAAGCAACGCCAGGTGTGAGATTAGAACAGCTGCTGTGTATTTCTAATCTGTCTTTATCTGCAGTTGTGTATCTGACACAGATGGTGTCAGATGTTGGAGGTTCAACTACAGTCAACATAAAAAAAGACAAAAACATTTATGGTTTGATTAGAAAATTCATGTTCTGAAATTTGACATCAAAGATTATGAAAAACAGGATTCTTCAATACATACAAGGCTTAAAATGATAGGGTTGCACTGCCTTAGAGAAGTTAAAAAATACTCACAACTTAAGCAGGACAAATAAGGAGCCTCTAACACACGATATGAAGAAAACTAATTTAACAGCGCAACTGAGATCAGTGGAAAAGCAAATGATTGAATGCTTCAGTTTAAAAAAACAAAAAAAAACACAAAGGCCATGAGAACAAGGTGACAAATAAAATTTGCTGAAGCTGCCTGGAGATGACATTAAGCAGCTAAACATAGAGCAACAAATCCCATGAGTAATGCCAAAACGTATGAGATAAACTTGTCTGATAACAAAGAACGTTTTGCAAAAGAAGAAATAAACGGTTGATTTTTCTTCTTTTTGGTGATTACTAATAAAACAGCAAAAAAAGAGAAAAAAAGAGTTTGATATTGACTGAAAGTGAGGAAGAAATCATATCTGACAACACCCAAAAGACAAAAACATGCACACACTGTTTTTGTAGAACACCATATATATGAGATTAAACTATTATTTTAAACATTCCCTCAAATTAGCCTCTGCAGTGGAAACATCGATCAAATCTAGAGAGAATATGGTGAAAGGTCCAGTGGGCACAACTTGCACTAAATATTAACTTTCCATCTTGACCATTTTGTTCCATCAAAGGAGCTATGTGCAAACGAACAGTTTTTATATAGATTTTTGCCCATAACCTTGCAGAGAAATAGATAAGAAGGCTCAGAAGTCAAACTCATTGATCAGAAAGACACAGAAACCCAAGCTTCCTTTACTAACCTGATCCTTCGATGCCTTGGCTGCTCAGTCTCCATATCACCATTTTTGGTTGTGCTGATGGATACTTGCTGGCAGCTTCGTGTGCTTAAAATTTCCAAGCCCTCTAAGGAAACTAAGGTGTGGCTCTCTTGCTGATTAATGGACATACTCTTCATCTCATTACACGCAGCCTCCTTGTGAGGCCCCAACCTCTGTCAAGCCTTCCTTTATGTAAATGTGACTCTTTACGCAAGATTATGAGCATACACAGCTGCCGTGTATGGTCATAGGGAAAGAGGAAGTGTTAAAACATCTTCTAAAGCAGATATGAGAGTTTCACAAGGGGCATCACACAAGAATGAGTCATGATCAGGAAAGTAGCGACATACAGTTGATAGTTTTAAACTTTACCTCTAGAGCAGTGATTTGCTTTATGGTACTACAAAATGCACCAGCAACAAGACAGTAATGTACATTTGTCATAATGAACAGGGCTAAAACAAATAAACAAACAAAAAAAACATCTGTGGCAGATGAAACGAGGAGACCCAATGCTATGGGATGAAGTAAAGAGGAAGATAGAAACTAATAGTAAGACACAGAACAAGGATAACCATCAGATTGGATTTTACTGCTGGAGAGAGTGCAGAGAAACAAGAGGCTGCAAGACAGATGCAGAATTAGTTTCTTTATTATTACTATTGGTAAGTTCTAATTCCATATCCCTTACCTCCCCCAGTATGTGTGAAAAAAGCCTGAAGGTGTCTGTTGAAGATCTCCCAGAGAAAAGCCTCCATCAGACGTTCCCAGTTAATCCTCATTACTTATCTGGGTTTACAAGGTCTTTTTGGCAGTCTTCCCTGTTACCAGATCAAACTCACCACCAGGTGGTGATCAGTTGACAGCTCTCTGATGTGATCTCTCTGATCTTCGACTTTTAGTGTGAGTTGGCCTGGCACCAAGTACAGTTATTAACCACCTTATGCTTGAACATGGTGTTCACTATGGACAATCCATGACTCACACAGAAGCATCAAGACAAAATGTCAGTTAGGTTTAGATTATTGTTTTGCCCAGGTGCTGTATAATTTAAACTGAACTGAACAAAATAGGAGAATTTGGAATGGAGTCCCCAGAAGTCAAAGACAATGTTATGGGACGAACAAATTCTATTTTCAAAAACTCGAATCTGAGTGAATGTGTTTGAACCTTTATTCAACTCACACTATGTACAAATTTTTTTTAAACAAATCTGGAATTTGATGCCAGCAGCACTCACCAAAAGAAGAGAGTGAACACAAATACCTGTGAGCTTTGCTTTTTCAGTTTTATATTCACAGGTATTGTACTCCCTGATTTCACTAGCCACAGCAACTTTACAACCTAAAGCCTGTCGACATCTGGTCAAAGTTTCCAGGAGGAAGCACTGGAAACTTTGCTGCTGGTTGGGCAAATGCTGATGATCAATGGAAACAAGAGGAATGAGTGAAAGTTTTACTCGAGGCCAATGGCAGCTGGAATAGGCTCCTGACAATGACCATTTCTGGCCAAGTTGAAAAAGTATCTTGTTTTGTGGATTTGTCATTTGCTAGGAATTTATACAGTTTCCAAAAGAGAAGTGCCAACATTATTTATGCATTAGTTGTGTTTCCTGTGACACACAATGCTGGTGGTCTGTACGTGTCAGTTCCCGTAAGAATCCTGGGTCTCTCATTCACAGACCAGGTTAGAATAATAGCAACATTTATGAGCATGCTTGGTATTTGTGCATGTGACTGCAATTCAATTCAATTCAGTTTTATTCATATAGCGCCAAATCACAACAGTTGTCATCTCGAGGAACTTCAATAATACAGTCCAGTTCAAGCCAATTAGAGACCAACTCATTATAATCATAATCCAATAAAATCAAAGTTAAAGTTAAATTCAAAATCAGTCCAATTCATACATACAGAGCCAATTCAAAAACAGTTTCCTAGGAACTGCAGAAGGAATGACATGGATCAGCTTGCAACTGCATGTTTGGATTCAATTGCATAATTTTTATCTGGTAAAGTATCAGAAGCCCTATATAAGTGCCTGGCATTCTTTGAATGAGGTTTATTTTAGATGGGTTTTGGATTGAAAAAGGTTTACATTCCTCAAATGTTCTTTTGAGTTTATCAATATAATCACGTTACCTCGGTTGCTCGTTCATGCCGCTTTGCATTACTAAACATAAGAAAGATCAGACCATACCTAACCCAACATGCCACCCAACTCCTGGTGCAGGCCATGGTCATCTCCCGCCTTGACTACTGCAATGCTCTCCTAACTGGTCTCCCAGCCTGTACTATGAAACCTCTGCAGATGGTCCAGAACGCGACGGCGCGTCTGGTCTAAGATCAGCCTAAAAGAACACACTTCACCCCTTTGTTCATTGAACTCCACTGGCTACCCTTAGCCGCCCGCATCATATTCAAGTCACTGATGTTCGCCTACAAAGTGCTTAATGGAACGGCTCCCATCTACTTGAATGCTCTTGCAAAGGCTTATGTCACAACTCGGTCCCTCCGTTTGTCCCAGGATTGTCGTCTAGCAGTGCCTACAGCTCGCCTAAGACAATCCAAACTCTTTTCATGTGTCGTCCCACGATGGTGGAATGACCTACCGAGCGCTACCAGAACAGGGGCGTCCCTGTCTATCTTCAAGAAACTCTTGAAAACCCAGCTCTTCAGAGAGCACCTATCCTCCTATCCTAGCACTTACCTTGTACTTACCTACCCCCTCTATCTTTGCACTTTATCTTTCTGCACTTCCTTCTATGCCTGCACTCTATCTCTACTCTGTCTCCTCTGACAAAGTCGGACTAGTGGGTTTCTTCTATGTAGTTTATTGTTAGCTTTTTGTATAGCTTGTTATCTTCATTTGTAAGTCGCTTTGGATAAAAGCGTCTGCTAAATGCATAAACATAAACAACATAAACATAATTCAGATCTGTTTTCATTACAGCACCGCCTCACAATATATGTCATCCCAAGACACTTTAAACAATGAATAAATAATTTTTTTACGAGTCCAATTAAACTAAATTATGATCCAATTCACTGTAGCACAGTTAAGGTAAATCAAAATGATCTAAACTGTTTTTCATTGCATTGCATTGTTAGTTTAGAAAAAATTAGTCGAGCTGAGGATGCAAAGACGGATCACATCAACGTTATGTTCGATTTAATTCCCTTATTCTGAGCACACATGGGGAGGCAGTGACAGAGGAGAGGTGAACTCCCTTTCAATAGGAAGAGACTTCCAGTTGAACCAGAAAATTGGGTGAAAATAAGCATTTAGAGACAGTTTATGTCTGTTAGGCCAAGATGAAACTTTGTTCACTTCTACACCCTTCTGAAAGTTACAATATCAGAAGCTCTGGCTCATGTTGTTCTTGCCTTGGTAACCAAGCCTTTATCTCAGGGAATTATGGCCCATTTGCATTTATAATTTCTCCTTTAACCCTTGACTGGGCTGGAAAACTCTCCCTTATGAGGTTTGACCAAAATTAAAAGTGCTGGATTTCTAGTCTGATATTGTTTAATATCCTCTGAAGAATTTAATTTCCATGACTCCCACCCCTATAATTCCAGTGTGAATCTTGGTTAGGCATGCGTGCGTCTCACACACACACAAATAAAAAAGTCTAATTTCAAACTGCACAAACAAATGCACATTTCCGTACGTAGGTTATAGCTACTGAATATACAATTTCTTTCAGACCACCACGCTCAAAAAAATTTAAGGGTTTTCTTTGGCTTTGAGGGGGACTTTTCCACTTATCTTTGAGAGAACAAACTTGACTAGACATGGGCAGCTGTGGCATTGATGATGGTGAGGATCTGGCAATGAACATGAGAAAACCTGGAAACTAAATACCGATTGGTGAGCAGAGAAGTACAAATACTTCAATAGTAGCACTCGGTAGGTCATTCCACCAAGTACAAATACTTTGTTACCTGACTTATGTAGAATTTTTAGGTATCTATACTTTACTGGAGAAATTATTTTTCAGCCGACTGTTTACTTCTACTCCTTGTGCAATTATCTGTACTTTCTACTCCTTACATTTTCAAAACAGCCTTGTTACTCGTATTTCATTTCGGTCTGGGTTTTTTCATCGTTCTGCTCCATTTTGGATATCTCCCAATCTTCAGCTTCATGAAACACATGTTAATGCTCAGTAGCACACATATATCGTTCTTTAATGTATTTGCATTATACTAAAATGCATTCATTTTCATTGGGCATATATGAGGCTGAAACAGGTAGCCTAGTGCATCCCATTTTTTTTCAACATTAACATTTTAAGATAACATTATAGTCATTATGGCCTTTAGAAATGTTTTCTTTAAATTGCTTTTACTACTTTTAATACGGTACTTCTACTTGAGTAAAGCTTGAGTTGATACTTCCACTTCTACAGGAGTCTTTTTAAACTCTAGTATCTATACTTCTACTTGGGTAATGAATGTGAATACTTTTGACACCTCTGTTGGTGAGTGAGTGCAGCTGAGGAGAGAAACACAGGTGACGGGGATAAAGCTGATGGCCGGGTAAGAGAAACTAAGGAAACATGGCAAGACTAAACCAGGAACTTAAAACATAACAAAACTAACAAACATGAAAAGATGAGCTTGATTTAAACTTCTGGATTCCAGAGCACAAAGTCATAGATGAGTGACAAACACAACCACGCCCTCTTGATTTAATTTATGCTGCTTTCTCGCCTGATGACACTGTCATGTGCCCTGTGTGACTGTCCTGACACATTTCCTGTGGTCTGTCTGGTTTCAGATGTCACTCCTCTAACTATGCAACCTTATATTACATTATGTCATCCAGTTGTTTCTTACTCCTTGTTAATCATATGAAACACTATCCCACATAAATACCAGCTACATGAGAATACATTTCATGCCATTCATGAATGCCGATCAGAAACTGACAAAAGGCATGTAGTCCAAACACAGTATGAACACATCAAACCCAGAAGAAAACAGGAATTGGGCTAGAGAGCCAAAACAAAAGCACAACTGACAAGAGACAAAGAGACATGGCAGAAGGAGGTGTGTCATTTTAGGTGAGATAAAGTGTCAAAATGTGTTTTCATTGTGATAATACTCCCAATTCAATTTTTTTTAACAACCTGGGAGAAGATATTTGGTCACATTTCAGTTTTGAAGGCTTTTAAATTATTTTTGAAAAAACAATGAAAAAACAAACTGAATTCATACTTCCCAAAGTTTTCAACCTCATAGACAAGTGGAGGTGCTACAAATACACTATCACAGCAATAGTTTTGGAAATAAAAAAATGATCAGCAAGAGTATGAGTGTGTCAAGTAGATCTTCCTGACCAAATAATGTAAAAAATTGATCAGAGATTATATTTGAAAGTGTGTTTGAAAAGTGACCTGTACTGTGTTGCAAAGTCGTTGTCCAGTGTGTTGGACTTTTTGTAATATTCTTCAAGATATTCTCAGACAGATTTTGTAGTGTGTTTGGGTAAAGTGTCCTGCTGGGGGAGGCTGCTGTCATCAGGGAGGGCTGTTACTGTGGGCACCCTTAAAAGTGTGACATCCAATTGAATACCATGTCACAACGAACCAGTCATTGGTTTTAATGATGTGGCTGATTGGTGTAATTCATATAGCACATAACTTATAACTTTAAGGTAATCAACAAACCTTGAATGTGCAATGATTGATTTTTTTTTACTGAATTATGTCATACATAGGTAAATATGAAGTATTGTCAACAGCTGATGTAATATAGATCTTGTCTGAAATTACTGAAAATAAATTCCAGCATCTTCTGACTTACACTCCACTAACTTAATTATTTTGATGGAGAAGGAGAGATAGCGAGCAAATCAGGTCAGACAAAGACCAAAACTGACAGACTAAAAGCCCCAGATTTCTTGCAGAGAATGTGCTGGAAGGCAGAGAGAAAGAGATCCAGATTTGCTGGTCTGACTGGTAAGGCCAGAGGGGGTGTAGGCTGCCACCTCAGTCTCTACAGGTGTGGTGTAAGCCGAACAAGTGCAGAGAAGAGAAAAAGGAGGAGAAGCAGAGGAATAGAATCAGGTGGAGTCAGGATAAGGTGGTGTTCTTTTATTTGGTGTGGACTGTGATAATCACTGTGAGTACTACCGGTTTCACCAAAACAATAAAAGTATGTGTATGTGTGAGTTAAAGAAGGATCAAAACATCTTCACATAGAAGTTTTGCCTTGTCTTTGCAATCAACAGCAACCAACTCCCAGCAGAGATAGGTAATTATTACAGAGAGAAGAAATGGCTGAGGTCCCAAAGATTGAGCTCTTTGTGAAGGTAAGAACTGTAACAACATTATCTAAAAAGAGCAATTATAAATGATCATGTATAACTGCTGTTATTATTATGTGATCCTTTTTAAAAATGTAACTCCAAACCTTACTGTTGTTTGGAAAGCCTGAAGTTATTCAAGTCATCATGTCACAGTTTTCGTTTCTGCAAATTGTTTAGTGTTTCTACCTGTTGCCTACAGGTTATCTTCAATAGTCTGGAGTTGGGCTGTTGTGAAATACAATGAGGCAATAATGGCAGAAATATAGCAGAAATATCAAATGCCATTTGAGATAAAGTCTTGTTTAAAGAGCCCCAATCCTCCATTTGAAATGTACATTCACCTCTGGCTTAACCTGTCAGAGCAGAGCAAACAAGAATACCTGTGTGAGTATTCAGTTTGCTCAGACGAATTACTAAGCTCACTCCACCACTGTAGATTTTGAGAAAATCACTGTTTCAGTGTTTATCATTTCCACCTGCAAGCACTAGAAAGTGTTTCCTTTGTCTGTCAGGCGAGCGTTGATGCTGAAAGTGTGGGGAACTGTCCTTTCTGCCAGAGGCTCTTCATGATTCTTTGGTTGAAGGGGGTCAACTTTACTCTCACCACTGTGGACATGAAGAGGTGAGAGCACTGCTTCTGCAGTAACAACTGTTTTTTAACAATTAGTTAAATATTTCCTTTATGACTTTTCCTTTATGACTAAAAAAGAGTCATAAATCTAACCAGGCAACATTTATGAGGACCCATCCATCAATCTATCAATTTAGACTGCCCCCTTGTGCCCAAATACAACTTGTTCAGTTGCTGCATGTTCTTAATAGGCTATTTATGCCCATTCATTGCTTTTTAATGTATATATGTTTTAGAAATAATTAAAATGCTTTAATGTTAAAAAAACAACAACACATGACTTTTTCTTATGGAGTATGTAACTGCAGAATAATTTGTTCCCATCTTTGTGAATGCTCCATTCTATTTGAAGGCAGACATAACATGGCCAATGGCCAAGTGAAGAACAATGGATATAGGAAGGGGATGTTTGGGGTGGTGGTAATGAAAATGAAATTAAAAAAAACTTTTGTAAATATTACACTCAAAGCAGTATTTTTCAAGTATGTCAGGACAGCTGACCAAAAATTCAGATTCTTGTGTGTATGTGATCAAAATGATCATGATTACAATGTTCATTCTTGATACTTGTAAAGAATCATTTTCAGGAAAACCTGGAGTCTGGAACAAAGAATGTGTCTCTTCCTTTGGGACTACTTACCAATTCCTCACTGCAGCTGTCTTTACTTGTTTGTTTGCGGATCTTCCTGCTTTTAGTGTTGTCTCCGGATCTTCCTGCTTTTAGTTTAGTCTCCAACAAGTGAGACAGCTTGATCATATTAAGATCAGGTGACTGACTCGTCCATTGGAGAAATTTTCACCTCTTTACCCTAAAACAATCCCTGGATTGCTTTTGCAGTATTCTTTGGTTCATAGTCTGCTTGCAATTTGAAGCATTGCCCCATATTAGCTTTGCTGCATTTGGTTGAATCAGAGCAGATGGTAAATTCTCACACATTTCAGAATGTTTCCAGTTGCTTCTTTCCTCTATCACAGTGACTCGGTTTTAGTCGAAGTCTTGCAAGACCATACCATCACTGTCTTCATGTTTTTTGCAGGCCAAATTGTGATGGCTAGACTGCTGGGTCATTGCATCTCCCCAACTCCAGCTCTTGTATGCAGTGGTAAAGACTCATCAAAATGCTCCAAGCAAAGAAAGCCAGATCATGGCTGATCAAGGCTTATCAATGTGCACAGGGAGAAAATGTTCATGGTGTTGTCCAATCCAATAGATGAGCTACAGTAGTTCAAATTGCAAAAACTGATGCTGGCATATGGCATGGTTTTTTTTTTACATATGGGGCTGCAGCTTCAAACTGCTTAGGGTGCTAAGACTTACCACTGTTTTGTGGATTCCATCCCTTGATGGTTCAGAACTATTTTAAAAGGAGGATTTCCTCAGCATTAGGCTGTTCCTTAGAATCAGATCACAAAATGTCACCACTTCAGACATATGTGTGTGGTACAAGTGGATGGCTCAGTCACCACAGACCATATCATAATATTCCTGGGGCTTTTGGTTTCTCTTTTATGATTAGACAGTAAAATTACTCTCAAAATATGTTGTTATATTAAAGCCAAACTTCTTTTTGTCAGAATAATGATCCTAAAAAGGGGTGGTGTGTTTTAAAATGGTGTAGGTTTAGTTATAAGTGAACCTGACATGTTTTTTTAACTGGATTTGTTATGTTTTAGAAATTTGGAAGAAATTAAGCTGATCATTTGACCAATTCTGCTATAAAATAAATCTTTGCTGATTTGTTGAGTGTTTTCTGGTTGCAGGGCACCAGATGTGCTAAAAGCTTTGGCTCCAGGCTCTCAGCCACCTTTCCTCCTCTACAATGATGAAGTGAAAACGGACACGAACAAGATCGAGGAGTTCCTGGAGGAGAACTTGGCCCCACCTACGTGTGTGGAGTTGACCCTATTTGCATTCAAACATACAATGTATTGTGCAAAAGTCCTGTGCTGCTCCAGTTCTAACGAGGGATGTACTGTCCTTTTTAAGGACACCTAACTACTTTTCATTGACCTATGAATCATTCAAGCATTGAAGAAGCACCAAACTCAAGGAATGAACCAGTGTTGTGTTATGTCTACACATGCCCTATTTTTCAAACAGTGTATACATATATTATATAAAAAATATGGGGTTTGCACAGTACAGTATAGGGATCTCTGAAGCCACACCCTGAGCATCATAAAACTTTAATAACATTTATTTTACCAACGCAGGTATCCAAAATTGTGTTGTCGATACAAAGAGTCCAATGGAGCTGGGGAAGACATCTTTCGGAAATTTTCAGCATACATTAAGAATCCAAATCCTGGGTTAAATGACAGTGAGTCAGACTTCAGAGATTTACAGTCACTTTTGCTATGTATATATTGTCACATTCTGGGACACATCACCATAAAGTTAACAAAAGTCTGCTGCATCTTTTCTGTCTCTCAGTGTTGGAGAAGAAATTTCTATCAACTCTGGTGAAGCTGAACATGTACCTAGAGACGCCTCTCCCTCACGAGTTGGACCAGAACCCAAATGCCAATGAGTCCTCACGGCTCTACCTGGATGGTGACTCCTTCACCTTGGCAGACTGCAACTTGCTTCCCAAACTCAACATTGTAAAGGTGAAAGGAGTTCAGAAGTCCTTAGTGTAGAAAAACTTTATCTCCGAGGAACAGAGATTTGTTCATGGTTTTATATTTGGTGGTTACAGGTATGTAAAATCCATTATTGAACCTTTTTCTGCTTACATTCTTAAAATCCTTCCTCCCTCAGGTTGTGTGCAAGAAGTACAGAAACTTTGACATCCCCGCAGAGCTGAAGGGCCTGACACGTTATCTGGATAATGCCTACAAACAAGATGAGTTACGTTACACCTGCCCAAATGATTCAGAGATTCTCATTGCCTACCACTCTGTGGCCAAATACCTGAACAAATAGAGCAAGAGTGAGTGATGATGCAGCATGCATGAAACCAAAGAACAGAAATGGAGATAATGTTGACAAAAAGGTGAGAAAGTGTTCGATAACTGTGCATGATGTGATAAAGTTGGATTAAATTGCATGACAAAAGCGTTTTCAGTTACATGTTTAATAATTTCCTTATATTGCAAAATGTCTTTTATATTATGGGTACAGTGTTATTGATTGTACTGATGTGAAATTGTTTTACAGCCTCTTTAAGAAATAAAGAAAAAAAGAAAAATACAGTGCTGTAAATCCCAAAGAACATTTGTGTTATGTCTCACTGTGCATGTATGTATTGAAACCAAGCATATTAGTAAGAACAATCGATTAAACAAAAAAATATTTTAGAATTAATCAGTTTTTCAAAATGTTCAAATTGACTCTAGTGTGAACATAAAAAAACAAATGGTTTAAACTGAATATGACCCTTTACATCCTTTTGTAAATTAGTTTATGTATCCGTCACTACTTTTAGTGGTGATTCCACGGTTTGACTTTAGCATCTATTCTATTTAACTGAAATAAACTGGTGAAGGAAAAGAAAAAAACTAATATATGGTTAATATTAAAGGCTTCATTTGAAAGTTTCATTGTGTTGAAGTATGTCATTGTATGAATGTTGTGAGATTATAATGAAAACAGTCTTGAGATACACTGAGCAGCACTAAAGTAGTCTTAAATTCCTAACTTGTTAAACATTGCCTTAAAGTTGTCACTATCATTGGTCAGCAGCGATGATTACTTTTTTAAAACATTTTTTTAAACAATGATGGTAGATTTTTTCCCCATGACAAAACTGAGCATGAGATCAAGTCAGTTTGTCAGATTACTTATCGAGTTGTGCTGTTTGCTTTGATACAGTGCTAAAGACCATACCAATATCCATCCATCCATCCATTATCTATACCCATTTAATCCAATTTAGGGTCGTGTGGGAGCTGGAGCCTATCCCAGCTGCCACCGGGTGAGAGTCGGGGTACACCCTGGACAGGCCGCTAGTCCATCACAGGACCACACAGACAAATGAGACACACAGCCATGCACACTCACACTCACACCAAGGGACAATTTAAAATCTTTACAATACATTAACATGTAAATTGTTCTAATGTCATTCTGTAACTCGTCAAGATGGTTCTAATTTGAGCAGGCTTTGGCTGTTAAAAAGTTACATACTGAAGTTGTATGTATACATCTAATTTTATATTATCATAGATTTTAAGATGAATCAAAAGAGACAAACTGTCACTGTCAATGAAAAGGGTAAAAAGTAGAATATTTAATTAAAGCTGATACATATTTCACATATGTCAACAGATAAACAGATTTAACCTACTTAACAACTACTAAAGTCTAAGACTCCTTTTCTGATTGGATACGTGTTTCATGCGATACCAAGGCAACAGCAGACAGGGGCGGAGCTAATAAGCAAGTGACAGCATAAAGAAAACTTTGTTAGCTAGTTGCTAACTTCGTCAGCTGTTCAACGATGTAATTAACGCGAAGCAACATACAAGAAATACTATAAAAGTAAGCCTTGTTGTTCTTGTTTACTCGGAAATTATTTAAACTTAAGTTTGAGGTTGACTTTGGTTGTTTATTTTTACTGGTAAGACTGTTAACCTCTGTCAAATAGCTGCTAGCTGATGTTATTTAAGCTAATGCTCTATGGTTAGCTATCTCCAACAGTTTATTTAACCACGTAAAATCGGTATCAACATTCAGTCCATTTGATGTTGACTAATTACACGAGCTTAACATTTTCATATGTATTTAAGACTTGAGTCGGAAGTAAGATGACGAGGGGAGCTGCTGCCAAATACTGCTAATGGGCAAATCCAGGTTCCTCTTTTCATGCTGCCTTTTTCGTTCCCCAAAACTTATAATACATCCATGGATTCTGACCACACCTTGCACAGTATAACGCCACTGCGCTTTGGCAACAAAGTTCATGTGTTGTTTGGGCCAGAGGTTTATCGTAGTTGGGATTCTTGTCTTACAGGATGGACTGTCACGAGGAGGATGGAGACCTGTGTCAATGGGCCAGCTCAGTAAGCACCAAAACTTCTTTTAAAGCATATTTGAAAGAACAGACCTAGGAAGCGGTAACCAATTCACAATGCTGACAATTTTTAGAAAGAAATGAAAGCTATCTGTATGATGCTTTTATTTAATGGATTTACCAATCAAACTTAATCATGTTTAGGTGCTGATGAACAGCAAGAGTGAACTGAAGGCACGAGTGCAGCAGTTTGTGGAGGACAGGATGCAAACCACAATGGTATGAGATACTCAATCACTGGCAGCATACATTTTGTAGAAGTGAGGAGGACAGTGCCCTGAATGCATTGATTCTTGCTTGGATGCTTTTTTTTGTGGGTTGGTTGTGATGATCTGGGCTGTTTTTTTTAAGTATAGTTTGTGCAGGTTGTACTGATAATGTGGGTAGATGTGTGTGGGTATAATGTGGGGGGGCTGTGCACCCATGATTGAGCACAATTCATGTAAGACCTGTACTGTATATTTTGCATGTTCATGCACGCACACACCCACACACACATACATTAATTTGCTCAGTCACATGCTTATCATACAGTTGCTGTGTCGTTCTGTGGGTTCAAACCATCAGTTTGCTGGTGTTGTTGCTGTTGGTGTTTTTTTTTTTCTCTGTATGTCATCCTGCAGGTGCTCCTGATGATTCTTCGCCTGATTTCCCCACAGAGGCCAAGGATGTCTTCCGTTTAGTCTTTCTACAGATGTAGCAGCTAGCTGTCCAGTTTTGTCTTGTTTTTCTCATCATCTTCTCGTATAATTTCTATGTATCTCTGTCTCGTTTCCCTCGTTCTCTCGTTCTTGTCTGGTTCGGCATCAATATGTATAAAGTATTGTAAAAATGAAAGTAAATATGCAGTACTGGGCATCAAGGGGAGCTTCATATTCATAAAGCCTAGTCAGATTACTATTCTGCTTGCAATGATGCTGGACAGGACAAGAAAAAGAATCAGCATGCATCATTTAACTGACCCAATTTTGGACTTTGAAGAACAATGTTTCTGAAGTAGCAGCCTATATGTCTTGTGAGGAGCTACACCACAGTGCCTTCTCATGTGACCACGTTATTGTTCTTGTCTGTTGTTCAGCTTACAGGTGTACTGATTGGAGCGGCAGTCGCAGTCTCGTTGATTGGGATTGTGGTGCTGTTTCTCTACAGGAGATTCAAACTTGCTCGTGAGCCATCCACCTCATTCTGAGCTTTATGTTTATGTTATGATGAATATTTGATTTGGTTTTTGTGAACATAAAATGATATTGTCCTCAAGAAGACTATGTTTTCTCTGAAAAGTTCCTCAGAATATCATTTAGATGTTAACGTTTCAATTTTTTTATGTTTGAATTCTCCAACTAGGTCAACAACAGCCTGGTGTGCCTCATTATCGCTTCAGAAAGCGGGATAAAGTGCTCTTCTATGGAAGGAAGATAATGCGAAAGGTCTTCTCTATTTCCATTTCTGAACACACAAATTTACTGTATTGAATTATAAATAGCATAATGAATTTGATGAATAGTTTTATGTATTTAAGTCAACATTTATTCTGACTGCTTTTTCTCTGCAGTAAACAAAATTTAATACATTTCCTCTTAGAATCTGTGTTTGTATCTAGCCGTACTCCTGCTTGAAGAAAGTTTTCTGTAAATTCTATTGTTATTTTTATGTAAACGTATGCAGTAAAACTAAACAGTACTTGGGTGCCATAGCTGAGTAATAAATGTTGATCTCTGTATTTATTAAACACTCCACCAGTCCAGTCATCTCTCACATCTCACATCACTTTTCATTTATAATAAACAAGATTGTGTTCCTGCCTTTTTAAGGTCCAAACGCTGTCTTCAACTCCTCCCCCCTCCTCTACCTCAGTGTCAAGGCAACCACAGCGCATACGCAAAAGAACCAAAGTTTTGAGCATAGCTCGCAAGTATGCATCATTTTTACAGTTTCAGTTGTTTTGAAATTTGTTTTAAGCATTATATATTGATCATTTAAAATTTTAACAGAAATGATTTTGTTCCAACAGGATCCTGAGGATCCGTAAAGACCCTCCCACCCTACAGCCTAAGGAACCCCCTCCCTCTTTACTGGAGGCTGACCTCACAGAGTTTGACGTTCAGAGTTCAAACTTGCCCTCAGAAGTCCTCTATATGCTAAAAAATGTCAGGTAGACATATACAAAATTTCCCATTTGTTTACTCTTGTAAATAGTTTTTTTTCCTCTTTTTAAAAAAAAAAAAATATATATAAAAATTAAGAATTTCTGTTCTTTTGTAGGGTTTTGGGTCATTTCGAGAAGCCTCTGTTTCTGGAGCTGTGTCGTCACATGGTATTTGTTGAGCTGCAGGAGGGCGAAGGTCTGTTCAGGCCAGGAGATGATGACGACAGCATCTACGTTGTTCAGGACGGTCGACTTGAACTCTGCATCCAAGAGAATGTATGTGGTTGGTCTCCTGATCATATTCTTGGATTAATTTAGAAACAGAATTGCCTTCAATATTAGACGGCCTACTATGAGTTTTATAGTGGTTCTTTTTCACCGTTTTACTGTAGGTGATATGACATTACACTCCACATTGTACATTGTAGAGTACAAAGAACATTGTACTCATGACTGCTTGTCTCTCTCCCCTCCAAAAGCTTTGTGTATAGATAATATGAACAGCAGAGGGCACCAGCCCTCTTTAGTTAGATGCATTTTTTTAAATACCTATTTGTCTGACTCTACAATTAGTACTCCATTTTGTTGTTTTTTTTAAAATTTATTTTCCTTCTAGGATGGTACAGAACCAGTGGTGAAAGATGTGCTCCCAGGAGACAGCGTTCACAGCCTGCTCAGTATTCTGGACATTATCACCGTGAGCTCCTATTTATTCTCTCTCATTGCACATCGGATCTGGTTTCTTTCTCATTTGAACTTTGATCTTAATCTGAGAGAGAAGTGGATCTAACACTGAGGTTATTATTCAACCAAAGACTAAGTAGTAAAAACAAGCTTGGAAAAACTTGGAGTTTAATCGCAGTATGGAAATTACAATTTAGTTGTGTGTTGGGCTTTTTAAAAGCATACACATTTTTAAACATTTTAAAGCGATATCCCACTTACTTGTACTGTCAGAATGGTGTTTAGAAGCACATGTACATGTAATAAATTGGGGAGGAAACAGTCTCAGCCCAGTTAACCACACCATGCAGAGTTCTTTGTAGATTTACAGTTCTATGACAGTGCTCTGTACTTTTAACACACTTTTTTTTTCTCTGCTGTTTTACCAGGGTTACCCAGCTCCATATAAGACTGTATTAGCGCGGGCCGCCACTCGCTCCACCATTTTGCGTTTACCAGCTTCAGCCTTTGAGTCAGTCTTTAAGAAATACCCAGAGACACTTGTGCGAGTCATTCAGGTAACATATTGGCAGACAGCAAATATGCAGTGTATATCTAATATAGGCATAACTGCAAAATATTTAACATATTCTACTCTGTTTACCTGTTGTTGGATTTTGTTTGTTGTAGATAATCATGGTGCGCCTCCAGAGAGTGACCTTTTTGGCATTGCACAACTATCTGGGTTTAACAACTGAGCTCTTCAATCCGGTAGGAGGGGAATTAATTAGTGCACGCATATTGGTGTGTATACAAACAGTCACATAGAGAGGCTTACATTGAACATCTAAGCTTGACTTTTGATCACAATTACACGTTAACAAGCACTGAAATGCATGTGCACATATGGTCGCACATATGCAGGCTAATTTCACACAACATTAAGCGCATCATCATAAGTTGGTCCTTATGACAACTCTGTGAAAATGAATAGGAATGATCACAGGATAGGAACCTTTGATAATGGCTTTCCTCTGACTTTATTATTTTGTGTTTAGCAATTCCTTGTGGATGGGTTTCACTTTCCTAATAACTTTAAAATGTTATTTTATCAGAACAGTTCTTGTTTTTCAAAATGGCAAAGGGATTTTGATAAATAAAGTAAAGTTGAATTTCAATAAGAAAGCGCCATCCATCAGTGAATGTCACAGCTGGGTATTCCCCTGTATCCACTGGCAAACCTTGGATGTACAAAACCTGCGTCCTGAAGATAAGCCTCTGAACTTTAAAGGATTGTAATTATTTTTCATGATTGTATGTCACATTTACACAGTTGTGAACAGTTGTAATTTCTTTACAAATACCCCAGCCCAAATTAAATGTATGTGAATACTGATGTATATTAGTGCGATTGCCCTGCTTTACAGACGATACCACATTTCAATTTATTTGTTTATTTATTAAAATGTTTTGAGCAAATAGTTTTTTGCCCACATCTCAGACTTAAACTGAAATGCTAATTTCTTGTTGTTGCTGCTGCTTGGTCGACAGGAGAGTCAGGCTGTGCCTTTGTCCAATATAAACAACGTGATGGCTGAGGCAAATTCTGGAAAGATGACTCGTCGGCTCCACTTTCAGGATGAGTTGTCTCCTGGGACCACTGAGAGCACTCCAGAACCAGGTCAAACACACATGCACAAAAACCCCAACTATTTTCTATATACGTACACACATTTCAAATGAAGCTGTTACTGACCCAGCACTGAAATGTTGCTTCACCTTAAACAGATGGTGTAAGGGACAGTCCTTCAAACAGGAGGCTGCGATCTATCTCGATGCCCACCGATTGCACAGGTGAATAATTGCTTTGGGCAAAGATCATCAATAAATGGCTTTTGCATGCATTGGTTGACCTGCAGACATTTATTACTGTCACCCACTGAGAGCAGGGGCACTAACAGACACATTTAAACTCCTGTGGCTCACTATTTTATCTTGAGTTACAGGAAATGACCTGAACATGGCTTATGAACGAGCTCGAGTCACTATAGAGGAGGCTCCATCCAGTCCTGTCCCTCACAAAGTAAGACTTTCCCGCTGATCCACTTCACTTCTTCACACAGAGGTGACACGAGATGTTTGCTGTGTAAATGATGCAAAATATCTGAGCATCTGTTGCGCATTTTGCTGTTTTCTGGTCCTCCAGTATAAATCACACTTTTGTGCCTTACTCTGTAGTCCAGTCTGAAGAAGAATGTCACGATGCAGCAAACACCATCTGAAGTGTTTCACTATACTGACAGCGGGGGGCAGTCTGATTCTGTCCACCTCAGCAAGAGCAATGCAATCCTCCTGGCTGCCAAGAGGGATCTACTGGGAGTTATACAGCTGCAGGTAAAGATATCAATGTTTACATCATTCATTAAAAAACAAAAGCTATTAATGTTTTCTCTTTTCTTTAAAAAACACATTGTTCTTTTGCAGGACCCCAATCTTCTTGAGGGAAGAGTGACCCTTCACCATGTTAAAGCTGGTTCTGTTGTAGCTCGTCAGGGTGACCAGGTTAGAGTAACCACTTGCATAACATAGTTTAGAGTAGTTGGACGAGGAAATTCAACAAGAAAACCTCAAGTTATATACATTTATGTCTTGGGACAAAGTAGAAAACTACAACTTTGAGAATAATGGGATGTTTTTTATTGTGGAACTCCATTAATGCCTAAGCATTAAGTCTATGCGCCTCCCTCATCTGCGCCTCCCTCTGTGTTTTTAGGAGGTGAGCATCCAGTTTGTGATTTCAGGCCTCCTTCATGTTTACCAGCGAATGATTGACCGTGAAGAAGATACACGTCTGTTTGTGACCCATCCCGGTGAGCTGGTTGGTCAACTTGCTGTCTTGACTGGAGAGCCACTCATATTCACTGTTCGCGCTCAGCGCGACTGCAGCTTCCTCTCTATTTCCAAAACCCACTTCTATGAGTGAGTCACGTCGTCAGCAATGTGTGTTCAATATCGAAATATAGACTGTAAACTGAGAAGAGACACTTGCATGCAAATATTTTAACTGAGTTCTGAAACTGTTCTTTGATTTTTCTTCTCTGCCTTCCTTTTAATGATTACTGTTAATTTCCCAGGATAATGCGCGTGGAGCCACAAGTAGTCCTGAACGTGGCTCACACGGTGTCGAGAAGGATGTCATCATTTGTCAGACAGATAGACTTTGCTCTTGACTGGATGGCTGTGGAAGCTGGAAGGGCTGTTTACAGGTATTTTGCTAGAAAGCATTTGTCAAATGAACAGATGTGTCAACTGTATAGGCATTACTGTACACATCTGAGAGTGGAAAAAGAATCATAAGTGCTACATGTAAACAATCGAGCCAACTAAATTAAAGTTATCTGTATATTTTTCAGGCAGAGGGAGAAATCGGACAGTACTTTTATAGTGCTGAGTGGCCGACTACGTTCTGTGATCATGAAGGAGGATGGCAAGAAAGAGCTGATAGGGGAGTATGGACGTGGTGACTTGATTGGAGTGGTAAGCACCTTGACAGGAAGGAAGAAGATGGATGGGGAGTAGCAGATAGACAACCTTCCAAAAGTACTAATGACTTTATATGGGGTTAATCACCTCTTGAGTTTTTCCTCAGAATAAACCAAATTAAAAAAGTACAAACTGGTAAATCCATAAAGACATTATTCATCACCAGGATTTGAAAGCTTTTCAGATTCATAGCATATTCACTGTCAGGATCTATAGTTGACTAAACAGGCTGGTCCTCAAAGGCATTTCCTTATATTATGTGTTTCAATTATAAAAACTCAACCAAGTACATCTTATGAATATTTAACAGACAAAAGTAATAATAGACTTGTGCAGGAAAGCTGAAATTTAATTTAAATAAGAATTATTGAGAACAATTTATCTTTTTTTTTCATGCTCTTTCTTCTAGATTCCTATTGGAAGAGCTTTAAGTACATTTAGATGGAGGTCTTTTGCCTACCTGCTAGAGGAATATGGGTTTGAACAAAACATTTACATAATGCCTCATCTAGTTTGGTTGGATTTATTCTAATCACAGTTATTATACAATTAGTACTTATTAAACTACACAGTATATCAAAACCGTTCCCAGTAATAAAGAATCCAGACTGTATGTTTTTTCTCAGTTTCATATGTTTCATTCTACAGACTCGGGGTATATTGTGTTTATTTGAATAAGTTTACATCCAAAAGAACCTCTTTAATTATGTATAGAATATTTACAGTCTCCACAACAAATTTAGAGCTGTTTTTAAAAGTCCCTCCTCCTGTTGTGTAGCAGAAGTTTTTTTTTTTTTTGTGACACATTGGCAACCTTTGTGAAGCTAAGTCACTTGGTGTTATTCACCTACTTTCTAACTGGCTGGTTTGCCTGCTCCCAGCCATAATGCTTCTAATAATACCTGGGCTGATGGATGCTATGGTTACTGTTACTTGCAGGAGGGAAAATTGTCATAGCAGTTTCTATGATAGTGAAAAAAAGATTGCTGTAGACGTGCCTAACACTCTGAGACGTATTTAGCCCCAATGTATTGACGTCAGCTGTTGATGATGAAATGGAGAGATATTATTTCTAGCTTTTTTTTTTTTAGTTTCAGTCACTTTCTTTTTTTATATAAACTCTGGCATTCTTGTAACATTTCATGTCTTCAGTCAGAGTATGGAAACGTAACCAACTTAACTTATTTAAACTTAAAGGACTCAAATTATGATATTTTTTTTTCTCAACTTGACACAGTTCTTTTGAGGTTCTAATGGAATGTCATAGACATGCTTTGGTCTATATTTACAGGAATAAAGTGCCAAAACACTCTTTCCAACTATGTCTTAACAGTCTTATTCAGAGCCTCTGATTTTAGGAGAGTGTGCCTTTTTTTTTTAGATTCATTGCACAGTTTTGCACTATCATGCATAAGTAAATTTTGACACAAACTACACAAACAATACTGTGTGAGAGCATGTACGTTATATATAACCCAAGAGCTCGCACAAGCCCACAGCAAACTGAGCTCTGACTGCCACACTCCAAATTCATGGAACAATCCTTGACTGGCTGTTTTATGAGGGATTTTAGTTATTCTAGTAGTAATAACAGTTAAGTGTGTGAATTGGCAGAATTGCACAACATGTCATTTTAAAAAGTCTACGAACATGCTAACTTCACTATGGCCAAAAGAATCCATCCATTTATCGTATTCACTTTGTTCAAGTAAGGGTTGCAAAGAGCTGGGGCTTATTCTATCTGCCACTGAGTGAGAGGTGGCATTTCATAAATACTTGTGTTTGCCTTAAGTACTTAGTTACTTTGTAAAAGCAGCCACAGACATATATAATCCATTTAGCATGTCATACATTTAACTGACAGTTGTTTACTTTGTCATTTGTCAACATTTTCTACGTCGTTGGTTCCAACGTGGTCTGGGTATTAACACCATGCGGTAACATGGCTGGTGTTATATGGATCCATTTCTTGTAACTGGCTGTTGCCGAGGTGATGAGATGTAAAAATTCTTCCGCAGTTAAGACAGTAAATACTTGTGAGGACTTCACACAAGCCTATGTTTTGTGTATGACAATTCCATTCATCATTGGACACTGCTGGACACTTGGAATGAAAGATTGAAAACATTCTGTAGAAAATAAGTGCTCGCATTGATTAGCGTTAGGTCATTTGGTTGTCCTTCAATGGTCGCTAAGTGCTTCTCAGACCTAAGTGATCGAATCTGAGTGTGTTCTCATCACGTCCTGGTTGCATTCACACTTACATCACACATGATACATGTTAGCACCAGCTCCGAACAGCCTCATGGATTCATGACACATTCACATTTTGTGTGATCCATCCACAAAAATGTGATTTGTAGCCAATTGTGTGTTGGATTTTCAGACCACTTCAGAGCACATGGGAATGTGTCTGTTTGTACCTGTGCTTACTGCTGAAGAGACATAATGTTGTTCATGCCAACAGGTGATGATTCTCTGAGCAATCAACAGGCTGCAGTGTTTCCAGCACACTGGATAGTATCTGCTCAGCCTGCTTTGAACACTTAAGCTGTCTACCAACAGTGCAATTATTAGACTACTCTACATTTTTACTTGACTTATTTTTACTGTCTCGTAAAAGTATACTAAATAACAGCTTTTGTGTGCATTTCCTGTGTCTGCAGGTGGAGGCCCTGACCCATCAGAACAGAGCCACAACTGTGCACGCTGTTCGAGATTCTGAGCTGGCCAAGTTACCAGAGGGAGCACTCAGTTCCATCAAAAGGAAGTTCCCACAGGTATTTAATAACCAAGATTCCAAGTTAGTTAATTGAATGCAAAAATTCCGATTAAAAATTCAGTTCAAAATATATATTTTTTTTACTAGGATTGGTGTGCAGCGACATATTTGACAGAGTACATTTTCTTCATATAACTTACATCTCAAAATATATATTCAGGAAGTGACGTGATCTAACCACTTAAAAGAACCGATTTTAAAATGTTTGTTCCTCTTAGGTTGTCACTCGGTTGATCCACTTACTTGGTCAGAAGATTCTCCAGCAGGTCAATGGTCCTCTGACAGGTGTGTGCATTATCTGTAATATTTGGTTCTGGCTTAAGCTATTGCATCACATCTGTATGCACACCACTGCTGGTGCTGAGGAGTATTTTCCTTGTCCCACAGTTGTGGGTGTTTGTTTTTTAAAAAAAGGAAAAAAGGTACTGTTAAGTTTGATGTTTAGAAATCTGTAATGTCTCCAGCTCGCAGTTTGGCACTCCACACTCCAGGAAGTCAGTGGGATGCAGGGAATCAAGCTTCCAACCTGTCCACTGTGGCAGTCCTGCCTGTATCAGAAGAGGTGCCTTTGACTACTTTCACTATGGAGTTGCAGCATGCACTCATTGCTATAGGTAAGCCAAAGATGAACGGGAGGTCCTGTTCACCTGATATTTACATTGCTGTTAGCCTGCTTTCAAATACCTGCCTGACAGATTCGAAGCAAACTTTTCAAAAGTCACTAAAATTGTTTACAGATTTGATGCAAAAATACTAGGCAGCAAAGTGTCATTAATTTAATTCAATTTTCAATTCAGTTTCATTTATATAGCGCCAAATCACAACAAACGTCATCACAAGGCACTTCAAAGATACAGCTCAAATTAAGCCAATTATAATCCAACTCATTGTAATACAATCATTATTTAATCAATTCCAATTAATTAAATTCTAAATTAGTTTAATTCATACATACAAAGCCGATTAAAGAAAGAGCCTAATTACGGAAACCAACAGATTGAAGTAAAACTTCTCTTCGATCCAATCTCCCATTGGGTGCATGCATGAGGTGACAATGGAAAGAAAAAAAACCTTCCTTTTAACAGGAAGAAACCTCTGACAGAAGCAGACTTGTGAAGGGCGGACATCTGCCTTGACCGGCTGGCAGTTGACAGGACAGGAAAAAGGGAACAACAGGAACCGTAACACCAAGCCAGGGATACCTGCTGAGAAAGAGAAATACAGGTTAATAACAGCAATAATATCACATGTACATGGAGACTGAAGGGAGCAGAGTGAAGAGAGATGCATCATGGGAGCCCCCCCCCAGCAGTTAGGCCTGTAGCAGTACTATGGGATGTTTCAGGGTCAAATCAGCCATCCCCAACTATAAGCTTTATCCGATAGGAAAGTTTTACAGCTGTAATAAACAGAGCAGAGGACACATTGCACTTGTGGTTAATTGGAAACAAAACAGATTGGAAGATGCAAACAAAACCTCCTTCAAGAGACAAAATGGAGGGTTCTTTGGGACGTGATTTTTTTTTTTCAGTTAGATACGCTATCATTTCTTTTTTTCTAAGTTTAAGCTCAAGCAGAAACAGCTGTTTTTCATGTGAGCAGTCGTGTTCAATTCTTGCAACATCAGAACTAACTCACAAAAACATGAGACTATTTTACTGCCAATTTTATGTCTGAATTTTGCAAAACTCACAGCACAGACTAACAGACATAATTACGTCTGATGATAAGTTATTTTGTGCCATTAATACTCCCGACTATGATGTGAATGCTCTGAACTTCTCAGTGGATCAATTTTAGATATCTGCTTACATCTTTGATTGAACTTACATAAGAGGGGGAAATGACATAAATCAGGTTTCACTACTTTGAGTTTTTAAGGCTTTAGGTAGGAGCTTAGCAGAGAGTTGATACTCTGGATGTATAAGTGTTGAAAATGTAGCACCCTCTTTGTTTTGATATAGAAATGAATAAAAGGGATGTGTGCTTGCCAGATGAAAATCTGATGAATGGTTACTACCGAACAATCGCTTTGCCTCTGCTTTTGAAGTCACACGTATGAAGCAGGTTCTCTGGGAAGACATTAACAGTGATCTGCATTCATACAGGACCAACACTTCTTCTGACCAGTGATATTATCAAACAGAGACTCGGAGCTGCAGCACTGGACAGGTATGTTTTTTTGTTTTTTTTTTTAGAGATTTAAGTTTTCTTTTGGTTTTCATTCTTTATGCATTATATTCTCCTCAGAAAACCTCTGCTAAAACAAGTCAACGTCAAGTCTTGTCTTTGTCATAGGGCTCATTAGAGATTTTCTGCACCTTTGGCTTTCTGTCTTTCTAACTTACTCATTCGATCATTTTAGATATATTTTATTTCAAAAATAGAAAAATTGATCTACAGTATGCATCATTAATTGAATCCTTTCCTTTTAAGTGTCCATGAGTACCGGCTGTCCAGCTGGCTGGGCCAACAAGAAGACATCCATCGCATAGTTCTTTACCAAACTGACTACACACTGACCCCATGGACACAGCGGTGCATTCGTCAGGCTGATTGCATCATTATCGTGGGACTGGGGGAACAGGACCCTGCTGTCGGGGAGGTGAGCTGGTAGGGTTGGGTTACAGATGGAGCGATGTGACACGTAAGAAGAGGGGTGAACTTGGGAAAGGTCGCTCCTGTTCACAGAATCTTGGACTGCAGCATTGTAACGAAACATTGTTTCATCAGTTTATGCTGCGTTTATCAAATATTTTCATTGCAAGTCCATTATCAATTATCTAGTTAATTGATATCAATCAACCGTTTCATTTTTAGCTGCACTTTTGCCTCTAGGACACTCCAATTTTATTTATTTTCTTTTTGTTCATTCCAATATAATATACACTCACTAAGCGAAACATTAAGAACACCTGAACGTCGAGAATCAGTATCGAGCAGACAAGCATCTGTGAAGGCACATTTCCAACCTTAATTTGGATGGACTAGAAAAGCAGTGGCAGGTTCTAATCCTATCAGGCATGAACAGAAATCTAAGACCGCTGTAGTGCAGACTGACCAGAACTAGAGCTGAATAAAAACAAATGTATCAGGTAACCCTTGGTTTCTGAGGCATGCTGACTTAGAGGCTCAGAATCTTGTGTCCACTGGCGAGCTGGGATTAGCTAGTGGTTTATAATGAATGTGTTCTTGGCACACTTTGGGCCCTGAAATACCAGTCAGCCATAGATTAAACGCCACTGCAACTGAGTGTTGTTTGTGACCATGAGTATCCATCTATGGACACAGTTAATCTGTCATCTAATAGGTTATTTCAATATCATAATTGTTGTCTCAAAGTGAAAGTTATCAGATCTTAATTCACTGAAACATCTTTGAGATGGTACAAGAAAGGAAATATGCAGCACAAATAATGCAGAGATTATGAAGGCAACTATGTCAATATGGGCCAGATTAAGGAATGCTATTTGTCATAATTATTTAAACATTTTGTGGAGTTCTTGTAACGTACAACTGCATCTATTTTGAGAGCAAAGAGTGGCCAAACACCAAGAGCTTTGATGTGAAGGTCACCCCTGATCATTAAACCTTCGGATCTTGGTTATTCCCAGATGTTTAGCCAAAGTAATGGTCAAACAGGCTCAGAATGGTTTGCATTGGACTCTTGGGCATATTGGACAAATGCGTTTTGAGTGGATGGAAGAGGCATGATGTGAAAATGCATGTCCAGCTATCATAGAGGAGGTTATTGCCTTCAAACTGGAAAAAGAAATGTGTGTGCCTTTTAACTGGAAATGCAGGGAGAAACGGAAAGATGGATCAATATTTATTTAAGATCAGAATGAGTCATGGCTCAGGCTTGATTTTTATCCTTCAGGACACACATGCAAGCATACACACACTCACTTTGCTCATAAACTAAACCTTCAACAGAGGCAAAAAAAAAAGATACACACACACCTTTCATTACACTGTTCATGCAAAAGTAAGTCATGATAGAAAATGCCTTCTGTAGGAAATTGCACCTTAAATATTTCTAAATGTTATCTCCAGGATAATTATTTCTATCTGCTTTAGGGGCTATCCGAATTAACAGATGTAACAATGAATACACAGAAGTTGCACTGATATGGTCATTTAATAAGTCGTTTATGTCGTTTATTATGCTTACAAGATCCTGTTTAGGGATTACAGGACCAGTCCATCCCAGGGTTAATGCAGAAAAGACAGCAATGCACACTCACACCTATCGCCAGTATGGAATCACCACTTAACATGCATGTCCTTACCCTGTGGAAAGAAACTGGCGCATCTGGAGAATACCTGCCAGGAATTGTATTTGATCTTTCAAAACTCCAGTAAATGTTTCCAATCGTGTGCGTGATTGCAGTCACATGACCTGTAGTAGTGCAGGTAGTGTGCTCACCTAAACATCATGTCTGTTGTGGTAAGAAACGCACAAATGAATAATATTCTGAAACGTGTGCTCGTTGCCTTCCCCCCTAGCTGGAGCGCATGTTGGAGGGAAGTGCAGTGCGTGCCCAGAAGCAGCTGGTGCTGTTGCACAGAGAGGACGGCCCTCCACCCCAAGGAACTGTTGACTGGCTCAACATGCGAAGCTGGATCTCCAGACACCTCCACCTCTCCTGTCCCCGAAGGGTCTTCTCTAAAAGGAGCCTGCCCAAGCTGGTCAGAAAAGCAAATTTAACCTTTTTTTTTAATTTTTTTTTCTTCCTTATATTTTATATATAGATCAAAGCCTTTTACTTTGTTCCAATTTGCTCATCCACTCCTAGATTGTATTTCAGTGTTTTCTCAAAATCTTTTTTCTTTGAAGGACTACATGATAGTTTTCATCCTTTCAGTTCTTTTGGTTCTGAAAATCTTACTCTGTATCTCTACTTTTGTTACATTTACTTTGCTTTTTTTTAACAGTTGGAGTTGTATCAACGCGTGTTTGAGAAGCCAGCAGACCGCCACTCTGATTTCTCCCGCCTGGCTCGCATTCTCACGGGCAATGCCATCGCTCTCATCCTTGGAGGGGGAGGAGCCAGGTAAAATTTGTAATTGTAATCCAAACAAAAACTTAAATGAAATATTAAGAAGATGATGTGTTTGGGGTCACATAGATTTAATAGAAACAGCATATCTGTTTCTTTTTGGTCATTTAGTTAAAATTCTCTCTCTTCCTACTGTTTATTTCCCATCCCTTCTATCCAGGGGTTGCTCCCAGGTGGGTGTAATGCGGGCGCTCTGTGAGGCTGGGATCCCAGTGGACCTGATAGGCGGGACTTCAATTGGCTCCCTAATGGGGGCTCTATATGCTGAGGATCGTAGCCACAGTCGCATGAGGATGAGGGCCAAAGAATGGGCAATGGTGAGAGTCAGAGCAGCACTACTTGTGTATCATATCCAAATCTTACATCAATTTCATGTTTTATAACTTTAGCAAACCTCTTGAGATTGTTGCATATAATCAGCTGACTACAGATTTTGGACCTTACTTTTATTGTATTTTTTTTTTCAGTGTACTTTTAATTCCCTTAGAATTGGTATTAATAACTGACGGAGAAATAATTTAGAAGAGAACAGTAACTTGTTTGGAAGAAAAACGGAGTTCATCTGTTTTCCTTTTGCAGTTTCCACAGAGAGAATATTCCTCATATGGTTTAATGGACTCAGTTGATTAAAGTAAACCATTTTGTGCACATTGAACATAAAAAGTATTACTTGATTTACACATGCAGCGCTTTAAGGTTTTAAAATATGAATTTATATGGATATGCATTAATTCACATTAAATGTATGTAAACACATAAACAACAATTGAAGTTGTTTAGAGGAAATAAACGTAATTTCTTGCTGTCTCTTTAGGAGATGACTTCCGTGTTTAAGAAGGTTCTGGATCTGACGTATCCAGTGACTTCCATGTTTTCTGGTGCTGCCTTCAACTCCAGTCTAACCAATGTCTTCAAAAGCAAACAGATTGAGGTGAGATTAGAACTAAAACTGGGAATGAAAAGTAGTAATTTTTTCACATATCATGTGCTGTTCTGACATGATGTTTTGGTTTTTGGTGCAATGTTTTGTGTATGCAGGACCTTTGGATCTCGTATTTCAATATCACTACTGACATCACTGCTTCAGCTATGAGAGTACACACTGATGGTGAGGTTTATCAGTTTACTTTCACGGCTTTCATTTAAACAAGTAGTACTCCAAGAATTCCCTGTTTGTTGTTTTAGGTTCTCTCTGGCGGTATGTCCGGGCTAGCATGTCTCTTTCGGGATATCTGCCTCCTCTATGTGACCCCAAAGATGGTCACCTACTGATGGATGGAGGCTACATCAACAATCTGCCCGGTTTGTAAAACTCAGTCTTTACAGTTTTAATATTTAAAGGGATAGTATGAAGTTGGCAGTCCTTCTCTTTGTACCTTTTAATATCTTCAGTTGTGTTATTTTGTTTTCTTTTGACTACCAGCTGATGTGGCGCGCTCCATGGGGGCCAAGGTGGTGATAGCTATTGACGTGGGCAGTCGGGATGAAACCAATCTCACTAATTATGGCGACTCGCTCTCAGGCTGGTGGCTGCTATGGAAACGCTTCAACCCTCTTGCTGAGAAAGTGAAGGTGATGAATTGATAAGCAAATGAGACACAACAAACTGTTCTAGGATGTCTAAAAAATAAATTAGGCCTATGAATAGCCATGAGTATATTTTTAGAGGTGTTCTTCAGTGATCCAGAAGTTTATTTCAACAGGTGTTGAACATGGCAGAGATTCAGACTCGCCTGGCCTACGTTTGCTGTGTGAGGCAGCTCGAGTCTGTTAAGAACAGTGACTACTGCGAGTACATCAGACCTCCTATTGACAGATACCGAACTCTGGAGTTTGGCAAGTTTGACGAAATAGCTGTAAGTTTGAGAAAAGACTTCTGAACTCTTTGATTTATAATGCTTTTTAAAATGTGGATTTTGCTAACACATTTAAAACACATTCATTAATGCTTCACATTGTTTGGTGCAAATTTTAGCCAATGGCATATACAGGAATGTGAATGACATGTTAATGTTTGGGTATTTTAGGAAGTGGGATACCAGCATGGCAAGACTGTGTTCGACGTGTGGAGTCGCAGTGGTGTAATCGACAAAATGATGAAAGACAGACACCAGGAGGAGTTCCACAACACCCAAAGCAAGAATAATGTAGGTTTGTGGGGATATACAGAATGTCTTGGAATATATGACAAGAAAGTCAGTTCTTCTTTGGATAAATGACATTTATGTCTCTGCCAAAACAAGCAAGTTAGACATTAAAACAACAAAATTAATTGGGTTCGAGTAATAGCACATTTCTCCCTTTAAACATTGAGTTACATACAAATAAATGCACAGTTTAATTATTGATATACGACTAAGTAGACCTAAATTAATATTTAACAACCGGTCCTTTCATTAATTCTAATAATACTGCATCTAATACAAGGACAGCATCTGGCAGTGTTAAACACAAGGAAATTCCTGGGAACACTTGTTTCAGTTTTCCAGAGAACTGCAAATGGGACAGAGGTTTGCCCTTCAGCATGGCAACAACCCTAAGCATACTGCAAAAGCAACACACAAGTAGTTTAAGGGTACACTTATAAGAGTGTTGGAATAGCCTAATCAAAGCCCAGGCCTCAGTTCAATTTACAATGTGTGGTACGAGTTTAGCTTTGCAATAAGCCAGCCGAAACCGTCCAGCTTGAAGGAGCTGGAGCAGTTTTACCCTAAGGAATTGGCAGCAGTCACAGTGGATATATGTGCTAAATCTACAGTGTCATACCCAGTAACAAATGATTGACTTTAAAGGTGTGAATACTTACGCAGGCTCAATTTTTGTTTGTTTTACAAGTTAGTGTTTTGCACATTTAGATTTGCAGGCATGTTGTTTTGACCACTTGAGACAAATTTCCTAAAAATCTATTTCAGTCTTAGATAATAAGGCAAGAAAATGGGAAATATGCAAAAGGGGTGAACATTTTTTAAGCTACTGTACTTTGTTAAGTGTGTCTAACACAGAAATCAATTTACTCTACACCAAAAATAACTGGGGAGAGAAGTTACTGATATGATTGTAGATTTAAAATGTAACGCTGTCTCATGACAAGCTCCAATTCCCATTCTCTAAAAAAACAAAAATCAGATGCTACTGTGGAATGCATTTCTAAAGGAAAATAATGCAGGTCTTTCCCTAAAAATCTTGATATTACAAGCTTAGTATTGTTACAAACAAACTAGCAGAAAATATATAACTAATAAAGTTAGATCAGATCATACATTCGGTTGTTGACACAAGAAAACACAACAGTTATAAAAAAAGATTGCATGTGGTCTATTAAAGAAAGATGGAAAAGCTTACATTTCTGTATTAATGTTAATGTATTGATGTTAATTATTCATTTTAATGGGGCAGCTTAGAGTGAAAGATGAGTGCCCTGTGCACAACCCAGTGGACATGAATATGGTCTTTGTGAAATCCATCTCATAGATGTCCCGTTTGGTTGCATAAACCCAAAATGGCAGCTAACCAGCTAAATGGCACTTTGAGTTTGAAAAATTGAAATCCAGCTTCCGATGCGTAATGTCGAAGTTGGCGTGCATCTTTTCCATGGTGTTCATGAGCTGAAAATATTCCTCTTTCAGGTGGTGACGTGTCCCAATGCTTCCTTCACTGACCTGGCAGAAATTGTGTCCCGCATTGAGCCTGTCAAACCTGCTCTTGTGGACGGTAAACGTTCTGACACACTTTAACTTTGCCATTCTCAGATTAAAAATGTTGACACGATTTCAGGGAGATAGATGTACATTTTTCTGTTTTCCGCACCTGCTCTTATGTTTTTTTTGGCTGGGGTTCTTTATTTTGTTTGTGCTTTATTTTGTTCGGTAACCAGTATATTTGACCAAAAAGAAGAAATGGACTGAATCTTTATTGTAGATTAGATAATATCATATGGATTATGAGTCTAAACCAGAGTCATCCTGTTTGCTACATACTGATGAAACGCTACAGATAGAAAGCACGATCTGTGCAAATTCGATGTTTTGAATTACACATTCCCAGCAAAGTAATTACTATTCAAAATAGATTCAGGCTTTAGTGAAACAGGAGCTGTTGTTTTTATCAAATAACGCCATCTTCAACACCAATAATGCACATTTTGCCGTTCTGTTTTATTCTCCTGCTCACCTGCTTGCATTTGTCACCTTTTCCACACCCGGCACATTTCATCTCTTCACCCACGCTTTGCTTCTGTGCATCCTGTCCTCCACTGTTTCCCTTCATCAGAAGAGTCAGACTACCACACTGACTATGAAGAGGAGGCACTGGAGAGTGCTCTGTCTGACATGGAGATGTACAGTCACTACGGAGAGCACACTGAAGGGGAGGAAACTGCTGACACGGTGTGAACTTTTGGTTACGACATCGGACACTAAGTGGTCTCTTCTGTCTTCTATCACATTTTAGACTTTAGACGTAAACTGTGTACTCTGGATGAAGGGATTACTTTTTTTGGGTTGCATTTTAAGTCCCTTTCTCATAAATGCAGACTCTCAGGAAGGCATTGAGGGATTATCTTTTAAATGTGGCACAAATGTCCTTTTGGACATCTCAACTACATTGCAACTACATTCATAAAGTAGTATCGAATGTGCTGCTATAGCCTTGATTGATCAGATTTATTGGCCAAATATGAATGAATTTAACACCTTTTACTGAATGCAGTCTTTTATATAACCTGGCTTGTTCTACTCATCTGCACGAAGCTGATCAATTCTGGAAAAAATCTCCAGGTATTTTAATGGTATTTCAAATGGTTTGTAATTTATTGAAAAATGTTTCTATCATGCTGACAACTCACCCTGCACTCAGGGGCATATCATAAGTTGTCACTGGATCTGACCTGGATTCAAAACAGAAAATAATGAAATATCTGGACCAATTGATACTCAATAAGGCATTTCATGGGGACTTTACATTCCCTTAAGTCTTTACTGATAGGATTGTGACCAGGCACAGATGTAAACCACAACATACCAATTCTATTCTTAACACAAGATTTGTTTGAATAATCTGTTTTAAATTGGATAAAAGATACGATATAATATATATTTTTTTAACACCACTTATTTATTTCTTCATTTTTTTAACCTTGCTGCTGTTTTCCAGGATGAAGAGCTGGGGGGGAGACATGCCCGCTACGTTACGACATTCACCCACAGCCAGCCTCCAACTGTCCACAACAGTTCACCGGAGGAGCCAACCAACCAGCAAGTCCATTCCAAACAGTCCATTAAGTAGGGACTGGTCTAATGAACTCTGCCTTAACTGGTCATCACCATTAAACTTGCCTTTATTTGCCACATTTTCCCTCCAGCCTGTCCCTGATGACTCTACTTGTAAATCTGCTCTCGGGTGCAATTACCACTTTGACTTCTGTAACCTGGCCTTGTTAGCTGTGTGGCTGACATAGATGAACAATCCCCTAAGCTGAATACAAGCATCTAGAATCTAGCGCACAAGTATTCTGACTTTATCGAGCTGTAACAAGTCTAACCATTTCTCATATTGAGATAGTTGCGAATGCTTCTTAAAACTCAACATGAATCATACCTGGGATGAAAGACGGGGCTGGTGAAGTCACTATTTCCATGAAATACTCATCACTAGGATCCAAGTAAAAACACTTACTCTGTGTTAATTATTCTGACTTGAGGTGGTTAAAGTGTCAGTTCTACTATTTTTTTTATTTTTTTTGTTTTGTTCTTGCTGTTTAAACTGACAGTTCTGGCATATTTTCCACCCCACACACAGATTCAAAAGATTCCACAGAAGTGGCATAAAGTTTCATATTTTCTGACATGACTCTTTTTGCACTTTTTAATTTCAGTAATTGAAATTTCTTCAGAAAACTGAAAATATTTCAAATGACAGCCTTTACTTTCCTGTGTCACAAGCCAATAAGGGTCATTGGGACTTCATATATATATATATATATATATATATTTAAAAAAGGGGATCCATTGCACAGTAGACAGTAAAGTGTGTGGATTGTCACGAGAGTTTCATCAGTATTAACAGTACTAAATAAGTGATACTCGCCCACATGTATGTTGGTTGGCAGAAATCTCAGACTTCTTCTTTAAAATTGAACAGATCACACTGAAATATTTGCATGAATGAATATGACCTGATTTAAGTAAATGATTAATTTAGACTGATGAACTTGTGTTTGAGACGTGACAATGCATTTCAAAACTCTGAACCAAGGCCACATTTAAGGACAGGTTCATGTTTTTCCTCTTGATTCAGTACTTTTGTCTGTTTCTATAATCATTGATCCTTTCATACCGGATTCAAATATGTAAAAAAAATTTTTATGAGAATAACATTCCGGTATTAATTTAATGGGGCACAAAATATTTTCATCCTAGAAAGGGAGCTGCACCCCCCCCCCCCCCCCCCCCAAAAAAAAAAAAAAAAAAAGACGTTTTCTACACTTGTGTCTATGAAATGATTCTTCCTTAACTTGCTTGCCAAACCGCACTAATTTAAAAACTAGCACAAAATAGGCAGCACGGCCCATGGCCGTGGCTGCCAGCGCAGTTTTGTTTTACCAGTGTGCCAGGGACATGCAGGGAATCAATGATTGCAGTCCACTTCAAAGCACTAGTTTCCCTCTTGGCTCCCGAGGGAGCCAACCCCTCCCACCCCCCCTTAAATCTGTTTTCTGGCTTGAATCTGAGACCCAAACCAAGCAGCAGAGAATGTGTGACTGGAGCTCATCTCGTCTGTGGATAGTTCATTGACCGGAGCTATCGCAGGAATGTGTTGAAGCAAATGATTTGGCTTGGATTGTTTTTTTTGTTTTTTCTAGGTTGTTTGTCCTGGTTTTGTTTTGAAAATTGACCATTTCAGTGGCATGTAAACGTATATATTTCTTGTTTATTTTGTTTTCAGATTCTAACATTCTAAGGCCAGCAGGTAAAAATGAACATAAAAAGTATGTATAAACTGTAGCCCTGGATGGTTTTAAGCACAAGTCACAGGAGTTAGACAATCAGTCCAGAATGCAATTTAATGCACAACTTATTGAATCATTGTACTGCTTTAGTTGATAAATCCATTGAAAGAATATTTCTTCATAGGTTTACCTCAATCTTGGCTATAATTTTTTCTAGAATTGGTGATTTTCAATATTTAAGTCCTGTAGTGGCTATTTCTGGCTCTTACTATTATCTTGTGTTGTATAAAACAACTGCATCTAAAATCCTAGCAACGGATTTAAATGGTAGAGTAAAAAATGGTTGTGAAAAAAAGGTAATGCAACAAATTCACATCCTGGATTTGATAGGCCGATAACAACAAAGATCATTCAAAAATGGAATCAGTTTAGCAGTAGATCCCTTAGCTATGGACTCGTCTTTAATACAACTAAGATATACTTTTTATTTTTTAAGGCCACAGATGCATCTCAATCCTGATATTACCGCATTAAGCGGAAATCAGCCAACCAGATTGGTTTGAATGAAAACCTTTGCAACTTTTGTAATATTCATTTTCTTCCCACTTGATATAGCACTCTGTACCACTCACTGTATGTGTCATCGTAAATACTGGTGCTACAGTGCCTGCAGCCTTAAATGTGTGGACAGCAAGAAAAAAAAACCTGTGATAAACACTATGGGGGGGGGGTCCCCATATGGTGTTGGTGAAATTGAGTCTGGACAGAGAATGTGTGAGCACAGCGGAGAAGGGGGGGGAAAAAAAAGCCATTTACCACTGAGATGATGTTTATTTATTTCTTTTTAACATAATAAACCAAGCACAATGCATCAATGTCGCCTGGCAGAATGAATGTTTCACTACTTTATTAAATGGGTCACCGTAATGAATGAAGCGCTGATTTAATGGATGTGCCATGAAGTAAATGTAACAAAGCCTTAGGTGACCTTTTTTGCAAAAATGACTCGTGCCCTCAGTTAACACTCACTTGGATGATTATATTGTACAAGAATGTTTACCAATAGGCCTATAAGATGTGATATTGTCTGGCTTTTTTTTTGTTTTTCTCTGACCACTTGTTACTAATAAATCACTGTTTGTTGCTGTAAGCAGTTTCTTTAATTTCATGGTACTTTAAGAGGATTTCGATATTTTTTTTTTTTTTTTTTAAGGGCTGCTGCTGAACATCAATTAGCCATGATTGAAGAGATGATTATGTTTTAATTAGTCATTTTCTCTTTGAAGTTTTTGAAAAATTGCGCATCCCTCGTGTCTCCAGAAGCTGAGGCCGATTGTTTCATCAGTGGTCCAGATCTAACCGTTTTTAGTGGGGCAGATAACAACTGGGGTGCAAGATTTGATATATTATGTGAATAAGAATATGCATTTAAGGTCAGGCTTTGTAGAGCATATGTTTCAGTTTAGTGACTGAATGCAAAATAGATCACAGAAGCTTGACAAAAACCTCTGTATCTCACCACAATGCGCTCACCACTCACAGAGGCTTAAGCCTTCGCCATTGCGGTCCAAGGTTCTGACATCTGCTCCATGTCATTCTGCCTCTGCTTTGCACTTCACTGTATCCTTTTTTTTAAAAATCAGAAGGCCTGGAAAATAGTTTCCAAAATGACCCTTTATGCTTGATTGATGTAAAAAAAATATATATAATAATTAGCATAAAAAGCTCCTACTACTGCATACAATAAGGAAAAGTACATGTTGAAAGGATGGAGGGATGAAACGAGAGCAGCGGGATGAGTTTGTTCCAGAAAAACAGAGATCTTTTAGTCTCAGAAATACACCCTGAGCAACTTATGTTTGTTTCATATATTAAGAGCTGCCACACATGTGAGACTGTTTACTGCTCATTCTCAAAGAGCAATGGATCTTACATGCCAATGTATGATTAATCTCACTTTATTGATGTATCCTATAATGAGCTTTTTCTTTCTCCCACTCTCCCTTGGGAAGGCAGACTTGCGACAGCTAATTAATGAGCACACAAGTGGGATTTAGGTCACAAGAGTGGCTTAGAGGAGGACGAGGGGGGAGTGGCACTCGTCTCAATCGATACATCACAGGGAGGAAAGCGGACGGATGGAAAATGGGGTGAATGAGTACAGGCTTCCTGAAATTTAGAGATTTGACAGAAAAGTCAAAGTTGACAGTGAACAAGAGGAGCCACAGTGCTGGTGTGTTGGTGGACAATGACCCCATCTGGACTAAATTGCGGTGACAGGCAGAAACATTTACGGAAAAAGGGGGGAGGGCAGACAAGAGGAAGTTTCTGACCTTCAGCAGACAGACACTTTGATTTATAGAAGGTCAAAACTCCACGTACAGTACAGTGCATCTCTTCCTCCACCTCTCAAACCATGTAGCGATGCTCTTTTCTCCCCATCCTTCCGGTTTCACTGCCTCTCATTTCTCTTCCCTTGCCTGCAGGGTTTTGGGAAAATGGGGACAAAAGGACTTAACCAGGTAAGTGGGTCACACTTTTGCTGTTGCTGTAGTGAGAAAAAGCCTCTAACGTGACGTCCGAGTACAAAAAAACTCACAGAAAAGTCCTCCACATTGAAAAAAAAAGAAAAGTACCAAATACTGTATAACCTAGAGTCAACACATCAGAGGTGGTAATACAGGTGTAACACAGGGATTTCATCAAAAGCTGCTTTCAGGAACTGTTGACACAGCATTTCACAGACAGGACCTTTGTAACTGAAAAGAAAGCTTTTCTCATGAGAAATGCTTTTCCAGGCTTCTAAACTGACCGTTTATTGCAATCATCACAGTTGACCGGAATCTTTTTCTACAAATCTACTTTAATCTAATTTCATTTGTTTTATCACCCCATCCACACTCATTATCTAATTTTAAGCAATTAATGACGTTCAAAGTTTTCAAATGCTGGCAACCCCTGTGGGTGAGGCACGATGTGCTTCATCATATAAGCTCGATTACTCCTGTAGGCAACAGCCTCCTTGAGTTGTTCTAATTAATCTCTTGATGTAGAAATAGAAAGTAGTTTAGGACATAATTAGTTGTAAAAGATATGAAGGAGGGTTGAACGGGAATGGGTTTAAAATTTGTGAAAACATATCTTTAAAGAGGACAGAAGAGCACAGAATTGACAACTCAAAGAGACAGTAATAACCAGAGAAGCGGAAACCAGCTAACTGTTTCCATTCAAGAGGAAAAGGCACAATTTGAAATTAAATAAGTTATACTAATAAAACCTATTAGATAACAAGAATTAACTTTTAATAATCGTTTCCAATTTTCTCTACACTGAAAAGGAACTGGGCTTGTCTTGGACATCTCTTTGGATTTTTTTGTTATTGGGCTGTAATGTTTGAATGAATAGACTTATTGGAATTTCCCCAATTTCCTGGATATCATTCACATTTGTTCTGCAATAGACATTGAGAGCAAAGATTAGAAAGGATTCAGAGATAAAAAAAAAATGAAGACAAGGCCAAACCAGCCTTGAGATCATTGCAACCTCCACCTGTGGATGCAGTGCAGTAACTAATGTTTCAGGGACTGTACAGTGGATGAGGGGGTATAGAAACATGTCACAATGTTGCATGATACAGCTGTGTATTCTGCTGTCAATCTGTTAGAGTGGGGTCCTGGAACAATCTGAGCAAGTACAAAGTAGACTCTTCTTTTAGTTAAACATGACTGGAGAGAAAGGGATAGTCAAAGAGTTTGTGAATGCATGCTCTTCACTCATGTGAAATGCAGACCATCCAGTCTACGCCAAACATGGCCATATAGGAACCCGCCAAAGTGTAATGTTGAGACCTCATGTGAAGGAAATTGAGAAAATTTTGAAACACTGGTTGATTTGACACAGAACAACTTTATGGTATTTGGATACTCTGTAGGCCACTGCAAATCCATTATTTTTTTTGTTTGTTTTCATTGTACCTCATCATTGTTTAACTTACTTTTCATACATGCTTACTTTTAGTGTTTCAGTGTCTCAGCCAGCCTGATGGAATTACAGGCTCCATTAGATGGAAATGGAATTGGATGGGGACAAAAATGTCTTCAAGATTTAAATCAAATTTAAAAGACGTGATAAATGACGGGGAGCAAGAGCAGATGCCAGAAATATGACTGAGAAACAATTCGTGCATTGATTGCTTACTGTCACAGGAGCTCAGTCCAAAATCAATGAGACAAACTCAAGGGGACATAAGAGCTGATCTCTATTAGGATGTTCTCAACCTTGATGCTCTGATAAGAGATGCTGTTTTCCTGGAGTTCCTTGACAGTATCAGCCTTCTGTCTCAGTATGATCTGGGAAAGACGGCAATGAGATCATGGTTGGAATCACAGCACAGTGTCACATAGAAATGTCAAAACTGACTACAACAGACATTCTTTGTACAGCCACCTCTGAAGCAAATAGACTCTGCCAACGTCAAAAGATTTCTTGTAAGATGGAGAGCTTGTTGTTTCACCTGAATGGGTTTGATCTGAAGTTTTGTTTTTAACCTGCCTGGCTGCATTGCTTGTTCCTTAATCTATCAAAACGGTTTTCAGTGATAGTAATAACACGTATTGACTGGACTACAAAGCGTTGCTCTTGGGCTTTCTGAGGATAGAATAATCTTTGATGCTTGTCCTGTTGTGAAAACCTTCCTGATATACAATTAATCAAAGCAGAAGATAGTCATCATCCTTTAAGCCTTTTCTCTCATATAAGTGAAACATGGTCTTATCAGTATCTGTGCATTGCATAGTATTTAAATCAGAAACTAGAGTGGGAGCACTGGAAGAAAAAGCAGAAACTGTGACAATGCAGATTCTTACAAGTTTCCTTCTAAAGGGACTGGTCTCTTCAACACCTGGATTAGCTCCAGTTGATCCAGAAGTGAGTTTCAGCATATTGGCCACCTCCATCGGTGGGTGCTTCTCATTTTTTTCCTGAAACAAAAAAGTGAGACACAGAAAAAAAACCCACAAATAGAGCAGTGATGTACAGCGGAGATGGTGTTTGATAGGTAACTGCAAGACACATTAGGGGTTGGCCTGAGTTGACAGTTTCTGACTTTGTTGAGATTTAAGAACTGTACACAGACATTTTAGGTGCTCACAAAATATGTGAAAATGACTTTAAATGCATTTTTAAACATAGCACAACAAATTGTATGGGATGATTCAACAACAACAAAAAAAAAATTCAACAAAAAACCTATTATTTGTGTCATCTTTGTCTTTTCTTTGGGACATTAAATTGAATAGTGGTCAAATAAACACATTGCAAAAAAAAGTTAACTTCCATGTACTTCAATGTAGCCAGTGCGTTTACATAGTTGGTTCACTTGCAGTAATGACCCCCCCCCTGCAAGCTTTATATTGCATCGTACCTTTTATGAAATATCACTCCACACTTCATCTCAACATAAAACCCAGGCGAAACTGCATCCTGCTGACCTTTTTGAGCAACCAACAGTGACTCATTATCGGTTTTTCCTTTGCCCTCCTCCCAGTTCAGCCTCTTCATTGTCCTCCAGCTTGGTACTTGAGCCACTCAAAAGGTGAAAAAACACATTCTTATTTGTTGTATGTGTATGTGTTGTCAGATATATGTGTTGTTTAGATTTGTATAAGAAATGTAATTAAACGCATCGACCAAGTTGTGACACTAAATCTAAGTACAAATCTATTCGGTCATTTATGAGATATCAAGTTTTCTTGAAGCAATCATGAGCATGATGATACAACAACAACTTGTATCATCAACACTTACTTTGATGAAAACTCATTGGCAAACTGAAATGTTAGATGAGACATTCAAAATGTGTCCAACATTTTCAAAGACAGGTGTCAAAAATAGATTTTTAAGAAAGTGGACATAAAAAAGTGGAATAAATGTCTAAATTTGTAGTGAGCAATTTAACAAGACAATAGATAAAACACCCATGTAGCATTGTTAAGCCAACGTAGCTTACAACAGAGTACAGTTGGCCCGTGCACGTGTTTTCTTGTTAAACTGATTGGAAGAGACAGAGCTGTGTGTAAGCACTTGTTTCCCCTTTTTCTTATCTAAGACGCATTCCTTACAAAAGATAAAGGTAAGGATTCAGCTTAGATTATATTTCTGAATAAACAAAAGTAGACGGACCAGTTCTTACATTTTTCAAGTACTGAGCCTTTACTAGATAGGGATAGTCAGTACGAAAAGGGGAAGAAAGCAGGAAAGATTTTCCACCAAGAGTTGCAAATCTAAATCTATTTTTTTAAAATAAATATTCAACGTTTGGTTTATGGAGCTCACATACAACTCAGTCAGCTAAAGTGTGCCACCACTGAAGGCTGATGTTGCAGGTCTTGATTAATCTTGACAGGCCTTGCAGGTGAAATCATTGTCCTGCTGTAGTCACTTTTCTTTACTGCCCTCCAGTTCACAGCTTCAGCAGCCTGCGGCTGTGTGAACTTCTCCCTCTTGATATGTCTCTGCCATCCAGAAATGTGCTTTGTTCAAGGAGCAGCATGCATCTGCAACATGCGCCCTTTTCATGTTTTATTTTACTGCAGCATCATTTTATTGCAAATAATCAGCTTTCTGATAGCTGATAGCTCAAAAATATTGACTCATTTTTAATTTTCAACAAAGTAAGTGTTACTAAAAAGAAACAACTAGAGGAACATGTTGCAATTAATGAACTGATTATTTAATTGGTGACTGGTGAATAACCTGATTGAGTACATAAAAAAGAGCAGCTTAGAGAGGAAGAGTCAAAAATCCATATTGAATGTATATGATTTTCAGGCTGTCAGACAGCACTATATGAAAATTAGTCATTATGTGATGGAAATCACTGCATGGGCACAGAAGCCCTTCCAGAAATCACTGTCTCTGAACACAGTTCACTGTGCCATCCACAAGTGCCGGTTAAAGCTCTAACATAAAAAAAACCCCAACAACATATGAAACCGATCCAGAAACGCTGCACCTTCTCTGGGCCAAAGATATTTAAAATGAACTGAGACTGAGTAGAAAACTGTTCTGTGGTCTGGTGGATCTAGATTCTTTGTAGAAATCATGGACACTGTGTCCTTCAGATTAAAGAGCATAGGGAACATCCTAGTCGTTATCAGCACTCAGCTAAAAAGCCTGCATCTCTGATAGTATGGGGGTGCATTAGTGTCTGTAGAGCTGGCAACTTGCACATCTGGAAAGACACTGTCAATGCTGAAAGGTATAAAGTGATTTAAGAGCAACATATGATTAAAACCTGCAATACTGCATCTATTACAAACGTATGGTGCTGGACTGACCTGCCTGCAGTCCAGACCTTTCAGCAGCTGAATACATTTCGGGTATCATGAAATACAGAATTTGACAAAGAAACCCCAGCACTTTCGAGAAGCTAGAATCCTATATTAGACAAAAATGGGGCAACATTCCTCGCCCAACGGTCCATGTGTCCGGTCTCCTCAGTTTACTTGGCCCTGTAACAACTTGTCTGAGATATATTACTGCTTAGCGTTAATTTTTTTTTTTTACAAAAATTGTAAAATATCTCACTTTAAAGATTTGATATGTTTTGTATTTTCTACTGTGAATGAAATGTTGGTTTATGGGATTTTTAAATGAATGCATTCTGTTTTTTATTTACATTTCACACAGTGTCTCAAGTTTTTTGGAATTGGGGTTATAATGTTTTATCATCACCTACCCAGCAAAAATACTAATAAAACTATTTAGATCTCTCTGAAAAACAAACAGCATTCAAAATATAGAAAGTTTGCTAGTTTGAGTCATTAGGGAGGTCATCAAATAAATAAGTAAATAAATCTTTACTTAACTTTGAAGACTGACTTTAATCAGAAAATAGATCTTGTTCTGAATTATCCATCACTTGACTCCTAAAAACTCGACACTGGTCTTTCATATGTGCCTCTTTTGTGGATGTGTACGGCTTTAGCCTTAGTTTTGCATAGAAACACAAGCCTTTGGTTTCCTATTCACTCTCAAAGCAAATTTGGTATTGTAAGTGAGCTATCCATAAAAAATAAAAAAGTATTGAATTGAATGAAACCTAATTAAGTCAGAACCTCATGAGCCAGTTTTGAAATAGTCACTAATAATAATCACATACTCATAACAAATAATGCTGTGTTGTGTATAGAAGTCAAGGGCTGAGCAGATTTATGTAGTAATAGGGTTAAAAGATCCAGTAATGGACATTTTCATTACACCAAACACTTGCTTAATTGGCTTTGGATTGAATGAATCAGATGATCACTGTCATGCACTTGGACACTATAGAGAGAAGAAGAAAATAAGACTGTCTATTGTACTTGTAAAGACTACATACTGCTTTTATTTGTTGAGGGGTGGTTGCCTGTTCTTAAGTGGGGCCAAACAGAGATGATGATTCATACTTTACATAACAAAACATTATATTTAATCTTATGGCCATAGATAAGTTGCTTAAATACAGTAAATCGGATGGAACACTTGTCAGCACACTACTGATGTACTTGTGCATATTTTATAACAGAAGTTAGTCTCTTGATAACTGAACTGCTCATACACTGTATTGTACTACTTAAACACTTTTACCTCAGTGCAGAAATAGCACAGACACGCACATCACAAAAAACCCCACACAATTAGAAATGATAAAATCCAGAGATATGTGTGAAATTTGTTCCCTACTCATGAGCATTTCACTTAACTGTCATTTCTGAAGTGCTTCTGTCTGTGAAGGGACAATTGAAATTTTGAAACAAGATACAAGAGCATGGGTAAACAAGTAAATATCAGGTTTCTTTAGTGACTGTATTCACAAGCTAAGGAGATGGTCTCATATGAGCAACATATTGCCTCAACCTCAAGGGAGTCAATCAAACAGACGTCGAAAGCAAAATGGAAAGACTTGGCTTTTTTCTTGTGCAGCATTTAATTTAGTCATTAGACTGCTAGCAAAATCCTTGTTAGTTACTCACACTGAATAGCTCACTATATCCTACCTCACAAGCAAAGGTGCTGAAGCTAAATTTGTGAAATAACAACAGAATTATTTATTCCATTCCAGTTATGAGATCAGTTTACACAAAAATGTAGTTTTGCTCGTGCAAATTTCTGCCATCTATAAAACTCCCCAGCTGCATTATCTGTTTCCAACGAGTGGCTAAAAACAATGAAAATGTAAAGAAAGTCGGTTTATGAGGGATTCTGACTTGAACCTTATTTGTTTAGCAGCAAAATCAACCCAAGAGGGAAAAAGTACCCTAAACAATCAAAACCCAGTGATTAACTAATTTAACAAGCACAACAAGCAGTGTAAAAGTCAATGAAACATTGATTTTAATCACATATGTCCACATTTTCTCACCATTGATTAAACAAAATTATCAAGATAATGTTTAATTCAACATCACAATGAAGCTGCTCACTCAAGCTTCATAAATATTCATGTTGCTAAATGATAATAAAGTCATAGTCTCCAGTCTACAATTACGTGGGCTGGAGCCATTCTGAGTTTGCAAAAAAAAAACTAGTGAGTCTAAGAATATGAGTACAGATTTGTGTGTGGGAGGCCTTGTGTGTCCTGCAGTGTACAGTGTAACGCGTGAACAGACACGCAGAACTGGAGGTCAGGATGAAAACAAAGATGGAGCTACAGCTGCTGGCTGATACAGCATACGGTCGGGGCAGAGCTGATGCTTCTCCCATTTCTCTGCCAAGCTAATAATATCCTGCTAAAGCTGCTGATTGGGAACACGAGGTGAGAGCGCCTCACTGTCCAAGCACGTCACAAAGGTTCACAGCTTCTAAAAGAAGAATAACTTTTTCCCCAGATGGAAAGATTTTCTGAGGTTTTAGATATTCTCAACACTACAGAAATGCTCCCATGTGCTTACCGGAGACTAGAAAGTGAAAATACAAAATGCAGTGACGTGAATAACATATTTTTACACCTGACCTCTTCAGATTGCATTTGATAAAACATCAATTGTAAAACAGACCTGCTGTCTAGTGTAGTTGCTCACAGCCACAAAGGTTGACATGCAGGGTTTTTTATACAGCTTGGATCAGAGTCCAGAGGCATTAAACTGATGAAACTGTGTGCTTCTTTTCTGTACAAAATTGCCCTGGAAGCAAAAAGCAGATCATCAGCCTGTCATCTGACAGAGATGTATTCAGAGCCTTCAATTCAGAGCCATTTCAAGGGTCTAATAATCTATCTGATGTGCAACCGTTTGTTGAGCTCATAGGATTTGTTGTAATTACCACTTACACTAATCAGCATGTCTTTGATTTCTGGAGTGATGTAAAGGGTAATCACTTCATTGTGACCATCAGATGGGCACAGTCCTTCACTAGTCTTTCATTTATAAGCCAACATCTCTGGAGGCTTAACTCCATCACCTCGTATATCTCTTCACTATTATCCCTTCTCCCTTCCAAATTGGATGCTCTTACTTCAGGCAAAGCTTGGGGCACTTGAAGGCCTATAACAATACTGTATGCTGTAAGGCCCACCATCAAACATCCAGAGGTCACAATCAGTACATTAGTAGCTGACTGTCTTTGGAACCCACCTCTGTTGTGGATATGTTTGGCACATAAGAATGACCATGCTGTCAATATCATCTCATCTCGCTGGTGGAACCCTGTAAATTTCAGCTTTCACAGCTGTTGCTCTGTACTGAATGGGACAACTTTCACCAAAACCACCCTCCCTATTCTGTGACTGCCCAATGCCTCCAAGCCTGTGAGCAGATTTTGCACGTTTGATTGCATTTTTTATGTTTACAGTTTCACAATACAGACCAAAGAATTGTATAATTACTACCTTTCTTTTACTTTGTTCCCTGCACAGATGCAGCTTTGTTTCCATTTGTCAGCATGTCAACAAGCTTTGTCTGCATAAGTGTTCACATGCGATTAGGTCTACTTTTCATGTTTCACTGGTGTTTATTTAACCACAAAAGCTCACTTGGAGGAGGAGGGGATGGTGAAAGGTGTTAATTAATAGACCTTCATGCAACAGATCACTAGTTCAAGACTGAAATTCTGTACAGCATTTACAGTCCTGGTACTTTTCTACTTCCCTCCCACTTACAGTGCCTTTCTTTTCTACGGTGTTCTTATCAGCAAATGGAAAATGTTAGAATTAATGTACATAGTTAGTTCCAGATGTTCAAAAACGTAGGTGGTTAAACTCACAAAAATCTACGAAAGAAAACAGCATTCTTGGGATATGTTGCCATCTCACAATTTACAACCACATTTTATTTTTTGTTAATACTAAGAAAGACTATTAAAGTAGAATTAGCAACTCTAAAAATCATAATGTCACTGATTCACATTTTCCTCGATACTTTATGGATCCTTTAATGAACATTGCTTAACCAACCAGAGCAGTAGCACTATAGTGCTGACCTTCTCCTCAAAACTGGTGTGTATCAGTGTCAGAGTCTAAGGCAGTGAACACCAGGCGCTTCCATGTTCATAGACCCAGTTTTCTAAAGAACATTCATTTATCCCTTTCCTCTGTCTCTCTTAATTTGGTTGTTTATTTGAATTTACCCCAGAGGGGGTATCACCACATGCTTTTTCTCCCACCATGCTTGATATCTGTACTTACTTTACATGGTTCCTTCTCTCAGGTTTTTACTCTCCCTTTTCAGTTGCATTTAAGTATTCAACATCTTATCAGTCCTCTCCAAAATACCATCATGACACATCAGCACCTCAGATTTGTTTATCTGAATATGTATGGCTGTTCAACTACTGTTGACTGGCCATGACTCTGTATTTTATTCTTACTTCAGGAAAATCCTGTTTCCTGTGGTAAATTGTTTCTACCTTCATTGTTTGCCAATTTACAGAAGTCTGAGGCTTTTTGGCATGGCTGCTCTCTGAGGCATTAAGCCACAGTGATTTAAAAACTCAGCTAGGAGAAATTACCTTTTGTGAGGTGTGCAACATGAAAGAACAGAGGACTTGGAAGCCAATGTGCCCTTTGTCGTCGGTCTGGCCTGTCAGTTTGTATCTGTCTAACTGTTTTTTGGCTTTGAGTGTTTCTATTTTGTGTGTCACAACTTTTTAGCTTTATACTGCACTTAGGAAATAAGATTTGCACTTCTTTGAACCACGTGGCAGCATAACTAACTCCAAAATTTCAGTGAAATATTGATTGATTAAAAATACTGACTAAGAAGAAAATAATTCTGTAGATTCTATGGAACCTCTATGTCATCTTAGGTCTTCTTGGGTTATTATAATTTTCCACCACAGTCTAAATGTCAAGCGTGCAAGCATTAGGATAATTAACTGATTTTAAATTGACCTTGAGTGTAAATGGTTCTCTGTCTCTGTGGCTGGTGAACTGTCGACGATGAACACTACCTCTCACCCGATGACTGCTGGGATGACCCCAGCCTCTGCGACCTTGAAAAGAATAAAGCAGGCATAAAAAATGTCTAGATTTGTGATGAATAGACTCATCCAGAAGTAATCATCTGCAATCATGTATGACAACCCTCTAGAAGTGATTATGTATTTTTTCTGCAGGCACACCACACTCAGCACATGTTTTACGTGATTCTTCTAATTTTACAATGCCCACCGCTCCAGTGTATGGCATCTGTCCCTAGGAGTGTGTGACCCTGTGCATGTGAATGTGTGTGTCAACAGGTGCCAACCTGGATGGGTTAAAAGCGGAGGACAAATTTCATGTGTATGCATGTACACATGACAATAAAGCTGATCTTAATCTTAATCTTACAAAGCACTTTTATGTTGCAACTTACCGACTGGGTGAGTAGACACTAACTAATGATAGCACGTAGGTATTAGAACTTTTTTGCGATCTGCTCAAATTGTCTGTCCTCTATCTAAGCGTGTCTGTGTGTAGGTTTGAACTATGCACACAAACAGAGGAACAGCAATGACATAAATTCTGGCAGTGTGGCACCTTCCCGCAGGGTAGTGTGGACAAGTTTCTTCATGCTTTAGAAGGTAACAGCTGTTTAACAGTTGCTTAGTAAGGTTTTATATTTGTTATTTTCTGCTTTGGTACAGGACTAGCTGCAGTTTGTCTTTTACTTTTTGTAGCTCATTTTGGCCAGTTTACACACAAAACAAAAAAAGAATTGAACAAGTAAATGAACAACACACGTAATGGCTAAGCACTAGGGGGAATTTGGGAGTGCACACAGGAAAGAACCAATTTGCAATCTGTGGTCTGCATGGATTATCAAAGGGCTTACAAAATAGCACTACACCACAGATTTAAAAGTGCTGATCTACAGTCACTACAGGAGGAGATGCTGTGTCCTAACATACTTGAAATCTGACTAGAGTAGATTGCAAGTATGTTGTTTATTTCTAAACAAAATTCTACCCACACAAGATAAATGCAATTAAATAAACTGGAAATAATCAGATAGCATAAAGCATCTCTTTAACTCATCTCATGAAATTTAGGTTAGCGATGTATAGCTGGTCTCACTGGTTGTGAGATGTTCTACCTTTTTACTTATGACATTACACAGCTTTTTCAGTCTTTTGCTGACTTTTTTTGGCACCAAATTCAAAAGGACACATTTCTAAAAAACAGATTTACAGATTCTCAGTTTCAACATTTAGAGATATACATAACTATATATCTGATAAAAAATAAAGACGTGCAGTGATGAGACTCTCTTATAATTTATATTTACCATATCTTGTTTGAAAGGGAGGCTGACCAGAGTCCTGCAACAGAACTCATAATGCAGTCATTCTTGGCAACACATGAGGACTGAGGAGCTGCTGCAAGTTTACCAGATGTTAGGAATGACCTATCTGCCAAGTACCTTGAATAATAAATGTAAGTGCACTTAGGGAGAATTAATGCTGTTTCCATGGCAAAAATTTGTCACAACAAATGTTGATTTGAATTTTTTTTTCTTGTACTTGACATGCTTCCCTTTGTATGAATCTATGAAATAGAATTTGGTCTTCCAACCCAGACACTGTACACATTGATATCATATAAAATCCTCTTTAGGGGACGGATCTTAATTTTATTAATACTTTTCCCTGATTCTGTTCAAAGGTGCTTCTCAGAATTGCAGAATTTACTGCGACTTAATAGTTTACCCACTAGAAAGAAATCCAATACTCAGGAAGAGATATTATGGCTGCCAGAGGTTAATCTGTATTCATTGTCTGTATGGAGAATACACATTGCTTGTTACATGCCTTTTCTGTGTGCGCATTTTTCGTTTATTTGTTCTTTACACATAAGATGTAGCCTCAATCATTTCCAATTCTGTTATATATGATTGTCTCTCCCTCTGTCTGCCGGTCTATGGCTGCTGATCAGGACAAACAGATGTTTTCTGGCTGTACCTTTAGCTTCATTGTTCCAACCCTCCGTGCAACTGATATGTTATTCCTGATGGTTTTAATATGCACCAGGAGACTTCACAGTAAGGGTTACTGTGATGGTGAACATGAGAAAGAAGTCTGTTGTCAGCAGTCTGGTTATATACCTAAGCTTCGATTTTACATCGTCAGTGTTTCCCTGTCCATCCCTCTTTTAAACACACACTGAGGAAGGACACATTTGTCTGGGTAAACTGAGACAAACGGTCCTCTATAATTCATCATTCAGCCTCTGGGAGAACAGCCAATGCTGGCTTAGTTTCTTATTCAACTGCAGTGTAAAACTGCTGTGGCAGAGCTCCACCCTCTCTGGGAAAATCTTAAATGGACCCAGCTAACTCTTTTGGAGGAGTCAGTCAAACACGGTCACCTTACAATGCGTACTTATCTGCAAGGAGTTTGTCTGGGACAAACACTATGGTAAGCTGTTTTAACTTTTATTAGTTCAAAGAATCAGAAGGTTTTGTGGTAAATTTGAAAATTGCTGGGGCCAGATGCATAAATCTGTGTCAATATACACAAAATTTGCCCTCTGCTTTTAACCCACCTGTTGAATATGCATATGCACAGGGTCACACACTCATAGAGGCAGGTGCCATACACAGGAGCAATGGGCAGTCAATTACAGAGTCCGGGGTATGTTGCCTTGCTCAATGGCAAGGAGGTGGACTGACACCCCTCCAGCTGTCAGCTTCACCAATTTTTGAGTGGGAATTGATCCACCAACCTTCCAGTTACTGGACGACCCACTCTAACCACTGAGCTGTGTATGTGCACAAGCATACTTTTTGCCCGATTTCTTAAAGCTGCTTGTACGCATGGTTCTCTTTCACAATCTTTATCATTGTAAAACTGTACACATGCACGATTTCCACTCCAAGTTTTAGCCATAAATGGACAAAGACAATCCTTAATTTGTCATTTGCATCTCAACATTTGTATATCATTTGCTTATCATGACTAAATAAACATGGCAATAAAAGCAAGACTAAAGAAGAAGCGCAAATTTAACCCAATAAACGCCACTTTCTCATCTGCAGTGAATTAATATGTACAGTTTCTACCTTGCGAGATGATCAAGAAGAAGGGTCACAGATGGATCATGGCATGTTTGATGTTGATGATGATGTTTTATGTTAAATTCTATTGCCACTTTTTCAGTTTCTAGAGAGAAACTTTATTAAATGTGTGTGAACGCATGGTATAAAGACTATGTAAAGTGTATACATTGTCACCACACTTTCTTTCTTTATATTTACCTGTCTGCGTAGAGAAAGATGTGTATGCAGGACCTTTTTTTCTTTTTATTAATGCATTGTTGATGCAAATGGACCCTGGAGTGTATTTTGTGACTTGTGAGAACTCTTACCCTGTTTTTAATACCTGATTCACTTGCTAACATGAATGTTAAAGATTCCAGCAATTCAGTTTTGACTTAAATGATACTGGAAAATATCTCACGTCAATATGACTAGTCTAATTTGTTTATGACGTGGCTGATCTGAGAATGTGGTTATATGAGCTATGAATGACGATTCTTAGTGCAGTATCATCTGACATGTCAAAGATTACAGTTGTTGCTTCCCTTGTTCTTTACTCACTGAAATTCCACCAAGTTCCTAGAACTGATATTCTGTGCTGTAGAGGGAAAAATATGCAAACATCTTTCATTATTTGGGTGGCTGTAGCGCAGGAGATAGAGTGGGTTGCTAGTTTGATCCCCAGTTCACCTGTTGATGTCTCTTTGGGAAAGGTACTGAACTCCACAAAACTACCAAATGTGTTTCTTACTTGTAAGTTGCTTTTAATAAAAGCATCTGCTAAAAGGATGTAATGGAATTTGTTGCAGGCCTGGATGACAAAAATGGAGATATATTAATCTATCAAGTAAAGATGTCAGGACAAAACCCAAAATATCTTGGGCTTATATGCAGTGAAAAAAAGTCGAAGTAAATGTCAAAATCGCTTAATTTTATGCTTAAATTGCATTTTCTCAGCAGAATTCTCTTTCTCAATGCATTTACTAGATTTAAAGAGGGTTGAATAAAAGAATGTTTGAATACTGACGTGGCTACAAATGGCAGCGCCAGTCTGCCCAGCATATTGGTCCGAACTGGACTATCTAATGCTGAATAAAGAACCTTCCTCAGATAGATTGCTGTGGGAGGAAAAAAAAATCATGGTCTCCAGAGAATGTAGATTCTCTGAACTTGACTCTGGTGCCAACATGAGATAAACACTCTTGGTTTTTAAGGAAGTGCATTACCACTGGGAAATATCTTCGTACCCTCTGAATAGAAGTCAACGGGACTAACATTTTTCCATTTAAGATGAAACCTAGTAATAGTGGAGAGCAACTGTCTTTTCACAGCACCGGGTCAAAATTCACCAACACTGACTTATATATCCACTCTTTTTTCACTGAATGAGCTCAGAAATGCCAGGCAGTGCAAAGTGAAACACATCAGTCCAACCTGCTCCCACAGATGCTACACCCACCTCTGATTTTTTGCATCCCACATTTTATTCCACTTTTCACTGATATACAGCTTTCCTTTTATCTCTTTTCACCTTCCTGTCTTCAGACCTCCTCATTTCACACTTTCTCCTCCTTTCGTCAGCTCATGCTCCTCTCTCCTCAAATCACTGCTCCTGAGCAAAGGAACCCAGGAAAAATGAGAGAGAGGAGGTTTGCGGCAGAACCAAGGTTGACCAAGGTGGGGGATAGGCATGGGCATCACGTAGAGAGAGGGCCTTTCCAAGACTGTCTCTCCTGCTCACACCACATATAGACACACACATCAAACAGGGGTTGAGTTGGAGAAGCCGACATGAATGCCATTAGTCTCAGAGGTGATTCTGGAGCAGTAATGAGATTGGAGGACTGCCCTGTTAGAGTACATCACCCTTTACAACACCGTAAATCCACCTGCTTACAATGCAGTGGGCAGATTAACATGACAACTCATCTTCTGCCACATCCGGAAAAGAGTGACTCACACCTCTGAATTTTCTGAGGTATGATTTTTTTCTTTTCTTAGTTCATTGTGTGCTACACGGTTCTACAAGATATAAAAGCAACGAATAAACATTCTGTGCAGAAATATTTGAATCATTTTAAAATATTCTTACTAAAGGTGTTTCCATTTTGTGACACTTTACATTTTACTCCATAAATACATTTTCCAAAATGGTCTTTTGTATATTACTCTATAATATGTGACATGCTCAACATAATTTTCAATTTCTATATTAAGTTTCCTCATTTTCACATAATTTGTCTTTTAACATGTTATTGATATAACATTTTAAAAAGAGACATTGTCTTCAAATCAGTTGTAACCTACAACAACCTGCATTAAATGTTCACAAAAAAGCAATATTAGCCATTTCAACATGCCCTAGAAACACTGTGTGTGTGTGTGTGTTGTATTTATCCACAAAGTGTTGTGCAAAAGACCCACGTTTGAACCTCTTCGGACACAACATTTTCTTAAGTTCAACTTTACTGTAACTCCTAATTGGTTTAAGTATAAACAAGTACATGGTTAGGTTTAGCAATTTAGAAATACAGTGGAGTGGTGGGTAGCACTGTTGCTGCAAGAAGCTTCCTGGTTCAAATGGCAGCTGAGGTCACTGTGCCTGTGTGGATTTCTTTCTGGGTATTTCCACTTCCCCCCACAGTTCATAAATGTGCATGAATGGTTAACTGGTGATTCTAAAACTTGTTGTTTTCTTAACAGTCTCTGTGTCAGTCCTGGGTTAGACTGGTGACCTATCCAGAGTGTTTAAGTGGTATTTGTTTTAAAGTATTCAGGTTGGGTTAAAGCATATCTGTGCTGGACAGGTGTTGGAATATAACCTGTTTTAAAACAAATAGAAATAAGAACAATCATAATTGTCTTTAGCGGAAATAAGAAAAAGAACATTTTTCTGTAGTATATGTGGTTATCAATTATAGAGAGAACACAAGAGCACAGGAATGGTTTCAGGTGAAAGAAACAAAAATTTCAAGAAAAGTGCACAACGAAGAAGGGGAGAGATAGAGGGGTTGTTTACATTTTATAGCTAATTTCACACATGATTTTTTATAAACTCTAATGTGCAAAACATAACAATAATGTGTAACCAGCAATCATGATATTGCAGCTGCTCCCACTGTAAATGCAACATGCAGTTTTTAATTGGCTTTGTCAGTTTCTAAGATGACTTGTTTCCTGTTCAAACAACACATTGCTAGATTTAGGGCATCTCCTTATGTGCTGCCTGCAGCTTTGGTGTGACATTATATTGGCTTTGTTGTGACTCGAAGTGTGCCTGTGGAATCTGCAGTGAGAAATCTCTTGGGGAGCTATTGAACTGCAGATAAAGGCAGCAGGGAACACCAACAAGAGCACAGATTAATCTGTCAAATTAAACGTCTGAAGCTTTCATGTAACAAATTGTAATTTATCTTGTAAACTGTTCGAAGTGTAAATCTTAGAGATGCAACTTAACTTGACAGAGATAAATAATTTCTTTATATATTTGTTGCATCCAATTCAGCCAATAAGCAAGCATTCAAGCCCTGTTATTGATCTAACCTGAGCATTATTCGCACATGCTGATAGAATCACACATACATTCAGACATTAAATATTCTTCAATTCAAATGTCAAGTGTCTGCTGTCAGAGAACGCTGCAGAAGAGGATATGACTGTTTGACCTTATAGTTGGCGAAGCTTTGCCCTTGTTCTTCTCTGCACTGCCGTCAGAAAGAGGGGCTATTTTTTTTCTGGGCCACACAGATGACGGAGTTGACAGTAATAGCTGCTTGTGTAGAGCAAAAGGCCATCTCATCAATGTCAACATCATCCAGAGCTGCAGTATGAGGTCCTTGCAGAAGCAATTTTCCTTATGCACTTGAAAGGAAACAGAAATCTGACTCATATTTCTGCTGCCTGATATTTAATGAAAAAATATAATTATCAATGCGAATGTAGCCTGATATTCACTAATACTAACACGATGCAAAAAAGAACCTTGAGCCAATTCAGTAATTGTGTCATTTACACAGTTTGTACAGCAGAGTGATTGTTCAACACACTAGTTAAATGTAGGGAAAGTCTAAGCAATATTTTCCAAACAATTAACAAGGAGATTTGGCTCCTAAAACTAATGTTATGTCTATCTATGTCGGATCAATTTATGAACTGTCATGATTCAGAGTCACACACCTGCCTCCTTAAGAAGGCTTTTTTTCACAATTGTTCAAATGGAAACACTCCAGGAAAACACTTGTTTAATTTTGCCACGGCTGATGCCAGGGAAGAACTTGAAATGATTATTTTTCTCTTGGGAAGGTAGCTGCTGTTGATTACAATTTCTGCAAAATTCTTTAGCTTGTCTTAAGAAATCCAGTCTCAAAAACAAAGAAGTTACATAATAGGTGAAAAAGAAAATGTGCTGGGTGATGTCTGCACTTCGTCTCTCCCTTTCTTGTAGTCTCCCCAATCATGCCAGGGAATTAAGACCTTTAATCCTCCACATCAGCTGCGGGATTCCGCAGCTCATTTATCGCAGATGCCTGAATGTCACAGAGGCGTGGGTGGACGACGTGACCATGGGTTTCCTGTTAACCAGGGAGAATTACTATTACTCTCCTGCTGCATCTGCCAAGCAGAGCAGAGAACTGAAACGGAGCAGTGGTGGATGAGTCACATGAAGAGAGACGGTTTAGCCCTCTAATGAAGCCCATGTCCATTGGTGATAAATAACAAGGGCTGCCCTCAGTCTCTGGGGACAGCGGAGGAAGTGGAGGTGGGCCCCTTGTGACGCAGGTTCACTTTTTAGACACAGTCTACATACGTATCTTTCTCTGATATCTTATATGATCAGTCAGTTTCATAACCCCCTGTTCCTCTGTTTATTAAATTCTTGTCTCCCATCTGTCCACTTACTGTTCTCTGTGTTGAAGTCTGCATTCTCTCCTTTTTGTTTTTCTCCTTGGACTTCTTTAGGGTCAGACATCTTCCTTCCCAGTCTGTGCCAAATGTTCTGTCTGGGTCATTCTAAACATTAGTATTCACAACAGGCATTTTACACAGTAGCTCTCCTTTCGGTTGTGTAGGGTGTCTGACTCCAGCACCATGATGAGCTTCACACACCAGTTTTCTTTCTTCAGTACCATGGACAGAGAAATTTCTTCTCTAAATCAAAGAGCCTGTACAGTGAAGACTTTACTTTTCTAAACTTTGGCAATCCTTCACTTGAGTTTTGGTAACATATTAGTCACTGATTTATTTGCTGGGATCTGGTGACACAGCAACATTGCTTAAAAGGTCTCTTACAAGTCTTTAAAGCAAGTGACAGCACATCATCTAAAACAAAACAAAACATTTAGATATTAAAGCTCAAAAAGTTATGTTAACTTGGAGTTTTTCAGCTTGTGATTGTACTTTTACTTTTTTCTAGATACAATTATGGGTAAATAAAGTGAAATGCAATAGCGTTTTTTTGTGTCATTTTTGCTGACTAACTGGAAAAACAAAGTTCCAGAGAGACCAAATATTTTGTTGCCCAAACTGCAGGTTTTTGGGGCCAGAGAAAAATTTTTAGGTGGTTAAATATGTAAAAAGAGGAAGTCTTATATCTGTCAAACAGACTAATTCAAGTATTTAAGTACCATCTGTGTACTGGGACCTACACGTCTGGCAATTCCACGTTGTTATCCAGATATTGAGTTGAAACTCGTTCATTTATTCATTTTCCACATTTGCTTCTCCTATTCAAGGTTGCGGAGGACTGGAGCCTATCCCAGGTTCCACTGGCAGGGTCTACCCTGGACAGGTCACCACTCCGTCATTCATTCAGCAAGACAAACAACCAACATGAGATGTTGGATAGAGGATGGACTTAACAACTCGGTTGTTATGTTGATGTTATTTACACAAATTTATACTTACAATGCCTAGGTGCTCTGTGTACTGTTTGTGTACTGCGTTTTATCAGGAGATCCAAGTCTCTTTATCGCCATTGACTGTTGTAAGCTTTTGTTCGATGGTACCTTCTCCACACATTTTCTCTTTTTCATATCTACTGGCTTGCATTTTTCAAAACAACGGGAATTGCTCTTGTTCTTAGAATTCCTGCTATTTGTTCCCAGATCACATATTGGAATTGGAGGAAAAGGGGGCCATTAATATGTCGCTTGCTTTGCATAATAAATCAGCATTCAAACTACTTGAAATTAAATAGGGTTATGTCACAGTATTAATTTAAAGCCATTTATATTACTTAGTGGCATATACTATGTACATGTACATGTTTTGACTGATTGTTTTTACCTCAACATTTTTAGGACATTTAAAGTGAGATAAATAGATAGATAATTTTTCTTATGCATGTGTTAAATGTCTAACTACGAGATTGTGCAATAATGGTGATGTTGCTGCTCTCTTTGTAAAGATGTTCTTGTAAAAGAGGTCTTTAATCTCTTTTTATGCGAATTTACACAACACTAGAAAAAAAACAAATGACTGTGTTACTATGACCAAAACCTTACCTTATACAAAATTATACAAAACTGAGCTTTTAAAAAGCAGGTTAACATACTTAAATAATGCAGTCGGGGGTTGAATCATTCCTACATGTTTAATACTGTAAATCAATAGAGCTGAATTTTGAAAAAAGCTACTCTCATTCACATATTTTTATGTTATGTCCATATAGATGGCCAAATTGAGCTATAATCATAGCTTGACTGTATGCCCTATTCAGGGATAGCCATCTGTATCACGCAAATCTGCTTGTTTCATTCATTTTGTACACAATAACCCGTACTCCTAATTATTTAACTGAACTTTTTTCAATTAATTTTGTTCCAAGTTTTTGTTAATATTACGAAAGCAGGCTTAAAGCTTATACATTTCCACTTTGTTTTGTCCTCTCTTTGTAAACAAGTGACCCTTTGTTAAAGTGCCAACAGCATCATGAAAGGACGAAACTTGAATTTGAGTGACATGGCAAGCAATGTAATGAAGCAAGAAAATATTGAGAAAAAAGGTTTGATCACCAGCTCTGCCATACAAATCATTGAAATGTCCAACAGTTATTGTCATTTTAAATTGAGCAATTTGTCAAAGGTTTCATTAACATAATTTCCAATTACCGATTTAGACAGACAGCTCATTTAACCTGCTACTGGCAGCTTGTCTGTTCCGTTTAGGATACAAGTGATGGCATAGACATACAATTTGGATGTTTAGCACAGACACAGCTCTTTGATAGGGATCTGGTTGTATGACACCTTATACCATGTGATGCCTGCCGACCAACCTTTTTGGTTTATAGATTGAAAAATTGTGCCATTTTGATGCAGTCATATCAGCTTCTTATTGTGAGACTGATTCAGGGATGAGTATGTATGCAGAAAGGAAAAACATCTCCTGGTTGATCTTGTGTGTTAGTTTATTTTTCACCAGCTAGTGAAGTCTAGCATGAAGAGGAACAAAGAAAATAGCTGAAAAGGGAGTAAACCTGACAAAATACTGTATGTATGTATGTATGTATGTATGTGAGTGTGTGTGTTTTAAATGTTGTGGAGGAGCAGTACTAGGAATAAGTTCTGGCAGTCAATCCATACCAAAATTTGAGACTTCCAAGCCTCTCTGATTACCCCTTGGTTAATACTGACACATACACACACAAACATGTAGACACACTCAACACATGTTTTCTTCCCTGCCTTCGGATTGCTCTATCAATCATGTCCCCAAGAAAATCTCTCCTCCTCCACCAGCACACTTCATTTCTGGGCCTTACTCTCTGTCACTTTACTGCTGCCATCCATTTCCTCCCACCCCTCCATGCAGCGTCAGGTGGGTATTTTCCTCACGTACACAGACATATGCAACAGCTTTTTGACTGCCTTTCTTTGAACAGACAGAACATTCTTAACAAAATTCCCTAACACATTGAAATAGTTGATTATTGTCCTTTTCATTTGTTCAGACGAAGTAATGTTTGTCGGGAAACATTATTTGCTGTCTTCATTTGCTTTCAATCATCATTTCCAGCCTGCTTGACTCTAGAAACCAGGTCTATAGAAAAAGTCCTTGATGTACAAATAATTCTGTTTGTTGAACAGACATCATTATCATTATTATCATTATCATCAAACATTTTAAATGCATAGTTGTAGTATACTTATCTGTGATGTTAACTGAAAAGATGACACATTACAAGCTGTGCTAATGGTGTGTAATAGTGTAGACATCTGTTATCCTAAATGCAACTTAAAGGTGCTTTTTTACCATTTCGGTCCTCAAATTTTTTCACTACAAGGAGGCAGAGTTTCACCAGGCAAAGTCTACATTTCCATTCACATTTATGAGTAATTTCACTCATTATCAAATACATTTTTTCAGACACTTCACTTCTCAGACCACTTTTAAAGGAACATATTGCAGCAAAAGAAAAAAAATAGCTTAAAAATGCTCTGTTACAATTGTTTTCTTTATTCGTTGGGCTGAAAAATTCCAGTTTAGTATCAGAATGTCCACTAGATGTGTTTCTAATGTAAAATGGCTCCAATATTTGCTTCAGAAACCATAAGGTGAAATACTTGGTCACAAAGTAGTGTCAGAATCTCTTCTCCCAAAGAGACATGTCAGTGGAGAAAATATGTGACACAGGAATAAACTCCTCAGTGGGCTGTCTCATTTCTGAAAGTCTCTGTTAGATATTCTTTTAACAAGTTAAATAGTCTACAGGCTTGCTGGCAGCTCTACAAAGGTATACCCTGAGTTCTGTGCAAATACATAATCTAAATGTAAAATGCTCATAATGAAAATTTGATGCCACCGTGATGTTTGTCACTGGTTTGGTTTGTGAACTTCTATTTTGACCCTTTGAGTTTGCTGTCTTTTTGAAGCAGACGTTTGAAGTTATTTTTGACCAGAATTTATCATTTGACGCACATATAAAACTGGTTTCTAGGAATGCCTTCTTTCACCTTCGTAATATTGCTAAAAATCAGGAACATCCTGTCTCAGGGTGATGCAGAGAAACTAGTTCATGCATTTGTTACTTCAAGATTGACTACTGTAATTCTATATTATTGGGCTGTCCCACATATTCTCTGAAAAGCCTCCAGCTGATCCAAAATGCTGCAGCCACAGTTTTGATGAGAGCTAAAAGGAGAGATCGTGTTTCTCCAGTTTTAGTTTCTCTTCATTGGCTCCCTGTTAAATTCAGAATAGAATTTAAGATTCTTCTTCTCACATATAAAGCTTTTAATGACCGAGCTCCATCATATCTTAAAGATCTCATTGTAAGGTATTCTCCTAACAGAGCTCTTCGCTCCCAAACTGCAGGTTTACTTGTTGTTCCCAGAGTTTCTAAAAGTAGAATGGAAGGCAGAGCCTTCAGTTATCAGGCCCCTCTCTTGTGGAATGAGCTGCCAGTAAATGTCCGGGAAGCAGACACCCTTTCCACTTTTAAGATTAGGCTTAAAACTTTCCTTTTTGATAAAGCTTATAGTTAGGGATGGCTCAGGTAATCCTGAAACATCCCATAGTTAAGCTGCTATAGGCTTAGACTGCTGGGGGACCTCATCTGTCACACCTTTCCTTACTTTTCTCTCTTTTTCCCCCTGTATAATTTCTCAACTGATGTTATGTACATGTGACATTATTGTGGTTATTAACTTGTGTTTCCCTGTTCCAACAGGTATCCTTTGAATGATGTTATGGTGTCCCCCCATGAGAGGAAAAGTCAGGAAAGAACTTTCTCTGGACACAATGGCAATTCACTCTTAACACAGTTAGAATGATCATTCTGGACCAAAACAATGTACCATCTACCATTACCACCTGTAAAGCCATGACAATCATTTCCAGACAATAGGCAATTAATCACAGATTATGTATACAGTCAAATTCAAAGAATATGTTGAACTTGCCACTCATTAAAACCATTTTTCACAATGTAAACCAAAAAATCAAAGAGGTCATGAACAGCCGAGCAGCAGCTAATTGCATAATAATGGCTAGATGTAATAGAAACATTCTTTTACATAGAAACATTCTCTAAGAGGTTGAAAAACAATATTAACACTGAGAGTTAAATAACAACTATGACTAAGATGATGAGTCAGAGTTCACTCTTTCCATCACCTTTTGAAAGATCCTCCACTTATACAAATGGAAACACTGTCATATGTTTGATGTGTTTGTCTGATTTTGTAATGTTTTAAACCAAGCAATAGAAAATGTTTTTCACATTGTGCAATGTTACAGCCATTGTTATTTAAAACAACGACTGTTAAGTTGACTGTGAAGCTTTGTGCAACTATCCTCATTAATGGCCATGAGTGTATGACTTAATTAAGCAGTCAAATATAGCAAAGCCTATAATGAGCCTATAATGCACTATCAAAGTTCATGACCATTGGGAGGCATTATTCGTTAATGTGGGTTAGACCCTCCACATCATTCTCATTAAATTAAACAGTATATTTAAAGAAACCAGGATTTTAAGAGTTCAGTATTATTAATATTCCCTTGGCTGAGTGTCAAAGTTTATAATTACCTCAGTTAAAGCCTTTTCAGCTTTAAGTCTTAATCCACTCTCAACTAGATCCAACTATACCATCTACACATGTTTTGCCCTAATCGTCCCCCCCCTCCCCCCCAATCGTTTACTGAAAATCTGTCTCCAAAAATATAGGAATCCGTTGCAATTCTGATTTCAAGTATGAAAAGATGTGTTCAGATAGGGCATTTTTACCTCCCTGGAGCTCAAGTTGAATTTCCAGTTGGTTTTCCCACATTTACTCACTGTCCGATGGAACGATGGAGCTCAGAAGAAGAACTGGAAGTGTGTCACAGCTAACTGTGTTTGACAATGTTGAATTAAAGCAAAACTTACTTAGTCCCCTCTTGAAAGTATCTGTGATCCTCCAAGATAAAACTATGCCTAGACGTTGGAGCCACACCCATGGCTCTGTAAAGCACAATGAAGGTGATTGAAATAAATTATCACATAAACATTTTCAATATATTTCAAATACATCTGAGGCTGCCTGGAGTTGCATTAAACCAAATCAGTCCAGTTTCCAGAGGGAAAGTTGTCATTTCATATTGCTGGAAAGGATGCTTACATTCTCCTCATCTCTTTGAAAATGTTCCAGCAACATGCCTTTTGCTTCTACCAGCTACCGAAGGGCTCTCAAATATGATTTTATTTATGTGACAATTCACTTCTTCAGACTACTGACTACTCGCCAGTTGCAAGACCTTTGTCGAACAGACCAGGGCTCAACTGCTGTGTCAAACCATTGTTTTCTATCTTGGACACTGGTTCTAGTCTCTTGTGAGACTGTTGTTTTTCTCTTGCTGACTATTTGCTTAAATTTAAGCACAAACACTACATAGTTAGGTCATGGTCTGAGACCTTTCAGAACCATGAATGTTCCTCTTTAAGTGTCACAATGTGATGAGGTAGAAAAGACACCTGATCAAGTTTTTCAACAAATCAAAAATTTGACCTGATAGAGGTTGTAGAAAAAAAGAAAACCAAGCGACTGCTGTAGTGTTTGTAATTTTTCTTAAGAGAAGCATGTATGTGTGTATCACATTTGTGTTTGATAAATGAATTGATTATAGAAACTATTTTGTGTACACATGAAAAATCTAATTTGAGCCTGGAGTGTAAATTCGGAACCTTTACATGATAGGATCACCCCAGTAACAGATTCTGATATTGATCTGCTTTGCTATCAATCAAATAGTGAGAGCTAGTCAGGGTCAGTAAAGACACTAATATTGTAGGAAGATGGCTGCATGTCTCTTTCTTATCCTCTTAATTAATCTGCTTTTACTCTATTTTTCATACTTTACCTCCCCTGTTTCAGTTTGTTGACAGCAGAAAACATTCTGTACTCTCTGTCCGGGGGCTTCCTCTGCAGTCTTCTGGGTGGATGCGTGGTTGCCCCTGCGGTGGGCTTCCTGGGTTCTGTGCTCTGTGGGGGCTGCTGGTGGCCTGGGTCTTGTGGTCCTCTCTGCCTGCTTCTGATTGCTTGGGGGAGCTGTGGATTGTGGCCCTGTACGCTTATACACTCATAACTAAGCATGGTTATCATGTAGGTCCTGTGCCATGGGTGTTGCATGTTCTCACACACACACACACACACACACATTCATTAGTCCAGTAGCATGGTCGCTAAGCAGTTGATGTTTTATCATGTCGTCTCAGGTCAACTATATCCACAGCTGTGTTGTATGCGATTGCCGCTTCTTGTGCTTGTTTTTGTTTGTTTGTGTGTTTGTTTTTTCTCTGCTTGTCTGCTTTCAGGTGCTCCTGGTGGCGCTAAGGCTGGATTCCCCTCAGAGGCCATGGATTGTTGTCTGTTTTGCTTTTTACAGGTGTAGCAGCTGGTTGTCTGGTTTTTGTTTCTATTTTTGTTCTGTTTCCTCTTCTTTCCTCTTCTTCTTTCCTTGTCCCCCGGTCCGGTTCAGTTCTATTACATGTCATATATTGTAAACAGAAATAAATAAATGGGCATCAAGGGGAGCTTTACATTTATAAAACTTCCCTTGGCAAAGCAAATCTGTTTGGCATCAAAGGTATTCAGACTACAATTCTGCTGCCATAATGCTGAACAGGACAAGGGGGAAGAAAAAAAAGAAGAAAAAGAAAACATTCTGTACTTTGTTCCTTTTCTAAAAGACCCTTGTTGCTCATGCATGCTTCCAATCACCACTCTCATGTCATCATATTTGATCCATTCTCTTTGCAGGCTTTGTTATGAGGAACTCCTCTGTCTCTACATTCATCCACACACCCTTCCCTCATGCTCATTTACAGTCCACCTGCGCGTGCTTCTTCAGTCTCGTCAGAGCTGCCTGGAATTATTTACTGCTTAATGGCCTACAGCAGCTCACACCAGCCCAGTGGTGCTTTGCTTTATTATTGATTTTCATTCCTTTTGTCTTAGTGTGTGTGTCAATGACAGTGACAGTGTGTGCGTGTTTGTGTGTGTGCAGGACAAGGACACACTGCAAAGATTAAAACAAAATCCAAGGACATCCTGCACATTTGAGCTTCTGGTGAAATGACCTGTGGACTGAAAGATTGATTTGATGTTTGAAGGCTAATGGGTGATTGGACTGTTGCCTGTGCTTCCGTCTGTTTACATGATATATGCATGTGACCATATGTTGATGTGTGGGTGTGTGCGTGTGTGTGTGTGTATACCACTAAAGATAAACAGTAACTTGTAAGATTAAATGTCTTTGAATTGTTGCAGTGTACACATTTCCTGCCCCACTAGGCAGGATTTTGGCCAACACAATTCTTTAAAGGAATGGAAAATCAAGCCACACAGCATGGTATTATGGAGATAAACAGGAAGTCTGCTAATACGCAAGTATTGATGTGTACACTTAATTAAGACAAGTATTGTTCTCAGAAGTTTTTTCTGGCTTGTAGTGCTGGAAATTATATTTTGTCAATGAAAATGTGTCTTTGTGTCCTGCTCTTTTTGTTGCTATGTGGCTGTGAAACACTTCACACCACAAGTCTCCACCACATCCATCTTTTCTGCATGAGCTCCCACTGGTTTAAAGTTTCCAAGGAAGTTATAGTTAGAATTTGTGTGTGTGTGTGTGTGTGTGTGTGTGTGTTTAATGGGTTATTTGATATAGAATTTATAAATCAAAACTTTATTTTTTCTCTTTATTCTTGCAAATGAGCTCTGTCCGATTCCAGCCACTAAGTCTCATGAAAACAAATTATGAATACATGTCAAGTCATACGCTACAGCTGTATTTTTAATATATAAAGATTTTACACCATGTACTCTGGAAGAATAGCACCCTGACCATAAAATGTGTAGCCCAAAAGGTGTGGGAACCACAAGTGGCAGGCTGTTCATAGCAGTATGAAGATATTAGCTTACCAAGCCATGGTTTTCCTCTCTCAGATTTGTTGTGACATTCTTTTTATTATTTCACTGTATTAATAATAACAATAATAATAATAATAATAATAATTTGGTAAGAAAAGCATCAATAATAAAGAATTCAGAAAAATAGCTATTTTGCACATTATTTGGGGTAAAGGTAGACATCGAAACTTGTTATTGTAGGTGTGCAAAAATTGGAGGACAGTGGGCTTTTTGTGCTGTCATCTTCAGCCCTCTTTGAATAATCTTCAGAATGAAGCTCCTGCTACATTTTGATTGGAAAACAACAGCAAAAAAAGACAAAACAAAAAAAAGCAAAGGCATACTATATATCATCTTGTTGATCAAAGAGATGCCCAAAGAGATCTGCAGCATCTCAACGCTCCCTCTGTCCTTGGCTGTTTGAGAGATCATTACAACGTGTGTTAGTGTGTGAGAAGGAGAGGAGGGATGGGGGGCGGGTGTTCTAACCAAAATTACCGATTATATAACCCCGCACAATAAATAAATAAAGATATAGAGATAATACCCCAAAAAGGATTAGATGAATGAGACGGGTGGGTGGCACCAGTGTTCCCCAGGCTTCCGTACCCTTTGTGAGCGTGATGGTGATATAGCCGACCCTACGATCCTCCCATTGCATTTTTAGATCAATGAGAGAGAGAGAGGTCTGTGTATTTTCAGCCACATCTGTTAAGCTACCCCGCGTACGTGTTTAGAGGGAGAGGAGCAGAGAGGAAAGAAGCAGACCAACGTCCGTCTTTTCGCTCTGCAGACGCGTGCATGACCCATCTGCTCCTGGATTTCCCTTGAACTTTTTTTTTGCCCTTTTCTTTTTTTCTAGGCTACTCTTTTACTTGTCGCATTCCTTCGAGTCTCTTTGGAATGAACAGTTTTCCTGCCTGCGCCGTTTCCATGTCAGCATGGGAACTGCCGCGTCCAAAAGGAAGAATTTAAGAAACGATGCGATATCCTCTGTGGCAGCAAAAGTTAGGTGAGTGGCACTCGGACCTCTCCGCCTGTATATCCGTTTTCCCGCAGCCACAGCAAGGTGTTAGCAAGTATTTCAGCCTGCTGGTGCATACCAGGCCAAGTTAGCACGTGAGACATTTGTGTGTTTTGATGAACTACCACTGCGCTATCCCGGGTATAGACAGTCCGTCTTGCATTGCGCAGAGATACTCTGTGCGTTCCCAACTGTCCCGTCTATAGCTCGGGGCGTGCGGCTGAACAAGTACCTCAAATTTTGTCGTTGTCAGCCAAACTGCACTTGCAATCACAAAATGTATACGAGGCAGGTTCTCCAATAATTTCCCAAGGGTGTGTTTTAACAGTCTGATTTAGGGTGAAGGGTATTTTTGCCTCTGGCGCGTTGACGTTTTTACTGATGTTCTGAATGAATCGTCATTGTATAACCAAAGTCATGCAGAGGCAAAGCTGGGTCTGCCGTGACTCAGAGTAACCCTGATACATTTTCTCAGCTCGGCATCACCTAAATAGCCATCAACGTTTGATTGTTATTGTAAGTTAAACAAAAATGGCTTTATGTCTGGCCGCATCGACCCGGGCGAACAGAGCAGCGATGGAGAGGCTGCCTTAACACCTTCGGCGGGCAAATAACCCATCTGTCAATTAATCAATCACCTCAATCGATGCTGTCGTGCACTGATCACCCATCACGGTATGTCACCTGGGTCAGCCACAAAGGGTTTATCACTGGGAAGCGGTTGTAATTTTATTAAGCCTGGGAAAGCAGTGTGATCCAGACTGTTTGGCAGGAGTCCAGCCCATTAAAAGCTGGTAACGACTCACTCTTAGAATATATATCTTATTTCATAAGCAGAACTACATCTAGCACCATACAGAGAAACTAATACATGCTTCCCGCGCTGTCCTCGCGGCTGTGAGCTGAAGTTGCAAACACGTGTGGCTGTCTGCTCATGTATGAACACACGAAGCGCAGACAGTAAGCCACGGTCGTAAGTGAGATCAGAATACAAATAAAGCCTCTGTGCCTCAGAGGTGGCTCGCACCAGGATCGATAGTGTGTGATTGTAATTCGGTCAATGAATGACCTTCACTCGTACGACTCCAATATCCACAGATGTGGGCTGATGTGGTATTACGTCATTCCATCCATGCGTGCATCTTTCCCATATTGCAGCCTATAGTACATCATGCAGTGTGTGAGGTGTCTGTGCGCCACCTTGAAATGAAGAAGAGAATGTGATGCTCATATAATGGCACGTAGCTTAAGAGTTTCTTGAGCATGCGGTAAGAGAGTGTGTGAAGAGAAAAGGGACCATCTTAAGACTGAAAGGTTTTGTTATTTAATGCCACAGTGGAACAACAGAAATAATGTGACTCATTTGGCAGCTACAGGGCTTCTGTATGGACAAGCTTTCTCAAATGCTTCTACTTATTGAGTTATTGACAGCTTGAATATTACTATCTGCTGTAACTGGGAAATGCAGCTGAATCACATCAAATATTTATTTGCCTTTCACCTATACACAACCTCATGAATGTGGAAGCTAGAGCTCAAACGTGGTTTCTTTCTGTCTCTCCACCTCACTCACTCACTCACTCGAGTGCATAAATGTATCAGGGGTGTGTGTTTTCGGGCATCTGTTTTGGGCATTTTCTGCTGATCATGTGCCATCACCCAGGTAACTATATGGCAACCAAAAGTTCAGTTGTGGAGTGAAACATCTGAAAGATAATTAATCTGCTTTGCATCTGGGATTTAATACTTTCAACTACTGATTCAAGACCATAATAGTACTTCTACTCCAACGAATCTTTAAAATATTTGTCTATTGTTAATTGGGTTCACAAGATAGGAAAAATGGACCCTTTATGAATATTGTCAAAAAGTCATTTTGATTGTCAGATGTCAGGTTTATATGCACAACACACCCCAGAGCAAATTATATAAAATCTAACCATATGGCATACCTCCATGTTCCAGCATTCTGGGAATTGTATGACTAATGAGCTACCTGCACACAAACATCCTGGCAAGCCTCAAAGAACATGGCACTGACTTACCTTACCTTTGTAAGAGGTTAAGGTAAACCATTTGTTTTAGATTTGATACTTGTCCCCAAATGGGAAGCTTGTCCCAATAGTGTGATTGGGATTAAGTAATACAGCACAGTCATCAACATGGTTAGAGAATCTCAAAGGCAAATGACGGCTGGTATGTAACTGTATACGAGTCTGAGTTATCATCCTTTGCCGACTCATCTTATCCAAGTGGAATAAGCGACTTTTATTTTTTTTTATTTTGGAATCAAAAACATCCTTACTGACTTTGTTCATTTGTCTTTAACAAACAACTTCAGACATAACTTCTAATCTGATAAATGTACTTCACTCTTAAACAGCTGAGCGGTTTTTGGATGCTATAGCTTATGCTGTGTTTGCTACACAGCTAATAAGTGGTCTGTACACTGAGAACAGATAATGACTTCATATATGTAGTTTGCAACTAAGTTTGCAGTGTGGGTTCCTTTGATTGCTATGAAAGGCTCTAACGTTTTTTTTGGTGTTTTTTTAACCCAATTTTATGAGGTCTTAATGAAATGACTTTGACTGGCTTCGGTCAGTGTAACACAGAGAGAAACTACCACAACTCCCCTTTCCTTTATTGATTTACACCTCTTTTTAAATGGAGGCACAGTCCATTCCATGACAAATTTGGAATCAGAATTTCCATATTCCGACAGGTGAAAATTTAATGAACACTAATTAGAAATCAAGTTTATTCTCAGGATATGAAACCTTATACAAAGTACTGGTAGAGCATTTTGAGCTAATTTATTTCTATCTAACTACAGATGACATTTGATACTAACATCAAAGCAAAATGAAAGAGCAAAAGTTTCAACTTCTCATTTCATAGATACAGCTACATCATCTGAAGCACGCCAGGGAAAATAGTCTGTACAGCCTTGTAGAGTGGTGTAAAGTTAACCTTCAGATCTGAATGACTTACTTAAACATACATTTAAGACACAAAGAGTGCCAAAGCAAAGCAAAATATTGCAAAGAATTTGTATGGTTGTCAGTTTCTGAGTTAGTAGTGATTTTAGACACTCAAATATATGTTTTCAACCACAGAAAAAAAAGTGTTTTTTCCATCACACGTCCCCTTTAAGAATGTGCTTTTCTTGTTTATTTCTCCAAAACTGTAATTATGGTGCAATGTTTGTCACTAGAGAGGTGTTTTCAAATTCCTCTTTTGAGGAAGGATATGTCTACACACTTCAAATTCAAACTGTTACCTTGCAAGATGGAGACTTTGTCACAAATTCATCCATCATCCAATCATCCAATTCTGGCAAAAGAAACCTGAAATCTCAGAGTGATTGAAGAGAGTGAGAACTTGGATCTGCATAGTTCAGACCGCAAACCGCTAACATGGTGCCAGCCACTTCCAGATATAAGTTATAAAGTAAAAAGCTACTATGCTAACTACACTTACCACCAGTAATACATCTTAGTCTGTTAACTGACGAAAGAGCCCAGTGGGTATAAAGAGGGTTGCATCTTGATGTGTACTACTTAAGCACCAGTGACAGGCAGGGTGCCATCCAGATTCAGGATTTCACAGTAAGTGAGAACAAGTAGATTCAGCCCTCTTTCAGAGACAGCCCTCTCTTTTTTTTCTGTTGGAAAACCATGGTAAACTAGATATTTGTCATTGCAGAATATTTTTACATACTTTAAAATGTAGTTTAAAGGGTAGTTTAAAATACAATTGGAACCTGGCTGCACCTAAAACAAGAATATGAATGATCATGTATGTAGCTCTGTGATGCTATACTTGGGTTCAGTGGTGCTTGAGCTAATAGTTCAGTAGATTTAATGGTCAGCATTTGATTAGCACTAAGCACAAAGGAAATATGAGGCTGCTGGCAATGTCATTGGCTTTGCAGATATTTGGTCATAAACCAAAGCACTGGACATATAAATGCTATTATTTAATGATAGCATTATGATTAACAAAATGATGACAGTCATGGTGAGAAATTATCAATCTGCCAAATTTTCTCCAATGGTTATCAGATATTTCACTCAAAAATGTAAAAAAAAAATGACAAGATCAGTGACAGTGGACCACCATACAAAGCCAGATTTATACTTTGGGAAACAAAGATGATGATGTATTAAACTGGGTATAAAAGCTGGGCATAGTCATTGGCTTGTTGATCATCCTTTAGAAGCTTCGTGTTCAGCATTTGGCATTTGATGTGCAAGAAATTGATCTGACTGATAATCCACTGAGAATTAGCTATGGTGGCCAAAACTGCTTTTATTTTCAATAAAAGCAGTAAGCAATTTTCTACTTGTTTATGTCTGTTGTAAAGTTGGTTATAATATGGGAGTCCTTCGGGAGTGATTCAGTTTTGGAGCTAGTTTAAGTCGCCTGTAAAGAAGTGCATTTTTTGGCATTGGCTTCACTTTTCAGGCCTGGAGTTGGCAGCCTGTTCTGTACCAGTTTAAGGGCAATCCGTCCAACAGTTTCTGGGATTTTTTTTTTTTTGTTCTCCAGCAAAGTGGCAGACAGACTGGTAAGCAATGACAAATTGCTTGATTTTCTTGATATGACATCTTGTTAGAAGACACCACACTGGTGTGAATTTCAGAATTTATTACAAAACATACAAATAAGACATTGGAAACACTTAAGAAGCACTGGCTTGTTGTGCTTCTTGTGCATCTAACACCCTCTGCATGTTTACAATATAGTTGGTTATGGCAGTGTCTCCCCCAGGAGCTCACAAGTGTCTGGTGACTGAGAATGAAGAGAGCGAGATTACGTCTCATTTACACACCTGAATTTACCAACAACATTAAGTGAGAAAGCAAATGCTTTGATCTGTCAATCATCCACAGAAGAGAGATGTGCTGTGGTTCAGCTGAAGGGCAGTGGACAACAGGGTTCACTGTGAGCTTTTGAAAAATGGCATGAGATGAAAGGATGAGTTTAACAGAAGGATGCAAATTAAATGTTGTGTTTTAGTTTATTCCGGCCAGCCAGGTGTGACTTTATTGTTGGCTTGTTAATGAAGTTCAGCAATGTTACATCATCTTTTTTTCATTCTTTTTGGTGATCATCTTTTGCTAAGAATAGCACTTTTCTCCTTGTAATGTGTGATGTATATTTGTTGTTTTACAGGACCTGTATGGTCTGTGTATCACCTTTTGAGCAATGAGAATCTCACTCCATCACTTTATCTCCCACTCCATCTCTTCATTACCCCTTTTTTTCTGCCAAACACTGTCAGCATTTGCTTTAAATTATTTGAATGAGTCAGATTTGGTTGATTACAATCTGAACAACGAAGACTCCAGCTATGCCGATGTTGCTTGTCTAATGAGCATAATCATTTAATTTTTTTCATTTTGCTTTGATAAAACACGCCAGCTTTCACAGTCATTGCAGAAATGTAGATTTTCAAATTTCTATCATCCAGAAAATCTTTTTTCTACAACTCAGTGACTAATTTACTGATTCTGAAGATGATTTAATGCAGTAAAAAATCACAAGAACATATAATTGTTTACTCAGTTTACAGTTATAACATATGTGTTATATGTGCTTATAACTTTAGTAGCATCTGTTCGAATGGGTTGTGTTCAGCCAAGTGTACTGACATTTCAAACAGCTCCCGGATCAGAATGGGTTCCACATCTCCCATAATGCACTGCACTTTCAGCAGACCTATTAAGTGTCCTTGGTTCCATTGACCATCAGTCATACAGCATGCCTCTCAACAGGTTTTCATCACCCTGGGTGTACACGTTTGTGCATGGATGCTCCTCTGCATCTGTGAGTGTGTGTGTTTGAAGGAAACCCAATTCAATTAGTTAATCTTAGAGGAGGATTTGATTAAGGAGTATTAAGAGTGAGGAATCTGTTTTCATGGCAGTCTGTTGTTGATTGGGGAGAGACACCCAGGGGAGGTATCATCCATGATGATATTCAGACCAGTAGGAATACTACTAAAGGAGTGATAACCTGTTTATAGCCATGAGAGAGTTCACTTCACCCCCCAAAACCAATATACGGTATATGGTCACAGTGTTAAATTATGCCAGAATCCACAAGGAAAAGCAACAGTTAGTAGATAATCAGGAAATAAGTAAGGGAAAAACATAACATATCCATGCATTTTACAAAGTCCCATCTTAAGGGGTGACAGAGATGTTTTCTTTTCAAAACTAATAGGTAATCTCACTGATATAGACTCAAGCTCCAACTGCATTAATGAGTGCATACAATTCACACATTACATTTACTTCTCATTCAATAGATCCCCAGTCACTTAGGAGCCCCTATGGAGTAGTTGCTTGGTGAATATCTAATTTGATATGGATCCAAATGGATATTTTATTCATGACGGAAGAAACACAAGAACATTTGTGGGCAGGACTATCGGGGAGGAAAGTCATACAAAAGATAGATAAAGTGGTACTGGACCACAAATAAATAATGTTCTACCATCTGCATCCATTAGTGGGTACAAACCAGCTTGTTTCCTGTTTTAGGTTTCCATCCGTCAAATATCTTGTCTTACATTGTTCTGTTTGAATCCATAAAAAGATCTGTTGTGCTGGGGTCTCTCGTCCAGTTTTTCAAGTACTTATGGCAGTTTGTGACAAAATGTTCTCAGGAAGTGGAGTGCGTGTAATTGCATCTGACTCATTCAGCTTATGAAATGCTTAGTACACTACACTCATGCTCGACTGTAGACCCAGACAAAGGCATAGATATGCTGAGATTAATTATTACTCAGTCGTTAGGAAGGAATAGAAAAGATGGTCGGATAAATTGGCCTTTCAGGTTTCATGTTGTACACACTGTAGATTATACAACAGAATTACAGCTGCTCATGTACTTGATTTATGTTCCTGTTACAGATCTGCCAATCATAAAAAGTATCACCTTAGCAGAAAGGGCCAGGATCAGATCAATGCACACTCAGTAGCACACTCTTTTTGAACAAAAGTATATTTTTGTAAATCATCTCAAGACTTCTTTCTTCATAGATGGATGAAAACAGTTGATATGTTGTTTGTTTACATAGAATTAAGTATGATATAATTGCTTGAACTCATGAGGCATCACTGGGTTTTTTTTCTGAATTCTAGTTGAAAGAATCTACATAATTTTATTTCAAAATGCAAAATTGGAATGCAAAAGTTTGGCAGAGCTCTTGTTTTAACAATTGACCAAAACAGCAATGGTTTCTTATTAAAGTATAAATATTTACATATAACTGATATAATTGACTATTCAATATAGTTCATATCTCATAATATTATTTATTTCAGTGGGTTGCACGTACATCCTGCTAGTTGCATTAAAGATATGAAAGTTGGAAAATACCATGTCAACCCCCTGAGAGACTGGGAAAGGCCGCCAGAGCCAACACAGAGACACACCAGACAACCAACAATGCACAACATCCATTCATACAACAATTTAAAATCCCTGATTAACCTAACATGCATGGTGGGAGGAAGTCAGAGTACCCACACATACACGGTAAAAACATACAAACTCCACACAGAAAGGCCCCAGCTGAGATTCAAACTGGGAGAAAATTCAATATCGTGCATCCTTAATATTTAACGACAAAAGACAAGCAAAATAGCAGGTATGACCTTAGAAGCAAAATTCTACTCTGCATTTATGGTAAAAGGATTCACATTCTGCCAAGTATTCCATCACTGTTAGGGTATCTGGTCTAATGTGAATCCAAGAGTGGGAATTTGATCTGTACCATCTTTGCCCTTCTTGCTTGACTTCTCACACTTTACATCTTTAAAGTAAAGTATAGGATTTGAATTTATCAGCACCTTCTGCAGACAGTAAAGTGTCTGTTTCTTAGCATGGGCTCATATAAGCCTCTGAAAGAATAAAATTATGCAAAATGTTTTAGTTTCAGGGTTTAGTTGGCTTTAAAAGATGCTAGTTTCCTTAAGAAGGAGTCAGAGTCCCTTGTCGTTTTCATCTTTTATATCTTCACTGTGCTTACTGTCCTCTTTGTCTGCCTTCCTCTCCCCAAATTTACTCCTGCTTTCATTGTTAATATGCCTCCAATTTCTCTCCATTCACTCCTCTTCCCCTCTGCTATAATCACTTCTCTTCTCCTCAGAAACTCCCCCTCCCTAACTCATTTCTTTCCCTAAAGCCCTATCACATGTCTGAGAGCATGCAGGACGAATTTTATATCTGTCTGCCCAGCCTCCCCTTCTCCATTTTTCACCTGTGTGGATCACTCAGCTGCCACTTCACACACCTGTGTCCCTGGTGTGCTGTGTGCACAAGCCATATATGAAGCGGATGCACAACAGTAAGACGAGGCGACACAGTACAGAAAGAGATTTCCATTAATAGATGGATTGAGAGGTGTTTTGCTTGGTTTCCTCTCATGTATAATGGATGATGTGAGCCTCTTGCACCATTGTTTGCTGATTCTAATCAGAGTCCAGTCTGTTGAATAATGAAACAGGAGGGCCAAATGAAAATGTCTCAGACCTTCTTCGGGACACCTGCTGATTAAATTGCTGACCATGTTCATTACAGCATTATAGTGATTGTCATTTGTTACATCATCACATATGGATACGCACATTCACACACACCCACAGACATGCAGGCCCATTTCTTTTGGATTCTTATCCCGAGGCATTTTGTGATGCTCTTCGATATAAACAGAAACTTACACACATACACACGCACACATAAAACCATTAAAACACGAAAAGTGGTGGATTTCTGACTAGAAGATGCAGTGGAGCAGAATTGCAGTGGCATGGCAATCTATTTTTAGAAAGTGTAGTGAAGGGAGCTGGATGATGTCGCAGCATGAGCGGAGCCTCTCAGTCCTCAATTCACCACCGAACTCTATTGGATTTACTTTTGCTATGGTGTTTACCATTAGCACTGAACAATGGAGGAGCCAAAATGACTGCAAGCTTAGACAAACTTTTCCACTTATAATTGCTATGCAGGAAAATAGAGAAATTAAACGGATGTAAAAGCTCCAATAATCTGCAATTCAGCGCTGCAAGTTTTCAGTTTACTCAAGGAGGTCCTGTAATTGAAAGTTTTTCTTAATGAGTTTGCAGTTTTAGAAAAACATTAAGTAACCACAGCGAAAGCAGGCCCTCATATTTAAGGCTGTAAGGGCTTGAAGTAAGATTTGAGCACAATTGTTAGCAATAAAACTGCCTTCACGTGCACACATGGCCGTGGCCAACCTGATAGAGTTGTGGAAAACTTGCTTGTTTCAAGTGTACAACTGATTATTTATGTGTTTGAATTGTTGTTGTTGTTGTTTTTTTTTTTTTACTTGTATTCTGGTGGGGTCTTCTCCTCCTTGGTTCAGTTGTAATCCTGAAAATAAGTTAAACAGAGTGCAAGTCAGAAGCTCAGAGATAAAAAAAAAGAAAAGAAGAAGCATCAAATGAATGTTTGAAGAAGCGCAGAACTGTTCTGTCTGTGTGTGAGCTCCATGCTTGCTGTGCTGGACAGGCCTTAATAATTGACGCAGCTGCTAAGAAGGAGCTGCACACCCATAGATTACCCTGTTGTCAGGGGGATTCTTCAGCATAAATATGACTGCCTGTATCTTTCCTTCTTCGTTTTTATTATTCCTAATGGAGATTTTCACCCAACTACACGTGAAAGCATTGGGACTCGTGGCACCTGTAGGTTGATAATGCTTCTCAGGGGTTAAAGCTTAGTTTTAGCATTTAGGTTAGACTCAAGTTAAAGTCAGGGTTAGGCTAAAGCAGTCAACTGTGATGGGAAAGGCTGGAATGGATAGGGCCATGAAATGTATTGTACCATAGTTAACCCTCATTGAGAGAGCTTACCAGTCATGTTCCTGAGTGTGATGAAGGATTTGAACAGTTAATAAGCTGTTAAACTTTGCATGCAAGTTGTCTTACTGTACAATAGGGACAATTTTTTTTAATTTTTTTTAAATAAAGGAAAAAAGAGCAGAGAAAGTTGAATACCCTCTAACGTCAACGTTTTCATATTCACAAAGGTTATTTAAACGTAGGTGCACGTTAGAACAAGGCCATCAATTCCTTTCCTATTACCAGCATTAGTTTGTTTGCGCTCAGTGAGCTTCAGACAAGCTCATGCACGCACACTTAGAGCTTAAGTTATCTCTAGTAATTACAATGTCCTCTCAGAAGACAGGCCTGTAAGTCAATAAAACAGGAAGGCATACAGTTACAAGGTATTCTAAAGGCTGTGGTGGACCACAATGTCTGATAAGCTCAACTTTCAGGGAAAGAGTGTTTAATTTTTTATTATAACCAACAAAGTCAGAGATGGTTGTAATGTACTGCAATTGTATGCACCTTGCGAGGCAACTGCCATGCACACTTGTGAAATCAATAGTTTCAGAGCAACCATGTGACATGCTAAGGGTCACTCGTGCTGATAAAAGAAAAAGTCTGCAGAGTCATTTGACAAAGATCTGAATTTTTGCCATTGCAAATAAACAGGTGTTGGCAGGTGTTAGTGAATTTATTTTTGTCCTGTTTGAAAGAAGCATTAAAGATAATATGTCTTTTATTGCCAGCTGTTACCTGGACTTACTTCTTATGCGCTGATGAACTACAACATTAAAACCTCTAACAGGTACAGTGATCAGTATTAATCATTGTGTTAAAATGCTTTGTTCTGATGTGGAAACTTCTGTCCTGCAATCTGAGTGGTTGTTACTTTGACAAGCATGAATCATTTAAACATTTTTACAGACCAATCTCGCCTAAACCATGTTTACAGCTCAATCAAGATTTTCAAAAAACAATCTGATTTAGGAAGCTGTTTTCAAAGACTGTTGACAATTCAATATCACCCCTTTATTTGATGCAGGTTCTGGGGGTACCCTCTATCTGGCATAATGTCACATAGGAATAAATGGTCATCGTTTCAAATGCGGAATATTCTCACAGGCATTATGTCCAGTCAAGGACTACTTTGATGCATAACTATCATTGTACAGTTTCAGAGTGACAGACAGAGTCGGTAATCTGTAACCCTAAAGGAGATATGCTACTGGCCGCACTGCCCCTGAATATCTCCTGTTTCTACACTGTAGTATGATCACTTTTGTTTGTTTGTTTTTCAAAGGTGCTTGATTTTCAGCTGTTGTATTCAAGGAACACAGGGTTCCTTGAATACAACACAGGGTACAAATATGTACCTTATTTTTCATTTGGATGGAACAATCTTGTCTTTAGAATAACTAGCTTACATGAAAATTATTTGTAAACATAAATCATACTACAACTTATAGCATAACGTCTCAAAGTTACTCACATTTTTTTCATGTCTTTTCATCATTGTTTCTCCTCTGTTACCCCCTGTATTCTGTTACTTTCAAACTTCCCTCACACACAGTCACTTCAGGAACATAAGGAGATCGATGTCAGTCAACCAGATTCTTATATTAAATGGAAAAGACTTATGTGACTACTTATATGTGGTCAAATTGGTTTCTGCTGAAAATTGTGGTCTGTTTAGTCTCCAATAGTAACCAGATGTAGTATCTTGGTTATGGAGCCCTTCTTATCTATTTTTGGACATCTCCAAGCAATCAGTTTCACTTGATGTCAAGGTTAAGCAATTTTCCTGACACACGGATACAGTCGTCCATGCAAACGCACTCCAAGCTGGTTGCAGTTTTAACCACCAACGCATACTGAGGTCATACTGAGAAATGAAATCTAGCTAAAACAATCCTTCACGCTATCTCCTGCTGCTGTCTCAGGCTAAGATTAGCTGAAAGGAGGAGATAAAACAGCTGCATCTTAATCTGTGGGTGGCGCAAGCGTACAAAGAAGCCAATTAGGATTATAATTTATAGTTCTCTTGCCCTTTTCTCCTTTCTCCCCTTTCCTTTTCTCTTGTCTCTCACTCACCCACCTCCCTCCATGAATTAATGTCTTTATGTGTGTCGTGTGTGTTCCCACAGAGCAGCACGAGCATTTGGAGAGTACCTGTCCCACACAAACCTTGAAAACCGAAACGGATCAGGTCAGCGTCTCTTGTCATCCTGCCATTTGTCCATCCCTCTATCCTACTCTGTGTATTCCTTTGAGGTTTTAATCCTTCCTCCACCTGCTTCACCTCATCCTCTATTGAAATGCCAGGCTGTGCTCACTGGTGTGTCAGTACAGAAGCTGATAACCGAAGAACGATGTTGATGTTATCCTATGTCATCCTGAGCTTATCTGTTTCTTTTCTCCTTTCTCTATTTCTTTCTCTTTAGCACCTGGGTATATTTCTCATGCTTGAACACTCATATTTTTTGTTTTATTTATATCCATCTCCCTTTTTCACACTCTAGCTCATCTTCTGTGTGAGACCTTGGTGGGTCCTGATCCAGAGTCGCCAAGTGACACGACTGGCTCCGACAATAACAACCACCTCCCTCCTTGCTCCACCATCAAGGGCTGTGAGGACAAACCGGAGCCCAGACAAGCAAAAGAGAAGCTGGGCTTACTCCAGCCTCCTCCCCCCTCGATCACAATTTCTACCAAGCCTTCGCGTCTGTCCCTGGAACGCAGCTTCTCAGCAGAAGAAGACCAACAGAAGTCTGTTGAGTGCACCCTGCAACCTGCCCGCTTGTACACCATCACCACCAAGCACGGTATGTTGATGAGCAGCGGCCAAGGCAGCAAGGAGAGCCTAGAACTGGATATCCTAAAGGAGAAGTCAGGCAGTGGTGGGGTGGGGTCTAGAGGTGGCTCGATCCAGCCCTCCACCTCCCCATCTTCTGCATCATCATCTCCAACCCAATATCAGCGTGCAGGCAGCAGCCGTGGAGTCAGCAGCTGTGGTGGCAGCCACCATCACAGCAACCATCACAGTAATCATCACCACCACCACACTGTCTCCAGCATGAATGCACCTTCCAGCAGTGGTGGAAGTAGCGGGGCAAGTGGAAGCAGCAGTAGCAATCAGCAGCAGCTAACTATTGCAGGGTCCCACTCCCATCATGCATCACATCATCACTCCCATCACCACCATCACTTGTCCCAGCCGCCGCTGCAGACCTCAGTCAGCGCACACAACATTCGAAGCTGGGGCGAAGGAGGAAAAGGGGAGGCTGAGTGCAGCGGGCTGGCTTGCGACTCATGCACAGGGACTCCCTCTCGTAGCCAGGGCTCACTGGACTTGGAGAGCACGTCCCGAGAGGCAGGCAAGCAGCACCGATGCCTAGAACGGATGTTGAGTGTGGACCGGGTGACTGGGATGGAGAGAGGTGAGATGGTGGAGGACACAGAGTAAGGGAGAGGCACTAAAATCTAAAGAAGGGGGGGAAGGTGGGTGGCCCTACAGCTGGGATTTGAAATGTTGATATTGGACCAGAGAAAAAATAACATTTCATTACCTTCATTCACTTGCACAATTGGCAATGAGACTGATGTTGTTTATACAATTTCTGTCATTTAAGATACAGTAACCTGCATCAGTTTGGACACCGAAGAATTATTTACTTGTTCAGTTAGTACTTTAGTGAGTAAAAGATGGCCTGGTTTCCAAGGCTTTTAAAAGAAAAAAAAGGTTCCAAAAAAAACCCCACATTTCTTTTATATTGAATGCAAGGCCAGCCTTTTTTTGAATGTGTTCATTTAGAAAATTAAAAGATGAAAAATGATAAGAAAAAAACAAAAAGACAACACAAAGCTTGGTAAAAGAAAAAAAATGATTCATACTTTTGACAGAAATTAGATGCTATAACCTTTAATAGAGGTTTGTTGTATGATTGTCTTAAGTTTAGAGCTATTGTTTCTGCTTTTACAGTTTCCAGGATTTCAGTCAGAAGGAGGGATCCAGTTAGACTAATTTATCTCTTTAGTCCAGTTTTCAACACTTTAGTTATAGCTTTATAATACCTTAAATTATAAGAATCAAACAAATCTCGTCCCAAATGTTTGGTTAGATACTAAACATCCACATCTAATTCTTCTGATGTCTGTTGGGGATTTGATGTTAGCTGTGACGTTGTAGTCTGTATTTCTGACTCTTCGTCTCTCATGTGCTGTCTCCTCCTTTGTGTCTCCTTCTCTCCATTTGTGGAGTGGTGGACTGTGAAGTGCTGGTTCTGGTTTTGTGCTTTAATTGTACATTTATTGCAACATTTGCCAACACAGCACATAGAATTTATTTATTTATTGTTTTGTTTTTGTCTGCTTAACTTTGGAATCCTCATTTTTCTCTCCAATTGCAGAGGAAACTAACTGGTTCCCCAAGGAAAATATGTTCTCCTTTCAAACAGCCACAACAACCATGCAGGCGTGAGTGTTCAACCATCAAGCACACTAAAGCACATGTACACTAAATGTGCACGCAGTAACATTTTTAGCGTATGTGGTATCTGAAAGATCAACTTCGATTAATGATACTGCCATTTTAGACCACTAATTACAAAGGGGCATTTTACATCACTTAACAGTACCGACACCTTTTCCCACAGTCTGATATTGGTTTAAGATTGATTTGAAATTTTCCTGACTGCTGTAGTTGGCATTTCACTAAGTTATGAAAATCAGCTTCCAAATCCCTAAAACTTGCTCAAGGAAGACAATTCATCATAATGAATGATTGAATTAGTCAGTGTTAAGTTAAATGATTGATAGCCAGTAAAGCATTTGCTTGCAGTATTTACAGAGCAGTTTCTGTCGGTTTGTCAAGAAAAAAAAAGAAAGAAAGAGCCAAATTGTCTAAAATGTGTTGTTTAATTTACTACACGTTTGGTATTGAAATTACAGGATAATTTGTTGACAAGCAATAGTTTGTTATTTTTTAACTTTAAGTCGACCAAAATGAACCAAATGTTTATGCCGGTAGTAGTTCATGGGCTGGATCAAACAAAAAGAAATGAAAGGAATGCAACAGGGATGTGAGTGAATATGTCTCTGTGCTTCTGGATTCAAGTTCTTCTGAGTTTTCGAGTTTGAAAGCAAAATGAGATTCTATCTCTAGATCACCAGTAGCAATAGAAGATATCTCAGCTGTCATAACCAGTTTACATCAAAATGTAGAGTCCCCTGGGGGTCACTGTAAACTGTCTGTATCATCACTGTCATGTTATCTCTTTAAGGTGTACGTTTTGCACCTTCTCCTCTAATCTAGCATCAGACCTCTGTTTGCCCAGGAATAGAGCACACAGTCAGCTGACATTCTTAAAGTCTTTGCTTATTTGGCCTGTTGAATAAACACAGGTCAACACCAATTATGTGCATCATGAGTTGACATTTTATTTATGGAGGTTAAACACTGACACACTCTTCTCTTTATCTTGCCTCTCTTCTTGCATTCCAATTAACCTTGGAACTCTCAAACAGGATATCGTGAGTATTCCTCCTTGCCTGCATTTCTTAATCTTTCTTTTTTTTTTTTGCTGACCTCTTGTCCTCAACACCTCCTCTTCAACTTTTATGTCTACATTTAACCTTCAGCCATATGTTGAGACACAGAAAACAAATCACTACAATATGAAACCAGGGATTTTCCAGTATAGATGTGTTCGTATACATGAGCCAGTGTCTGGGTTTGAACATTTATGATACCGAAGGTGTTTCTTTCAATATGTTTCAGGTGGTTTGCTTTTTTTGAGGATTTTTCTGGCTTGACAGTTGTGGATAGTCAGGTATAGACTTGTCGACACAAAATGAAGCCTTTTAATTCAAGCAAAAAGCCAAAAGGAGAAAGTTACGGGACTTTCATCCGACAGAATGGATAAAGTCCAGTATACTCTACCGCTGCCAAAACTCAAGAAAATCCATCTAGCAGTTCTGTCCATTTGACACACACCCCCCCCCCCCCCCCACACACACACACACACACACAGGTCATGAGAATAGATAGTTTGACTTAAACCATTTAAGATATTTGTGGCAGTTATGTTAGTATACTGTAATCCCACTCAACCAGTGCAGTTAAGTATCTGGGACAAAGTATGTTGTGTGCACCACTAACTTCTCCCTAATGATTCCTGCTAACATTATTAACACTGACTATTTTACCAAGCTAAAACCTAACATTTCATTCTGCAAACCCCTAGCTACAGCACACCTTAACTAACTACGCCCAACTAACATGAGCTGCTACTAAACTGTCAAATGTGTGGTAGGTACACAGGTCCACAGAGCAAGAAATATTTTATGCTGTAGATGGTAAACTTGGGGTGGGACTTTTCATCTGACCAAAGAACAGCTGAAAATGAAAGTAAGCCAGATAATACAAACTGGATCCAAGTCCCGTATTTGATGCTTTATTGCTAGATTTGCCCATATTATGGTAAATCACGAAATAAGCATGAAACATTGTTTTCAAGCAGATGGAAACAAATTACACATTTATTTTGTGACACTCCAAACCACTTTCAAACTAATGTATTACAATTGGGGTTTTCTTTTAATGTTGCTGGATTCTACAAACCACAATGTTGTCTGAAATCTTACCAAGTGTTTCACTTAATTAAAAATTGATAGATAGATAGAATGGATTTGGTTCCTAAACTTAACAAAGTAGCCAGTAAAAACAAAAGGGAAGTTAAATACACGAAGGAAGTGATAAAAGTACTTGATCAAACTGGAGATGAACACCTGTTACAACCAGTAAGAACTCCTTATGTGACAATTTCACAAAATACAGTCAGAATATACTCCCATTTGTAACCTTTTAGCATCCACACACAAAAACGGTGAGTCCAAAACCTGCACTGTTCTGTCTCATTCTCTTACCTCCAAATGCAAATGTGCTCCAACTGCAAAAAAGAGCAAACATTCTTAGTGTAACACGTTGAACACATGTAGAAGAGTGTCAATAAACAGAAATAGGCCCCCTGGAAAAAAAAGGCATCTCACAGTTTCATAGCTTTTACTGTGAAACTAATGCTTTTTGACCTGTAGACCAATGGCCAAGATAATCTCTGGCACCTAGATTAAACATTTGGGGTTTATTCTAGCAATATTTACCAAAGGATAGTTAGCCTGTGTTACTCTGTGTTGCGTTACATAATAAATGATTCCAAATAACAGCCATAATCCTGGTGTTTTAAAAGCTCACCAGAGTTTGAAAAATGTATAAATCTATAGATTAAATGAACTCCTCTTTCAGTAGTGCTTGAAGTCCTGCTGTTACCAGTAGATTATTGCTCTTTTCTGTTCTGACAAATTCTTAAAGCTAAATGAAGTCAATTTCATCACTTGGTTTGAGTTACAGTTTTTAACTAAGCTTAAATGTGTCACACTGGACTTTTAAGTGATAAATTAATAACACATTGTAGGTTTTATCTGTCATGACATTTGTTTGAGCTGAAAAAACAGTGACTGTTTTATTAATGGTACCTGTTATTTAAGGGAATTTCATCGGCTTAACTCATCCACTTACCCAGAATCTAAATACCCACAGTCAAGTACTGTTAAACATATAAATCTTGATGTTTTGCAGGCTGTTGGAGCCCAGTCTCTGACTTTGTCTCCTATTTGGACACAAACAGCTTTATAGGTTTGTTAACAGCTCTGCTAAAAACACACACTGAAAGTGATGCATTTTACACTATTTTGTACTTCAATGCCAAATCCAGTTTAAGTGCAGAGGAATCACTTCCTAAGTGATGGAAAAAGCATTTCGGTGGCTGATGTAAATGAGACCTCAAGTTTCCACAAAAAAACTCGATCTTTTCTGTCTTTGCTGTGGACTGCTTTTAATTGGATTATAGCCTTTAAAAACTGAGCATGGACATACTGACTTGTTTCATAAGGTCATAAAATCAGTTTTTCTGCTGGATTATGGATTATGTCACATGCCAATGGGTGAATTTCTTGCAGGGGTGAATAGTAAATATTATGTGAGCCTCTGATTTGATCTGACCCTCTTTGTTGTCAAAGCTATCTGCTGCCACACCTAGAAAGGTATCCCCCTCACAGCCAAATAAACCCTGCAGCTAAAAGCCATGGCATCAGCCTCCCTGCATGGTCTTACCCCTCACGATGCCAGCATTCTCCCTCTCTCATCCCTTTAATACTGTGCCACGTCCTGGCAGGGCTTTCCGGGGATTTGTGCAGAGAAAAAGGAGAGAGAGGGAGCAGGATTCAGCAGAAGTCATCCAGAGGTACGAAGCGTCACCCTGCCAGGCCGTGCTTTGCTTAAGAGATGTTCGTTTCGCACTCGTTTCAGGCTGTAGCTCTGCGGTTGCTTATTTGCAACCGTATCTAATGTGACTAAGCCAAGCAGTCAGAACGTGGCACTTGAAGGTGGAAGGATGTCAGCAGGTTTTAAAGGGACCAAAAGGAATCTGCTTGCAGTGTCTCAGTTTCAAGGGCAGAGTTCTGCCAGCCTTAGTCATTTAAACTTTTATTCTTTGATAAAACTGAAAAAAATCAAAACAAGCACATGCAATGTGAGTGATTAAAAGGTTTAACCAACACATTAACGGGTACTGGTGGATAAATTATGTGCAGCCCTGTTAAACTGATTTGTGAAAAACACTTCAGCATTTAAACTTACAGTGCAGCGCAACCTGCTGTTTTACCACATCAATACAATTCATTGGATTTTCTCCACATAAATACTTCCCTTTAAATACAGTTATAAAGACAAGAGATACAGTTTTAAAAGCCTTTGGACAGAGTGAGATTCTGTTACACTTGGAAGAGTAATGACTTCACTAACAAGTTCAGAAACCATCCCACTCAAGCCCAGATGCTCTGTCACAAAGGGGCAGATGGTGAATGTGACACCAGGCAGTACATCTCAGTTCCTCTGACATGTCAGTGTCTTCCATCTGCAGTGTCAGCATCATTAAGACTGTGTGTGTGAGCATGAAGAAACTGAAGAACAAATTTTGGAGGTAGTGTGTAACATTGAGGGCAGTCTGTTGATAGAAATGTGTAAGCTCAGGTCTTCAAATACCGAGTCCACCATGTTCTGATGCCATGTTTCTACAGTCGCCTAAAGGAGACAAACCCAACATTGACTCCAGTAGGTTGCATTCTGATACTTTGCTAATAAATCCTATCTACTGCTCATTTAAGGGACACTTGGCCTCTTTGTTCTAAAATCCAGAAAAAAGTGCTCCAAAACTTGGTCATATTATTCGATTTCCCCTTTAGTTGAGGTGATAGACCACCAAAAACAGATCAAACAACAAAACCTCCTCCATGTGAATAAAATGACTAAACGTCAGAGATCTTCAGTGCCCATCTTTCTTTAACTAACAGAAAATACTTTAAGAGCTTCTCTACTGAGATGTTCCCATTCTTAACACTGAAAGGATTTTTGTATTTCCCGTTTCTTAAATCTAGACAGTAAACTTTAAGAAAGGGATTAAAAATGAGTGTGGATTTTAGAAGATATTGTTTATGCCACAAAGCAGCACAGACATGAAGATCTTTACACAGTCATACTTGATATGCAGAGCTTCAAGTAGCAGAAAAGCTATAGAACGATCCTCATTTAAGACTCCAGTTGTGTTGTGCTGGTGGACCTCATATTATAAGTTTTGCATTCTGTGTAAATTCAACATAATAATCGGGATTAATTTTCTACAATTACAATTAATGGCAGTGTACAGAAAAGGTTGTTTAGTTTTTTTTCCCCTGTACTCTTCTGTGTGACATGTTCACTTTGCTCCATATCATACATAGATAAGCCCTGAAAACAATGTGCTGTCTGGGTATGGGTTTTGGAGGTAGTGCTACAGTACCTCTGTCTTTTTCTAAAGAGTCAATCTGTCAGTTGTTGCATATGTTGTTTCCAAAAGGATATTCACTATACTGTTTTCCAGAAAAGACATCCTTTAATAGCTGCACGCTATGAGTGAGAATTCAGTGTATCACTATTATATGGTCTTGGTCAAAATGATAATCTAAACAACTTCAAGTTCTGATTTAAGACACACAGATTTTTCTGAATCAAAACATAGATTAACAAACCTTGCAAGACTCGAAAATGTTCCAATCTCAGGATTATAATACATTTCATTACCTGGCAATAATTGATGACTAATAAAAAAGCAAGCTTGGTGAATGTCTGTGACAGTCAGCCACCCATATTATTCTTAACCAAAGTCAGACATGCCACACATCAACACCTCGGCATAAAAACCGATGGATGCAACAATCCACAAATATTAGAATTTTACATCTAATTAATCTGTGGAGATTGATTGGTTAAAAATGTTTTGGGTTTTTCTTCAAGTCCAAATAATTTTGGACAAAAAGAACAGATGAAAGAAAGGAGGGCTGCAGAAAAACAGAATAACAAAAATGTGCAAATATACAAAAGGGCTCAAAGAAAATAAGTATTGATGTCATACAGAGTTATAAAAATAGCTGAAGAAGGCATTAGAGGACCTGTCAGACTGTAAGCTGGAGGCTATTGCTTCTTCTCTTTCTGTTTGAATCTCATTAAATTTCTCCTCACCTTCACTTTGTGTCTGTCCATGAATTAGTATGTTCAGAATGTATTTACAAAGGCGCAAAGCAAATGATGTTGCTTATGTCTAATAAATGTATTGGCACCGCTTTAAACCAAATACACTGATAACGTTTAGCCTGTCTGGGTAACAGAGAAATTCATGGTTTGATGTTTTAAGTTTAATGTTCTGCTGACATTATTATGGAGGTTAACCGATGACTAAGAAACTGCAAAGACGTTTCCTCTCTTTTAATGCTGCCTCTGTATTTATGTGCCTCCCTGCCACCAGATAAACATACTTCCCACTTGCACATAACCACATGCAGAGACCATTAATAATGAGTGTTGACTGGTTGCTTGGTGAACAGAAACTGTGTGCTGCGGTGACATGGGAGGGGCCCAGAAAGATAAAAGGATGTTTATCTGGGGCTTATGCATAGAACATTATGTCAGGATCAGGCAGCAAGTCGTAGGGAAAAAAAACACAAAAAACCTTTGTTGTTATCAAAGACACTAAGTGCAACGACAATTGGAATACAGTAATGCAAAACCTATGCATTTAATGATTTATAGATCTCAATTATATCATTTTGAGTTAACAATTTATTGTAACCAGGAGACATGAAAATCCTTGCCAACTTTTACGAGCACTTGAACTCACCAATATCATAATAATACTACTAATCTTATAAACTAATATATACATAAACAAAACCTTGGAAACTGAATACAAAAGAGAAACAATATGCGCATAATTATAGTTTGGTTGCATAGACTGAGTGGTTCGCTCTTAATTTTTTGGAACTTGTGTGATCGGTGTGTGATCTATGTGTTATCTGTTTTTAGGTCAAAAGTCCCTTCTAAGAATGCCTCTCATTCTTCTGTTTTAGTGTCCATAATTCTTTTCCAAGAATGTACTGTACAGTCTTTGAATGTCATCTAACCCAATCCATAATGCATATTAGAGGCTAGAATACATGATAATTTGCTAAATGATTTCTCACAAATGAGTCCAACTATGCACAGCCTGTTAATTCTTACCCTGATGACATCACATACAGTACTGACATTTTGTCTGAAAACCTGGGTGTCACAAATCAATAAAGTGTTTAATGTAAATTTTCAACATGCCATAACATAATAAAAAGTTCAACCAAATCACAGGCTTTTCCGAAGTGTAACCAAGTACTTTTTAAACCTAGCCAAGATATTCTGTTGTCTAAATCAAACATGGAGTTGTTATCCCTATACCCAACCAAACACTAAGTGAAATCAGTAGGAAAACATTGACTGAAATTAATTCAAGAATCATGATTCAAAGTCCTGTGAATAGAGAAAATAAGTAATCCACGACAGCATTAGTGCATCTGCCCTTCATTAGCAAATATGAATAACTGTCAGTATTATCTCAAATAACAGGCTTGTTCACAAGAAATCTTAACAGTAAAGCAAGTGCGAAGTTGGAAGATGGAGATGAATACATTTGGATTTGGATTTTGTTTTTTCCCTATGGTTTGTTTAATGAGTCACACATTTTAGTTGCAGTGTTCATGTCCTCTCTCTCTCTGTTTCCCTCTATTAGAGATCATGAGGAACAGAGTTCAAATCATGTTGCTTTCCAAGACATTGATTGGAGGTCTATCTAGACATGTTAAATATGAAGAGACCATTAGTAATAATGACATGCATTGTTAAGGTATGGGTAACTGAGACATGGTTTGGATCTTTATGGAAACACTACATGTGTCTTGGTTGTATTTAATTGCTCGGTGTGTCTGTTTTATAAAAGAAGCTCAGCCAGTTACTCTAATGTCTTCCTATGAAAAAAATCAAAATCACACAAAGTGTTTGGTTTCCCTTTCGACTGTTGTGTGGATGGTCTATGTTTAATAAGTCAGCAACATATAATCAATGCGTGTCAAAAGTCCTGTGCTTTGGAACACACTGCTGTGCAGAATAGATATTTTTCCCTGCTCCGACACACCTGATTCAAATAAGTCATCAAGGTCATGAGATCCTGTCACTGACCCATTCATTTGAACCAGGTGTACTGAAACAGGTAAACATCAAATACATGCAGGTCAGGGGGTCCGAGGACCAGAACTGTGAAATGCTACATTACACCCACACTCCTCCTGTGACCACTATCTTCTGCTCTCTACAACAAGGAAATGTGCACGCTATGATTATCTAATTGTCTCTTTTTAACCTTTTGTGGAAACAGAATCTTGACACCTAAGAATCTTTTTCTTTTTTTTTTTCCTTCTTGTCTGACTCTCCCATTCACCCACCACTTCCTCCTTCTCTTCTTCACGTTTTGGTCCTTCTTCTGTCCTCCTTTACCCCTCCTCTGCTTTCCTTTTGCTCCCTACAGGAACTTCCGGAAGCATCTTCGGATGGTGGGCAGCAGAAGGATTAAAGCGCAGAGTGAGTCAGATGTGTCTATGTGTGTGTGGTTGATATGTTTGCTCAGACTGACTATGATGTTGTTCACCCTGCCATCATCAGTTGTGTTTTTCTCTTTTTTTCCCCTTTTTTGTCTGTGAATGTATGTGTGTGGTTTTGCATGTTTGTGTCACCAAACATCGCTACTTTGCCTTATCGTATTTCCTTGAGGATTTACATTTATCAGTGTGTGTTTGATTTCCAGTTATATGACTCTGTGCACATGTGTGTACATAATGTATAAGCATGTACTATGTTCTGAGCTATAGGGGGTATTTCTCTGTATCTTTTTGGATAATTGTTTGTCTTTTTTGGTTGCCTAGTAACAAAGACTTTAGATTCATTTCAAAAAGAAAAAAAAAAAACAAGGTACTGATTAGCAATAATCTAATAATGCTAATGTCGTACTCCTCTCCAAACCAATTAAGATTGCGAAGTTTCCAAAATCTATTGATTCCTTCGTCCATACCGGGGCAGTTTTATGGTTAAGACTTTACTTTCTAAGCCACAGTTATATCAAAACTGATGTAGTATGAAGAAGTTTTGTAAAATATCTTGGGTTGTAAATTGTTGTTCTGTCTTTTGTTATTTGAAATTCTGTTTTCACACCACTCTGTAGAGGTTCACCAATCCAAAATGACATTTGTGTAACTGCCATCAGTAATGTCAAAGTTTTTCTATACCTTATGCATACAATACCCCTGCTTTGACAATTAAATTATTCCACTGGAGCTTATTCCTTTTCAGATGTATATTTTTTTCATCACAACCTTGCATAGCTTTGTGCGAGATCACATTTTCCTCATGTATACAGAATTGGATGGCACAGCATGTAGTCAAGCTAGCCTAAGTGCATTTAGAGACAGTTTGGTTCTAGATATTTTTAACAAGCACAGCAAATGTGATGATATAACAAAACATGTTGGACTACAACTTAAAATGATTAACTTTGTGAATGATAAAGCTACAGACTGAAATAAAATTGTAACTGAAAAGAAAAACTTACAGCAGTATCATAAAAGAGAAGAATTTTACAGTTGAAGAACAAGGTTGATTTCATTTCAAACACCTCCAAGGAATCTAAAAGAACCTGAGTGATTACTATTCAAAGCAGCAAACTCTATTAAAGGCTCGCTCAGGCTCTTTATATCCATATTGATAACTATACAAATATGTCGAGCAACAGGATGATGTTTTTCTTGTCCTGTTTGTGTGCTTGGTTTTTATTTTTATTTCTTTGGTCTGTACATGTAGGCAGCTCGTGTGTTTGTGCAGAGGAGGGATGGCATTGTATGTACACTATATTTGTGCATTTTTTTAGCTGCCTCAGCCTTTGCAGTCCTGTGTGTTATAAATGGTGAGTGTATGGGGGGGGAAAGCCAGTTCGTAGGCTTACTAGCGTGTGTGTGAGTGTGTGTGTGTGACTATCTCTCCCCGCCTGCACTAGCATTCGCTGAGCGTAGATCGAAGAGTTTCAGCCGTTCCTGGAGCGATCCCACACCTGTCAAGACTGACTCTCCTCATGAGCCCAGAGACAGTGAGTTAACACGGACTAACACCTGTGCATGTATGAGCACAAGGACACACAGATACACTTACAGATGCTGACACACAGCTTCAAACAGCTACACAGGGTGGATAAAAAGTGGCTCTGAAGTTATCAAGTCACACATGGACATTTTGCTGTGAACGTGTAGCAAAATCTGCATTTGGGAACGTTGACACAAAACAAAGTTTGAGTGGCAGTGAAAAACACATCCAGGGACAAATTCACACGAGCATGCAAGAACCATTTACTGAATGTAATGAAGGTTCTGAGCCTGCAAGAAGAAAATTTGACAATTTCTTTATTTAAAAAATTATTTAGTCGATTCAACTTAGAATGTGTAACTTAAAAAAAGACTTCACTCAATGTTTTGATTAGTGTAAAATCTTCGCACAACCATGTCACTACAGTAGCACAGAACCAAACACCGGCTAGAGTGGATCTTAAGCATTTTTGCAGCTAATATTTTTGTATGTAGGATGCAGTCACTTGATTGTAATCTACCATTTGTGCCACTAGATGTCATCAGATTCTTCACACTTGACCTATGAGTGTTTTCATATTCAGTGTGTCTTGCACTATATGTCACCCACCCAAATTATGTTTGAATTTCATATATTTTCCTCAGATGCAGACACTAAGCAAAAGCTGATTGTCACTATCATTATTGCTACATTACTATAGCTTGATCTAGGTGCGCTAATATTATGTTGGGAGTATCATATTAAATACCTACAATAGCTGCACATGTTTCATTGTATCAATATGATATGCAGAAACTTAAATTGAAGAACTATAAAGCAGTGAACCAGCAGGGTAACTTTCTGTTACACTCCAACTGTGAGGCTTTCAGCTATTTTTCCATGATCTGTAACATTCAGACCTAGTAGTTAACCTTTCCTGTTGTTGAATCTTTGTTTAGAATTGAGAATGATAATAATGTTAGGACAGCTGTGACATATGTAAACACAGACAGCATTGTTGTGCAAGCATTGGAGAACATGCTAATAGCTAACATGTAACTTTCTTGTGGATGTAGCCTGAAACTGAAAGTCTAAAACTTTTATTCTTTTTTGTCATTGGCATTTGACATGTGCCAAACATGTAACCAACATTGTTAGCAGTTAGTGGTCAGCATCTAAAGAGACTGAAATGGTTGACATGAAATACGTAGGGTTTGCATATAGGGTCTTTAAAGAAGTTACTCTAAAATGTGGGGAAATCAGTGGAAATCGAATCTCCCCTTAAAAATCATCTTTGTGACGAAACAATGGTCTTATTTTATTCTCCCTAATTTGCTCAACAATTTCACAACACAGTGAAGTTACATGCTTCTCACTGAAGGAATTGTGAGTGTTGTTTGCTTTCATATATTTACACATTCTCTGTTAAAACAGGAACTTTGTTGGCTACTGAATCTAGAAAATCCCAGCCTGGTCAGTTCCAGGGACATGAGCAAGCAATTTCCACGTTCAGTATTTTTTTGTTTTTGTTTGTTTAGTTACAGCTGAGGGTTACGTGTATTGTTATGATTACAGAACGAGTCATCTTATTCGTGTTTTACAGGGAAATTTTAGATGGACTCAAGAGTTACTAAATAATCCTTTTTACGCAAATGACATAACATGTAGCTGATGGTAAACAAAAGACATATGGAAACTCTGAATACTAAAATTTAAGTAAAACTTTAAATAAAGTCACAATGCTTTCAAGCACAGTCAGATCACACCAATGTAATCTAAACAATCCCTCTGAGTACCATGCGTCTTAAAGATGTTAATCATTACATTTTTCAAACATTCTAAAGCTTTTATTCTCAAGATTTTATAGTATTACAAAACAAAGGCAATGAGTCAACTCTGAGAACTTGTCTTGACTGATTTAATGTGAGCAGAATTAGGAATTACCCATTTGTTTCTTTGTGCCTGAACATTTTGCCGGGTAGATTTATTACAATTTGAGTTTAATTCAAGCTCACCCTGAACCTTCGTCATTAATTAACTTCTGCACACAGGTGACACATAAGACGTTGAAAGCCACTTATTGGTATTTCTCTGCTAAAACTAGGTCTTACAGATGTATTTACATTTCTATGTATGAGCTGGAGCCAAACTTACAGTGCGATAATGAAAATGTCCCTCCTTTCTTTCCCCAAAATTTAACCCCAAGGTGAAATTTTGAACATAGAAATGAGTAATAGGATATTTTCTTTAATAACTTTGAGATTTCTTCCAAGCTCCAAAACTGGAAGGAAATCTCAAATGTGAGCTACCTTGTTAAGATTGTTTCCAGAGGTGACTCAGTTACTTTTTTATAAGTTTAAGCTCATAGAGCGTGAGCCACTTTGCCTGTAACCTTTACATGCACATGACAGGCAGGACTTGTGATAATGATGGCATAGTGTTCAGTTTGTTCTGTACATTTCTCCTGCAATGAGATGACATTTGGTCCTAATAGATATGCATCTCACTTCCCAACCAAGGCCAACTAACACAAAAAAATTATTTTCCGACACTTGCTCATAAATGACACAATCACACGGACAAACTGACTGTCTCTGCTGTTGGTTCTGACCCTGTCCATCTGTCTCCTTATGACCGTGGGTTTTTCTTCAACTTTGTGATCTTCTCTCGTTCTGTGAGTATGTCTTCCAAAATAAAGTGTGTGTCCCAGTCCAAGTGCATCAGCTGGTACAAATGTTACTGCAAGGATTTGTGTCTAAGTGCCTCTGTAAAAAAAAAAATTCTGATTTGCGAATCAGCGCACACTGATCGCATGTTGTTTGTCTGTATTGATGTGTGAGTTGTGGATTTATGTTTTTCCTTTTTTTTTTTTTTTTTAAATCCACCTCCATCACTGTCTCAGTGTTTAGTGTGTGTGATGAAAATGTGTGAACTGTTGATGACAATCTAATGATATGGTTAATGCCTCATTCTTACTTATTCTTGAGGGAAACTATTGTCTTTTGTTGAACCTCTGGAGTTTCTCCAACATTAAATGTGAATCTGCATTTTCTCTTTTCTTCATATTCTAGCTTAATCAAATCCACTTTTGAAATGGATGTTTTCCTCTGATAAAACATGATTTCTGGTAGCTGATTTCTGGATAATTTTCTTTAAAGCCAATGAAACGTTAATTGGAGGGTTTTTTTGGATGATATTCAGTTAAATAAAAGGGAGGTGATATGGGGGGGGAGTGCTTTTATGGTAAAAAAAAAAAAGGTATGTATAATAAAATTATTTGATTCTGATGAGCAGCAATATCTTATCAACAAGAGAGACAGCATGACTGATTTTAACATTAAATATATTATATTATAAAACGTTTTGTCATATTTAAGCATTTCCTGTGAAGAAGACCTTTTGCTTTGACATGTTGACTTTGCAGTCAGAAGAGTTTGCATAAGCATGGATCACTAACATATAACATTTTCTATATTCTATAATGGTATACTTTAGTCTTGCATGGGTCCAATACATGTGTAAAAGAAAGAAAAAGAAAAGTAAACATATGTGATGATTGCTAAGTTCACAAGTATTTCCCTTGTTTATCTGGTACCAGAACTGTGTGTGTGCTTTATGATTATCATCATTTTTGACAGGAGACAGGGCTTCTTTCACCACAGATATATAGTTGCTATATATATATATATATATATATATATATATATATATATATATATATATATATATATATATATATATATTTTTTTTTTCTTGCTTTATGCATCACTTTCTTACATCACTGTTATCTTTAACGGCTTCATCCTTTTTACACTCACGCATCTTAACTTCTTTCATTC